>NC_136068.1:507827483-510327483 GCF_964261635.1 Lissotriton helveticus | reverse complement strand
TAGCCCGATCAGCAGTCCGATGGGTTAGTGATTCTGCCACGTTTCCAGACGAAGTAGTGGCCCAAATGTTTCTGAAACTGCCCCCAGGCGAGCAGCGACTGGTGGGTATGTATATGATCCAGCACCTCATTACCCTGTACGAGAGTCAGCATTCTGATTCAGGTCCCTTATATAATGTATTGAACGAGTTACTACTAAACAGATGGAAAGGTCTAGGTACCGATCTAATTAGTGTCATTCTAGAACAGCGCCACAAATACAGAACGTTCCTGACTCCGCATTTTGTTCCTGTTTCACCTCCGTTCTACATAGACAGACAGAATCCGTTACGAGAAGTGCATCCAGTTAAGGGAGCGGGGGGTAATCTCGAACGAGTATTTGTTTACACCCCTATCACGAAAATAGAACTACTGGAAATGAAAAAGTTAGTGCCCTGTCACGATAAAGATCCAGCAGGGTTCCACCGTGAATTAAAAGACATGCTCCGTATGGGAGAATACACGTATCCCGATATCATCAAAATGTTAAAGGTCCTGTTGCCTGCGGGCATATATGAAAAACTTAAAGAAAAAGAATGGGAGGTGGGAGAGAAAAAGATAGACTGGACCGCGTTAGAGAACGAAGATAACACACGAGTCCCAGGAACTGGTCTTGGGGATAAAGCCAAAGAATTACCCGAACTGTTAATACAGGTCTTGCCAAGATTACTAGCCACGAAAAAGGAAGATTGGGATGCCATCTCAGCCTGTAAACAGAAACAGGACGAAGACACTAGTGATTTCTATTCCAGATTTGAGAAATGTTTCATTATTAATAGCGGTCTGAAAACAAGTAGTGAGTCGTATCCACATCTTTTTGTTACCAAACTAGTTGAGAATTCTTTACCGCAAGTTAAAAATAGAGTATTGAAAGTCGAAAGTACCTGGCAAGCTAATACTCCATCACAAATGCTCCAGATGCTACAGTATCACCAGAACAGAATCAGGGAAGAGCAGGAACATGAAAGGAGACGTATGAAAGACACGAAAATGAAAGTACTGGTTGCACAGTCTGTTCAACCAGATAGTCAGAAGAAGGGTCCGAATCAAACTAGTCATTCTGCAGCTCCCGTTAAAGGGACATGCAATTACTGTAAACAGCCAGGTCATTACATAAACGAATGTGCAGTTCTGAAACATAACATAGCTACAGGTAAGACGAAAGAGAGACCGCGTCCTTCTAGACAAGAACATGTTCCGCAGAATGCCCAGCTACCGCAGAACGCACAACAGACAGTTACAGTACTGCAGCCTATAGCTGCCACACAACACGTTACACAACAGATGTACCAGTATGCACAGTCCAGAATATCAGCAGTATTCATGAAACAGCCTAGAGAGGGAGGTTGGCTTGCCTCTCATCGAGATTCCTGTAGATCAAGAGGGTCCCTATGTACACAGTCAAGTATTAGGGAAAGACAGAAAGTTTCTGATTGATACAGGGGCAAGTAGGACTACCATCAGATCAGTCATGACGAGGTTCCAGGGGCTCCACTCTCAGGCTCTAGAAATGTTTCCCTTGGATTTTCAGGAAAGCCTATTGTTAATGAAATATCGAAACCAGTATCCCTAGAAGTTGGTCCATTGTCCCGAACTACAGACTTGTTACTTACTAAATCCTGTCCTGAAAATGTACTTGGTATTAAGACATTGAAAGAATTAGGAGCAGTTATATGCTGTTCCCCAGAAGGTGTGAGATTGTTTTTACGTGATTTTAAAGGTCATTATGTATTGCGTGATTTTGATCCAAGATTACTGAATGTACCACAGCATTTATGGGCGCAAGGTCCAACTGATGTCGGTTGTATGCACATTACACCCTATCGTGTCACTCTGAAACAAGGTGTTGTATTACCACGAATCCGACAGTACAAATTGCCACCTGTGGCTGTAGCAGCCTTATCCAAAATTATTGACGAGCTCATTGCTCAAGGAGTGGTTGTAGAAACTGACTCCAATGTATGTAATTCTCCTATCATTCCGATTCTTAAACGTACTGATCCAAATGCACCTCCAGTTTATCGATTAGTGATTGACCTTCGAGAACTTAATAAATGTATCATACCCCAGTACCCAGTGGTTCCAGATATTTCTTCCCTATTGACTGCCATTGATTCCGAAGCTACGTTCTTTACTGTTATTGATCTCAAGAACACATTCTTTAGTGTCCCCATTCATCCAGACAGCCAGTTTCTTTTCGGATTCTGTTTAAACGGAAGAAGCTATAAATTCACACGTGCACCTCAAGGTTTCACAGAAAGTCCTAGTATTTACAGTCAAGCACTTAAGAGACAACTAGACAGTATACACATGCCAACTGACACTGCCCTGCTCCAGTATGTCGATGATCTATTGATCACAGCCCGTACAGAACGTGACTGCGAACGTGCATCACTGACAGTCTTGTATTTCCTGGCAGACATGGGGCACAAGGTGTCCCCTTCCAAACTGCAATTCTGTGTCCAGCAAGTGGTATACCTTGGACACTTACTGTCCAAGAGGGGTAGACAGTTGACACCTGACCGTATCCAGTTAATAGCACATCTTCCACAGCCCAAGACACAGAAGGAGGTACGAGCTTTTATTGGCCTCACTTCTTACTGCAGACAATGGATTCCTCAGTACGCATATCTAGCCAAGCCACTGATACAGTTAACGACACAGGAGGCAGCCACATTGACTGTCCTCCCCTGGACCCAGGAACATACACTTGTTTTTAATGAGTTAAAGAAAGCTTTATGTAATGCACCTGTGTTAGCGACACCAAACTACAGTAAGCCTTTTACACTTTTTGTTACCGAACGTGATGGGACAGCATTATCTGTTCTCACACAAGATCAAGCAGGACAACACAAGCCTTGTGCTTATTTTTCTAGCACATTAGATCCGGTGGCCCAGGCTCTGCCTGCGTGCCTCAAGTCAGTTGCAGCCACAGCCCTAGCTATCAGACAAAGTGATTCCATAGTGTTAGGACACTCCCTGACAGTACAAGTTCCGCACTCCGTGGAAGTTCTTTTAAACCGAACACAGACTCAGCACTTGACAATTGCACGATTGACAGGTTATGAACTGACACTGTTTCAGCCACACATAGAAATCAGACGCTGCAACGTATTAAATCCTGCTACACTGTTACCCTCGATTACATCGAATTCTGCCACACATGACTGCGTGGAAGTTATTAACATCATGACAAAGCCGAGACAAGACTTGACTGACATTGCATTACCTGATCCCGACCTGACACTTTATGTGGATGGTTCATGTATGAGAACAAGTACAGGAGAACTAGTCGCCGCATATGCAGTGACTACTGAGACTGAAGTTATAGAAACACATCGTATTGACACCCTGTCTCCTCAAGCAGCAGAGCTCATCGCTCTGACCCAAGCCTGCATACAAGCCAAGAACCTGAAAGTAAACATATACACAGATTCACGTTATGCGTTCGGAGTCGTTCACGACTTTGGAGTACTCTGGCAAGAAAGAGGTTTCATGACCTCTCATGGAGCCAAGATTCAGCATGGCCCCCTCATTCAAGCTCTGTTAGATGCAATACATTTACCGACAGCTATCGCTATCATGAAGTGCAAAGCACATACGAAAGTCACTGACATCATTTCCCAGGGTAACGACCTGGCAGATCGAACAGCCAAGCTTACAGCTCAGACTCCAGACATTCCAGTTAACACGACACAGACAGACGTTCCAGTTCACACGACTTGTATGACAGTTAAGGACCCTACACAAGACGTACTAGATATACAGTCACATGCTACCCCAGACGAAATCAAGAAATGGTCTGAACAAGGAGGGGTCCAGACAGATCAGGGATGGATGACGAAGGGAAAAGCCACATGGTTTCTCCCCGACTCTATGGTTCAAGTCATTATTAACACCACACATAGCCCAGCACACTTAGGAGAAAAAGCCATGTTAGACAGTATTCAGAACCTCTGGTTTAACAAGCATTTACGAGCAGCAGCCAAGCAGAAAGTGCGTACCTGCATGATCTGTTGTCAGTTCAATCCAGGTAAAGGTGTTCCGGTGGAACAAGGTGGATTCCATCCTCCTGACCACCCTTTTGAAGTCCTCCAGATGGATTATATTCAGATGGATCGATGTCGAGGTTTCAAGTATGTCCTCGTAGTTGTATGCGCTTTGTCCAGATGGACAGAAGCATATCCAGTCCCAGATTACACTGCCGCGACCACTGCCAGGCAGTTGGTTCGTGAGTATTTCCCGCGCTATGGTTTGCCCAGGGTCGTGTATTCAGACAACGGCCAGCCATTCTCATCCAAACTCATGAAACAAGTATCTCTTCTGTTAGGGTACCAGTGGAAGTTCCACTGTGTGCGACATCCTGAGGCAGCTGGCCTCGTCGAGAGACATAATCAGACCCTGAAAATCCGCATTGCAAAGGTATGCGCAGAGAAAGGTGTAGATTGGATGGTAGCACTGCCAGTCGCCCTTTTTTACATGAGAATGGTCGCTCACTCCCGTTCAGGTCTGTCCCCTTACGAGGTAGTTTTCGGCCGTCCCCCAAACATGTGGGGTACACCTAGGCCACATACAATTACCGATGTTGACAGTAATATGCTGACAGATTACCTGGCTTCCTTGATGTCTGCACTACTCTCTTGTCGTTCACAGGTCGCTGCTGCCTTTCCAGACAACACGCAAGTGAAACCACACGAGGTCGTTCCAGGCGATTTGGTATTGATAAGAAACTTTGATCGTTCAAGTCCGCTGGAGCCCCGCTGGAAAGAACCAAAGCTCCTTCTGATGACAACAAGGACTGCGATTAAAGTAGAGGGCCGTAAGGGGTGGTTGCACTCCAGCCACGTTAAACGATTCCATGGACTCCGTCCAAAGACTTTTTTCAAGGGCTGCCCCGTTCTCAAGGACTGCCCAGACACTGACTCTAAACTTCCCCTGTTAGAGAAAACTCCACAGCAGGAATATAAAGAAAAATTAAGGTCTAGTAAGTCAGCCAGTTTAATTGTCTAAGTCCCTCTCGGGTGAAACGGTTAGACAGGTTCCTGACATGTATGAGATAGACCCACATAGTGAGAGAGTTAGTCGAAACTCTAAGAGAATACGTTATCAGAAAAATCTTCGAAGTCGATGCATTGTTACTCTATTAATTATGTTATTTCTGAGTCTTACGGTTACATGCATAAGTTACGTTTTACATGTATTTTTTCCTCCTATCGTTTCACATGTACATTTTTCCTCTAATGTTACAGTAGAGCACACTTTTAGTGAATTACCTCCTCACGAGTTATCCTACAGACTTGCCATGCGCAACAATACTTTTATCCGAATGTTACACTATTCACACCAGACTAGCAATGCCACTAATTGTTGGGTGTGTGGTCGACTTCCCCCTTTCCAGACACCGAAGGGAGTTCTGCCACTCTTTCCCTATCCGTTTTCACACAATGGTTCGTGTGGAGCATGGTTTACGATAACGTCATCCACAAACGATATGTCCCTTCTGAATAGAACATGTTTCCCAGACAAGGAAGGACTTTCCCATAGAACAGGGTTAGATCTAGAAAATGAAGTATATGATCTAGGTAATTATTCCTCGAATTTCATGGTTTTGAATGTTCAATCCGAGACTACTCCAGATTTGCCTGCTATTACAGTCCTACCAGTGAAAGGCGAATTATGTGTCAGAAAGAATGGTTCAGTACATCTAGGACACAGTGATTGTAATACTGTGGTCCAGTATAGTGACAGTGGGAAATCTAATTTCAAAGCCTCACGTCATTCGTATTTTGTATGTGGTCGGACCGCATATGTACGTCTGCCCCTCGATTGGGATGGAACATGTTACATTGCCTTCCTACTGCCACCAGTTTTTCTAGCCCCATCCGATTATCACAGAAATACCCATCTAGTACACGTCAGACATAGAAGGGAGATCGAGTCCCCCATTGTCGATCAAACTGAAACTGCCTTAGAACAGTATACAGACTTCAATAAAGGTTTCTTTTTCTTCATAGGTCCTGTCCAGAATAGTAAGTTAATACGTAGGCTAACCAGAACCCTTGAAGCAGTAGTGAATGAGACTACTTCCGCTCTAGGTAACTTAACCGAAGAACAATCTGCTATGAGATTTGTCGTGCTTCAAAATCGTCTCGTCCTTGACGTCATACTGGCCGATAGGGGCGGAGCTTGTAGAGTCATCGGATCTAGTTGCTGCATTTTCATTCCTAATAACGCACCGTCTGTTTATTCAGCTATAACCAGACTTCACAAGATAGCCCATCAGTTACACCAGAATCCAGGCACCTGGACATGGTCCGGTTGGCTCTGGAGTATAATATCTGCCTGGGGATGGAAAGTATTGTCATTCCTGGGTATAGCAGTAATGATCATATTCAGTTGTTGCCTATGTTTACAATGTGGCCCTGCGATTTGCGGCTTGTGCGCTACATCTTGTATTCCTAGTCCTAAGTCCCGTTCTAAGACAATCCGAGACGAGCAAATGATGCTCTATGAACCGATAGATGGTATCATGACTATTGATGTTTCCTGATGGAAACGTAGGGCACAAGGAGGGAATGAGGAAAATTGAATTTTGCCTTGTCATGTGTGCCTACGTGTTCCCCATCCTATGTAAAATGTGCATGATTAATATGCATATATCCCCCTATGATCGACTAAGGACGCAATTATAGTTGTGTCCAACGTTAGTATGCCAGTTATCCAGTCATCGTGAAAGCAACGAGTATTAGGCCTATGTTGCCAACGTTTTACATTATGCACGTTAATTCATCGAACTGTCCCCGTTTCTAGGCCTCAAAGGGCCCGGACACCAGATTCAAGCTCCAGTCTCCTGAACCCACTCCGAGGAGCGATACAGCCCCTCCCGCATCCCTGACCCTTCGCTTACTTCCTGCCGAGCAGCGCGGTGCCCGGCCTGGCCTGCCTGCCTGTCTGCCAAAAATATGTTATGCCTCTAGTTATCAGTTCAGCTCCCCGGCTTCACATTCCTAAGCTAACGAACCGCATAAACATTTTCAGCTATAGTCTAGTCTTTCTGTCTCCATGCAAGTTAATTACTGAATTAGTATCCATAGAAGATTCATAGCACACGCAATACATAAAGAAATATATGCATGCACCAGCCTTAGTGTCAAGTAGCCTTTACCCTGATGATATTTAGATTCTATCAACATGTTCTCCAAACATCAGATATCAGATATGCTATAGGTACATGTCGTCCTGACATCTCAGACTTTAGTCTCCTCTTCTAGTGCAGAAGTCAGAGCCCCCAGCTCTCCCTAGTTACACGTCATGGCCCGTTTGCGCGCACCAGTAGGTTAAAGGTTCCAGCTGCCCAGGTAGCCCCCTCCATGTATCCACCCATTTATGACACTTCTGTGACGTTTTCATCACATGTCTACGTACACGCCTTCTTTGTACGCCCATTTGTTCTTATCTTACGTTTGTCACTTGTTACGCCTACTGTATTCAATGCAACTGTAATATTTTCCTATATATACTATGTAATGTTGATGAAACGTGGCAGCTGCCATTCCATGCCATTCTATTACAGGCTGTTCCGATCCTGTCCCTTCCCTTGTGCCTGATTAAAGCCTGTTCAACTCAGATACCCCGGATCCTGCCTCTTATTCATTGAGCTATCTGTTTTAGTTAATGTATAGAAAAATAGTACCGGTAATTAATTATTTATTTACCACACATCCCATCGTAAATCGGGACCGCCCGCCATAAGGGCGGGGGGTCCCGGGGGTGCCATTAGGATGTGCCCGCCACAGTGGCGGGCACATCCTGTATTTTCAGAATTGTGGCGGGCGGTGCTCTCGGCACCGCCCGCCACAATGCTGAAAATGCACTTTCACATTGTCATTTACAAAGCGGCAGGCCCCGCGCGGTGCCTGCCGCTTTGTAAATGACAATGAAGGGGGGTACCACAGGTACCCCCCATGTGCACCCCCCACCTGTACTTCACTATGGGGGCCCGCAGGGTGCCCCCAGAGTGAAGACCGCATGCCTTTCCATGGCGGCATCGCCGCCGCGGATAGGCACTGAAAACCACACATCATAATATGTCTGGCGGTGTCTATTAGACACCGCCACCGTATCATTTCTTTTCCGCCCCGGCCGCAAGGCGACCGGGGCGGAAAAGCGGCGGACGGTTTTTCCGTCCGCCGTGGTCCCCCCGCCATCCTAATACGGCGGGGGGAAAATCTGGTTATGAATTCGGCCGGATTGCCTCCGCCAGGCTGGCGGTGGCTACCGCCAGCCTGGCGGAGGCAATCCGCCGATGTCACAATGGACCCCTTAGTGTGTAGACAATGTATGAAAAACACAACATATATATATATATATATATAAATACATATAAATACATTTAAATAGTGTCATGAACTTCAGGTATAGAAGAGTGGACAACGGGGAGGCGGGTGGGCATGTGAGGAATCCACAGGCAGATACTGTATCCACCAGAAAAAGTGTTACCGAAGGTAAGTAACTTGTTCTTCTGATGGATACATCTGCCAGTGGATTCCTCACCTTGTGAATAGAGTCCCACAGCAGTCCCCACTCCCGGAGGAGGGTGTCCACTCTCCTATACCAGAAAATCCTGGAGGACAGAACGTGCAAAGTGGCCGTCCCTCCTCACTTCGGAATCTAAGCAGTAATGCTTCGCGAAAGTGTGGAGGGAAGCCCTAGTCGCTGCTCTACAAATACCCTCTACAGGTACAACCCTAGACAAAGCATATGTAGAAGACTTTGCTCTGGTGGAATGATCTCTTATACCCTCTGGAGGGTCCTTACCCGCCAGGGAGTAGCAGATCTTGATGCATAATATAATCCATCTTGAAAGTGTGCGCTTGTGCACAGCTCTTCCTTTTCTGTAGCCAGCAAATCCAACAAAGAGCTGGTCATCCACTCGATAGTCTCTTGTCCTATCAAGATAAAAGCTCACCGCTCTCTTAGGGTCCAGGCGGTGAAGACTCTCCTCCTCCTTGGAAGGGTGAGGGGGAGGATAGAAGGTAGGTAGGATAATGGACTGTCCTAGATGGAAGGGAGTTACCACCTTAGGCAGAAAAGCAGCACTGGTCCTAAGAACCATTCGTACAGCATGAATGGTCAAGAACGGGGGCTTTGAACTAAGAGCTTGAAGGTCACTTACCCTCCTTGCCGTGGTAATTGCAACCAGGAAGACCGTCTTAAAAGATAAAAGTCTCATGGGACACTTGTGCAAAGGTTTGAAAGGAGAACCCATCAGAAAAGTAAGCACAAGATTCAAGTCCCTTTGAGGCACAATAAAGGGAGTAGGAGGAAATGTATTTGTAAGACCCTTTAAAAACCTTAGAACCACAGGAGATTTAAATAAAGACGGCTGATCCGGCAGGCAGAGAAATGCCGACAAAGCCGAAAGATAACCTTTAACTGTAGCTACAGCAAACCCTTGCTGAGCCAGGAAAAGAGCAAATTGAAGTATATCAGACTAACGAGCTCTCAAAGGGTCAATGGACTTCTCCCCACACCAAGTCACAAAATTAGACCACCTGTATGAATAGATTGACTTGGTGGAGTCACGCCTGGCCGATAGAATGACATTCACCACATCATGTGCAAACTGAAGTATGTCAGTCAATCGAGCCTTCAAAGGGTCAATGGACTTCTCCCCACATCAAGAGACAAATTTAGACCATCTATAAGAGTAGATAGACTTGGTGGAATCACGCCTGGCCGATAAAATGACATCCACCACATCATGGGGAGAGAAAAAGAATTCAGGTTGCCCGTTCAATCTCAAGGCATGAAGGTGTAAGGTCTGGAGGTGGGGGTGTAGAACCTGCCCCTCCATCTGAGAGAGGAGATCTGCCCTGAGAGGGAGACGGAGCGCCGGCACGAGGAGAGGTGGAGTAGATCTGTGTACCACACCCAACTTGGCCAATCCGGGGCGATCAAAATAACTTGGGCCCGGTCTTGGCGAATCTTCCTCAGAACCTGAGGAATCAAGGGTCTGGGAGGAAACGCGTAAAGGAGCTGTGAGTCCCAACTCAACTGAAACGTGTCCCCCAAGGCTCCCTGCATCGGAAACTGGAGACTGCAGAATGACGGGCAGTGAGCATTCTCGTGAGTGGCGAACAGGTCCACCCGAGGAGTTCCCCACGTCTGAAAGACGTAAGGAACTACCTCTTGATGAAGCCTCCATTCGTGGTCGGCTGAGAACTGCCGAATGAGAATGTCCCCACGCACGTTCAGAACTCCGGCCAGATGATTTGCCATCAGACAAATCTGATGACCCTGAACCCAGGACCAAAGACGCAGCGCCTCTCTGCAGAGACACTGCGACCCTACTCCTCCCTGCTTGTTGACATACTACATCGCAGTGGAGTTGTCCGTCAGGACCTGAACTGACCGACCGCGAAGGGAAGGGAGGAAGGCCTTGAGTGCCAGACGTATCGCCCGCAATTCCAGAAGGTTGATGTGAAGCAACCTTTCCTCTGGAGACCAAAGACCCTTGATCTCCAGATCTCCCAGAGGAGCACCCCACCCTAGAGTGGATGCATCCGTTATGACTGTGGCCACCAATGGAGGTAGTTGGAAAGGCTTTCCTTGAGACAGATTGCCCTCCACACTCCACCAAGAAAGACCCGCTGCAGTTTCTCTGGAGATCCTGATCGACTCCCTGAGATCTCCGTTGTGTTGATACCACTGCCTGCGGAGGTACCACTGGAGTGCCCTTATATTCCAGTGTACATAGTTGACCAACAGAATGCAGGAAGCCATCAGACCGAGTAGACGTAGGACCTTCAAGACTGGAACGACCGCTCCATTGTGAAATAAAGGAATCATTTTCTGCATGTCGCGAATCCGTTGTGGAGGAGGGAATGCCCGACATACAGTTGTATCCAGTACCGCACCAATGAACAGGTTGTGCTGGGAGGGCACCAGGTGAGATTTGGGTACATTTATCGAAAAACCCAACCTGTACAACAACCGAGTTGTGACTTGCAGATGATGGAGCACTTTCTCTGGAGATTCCGCCTTGATCAGCCAATCGTCCAGATAAGGGAATACTGGAATCCCTGATCTTCTGAGATGTGTTGCCACCACAGCCATCACCTTGGTGACGACTCGAGACGCAGTAGTAAGACCAAACGGAAGGACCACAAACTGGTAATGCTGCGATCCCACCGTTAAACGGAGATACTTCCTGTGCGACTTCAGGATTGGGATGTGAAAATATGCATCCTGCAATTCGATTGACACCATCCAGTCTTCTTCCAGCAGCGCTTGAAGAACCTGCGCAAGGGTGAGCATCTTGAACTTCTCCTGCTTCAGGTAAAGATTCAAGATCCTAAGATCCAGGATTGGACGAAGTCTGCCATCCTTGGGAGGCGCTAGGGGGCGCACAGCGGAATGGCTGCCTGACCGAGCAGCTCCGTCGGGCGGATCAGACAAACCAACAATTGGGTTGTTAAAACATCCCCATTTCCAACTTGAAGCATGCGGGAGTGCATAAGAACCTAAAGTGCACAATCGGAGCGACTCCACCACAAGCGGCGAGCTCTCGTTTCAGCCGTAACCGCTCCGGTGGGAGAGCGGGGGACCTGCGAGGACATGGCGGCTGACCGGCCGGATAGGCGCTGAGGTCTGTACACTTGCAATACGCCGCGTGCCTGCATGACCTACACCACCAAACGTCTGGGGCATACCGCTGTAAATGACGAATGACCCCCGCCACAACGAACTGTGATATATGCATGCGCGAGGAGAAGGGTCAGGCAGATGACCAGCGCGCAAAATGGCGCCGCCGATACCGCTCCATTAGCGGTTCTCAAAGGCACCTAAGGGCATTCTGGAGTCCCACCCACCACGGTGTAGCTCATGTGTCTCCTAATGGTAAGGCAGCAAGTTGATGAGATCTCCCCACACGGTGCCACCACATATATGACTTTTAGCTGGGTGACTGCAACATAAACATAGCCACTCACAAGATGGCGGCGCCCGTACCTCCTGTAACGTCCTGGCTGCAGGCTGCTGTTTCTTGCACTATTTCAATTGCTCTAGTTTTATTTTGAAGCCAGGCTGCTATGTCTGACTGATCCTGGAGGCCTGAGATGTGGGTCCTGTTAACCTCACACTTCAAGTTGGCTGGTAGTGTCGATATTGCGCCACTGCCCCTCCCCTAGCGCGAGCATGCTGATTGACAACGGCGAATCGTGATCAGACCCTCACAATAGCTCCGACATCAACCTGTGGCCCCTGCTCGCTGAACTAGGGATCTACCACCACTTCTCCACTTCTCTGATTGGGACTCGGAGAGATTGCCCGCGACTTACAAGGAACAAGTGTCCCTCGCAAGGAGAGCTTAACTGCACCAAGTGGCGCAAACTGAATTTGCACGTGTAGCACGGCTTGAACCTCACTAACCACGCTGAAGGCGGCTCTCCACTGTCCCACCTACACCACCTATACGCTCCATTGCGCCTTGGGACGGAAGTGCATGTCAGTGAATTTTCAGACTGTTATTAGTGGGTGTCCGAGAGCGACTGGCGTTTCTACAGGATCCTCGAAACCACAAAGGAATTCACAAGTGAGAACCAGTACCGTTCATAGCTGTACTCCACCGGGTGCTTCACCTGTATTCAGCAATTATGGGCAAGCCGGACAGACAGCAATCAAAAATAAATTTTGAGACACGTAAAACCCCGAAAGGTCAGGCGGAACCGGTGGAAGAAGACACGGCATCGGGTAGCTCAGAAGAATGCAATATGGTGGACATTCTCAAGGCCATTAAAACCAACCTGCAAGACATTAATGGCAAACTGGACAATTTGACGGGGCGAATGGACAGAATGCATGCCAAAATGGAGCAACACGGGGAGAGACTAGATGACGCCGAGAAACGCATAGCAACGGTGGAAGATGACACACATGCCACCACCACCAAATGCACAGGCATGGAGAAAGTACTGGAAGTAATCAGAGTCAAGGCGGAGGAATTGGAAGCGAGATTGCGTCGCAACAACGTACGCATCGCAGGCCTTCCCGAGACGACCAACACGGGATGCATGGAGACATATATCGAACAATTATGCAAGGATGTCTTTGGAGAAGATTCCATGTCTCCCATTTTCATCATCGAACGGGCACATAGATCTTTGGCGCCCAAACCTCCAACGGGCGCAACTCCTCGGCCTATAATCGCCCGTGTCTTAAACTACAGGGACAGAGACACCATCCTGCGACTCGCGAGGGACAAAGGCACCATCACCTACCAAGGTAATAAATTGGACTTTTACCCAGATCACACATACGCGGTGCAACAGGCAAGAAAAGAATTTCACACCGCCAAGGCCAAGCTTCGAGACCTGCAAATACCATATGCCATGCTTTATCCGGCGCGCCTCAGAGTCACATGGGAGGAGAAGCCGATCTTCCTGACAACCCCCAAGGCAGCCATGGACTTCATTAAAAAGGTAGCATCCAAGAGTAAAAAGGGGAACAACAGGGAGGACACGCATGAGCCTGAGTAAAGGTAAGATGTCGAGCTACTGCTTTGCAAGGTGGGAAGTGCATTTTTTCGAACACTGGATGCCTTGCTGAGGGACCCCCCCCCCCCTCACCAAAATAAGACAGGTTAACTTGCAGGTTGATGCACATTCAGCGAACATTGGCGAATAGACAATACCTGTTTGAGCTGAGCTTATGAGACACACCGCAACACAATCTTGCAACCATGACAAGTGTATCGTCACCCTAGTACTGACGCTATGAACCATGTGTAGACTTGCCCTGAGGTAACAAGCAGATAAAGCCTGATACAAAAGGTGCGGTGAGGTACATTGCAGCTACCACAAGACTTCCACACAAGGTAACGGTTGCATGCCTTGGGGTAGATGTGACCCCGGAAGCACCCTATCCGTTTTACTGCTGGATTATTTTTTGAGCTGGCAACCCACACTCTGAATTTATATGATCTGATCTGCCCCCATCCTTTAAGTAGGGTGGTGGAAGTGTATCCCCGGCGGACCTCCACATGGGAGATCCCCACAAAGTTATGGTTTCCGAGGTTGTTCCTAGGGCTACATGGCTTCGGCAAAATTGGGTTGCTGAAGTGGGTGGGTATGGGAGAAGTTGGGGTTTTGTTAAATCAACAATGCCAGGGCATTTGAGATGCATCGCTAATTCCCGAAATGTGTATCAGGTACAAGGCAATTATGATCATTTGTGTTTTGTAATGAATAATGTGCCTATAGATTTTCTGATGAGATTTGTACAGTTGTATTTCACATCACTGTTACGTTATGGCTGGACATAGTGAACTAAATTTGTTGACTTGGAACGTACGGGGCATAATTAATCCGAAAAAGACTAGACAGATCATCGCAAGTTTGGATAGGCAGCACATAGACATTGCATTACTGCAGGAAACGCATATAGCTCCAACTATGTGCAGAAAGATTGGGACGAGATGGGCTGAATCTTGTTACTCGTCCACATATTCATCTTACTCCAGGGGGGTAATGACATTGATCAGAAAAGGTGTTAATTACAAAATCCACAGGTCCGTTTCAGACCCATATGGTAGATATGTAATTGTATCTGGAATGCTCCGTGGGCAACCCCTAACAGTGGTAAATGTCTACGGCCCGAATGTGGATT
Source organism: Lissotriton helveticus (assembly GCF_964261635.1). Lineage (NCBI taxonomy): Eukaryota > Metazoa > Chordata > Amphibia > Caudata > Salamandridae > Lissotriton > Lissotriton helveticus. The sequence continues at coordinate 510,312,778 of NC_136068.1, read as the reverse complement.
CCCCTGAATTCTTTCAGGAGCTTTGGAATCATATGATGGAATTCACTGACACGAACATCATATGGGGGGGGGGGATTTCAACGTTGCATTGAATGACACTCTAGATCGTTCTGGAACCTCCATGGAACCACATAAACGAGCTAGAGGTAAGATACAGGACTTAATGGATACTTTCCCCCTAAAAGATATCTGGAGAGTCAGAAACCCGGTAGTTACTAATGCCACTCACATAAACGCAATGTATGGTAGCTGGTCCAGGATAGACTACTGGCTGGGTTCTGATAATGTATTGATGTGGACAACACATATCGCCACGCTACCTAGGACTATATCGGACCACAACCCGGTCATGTTACAGATACAAATACCACACTACACACACCCACCATTTAGTTGGAGAATCAACGCTAAGGCGCTTCTAGATCCTCTATATGCGGATAAAATTACCACAGCCATGAAAGAATATTTCCACTTTAATGTAGCATCGGTCGAGGATCCGGGCACACTATGGGAGGCATTTAAAGTGACGCTGCGGGGTGTTTGTATTGGCACTAAGGTGGGGATATTGCGAGATATCAGAGATCAGATAGAGAAGTGTGAAGTAAAAATAAGAGCTCTGGAAATGGAATATGAAAGGACGCAGGATGTTACTATTCTGGGGGGCCTCAGACAAGCACTCACTGAACATCAAACATATGCCGCAGATGAATTAAAGTATGTTACTAAACGACCCTTAGCCAAACAATATGGGGAGGGTGGAAGGCCAGGCAGAGTGCTTGCATCGAAAATTTGCGAAGGGAAGGCAACACAAGCTGTGACACAGATACGGGACGCAGAAGGCACGCTACTGACGCAACCGGCAGATATACTCCGCTGCTTTGTAGATAGCTATAGCGCATTGTACACCTCAAAGCAAACACCACCCCCGGAAGAAACGTTTGACTATTTACGCGATATTGCCATTGCCTGGCTATCAGACCGGCAGCGGGAATATTTAGCGATGCCCATCACGGTCGAGGAGGTGACAGACATTATTCGCTCACTACCAAATGGTAAGACACCCGGCCCAGATGGGTTTACCTGTGAATTTTACAAGACATACGCAGACATTTTGACTCCACATCTAGCTGCCATGTACGGTAGTGCCTTTGATCAAGCCACATTACCACCATCCCTGCGTGAAGCTGTACTGATAGCACTCTTGAAGCCCAACAAAGACCCAGACCTTTGTGACTCTTACCGTCCTTTATCACTGCTGAATGTGGACTCGAAAATACTGGCCAAAATTCTGGCGGTCAGATTACAGCCCTTGATGACTAATTTGATATTGCCAGACCAAGCTGGGTTCATACCCACAAGGGTAACCACCCACAACACCAGAACATTGTTTGCAATGTCCCATTATTTAACACCTGACACTAAGGCTGTGGCGGTTATGCTCGATGCCGGCAAGGCATTCGACTCGATTGAATGGCCGTACCTGCTCAATATACTACACCGCATGGGCTTTCCGGCACGGTTCATAACATGGATATCGCTCCTTTATACGAGCCCGGTAGCCAGGGTACGTGTAAATGGCTATATTTCAGACCCCTTCCATATCAAACGAGGCACAAGGCAAGGATGCCCTCTCTCGCCCTTGCTATTTGCGCTTGCATTAGAACCACTTGCCTGCATCATTAGACAGTCCCACAATCATTCAGCTCTACATTTCCCAAGTCGCCCTTTGCATATATCCATGTACGCGGATGACATGCTACTATACATTAGAGACCCCGAACAAAATATGAACCCAGTACTACGCGAATATATTAAATTTGGCAGACACTCTGGCTTGCAAATCAATTGGGAGAAATCATCTATAATTCCCCTTACTAACACCACAACACAACATGCAACGGATTTCCCATTGGATTGGCAGACTGACCCTATCCGCTATTTAGGGATCTGGTACAGCAGAGACCCTGTGGAAATTATCCGCACAAACTATGGCAGAGTACTGGATAAAATGGAAGGGCAAATCGACCGGTGGATACAACTGCCACTGTCGTTGGCTGATCGTATAGCCATAGTGAAAATTAATATCCTACCCAAGCTACTGTACCTATTTAACAATATACCGATAACACCCCCGAAAGCGGTGTTCAAAAACGTAACCTCGCTGGTTCTCAAACTCATATGGGCGGGTAAACAAGCACGCATAGATTTGCAGGTGGCTTTTGTGTACCTGACTTTTATCTGTACTATCTCTGTGCTCAGGCACAGTATGCCACATACTGGTACCATGATGTTCCTTACTTAACACACACAGCGGTGGAGGAAGGGGACGCCTTTCCAATACCACTGACCGCAGTACTTACACACAAATGCCCGCCGTTGCACACGGCAGACATCAACACGGTTGACACAACTGCGGCCGCTTGGAGATCACTTGGCCGGTTGACGCACAAAACGCCACTTTATGCGCCAGCGTTACCGCTGCATCACCATCCCCAGATATCTGTCACTAGCGAGAAGGTGGGTATGGGTCTCCTAAAACAGGCAGGCATTGACACATTTGGGGACCTCTATCATGAAGGCGTCTTCAAGAACATAGATGATCTGTCTTATATCAGCAATCAAACCACACTGTTCCGTTTCACGTATTATAGATTGCAAAGAGCGGTCCGGGATCTTTACCCGAACTACCCGGCAGAACCCCCCTGTTTGGAAACACTACAATGCATTATCACCTCCTCGAATTCGGCACACCTAGTTTCCCGATTGTACAAAAAAGCCCAGAGCGAGATCCCATTCACTTCCACTAAAGCATGGACGCGATGGAATGAGGCATTACCAGACCCACTGACTGAAAAAGAATGGTACACTGCATGCGCGCTGATTAAGTTGCTCACTCCTAATGGTAATTTACGCATACTACATCTAAAATATCTCCACCAATCATATCATACCCCATTACGTCTCCATAAATTTGGGCTACGTGAGGATGCTAGCTGTAAGCGTTGTGGGGAACAGGACGCTGACTTTAAACATCTTGCCTGGTCCTGTCAGAAAATACAAGATTACTGGGGAAAAGTAACTGAACTGCTGAAGAACATGGTAGGGGTGGAGATTGAATGCTCTATAAAAGTGTGCTTATTAGGCCTGCTCCCTGGGGTCAAAGCAGGGAAACGTAAGTACTGTGCGATTTCTCTGCTTTTAGCCAAGCGGCAAGTATCTCAATGTTGGGGAAGCACGAGAGTACCAGACACGAAACAATGGCTGAAAGATATGGCGCACTGCAGAACACAGCTAGTGACTTATGAGGAGGAGCTGCCAGCTAGGTCTAGGCCAAAAGACTATTGGACTTATTTGACAAGTTATTTGCAGACTTTGGATGCCCCCGACACTCTATGAACACTGATACCACGAGCACCAAGTCACTTTGGATTTACTAAGTGAGGCATATGTACTAACTTGATGCAACTTTATGAACTGTATTGAATATGGCACTGAGTTTACGATATCATACAGGTTGGGAAGAAGGATGCGGGAATGTACTGGTATTGTTGTATTACCATTTTTGATGGTTGTACTTCTTTGTTTCTGAAACTCAATAAAAAGAATTTACAAAAAAGTCTGCCATCCTTCTTGGGGATCAGGAAATACCGGGAGTAGCATCCCTGACCCCTTTCTTGCTCCGGAACCACCTCTATCGCACCCTTTCTCAACAATGCCAGGACTTCCTCCTGCAGAAGTAGCAGGTGGTCCTCCGAGCAAAAACCTTGCCAAGGAGGGTAATTCAGAGGGAATTCCCGAAAGGGAAGAGCATACACATTATCTACGAGATTGAGAATCCAAAGGTCCAACGTGACCGATTCCCGATCCCGTAGAAAATAGGTAAGCCGACCCCCTACAGGACCCGCATGTTCCGGAATGGCGGATCTAGGGCTGCTTTGCTGTAGTAAGGGGGGGGGGAGGAAGAGGAAGAAGAGGAGGAGACCTGACGTCCTCGAGAACGACCCCTTTGTTTTCTTCTGTATGATTTATACAAAGGATTTTGTTGCTGCTGCTGTTGCTGTGATTGCTTGTAGGGACGAAAAGAAGATCTTCCAAAGCCCCTATATCTTTTGCCCACAGATCCTCTAGTTTGCAAACCTAAAGATCTGGCAGTTGCTCTGCTTTCCTTGAACCTCTCCAATGCAGCATCAGCTTTCTTCCCGAAAAGGCCTGAGCCATCAAAGGGCAAATCCATTAAAGCAGCCTGAACATCCTGAGATAACTCGGAAGTCTTCAGCCATGCAGCTCTTCTGGTGGCAATTGAAGACCCCATGACTCTAGACACTGAATCCGCTGTGTCCATATCACTTTGTATGACCTGCCGAGCAGCAGCCTGAGTGTCAGAAATCACCTCATTAAAATTCTTTCTGTCCTCCTCAGGAAGCTTAGGAGACAGCTGTTTTACAGTATCCATCAAAGCATGGATATATTGACGCAGCAAACAAGTGGCATTTGTGCATTTTAGGGCCATACTGGCTGATGAAAACACTTTCTTTGCATTTTGGTCCTGCTTTTTGGAATCCTTATCACCAGACACCTGAGGAAAAGCACCTACAGATTTTTTAGAGCAGGCAGCTTGTACTACCAAACTCTCTGGTAAGAGATGAGTAGATAAAAATTCAGGGTCGCCAGGAGCCACTCTATAACGCCTTGCAACGGCCTTAGAAACTACAGGAGCTGTAAGTGGTCTATTCCATACCTCCAAGATGGGATCAATTAGAGCCTCATTAAATGGAAGTAAAGGCTCAACCACAGATGAAGGTGAATGGAGAACTTCAGTCAGAATGTTCGACTTATACTCAACAGATGGCAAAGTCAAATATAACAGTTCTTCAGCCTTTTTAATTACAACATGGTAGGGAGCCACATCCTTTGAAGGAGCATCAGATACTGTGGCCAACTCCCAATCAGGAGACAGCTCTAGACCACTTGCATCCTGAAGATCGTCCAAATAATCTTCCTGATCTTGAAGCTCACCTTCTTCAATTTCAGCTTCCCCATAACTCTTCTCCTCCAAAAGGCGTTGTGCTCTACGCCTCGACCACTCTATTCGAACCGATGTCGTCGGATCCGGTATCGACTCCGAAGGAGCCAGAGCTGGCGTCGAATGTGAAGCCGGAGCCGGCGTCGAACACGGAGCTGGAGCCGGCGTCGAACATGGAGCTGGAGCCGGCATCGAACTTCGATTTGGATCTCGAGGTCGTTCCGGAGCCGGTGAAGCCGTAAGCGGCGTTGATGACTTCGGCGGCGCCGAGAGCTGCCTAGGTGGAGCCGGAGCTGCCATAAACGCCAAAAACGGCATCGGAGCATAGGCTTAGGGAACCCCCAAATTGTATGCCAAAGGACCCATGGGACTAGCCGGTGCTCCAGAGGGGTACATGGCTCTCGCATACACACCATACATGGAGTTTAAAAAATGTAAAGGGTCCTGTCCTGGACCCGGAAAAGGAAGGTACGAACCCACTGGCTGCTCCTGAGGAGGCTGCACCGGAGTCGACTCCTCTTGGTCCTCTTGTTGGTGAACCGGAGTCATCAAACCCTGAGCAACAGAAACTTCTTCTTCTCCTCATGTCCCGAAGACTGAGACGGATCCGGAGACGGATTCAACTACGAAGCCGGTGAAAGCTCCAGTGACTTCATAGGCGAGGCCCCATCTTCAGGATTCTGAACTAGAGAAGGAGATACCATATCCTTTCGATGCCTTCTAGAAGACGACTTCGTTTTCGAATCCGACTCCTTACCGGAACGGTGCCTTGAACTATGCTTCCTTCTCTTATGCTTCTTCTTAGATGACCTGGAAGCATGTCCCAAAGTCGACTTCGAAGCCGACCTCGACCTCGACTTTGACTTCGGGCGTCTCGATCTCGACCTCGAACTCTTCCTGGCATCCTTACCCTTCAATTTGGCAACAAGAAGTTTTGCCTCACGTTCTCGAAGAGCCTTCGGGTTCATCTTCAAACAGGATCGACAACCCTGGACGTCGTGATCTGAACCCAGACACCATAGGCAGTCACCATGCGGATCTGTAATGGACATCATTTTTCCGCAGGAATCACATGGCTTAAAACCAGTCTTCTTCGACGACATCACAACAGAAGACTGCAACATCGAAGAGATACAAATAAACTCACAATAGTAACAAAGTTACTGTCAATCAACAGAAGATCCCTCGAAACCGTTAGCGTCGACGACGCAGAAAAAAGGGAACTGATGTCATCACGCCGACGAAGGCCATATAAGGAGTCAGTGACGTCAGTCAGAGTCGCGAGCGATGCCGTGATCCTATGACGTCGTCCACGCCGGCGTGCTACAAAAGAATTTTCAGAACGTTGCTGACGCAGGGGAATATTCACAAGGTGAGGAATCCACTGGCAGATGTATCCATCAGAACAGAGCATAAGGCTAGGATGAGGGAAGTCAATCTTAGGATCAAGAGGCAAGAAATTGCCCTTGCCAAAGAGTCCCTGGCTCTTGCTAGAGAACAAAAGTCGAGTGGATTAGATTCCACTGGTGGCAGCAACATCCCTAGAGGTAGGGAAAGGTCTAATGACCATAGAAACCTAAGTAAGATTGTCCCTCCCTACCAGAGTGGGGATGACATCCACAAATGGATAACTGCTTTGGAGAGGGCTTGCAAAGTACAGCAGGTACCCCGAAGTCAGTGGGCAGCAATCTTATGGCTCTCCTTTTCAGAAAAAGGTAGAGACAAGCTCCTCAGAGTTAGTGATGAGGATGCTGACAACTACAATGTCCTGAACAGTGCTCTAATAGATGGGTTTGGCTTAACCACTGAGCAGTATAGGTTGCTGTTCAGAGACACCCAGAAGACACAGACTCAGGACTGGACTGATTTTGTAGATTGTGCTACTAAGGCTTTGGAGGGCTGGTTATTGGGCAGTAAGGCCAAAGACTATACAGTATTGTATAATTTGACTATGAGGGAGCAGATCCTTTAGCCAAGCCGATCTTTGCGATGCAACTGCAGGACCCATAATCCGAGCAACAGAATCAGCCGTATCAAGACCGCTCTGAATTACTTGGCGTGCCGCTGCTTGGGTGTCGGACAACACCTCCTCAAAATCATTCCTGTTTTCCTCAGGAATCTTAGGAACCAAAGTACGCATTGAGTCCATAAGTGCGTGCACATACCTCCCCATGAGACAAGTGGCATTTGTAGACTTCAAAGCCATACTTGCAGAAGAGAAAGTTTTCTTGGCCACCTGATCTTGCTTTTTGGCCTCCTTGTCCCCAGGAACTTGGGAAAACGCACTTACAGACTTCTTAGAGCACGCAGCCTGAATCACCAGGCTCTCTGGAGAAGGGTGAGATGTCAAGAATGCAGGGTCTTCTGGAGCCACCCTATACCTTCTAGCCACACTCTTGGATACAGCAGGAGCAGAAAGAGGCTTTTTCCACACCTCCATAATGGGCTCAGTTAATGCCTCATTAAATGGAAGTAAAGGCTGCACAGCCGAACTCGGTGAGTGAAGTACTTCAGTTAGAAGGTTTGACTTAAATTCCACCGTTGGTAATGTTAAATTTAAAAGTCCCGCAGCCTTTATCATCACCACATGATATGGCTGGACATCCTTTGAAGGCGCATCATGCCCTGAGGGCAATTCCCACTCCGGGGAAAAATCCAGGCCACTGGCATCAGCCAGCACTTCAAAACAATCTTCACCCAGCTCACCTTCCTCTAAGTCAGGGCGAGAGTCGGCATAACTTTGTTCCTCCTCCAAGAGGCGTTGTGCTTCTCTCCTGGACCTCTCCTTAACACGCCTCGTCACCGGATCCACAACCGACTCTGACGGAGCCGGAACCGACGTCGGTACCGACTTCGATGGGTCAGTTGAATGCTCCTGATGTCTACTTGGAGCGGGCGATGCCGGCATCGGAGTCGTCGACTTCGGACGAGCCGGTGATGACCTCGGCGGAGCCGGGAACTGCCACGGTGTCGTTGGGGCTGGCATAAACTGAGCCGGGGCATAAGATTGTGGAACACCCAAATTGAATGCCAGAGGTGCCATGGGACCCGAAGGTGCACCAGAGGGGTACCACGCCCTTGAAAACACGCCATACATAGCGTTCAAGAATGCTGAAGGGTCTTGGCCCGGCGCTGGAAAAGGTGGTTGAACACCCTCAAGGTGACCTCGAGGTGGGATCAAATCCGGCTCAACCATACGCGCAGATTCATCATCCTCCACAGGGACAACATCTTCCTCCTCTCGAGCCGGAGACGGCACCGGAGATGGATTGGGCTCCGGAGCCGGAGAGGGTACCTGCGACCTCGAAGGCAAAACCTCACCTTCCTGATCCGGAGTCTCCTACGGCGGGACCACCTTTGAACGAACCCTCCTGGGCGACCTCGACCTCGAGTTCGACTTCTCACCTGAGTGTTGTCGAGACTCATGCCTCCTCTTCCTGTGCTTCTTCCTCGACCGTGAAGCATGGTCCGAAGAGGACTTCGAGCCGAACCCTCTCGAGATCAGGAACTTGACTTTGACCTCGACTTCGACCTCGTCCTCCTCGAGCGAGATTGTGAAGACTTCTTACCCTTGTCGACCTTAAGCTTTGCCACAAGTAGTTTGGTTTCCCTCTCCCGCAGGGCCTTCGGATTCATCTTACGACAAGATGTACATCCATCCACGTCGTGATCGGAGCTTAAGCACCAAATACAGTCCTCGTGCGGATCCGTGATGGACATCATTTTCCTGCACTCCCTGCAGGGCTTGAAACCGGTCTTCTTCGACATCGTCGCGAAACAAAGAAGCAGGAAACACAGAAAAACGAAACAAAGTCACAGTAAAGCTACTGAGATTCCGGAAACCGTTAGCGTCGACAACGCAGAAAAAAGGGAACTGATGTCATCACACCGTTGTGGGTCTATTATGGGCGTCGGTGACGTCAGCGGAGTCACGAGCGATGCCGTGTCTCTATGACGTCCAGGTCCACGTCGGCGCGAAGCTACGAAAAGAATTTCCGAATGTTGCTGACGCAAGGGGGATATTCACAAGGTGAGGAATCCACACGGCAGATTCATCTATCAGAAAAATGGACTCCATGTACTTTAGGTACATGCCTGATTGGATATTGGGTCACCTTTGTGAGCCCCTGTATAGTGTACCATAGGTACCCAGGGCATAGGTGCATCCAAGCCCTACCGGGGGCTGCAGCATGTATTATGCCACCCCTGGCTGGTCATCCGAATTGACACCACAGGCTGATCACTCAGCTTGGGTAAGGTGGTGTAATCACCCCTTACTTAGATATAGTATTCCTATACTAACCTTATATATAGACACATATGCACCTATAAGTAACTCCTATGGCAGGCCTCGACAATCCTGGAGGCAGAGTGCTTGGTTCTATGTGAGAGGGTGCTCTTGCATGAGCTGAGCCCTTCTGCAGCTTTCGGAACCATGTCCTTATAGCTGTTCTAAGATATAGCCATACCATATACTCTTAAGTGCATTATAATCATCGTGGTTAAATGGTAACTTTGGTTTGGTTTTATCAAAACATGTCGTGTAAGGTGTCGAACGCTTTTGAATACTAGCCCCCCACCAATTCTGCTGGCGAGGGTAGCATTCCACCCTTCTAGAGGGAAAAGACATGTATGTTACTGCTTTACCCGGTTAAAGTTAAACAGAGTCTCAGCACCACAAAATGGATGCTGCTGCCACAGACACAAGTCTGATCTCCTACAGCTGGGGGAAACTCCAGCAAGGGAGGCCAGGACAATAGGTTTCCTGTCTCCCTCCCCAGACAGCCAGTAGTGTATTGGGGCAGGGTGGGTTGAATGGAAAGATGATTTTCCAGACACTGCCTGGGGCACACAAAGTGCTCCATGCATAGCCCGGTTCAAACCAGTTGCTGGGGCACTCCAGCCCCAGCTCTGGCGTGAAACTGGACAAAGGGAAAGGGATGTAACCACCTCCTTCCCAGGTTCCACCCATAGGAGGGACCTAGCAGGTAATCCAGCCCCTTAGTTTGGTATAAATTTAGGAGCTGTGTCTAGAGACATTAGATTACCCTGGAAAGAAACTACAATACAGAACTCTTGGACTTCGACATTCTATGCTGACTAGAAGACTGAAGAAGATCTCCCTTGTGGTCAAGGAGTGACCACCCTGTTCAAACAGGCACCACCAGTAACTTGCCGGTTTGGTTTGTCAATGCTCCAGAGGGAACCTGACAACTCAGCGACTCAGAAACTGGACTTCCAGGCTTCTCCGACTTTGATCCACATCCACAGCAAATCTGAGACCCGTGGCGGACACAAGAGACGTGGGACTGGTTATCCTGGACTACCTGCACTTTACTAATTGTGCAACGACCAAGGCGCCCTCGCAGTTGTGCATTGGGGTAAAAGAAGCCACAGACCCGAGCAGCATCTGCACTGAAGCTCAACCCTCCACACTCCACGAGTGCCGCGTGGAGCCCGCTCCTGCATTTCAGCTCAATGCGTCTTCCGGGCAGCTAGCCCGTTGGCTAGTGAGCCCTCTGAAGATGATCCTTTGATTTTCCAATGCTTGCCTTGTTGCTTTGGGCTTGCTCCAGCTTCCTTCCAAAAGAGAAGCGCCTCAGTCTTTGCTGGTCTGAACTGAAGCGAATCTTCAATTCATGCGTGGGTTGCGGTTGCCAAGGCTTGTTGGGTCCAATCTGGATACCGACACCGCAGTCAACTAGAGCCTTTGTGGTTTAGCTCGACTCCAGCTCCTGGTCATTGTCGACACCTCCTGGTCCTCGTGGCTGCAGAGACAAGCTTCACCGCTTCACCTGTTTTCATTGCGACATCACCTAGTTCCATCCTGGTTCCATCCTGGTCACTGGCTAGTGACCCAGACTCTTTCCCCTCTGCTTCAGGTTCTTCAGTTCCTTGATTCACCCTTGGATCCACCCGGACATTCTTCCTTTGGCTGCCTGCAGCACTTCTTTTGCAGGTCTCCATTGAAAGCATCGACGAAACCCGACACGAAAAGAAACCTATGCACCGGCTTCCCTGGGTGAGGTAACTTGAGTACTCTGGTGCTCCCATGGGTATTGACTATCCAAGTGTCCTAGTTTAAAGGGGTTTTATCGTAGTCCACTCGGAAGTGCCCTTAATCAGTAACTTTGTGACTTCTTCGTTCCCCATTGTAAGTCAATGGTAACTTGCGTCTGTGTTCCCACACTGCACGCGTCTCCCGTGGGTCTCCTACTTCCAAACCCTTGGTTCTGTAGTGTAGCCCCAGCGATTCCCTAGACCCTAGGTGTTAGAATTGGGGGTCTCTGGTTGGCGCAAGTAGGTACTTGTGACAAGCAGGGACCCTCTCCTCCAAGTCAGGGCAAAGGATGACCCTTCAGAATTACCCTTGCTCACCCTCTAGGTGCGTGGCGTGAGCAGCCAAGGCGATTCTCCAGGCGTTAGTCAGTTAAGCATTTGTAGACACACACACAGTAAAATATACCAATCCCCCCACAAATGGACACCAGGCTGTGAGTATATAAAAATACGCTTCTTTATGTAAAAATTAAATATACTCTTTAGAACAGACTTATCACAAGATCAAATAACGGTTCTGGATGCCCACAGGTTGTAAATAGGCAAGCTCTCTTTTAGTTGTAGTTCAAAAATGCACTGTTCTTATCTCAAGTTGTATTCCACAGTGTTCCCGTGAGTCTTTGTTCGTTTCTGCCCAGATTGTGCACTTTTCCTCCCCTCTAGGTCCTATGGGGTTCGGTTATGCACTCTGCCGCGCTTCGCGGCGCCTCAGACGGGTGAAATCCCGACGCCCTGCCAAGTCTCACGCTTCCCGCGTGAGGCGCGATCGGCCCGGCCGGGTCTCTGACAGCTGATGGCCCCCCTGGTCTACGGGACCCACACGGGGGGGAGACACCGACCTCAGGGCTATCCAGGGGGAGGGAAGGCCCAGGAACCCAGTGCAGCCCCAGTCACTCGTGCCGGGGCTGAGATTGCAGCCTGCGGGACCCGACAGCTAGAGGATTCCAGCGGGAGGGGCTGGAGCGCTCTCGCAGCGCGGAGCTGAAGGCAGGCAGAGAGAGCGGTGCGAGTCAGCGGGAAAGGGCGGCTCGCACCGCAGCGGATCTTCAGGCCGGGGGGGCACTTGGGAACAGGGTAGACAACAAAGGGGGTCAAGGAACGTTGCGGGCCACGAGCCCGATGGCAGTCTCAGTGGCGGCTTTCCTCCGGTGACAGAGGCGAGGTGCCCAGCGGCTCAGGCAGAGCGAGGCTGGCACCCGAGGCGTCCGTCCAGCGGAGGTCTGTCCCCTGGGTCTGTTGTAGTCCGGCACAGGATTTCTGGCGGGAGGGTGAGGCACCGCAGCGAGCCCTCTTAGGCGGTCGACACAGCGATCCCCTCAGCGGGGGAAGAGCGGCTCAACGGAGCGGAGCTCTTCCTCGGCGGGGACGAGAGGACACAGTCGGTCACGGCCTGAGGGAAGGGCTGGGGGGCACCACAGCAGCGAGCCTTCCAGGCGGTCAACACAGCGATCTCCTCAGCGGGGGGAGAGCGGCTCAACGGAGCGGAGCTCTTCCTCGGCGGGGACGAGGAGACACAGTCGGTCACGGCCTCAGGGAGGGGCTGGGGGGCACCAAGGTCACAGCTCCGGCAGTAGTAGATATCCCGGTTAATTACCGGCAGACGAGCAGAGGCAGGTTGAGCCAGATGGTCCTGTGGCTCAGGTCAGGGGGCAAGCTCAGTCAAGCCCTTGGAGAATGTTTAAGCACAAAGCAGCAAAGTCTTTTCTTATCAAGTCTTTTCCTCTCCTTTCTCAGCAAGGCAAGCAGCAGGCCAGTTCTCCCAGCGTCTCTTCTCCTTCTAGTCGGGCAGAGGTCCTTCGTGGTGAAACAGGATTCTAATTTACAAGGAGCAGGGCTCCTACTTTTATACACAGTTTCTTTTGTTCTCACTGGCCAGGGGGGCCTCTGCATAACTGCTCTCAGCTCCTGAGCACTTGTGGTGGGTACTTCTGCTTCTGCATTCAGTGTGAGGGCAGGCACATCAGCCGCTCCCCAGGGGGGCGGAGCCGGCATTGTGAAGACAGGGGCAGCCTGAGCACTCTGTTGACAAGCTTCGGTCCTTCCTGGGCCAGGTGCAGGCTGAGTCATCAGTCGCTCCCCAGGAGGGCGGAGCCAGCATTGTGGTGGCAGAGCACAGCCTGATGCATCATTCAGGGGAAACTCCCACCACCCACTAAGGGGTCATCCTGCTATTCACAACCTGTCAACTCCCAGCCCTGTCACTCACACAACTCAGACAGTCAGATACACACAAAAGCAGAGGCGGGCTGAAATAGTTAGACAAGCAAATGCTAGCTTTCTAAAAGTAGCATTTGCAAACACAGGATATTAAAATAAACTTTACTAAAAGAAGTATTTTATTATTCTGAGTTCAGGCATACTAAACATTAATTTCTACCATGTTCCCTGAGCCTGCTGGGATTATAGAGTGTAATAATTCCAGCAGCCCATCTGGCCTAGAAGGGAACTGGTAGCCTTACAATAGTGAAAAACGAATTTGGCAGTAATTCACTATTAGAACATGCCACACACATCAGGGCATGTTCTACCTTACACTTACAATGCACCCTGCCCTTAGGCCTACCATAGGGGTGACTAATATGAAGTTAAGGGAAGGTTTAGGGGCTGGCAAGTGTGTGCACTTGCCCAGCCAGCATGACAGTACCAGACTGCACGCAGGTTCTGCAATGGCAGACCCTAGACACATTTTAAGGCTGCTTCTGTGGGTGGCGCAACCAGCGCTGCAGGCCCACTAGCAGTATTGGCATTCACAAGCCCTGGCACTCCTGGTGCACTTTACTGGGGACTGACAGTAAATCCAATGAACCAATCAGGTATATCAATCACATATATACTTTACAGTAGGGAGCACTTGCACTGCGGCACGGGTTGGCCGTGGCGCAGTGCCCTGAGTAGCGGACACCAGCAAAAACATCTGAGGCACAACAGCAAAAAGTGGAAGGGAAACTCACGCCAAGGTGCCAGGTCTAACACGTGTCCCCTCCAGCTGAAATGTGGGGGGAACTACCCTTCCCCAGGGAGTTCCACATCACTAAGGCGGAAAAACCTGGACAGACCGTCAGCGTTGGCGTGATCTGTGCCAGGGCGGTGTTCCACCGTAAAGTCCATACCCTGTAGGGAGATGGACCACCTCAACAGTTTTGGGTTCTCACCCCTCATTTGCATCAACCATCTGAGGGGCCTGTGGTCTGTCTGAACCCGGAAGTGAGACCCAAACAAGTAGGGTCTTAGCTTCTTCAGTGCCCAGACCACAGCAAATGCTTCACGCTCTATTGCACTCCACCTACTTTCCCGTGGAAGTAACCTCCTACTGATGAAGGCTACAGGTTGGTCCCAGCCCTCCTCAGTCATCTGTGAGAGAACAGCCCCTACACCATGCTCTGAAGCGTCTGTTTGCACTATGAATTCCTTGGAGAAATCAGGAGCCAGGAGCACGGGCGCCGTGCACATGGCAGTCTTCAGGGTGTCAAAAGCCTTCTGACAGGTGTCAGTCCAAATCACATTCCTGGGCTGCTTCTTAGAAGTCAGCTCTGTCAAGGGGGTCACAATAGTGCCATAGCCCTTGACAAACCTCCTGTAATACCCAGTGAGCCCCAGGAAGGCTCTCACTGCAGTCTGGGTCTTGGGGGGTTCCCAAGCCAGGATGGTCTCAATTTTGGGTTGCAAGGGTGCCACCTTGCCACTCCCCACTTGGTGTCCCAAGTACACCACGGAACCCTGCCCAATCTGGCACTTGCTCGCCTTGATTGTGAGGCCTGCCTTGCGCAGGGCCATCAACACTTCCCAGAGGTGTCGCAGGTGTTCTGGCCAGGTACCACTGAACACTGCGATGTCATCCAGGTAGGCGGCACTGAACTCATCCAGCCCAACCAACACCTGGTTGACCAACCTCTGAAAGGTGGCAGGGGCATTCTTCATCCCAAATGGCATAACCCGGAACTGGAAATGCCCATCTGGTGTGGAGAATGCTGACCTCTCCTTTGCCCCATCGGTCAAGGCGATCTGCCAGTACCCAGACGTTAAATCAAACGTGCTGAGGAACCGGGCAGCCCCTAGCCGATCAATGAGCTCATCAGCTCTGGGGATAGGGTGCGCGTCAGTCTTGGTGACTGAATTGAGTCCTCTGTAGTCCACACAGAACCGGAGTTCAGGTGTGGCTCCCGGCGCAGCAGCCTTTGGGACCAAGACCACGGGGCTGGACCAAGGACTGCTGGAGGACTCAACCACCCTAAGAGCAAGCATCTTGGAGACCTCCTCCTTGATGCAGGCCCTGACCCTGTCAGTCACTCTGTAAGCTTTATGCTTCACAGGTAAGCTGTCTCCTGTGTCCACATCATGGACGCACCAATCCGTGACACCAGGAACCAGGGAGAACAGATCTGGAAACTGCCCCAGCAATTGGCGGCAGTCTTCCTGTTGTTCAGGGGTCAGGGTGGGTGAGAGGTTAACTCCATCCACTGACCCATCTTTCTCACAGGCCACTAAGAGGTCAGGAAGAGGCTCAGACTCCTCTTCCATTCCATCATCAGTTGCCAACAACATGCCCACTTCGGACCTTTTCAAGTGGGGCTTGAGGCGGTTAACATGTAGGACCCTTAAAGGATTCCTGGGCGTCTTCATGTCCACCAAGTATGTCACTGGGCTCTTGCGCTCCACAACCTCAAATGGACCTGTCCACTTATCCTGAAGTGCACAGGGTTCCACTGGGGCCAAGACATACACCTCTTGTCCAGGCTGAAGCTCTACCAGAGTGGCATTCTGGTCGTACCACCGCTTCATCTCTTCCTGGCTTGCTTCCAGATTTGCCTCAGCAAGTTGTCTGAAGCGCCTGGTCTGGTTTCTGAAGGCCAGCATGTAACTGTATACATTCTGGGGAGGTTTCCTGGGAGATTGCTCCCAGCCTTCCTTTACCAAACTCAGTGGTCCTCTCACGGGGTGTCCATACAGCAGTTCAAAGGGGCTGAACCCTAGGGACTTCTGTGGCACCTCACGGTATGCAAAGAGCAGGCATGGCAAGAGGACGTCCCACTTACGCCTCATTGGACCTTCCAGGCCCATGATCATGCCCTTCAGGGTTCGGTTGAATCTCTCAACCAACCCATTTCCTTGGGGATGGTAAGGGGTGGTGAACTTGTAAGTTACACCACACTCTTGCCAAAGGGACTTCATATATTTGGATATGAAGTTGGTGCCCCTGTCGCTCACCACCTCTAGAGGGAATCCCACTCGTGAGAAAATTCCCATCAGTGCACGTCCCACCACGGGGGCTGTCACTGTCCTCAGAGGGATGGCTTCAGGGTACCGGGTGGCATGATCCACCAAGACCAGGATGAACCTGTTGCCCATGGCTGTCTTGGGGTCCAGAGGCCCAACAATGTCAATACCCACTCGTTGGAATGGAGTACTGACCACAGGGAATGGTTGGAGTGGAGCCTTGTTCTTCCCTCCACTCTTCCCACTTGCCTGGCAAGTTGGACAGGTCCTACAATGAGCATCTGAGCTCTTGTGCATTTGGGGCCAGTAAAAGTGGGTGACAAGCCTGTCATAGGTCTTGTCCATCCCCAAATGCCCTGCTAACGGCACATCATGAGCCAGTCCCAGTAGGAAGGCTCTGAACTTCTGGGGTACCACCAGCACACGGGCTGACCCAGGTTCAGCAGTCTTAGGCTCTGAATACAGGAGGTCATTCTCCCAGTACACATAATGTGTTTTGGCCTGAACACCATTGGCCTGGTCTGCAGCCTGCTGCCGCATACCCACGAGAGAAGGGCATTCTTTCTGCTCCCTGCAGAATTCCTCCCTGGAGGGGCCTCCTTCTTGCTGCCAATGGGTCAGCTCAGGCAGGTCCCCCAGTTCAGCAATCTGTTCCCCTGTAGGCTCCAGGGCATCCCCCTCAAGGTCTGCTTCCTCCTGGACCGTGGGAACAGCAGGGGCCGGTTTCCCGCGCCCCCTGCGCCTTCTCTCTAAGGCCGGTTCCTGGGCCTCTCCTTCAGGTCCCAGGACTTCTTGATCACCCCTACTGGCTGCCATTGACCGGGTGGTCACGCACGCCCAGTCGGGTAGACCCACCATCTTCAGGTGAGTCGTTTTCTCCACCTTTTCCCAAGGGGAGTCCTCCAAGTCATTCCCTAGCAAACAGTCAACAGGCATGGTTTTCCTCACACAGACCTGCAGAGTACCAGAGACCCCCCCCCACTCGAAGGGAACTTGAGCCATCGGACACTGACTCTCTGAATTATCAGCATTGATAACCCTACAGTAGGCATGGGGTACAACCTGCTCTTGAGACACCAGGTGCTGCCTCACTGCAGTCACACTGGCTCCTGTATCTCTAAGAGCCTCAGCTTTCCTACCATTGATGGTCACTACCTGCCCATATTTCTTAGTGTTAGAGGGCAGGTAGTTTGTAGGGACCATTTCACTGTCTCCTAATGAGACTAGGGTCATCTGAACAGGATCTCCACCCC
The DNA here is from genome assembly GCF_964261635.1 of Lissotriton helveticus. Lineage (NCBI taxonomy): Eukaryota > Metazoa > Chordata > Amphibia > Caudata > Salamandridae > Lissotriton > Lissotriton helveticus. The sequence goes on along the minus strand of NC_136068.1, from coordinate 510,295,228 downwards.
CTGGGACCATTACTTCTTCTCCTAAGTGAACACTAGTCACTTGCCGGGGGGGAGCACCAGTGGGTGCTGGTTTTCCAAACAGGCGACACTTGGGGTCACTGGCTATGTGCCCCGGGTCACCACATCTGAAACAATTGAAGGGCCCCTTTGGAACAGGTCTACCTGTTGGGGCCCCACTCTGCTTTGGGGGTGGGGGAGGCTGAGAACCCTTCTGCTGGTTCCCTTGAGGATTACTTTGGGGGCCTTTAGGGAACCCTTTCTGTTTACCCCTGTCCCCCCCACTCTTCTGCTGGGGACCCTGCCCACCCTTGGCGGAGTCTCCCACTGGACCCTTGTGGACCCTGGTGCTGAGCCAGCGGTCCGCCTCCTCAGCAAGCTTCCTCGGGTTGGACAGCTTGCTATCAATCAGGTGTTGGCGTAACTCAGGAAAACAGTTATCAGACAAGTGCTCCCATGCAATTAAATCAAAGAGACTTTGAAAATCATTCACCTTGTTACCCTTCACCCAACCATCCAGGGCTCTGCAAAAAAAATTCACATACTCCACATACGTAGTCCCAGGACGCTTTGCACACCCCCTGAACCTCTGTCTATATAATTCAGGAGTAAGCCCATACCTGGTCATTAAGGCCTCTTTCATGTGGGGATAGGAAATCTGTTCTGCAGTGGGCAGATCTAGCAGGGTGTCCCGCCCTTCGCTAAGGAACCTTCCCCACAACCCCGCTCCCCAATCCTTTTCAGGGACCCGGTGGGAGGACATGGCTACCTCATATGCCCTAAACCATTGTCCTATGTCATCCCCCCTAAAGAATTCCTTAACTACATCTTTGGGGATGTACACCTTGGACTCTACCTGCACCGGCGTTGTGCTGCCACCAGAAGGAGCTGTTCCCAAACCTCTTTGCTCCAACTCCTTCATTCTCAGGTCATGGTCCAGCTGGCGTTGCTGTGCCTCCATGGCCAATCTTTGCTTGTCCATTTCCAGTTTTTGTTTTTCCATTTCCAGTTGCCCAGCTAATCTTGCCATCTCCATTGCATGTGCCCTGTCTGCTGCCCTGTCTGCCAGCTCCTCTGGTGACAGGCCTCTGGGGGGCTCTGCAGCGCCATCTGGTGGAATGATATCCACCGGGGTCTGTGGATCTCTTGACTCCCTCCAGGCTCTCAGCGCCGTCACGAGTTGGGTCTTGTTGCTCAATCCACTTTTGGCAATTCTGCATTTTGTGCAGAGATCTTTCAGCTGGTCATTGGTTAAGCCCCTCAAGGCTTCCTCCCTCCAATCTATGTCATCTGCTCCAGAGAAGGTAGAGAGCGCTCTTCCAGCAGGGAGCGAGCCAGGCATGGCTTCAGTAATGGCAGATGTCTCAACAAAATTAACAAAAAGGAACTGGAAACCTGTGGCTGCGTTATAGATCTGCTCTCACTATGTGGTGATCAGTAATTCACTGTATGTAAACTACAAATGCAAATTCGCAAATCCTCACCGCTGCGTCCAATGTTAGAATTGGGGGTCTCTGGTTGGCGCAAGTAGGTACTTGTGACAAGCAGGGACCCTCTCCTCCAAGTCAGGGCAAAGGATGACCCTTCAGAATTACCCTTGCTCACCCTCTAGGTGCGTGGCGTGAGCAGCCAAGGCGATTCTCCAGGCGTTAGTCAGTTAAGCATTTGTAGACACACACACAGTAAAATATACCAATCCCCCCACAAATGGACACCAGGCTGTGAGTATATAAAAATACGCTTCTTTATGTAAAAATTAAATATACTCTTTAGAACAGACTTATCACAAGATCAAATAACGGTTCTGGATGCCCACAGGTTGTAAATAGGCAAGCTCTCTTTTAGTTGTAGTTCAAAAATGCACTGTTCTTATCTCAAGTTGTATTCCACAGTGTTCCCGTGAGTCTTTGTTCGTTTCTGCCCAGATTGTGCACTTTTCCTCCCCTCTAGGTCCTATGGGGTTCGGTTATGCACTCTGCCGCGCTTCGCGGCGCCTCAGACGGGTGAAATCCCGACGCCCTGCCAAGTCTCACGCTTCCCGCGTGAGGCGCGATCGGCCCGGCCGGGTCTCTGACAGCTGATGGCCCCCCTGGTCTACGGGACCCACACGGGGGGGAGACACCGACCTCAGGGCTATCCAGGGGGAGGGAAGGCCCAGGAACCCAGTGCAGCCCCAGTCACTCGTGCCGGGGCTGAGATTGCAGCCTGCGGGACCCGACAGCTAGAGGATTCCAGCGGGAGGGGCTGGAGCGCTCTCGCAGCGCGGAGCTGAAGGCAGGCAGAGAGAGCGGTGCGAGTCAGCGGGAAAGGGCGGCTCGCACCGCAGCGGATCTTCAGGCCGGGGGGGCACTTGGGAACAGGGTAGACAACAAAGGGGGTCAAGGAACGTTGCGGGCCACGAGCCCGATGGCAGTCTCAGTGGCGGCTTTCCTCCGGTGACAGAGGCGAGGTGCCCAGCGGCTCAGGCAGAGCGAGGCTGGCACCCGAGGCGTCCGTCCAGCGGAGGTCTGTCCCCTGGGTCTGTTGTAGTCCGGCACAGGATTTCTGGCGGGAGGGTGAGGCACCGCAGCGAGCCCTCTTAGGCGGTCGACACAGCGATCCCCTCAGCGGGGGAAGAGCGGCTCAACGGAGCGGAGCTCTTCCTCGGCGGGGACGAGAGGACACAGTCGGTCACGGCCTGAGGGAAGGGCTGGGGGGCACCACAGCAGCGAGCCTTCCAGGCGGTCAACACAGCGATCTCCTCAGCGGGGGGAGAGCGGCTCAACGGAGCGGAGCTCTTCCTCGGCGGGGACGAGGAGACACAGTCGGTCACGGCCTCAGGGAGGGGCTGGGGGGCACCAAGGTCACAGCTCCGGCAGTAGTAGATATCCCGGTTAATTACCGGCAGACGAGCAGAGGCAGGTTGAGCCAGATGGTCCTGTGGCTCAGGTCAGGGGGCAAGCTCAGTCAAGCCCTTGGAGAATGTTTAAGCACAAAGCAGCAAAGTCTTTTCTTATCAAGTCTTTTCCTCTCCTTTCTCAGCAAGGCAAGCAGCAGGCCAGTTCTCCCAGCGTCTCTTCTCCTTCTAGTCGGGCAGAGGTCCTTCGTGGTGAAACAGGATTCTAATTTACAAGGAGCAGGGCTCCTACTTTTATACACAGTTTCTTTTGTTCTCACTGGCCAGGGGGGCCTCTGCATAACTGCTCTCAGCTCCTGAGCACTTGTGGTGGGTACTTCTGCTTCTGCATTCAGTGTGAGGGCAGGCACATCAGCCGCTCCCCAGGGGGGCGGAGCCGGCATTGTGAAGACAGGGGCAGCCTGAGCACTCTGTTGACAAGCTTCGGTCCTTCCTGGGCCAGGTGCAGGCTGAGTCATCAGTCGCTCCCCAGGAGGGCGGAGCCAGCATTGTGGTGGCAGAGCACAGCCTGATGCATCATTCAGGGGAAACTCCCACCACCCACTAAGGGGTCATCCTGCTATTCACAACCTGTCAACTCCCAGCCCTGTCACTCACACAACTCAGACAGTCAGATACACACAAAAGCAGAGGCGGGCTGAAATAGTTAGACAAGCAAATGCTAGCTTTCTAAAAGTAGCATTTGCAAACACAGGATATTAAAATAAACTTTACTAAAAGAAGTATTTTATTATTCTGAGTTCAGGCATACTAAACATTAATTTCTACCATGTTCCCTGAGCCTGCTGGGATTATAGAGTGTAATAATTCCAGCAGCCCATCTGGCCTAGAAGGGAACTGGTAGCCTTACAATAGTGAAAAACGAATTTGGCAGTAATTCACTATTAGAACATGCCACACACATCAGGGCATGTTCTACCTTACACTTACAATGCACCCTGCCCTTAGGCCTACCATAGGGGTGACTAATATGAAGTTAAGGGAAGGTTTAGGGGCTGGCAAGTGTGTGCACTTGCCCAGCCAGCATGACAGTACCAGACTGCACGCAGGTTCTGCAATGGCAGACCCTAGACACATTTTAAGGCTGCTTCTGTGGGTGGCGCAACCAGCGCTGCAGGCCCACTAGCAGTATTGGCATTCACAAGCCCTGGCACTCCTGGTGCACTTTACTGGGGACTGACAGTAAATCCAATGAACCAATCAGGTATATCAATCACATATATACTTTACAGTAGGGAGCACTTGCACTGCGGCACGGGTTGGCCGTGGCGCAGTGCCCTGAGTAGCGGACACCAGCAAAAACATCTGAGGCACAACAGCAAAAAGTGGAAGGGAAACTCACGCCAAGGTGCCAGGTCTAACACTAGGCCTATTCATCATCCCTGAAGTGGTTCTTATACCACTTACTTAGTATATGGTTCGTGAGGCCCCTAGGGCATAATTGTTTTTGTGCAACTTATAGTATGCTTAATGAGTAACTTGTAACGTATCTCGAACACTGACCTCATAAAGAGTGCAAAGGGGTTGTGTTAGTAATAAATACATATATATTTGATATATACCTTGTGTGGTGTCCTTTCATTTGGTATTCAAGGGATTATATATGGTAAAACAGCTGGCTTCACATGCTCTCTAAAGTTTTAGCCTAAGACTGCTTGTCCATACTACCACTAGGATAGCTGGTCTATAAGGTTGACTTTACAACCATCACCATAAGGGTTGTTTAGACTGGTGCAAGGTGCCCACTAGAATAGTGGACAACATATGCCAGGCTAACTTCTCACAGTAATTAACTTGTTCATCTGAAAGAAACACGTTAGTTAGATTCCTTACCTTAGAATAGATACCCCAGCAATACCAACCCCGGTGGGGGTCTGCGAACCAAAATCACACCAGAAAGTCCCGGAGAACGGAACAGCCAAAGAAGCCATCTCTCCGTGAGGTCCTAACAGAAGGGTCAGGCTCAAACAACGACCGAGAAGGAGACTCATTCCTAAACGAAAGCAGTGTCGCTACCGCTCTTCCAACGTCGAGACCCACAATCGTGCCTTTTGCAAACTCGAACCGTACACGGCACAACTCAGGCGGAGTTTGTCCCAGATCACCATCTTCCAATTCTTCACAAAGAAAATCACACATTTTGTCAAAAACATACCTCTGCTTCGGTGCTTCCCATTGGTGGAAGACATCCATAACAGACTCTAACTCATATCTTGTAGGATCAGTAACCCATTTATGCGCCAAATGATCCAACACTCCCTTCTCTCTAGAATCAGGCAGTTGGCTACGCAACTGTTTACGCTCTGAAACGGGGGTCGTGCTCAATGACCCAAAGAAAGGAGACAAAAGACTAGTGACAGTATCTGTCATTCTCTGTCGGACAGAAGGAGAAGTTGACAGGACAGGAGATAAAGCGGACTGAGAAGAAGCTAATTTAGGAGTAGTAGCAGAAGAGTAAGCATGGGCGTAAAATCCGTTCCGCTCGCGGAGTTTGCGGATTTTCGGCAAATCCGCAATCCGCAAACTCACGCGAATTTGTCGAAAATCCGCAAATTCGCACGCAGCGGATTTTTTTGCTTGGTGATACAATTTTGCGGCGCGCGGCGTTCACTTACCGTCATTCAGCGTTTGCAGAGTTGTTTTTTCTCCATATTTTGCGTGTGCTGCGCCATTTTGGATCTTGCTGCGGGATCCCGCGGGAGTTTCGCGACCGCGATTACGTCATCGCGGCTTGCCACCTTGCACAGCACGCATCGCGAGAGTTCGCAATTGCGAACACGTAGATGCGGCGAGCAGCAACAATCTCGCACTCGCGAAATTTCAAAATTTGCAATTTTGCACAAGAATCCACCAGCAAGTAGCATAAACCTTCTAAAAATGATTATTTTTATCAGAATAACTCCTAACGTTGACATTTGCCTGCACTTTTTTTGCAAGGAGTCCATTTTTTGGGGGGGGAGGAAGGAAGTGCCCCACAGTCTCCAACTTCCTGTTCCTGTCCAGCAGGCTCCTCCCAGTGCTTTCTTCATGTGCTGGTCACTTTCATTTGGATCTTGACCTGGAAGGATTACTTTTTGTGGATTCTGCTGGATATTTGGATTTGAGGCCTTTTTGACTTTCTTTGGATCACTTTCGGATTAGAAATCAACTTTCACAAGTAAGTTTGTTTGGGGCATTACAGTTGCTGCAACTACAATTTTGGAACTTTTTCAGAACATTAAATAAAATATATTGTGGGTAGCCACAGTATCCAGTAGGACCAGGGTTAGTTATGGGTGCATGATACAACTGTTTTGTTGAATTTAAACATCATTGAGGGCATGGATGGCATGGGATTGTGCTGATTTTTGTGTGTTTTTCGATTTTTGGGGCTGCTGTTGAGGCCTTTTGCCCAGGGTTAGTGAGTGGTGCATGGGCTGAGTCTTTCTGTGGGGTCTCTTTAATGTAAACATCATGGAGGGCATGGATGGCATTGGATTGTGGTGATTTGTGTGTGTTTCTCGTTTTTTTGGGGTGTACTGTTGATGGGGACTGGCCATGTGGGTGGTGGCCATTTTGAGTGCTGGTACAGGCAGGCCCTGGCCATGTGCTTTTGGTGCAAGGGGCCATTTTGAATGCAGCCAGTGTTGTCAGGCCTGCACCCATTTTGCCTAGCTTCCATCCATTATGCCCGGGGTAGTGAGTGGTGTTTGGGCCTAGTCTTTCTGTGGGGTGTCTTCTTGAATTTAAACATAATTGAGGGCATGGATGACCTGGGATTGTGCTGATTTTTGTGTGTTTTTCCATTTTTGGGGCTGCTGTTGAGGCCTTTTGCCCAGGGGTAGTGAGTGGTGCATTGACTTAGTCTGTCTGTGGGGTCTCTTTAATGTAAACATCATGGAGGGCATGGATGGCATTGGATTGTGGTGATTTTTGTGTGTTTTTTGTTTTTTTTGGGGTGTACTGTTGATGGGGACTGGCCATGTGGGTGGTGGCCATTTTGAGTGCTGGTACAGGCAGGCCCTGGCCATGTGCTTTTGGTGCAAGGGGGCATTTTGAATGCAGCCAGTGATGTCAGGCCTGCACCCATTTTGCCTAGCTTCCATCCATTATTCCCAGGGGTAGTGAGTGGTGCATGGGCCTAGTCTTTCTGTGGGGTGTCTTCTTGAATTTAAACATCATTGAGGGCATGGATGGCCTGGGATTGTGCTGATTTTTGTGTGTTTTTCCATTTTTGGGTCTGCTGTTGAGGCCTTTTGCCCAGGGGTAGTGAGTGGTGCATTGACTGAGTCTGTCTGCGGGGTCTCTTTAATGTAAACATCATGGAGGGCATGGTTTTGCATTGGATTGTGGTGATTTTTGTGTGTTTTTCATTTTTTTGGGGTGTACTGTTGATGGGGACTGGCCATGTGGGTGGTGGCCATTTTGAGTGCTGGTACAGGCAGGCCCTGGCCATGTGCTTTTGGTGCAAGGGGCCATTTTGAATGCAGCCAGTGTTGTCAGGCCTGCACCCATTTTGCCTAGCTTCCATCCATTACGCCCAGGGGTAGTGAGTGGTGCATGGGCCTAGTCTTTCTGTGGGGTGTCTTCTTGAATGTAAACATCATTGAGGGCATGGATGGCCTGGGATTGTGCTGATGTTTGTGTGTTTTTTGATTTTTGGGGCTGCTGTTGAGGCCTTTTGCCCAGGGGTAGTGAGTGGTGCATTGACTGAGTCTGTCTGTGGGGTCTCTTTAATGTAAACATCATGGAGAGCATGGATGGCATTGGATTGTGGTGATTTTTGTGTGTTTTTCATTTTTTGGGGTGTACTGTTGATGGGGACTGGCCATGTGGGTGGTGGCCATTTTGAGTGCTGGTACAGGCAGGCCCTGGCCATGTGCTTTTGGTGCAAGGGGCCATTTTGAATGCAGCCAGTGTTGTCAGGCCTGCACCCATTTTGCCTGGCTTCCATCCATTATGCCCAGGGGTTGTGAGTGGTGCATGGGCCTAGTCTTTCTGTGGGGTGTCTTCTTGAATTTAAACATCATTGAGGGCATGGATGGCCTGGGATTGTGCTGCTTTTTGTGTGTTTTTCCATTTTTGGGGCTGCTGTTGAGGCCTTTTGCCCAGGGGTAGTGAGTGGTGCATTGACTGAGTCTGTCTGCGGGGTCTCTTTAATGTAAACATCATGGAGGGCATGGATGGCATTGGATTGTGGTGATTTTTGTGTGTTTTTTCGTTTTTTTGGGGTGTACTGTTGATGGGGACTGGCCATGTGGGTGGTGGCCATTTTGAGTGCTGGTACAGGCAGGCCCTGGCTATGTGCTTGGGGTGCAAGGGGCCATTTTGAAGGCAGGCAGTGTGCTTTGTTGTGTCATAGGCCTGCACCCAGTCTGCCATGCTTTCATCCATTATGCCCAGGGGTACTCTGTCAGTGGTGCATTTTATTGGTCTTTCCATTTTGGGGGGTGGGTATAATAAAATTGCTTACTTGCAAACTATTAATTAAAGCGCTACATATGCAACATTTACTTAACTGATGTTCCTCTGGCTTCGTTTGCTTTTAGGTGCAGAAAGACGAATCATCAGCCTCATCGTTCCTCATCAGTGCCAGGAAGAAGTCCTGCTGCGGTGTTTGCAGCACAACGTCACGTGTGGCCACAGACAACTCTGCAACTGCGGCCTGCTGTTCTGAAATCTGAAGAAGATGGCCCCAAAAAAGTTGCCCTTAGCTACTCTAGCAAGAAAGTTGCCAGTAAGGAGCAGAAGAAGCAACTGGCGCCACTTACCAAGGAGACTGGTGTGACGACCGCCACATTTTTTGGGATAAAAAAAAGTATGCCTGCAGCAGCAGCGGAGTCTGCTGGGGACCAAGCTGGGAGCAGCACCTCCGCTCCATTGGGCTTAGTGCCACCACCACCACGCCAACTTAGGTCCAAGCCCTTGAGTGCTGCAGAGGCAGCCAGTATAGTTGTTCAATCACCATCAACCAGTGATGTTGGTTCATCGCAAGAAAGTAGCAGCATCCCTCAATCAACACAGGTTGTTGTAACTCATCTGACGAGTGTTGAACAACCACAGCCACAACAACAACCACATGGGCAAGTACAAGCCCAAGTACATGTGGAAGGAGAGGCGGTGCAAGGAGAGGAGCAAGCAGAGGTGCATGGAGCGGCACAAGTGCCCACAATAGTTGTTCCTCCCGAAGTAGGGGCACATCAGGAAATTGACATTCAAGCCGAGGTATCACATGAGGAAGCCACTCCTCCTGATGATTCATTGTCTTCCATATCCCCAACAAGGAAAAGATCAAGGATGGTGTCTACTTCTTCTTCAAGCCTCCTTCCTTCTGATGATATGGATCAAACTTGGGAACCACCACGGCCGTCTGAGAGTGAGGCACACCATGATCTGACAAAGGTAGCTACGCGTAAAAGGAAGGTCCCCGAAAGTCTCAGAGTCATGGAGTGTGATGATGACGCTGAACAAGAAGGGGCGTATACTGCTCCTGCTGATGAAGACTCTCACGACGACGACGCAGTCATCATAGGCGTCACTCCAGCCTCAGCGGGCATGCAGCACAGAGACATTTTCACCCTAGCCCGAAATGCTGCAGAGCGTGATGATGATAATGGCGACGTGGGAATGGGACCACCAGGAATGCAGTTAACTAGTACACCAACACCACCACCTACAGCTTCCATATTTTCTCGCCGGAAGGGACCTCCATCCACCTCGACCTCCATGTCCTCAATTAGTGGTGCTGTAAGTGCACAACGTACTAAATTTCGGCAACACACATCCTCCAGTTCATCTGGCATTAGCAGCATTCCCAGTATCGCCTCCTCCGCTCCCCACAGACATTTGAAGTCCGCAGTTTGGGACTTCTTAAGTGTTAGCCCAACAAGGGAAAACATAGCCATTTGTATCATTTGTAAGGTTCGAGTTAGTCGTGGTAAGCTTGGTACCAACTATGGTACCGGAGGCCAGAGAGGTCATCTTGAGAGACAGCACATTGCCAAATGGCTGGCGCACCTAAGGGAGATCAAGGATGCCCGAATTGCAAGTCAACAAATAGTATCCGTTGATGTTTCATCTGCTGATGACGAGGAGGAAGAAGAAGCGTCAGACATTTCTTCACTTACCCCTAGTACCCCTGTCAGCAGCAGATCTATGAGCCACACTAAGAGTGTGGGAGAGAGTGAGACACCAACGCGAAAAAGTTCATCACGGAGCGTAACTGGGTCGCAGAAGTCATCATCATCCCGTAAATTGGTCCAGCCCATCATTAGAAGCATGTTGTTTTCAGAAGCGCCATATGAACGCAATCACCCAATGGCGCGTCTGTATAACAGTAAGCTGGCTAAAATGCTAGCACTGGACCTTCTCCCTTTTTCTTTTGTGGAAGGGGTGGGTTTTCTTGAAATGGTGGCAACGCTCTGCCCTAAATGGAAGGTTCCTAGCCGGTTCTATTTTGCCAGAGTTGCGATTCCAGCACTACATGAAGATGTACTCGAGGTGATTGGGGCAGCTTTGCAGAAGAGTGCTGTTCACACTATACATCTGACAACAGACATGTGGAGCAGTTGTGCAGCCACTGATTACATGTGCATCACTGCACACTGGGTCTCTTTTTCAGGGGTTAAAGGCAAGATAAACGCAGGTGTTGATGAGGACAAAGTTTATAAAGCTGCTCGGAAACATGCAACAATAACCATGTTTGCCATGGAGAAAAGTCATACAGCAGAAAACATTTTGCATGAGTTTAACACAAAGGTCTTTCAATGGCTGTCCCCAAGAAAACGCATGATTGGTTATGTTTCCACGGATAATGGCGCCAATGTAGTTAAGGCCATGGATATGGGTAACTATTTCAGAGTGCCGTGTCTGGCGCACTGTATAAACCTGGTTGTTAAAAAATTCTTGAGTGAAGAAAGTCCAGTCTCCGAGTTACTGACCACCTGCCGAAGAATGTGCACACATTTCAACCATTCTTTTAAGGCCCGGAAGCAGCTGAGGTGCCTGCAATATGAACGTAAATTGCCAGTGAAAGCACTCATCCAGGAGGTGGCAACACGTTGGAACTCAACCTTCTACATGCTTGAGCGTCTGTATGAGCAGTATGCGGTAGTCGATCAGCATTTCTTTAAACTGGGTACACCTATGATGGACATGAGGATACAGGTGGAGCAATGGCACCTAGTTAAAAGCCTGACAGACATGCTTTGTCCTTTTGAGGTCTTCACGCGTGCAGTCAGCAGGGAGGACTGTAATTTGGGAAAAGCTATCCCATTGTTGAGCATGCTAGAGCACCGACTGAAGGCGGTGTGTTCTAAGTTTGAAAAAGATGGAAAGGAAGAAGCATTAGAGTTGGCGGAGAAGTTATTACACCGCCTACTTGGCGATGATCGTCTTGAAATGATGAAGACAGAACAGCATTACATTTGTGCTACTATTCTGGATCCACGGTACAAAAAGGCAGTGGCAGACAGAGTATTCTTTCCTTTTGATGACGCAGATGTTACAAAGTACAAACATTGGCTAGCTGTGTCAGCCACTCGGTTTGAAAGAGAACGGCAGGAAATTGAAGGAAAAGGCAGTACATCAGCATCAGCAGGCCGTCCGCAGTCAAAAAAATCCCCTTCTGCATTTGTGGCTGTGGCAGAAGTGAGTGATTTGCCCTCTCAGCCGCTAACGACACCAGCAACCGTATCATCTGCACCAGACAAAACAGTAATATCGGATGATGAAGAGGATTGGCTAACTGAGCTTGGGTTTGCTTCTGAAATGGTCCCAGAAAAAAGTAAGCAAAGTGGAGGAACCCGGGAGAACCTTGAGTTGATGGTGCAGGCCTATCTGAATGACTCAACAGAGGTCCATCTTTCTCATGACCCATTGGCGTATTGGCATGGGAAAACAGTTGCTTGGCCAGAGATCACCAACCTGGCTATAAATTACTTGTCTTGCCCACTTGCAAGCGTGTCTTCTGAACGTGTTTTCAGTGCTGCTGGTGGCATTGTAACTTCCAAAAGGACCCGCCTCTCGCCCAAAAATGTGGAGAGGTTAACAATGATCAAGATGAATCAGCACCTCATACCACCAGATTACAAAATACGAGAATGCACGCCGGAAGAAGACGAGGAGGACACCAACTTAGATGAGGGAAGTTCTTCTCTGTTAAGTGACCTACTCCCGTATGAATTCGCAGAGTTTGAGGACGAGCTCTTCTTCCCTGACACCGAGCCTTGAAAATAAATGAGTCAATGAATCACTAACTTTCTGTTTCGTCCTTATTCACTTATATTCCTGTGTGTCTCTTTCTTTGTTTTGCAAAATCTATATAACAAAAACTTTAATCACCTAATCACAAAAAAACAAGCCCATTAGCAGAACTGTCTTCACTTATTTGCTTATTGATTTGAAGGTGCCGCAGTCAGCATTCCTCAGGTTCACAAGTTCACAAGAACATGCTCCTCTATCCTCCTCCTCCAGACTCCTATTTCCCTCAAAGCAGATGGCTGGATTACGCCCAATGAAGAAAGACTCTGCACTTGTGGGGGTGTTCTACTTCTTTGCGAGTGAGTAGACGGCTCTGGGGCCATTGCTGGGAAGGTCTAGTACCGGATATAAGTGGTTTGGAGAAAATCGGAGCAAAAAAAGTTTTTGCCTTTTTGCTCACTATCATGTTTTCGGTGGCCTGTTTGGGGGGGTTCCTGGTGTTTGTGGGTGGGTTTTGGGGTCTGGGAGCAACGCTGGCACAGTCTAATTTTGATTGCATTTGTTTTCCAGGACATCCATGGTGGAAAAGTAGAGTTATGACCTTGCTGCACAGCGCGTTTGGACAGAATTGAAAGAAGGCCGAAAGATATTCTAAGTATGAGATTTTCCATTTTTGCTTTTTGCCTGTTTGGGGGTGTTGTGCTTTTTTGCGGGTGGGTTGGCGGGTCTTGGGGCATTGCTGGGAAGGTGTAATACCGGATAAAAGTGTTTTGTAGAAAATCCATGAGGAAAAGCGTTTTTGCATTTTCTGACATTTCGTTCACTACGGCGTTTTTGGGGGCCTGTTTGGGGGGCTTCCTGGTGTTTGTGGGTGGGTTTCGGGGTCTGGGAGCACTGCTGGGTATGGATAGTTTTGATAGCAAGAGGTTTGAAGAAAATCCATGGAGGCATAGGGGAGTTAGGGCCTAGCTGCAGAGCGCGCGTGGAGTGATTTTGGAAATTTGCCTAAAAATGACTGTCCCCATTTTTGTATATTTGCTTTTTGGCTGTTTGGGGGTCTTCTACTTGTTTTCGCCTGGGTTGACGGCTCTGGGGCCATTGCTGGGAAGCTCTAATACCGGATAAAACTGGTTTGGACAAAATCCATGAGGAAAATGTTTTTGCTTTTTCTGACAAATTCGCTCAATGTAGCGTTTTCGGGGGCCGGTTTGGGGGGCTTCCTGGTGTTCGTGGGTGGGTTTCGGGGTCTGGGAGCACTGCTGGGTATGGATAGTTTTGATCGCAAGAGGTTTGAAGAAAATCCATGGAGGCAGAGGGGAGTTAGGGCCTAGCTGCAGAGCGCGCGCGGAGTGATTTTGGAAATTTCCCCAAAAATGACTGTCCCCATTTTTGTACTTTTGCTTTTTGGCTGTTTGAGGGTCTTCTACTTGTTTCCGCCTGGGTTGACGGCTCTGGGGCCATTGCTGGGAAGGTCTAGTACCGGATAAAAGTGTTTTGGAGAAAATCGGAGCAAATAAAGTTTTAGCCTTTTTGCTCACTATCATGTTTTCGGTGGCCTGTTTGGGGGGTTCATGGTGTTTGTGGGTGGGTTTTGGGGTCTGGGAGCAACGCTGGCACAGTCTAATTTTGATTGCATTTGTTTTCCAGGACATCCATGGTGGACAGCGCGTTTGGACAGAATTGAAAGAAGGCCGAAAAATAATTCTAAGTATGAGATTTTCCATTTTTGCTTTTTGCCTGTTTGGGGGTGTTGTGCTTTTTTGCGGGTGGGTTGGCGGGTCTTGGGGCATTGCTGGGAAGGTCTAATACCGGATAAAAGTGTTTTGTAGAAAATCCATGAGGAAAAGCGTTTTTGCACATTAACTTAGGGCTCGTTAGGGTTAGCACTAGCAGCAGGGTTGCATGTGTTTCGGGGTGTTCTAGATTTTTGCAACTGAGTTCTGGGGTCTTAGAGCACTCGTGGGGATGTGTAATTTTGGTTGCAAGTGGTTTGAAGAAAATCCATGGTGGGGAAGGGGGGATTTGGCCTAGTTAAAGAAAGCGTTTGCCACTATTCTTAACTTAGGGCTCGTTAGGGTTAGCAGTATTGTATTGCATGTGTTTGGGCGGGGGGCTGTTTGTGGGGGGGTTTGCGAGTCTTGGAGCGATGCTGGGTATGGATACTTTTGCTTGCTTGCAAGTGGTTTGAATACAATCCATTGTGGGTAAGGGGGGATTTGGGCCTACTTTACTTTCAAAGTACGTTTTGTCACCATTTTTTACTAGGCCTCGTTTTTTGAGATCTGATTGGGGGTCTTCTTAGGGTCTTCTACATTTTTGTGACTGGGTTTAGTAAGGGTCTGGGAACACTGCTGGGAAGGTCTAATTTTGTTCTAAAACACAGTTTAGAGTACACCTAGCTTGAGGGGAAGGATTTGCTAAATTAATTCGCCCATATTTATTTATCCTGCAAAAGGAGACTCAGACAGAGTAGGCACTTTCAAAAATATTGTACTGTCTATTAGGAATCTCAAAAGGATGAAGTCAGGCTTCACATTAGCGAGCCGCAATTCAGCATCCGCAGGCAGTGGACAGGGTGTCTTCTGGTCACCAACATTGATGGACGGAGCGTCAGATGGAATGGAGGAGTCCCGCTAATAAGAGGAATGGTTGGATGCATCTTACAACTTCCCAAATTCAACAGGACAACTACAACAACATACAGATACAGTATCCGTTCTTTTCTAATTATCTTTTAAGTAATGTTATTGCTGTGAACTTCTATGAGTGTGACTCTGCATTTCTTTGATCTCTGCTTCTAAATTTATCCCTACAGCCATTGGATAGGTTTTACTTCTGCTATTTTTCGAACCTAATTTAATGTACGAAGTGTTTCTCTGAGTGCAGAGATAGGCAAGTGAAAACCCATAATTATTACTGCAGCCCTGTACTGTCGCATTCTTTCATTCACGGTTGTCGAAAGTACTAGTTACTTTTCAGTAACCATGCATGCAGTAGTGCATGCACTTCCTTTATGTCACTTAAAAGATTCATGGTTAGCTTTGTACCCAAAGATTTGTTTATCTTCAATTATTGTTTGTTAATGCTGTGCTTTATTTTCTTCTCTCAACAAAACGTTCCCAAAAACCCCCATTCCCATCCATTTTCCAAACCCTAACCCTCTTCCCCCGGGCTGTGTGGTTTTGATTGATGTGTGACTAAATGACAGCAATAATTCCACACACTTGCTGGGGAGGATAAGGTCATAGCAACAGGATGGTGAAGGAATCCGAGGATATATTCTTACTCAGCTTGACACCGAGTCACTATTAGCAAATGAAAGCAGAGTTTCATGTGCGCAATCAACTTGATTGGTCATCAAGAACATCCTCCTCCTAGACGTGGCAAATGAAATTATTACACTGCTGTGTCCTTCACCTTCAGTACTATTTCTTGTAATAGTAGCCAATGTCAAAGAAATTCAACGCAAGTAGTAGTTATACTTTAAATACTTTACCATTTGTTAGGCTACATTGTGTCACTGTTCTAGTGTACTGTCACCTGCTATATTCTCTATCGTACCGTTCTAATGCTACGGTAAGGACAAACAAGGTTTGATTTTCTTTTTTTTCAGATGCTGCAACTGCAACTGTGTAACACCACAAGTACCACCGCAATGATGACATTTCATCCGCCCAGGATTGCCAACCTTAATCGCCATTTCGCGTGCAGCCAGCCCTGTGCCTAGCCCTATTTCCAAACACAAATTACAGGTAAGATAAGCGTTTGGGGGGAGGTAGTATAATGAAGTATTAGGAGAGACGAGAGACTAACACTAGTCCCAGGACTATTGAATTCACTTACTCTGTGAGAGGCACTTAGTTTTGAAAACATTTGGGCCATTAGTACTTACACAACATGAATCAAGATGCCACTTAAGTTTCAGGACTGTTAAACCCCCACCCACCAGCCTCAAAAGCAGTAAAAAACACGTATGCTAAGATAAAGATAAAAGCATATTTATATATCCAGTAACATAAATCTCCCGCACGACCCAACCCCACCCCCCCCGGACCCCAACGAATGTCCCTGAAAACGAAGTCTAAAAAAGTAGAAAACCCAACTCCCAA
The DNA here is from genome assembly GCF_964261635.1 of Lissotriton helveticus. NCBI lineage: Eukaryota > Metazoa > Chordata > Amphibia > Caudata > Salamandridae > Lissotriton > Lissotriton helveticus. The sequence goes on along the minus strand of NC_136068.1, from coordinate 510,279,046 downwards.
TTCCCACCCCCCAGAAGTCTTTTAAAAAGGGGCAAGGGACAGTCTCCTCCTACTGGCTGCTGTTGACTTTTCGGGCCAGGTCAGCATGCTCCTTGCGGAGGGTCTCGAGCAGGGTCTTGGTGTTGAGGAGCTCCTGCTCGGGGTAGGAAACCCTCAGGGAAAGGCGGTGCATCCTTTTTTTGCAACTGCTGTGGCGGGCAGCTGATTTCTTTGCTGTTCGGTGGTGGCGGGTGGCTGCGGTACCCCGGCTCCGTACCGCTGGAGACCTGCGCTGACTGGCTGACCCAGGTAGCGCAGAGGAGGATGCAGGTGTCGCCGTGGATGTTGTTGACGTACTCTGCGTGTCCTCCTCCTCCTGGGCCACCAGCCGTCGATATTCGGCGACAGTCGCCTCCAGCCTCCGTTGCCGGGCCCTTTCAGCCAGCTCCTTCCTTGTTGGTTTGGAAGGAGCATCTATATGAAGAAAGAAAGACATAGTCTGTAACCAATGCTCTTTAAGATTAACACAAAATGATTCAGCAGAAAGTTGTGTCACAGTAGAACTAGCAACCTGGAAGCGCAGTACATAACTATTGTGGCCAGTATCTATCTAACTTCCCACTTCTTCATCCTTGCTCTAACATTAGTGGGAGTTTAAGGAATCAATTCTACTAGCACTATGGACTCACTCCATTAGCGTCGACTATGACAGTACACCAGTCTTATTCTTCTTCTTCTCTCTTGTTTAGCAAAATTGGTACGTTAACTTCTGCAAGCCGGCATAATGCCAGCGCAGTCAACTTGCACCCGAGAAAAACAGACGCCCGCCATGATGAGTGAGACAGACTTGCGTTACTGTACCAGTCCAGTACATGCAGGTGGTGATGCTCTTACTTTTCTATTACGGGTGGCACTGAGAATACTCTGTTACAAGGGCTACTGCTTAATTAATTTAACTTTCACCCTACAGTGCCAATGAATAGATACTAGAATAGGAAAATGAAGAAGATAAATAATCTGATTATCTATCACTGCACATGGTATGTATTTGCTTACATATGGGATGACTTTAGGTGTTTTGCTTTTTATTGAGTGAACAGTGATACATCCACACAAGAATGACCGAGTTCTACTAAACTTATTAACAGATGTAGTGAGCGGCCATCGTAATAGCCGGATATATGCTGTGCTTGCAATACAAACTACTGCTACTATTCATGGTAGTATTCGCACAAAATTACAACTGCTTTTTCTTGCCTTTCCTACACTGGGACGGACGTGCGGGTGCGGTGTTACATGCTCTTCAAAGTAACACTTAGTTCATTCAGTGACCGTCTACTCTCTCGAGATACACATATGCTATCTAAGAGTCAGATAGTACCATGATCCAGGCATCCATCCATTCAAACTATATGTCAATCATTCTTCTTCATGTCTCTCATCTGGACAAACCTTACGTTTTCTCACGGGGAGCACACTATGCAGTCTGCAATCTCAATCAGTAAGGAATATAAGAGCTTACCACTGCCGCCACTACCGTGGCAACCCGCACAGCAGTTTGGTCCGGCACTTGCACCGCCTCCTCCCCAGAACTTCCCTCCTCCACCTCCGCGCTGGGCCCAACACCAGATGTTCCACCTACAAAGTACATTTAAGAATGTTAGATGTCATAGACATACACCAATCACTAGTATTTTGTCTAGGAATGAAGAAATGTGAATACCGAAAACAAGCTAATAATTTGTGACTGTCTACTCTAAAGTTAAAATGTCCCTTTTTCCAGGGAAGGGTGTTGTCTTGCTGCACTTTTTGGCACAACTGATGAATGCTTGCTTTTTAACACGCACCATTTGTCTCATAACAGACAGAATCTTCACTTCTAAGAACAAATCATCATCACTAGAACGGAGGTGAGGTAACGGGTTTTTAGGAACCCGTTTGGTGCCAGGGGATAACACCCGAAGACCTCTGAGTTCTCCCTGTTCCGGACCACAGAAACACGGAGTCTTCTAGTCGCAGTCAGAGATCAAGTTTTATTGGCAGCTACCAAGTAACAGGTGTCCTAGAAGCACGACAAACACGGGTCATGTGTTCTCAGGAGACTGTTCGTTTTTACAGAACCAGCCTTCTCCTTATATACAAAAATAATAGCTGCAAGCAAGAATTCTTAAGTTTATGATATGGCTATACACATATTTCTACAATAATACAAAAGAGCGAAGTCATGTAGGCAAGCCCGTATTTTAGACGTCCAATTCGTGATAGATTACTCAGCCAAGCCCGGAACTCCCATCAGATATCGGTGAAGCCCCAATAAAAGAAGGCACCTCCTAGTCATAAAACTGGCCATAAACAGGGAGCGTGGACAGGTGTGTATGTGTGTAGAAAACATGATCTGTGAGAGGTGAATGGTTTGTGGTATGTTGTGCATTGATGCTATCGTGTTTGGCCACTGGGCGAGGAGCTGCCCAAACAGGTTTGGCTGGAGGCAAGGGAGTCAGTTGGGACAGGTCGGGGGGGAGTCAGGGAAGGTGCACGTGTCCTTTTAGATCAAGCTCGACCTTTAATTGACTTATCATGAGGGCAAGACACAAGATGGATACCGTTTACAAAATGGAGTCTGAGGGGTCGGGACGGAAACTACGATTCAGGGGTGTTAGCATGCCTCGATCATGACGCAAATGCATAGGAATGATGTCCGATTCATTATCGGTTCGTCGACACCAAATTCGTCATGGTACGTTGAGGTTTCGGGCCACGGATATCGGGCCTCGATACCGGGACAACAGTAGGGTCCAGAATTTCAGAACCACAGACCCTCCTTTTGCCCTCATATAAGGCAATGATTCATGTTAATCCGAGACTAAATCTGTATGAAGGAACTCGTGGAGATGCTGCTGTAGCATCATTCTGTTGCTCAGTTCGTCCCTTGACACAGGCTTCCGTACACATGAGGTAGCACAGAGGCCACATAGTGCAGGAGCGCACTGTACACATAGGCAGAACATAAACAGAAGTGCTAAGATCATCCCAATGAAGATCAGTGTTTTCCATCCCCAGGTAGCGATCAGTTCCCAGAACCACCCTAGTAAGGACCAGTCCCCTTTTTCTACGTGAAGGGAACCAGATATCTCGTGCAACTTAGAGATGGCCTGGTACACCGTCGGTTCGTTATCAGGGATGAAAATGCAACAACTGGATTGGATCACTCTACACACACCACCACGATCGGCGAGTATGATATCTAGGGCAACTCGGTTCTGAAGGGTCATAAGTCGATCCGACTGAAGTTCGGTCGTCAAATTTCCAAGGGCTCCGGCCATTGTACTCACGGCGGATTCAACTATCCTTGATAACTGGCGAATATTCCTGCTGTTTACCATAGGCCCCCAAAATGGCAGAAAACCCTTTGCGAAGTCAGCGAATTCCTGACCCGCGGTGTCGTCTTTACTCACGACACCTCTAGCTGTCCTTGTCCGATGGTAATCTGCTCTGGCCGTGTAGGTGGGAGGCAGCAGAAATGCCATAAAGCATGTACCTGAGAAGTCAGGGGGCAACCAGGTGTAAGCTTGGTCATGGCAGACGAAATACGTGCCTTTGGCTGCTAATAATATAGGGGAAGTTCGGGAAGCGAACACATATGTTTCCGCGCATATACTCTTTCCTAATTGAGCTTTGGGATCCCTGCCGATACCTTGTAAGCATAAGTGACCTCGGTTGGGTACTATCCAAACTGGGCGGGATTTCTTTGCTGTCTGGCTCTTACTCAGGTAAACCCCATATTTAGTTACGTTCCAACGAGTGTATGGAGTGAGTTCATCTTTGGGAATCGTTAGATATGTGTCGAACTCTCTACTCATATTTCTTATCCCTGCTACTAGTGCCTTGTTACTGGAATCGCTTTCAACGGAACGGGATGGGTATGGTTCTAGGGCGAACAGGAACATGGTCTGAAAAGCCCACAGAGAACCATAATAGCTGAATGGCAGGATGAAGTATGGGATACCCTTATCAGTCGTGTGTGGCATGAGTCCACATATCCAACAGTTCGATGTGTTCATTATGGACTGGTGTTGGTGTAGAAGTTGAATGAATGAGTTATTTACAAATTCGAGTCTTCTTGCAGACTCGTGCTCAGGTAGAGGGTGAAAGTAGTATGGAGACATAGTGGGAGGAGGCGGTGGCCGGGTGTCATTTGAAAAAGTAACTTGGAATACGAATAGAGTATAACCAGTCAAAAACATCGTTATGCTACACAACATTAAAATACATGTTATCAAAAACCTTCTTTTGGCCAGTACAGTGCATAATTGTCTTTCAAAGTTTGTGAGTCTGGTAGATCTCTTTACCCTAGGAAACTCCATCCTCTAGTTGCTGCCCGCGGTGGTAGGTTGGTTCTGCCAGGGAGTGCGCTCTGTTCAGTCCGGGGTAACTCCCTTGGACCAACCAGAACCGTTGACCTAAACGTCCCCAGTTGCACTCCCCAGCCTTCAACCGCGACCCTAGCAGCAGAACCGGATGGCAGTTCGAAAATCAAAAATGAGCAAGTTTCCTGAGAGTGAGAGAGCTGAAAAATCAAAAAATAGTTCTTGGGGGAAGGGAAATCACATTAGTTCGTTTTTATTTAGTCTCTTCGTTTAGACCTTAAATTGTACCGTCGTTTTCCTGGCACGGTGTTGTCTTCAAACAATGTCTCAGGTTCGGTAGTGTCCAACTGCATAGACTGTGGCACAAATCCTTGTAAAATATGATCACTCTCTTTTTCGGTACCAGTTTCTTTTAAACGTGCATCGCTGAAAGGGATGAAACGAGGTATGGATTCTGTCTCGGAGTCGGCAATTCCTTCGTTGACCCACCGGTCGTATGGAAGGGGCAGAGGGACCCGTTTACAATGGGTCCCGTGCACCCAGTTCTTTTTGCCTTCCACCCGAACCGCTGATCTCGTGGAAAGAAGTACCAGATAAGGTCCGGTCCACCTCGGCTGTCCGTTGTTTGTGCGCTGGAAATTCCGCACCAAGACCCACGTGCCGGGTGCGATGGAGTGACCTGGATCGTCAGAGGCTGGCGGAGAGGAACTGTGAACCTGTTGGTGTAAAACACGCAATTTAGTTGTCAATTCGCACAAATAGTCAAGCAGTACGGGGTGCTCTATTTCGCTAAGTTTGTTTGGCTTTGGCATGCCCCAGACGTTGGCTGGGCGGCCAAACACTATCTCATGGGGCTAAGTCCTAATCTGGAATGGACTGTCATTCTGGTTGACAAGAGTGCTAGGGGCAAGGCGTCAGGCCATTTAAGACCTGTGCAGGCTTGGATTTTGGCTAATTTGAGCTTCAAAGTGCCATTGTAGCACTCTACTAATCCAGCTGATTGGGGGTGATTCGCAGAGTGAAATTTTTGTTGTATGCCTAAACATTCACACACTCTCTTCATCACGCGTCCTACGAATTCACTTCCATTATCACTCCAGACGATTCTAGGCATGCCAAATCTCGGGAAGAACTCTTTGACAAGGGCTTTGGCAGTTGACAAGGCAGTATTGTCTTTAAGGGGGTACGCTTCCACCCACCTGGAGAAAGCGCAAACAACACAGAGCACATACTTCAAATTGTTGCATCTCTCCATGTGAATGAAATCGAGCTGCAAAACCTCGAACGGATACGTTGGAGGCGCAAAATGACCAGCTGGAGTTGGGGTTCCCCTACCGTTTGTACTTCAAACACACCATACAGTTTCTGACCACATTCTCTGCATATTTCGGTATATTGCTATTTTGCCATACTGGGGCAAATACTTTACAGATTCCTCTCGAACTGATGTGTGCAAATCCGTGAGCCATTGTTACTACTGCAAGTACATAGGCGTTAGGCAATAACCATCGCTGGTGTTCTGACAATTCAACCCAACAACTATTCGTATCTAATCTACCCTTACTTTCTCTCCATTCATTCACCTCTTTCTCAGTTGCCTCGGCTTGTATAGATTTCACGCTTTCAATGGTGTCCTCACACATTCCCACATCAGTAATCCATCTAGCGGGACCTACAACATACATCCGACTCATTGTGTTCCTTGCAGTCTCTTTCGCAACCTCGTCTGCAAATGCATTCCCGCGGCCAACATCATCCTGAATCTTTTTGTGTGCACTGCATTTTATAATGGCAACTTGTAGTGGCAAGGTCAGTGACTGGAGGAGCTCATTAACTAGCTGACCATGTTGTATCTTTGCACCATGTGACGTAAGAAACCCACGTTCACGCCACAATCTCCCAAAACTGTGAGCCACACCAAAGGCGTATTGGCTGTCAGTGTACACATTCACTCGCTTTCCTTTCGCTAGCACACATGCTCTGGTAAGCGCAATTAGCTCTGCAGCTTGTGCAGAATTATGGGAAATGCGCGCAGTCTCTATAATGGTGTGTAATGTCGTTACAGCATATGCTGCAGTCGTATCACCATTCGGCAACTTGAAGCATGAACCATCAACCCATAAAGTATCGTTGCATTCAGGAAGGGGAGTGTCCTGTAAGTCTACTCTCCCTTTTGTCTCTTCTTCTGTCCTAAAACGGCAGTCATGTTTATCAATCTCGTCTGTTCCTGTCGGAATGGGTAATAACGTTGCGGGGTTCAGTGTATCACACCTCTTTATGTGGATGTGACTTGCTAGCAGTGTAAGTTCGTAACTGGATAGTCGAGCGCTAGTAAGGTGTTGTGTCTTCGTCCTGTTTAGTAAAATGTCTACTGCATGCGGAACCATAACGATCAGAGTATTATTCATGACTAATCCAGTGGATTGTCGGATGCAGACAGCTGCTGCGGCGGTAGCCCTCAGACAACTTGGTAGGGCTTTATCCACAGGGTCTAGAGTTGCCGAAAAATACGCGCATGGGCGCTGTCTGTCCCCAAAATGTTGTGTTAAAACTGATAATGCACAACCTTCCTTCTCATGGACGTATAATGTAAAAGGCTTAGTGTAGTTGGGGTTTCCCAACACAGGAGCTGAACACAATGCATCAAGCAACTCGTGGAAACTCGTCTGGCAATCTTCAGACCAAGGCATAGGATTTGGCGTGTCTTTGCAGAGTAGTGCCAGCAAGGGTTTAGCTAGTAGTGAGAAATTCGGTATCCATTGTCTACAGTACGATGTAATGCCCAAGAAGGCTCGAACCTCTCTCTGTGTCCTTGGGGCACTCAGTTCTGTGATTGCCTGTATTCTTTCTGGTGTCAGTCTCCTTCCCTCCTTCGACAAGATGTGACCTAAGTAGGTTACTTCTTGTCGGCAAAATTGTAGTTTGGAAAGAGAGACTTTGTGCTTCATGTCACATAAGTTACGTAATAATGATAACGTGGCTTTCTTGCAAATCTCTTCAGTGTCTGCAGCGATCAGCAGATCGTCTACATACTGAATCAGAGTTGAACCATTCGGTAGAATAATCGTGTCTAGTTGTGTTTTCAGGGCCTCACTGAATATTGATGGGCTCTCGCAGTAGCCTTGAGGAGCGCACTTGAAGCGGAAGCTTCGTCCTCCTAAATTGAATCCGAAAATATCTCTACTCTCCTCAGCAATCGGGATGCTGAAGAAAGCATTCTTCAGGTCGATCACCGAGAACCAATTTGCTGAAGCTGGAACCATCGTCAATAAAGCAGTAATGTCGGGGACAACTGGAAACTGTGGGATAACTATCTTGTTCACTTCTCTGAGGTCGATCACAAACCTATACACAGGGGGCTGTGAAGGATCGGTACGCTTTAAGACCGGTAAGACTGGACTGTTACAAACATTTCATGTTGTTTCTTCGATGACGTCCTTATCAATCAGGTCATAAACAATCGTCAATAACGCCTTTTCACAGTCGCTAGATATTTTGTATTGGGGAATACGTGGCAACCTAACGTTGGCTTTCAATGTTATGACATACGGTGCTATCTCCAAACGACCTACATCATTAGAACCGTTTGCCCAGAGTACATCAGGAAGACACGACAATTCAGTCGCAATATTTTCTTTTGACACATACATTGGAGAAACAATTTTCTTACCTAAAGTAAGTTGTACTCCCAATGGTGAACAGTACAAAGTCGCATATAACCTTTTTAGTAAATCCAAACCTAACAAATTTTCACCGCAACCTGTTGTAAGAATGAGGGGTGCCTCTAATTCGCATGGGCCAATAGAAAGAGATACAGGACTGGAGATCGGGTTTCTAACAGGGGCGCCAGAGAAACCTACTGAAACATTCATTTCGCCAGACAAAGGTGCGCCAGGAAGTTTCGAGTGCATGATAGAACTTTTTGTAGCACCAGTATCCAGCAGAAATGGCTCTGACACTCCTGAGGCGATCACCTCGACATAAGGTCCATTCTGATCTACTGGAACTGAAACAACTCCCTCTCTTTGTCCATGGCTGTCCTAGCAATCGTTACCCTCATATTCATGTTCGGTGTAATAGTCATCAGCATAGTACTGAGCTGACCTGGTCGACGCATTATTCTGTTGGTCGAAGCTGTTCATCGAATTCTGAGGCGGAAAAGAAGTTGTATTCTGCGTGAAATTTCCACGGCCCCTACCTCTAGGGGCATGTTGAACACCTCTTCCCCTTACACCTGAAGCACCGCTCAAATGTCGCGCAAGAGCCGGACAATTACCTTTAAAGTGACCCTCTTCTTTGAAATACGCACATTGATTCGGGCCATAAGCAATACGCTGGTGGGAAAACTCGTTTCCTTGTGCGTTTCTCGAATACTGCTGTTGTGGTTGATAATTTGGCTGACTAGTCGTGCGAGGCGGATAGGCTTGCTGGAGAAGAATTTTAGTTTTTAAATCTTTCGTCTTTTTGTCGACTTTATCTAGCTCGTCTTTGCGCCTATTTTCATAGTACTGGGCTGTAGCTAAAATTTGAGCTGACGTAGAGACAGCCCAAGCACTCTCTGAATCTTTCAGTTTATTACACAGTTCAGGGATTAAATTATGTACGAACTTGTCTACAAACAATCTTTGGCCACCCTCGGTAGCCATATCCTGACCACTATGATCGGTGAAAGTCTCCTCAAATCTTGTGAAAAAGTCAGACACATTCTCATCTTTCTTCTGCTTGCACGCAGATAGCTTGTCCCAGTTTACGCGTACTTCAGGCATTATCGTTTTCATGTACGCGATAATTCTACCGGGAAGTTCAGCTATTAACGGCTCAGGTTTAGAACCACCAATTTGTCTAGCATCGATATCGGCAATGTTCGCCCATGAGTCACCTAGTTCTTGGTCATGGTTTGTATGACGTATTTTGCTCCATAGAGGATGTGGAACAACGTTCCCAAACAGCATGTCTATGTCCGCTAAATTCATTATACATGAGCTTGCAGTTTGCGATAACTCCTTATAATACCCAGTCGGGTTTTTACGAGGATCAGGCAATGTCTGCTTGAGTGCTAAGACATCGGATCTTTTCCAGGGGACATGTACCCATACACGCTGGAAATGAGGCAGAATCGGTGGATTCGCATTCTCATCACCTTCCCTCCAAACCGGAGGAACCTCTCTCATGGGGTACTGTCTCGCTCTTTTCCCGTCTGGTGCATCGTCTTCATGACATGATCTAGAGACGTTTCCTTTACTCCTATAAGAGAGCAATAATTCTATCGCTTTCTCAACATCTGCACCTATAATCATACCTTCATAGAACTTAAAGCGTGTACGCCATAGTTCGTTCATTGTGTATTTGGGATCATTTGTCTTTACATCTTCGCCTAGATATACACACATTTCTTCGAATACGTATCTCTGAGTGGGTGCATTCCATTGACGGAAAACTTCCATAACAGACTGAACATCATATCTAACAGTATCCGTAATCCATTGGCGTGCTAATTCATTCAGCACTCGTCTTTCCTCGTAATCAGGCAGTTGACTACGTAACTGTCTATCTTCTGTTTTAGTGGTCGTTCTAGGCGACCCTAAGAAAGGTGAAAGCAGACCAGTGACGGTACCTGTCACTCTTTGTCTAATAGAAGGAGAAGCTTGCGGAGGAGCAAGTGCATCGGAAAAAACAGGCTGAGGCAAAGAAGAAGTAGAGGCAATAGTAGAGGAAGTTGAAGTAGTAGCAGACGTAGTATCATAGACAATAGCTGGAGCTGTAGGCAAAGTCGTAGAAGTAGATGGAGTAGGTGGCAAAGATGGCGGCCCTTGAGAAGGCTGTGCCGGAGAAGTAGGAACCAGCTGAAGAGTAGCTGGCGTGTGTGCAAGAGCTGTGTTTCGTGCGCCGGGGCGTGGTATAGAAAAACGCTTTGGCGTCGTAGTAGCGTCTAACGCATACGGTGGAGGTGAGCTTAATAAGTGGGACATTAATGGATCTTTCTCGGATCTCTCCTCTTGACCTTGTCCCTTATTTGGTAACATCGGGTAGCATTTATCTACTGCTAGTTTCTTGCTCCTAGGTATTTGTTCGCTTTCTTGCTCTTCCTCGTTATCCCTGTATGCAACGGCAGCTTGCACCATTGACATACCTCTTTTATTCCTTTTTGCTAACTTTATTTCTTTCTGTTTGGCTTCTTTGCGCCATAAGCGAAAAGAGTCAAACATCGCCGGCCGGGCTTTTCTCTTAAATAATTTGACCTCTAGGTTATCTAATATTTCTGAGTCGAAACTACCATATTGGGGCCATTTTAAAACACCATCCTTGCGGGTGTATTTTATCCACACTGCATTATATGTGATAGGGCCTACGCCGTGCTTTACGTAGAGCTCATATGTTGGAGTTCCAATCGGAGGAACCGGACAGGAATCCTCTAATCGGGAGTCCTTACTATAACCAAGACAAAACAAGTTTCCAAGTCTGCTAAAACCAGGCATCTTTGCTCACTAGTCTAGCTTCAAACTTCAAAGGATTATCGATTACGATATTTCCCGTGAAAACACAAGTCCTTCGGCTTTGGGGCTTGCAAGTACCAAATCAAGGCGTATCTCAAGGATACCAAAAACTAAGGACAAACTAAGGACTGGGAGACGCTCCACTTATACTTAACTGAAGTATTTGAAGATCGGTGACGTCGCTAGAAGACTCGTCTATCGTTTCTCTCTACCAAGGATCACTGGGTCCAAAACAAGGCGATAGTCAGGGCAGCAGTCCTTCGTAGCCGTCGGGACGCGGGGAACCTCGCAGCAAAGACCTTCGGAACCACGTCGACATACAGGGGTCGCTGAAGTGGCTGGCCGTCCTCCGGAATTTTCACACGAAGCTCCTCACGAACATCTGGCTTGGACTGTCGCCGCTTGATACCGCCCCGAGTTGGGCGCCAACTGAGGTAACGGGTTTTTAGGAACCCGTTTGGTGCCAGGGGATAACACCCGAAGACCTCTGAGTTCTCCCTGTTCCGGACCACAGAAACACAGAGTCTTCTAGTCGCAGTCAGAGATCAAGTTTTATTGGCAGCTACCAAGTAACAGGTGTCCTAGAAGCACGACAAACACGGGTCATGTGTTCTCAGGAGACTGTTCGTTTTTACAGAACCAGCCTTCTCCTTATATACAAAAATAATAGCTGCAAGCAAGAATTCTTAAGTTTATGATATGGCTATACACATATTTCTACAATAATACAAAAGAGCGAAGTCATGTAGGCAAGCCCGTATTTTAGACGTCCAATTCGTGATAGATTACTCAGCCAAGCCCGGAACTCCCATCAGATATCGGTGAAGCCCCAATAAAAGAAGGCACCTCCTAGTCATAAAACTGGCCATAAACAGGGAGCGTGGACAGGTGTGTATGTGTGTAGAAAACATGATCTGTGAGAGGTGAATGGTTTGTGGTATGTTGTGCATTGATGCTATCGTGTTTGGCCACTGGGCGAGGAGCTGCCCAAACAGGTTTGGCTGGAGGCAAGGGAGTCAGTTGGGACAGGTCGGGGGGGAGTCAGGGAAGGTGGACGTGTCCTTTTAGATCAAGCTCGACCTTTAATTGACTTATCATGAGGGCAAGACACAAGATGGATACCGTTTACAAAATGGAGTCTGAGGGGTCGGGACGGAAACTACGATTCAGGGGTGTTAGCATGCCTCGATCATGACGCAACTGCATAGGAATGATGTCCGATTCATTATCGGTTCTTCGACACCAAATTCGTCATGGTACGTTGAGGTTTCGGGACACGGATATCGGGCCTCGATACCGGGACAACAGTAGGGTCCAGAATTTCAGAACCACAGAGGGACCAATGATTCAGCACCAAAAAGAAAAATTAAAGTTCAAACCAGGTGAGGGCTCGGCTCGCCCACAATAAATGTGTGAAATAAATCACTATAAGCACTTTTCCATTTTTAATCAACCGTTTATGTTTTATGACAAGCTTGATTTCAATAAATATTTTTACTTTTAGTGAAACTTTAAAACTTAAATAGACTTTGTGGTTTTTGGTCATGAGTGAATGAGCAAAAGGTTTTGCAATTTGCAATGCATGAGCCCGTGCCTCTGACACTTCTGGACTCTGACTCCTTACTCTTGTCCTGCGTTGGATAACCATCATTGGGGATCAATCATCGATGAATTCGGGAGCTAAATGACTCTGCCACACTATCTAGTCAGTAAGGAGATTGGGGGTTCTTCAAAGTCTGATATCACTGAGGTATGTGGAAAGTCGACCTGTGCCTATTATAATTGATAAACAATGCACTTTAGTGTCCATAGTTCTGTTTGTACCGATTTGTCCCTGCAACAGTAGTAGTATGGATTGTCCTCCTATCCAAACCAAAAGTAAAGTAGTATCTTATTCTTTCTTGGTGGTCATTAACCTTTTTATTGTTGGTAATTGTCAAAGCATAAACATTTAGAAGACTTGAAAAGACATTATAGACAATCCCAGAGGACTGCACTCAGAGCATAGAGCTATTGCTGACTAGAATGGGAGTTTCGTTTTACATCTTTTGCCAAATGTTCAATCTTAGTTAGCTACACAGACAGACAAATAAGAATAATCTAGTAATACCACAGGGAGTCATAGTCGAGGCAGGATAAGAAGTTAGATACAGTGTACAAAAAGATCAAAGACGATTTAGAAAAAATCGAATGAGGAACACTAGGAAAAAATAGGTACTCTATATTAAAATTAAAACTTACCGGGGCCAGCAAAGGAGCCCTCGCCTGACCGATCCTGGACTGGTTCAGCAGCAGCAGCCTCCTCCAATGTCCTCTTGCCCCTGGGAGGAGCTGATGTACAACATGAAAGAAAGAAAGACCCAAAAACATGGATGATTGTTGTCAACCAAATCAAATATTTCAAAAGAACAATAACAAAATCTTTTGGCGAAATAGCAAATAGACTACTATTGAACGGGATATATTGACCTATCTCATGTGGTCTACTATGATATTAGTGGAAAGAAGGGGGTTCCCCGAAGGGTTTTAATGATATGGGCAGGCAGAAGGGGAGAAACAACTTGGAAAGAAAACAAAAGAACAACCCTGCCCTTGATATATTAAGGTCCCAGATGGGATCCAATTGATACTGAAGGAGTAGAGTATCTAGGAATCAGAACTGCATAGAGTATAAGGCAAGTCAATGTACATATACATCAGGAGAGTGTAGGCTTTTTAGTATGTATATTATTTATTAGTTTATTTTGATTTTACGTATCAAGTTGGCAGTGTACAAAAAGCTATTTACATTTTTTTTGAATACACATAATATATACATCTTCAGTTATACCTGATAAAAAGGAAAAGATAAAATGGAGAGACAAAATTATAAACCTGTAACAAGTCCTACCCAGCAACGTGTTATACAACATTCATTCCTTCACATTCATTCAGATCATTGTATTCATTCCCACATTCTTACATACAACTTTCATTTCCTAACATAGTCCTAATATTTACAACAAGGCAAAGTTCCTGATATTTACAACAAGGAGATGTTAGGTTTGTTCCATGGGCCTTAGTGATGTTTCCAGGGGCTAACGACAGTAAGGGAGATCCTGATGGATATAAGGAAATCCTGATGTTTATAGATCTGTCGTTTTCCTGGATGTATATATTATGTGTATTCAAAAAAAATGTAAATAGCTTTTTGTACACTGCCAACTTGATACGTAAAATCAAAATAAACTAATAAATAATAAACATACTAAAAAGCCTACACTCTCCTGATGTATATGTATATTGACTTGCCTTATACTCTATGCAGTTCTGATTCCTAGATACTCTACTCCTTCAGTATCAATTGGATCCCATCTGGCACCTTAATATATCAAGGGCAGGGTTGTTCTTTTGTTTTCTTTCCAAACTACTATGATATTAGTATTGCTTGATTTGCGGACCGTCGACTTGAAAAGTTATGCAACTCACTAAACAAACTACTAAAAAGGTTCGCCTAGGACTGGCAGGCAGCAGTCCGCAGCACGCGTAGTGACAGACAAACTCCATCGTGATTGCAGATCAGCGACAACACTAAAAGGTTTCCTACTACATTAACCAGTCATTAAAATACTCAAACTATCAATCCACCACCACTATTTCTTCTTATTGCCAGGTGTACAAAGGAAGGACTGGACTGGAGTCTGTAGGGGCGGATTTACAAGCCCCTTGCGGCTCTTTTGCTCCATTGGTGCGTGACTTTTGTGACACAGAGGCATAACAAAAGAGGCGCCATGGTGCGGCGTATAATAACAACGTGACGCATACGGGAGATGCATCATGTTGTAAAGCCCTGCGTCATCAGGGGGTGTTCCGGCGCAAGGGAGGGCGTTCCTGCGCAGGAACGCATCCTAAAAGTGGCTGAGGGAAATCTACAAGATGTCAATCAGTCACTTTTAGGACAATGATGCGTGACTCAAACCCTGCGCCTGCTTGAAGCAGACGTACGGCTTGACGCAGCATTGGGGAGATAGGGCACCCCAGAGCATTGCTGGAGCTGCGCCATCGTTGTCACGCAACTCCAGCAATGCGCCACCTTTACGGCACAGATGCGTAAGGCTTCTGTGACATTTTGGGCCCATGGTGCGCCGCATTGTAAATACGGCGCACCATGGGTGGTGGTGGCGTGGCGCACAATTACTGGCGCATGCCTGCTACTTTGCAGGGATGCGCCGGTAATTGAAAATCTGACCCTTAGTGTCTAGCATTACGCAGTTCTTTACACTACACTCATACATAATTTCTCAGGCCAATGAAATGAACACAAAATAGAAAACAAATAAGCATAGTAGCAAGGCTACTGAGAAGGAGAGCAGTGCACCTGAAATGCACAGAAGATTTTGAAATATAATTTACCTACAATGTAATGGGCAGCATTATTGCTCTTGGTAAAAAACAAAAATTTGCAATATAATAACACACAGAGCGGGAGAAAACAGAGTAGTGATGAAATAGCTAGAAATAGCTACTACTACTCACCAAGCCCGGGGATCTCGACGCCGAGCACGTCCAGCATGTCGTGTTCCCAGTCCATGAGATCCGTCCAGCGGTGGGTGGCCTGGTTGTAGGTGTGCCGGACCCCAGAGTGTTCAAACATGGCCCGGCACAACTTCTCCCACCGCTTCCGGCGCTCCAGGATCCAGTAGCCGGTAGCGATCTTGCCGCCTCGCATGATGGTCTTGGGGAGGCGGCGCTGGACATGAAAGACTAGTGCGGCCACCTCCTCCGCACTAAAAATCTCCCGAGCTATAACTTGCTCCCCCCTCAAACGCCCGCATGGGAGCAGGGCACGGGGTGCGGGACCCTTCCCCTTCGCGGGCTGCTTCCCGGCTCCCTTTACCATGGTCTGGGCAGAAAGGAAGGTAAATAATAAAGAAGAAATAGAATAGGGACGAAGAAAAGAAAAGAGTTAAAAAAAAGTAGTTTAAAATCAACCCAAAGTAGCAGAAAACACAAAAATATAGAGCTAGAAAAATAGAGGGATAGATAATAAGTAAAATAGAACAAAAAAAAATTCAAACAAGCAAAGGATGGCAGAGATTGACAGAGGATACAGAAAGCATGCCCAGAACCATAGCAATGAATGAAAAACAAGATGGCCACGCCCGTTGACGACCGCGTGGGTAAATTCGCGCGAGATTTTCCCCGCGATCACACGCGAACATGTACTAGCGAGTCGCACACTTTGCGAGATTACACATAGCGCCCGGAAACGGAATTACGTCACGCAAACAAGATGGCCACGCCCATGTACGACCGCTAGGGTAACTTCGCAAACGTTGCGCTACAAGCGGCTTGCGAACACGCAAAAAATCACGCAAACAAACACGCCGCAAAAAAACAAATCGTGTATTCGCACGAATTCGCGGCTTCCGAAATCGATCTCGCACGAATTTGTGCCCCGCAAATCGCGTGAAATTGCAGAAAAACGATTTTTGCAAAACTCAAAGCACTCAGCAGGTGCAAAAGTTTAATCTTAACATTAGTAACAATTCCCTCTACTGCTTCCTGAGGGGCCACTCCAGAGTTCAGTTGCCTACTTGCAACTATTCTATGACCCTGCTCTGACCCTCACAGCAGGCTCAGAGAATAGCTACAAGTATGCCAAAGGTCCTGCTAAAAATTTTTTTGACTGCAACAGAAAGCAATTACAGATAAGGAAGCAGGTGCCAGACTGGAAGTTCAAATTCAGTGACACATTAATCAATCAGCCCCTAATTCATTCATGTCAGTTGAGGCAGGCCAGGTGTGCTTTTTCCCCCATAATCTACAGTGATGAAACAGAGGGTGGCATGGGTGAGCCAGAGGGTGGCATGGGTGAGCCAGAGGGTGGCAGTGGTGAAACAGAGGGTGGCAGTGGTGAAAAAGAGGGTGCTGTGATGAACCAGACGTAGAAACAACATGGTCGCGACCGTTGCTACCTGACAAGTAAGTTCGCGTTTGCGAACTGGTAAAAAACCTCGCGAAACGGCAGAAACACTTGCGAAACAAAAAAAAAAATGCGAGAGTTCGCGGATTGCGAATCCGTAAATACGCAAGTTTGCGGATTGGCAATTCGCAAAATCCGCCCATGCTTACAGAAAAGGCAACAAGAACAGGCGGAAGAGTCATAGGAATTAAAGACGAAACAGGTAGCAAAGTCGGCGGCCCTTGAGAAGGCTGCACCAGAGGAGTAGGAGCCAACTGGAGAGGAGCTGGCGGCTGTACAATAGCAAGAGGCAAAGCAACCAGAGGTTGCGCCACTAAAGGTTGCGGAGGTGCTGTAGCACTCTGCGCGTAAGGGGGTGGCGAACTCAACAAATGTGACACTAAAGGATCTTTCTCAAGTTCCTTTGCTGCATCTTGCTGAAGAGGTGGCAGAACTGGATAGCATTTATCAATCGCCATTTTACGTTGCCTGTGCAACTGCTCACTCGCTTGTTCTTCTTCATTATCTTTATACTGCATAGCAGCTTGCATTATCGAGATACCCTTTTCTCTTTTATTCCTCTTTGCTAATTTAATTTCTTTCTGTTTGGCTTCCTTTCGCCATAGGCGGAAAGAGTCAAACATCGCCGGCCGGGCTTTCTTCTTAAAAAGTCTAACCTCTAGATTATCTAAAATTTCTGTGTCAAAACTACCATATTGGGGCCATTGTAGGACACCGTCCTTTTTCGTGTAACGAATCCATACTTCGTTATATGCGATGGGGCCCACGCCATGCTTCACATAGAGCTCATATGTTGGAGTTCCAATCAGAGGAACTGGACACGAGTCCTCTAATCGGCAATCCCTATTCCGACCACAACAAAACAAATTTCCAAGTCTGCTAAGACCAGGCATCTTCGCTCACTAGTCTAGCTTCAAACTTCAAGGGAATATCGAACACGATAGTCTCGTGAATACACAAGTCCCTCGGCTTTGGTACTTGCAAGTCCCAAATCAAAGATCCCAAGGGGATACCCAAAAACTAAGGACTGGGAGACGCTCCACTCATACTTAACTGAGGTATCGATGTTGGCACCAGAAGACCCGTCTATCGTCTCGCTTTACAAATCATCAAAGGGTCCAAGACAGGGCGACAGTCAGGGCAGCAGTCCTTGGTAGCCGTCGGAAAGCGGGGAACCTCGCAGCAAAGACTTTCGGACCACGACGACATACAGGGGTTGATGAAGTGGCAGAACTTCCTCCAGAATTTTCCCACGAAGCTCCTCACAAACCTCAGTCTAGGACCGGTACCGCTGAAGTCGCCCCACGTTGGGCGCCAAATGAAGAACCGGGTTATTTAAGACCCAGCGGCGCCAGGGAAAACGCCCTAGTCTCCGGGTCCACCTGTCTTAGAGTACAGAGACACGGGGTACTTCTTGGTGACATCAAAGATCAATTTTATTAGCTGCAGCCAGTAACAGAGATCCCTAGAAGTACATCACGGTGTATGTTCTCAGGAGACTGCTCGAATTTACAAAGCCAGTCATCCCTTTTTATACCAAATATTATGCTTCAGGCAAACATTCCTTATTTACAGTTGACCACTCACATATTTTCACGACAAAGAAACAGTAGGAGCATGATGACAAGCCCATTTTTCAGTTTGTCCAGCCCATAATGAATTATTGGTCAAACCCAACATTCTTCATCAGACAGGTCGATCGAACCCATAATAAAAACGGGCACATCCCCATCGTAAACGGACCATAAAGAAAGGAGCAGAGACAGGTGTGAGCAAGATAAGACATAGTTGTGTGCAATGAAAGGTTTATGGTGCCCTGTGCCTTGCTTCGTAATCTTGATCAGCTACTGGGAAAGGAACTGGCCTAACAAGTTTTTGGCTTCGGGCAAGAGGGTCGCTCGCTCAGTTTATTCAGAAGTCAGCTAAAGTGTACGTGTCTCAAGGACTCGTTCGGCCTTAGTCATCGGCCTATGTGAGGGCAACCACAAAATGGCTGCCGTACACAAAATTGAACCCAAGGGTTCAGAATGGAATCCCTGATTTCATGGTGATCTCGTCACTCGAACATGACGAAAACACTCGTACAACATACACTCGCCATTTTTGGTCCGCTGATACCAGAATTGTCATGATACGATGATTTTTATGAAACGGGTTCAAAATCTGAGGGAAGAAGATTGACCCCAGAACGAATTCAAGCGATTGCAAAAGTGAGTGTGCCAATTACACAGAGAGAAGTGCGTGCTTTCTTGGGTATCACGTCATATTGCAGACAATGGATACCAAATTTTTCTCTACTGGCCAAACCTTTGGTGGCATTAACTTGTAAAGATACACCAAATCCCCTCCCGTGGTCTGATGATTGTCAGAAGAGTTTTTGGGAATTGTGCGATGCATTGTGTTCGGCTCCTATGTTGGGTACCCCCGACTACAGTAAGCCCTTTACACTGTATGTCCACGAGAGAGAAGGATGTGTGTTGTCAGTGTTGACACAATCTTTTGGGGACAAGCAGCGTCCATGCGCATATTTCTCGTCGACTTTGGATACGGTAGCTAGAGTGATGCCGAGTTGTTTGAGAGCCACGGCGGCAGCAGCTGTTTCTATTCGACAGTCTGCTGGTTTGGTGATGAATAATACGTTGGTTGTGATGGTTCCACATGCAGTGGATACTTTGCTAAACAGGACCAAGACACAGCACTTAACTAGTGCTCGATTGTCAGGTTAGGAGTTGACACTTTTAGCGAGTCATGTGCACATAAAGAGATGCAATACGTTGAACCCAGCGACGTTATTGCCGATTTCAACAGAGACAGATGTTTCTGAACAGCATGATTGTTTTCTCAGGACAGAAGAGGAAACGAAAGGGAGAGTAGATCTTAGGGACACTCCTCTTGTGAAGTGTGATGTACCTTATGGGTGGATGGTTCATGCTTCAAGCTTTCAAATGGTGATACGACTGCGGCATATGCTGTTACGACTTTGCATACGGTTGTTGAAGCTGCACGTATCCCACATAATTCAGCTCAAGCAGCAGAGTTGATTGCACTTACGAGAGCGTGTGTATTATCAAAAGGAAAGCAAATGACCATATATACTGACAGCCAGTATGCGTTTGGTGTGGCTCATAGTTTTGGACGATTGTGGAAGGAACGTGGGTTCCTCACTTCTCATGGAACTAAAATTCAGCATGGTCAGTTGGTGAATGAGCTTCTTGACTCACTTACTTTGCCGTTGCAAGTTGCGATTGTGAAATGCAGTGCACATAAGAAGGTTACCGATGACGTTGGTCGCGGTAATGCGTTTGCTGATGAAGTTGGGAAAGAAACGGCAAGAGATGTGATGAGCCGAATGTATGTTGCGGGCCCTGCAAGATGGATTGGTGACGTTGGAATGTGTGAAGATACGATAGAGAGTGTGAAGTCTATTCAAGCTGAAGCTACAGAGAAAGAGTTGAGTGTGTGGAGAGAGAGTACGGGTAAATTAGACGCGGGTTGAGTTGTCAGAGCATCAGCGATGGTTGTTACCCGATGCGTACGTGCTTGCAGTGGTTACGATGGCGCATGGAATGGCTCATATCAGTGTGAAAGGGATCTGTAAGTTGTTGGCTCTAGTATGGCAAAATACTGGAATTCCTAAGTGTGCAGAGAATGTGGTCAGAAATTGTATGGTTTGCCTGAAGTACAATCCTGGCAAGGGAACTCCAACTCCAGCTGGTCATTTTGCGCCTCCGACGTATCCGTTCGAGGTTTTGCAGCTAGATTTCATCCACATGGAGAGGTGCAACAATTTGAAATACGTACTAGTGGTTGTTTGTGCCTTCTCAAGATGGGTAGAAGCATATCCCCTAAAAGATAATACTGCCTTGTCCACAGCTAAAGCCCTTGTCAAAGAATTTTTCCCTAGGTATGGTTTGCCGAGAATGGTCTGGAGTGATAATGGGAGCGAATTTGTGGGTCAAGTGATGAAGAGAGTGTGTGAAGGGTTAGGAATCCGCCAAAAGTTCCACGCTGCAAATCACCCCCAATCAGCTGGTCTAGTGGAGTGCTATAATGGCACCCTCAAATTGAAGTTGGCCAAGATACAAGCAAGCTCTGGTCTTAAATGGCCTGATGCTTTGCCATTAGCACTCTTGTCGACTAGGATGACTGTGCATTCACGAGTGGGACTTAGTCCTTACGAAATAATTTTTGGTCGCCCGGCAAACATATGGGGAGTGCTGAGGCCGACGAAATTTAGCGAGATTAAACACCCTGTATTGCTTGATTATCTGTATGATTTGATGGCTAAATTGCGTGTCTTACACCAACAGGTTCATGATACAGTCAGTCAGTCAAAGTTCTTTATTTCGATTAATTAAAATCATAAAAAGCAGCAACAGTACATGCATACAAAAGTGTGGGAGATAAAATAATATTATGTACAAAGTAAGCAAATATGCAAATATTCACAAACATTCATTCATATATATATACATTATTTACATTGATTACAATATTTACAAAACGTATAAAATATGTAATGATGACGATGTTCATTCCAAGTTTAAAAATTCACTCTAAAAATTCAATTAAAAACATAAATGCGTTATACAAATTAACAAAAAAATATAATGAAGTAGCCCCTTCTTCTCCTGCTGTAGATGAAGCATGCGGGTATTACAGTTTGTTTTATTAATCCTCGCAGCTGCCACCAAGAAGCTTGCTACACTAAAAATAGTGTGCACACTACCCAGTAATTGCAGATGTAGGAGTGCTGGTTTAACTTGGACAAAGGACGCCTCTCGTAAAATGGGGTATACATTTTTTTTACGTGCACTTGAAAACCTTTCACAAAACATAATTAGGTGGAGGGTGTCTTGTATTGAAAAATTATCGCAGGAGCATGGTGGCGATTCTTCCGGTTTACCCCATTTCGGAAAGTAACCTAAGTTCAGATGTATTAAGTTGAACCTGAATCTTGTCAACAAAAAGAGATGAAAAGGCTTTGTGGCAATCTTAAGATAGGGTTCAATTGAAGAAGTCTGTAGAAGATACATACTTCTAGCACCCAGTTTTTTAAGCTCCTCCTCCTCCCTATCTGCCCCCAGCAGCGACCTAAAGTTTTGTTTGATCCAAACCACGTCCTCTTTCCTAATACCCTCTGGGGCTGTATAAAGTTCAGGGCGACCCAGTCTGGCACACGCCGCTCTAACGTATGCCAGCCAAGGTATGCCATTTGCCTTGTCGAGGGCTAAACAGTCTTTAAGAATAAGGTGGTTAAGGGTGATTTCCTCGTTAAGCCACGTCTTTGCCCAACAAATTAGGGGGGCTACCTTTAACTCATCAGTAATGTAGCCTAAACCCAATTCAGTGTGGATTGACAAAGTCGGAGCGGACTGAGGAACCACCAGCAATGATCTAAGGAATCTGTTCTCTGCGATTTGAATTTTGCCCACAGTGGCATAACCCCATATCGAGGCCCCGTACGATGCGATCGCGCAACATTTGGCCTTATATATTTTGAGTATGGCCTCCATAGGCCTAGCTCCCAGTCGTTTGGCTGGGCTGAGAAGGGCAGATGTAGATCTTGTAACCTCATTGCTCTTTTGTTTCTGCTGTGGGCCCAGTTACCCCTCTCATCGTACAACACTCCGAGGTAGGTGAAAGCCGGTACCCTGGAGAGTTCATTACCCAGGCATCTGAACATGTTTACCTTCCTGATCTTCCTTCGGCCACCAACAATCATGACATGGGATTTACTGCTGTTAACTTTTAGATCTAATGACTCCATAAAGGAGCCAAAGTTATCCAACAGCCTTTGTAGGCCTCGGCCTGTACGAGCGATAAGTACGGCATCATCCGCGTACAGGAGGACCGGGATGCCCTTTCCTCCTGCACGCGGAATGTCTGCACCTGCCCCCATTAGTGATTTTTCTAGGCCATTGATGTAAATTGTGAAGAGAAGGGGGGCCAGAATACAACCTTGTCTGACCCCCCTCATTGATTTGAATTGGCCCGTGCGCCTCCCGTCCTGTGTGACCCTAACTGCTGCTGCTAAATTCTGATGAAGATCACTGAGGAAATGAACCAAAGAAGCATCAACACCCATTTCCAGCAAAATATGCCATAATTTTGAGAGGTTCACCAGGTCGAACGCTGAAGACAGGTCCATGAACCCAAGATATAAAAAGCCGTCTTTTGCTACAGTATATTTATTAATCAAAAGGTGTAAATTTAGGCATTGGTCCATGGTGCTTCTGCGTTGCCTGAAACCATACTGGAGGTTTGAAAGCACCCCCCGTTCCAGCATCCAGTCTCCCAGTCTCTGCACAACGACTCTGCCCATGATCTTAACGGCAGAGTCCAACAGGGAGATTGGCCTGTAACAGGCGGGGTCCCCTCTGCTCCCTTTTTTAAAGATGGGTACAATTATTGAGGAAGCCCATGATGGAGGGAAACCCGCTGTAGATGATGCATTGAACACGTTGGTTAAAATCTTGGCCCAAAAGTTAGGATATAAAATGTAGAGGTCAGCAGGGACCCCGTCAGGCCCTGGGGCCTTATGTTTCAGAGTGTCTCGAATGGCTTTTTCTACTTCTGCTGTTTCAAATTTGACTATTTGGGTGGGGCGACCCTTAATGAGGCTTCCTGAGTTTGGCTTTTGGTGCTCATTATCACTGTAGATGCTTGTAAAATGTTTAAGCCACACATCATCTGGGATAACACATTCTGTGTCTAGGTTGTCAGTTTCCGAGAATAAGGGCTGATTAATTACAGCCCAGAATTTCCTACTATTTTTTAGCACGTCGACTGACTCCAGGTTATCCCATGCCTCCTCTCTAATTTTGCGTTTCTGCATAAAGATGACCTGTTTATACTCCTTACGGAGAGAGGATACTAGGGCCTTATCCCTAGGTTTATGCTTAAGTGCTTTTTCTTTTTTTTAAAAAACATTTTTATTTGGCTTTTTTAGCAGTGTTACAATACATTTACAATTTGTCATCTCTTTCATGAAATGCTTACATTAAAGTGTAATCGCTGCTCGGATTAATAGTTTACAGTCTTAGTCAATAACTTATACTTCGCCAACTTATACTCATGATAGAAGTTCGTATTCTGTCACATAAACATTGTGCATCACAGGTTCGAGATTAAGTCTTAGAAGAGATATTCACATCATTCAATCAATACGTACATTCCTTACGGTTCTTTCTTTATTCTTGACCATGACACCATCATATATACAGTGCAACCACCATCTCGCCCTACGGGCTTGTGTCAGGGTCTGGCATTTCTTGTGGGGGTACGCATATGTTACCGCGGTATACATTCCATTTCTCCTATATCCGGGACCATTTTTTCGGGCACCCCCTATTCATGTAAACGGCCTTTTCCGCCACCATCGCAGCATCCATATCATTTCCCCATTGCGTTCGCGAGGTGTAGTGTTAGACCCCCATTTCCTAGCGATATTTCGCTTTGCTAAAGTCATGTCCAGTGTGGCCCACGTTTGCAACCCACGGTTAAGGTCTGTGGGGGACCATATATTTAATAGACAGCACCTGGGTTCTGGTGTTAGTTCTACTTCACTCGCTTCGGATATATCCGACATGATAGATATCCAGTATGTTTGTATGGAAGGACATTCCCATATCGTGTGATAGTATGTACCCCGCATTCCACAGCCTCTCAGGCAGTCTTGCTGCGGTACGCGTCCTAGTTTGTGCAAAAGAGTGCGTGTATAGTATACCCTGTGTAACACCTTTAGTTGTATGAGTTTCAACCGGGATGGTATGGAGGCATCTCTAGCCGAGGCCAGCGCATATAACCAGTCCTCGTCGTCTATATCACCTAGTTCTACCTCCCACTTGCTTCGGAGTACCACCATGGGATCTGGAAGATTATTGATGAGTTTACAGTATGTAAGCGAGATTGCCTTTTTTTCCAGGTAATCAGTGAGGAGTCTATCTTCCAGTGGGGAGGAGTCCGCTAGTGTGGTCCCTGGGGGAATGGCGCCCTGTAAGGCATGTCTGATTTGTGTATAGCGGTATAGTTCGGTGTCTGCCATTCCGTACTTGTCTTTCAGGGCCTCAAACTTGATGATTGCTCCCTGGTTCCACATGTCCCCTATCTTTGAAATGCCTATTAGGTCCCATTGTCTGAAGCCCTTAGTGTTGGCTAGGGAGCCAAGACGCCGCGTATCCCAGAGTGGGGTAGCAAGTGTAAAGACTCCCTCCCATCCCAGTGCTCTTTGAGCTGTATGCCAGATCCTGATCGTGTGTGCCGTTGGGCCAGTGAGTGTATGTCGTCGTTTGTTGGTGTAGAGAGCTTTCAGTAGCCTGTCAGAGGGGAGTATAGCTCTGTCTAAGCTGTATGCTGGATCGTTCTGTGGAGCATGCAGCCATTGGTTAACGGCCGTCAGTTGTGAGGCCCAATAATACAGTTTGATACTCGGGAGTGCTATCCCTCCATCGTACCAACTACGGATGAGTTTGGAATGTGCTATGCGTGCGGGCTTACCGTCCCATAGCAGAGAGGAGATTTCAGCATCTATCGCTTTGAAGTAAGTGAGCGGGATCGGAAATGGGGTATTTTGTAGTGCGTTTAGGAATTTGGGGAGTGAAAGCATTTTGAAGAGTGCTGCTCTTCCTAATAGTGTCAGTGGGAGGGAGCGCCAGTGTTTTACATCAGATTTGAGTCTCTGTAGTGGTTTTAGTAGATTTTCTTCCATAAAAACCGATTGTTGCGGTGTAACGTAGATACCGAGATACCGGAAACCCCTAGTCGCTATCTGTAGTGTGCATGTAGGGGGTAACGTGGGTGTTTGGCCGTGGAGTACGTACAATAGTGATTTCGCCCAGTTAATTGTGTATCCTGATATTTCTCTGTACTCCTCCAGGATGTCTAACAGGGCGGATAGGGATGTGGTCGGGGACATTATATAAATTAGTACGTCATCGGCGTAGAGAGAGATACGGTCTTCCCACCCCGGTTCCCATGTGATTCCCCGGATCTGTGGTTCCGTTCTTACTTTCACCGCCAGAGGTTCCAGCACTAGTGCGAACAGGAGCGGGGACAGTGGGCACCCTTGTCTTGTACCGCGACCTAGCGTGAATGTACGCGAAATATGTCCATTCGCCACCACCTGCGCCAGGGGGCCTGTGTATAATAGCTTTATCCAGCCACAGAACTTGGGTCCAAATCCCATCTTCCGAAGCACCGCAAAAAGAAAGGGCCATTCCACTAGGTCAAATGCCATAGTTGCGTCTAAGGGTAGAATGGCCGCCTCTTCACTCAGCATCGGAATACGGTGCAATACGCCATTAAGGCGTCGCAAGTTGAGGGAAGTATTTCTCCCGGGCATGAACCCCGATTGGTCCGGGTGTACCAGTGTCATGAGGTGCGGTTGTAGGCGTAACGCCAAGAGCTTCGCCAGAACTTTGGCATCTGCGTTCATCAGTGAGATGGGCCGGTAGGAGGACGGTTGGTCTGTCGGTTTGCCAGGTTTGTGTATGGCCACAATAGTGGCCAAGCGTTGTTCTTCCGTCAATCTACCTTTCACGAGACATTCATTATACATGGTAAGCATGTGGGGAAGGAGATGTTTGGCCATTGTTTTATATAATTCTACCGGCAGGCCGTTGGGTCCCAGCGCTTTGCCTGTGTGTAATGCTGTTAGTGCCTTCCCTAATTCATCTATCGTCAAGTCATCTTCAAGTGTTTGTGCGTCCTCTTGTGACAGAGTGGCAAGTGGTACTTCGTTGAGGAAATGTGCGCTGGCGTCTTCCGTCACGCTGCTGCGTGCTGTGTATATTTGTTCATAGTATGTGGCTAATTCTTCAACTATTCTTTGTGGGGAGGTAGTGTGCGTACCGTCAGCCAGTTTCAGTTGGGCTATCCACCTGTCTGCTCTTTCCTTTTTTTCCAGCCATGCGAGCATTCTCCCCGTTTTATCCCCCAACTCATAAATCCTATGTAGGGTGTCAGTGTGTCTTCCTTTGGCCATCTCCTCCGCATATGCTCTATATGCGTGTGAAGTTAGGGCAAGTGTTTGCGTCGTGGCGTCTGTAGGATCTGAGGTATGGGCTGATTCTGCCAGAAGGACTGCAGATTCTAGTCGTTCTATGGCCTCCCTTTGTTCCTTTTTGTGTCTTGTAATAGAGGAAATGGCCTGTCCTCTGAGAACAGTTTTATACGCTTCCCATAGTATGGATGGTGAGTTTACCGACGATAGGTTTTCTTCAAAGTAGTGCGTGGTTGTAGTGTCTAGGGCTTTTGCAATTTTGGGGTTCTTCAGGTATCCTGGGTAAATCGGGTAGATTCTTCGTCGCCTAGTGGGGTGTGTGGTACAGGTGAGATGGATTGGAGAGTGATCTGATATCCCTCTTGGTAGGTGTTCTATGGATGTTACCGTTTCCGGGGGTATTTCTAAGGTAAGGATGTAATCTATTCGGGAGAGACTGTTGTGTGCTCCGGAGTGGAATGTGTAGCTGCGTTCATTACTGTGTTTAATCCGCCACATATCTACAAGCCCTATTGCGTCTTGGAATTCTTTGAAGAGGTGGCTAGACCTGTTCGGGTCCCGGGGAGGTTGGCGGTCTATGTCTGTGTCAAGCACCGCATTAAAGTCACCCCCGATGATCAGGCGTCCCTCAGGGAGGTCAAGTAGTAGTTTCCCTAGATCTTGAAGTGTCCCTTGGTGTAGTGATGGGGGAATATAAACCATTAGTATATTGTAAATCTTTCCCTCCCATTGACATGTGATCCCCGCAAAGCGCCCTTGGTCATCTGCCCATGTGCGTTTGATTATTAACGGTGCCTTCTTACTTACTAAGATCCCAACTCCCCGGGATCCGGAGGAAAACTCCGCATGTATGATCATTTTGAACCCCCAGCGATTCATTGCTTGGCTGGCGTTTCCTGCGAGGTGTGTTTCTTGTAGGAGGATAAGTGTGGGGGCCTTTCGCTTTAGATATTGTAGGACCAATCCCCGTTTTATTTTATGCCCCAGGCCGTTCACATTCCAGGAAATAATCGATAGTGGTGGGGATGGCAATTTGTTCAAATGGCGATCTACGCCCGTTAAGTTATCATCCCCCATCGTGGTCAGTACATAGGGATGTCCGGAGTGGTGCGGAGTGTATCTGTGTCAGACCCAGTAGCAGGCCGCCATCTGGGGAAGAGCCCCAAGCTTCTAACCTTCGTGCCGTTGGGTGGATGAAGTGTTTGAAGGCAATGCTGAATGTATTTTGTAGGCTGGCCTCATCCGAGGCCGTAGTGCTGAGTATATGAGAAAGAGCCATAGCGGGTGCATCATGTCTGTGTGCCAAACCTAGCCAAGCCATAAACCTAGAACATAAACAGAACAAACACATTGCGTGTAACTTCCCTACCCCCCTCCCTGCCTCCCTGCCCGGTGGATAAAGAACCTTCACCCCCCAAACTGAGCAGAGTGCTTAGTGTCCCAACTTATGAGCATTGTTCGTGGGGGTGAGACTTTTGTAGTCTTCTTTGAGTCTCTCTCACCGCAAATAATATGCAAAGTCTGGTAGATCAGGGTTTCTTACCTGCTCGACGCACATGTCTCGGGTCTGAGTCTTACCCTGTTTGCCAATGTCAAGTAGAAGCAGATAGTCTTTCAGCCGCTGGCAGTTTCTTTACCACATCTGAGGATATGGGTGCAGTTCACATCCGAGCCATCCGTGTCCATCTCGGTCTTCATTAAAATGTCTGTCGCGTAGGCTGCAGAGTGGCACCTGCTTATTCAGTTCCATCAGTCATCTGAGGGCTCCTATCACCGTTGTTTCGCCATGGGTCGCGGTTCTTGGGTCCTCTAGCTGGTCTCCAGCCCTCCAGCCAATCCTGAGCGTCTCGTGGCGAGTCAAAAAACCATGCTTTACCTTCCGATTCCACGCGAAGCTTCGCCGGGAAGAGCATTGAGTACTTAAGTTCTCGGGCTCGCAGTTCTTTCTTTACTTCTGTGAAGCTCCTCCTTTGTTGAGCTACTGCCGCCGTGTAGTCCGGGTAAAAGTTTACGTCCGAGTTGTCAATTCTGATTGGCGGGTGTGTTCGGGCTGCTTGTAAAATGGCGTATCGGTCCCTGAAGTTGAAAATTCGCGCCAAAATGGGGCGAGGTGCAGCCCCCGTTTTGGCCTTTCCTCCAGGTACTCGGTGAGCCCTTTCTACCGAGAAATAATTGGATAGTCCCCTGGGTTTGAGCTGTTGTTGTATAAGATCCTCAACATATAGGTCCAAGGCTGGTCCACCTTCAGATTCCGGTACGCCAATCAGGTGGACGTTATTGCGCCGGGAGCGCCTTTCCTAGTCGTCAAGTTTGGCTCTTAATGTGGTGTTATAGTTTTCTAGTTGTAGGACCCTGCGTTGTAGGTCGGACGTGTCCCCGACGAGCCCCGTGGTGGTCTTCTCCACTTCTCCGAGGCGATCCGACATTCTCGCCAAGTCAGCCCTTATCAGTGATACGTCGGTAGATATGGTGCCCATGGAGGATTGCATCATCTTTAGGGTCGCCATCACAACGTGGAGGGTGATCTTCTCGGTGTCATTTGATGCCCCGTTGGGCTGGGGTGATGTACGCTGTGTGTCACTTCTTGGGGTGTCCGGCGGGTCTTTAGTGTAAGCAAATTTGTCCAGCTTCAGGGTCTGTTGGCCCCGTGTCCCCCTCCCACTCATTCCGCAGTCGATGGGACCCCTCAGAGCGGGGTCAGTGTGTGCCCAAGGTTGGAGCCGAGTTCGATGGAGTGGTGGGACCAGCGCCGTGAGTCTCGGGCGAGTAGGGCCGGTTTGGCGCTCTCCTACTTCTGGTATGCGTGCAGTGGTAGTACTTGCGTGTGGTAGATTGGTAGGCCGATGTGGCAATAGGTTGTAGGTCTGGAACGTAGAGCTGGCCAGAAAATGTCGTTTTCAGTGTGCAGGGCAGCTTCGGATAGATCACTGCTAGGATTTGTGCGTTGCATGCGCCTCAGTATCCCAGGAAACTGGTAGGGTGTTGACGGCTGGGTCTCGGCACTATTTCACTCTCCGGTGCTTCACTATGTGGGTGCTGTGATTACTTGAGGGGCCCGGGTGCCGTGATCAGTCGCGGCTCGCGGCTTCCGAGCTCGCGGCTGTTCACAATCCTCCCCCTACCCTTGGTCGGTACCACGCTGGTCTTCTATGATGGGGGCCCGGGGGGCCAGGCGGGGGTCCCGTCGATGGTAGGTGGGCCGCTGTTGCGTTACTGGAGCGCGGCGCGTCTGTGTACAGCTACGCGTCCGGCCGCAGCGCAAGGTGTTCGTCCGGTCGGCCTGGCACTCACCACAGTCCCCGGGTTCAGGCGCGAAATCAGGCCTCAGTTCGGACCTCGATGTATCTCCGTAGTTTTTCCACTCACAGGGACGCGAGTCGGCTCTCTGTGCACCGGAGGCTTAGTGCAGGCAGGTGATGCGGTTTAGAAGTTGCGGTATTGCGGATAAATGCCCGGATAATTCACGAGAGAGCTCGTCAGCTACAGAGCTCCGTTAGTTTGTGGCCATCTTGGCTGGTTGCTGGCCCGCCCCCCGCTTAAGTGCTTTTAAGAGCGCCCCATGAGCCTTAGAACAAGAATGGTCAAACCACTTAGTTGTCTTCTTGAGTCGCGAACTGCTCTCGATGTATAGATTTTCTGCAATTTGGTCACAGATTGCTGTGAAAGATGTTATAGTTTTTTTGGCCGCGGCGTTTTCATCAAGACAGACGCCAAAATTGGACTCTGCCTTGATGGCCAACTCCTCAAAGAAGGCCGCCGGGACCACTGCTTCCCACTTTATCCGTCTTCCTTTATCCTTGGTCGCCATGTGCCTAGGGGCCACCCTATCCAGGTCAGTGATAGCAACCTTGCACCGTAGTGCCACTTCCAATGTAAGTGGATTATGGTCGCTGAAGGTTGATATCATGACTCTGTACCTAAGGATTTTTGTCATGATTTGTGGAGAGACAAAAATATAATCTATGACGGATTCGGCACCTCGTCCTGTGAAGGTCGGGGGAGCCTCTCTACCACCTTCCTTAGCTGGTTCAAATAGATTTAGGCTGGCTAATAGTTCTTCCAAAGCATCACCCTGTTTATTATGTTCGAAATGTGGTGCTCTCCCATTCGCAGGCCCCACCTCATCTTCCCCGTAGCAATCCCATTGACAGGGGTGTAAATTAAAATCTCCCATTAAAATTATATCATAGTCGCAAGAGTTGCTAAGCTTGTAGACTGACAAACAGTGATCTAACGCACTAAAATCTTCTTTTTGAGGAGAGTTTCCCATTGCATTATATAGATTTATCAATAAATGATATTGATCCGCATTAAACCATTCTATTATAAGAAAGTTGTCTGACTCCTCATTAAGCTTTCTAAAAGTGCCGGTGAGGTTGAGGGAGATGAGAAACAGTAAACCCCCCTTTGATCTCCCTGCAGTACCCCAAACTGCTGGCATGGTGAAACTTTGATAGCCATCTAGATTAAAGGCAGATTCAGAATCCCAAGCTAACTGGAAGGCCAGGATATCAAACTGTCTTATATATTGTAACCAAATGGTGTCCGAGCTTTTTGACCTAATTCCTGCCACATTCCAGCTTAACAATTTACATACATTCAGTTCATTATGCACAATATGGGTATCATCCCCTGAGCCAACTTCTGGGGCTATGATTTCATGTACCAGTCAGTCATTGGATTCCATCTGTGAGAGAGGAGAATAACGATTACAGAGATTAAGTGCCTCCCTGTTGGAAAAGTGTACTGTAGAGTCTGTCTCTGTAGGGATCAACATGAAAGTTGGTGGGGCACCGAGTTCCCCCTCCAGAACCATGTCCTGAGCAAGTCTCCACTGCTCCTTCATCTTGGCCTGATATGATGTTGTGCATGTCTTATTTTGGTGAAAGTTATGGCGTACATGTTGCAAAGTGGGTCGCTGTTGGTGGTGGTTGTGTGTACTCGCCGGTGGATAGAAATAACCCAATGGGAGGGGTCTAATACCCTTATTTATGATATTCGAACCATCCCAAAATAGTCTTTCAGCACTCTGCCTGTTGTTAAAATTTACCACCACACAGTCCCCGGAAATATTCTTGGGACAAGGCTCCACCCAATGAATTCTTCTTGCCATAGTGAGAGCAGTGGCCACTTCATCACCGCCCGTACTGAACTGGTAGCACCATTTTTTGGCTTGAGACATCAAGTCAGCGGTTGTTTCAATGGTGTCTCCCCTAGTTGGTGGTACCCCAGTAAAAATGGCCACGAAAGGTGCCGCCTCCGGAGGGAGCTTCAGGGTATGGCCCGGCTGCTGAATGCGACCAGTCTTATCCACTGGATGGCTACGTGTGTTTGTTTCGCCAAGCTGCCCCCGGTTTTGGTCTCTACTAGTGGGTGTCCTTTCTTAACTGCCAACCCTGTCCGGCTATTGGATCTACCTACACTATTGTTAGCTGTGTGGATATCAGTTATAGGAGAAGTAACATTCAGAACTTCTACCTGAGTGGGGCCCTTAGATTTCCCCACATGTTGGTTAAATAGTGCATCAATCTTTTTGCATTTAGCCATAAGTCCCGCAACGCATGTGTTCAAAGTGTCAACAATATCTTTGGCAATGGACTCAAGAGCTGGTTCCAGGCGTGAAGTGAATAAGTCCGCCACCATTTTCCCAATTTGTGCTTTGAGACTGGGGTCTAATCGGTATGACTTAGCTGTACCTATCCTCCTTCTGTCCGCCATGTTTGAAAACTTTTGCTTCTGCTTCAGATGTGACTTGTATAGAGAGGCAACAGGTGGGGTAGATTGTGATAGGGAAGCCTCTGCCTGTGGGGTAGATGGTATGACATGAGTTGGGCTTCCTCCTCGGTTGGTTATCACAACATTTGGCTCCAGGGGGGTTACCCGGCTACTATCTACCAAAGGGGCATGAGTAAGGTCTATCACATTCAGGCCCAATTCTTTCTCTGCGTCGGGGATCTCTTTGGACAATACCCCCACTGCAGATGTTAGGTATGAGATAATTGATTCTGACTTTCTGGGGTGTTTAGATTTTTTACCCTCGTCATCTTTAACACATACCTTTTTCCTTTTGCCCATCGTATATACTGCAGTGAAGGTTGTTAGGGGGATGGCCCGTCCCGTCCCTAGTCGTCCCCTGACGGCCACAGACGGTCCCGCCCTTGTCCCGGGCTTAGCCCAGCGCCGCCCGCGCGTCCCGTGACGCGGGAGCTCTCGCCGTACTTGCAGGCACATCCGGGGGCGGGACAGGGCGTGCGCGCCTTCCTGGCGCTAGGGCCGCTGGGGGATGTAGTCCCCGGTCCGCCGCCGCCGCGCCGCAATGTCCTGGAGCCGCAGGCAGTCGGCAAACAGTGAGGCAGCCACAACAAGGTCAGCGTGGAAGGCTATGGTCTGCCTCAGCACCCCAACGATGGCGCCCAGGTCAGTAGTGAAGTGTCCCCCGCTCCCCCGGAGCTCTCGCCGTACTTGCAGGCACCTCCGGGGGCGGGACAGGGCGTGCACGCCTTCCTGGCACTAGGGCCGCTGGGGGATGTAGTCCCCGGTCCGCCGCCGCGCCGCGATGTCCTGGAGCCGCAGGCAGTCGGCAAACAGTGAGGCAGCCACAACAAGGTCAGCGTGAAAGGCTATGGTCTGCCTCAGCACCCCAACGATGGCGCCCAGGTCAGTAGTGAAGTGTCCATGATACATTGCCACAGGCTTCTGACGATCCAGGGCATGCCATCGATCCCGGCTCCTGGGTGTTGATCAAAAACTTTCAGCGGACAAAGAACGACCAGCCCCGCTGGATTGGCCCCTATTTGGTACTCTTATCAACGCCATCTGCAGTGCGAGTGCAAGGAAAAAAGAACTTGATCCACGGCGTACATTGTAAGAGGGTTCCTTTGCCTCTGCCGTATGACCAGTGTGTCCAGGAGGGCATTCCTGATTCTGAAACTGAAATTGTGCCTCGTTTTCTGCCTTTTAGCGATGCACATTTAATTGGGACAAGTTCTGAGCGTGAAAGCGACGATCTTCTGCAAGAAGCTGTGCCACCGTCAGTTCGAGTGGACACTACCGAGCCTGAACTCTTATTCCAAGACCAGACGTTACCTGGAAAAAGCCGTTATAATTTGAGATCAAGAATTATGGACAAATAAAAATGAAAATCCTTTTTGCTATTTTTGAAAGTTCAGCTCTCCCATCTGAGAAACTGTTTTGACCGATTTTTGTTTTTCGAACCGCCATCCGGGCTCAGCTGTAGGGTCGCGGCGTCAAGTCTTTGGAGTGCAAGCCGAAGACACAAGGTCGACGGTTCTGGTTGGTCCTAGGGCGTTCCCTGGACTGACAGACGCATTCCTTAGCACGGAACACCGTACCTCCGCGAGCAGCACGGTTAGAGGATGGAGTTTTTCGAGATGGTGAGACCTGTTGAAGAAATGAATTTTAGAGCCAAAATATGTGAAATAATGAGTAGAAAATGTTTTTTAATATTGTGCCTTTTCATGTTGCTTAGCTTAATGATGTTTTTAATGGGATATGTTATATTCTCTTTTCAAGTGACGTTTGCACCCACTACACAGCCCATACCTTCTTCTACTGTTTCTTTGCATTCTTTTCATCCTCTGCCTGAACATGAGTCCATTAGGAGATTGGAATTCGCTAATAACTCTTTCGTTCAGCTTCTGCACCAACACCAATTAGTAGTGAACACGACTAACTGTTGGGTGTGTGGCCTTATGCCTCATACTACTGATAAAGGTATTCCTTATCTGGTCCTGCCATTCAGCTACAATGGTTCAGTGTGGGCATACAGAACGATGTTCATCTATGCTCGTGAAGTCTACCCCCTGCGTTATGTGAAAGACAATCCAAAGAATAGTGCTCTAGTCAAGGGAATAGTCGATATGATTAGAGGAATAGATTCCGATGAGACTATCCCAAAAGATGAGACGTTAGCATATATTGGATGGAACGTGACCGGATATGGAGCGAGTCTGAGTGAGAAACAGCGAGCGAAAAGCCCTTCTCCGATTTGGATTGTACCCCATCAGGGTCATCTATGTCTGCAAGGCAAAGGCAAGAATCCGAGAGCTCAGCTAGGGAAGAGTATCTGCACTGAGATGTATGTTTTTGCGTCCCAGACTTTCCCCATCGTTCCTGGCAGCTAAGGGTACCTATTTCATCTGTAATGATAGTGCATACACATGGTTGCCCCCTGATTTCTCAGGCACATGTTTTGTCTCGTTCCTGCTGCCTCCCATCTACACAGCTGCGGCAGATTACCACAAGACGAGAATTGTCAGAGGTGTCTTCAGTAAGGAAGACACCGCAGGACAAGAATTAGGAGATTTCTAGAAGGGTTTTCTGCCGTTTTGGGGACCTATGGTTAACAGCAGGAACATACGGCAATTGACGAGAGTGGTTGAGTCCACCGTAGTTGAAACTGCCGGTGCCCTTGGTAACTTGACTGCTGAACTCCAGTCGGATCGACTTATGACTCTGCAGAACAGAGTTGCGTTAGACGTCATACTTGCAGATAGAGGAGGGGTATGTAAATTGATCCAATCAAGTTGCTGTGTTTTTATTCCAGACAATGCTCCGACAATGTACCAGGCCATTTCCAAGCTGCACACAATATCCGAGTCTATACATGTGGACGAAGGAGATTGGTCGTTGATGGGATGGTTATCCACATGGGGATGGAAGATTCTGATGGTCATTGGGATGATCTTAGCCATCCTTTTCCTGTTCTGTCTTTGTGTACAGTGTGCTCCTGCCATATGTGGCCTCTGTGCTACTTCGTGTGTAAGGAAGCCTGTATCAAGAGGCGTGCTAAGTAATAGGATGATGTTACAGCAACATCTTGATGACCTGATGAGTATAGACCTGGACTCAGACTGAAATGGGTTTAGGTTATTGCCTATGTAAGGGCAAAAGAGGGTCTGAGGTTCTGAGATTCTGAACCCGTTTCATGAAAATCGTCGTATCATGACAATTCTGGTATCAGCGGACCGAAAATGGCGAGTGTATGTTGTACGAGTGTTTTCGTCATGTTCAAGTGACGAGATCACCATGAAATCAGGGATTCCATTCTGAACCCTTGGGTTCCATTTTGTGTACGGCAGCCATTTTGTGGTTGCCCTCACATAGGCCGATGACTAAGGCCGAACGAGTCCTTGAGACACGTACATTTAGCTGACTTCTGAATAAACTGAGCGAGTGACCCTCTTGCCCGAAGCCAAAAACTTGTTAGGCCAGTTCCTTTCCCAGTAGCTGATCAAGATTACGAAGCAAGGCACAGGGCACCATAAACCTTTTCATTGCACACAACTATGTCTTATCTTGCTCACACCGGTCTCTGCTCCTTTCTTTAGGGTCTGTTTACGATGGGGATGTGCCCGTTTTTATTATGGGTTTGATCGACCTGTCTGATGAAGAATGTTGGGTTTGACCAATAATTGATTATGGGCTGGACAAACTGAAAACTGTTTCTTTGTCGTGACAATATGTGAGTGGTCAACTGTAAATAAGGAATGTTTGCCTGAAGCATAATATTTGGTATAAAAAGGGATGACTGGCTTTGTAAATTCGAGCAGTCTCCTGAGAACATACACTTTGTTGTACTTCTAGGGATCTTTGTTACTGGCTGCAGCTAATAAAATTGATCTTTGACGTCACCAAGAAGTACCCCGTGTCTCTGTACTCTAAGACAGGTGGACCCGGAGACTAGGGCGTTTTCCCTGGCGCCGCTGGGTCTTAAATAACCCGGTTCTTCATCCGGACTTGGTTGTCCAGGCAGTAGTGTCTTGCGAACGTGTGCAGTGAGGCCCACGTAGCTGCCTGACAGATGTCCTGCAAAGGGACTCCCTGACCCAGGGCAGTAGTAGCCACCGTGGCCCGAGTGGAGTGGGCCCGTAGCCCAACAGGAGGCTCCTTCCTCACCAAAGAGTAGCAAATCTTGATGCACAAGCCGACCCACCGAGAGATGGTCCGTTAGTGCACCGCCCGTCCCTTCTTAGCGCCCACGTAACCAAGAAAGAGTTGGTCATGCACCCGGAACTGGCATGTGCGATCCAGATAATATGAGAGCGCACGTTTTGGGTCCAGACGGTGGAGCCTCTCTTCCTCTTTCGAGGGATGCGGAGGCGGAAAAAAGGTGGGCAAGGTGATGGACTGCCCATTGTGGAAGGCTGTGACTACCTTGGGCAGGAAAGAGGGTCACGTCCGCAACACAACTTTGTCCAGATGGACAGAAAGGAAAGGAGGTTGTGAAGAAGGGGCATGGAGCTCACTCACTCTCCTGGCAGAGGTGATGGCAACCAGGAATGCAGTCTTAAGAGCGAGAAGACGAAGAGGACAGTTATGAAGTGGCTCAAAAGGAGCGCACATCAGATAAGTGAGAACAAGGTTCAAGTCCCACTGCCGCATCACGAAAGGAACAGGAGGAAACATCTGAGTGATGCCCTTCAAGAACCTATTTACAACGGGGGACTTGAACAAAGAGGGCTGATCAGGTAGCCATAAGAAGGCGGAAACGGCAGAAAGGTATCCCTTAAGAGTGCCCAGAGCAGAGCCCTGCTGGGCAAGAGAAAGGAGCATGAGGAGAACATCAGAAAGGGGGACAGAGAGTGGATCCACAGCCTTTGCTGAGCACTATGCCACAAATTTGCTCCACCTGCAGGCGTATACCGATTTTGTGGAGGGACGCCTGGCTGCCAGAATTACATTGCAGACTTCAGGAGGCAAGTCAAATGGCCTCAACTGTCACCGCTCAATCTCCACGCATGGAGGTGGAGACTGGACAGGTTCGGGTGGAGGACCGTCCCCTGCTGCTGCGACAGAAGGTCCTCCTGAAGAGGCAGACGAATCGGGGGATTGACTGACAGGTTGAGTAGGTCGGGATACCAGTATCTTCGTGCCCAGTCCGGAGCCACAAGGATGACTTGGGCCCGGTCGCGCCTGATCTTCTTCAGCACTCTGGGCAGAAGTGGTATAGGAGGAAAGGCGTACAACAGACCGCAACTCCGCTCACGACGAAAAGCATCTCCGAGCGAGTGCCGCCTTGGAAATTCCAACGCGCAGAACTGATGACATTGCGCGTTCTCTTCTGTGGTGAATAGATCTAACCAAGGCTCTCCCCACTGCTGAAAGAGACCTTGCGCCACGTCCGAGTTCAGACACCATTCGTGATCCATCATGCACCGACGGCTGAGTTTGTCCGCCCTGGCGTTCAGGGAACCTGCCAGGTGTTGAACCACCAAGGCCATGCCCTGATGTTCCAGCCACTGCCAGAGATGCAAAGCCTCCTGGCATAGGGTCCACGACCCCACCCCGTCCTGTTTGTTGGCGTACCACATGGCGGTGGTGTTGTTTGTGAACACCTGCACTACACTTCCCCGGACAGAGGGAAGGAATGCCTTCAGTGCAAGCCGGATCGCCCGCACTTCCAGAAGGTTGATGTGGATCTGGGATTCTGCCGGAGACCAGAGGCTTCAGATCTCAGCCTCTCCCATGTGCACCCCCCCAGCACAGGAGGGACGCATCCATCACAACTACATGCTCCGGTTGGGGAAGGGAGAGAGATCTGCCGGTGACCCAATTGCGGTCCGTGAGCCACCACTGCAACTGTTTTGCAGTGCGCTCCGAGATCCGTGCATGGTCAGACAGGTTGCCCTGATGCTGGGCCCACTGAAACTTCAGGTCCCACTGCAGAGCCCGCATCCGCCACCTGGCGTGATGCACCAGAAGGATGCATGAGGCCATCAGCCCCAGAAGCCGCAGCATCAACCTGACCGAGACCCGGGATT
The DNA here is from genome assembly GCF_964261635.1 of Lissotriton helveticus. Lineage (NCBI taxonomy): Eukaryota > Metazoa > Chordata > Amphibia > Caudata > Salamandridae > Lissotriton > Lissotriton helveticus. The sequence goes on along the minus strand of NC_136068.1, from coordinate 510,240,455 downwards.
AAGGCTGAAAGATCGGAATCAGAGCCTAAATATCCCGAACCCACTGTTCGGGAGGATAAACCCGAAACTGCGCTTTATCCAGAACCGCTCCGATGAAGAGCCTTTGAGAGGGACACAGGTGCGACTTCGGCATATTGATGGAAAACCCCAGCAAGTGCAGGAGGGCGGCCGTAGTCTGAAGGTGGCTGATGACTGTCTGGGGCGAGCCCGCCTTCAACAACCAGTCGTCGAGGTAGGGGAAGTCTGACACCCCTAACCTGCGCAGATGAGCTGCGACCACCACCATGACTTTCGTGAACACCAGTGGGGCGCTGGTAAGGCCAAAGGGGAGCACGGTGAACTGGAAGTGCTCGTGGCCTACCATGAACCGCAGGTAATGCCGGTGGGCCGGCAGGACGGGACAGTGGAAATACGCGTCCTGCAAGTCCAACGCTACCATCCAATCTCCGGGGTCCTGGGCAGCTAAGACCTGAGCCAGAGTCAGCATCTTGAACTTCTCCTTCCGGAGGAAGCCGTTGACGTTCCGTAGGTCCAAGTTAGGGCGTAGGCCCCCTTTGCCCTTCTTGGGAACCAGAAAGTAGTGGGAATAGCAACTACACCCTACTTCTGGCCCAGGAACGCGCTTGATGGCCCCCTTGGCCAAGAGGGCCGACACTTCCTCTTGCAAAAGTTGCAAGTGATTCCCCGACACGCGGTGGTACTGTGGTGGCATGGCTGGAGGGGTCCCCTCAAAGGGCAGGGAGTAGCCCCTTCGGACGATTTGCAGCACCCACCTGTCCGAAGTGATGGTACGCCAGTGACGGAGGTGATGGCGGACCCTGCCCCCCACTGGCGTTAAATGGGCCTGAAAGCTCGGAGTAGGAGGGCTTTGAGGCGGATGCTGCGGGGGTGGATGTGGGCTGGCCGTGCCGTAGTCCCCTGGCACCGCCATGGCAGTTCCAACGTCCGCCGCCGCGCTGGATGTTAGACTGCGGCCAGTGGCTGGCAGGACGTGAAGGGGCGCCCCTTCCGTGGCCACGAAAGGAGCGAAAGGCAGACTGCTGCTGACGCTGGCCCGAGAGGCCCAAGGACTTGGCTGTAGCCCTGGAGTCCTTGAAGCGTTCAAGCGCATGACCTGCCTTGCCACCAAAGAGGTGGCTGCCATCAAACGGCATGTCCATAAGGGTGTTCTGGACATCGGCCGAGAAGTTGGCGGACCTCAGCCAGGCGTGGCGGCAAACCGCCACTGTCGTTGACATCGCCCTGCCCAGTGAGTCTGTGGTATCCAGCCCACATCGTATAGAATACCGAGCTGCGTCTCGTCCCTCCGTGAGGGCTTGAACGAGCTTTGCCCGGGCCCCCTCCGGACACTCTGGCAGCACGGCCGCAACCGTATCCCACAGAAAGTGGGTATAACGGCCCAAAAGGCAAGCGGTGTTGACTGACCGCAACCCACAACTGAGGGATGAGAACAGTTTCTTACCAAACTGTTCATACCTTTTGGATTCCCGATCTGGGGGTGCAGTCGGGAATGCGGATTGGGAAGTAGAGGCCTGGATAACCAGGCTCTCGGGGTGGGGTAAGTGGACAGGAAGCTAGGGTCGCCCGGAGCTAGGCGGTGGCGCCTGGCAACGTTCCTATCTACAGGGGGGCCTGTAGCGGGCCTGGACCAGGTGCCCAACAGGACGTCCATGAGAGCCTCATTAAACGGCAGTAAAGGCTCTGGAGCACCAGTCTGTGGTTTAAGGACCTACGTGAGGATGTTAGACCTCACAGTAGCAACGGGGAGCATAAGCGCCAAGGCCTTAGCAGCCCGCGTCAGCACCACACTATAAGCAGCCCCCTCCTCCATAGCCACGGTAGGAGGGGAGATTAAGCCAGTGTCAGGAGAGGTATCAAGACCACTGGCCTCCCCTAGCTCCTCTGTCCAGTCCTGGAAGAACTGACACACACGTGTCAGAGGGTCCTCAGACCCCTCCCAATCCCCTTCGTCCTCCATCTCTTGAAACTCAGGGTCAAAGGATGGAGCCGGATCAAAGAAGAAAGGCTCTTCAGCCGGCGTCAAATGCAGCGTCGGTCGACGCCGGTCCGACGCCGGATCCGGACCGAGAGAGGGATCAGGGACGGCGCCGTGCGGGCACCCGGCCCGCTTGGACTCCCAGTTGGGGCCGTGGAGCCCGGAGGCACCGCGGAACCCGACGGAGGAGAGAGGGACCTCATGGCCTCGATCTCCTCCGGCATCACGTTCAGCCCAGGGACCGGCGGGTATGGAGCTGGCCACGGCGCCTGCGGCTCCGGCAGAGCCACAGTGGCGGTGTCGCCCGAACCCCCGGCCGCATCGCGCGAGCGTGGGGGGGAGTCAGAAGAGCGATGGCGTCTCTTCGACTTCTTGTGCCTCTTACCTGAGGACTTGGAGCCCGACGAATGGTGTCGACTCGTCGAGCTTCGATGACTGTGGCCCCGCGACCGGTCCCTCGACCCCCTCCTGAACCGGGACCTTGAGCGGCGCGGGGTCAACTGCCGAAGCTCGAGGTACTTACGGAACCGCTCCCGCCTAGCCTTCGACATCAAGGCCCGGCAGTCGGGGCACGACCGGTCGGCGTGGTCGGCCCCAGGGCAATACCGGCACCGGCGGTGGGGATCGGTAACCGACAGCAGTCGGTTGCAGGCTGTACAGAGCTTGAACCTGGGCTTTCCTACCGGCACCAAGAGTCGTGAAGACTCGAGAAGAGATCAAAAATGATCAATAAGTTTAGTCAAAAAATTGCTAAGGTACTGCTTTCTCCGGACCTGCGCTACCTGGTGCGGAAAAAAGAAGAACTGACGTCAGCGTGCAAGGGCGGCGTCTAAGTACTCCGACGATGTCATCCCGGCGCCAACGACGCCGACGACGGACGCGGGGCCGCAGACGACGCCTATCGACGCACAAGGGTACTGCTACACAAAATTTTACGGATCCAGTCTGACGCCTGGGGGATATTCTAAGGTAAGGAATCTAACTAACGTGTTTCTTTCAGATATATGTATCTAGAAGCATAAACCAATATATATATCTATATATATATATATATATATATATACACACACACGCACATACATATAACCTTATACAGATGTATGAAGGACAAAAAGCAGCTAAGGATAACATCTGGCAGGGGCCAAGACTACAGCGACGCAAGCTTCTGCTTGGGAAGTGCATATGAAAAATGAGGCTCAAGACAGTGTGCACCATCAAAGTGTCTGGCGTTGAACCAACTGCCTACAAGGAAGAAACCAGACAGGGTCTGAGACCTGAGGGAAGACGAAGGACAGAAGCACTTCCTGTGACAAGTTAGAATGGCTATACAATAACCAACGAATACCCCACATAGGGTAAGTTACAACCCTATAAAATGCAAGGGAGCACCTCTTGAGACTAGCTCTTATACCAAGGAACTGAAAATAATGGCAGAAACAGCTGCGTAGCTGTACAGTCCGTCTGGGAAATAACAGGTTGAACCCAGAGACTAACACCAGAGAAAATCAGTGGCAATATTGCATCCAATGCAAACAAAACAAGAAGTCAACAACAAGGGACTAGAAAGAATGCCATTCACTGAAAACCAGACATGAGGCGCTGAACCGCTGATCAGCATGACTGTCAAAAAGATGGGCCCCATCAAAGGGCAAGACCCAAAGCCGCTCCTGAACATTTTCAGGAAAACTGCGATCACGCAGCCAGCATAGCGACTTAGAGCAACTGACCTGGCCATAGCCCGACCCACAGAATCAGTGGTGTCCATGCCTGATCAAATTGAAAATATTGCCAGCTCTCGACCATCCTGGAGTATCCGAGTCAGGTCAGCCTGAGGGCCATCCGGAAGGAAGGGAAGGAAGTGCTCAACCGAGTCCCAGAGGGCAAAAGTAGCCAGTGCAAGCACGCAGGACGCATTCAAGGACCGGAGAGCCGAGCTCATGGATGCAAACATTCGCTGACCACATGCCTCCAACCATCGAGATTCCCTAGTGGGTGGAAGCATCGGAGGAGAGGACAAGGCTACGATGCTGAGACAACTAGCCCTAGGGTGTAGGGACAAACAGACTGGGTCATCTGGAGCTGGGCGGTGATGATGTGCGATAGCATGTTCCACTAAGTCCCCCGAGGAGGGCCTTGCCCAGGTCCCTAGAAGAATTTCATACAACGACTCACCAAAAGGTAGCAAGGGCTCGACATCGGCGTTGCCCTGGTGGAGCAGATCCAACAAGGGATCGGAGGGCAGAGAGATAGAAGGAGGCTGTAACTGTAAAATGTTGGCAGCTTTGCGAATGACTGTGGCAAATGCAGCACTAGCCTCTGTTGCCATTCTAGGGGGCAACAGCAAATCATAGTTAGGGGACCATTGCAGGCTAACACCTTCACCAAAAATCATAGTCCCTTCAGTCCGAGGATGTCCAATGACCCTCAATTGCTCCACAACAACATATTCCGAAGAACACTCAAGCAACGCTGGTTGGGGGGAGGGGGGGGGGGGTTGAACCCTCAGGTGCCTCATTCTCCCTTTGAAAAGGAGTGATAAGGGACATCTCCGGGGTTGAACAACGTCAAGGCAGTGACACCAAACGTCCAAGGAGCTCCATCGACCGTCATTTGAATGGTGTAGACTCGCTATCCACAGAAATGGGAGACTTCGGTGTGGGATGGCGTCAACTTAGAGACAAGTCCCCTGTGGCGGCCACATCAGACATCATCCCAGGGAGCCTCACTGGGCTGTTCACTGATGCTGGAGGTGGACTGTGGCCTGACGTTTGTATGGGAAGCCCCACCAACGTCACTGCTACTCCTGAGCCGGAGTCAGGGCACTCGATTGGGGTCGAGGGCGAACCTGCCGGTGAGCTCCAAATCTGAGTCCCTACCACTGCTGTAGGGCCTGAAGGCACGACAGGTAGAGGGGTCGGCCAAAAGATGGCCTGCAAAGCCTGGTCATAGGCTTTCATCTGGGCTCTAGTCGCTCCAGCATCAGGAAATGGTAGGAAGGCGAAGGTCGACTGCTGAGGGGTTGTGTCTGGAAAAGACTGGGAACCACGGGTCCAACATCACAACTAAGTGAGGCCGATGGCCTTCGTGACTTCCTCTTGTGATTACCTGAGGAAGGTGAGCAACATCCACAACAATTTCATCCTATGTTCCCGTAGGGACTTCTGCTTCAGCTGCCGACAAGCACCGCTCTCCTTGGAGTTGTGGTGCTTGCCCAAGCACCACATACAAATCACGTGTGGATCCGTGGATGACATCTGCCGCATACAGGTCTCATTCGTTCTGAATCCCGAAGGCATCAGCACACTGTTCCTGGATGCGAAAAGGCATCAGTAAGGCTAAAATCCAAAACAGGCCAGAGGAACCGCTGGTCCTGGATCCGCGTCGCAGCGCGGAAAAGAAGAAAACTGAAAAATCTCCGGATCCAGACAGGCACCGATTGGATATTCTAAGTTAAGGAATCTGCGGCTAGATGTCTCTATCAGATACATATGTATGGCATGGTACTGCAGGTCCCCAGGCTATCATGTTAGACTCTGCTTTTCGGCAGGAGGTGTCTTATGCTTTCCGTATACTTCATGACACCCCAGACTAATAGTGTTCTCCTGGAATTTAAACGGCCTGCTGGACCAAATTAAATGCTCTGCAGTATTATGGTATATCAGGCAACACAGGCCAGAGGTTGTCTTTGTGCAGGAGACTTACATGCTGGTGACGAGATGCCCCTCTTGGGCTGCTTAGGCTATGACAGGGTTTACCACTCAGTCTTTACGCATGGCTCCAGAGGAGTCACCATACTGCTGCATAAATCTCTCCCCCTTGTAGTCACGGCACAGCACACGGACACCCAAGGCTGCTACGTGGGTAATGAGGGCCACACGGAAGAAACCCACAAAACTTTGTGTCCAGTTACGTTCTTCCACCCCCATTGCAGCCCTCTCTGCAGTCACTGCAATCTTTCCTCCTGCCTTTACCCAAGGTGTTATAGTCATTGGAGGAGATTTTAACGCAGTCCCTGAGCCTCAACACAATAGCTAAAAGTCGACTTAACTAGCATAGTAACATACGTGCAAAATATATTATCAAAGCATATGTCTTCTTTTGAGTTGATCACGGCCGGGTTACATTGAGTAATACAGTAATCTTTATGAATAACGAGCTATAACTGAAAATAAAACACTCACCGAGATAAGGACTTGGAAAGTTGCTGCATATTTGTGCCTGGAGCGGGATTTCTAGACTTGTTTATTGCCTGTATCCCGTTTTCGCTGTGCCTGGGTTGGCGTCTCCTGTCAGCGCTGCTTTGTGGACTGGCTCCCCTTGACTCGCTGGTGTGAGCGTGAGCTGCAATCTGCAAGCTCAGTCAACCGCTCCCAGCTGGAGTCAGAAGGGTTGAGCCCAGCGTAATCTATCTCAGCGCGCTTAGCCCGGGGGACTGCGAGGTCCAGAAACCCCAGCTGGGGTCAGCTGGTTCCTCTTCCCCCAGGCGACACGCCCACGGCCACGCCCACCAACGAGAAGGATAAAGATTCGTGACACCCGCTTCGCGGGCGCCACTCACCGAGATAAGGACTTGGAAAGTTGCTGCATATTTGTGCCTGGAGCGGGATTTCTAGACTTGTTTATTGCCTGTATCCCGTTTTCGCTGTGCCTGGGTTGGCGTCTCCTGTCAGCGCTGCTTTTTGGACTGGCTCCCCTTGACTCGCTGGTGTGAGCGTGAGCTGCAATCTGCAAGCTCAGTCAACCGCTCCCAGCTGGAGTCAGAAGGGTTGAGCCCAGCGTAATCTATCTCAGCGCGCTTAGCCCGGGGGACTGCGAGGTCCAGAAACCCCAGCTGGGGTCAGCTGGTTCCTCTTCCCCCAGGCGACACGCCCACGGCCACGCCCACCAACGAAACGTACAAAAACAGAATCACATCCCGCGGCGCGGGACGCGCGCGGGACCAAGGCCGGGACTAAGCCCGGACAAAGGGCGGGCCGTCTGTGGCCGTCCGGGGACGACCGAGGACGGGACGGTCTATCCCTCTAACATCTGCATTAGGGATTTATGATCATTTATATTGTGAATAGGTCGCGCTACACCATAATCTAGGTAAGCCAGATTTACATTCCCTGTTCTTTCCTTTGAGTTGACAAACAACTAAGGATCTTATATTGTAATATAAGTATAAGTTCTGGAATATAAAAACAAAATTCTCTTATTCACACTAAAATATTTTTTATTTGATTTAAACATCTGTCAATCAGCTGAGACGACCACAATTAACTACGAACACTCTGCCCCAATATGAGGGCATTAAAACAATTACGCTCACGTACAATTTACATGAGACGTATGGGTACCGACGCAGCTGTTAGGAAATCAACTGATAAATCAATGAAACCGGGACTATTATCTTATACTCCAGCTATAAATAAATATTTTTCTACTCTTTCCTCAAAAAATCATTCACTTGTATTTACATCAGAAGAACAAGATAAGTCAGACCTCATCATGGATAGGGTACAGCATGAAATGTCTCTCTCCTCTGTTCAGAGACATCATGAACAAGATTTCCTAATTACAGAGAACAGCTCGGTAAAAATTCCTTCTCCTGTAGAATGCCAAACATCGCCCATAGATATATCTCAAATAAAGTCTATGACACCGACAAAACTACAAGATAATGTGCAAATTTTGGAGCTATCTGTAAATAACAGCATGAAAGGAGAACATGAAAAATCTGAAATATTACTCAGTCAAAATCAGCCATTCACCAGTTCACCGGAAAAATCACCTAAATTCTTCTTCAACTGTGCTAATTCCATTGACTCTAACTTTACAAATCTTAATTTAAAATCTGAAAACAGTGCTCCTCCTTTGTCAAAAGCATTATTTTCACTGCAGGAAATTCTAGAATCAGTACTTACCCATATTGGACAAATTTTGGCCAATTCTGATGATACACTAGATGTTCAAATAGGAATCCTAAAATTTTTGGTTGAACAAAAAAGGAAAAAAGATTTATCCAAAATAATTCCCAACGACCATGAATCAGGTAAAAACTCTCTAATAGAAGACTGTCTTTCTAATGGGATAAAAAATCTAAATCAACTGGAAGTAAGCACCCAAACAACCGATGTGGTAATAATTGAGACCAAAACTAAAGAAATAAAAAACAAGAAACAACATCCTATTACCTACTCACTCAAAAAATTGTTTAAAGAAGAACAGGAAGCTACCAGCGGTAAAAATAATAAGATCTATCCCATCTTCTCTAGTAAAGAAAATAGTAACAACTCAGATCGTATAACTTGGGATACACAACTAGTGTCATCAGGAGTTATTACTGATCAGGAGCCTAGTCAGACAGAAAAGACTGGAAAAAGTAATGAGCGGGAAAAAGCAAAGGGTAAGAAAAGGAGAAGAAAGTCTTTGAGAAGAATACAGAAGAAAAAAGGGATTAAACTTACATTTCAAAAATCCATGCCATCAAGTTCTGAGAGTTCTCAATTAATTAATAATACAACTCAAGCAATAATTCCACTGGTGAACATATTGAATCCAAAAGCAGAAGAATATCGGCCGATGACAGAATATCGATCACCTGTGCACAAGTCTATGGTCATCAATAAATTGGATGAAGTGCAATCTCAACACTGGGAAAAAGTCTCATCAAAACTTATCATAATAGAAGAACTGTTTCCAACAGACAAAATGCCTCTCAATCGCAGCAGAATAACTAACCTTTTGCAAGAAATTTAATCTTTGAACTCTATTACAAGTAAAGAAATCGACTTGGTACTTTTTCCAAAGAAAGATAACAATAAAATAGCACAGGTATCCTTTTTTTCTCCAGTTCTTCCTAGAATAATCATTAGAGAGAAGGAAATTCTCCACAGAAATGGTTACGATGTATATTCAGTACCCAACTTCAAAACCAATGCACAAATTAATTGCATAAATGGACAAATTCAGAGAAGAAATGATGACTATGGTTTCGAAAAGGGAGAAGGTGTATTAAATAACAACAGAAAGGACACACTCCAAATACAAGTAAAGCATGGTGAGAGGTCAGTTTGGTCTTGGGAACCAAAAACAAGTGACACCGAGAACCCTATAACATCCTGGGCATGGCTATCAGAGACTCTAAATAGCAAAAAATTGGATAAACCGCAACAGCATCAGGTTTAGCAAAGGACTGTTGTTATTAACTTGGAATTTGGCAGGGAAATCTGTTAAAAAAATGAAAATTGCAATTAAGGATTCCCCAGACATTATAGCCTTGCAGGAAACATGGTCGACTGATCCCTTCAAACAAAAAGGGTATTATGTCCATGAAACACCGGCAAAAAAATCAAAAAGAGGACATGCCAAGGGAGGTCTGGCCTTTTTACTTAAAGAAGAATACTCCTGGTCACAAGTAATAATAAATACGAACACTGAGAATCTGCAATGTATAAGGATATCACTTAAACCTCAATCATCAGCCACGAAAGAAAAAATACTACTCTTTAATATTTATGTGCCTCCTAATAGTAATTATGATTCGCTGTTTGACCATCTGATGGAGACTATTTTGCATATTATAGAAGATCATCTCCACATACCATACATCATCATGGGAGATCTAAATGCTAAAATTTCAAATAGTGAACTCAAGAAATGGGCACTCTTATTCAAAGAGGAATCGTTGGAAACATCTCTCCCAGAGTTACCGAAAGGAGTCAAATCGGATAAGAGAGGACGCTCACTTTTATCAACTCTTCCGATACTGAATGGGACAATCTTAAATGGTAATACCAACGGAGATAGACCGGCATCTTACACGAGACGGGGAAATGGATGTCCCTCTATCCTTGATTACTTTATATGTGGGACTGGAGAGAAAGAACAATTTACCCAACTCTCGATTCAATTCAATGAGGAAAGCGACCATGCACTACTATATTTAACAACTAACTGGAATGTCTTGATCTCCTTTCAGAACCAGTCAATATTATATAAACCAAATACGGAAGTAAGCGCAAAAAAGCGCTGTTTATACTGGAGCATTGAAAATTTAGACCATTTGAGTACTCTATTTTTTCACACTCAATTACTGACTACTACCTACTCAGATGATCCTATAGAGAATTTTGAACTTATTATCGACAAACTTAAGCTGGCCTTGCAAAATAAACTACAAACAGATACACAGTTAAAAAGAAAACGTAACAGTAAAAACAAAAATTGGAATCAACCAAATATAAAACAACTTAACAGGCTGATCCGAGCCCAGTATTTGAACTTCTCGCCTGAAATAAAAACGGAAATTAATAGATTAAAGAACCAAATACGGAGAGAAAAAACCAAGCAGAAAAAAATGAAACAGGACTCTAACTGGATTGATATCCAACTGGCAGCCAAGCAAAAAAATCAACGCAAATACTGGTCCTTGATTGCGAAATTTACTGGAACCAAAAAAAAGCTAGAAGCAACTCCAGTCTCAGAGGAAGATTGGGATACATACCTCAGTGAGTTGTACAGACCAAATCAGTTTAATAAGGTAGGAAAGGCAGAAGACCGATCAATGGAAACAAATGAGTTTAAGATCAATAAAACTTCGTCAGTATCTATCGCTATGAATATAAAAACAGCAAGAAGCACGGGCGCTTCTGGCCCCGATCAAATCCCTATCAAAATCTACCAACTTGATCGGAAAAAATGGGGTCTGGTGCTTTCAACGCTTTTTAATTATATATTCGACACCGGCAAAATGCCAAACTCCTGGAAGGGAAGCATAATTATCCCGATTTACAAGAAAGGGGAAAAATCTATACCAGGAAATTACAGGCAAATAGCACTTATGGACGCGGCTGGGAAGATATTTGCAGCAGAAATCCTGGACAGATTGAAAGATTGGGCATTCACAAATGGACACATCCCGATGTTTCAGTCTGGATTTCGCCCGAATCATTCTGTTACAGATAATATAGCGATCTTCCAGACAATTTTAGATAAATATACATTGGGGAAAAAACAACCAATTTATACAGCGTTCATCGACTATTCGACGGCCTTTGACCGAGTCGATAGACCGACACTGTGGTCAAAATTAAGAAGGATGGGCATTTCAGAATCACTATTACAACTCATAGTGAACTTACACAGCAATACCTGGTGTCGGGTTCAAATGGGGCGCAATAAGGGCCTGACGAAGAAAATACTGACATTTAATGGCCTGAAGCAAGGGTGTCTTTTGGCTCCAATTTTATTCTCCTTGTATATAAGTGATTTACCTGCCGAACTTCAATTAGGATCATGCACTCCTCCAAAGATTGCCACTGAGTGCATACACACACTGATGTATGCGGATGATATTGTCCTCTTTGACCTCACTCCGTTTGGACTCCAGAATCTCATAGATATTCTACATAATTACTCGAGGAAAAATTATCTTATCCCAAACATAAATAAAACCAAAGTGGTTGTATTTTCAAAAAAGAAGAAATGTGTAAGGTACGAATGGAAGCTAGGAGGGAAAAAATTAGAGCAGGTAAAGGAGTATACATATCTTGGGAGAATTTTTTCAAATAATTTGAATAACACCAAACAAATAGAACATCTTAAAAAGAAGGCGGACCTGCATGCTGGGGCTCTGTCACGTTTATACTCAGCTGCTGGGAACAGACACTTCTTTGCACTATTACAAGTCTATAAAGCGAAGATTCCACCACTTATGTCATATGCCTCAGAATATATCCTTACAAAACAATGGGTATATATGGACCAACAAGAAGGCAAAATATTAAAAAAACTAATGAAAGTTTCCACATCTACACCGGTACAGGCATTGAGAATAGAATGTTCCATCACGAGTGCATATGCCACTTCAATAACAAGCATCATCAGGTGGGCTTATAATTTACTGCATTCAAAAGAAGGAACTTTGAGAAACTTGTTAAAAGTTGAGACATTTAAAAAAGATTCTGCTCACTTTACCTTTTTTAAAAACATGGAAGATGCATTCCAGCTTGCGAAACTTAGTCTGGAAATTTTGTCAACCTGGACGCCGGCACAACTAAAACTCTTCTTAAAAAACTTCTCGCCCAAATTGAGCTATGAGCTTGACCATAAGCATTGTAAAAAACTATCTGTGTACAGGACCTATGCAGACTCTCAGGAATACAAACAAAAACAGTTGTATTTAGGATACACTCTGGTACACGGTGCAAGGCGAGCGATCTTGATGCTGCGTCTAGGTATACTCCCAGTATTAACTTTTAGTTCTTCGTGGAGTCCGGATAGAGCTGTGGAATGCACCCTCTGTCAAGGGGGCATACAGGATTTGGCACACCTTCTTTTTATTTGTCCAAACGAGAAAATTGTAAATGCAAGGTTAACATGTATAGAACCCATCTTCCGATCTTGTAGAATTGCTAACACTAAGGACTTCTTAACACTATGTAAAAATCCACCTAATGAATACGTCTGTTATAGAATTTTTAAGTTTCTGAAAATTTCGCTGAAAATGTATTAATTGTATGAAATTTTATTGTTTTTTTATTATATTTTATCAAATTTGTGGTCCTCAATAGAGTACCGTAACAAATAAAAACTTTTTGACTTTGACTTTGAAAATAAAACAAGTTATATAAAAATTCAATACATTTTGAGAGCTCTCCTAAAGGTATGTTGTATAAATGGGGAAAGTTCTTACCTGGGATAGAAGGGGGTTGATAAAACTTTTCTGTTCCTGAAAAAAGAAAATATCATAAAATATATATTTGAAGTTAGAGAAGCAAAGAAGAGGACAAAGGGAGTAACAGGGTAAGTGGAGGCCTGTTAAGACAGAACAGATCTTAAGTGCACAGAAACATGGCAATAATAGTAGTTTTAGTAATTCGTAGAACCACAAAGTTGTCCCTAGTCTGAGGGAAATTGGTAGTTGATTCCAACAGAAAAATTACAAAAACAACTTCGACAACCCTGACAGCCTGAATCTGAGTTCTATCTAAGGGCATTGTTTGACAGATAAAATTGCTCTGCATAGGACATACATCTGTTTTCTTTCAACAGCATGGGGTAGTGAGAAGATTGTGTGTACTAGACATGTTACTTTTAAAATATTGAGTTCCTCTACAGTCTGGCAATACAAATTACACCATCATGTTGACACGTGATCACAGTTTTTGCTTTGCTTTGCCAGTCATGTAGCTGCCCTTTGGAAGATGTGCAATTTGTTCAGGGCGGTTTTGGTGAGCCACTGAAGATGCTTTTGCCATAGTCCTATGTGCTATTGATAATGACTGACAGTATCAATGCTCTCGATTCTTGGGAGATGAAGGACCAGCTATTTCTGAGGAGATGGAGCTGCAGAAGTAGGTGTTATCGTGATAGAAGGCAAATGGTTACCTCATGAAGCTCCTACATTTCAAACTTTGTCTATAACTTGAACAATTGAAAGAGAATTTTGAATGAAGGTAGATTGTGTAGGTGAGATTTAGGGCCTGATGTAGAGTTTGTCGCTTGCGATATTATGTTACAAGCAAAACAGGTATCCTATCCTCCTTATTACAAGTGCATTATATCCTAAAGCACTTGTAATAAGACAGAAAGGATATCCGTCATGTTTGTGATGGATTAAACCATGTGATAAACTCTAACCTGGGAACTGTTGATCTGTGTACTGGCTCTGGGGGCCTTAGAGCAATTTTTTAAAATGTTACTTTGTGGGAAGTATTTTACTGCACTTTACTACACAGGGACAATCTAGAGCCACCATTTTGGTCAGCGCTCAAGTTGTTCTCCAAGCCACACATTTAAGCAAGATCATGGCATTGACACACTTAACCTGAGGCAACTTTACTAACCGTGCTCGGATGTCGGGGCTGAGAACTTATTTTAAAAAATCTTAAATCTCTTGTTACTGTTTTAATTGTGCTAGTGATATTTTCCTTATCAGGTTGTCTAAAGCAAGCAAAGCAATACCAAAGGGGATGATGGACAGAGCGTTTGAGCAAATCAAACACTCACCCCAGTCAATTGATCTGGGTTTAATCCATCACCATTCTTTAGCTCACCCCACCACCCTAGTTCAGACATGGCCATATGCAAATCAGTCTGACCCTGTGCCTCATGGGAACAGTCCAGCCCAAATTGCCAAGCCATGTCTTTCCTGGACCGGAAACAAGCATCCTCGGACCGGTTTCGGATTCATAATCCTCATCAGCCAGGCTATCTTGAATCCAGTGGTAGAGTGAGCAAGGGACCCACATCTGGGCATACCCTACAAACTTAGGCCAACAAAGCTATACCAAAGGGGATGATGGACGGAGCGTTTGAGAAAATCAAACACTCACCCCAGTCAATTGATCTGGGTTTGATCCATCACCATTCTTTAGCTCACTCCACCACCCCAGTTCAGACATGGCCATATGCAAATCAGTCAAACTGTTGTTTTTGCATTTGTCTAAAGCGAGCACACACATTACTACCATCTCATATGTATGGCATGGTACTTTTAAGTCGCCATGCTATCATGTTAGACCCTGCTTTTCAGCAGGAGCTGTCTTATGCTTTCCGTATACGTCATGACCCATCCCTAGACTGACGGTGTTCTCCTGGAATGTAAATGGCCTGCTGGACCAAATGAAACACTCCGCTGTATTACAGTATATAGGGCGACACAGACCAGCGGTTGTTTTTTTTTGCGGGAGATCCAATTGCTGGTCACGAGATATCCCCTCTTGGGCCACTTAGGCTATGACAGGGTTTACCACTGTCTACGCGTGGCTCCAGAGAAGTGGCCATATTGCAGCATAAATCTCTCCCCCTTGTAGTCATGGCACAGCTCACGAACACTCAAGGATGTGACGTGGGTATTGAGGGTCGCCTGGAAGAAAGACATAACACTTTGTGTCCGGTTACTTTCCTCCACCCCCATTGCAGCCCTACCTGCAGTCACTGAAATCCTTCCTCCTGACTCTCCCCAAGGCGTTATGGTGGTTGGAGGAGATTTTAACCCAGTCCCTGATCCTAATCTGGTTTTCTCAACTGCTCCATACTAGGGTAGACGTTACCGGTCTGTTTGTCCTCGTGAGCTGACTCTCTGGGCCTCTGGGATGTACGGCGCTCCTGGCATCCTGCCCACAGTGATTATACGCACCACTCAGCGGCACACGCAGTGAAGTCCCATATTGACTTGCTGTGGGTACCAGCGGTGGTCGGAGGATCTCTTTTCAGTCCAATCTGTGCGCATTCTCCCACGTGAAATTTGGGGAACCCAACCAGCAGCCCTGCACCCCACTTGGAGATTTAGTGCCTGACACTTGCAAAGCCCTGAGTGGGCAGATTTTATTTAAGAACTGCAAGAGTTCTTTACGCTTAATGTAGGCTCAGTTTCATCAGCAGAGACGCTCTGGACACCTAGTAAGCGGTCCTTCAGAGACCGCCCTACAGGCTATGTTTGTCGGGCAGAGACTCAGCATATGGCACAATTGACTGATCTCGAAGCTCAAGTATTGCACTTGGAGGCCACCATACGTCGCCATGACACAGAGAGCATGTGTCGTTTCTGGCCATTGCTCGTACGGAACTGTGACAGGTCACCCTTGAGGAAGCCAAGCACAGCTGGATGGCCTCTACACAGAGGGTATATACATCCGGGGATAAGATGGGTAAATTGTTGTATTGGCTGGCGACTCGGAGTATCTCTGACCGGGTGGTCCTGGAGATTCTGGATTCTGTGGGAGGCCACCGGGTCTCAGGCGTTTGCTGATTTCTATTTGGGGTTGTATTCACGACATTCACCACCACCGGCAGAGGTCGCAGATACTCTTAAGGAAAGCATACAGTTGCCATCCCTATTCAGTGCTCTAGCCCGAGAATTGGACCAGGACCTCACACTAGAGGAGGCTAGCTCTGCGGTGTCGGGATTACAAGCTGGGAAGATGGCTGGCCCGATGGGTATCTGGTAGACCTGGCATCATTGGCAGGAGTCTCTCCTCCATTTTTTTCTGTTTGCCTCCTCTGTTTACGATGTTTTTGCTGGTAAATGCTTTGGGCACTGTGCCACTGCTGATCAGTGCCACAGTGCAAGTGCTCCCTATGTGAAATTGCTGTATTGATTGAATTCCATGTTTGGCTTATTTGGTTTACTGTCAGTCCCTAGTAGAGTGCACCAGGAGTGCCAGGGCTTGTAAATACAAATGCTGCTAGTGGGCCTGCAGCACTTGTTGTGCCACCCACAAGAGCGGCCTAGTAAAAGTATGTCTGAAGGTCTACCATTGCTAGACCACGTGCAGTCTGGTACTGTCACGCAGACTGCGCAAGTACACCTACTTGCCAGTCCCTAAACCTTCCCTTAACTTCATGTTAGTCACCCCTATGGTAGGCCCAAGGGCAGGGTGCATTGTAAGCATAATGTAGGACAAGCCTGACAAGGTTGGCATGTCCTAATAGTGAATTACAGCCATATTCGTTTTTCACTATTGTAAGGTTACCTGCTCTCCATCAGTTAGAATGGGCTGCCAGGATTATTAATGCTATAATCCTAGCGGGCTCGGGGAGCATGGTGCAATGTTGAGTTTGGTATCCCTGAACTCAGGGTTTAATAACGCATCCATTTGGGTGGATGGTTTTTGGACTCGGTGTTTGAAAATAGCACTTTTAGAAAGTAGCTATTTTCTTGTCTAACTGTCTACCGGTCTCTGCTGGTTCTGGTGTGCGTGTGACAGGAGCTGGGTGGCTCCAGAGGTCTGAATGAGTCAGTGTGGGATGAGTGGGGCATTTGCTTTGAGAGTAGGGGAAGAGTAGCTCCTGATAGCCTGCCCTGCCTGATACAATGCTGGCTCCGCCCCCCTGCCAGGCGACTGATGACTCTGTGCCTGCCTGGGACTTTCCTGGCCCACCTCCTGCCGGGCAACTGATGGCCCTGCCCCTGCCAGTGACAATGCTGGCTCCGCTCCTGCTGGGCGGCTGAAGACTCTGCCCTGCACCGTGAATAGGCCAGGTGCTTCGGCCTGGCAACACCCACAACAAACCCAAGATGGGGGGAAATTCCCCTGCATGGACAAAGGGATCAAAGCCAAAAAGGGGTATAAGAGAAGGACCCCTGAACCAAGAATTTAGATCACTTCTGACAAGGAAACCTGAACCAAGGACAAGAAGCCTGCTGATCTAAGGACTGCCTACCCCTTCTGCCAGAGTGCTGTTTGTTGGGGGAATCCTGCATTGCTTCTTTATTTTTGCCAAGGAACCAGGAGAGAGGAACTGTGTGTGTACTCTCAATCTTTGCTAAGAAAATCTCCAAGGGCTGGAAGAGTGCCAGTCTCCTGTTGAAGTCACAGGCCTAAAGGACTTCATCTGCTTAAAGTGCTGTTTGCTGGAACTTGTGAATCCAGCACCTCTGAAAGAATCCAGCAATCTCGACGCCGACGGACGCTGCCGAATCCAGCTCGACATCGTGAGTAACGGCTCCAGTGTCCCGCTTCCTCGACGCCGGCCGCCGGGCCCGATCAACGCCAGCAACAACGCCAGTGAGTAGTGAGTTCGGCTCCAGCTCCAAGTGACCTCGTGTCTGCAACGCTGCTGATCGCATCGACTTCGAGCCCTCTCGACGCCGTGAGCGCTGCTCACTCTTGCAACATCGACATCGACGACGCCGTATCCTGCTTCGCCTCGTGAGCGCTGCTCCTGCCTGACTTCGGTCGACGCCGCTGCAGATCGCCCCGACTCCGAGGCCCGATCGACGCCGAAGACGCGATGCCGGACATCTCGACGCCGCTGATCATCGAGTGCTTCACTTTTCCAAGGTACGGTGTTGTTGGGGTCTGTGCGACTCCGGGCTCGACGTAGCGCTCCTCGCGGTCGACGCCGAACCTTTGGATTAACTTTGCCTCGACGTCGTGTGACTCCCGTGTGGGTTACATTGTTGCCAAGAACTGTGTCTTAAAGAAGAAGAGTTGCTTTTGATACTAAAGACTTTGTGCTAAGAAGAAACCGTGCTTGAATTATTCTTTTTCCTTCCAAGAGTATTTATTAAGATTGTGGTATATTTTTGTCGTTATTTGGTCTTGTGCTAAGCCTTATATAAACATCCTTATTTTTATAATACTACTGTGTCGTGTCCATTTGTAGTGTATTCACTTTATTACTGTATGTGGTCATAAATGCTTAACGCACTGCCTCTGAGATAAGCCTGTCTGCTTTGCCAAGCTACCAAGGGGGTGAGCAGGGGTTATCTAAGTGTGTGATCCCCTTGCCCTGACTAGAAGAGGTGTGTCCCTATTTGTCAGAAGTGTATACCTCTGCCAACTAGAGACAGCCGCTTCTAACATTGGTGGGTCAGCGGTGAGGATTTGAACTTTGCATTTATGACCCATGTGCAGTGATTAGTGTGCGCTACATAGTGAAAGCAGACCATAGCGCAGCCACAATCTAATTTGGAAGGATTCTATTTTTTGTTCTCCGCTTTCCTGAAACTTGATTTTTGAAACTGCCAGTTTTGACTATGAGTGATGCCGGAGTCACTACCCCTGCTGTTGTTGGGGAGGAATTTGATAGGAGTAAGATAAAGGAGTACAAAGCACAGCAGCTGAAATCCTTTTGCAAGCAATTTAAAGTTCCTACAACAGGCCTCAAAGTTAAAGAAGATTATCTTAAAGCATTGCAGGCCTGGTTAGAGGCCAGAGATTCCTCTGATCCGGTGGTGGTACCGACAGGGGAAGAGGAGGTGCCAGTGAATGGGCCCCCCTCCCCTCCTGGCAGCAGTGTTTCCTCCAAAGGTCTTTCTCCTGAAGAAAGAGAAGAAAGGGAGAAAGAGCGAGCTTACAACATGGAAATGGCAAAACTTAAGATAAATGGGCAGTTGGAGCTAGAGAATGCAAGAGGCAGGAGAGAAGCTGATCTGGAGATCAAAAGGTTAGAGTTTGAAAGAGAGAAGTTAGCTTTTGAGCGTGATACCAGGATGAGGGAGTTGGAGCTCAAAGCTAAAGAGTTAGAATTGAATCCCTCTGGTGGCAGCATCCCATCTGTGCCTGCAGAAAGTAGGTTTTATTTTCCCAAAGATGTGATCAAAGATTTTCAGAAGAATGAGGATATTGGTCAATGGTTTAAAGCATATGAGTTAGCATTGTTGGCCCACCGGGTCCCTGAGAAGGATTGGGGAGCGGGGTTGTGGGGTCGCTTTGTGAATGAGGGAAGAGATACCCTGTTAGACATGCCTGTTGAGAATAGGATGTCTTATGCTCATATGAAAGATGCTTTAATGTTAAGGTATGGCCTAACCCCAGAAAAGTACAGACAGGCCTTTAGAGAATGTAAGAAGTTGCCTGGTACGACGTGGGTGGAATATGTGTCATATTTTTGCAGAGCGATGGATGGTTGGGTAAAGGGCAGCAAAGTGGAAAGTTATGATGCTCTTTATGATTTGTTTGCTTGGGAGCACTTGTCTAATAACTGTTTTCCAGAGCTGCGCCAGCACCTTATTGATAGCAAGATATCTAACCCTAGAAAACTTGCTGAAGAGGCGGACCGCTGGGTCAGTACCAGGGTCCACAAGGGTCCAGTGGGAGACTCAGCCAAAGGTGGGCAGGGTCCCCAGCAGAAGAGTGGGGGGGGACAAGGGCAAACAGAGGGAGTTCCAGAAAGGGCCCCAAAGTAATCCCCAAGGGAACCAAGGGAAGGGTTCCCAGCCTCCCCCAGATAAGAAATCAGAGGCCCCGACAGGTAAACCTGTTCGTAGGGGCCCAATGACCTGCTTCGCTTGTAAGCAGGTGGGACACCGTTTTTATGATCCTCAGTGTCCCTTGAAGAACTGGCGCCGCGGCCAGGGCGACTGACTCCGGAATCTGGGGACCACGATTCGATCCCCGGCTCCGGCGGCAGGTTAGCCCAGCACCATGTGACTCTGGGCAATAGCTCGCTTAATCTTCCCGACGGCCCCCCAGCGCCTAGAGACCCTTACGGGTGATTGTGCGCTTTCAAATGTGGACTTACTGCACCACCACGTGCAGCTCCCCGTCAGTTGGCGAGTGTAGCCCTGGGAGGGGAGGAGATGGTTGCCCATGGTGGGGAGGGTCCCACAGAGATGTCCCTGGTCTCTCTAGGAGACATGGAATTGGTCCCTCCACCCCCTCTGCCTAGTAACACTAAGAAGTATAGGCAGTGGGTGACCATTAATGGCCATAGAGTGGAAGCTCTCAGAGACACCGGAGCGAGTGTGACAGCTGTCAAGTGTCACTTGGTGTCCAGAGAGCAGGTTGTTCCCCACGCATTCTACCCTGTGATAGCTGCTGACAACTCCCAGAGAGAGTGTGAGGTAGCTCAAGTTTCCTTTGAATGGGGGGGAGTTTCAGGTACTCTTCAAGTTGCTGTAAGGCCCGCCATGCCTGTTGATTGTCTCCTGGGCAATGATCTGGAAGACTCCCCTTGGGCTAAGGTGGAGAGGGAGACACATTTGAAAATGTTGGGTGTGCCAGAGTGGGTGTGTGCAACCACTCGATCCATGACAGCAAGTAAGGGTGTTGATGGGGTTCTGGAGCCTGAAAGTATGGCCCAGGACCCAGCTGTGAAGAGAAGAGGCAGGGGGCGCGGGAAACCGTCCCCCGTAGTTCCCGTGGTCCAGGAGGAGGCAGACCTTGAGGGGTATGCCCTGGAACCCACAGGTGAACAAGTTGCTGAACTGGGAGACCTGCCCGAGCTGACCCACTGGCAGCAGGATGGTGGTCCCTCCAAGGAAGAATTCTGTGCAGAACAGAAAGTGTGCCCTTCTCTTGTGGGTATGAGGCAGCAGGCCTCAGCCCAAACCTCAGGTGATCAGTCAGGGTCACATTTTGTTTACTGGGAGAACGACCTCCTGTATAGCGAGCCTAAGGCTGCTGAGCCTGGGTCAGCCCGTGTGCTGGTGGTACCCCAGCGCTTCAGAACCTTCCTACTGGGTTTGGCTCATGACGTTCCTTTAGCTGGACATCTGGGGCAGGACAAGACCTATGACAGGCTTGTCACCCATTTTTATTGGCCTCAGATGAGAAGGGATACAGATATCCATTGCAAGACCTGTCAAACTTGCCAGGCAAGTGGGAAAAGCGGGCGGAAGCAGAAAGCTCCCCTCCAACCTTTTCCCGTGGTCAGTACCCCCTTTGACCGGGTGGAGATTGACATTGTTGGGCCCCTGGACCCCAAGACAGCCCTGGGCAGCAGGTTCATCCTGGTCTTGGTGGACCATGCCACACGGTACCCGGAAGCCATCCCTCTCAGAACGGTGACGGCCCCCGTGGTGGGAGGGCACTGATGGGTGTTTTCTCCAGAATGGGGTTCCCCAGAGAGGTGGTGTCAGACCGAGGCACCAACTTCATTTCCAACTATATGAAGTCTTTGTGGAAGGAGTGTGGGGTAACTTACAAGTTCACCACTCCTTACCACCCTCAAGGTAATGGGTTGGTTGAAAGATTCAACCGTACCCTTAAAGGCATGATTATGGGTCTTGAAGAACCAATGAGGCGTAAATGGGACGTCCTCTTGCCATGCCTGTTGTTTGCTTACCGTGAGGTGCCACAGAAGTCTCTAGGGTTCAGCCCCTTTGAGCTTTTGTATGGTCACCCGGTAAGAGGACCTTTGAGTCTGGTCAAAGAAGGCTGGGAGCAATCTCCCAGGAAACCTCCCCAGAATGTATACAGTTACATGCTGGCCTTTAGGAACCAGACTAGGCGCTTCAGAGATCTTGCTCAGGCAAATCTGGAGGCCAGCCAGGAGGAGATTAAGCGGTGGTACGACCAGAAGGCCACTCTGGTAGAGCTTCAGCCTGGACAGAAAGTTTGGGTTATGTCCCCTGTGGAACCTTGTGCGCTCAAGGACAGGTGGACTGGACCATTTGAGGTTGTGGAGAAAAAGAGCGATGTCACCTACATGGTGGACTTGAAGTCTCCCAGGAACCCCTTGCGGGTACTGCATGTCAACCGTTTAAAGCCCCACTTAGAAAGGTCCGAAGTGGGCATGCTCCTAGCTACAGATGCTGGAATGGAGGAGGAGAGTGAGCCTCTTCCTGACCTCCTGTCTGCAAAAGAGCAAGATGGGTCAGTGGATGGTGTTGTCCTCTCTGACACCCTGACCCCTGAACAGCAGCAGGATTGTCGCCAATTGTTGGGACAATTCCCTGATCTGTTCTCCTTTATTCCTGGTGTCACTCAGTGGTGTGTCCATGATGTGGACACCGGGGACAGCACTCCTGTGAAGCACAAGGCTTACAGAGTGACTGACAAGGTCAGAGCATACATCAAGGAGGAGGTCTCCAAAATGTTTGCCTTAGGGGTGGTTGAGTCCTCTAGCAGTCCTTGGGCCAGCCCAGTGGTCTTGGTCCCAAAGGCTGCAGCGCCTGGTGCTTCACCGGAACTTCGGTTCTGTGTGGATTACCGAGGACTCAATTCAGTCACCAAGACTGACGCGCACCCCATCCCCAGAGCTGATGAGCTCATAGATCGGTTGGGGGCTGCCCGGTACCTTAGTACGTTTGATCTAACGTCTGGGTACTGGCAGATCGCCTTGACTGATGGGGCAAAAGAGAGGTCAGCATTCTCCACACCAGATGGGCACTACCAGTTCCGGGTTATGCCCTTTGGGATGAAGAATGCCCCTGCCACCTTCCAGAGGTTGGTCAACCAGGTCTTGGCTGGACTGGAGGATTTCAGTGCCGCCTACCTGGACGACATCGCAGTGTTCAGCGCCAGCTGGGAGGAACACTTGCGCCACCTCCAGGAAGTGTTGTTGGCCCTGCGCAGAGCAGGCCTCACAATCAAAGCCAGTAAGTGCCAGGTTTGGCAGGGTTCAGTCGTGTACTTGGGGCACCAAGTAGGGAGCGGCAAGGTGGCCCCCCTGCAACCCAAGATTGATACCATCCTGGCATGGGCGCCGCCCAAAACCCAGACTCAGGTGAGAGCCTTCTTGGGTCTCACGGGTTATTACAGGAGGTTCGTCAAGGATTATGGTAACATTGTGCACCCCTTGACTTCGCTGACTTCCAGGAAGCAGCCACGACTTGTGATCTGGACTGACGCCTGTCAGACGGCCTTTGACACCCTGAAAACTGCAATGTGCACAGCACCCATACTCCAGGCACCCGACTTTTCTAAAGAATTTGTTGTCCAGACGGACGCTTCAGAGCATGGCGTGGGGGCTGTTCTAGCTTAGGTGAATGAAGAGGGCCGAGACTTACCTGTAGCCTTCATCAGTAGGAGGTTACTTCCCAGGGAACAGAGGTGGAGTGCGATAGAGAGAGAAGCATTTGCTGTGGTCTGGGCGCTGAAGAAGCTAAGACCCTACCTGTTTGGGACTCACTTCCGGGTTCAGACAGACCACAGGCCCCTCAGATGGTTAATGCAGATGAGGGGTGAGAATCCAAAGCTGTTGAGGTGGTCCATTTCCCTACAGGGGATGGACTTCACGGTGGAACACCGCCCTGGCACAGATCACGCCAATGCTGATGGTCTGTCCAGATTTTTCCGCCTTAGTGATGAGGACTCCCTAGGGTAAGGGTAGTTCTCCCCACATTTCAGCTGGAGGGGACACGTGTTAGACCTGGCATCATTGGCATGAGTCTCTCCTCCATTTTTTTCTGTTTGCCTCCTCTGTTTACGATGTTTTTGCTGGTAAATGCTTTGGGCACTGTGCCACTGCTGATCAGTGCCACAGTGCAAGTGCTCCCTATGTGAAATTGCTGTATTGATTGAATTCCATGTTTGGCTTATTTGGTTTACTGTCAGTCCCTAGTAGAGTGCACCAGGAGTGCCAGGGCTTGTAAATACAAATGCTGCTAGTGGGCCTGCAGCACGTGTTGTGCCACCCACAAGAGCGGCCTAGTAAAAGTATGTCTGAAGGTCTACCATTGCTAGACCACGTGCAGTCTGGTACTGTCACGCAGACTGCACAAGTACACCTACTTGCCAGTCCCTAAACCTTCCCTTAACTTCATGTTAGTCACCCCTATGGTAGGCCCAAGGGCAGGGTGCATTGTAAGCATAAGGTAGGACAAGCCTGACAAGGTTGGCATGTCCTAATAGTGAATTACAGCCATATTCGTTTTTCACTATTGTAAGGTTACCTGCTCTCCATCAGTTAGAATGGGCTGCCAGGATTATTAATGCTATAATCCTAGCGGGCTCGGGAGCATGGTGCAATGTCGAGTTTGGTATCCCTGAACTCAGGGTTTAATAACGCATCCGTTTGGGTGGATGGTTTTTGGACTCGGTGTTTGAAAATAGCACTTTTAGAAAGTAGCTATTTTCTTGTCTAACTGTCTACCGGTCTCTGCTGGTTCTGGTGTGCGTGTGACAGGAGCTGGGTGGCTCCAGAGGTCTGAATGAGTCAGTGTGGGATGAGTGGGGCATTTGCTTTGAGAGTAGGGGAAGAGTAGCTCCTGATAGCCTGCCCTGCCTGATACAATGCTGGCTCCGCCCCCCTGCCAGGCGCCTGATGACTCTGTGCCTGTCTGGGACTTTCCTGGCCCACCTCCTGCCGGGCAACTGATGGCCCTGCCCCTGCCAGTGACAATGCTGGCTCCGCTCCTGCTGGGCGGCTGAAGACTCTGCCCTGCACCGTGAATAGGCCAGGTGCTTCGGCCTGGCAACACCTACAACAAACCCAAGATGGGGGGAAATTCCCCTGCATGGACAAAGGGATCAAAGCCAAAAAGGGGTATAAGAGAAGGACCCCTGAACCAAGAATTTAGATCACTTCTGACAAGGAAACCTGAACCAAGGACAAGAAGCCTGCTGATCTAAGGACTGCCTACCCCTTCTGCCAGAGTGCTGTTTGTTGGGGGAATCCTGCATTGCTTCTTTATTTTTGCCAAGGAACCAGGAGAGAGGAACTGTGTGTGTACTCTCAATCTTTGCTAAGAAAATCTCCAAGGGCTGGAAGAGTGCCAGTCTCCTGTTGAAGTCACAGGGCTAAAGGACTTCATCTGCTTAAAGTGCTGTTTGCTGGAACTTGTGAATTCAGCACCTCTGAAAGAATCCAGCAATCTCAACGCCGACGGACGCCGCCGAATCCAGCTCGACATCGTGAGTAACGGCTCCAGTGTCCCGCTTCCTCGACGCCGGCCGCCGGGCCCGATCGACGCCAGCAACAGCGCCAGTGAGTAGTGAGTTCGGCTCCAGCTCCAAGTGACCTCGTGTCTGCACCGCTGCTGATCGCATCGACTTCGAGCCCTCTCGACGCCGTGAGCGCTGCTCACTCTTGCAACATCGACATCGACGACGCCGTATCCTGCTTCGCCTCGTGAGCGCTGCTCCTGCCTGACTTCGGTCGACGCCGCTGCAGATCGCCCCGACTCCGAGGCCCGGTCGACGCCGAAGACGCGACGCCGGACATCTCGACGCCGCTGATCATCGAATGCTTCACTTTTCCAAGGTACGGTGTTGTTGGGGTCTGTGCGACTCCGGGCTTGACGTAGCGCTCCTCGCGGTCGACGCCGAACCTTTGGATTAACTTTGCCTCGACGTCGTGTGACTCCCGTGTGGGTTACATTGTTGCCAAGAACTGTGTCTTAAAGAAGAAGAGTTGCTTTTGATACTAAAGACTTTGTGCTAAGAAGAAACCGTGCTTGAATTATTATTTTTCCTTCCAGGAGTATTTATTAAGATTGTGGTATATTTTTGTCGTTATTTGGTCTTGTGCTAAGCCTTATATAAACATCCTTATTTTTATAATGCTACTGTGTCGTGTCCATTTGTAGTGTATTCACTTTATTACTGTATGTGGTCATAAATGCTTAACGCACTGCCTCTGAGATAAGCCTGTCTGCTTTGCCAAGCTACCAAGGGGGTGAGCAGGGGTTATCTAAGTGTGTGATCCCCTTGCCCTGACTAGAAGAGGTGTGTCCCTATTTGTCAGAAGTGTATACCTCTGCCAACTAGAGACAGCCGCTTCTAACAGTATCCTATTGAATACTTAAAGCGCTTCAGCAACATTCTATGTGTCCATCTTCTGAACTTCTATGCAGCTGTACTGCAGCAGGGGTCCTTAATCCCAACTTAGATTGTGCCACAATTGTAGTTCTGCCAAGGAAGGTCTCGCTAGAGACCAGTGTTCAACGTACCACCCGATCTTCCTAAATAACATTGACATTAAGATCTACTCAAAAGTTCTAGTAACACGGTTGGGTCAGGCGTTAAAACACCTGATCCATTCAGATCAGTGTGGATTCGTGCCGGGTTGCAGCATGTGTCATTGTATCTGTTGGCTCCATGTGGCTCTATCTTGGGCACAGGACCTCAAAGGCACCAAGGCCCTTCTGTTAGTTGATTTTACCAAGACTTTTGATACAGTGTTGTGGAATTTTATGGATAGAGTTCTCCAGCGGGTAGAAATGGGAGAGAGGTTCCATCGCATGATCCGTCTTCTTTACTAGGCCAGACCGCTCGGGTCCGTGTAAATGGGGGTCTGTCTCCCTTGTTTCCAATTGAACTCGGCAGGCGCCCGGGGTGTCCACTGTCCCCATTGCTATTCACCTTGATGATAGAGCCCCTAGCGTGACTTATACGCTGCAACACCCAGGTCTGGGGCTGGCAGTGGGGGAGTGGCTTAGAGGGCCGCACATCGTTATATGCAGACGATCTCCTTCTGTTTCTGAAAAACCTGCAGCATTCCGGATCCCAATGTCTGTTCTGCTTTGACTATACGGTGAAGCGTCCAGGCTCCGAATTAATGAAGGCAAGTCCTGTCTGGTAGAGGTGAGGGGGATGCCTTGGGGCGTGTTTGGTACCCCAACATTCCCACCAAACACAACTCCTTCAAGTATTTAGAGATCTGCATGCCCCTCCTCCTGGATCTGGCCTGGGCCCTTACCTTCCAGGGACTAGGTTTAATGCTTTAACATGACCAGGGCTGCTGGGCCGCCCTGCCACTGAATCCCATGGGGTGTACTGTCCTCTTCAAGATGGCGTGCCTGCCACGCGATTTATTTATTCTGGGCAACTACCCCTACCCCATCCCTCGCAATTGGTATTGCTCCCTGACTGCCAAGATCATTCATTTTGTATGGCCGGGTGGTAGGCACTAGGTAGCTTTTCAGTCCCTGCGCAGATCCCTCTTTGAACGATGCTTATGCTTATCGGGCATTTACCTATACTACCTTGCAACCCACCTGGTACAGATTAACGACTGGTTCACGGGTGGAGGGGATGACCAAGCGTACCACCACGAGATTCACTTGATGAGTCTGGATGGTCTGCTTGATTTTCTTTTCGGGGTGCAGCTGCACACTAACTACCTTCTTGTTCGCGGGGGTCTCTTACCTGCTGGAGGGCGGATCTTCGGCTATTGGCTGGGACCGCTGTTTTACTGAGAAGACGATCCCAGGGTTGAAGTAGGATTAAAAATCGGCATGGGCACGCATACAAAAATGGGCCCACATTTGCATAATGCCTTCCCTCAAATCACTGCTTCAGCGGAATTAGTCGAACAACAGAGACACCGCCCAAATCGGCCTCCAGGCTGCTGAAAAGCAGCCCACAGGTGGACCTCGGCCACCGGCCCCTCGGGCATTGCCCGAATGCCCCCGTTACCAATCCGACGCTGAGAAGACCCCATTATGGAGAGGAACTTGGCTTAGTCAGCTCTCAACCCTGGAGGGCTTCGTTCCCTGGAACTGAATTGGAATTAACTATCTGGTGGGCGTAGGTAGCCGTGTGGCATTTCAGGATTTAAAGGTCAGATATATCCTGGCCAATTCACAGTTCTTTTGTTTCCTCCAGCCACGCGACGCAGGCTCACAATCTCCCAGATGATTCACTACCCAAGTTTCGTCCGCTAGAGGTGAAGGTTTTTTTTGGGCGTCTGGGTAAAGACACAATTTATATGATTTATCGCTCATTTGTAATCCTCCTGACAGCATTAGGCGGGTTAGGCAGAGGTGGGAGACCTGGGTGGGAGAACTGGAAGAGAAATGGAGGGAGGCCTGTATGGCACCTGAGATTTGGTTATTTCATCACGGCTGTTTATGGTGCAATTTAATTACCTGCATTCGACATACCTCTAACCCCGTGGCTCTTACAGCACTTGCTCTCCGGCGTTCAGTTAGTGTGTGCACGATGCACACTGCCAGCAACAGATTTTTTTCCGTGTGGCTTGGGAATGCCCGGTGTTGAGGCCCTTCTAGGAGCGGTGGGTAAAGTTCTTTCCTCTGTTTTGGGCCGCATCCTGGACCTCATGCCCCGTACTGTGCTGTTGGGGTTGATGGAGGAGGTTGGGGCCCCCCGGGCTGAGCAAATATTTTGGGGAGGGCATGTCTAGTTGCTAAATGGAATGTGGCTAGTACCTGGAAAAAGCAAAATCCACTGATTGTCAAGTGCTGGCGCACAGGGTGGACTGGTGCTGGTGCACGCTGTAGAAGAAAACGATTTTGAGGATCGTGGTTGTCTGCAAAAGCACAGCCCAATATGGGAGAAATGGTGTCGCTATTACGGCTGTCGATATGATCATGTAATGTTTTGCAATATTGGGCGTAACACAGGCCCCCGCAGCCCACGCATTGCGGGGGGCCTCGACGCTCTCCAGGGGCCCCGGCCCTCTCACAATAGATAATGGATTTTAATGGTGCGCTGTGCGCACTACGCACGCAGCTTCTTTAATAAATTAAATGGTGGTGGTGCTGCGCGCAAGGCATGCGTGCCTGGGCCTGGCCCCCGCTGAGGCTGTTAATGAATTGTTGCACGGGCACCGGTCGGGGCCCCTGAGGCACTTATAAATGGTGCAGTTCCCCGGCCGGGCCCCTGATGCTAGCTACAATGGTGTGCGGGCCCCGGCCGGGCCCCCGTGAGCGGGAGGCTCTTAAGAAATGGTGCAGGGGCCATCTCCAGACACCCCACCCAGACCTCGGGTCAGGTGTCACGTGAGTCTGCGTCCGACGGTCCGATGCTTGGCAGCTCTGCAGATGACGCCCGCTGCTTTAAACTTTACCCTTGCTGGGAAGGTCAGCCAGGTCAGTTCCTTCAGCAGTGGACAATATGGCTCAGTGAGTTAAAGGCACACTGCTGACATTTGCCTTGACCTGCAGATCACGAGTTTGAGTCTCAGCAAGTCTGCCTCATCTGTCATCCTTCTGAGGTAGGTCTACTCAGCTCCATTATATAGCATCACAGTTATACACCAATTACAGCGCTTATAAGCATCGGAGCTAGGTTATGAGATACACTATAAAAGGAACGAGGTAGTATTATCAAAGGCTGTCTCTTGATTGGGCAGGACTTTCATCGAGGAGGCCACAAAGTAGAGCCTTATCTCCATCAATGAGGACATGTCCCAATGTGTATGCCTGCAGTGACATTTAGGAAGTGGTAGAAGGTGTTCCTTGTCTTCCCAATACACATATGATGTGACAGAGGTTGTGCTTTGTGTTGACTTGGTGTTGAGGGAGATGGCTGAATCGACATGGAAGTCCTTCCACAGCCCTGGCAGTGAGCCAATGTTTACCATCTTTGTTTGTGAGTGAGTTCAGGGTACTATGCAGGAGTGTGATACATGCACGCAGAGCATGAGGAGGTGTGATGCAGGCTCACAGAACGGAGCATAACGTCACACGAAGCGCGCGTGTATTACATCACAGAGATTTGGTATGATATTGCACAAAAAGTGCTTGTAGTGCAGACAAAGTACTGGTGAGACGGGTGCAAACAGTGGTTGTGGGGGGACTACTGAGAAAGAGCACAACGGAGGCAGCCTAAGTGGGCCAGAGTTGAAGGAGCTGCCATGGCAAAAACCGTGCCTCCAAAGCCTCATTTTAGTCCTGGACTTGCAGTGTGGGGCTGGTTTGAACATTTATCCACGCTTCTCTAGAGGTGGGCGAGCCACTGAAAGCTCTAGCCAGCCTCGAGCTTTAGTCTTGCTCTGGCTCACCTCAAGATCCTGTTGGAACCCCGAGCCCATAACAAGCCGAGATTTCATGCAGCCTCTGCCTGCCACTCACGCTCTAACCTGGTGCACAAGAAGGTAAAAACAAAGCTTTAACATTTGAGGAAAAAGGAGAGACTAATAGATACCTATTAAGTGGCCGATTTGCTCGAAGTGAAACAAGAAAACCTGGAGTAATCGCTGCTTCTATCTTAACCAAACTGTGATCTAAGGCAAAGGTTTTATTTTACCAAGCTACCTTTTAGTATCACATATGAAAGCACTTTCAAATACGTGAGTTCAGAACACCAGCTGTAAAACAACCTATTGCGTATGATTAAATAGTCTATAATGTTGCTCTGGTATAAGAATACAGGCCACATACAGGGTTCACACGAGCACTGTCTTGCCTCTCAGTGCACTAAAGGCATTGTCGCCAGAGTGGGACAAATATGGAGCTAAGTTCATGTTTAAAAACTATCACTTTTAATAGTGAAATGCTACAACAAACATGATGCATTAATGTCCCATTCAATTCAATTCAAAGGTAGCTTTATTCGACTTTACAGGCAAGTCATATAAGCATATTTAAACATTTCAGTTACACGAATATAAAATCAATTCATTTCATATAGGGCGATAAAAACAGGCTAATTTAGCATAAAAGCCGCACTGTAATAAATACTAGAGGCTGTAAACTATACAAAGTATACAGGTGTTATAAAAGGCCATCACAGGCCTAACATGCAAAACAATGCAATCGATAAGTTAAAAATACATCATGTACAATTAGTTACGGATTACAGCTGCCGCTCCCTATTGCATCGACAATCTGCATCTAATTACATATTTTAAAAACTTTGCTGCTGCTAAAATAGTCAGATCATCTTGTAACATATACAACTTAATCAGAGCAGGTCTACACTGCCTCAAGCCCCATGATTTTAAAAGGGGTAGTAGATATCTTTTTCTTCCCCAAGTAAAGTATTTACAAAAGAGAATAGAGTGTATATTGGACTGTACTGAGACGTCATCACATGGGCAATTAATTAAATTGCGAGACCAATCATTTATATTCGGAAAAGTTATCAGTCTGAAAAAGCTGTCTGTTCTCATCCTAGATAGCAACGATCTACTGTAGCTCGAGTGATCTGGGGATAGATATTGGTGTAGACCCTGTCCATGTAACACAAGATGATGTTGTGTGATACTAGGTTTGCCTCTCTCTGACAGATCACGTCTGTCTTCCAGTAAGGCCAGGCAGCTTCTCTTGAGAGACTTTTTAGAGATTGATTCACATGAAATAGGGGAATCAAATAGTTCTGGATGACCTAAAGTGGTTAGGAAATTTCTGATGTAGGACAACCACGTAATATTATTGACCCCCTCTAATTTCATGCAGTCACCAATAATATGTCTGTTAAAAACTGTGTCTTCTGAGGTCCATATCTTGTGCCACAACATGATTGGGCTAATTTTGATTAAATCAGATATATAGACCCTATCAAGCTCCTTATGACAAATGGCACTAGAGGTTGACCTCGGAACAGCCAAGAGATATCGGAAAAAAACATTTTCCTTTGTCTGTATCTCCTGGCAGTTCGCCATCCCCCATATGCCAGCGCCATAGGTTGCTGTAGATACACATTTTGCAGCATAAATATCAAGAAGGGTTTGGACTGGTTTGCCACCCAATTTGTTTGTGAATTGCTTCAATGCACCAATGGCTCGAGAAAAAGCCAGGTTGCGGGTAGATATGGCAGACGTCCATGAACCCCTACAGTTAAACATGGTGCCCAAATATGAAAATGTTTTTGTTTGGCTAACCTTTGATTGATTTAAAAAAGTTTTACATTAGATGCTAGATTTCGAGCGAGCAGCACATGGTGAAGGTCTTTCCCACATTTATCTTTAGGCCTCTTAACCTCATAAAATCGGAAAAGCTAGTCAGTGCTTTCTGTAGGCCTAACTGTGTTCTCACCATGATGACTGCATCGTCTGCATAAAGTAGAATTGGAACAGCACTACCATCTATTTGGGGGTAA
Organism: Lissotriton helveticus; assembly: GCF_964261635.1. Lineage (NCBI taxonomy): Eukaryota > Metazoa > Chordata > Amphibia > Caudata > Salamandridae > Lissotriton > Lissotriton helveticus. The sequence goes on along the minus strand of NC_136068.1, from coordinate 510,208,571 downwards.
TCTACGTCAAGTTTCATTAGATGGTCAGCCACGCCATTGATATATAGATTAAAAAGGAGTGGCGCCAATATACAACCTTGGCGCACCCCTTTTTTAATGGGGAATTTTGCTGTGCATTCCCCATTTCTCCCATGTCGCACCCTCGCGCCTGACCCCTGTAAAGCTCCTTTAAAAAATCAAGAATGGACTTATCAATCCCCAGTTCAGTCAATGTATTCCACAGAACATTGTGACTAAGGCAGTCGAAGGCTGAGCTTAGGTCGGCAAATGTCATAAAGAGGTCGCCTTTCTTAGCTGCCATATATTTCCCTATGATTAGTGTCAAATTGAGACCTTGCTCAATGGTCCCCAACCCTGCTCTGAATCCGCACTGAAACCTGGAGAGGATACCCACATCCTTGACCCAAGATTGCAGTCTATTCAGCATGATTCGGCCGGCTACTTTCATCATTGAATCTAACAGGGAAATTGGCCTGTAACATTTGGGCTCCTGACGGTTTCCCTTTTTAAAAATGGGCACTACAATTGCCTCCTGCCAGGTGGTTGGGAAACCAATGATGTTATAGCTGTTGAAAACGTTGGTCAGTAGCGGTGCCCAGAGATCTATGTTATCTTTATATATGTCAATAGGAACCCCGTCTGGACCTGGGGCTTTAGATTTAGAACTTTCCTGTAATGCCAGCTCAACCTCTGCTAGTGTGAAAACTATCTCTAGTGGGAAGGCATTCACAGGAGCACCAACTGGAGTAGGACCCTGTGTGGATGAGTCCGCTCGAATGGAATTTTCTAAGCTGCCCAGGTCATCTTTCTTAAATCTGTAAAATAATTGACCCAAACAGATTCTTCGATAGCGATCTCAATCGAGTCTGTTTCTCTGTCATTAAAAAAAGGGGCATTAACCTCTCTCCAGAACGTAGTATTGTCTCTTAGTTCACTAGCCTTTCGCAAGGCCTCCCAAGCCGCTTCCTTAAGTTCCGATTTGCGTTTATGTAACGCAAGTTTATAGGCTGCTCTTGCCCCCCTTACCTCAATTTTGTCTCTTGGTACCTTCTTCAGTACTTCCTTTAGGTGTTGATGTGCTTTGGAGCAACCAGAACTGAACCAGCCCACTGTTCTATCCCTGTCACATTTCTTCCTCTTTCTAACTAGATAGCTGCTTATTTTAGATGTAATTTCCCCAAAAGCTGTTACAACCCTTGAAGGATTGGGATTATCTTCAAGGCATATCATAAAGGGATTGGGATCGTCAGCCACTAGATCATGCATAAACTTCTCAGGGTTAACTTTGCTCCACTTAATTACATAACCGTTAAACCTTGCCAGAGAAACCCCATGGCAGTATAGCACCTCTGCCAGGTCCATAGTTTGCCTATCTCTGGGGCCCATGTCAAAGATAGCACTGATCGGATAATGATCGCTCAGTGCAATTTTTTCGGTATTAAAAGACCGAATGCTGTGATGGTAATTGGTGGAGACCAGCATATAATCGATGAGGGAAACTAGGCCCCGGCCAGTGAATGTAGGTTCAAAGTTTACCTGTGGATCGCTTAACTCGTTTGCAAATCCGAGATTCAGGTCGTGCATCATAGTGTTTAGTAAATGACCAAAGGTAGAGTGTTCAAAATGCGTGCAAGGATCACCCTTTAGATCAACTATGCCACACAACTCTGTCCCATTTTGGGCGCACAAATGACAATTGAAGTCGCCTGTTATTATGCAACATATGTCCGTTTGCTCTGTTCCCAACCTCTTATTAATAACTCCATCAAGTTCTTCTAAAACCAGCTTTTGCTCCTCTTTTGGGATGTTGTTTTATAGATTGATTAAGAGCAAACTCTGAAACCCTCTCCCCTTAATGTGGAAAGTTTGAAAAAAATGCCTATATTTGTCTGGACAGCTTATGGTGTCCAGGTTCGTTACTGTCAGATTAGCCAAGTTGGAAAAATAAGTGGAAAGGCCGCCAGAACATCTTCCTTTGCCCGAATTATACGCCGGTGCGGCGTATGTGCTAAAACCCTCCAAATGAGTCTCACCCTTATCCCAGGTCTCCTGTAAACAGATCACGTCAAACTGGGCCACAAAGCTTAGGAAAGTGGGGTCCTTGGATTTTTTGAAAGACCCGCGATGTTCCAAGATAGTAGGGACAAACTGTGTCTTTTTGTAGGTGGACTGTTTTTTCCCACTCGTAAATTCCTTCTAAACGTTGGCCTATCAGACCCTCCAGACACTTCCCTGTCGTTCTAAATCTCCACTGGTTGAATGGGTTAAATTTCCCCCTCGGCGGTGGTGGGGCCATCCGCCTTGGTCGCTAGGGTCCCTAGGCTATCTGGGGATTTATTAATAGACGGTTTGTTAGGTTGGATTGAAATACAGTTGGTCTATTCGTGGTCTCAGGAGATCGGTCGTTAATAGAGCTTAAGACTGCTTGCGCAAGTTTAACATCTAAATTTAATGGACCTGCGCTAACCTGCTCAATACATGTTGATGGTCAATCGACCATCTCTAGGCAATTGTATCTGTTAGAGGTTGGTATACCCCCCCATCCTTCCCTAAACACAGTGTCTCTCCTATCGTTGCCCAGCCAATCCACCCAATCTCTTCTCCCCTGCCTGTTGCCTACTTGGTTCCAACCCCTGTCCCAATTGCCCGCTTGGTTCCAGGACCAATCCGGGCCTTCGATGTTACGGGCTACTGGTGGGTAAAAGAACGATAAACGTTTGGTGCATATTCCGTCCTCCTTGGCCAAGGAGCCCCATGAACAGATATGATCAACAGCATGGGGATCCTCAAAATTGACTATGATACAGTCACCCAAAGTTTTTTTTAGTTTGTGCCAATCCAAGGAACCCTGCGCACCATGTTGATCCTGCTAACACAGTTTTGTGGCAATGGTCTGTTGATGTTCAGCCAATGCTGTACTTTATTTTTTAAAGAGCAGATGGGCTCCTCAGTGTTGTAACTCAACTCAGGAACCCCCGTCATAATGACCACAAATGGGCTTGCTTCAGGAGGGAGGTTTATTGGGGGAATTGTGGACTGACTTCCCCCACCCTTAGCCCGTTCTCCTATATGATGGATTCTCGAGGGTTGATTGCTTGGGGCAACAGTTTTAGGGACAACTTTAGTAGGAACATTTTTAGGGGCTGGGTTTTTTTGCGGATCAGGGACCTTATTAGTCGTATCTTGGGAGGGCTTTGATTTTGGGTCTGTCAATCCGACAGGTGTGTTTTTAGTACCTTGCCCTGTCGTGATAGTGGCAATCTTGTTTTTTGTGCCCCCTACAGTGACCACCCTTCGGCCCTTCGGATTGTTTCGAATTTTCAGGGTTGAAGTCACAGCTGCTAATTGTTTCTCAATAATGGCAAGGCTCATTTGGATTGGCTGCAATTGGATCGTAATAAATTCTTCAATCCTGGCCAGTAATTGGTTGCTGCCTTCGCCCATGATTTCAACATCTGTGTTATTAACAATATCATTGGGGTCCTCGATACTTGAGGGGGGGTTAGTTGTGTTATTTTCAGTGATCCGTTCATTCGGCTGGATGTTAAGTCCCGTTGACTTTGATATAGAACTTCCCACCCCCTGGGTGTTAGACAGTGGTTTAGCTGCTTTATTATGTTTTCTTTTCTTTAATTTACTCGGCTTTGGAATAGCACCCTCCCTTATCCCCCTTAGGTGAGCCTGTACAGGGTCCGCCCGAACCGGGCTCGCAAAGATGTCAGGCGTTGCATCAAGAGTCTGACTTATCTGTGAGTCCAGCAATGATGGGGATGCCGACAAATTAACCAAGTTGGGCATGCCATGGATTTCTGCTCGTATTTCTGTTACAGGGGCCCTCTCCTGTTGACGAATGGGAGTTTGCGCTTGAGCCAAGGGGCCTAGGGAGGACCGTTTTGCATGGGCCAAGTCATGTGAAACTCGTCGTCTTGCTTGGTCCAAGTTGTGTGAAACACGTCGGTCCAGGAGCAATATGCCTTGGTCGATAGCTTCATTGGCCCTGGTAATGAATTGATCAATCGGGCCAGAAACCTGTGCCAGACTTTGTGCAGTTTTACTCCTGGTACCTCTGGTTGACATGGTTCGCAAATACAGTAGCCCCGTTAGTACAAATGCACATAAATACATTTTGTCCTGGAGAAGTAGTGTTGTGCTGGCACATAAATAAAAGCACAGGTGTGCAAAATAAAGGCGTAGACAAAGTATGTAAATATGAACGTAAACGTTAGGGAGGTGGCCCAGTCCAGTCTTACCCGGTCTTTAACGGGCCTAAACGGGCCCGTGCTTGGCCCGGGCTTCGCCCGGCGTCCCGCGGAGCTGTGGTTGCGCTGTATTAATAGCGCCGCGGGTGCCGGGAGATGACGTTGGCGTCTCCTCCTGCCGCTCGGCCCCCTGGGTGATGCAGTCCTGCGCTCGGCGGCCGCTGATGGAAGTAGCGGCGGCGGGAGGACTGCTGCGGTGGTGGAACTGGGTCAGGAGCGGTAACGCTGATTAAGGCAGGCAGTGCTCCACTGTCAGAGGGGAAAACCACAGAAAGAGTCTCTCTAGCCCCAAGAAACAAAAGTAAGACACCCGCTCCGCCGAGATTGCGCTGTATTAATAGCGCCGCGGGTGCCGGGAGATGACGTTGGCGGCTCCTCCTGCCGCTCGGCCCCCTGGGTGATGCAGTCCTCCGCTCGGCGGCCGCTGATGGAAGCAGCGGTGGCGGGAGGACTGCAGCGGTGGTGGAACTGGGTCAGGAGCGGTAACGCTGATTAAGGCAGGCAGTGCTCTGCTGTCAGAGGGGAAAACCACAGAAAGAGTCTCTCGAGCCCAAAAGAAACAAAAGTAAGACACCCGCTCCGCCGAGATTGCGCTGTATTAATAGCGCCGCGGGTGCCGGGAGATGACGTTGGCAGCTCCTCCTGCCGCTGGGCCCCCTGGGTGATGCAGTCCTCCGCATAGCGGCCGCTGATGAAAGTAGCGACGGCGGGAGGACTGCTGCGGTGGTGGAACTGGGTCAGGAGCGGTAACGCTGATTAAGGCAGGCAGTGCTCCGCTGTCAGAGGGGAAAACCACAGAAAGAGTCTCTCGAGCCCCAAGAAACAAAAGTAAGACACCCGCTCCGCCGAGATTGCACTGTATTAATAGCGCCGCGGGTGCCGGGAGATGACGTTGGCGGCTCCTCCTGCCGCTCAGCCCCCTGGGTGATGCAGTCCTCCGCTCGGCGGCCGCTGATGGAAGTAGCGGCGGCGGGAGGACTGCTGCGGTGGTGGAACATGGGATCAGGAGCGGTAACGCTGATTAAGGCAGGCAGTGCTCCGCTGTCAGAGGGGAAAACCACAGAAAGAGTCTCTCGAGCCCCAAGAAACAAAAGTAAGACGCATTAATGTCAAAGCTTCAAAATATTAAAGAAATACACTTCTTTGAATTTTTAAGAGGTGTTATCATGTTTTACGTGATGCCCCTTGTAGGATTTGCATGGCAAACATTTTCAGGGCTCGACTCGCGCACGGGGTCTAAGAGCCATGTCTGACCTATTGCTTGGCTCTGGTTCAGCTCCCCCTGTTAATGTGTTGGCTCTCCCACCTCTAACCGTCTCCCTGCAGGACCATACCAACAATCCATTCCCGAAGGCCCAACTTTTCTACACGCTCTGCCTGCCCCTCTACACTACGTCCCCTTGCACGCCGGTGTCCAACATGCTGCTCTCTCACACTTGGCTCCTCCTCTTACCCTACACTCAGGGCTGGCCTTTAACAAGGGCAAGCCAGGCTCAGGCCCAGGGTGCCAATATTCTGAGGGGCACATGGAGCTGTGTGCATTAAGGTTATGCCAACAGCAGTGCCCGTCTCTTCTTGCTCTAGACTTCTCCTTGTTCCTGCCTGTTCGTTTCTGTCTGATTTGCCAGTTTAAAGTGGTTTTAGTCCTTCATTATCATATGGCAGGTAATGTATTTAACACCCCTTTAGCTCCTTTCCTTGCCCTTCCTTCACCCTCTGACCCCTGCTGGCACACATCAACTAAACCATCATCTCCATGAGGCAGCTAAGCTATTGGTAATTTAGGTGAGCTGGGGGCAGTCCGGGGATGTTTGTGTTCAGGGTCCAGTCCCTGCTCATCTAAGTACTGACCACTCCGAGCCTAGTAGGCAGGAGGAGGAGTGGTTCGCGGGTGGTGGCGAGCCAGGCGATGACCGTCGGAGTGTCTGTGGGTGGCGGTGGGTGGCTGGTAATTTGGACTAATATCTGGGAGGGAGGGCGGGCATCATTGTGGGGCCCGACCGGCAGTAAACATAGTGTTAGTGTGTGTCTACAGTGTCTCATCTCCCTGCCTGCTCCATCTCCTTGGCTTCTTACTTAGCCTCCCAGCCTGCTCGATCACCTCTCATCATGATTTGACTTTTAGTGCTACCAGAAGGCTCCGATACCTACCGAACAAGAGAACAGCAATAATCGGGCATTGAACGTGACATTTGTGTTCACAAACCAAACATGCATAGTCAATCAATCAATCAATCATACCATTTGTATAGCGCACTACTCACCCGGGAGGGTCTCAAGGCGCTTGGGGAAGGGGTATGCTACTGCTCGAACAGCCAGGTCTTGAGTTGTTTCCTGAAGGCGAGATGGTCCTGGGTCAGCCGGAGGTGGATGGGGAGGGAGTTCCATGTCTTGGCAGCCAGGTAAGAGAAGGATCTTCCTCCGGCGGTGGCTCTTCGGATGCGTGGTACGGCTGCGAGGGCGAGGCTGGTGGACCGTAGCTGGCGGGTGGGCGTGTAGAAGGTCAGGCGGTCGTTGAGGTACTTGGGGCCCAGGTCGTGGAGAGACTTGTGTGCGTGGGTGAGGAGCCGGAATGTGATCCTCTTGTCGACGGGGAGCCAGTGCAGGTTCCTCAGGTGGCTGGAGATGTGGCTGCGTCGGGGGACATCCAGGATGAGTCGGGCGGAGGCGTTCTGGATGCGCTGGAGTCTTTTCTGTAGCTTGGCTGTGGTTCCGGCGTAGAGGGCGTTTCCGTAGTCCAGTCGGCTGGTGACGAGTGCTTGGGTGACAGTCTTCCTGGTCTCGGTCGTGATCCAGCGGAAGATCTTGCGAAGCATACGCAGGGTGTTGAAGCACGACGAGGAGACGGCGTTGACTTGTCTGGTCATCGAGAGGGAGGAGTCCAGGATGAAGCCCAGGTTGCGTGCGTGGTCGGTTGGCTTGGGTGTGGTGCCCAGGGCTGGGGGCCACCAGGAGTCGTCCCAGGCGGAGGGAGAAGATCCCAGGATGAGGACTTCCGTCTTGTCCGAGTTCAGTTTCAGGCGGCTATCCTTCATCCACTCGGCGACGTCTTTCATCCCTTCGTGTAGGCAGGTTCTGGCGGTGTCGGGGTCTCTGGTGAGGGAGAGGATCAGCTGGGTGTCGTCCGCGTAAGAGATGATGTTGAGGTTGTGCTGGCGTGCGATGGCTGCAAGAGGTCTCATGTAGACGTTGAAGAGGGTGGGGCTGAGTGAGGATCCTTGCGGGACGCCACAGATGACTTCGGTGGCCTCGGAGCGAAACGGGGGGAGGCGGACTCTTTGTGTTCTTCTGGCGAGGAACGAGATGATCCACTCCAGTGCCTTCTCTTGGATACCGATGTTGCTGAGGCGCTGGACTAGGGTGCGGTGGCAGACAGTGTCGAACGCAGCGGAGAGGTCCAGGAGGATGAGGGCCACTGTTTCCCCCTTGTCGAGCAGGGTCCGGATGTCGTCGGTGGCTGCGATGAGGGCGGTCTCGGTCTCGGTGCTGTGGTTGGCTCTGAAGCCGGACTGCGAGGGGTCGAGGGATCCGTTCATCTCGAGGAAGGCGGTCAGCTGTCTGTTGACGATCTTCTCGATGGCTTTAGCAGGAATAGGGAGGAGCGAGATGGGGCGGAAGTTTTTGAGGTCGGAGGGGTCGGCTGATGGCTTCTTGGGTCCGCTGTAGGTTTCTTCAGGAGGCGCTGAGCTCGGCGTGCTTCCAGCTCTCCGGGAAGGTGGCGGTGTTGAAGGAGGTGTTGATGATGTTCCGGAGTTGGGGTGCGATGGTAGAGTCGGCCTTGTTGAAGACGTGGTGTGGGCAGGGGTCGGTCGGCAATCCGGAGTGGATGGTGTTCATCGTGCGGGCTGTGTCTTCGGTGGTCACCGTGGTCCAGGTGCGAAGGGTGGTGATGGGGGGCGTTGGTTCGACGGTTGGGTGCGTGGGTGGTGCGCCGAAGCTGTTGTGGATGTCGGCGATCTTGCGGTGGAAGAACGAGGCGAGGGAGTCGCAGAGGTCTTGTGACGGAGTGATGTCGTTGGTGCCAGCGCTGGGGTTGGAGAACTCCTTGACGATGCTGAAGAGTTCCTTGCTGTCGTGGGTATTGTTGTCCAGTCGTTCCTTCAGGGATTTCTTCTTGGTGATGCGGATGAGCTGGTGGTGCTTGCGGGTGGCGTGTTTGAGGGCGGTCATGTTGTCGGTGGTCCGGTCGAGGAGCCAGGCTTTCTCAAGGGTGCGGCAGGTCTTCTTGGAGTCCTTGAGTTCGTCGGTGAACCAACCAGGATGCCTTCTTGCTTCTGGGTCTGCTGGGAGGGTTCTTCAGTGGTGCGAGGTCATCGGCGCAGGCGGTCAGCCACTGCGTGAAGTTCCGGGCTGCTTCGTTGGGGTCCGTTGCGCTGGCGGGTGGGTTCTGGCTGAGAGAGATGGTGAGCTGCTCAGTGGTGATCTTACTCCAGCTTCTGTGGGGAATCTGAAGCGGGTGGTGGTGGGTCGTGGTTCTCCTGAAGCTGAAGTGGACGCAGCTGTGGTCGGTCCAGTGGAGTCCGGTGGAGTGGCTGAAGGTGATGTGCTTGCTGGATGAGAAGACGGGATCAAGCGTGTGGCCGGCGTAGTGGGTGGGGGTGTTGACCAGTTGCTTGAGTCCGAGGTTGGCGAGGTTTTCCAGCAGGGCGGTGGTGTTGCGTTCCTTGTTGTTCTCCAGGTGAAAGTTGAGTCACACAGCATAGCCCTTTTTTGAAACGCGGTCCGGACAGCATGAATCATGGCATGTTTTTCTATTTAGTATTTAGCAGCAGTGAGGAGGGGGCATGTTTATCTATTTAGCAGCAGTGCGGGGGGGCGGATGGTAAAGGGCAGGAAGACAGTTACACAAGCTAAGTTGGGGGATAAAAGTGTGCTCCGCTCCCATGTGTGCTGCTTTGCTCCTGGGGGTTTTTAAATGCAGAACACATATCTAATGAACTTTCCCCCATTATGCTGAAGTACTTTAGCACAGTCACTTAAACATCACCATAATAAAGGAAAGGAAGGGAAGGACACAACTTTATTCGCACAGGTACATAATTCACCCACTCTCCATCCAGTGAGCCAGCAGCATTCTCCTTCCATCTCGCATGAGTATCCTCCATTACCCCCTCTTGCCTTCGCTGCGTTCTGAAGCATCCCGTTTTCTTCCTCAGCCTGGTTTGTCTGCCTGTTTTGCAGTGCTTACTAATAAAGACATTATGATTGAAATTGCTTTCTCAGTTCACGTTATTATCATGCACAACCCTTGACAGTTGCTAGTGTGTAGCATGCAGATAATTCAACAGTCTATTTCTCTTGACTTTCGCAGGATACTGAGTTACAGCTTGTGTACTTCTCATGTATATTGTCAGTCGAGTTTTTATGGAATTGCAGGGTTGGGTTTGTCTTTCAAAGTTTCAAGGTATTGTCCATTCTGTTTCAGACCCTTCATAGTTGTTCTTTGTTCTTCAGCCATAGGCAGTTCCTGAGACATTAGGATCACTCCTTGGCATTGTTCTGATTGCTGCCTCCGTTAAATAATCTGCTTTTGACTGTATTGTTGCAAATGGCATAGCGTGTATGTTAAGAGTGTTTCCCACTTTCTCATTAGAACTTACAGAAAGACAATATAGAGGCATTTTATTTCAATGTTGGAGGTTTCAAAACAAAATATGCTAGATTTCTGGGTGGTAGGGCAAAGTGATACATGGTGGGCCGCGCCGTCGGGGGGGGGCCCTCCATGTGCTTTGCAGGGGGGCCCCTTCAAGTTTCGTTACGCCGCTGTTGATGACTGGGCTTACTATACTGTAGTACGTGTGCATTTTTTTGTGCTATGCCACTATGTGGCTTGACGCAAAACCTTCAATAAAGTTAGCTTTAAAAAAAGAGTCTTAAATCTGTGAACAGAGAACTGATGAACTGTGCGCAGGCGCTGTGGGGCTGAGAGCAATTTTTTAATATTTTCCTTTGCTGGAAGTTTTGCACTGCACTTAAATAAATGGGGCCAAACTAGAGCCGCCATTGTGGTAGAAGCTATAATTGTTCTCATTGCCGCATACTTAAGAAAGGCCACGGTGCAGACGCACAAGTCCATCTGTGCCCGTCTGCGCCAGGCCTGGGCTAGGACCCAGAACCTCTGCTTCCCCACCACAAATGAGGATAATCAAATCAGCTGGAAAGCTGAAAGCCCTTAAACCAAGCAATGATAAGGTATGCTTCCCTCATTAGCCCCTAGTATATTCTTAACCACATCTTCGCCTTTTAACTTTGTATTTAGTTACTAGATCCCCTCAAATAGTTTGACCTTCAATGGAATTAATAAGTTCCTGATCTTCAGTCTAAACTGCGAGTCACTCCCATGTCACAAATGAGCTATTTGCATGTTTATCTGGGAAAGGCAACCTTTCACCAGGTCTCCCTCCCAGACGTGATTCAGCCCCTACTCACAGGATACAATATAGGGAGGAATGACCGATTGGACAGACCCGGGCACAGAATAGCCTCTGTCCATAAAGATTCATTAAAATGTACCATAGCCCCACTCTTGTTACCAGATTGTGAAAGTATCACCTTCATGATACATCTCACCACAAATTCTAACTTTTCGAGGGCAGTAATCTACCGCCACCTGGGAACCCCCTCCCAGTTTCTTTGAGCTCTTCCCAAGGCAGTGGCAGGTTTTGCCCATAACAAACCCAACTTCACCCTATTGGGAGACATGAACATTCACTTTGACAACCCCAGTGACTCAGGAGACACCAATTTAATTCTGGCTCGATCACTACTTGATAACATTCCCTCTGCCAAGGTAGGCTAAAGAAAGCAGACCAACACAAATGACAAAGACTGTTGTTGGTTTAAATTTCAACCCAAAAAAATGGGAAGTATCACTTGGTGATGCCAGGCCAGTGGTTGAAAATGACATCAAAGTTGCATTAAAGGATTTTACAAATTGGATCTCTATGTCCGTCGACCAGAACATTCCCCCGAAAAAAACTGAAGCAAACTAGGCAACAACAAAAAAGTCTCCATGGCTTACCCCTGCCCTCTCAAAGTTAAAAGGGGAGTGTAAGAGAGGGAAAAGGAAATGTGGAAAACCATATGGTGCTGAGAGCAAAGCAGTCTATAAGAAAATAAGAAATATGATGTCGAAATCGAAAACGCCTAAACTAGCTCTTATGCCTCGAGAATTGAGAAGGCATCAAACTTCTTCTGGAATATTTTTCAATTAGTAATATCTCTCTTAATCCCTCCACCCTCTAATACTTTGCCTTCCCCCTCAGTAGCTTGTTGTAACGACCTGGCTAAATTCTTCTTAGCTGAAGTACATTGCTTGCACTTATATACTTCTGTAGCCAGGGAGAGGAAATCATCATTCATATTCTCTGCATCTGCCCTATGTTGCTTCACCTGAGAAAAAATTTCCTCTGTAAAGAGTTTGCATGCCTGGGAATGCATACCTGCCACCAACCTGCAACTGCTGCCCGAACCCAGTGAATACCAGTTTAAACATCTAAACAATGATCAAGGTCAAGGTAATGTTTATTTAAACCTTCGGCCCTTAAACATAAAATAAAATAAAAATATATTTCCGTCTTTCGATAATACAATATCATTAATCGTTTAATAGTTATTTCATTTTCTAATCCTATTATCTTACAATGAAATTAATAAAATCCCAATTTGATAAACACTAAGAACTTTTTTGACTTTAAGCATAAATCTTCCCAGTGCACATGCTATGTCCAAATGGGTAGTTTCCGTTAGTAATTCTATTGCCTGTGCACGCTTCTTTATACCATAGTTTTCTTTCAAACCACATCCCTAAATATTTGTACTCATTCACTTCTTTCACTTTAGTGGAGCCTAGAAACCAATTGAATTTCTTCCTTTTCTTACCAAAGCTCAAGACCTTGGTTTTGTCTAGGTTTACAACAAGTTTTTTCTGACTGCAATATTTATTAAACACAATCAGCTTCCTCTGCAGACCTATCTCTGTTCAATCCAAAATTACCAGGTCATCTGCATCGACTAGGCAAGAAGTACAAGTTACTTACCTTCGGTAACAATGTATCTGGTAGAGACGATTCTAGCCGCAGATTCCCTAACGTAGAATTATCCCCTGGCGTGAGACTGGATCCGGAAAACTTTTTGCCACAGCATCCTTGCGCGCCCAGGGCGGCACCACACAACTCTGCCCTGATGTTGTCCACGTACTTGACGTCAGCGAGGTCACCTAAGCCCCACCCCGGCGTACTGACATCAGTTTTCTTCGGAGAACTTTTCTGCGCCACAACGCAGAGCCACCACAAACAAAACTGTGAGAGTATGGGAACAGTGTACGAAAAAATCAGAAAAACCGAAAGGAAAGAAGCAAATGGTGAGGAACAGCACCATTAGGGACAGTGCCAGGCACTGTGTCACTGAAAGTCATGGAAGAAAAAGAGCAGAGCACCGCTTCGAGAGGCAACCCTGCAAAGCGGAGGCGATATCCTCCCTAGAAGCAGAAAACACGTGAAAAATGTCTTGGCAGACGACGGAAGTCTGCACCCACAATATATAACAGTGAGGGGCGACAAGTCCTGAACCGATAAGAAACGACAATCGACCCCCAGACAATAACATGAAAGAGAGTCGCATCCCCCGTAGAGAGCTAAGGGCCGAGGTACAGCCAAGAGACCGCAACCCAGAAGACTGCAGAGGAGTTAGAAACTCCAAACAATGAAAAAGGGGGGGAAGTAGGGGTAGGCCCCACACTGGAAAAAAACAAGGTGTAAGGATGCCGAAGTACACACAAACTTACCGTCCAAGTACCAGAAAGGCAGGAGTGGAACTAATAGACCGAACAAAGCATTCTGCTAAGGAGGAAGCAAAAGAGGTACTCGCAGAAGACAAAGTCTCCCAGAGGGGGGCAAGAACAGAAGACCAAGCTTAAGGCCCTCACAGAACGGGGAGGAAGGGTGGGCCGTGAAGGAATCTGCGGCTAGAATCGTCTCTACCAGATACATCTTTACAGAAGGCAAGTAACTTGTACATCTGATAGAGACTACTAGCCGCAGATTCCTTAAGGTAGAATTAGATACCCTAGCCATACCCAGAGGGGAGGAGGGTCTGCGAGAGAACCTCACCAGCTTGGAAGAAACACAGGGCCCCAACAGGGGATGTGTCAGGGGGACAGGGAGGACGGCCGAGCCCCCACCAAGCAGAAGTAAGCAAGAACAAGGAGAAAGGAAGGCCAGGATACCACAAGCCTGCCCGAGGTACGAAGGGCATCCGCCAGAAATTCCCGGAGGGACAGCCAGTGCCAAAGAGTACCAAAGTAAAAAAAGAACCACACAAAATCCAAGGAGAAGAGGTGGAAAACGGAGGCAGAGCCCACCGCAGGAGAACACACAAACAGCGAAGGGGACAGCTGAACAGGCAACAGCCCAGAGGCAGCGGGCAAGGCAAGAATGGCCCACAGCCGAGAAGCACAGGCGTGAAAAGGAAGACAGTCGCGCCAAGCTCCTGCAGAGCAAGGGGCAGGAGCACGCGCGTACACACAAAAGCCCACAGAGGTGGACCATAACGACCAGGCGTGTGCAGCCGGCAGCTGGTATTACTAAGAAGTAGGGCGCCCAGAACAAGCCAAGCGGAAGACAAAGGCAGAGGCAAGGGAACCCCAGAATAAGCCCCAGAGAAGGACCGTTCCAGTGGCACAACCCGACCCACGGAAAGAAGTGGAACCAGCCAGAAGGAAAAGAGGAGAAGTACGCAGTGCAGGCCTAAAGCCGACAAACTGAACACAGGAAAACACCAGGAGTATCCTAGTCACCCTGGAACACAAGGCAGAGGGCCAGGCCGAAACGTCTGATAACAAGGTGGAAACACCATGACAAGACGCCGTAGACGGCATGCCAAAGCCGGCCTGGCAATTTAGCAGATACTAAGCAGGACAGAACCTGGAGCAGCGCAAGCAGCGCTAAGACAGAAGAAAAAAGACCGTGCCCCGCGGTATAGAGTGACGCCAGGAAAGGCGAGGAACCCGAGAAGGTGTCCATACCCGCCCAGCTTAAGACAAAGCTATACAATAGCTACCAGTACCCCACCGAGGGTATGACACGTCCCAAAACAAAACATGGGAACACCTCTTAGGGAAAAAATCCCGCAGCAGAGGTCAAGAACAAAAAGGGGGCCTGCGGATAGCACCACAGACGGCTTACCAATCAGCCAAAAAGAAAAACACAGATGGTCCAATCTGAGGACCTATACAGCTTTACTAACACCCAAAAAACACACCACAAAAGCTAAAGTGCTGTACCCGCTGCCAACAGTACAGAGGGGCCAACTTAAGGACCCTGAAGGCGTCCACACAGAACACACAGACGGGCTAACCGAAACACTAGGCCCAAAGAGAAAGGTGGGATAAATGCCTCCAATAAAGCACCTGAGGACCAACAACCAAAGCTTACAAAGGGGGAGGAGGACGGAGCCCTGCAAGGAGTCTTTGAATGGCGGAGTCTGTGTGGGTGTTAAATAAAAGAACCCCATCAAAAGGCAGGTCAACAAGACACTCCCTAATATTCTCTGGAAAAACACCATCCCGCAACCAAGCATGGTGGCGGAGAGCCACGGAAGTTGCCATAGTGCGGCCAAGAGAATCAGAAACATCCAAGGCCGAACGGAGAATAAATGCAGCTAACACCCGACCATCCAACACATGGTGCCGCAGATAAGCGCTGACACCCTCATGTGAGGAGCGAGACAAAAGGGACTCCGTGGAATCCCATAGGCTGGAGGTAGCCCTGGCCAGCACACAAAGTGTGTTGAGCGCTCACAGAGCCGCACTAGTATAAGCAAAGATGTTTCGCCCTCAGGAGTCCAACCACCGGACCTCCCTTGAGGAAGGGAGCAACACCGAAGGCAAAGAAGGAAAAGTAGTCTGCAGGAGAGAACCCTGGGTTGAGGGGTGGAAAGAAAGGCAGACTGGATCGTGCAGAGCAGGACGGTGGCGGTGGAGGAGCGGCTGAGGCACAGGATCTCCCGTGGCAGGACGCCCCCAGAAGAGAGTTGTGGGGCGAGGCTTTAAATGGAAGAAG
The DNA here is from genome assembly GCF_964261635.1 of Lissotriton helveticus. Lineage (NCBI taxonomy): Eukaryota > Metazoa > Chordata > Amphibia > Caudata > Salamandridae > Lissotriton > Lissotriton helveticus. The sequence continues at coordinate 510,193,252 of NC_136068.1, read as the reverse complement.
CAGCTCCCCTCCACCAGAGCTCTGGTGGAGAACTTCCAACAAATGGTCTGTAGGGAATGGAGTGACCGGGTTGCCCATCTGCAAAATGCCGGCGGCCGTGGAAATGGGCTGGACAAAGGGAACACTCGCCTCCATAGGTTGTCGCGGGGGAGAGAGCAATGCCTCCGTGGGCGAAGGCTGCAAACTAAGCCGCCCATCCCCAAGTCCAGCAGGAGGAGGAAATGGCCAGCCCCTGTAGGATGGAAGATCCATGGACGAGTGGGGGACCTGAGGGGTCTCCGGAGAAGGCGGAGAAACCTGCGGGGCAACCAAAAGCGAGTTCGGAAAAGAGGGTCCGGGGGCTGTGGCTGCAGAGACGGCGTAGAGCCCTCCCTGGAAGATGCCGGGGAGAAAGCAACGACGTGGCGTCTAGTCTCCGGTGAAGAAGAGACGAGGAGATGACAAACCTCCGGACAGGAAGGGACCTACGGATACGAGTCCACAACCTGGTGCCGGGATGGCACCATGGAGTCTGCCACAGGCCCCGGTGTGGCCTCGATCGGCGCTGAAGAGGCCCTCAGTGGCGTTGAGTCGACCTTCACCATGATGTGCATCCTAGGAGAATGGGGCAGGGTCAGAGCCCGATCGGCTAATGAACAGCGCTGAAACGGCGCCGGCTTGACCCAACACGAGGCAGCCGTCTGCGTAGAGGACCGAGAGGGACTCGGGGAGGCGCCCCGGGTCCCGGCCACCAGCCGCGACGCCGCCTGGGCCAGAAAGGCGTTGGCCCGGCCTCCGGTAAGGCAGCCGCCTGTCCAGAGGACCGAGGGGGACTCGGGGATGAACCGTGAGTCCCAGCGACCTCCTGTGACACCACAGGGAACCCCACAGGGATTTGCGGTGAGGGAGGGACTCCTTGGTTCAAAGAGGGGAACCCCGCAGGGCCGCACTTCGACGACAACACACCCCCAAAACATGAAGCTGAACTTGCCGGCGCCAGGGTTGAATCCGCCAGTGACTCCGCAGAAGACCCCGTACATGGCAAGGGATCAGCAGACATCTCAGGAAGAGGAAGGGGGCCAAAGAAGCCTGCAGAGCCGTAGCGTAGTCCTTCATTTGGGCCCTAGTCGCCCCGATGCCAGGAAACGGCGGATAGGGTGGTGACGGGGGAGGGAGCACGTCCCAAGGGGAACCTGCGCCCTCTGCAGAATGAGGACAAGGCCTCGGAGACAAGCTGCAGGACTTACCAGCGGGCGAGCGACGCCCGTGGGGCCTCGATGAAGGACGATGCCGCAGTCAGAATCGGCGGCTCCTGGCTTCCGAGGTAGGGAACGGACGCTGTGACGAGACCGACCTGGACAAGCGGGCCGAAAGCAATTACATCCGGCGCTTCCGCCTGGATTTCGGCTTAAGATGCTGACAAGCGTCGCAGTCTGTAGAGTCATGGTGCTCCCCCAAAACAACATACAAATAGGGTGAGGGTCCATCGCCGACATGTGACGCGTACAGGAAGTACACGTCTTGAAACCCGAAGGCATTCGCACCATGTTCCACCAAGGCAAAAGCGTTAAAAGAAGGGCTGAAAACAGGTCTAGTAACACAATCCGGTTCCGAGTTGCACTCGGAAAAGAAGGAAACTGATGTCAGCGCGCCGGGGTAGGGCTTATGTGACCTCGCTGACGTCACGTACATGGACAACGTCAGGGCGGATCATGTGGTGCCGCCCCCCGGCACGCAGGGATGCTGTGGCAAAAAGTTTTTCGGATCCAGTCTCACGCCTGGGTATAATTCTATGTTAAGAAATCTGTGGCTAGTAGTCTCTATCAGATATTTGTTTCCTGTCTAATTTAGGGCTAGCACCCCGTGTATTCTTTAATATATCTGGTAAGCTGGCTATGAACAAAGAGAAGAGCAAGTAGGCCAAGATACACCCTTGCCTTAACCCGTTTTCAATTGGTATCTTCTTCGACAGTGGCTCATCTATGTCCAGGACAACCTGTGCCCAATTGTTCCTATGGTTCTCTTGTATAATGACCAAAAAGTCCTTACTGATGTCCATATTTATCAACATCTCCCACAATCGGTTGCGTTCAACCAGATCAAAAGCTTCCTGGAAAGCAATAAAGCAGCTAAACAGCACACTCCCCTGCTCCACCGACTTTCGCGTGATGGACCATTGGGAGAAACAGTGGTCTATAGTAGAATGCCCCTTCTTGAAGCCCCCCTGTTCCGGGGGTATTACTTGGTTAACCTCTACCCATTCTTTAAGTTTTTCTAAGATTACTTTAGGAAATACCTTCTCTCCCGCATCCAAGAGGTTAATTAACCTATAGTTTTTGGGGATCTTTACATCTCCTTGTTTATGGATGGGCCTAATAATCACTCCTTTCCAAGTCTGGGGCTTCTTCCCTATCTCCAGAGTACCGGAAACCATTTTTGTAAAAAGATGTGCCCACCAGTCTGATTGGGTCTTTATAATTACTGCCGAGAGGTTATCAGGGCCAGCTGCTCTAGTTAGTGTTAGATTTTCTATAGTGCGTTTATCATTACTTTCTGAAAATGACAACCTGGTATCCTCCCTCATCTCTGGCCATATTGCATGTTCCGTAGTTACTTGCCATTCTCCTATACTATATATTTCCCCTAAATATCATTGTGAGAAGTTAGCCTGGCATATGATGTCCACTAGTTCTAGTGGGCACCTCACACCAGTCTAATCAACCCTTATTGATGGTGGTTGTAAAGTCAACCTTATAGAAAGCTATTTTAGTGGTAGCATGAACCAGCAGTCTTCAGGCTAAGACTTCAGTAGGCGAGTTAAGCAAGTTGTTTTACCATATATGATCCCTTTCATACCAAATGAAAGGACACCACACAAGGTACATATCAAATATATATGTATTTAATCTAAACACAACCCCTCTGCACTCTTTATGAGGTCAGAGGTAAAAAAACAATACAAGTCACACAGTTAATATACGATAAGTTGCACAGTATACGTTAAGCCCTGGGGGCCTCACAAACCATATACTAAGAAAGTGGTATTAGTACCACGTGAGAGTTAGAAAGCAGGCCTGGGGCCTGTAGATTCGCAGAGGCTACACTAAACAACCAAAGGTTAGGAAGTAGGAGGCCCACGGGAGACGCGTGCAGTGTCTAAACACAGACGCGGGTTACCATTGACTTTCTATGGGAAACGAAGAAGTTACAAATATACAGTCTAAGGACACTTCCGGATGGACTAGGATGGAACCCTTATAAACTAGGACACTTCGAGAGTCAAGACCCACGGGAGCATCAGAGTACTCATGTTACCTCACCCAGGGAAGCCGGGTGTATAGGTGTCTTTTCGTGTCGGGTTTTGTCGTCGTTTTCTATGGAGAGCTGCAAAGAAGTGCGGCAGGCGATCAGAGGAAAAGTCTCCGGGTGGATATAAGGGTGGATCGAAGATGTGAAGAACCTGAAAGCAGAGGGGACAGAGTCTGGGTCACTAGCCAGTGACCAGGAAGGAACCAGGCGATGTTGGGTGCTTTAAGGTGAAGATGGTGAGTTTGTCTCTTCAGCCACGAGGTCCAGGAGGCATCGACGATGACCAGGTGCTGGATTCGAGCTGTCCCACGATGGATCCAGATGACTGCGGTGTCGGTATACAGATTGGACCCAACAAGTCTTGGCAACTGCAACCCACGCAGGATGTTGAGATTGGCTCTGTTGTAGACCAGCAAGGTCTGTGGCGCTTCTCCTTTACGGGGAAGCTGGAGAAAGCCTGGAGCAACCAGGAAAGCAAAGGAAATTCAAGATGGCGTCTTCAGGGGGCTCACTAGCCAATGGGCAAGGAACTGGGAAGACACGTCAAGCTCAAATGCAAAGGCGGGGCCCATGGGACACTTGCAGAGTGTGGGGGATTGGGCTTCAGTGGAAATGGTGCTCGGGGCTGGGGCTTCTCGTATCCCAGTGCACATTTTACTGAGGCTTCAGGAAAGAAGTGCAGGTAGCAAAATGCAGGATGTCCAAGATGTCCGGTCTCACGTCTCTCGTGTCCCCCACGGGTCTCAGCTTTGCTGTGGATGTGGGTTGGGGTCAGAGAAGTCTGGAAGTCCAGTTCTTGAGTCGCAGAGTCTTCGGGTTCCAACGGGAGCCTTGAAACTGCAGATCGGCAAAGTTGCTGTTGGTGCCTGTTTGCACAGGGTGGTCACCGCTTGACCACAAGGGAGATGTCTTCCGTCTTCCAGTCAGAATGGAATGTCAAAGGTCCAAGATATGTCTTTCAAAGATTCGTCCAGGATAATCTAAAGTCCCAGGGACACAGCTCCTATACTTTACTAAGGATGGGGGCTGGATTACCTGACTAGGTCCCTCCTATGGGTGGACCTGAGAAGGGGGTGGTTACACCCCTTTCCCTTTGTCCAGTTTCGTGCCAGAGCTGGGGCTGGAGTGCCCCAGCAACTGGTTTGAACCGGGCTATGCTTGGAGCACCTTGTGTGCCCCAGACAATGTCTAGATGCATTCACTGAATGCAGCCCTCCCTGCCCCAATACACATAACCCCTGTCCGGGGAGGTGCTGGCACCTCCCTAGACAGGTAAAGAACAATGGTGAATACAGCTGCACTCTCTTTTAATCAAAATTTCCAGAAATAGGGTAAACCATAATCTTGTTAAGCTTTGGGTGCTCAAGGTGATCACCTCCTAGTCCTTGAGGTGCGAAACAGAAATCAACAGGGAAACCTTACACCGTGAAAGGTCAAACCTTGTGCACTCCAATGGCGTCCCAGCGCTTAGATTGTTTGTAGAAAGTAGTAAACTCAAAAGTTGTAGATCATAATGTTATACTTTTAATTCTCAATGTTGTCATGTGAAATCATCATATTTCAGCGTATGATTCGATATCCATGGTTTAATTAGATATATACATCAATGATTCAAAGTCCAAACTTTTAAAAGGTTCACAGAAGTGAGCACTATCACCTATGCATTTCCTACATAGCACTTCATCAGGGGGAATCTGTGAAAAAATTACAAAAACAAAAGTCTCTTGCTGATCTGCAATAACACAGAATGCACAAAAAAGTATTCTTGTGGCGTATGTACATGTTAAGAAGAAACGGAAAAATGTGCACTAAGACGTGAATGAGTGATAAAAGCCGATGAGTAAACGAAACATGGCGAGTTAGTAATAATGGTGTAAGATGTACTCTGAAGGCGGTGCTGTAACAAGTGAGGGGTCTCAACCGCGAGCGAAATACAAAATGCCCTCGAGCCATAAGAATATACCAACAAAGCACGCTAAAGATTAAGGAAACTCAAAGGGGTGAAGCTTGGAAAGGTAGGTAACGAGAACAAACCCGCGTGGGCACGCTGGATAGTTATCCTTAACGATGCGGTGGGATATTAGTGAAAGGTAGAAATTCGTAAGTATTTTGTGGTGAAAATGGAGCTTACCCGCTCAAGTTGTGAACAGGACTGGAAGAACAAGTTACTTACCTGCAGTAACGCTTTTTCTGGTGGATACAGTATCTGCTTGTGGATTCCGCACTTTGTGAATATCCCCCTGCGTCAGCAACGTTCGGAAAAATCTTTTGCAGCACGCCGGCGTGGAGGACGTCATAGGAGCACGGCATCGCGCGCAACTCCGACTGACGTCCCTGACTCCTTATTAGGCCTACGTCGGCATGATGACATCAGTTCCGCCCTTTTTTCCGTGCCTTCGAGGCACCCGGACGGACCAATGACAATAGATATATAGATATACAATGTACAAAGTACAAAATATTCAAAATAACACACACAGTGTGAAAATAAAGCATGAAAACACAATATATAAAAGCCGATGAGTAAACGAAACGTGGCGAGTTAGTAATAATGGTGTAAGATGTACTCTGAAGGCGGTGCTGTAACAAGTGAGGGGTCTCAACCGCGAGCGAAATACAAAATGCCCTCGAGCCATAAGAATATACCAACAAAGCACGCTAAAGATTAAGGCAACTCAAAGGGGTGAAGCTTGGAAAGGTAGGTAACGAGAACAAACCCGCGTGGGCACGCTGGATAGTTATCCTTAACGATGCAGTGGGATATTAGTGAAAGGTAGAAATTCGTAAGTATTTTGTGGTGAAAATGGAGCTTACCCGCTCAAGTTGTGAACAGGACTGGAAGAACAAGTTACTTACCTTCGGTAACGCTTTTTCTGGTGGATACAGTATCTGCCTGTGGATTCCGCACTTTGTGAATATCCCCCTGCGTCAGCAACGCTCGGAAAAATCTTTTGCAGCACGCCGGCGTGGACGACGTCATAGGAGCACGGCATCGCGTCCAACTCCGACTGACGTCCCTGACTCCTTATTAGGCCTACGTCGGCATGATGACATCAGTTCCGCCCTTTTTTCGTGCCTTCGAGGCACCCGGACGGACCAATGACAATAGATATATAGATATACAATGTACAAAGTACAAAATATTCAAAATAACACACACAGTGTGAAGATAAAGCAAGAAAACACAATATATAAAAACAAATATATATATATATATATATTCACTGAAAAAACCATAGGTTATAGACCATATATAGTTAGGAATTAGCATTTAGAAAACCTTATTTTACTCACACAAAACCATTGAAATTCCATATATAGTTAGTTGCACTAACTATATATCGCGCACCCGCAATCCACTGCTGATGATGTCACATATTACATCATTCATGACATGGTCAGTGACATCACTGATGACATCACTGATGACATCTCAAATGACATCACTGATGACATCACTGATAACAACATCCAGTGATTTTTTGTTTCTATAAAGTTTAAATATGTCTTACATATTGAAGAATGAGTGGATGTGTAAGTGTCTGGACGAAGGATTTAGTAGGTGCATGACTGACTGTATGAGTGAGTGATTAAATGTGTCTCACTGACTGCATGGGTTAGTGACTAAACTGTCTTAATTTGTGCATCATTATGTCTGTTGTTCTGTAAACTGCTGCATGTGTTGATCAGTAGCTATATGAGTAACTATATGGGTTATTGATTGATTGCCCAAGTATTTGTATGGGAGACTGAGTGTGTGTGTGGCTAGCTGGGAGGTGTGTGACTCTGTGCAGATCAATCTGTACTTGTATCAATGATTGTATAAGAAGGTAAGTATGTGTTAGTATATGTTTGAAAATGTAAGGTGCTCTATGTTTAACTGTATAGACAAGAAAATGGAAGTGTCATTGATTCTTTACAGGACTGACTAGGTGTGTGAGTAACTCCATGGATGAGTGGCAGACTGTGAGTGTCTGTATAGGTGTATGAGTGCATATGATAGTGTTGTAAAGATGAGTGATTGTATGTATGAATGATTGTATGGGTGAATGAGTGAAGGTGTGTGTAGACGTAGCAATCAGTGAGTGCGTATGTAGTAACTAGTATTGGTGTGTCAATGGTTTCAAAAATTATACTCTCTTTTTAACACTGGGTGAAACAGAGGTTATATTAAAATGTGAGGAGATGCATTGTATTGTCACATGAATGATATCATCAGTGATGTGGTCATTGATGTCAAATGAGATGTCATCAGTGATGTCATCAGTGATGTCATTTGAGATGTCATCAGTGATGTCATCAGTGATGTCACTGACCATGTCATGAATGATGTAATATGTGACATCATCAGCAGTGGATTGCGGGTGCGCGATATATAGTTAGTGCAACTAACTATATATGGAATTTCAATGGTTTTGTGTGAGTAAAATAAGGTTTTCTAAATGCTAATTCCTAACTATATATGGTCTATAACCTATGGTTTTTTCAGTGAATTTTCAAGGTTTTGTAAATGCTAATTCCTAACTATATATGGTCTATAACCTATGGTTTTTTCTGTGAATTTCATTGGTTTTTTAACAGCTAATATCTGTAGCTGTAAAATGTATTCTTCTTTAAATCCAAAAATATATTTTATATGTTTATGAATAATTTTTTTTTTAAATATTTTTTTTTCTTTGTTCCCGCTTCGCGAATCGGGAAGCTTCCCGTTAGCTGACCTTGATGCCGCGAAATAGACCGCGAGCCGGTAAACGTTTCTTTACCGCAAGTGCCGCGTTAGAAAACAACATCGTGACGCCTCCCGTCCGCATGACGTTTCACGTTGTCGCGTGATACGTCATATGACGTGCTACGTTAGCGAACTGGTACGCGAAGCGAGTCGCAAAGCGCAGGTTTCTGGAAGCAAACCGGGAGGCCCTGCAAAGCGCTTAACGTAAACACAGCAAGTCATGTGACTTGGTAATAACACTTTTCATTGGTTCATTTCACTTTTGGTTTCCTAATGATGTAAGACTAGGTCATATAATCTAAAATGAACACTTTTGATTGGTTGAGAACTCTTGTTTTTCCCAAATGATGAAAATCCCTCCTTCTTTCCTCACTCTGACTTTCATCATTGTGAGAGAAAGACCCTTTGTGATCACTGAGCAATGGCTTCTTTAGTAGCTTCAGCTGGTGCTTCCCCACCACCTCCACCACATCCAAGGAAGAGTGGACCACCTGCTCAAGTTATAATTCAACAAGAAGAAGAAGAAGAGGAACAGGACGACGAGCACGAAGAGAGGCAGTTTTTGCCTGAGCAGCCCAGGACGTCTCACCGGAAAGAAAACTTCATTTGGCAATTTTTTAAAATTCCCAAAGGTCAGAAAAAAGTAAATGCAAGATACGTAACTTGCCTTATATGTCAAGATAGACTGTCCAGAGGAACCGAGAAAAAATACAGTTTCGGAAACTACACAATGCATCGCCATATGACTAGGTGGCATCCTAACAACTACAGTGCTGCACAGTTTCGGAACAACCTAGATAATCTCCCTATTATGGCCAGAAGATCTGTTGTACCGGAAGTAACGGGACCAGAGGGCAGGGAGATGGTGCCAAATATACAAATGAAATTTGGTGAAGTAAAACACATCTGCGTATTTTGCGATGGATTCATTTCCTACGGAGAAAAAAGCATCACTCTGATCAACAGAGCTATTGACTATCATATGCAAGTTTGTACGAAACGCCCAAAATAATAAATACTTCTTTTTTTGTTTTGTTGCTCCTGTTGAGCCCTTTACAATGAATCGTTTTCATTGCCCCCTCCAAGAAAAACCCCAAAAAATATAAAACTGTTCAGAAAAATTCAAAAAAAGTAAAAAAATGTTCCGAAAAATAATAAAAAAAATATAAAACAACAAAAACAATAAAAAAAAAAGTTCTTTTCAGAACTACCTCCCCGTTATTAAAAAATTGGTACAATATTTGGAACTGTGCCAACCTCTATTTCTCTTAGTTCGCTTCCCAGTTCGCTCGCCGGTACGCGAACCAGAAGCGAACCAAAAACAGTAAGTATAAGGGAAGGAAACAGACACTTATGTTAAAAGAAAGACAGCTATAGGGGAGTAAACTAGAGATACTATTACCCGTAATCCACTGCTGATGATGTCACATATTACATCATTCATGACATGCTCACTGACATCATCAGCAGAGGATTGCGGGTTTTTTGGCAACGTGCCTTATCCACGGTTTAATAACGCTGCCTTTTGCTTTATATAAGTTTTCAAATTGTATGAAATATATACCAATAGGTCGTTATGAACCTTTAGGTAGTGCTTTTCTTCATGAGGTCTGGTCGCTTCCATACACATACAGATGTTTCAAAGATGATCAAGAAGTTTATCTGAATGGAGAGGAATGCACTGAGACGCCAGATCATTCACTAATGTGTAGGCACATACAGTTACACGGTTCATGCAACAAACACCGACCAAATATGGCTTGCGTGTTGCAAGGCACGCCAGTTCCTGCTATCATCCCCACGTTCAAGTTGTTGGAAAATGGTAGTTATTTGATGCTCAATAATGAAGATTGTTCTGAGTTAATTAAAAGTATTCCTTTTATCGTAACAGTAAGTGAACGGGTTATTTGCTGCAGAAATGTTCTATTTCCTCCCACACATGAACATAGGGAGTTTTCAATCTGGCCACACATACCAACCTTGGGACAGATTTCAACGGCATGGCAAGAATAAGAGCTCTTTTGTCTCAGAGAGAGGTGGCCTTGAGTTCGGCCCGTGAAACTTTCGTGCTTCACATAGCGAACACCCGTACAGAGGTGCAGACCCTTTTCAATTCAGATTTGCCTTTCAATTTCAGCAAGATGGTTCCGACTATCTTTAACGCATCCTCCACAAAGACCCTGGCGCACTTTTTTAAAGTTGTTACCAGTGGTCTCGTGACTTCATTTGAGAAAATCTTTGGAGTCATCCCTGCTTCCTTTCATTCTATTTTCTCCACTCTGGTTCGTGGATTGGCATTTTTACTTGCATTACCAGCGGACGCTCTTGTGCTTTTTTACATTTTTAAATATGGATGTCCCTCCTATGCAACCTCCCACCCTGCAGCTGCTGACACTGTTCCGCAATCGCATGCTAGAATATTATGGCACAATGCCGTTGGCGATATTAAGCACGGCATATGGATTATCTTTTCGATTCTCCTACTTCACCTGTGTCCAGCCTGTATTTCACTGCCTGACCTGTGATTTCGATTGGGCCATTGATTTGTGTCTCTGCGGACCGGTTTCTCCTGACGTCGACTTTAATCAGCTGATGACTCCTATCATTACTCACGAGTTGGTTTGTCCTGGCGAAAGGATTATGGCTGTGGCATTGATGCATGGACTACTTGGTCCCTGGAATTTACTGGCGGCAGCACAGTCTTTCTTGGAACAGAGCTTTCTTGAAAACCCACCGAGCTGTCCTCTGATGGTGATAGAGGATCCGGTGCTGGGAGAGCACGTATGTTCTTTTCCGCTTTTAAATTGGATGGGTGAACTGTTTTCGGATGAAGACGGTGACTTCCTATTGGAGGCTGTTGCAGCTTATTTTGCATACACAGTTATGTCATAGACCTTTTTCATGTTTGATATGCTGAGTACTAGCATTTCATTGACAATTCATTGACTTATTTGTCAAGTTTTTATTATTTACCTTGCCTATTGGCTTAAGACTCGATAAAGTACTTGGCTGTTTTATTTTTCTTTAGCATTAAATTTTCCTAGTTTTTAATGCTTTACCTTGCGGACCGTCCACATATAAACTTGCAATCTGCTCTCATGAGATGGCACTTCTATTATCTTATTCAGTTCGTTTCCGGATCATGGGGAGGTGTCATCTAGGTCCTGGATATCTTTACACCGTGTTAAGTTAGCATGGGCTCATTACCGGTTTAAACGCCATTTTTCCTTTTTTGCAACTTCTGCACACGACACTTAGTTGTTGCTTTAGCTTTCCACCTAGTAGTTCATCGTGGTTTACATGAGAATAATATGTTATTGCTCTACTATCTGCTTTGCTTGTTAAACTATATCTGTACAGCGAGTGCTAAAGTTTCAAGAACAACACGATACAGAATTGTTATGAGGTCTGATCTCCACAACTTCATACTCATAACATAAGTGCAACTTCTGCCAATTCTGGGCATGAGGCGGGTTTTATATTGCTTTGCCGAACACACATACACAACAGTTGATGCGGTTCACATGAAGAGAGAGCTGGTGTATGCTGATGTGATTCCTTCAAATCTAAGACACTAAAGTATGGGCACGCCCTAAACCAACACAAAGAGACCTTCTTAGCAAATAATATAATATGTGTATTAGGGAGGGTGAGATATAAGCAGCCGCGGGCCGTGGAGGGAGTTACGGTGAGGCAGGGAGGCGGGGAGGGGGAGAAGCAGGGTGGAGCCCTCTCTACCTTGCCCCTCCCCCTCCCTGCCTCCCTGCCCCACCGTAACTCCCTCCACGGCCCGCGGCTGCTTATAAGTGTTGCTAACTCTTATTCATTTACAGCATGTTAACATACTGTCACCATTCGCTTTTTATGTACTAGTAACTATGCTGGTAATTTTGCTACTGATAATATGTGTACTTGTATTCTCCACCCTGCTTCTCCCCCTCCCCGCCTCCCTGCCTCACCGTAACTCCCTCCACGGCCCGCGGCTGCTTATAAGTGTTGCTAACTCTTATTCATTTACAGCATGTTAACATACTATCACCATTTGCTTTTTATGTACTAGTAACTATGCTGGTAATTTTGCTACTGATAATATGTGTACTTGTATTATCTAAGATACTACGCCTGAGAAGAAGGCATTAGTAAATAAACATTTCAAATACACATGTGTTCTTCTTAACTCCATGTTCTGGTTTCTAAGAAATATATAACGACCGACTGTTCATGAGTTCCACGTATCCTGAGGTACTATAAGTTCATATTCTGGATTGTCTAAACATTGAGAGTTTGTTATATCCAATGTGACACTGTACCTAGCTTGCTAAGGAGTTTTTGATTACTAACGTGAGTTTTGGGACACCCTAATTCGCCGAGGTTCCAATCCTCTGTCCACAGTTCTGTGTGAGAACAGAAACCCTGCGACAGGGGCACCCCCGACCCTTGCTGGAGCTTCATCACACTTGCGATACAACTCCAGCAATGCGCCACCTTTACGGCACAGATACATCACGCATCTGTGCTGTTTTTGCCCCATGATGCGCCGCATTGTAAATGCAGCACACCATAGGTGACGGAACAGCGGCACAGAATGACTAACACATCCCTGGTGATGCGCTAGTCATCATAAATGTATCCCTATGCTTCTTATCTTGTTAGAGATGAACCGCCATATGTATCATCAAAGTTTTTTGCATTTCCTAAATAGCGAACTTTAAGGAATAAATAGCGATTCTTTACCATTCCTAGTTTGCGATTAGCTATTTGCTAATTACAAATTACCCATTCATTTCCTTCATATCCATAGGGCGGTTGGACTCACTTTTAGCTCGAACGGCTGAATGGATTTCCACGAAACTTGGCAAAATTGTAGGGACTGGTAGCCCGATGTGCCTTTGCTATGTCTCAAGATATATGCTCCAGTGGTTTTTACGAAAATTAACTTTGAAAAATATATATTGGGCTACATTGGCCTATATATATGTTGGAGCCCAAATGTAGCCCAATGTAGCCCAATGAAGCCCAATGTAGCCCAATGTAGCCCAAAGATGGCCGCCAGACACACAAAAAAACAAATGTAGCCCAAATATCAGCCAGATGTAGCCCAACTATAGCCCAGTGACAGAATGACCAATCAGCTTCGCAAACCTCCGTTACGCGAAGCGGAGCGCTGTTACAGATATATATCTTTTTTTGAACGTTAATTTCTCAAAATCCACTGGAGCACATATATTCAGACCTAGCAAAGGCACATCGGGCTACCAGTCCCTAATATTTTGCCAAGTTTCGTGCAAATCCATTCAGCCGTTCGATTATTATTATTATTATTTTTTTTTGCCCCGCGGGGCCCTTTTAAAACCTCCACATCAAACCTAGGGGGTCAGCGAAGATCTACTATGCCCCCTTATAGTTATTTCCCCCTTTGTTTTGACCTCCTCTTGTCTCTCGATCCTACCGAGAGACAAGATGGCGGCCGCTACGGACTTTTTGGAATGTTGACAGACGCCGGAGAACCAATCAGCTTCGCTTCACAAAGCTCCGTTGCGCGTAAAGTACGCGTCCTGGGACGCTGCCAGGTCCGCTGTTACAGATATATATCTTTTTTTAAACGTTAATTTCTCAAAATCCACTGGAGCACATATATTGAGACCTACAAAAGGCACATCGGGCTACCAGTCCCTACAATTTTGCCAAGTTTCGTGCAAATCCATTCAGCCGTTCGGGCTAAAAGTGAGGCCAACCGCCCTATGGAAAACTCAATGTTAAAAACACGTTTTGGGACCCCCCTTTTTTCTCGGCCCCCCCTTGACGAACCCCCCCCCCCCCCAAATGCTCAGAAACAAAATGTGCAATTTTCCTGAAAATTTCAGCCAATTCCGTCCACAAACGCCAAAGTTATTAGACATAGAATTTTCAAAAATCCCATAGAGAAAAAATCCTAACTATATATACCTACTGGCGACCGCCAGTAGGTAATATATATATATATATGAGTATGACTTTTTGAATATAGAGCACCCAGTGATACCTATACTATATCTGATTCCAAAAATACACAAACAGAGAGTTCCAACACCTGGCCGTCCAATCATTGCGGCTATCAATAGTGTAGGAGAAAATATTTCCAGTTATATTGATTTTTTCTTACAAGACATTGTGAAAAACTTACCAAGTTATATTAAAGACACAGGGGACTTTTTAATGAAATTATCCTCCATTGAATGGCAAGAAAATTGGTGTCTAATAACTCTTGACATAGAGTCATTGTACACGTCTATAGATCACGTTAAAGGTTTGGAGGCAATCAAGCATTATCTTGGTCTACGGTCGTGTGAATACTATGCGCACAACAAGATGTTGTGTGAATTAATACACTGGTGTTTGCATAACAATTATTTCATGTTTGCGAAGAGTATCTGGAGACAGGTGCGGGGTGTGGCGATGGGATCGTGCTTCTCCCCCAGCTACGCGTGTCTCCACGTGGGCTGGTGGGAGGAGCGCGGTCTCACTTCCACACCAGGATTTCAACATGTGCAATACTGGAAACGGTTTATAGATGATGTTTTTTGTATATGGGAGGGGGATGAGACTAGTGCAAAGGTTTTTATTGATGCACTGAATGACAACCAAGAAAATCTTTTCTTCACCTCCAACATCAGTAAGGTACAAGCAGATTTTTTAGATGTTCATCTGATAATTGAGAGTAACGCTGTATCTACTTCCCTTTTCCGTAAGCCAACTGCTGGAAACAGCATATTGCACGCTAGTAGTAATCACCCGAAGCATGTGATTAATAATGTCCCGTATGGAGAATTAGTGCGGGTTAAGCGAATCAGTAGTACCCCTGAAATATTTGAGCAAGAAGCTATGAATACCATCAATAGACTCAAAGTCAGGGGGTACAGTGATAAGGTTTTAAACAGTGCTTTGAAGAGAAGTCGTGAAAAATCGAGAGAATCTTTATTAAGATCTGATGCACGAAAACCTATTTTAGAAAACAATACTCCCCGCCTGATTCTTACCTACAGCAAACATGAAAAACAAATTAGGTCCATTGTCAAAAGACATTGGCCAATCTTAATGACTGATGGTTTTTATGGTGAGATACTACAAGGTACTCCCACGATAACCTACAAAAAATCTCATAGTATGCATAACAGCCTAGTGAAAAGTAGCCCTGAGTTAGGTGGTGGCAGCACCTGGCTCAAATACAAAGGTTTTTTCAAATGCTCCACATGTAGGGCGTGCAAGTTTGGAGTTAACACCACTCACTACAGCACCCCTTTCTGTCCTACTAGGAAGGCCATTCGGGGCAATTTCAATTGTCACAGTGAGTTTGCTATATATGTCCTGACATGCACCTGTGGTCTGCGATATGTGGGTAGCACTAAGTTACAGGTGCATGTCAGGATCTTGCAACACTTGCGTGCAATTGTCAACAACGACAATACATACCCCGTGGCGCGCCACTTCAAATCAACACATAATAATGATTTGTCTCAGTTGACGTATTTTGTGATTGATGTAGTGGCCCCTCTCAATCGTGGAGGTGATAGAGAGGGACTTCTGAGAAGAAGGGAGACAGAGTACATAGTCGAGCTGGATAGTAAATATCCGAACGGGCTCAATACAACTGAAGATTTGCATCATCTGTTATGAATTGTGTGCAGCATGTATATTAAGACGTAGATCATATAGAGAATATGAAATAAATCCTGATGAGGATTTCTCTATTTTATTTCTCTGATTCTTTAAGGGCCGGTATGGATTCAAGATCACTATATCGTATATAAGAAAAATTTAAGGCAAGAAGTTGTGCATTTGGGGAAGTAACGATTGAAAAATTATTAATCGATCAAGATAATGAACTGACTTCCAGCTGTCAATACGGTTAAACTCTCTCCAAACGATTATGTATATATTTACAAACAAAAGTAAAAAGTCACAGTTTTTTTCTAATTTACCAAACACAAGGATTTTTTTGTACTTTGTTGTTTTTTTAAGTGTTGTTATCACTATTATATGTACTATCACTTATGGTTTGAGTGTGGATTATATGGGAAAAATAGGGAAGAATAATAAGCCAAATTTTGGGGAAAAAAATGCTGATTTATGATAAATAGTCCTTGTTCTCGTATATTCAATAGACAACAGTCAACAACTTTTTGATTGTAAATATTTGTAAATAGTGTAATTGTGTGTATATAGGATTCACATGTAGATATATATTTTTATATATATATATATATAGATATTTTTGTATTGAAACAGAGATTAGATTTATAGTGTGGGGATGTTGGTCTGATTGGATATGTAGGAGTTAATATCTTAACCCTTATATGATGAATTGTACAATAATTGTCTTATGAGAACTTTTTTGGCTTACTGCATTCATGCAGTTATGTATTCCCTTTTTTCCGTGGTTCCTACTCGTTGAGGGTAAGGTGGGTGTCGTGAAGTATTTCATCTATGTTCATGCACCATGTGACTCACTTTGGAGGTGGAGCACTGCAAAGAGAAATGTATTTAAGAAAATGTTGACCAGGTGTTTGGTGTGTGATCAAGGGCACAAGTTGCTCGAAACGCGTCGCCTGAGGGGAAAATAAAACCTACCTAACTGCAGTCTGAGGGTCCGTGTTTTCTGTTGCTGTGGCTGAATGTTCGCAGTGCTGAGGACTTGGTGTTTATATATATATATATATATATATATATATATATATATACACATTTAACATCACCACAATCTTAGGTATAGAAGAGTGGACAACGGGGAGGCGGGTGGGCATGTGAGGAATCCACAGGCAGATACTGTGTCCACCAGAAAAAGCATTACCGATAACCCTGGGCGAAGCACTACGCTACGCTCGCGTAGTTTGTGAAGTTTGCGCAACTTCGCACTACGTGAGCTGCACGTAGCACAGTGCGAACACGCGCAGCGTAGCGTAGTGCAGCGGTCATTTCTTGTTTGCTCGCGGTCTTCAACGTCATGTTCGTGACCGCGAGCAAGCAAAATGACATCCCGGCGAGATTCTCAACGCGGGGAGGTCAGATTTCTCATTGCGAGTGGTCGCCCATGCTCACGACCGCTCGCGATGAGAAACTACCAGTCCGCGTTGAGAAAGCTGCCACTCGAGTAAAAATCTACTCGAGCAGCAGAAAACTACAGCTCGCACTGTGCAAGATGCCGTTTTCAATGATTGCACAGTGCCAGATGCTTGTCCGCACTGTGCAATCATTGAAAACGCATCTTGCACAATGCGAACATGCTACTACGCAGTTCGCGAAGGGCGAAGTGCACTTCGCATAGCGCTACTTCGCGAACTACGCCAACCCTTAGTTACCGAAGGTAAGTACCTTGTTCTTCTGATGGATACATCTGCCAGTGGATTCCTCACTTTGTGAATAGAGTCCCACAGAAGTCCCCACTCCCAGAGGAGGGTGTCCACTCTCCTATACCAGAAAATTCTGGAGGACAGAACGTGCAAAGTGGCCATCCCTGCTCACTTCGGTATTTAAGCAGTAATGCTTCGCGAAAGTGTGGAGGGAAGCTCAAGTTGCCGCTCTACAAATATCCTCTACAGGTACACCTCTAGACAAAGCAGATGTAGAAGACTTTGCTCTAGTAGAGTGAGCCCTTATACCCTCTGGAGGTTCCTTTCCAGCCAGGGCGTAGCAGATCTTGATGCATAGTATAATTCATTATGAGAGAGTGCGCTTGTGCACAGCTCTTCCTTTTCTGCAGCCAGCAAATCCAACAAAGAGCTGGTCATCCACTCGATAGTCTTTTATTCTATCAAGATAAAAGCTCACTGCCCTCTTGGGGTCCAGACGGTGAAGTCGCTCCTCCTCCTTGGAAGGGTGAGGAGGAGGATAGAAGGTAGGTAGGGTAATGGACTGTCCTAGATGGACAGGAGTTACCACCTTAGGCAGAAAAGCAGCCCTGGTCCTAAGAACCATTCGCTCAGCATGAATGGTCAAGAATGGGGGCTTTGAACTAAGAGCTTGAAGCTCACTTACCCTCCTTGCCGAGGTAATTGCAACTAGGAAAACGATCTTAAAAGACAACAACCTCAAGGGACTTCTATGTAAAGGTTCGAAAGGGTAACCCATTAGAAAAGTAAGCACCAGATTCAAGTCCCATTGAAGCTCAATAAAAGGAGTAGGAGGAAATTTATTTGAAAGGCCCTTCAGAAATCTTAAAACAACTGGAGATTTACATAATGAAGGCTGATCCGGCAGACAAAGAAATACTGATAAGGCCGAAAGATAACCTTTGACTGTAGCCACAGCAAACCCTTGCTGAGCTAGAAAAAGAGCAAATTGCAGTATATCGGATAAACGAGCCTTCAAAGGGTCAATAGATTTCTCCCCACACCAAGTAACAAATTTAGACCATTTGTATGAATAGATTGACTTGGTGGAGTCAAGCCTGGCCGAAAGAATGACATCCACCACATCATGTGGGACAGAAAATGAATTCAGGTTGCCCCGTTCAATCTCCAGGCATGAAGGTGTAAGGTCTGGAGGTGGGGGTGTAGAACCTGCCCCTCCATCTGAGAGAGGAGTTCTGCCCTGAGAGGGAGACGGAGCGGCGGGCACGAGGAGAGGTGGAGAAGATATGTGTACCACACCCTTCTTGGCCAATCCGGGGCGATCAATATGACTTGGGCCCGGTCTTGGCCTATCTTCCTCAGCACCCGAGGAATCAAGAGTATGGGAGGAAACGTGTAAAGGAGTTGTGAGTCCCAACTCAACTGAAACGCATCCCCCAAGGCTCCCTGCATCGGAAACTGGAGGCTGCAGAATGACGGGCAGTGAGCATTCTCGTGAGTGGCGAACAGGTCCACCCGAGGAGTTCCCCGCGTCCGAAAGACGTGACAAACTACCTCTGGATGAAGCCTCCACTCGTGGTCGGCTGAGAACTGCCGACTGAGACTGTCTGCACGCACGTTCAGAACTCCGGCCAGATGATTTGCCATCAGACAAATCTGATGATCCTGAACCCAGGACCAGAGACGCAGACCATAGGTGCATCCAAGGCCTACCAGGGGTTGCAGCATGTATTGTGCCACCCCTGGCTGGCCATCCAAACTGACACCACAGGCTGATCACTCAGCCTGGGCAAGGTGGTGTAATCACCCCTTGCTTAGACATAGTATACCTATATCTACCCTTATATATAGACACATATGTACCTATAAGTCACTCCTATGGCAGGCCTTAACAATCCTGGAGGCAGAGTGCTTGGTTTTATGTGAGAGGTTGCCCTAGCATTAGCTGAGCCCCTCTGCAGCTTTCAGAACCATGTCCTTATAGCTGTTCTACGATATAGCCATACCATATACTCTTAAGTGCATTATAATCCTCGCTGTTAATGCTAACTTTGGTTTGGATTTTATTAAAACATGTCGTGTAAGGTGTCAAATGCTTTGGAATACTACCCCCCCGACACGAGTCTGACCTCCTGCTGCTGGACGAAACTCCGGCAGGGGAGGCATGGACAATAGGTTTCCTGCCTTGGGAGGGGCTAGCACTTCCCCAGACAGGCTTTTAGTGTATTGGGGCAGGGAGGGCTGCAAAATGAGACACTGCCTGGGGCACACAAGGTGCTCCATGCATAGCCAGGTTCAAACCAGTTGCTGGGTCACTACAGCCCCAGCTCTGGTGCGAAACTGGACAAAGAGAAAGGGGTGTAACCACCCCCTTCTCAGGGTCCACCCATAGGAGGGACCTAGCAGGTAATCCAGCCCCTTAGTTTGGTATAAAGTTAGGAGCTGTGTCTAGAGACATCAGATTATCCTGGAAAGAAACTACGACACGAAACTCTTGGTCTTCGACATTCTATGCTGACTAGAAGACTGAATAAGATCTCCCTTGTAGTCAAGGAGTGACCACCCTGTTCAAACAGGCACCACCAGTAACTTGCCGGTTTGCTTTGTCAGCGCTCCCGACGGAACCCAATGATTCAGCTACTCAGGACTAGACTTCCAGACTTCTTGGACTCCGACCCACATCCACAGCAAAGCTGAGACCCGTGGCGGACACGAGAGATGTGGGACCAGACTCCCTGGACACCCTGCAAATTGCTAACTGCATCGACTCCTGAGGTAACTCGCAGTTGTGCATTGGGGCACGAGAAGCCCCAGACCCGAGCAACATCTTCACCAGAGCTCAGCCCTCCACACTCCACGAGTGCCACGTGGGGCACGCTCCTGCATTTCAGCTCGACGCGTCTTCCCGGTTGCTAGCCCGTTGGCTAGTGAGCCCCCTGAAGACAATCCTTTTAATTTTCAATGCTTGCCTGGTTGCTCTGGCTTGTTCTAGCTTCCTTCCAAAAGAGAAGCTCCTCAGACCTTGCTGGTCTGAACTGAAGTGAATCTTCACATCCTGTGTGGGTTGCGGTTATCAAGGCTTGTTGGGTCCAATCCGGATACCCACACCGCAGTCAACTAGAGCCTTCGTGGGACAGCTCGACTCCAGCTCCTGGTCGTCGTCGACGCCTCCTGGTCTTCGTGGCTGCAGAGACAAGCTTCACTTCTTCACCTGTTTGCATCGCGACATCACCTGGTTCCATCCTGGTTTCATCCTGGTCACTGGCTAGTGACCCAGACTCTGTCCCCTCTGCTTTCAGGTTCTTCAGCTCCTTGATCCACCCTTGGGTCCACCCGGACACTCTTCCTTCGGCCGCCTGCAGCACTTCTTTTGCAGGTCTCCATTGAAAGCATCGACGAAACCCGACACGAAAAGACACCTATGCACCCGGCTTCCCTGGGTGAGGTAACTCAAGTACTCCGGTGCTCCCGTGGGTATTAACTATCCAAGTGTCCTTGTTTAAAGGGGTTTCACCGTAGTCCACCCGGAAGTGTCCCTAATCAGTAACTTTGTGACTTCTTTGTTCTCCATTGTAAGTCAATGGTAGCTTGCGTCTGTGTTCCCACACTGTACGCGTCTCCCGTGGGTCTCCTACTTCCATACCTTTGGTCCTGTAGTGTAGCCCCAGTGATTCCCTAGGCCCTAGGCCTATTCACCTTTCCTGAAGTGGTTCTTATACCACTTACTTAGTATATGGTTCGTAAGGCCCCTAGGGCAGAATTATATTTGTGCAAGTTATAGTATGCTTAATGAGTAACTTGTTTTTTTTTTTTTTTTTTAAATATTTTTATTGAAATTTTTTCTAGCACACACATAACACAAGGTACAGATAACTTAATGCATGTCATAAATCAAGTACTAAATCAAAAATACTATCAAGAAAAAACACATATTGATACAAACAGAAACCCATTAAAGATAGAACTAATACATCAGTCTACAATCGCAATTGATCTTCCTTTCCAGCGATGTATCGGTTCCCAAATTTTCCTCCCCCACCTTTTTTTCCTTTTACCTTTTTTCTCGAATATACCCTTTTCAAGGTTAAACGTCCCCAGTAATAAGGCAATCCACTGTTGCAAGCCCGGGGGGAGGGGATCAAGCCAAACTCTAGCAATCAACAACCTGTAAACTGCCATCGCTACAAATAAAAATTCGCTATGTGCGCCTACACAGTCCCTAACTCCTAACATAATTACAGTTGGAGTTAGGGTTACATTTAAAGCCAGTGTACGGGCCATAAAATCCTCAATATCCTTTAATAAGGATTTTAATTTGGGGCAGAGCGCAAATATATGAATGCTATCTGCAGCCATGGCATTGCATCGCCAACAGCTAATTCCTGAAGTTGCACCCCACTGTGCTATACGGTCAGGCGTATGATATAGTTGGTATAACGTTTTAAAATGTTGTGATTGTAGTGGGGCAGAATAGAAAATTGAACAACCTAGCTCCAAGGACGACTGAAAGGCCTCCCCTGATATCCCTAATTTCCCCGCCCACTTAATCCCAAATCTATCAATATCATCCTTCTTTGAACCAGCCAGCTGGGCGTAGAAATAACGAATGGAGCACACCCCACTTTGCTCAATTGTCTCCATGATATTGCTTATGCCAAATCCACCTGGCCCTCCTTTCTTCTTAAGAAAAAAACTCCTGATCTGCAAATACTTGAAAAAACTATATCTTGCTATACTAAATCTATCTAGCAGATCTGAAAATAAAAGAATGTTTCCATCAGGATCTAAGATATCTCCAAATTTCTTAATACCTTTTCTATCCCAATCCGCCATAATAGCATCCGAAAAGACTTCAGGGGGTAAGGACTTATTTCTATACAATCTGATATATCTGTTAAATCTCCCTAGACCGCAGTTTTTTGCAACAGCAGACCATACATTATGAGCAGCAGCGACTGTCTTGAAGCGAGTTCGTTTGAAATAAGATGAATCAATACATTTTAAAAAAGCATTTGCTGTATCCTCGCCCAATACAATTGCATAAATCATAGTTGAAACAGCTCTTACTTTCGGGTTCCCTTCATTAGCGCCAATTAAGCCTTGAATGTATTGCAAGACTGATGCCCAATAATAGAACCTAAAATCAGGAACCCCCCAGCCTCCCCTCTCCCTTGGTAAGGTCATGAACTTATATGCCCGTCTCGTCTTCCCATAAGACCAAATGAATTTATTTAAAATCGACTCCAGTTTATTAAACCATGTTGACTCAAACAATAACGGAATTGTACGAAAAAAATAAAGAAATTTAGGAAGTATAATCATTTTTATGATATTAGTGCGGCCCACTAACGACAATCGGAGGTTATTTATCCTTAGCAAGTCCAAGTTGACTTTTGACAGTAAAGGCGAGATGTTACGCTCAACTACTGTCCCTAAATCAGGTGAAATTTCAACACCTAGGTATACTGCAGAGGAAATCACTCGAGGATCATTACATTGAGTTGCTTGGTTTTTGATAATCTGTGTTTTAGCTCTATTGAGCTTATAACCGGAAATGTTACCAAAATCTTGGGCCTCGTGTTCTATTACTCCTATTGCCATACAAGGATCGGAGGTAATTATCGCCACGTCATCTGCGTAGGCCAGAACCTTCACTACTAAATCGTTTACACACAATGGGGAGATGCTGGGATTAAGTTCGAGCCTACGCAGATATGGATCCATATATAGTGCAAATAAAAGAGGGGAGCTAGGACAGCCTTGCCTAGTTCCTCTCCTAATCCGCACCGCCGCTGATAGCTCCCGATTAATTTTAATTCTAGCCGTAGGATCTCTATAAAGAACCTGGATTGCTTTTATAAAATTATCCCCAAACCCAAAAGTTCTCATTAGCTCCCATAAATATTCCCAAGCTACCCTGTCGAAAGCTTTTTCGGCATCTAGAAATAGAGCCGCGACAGGGCCGCCTGTAACCTCCATAACATCAAAGCAGGTAATCACAGTCCTAATATGTTCAGTAGTCCCTTTCCCCGGGATAAAACCATGTTGGACAGGGGTAACCAACTTTTCTATTACAACGGACATCCTTGTGGCCAAAATTTTTGAGTATAGCTTTACGTCGGCATTCATTAAAGCAATAGGTCTATATGACCCAGGAGCTGTAGCGGGCTTCCCTTTTTTCAAAATAACAATAACCTCCGTCTCGCCCCAAGAATTAGGGATTGAGATACCCCTCTGGGCTTGAATAAGTGTATCCAGAAGTTCTACCCTAAAGTCTGAAATAAAGGTTTTATAAAATTCAATTGGTATCAAATCTGGTCCTGCAGCCTTCGATGAAGGGAGATCTGCTAAAGCTAACATCATTTCTTCTAGTGTAATGTTGGCATCAAGTAAAGTTTTTTCCTCTGTCTCTAATTTTTTGAGTTGGATATCTCCTAAAAAATTCCTGATATTCTCAACTTCTGGCTCTATCTCCCTATCATATAATTCCGAATAGAATTTCCAAAATTCTTTTCTTATTCCCTCAGGGTCCGAGATTAAATTGCCTGAACTGTCAACTATATTTTTAATGTCCCCTGCATTAGCTTTCTGCCTAGCTCTGACAGCAAGAATGTGACCAATCCGTTCACTAAACTCACACGCCTGCTCTTTCTTCATTAAGTAACTAGCTACGGTCTTCTTAGTAATACAGTCCGCTATTTCTGCCTTTAAAATCATGATCTCCAGTAACTGATGATCCAAAGGGAGCCCCCCCAATATTAACCTGCTTAGTTCGGACTCAGCATTCAGAAGGGAATTAACTTGTTGATCGAACAACTCTCTTTCCTTTTTTCGTTTATAAGTTGAGAAGCTTATTGTCTCTCCTCTAACGCCTGCTTTGAACGCATCCCAAATAAAACCACTGCTAGTGCTACCCCTGTTGTTTAACCAAAACTCCCTAATCCATTTTTCCATATGCTTACGATAACCCTCGTCTTGTAACAGAGCTCGTTCGAAAGTCCATTTATATATTTTCCTGCCTACTCCAGATAAGCTCAGTGACAATAATAATGGATTATGATCTGAGACTAACCGAGGGAGTTTTTTGATCTGTGTATTACCTAGCAAAACATTAGATATTAAAAAGTAGTCCAGTCTTACTGTTATATTATGGGGGGCTGAAAAATATGTATCTCCATCTAAATGCGGGTGCAGGTTGGCCCAGACGTCAGATAAAGCATTGTTCGAGGCCAAATTCGCGATCGCTCTGTGTACCCTTTTCTTCCTCCCTGTATAAGAATGACCTGATTGTAACTCAATGTTCGCCGGTCGACTAATGTTGAAATCACCACAACAGACAATCGGTTCTGCCCACGTTGGGAGTTCATCATCTAGAAATTGAAAAATATCTGGGTCATCGCACGTTGAACCATACACAGAAACCAAAGTGAACCTAACCCCTCTGAAACTGATCTCTATAATCACCCATCTACCCCAAGTGTCTTCTTTACTCCTATGTACAGTACAATCTGCGCTTTTTCCCAGAATCGCCACCCCACGAGTTTTGGAGGCTTGTTTCGTATAAGCTAGAACTTTAAATCCAGTTTGATCTAAAAGAAAACCCTTGCCACCCTCCACATGAGTTTCCTGTAAACAGATCAGATCAGGAGATATTGATTTACAAAAAGCTGAGACCCGCAGCCTTTTTTGGAGATCATTAAGACCACAAACATTAAATGACAAAATTCGACAAGACATCAAAAAACATCAAAAGTTAGCACCAACTTCGAATTCCATCTCTTAATCAAGCCCAGGGCTTCCTTTGTCCTCCATTTAAACAAAACCTGAATCTGCTGCAACCTGTATTTCGTTGTGTATAGTGTGTGCTTTTTCCTCCCACCCCTTAACCCTCCCGCCTCCCTGAACCCTCCCATCGTGCCCCTCCCCCCTCCCCCCCTACAGGCAAATAGGCCACGCATGACCTATATGTGGACGCCGGGGACGCAGCAGCCGCCACACCTCCCCACTGCCAGCCGATATTGCAAACATATCAAACTGAATCCATTACATTTTCTCCTTATGACCCAAAACTTCTATCATATAAGCTTTTGCCTTAATCTCTGAAAAGAAAATTTTAAACTGGCCCTTGGTCACAATTTTCAGCTTTGCAGGGTAAAGCAAATAGGCTTCAGAACCCAAAGCCTGGATATGCGGAATCATATGCCTCAGCCTCCATCTGCGTTCAACTGTGGCGTGGCAAAAGTCTGGTCTTGCAAAGAACGTAATGTTGTTATAGGTACGTCTTGACTCTGGCTTTGCTTTGTCCAGTATCAGCTGTCTGAGAAGGAAATTCCCTACATATATTAGCAAAGCCCTTGGTTGCCCCTTCTGACCTCCAGCCTGGCCCCTTTTAACAAAAAAAGGGAAACGGTGGGCTCTTTGAATTTCTATTTCCCACTGCCAACTAGCTAACTCCGGGAAAGCCCCCTTTAGCAAATTCACAACAAACAGCCTGGGGTCCTCCCCTTCCAGTCCTTCCTCCACACCCAGCAGTCTTATGTTATTCCGACGCTGCCTATTCTCGAAGTCTTCAAGCTTCCAGTTGACGTCCTCTGCCACTTTTTGATGCTCTTCCTTATATGATTTCAGACCTCTCAGATCATCCTCCACCTTACTAGTCCTTTCCTCCACATGTACCACTCTCTCAACCATCTCATCTTGTCTTTTACTTATACTTCTGAGTTTATTTTGAATCTTCCTAGATTCCTGTCTAGCCCTCCTACTCTCTCCTCTAGCCTCAGTCTGCATTAATTTCAGGGTGTTAAACAGCAGATCCAGCGTAACAGGAGGCTGGGAGGATTGAGCAGAGCCATGATCCCCAGTCAAAGTTGCTGGACTGTCCTGCTCCATGAAAGAAAAGGTGGTGGTTGAATAGTCCCATGCCAATTTTTTAGTAGGATCAGTGGTACTGCTTGCAGTGGAAGGTTTCCTTTTGAACAGGCGTTTCTTTTGAGAGGTTTTCCTTGCCGGAGAGCTGCTAAGTGAATCAATATCTGTGGACTCATCGGAGCCCACATCTTCAGAGGGCAGAGATCACGACTGAGTGTCTTCCTCCACAGAGTAAAACCTTTCTGCCGAGGCGGAGCCACTTGCAATACCAATTTCTGCTGAGGTGGAGGAATCGCCACCTGATCTAAACCCCCCACTCTCTGCATTTAGATCCATAGTCTCTGCCCATGTTAGGGGTTTATCGTGCGGTAGACTAGCTGCATTAATGCCACCTGTAGCAGCGGTCTCCTTACCCTCAATTATCTTTGACTCATGTAGCTCACCCCCCTGCTCTGCATGCTCTAATATCACAGCAGAAGAAATTGCATCTGAAATATCCCCAGGAAGCTGAGTGTGCAAAGCACGGCAGTCACTCAACGTCGACAGAATTATGCCTTTGCCTAAGCATATGCTTGTTTTTTTCCGGCTCCGTTCCTGCGCCTCTAACCCCTGGTTCAGACCGGTCACAGTACCATCACTTGTCTTGACCTCGATAATCCTCACTCCTGCAGCGCTTTTCTCTCCCAAGGAGGACACAGGCATTGCAGTGGCCGGCTTACCTGCTGCTGCTGCTGCCGGTCTTCCTGGTTGCCTAGCAGCCCCAGTATTGAGCAAGGCGTCTGCATCCACGTTGAGAACGCCAGCCCCACTGGCCCCACCGGCTCTCTCAGCGCTGAAACCGATAATCTCTAAAGTCTCTAAAGCCGTATCTGAAGCCGTACCTGCTCCGTCTGTTCTGCCCGCGACAAGAACGCCAGCGAGAACGCCAGCGCCAGCTCCACCGGCTCCGCCGGTTTCACCGGCTCCCCCAGCGCTGATCCCATTAATCGCTGAAGCCGTGTTTGCTCCGCTGCTACTGCCCACGCTGGAGTCCAAGATAATGCCAGGTTTGACTGCGGAGGGTCCGCTGCTTACAGACGCACTTGCAGGGATGTTTGCAAAACTTTCCGTGACGGTAGGCTGGCGGAATGCAATCTCTTTGGTCTTTGAACTGACAACTTGGCCTGCATCTTTTCCAGGCGCAGCGCCTTCTGCTTCGTTTCTTTTCACCGTTATTTTCTTAACACTTGTCACCCTTTTCTGCGCCGTGGCTAAAACCGGAGCTGGACCAATAATTTTATGCTCTGTCTTTGTTTTCTCTTTATCTTTTACTGTGGCTTTCAGTCCTTTAGCAGGCGGCATCCTGTAGCAGAGTCCTACTACCAGATGTAGAACCTTCGAAATAGCTTTTTTAAGGTGACAAGCTGTGTGTAGAAAAATGTTCCCTCGTTGTAGCCAGAGAGGGAATAACGCCGAGTTGCCAGACAGAGGCATGCATAAACCCTGCAGTTCTTAGTTTATTCAGCCATTGATAGTAGTCTGGCAGTGGAGAGGAAGAGAGTGCGACTCACTCACTGCACCCCACGGCGGCCATCTTGCCTCCAACTCACTGAGTAACTTGTAACGTATCTCGAACTCTGACCTCATAAAGAGTGCAGAGGGGTTGTGTTAGTAATAAATACATTTATATTTGATATATACCTTGTGTGGTGTCCTTTCATTTGGTATTCAAGGATTATATATGGTAAAACAGCTGGCTTCACATGCTCTCTGAAGTTTTAGCCTAAGACTGCTTTGTCCATGCTACCACTAGGATAGCTGGTCTATAAGGTTGACTTACAACCATCACCATAAGGGTTGTTTGGACTGATGCAGGGTGCCCACTAGAATAGTGGACATCATATACCAGGCCAACTTCTCACACCTGGTTCTATCAAGGTAGAAGCTCACCGGCCTCTTAGGGTCCAGACGGTGAAGTCTCTCCTCCTCCTTGAAAGGGTGAGGGGGAAGATAGAAGGTTGGGAGGGTAATGGACTGCCCCAGATGGAAGGGAGTTACCAGCTTAGGCAGAAAAGCAGCCCTGGTCCTGAGTACCATTCTTTCAGCATGAATAGTCAAGAACGGGGGTTTTGAACTTAGAGCTTGAAGCTCACTTACCCTCCTTGCCGAGGTAATCGCAATCAGAAAGACCGTTTTAAAAGATAACAACCTCAAGGGACACCTGTGCAAGGGCACGAAAGGTGAACCCCTTAAGAAAGTAAGGACAAGATTCAAGTCCCATTGAGGCACATAAAAGGAGTGGGAGGAAATGTATTCGTAAGACCCTTTAAGAATCTTAAAACAACAGGTGACTTAAATAAGGACAGGCAAAGGAATGCCGACAAAGCCGAAAGATAACCTTTCACTGTAGCTACAGCAAATACCTGCTGAGCCAAAGAGAGAGAAAACTGAAGAATGTCGGACAAGCGAGCCTTCAAGGGGTCAATAGACTTCTCTGGACACCATAAAACAAACTTGGACCACCTATAAGAATATATAGACTTGGTGGAATGCCACCTGGCTGATAAAATAACATCCACCACGTCAGGTGGGAGAGAAAAAGAATTCAGGTTGTCCCGTTCAATCTCCAGGCATGAAGGTTTAAGCTCTGGAGGTGGGGGAGTAGAACCTGACCCTGCGACTGCGAGAGGAAGTCTGCCCTCAGAGGGAGACGGAGCGGAGGGCACGAGGAGAGGTGGAAAAGATCTGTATACCACACCCTTCTTGGCCAATCCGGGGCGATCAATATGACTTGGGCCCAGTCTTGGCGAATCTTCCTCAGACCCTGAGGAATCAAGGGTATGGGAGTAAACGCGTAAAGGAGTTGTGAGCCCCAACTCAACTGAAACGCGCCCCCCAAAGCTCCATGCATCGGATACTGGGGAGTACAGAACGACGGGTCGTGAGCGTTCTCGTGAGTGGTGAACAGGTCCACTTGAGGAGTTCCCCACGTCCGAAAGACGTGACAAACTAGCTCCGGATGAAGCCTCCACTCGTGGTCGGCTGAGAACTGCCGACTGAGACTGTCTGGATGTACGTTCAGAACTCCGGCCAGATGATTTGACATCAGACAAATCTGATGGTCCTGAACCCAGGACCAGAGACACAGAGCCTCTCTGCAAAGGTAATGCGATCCCAATCCTCCCTGTTTGTTGACATACCACATCGTGGTAGTGTTGTCAGTTAGGACTTGAACTGACCGACCATGAAGGGAAGGGAGGAAGGCCTTGAACGCCAAACGTATCGCCCGCAATTCTAGAAGGTTGATGTGAAGCAACCTTTCTTCTGGAGACCAAAGACCCA
Source organism: Lissotriton helveticus (assembly GCF_964261635.1). Classification (NCBI taxonomy): domain Eukaryota; kingdom Metazoa; phylum Chordata; class Amphibia; order Caudata; family Salamandridae; genus Lissotriton; species Lissotriton helveticus. The sequence continues at coordinate 510,163,720 of NC_136068.1, read as the reverse complement.
TGATCTCCAGATCCCCCAGATGAGCACCCCACCCTAGGGTGGATGCATCCGTTATCACTGTGGCCAGCTATGGAGGCAGATGAAAGGGCTTTCCTTGAGACAGATTGCCTTCCACGCTCCACCAAGATATATCCGCCGCAGCTTCTCTGGAGATCCTCACTGACTCCCTGAGATCTCCGTTGTGTTGATACCTGTGGAGACACCACTGGAGTGCCCTCATGTGCCAGTGTGCATGGTTGACCAACAGAATACAGGAAGCCATCAGACCGAGCAGACGAAGGACCTTCAGGACTGGAACAACCGCTCCATTGTAAAATAAAGAAATCATTTCCTGTATGTCGAGAATCCTTTGTTGAGCTGGAAACACCCGACATACAGTGGTATCCAGTACTGCACCTATGAACAGATTGCACTGAGAGGGCACCAGGTGAGGTTTGGGCACGTTTATCAAGAAACCCAACCTGTACAACAACTGAGTTGTAATCTGCAGATGAAGCACCTTCTCTGGCGACTCCGCTTTGATGAGCCAGTCGTCCAGATAGGGGAAAACTGGAATCCCGACCTCCTGAGATGGGCTGCCACCACCGCCATCACATTGGTTAAGACTCGAGGTGCAGTAGTAAGACCAAACGGAAGAAATGGTGCGATCCTACCGTAAATTGGAGATACTTCCTGTGGGACTTCAGGATTGGAATGTGGAAATATGCATCCTGCAAGTCGATCGATACCATCCGGTCTTGCTGGAAGAACCTGCGCAAGGGTGAGCATCTTGAACTTCTCCTGCTTCAGAAAGAGGTTCAAAATCCTGAGGTCTAGGATTGAACGAAGTCTGACATCCTTTTTGGGGATCAAGAAATACCGGGAGTAGCATCCCTGACCCCTTTCCTGCTCCGGAACCACCTCTATCGCACCTATTCTCAATAACGCCAGGACTTCCTCCTGCAGGAGAAGTAGGTGGTCCTCTGAGCAAAATCCTTGGTAAGGAGGATAATTTGGGGGAAATTCCCAAAAGGGAAGAGCATACCCATTTTCTACAAGATTGAGAACCTAAAGGTCTGATGTGCCCAATTCCCAATCTTGTAGAAAATGAGTAAGCCGACCCCCCACAGGACCAACATGATCCAGAATGGTGGATCTAGGGCTGCTTTGCTTTGGCAGGAGGAGGGTGGGAAGAGGAAAAGGAGGAATAGGAGGCTTGATGACCTCGACCACGGGTCCTGTTGCTGCCCCTGTAGGATTTGTACAGGGAATTCTGTTGCTGCTGCTGCTGCTGTGGCTGTTTGTAAGAGCGAAAGGAAGACCTTCCGGATCCTCTGAATCTCTTATTTTGAGATCCTCTGGTTTGTAGACCTAGAGCCTTACTGTCTTTGAACCTTTCCAAGGCCGCATCTGCCTTCTTGCCAGACCCGATCCATCAAACGGAAGATCTATCAAAGTCGCCTGCACATCAGGAGAAAACTCAGAAGATTTCAGCCAAGCAGCCCTTCTGGTGGCAACAGATGAACCCATGACCCTTGCCACAGAGTCCGCAGTATCCAAACCGCTCTGGATTACCTCGCGAGCGGCAGCCTGCGTATCTGCTAGAACCTCACTGAATTCTGCCTTTCCTCTACAGGTATCTTTGGAACCAACTGCTTTGCGGAGTCCATAACAGCGTGAATATAACGCCCCAGAAGGCATGTTGCATTCGTAGATTTTAAAGCCATGCTGGCAGATGAGAAAACCTTTTTTGCTGATTGGTCCAATTTCTTTGACTCCCTATCACTTGGTACCTGAGGAAAGGCTCCGGTAAATTTCTTGGAGCAGGCTGCCTGAACTACCAGTCTCTCAGATGACGGGTGTGAAGACAAAAAGTCCGGATCCCCAGGAGCAACGCTATACCTCTTTGCTACAGTCCTTGATACCACAGGAGAAGAAATGGGCTTATGCCACACCTCCAAAACTGGCTCAGTAATAGCCTTGTTAAATGGCAGCATTGGCTCTACAACAGAAGAAGGGGTATGAAGCACCTCCGTTAAGATGTTAGATTTAAACTCTGCAGTAGGCAAATTCAAATCCAAGAGCTCAGACGCTTTTCTAATGACCGTGTGATACGGTACAACATCCTTTGATGGGACATCAAGAGTCGAAGAAAGCTCCCACTACCGAGTTAATTCCAGACCACTTGCCTCTTTAAGCTCTTCAAACAAGTTCTCAGGCTCTTGCAATTCTCCCTCCTCCATCTCCTCTGCTCGATACCTTTGTTCCTCCAATAGTCTTTGAGCCTCACACCTAGACCTCATCCTCGGGATCAGCGTCGATGGAGCTACAACCACTCCGATGGAGCCAGCGTCGTGTTCGGATCCGGAGGCACAGTCTGGAACATACGAGGTCGAGACGGAACCGGAGCCGGAGAAGATGGTATCGGCGTCGATGACCTCGGCACCGGGAAATTCCAGGAAGGCGCCGTCGGCATAAAAGACAAAAACGGTGCCTCTGCATAAGCCTGTGGAACACCCAGATTATAGGCCATTGGACCCATGGGACTAGAAGGTGCTCAAGAGGGGTACATAGCTCTCGAGAAGACGCCGTACATGGCATTCAAATAATGCGTCGGGTCTTGCCCCGGGTCTGGAAAGGGTGGGTATGGACCCATAGGCTGCTCCTGTCGTGGTACAATAGGAGTCGGGACAACTAGACCCGAGGGCGGATCCATCGGTGTCGAAGACCCTTCAGGCAATGCAGCTTCAACCTCCTCTCGAGATGGAGAGTGCGACGGCGCCGGGGAAGGATTCGAAGCCGGTGCCGGGGAATACTCCTGAGAAACCTCAGGAGAAGGCTCACCTTGCAACTCCGGATTCGATGGGACAGGAGAAGGAGAGATACAGTCCTTCCGATGTCGATGCCTCGGAGACTTCGACCTCGGATCCGACTCTTTTCCAGACCGACGTCGCGACCCATGCTTCTTCTTCTTGTGCTTCTTCTTAGATCGAGAAGCATGTCTCCAAGTCAACCTCGGAGCCGACCTCGACCTCGAACAGGATCTTGAACGTCTCCTACCTCTCTTCTCCTTCATTTTCGCTACAAGTAGCTTCGCCTCTCTCTCTCGCAGCGCCTTCGGGTTCATTTTATTACAGCTGGAGCATCCTTGGACGTCGTGGTCAGATGAAAGGCACTAAACGCAGTCCTCGTGCGGATCCATGATCGACATCAACTTCCTGCATGTCCCACAGGGCTTAAATCCTGATTTCCTCGATGACATGTCAAAAGGAAACAAGTTTTAACTCGAAATAAGTAACAGTAACAATGAAACACACAAGCTACTGTTGATCCCAAGGAAAAAATGTTAGCGTCTGCGATGCGAAAAAAGGGAACTGATGTCATCACACCGACGGGGTCCTTTTATGGATTCAGTGACGTCAGCGGAGCCGCGCACAATGCCGTGCTTCTGTGCCGTCGTCCACGTCGGCGTGACGAGCTACTAAATAATTTTCCGAATGTTGCTGACGCAGCGGATATTCACAAGGTGAGGAATCCACTGGCAGATGTATCCATCAGAAATCCTACCCTTATTTAGGCATTATCCATGCTAACGAAATGCAGGCATGGCTAGCTCCATCTGTCCAACCACGTCACATCGAGTTCTTGAAAAACCAGACTCTTTAGCCTTTGGGACTTCCCCTTGCTTGGATTATTGATTTCTCCAAGAACTCATTTATTATGCATGAACATCTATTCCTTAGGGGTTCATTCATGACGTTCTTCAGCCCGACTTTTACGTCAATACTGGCATTCCTAAACACCTTCAAGGTATAAATATATCCTAACTTGCCATGGTAAACCACGGTACGATCCAGCTGCATACTTGCACAGCTCGCCAGGGCAAGTTCGGAAGGAGATCGAGTCCCCACCTGACGCACTGACCAGACACTGTCATCCTCCTCGCAGAGAATCCAGCTCCAGTGTTTCTGACTCCCCTTGCGGGGTGTTAGAGATCAAGACCCGGAAAGAGATTCCAACCTCTCTCATTCTAAGATATGGAGCAGACTAGAACCTAGAGGGACTCTTGGCAACTCTTGGTAAAACCAAACTATAGTTAAGACTAGACTATAGCTAAACAACACCTACTTCTTACCTCGTAGTACACTTAGGTTAGGTACACTGGGGTAGAACTAGCTAGAAGCACCAGTTGAGTATTTATATTTTAGCCTGTGTTATTTATGTATGTATGTATTTTTATGAATATATGTCATAGCTACAAACGATGCTATTGCAGTATTATTTTATCTTACTGCTAACGCTGTACATATCATACTTCCCATTCTGTCTTGCGATTGTAGCAGCTCATATCTCTTGCACGAGAAATAAGACTGTTCAATAAGCCCTTTTTTATTGAAACGCATGTCTATCAATTTCTGTGTAACCTCTGTAGAAACGAAGCATGCACGATTGACTGAATGAAACTGTTAAACCCAGGATAGAAACTGAAAGTTTGGAATCATAGCCCCAATATCCCAGAATCGCTTCTCGGAAGGATAAGCCCGAAACTGCATTGTGTCCAGAACCGCTCTGATGAAAAGGAACTTTTGAGAGACTTCGGCATGTTTATAGTGAACCACAGCAGGTACAGGAGGCCTGCCATAGTTTGGAGGTGGGAGACGACCGCCTGGGGTGAGCCCACCTTCACCAGCCAATTCTTGAGATAGGGAAAGACTGGAACCCCTGATCTGCGCAGATGAGCTGTGACTACCGCCATCACTTTCGTGAACACGCAAGGGGCGCTGGTAAGGCCCAAGTGGAGCACGGTAAACTGAAAGGGCTTGTGGCCTACCGTGAACCGCAGGTAATGCCGGTGAGCTGGCAGGACAGGGATGTGAAAGTAAGGGTCCTGCAAGTCCAAGGCTACCATCCAGTATCCAGGGTTGAGGGCAGACAGGACCTGAGCCTTCATCAACATTCTGAACTTCTCCTTCCGGAGGAAGAGGTTGATGTTCCTGAGATCCAAGATAGGACGCAGGCCTTTCTCCTTCTTGGGCACCAGAACGTAGTGGGAATAGCAACCACAACCTACTTCTGGGGCAGGAACTCACTCCAAGGCTTCCCATTGGAAGTGCTGGACTCTGCGTTGACCCGAACATGGCACAGCCTGTGCTACCTGTCACTAGTGGTGTTGCAGGGTGTAGAGTGAATTGTGAAAACTTTTTGCCTATACATTTCTATCAGTTGTATTTTCGGCTGAGATTGCTGAGCAGACTAATTTGTAAGATGAAGCGTATTTGAGGGACAACAGTGCCAGACTTAGGCACCACTCTAGAGCTACCCGGTGGACTCCCACAAATCTGGATGAGCTGAAGATGTTCTTAGGTTTAACTTTTTTGATGGGCCTGATAAGGAAGCCATCACTGTCTTCATATTGGTCTACTAATACAGCTATATTTCCTGCAACCATTTATCATAATTGATATTTGCTTCCTCTTCAGATGTTACGTTTTGTTGATAATGCTTTTGCGTTGCCCCGAGATTACCCTGATTATGACCGTCTTGTTAAGGTTCGGCCTGTCCTTGATTACACTGTTAATCGATTTTCAGAGATCTATGTGACTGAGAAAGAAATAGCTGTGGATGAGTCTTTGGTATTGTTCAAGGTCCAACTGGTTTTAAGGAAGTACATTCCTAGCAAGAGGGCACATTATGGAATTGAGATGAATATGCTGTCTGAGAGTAGTACTGGATATGTCTATAATTTCAGGGTCTACACTGGTAAGGATTCCAGTATTGACCCGCCCTGGTTGTCTGTCCACTTTCCGAGTTACAGAGAAAACTGTGTGGGAACTGGGTAGAGGACTTTTTTTTAATAAAGGTCACCATTTATATGTAGATAACTTTTACACTGGTGTGCCATTGTTCAACGAATAGTTCAAAGTGGATGCTGTTGTTTGTGGCACAATCCGCTCTAACCATAAAGGTTACCCAAAAGAGCTGGTTTGTAAAAAACATTTGAAGGGGCAGTGCCTTGCGTAGTGATGAGCTTCTAGCTCTGACATTTTCTGGCAAAAGAGATGTCTATATGCTAACTACCATGCATGATGAAAGTACTTCACCTGTGACTGTTTGGGGCCAGGTTGCTGAAGTGCGCAAACCTGTTTGTATTTTAGACTACAATAAGCACATGGGTGGTGTAGATCGAGTAGAACAGAGGTTGGAATCTTACACTGCTGGTCGTAAGGCATATGTTTGATATAAGAAGTTGGCTATCCATTTATTCCATTTAGCAAGCTACAATGCCTTTGTAGTATTTAAGGATTGATCTACCGAGTCAACAATGTCATTTGTTCTGTTTCAGCAGTCTCTGATAGGCAGCCTTGTTTAGTGGAACAGGCAGGATTTCCGAGAGAAGCAGTGGTGGGGATGTGGCCAGATTGAAAGATAGCCACTTTCCTGATCACCTTCCTACCACGGCCAAAAAAGACTTTCCCGCTAAGAAATGTAGAGTCTGTGCCCAAAGAGGTGTGCAGAAGGAGAGTGTATGAACTGAGCCTATTGTCCTTCTAATCCTGGGCTCTATGTGCCCACATGTTTTAAATTGTACCACACGCAGGAGAGTTTTTGATTGCAACTATGAACATAAAAGTAAACTGACTGGTCCGTATGGTTTTATATTTTTTATTCAGATTTCACGATTGGCATTAGCGTGATGTATTTAGTTGGAGAATTTGTGCTTGTAATTATAGTTTTGTATCTACTGCCAATTGGTTTGTGTTTTCTTTTTTGCATAAAAAATGTGATGGCGGTAAGTGTGGATTGGCGCTTGGCTGGCGGTGTACGTGGACTGGTATTTGGCTGGCGGTGTGCATCGACTGGCACTTGGCTGGCAGTGTGAATGGCTGGTGCTTGGCTGGCAGTGTACGTGGACTGGCGCTTGGTTGTGGTGTGTGAGTAGTGACTGGCTGCTGGTCACAACACACACTGCCAGCCAAACGTCAGTCCACACACTCCATAAGCCAGTGTTGTTGCTGTGTCAAGCATGTGGATGTATGAAAGTGATGGGCCCCTGAATGGTGCTGCTTGTTAATGTAAGTGTTGTAATGTGCTGGGCCCTTGACTGGCAGTGTGAACCAATTAAGCCAGTACGGCAGGTCTACGAGGCCAAGGCCCTTGGCTCTGCACTACATGGAGCCGAGCTGTGGGGCTTTGAGAAGCTTGAGTCATTACAAACATCAGAAAACAAATTTCTCAGGGCAATCACTGGTCTCCCTAAAAGTACTCCTTTACTCCCACTAAGGTATGATCTGGGCAGGAAGGCTGTAGTAGACATAGCTAGGCTTCGTCCAATTTTATATTGGAGGAGGCTCTGGACTACCCCCGAGCTTTATCATTATGCCGAGGGATTTCTAGCTATAATTAAAGCGGATGTGTTTCATAAAATAGGTTGGTTAAAGGTCCTTAGAACTATGCTGGGTGATCTTGGTCTCCAACTGCTCTGGGATGATCCTATAAGTTCTCCATTCCCAAGCAAAAAAGTTTTAAAGGAAATATATTGGGAACATGTGGCAACCCGGAATTGGAGAGTCACAAAGGCTGGCTCTATGGCTGGAGGTTATTTAGAAGCCAAACTGTATCCCAGTTTAGAACTTTATTGGGATGCTATTACCTCGCCTAGAGATAGGAAGCTCCTTTTTCAAATTAGAGCTGGTGCTCTCCCCCTTAGGTCCTTAACAGGCAGGTGGGGGGGGGGGGTTATCTAATAGCAACTGTCCAGCCTGTGGAGCACATAAGGAAACTATTGGTCACTTCTTATTTGCTTGTAGAACCTATGCTGAACCCAGGCGCATTTGGTTAACACCTGTGTGCAAAAACTTAGGTACCACTAGTAGTGATGTAGCTTTAAGAATAATTTGCACTAGCACTTTTCTGCCCCTAGTTATAGCTACAGCTAAATATCTTGGATGGGCATGGACTATCAGACAGAGGGTTTTAGGCAGCTGACTGTTTTTATAGTATTCAGGGATCATCTGTATTTTATTTTACCCGCATACTCTATTTGCAACTTTTAACAATGAATTAATGTCTTTTCAAATGTAATGGTGCTTTTTTATTGATGTTTTTTATATTGTGATTGTATGTGCTTTTATGAGAAAAACCCGAATAAAGCATCTTTGACTTGACTTGGCAGTGTGAATGGTCTTGTATATGTCACGAATGTCAGGTGTGTGACTAGCCTGAAAATAGTTTGGTGACTTGAGTCATTGGCTCAGGTTTTTAACCTTTAAACTATTAACAGTGCATTTCCTTTTCGTTAAATCTCTTGTTAGTAAAATTTTACACTCTTAACCTTCACTCACCCTCGAGCCAAATCAAACCAGTATATGTGTGTACTTGAGGAATAGTTCGTTGGAAAGTAATATTTGCATCTTCTGGCTTTCTTTGCCAGGGTGTACATTGTCTCTACATTGTTTGCTGATGTGAGTGTTGTAATGTGGTGGGCCCGCTGCTTGCACTGTGAATGGTGTTGTATGCGTCATGTATGAAAGGTGTGTTAATGGCCTGTAAAGAGGTTGGTGCCTTGCCGTGGCTTTACATCTCACAAGCTGTGTCATTGTTTTAGGTTTTTGACACTTTAACTATTAACAGTACATATGCATTTTGTGTAATCTCTTGTTAATAAAATCTAATATACTGAACAATCACTCACCCTCGTGCCAAATCCAACCAGTATGTGTGTATACTTAATGAACAGTTGGTTGTGAGGTAATATTAGCATTTTCTGGCTTTCTCTGCAAGGGTGTACATTGTGTCTATGGAAAATCTACCAATTCTCTATATTTTCATATAGTAGAAACCCAGGGGGTACAGGGTGGTGTCCCTCTCGTGGATTCCAACATGTTTCCTTACCCAAAATGCCCTGCAAACCTCTAAATTTGAATACAGCACACATTTTCCTTGCATTACTGAGCCATTTTCTTCTAGAATCAGAAAGACTCCACAAATGTCCTACAGCCCAGCATTTCCCCAGGCCTCCCGATAAAAATGGTACCTCACTTGTGTGGGTGGGTCAAGTATCCGCCACTGGGTAGGGCCCAAAACGTATTGTGGATGCATCAAAAATTATAAATCACAAAAAGAGCTGGTTTTGCACGGGGGTCACCTGCGTTCTTGGCCCAGAGCTTGGTGGCCATGTAGCGAAACCTACAAAACACAGACATTTCTGAAAACTAGACATGCGGGGAGCCCAAGAATGTTTGGCTTGCATGGATTTCCCAACGCTTTCCTACACATAATCGATGACAAACCTCAAATTTGTCTAAAAACAACAACAAATGTTTCTAAAATTTGTGTGTGGGAGAGTTGTGGAATCACTGGGCCAGCACACATTTCCTACCACTCAGCGTTCCCCAGAGACTCCTGATAAATATGGTACCTCACTTGTGTGGGTAGGCCTAGTGTCCGTGACGGGAAATGGTCCAAAACGTATTATGGAGGCATCAAAAATGACCAATCACAAAACGTCCTGGTTTTGCAATGGGGTCACCTGCATTTTTGGCCTCGGGCTCAGCGGCCATGTAAGGAAATCTAGTAAACGCAGACCTTTTTTAATACTAGACACCCGGGGGAGTGCAAGGATGTGTGGCTTGTGTGGATTTCCCAACGTCTTCCTGCCCAGAATCCCTGGCGAACTTTACATTTTGCTAAAGAAAATCACATTTTTCTCACATATCGTGGGTAATCGCTGTGCCTGCACACATTTCCTACCACCCAGCATTCCCCTTGGTCTCCTGATAAAAATGATACCTTACTTGTCTGGGTATCCAATGCAAAGTCAACCTAAAAACCTATATAAACAAAAATATAGCGCGTAGAACTCGCTGTCCTATCCCCTCAATCTCTACTTTTTTTACCTTTCCCAGCTGCAGGGCCTTGGCCTATCCACACAAGTGACGTATCATTTTACTCGATCAATCCATAGGTTCACTTTTACATTTTTTTCAAGTGGCAAATTTTCATCTATTGCAATTATACATGAAGTGGTTATTATATAGAACACCATCCGTCATGTATACATGGAATTATGTCACAAATTATGTATGCCTGTTTTGGATGTGCTCAAGAAGGGGTAGGATGCTGGACGTATTTCATCTTCTCATGCACAAAAATTAAGGGATATTGGCAGGACATTTCACAGTATTGTCGTATGTATCTAGGCTTGGTATTTTCTGCAGATCCTCAATATATTTTCCTGTGAAACTCTTTGAATTGGAAAACGAGCTTAGGAAATCATAAAAGAATATATGTAATAACCTTGGTAGCATGTCCTCTAATTTTGCAAAATTGGTGGTCTTGGAAGATACCTTCTGTTTAGCAATGGAACATGAACATGTTAAAAGGTTAAAGATTGTGAAAAGTTATATGCCTTAAGGTCGGAGTCTATGTGGAATTTTGTTGAATTGTGGGATTTGTGTGTATAGTAGAAACCAATGTTTAATAATACCTGGAGGGGGGATAAGATAGACATCTCTTTATGATTATTCTGCAAATAATTGTTTTTATTTTTCAATGTACGTCAAATGAATTTTGCATAATTTCTCCAACTAAAACCGGAGTTATAGATGTTTATTTAGATTAAAGTATGTAGTGAATGGCCTTGAAATTATAGTGAGGGACTTGCCTAAATAGAGAAAATCCAAGTGCGTCTTTTAGCCTAGTTGGTTTTTGGGCCCTCATACACTCGACAACATGCATCTATTAGACAACAGTCAAATAAACATTTGGTGCCCTTGCACTTTAAGAGTTTAGGAAAACATTGGCAGGAATCCTACAATGCAAAGACATTGACTGTTGATAGGCATTGTTTAGGTTATAATTTATCCGGAGTGTGTTGGTAAACACACAACTACAACCATAGACCAAATTGATGGCAAAGGATACATTCCAAGCAATCAAACACAAAGTAGGAGCTCAAGTGTAAAAAAGAGTTTGCCTTCACCATGATCAGGTCTGCTTTCTCCACAAGTTTTACACTCGCACGAGTGCTGAGATGTCCAATAAAAAATCATCTACAAGTTCTACTACTTGCGGCCCTAATCTTATCAGGATAGCTGCATTTTTTAAAGCACACTACGGTATAGCCCTTTCGTCATCAACAAAAGATTTGAAAAACAATAATCATTTTTATTCTAGTGACTGGTGTCTGAAGCTTCGTAGTAACATCATGATACCAAGGGAACCAGATTCCTCTGAGATTTTTTGAGATCTTAAAAACAGAACTACATTACATCAAGCAACTTACTATTTCCTGATTGCTCTGGACTGGTAACATCTGGAAGAGACAAGAACGAGGAACTTGGTGATAATAGAGCCTAATGACAGCTTTTTCAACTAAAGAACAAGTTACTTACCTTCGGTAACAATGCATCTGTAGGAGACAGATTTTAATGCATACGACAACCCATTGAGAGATGGTGCATTTTTGTACAGCCCGACTTTTCTTCGCCCCCACATATCCAACAAAGAGTTGATTGTCCACCCGGAAATCTTTTGTGTGGTCAAGATAGAAAGACAGCACACGTTTTGGGTCCAGATGGTGGAGTCTCTCCTCCTCCTTGGAGGGGTGCAAAGGTGGCTAGAAGGTGGGAAAAGTGATGATCTGTCCTATATGGAAAAAAGGAAACCACTTTGGGAAGAAAATAGGGCATTATGCGCAGAACTACTTTACCCGGATGAACGGCAAGAAAAGGAGGTTTTGAAGACAAAGCCTGAAGCTTACCCACCCTGGAGCAGAAGTGATGGCAACAAGGAAAGCTGTTTTCAAAGTGAGGAGTCTGAGAGGACAGTAGTGAAGAGGTTCGAAGGGAGCACACTTAAGATAGGGTAAAACTAGGTTGAAGTCCCACTGTGGTAATATGAATGGAGAAGGGGGGAAAAGGTGAGCAATGCCCTTTAGAAGTACGAGTTACTTACCTTCGGTAACGATGTATCTGGTAGAGACGTTGTCTAGCCGCAGATTCCTTAACTTAGAATATCCCCAGGCGTCAGACTGGATCCGGAATTTTTTTTCAGCACCTCTGCGTGCAGGGGGACGGCGCCACACGACCCCGCCCTGACATCGTCCATGTACGTGACGTCAGCGACGTCATATTAGTCCCTCCCGGCGCACTGATGAGAGTTTTCTTTGGAGAAAATTTTCTGCTGCACAATGCGGAGCTACCAACAAAAAACTGTGAAAGTATGGGAACAGTGTATGAGGGATGAAAAATCTGTGAATAAAGAAGGAGGATGGTGGAAGACACCATCATAAAAGACAGAATTAGACACTGCCAACATATAAGTGAAAAGCTGTGGGAAAAGCCACGCAAGCTAAGCGAAGACCCTTCCCTGAGTGCAACAAGGGAAAAAAACATCTCAACAGACCAAAATAGACTGATATTGCCATGTAGAACTGTGTCGTTTACTAAGAACGGAGCACAGAAGAAAAACTGGAAAGACTGGCCCTATCCCTATAATAATGGAGGTTGAAACTAGCGCACAACCGACCCCCAAGAGGACAACCAAAAGGAGACCAGGGCCCCGAATCAATAGAAAAGAGTGGAAGGAAGGGAAGGTAACTGGAGAGGAAAACAAATCTCCTTGTGCCGTATTACAGAAAAGAAGCCCCTCAGCAGAGGTTAACTGTATATGGAAACACTCAGAGGGGAGCCACAAACTGAACTCCTGTGAGAGCAAACCCAGTGGCAATTGAAGAGGCCAGGGGTAAACACCACTCTGCAAGGTTCTCGCAGAACAGGGAGGCTGGGTGGGCGTTAAGGAATCTGCTGCTAGACAACGTCTCTACCAGATACATTGTTACCGAAGGTAGGTAATCGTACTTCTGATAGAGACATCTAGCCGCAGATTCCTTAACTTAGAATAGATACCACAGCCATACCCCAAAGGGGAGGTGGGTCTGTGACAGAACAACAGAAAGCGCCAGGCACCCGATCCGACAACAGAGTGGTGGATAAAGGGGGGAAAGCTTTGGCAGAACAGCCAGACAGAACCCCAAGCAGCTCGAAGAGCAGAAATAACGGGATAGTAGATATCCTAAAAACGGCAGAATGGCACTACACCATACCCGTATAAAAATGACAGGTAGAACGGCATGAGCCCTTTACCAGAGCAAAGAGAGAGAGAGAGAGAGAGAGAGAGAGAGAGAGAGAGAGAGAGGGGAACACTCTCCGCGTAGTGGCGCACGGTGAGTAGACCGACCCAAACTCGAAAGGAACTTGAAGAGATGCAACCCGAGCCCAACAGACTCGCCTATAGAAGGAAGCCAAAGGAACCGGTGTCTCAAGATCCCAAAGGCAAGAGCTAGAACCTGAGCAATGCGCTGGGATTCGCCGGCGGGACAAGAAACACGCCAAGTGCACACCTAATCCTAAAAAAGGGTAAGTAGGGGCAATTAGCATCAATTTTAAAACCCGCTGAAGCAGGTGGAAATATGCAACAGGCAAACGGCCATAGAGACCTTAAAGTGGCTCACACAAGAAGCATAGGAGTGCCCGACCGGGCAGTATGAAGCCAAAGTGAGAAACAACCCACAATATAGACTTGCAGGCAGTAGCCAAGGACCATTGACATCAGAAGAGTTGTCCCGCAGACATAGCTTTAACAATAGTAGGTGATAATTTGGAAAAAAGGCATATCCGAAGGAAGTGTCCAAAACACCAAGTTAACGAATGGTGGGAAGAGTCTCAAAATATGAGACCAACACTACAGAAAAGACACGTACAGCGTCGAACACAACAAAGGGAGCGTATTTCAAATTGGGAAATCACCCCAGTAAGCGGAAGCAAGGAGGAACCCATGGCAACTTGCAACAATTCAGAAAAGCTCCCCCACACATGAAGATATTGGTCCAGACCTCGCAGCCTCGAAAGAGGTGGCGACATAGGAAGAGGAATGTAGGAGGATGGATATCTGACTATGGTTACCCCCAACTTTTTGCCTAGTGTTTAGCTGGTTTTCGACTTAGTTGGCCTGGGATCCTGCCATTCAGGGCCCCAGGCTATCTGCTCTCACTGTAAAATGGACTCCATGTACTTTAGGTACATACCTAATTGGATGTTGGGTTACCTTGTGAGCCCCTGAATAGTGTACCATAGGTACCCAGGGCATAGGTGCATCCAAGGCCTACCAGGGGCTGCAGCATGAATTATGCCACCCCTGGCTGGCCATCCAAATTTACACAACTGGCTGATCACTCAGCTGGGGCAAGGTCGTGTTATCACCCCTTGCTTAGGTATAGTATTCCTATACCTACCATTATATATAGACACATATATTCCTATAAGTCACTCCTATGGCAGGTCTTAACAATCCTGGAGGCAGAGTGCTTGGTTTTATGTGAGATGGTGCTCTGGCATGAGCTGAGCCTGTCTGCAGCTTTCGGAAACATGTCCTTAGAGCTGTTCTATGATATAGCCATACCATATACTCTTAAGTGCATTATAATCCTTGCGGTTATTGCTAACTTTGGTTTGGCTTTATCAAAACATGTCGTGTAAGGTATCATACGCTTTGTAATATTACCCCCTCGCCAGTTCTGGCGACGGGGGTAGCATTCCACCCTTCTAGAGGGAGAAGACATGTTTTTCCTGTTAATCCCGGTTAAAGTTAACCAGAGCCTCAGCATCACAAAATGGATGCTGCTGCCACAGACACAAGTCTGACCTCCTGCTGCTGGGAGTCCTTCCAGTGAGGAAGGCTTCCACAATAGATTTCCTGCCTTGGGAGGTGCTAGCACCACCCCAGACAGGCCTTAGTGTTTTGGGCAGGGAGGGCTGAATGAAATGATACACTGCCTGGGGCACACAAGGTGCTCCATGCATAGTCCGGTTGAAACCAGTTGCTGGGGCACTCAAGCCCCAGCTCTGGCGCGAAACTGGACAAAGGGAAAGGGGTGTAACCACCCCCTTCCCTGGTCCCACCCATAGAAGGGACCTAGCAGGTAATCCAGCCCCTTTGATTAGTATAAAGGTAGGAGCTGAGTCAAGAGACTTTAGATTTATCCTGAACTGAAACTTGAAACGAAACTCTGGACCTTCGACATTCTACTGCATCTAGAAGACTGAAGAATCTCCCTTGTGGTCAAGGAGTAACCACCCTGTGCAAACAGGCATCATCAAGCGATCTGCGGTTTGCTTTGTCGAAGCTCCCGCCGGAGCCCGAGCACAGAGCCCAACAAGACCTGTACTTCCAGACTTCTTTGACCCCGATTCACAGCCACAGCAAAGCTGAGACCCGTGGAGGCGACGAGAGACGTGGGACCGGCCATCTTGGAAAGCCAGCGAATTGCTTTCCGTGCAACTTCTGAGGCACCCTCGAAGTTGTGCATTGGGGATTGACAAGCCCCAGCCCCGAGCACCTTTTGCACCGACGCACAGCCCTCCACACTCACCGAGTGCCGTGTGGGGCCTGCTGGTACTTTTGTGCTCGACGCGTCTGTCCGGTGACTTGCCCGTTGGCTAGTGGCCTCTGTGACGACGAACCTTTCAATTTGCACCGCTTGCCTGGTTGCTCCAGGCTTGCTCCTGCTTCGCTGAAAAGGAAAAGCCCCCCAGACCTTGCTGGTCTGAACAGAAGCCCATCTTCGATTCCTGCGTGAGTTGCATTTGCGAAGGCCTGTTGACACCGATCGGGAAGCCAACACCGCCAACAGCGAGGTCCTTCATGGGACAGTCCGTATCCAGCTCCTGGTCATCGTCGATGTCCCCTGGTCCACGTGGCTGCAGAGACAAGCTTCGTATCTTCACCTGATCGCACCCGACATCGCCTCGTTCCTTCCTGGTTCCATCCTGGTCACTGGCTAGTGACCCAGACTCTGTCCCCTCTGCTTACAGGTACTCTTCATCCTCGACCCACTCTTGGATCCACCCGGACATCTTCCTCCTGGTCACCTGCATTATCTTTTTACAGGTCTCCATAGGATTCAGCGACGAAACCCGACTCAACTTGACACCTATGCACCCGGCTCCTGAGGGTGAGGTAACGCGAGTACTACAGTGCTCCTGTGGGTATTGACTATCCAAGTGTCCTTGTTTTCAGTAGCTTTCTCCTAGTTCATACGGAAGTGTCCTAAATCAACTAGTTTCTAACTCTTACGTTCCCATTGTATCCCTATGGTAACTCGCGTGTGTGTTTAGACACTGCACAAGCATCCCGTGGGCCTCCTGCTTCCTAACTCTCGTTAGCTCAGTGTAGCCCCAGCGATTCCCTAGGCCCTAGGCCTACTTACTGTTCGTGACGTGGTTCTTATATCACTATTTTAATATATGGTTTGCAACGCCCCTAGGGCACAACTGTATTTTGCGCAACTTATTGTATGATAATTAAGTAACTTGTTATGTGCTTTGGCCCCTAACCTCATAAAGAGTTCAGAGGGGTTGTGTTAGTAATAAATACATATATATTTTATATATAACCTGTGTGGTGTCCTTTCATTTGGTATTCAAGGGGTTACATATGGTAAAACAGCTGGCTTCACATGCTCTCTGAAGTTTTAGCCTAAGACTGCTTTGTCCATGCTACCACTAGGTTAGCTGGTCTATAAGGTTGACTTTATAACCATCACCATAAGGGTTGTTTGGACTGATACAGGGTGCCCACTAGAATAGTGGACATCACATATCAGGACAACTTCTCACAAGGAATACCAGAGCAACCGGCATGTATACAGAAATGTATAAACATATAATTATGTAGAAACAGAATTAGCCAGGAGCATGAACATGTCCATACTGGATCCTACCTAGTACAGTAAAGGCAGGTAGGAGCCGTTTTTGAAGGGGAGACCATGAAACCTCCCAAGGAGGTGGATGACCATGGCGTAAGCAGATGGCACCAGGTGAAAAACATAGAACACCATAAAACGGACCACCAAGCAATGCATGGAGTGCACAGGCTCTCCAGGCCCAGGTAAGATAAGCAAAGCTATATGATAGCATACAAGTACCCCACATAAAGTATGCATACCCCAAACAATGGGGGACACCTCTTAGGGCTACAATCCAAGCCAAAAGAGCGCAGTAACAAACTGAACCCGTGAACAGGAATTCCGAGCCGTATGACATTACTGAGCTGAGAACCAGACACAGCAACCTGTGGAACATGGCCACAGCAGGCCAACAGGCAGCTGAAAGCAAAACGCACCCAAGGGATGCCAATAAAAGGGTAATTACTCGACCACAGAAAAAAGAAGACGTAAGGCTCACTGCCCATGTTAAACACAGAGCACATCTAAGGATGCGAAATGAAAAAGTACCACCACGGAAGTTAGTCTAAGAAGACCTAAGTGGGAGGACGAAAGCCTGCAAGAATCCAGTGAACCACCGACTCTGCGTGAGCATCAAACAGCATAACCCCATCAAAGGGCAAGTCAACCAGTCACTCCAGGATATTTTCAGGGAAGGCTCTGTTTCGCAACCAAGCGTGAGGCCTTAAGGCAGCAGAGCCTGCCATAGCTCCGCCCAAAGAATCTACAGTATCTAAGGCGGAGCGGCTTGTGAATTTGGCAAGGTTGCGGCCATCTCTTAGCAGGTGAAGGAGGTCGACACGAGCGCCTTCAGAGCAGAAAGCAAGGACTCTGCAGAGTCCCACAGGGAAGAGGTAGCCGACCCAAAAGAACAAGTTACTTACCTTCGGTAATGCTTTTTCTGGTGGATACAGTATCTGCCTGTGGATTCCTCACCTTGTGAATATCCCCTGCGCCAGCAACATTTGGAAACTTTTGTAGCTCTCTACGCTGACGAGGACGTAGACGACGTCACAGAGGCACAACTCCACTCACGACTTCGTTGACGTCACTGTATCCATAATAGAGCCTCGTCGGCGTGATGACGTCAGTTACGCCATTTTTTCCGTGCCCCCGAGGCACACGGACGGACCAACATAAATAGGTATAGTATACACAGTATTCAAACTAACACACACAGTGTGAAATCAATGCAAAAAGTAAAAACAATTAAACATTTCCATTGGAAGATATAATCATAAAATAAACAGTTTGCAGGTATAGAAGAGTGGACAACGGGGAGGCGGGTGAGTCAGTGAGGCATCCACAGGCAGATACTGTATCCACCAGAAAAAGCGTTACCGAAGGTAAGTAACTTGTTCTTCTGATGGATACATCTGCCATTGGATTCCTCACCTTGTGAATAGAATCCCACAGCTGTCCCCACTCCTGGAGGAGGGTGTCCACTCCTCTATACCAAGAAATCCTGAAGGACAGAACGCGTAACATGGCCATCCCTCCTCAGTTCGGAATCTAAGCAGTAATGCTTCGCAAACGTGTGGAAAGAGGCCCAAGTTGCCGCTCTACAAATGTCCTTGACAGGAACAATCTCTAGATAAGGCAGATGTAGAAGACTTTGCCATGGTAGAATGAGCTCTTAAACCCTCTGGAGGTTCCTTACCGGCCAAAGAGTAACACATTTTGATGCACATGACAATCCATCTGGAAAGCTTGTGCTTGTGCACCGCTCTGCCTTTTCTGCAGCCAGCAAAGCCCACGAAGAGCTGGTCATCCACACAATACTCCTTAGTTCTGTCAAGATAGAAGCTCACCGCCATCTTTGGGTCCAAGCGGTGAAGCCGCTCCTCCTCCTTGGAAGGGTGAGGGGGAGGATAGAAGGGAGGAAGGGTATTGGACTGCACCAAATGGAAGGGAGTTACCACCTTAGGCAGAAAAGCAGCCCTGCTCCTGAGTACCATTCTTTCAGCATGAATGGTCAAAAATGGGGGGTTCGAACTCATTGCTTGAACCTCACTTACCCTCCTTGCCGAGGTAATAGCAACTAGAAAGACTGTTTTAAAAGACAACAGTCTCAAGGGACACGTGTGCAAGGGCTCAAAGGGAGAACCCATCAAGTATGTTAAGACAAGATTAAAGTCCCATTGAGGCACAATAAATGGAGTGGTCGGAAATTCGTTGGTAAGGCCCTTAATACAACGTAACACAATAGGAGATTTAAATGATGACGGCTGATCCGGCAAACGAAGGAATACCGACAAAACTGACAAATAGCCCTTCACAGTATCCACTGCAGAGCCCTGCAGGGCTAAAGAAAGAGCAAACTGAAGGATGTTGGATAAACGCGCCCTTAAAGGGTCAATAGACTTCTCTGCACACCATGAAACAAATTTGGACCACCTATAGCAATAAATCGACTTGGTGGAATGCCGCCTGGCCGAAAGAATAACATCCACCACGTCAGGCGGGAGAGAGAAAGAATTCAGATTGCCCCGTTCAATATCCAGGCATGAAGGTGTAAGATCTGGAGGTGGGGGTGTAGAACATGCCCCTGCGACTGCGAAAGGAGATCTGCCCTGAAAAGGAGACGGAGCGGAGGGCACGAGGAGAACATCCGTGTACCACACCCTTGTTGGCCAATCCGGGGCGATCAATATGACTTGGGCCCGGTCTTGGCGAATCTTCCTCAGAACCCGAGGAATCAACGGTATGGGAGGAAACGCATAAAGGAGTTGAGAACCCCAACTCAATTGAAACCGACCCCCAGCGCCCCCTGCATCGGATACTGGAGACTGCTGAATGACGTGCAGTGAGCGTTCTCGTGAGTGGCAAACAGGTCCACCCGAGGAGTTCCCCACGTCCGGAAGATGTGACGAACCACCTCCGGAAGAATCCTCCACTCGTGGTAAGGCTGAGAACTGCTGACTGAGACTGTCTGCACGTACGTTTAGAGCTCCAGCCAGATGATTTGCCATCAGACAAATCTGATGATCCCGAACCCAGGACCAGAGACGTAGAGCCTCTCTGCAGAGACAATGCGACCCTACTCCCCCCTGTTTGTTGACATACCACATCGCGGTAGCGTTGTCCGTTAGGACTTGAACCGACTGACCGCGAAGGGAAGGGAGGAAGGCCTTGAGCGCCAAATGTATCGCCCGTAATTCCAGAAGGTTAATGTGAAGCAACCTTTCCTCTGGAGACCAAAGACCTTTGATCTCCAGATCCCCCAGATGAGCACCCCACACTAGAGTGGATGCATCCGTTATCACTGTGGCCACCGATGGAGGGAGATGGAAGGGCTTCCTCTGAGTCAGATTGCCCTCCACGCTCCACCAAGACAGATCCACTGCAGCTTCTCTGGAGATCCTCACAGACTCTCCGAGATCTCCTTTGTGCCGATACCACTGCCTGCGGAGGCACCACTGGAGCGCCCTCATGTGCCAGCGTGCATGGTTGACCAACAGGATGCAGGAAGCAAACAGACCAAGCAGACGAAGGACCTTCAGGACTGGAACGACCGCTCCATTGTAAAACAAAGGAATCATTTCCTGAATGTCAAGAACCCTTTGAGGAGGAGGGAATGCTCGACAGACAGTAGTGTCCAGTACCGCCCCTATAAACAGGTTGTGCTGTGAGGGCACCAGGTGAGACTTAGGTACATTTATCGAAAAACCCAATCTGTACAACAGCTGGGTTGTCACTTGCAGATGATGATACACCTTCTCTGGCGACTCTGCTTTGATCAGCCAGTCGTCCAGATAGGGGAAACTGGAATACCCGATCTTCTTAGATGGGCTGCCACCACAGCCATCACCTTGGTGAAGACTCGAGGTGCAGTAGTAAGTCCTAACGGGAGGACCGCAAACTGATAATGTTGCGACCCTACCGTGAAATGGAGATACTTCCTGTGCGACTTCAGGATCAGGATATGAAAATACACATCCTACAAGTCAATCGACATCATCCAGTCCTCTTGCTGCAGCGCTTGAAGAACCTGCGCTAGGGTGAGCATCTTGAACTTTTCTTGCTTCAGAAAAAGATTCAAGACCTTGAGATTCAGGATTAGATGTAACCTGCCATCCTTCTTGGATATCAGGAAATACCAAGAGTAGCATCCCTGACCCTTTTCCTACTCTGGGACCACCTCGATCGCACCTTTTTTTTTTTTTAGTAAGGTTAGAACTTCCTCCTGCAGGAGAAGAAGATGGTCCTCTGAGCAAGCTCCTTGGCAAGGAGGGTAAATTGGAGAGAATTCCCAAAAGGGAAGAGCATACACATTTTCTACAAGATTGAGAACCCAACGGTCTGTAGTGACCAATTCCCAGTCTTGTAGAAAATGAGTAAGCCGACCCCCCCAGGACCAACATGATCCAGAATGGGGGATCTAGGGCTGCTTTGCTGTGGTAAGAGGGGGAGAGGTTGAGGAAGAGGAGGAGGGTTGTCGAACTTGCGAGCGACCTCTATTCCTGACCCTATAAGACTAATATAGGGTGTTCTGCTGCTGCTGCTGAGGTTGTCTGTATGTCTGAATGGACGACCTTCCAAAGCCCCTAAACTTCCTATAAGAAGAATCCCTAGGCTATGTCTGCAGACCCAGGGACATGGCTGTAGCCTTGCTTTCTTTAAACCTTTCCAATGCTGCATCTGCCTTCTTCCCAAAAAGTCCGGAACCATCAAATGGTAGGTCCAAAAAAGTTGCCTGGACATCCTGAGAAAATTCCGAAGACTTAAGCCAGTCACTTCTCCTAGATGCAACCGAAGACCCCATTATCCGGGCTACAGAGTCCGATGTATCAAGGCCACTCTGGATCACCTGTTTTGCATCTGCCTGAGTGTCAGACAAGACCTCATCAAAGTTCTTTCTGTCCTCCTCTGATAACTTTGGGGCCAGTTGTCTAGCAGAATCCATTAAAGCATGGATATATCTGCCCAAAAGGCAAGTGGCATTGGTGGACTTAGAGTCATAGAAGCCGATGAAAACACCTTTTTAGCAGCCTGGTCCATTATTTTAGACTCTCTGTCACCTGGAGTCTGTGGAAAAGCTCCAGCCGTTTTCTTTGAGCAGGCGGCTTGAATAACTAAACTCTCAGGTGCAGTATGAGAGGATAAAAACTCCAGATCTCCTGGAGCCATCCTACATCTTCTGGCAACTGACCTCGAAACTGCAGGAGCCGAAAAGGGTTTTTGCTAAACTTCCATAATTGGCTAAGTGACAGCTTCATTAAATGGAAGTAAAGGTTCAATTACTGCAGAATTACTGCATGAAGCATGTCTGTCAGAATATTAGACTTAAATTCCGTTGTCGGGAGTTGCAAATCCAAAAGATCAGCCGCCTTACGAATCACAGTGTGGTAAGGAACCCCATCCTTGGAGGGAACCTCTGCAGGAGGAGAGAGTTGCCATTCTGGTGATAGTTCCAAACCACTTGCCTCTCTTAGGTCTTCAAAAAAGTCCTCTGACTCTTGAAGTTCTCCTTTCTCCATCTCATCCTCCCTATAACGCCGGTCCTCCAGCAATCTTTGTGCCTCCCGTCTGGACCTTATCTTCGGGGCCAAAGGAGTCGTACACGGATCCGACGGAGTCGGAACCGGCGTCGAACTCGGATCCAGGGGCACATTCGAAGTCGACCGAGGTCGAGCTGACGGCGCCGGAGATGGAGGAATCGATGTCGGCGCCGGTGTCGACGTTCTCGGCGCCGGGAAATGCCAAGATGGAGCCGAATGATGAATGTGGTGGTGTGCACGCCATATATACCAAATTAATCCAATTCAAATTTATTCTGCATATTTGGCCTTTTGCGTGCAACCTGGGTTTCGCCTTGCCATTGCGCAATTAGAAAATTCCAAAAGTGGGGAGAGCAACATTCACACTCCACACCCTGGTGCACTGCATTTATTTCGGATACTAGATCCACCATATATTTATCCATTTGTCTCTTAGTAAGAGACAAACGGATAAATATATGGTGGATCTAGTATCCGAAATAAATGCAATGCACCAGGGTGTGGAGTGTGAATGTTGCACTCCCCACTTTTGGAAGATGGAGCCGAAGGCATAAATGGCATGAAGGGAGCAGGAGCATACGCTTGAGGTACTCCCAAATTGAATGCCGAGGGACCCATGGGACCCAAAGGTACACCAGAGGGGTACATTGCCCTCGCAAAGATACCGTACATCGCATGCACTGCTGTACCCCGCCAGGCTGAGGGTCATTTAACGGTCCCACACAATGTTCTTTGACTCCCCGGAAGAAGTCTTTAAATGGACTGATGAAACTGTGTAGATACGTCCCCATACGCCACCGGGCATTGACTCTGAATCCTCTTCCAGTGATGCGGTCCGTGGGGGGTCCCAGGGCCAGAGGGGTGGCAACAGGAGGTCCCGCTCCAGGAGTCAATCCAGGTCCGGCTCTGTCCTCCGCCATAAGGGCGCGTCGCCGGAGAAGCAGCAGTTGGAGGAATGACTTTGTGACTATTGTCTAGGCGTTTAGTTAGGCCTGTTCGACTTTAGGCTGGATCCCGCTCACGTAGTCGTGGACAGGTCGGGGTGTGGTCCTTTACCCAAAAAGTTATGGGTGTTTCCTTGGGGATCCATTGGAGGGGTGGTGGTGTTTGTCCCCCTGTTGGGGACTGGACCATGCTCCGACCGCGACAGGTACTTCCTTGTTTGGGAGGTATGATGTGGGGGGGGAAGTTGGGCGTTAGGGGGGTTGCTTGATTGCGTATTTGTGCTGTATGTTCATCAAAATTCAGGTGCGCTGAGCCGGGAAGGCACCAGTGGGAGGAATGGGTACTCTTTATCATGTCTGACACTGGGGGAGGAGGGCAGGTAGGCCCGGGTTCCCTGCGCGTAGTTAGTTGGACAAAGTGAAGAGAAGGACCATTCTGCAATTTGCTAAGAGAGCTGGGGCTGACGTGCTGTTGCTTCAGGAAACACACCTACTGGGCACGAAGGCTCTTTGTCTACAACGGTTTGGTTATAATCAGGTCTATCACTCCGGGTTCACAAGGGGCTCACGGGGTGTTGCAATTTTGATCCATCGTAGGGTTTCTTATACGAACGAAAAGATATGGTCTGATACCCAAGGTAGATATGTTGTTATACAGGGCAGGATTGGGGGCGACCTCTTGATGATTTATAGTGTATATGCTCCGCCGCCACTACAGTGGTCTTTGGTGGAACGGCTCTTGACGCTGTGGGGGACCATGCCAGATACCCTGTCCATAGTGGGTGGGGACTGGAATGATGTGATGGAGCCCGGGCTTGATCGGTGGAGAAGCGGGGGGATTCCCTTGGTGGGAGGTTCCTCTACTAAACTTCATTCCATGGCGATGGGGCTTGACTGGGTGGATGTGTGGCGCCATATGCATGGACCTCGTAGGGAGTACACTTATTTTTCCACAGTGCATGAGTACTTCTCTAGGCTAGATTATATCTTTGTTCCCAGGGGACTTGCATATAGGGGTTTGTCGACTACTATACTGCCTAGGGCCCTGTCCGATCATTCACCTGTAGCGCTCATGCTCCAGTTAGGCCCGGGGCGGCAGCTGCCTCAGTGGCGTATTTCGGGGTGGCGCCTCCAAGAGGAGGAGTACAGGGAACACCTGACTAAGGCCATAGTGGACTATTTTGTAACTAATGCGGGGTCCGTGGACTCTCCCGCGATTCTTTGTGATGTTTTGGAACCGACGATGCGGGGTGTCGATATCTCTTGGTGCGTGGCGGCAAGGAGGGAGCGGCAGCGAGATTTGATGCGTCGGGAGGCCGACATTGAGGCGTTAGATTGCAGGGGCCGGGAAGCCGATGGAGGTTTGGCTAGGAGACAGCTAATATTCGCCCAACAGCAATACTCCGCGATTCTAATGGATGAGGCGCGTCAGGCCTGGCTGGCTACAAGCAGTCGAGTATATCAATGGGGGGATAAATCCAGAAAGATGCTCCTCTGCTTGTGTCAGGGTTCCTTACATGCCCAGCTGCTGCCTCGGATCCTCGATCTGGAGGGGGCGCCTGTTGTTGAGACCTCGGTTATCGCTGCAAGCTTTGCGGCGTATTATCAGGGTCTGTATGCACCCCAAGAGTGTCCTCCAGAGGAGACCATCCAAAAGTTTATAGACGATCTTACCCCCCGGGCGGTATCGGACGAGGTGCGGGAGAGGTTGGATCGACCCCTGTCTGATGACATATTGAATACAGCCTTGGGGGAGCTGCGCCCGGGGAAGGCGCCGGTCCCAGTGGCTTCCCGAGTGAATTTTTTTAACGCTTTTATGTGCAACTAAGCCCATACTTTAGACCAGTGATCGAGGAGGCGCACAAAAGTGGCTCCCTCCCTCCAGACTGGAGGCATGCGGAAGTGGTTGTATTTCTTAAACCAGGGAGGCCTCCGGAGCAGCATGAGTCCTATCGCCCTATCTCCCTCCTTAACATTGAGGTCAAGGTGTTGGCTAAGACTCTGGCCAATAGGCTTAGGCCATATATCACAGACGAACAAGTTACTTACCTTCGGTAACGCTTTTTCTGGTGGATACAATATCTGCCTGTGGCTTCGTCACCTTGTGAATATCCCCCTGCATCAGCAACGTTCAGAAAATTCTTCTGTAGCAAGCCGGCGTGGACGACATCACAGGAGCACGGCATCGCGTGCGACTCCGCTGATGTCACCAACCCCATAATAGGCCTAAGTCGGTATGATGACATCAGTTCCGCCCTTTTGTCCATGCCTTCGAGGCACACAGACGGACCGACAACAATAGATATATATATACAGTGTACACAGTACAAAATAATTAAAATAACACACATAGTGTGAATACGACATAGCAAGTTAAGTACAAAAACACACTTCTTTTTAAGATAACATGTATACCTTGAAGCAATGCCATTACCCAGGTATAGAAGAGTGGACAACGGGGAGGCGGGTGGGCATGTGAGGAATCCACAGGCAGATATTGTATCCACCAGAAAAAGCGTTACCGAAGGTAAGTAACTTGTTCTTCTGATAGATACATCTGCCAGTGGATTCCTCACCTTGTGAATAGAGTCCCACAGCAGTCCCCACTCCCGGAGGAGGGTGTCCACTCTCCTATACCAGAAAATCCTGGAGGACAGAACATGCAAAGTGGCTGTCCGTCCTCACTTCAGAATCTAAGCAGTAATGCTTCGCGAAAGTGTGGAGGGAAGCCCAAGTCGCAGCTTTACAAATGTCCTCTACAGGTACACCCCTAGACAAAGCAGATGTAGAAGACTTTGCTCTAGTGGAGTGAGCTCTTAGACCCTCTGGAGACTCCTTACCCGCCAGGAAATAGCAGATCTTGATGCATAGTATAATCCATCTTGAAAGTGTGCACTTGTGCACAGCTCTTCCATTTCTGCAGCCAGCAAATCCAACAAAGAGCTGCTCATCCACTCGATAGTCTCTTGTCCTATCAAGATAAAAGCTCACCGCCCTCTTAGGGTCCAGGCGGTGAAGTCTCTCCTCCTCCTTGAAAGGGTTAGGGGGAGGATAGAAGGAAGGTAGGGTAATGGACTGTCTTAGATGGAAGGTAGTTACCACCTTAGGCAGAAAAGCAGCCCTGGTCCTAAGAACCATTCGTTCAGCATGAATGGTCAAGAATGGGGGCTTTGAACTAAGAGCTTGAAGCTCACTTACCCTCCTTGCCGAGGTATTTGCAACCAGGAAGACCGTCTTAAAAGATAAAAGTCTCATGGGACACTTGTGCAAAGGTTCAAAAGGAGAACCCATCAAAAAAGTAAACACAAGATTCAAGTCCCATTGAGGCACAATAAAGGGAGTAGGAGGAAATTTATTTGTAAGATCCTTTAGAAACCTTAGAACCACAGGAGACTTAAATAAGGATGGCTGATCTGGCAGGCAGAGAAAAGCTGTTTCTGGAAAAACTCACGGGGCCCCCTGTTGCACAAGTTACTACTTGTGTAACGATATATCTGTAAGAGACATTAGTTCGTGATAGATTCCATACCTTAGAATATCCCCAGGCGTCAGACTGGATCCGGACATTTTTGAGTAGCAGTACCCTTGCGCGTCGGTAGGTGTCGTCTGCGGCTCCGCGTCCATCGTCGTGGGCGCCGTGATGACGCCGTCGGAGTACTTAGACGCCGCCTCCGCGAGCTGACGTCAGTTCTTAGACACAGCTTTTCCGCGCCAGAAGCGTTGAGGCATGTTAAAAACCAACACTGGTGCCATTGAAACTAGGACCCTGAAAGGGGATGACCTTAACCCTAGATATCGGTTCGCAGAATGGGGAGGATGGGTGGGTCGGTAAGGAATCTATCACTAACTAATGTCTCTTACAGATATATTGTTACACAAGTAGTAACATGTGCATCTGAAAGAGACACGTTAGTGATAGATTCCTTACCTTAGAATAGATACCCCAGCAATACCAACCCCGGTGGTGGGTCTGCAAACCAATAACCACACCAGAAAGTCCTGGAGGACGGAACGGCCAAAGGAGCCATCCCTCCGGACTTGGCTGTCCAGGCAGTAGTGTCTCGCAAACGTGTGCCCACGTAGCTGCCTGACGAACAAGTTACTTACCTTCGGTAACGCTTTTTCTGGTAGATACAATATCTGCCTGTGGATTCCTCACCTTGGGAATATCCCCCTGCGTCAGCAACATTCGGAAATTCTTTTTGTAGCTTCGCGCCGACGTGGACTCGGATGTCACAGAGGCACGGCATCGCTCGCGACTCCGCTGACGTCACCGACGCCTACAATAGGCCCACGCCGGCGTGATGACATCAGTTCCGCCCTTTTTTCCGTGCCTTCGAGGCACACGGACGGACCAATGACAGTAGACATATACACAGTATACACAATACCAATATCAAGGTAACACACACAGTGTGAAGCAAATGCAATAAAACATTTTACAACAAAATAAATATATAACAGAAACACTGGTATAGAAGAGTGGACAACGGGGAGGCGGGTGGGTCAGTGAGGAATCCACAGGCAGATATTGTATCTACCAGAAAAAGCGTTACCGAAGGTAAGTAACTTGTTCTTCTGATAGATACATCTGCCGTGTGGATTCCTCACCTTGTGAATAGAGTCCCACAGCAATCCCCACTCCTGGAGGAGGGTGTCCACTCCGCTATACCAGGAAATCTTGGAGGACAGAACGCGCGAAATGACCGTCCCTCCTCACCTCGGTATCCAAGCAGTAATGCTTCGCAAAAGTGTGGAGGGAGGCCCAAGTCGCCGCTCTGCAAATGTCCTCAACTGGAACACCTCTAGACAAAGCAGATGTTGCAGACTTTGCTCTAGTTAAATGTGCTCTAATACCCTCAGGAGGGTCCTTACCCGCCAGGGAGTAGCAAATCTTGATGCACAGGATTATCCACCTGGAAAGTGTGCGCTTGTGCACCGCTCTGCCCTTCTTACAGCCAGCAAAACCCACGAAGAGCTGATCATCAACACGATAGTCTTTAGTCCTATCGAGATAGAAACTGACTGCTCTCTTTGGGTCGAAGCGATGAAGCTGCTCCTCCTCCTTGGAAGGGTGAGGGGGAGGATAAAAAGTAGGAAGGGTAATGGATTGCCCCAGATGGAAGGGAGATACCACCTTAGGCAGAAAAGCAGCCCTGGTCCTAAGAACCATTCTTTCAGCATGAATGGTCAGGAACAGGGGCTTAGAACTAAGAGCTTGAAGCTCACTCACCCTCCTTGCCGAGGTGATTGCAACCAAGAAGACCGTTTTAAAAGAAAGAAGTCTCAAGGGACACTTGTGCAAGGGTTCGAAGGGAGAACCCATCAAATAGGTCAACACAAGATTCAAATCCCAATGAGGAACAATAAAAGGAGTAGGAGGGAACATATTTGTGAGGCCCTTCAAAAATCTTAAAACCACAGGAGATTTGAAAAGAGAAGGCTGATCAGGCAAACAGAGAAATGCCGACAGCGCTGAAAGATAGCCCTTCACTATAGCAACGGCAAGACCCTGTTGCTCCAGAGAAAGGGCAAACTGGAGAACATCAGACAAATGGGCTCTCAAAGGGTCTATAGATTTCTCCCCACACCAAGTGACAAATTTTGACCACCTATAAGAATAGATGGACTTAGTGGAGTCACGCCTTGCTGACAAGATGACGTCCACCACGTCAGGCGGGAGAGAAAAAGAACTCAGGTTGCCCCGTTCAATCCCCAGGCATGAAGGTGTAAGGTCTGGAGGTGGGGGTGTAGAACCTGCCCCTCCATCTGAGAGAGGAGGTCTGCCCTGTGAGGGAGACGGAGCAGCGGGTGAGAGGAGAGGTGGAGAAGATCTGAGTACCACACCCTTCTTGGCCAATCCGGGGCGATCAATCTGACTTGGGCCCGGTCTTGGCGAATTTTCCTCAGAACCCGAGGAATCAAAGGTATGGGAGGAAACGCGTAAAGGAGTTGCGAGCTCCAACTCAACTGAAACGCGTCCCCCAAGGCTCCTTGCATCGGATACTGGAGACTGCAGAATGACATGCAGTGAGCGTTCTCCTGAGTGGCGATCAGGTCCACCCGAGGAGTCCCCCACGTCCGAAAGACATGACGAACCACCTCCGGGTGAAGCCTCCACTCGTGGTCGGCCGAGAACTGCCGACTGAGACTGTCCGCTTGCACGTTCTGAACTCCGGCCAGATGATTTGCCATCAGACAAATCTGGTGGTCCTGAACCCAGGACCAGAGACGCAGAGCCTCTCTGCAGAGACACTGCGACCCCACTCCTCCCTGCTTGTTGATATACCACATCGCGGTCGTGTTGTCCGTCAGGACCTGAACCGACCGACCGCGAAGGGAAGGGAGGAAGGCCTTGAGCGCCAGATGTATTGCCCGTAATTCCAGAAGGTTGATGTGAAGCAACCTTTCCTCTGGAGACCAAAGACCCTTGACCTCCAGGTCCCCCAGATGAGCACCCCACCCGAGAGTGGATGCATCCGCAATTACTGTGGCCACCGATGGAGGAAGTTGAAAAGGCTTTCCCTGTGACAGATTGCCTTCCACGCTCCACCAAGTCAGATCCGCTGCAGTTTCTCTGAAGATCCTCACTGACTCCCTGAGATCTCCGTTGTGCTGATACCACTGCCTGCGGAGGCACCACTGGAGTGCCCTCATATGCCAGCGTGCATGGTTGACCAATAGAATACAAGAAGCCATCAGACCGAGCAGGCGAAGAACCTTCAGGACTGGAACGACCGCTCCATTGCAGAACAAAGGAATCATTTCCTGTATGTCGTGAATCCTTTGAAGAGGAGGGAATGCACGACATACAGTTGTGTCCAGTACGGCACCTATGAACAGGTTGCGCTGGGAGGGCACCAGGTGAGATTTGGGTACATTTATCGAAAAACCCAACCTGTGTAACAACTGAGTTGTCTCTTGCAGATGATGGAGCACCTTCTCCGGTGACTCCGCTTTGATCAACCAGTCATCCAGATACGGGAACACATGTATCCCCGACCTCCTGAGATGTGCTGCCACCACCGCCATCACCTTGGTGAAGACTCGAGGCGCAGTAGTAAGACCAAACGGAAGGACCGCAAACTGGTAATGTTGCGACCCAACCGTAAAACGGAGATACTTTCTGTGCGACTTCAAGATGGGAATATGAAAATACGCATCTTGCAAGTCGATCGACACCATCCAATCTTCTTCCAGCAGTGCTTGAAGAACCTGTGCAAGAGTGAGCATCTTGAACCTTTCCTGTTTCAGGTAAAGGTTCAAGATCCTGAGATCCAGAATTGGCCGAAGCCTGCCATCCTTTTTGGGGATCAGGAAGTACCGGGAGTAGCATCCCTGACCCCTCTCCTGCTCTGGAACCACCTCTATCGCACCTTTTCAAAACAAAGCCAGGACTTCTTCTTGCAGGAGAAGCAGATGGTCCTCCGAACAATAATCTTGGCAAGGAGGGTAATTTGGGGGAAATTCCCGAAAGGGAAGTGCATACCCATTCTCCACAAGATTGAGAACCCAAAGATCCGATGTTATTAATTCCCAATCTTGTAGAAAATGGGTAAGCCGGCCCCCCACTGGGCCCACATGATCCAGAATGGTGGATCTAGGGCTGCTTTGCTGCTGTGGCTGGGGGCTGGGATGGGGAAGAGGAGGAAACATTACGGCCCCGAGCTCAGGCCCTTTGTTTGCCTCTATAATTTCTGTATAAAGTGTTCTGCTGCTGCTGTGGCTGCTGTTGGGTTGATTTATAGTTTCGAAAAGAAGATCTGCCAAATCCTCTTGAACGTCTTACAAAAGTGCCCCTGGTCTGATAGCCCAACGACTTTGCCGTTGCTCTGCTATCTTTAAAGTGTTCCAATGCAGTGTCTGCCTTCTTCCCAAACAATCCAGACCCGTCAAAAGGAAGATCCATCAATGCAGCTTGGATATCAGTGGAAAACTCACTAGATTTAAGCCATGCGGCTCTCCTTGTCGCAACCGAAGAACCCATGATCCTTGCCACAGAATCAGTCGTGTCCAATCCACTTTGGATAACCTGTCTTGCTGCAGCTTGAGTATCAGAAATTACCTCCTGAAAGTCTTTCCTATCCTCTTCAGGTATCTTAGGTACCAATTGTTTCACAGTGTCCATAAGAGCATGGATATAACGCCCCATTAAGCAGGTTGCATTTGTGGATTTTAAAGCCATACTGGCAGAGGAAAAGACCTTCTTAGCAGCCTGATCCTGCTTTCTAGACTCTTTTTCCGCTGGGACCTGCGGAAACGCACCCATAGACCTCTTGGAACAGGCAGCCTGCACCACCAAACTCTCCGGTAGCGGATGAGATGTTAAAAATTCTGGGTCTTCAGGAGCTGCTCTATACCTCCTAGCCACAGCTCTAGATACAGCAGGAGCTGATACAGGATTTTTCAAAATTTCTAAAATTGGTTCCTTTAAGGCATCATTAAAAGGTAGTAAAGGTTCAGTCACTGAAGAAGGAGAGTGAAGGACCTCTGTGAGCAGATTAGATTTAAACTCTGCAGATGGTAGAGAAATGTTCAATAAATTTGCAGCTTTCTTTATCACTACATGATAAGGTGTCACATCTTTTGAGGGTTCATTAGAAATCGAAACAAGGTCCCATTCAGGTGACAGTTCAAGGCCACTAGCTACAGATAGGTCCTCAAAAGGGTCCTCAGAATCCTGAAGCTCGCCCTCCTCCAGATTTTCCTCTCTATATCTTTCCTCTTCCATCAATCTTTGGGCTTCAGGCCTAGATCTTAGCTTCACATTCGAAGCCGTCGGATCCGCAATCGACTCCGACAGAGCCGGAGCCGGCGTCGAACTCGACGTCGGACGAGGGAGAGATTCACGACGTCGCTCAGGGTTCTGCATCATAGATGATGGAACTGGAGCCAAAGGAATTGGAGTCATCGATCTCGGCATCGATGGCTTCGGTGTAGAAGGCCTCGCCGGAGTCGGATAATGCCAATGCGGCACTGGAGCCCGCATAAAAGGCATAAAGGGCGCAGGTGCATAGGAATGAGGAACACCCAAACCATATGCCATAGGACCCATAGGACCAGTAGGAGCCCCAGAGGGATACATAGCCCTTGAATAAATACCGAACATCGCATTCAGGAAATGTGAAGGGTCCTGACCTGGAGCCGGGAAGGCTGGGTATGAACCCCCAGGTTGCTCTTGAGGGCGTGGAGTCGAAACGACGTCGACCTCTTCTTCGGGCTGGTGTACCGGAGTCGTACGACCTTCGGGCATCCGAGCTCCACCCTCACCAACCTCCTCCTCCTCACCTTCATCCTCCCGACCGGAAGGATGGGATGGGTCCGGAGATGGAATACTCTTCTGCTTTGGTGAACTCGGTGAGTTTGCATGCAACACCTCAACCTCGACATCGTGATCCTCCGAAGCCGACGAAACTACCTTCTCAATCAGTTTCACTTTTGACTTCGGCTTGGAACCCGACTCCTTCCTCGATCGATGTCAGGATTCATGGGTTCTCTTTTTATGCTTCTTTCTAGAAGACCTTGAAGCATGGGCCGAGGACGAATCCGACCACGACCTCGATCGAGATCTCGACTTCGAACGACGAGCTCGTGATCTTGACTTCTTCTTTTCTTTTCCTTCTTTAAACTTAGCAACCAGAAGTTTTGCTTCTCTCTCCCGGAGGGCCTTTGGTGTCATCTTCTTGCAGGATTGGCAGTCCTCGACGTCGTGGTTGGAGCTCAGACACCACAAACAGCATTCATGCGGATCTGTAATGGACATTATTTTGTTACATTCTCCGCAAACTTTAAATCCGGTCTTCTTCGAGGTCACGATGAAAACGAGAAGACAAAGATACTAGAAATTTAGATAGTAACAAAGTTACAGTAAAGGCTACAGACGATCCCAGAAAACCGCTAGCGTCGACGACGCGGAAAAAAGGGAACTGATGTCATCACGCCGGCGTGGGCCTATTGTAGGCGTCGGTGACGTCAGCGGAGTCACGAGCGATGCCGTGCCTCTGTGACGTCCGAGTCCACGTCGGCGCAAAGCTACAAAAAGAATTTCCGAATGTTGCTGACGCAGGGGGATATTCACAAGGTGAGGAATCCACACGGCAGATGTATCTATCAGAAAAATGTCCTGCAAGGGCACTCCTCGGCCTAAGGCAGTTGTAGTCGCTGTGGCCCGAGTGGAATGAGCCCTCAGCCCCACAGGGGGTTCCTTATTAGCCAAGGAGTAACACGCCTGGATGCACAAGATGATCCACCGAGAGATGGTCCTTTTGTGCACTGCCCGTCCCTTCTTAGCACCCACGTAACCAACAAAGAGTTGGTCCTCCATCCGGAACTGGCGTGTGCGATCTAGATAGAACGAAATCGCACGTTTTGGGTCCAGACGGTGGAGCCGCTCTTCCTCTTTAGAGGGATGCGGTGGCGGAAAGAAGGTGGGCAAGGTGATAGACTGCCCGATATGGAAGGCCGTGACAACCTTGGGCAGGAAAGATGGCTTAGTCCAAAACACAACTTTGTCCGGATGGACAGAAAGGAAAGGGGGTGTACATGAAAGAGCCTGGAGCTCACTCACTCTCCTGGCAGAGGTGATGGCAATCAGGAAAGCAGTCTTAAGAGTAAGAAGGCGGAGAGGACAGTTGTGGAGTGGCTCAAAGGGAGCGCACATCAGAAACGTAAGAACAAGGTTCAAGTCCCACTGAGGCATCACAAACGGAACAGGAGGGAACATGTGTGGGATGCCCTTCAGAAAATGAGTTACAATAGGAGACTTGAACAAAGAAGGTTGATCAGGCAGCCTTAGAAAGGCTGAAAGGGCAGAAAGGTAGCCCTTGATAGTGCCCAGAGCACTATCAAGGGCTACTGGGCCTGCTGGGCAAGAGAAAGAAGGAAGAGAAGAACCTCAGAAAGAGGGGCAGAAAGAGGATCCACAGGCTTTGCTGTGCACCATGCCACAAATGTGTTCCACCTGCAGGCGTATACAGACTTTGTGGAGGGACGCCTGGCTGCCAGAATGACATTACAGACTTCAGGAGGCAAGTCAAATGGCCTCAACTGTCGCCGCTCAATCTCCAAGCATGCAGGTGGAGACTGGACCGGTTCGGGTGGAGGACCGTCTCCTACTGCTGCGACAGAAGGTCCTCCTGAAGAGGCAGACAAACCGGAGGATCGACTGACATACTGAGTAGCTCTGGATACCAGTACCTTCGTGCCCAGTCCGGAGCCACAAGGATGACTTGGGCCCGGTCGCGTTTGATCTTCTTCAGCACTCTGGGCAGAAGTGGTATAGGAGGAAAGGCGTACAATATACCGCAACTCCAGTCGCGACGAAAAGCGTCTCCGAGCGAGTGCCGCCTTGGAAATTCCAACGCGCAGAACTGATGACATTGCGCGTTCTCTTCGGTGGCGAATAGATCTAACCAAGGCTCTCCCCACTGCTGAAAGAGGCCTTGCGCCACGTCCAAGTTCAGACGCCATTCGGGATCCATCATGCACCGACGGCTGAGTTCGTCCGCCCTGGTGTTCAGAAAACCTGCCAGGTGTTGAACCACCAGGGTCACGCCCTGATGTTCCAGCCACTGCCAGAGGCGCAGAGCCTCCTGGCAAAGGGTCCACGACCCCACCCCGCCCTGTTTGTTGCAGTACCACATGGCGGTGGTTTTGTCCGTGAACACCTGCACCACACTCCCCCGGACAGAGGGGAGGAATGCCTTCAGTGCTAGACGAATCGCCCGCAGCTCCAAAAGGTTGATATGAAGCCGGGGCTCCGCCGGAGACCAGAGGCCTCTGATATCCGCCTCTCCCATGTGGCCTCCCCAGCCCTGGAGGAATGCGTCCGTCACAACTACGTGCTCCGGTTGGGGAAGGGAGAGGGATCAGCCTCTGACCCAATCGCGGTCCGTGAGCCACCACTGCAGCTGTCTCGCAGTGCCCTCCGAGATCAGGACATGGTCGGATAAGTTGCCCTGATGCTGGGCCCACTGAAACTTCAGGTCCCACTGCAGAGCCCGCATCCGCCACCGGGCGTGATGCACCAGAAGGATGCAGGAGGCCATCAGCCCCAGAAGCCGCAGCGTCAATCTGTTCACGAGGATAAACCCGAAACTGCGCCGAGTCGAGAACCGCTCCGATGAAGAGAAGCTTCTGAGAGGGGCACAGGTGTGACTTCAGCACATTGATGGAAAACCCCAGCAGGTGCAGGAGGTCTGCCGTCGTCTGGAGGTGGCTGACGACTGTTTGGGGCGAGCCCGCCTTCAACAACCAGTCGTCGAGGTAGGGGAAGACTGAAACCCCTAACCTGCGCAGATGAGCTGCGACCACCGCCATCACCTTCGTGAACACCCGTGGGTCGCTGGTAAGGCCGAAGGGGAGCACGGTAAACTGAAAGTGCTCGTGGCCTACCGTGAACCGCAGGTAACGCCAGTGGGCTGGCAGGACGGGGATGTGGAAATAAGCGTCCTGCAAGTCCAACGCTACCATCCATTCTCCTGGGTCCAGGGCAGCTAAGACCTGAGCCAGTGTCAGCATTTTGAACTTCTCCTCCCGGAGGAAGCTGTTGACGTTCCGTAGGTCCAAGATAGGGCGTAGGCCCCTTTTGCCCTTCTTGGGTACCAGAAAGTAGTGGGAGTAACAACCACACCCTACTTCTGGCCCAGGAACGTGCTCGATGGCCCCCTTGGCCAAGAGGGCCGTAACTTCCTCCTGCAGAAGTCGCAAATGATCCCACGATACGCGGTGGTATTGCGGTGGCATGGCTGGAGGGGTCGCCTCGAAGGGGAGGGAGTAGCCCCTTCAGACGATTTGAAGCACCCATCTGTCCGATGTGACAGTGCGCCAGTGGAAGAGGTGATGGCGAACCCTGCCCCCCACTGGCGTCACATGGGCCTGAAAGCACGGACTAGGAGGATTTTGAGGCGGATACTGCGGGGGAAGGTGTGGACTGACCTCGCCGTTGTCCCCGACCGCCTCCACGGCGGTTTCCACGGCCGCCACCGCGTTGGATGTTAGTCTGCGGTGCGTGGCTGGCAGCACGTGTGGGGACGCCCCTTCCTTGGCCACGAAAGGAGCAAAAGGCACCCGTTTGCTGGCGCGGGGCCGAGAGGCCCAAGGACCTGGCCGTAGCTCTGGAGTCCTTAAAGCGCTCAAGCGCATGGTCTGACTTGTCGCCAAAAAGGCGACGGCCATCAAACGGCATGTCCATGAGAGTATTCTGGACATCAGCCGAGAAGTTGTCGGACCTCAACCAGGCGTGGCCACGAATCGCCACCGTCGTTGCCATCGCTCTGCCCAGTGAGTCGGTGGTATCCAGCCTACACCGGATAGAATATCGTGCTGCATCCCAGCCTTCCACAAGGGCCTGGCCGAGTTTAGCCCGTACCTCCAACAGGCATTCTGGCAGCACTTCCGCGACCGTGTCCCACAGCGAGTGGGTGTAGCGGCCCAAGAGGCATGCGGTGTTGGAAGACCGCAGTCCCAGACTCAGGGAGGAGAATATCTTTTTGCCGTACTGCTCATACCTCTTAGATTCCCTGTCAGGCGGAGCCGACGGGAATGCGGACTGGGAATTTGAAGCCTGGATTGCCAGGCTCCCGGGGGTGGGGTGGGTGAACAGGAAACATGGGTCGCCCGCGGCTGGGCGGTTGTGTCTGGCCACGTTCCTATCTACAGGGGAACCTGTAGCGGGCCTGGACCGAGTGCCCAAAAGAACGTCAGTCAAGGCCTCGTTAAACAGCAGCAGAGGCACAGCCGAGCATGACTGTTGTTTAACGACCTCAGTGAGGAGGTTAGTCCTCACGCCCACGACGGGGAGCTCAAGGGCCAAGGCCTTGGCCGCCCGCGTCAACACCACACTGTAGGTTGCCCCCTCCTCCGTAGCCACGGTAGGAGGTGAGACAAAACCAGTGTCTGGCGAGGTGTCCAGACCACTGGCATCCCCAAGTCCACCTGTCCAGTCCTCCTGGGACTGACACTCCTGTGTCAGAGGGTCCTCAGACCCCTCCCAATACTCCTCATCACCCATCTCCTGAAACTCAGGGTTGGCAATGGATGGGGCCAGTTCATTGAAGTAGAACTCTCCAAACGGCGTTGAGAGTGGCGCCCAGCGGCAAAGTTGTGGTCTTTCTGAAGCCGGGCCGACCTCCGGAGAGCCACGCGTCCTACCGCCCCATATCGCTACTTAACACGGAGGCCAAGGTCTTGGCCAAAGCCCTGGCTAACCGACTTAAGCCCTATATTGCAGACCTGGTACACCCGGACCAGGCGGGCTTCATGCCCCGGAGAGCGACCCAGCACAATATCAGGCGGACCCAGGTGGCGATCTCTGCTTGGAGGTGTTTAGGTGAGCCGGCTGCGTTATTTTTAGCGGATATGGATCGTGCCTTTGATTCCTTGAGCTGGAGATACCTGTTCGCCCTGTTACGGCGCCTTAACTTGGGGCCTCGCTTTCTGGCCTACATACAGCTGTTATACACTGATCTCACTGTGTCTGTGCGTGTTGGGGGGGCGGTTTCTCGGCCCTTTTCGGTTCGGAGGGGTATGCGACAGGGGTGTCCCCTCTCCCCGTATCTGTTCGCGCTGGCTATGGAGCCCTTAGCCGCGTGGGTGCGTATTGACGTCCAGCTCAAAGGTTTTCGGTGGTCCCCTGGCCTTACTGATAAGATAGAGTTATACGCAGATGATGTGCTGTTCTTCCTCACGGACCTGGATCGGTCTGGGCCACGGCTGTTGCGCATCCTGCAGATTTTCGGGGAATCCTCTGGCCTGTATGTGAACCCAGGTAAGTCCACCTTGTGGGTGCTGGGCGATGGACAGAGGGTAGGTGAATGGGCGGCGGACTTGCAGTTGGCTGCTGGGGGGAATGAAGTACCTAGGAGTCTATCTGACCGAAAGTGCAGAGGTTTCCTGAGCTCGCAACCTCACTCCGGTCTGGGACCGCACACGGGCGGACCTGAAGGTGTGGTCTCGCATGCCATTGTCTATCTACGGGAGATCGGCCATATTCAAAATGGTGACACTCCCACGGCTTGTATACCAACTGCAGAACCATCCATATCCTATTCTGCCCTGCTGGTTTCAGCAGGTTAACTCGGCGCTTGGGGGGTTCCTGTGGGAGGGGGGGACCGTAAGGGTGGCACTCCGGACATGCTTCCTGTCCAATTATGCAGGTGGCCTTGCCACATCCGATATCCTCTCATACTACCAGGCAGCGCATCTCCTGGTCCTTAATGACTGGTGGTACGGTGACAGGGGCGACCTGCCTATGCGGTGGAGCCTCACCTGATGGGCTCGTCCTCTGTCCACACGCTATTATACTCGGCGCCGCTCCGGCGGGGATTTCCTTCTGCCACGCAAGTGGTCTTCTCTATCTGGCGGCAGGCGCTACGCAGGATGAAATGGTGGAATGTCCTCACTCGGGAGACCCCTCTTTGGAGCAACGGCTGCTCGCCCCACTTGGAGACCCTTAAGGGGTTTGGTGGGTGGGATGCCATAGGTATCTCCTCTCTGGGGGATGTCATGTCGGGTGCTATTTTGAAATCTTTCCTGGATCTACAGAGTGAATTCGGGAAGCCGGTTCTCAATTCTTTCGATTCCTCCAATTCCGACATGCTTTGACACCATATCTGACAGGCATTGACGCGCTCCCAGACTTTAGCCCGCTTGAGGCCCAACTGTTCATGGGGGAACTTCCAGACAAAAAACTATCCCGTATATACCAGTCCTTGGTGCGACATTGCTCCCCTGACCTACAGAAGCTGCGGGCGGCGTGGGTGGGGGATGTAGGAGAGCTGGAGGAAGAAGACTGGATGGAGGCCCTGGCGAGTCCTAGGGGGCGGCAATTTTCACACGCCTGAGACTCATACAATTCAAATACCTCCACCGCACGTATTTCACTAGGGAGCGCCTATGGAAGGCAGGTATGATAAGTTCTCCAGACTGCCTGCACTGCGGGTCAGAGGTTGGCACACTTTTACACACCACATGGGGATGTTCGGGCTGCATAGATTCTGGACTGGGGTCTTCCGCTGTCTCTCAGAGGTATTGGTGTGGGAGCTGCCTAGGGATCCGAAATTGGCATTACTGCATGTTATGGAGGGGATTGGGGGGAACCGCTACAAACGCCACTTGCTGCTGCTTGGTCTCACCCTGGCTAAGCGTGATATTGCTCGAGCCTGGAAGGCACCCTTGGCTCCGCCCCTGGCTGCATGGACTTTTGTATGGGGCTGGAACAACCCATTTTCCTGGCCAGGGGGTGCCCCCGTAAGCACTTTCGAATTTGGAAAAGTTGGGCCGATTATAGGGGACTGGACTTGGACCCTCCACCGGAGAGTGATCTCCCTCTGGCAATTTCACTGTTGGGGGTGGTTGGAGTACGTCGATAGTGCCCTGTTGGAACTGGTGTGTATTCAATGTATATATTACTGCATATAAGTGGTCTAGAGTGCGGCAGCAGTGCAACCTGGGGGGAGGGTGGGGGGTGTTTTGTTTATATTCTTAAAAATTGTCTGGCTATGCTATATTTGTTTTATTGATGTGTGCATTAGACTCCGGAGCTCGGGCTGTGCATTTCTATTTGTGCAGACTAATAAAATCTGTTTTCAAATTTTTTTTTTTACATTTTTTAATCACCTTATTCAAAAGGTCTTCGGGTACTATTCTACTCCATTTGAGGGTATTACCATTCTGCCGATTAAGAACTATGGCCCAAACTTCCTTATTTGGGGCTCTTATGTTTGGGAGGTCTTTGCCTAGTTGTGCAATCTCCAGGCTTAGAGGGAAATGGTCACTCAAGGGATTGTCCAGAATTTTAAATGCTAACACCTCCCCACCATATCGGGCTGATATCAATGCAAAATCTATGGTGGCGTTTGCACCTCTGCCATTAAACGTTGGGCAAAAAGGGATCTCGCTCTTGCCAGTTCTATTTGAGAAATCTAAATCACAGTTAAAAAAGATCTCATTTAAGTGATTCCCACAGGCAGTGTGCTCAAAATGGCTTAGGCTGGTCTACATATCTAGCATTAAGCCACATGTACCCTTGTCCCCATATTTACATAGGGAACAATTAAAGTCCCCACCCCAGATTACGCATACTGATTTCGCTTTCCCTTCCATCTGACTTTTAATATCTTTACCTAGACTTATGAATGTTTGTTCCATGGCGGACACCAACACGTTGTTGTAAAAATGTACAACAACCAAGTGTAGGTCTCGTTCAATAACAATTCAAATGATGTGGTAGAACCGATTATTAACAACCATCTCAATCTTACAGCACTTTAACAGATTAGACACATAGGTACACTGACCTCCTTTGGCCCTGCCGTAAGATGAGGGAATTGCGGGTGAATTAAAGGTCTTAAAGCCGCACAAATTCGAAGCTTCTATCCCCCAAGTCTCTTGGAGAGTTACAAGATCGTAGTCTTTGATCGCGTTCAACCATATGGGATTTGAGAGTTTCGTTTTGAGACCCGCAATGTTCCAAAACATAATTGTCCAAGATCTCCCTGTTGTTGTAACTTCCTCCATAACAGTGGGTTCAGGGGTACCTGGTTTGTCTACTGTTAGGATGGTCAAATTATTATTATTGAAAACCGTAGTACTAACACAATCTTTATGAAAGACCTCTGTGCCTAATCCTGGATCCCCCCTACTATTACCACCTCCATTAGTTTCCCTATCCTGTTTTATGCTTACATTGACCATGGGAGGATCTGAAGTCACTCCCTTGTCGCTGCATCCCAGTCAGTCCACTCCCTCCAATCCATGAAGTGACTCAAAACAATTGAACAAGGGGAGGCAGAACTCTTGCCGATATGCGATGTTTGGTCGTCTATGTGGCATTTCTACCCCATTTAGTGAGAAAAGTGGGGTACCAAATGCTGATCGAGGATAGAAATAGCTCAAATCAAGAGTTTGGATCCCACCCTCCCCTCTATGTTCTTTCCCATCACATATGAACCTTACCACCCTGAGGTCTCTGAAGTTTAGAATAATACAGTCCCCCCCCCCGATCCTTACGTCTGTGGCCCAACCAGCTCACCCTTCTAACATGTAGAATTTTCGCGTTTGTATAGCCCGGAAGTGGTCTATTGCTATTGAGCCAAAAGATGACTTTGTTTTTCAATTCCCTGTGGCTTTCTAATTTATCCAGTTGGATCTCTGGGACCCCTGTCAATATCACAGTATACGGGGCTGAGTCAGGGGGTAGATCGATGCAGGGATGTTTCTTCTTCCAACCCTTTGGGCCTAATACCTCTTTTCCTTTGTCGGTTGCCTCTCCGGCAGGTTTTGAGTGTGAGAAGTTGGCCTGGTATATGATGTTCACTATTCCAGTGAGCACCTTGCACTAGTCCAAACAACCCTTATGGTGATTGGTTGTAAGTCAACCTTATAGACAAGCTATCCTAGTGGTAGCATGGACAAAAGCAGTCTTAGGCTAAACTCGAGAGGGCATGTGAAGCCAGCTGTTTTACCATATGCAATCACTTTAATACACATGAAAGGACACCACACAAGTTATATATTTTAAAATATATGTATTTATTACTAGAATAATCCTCTGTACTCTTTATGAGGGCAGAAGCACAAGCGTTTTAAACAAAGAACTTAATATCATACAATAAGCTGCACAATTTTGGATAAGGCCGAGTGGCCCGTAAAACCATATACTAAATAAGTGGTATAAGAACCACGTCACGAACAATGGTAAGGCCTAGGGCTTTAGGAATCGCTGGGCCTACACTGGAATAACAGTTGTTAGGAAGCAGGAGGCCCACGAGATGCGTGTGCAAGGTCTAAATGCACATGCGTGCACACATAGAAGTCAATGGTGCGTAAAAGTTAGAAAGTTACAGATTTGGCAGTCTTCCTACTGGACTAGAACTTAACCACTTAAAACTAGGACACTAGGGATGTAAATCTCTACAGAAGTACCGTAGTACTCGCGTTACCTCACCCACAGGAAGCGGGTGCATAGGTGTCAAAGTGTGTCGGGTTTCGTCGTGGAGTTCTATGGAGCCTTGGAGAAAAGATGCTGCAGGCTAGCAGGAGAGTAGAGTCCGGTTGGATCCAAGGGCGGATCAAAGATGTAGAGTACCTGAAAGCAGAGGGGACAGAGTCTGGGTCACTAGCCAGTGACCAGAGTGGAACCAGGAAGGAACCAGGCAATGTCGGGCGCAATCAGGTGGTTGTCATGAAGCTTGTCTCTGCTGTCACGTGGACCAGGTGGTATCGAC
Source organism: Lissotriton helveticus (assembly GCF_964261635.1). Lineage (NCBI taxonomy): Eukaryota > Metazoa > Chordata > Amphibia > Caudata > Salamandridae > Lissotriton > Lissotriton helveticus. Next base: position 510,121,287 of record NC_136068.1, on the reverse strand, counting down.
GATGACCAGGAGCTGGGCACGGACTGTCCCACGAAGGCTCTCGCTGTCGGCGGTGTCGGCTTCCGGATTGGAGTCAACAAGCCTTGGCAAAGGCAATCCACGCAGGAACTGAAGAGGGCTTCTTACTCAGGCCAGCAAGGACTGAGGGGCTTCTCCTTCACAGGGAAGCAAGGGCCAGTCTGGAGCAACCAGACCAGCAGTGTAGAATTCGGGTTTTGTCGTCACAGAGGCCACTAGCCAACGGGCAAGTGACCGGACAGACACGTCGAGCAGGAAAATGCAAAAGGCCCCCACGCAGCGCTCGGTGAGTGTGGAGGGGTGATCTTTTTTTTATTTTATATTTTTATTGGAAATATTAATGCATTTACAATGAATAAGAAAAAAAGAATAGAACAATACAGATAAAATCCGGACGTAAAAGCAGTAATACTTAAAAAAAAAAAAACAGGCTCATCACCAATACACAATCAAAGGGTGCTACGACAGTACTAAAATATTCTGGCAGCACAATCCAACAGGACCAAATACATCTTATTTACAATTCATAAAAGTTTGATCTTAAAAATATAGTTATGGTGGTAATGGGATAATTTCATCGATACTCCTACAACTTAGCTCTCCTCCACTCTGTGACAGGTGCCCATAGCCTTCTTCCAAAATCCCGTGTTTTTAGTCCCTTTTGTTCATATAGGCAGGACTCAATATTATGGATTCCCAGCAGCCTAGATAGCCACATTTGGAAGGAGGGGGCCACTGTATCCTTCCAACCTGCCGAAATTAAAAGCCTGAGTACAGCCACGGAAATAAAAATCAGTGCTTCTTCCTCTTTTCCTAGTTTTAAATTAGAATCCATACCCAAAATCATTAGGGTAGGGGATAGGTCGATCCTAAGACCTAGCAGCCCCTCCCAAAACTTTTCAATCTCATTTTTAACAGGCGTTAAAAGGTTGCAATTGAAAAACATATGTAATAAGTCTGCTTGGCCATCCCCACACCTTGGACACGTATCGTCGGTCCTAACCCCCCAGGCAAATAATTTCGCCGGGGTATAGTACAGGTTAAATACCGTCTTGTAATGTTGGGCCTTTAAGTTCGTGGCTCTAAAAATCTTTTTATTCAATAGAAGGGCCTGATCAACATCTATATCAGGGTTGCCCAATTTTCTGGCCCAGGCTACCTCTGTCTTATCCACATCATCTTGGATCTCTGAGATAAAAATGTTATACAAGATCCTAATTTTTTTGCACCCTCTAGTCATGGCCTCCAATAAGGGACAAATACCGAGGGATGTCAATTTTGGTCTCTGAGCCTTCAATGAGCGTATCAGTTGGGTATACACAAACCAATGGTTGTCAGGGATTCCGTACCTATTTTGTAAAACATCAAAGCTTACTACACCCTCTCCGTCAATTACTTGCCACAATGATTTGATACCCAACCCACCCCATACTTTGAAAGTCCTATCTGCTTCTAGCGCTGAGAGGAGGCTGGAGTTATAGATGTGTAGGTATGGATTGATTTTAGGGATGTTACAAAACTTTCTACAGCCCATCCAAACTCGCCAGACACCATCAATAATCTTGAACCTTGCCTTCTTATAGAATCTACGATCGATCTCACAAAGCATTAGCCCCAGCGCCTTCCTTCCTAACAATAGCTCAAATATGGAGGGAGGATGCTCAATTTCTAAAGTTACATCATTACGGAATGTCTCTGGCTGGAAAAGCACAGTCATTTGGGTCAGGAGGCAGGTCCAATGATACAGCTTTAAATTGGGGAGAGCCAAACCCCCCCTGTCTTTTGGTAGGGACAACAGATTAGTGGACCGTCTAACTTTCCCAAATTGCCAAATGAATTTAATAAAAATTGACTCTAGATTCGCGATCATTTTCTCTTCAAGAAATAGAGGTATGGCTCGAAATAAATATAATACTTTAGGGAACAAAGTCATTTTGACAGCGTTCACCCTCCCAATTAATGATAAATGTAGACCATCCCACCTTCTTAGATCGGATTTAATTGATTTGATAAGTGGTGTAAAATTATCTTCCACAATTTTATCTACATTAGCATTGATTGTTAACCCTAAATAAACTGCTGCGTCCACAAATCTAGAATCAGCTTTCACCACATTCCTTGTGCAAATAATCTGGGTCTTAGCTTCGTTTAATAGGTAACCTGACCTAGCACCACATTTTTTCGTTAGATCGGACAGAATCTCCATTGCCTGCTGAGGATTTGAAGAGAATACCGCGATATCATCCGCGTAAGCTAAAACTTTATTTTCATATCCGTTAAAAACCACTGGTCTTAATATAGGACACCCTAGTATAGCCTGAATTAGTGGATCAATGAAAAGGGAGAAGAGAATCGGGGAGCACGGGCATCCCTGACGGGTCCCTCTCTTTATAGAGAACAGATTCGATTTCTTTCCCATAATCGTCACACTGGCAACTGGATCTTGGTACATTGCCTTAAGTGCTCTTATAGTTTTCTGTCCAAACCCTCTTCCTGCTAAGATATCCCAGAGATAGCCCCAGACCACCCGTTCAAAAGCTTTTTCCGCATCGAGCAGGATCATGGCCATCTCCCCCCCGTGGCGACATGGGCATCAAATAGAGCAATAGCTCTGCTGGTATGATCCGTCGTGCCACGTCCGGGAATGAACCCATGCTGCCACGGAGAGACGAGACCGCCTATGATCCTGCCCAACCTCAAGGCCCAGATCTTAGAATATAGCTTTGTGTCGGAATTGATAAGCGAAATAGGTCTGTATGACCCCGGATTCTCAGTGGGTTTACCCTTTTTATGGAATATAATAATATTCGTCTCTTTCCAAGAATCCGGGGTCTGACCTGTACTGGCTATCCCATTGAAAAGATCTACCAGGAGAACAATGGTTTCCGATTCTATGCATTTATAGGCCCCCAAGGGAATGCCATCGGGTCCTGCAGCCTTCCCTGATGCCAGGTCGTGTAGGGCTGTCTTAACCTCCAGTTGAGTAATATCCTTATCTAGTTCTTCTCGTGATAAGGTATCAAGGCGCGGTCCTGAATCTTCCAAACTATCTTGCTGCTCTCCAACCCTACTCTCCTCATCATATAATTTCTTGTAGAATTCTTTAAAAACATTTAGAATCTCCTTAGTTTCAGTATATTCTTTACCCCTTTCCACTATCTTTGAGATTACATTTTTAGACTCTCTTGTCTTAATCGGAGAGCGAGAGCTCTACTGGCATGTTCGCCTGTTTCATAGCGATTGGTTCTAGTGGGCTGATATTCCCCTATCGCCTTTTGAGTGATCAATTTCTGTAACTCTGCCTTAATAGCAGAGAGGGCATTATAGCTATTATTTCCATCACCACCTGATGCTATAACCCTGACATGCTCTTCTTCGATATTAGATAGTCTTTCAACAGTTTGGTTTCCTCCAACCTATCTTCCTTTTTCAATTTTGCTGAAAAACTGATGGTCTCGCCTCTCAAAGCCGCTTTGAAAGATTCCCATACAATATTACGGGAGGCGCTATATCTATTAGCATCGAAAAAAGCTTCCGACCAGTTCTTTAAATGGGTTACAAATCTTAGGTCTGCCAATAATCTCCTTTCAAAGGTCCAATGGGATTTACCTCTTTGACCACCAACCCTTTTATACAGGACTACCAATGGGTTGTGGTCCGACAGCACCCTCGGTAGCCTAGTGATGGTAACTTTATTGATTTCTGAGGAGGAAATAAAAAAGTAGTCCAATTTAGAATGCTTCTGGGCTGGGTTCGAGAAATATGTAAAGCCGGAGTTTTGTGGTTCTTTAGTGCCCCAAATATCGGTTAAGGCCAGTGATCCCATAAGTGCTTTTATTGCCCTGAAAACCCTGGGCTTCCGACCACCATACTTTGCATTGTTCCCCCAGTTTGCTGAAATATTTAGGTCTCCACAAACTATTAGAGGTCCCGGGCAGCCGGCTAATTCGATCTCTAGAAAATCAAAAACCTCTGGGTCATCTCCGTTAGAGCCATAAATTACACATAAAGTTATGCCAATTTCCAACTCTGTGATAGCCCATCTCCTGTGACTGTCAGTCTTAACCCTTTTAACACCGCACAGGGATTTCCTCACCAAAATGGCGACCCCCCTGATCATTGTAGATTGAGAGGAGCATGCAACTAGCTCAAAACCATTCAAAAACAGAAGGTGCCTCTTTGCCCAAAGGGAGGTGTGTCTCCTGGAGACAGAGTACATCTATTTTATTGAATTTAACAAAGTGAGCCAATCTTTGTCTCTTTCTCCAGTCATTTAGACCACCCACATTCAGTGTGCAAATATTACAGTCTAACATCGTAGCTATTGATTTGATGACCCTGTGAGCCCTGACGCTTAATTCTATTACCCATATTTGATTGCTCTTTTTGTCCGGACAAATCAATCAAAACAGTAATGCATTTTATATTCCCATTTTTCATTTTCGACCATCTGCACCCCTCCACCCCCCCACCCCCCGTCCCCACCCCTCCCACCCCCTACCCCCCAACCCCTTCATCTCTACCCCCCACCCTCCACCCTGTGAGGCGCACAGATCTAGTCTGTGCATGCGATGAAATGCATAGCTTACGGCGAGGACAACTAGACATACAATTCAAAAAAGAAACCACCAAAACCCCCCAACAAAAACAAAACCTTCAAGTGTACATTGAAAAGTCTGACGCATTGAGAACCCTAACCTATAGGCAAAGGAACATGAAAGAAATTATACCTGTAATACCCTTATACCTTTATAATCAATGAAACTGCCAGTTTATCAAAATCTATTTGCCCAGGCTGTCTAGATACTCCTTAGCCTTCACTTCTGAGGAGAAGTACATCGTTTTCCCTTCATTGATTATCTTTAACTGTGCAGGGTTAATCAGATAGGCTTGAAGTTTCCTATCTTGAAAGGGTTTTATCAACCCCCTAAGACGCCATCGTCTTTCCACAGTCGCGTGGCAGAAGTCTGGGCGAACAAAAAACAACACCCCATCTACATTCCTCCTGGCATCAGGTCTAGCCTTATCCGCGATCGCCTGTCGAAGGACAAAATTACCCAGAAATATCAGTACTGCTCTGGGTTTATCCCCTTCCTTGGTGCTCCTTCTCTGATTGAAAGGAAATCGGTGCACTCTTTGTAGTTCTTTGGGCCAGTCTCAGCTTGAAAGCTCCGGGAAGGCTTGTTGAAACAGTTTGATGATAAAAGCCCTTATGTCCAAACCTTCGGCTCCCTCCGGAATTCCCAAGACTCTCAGGTTGTTCCTTCTAAGCCGATTTTCCATTTCTTCCAACTTCCACTGTATGTCTAACACCTGAGAGCATTGAGCTTCGACCTTAGATACAGCACCTGCCACCTCGGTTTCTGTTGCTACCACACGCTCCTCCAGATTCGACACTCTATCTCCTGTAGCGGCACAAGCTTTAGAAAGTTTCCGCACCCCTCCCTGCATTTTCCTCATCGCAGCCTGCGATTTCCGGCTATCCTGGCGCGTCTCCTCTCTGTGAGCCAAAATCTCTTGGTGTATAGACTCCAACAGGGATAGTTGTGTCTGTTCCATCAGGGGGGTACCAATTAAAGGGAGGGCAGAGGAGTGGTCCCAGCTTAATTCACTTTGCTTTGGCTCTTGTCCCCAGGCAGCCTTTTTGGTTTTCATAGCAGTGGCTGGCATGTCGCTCTCGGGATCGGGGTCAGAGTCTGACTCTTCACCAGAGCTGTGCTCCTCATCCTCTTCAGACCACTCACCTCCGCCTTTAGAGACTGAGAAGAAAGCCTCACTAGGATCATTCTCCTTTTCCCCGATAGCTCCTGCTGCTCCCCCCTCAATCATATCTTCATTTCCGGCCGGGGGTTCTAACAGGGTTTCTAATGTGCTGGGTATCTCTTCGCTCGCATTCTCCAAAATTGTATTGCTACAAGGTGGTGTCTCATTAATACAACCTGCTGCAATAGGTGTCCCTTCCACGGGATCTCCCCCTGGTGCTTGAGGAATAAGGGGTATATCGGAGTACCCAGGTAAATCATGTACAACCAAAGGAGCACTTTCCCCCAAAACATTCTCCCCCTTCTCCTTACCGGCCTTTACCTGTAGCTCCAAAACAGTAGCGGAAGCTAACCGGGTCTTGGGGCCCCCCTGCTGTCTCTTTCTTTGCTGGTTTTGTAATGGAAGCTCTTCTCCATGAATGGGGTCCGTTATTAAGACCTCTGTCTCATCTTTTGCAGCTTTCTTTCTGGCATTATTTGACTTTGAGCTGGGGTTCTGTTTAGGAGCCATTTCGTCCCTCAGCTGCTGAAAACCTGCTCGATAGCTACTCCCAGAGCAGATGGACTTCTGCTTCCTCTCCTGACTCCACTGACAGCAACACCGAAGCGAGCTCCGCGGCTGTTCTCGACTCGGCAGCTGACTCCGCCCACCTCTCAGCTCGAGGCGGCAGCCGGGAATGACAGCCTCCAGCGCCCGCAGCACAGCCCTGAAACGCCGCCTCGAAGACCCGAGCCGCGCGAGAGTCAGCCACATTTCACCGTTTTCAGCGCCAAGAGAAGCCTTTAAGCAAGGTATGCCAGCTATGCGCGATGGGTTATTCGGTAGTACGTTTTGAGAGGGGTTTCATCCAGATTACCGTCCTCGCCGTACCTGCTCTGCACCGGCCGCTCAAGCGGCCGCCATCATGCCTTCGGGGGCCACATGGATGTCTGTGATTGATTTAAGAGCAGGTTGTCCTGTGGAGGGGTGATCTTAGGTGCAGTTGATGCTCGGGGCTGGGGCTTCTCAATCCCCAATGCACAGCTTCGAGGGTGCCTTGGGAGCTGCACGGGAAGCGTCTCGCAGTCTTTTCAAGATGGCCGGTCCCACGTCTCATGTCGCCTCCACTGGTCTCAGCTTTGCTGTGGCTGTGGATCGGGCTGAAGGAAGTCTGGGAGTCTGGGTCTTGTCAGGCTCTGTGGTCGGGCTCCGGCGGAAGCGTCGGACAAAGCAAGTCGTTGAGCGCTTGATGGTGCCTGCTTGCGCAGGATGGCCACTCCTTGGCCACAAGGGAGATTCTTCAGTATCTTCTTGTAAAGTAGATGGTAGAAGGTCCAGAGTTATGTATCAAAGTTTCAGTCAGGATAATCTGATGTCTTAGGACGCAGCTCCTACCTTTATTTCAAATCAAGGGGCTGGATTACCTGCTAGGTCCCTCCTATGGGTGGGACCAGGGAAGGGGGTGGTTACACCCTTTTCCCCTTTGTCCAGTTTCGCGCCAGAGCTGGGGCTGGGTGCCCCAGCACCGGTTTGAACTGGCCTATGCATGGGGCACCTTGTGCGCCCCAGGCATGTCTCGTTTCTTTCATCCCCCCCCTGCCCCAATCCACTATCTCCTGTCTGGGGTGGTGCTAGCACCTCCCTGTGACAGGAAACCTATTGTCCAAGCCTCCCGTGCTGGAAGGGCTCCCAGCAGCAGGAGGTCAGACTTGTGTCTATGGCAGCAGCATTCATTTTGTGATGCTGGGGCTCTGGTTGATTTTAACCGCGTTTAAGGAAAATAACATGTCTTCTCCCTCTAGAAGGGTGGAATGCTACCCCCGTCACCAAAACTGGCGAGGGGGTAGTATTCCAAAGCGTATGACACCTTACACGACATGTTTCGATAAAGCCAAACCAAAGTTAGCAATAATCGCGAGGATTATAATGCACTTAAGAGTATATGGTATGGCAATATCATAGAACAGCTATAAGGACATGGTTCCGAAAGCTGCAGACAAGCTCAGCTCATGCTAGAGCACCATCTCACATACAACCAAGCACTCTGCCTTCAGGATTGTTAAGGCCTGCCATAGGAGTGACTTATAGGTGCATATGTGTCTATATGTAAAGGTAGATATAGGAATACTATATCTAAGCAAGGGGTGATTACACCACCTTGCCCCAGCTGAGTGATCAGCCAGTTGTGTCAAATTGGAAGGCCAGCCAGGGGTGGCAAAAGATATGCTGCAGCCCCTGGTAGGCCTTGGGTGCCTCTATGCCCTGGGTGCCTATGGCACACTGTACAGGGACTCACAAGAGTGACCCAAATACCGATTGGTGATGTACCTAAAGTACATGGTGTTGAATTTAGAGAGAGAACAGCAGGGCTGTGGGTCTGATTAGCAGGCTCACAGCCACATTAAGTCGAAAACCAGTGAAGCAAAAAGCAAAAAAGTGGGGTGACCATAGGAAAGCAGACCCTACTCTCCTACATTGAGGTTACCATCTCCTTTCTACCATCACACCCAGACACTTCTACTCCCTTACCACTAAATTGGTTTATCTTCTTTGCCCCTGTAATACCCTCATTATCAGTATGTTTTTGTTGTCCAGTCGATCTAAAATCTTTTTCTTGTGGGGTAACTATTGGAGTACCATTAAGTTCTGGGACTGTTCTTTCTTGTACTGTACGATCAGAAACCAGTATAGTGCCCACAGCTTTTTCCAGTGCATTCAAGTTAGCCGTGACAATTCTTTCTAGTTTCCCCAGATTTTCGTTAATTAAGTTTATCTTTTCAAATAGAGGTAACATCAGTGACTTCATAAGATGTTCTATATGTCCCAGGAGGCAGTCAGGAATTTGGGCTACCAGCGGCGAGCGCTGTGGCAGCTCAAATATCCGTTTACCTTGGTCTTTATTAGGCAACCGAGGAGGCACGTTGTTAGTTGACAATTGTGTGGGTTTAATCATATCCCCCTCTAAATTGGTAGTTTGAATGACTTTTGGGCATCTGCCCTTTTGTGCACCTCTCCCACGCTTTCTTTTCCCAGTCTTCGTGTTTACATTTGTATCCTTTTTAGGTCTTTGCTCGGTTCGAGTGCTAGGGATAGTGGAAGTACGCATCTCTCCCTTCCTATTTCCTAAAGTTGCTATGCTATCCCTAGTAGAATTAACTGGGGTGCAAACAACGGACCCATCAGATCCAGCTGACTCTATGCTAGTGTCCAACCAATTATCATCCTTAGGTTGATATACGGATAGCCGCTCCGGGGTTACAGCTTCCCTAATGGTGCCCAGCGAGGATCTTTTAGAAAATATTGGCTCTAATGATAATCTTTTTTCCGTTAGTGCTATTTCGCGTTCTAAAACGACTGCAGCTCTTGTGATAAACTGGTCCAAAGTTCCAGTAACAGTTCCTCTAATGCTACTTGGCACAACTTTCCTCCTGCATTACACGTCATGATAGTGCACCTCGGGAGATATAATTATTTGAAGTAGCAATAGAATGACGATAACAACACCACAATACAAAATTTCAACCAGATCAGATAAGGGTACTTGGTGGGTACCAGGATAAAATGTTACTCCCACGCCAATACTAGCAAGAATATTTATATTTTAACTAATATCCGGCTCACTTAACTGAGCTTGAGTCCCAGTCCACGTTGGTGAAGTTAGGGGGATGGCCCAGCCCGGCATCCTCTGGCCCCGGATGGCCACAGATGGCTCGCCCTTTGCCCGGGCTTCTCCTGGGACACTCCCGCGCAGCGGGTGTGGCAATTGGTTAAGAAGCGTCAATAGTCGGGGGCGGTGCTCAGGCAGGGAACCAGGTGTGTGGGCAGCCAGCGGACTCCAGGGACTTCAAGTCCCTCAGTTGATCCGGCACGTCTCCCGAGCAGCCAGCGCCCTCCACGCCAGCCACAGACAGCAAGCACCTCACGGCCCCCAGCATCCAGGGCAGAAAGATCAGGTTAGTTAAAAGCCTCAGCAACGATGCGGCACCTCAACTCAAAGCTTCCAGGCCCAGGATCTGCTCCATAGAACTTTTTTCAGTATCTGCCGTATTGCTAATAATGCTCCCCCATAATGAGGCGCTCTGCTCAAATCGAGAGCCTTGAAACGCCGAGTTCACAGAATGAAAGTCTGGTACTCAAGAGATTATAAATGGTAAAACAACTTGCTTAACTTGTCTCCAAGTCTTAGCCTGAAGGCTACTCTCCACAGCTACCGCTAGGATAGCTTTCTATAAGGTTGACTTTATAACCTACCATCAATAAGGGTCGTTTGGACTGGTGCAAGATGCCCACTAGAATAGTGGACATCATATACCAGGCCAACTTCTCACACCCATCACCCATATTCCTGAAGTGGTCCTTATACCACTTACTTAGTATATGGTTTGTGAGACCCCTAGGGCAGAATTGTATTTGTGCAACTTAAAGTATGCCTAATGAGTAACTTGTGATGTATTTCGATCTCTGACCTCATAAAGAGTGCAGAGGGGTTGTGTTAGTAATAAATAGATATATAGTTGATATATACATTGTGTGGTGTCCTTTCATTTGGTATTCAAGGGATTATATATGGTAAAACAGCTGGCTTCACATGCTCTCTGAAGTTTTAGGCTAAGACTGCTGGTCCATGCTACCACTAGGATAGCGTGTCTAGAAGGTTGACTTTACAGCCACCATCAATAAGGGTCGTTTAGACTGGTGCAAGGTGCCCACTAGAATAGTGGACATCATATACCAGGCTAACTTCTCACAGCGACAATTTCAGCACTCTCTTCTCTGGAGTAGAACTAGAGGCCCTGGAACTCACAGGGGCTTCACCTTCAGATAGAAATCCTCGCTGGGAGGAATCAGGAGGCTGGTGGGGGATTCAGATGTGCCTGTGACTCCAGCAGGAGGCTAGCTCTCTTCTAGCCCTTGGGTGATTGCTTTAGCAAAATAAAAGTTCTCTCAAAGTCCTTTTCCCTGTTCTTCCAAGTACAGGGGGAACTACTGCAGGCCAGTCCAAGAAATAGCACACAAGCACCAGGACAGTCCTCTCCTGCAGATTCCTTCAGTGAAACGGACAGAGGTTCTTCTTGACATCCAGGAGCAATACAAAATTTACACATATATTTATACCCCAAAAGTCTTTGTTCTAAAAAGTCACTAGTCACTGAACCCAGCCAAAACCAGTTCTGCTCAGTCCTGGAGCACTTTGTTTACCAGGCTGCATTATTCCTTTCAGAAAGAAGGGGTCTGCCATCAGACGCACAGTAGGGGGTGGAACCAGCATTCACCTTGCCAGGCACAGCCCTATTCAGGTCAAGGAGCTACCCCTTCCCAATACCCAATGCAGATCTCTCTATTCAACCCAGGTCTGACTCAGCCTGCCTTGCCCCTCTAAACCCAGACAGCCAATACACTTAACAGCAGAGCACACTGGAAGGCGTAGGCAACAAAATACCTACTTTCTAAAAGTGGTATTTTCAAACACAAAATAGAAAAATAACCGCTACTAAAATATGTATTTTAATATTCTGAGCTCAGGCATACTAAATTAGTTTTTCTACCTTGTTCCTTGGGTCAGTTAGGATTATAAGATGTAATAATCAAACTGCCCATTCTAGTCTATGGAGAACAGTTAGCCTTACCGTAGTGAAAAACGAAATGGGGTGTAATTCACTACCAGGACATGAAACACATATCACGCCATGCCCTACCTTACACACACAGTGCACCCTGCCATAGGGGTGACTGATATGATGCCAAGGGAAGGTTCAGGGGCTGGGAAGTGTGGGTACTTCACAGCCAAGATGGCAGTTCTGGACTGCACACAGACATTGCAGTGGCAGGTCTGAGGTACACTTTACAAGCTGCTTCTGGGGGTGGCACAAACCAGTGCTGCAGGCCCACCAGCAGTATTTGGGATACCAGCCCCGGGCACACACAGGCCACACTACTAGGGACTAACAGGTAACCCAAATAGGCCAATCACGGATATACCAATTCATAGTCATATTTAAACAGGGAGAGCATATGCGATTTAGCACTGATCAGCAGTAGTAAAGTGCCCAGAGTCATAAAGCAGACAAAACAGAACAGGAAAAATCCACGAGGAAGGCAAAAAGGTTAGGGATGACCCTGCAAAAAGGGCCATTTCGAACACACACCAACTCTATGGTTCTTACCAGAGGGAACTTCCTACAACAGTAGGAAGAGACAAACTAGAACTGGCAAAACTTCCTGGGCAAGGAATAGCAGCTATATAATAGCCAACTATTACCCCAAACAGGGTAAGGCAAATCCCTATAAAAACAAGGGACCCTCTTGAGTCAAGCTCGTAGGCAGAGGCTCTAAAAAAGGGATAAACAGGGGTAAGGTAAAGAAACATGGGACCCTCTTGCATAGCAGAGGGGAAACACGGCTAATCAGCCAGACAACCGAGAACGACTGGGGCCCAGCTACGGGTGCCAGCAAACAGTGACAACACTGTCACAAAATCAAAATCCACCATGAGTATCAACCCAAGGGATGTCATGGGAATATAGACATGAGGTGCCAGACTGCTGAATCAGCATGGTCATCAAATAGATTGACCCCATCAAATGGCAGATCCCTGAGTTGCTCCCAAACATTCTCTGGAAAACGCCATCGCGGAGACACGCATGGCGATGCAGAGCAACTGACCTGTCCTTAGCCCAACCCACGGAGTCAGTATTGTCCATGGCCGTTCGGATGGAAAACTGCACCAAGTCGCAGCCATCACGAAGCAGCCGGTCCATATCGGCACAAGGGCTCTCTGGCAAGGACGGTAGGAGTTGTTCAACAGAATCCCAGAGGGCAATAGTAGCCCAATCAAACTCACAGGATGTGTTCAGGGACCGGAGTCCCCAGCTGGTGGACGCAAACACATTGCGGTCACATGACTCTAACCACCTAGACTCCTAAGTGGGAGGATCCAACCGAGTAGGGGAGGAAGAGAGATGCCTGGATTATGAGTCCTTGAGCCCCAGGGAGGAGGGACAAACAGGCAGAGTCATCGGTAGCCGGGCAATGGTGATGTGCAATAGCACGATCCATGGGGTCCCTGGAAAAGGGCCGCACCCAAGTCCCCAGAAGGATCTCATGTAATGACCCTGCAAATGGTAACAAAGGCTCCACTCCCACCGTGCCCTGGTGGAGAAGATCCAGCAAGGGATCTGAAGGCCTAGAGACAGAGAGCGGTTACATCTGCAAAATATCCGCAGCCCTGCAAACTGCCCTTGCAAACCTCTCACTAGCCTCCCTGGCTCTACGAGGTGGTGATAGCAAATCATCAATAGGGGACGGATGTAAGCTAATCCGTCCACCAAAGGGGCTCAGCAGAATGAGGAGCCGGCCAATTCCCCATGGGTGCTCGCTCCAGAGAACGAGGAAGTGACTCTGGGGATGGGGAATCCACTTGATCCACGCCCTCCACCAATAAAGGAATAGTCGGGGATGGCACCAGAGTCGATCGGCATCGAGACGGCGTCATGTCGCTGTTGCCGACCTCAGAAGTATGATTGTCAGACTGGCATCGATCGAACGTCTCCCGAGGCAGAAACATGCCGGGAGAGATGGAGCTGACTCGGAGTTGGGCTCCGCTCTGCAGCCGCATCCAGCGATGCCGCAGGGAGCCCTGCAGGGCTGTGTGAAGGAGCTATAGGAGGGCTGGACGTCTGGGTGGGATGCTCTTCTGGAGAGCTTCCTGACGTTACAGTGACTTCGGAATCAGAGTCAGGGCACTCGATTGGCATCAAGGGTAAACCTGCCAGCTGAGTCCCAACCTGAGTCCGTACCCCACCCTATGGGCCCCGAAGGCGTGCCAGAGAGAGGGAGCAACCCAAAGACGGCCTGCAGGGCCCTGCAGTAGGCCTCCATCTGGGTCCAAGTTGCCCCAGCACCAGCAAATGGTGGATATGCGGGGGTCGACTCCTGGGAGCCCTTGTCTGGTAAAACCGGGAACAGCGGGCCCCGATGTCATGTCGACGTGAAGCTGATGACTTCTGCGATTTCCTCTGGTGCTTTCCTGAGGTGGGTGAACGGCGGTCACAACTCTGGGACCTGCCCCTAACAGGAACTTCCTTATGGGAAGACTGGCGCCGCTTGGAGCCATCCGCTGGAGAGGGAGACTGGCGCCCAGAGGGTTCCGATCGGGACATCCGGGCAGACAGCAACTTCATTCGTCGTTCCCTCAGGAACTTTGGTCTCAGCCGCCGGCAGGCGTCGCACTCCATGAAGTTGTGGTGCTCGCCCAAGCACCACATACAGATTTTGTGTGGGTCCGTCGCTGACATCTGCCGCGAACAGGACCGGCACGATTTGAAGCCCGCAGGCATCGATACACTGTTCCAGATGCGAAAAAGCGCTGAGAAGGCCTGAAAAAACAAAACTGGCCAGAGGTACCGCTTCTCCCAGATCCGCGTTAGGATGTGGAAAAGAAGAAAACTGACATCAGCACACCAGGGTGGTCTTATATGGCTCCATTGACGTTACTTCCTTGGATGATGTCAGGACAGAGACAGGGGGCAGGGGGTGCTCCCCCCGCCTCCCAGCGGGCAGAGGTACTGCTAGGGAAAAAGTTTTCTGGATCCAGTCTGATGCCTGGGGATATTCTAAGGAATCTGTGGCTAGATGTCTGTATCAGATTCTGCAGCTAGAAGTCTATTAGATACTGTAATTTAGTTCAACATTATTTCATATGGGGTTCTAAGGACATAACTGAATTGTAGAAACATGCAGTTTGTGTATATCAGCAAATAGTAAACTTACACAAAACTGTTAAATTATTCAAAAGTGTAAGTTACCTTTATGAATCAGGCCCTAAAGTCTAGTTTATAAAATAAGTATTCAACACTGTAAACTGTGTTTTCTTCTTTACATTGTAAGCAAGATTTTTCCTGGATGCGACTGAAAACAGAGACTTCTTACCTGCCGCAGGAGGAGGAGGAGGAGGAGGAGGAGGAGGAGAAGAAGGTGCAGGCAGAGAAGGCGGGGGTGGGGGTAAAGGCATTGACCCCAAATCTAAGAAAAAATAGAAAATTACGTATTATTGAAAATATTCAAGAAAACAGTCAAAAGCGCAAAAATTGCTTTGAGGAAGGGTAAGTTAATGTAACCAGTCCCAACAGATTGCATATATTTTGTCAGGCGCTATGTAGTCTCCCATCACATTACTAGATATAAACACTTTCTTTTCTGTGTATGTTTGGTCTTCAGATTTACTGGAGCTGGGGTACAACATCTGGGAGGAAAATGGGGCTGAGTGTATTTCCAACTAACTTCTGCAAGAAGGGGCGCAGGAAGACAGGGTGGTACACACACAGGTCTGTGAATAGCAGGGTTTTGTGTGAGCCTCTGTGGGAGGGATGGGCAGAAAAAGAAGCGGGAGGCTGAATACGTTTCTTAATGATGGCATATTTTATTTAGTTTTATAAAATTCTTTTGTTTTGTTTCCTATAGGTTGTTTCCTATAGAATTGAAGTCAGTGATTCTGCCAACTTCCTCTTTCTTCTTTTCATCCTCCTGACGTCTATTTCATCCAGGAGGGTGACACAGTGAGGCGCAGAGAAAAAAAATGAAACAGATAGTGGTAAGTAGTCAGTTCTCCTTAAGTCTGTGCAGAATAGGACCATTTCACTACACCCTTATGATAGCATGGGTGTAGGAGCGTAGGATCCCATCTAGAATAGTTACTCCCACTTTTTGACTGGTGTCAGTGGGTTTTGGACTAGTCTGATTGGGATCCTCCTAATTAGGACAGTCACTGTGCCTTCTCCCTAAATTTGACTATGGTACTTTGGTACTTTCCTAATTGGCTACTGGTGGACACCTCTAAGTACCAAGTATATGAATATATGAAGAATATCTTTCCTATTGGTCTGAGGACTTGTGCAGAGAAGGGCGAACCCCCAGAACTGGTGTGCCTGGCTGAGGCCCACCCTGACAGGTGGAGCTGCTCATTCTTTATGGCTCTCCACTTCGGTTTGGTTGGTCTCATCTTCTTCATTTGTGTGGAACTTCTGAAGCCCCTGGATGTGTGTGATGGACTCTGTGGAGGGGAATGAGAGGGCTCATCCGATTGCAGCTTATCAATGTTCAACACTGTTTTTGCTTCCTCCAAGGTGAGCACACTTCATGTCTCACAGTTTCACAAAGTTTGGCAGGATGGATGCCTATAACATGGGGAATTATTTTCTCCGTCATGACTTCTGTAATAGTTCTCAATAGGCGATAATGCTATAGGATAATGGAAGGAAGGTCCTGATACATCCAAACCCTGGTGCACTCGAAGTCTATGAAGTTGGGTCTCGTACATCTGCCATGATGATTTCCTTATGTGTGTAATAATGTAGATATGTCAAAATGTCTTGAGGCATACCAGGTGTTTTAGCAGGGTGTTCTATCTAATACGATATCCTCTGGTGCAAGATCTGAAGCGATGTAGTGGAAGAGCCTGCAGACATATTTCTCCAGGCCCCCCTCAGCGGCCCTGTAGGAGAACACCTTTGCTTCTTATATTAGCCATCCCAAACCGGTTTTCTTTATGCTCTACTTGATAGCGTAGCTCCATGTTCTTGTCCTGTAGCTCCAACAGTTTACAGGGATATGCATCAAGTTCCTCTTTATGTGATTTGTTGCACAAGTTACTACTTGTGTAACGATATATCTGTAAGAGACATTAGTTAGTGATAGATTCCTTACCTTAGAATATCCCCAGGCGTCAGACTGGATCCGGAATTTTTCTGCGTAGCAGTACCCTTGTGCGTCGGTAGGCGTCGTCTGCGGCTCCGCGTCCGTCGTCGGCATCGTGGGCGCCGTGATGACGTCGTCGGAGTACTTAGACGCCGCCTCCGCGTGCTGACGTCAGTTCTTAGACACAGCTTTTCCGCACCAGAGACGCAGAGCCATGTTAATAACCAACACTGGTGCCATTGAAACTAGGGCCCTGAAAGGGGATGACCTTAACCATAGATATCGGTTCGCAGAATGGGGAGGATGGGTGGGTCGGTAAGGAATCTATCACTAACTAATGTCTCTTACAGATATATTGTTACACAAGTAGTAACTTGTGCATCTGAAAGAGACACGTTAGTGATAGATTCCTTACCTTAGAATAGATACCCCAGCAATACCAACCCCGGTGGTGGGTCTTGTGAGAAGTTGGCCTGATATGCAGTGCTCACTATTCTAGTGATCACTATGTATCAGTCCAAACAACCCTTATTGATGATTGGTTGTAAGTCAACCTTATAGACCAGCTATCCTAGTAGCATGGATACGAGCAGTCTAAGGCTAAGACTCTAGAGGGCGTGTTAAGCCAGCTGTTTTACCATCACATTACCCCTTGAACACCAAGTGAAAGGACACCACACAAGTTGTTATGAAAATAAACAGATATTTATTTATAACAAGACTACCCTGAACTCTTTATGAGTCAGGGAGCTAAGCACACAACAAAACTCGTAAGAAAATACTTTAAGTCGCACAATTTACACAAATGCCCGAGGGGCACGAAAAACCCTATACTCAGTAAGTGGAATGCAAACTTGCTAGCAGGTAAGTAATACGTTTCTAGACTTAGAAATCGCTAGGCCTACAATTCTAAACACTGGGATTAGATGCAGGAGGCCTGTGGACGTCGTGTGCAGAGTGGGAACTCTCACGCGTAAGGCGGGAAAAAGTCTATGGAGGCTAGCAGTTGCAAAGTTACTGTTCTCGGGCGAACCCGACTAGGTGGGTCGAAAACAAGAGTGGATCCGAACACTTAGGGTGTTGGACTATGCTGGAGCACCGGAGTACTCAGGTTACCTAGCCCAGGGGCTGCGGCTGCATAGGGTTGAAGTTGCGTCGGAAACTCTCGTTGAAGATCCAGGAGCCTGAAGAAAGAGTTGCTGGCAGGCGGCCAGTGAAGAAAGTTCGGAGTGATCCAAGCCTGGATCAGGGAAGAAGAAACCTGTAAGCAGAGGGGACCAAGTTCTGAATCACTAGCCAGTGATTTGAGTGGGCACCAGGATGGCACCGGACGAAGTCACCCCAGCCAGGTGAGTGGGCGCTGCTGGGCTCTGCAGTCTCTTGGACCAGGAGGCGTTGTCGGCGACCAGGATGGAGGTGCGAGCTGTCCCACGAAGGTTCTTGCTGTCGACGTCGCTGGACCCAGGATTGGGCAACAAGTCTTGGCAAATGCAAGGCCCACGCGGTGGACCTAAAATGGCGTCTTGAGTGGACCAGGAGGGTCCAGGGTGCTCCTCTTTTGGAGGGGAGCAAGGGCTAGTCTGGAGCAACCAGACCAGCAGTAGTTGTCGTCGTGGAGCGTCGTGAGAGGGCCACTAGCCAACGGGCAAGCGACCTGGACAACGCGGTTGGCAGCAAAGAGCAGAAGGGCCCCACGCAGATCTCGTGGATGCAGGGGGGCTGAACTTCGGTGCTGGAGCTGCTCAGGGTCGGGGCTTCTCTTACCCCAAAGCACTCAGTTGAGGGTCACTCGGGAGTCGTGCTGGACAAGCGTCGTGCAGTTCTGAAGATGGCCGGTCCCTCGAGGTCTCGTCACACCCACGGGTCACAGCTGGGCTGATGATGTAGGTTGAGGTCAGAGGTGCCAGGGAAGCCGGTTCTCGTCGTGCTGGAGCAGTCTTGATCCGAAGGAGAGCCTGGCAACAAACCGCGATGCTTGGTTGGTGCCTGCTGCTGCAGGGTGACTACTCCTTAGTCACAAGGGAGAATCTTGGGAAGAGTCTTGAGTTCCTTTCGTGGAAAGTAGTTTCAGAATTCAAAGATGATCTGATTTGGAAGGGGGCCAGTTCCTACCTTTATCCTGCAAAAAGGGGCTGGCACGCGACTCAGTCCTGCCCTATGGGTGGGACTAGGAGTGGGTGGTTACACCCCTCTCCTTTGGCGGGCTTTCCCCAGGCCAGGGGCTGGAGTGCCCCTGGAACTGGTTTCAGCCGGCCTATGCACAGTGAGCACCGGGGTGCCACTTGCAGTCACCTTCCTCTAAAGCCCTGCCTACCTAGGATACACAAAATCCTGTCTGGGACGGTGCTGGCACCGCCCCTGGCAGGAAACCCTTTGTCCTTGCCTCCTGGGCTGGGAGGACTCCCAGCAGCAGGAGGGCAGACTTGTGTCTCAGTGGCAGCATCCATTTTGTGGAGCTAAGGCTCTGTCTGACTTTAACCGGGGTTACAGGTTACATACATGTCGTGTCCCTCTAGAAGGGTGGAATGCTAACCCCGTCGCCAGAATTGGCGAGGGGTTAGTATTCCAATTCGTATGACACCTTACTCGACATGTTTTGATAAAGCGATACCAGAGTTGGCATATAACCGCGAGGATTATAATGCACTTAAGAGTATATGGTATGCGATATCATGGAAACGGCTAAGGGATGGATCCCGAAAGCCGCAGACAGGCTCAGCTCATGCCAGAGCACTATCTCACACGATTCCAAGCACTCTGCCTTCAGGATTGTCAAGGCCTGCCATAGGAGTGACTGATAGGAGATCTGTGTGTCCATTTAGGTTTAGATATAGGAATACTATATCTACAGCAGAGGGTGGGTACACCACTCTGCCCCAGCTGTCAAGCAGCCAGTTGTGTCTGATTTAGTTAGTCAGCCCAGGGGTGGCATAATGCATGCTGCAGCCCCTGGGAGACTTCTGGGTGCACCTCAGCCCTGGGTACAGGGACTTGAGAGGGCCCAGTGCCAATTCAGTACCTGAGTACAATTTGGAGTAGAGAGAACAGCTAGGCTGTGGGTCTGATTAGCAGGCCCACAGCCAGGGAAATTCGTAAACCAGTGAAGCAAAAAGCAAAAATCTGGGTGATCATAGGATTGCAGACCCTACTCTCCTACATGACCCCCCCCCAAACTTTGGGACAATAAACTAACCTTGACCAGGTGAGTCTTCTTGCTCTAAGTGGAAATACCTGGAGAGCCCATCAGCATTGCCATGATCAGTACCAGGTCAGTGCTCCACTGTAAAATCCATCCCCTGTAGGGAAATGGACCACCTAAGTAGTTTGGGGTTTTCACCCTTCATCTGACTTAGCCATAAGAGGGGCTTATGGTCGGTCTGAACTGTGAAGTGAGTTCCAAACAAGTAGGACCTCAACTTCTTCAGGGCCCATACCACAGCAAAGGCCTCCCTCTCAATAGCTGACCAATTTTTCTCTCTGGGGGTCAGCCTTCTGCTAATGAAAGCAATTGGCTGGTCGTTGCCATCAAAATTCAGCTGAGATAGAACAGCTCCCACACCCAACTCAGAAGCATCTGTTTGGACAATGAATGGTTTGGAGAAGTCTGGACTCTTTAGGATAGGTGCTGTGCACATGGCCTGCTTTAGGTCATCGAATGCTTTCTGACAGCTTTCTGTCCACTGAACTTTCTTTGGCATCTTCTTGCTTGTCAGGTCATTAAGGGGGGTCACTATGGACCCATAATTTCTGACAAATTTCCTATAGTACCCAGTCAGGCCCAAGAAAGCTCGAACCTGAGTCTGGGTGATTGGAGGAGCCCAGTCCTTGATGGCCTGTATCTTACTCTCCAATGGCTGAACCTGGCCTCCACCTACAAGGTGGCCCAGGTATACAACCTGTGTCTGCCCTATCTGGCACTTAGTGGCCTTGATAGTGAGGCCTGCCTTTTGCAGGGCCTCTAACACTTTCCTCAGGTGGACCAGGTGATCCTCCCAGGTGGAGCTAAAGACAGCAATATCGTCCAGATATGCTGCACAGAAGTCATCCATCCCAGTGAGAACTTGATTCACCAGCCTTTGGAAGGTGGCAGGTGCATTCTTCAACCCAAAGGGCATTACCACAAACTGATAATGACCACCAGGGGTAGAAAATGCTGTCTTGGGCCTGGCTTCCTCAGCTAACCTGATTTGCCAATACCCAGCTGTCAGGTCAAATGTGCTTAAGTAGTTGGCAGAAGCCAATCTATCTATAAGTTCATCTGCCCTTGGTATTGGGTGGGCATCAGTCTTAGTGACTGCATTGAGGCCTCTGTAGTCCACGCAAAACCTCATCTCTCTCTTACCACCCTGGGTGTGAGGTTTTGGCACTAGAACTACTGGGCTAGCCCAAGGGCTATCTGAGGGCTCAATGACTCCCAACTTCAACATTTTCTGCACTTCTGTTTTGATGCAGTCTCTGACATGATCAGGCTGCCTGTAGATTTTACTCTTGACAGGCAGACTGTCTCCAGTGTCAACCTCATGGGTACACCAATCAGTTTGGCTGGATGTCAGAGAGAACATATGTCTGAAGGATTGCAGAACTTGCCTGCAATCCTGTTGCTGATGTTCAGAGAGGCTGCCACAAAAGACAACACCATCTACTGATCCATCATCAGGATTCTGAGTGAGCAGGTCTGGGAGAGGGTCACTCTCTTCCTCCTGTCCCTCATCTGTGGCCATGAGCAAGCTCATGTCCTTCCTGTCGACATATGCCTTGAGCCTGTTCACATGGAGCACCCTGAGGGGGCTCCTGGGGGTTCCAAGGTCCACCAGGTAGGTAACCTCTCCCTTTTGCTCAATGATGGTGTGGGGCCCAGACCATTTGTCTTTGAGGGCTGCTGGTGCCACTGGCTCCAGTACCCACACCTTCTGTCCAGGCTGGTATACAGTCAGGACAGCCTTTTGGTCATGCCAAGCTTTTTGGAGTTCTTGGCTGGCCTCTAGGTTTTTAGATGCCTTCTCCATGTATTCAGCCATCCTGGAGCGGAGACCAAGTACATAGTCCACTATGTTGGTTGCAGGCTTTTTGAGAGGTCTCTCCCATCCTTCCTTCACCAAACACAGGGGTCCTCTTACAGGATGCCCATACAGAAGTTCAAAAGGGCTGTAGCCAACCCCCTTCTGTGGGACCTCTCTGTAAGCAAACAAGAGGCAGGGTATCAGGACATCCCATCTACGCCTGAGCTTTTCAGGTAGTCCATGAATCATCCCTTTGAGGGTCCTGTTGAATCTCTCAACAAGCCCATTGCACTGTGGATGATAGGGTGTGGTGAACTTGTAGTTAACACCACATTCCTTCCACATTGCAGTCAGATATCCTGACATGAAGTTTGCACCTCTGTCAGAAACAACCTCCTTAGGGAAGCCCACTCTGGAGAACACTCCAACTAGGGCCCTTGCCACTACAGGTGCTGTAGTGGTCCTAAGTGGAATAGCTTCAGGATACCTGGTGGCATGGTCCACCACCACCAGTATAAACTTGTGCCCTGATGCTGTCTGGGGTTCCATTGGACCAACAATGTCAATCCCCACTCTTTCAAAGGGAACCCCTACCACAGGTAGTGGTATGAGGGGGGCCTTTGTTGTGCCACCTGACTTACCACTGGCTTTGCAAGTGACACAGGAGCGACAACACTCCTTGGTATTCTCATTCATGTGGGGCCAGTGAAAGTGTGAGACAAGTCTGTCCCAAGTCTTTGTCTGACCTAAGTGACCTGCAAGGGGAATCTCATGGGCCAAGGTGAGAAGGAAACCTCTCAGAGACAAGGGGATGACCAGCCTCCTGGTTGCACCAGGCTTGGGGTCTATTGACTCAGAGTACAGGAGTCCATCTTCCCAGTATACCCTGTGGGCACCTGTGGCATTCCCTGCAGCCTCAGCAGCAGCCTGCTGTCTGAGGGGTTCAAGGGAAGGGCAGTCTAACTGTGCCTTCCCCAGGTCTTCTCTGGAGGGTCCCCCTGAGCCCAGAAACTCAACTTGATCAAGTTCAAGCTCTTTAGGCTCAGTTTCCCTAAGCTCTCTCAGATCAGCCTCCTCAGAGACTTGATCCTCAACCTGGGGCAAGGGGGAAGGCAAAGCCTTACCCTTACTGCTCTTCTTCTTGGAAGGTGTCTGGTCCTTTCTTCCAGGATCCAGCACCTGTTCAGTGGGGCATCTTCTGGCCTGTGACCTAGTCACAGCAAGCACATGTGCTGGCAAGCCTAACATTTCCATGTGAGTCCTCTGCTCCACTTCTGACCATAGGGATGACTCCAAATCATTGCCCAACAAACAATCCACTGGGAGGTCTGAACTAACCACAACTTTCTTTTGGCCACTTACCCCTCCCCAGGAGAAAGCAACAATCGCCATACTATGACTGGTAGTGACGTTGCTGGCATTGGTCACCAGGAAATCTGTACCTGGCATGATCTGTCCAGGGTCCACAAAGTTAGGTGTCACCATGGTGACACTGGCACAAGTGTCCCTATAGGCCTGAGCCAGTTTGCCATTTATTAAAGGTGTCTGCCTGTATTTGCCCAAAGTATTGGGACTTACATCAGGGGACATATCCATATCCCCTGTACAGACAAGGACAGCCTGAGTGAGTGTGCCAACTAAGTTGTCAGACTCCTCAGTTCGCAAGGTTAACCCAACTAATACCTTGGGAGGTGCACTACCACTACTGACTGTACTAGGGGGTGCAGTTGCCTTAGGGGCTGTAGTGGTAGAGGTTTGCCCTCCTCTTTTGGTGCACTCACTAAACCAGTGAGACTTACTTTTACAGTACTGGCACCACCTTTTTGACTGGCCTTCTTGAGTCTTCTTTTTCTGCTGTGAAGCCTGAACCCCACCCTCTTTGGTTTGTTGGGGACCTGTTGAAGACTTCTGGTCATTTTGTTCACTCTTAGTATTACCCTTCTGGTCTGCTTTCTTCTGACCACCCTGGTTCTGGTTCTGGTTCTGCTTGATCCTTGTTCTGACCCATTTGTATGCCTTCTTTCCCAATTCTTGGGGAGAGGTCAGATCCGAATCAACAAGGTGCTGGTGCAACAACTGGTTCTGACAATTATTTAAAATTTGTTCTCTCATCATCAGATTATACAATCCTGTGTAATCAGTAACCTTGCTACCCAGCAACCAGCCCTCCAAAGCCTTAGTGGCACTATCCACAAAGTCAGACCAGTCCTGAGACTGAGTTTTCTGGGTGTCTCTGAACAGCAACCTGTACTGCTCAGTGGTTAAACCAACCCCATCAACCAGTGTATTCTTCAGGACCTGGTAATTGTTAGCATCCTCCACTCTTGTAGTGAGGAGTTTGTCTCTACCTTTGCCATCAAAGGAGAGCCACAGTATAGCTGCCCACTGACTCTGGAGAATGCCCTGCACAGTGCAGGCCCTCTCCAAAGCAGCCATCCATTTCTGGATGTCATCCCCTTGTTTAAAGGGGGGCACTATTTTTGTCAGGTGTTTAGTATCTAAACCCTTCTCTCTATCTCTTGGGAGATTGCTGCCACCAGTGGGAGCTAACCCACTCATCTGCTGCTCTCTAGCAAATGCAAGCTTTTCTTTGGCCAGGGCAAGTTCTTCCCTTTCAATCCTCAGAGCAGCTTGTCTCATTCTGGCTTCATGCTCTATTCTCTGAGGGGAAGTCAATCTCCTCTGGGGAGAGTTCCTTCTCCTCTGAGAAGAGGCATTAGAGTGCAGAGATCTTTTGGAGTTCTTAGAAAGAGATCTATCTCTCCTAACTCCAAGGTTAGGCCTACTCAGGGTCAGTACTGGGGGTCCCCCAGATCCTAGCCCAAGCAAGTCTATGTTGGCCCTAGTTAGCCTTCTGACTACCTCAAGACCTTTGTCTACCTCATCCCCAGAGAGTTCCTCAGGATCCTCCTCCCCAACTGCATTTACAGTGTTGTGGAGGTCTGGATCCCCAGTGGTACCCTCTAAGGCTGGCATATTCCCATCTAGCTGAGAAATCTTTCTCGCATCATATGTCTCTAAGAGACCTATCAGAAAGGGAATGGTGGGGTTAGACCCCTGTTTCAGTTTCCTGGAGGTACACACCTGTCTCATCTCCTGGAAACTGAGAGCTGCATATCTTGAAGTGACCTGTGGAGGGTCAACTGCCACAAGGGGAGTCTTAGTAGACTCTCCCTGGGTAGACATGCTTTTCTAGTGAGGTGTAAGTGGTGCACTTACCTACACTATATGTTTGCCTACTGATCCCTTGCTAGAGTTGTAGTTTAGGGTGTGCTAGGCCCTAGGAGCTACAACAGCTGGTTCAGTAGTACTCAGAGTATTCTAAGCTAAGTTATATGTACCTTAGTACTTATGTGATCTTTCACAAGATATTCTTAGGATATGTGTGGTAAAACAAACAGCAAGCTCAAATCCCAACCGCTGCTCACCAATGTGAGAAGTTGGCCTGATATGCAGTGCTCACTATTCTAGTGATCACTATGTATCAGTCCAAACAACCCTTATTGATGATTGGTTGTAAGTCAACCTTATAGACCAGCTATCCTAGTAGCATGGATACGAGCAGTCTAAGGCTAAGACTCTAGAGGGCGTGTTAAGCCAGCTGTTTTACCATCACATTACCCCTTGAACACCAAGTGAAAGGACACCACACAAGTTGTTATGAAAATAAACAGATATTTATTTATAACAAGACTACCCTGAACTCTTTATGAGTCAGGGAGCTAAGCACACAACAAAACTCGTAAGAAAATACTTTAAGTCGCACAATTTACACAAATGCCCGAGGGGCACGAAAAACCCTATACTCAGTAAGTGGAATGCGAACTTGCTAGCAGGTAAGTAATATGTTTCTAGACTTAGGAATCGCTAGGCCTACAATTCTAAACACTGGGATTAGATGCAGGAGGCCTGTGGACGTCGTGTGCAGAGTGGGAACTCTCACGCGTAAGGCGGGAAAAAGTCTATGCAGGCTAGCAGTTGCAAAGTTACTGTTCTCGGACGAACCCGACTAGGTGGGTCGAAAACAAGAGTGGATCCGAACACTTAGGGTGTTGGACTATGCTGGAGCACCGGAGTACTCAGGTTACCTAGCCCAGGGGCTGCGGCTGCATAGGGTTGAAGTTGCGTCGGAAACTCTCGTTGAAGATCCAGGAGTCTGAAGAAAGAGTTGCTGGCAGGCGGCCAGTGAAGAAAGTTCGGAGTGATCCAAGCCTGGATCAGGGAAGAAGAAACCTGTAAGCAGAGGGGACCAAGTTCTGAATCACTAGCCAGTGATTTGAGTGGGCACCAGGATGGCACCGGACGAAGTCACCCCAGCCAGGTGAGTGGGCGCTGCTGGGCTCTGCAGTCTCTCGGACCAGGAGGCGTTGTCGGCGACCAGGATGGAGGTGCGAGCTGTCCCACGAAGGTTCTTGCTGTCGACGTCGCTGGACCCAGGATTGGGCAACAAGTCTTGGCAAATGCAAGGCCCACGCGGTGGACCTAAAATGGCGTCTTGAGTGGACCAGGAGGGTCCAGGGTGCTCCTCTTTTGGAGGGGAGCAAGGGCTAGTCTGGAGCAACCAGACCAGCAGTAGTTGTCGTCGTGGAGCATCGTGAGAGGGCCACTAGCCAACGGGCAAGCGACCTGGACAACGCGGTTGGCAGCAAAGAGCAGAAGGGCCCCACGCAGATCTCGTGGATGCAGGGGGGCTGAACTTCGGTGCTGGAGCTGCTCAGGGTCGGGGCTTCTCTTACCCCAAAGCACTCAGTCGAGGGTCACTCGGGAGTCGTGCTGGACAAGCGTCGTGCAGTTCTGAAGATGGCCGGTCCCTCGAGGTCTCGTCACACCCACGGGTCACAGCTGGGCTGATGATGTAGGTTGAGGTCAGAGGTGCCAGGGAAGCCGGTTCTCGTCGTGCTGGAGCAGTCTTGATCCGAAGGAGAGACTGGCAACAAACCGCGATGCTTGGTTGGTGCCTGCTGCTGCAGGGTGACTACTCCTTAGTCACAAGGGAGAATCTTGGGAAGAGTCTTGAGTTCCTTTCGTGGAAAGTAGTTTCAGGATTCAAAGATGATCTGATTTGGAAGGGGGCCAGTTCCTACCTTTATCCTGCAAAAAGGGGCTGGCACGCGACTAAGTCCTGCCCTATGGGTGGGACTAGGAGGGGGGTGGTTACACCCCTCTCCTTTGGCGGGCTTTCCCCAGGCCAGGGGCTGGAGTGCCCCTGGAACTGGTTTCAGCCGGCCTATGCACAGTGAGCACCGGGGTGCCACTTGCAGTCACCTTCCTCTAAAGCCCTGCCTACCTAGGATACACAAAATCCTGTCTGGGATGGTGCTGGCACCGCCCCTGGCTGGAAACCCTTTGTCCTTGCCTCCTGGGCTGGGAGGACTCCCAGCAGCAGGAGGGCAGACTTGTGTCTCAGTGGCAGCATCCATTTTGTGGAGCTAAGGCTCTGTCTGACTTTAACCGAGGTTACAGGTTACATACATGTCGTGTCCCTCTAGAAGGGTGGAATGCTAACCCCGTCGCCAGAATTGGCGAGGGGTTAGTATTCCAATTCATATGACACCTTACTCGACATGTTTTGATAAAGCGATACCAGAGTTGGCATATAACCGCGAGGATTATAATGCACTTAAGAGTATATGGTATGCGATATCATGGAAACGGCTAAGGGATGGATCCCGAAAGCCGCAGACAGGCTCAGCTCATGCCAGAGCACTATCTCACACGATTCCAAGCACTCTGCCTTCAGGATTGTCAAGGCCTGCCATAGGAGTGACTGATAGGAGATCTGTGTGTCCATTTAGGTTTAGATATAGGAATACTATATCTACAGCAGAGGGTGGGTACACCACTCTGCCCCAGCTGTCAAGCAGCCAGTTGTGTCTGATTTAGTTAGTCAGCCCAGGGGTGGCATAATGCATGCTGCAGCCCCTGGGAGACTTCTGGGTGCACCTCAGCCCTGGGTACAGGGACTTGAGAGGGCCCAGTGCCAATTCAGTACCTGAGTACAATTTGGAGTAGAGAGAACAGCTAGGCTGTGGGTCTGATTAGCAGGCCCACAGCCAGGGAAAGTCGTAAACCAGTGAAGCAAAAAGCAAAAATCTGGGTGATCATAGGATTGCAGACCCTACTCTCCTACAGGTCTGCGAACCAATAATCACACCAGAAAGTCCTGGAGGACGGAACGGCCAAAGAAGCCATCCCTCCGGACTTGGCTGTCCAGGCAGTAGTGTCTCGCAAACGTGTGCAGCGAGGCCCACGTAGCTGCCTGACAAATGTCCTTCAAGGGCACTCCACGGCCTAAGGCAGTTGTAGTCGCCGTGGCCCGAGTGGAATGAGCCCTCAGCCCAACATGGGGGTTCCTTCTTAGCCAAGGAGTAACACACCTGGATGCACAAGATGATCCACAGAGAGATGGTCCTTTTGTGCACCGCCCGCCCCTTCTTAGCGCCCACGTAACCAACAAAGAGTTGGTCATCCACCCGGAACTGGCGTGTGCGATCCAAGTAGAATGAAAGCGCACGTTTTGGGTCCAGACGGTGGAGCCGCTCTTCCTCTTTAGAGGGATGCGGTGGCGGAAAGAAGGTGGGCAAGGTTATAGACTGCCCGATATGGAAGGCCGTGACAACCTTGGGCAGGAAAGATGGTTTAGTACGTAACACAACCTTGTCCGGATTGACAGAAAGGAAAGGGGGTGTACATGAAAGAGCCTGGAGCTCACTCACTCTCCTGGCAGAGGTGATGGCAACCAGGAAAGCAGTCTTCAGAGTAAGAAGGCGGAGAGGACAGTTGTGGAGTGGTTCAAAGGGAGTGCACATCAGAAACGTAAGAACAAGGTTCAAGTCCCACTGAGGCATCACAAATGAAACAGGAGGCAACATGTGTGTGATGCCCTTCAGAAAACGAGTTACAATAGGGGACTTGAACAAAGAAGGTTGATAAGGCAGCCTTAGAAAGGTAGCCCTTGATAGTGCCCAGAGCAGAGCCCTGCTGGGCAAGAGAAAGAAGGAAGAGAAGAACCTCAGAAAGAGGGGCAGAAAGTGGATCCACAGCCTTTGCTGTGCACCATGCCACAAATGTGTTCTACCTGCAGGCGTATACCGATTTTATGGAGGGACGCCTGGCTGCCAGAATGACATTACAGACTTCAGGAGGCAAGTCAAATGGCCTCAACTGTTGCCGCTCAATCTCCAAGCATGGAGGTTGAGACTGGACAGGTTCGGGTGGAAGACCGTCCCCTGCTGCTGCGACAGAAGGTCCTTCTGAAGAGGCAGATGAACATACTGAGTAGCTCTGGATACCAGTACCTTCGTGCCCAGTCCGGAGCCACAAGGATGACTTGGGCCCCGGTCGCGCTTGATCTTCTTCAGCACTCTGGGCAGAAGTGGTATAGGCGGAAAGGCGTACAATAGACCGCAACTCCACTCGCGACGAAAAGCGTCTCCGAGCGAGTGCCACCTTGGAAATTCAACCGCGCAGAACTGATGACATTGCGCGTTCTCTTCTGTGGCAAATAGATTTAACCAAGTCTCTCCCCACTGCTGAAAGAGACCTTGCGCCACGTCCAAGTTCAGACGCCATTCGTGATCCATCATGCACTGACGGCTGGGTTCGTCCGCCCTGGCGTTCAGAAAACCTGCCAGGTGTTGAACCACCAGGGTCACGCCCTGATGTTCCAGCCACTGCCAGAGGCGCAGAGCCTCCTGACAAAGGGTCCACGACCCCACCCCGCCCTGTTTGTTGCAGTACCACATGGCGGTGGTTTTGTCCGTGAGCACCTGCACTACACTCCCCCGAAAAGAGGGGAGGAATGCCTTCAGTGCTAGACGAATCACCCGCAGCTCCAAAAGGTTGATATGGAGCCGGGACTCCGCCGGAGACCAGAGGCCTCTGATCTCCGCCTCTCCCATGTGGCCTCCCCAACCCTGGAGGGACGCGTCCGTCACAACTACGTGCTCCGATTGGGGAAGGGAGAGGGATCCGCTGCTGACCCAATCGCGGTCCGTGAGCCACCACTGCAGCTGTCTCGCAGTGCCCTCCGAGATCAGGACATGGTCGGATAGGTTGCCCTGATGCTGGGCCCACTGAAACTTCAGGTCCCACTGCAGAGCCCGCATCCGCCACCGGGCGTGATGCACCAGAAGGATGCAGGAGGCCATCAGCCCCAGAAGCCGCAGCGTCAACCTGACCGAGACCCGGGACAAAGGCTGAAAGAGTGGAACCAGAGCCTGAATGTCCCGAACCCGTTGTTCGGGAGGATAAACCCGAAACTGCGCCGAGTCGAGAACCGCTCCGATGAAGAGGAGCTTCTGAGAGGGGCACAGGTGTGACTTCGGCACATTGATGGAAAACCCCAGCAGGTTCAGGAGGTCTGCCGTCGTCTGGAGGTGGCTGACGACTGTTTGGGGTGAGCCCGCCTACAACAACCAGTCGTCGAGGTAGGGGAAGACTGAAACCCCTAACTTGCGCAGATGAGCTGCGACCGTCGCCATCACCTTCGTGAACACCAGTGGGGCGCTGGTAAGGCCGAAGGGGAGCACAGTAAACTGAAAGTGCTCGTGGCCTACCGTGAACTGCAGGTAATGCCGGTGGGCTGGCAGGACGGTAATGTGGAAATAAGCGTCCTGCAAGTCCAACGCTACCATCCAGTCTCCTGGGTCCTGGGCAGCTAAGACCTGAGCCAGTGTCAGCATTTTGAACTTCTCCTTTCGGAGGAAGCCGTTGACATTCCGTAGGTCCAAGATAGGGCGTAGGCCCCCTTTGCCCTTCTTGGGTACCAGAAGCAACCACACCCTACTTCTGGCCCAGGAACGCGCTCGATGGCCCCCTTGGCCAAGAGGGCCGTAACTTCCTCCTGCAGAAGTCGCAAATGATCCCCCGATACGCGATGGTATTGCGGTGGCATGGCTGGAGGGGTCACCTTGAAGGGGAGGGAGTAGCCCCTTCGGACAATTTGCAGCACCCACCTGTCCGAAGTGACAGTGCGCCGGTGGAAGAGGTGATGGCGAACCCTGCCCCCCACTGGCGTCACATGGGCCTGAAAGCACGGACTAGGAGGGTTTTGAGGCGGATGCTGCGGGGGAAGGTGTGGACTGACATCGAGCGTTGTCCCTGACCGCCACCACGGCGGTCTCCACGGCCGCCACCCCGTTGGATGTTAGTCTGAGGTGCGTGGCTGGCAGCACGTGTGGGGGCGCCCCTTCCTTGGCCACGAAAGGAGCGAAAGGCACCCGTTTGCTGGCGCGGGCTGAGAGGCCCAAGTACCTGGCCATAGCCCTGGAGTCCTTAAAGCGCTCAAGCGCATGGTCTGCCTTATCGCCAAAAAGGTGGCGGCCATCAAACGGCATGTCCGTGAGAGTATTCTGGACATCAGCCGAGAAGTTGGCGGACCTCAACCAGGCGTGGAGAGGAATCGCCACCGTCATTGCCATTGCTCTGCCCAGTGAGTCAGTGGTATCCAGCCCACACCGGATAGAATATCGTGCCACATCCCGGCCTTCCAAAAGGGCCTGGCCGAGTTTAGCCCATACCTCCAACAGCCCTTCTGGCAGCACTTCCGCGAACGTGTCCCACAGAGAGTGTGTGTTAAGCGGCCCAAGAGGCATGCGGTGTTGGAAGACCGCAGTCCCAGACTGTCGGGAATGCGGACTGGGAATTTGAAGCCTGGATGACCAGGCTCTCGGGGGTGGGGTGGGTGGACAGGAAACATGGGTCGCCCGGCCGGGCGGTGGCGTCTGGCCACGTTCCTATCTACAGGCGAACCTGTAGCGGGCCTGTACCAAGTGCCCAAAAGAACGTCAGTCAAGGCCTCATTAAACGGCAGCAGAGGCTCAGCCGAGCTTGTCTGCGGTTTAAGGACCTCAGTGAGGAGGTTAGTCCTCACGGCCGTGACAGGGAGTTCAAGGCCCAAGGCCTTGGCCGCCCGCGTCAGCACCACACTGTAGGCTGCCCCCTCCTCCGTAGCCACGGTAGGAGGTGAGACAAAACCAGTGTCTGGCGAGGAGTCCAGACCACTGGCATCCCCAAGTCCACCTGTCCAGTCCTCCTGGGACTGACACTCCCATGTCAGAGGGTCCTCAGACCACTCCCAATTCTCCTCATCACCCATCTCCTGGTACTCAGGGGTGTCAAATGATGGGGCCGGTTCGTTGAAGTAGAACTCTCCAAAAGGCGTCGAGAGCGGCGCCGAAACCGGATCGAGGGAGGCACCAGGGACGGTGCCGCCCGAAGACGGCGCCGGAGGTGACACCTGAGGGACCGGCGCCGGTGAGGTCGTTAGGTCAACCGGCGACGACCCGGATCCAGAAGCGGATCTAGAGGGGCCCTGCGGCGCCGGGCCCGAAGGCACCGGCGGCATCGGGGCCGAAGCCCCCGACCCGCTAGGGCCCCCAGACGGGTCAGCTGGACCCGAAGGCGCCGCGGAGCCCGTCGGAGGAGTGAGAGACTTCATGGCCATGAGGAAACGTTTGATCTCCTCTGGCGTCGCGCGTGACCCAGGGACCGGAGGGTATGAGGCCAGACGCGACGCCCGTGACTCCGACGGAGCCGTGTGGGCAGTGTCACCCGAACCCCCGGCCGTGTCGCGCGAGTGTCCGGGGGAGTCGGAAGAGCGATGACGTCTCTTTGACTTCTTGTGCTTACCTGACGACTTCGACCCTGAGGAGTGATGTCGACTCCCGGAGCTATGGTGGCTCTGCTCCCGCGACCGGTCCCTCGACCTCCGTCCGGACCGGGACCTCTCACGGCACGGGGCCGACTGCCGGAGCTCGAGTCGATTGCGGGACCGCTCCCGCCTAGCTTTCGAAGTCAGGAGCAGGTTTTGTCGTCATGATCGACGCCGAGACAGTGGAGACACCGACGGTGAGGGTCCGTGACCGACATAAGTCGGTCGCAATCCTCACAAGGCTTGAAACCTGCCATCCCTACCGGCACCGTTCGGAGTCGAAGACTCGAAAGAATGATCAAAAAGGATCAAAAAGTTTTAGTCAAAAAATGACTACGGTACCACTTTTTCCGGATCTGCGCTGCTGGCGCTCAAAAAAAGAAGGACTGACGTCAGCATGCGGAGGCGGCGTCTAAGTACTCCGACGATGTCATCACGGCGCCCACGACGCCGACGACGGACGCGGAGCCGCAGACGACACCTACGGACGCGCAAGGGTAACCTGCTACCCAAAAAAATTCCAGATCCAGTCTGACGCCTGGGGATATTCTAAGGTAAGGAATCTATCACTGACGTGTCTCTTTCAGATAGTTTGTTCTATGTTTGTGACCCTTTCCCCCAATTCACTCACCTCTCTAGTAAGACTCCTAATGTCATCTGCCATGTTCTGTTTAAGGGTCACAATATTTGTCCACAGGACGCCAAAGAAAGTCTCTAGAAAAGTGCGGTTGACCGGCTAGTCTCCATTGGCTGATTCGTTAGCATTGTTCGCCATTTGTAATGTCAAGGAAAAGGTCCCCTTGTGGCGATCTGACTTCTTGCCCATGGGCATGGTGAGGAGAATCTTTATAGTGGCATTGTCTTTAGCATTGTATGATTCAGCCATGGTGATATCAATAACAAGAGCGGTGTGGTCTCAGAACCCAACAAGAAAAACAGTTCAGCCATGCAAATGGTGGCGGCAAATATTCAGGGACTAATAATGTGCCTACCAGGTCTACCCAAAAAAGTCACAGTGGGTGTTTATGCTGCCAAGAATCCAGGTTCCTGCCAGTGTAATGTGGGTAGGGTTGTACCACCATACATGGTCAGTCAAGTATTCCAGATGGCGCACTGTTATTGGCCAACAGAAGGGAATGCTGTAAGCAATTAGGGTACCAGTCAAAACAACGCTGTATGGAGACCCTCGTACGTAGAGGGGTGATTCGGAGCACTTCTAGATTGAGGGTCAACAAATGATCAGTGTCAGAGATAGCACCTGGGGCAGTTATAAGTAATGGCGACACCCTTAGTGGATCGTCATTGTCACCAGGGGGAAGAACAGGGGTGCCCTCTTCTCACCTTCAGGTCGTGGTCGGCAGTACTTGACTAGTGCTCAACAGGGAACCACTCCACAAGGCACCTGACAGGCCCCAATATCATTCTGCCCCAATATGTCCCTCCGCTGACCCCACGTCAGCTCCTTAGGTTCGACCCCAGTATGCCGTGAATGGTGGTTGCACCAGAGACATTAAGGCCAGGCATCACATGCCGAGCATGCACCGCGTTGCTCAGCTGGACCAAACTCGTTCCTCAGGGGTACCTTGTACTCTTCTGCCATTTCATGGGCTAGGTGCTCCACCCGCTTGATGTCAGCCAGCTGCAACTGCCCTGTACATTGCAGCCGACCTCTTCCTCCAGGGCATCTTGTGTGTAATCTTCAGCAGGGTAGTATTTGAACAGTTTTCAGAGAACAGGCAGTCAGATCCTGAAGTTGTTGTTGGGATAACTCTAAGGGCATATGCCCGTGAGAGCCCTTAAGTCACTCTAAAATGGGGAGGGACCTCTTCTGTGGGGTCCCGCATATCAGAGGGGGTCAGGGATGCTAGTCAGCTGGTTTAGCCAGTTAGATGCTCCCAAGGGACAAGATTCAACATGGCAAAATCAAGTGGCCTCCTGGAGGAGCTCTGGGTACCTCCCTAGGAAGGAGCTGGATAGGGGCTGGACAATCCCCTGTCTCTGTATAATTTTGCGCCAGATCGGAAGAAAAGGGCTCCTGAACAGGCAAAACTGGTTTGTGCAAGGAGGGCACCAAATGTGCCCTTCAATGTAGTCTAGTGGCAATGGAAGCTCTTCCACCCTACCTAATTCTAAAGGAGAGGTGGTCACATCTCTCCTTCACATGAACTCCTTTGTTCAGCTTCCCTTGTCTGAGTTAAGCTTATCAGCGGGGGCAGAACACTGTCTAGGGTCTGCAGCAGCGTAGGCTGGCTTAGGAGCCTGTAAGGCTACATGGGAAGGTTTTGGGGGTCCTCTAAGGAGCCCCCCAGTAAATGGTTTCATGCAACTCACACTGGAATCTGTGTCATTGCATGATTACATGTTTGATAACAAACATGACCAGGTTCGCGGCAGCCATTATGTAGTTGGACATCTCGACTTGCCAGTTTCCACTACATATCTTATAATGGCTGTCCTGCATTTACAAAACCCAGAGAATAGATTCTGAGGATTGTAGGGGTACCCCTGCTCATGCAGGAATACTCACACACTTAGAACCATGCACCCTGCCCTTGGACTGAAGTGCCTACTTTTGAGGTGACTTATTTATCCCAAGTGAAAGGTGCAAGCACCATTTCACACAGACCCAGTTTGCATTGGCTCCCATGGGTGGCATAATACATGCTGCAGCCCTTGGGAGACCTCTGGTGTACCAATGCCCTGGGTAGCTCAGTACCATATAGTAGGGACTTAAAATGGTAACCTAGTGTGCCATTTGTGGGCTGCACAAAGTACTTACCATGGAATTTAGAGGAGAGAGTTCAGCCACTGGGGTCCTGATTAGATGGATCCCAGTGAACTACAGTCAAAACACACTGACATCAGTCAGAAAGTGGGGATATCTATGCCAGAAAGATACTACTTTCCTAAACCTCTCTTTCATCCTCCATAATTCTGCTATGCGCAGGGTCCTATGATATGATAACCCTAAATATGTTTTTATCACGTACAACATGTCAACATTTGCCTCACAAGATCAAAATAAAGACAATACATTTCAAACACTACACCCCACATGTCGTGTGCTGTAATCCATGAGGGCAAGCGCTCTAGCGTCCCACGCATTGATAGTACGGCTATATAAATGTTCCAATACGAGACATAAAAATTCCTGGAGATATACCAGTAAGCTTTTACATGTCCTATACCACCTTAGAGAAAAGAGATATTTTCTCACCTGAGCTAGGAGACGGAATAGGGGCCTGTTCTGATCCTGAAGAAAATGGGAAAATTGCAAATTATTACAAGACACACAAGTGTACAAGTGAGCAAACTGTGGAACCTTTCAGGATGTCTAGGTCAGAGAGGTAAATATGAAGCATTGAACTGAAATATAAAATGCTCCACCTCACTGCAGTGCAGGAATGTGGAGTGTCTACAGGAAAACAGAGAAATACATTATAATGTAAGGCACTGCACTTGAAAACAGAGCACTGCTTTGAGATCTTCGATACTGCCTAGAAGAAAAAGTCACTTACTTCCAGTAGCAATCTTTCAAGTGGATACTCTGTCTACCTGCAGATTCCTCAATTTTGATATATTGCAGATGTCAGACTGAATTTTGAAACTTTTCTATAGTTCTCCACTTCAATAGGAGAATTTAGGAGCCTTAACTTCCTACTGGAGAAGAGCCAGACGATCCTCCGACATGCAGTGGTATAGCGGTGGCATGGTTGGAGGGGTAGTCTCGAATGGGAGGGAATAGCCCCTTCGGACTATTTGCAAAACCCACCTGTCCGACATGATAGTGTGCCAGTTGGAAAGGGGGCGCAATGGCGAATCCTGCTTCCCACTGGCGTTTGATGGGCCTGAAAAGTCGGACATGGGGGGTTTGGTACAATGGCCCGCCCGCTGGCCCTCGGAACCATGACGTTGGTTCCCACATCACCGGCCGCGCAAGGGTAGGCCAACCTGTTGCGACGTGTAGCTCTGCAGGGGGGCACTCCTTCCGTAGCCTCAAAAGGGGTGAAAAGCAGACTGCGCTGGGTGGCTGGAAAGCCCAAGGACTTGGCTGTACTCCCTGAGTCCTTGAAACGCTCTAGAGCATTGTCCACTTTGTCGTCAAAAACGCAACAACCAACCCATACTATCCTGTCTTGGAATGTCAACGGTCTGGGGCACAAAATAAAGAGGAGCGTAGTCCTCCAGTTTCTCCGGCGCCTCTCCCCAGACATCGTCTTGTTGCAAGAAACACACCTGGTGGGTAACACTTGTCGGGCGCTTCAGAGGAGGGGTTATAAATTATTGGTTCACGCGGGGTTCACTTCTCGATCCCGCGGCACCGGCATTCTGGTTAAAAAGACTCTTGCACTCACTCATTCGAGGATCTGGGCTGACCCCCTAGGCCGGTTTGCTCTGGTTGAGGGCGTTTGGGAGGGGCGTCCCCTGAACATCATCTCTGCATACCTTCCGCTAACATTAGTCTGAGACTCCCTTAAGGAGTTGGGTGCTCAATTGTTGGGTCTCTCCCCGGGTACACTCCTGATAGGCGGTGGTTTTAACATCACGATGTGCGACGACCTGGACCGCAGACCCAAGCGAGGGTCACACCGTCGGAGCTCAGACTTGGCGGACTTTACGCACGCCTTGGGGCTCGCAGACATATGGCGCCTTCACTATCCGGACACACTGTATTTCACACACTACTCTAACGCACACAACAGTATGTCTCGCATCGATTATTTATTCTGCCCCACCTCAGATGTCGGTTGCTTTGTCCGCCCGAGGGGTCTTCCCCGTGGCATATCCGATCACTCACCACTTAGTGTGGACTTAACCTACAACCGCCAATTTACACGGGGACCCATTATTATTAATCCCTGGCTAATGCAGATCCCAGATATCAGAGAGGCGCTGCAGGAGCGCACCGAATTCTATTTTGCTGAAAATGTC
Source organism: Lissotriton helveticus (assembly GCF_964261635.1). Lineage (NCBI taxonomy): Eukaryota > Metazoa > Chordata > Amphibia > Caudata > Salamandridae > Lissotriton > Lissotriton helveticus. Next base: position 510,084,249 of record NC_136068.1, on the reverse strand, counting down.
GGCTCAGTGACTTCGGCGGTCACGCTTTGGGAGGCATGCTTGGCGGTGGTAAAGGGCGAGGCACTAGCCCTTAAGATGGGTTATTTGCGGAAACACAATGAGCGGATCCTGCAGGCTGAATCTGACCTAATCAGCCTTGAGGTGTCTCATAACACAACACCGTCTGACACCACCACTGCCCGTCTCCTTGCCCAACAACTGGCCTACAAGGCGTTGGCGCAGGAAAAGGCGCAGGCGCGGCTGCTTCACACGCGCCATCGGGTCTACGAGTTCGGCGACAGCGCGGGCAAGATGCTTGCCTGGTTGGAACGCCGTGACCGGGGGTCCAGGTGGGTGTCATCCAGGGGCGTAGCTAGAGCTTGTGGCGCCCGGGGCTACCCCTCAGATTGCCGCCCCTTGGGGGGGGAGGGGGGTTGGGGGTGCTGGGGAAAAAAGACTTTGAGCACTTGAAAGATGTCCGAGTCTCCGAGGAGAGACACGTAGTATTGCTGCTAACAGTCACCTCGATCATGCAAGTTACATTTATTTATTTATTTATAAAGTTTTATATAGCGCAAACTTGATCCCGAAGGATATCAGAGCGCTTTACAATTTGAGGCAAAGGTAACAAATCAGAACATTAGAGGCATTGGCATGTCTAAATTGTGAGCTGGGCACATGCTTGCCATAGGCCCCACTGACTTAAATACCGGGCAAAGGTGCCAGCTACGCCCTTACCCATCCCTTTTCCCAAAATTATAGTACTGACCTGATCCAAAAAGTAGTGTTCTCTTGCTTATTTTACATTGTATATCCTACATCTTACACCTGCACAGTTGTTGCTCCTCCACAGTATATCCTAGCACCCTTAGTTGTAAAGTGCTCTGTCACTCTTCGGGGCTAGCAGCGCTATAACAAAAAACTATAAAATTAATATAAATATGCTGTATGTGTTCTCTTCTACTTTGGACATGGTTAAATATTTGTCTGGTTGGATTCACTGGCTATTTGTGGTGCATGACCCCAGCTTAGCACAATCCCCCATCGATGATTGTGCTGTGGGACACCGAATGTAAAAAATACGATTATTTCATTCCCGCACTGTTTGTGCTTGCAGTGGAGGCGAGAAGCAGGCCAGGAGTGGACGTGATGGAGTTTAAAAAGGGGCAAAAGACAGGCCTGGCATCTGGCTGCGACTAGCAAAAAAATGGTCAGGGGTTCTGCCCATTTAACCCTCCCATACCTGAGCAGGAGACATCTTAAGATGAAAAAGTAGCAACAAAGGGTACCGAAGGGATTGATCCAAATTTAATTTTCAAACAAGAAACAATTAATTCTCTTGTGAAACAGAAATTAAACATGAAAGAATTACATATATAAATTCATCAACACATATATGAGCGGACATCAAGGGGAGCACAACAACCAATAATCTATCTACAAAATATCACATATACATATATACAAATATATATCACATTTACAATATCACGTTTCTATGTACCCCAAACAAAACAAAAAATATATATAAAAAAAATATATATATATATATATCCTAATTCGGATCGGTGCCTCCCCTTAATTTATAATGAGAGCACAACACAATGGTAGTCCCAAGAGAAAAGCACCTGGGGGTTACAGAATCAACCCAATCTATATTTATATAGGTGCCAATCAGAAAAAAATCAAATAAATTATTTCATCGTAACAAGGGACTCCAATTGAAGCAAAAGGTGTCGACGCAGTCGCGGTCGCGTTTCAGCCAGATGATGTAGGCTTCATCAGGACAATGGGTACTCTATACTTGTCGGTCCTCGTAAATTCTCGGACAGATGTTGGCAGTCCGCAAACACACCCACCCACACGGGGGTGTGGGGGTGGGGCAGAAATCACTATCTGACCCCAGGACAAGGAATTCTTCCTTTATATATATGCAGAGAGTCCACTTGATTAAAGCAAGCGTCGGACAGGCGTGGCTTAAATTCCACGTGCTTTCTGCAAAAACAAGACTCAGGCGACACGGACAACCGGTATTCGCTACGGCGAGATTGAAACTCCAATTCGATTATTTCATTCCCGCACTGTTTGTGCTTGCAGTGGAGGCGAGAAGCAGGCCAGGAGTGGACGTGATGGAGTTTAAAAAGGGGCAAAAGACAGGCCTGGCATCTGGCTGCATCACTGAGAGAGAGAGAGAGAGGGGGAGGGGGGGTGATCACCCCTCCCGGGCAGGAGGGGGCGCCATCCGGCCTACTATGGATTACTTTACTCTACTTCTTCGTGTATGAGTAAATACAACAAGGAAGGAGGCCTAGAATGAGATCCAAAACCTAACGAGCCGCGGCAGAGTGCAAAACGAGTCTGGGACCTGCTTTCTTGTTGAAAACAGAACAGAGTGTAACTTGGTGCCGTCGTGGCCGTGCACGGTGCATTGCAATCATTCATTGTAATTCGGATGGTTCTTACTGTATTACTTTCTCTCAGTCTGTCTCACCTTGAATTACGGTAAGCAGGCAAGTCACTCAGAAAGGTGGTCTCCTCTCCACGCAAAGTCCGACTACTCGACAGGGCCGGGGCGAGGGGCGAGCGAGCGTAGGGGGCAGTGAGCGCCTAACGCGGCGTCACACTGCTACGGTGCAGCGAGGGCTGGCCAAAAATGTCCTCAAGGGCCGTCATTGGTTGTGCTCGCGCGCGCCACCACTGATTGACGGCCCTGGAGGCTGGAGGACTAGTGTGAGCGAGGCTGGGGAAGGGGGGGGGGGCAACAACGGTTGGGTTCACAGATTGGTGGTGATGCTGTCTGCATGAGTTGTGATTCGAACCGACGATACAATACAGCATTTATTGCGCCATGAATCAATCGATCATGTATAGTAGAACGTTATCTTATATGCCATGCAAATGTCTGTGCCACTGCTAACTTAATTGCTGGGTAACAGCCGGGCGGGTAACGAGTGATCAAACATCAAAGCACTCCGCTGCCTGGATCAAAGTGCCTACAGTCACAGAGGCCGCCGCGGCCGCAACGGGCCTCGGCTGCTGTCCAGACAGTCAGTCAGAGCCGGCCCGCGCGGCCGCGGCCGCCTCATACTAGTTCAAAAAGGTGCCGCCTCAAAAAAGGTGCCGCCTGGGGCGGACCTCCCCCCTCGTCCCCGCCCTAGCTACGCGGGTGGTGTCATCCATAGCTAGGCCGGACGGATCCATGGTTGTGGACCCACAGGACATTGCGGAGACCTTTGCCGACCATTTGGAATGTGTCTATACAGCGGGAGATGGCTATACATCTGACGAGTCAGGGCAACTCCTAGATAAGATGCGCCTCCCGACCATATCGGACACAGATAGAGTGGCCCTGGACGCTGACATCACGGCGGAGGAGCTCACCACAGCACTTTTTGCCATTATTTCCGACAAGACTATGGGCCCCAACGGGGTCCCGGTTGAGTTCCTGAAGGGCATGGCCCCAGACATTATTTCTCATCTCCGGAATATGTTCACTAAAAGCCTAGAGGTAGGGATCCTCCCGCTCGATCAAAGAGTTGCCTCCCTTGCGGTCATTCTTAAGTCTGCTAAACCACCCGATGACTGCGGCTCTTACCGGCCGATATCCTTGATTAGTGCGGAGGCAAAGGTTTTGGCTAAACTATTAGCGAATCGCCTTCTCCTGGTACTTCCTTCCTTGATACACGATGACCAATCCGGCTTTCTTCCAGGTCGTAATACGGCGTTGAACCTTCGGAGGGTACACAACGTAATGAGTCGCCAGCCCATTATACAACAAGATGCGGCCATCTTATCCCTCAATGCCACGATGGCGTTCGATTCGATCGAACGGCCATATTTGTTCGAGGTCCTCTGCTGCTTTGGCTTTGGGCCCCATTTTATTAGCTGGGTATGCCTCCTATATACAGACCTCTTGGGCCAAGTCCGGGTTAATAATAATACGTCTCGGAGGTTTCGTCTTCACCGAGGAACCAGACAGGGCTGCCCCCTGTGCCCACTGTTGTTTGCCCTCACCCTGGAGCCTCTGGCTCACTGGGTCCGTACAGATGTCTCTATCAGAAGCCTACACTGGAATGAGGACGTCACAGATAAAATCTCTCTCTTTATGCGGATGATATCCTGGTATACGTTTCGTCTCCCCGGTCCTCCGTCAATAGTTTATTTCATGTTCTTACCAACTTTTGGAAATATTCGGGATATGCTATAAACTGGACTAAATCAGTGTTATATATGTTGCACGGCCCCCCACCCCGCCTGCCCCGAGGGTTCTCCATTGCAATAGCCACGGAGGGTTTTATATATCTTGGTATTTATGTTACACCCGATTTCAGGACATTTTACGATCGCAACTTGTTGGGCCCCTTGCGTAGGTTCCGTAGTGACGTCGCCCACTGGCGGTCACTCCCGTTGTCTCTCCCGGGCAGGTCGGCGTTGTTCAAAATGCTGGCGCTTCCTGTACGTCCTACAGAATTGCCCCTTCCTGATTCCGGATTCATACTTTCGAATGGTGGAAAGTGAACTCCGCCTTTTGCTCTGGGATGGAAGAGCTGCTCGGATTGCCCTTTGCAAACTTTTCCAGGGTTGGTATGATGGGGCATTGCCTTGCCTAACCTTCGCCTCTATTACTGGGCGTCGCAGCTGGTGGCTGTAAACCAGTGGATACATGGCTTGCCCTTGAACCCGGCCTTTCTCTTAGACAGATGTCAAACTGGACGGGAAGGCTACCTGGGGGCCCTGTACAGTAAACCGGCTAGGGCTAGATATATCGGGCCTATGGCGCATACAGTTGCGATTTGGCATAGGGCCAATAGGTGTTTGGGATGGACGGGCAGACTTACCAAGGCCACGCCTCTATGGTCTGCACAAAGTCTGGGCTCCTTCTGCTTCCTTCGAGGCTTCGATAGATGGGACTTGATTGGGATCTCGGAGGTAGGTGATCTTGTCCACAATGGTAAACTGCTGACCTTTAGCGACCTCCAAGCCAAATACGCCCTTGCGTCCACTGAATCTTTCCGATACTTGCAAATTAAACATGCCATTCTCGCTGCTCTCCCAGATCTCACAGCCATACCCGTGACCTCCCCTTTGGAGGACAGGCTGTTATCAGAAACTCTTCCCGAGAAGGCCATCTCCCTCACCTACCGCAAGCTATGTAATAATCTCCCTGATCCCTTCCAATCACTGCGGGCCAAGTGGGAGGCGGACCCGGGTCCCTTAGACGAAGAAGACTGGCGGTCGGCACTAATGTCCCCGAGAGAATCAGCCACAGGTTTCGGTTGATCCAACTGAAGGTTTTACATCGGGCGTATATGTCTGCCCTCACCCTGGCCAAAATTGGGCGGCGTCCCGACACACTGTGCCTGCGAGATTGCGGACTCCCCGGCACCTTCTACCACATCCTGTGGGATTGCCCGGTGGTGCAGAGGTTCTGAAATGGATCACTTCGTAAAATGAGCAGCTCCTTGGGTAAGCCACTCTCTCCATCGCCCAGGGAATGTGTCCTTAACATCTGGGGGGCCAATGACTTGAATGATCAGGAGCTACAGTGGACGGCGCTAGGCTTCTTATTGGCTAAGCGTTCCATAGCAATGAAGTGGGGTTCCCCGGTCAGGCTGTTGGTGGTGGGCTGGGTGGCTGAAATGGATCGCTGCATGATTGCTGAGAAGACAGTCTACAAGATACGAGGTTGCCCTAAATTATGGGATAAGAAATGGGGGCACTGGAATGCGTTTCGAGACTCACCTACAGTCGAACTGGCTATGTCCTGTGTGGGATCCGTGGGTTGACATGTACTCTAATCTGTAATTTTCTTGATCAGTATGTGGTTTTACATGCATTATTATGCCTGTGACAGTTTTTTTTACTGTTTTTATATCAATAAAATCTTAAGTAAAAAAAAAAAACGCAACTACAATCAAAAGGCATATCCATCAAAGTGTTCTGGACATCCCCTGAAAAGCCAGTCAATCTCATCCAGGAGAAGCGACGAAGTGCTACTGACGTTGAAATTGTCCTGCCCAGAGAGTCGGCGTTATCCAACTGACACGGATGGTACACTTGGCCGCATCCCTCCCGGCGACGACAGCCTGGTAGAGCCCCGTCCGGACCTCCTAAGGACACTGGGGCAGCACCTGCACATTGTATCCCACACAGAGTGGGAATAACGGCCCAATAGACATGCAGTGTTTACCGACTACAGTTCCAAGCTGGCGGAAGAGAAAATGTTCTTTCCAACATGGTCCAGCTTCTTGGATTCCCTTGTCTGGGGGAGCAGTAGGGAATGTGCTCTTGGAAGTGGAGGCTTGGACCACCAGCCTCTCTGGGCTGGAGTGTTGGGAGAGGAAAGTGGGGTCGCCCGGAGCCGGGCAGTGGCGTCAGGCAATCATCCTATCCACGGGTGCCCCCGTGTTGGGCCTGGACCACGTGCCCAAAAGGACGCCTGTAAGGACCTCATTAAACGTTAGTATGGGCTCCGAAGAGCTCGCTGCTGGGGGAAGCACCTCTGTCAGGAGGTTAGGTCCAGACTGCCACCGCAGGAAGCTCAAAGTTGAGTGCCCTAACCGCCCTACGCAACACCACTGTGTATGACACTCCCTTCTCCGTAGTCACTGTAGGAGGAGACAACATGCCAAGGTCAGGAGAGGTGTCAAGACCACTGGCATCCCCCACTTCCTCTCTCCAGTCCTGCTCAGATCCCATCTGATCAGTTAAAGGATCACCAGACCCCTCCCAATCCTCCTAATCTTCCTCAGCCAATCTGGGCAAAAAGGGACCCCAGCAGTGAACAGGAGCACAAAAGAACAAGTTACTTAGCTTCAGTAATGCTTTTTCTGGTGGATATAGTATCTGCCTGTGGATTCCTCACCTTTTGAATATCCCCTGCACCAGCATTCCGCTGAAACTTTTTCCTTGGTCTTGTCAACGAGGTCATCACAATGCCATGGCTCCGCTCGCGACTCCGCATGACGTCACCGGAGCCATAAGAGAGCCTCGCCGGCATAATGACTTCAGTTCCACCCATTTTTTCCGTGCCTCCGAGGCAAATGGGTGGACTGATACCAGATACGAAGTATACACAGTACACAATATTCATACAAATACACACAGTGTAAAATTAATAAGGAAAGCCAAAAACAAAAGCATTTCCTATAAACCCACTCAAAGGCAGATAGAAAAAACAGTTCAAAATAAACACATTAAATAATGCCACTTTTAAGGTATACAAGGGTGGACATCGGGGAGGAGGGTGGGTCAGTGAGGAATCCACAGGCAAATACTGTATCCACCAGAAAAAGTGTTACCGAAGGTAAGTAACTTGTTCTTCTGATGGATACATCTGCCTGTGGATTCCTCACCTTTTGAATAGAATCCCACAGCAGTCCCACTCCCGGAGGAGGGTGTCCACCCTTCTATACCAAAATATCCTGCAGGACAGAGCACGCAAAGTGACCGTCCCTCCTCACTTCGGAATCCAACCAACAATGCGTTGCAAAAGTGTGCCGGGAGGACCAAGTGGCAGCCTTACAAATGTCCACTAAAGGTACACCTCTGGCCAAAGCAGAAGTTGATGACTTGGCTCTGGTAGAATGAGCCCTAATACCTTCAGGAGGCTCCTTACCAGACAGGGCATAGCAGATCTTGATACACAAGATGATCCACCTGGATAGAGTGCGCTTGTGCACAGCCTTACCCTTCATGCGTCTAACGTAGCCCACAAAGAGCTGATCGTCCACTCGCAAGTCCTTCGTCTTTTCCAAATAAAAGCTCACTGCTCTTTTAGGATCCAGGCGGTGTAGTCTCTCCACCTCCTTGGAAGGTTGAGGGGGAGGATAGAACACAGGTAGAGTTAAGAGACAAGAAACAAAGAAGCTGAAAGTGGTAATAAAAAGGCAACAAGGTACCAGTTGGCTACTGAGATTCCCGATAACCGTTAGCGTCGACGACGCGGAAAAAAGGGAACTGATGCCATCACGCCGGCATGGGCCTATTATAGGCGTCGGTGACGTCAGCGGAGTCGCGTGCGATGCCGTGTCTCTATGACGTCCAAGTCCACGTCGGCGCGAGGTTACGAAAAGAATTTCCGAATGTTGCTGACGCAAGGGGATATTCACAAGGTGAGGAATCCACACGGCAGATGTATCTATCAGAACGGGGGTTTTGAACTAAGAGCCTGAAGCTCGCTCACCCTCCTTGCTGAGGTAATAGCCACAAGAAAGACTGCCTTTAAAGACAAAAACCTTCTTGGCCAATCCGGGGTGATCAATATAACTTGGGCCCGGTCTTGACGAATCTTCCGCAGAACCTGAAGAATCAAGGGTATGGGAGGAAGCGCGTAAAGGAGTTGCAAGCTCCAATTCAATTGAAACGTGTCCCTCAACACTTCCTGCACCGGATACTGAAGACTGCAGAACGGGCAGTGCGCGTTCTCGTGAGTGGCAACAGATCCAACCGAGGAGTTCCCCACATCTGAAAGATGTGATGAACCAGCTCCGGATGAAGCCTCCACTCGTGATCGGCCGAGTAATGCCGTCTGCACAAACTATTTGCACACCGTCCAGATGATTTGCCAACACACAAATCTGATGTCGCAGAGCCTCTCGACAGAGACGGTATGACCCTACACCTCCCTGCTTGTTGGTGTACCACATCGTGGTAGTGTTGTCCGTCAGGAGCTGAACTGACTGACTGCGAAGGGAAGGAAGGAAAGCCTTTAGTGCCAAACGTATCGCCTGCAATTCCAGTAGGTTGATGTGAAGCAACCTTTCCTCTGGAGACCAAAGAGCCTTGACCTCCAGATCCCCCAGATGAGCACCCCACCCTAGAGTGGAGGCATCCGTGATCACTGTGGCCACCGGGGGAGGAGACTGAAAGGGCTTGCCTTGAGTCAGGTTGCCCTGCACACTTCACCAAGTCAGCTCCGCTGCAGCTTCTCTGGAGATCCTGATTGACTCCCTGAGATCTCTGTTATGTTGATACTACTGCCTGCGGAGGCACCACTGAACTGCCATCATGTGCCAGCGTGCATGACTGACCAACATTATGCAGGAAGCGAACAGACTGAGCAGGCGAAGGTCCTTCAGGACCGGAACCACCGCTCTATTGTGAAACAAAGAAATCATATCCTGAATGTTGAGAATTCTTTGAGGAGGAGGAAAAGCTCGACACACAGTAGTATCCAGTACCGCCCCTATGAACAGGTTGCGCTGAGAGGGCACCAGGTGGGATTTGGGCACCTTTATTGATATGCCCAAGTTCAACATCAGTTGAGTTGTTACATGCAGATGATGAAGCATCATCTCTGGCGACTCCGCTTTGAGCAGCAAGTCATCCAGATAAGGGAAAACTGGGATCCCGACCTTCTGAGATAAGCCGCCACCACTGCCATCACCTTTGTGAAGACTTGAGGTGCAGTAGTAAGACCAAACGGTAGGACCGCAAACTGGTAGTGCTGCGACCACACCGTAAAATGGAGATACTTCCTGTGCGACTTCAGGATGGGAATGTGAAACTACTCATCCTGTAAATCGATCGACACATCCAATCCTCTTGCTGCAGCGCCAAAAGAACCTGCGCAAGGGTAAACATCTTTAATTTCTCCTGTCTGAGGTAAAAATTCAAGATCCTGAGGTCCAGGATTGGGCGTAACCTGCCATCCTTCTTGGGGATCAGGAAATACCGGGAGTAACAACCCTGACCCCTCTCCTGCTCCGGGACCCCCTCTATCGCACCTTTCTGTAAGAGCACAAGGACTTCCTTCTGAAGGAGAATTAAATGGTCCTCTGAACAAGAACCTTGTCAAGGAGGGTAAGGTGGAGGAAATTCCCGAAAGGGAAGGGCGTACCCATTCTCTACAAGGTTTACAACCCAAATTTCTGACGTGACCGATTTCCAGCCCTGTAGAAAATGAGTCAACCGACCCCCTACAGGGCCTACATGATCCAGGATGGGGGATCTAGGGCTGCTTTCCTGCACTACCAGGGGGAGCAGGGGAGGTAGAAGAGTAGGAAGAGAGATTGCGGGTAGACCCACATTGACTACCCTTGGTTCTTCCTCTATAGGACGTATAGAGCAGATTTTGCTGCTGCTGTTGCGGAGGTTGTCGCAAGCCACGAAAGGAAGACCTCCTAAATCTGCAATATTTTCTATATCCAAACCCCCTTGACTGGGTTTGCAGTCCCAAAGACTTCGCCACAGCTCTGCTGTCTTTAAACCTTTGAAGGGCAGAATCCGCCTTCTCCCCGAAAAGCTTCGACCCCCTCAAAAGGCAAATCAACCAGAGTAGCTTGAACATCTGGGGAAAAACCAGAGGATTTTAGCCAGGCTTACCTCCTGGTAGCAATGGAAGAACCCATAACTCTGGCCACTGAATCTGCTGTATCCAGGCCAGATTGAATAACCTGTCTAGCAGCTGCCTGAGCATCTGTAAAAACCTCCATAAAATGTTCCCTCTCTTCAGCAGGCAACTTGGGAGCCAATTGCTTTGCCGAGTCCATCAAGGCATGAATAGGTAGCATTGGTAGATTTAAGAGTGAGGCTTGAAGATGAAAAGACTTTCTTAGCCGACTGCTTTTTAGAGTCCCTGTCAGCAGGAGCCTGGGGAAAAGCACCCAAAGACTGTTTAGAGCAGGACGCCTGCACAACCAAACTTTCTGGAGAAGGATGAGATGACAGAAAGAAAGGATCCCCTGGGGCAGTTCTATACCTTCTTGCCCCGACTTAGACACAGCAGGAGAAGTGAGTGGTTTCCAACATACCTCTAGAATAGGTTCAGTCAAGGCTTCAATAAAAGGTAACAAAGGTTCAACTATTGATGAAGGTGAATGTAGAACCTCAGTGAGCAAATTTGGCCTATACTCAGCAGCTGGTAACTGTAAGTCCAAAAGCTCTGCCGCCTTTCTTATTGCAGTATGGTAAAGGGCTACCTCTTGAGGTGGAAAAGCCGTTGTTGATGAAAGCTCCCACTCAGGAGAAGTGTCCAGCCAACTTGAGTCCTGTATGCCTTCAAAATCATCCACTGATTCCTCTATTTCACCTTCATCAACCTCCTGTCTTTTATACAGCTCTTCCTCAAGCAGTCTCTGCGCCTCTCTCCTCGATTGAATTCTAGGAATCAGCGTCGGCGGTGTCACAAGCAGCATTGGCATTACTGGAACAGGCGTCAAAGGAGGTTCCCAAGGCGGAATTGGTGCCGCACGAGGCCAAGATGAAGGTCCACCAGACGGGTAATCCATGAACGGTGTCAAAACCCTCAGAGCCGGAAACTGCCATGACGGCGCCGTCTGCATGAACGGCACAAGTGGTGCCTGGGCATAGTGCTGTGGCATACCCAAGTTGAAGGCCAGCGGACCCATGGGATCTGAAGGTGCCCCGGAGGGGAAGGCTGCCCTAGCAAAAACTCCATACATAGCATTAAAACAATGCGTAGGATCTGATCTTGGAGTTGTAAATTGTGGAAATGGATTCGACCCAGAATCCAAACAATTAACCTCCGGAACCGGAACAACTGGATCCACCGAAGCCACAGGATCGACCTCGTGCACAGGAGAAACAGGACTCAAAACAATCTAGAGTGGTAACTCTTCTGAATCCGGTGAACCCCTTGGCGCAGGAGACTGACCCGGAGTTCCTTTAGACAAAGGAGATCTCTCCGGAGTAACTCGAGGAAAAGGAGAAGGCAAAGGAGACATACTTTTTTTTGACAACGTCAAGGGGTAGGCGAAGGCGACCTCGAAGCTTTACCCTTTGACGAGCGGCGCCGCGATCCATGTCTTCTCTTCTTTTTGTGTTTCCTCGACTTCGATGAGTGCGAAGCCAACGACTTCGACTTAGTGTTTTTTTGACCTCTTCCTTCCTTCTTCGCCTTAGCCATCAAGAGCTTTGCTTCCTGTTCATTAAGAGCCATAGGATTCATCTCTCAGCAGCTGGAAGAATCCTCCATGTCGTGATCAGACGACAAACACCATAAACAGTCTTCATGAGGGTCATTGATGGACATTTGACCACCACACTCTCTGCACGGCTTGAATCCAGACTTCCTTGAAGACGGCATCCTAAAACCAACAGTTTAAAGAAGAATCTAACTACAAAGTATCTCAACAATATGGAGAGAGACAGAAACCCGTCATGCGTCGATGCCGTGGAAAAAATGGAGCTGACTTCATCACGCCGAAGAGGCGCTCTTATGGCTCCAGTGATGTCATGCGGAGTCGTGAGCGGAGCCGTGCAATAGTGACGTCCTTGTCGGCGTGCGGACCTAGGAAAAAGTTACAGCGGAATGCTGGCGCAGGGGATATTCATAAGGTGAGGAATCCACAGGCAGATGTATCCATCAGAAACACATTTACTATAAATGATATAAAGTGTAGGGAAAGCGTTTGCCTTTGGAGGTATTACATTTACTATTCCCATTCCAGTCTGTAGAACAGTAGGGAAAGCGGTGGACTTCGGAGAGGTAAGGTTTACTATTTCCACTCCAGTCTGTGCTACAGTAAGTAAAGTGTTGAACTTCAGGGGTTTAGATTTACTACTCCCACTCCTGATGGGGTAACAATAGGAAAAGCATTGGACTTTGAAGGGGAAAATGTACTATTCCCACTCCAGTTGGTAAATCAATAGGGAAAGCATTGGACTTCAGGGTAGTTACATTTACTGTTCCCACTCCTGTCTGTACAACAGTAGGGAAGAACAAGTTACTTACCTTCGGTAACGCTTTTTCTGGTGGATACAGTATCTGCCTGTGGATTCCTCACCTTGTGAATATCCCCTGCGCCAGCAGCATTCGGAAATTTTTCGTAGCTCTCCACGCCGACGAGGACAATGTCACAGAAGCATGGCTCCGCTTGCGGCTCCGCTGACGTCACCAGAGCCATAAGAGAGCCTCGTCGGCGTGATGACGTCAGTTCCGCCCTTTTTTTCCGGACTGACACAAATATATACAGCATACGAAGTACACAGTATTCAAACCAACACATACAGTGTGAAATCAATGCATTAAAGCAAAAAGAATAATACAATTACATTAAAAGAAACAGACAGAAACTATCACCATTGCTGGTATACAAGGGTGGACAACGGGGAGGCGGGTGGGTCAGTGAGGAATCCACAGGCAGATACTGTATCCACCAGAAAAAGCATTACGAAGGTAAGTAACTTGTTCTTCTGATGGCTACATCTGCCAGTGGATTCCTCACCTTGTGAAAAGAGTCCCACATCAGTCCCTACTACCGGAGGAGGGTGTCCACCCTTCTATACCAAAAAGTCGTATAGGACAGAACGCGCAAAGTGACTGTCCCTCCTCACTTCGGAATCTAAGCAGTAATGCTTTGCGAAAGTGTGAAGGGAGGACCAAGTTGCCGCTCTACAAATATCCTCCACAGGAACACCTCTAGATAAGGCAGATGTAGAAGACTTTGCCCTGGTAGAGTGAGCTCTTATACCCTCTGGAGGTTCCTTACCAGCCAAAGTGTAACAGATCTTGATGCACAAGATAATCCATCTGGAAAGGGAGCGCTTGTGCACCGCTCTGGATTTCCTGCAGCCAATAAAGACCACGAAGAGCTGGTCATCCACTCGAAAGTCTTTAGTCCTATCGAGGTAAAAACTCACCGCCCTTTTAGGGTCCAAACGGTGAAGCCGCTCCTCCTCCTTGGAAGGGTGAGGGGGAGGAAAGAAGGTAGGATGGGTAATGGACTGCCCCAGATGGAAGGGAGTTACCACCTTAGGCAGAAAAGCAGCACTGGTCCTGAGTACCATTCTATCAGCATGAATGGTCAAGAACGGGGGTTTCGAACTCAGAGCTTGAAGCACACTTACCCTCCTTGCCGAGGTAATTGCAATAAGAAATACTGTTTTAAAAGACAATAGTCTCAAGGGACACTTGTGCAAGGGTTGAAAGGGAGAACCCATCAAGTAGGTTAAGACAAGATTTAAGTCCCAATGAGGAACAATAAAAGGAGTGGACTGAAACTTATTAGTAAGGCCCTTTATGAACCTTAACACAATGGGTGACTTGAACAAAGATGGCTGATCCGGCAAGCAAATAAACGCCAACAAAGTCGATAAATAGCCCTTCACAGTAGCCACAGCAACGCCCTGCTGGGCTAATAAGAGAGCCAACTGAAGGATGTTGGATAAACGAGCCCTCAAAGGGTCAATAGAATTCTCCCCACACCAAATGACAAATTTGGACCACCTATAGTAATAGATAGACTTGGTGGAGTGACGCCTGGCTGATAAAATAACATCCACCACGTCAGGCGAGAGGGTAAAATAATTCAGGTTGCCCCATTCAATCTCCAGGCATGAAGGTGTAAGCTCTGGAGGTTATGTTATGTTATGTTATGTTAGGCGAACTTTTATAGCGCACGGATGCCCCAGCCAAGGGGCGTACCGGCGCTTCCAAGAAAAACCAACACAACACAGCGGCAACAACAGAAGAAGAACTACAAGAAGGCTAGACTAACTGTGAAAAAAGATGGGTTTTGATAGCCCTCCTGAACTTCAAGAGCTCATCCATTTCCCGGATATGGGGCGGAAGAGAGTTCCACAATTTTGAGGCCAGTACCCTAAAGAACCGACCGCCGGCTCTACATAGCCTGAACCGGGGAACAGTTAACAGATTCTGTCCTGAAGATCTCAAATTTCGGGTGGGGACACACGGCACCAGCAGATTATGAAGATTTTGAGGGGAGGCCAGCTTGAGGATCTTAAAAGAGAGACACAAGGTCTTAAAGTGGATCCTCTGTGCCACAGGCAACCAGTGAAGCGAGCGGATGGTATTATCCGCTGAGCAAAATCTGGGAAGGCCCACCAGGTGGGGGGTGTAGAACCTGCCCCTGTGACTGCGAGAGGAGGTCTGACCTGAGAGGGAGATGGAGCAGAGGGCACGAGGAGAGATGGAGAAGATCTGTATAATACACCGTTCTTGGCCAATCCGGGGCAATCAAAATGACTTGGGTCCGGTCTTGGCGAATCTTCCTCAGAACCCGAGGAATCAAGGGTGTGGGAGGAAACGTGTAAAGGAGTTGTAAGTCCCATCTCAACTGAAACGTGTTCCCCAAAGCTTCCTGCATTGGATACTGGAGGCTGCAGAATGACGGGCAGTGAGCGTTCTCGTGAGTGGCACCACCTCCGGATGAGGCCTCCACTCGTGGTTGGCAGAGAACTGCCGACTGAGACTGTCTGCACGCACGTTCAGAACCTAGGCCAGATGAATTGTCATCAGGCAAATCTGATGTTCCCGAACCCAGGACCAAACGACGCAGAGCCTCTCTCCAGAGACAATGCGACCCCACTCCTTCCTGCTTGTTGACATTCCACATCGCGGCAGTGTTGTGCGTCAGGACTTGAACCGACTGACCGCGAAAGGAAGGGAGGAAGACCTTGAGCGCCAAACGTATTGCCTGTAACTCTAGAAGGTTGATGTGAAGCAACCTTTCCTCTGGAGACCAAAGACCCTTAATCTCCAGGTCCCCCAGATGAGCACCCCAACCAAAAGTGGATGCATCCGTTATCACTGTGGCCTCCGATGGAGGTAGATGGAAGGGCTTCCCTTGAGACAGATTGCCTCCCACGCTACACCAAGACAGATCCGCTGCAGCTTCTCTGGAGATCCTCACAGACTCCCTGAGATCTCTGTTGTGCTGATACCACTGCCTACAGAGGCACCACTGGAGCTCCCTCATGTGCCAGCGTGCATGATTGACCAACAGAATGCAGGAAGCAAACAGACCAAGCAGGCGAAGGACCTTCAGGACTGGAACGACCGCTCCATTGTAAAACAAGGGAATTATTTCCTGAATGTCGAGAATACTTTGTGGAGGTAGGAATGCTCGACACACAGTAGTGTCCAGTACCGCCCCTATGAACAGGTTGCGCTGAGAGGGCACCAGGTGAGATTCGGGCACGTTTATCAAGAAACCCATTTGTACAACAACTGAGTTGTAACCTGCAGATGATGAAGCACCTTCTCTGGCGACTCTGCTTTGATCAGCCAGTCGTCCAGATAGGGGAAAACTGGAATCCCCGACCTCCTAAGATGGGCTGCCACCAATGCCATCACCTTGGTGAAGACTCGAGGTGCAGTAGTAAGTCCAAACGGGAGAACCGCAAACTGATAATGCTGCGACCCTACCGGAAAACGGACATACTTCCTGTGCGACTTCAGGATCGGGATATGAAAATATGCATCCTGCAAGTCATTCGACACCATCCAGTCTTCCTGTTGCAGCGCCTGAAGAACCTGCGCTAGCGTGAGCATCTTGAACTTCTCCTGCTTGAGAAAAAGATTCAAGATCCTGAGATCCAGGATTGGACTTAACCTGCCATCCTTTTTTGGGAATCAGGAAATACCGGGAGTAGCATCCCTGACCCCTTTCCTGCTCCGGAACCACATATATTGCACCTTTTTTCAGTAATGTAAGGACTTCCTCCTGCAGAAGAAGAAGGTGGTCCTCCGATCATGCCCCTTGGCAAGGAGGTTAATTCGGAGAGAATTCCCGAAAGGGTAGAGCATACCCACTTTCCACAAGATTTAGAACCCAAAGGTCCGTAGTGACCGATTCCCAATCTTGTAGAAAATGGGTAAGCCGATCCCCCACAGGACCCGCATGATCCAGAATGGTGGATCTAGGGCTGCTTTGCTGTGGCAAGAGGGGGGGAGGTAGAGGAGGAGGAGGAGGGCTGACGACCTTGTGGACGACCTCTGTTCTTGCCTCTGTAGTCCTCATACAGGGTATTTTGCTGCTGCTATTGCTGCTGCTGAGGCTGCCTGTAGGTCCGAAAGGACGACCTTCCAAAACCTCTGTACCTTCTGTAAGAGGAACCTCTAGGCTGCGCCTGTAGGTCCAGAAACTTAGCGGTAGCTTTGCTGTCCTTAAACCTTTCTAAGGCTGCGTCTGCTTTTTTCCAAACAGCCCAGGGATCAAAAGGGAGGTCAAGAAGTGTTGCCTGCACATCCGGAGAGAACTCTGATGACTTGAGCCAAGCACTTCTCCTTGTGGCAACTGAAAAACCCATAATCCTGGCAACAGAGTCTGCAGTGTCCAAGCCACTCTGAATAACTTGACGTGCAGCTGCTTGAGTGTCCGATAAAACCTCATTAAAATTCTGTCTGTCCTCCTCAGACAATTTAGGAGCAAGCTGTTTTCCAGAGTCCATTAGAGCGTGAATGTAACGGCCCACAAGACAGGTGGCATTTGTGGACTTCAAGGCCATACTTGCTGAGGAGAACACCTTTTTAGCTGATTGGTCAAGTTTTTTCGAGTCTCTATCACCAGGGACTTGAGGAAAGGCCCCAGAAGATTTCTTCAAACAGGTAGCTTGAACCACCAGGCTCTCACGAGAAGGATGAGATGTTAGGAAGTCCGGATATCCTGGAGCCACCCTGTCCCTCCTAGCAATAGATTTTGAAACTGCTGGAGCCAAAAAGGGCTTACGCCAAACCTCCATGACTGGCTCAGTGATGACATCATTAAAAGGCAGTAAAGGCTCTATTACAGTGGACGGAGAATGAAGAACCTCAGTTAAATTATTGGACTTAAAGTCAGCTGTTGGAAGCTGCAGGTCTAAAAGCTCTGCTGACTTCCTTATAACAGTGTGGTAAGGAGCTACATCCTTTGAAGGAACATCTGAAGGAGTAAAAAGCTCCCATTCTGGGGACATATCAAGGCCACTTGCCACCCTCAAATCTTCAAATAAGTCCTCTGACTCCTGAAGTTTACCTTCCTCCATTTCTTCCTCTGCACGATAACGCTGCTCCTCCAATATCTTCTGTGCCTCCTGCCTGGATCTTATCCTCGGAACCGGCATCGGCGGAGCCAGACATGACTCCGACGGATCCGGAGGCACAACTTGAGTCGAACGAGGCCGAGCTGATGGCGCCAGAGATTAAGGGAATGGCGTTGATGTCCTCGGTGCCGTGAAATGCCAGGACGGCGCCGCTGGAAGAAATGGAATAAAGGGAGCCTGAGCATAAGCCTGAGGAACCCCAGATTATAGGCCATAGTACCCATAGTACCCAAAGGGGTACATAGCTCTTGCAAAGACTCCATACATTGCATTTAAGTAATGTGATGGATCTTGACCCGGGCCAGGGAAAGGTTGGTAAGCGCCCGATATAGGCTCTGGCTGAGGCATTACCGGACTCGGGCCAATCGGCGCCGACGGTGGAGCCAATGGAGTTGCCGACTCATCAGGTACTGGAACCTCTTCCACCGGAGTCGGAGAATGAGCCGGCGTCGGAGAATGCACCGGGGAAGCTGCAGGCGAAGCCGAACGAACAGGAGAACCCTGATTCGAGCCAGAGGGAGAAGGAGAGACATAATCCTTACGATGCATAGGAGCTGGAGAAGTCGATTTCAGAGCTGTGTCCTTATCTGTACAGTGTCAAGAGCCGTGCCTCTTCTTCTTCTTATGCTTCTTTGATTTTGAAGCATGACCCAATGTCGATTTCGAACCCGACCTCGACCTGGAACTCGACCTTAATCTTCTTTGACCTCTCTTCTCCTTCCTCATCTTTGCCATGAACAGCTTGGCCTCTCTCTCCTTCAAAGCATTCGGGTTCATCTTGCGATAGCAAGATGAACTCTCGACGTCGTGATCCGACAACAGGCACCAAACACAATCTTCGTGGGAATCCGTGATGGACATATGTCCTCCGCACTCCCTACAGGACTTGAACCCTGACTTCCTCGACGACATCTTCAAGAAAGAAACAAGAGAAGACCAGAAGCAATCCAGAAAAAGAATGTAATTACGGAGAGTCCCAAAAAACCATTAGCGTCGACGGCACGGAAAAAAGGGAACTGACGTCATCACACCGACGAGGCTCTCTCAGGGCTCCGGTGACGTCAGCGGAGCCGCGAGCTGAGCCATGCTTCTGTAACGTTGTCCTCGTAGGAGTGGAGAGCTACAAAAAATTGCTGCTGGGGCAGGGGATATTCACAAGGTGAGGAATCCACTGGCCGATGTATCCATCAGAAAGTGTTGGACTTTGGAAGGTTAAAATGTACTATTCCCACTGCAGTTCATGGATCAGTGGGGAAAGTGTTGGACTTCAGAAAGGTAAATTTTACATTTCTCCATAAAGTTCAGATGAATACTAACAGTTCATTCATCCCCCTTCCCCTTAGTGATTCGTGGAATTATTTATTTTTAAGAATGGAGGTCTGCCACCTGCTCCTTGCCAATGGAGGACTTTCATTTTGTTCAGGAATACAGGTTCTAACAAGCTACATACTATTACTACTTCTTCACATTTCACAATGACAATCAGTTATGTGATATTAACTGTCTATCCCATCAGATCATGCCATCATTTCTCCCTACAACCTATGGTACTCAGGGGCATAAATGTCAAACAAAATATCTCAAAAGTGACAACACAGTGCAGTACTCAGTTTAATGGACAATGATCATTCAAATCAGCTTAAAGCTGCCCGTTTACTGAAAACCGTAAACTGTTCTCATCTCTTTCACCCTTTTCAATCCATCATTCTACTAAGCGCAGGGTCAAATAATAGGATAACCCTACCTAGTGATCATAACGAACAACAATACGCCACAAGGGATCAAAATAAAGTCAACACAATTCTAACAACACACTCCACATGGCATAGTGTGCTATCTCCAAGGGAAAGTTCTTTAGTATCTTACACAGGGATAGTAAGTGCTATATATTTGTTCCAATGCAATACATAAAAATTTCTGGTGAGATACCGGAAAGCTTTTACATGTCCTATAACATCTCAGAGAAAAGAGGGATTTTCTCACCTGAGCTAGGAGCTGGGGTGGGGACCTGTATTGATCCTGAGGAAAATTGGAAAACTGTAATTATTACAAGACACACATGTGCACAAGAGAGCAAACTGTGAAACCTTTCAGGATGTCTATGTCAGAGAGTTAATTATAAAGCACTGAACTAGGATATAGAATGCTCCACCTCACTGCAGTGTAGGAATGTGGAGTATCTTCTGGAAAATAGAAAAATACATTGTGATGTAAGGTACTGCACTTGAAAATAGAGAACAGCTGGGGCATCTTAGATCCTGCTTAGAAGAAAAAGTTACTTACCTTCTGAAACACTCTTTCTAGTGGATACTCTGTCTACCTGCAGATTTCTCACTTTTTATATATCGCAGGTGTCAGACTGAATTCGGAAACTTTTCAATAGCTCTCCAATTTGATAGGAGAATGTAAAAAACCAAGTTATTGTTTGAGGGAGGTGTAAAGCCTACTAAAGCAACAACCACTATCCTTGTTCAGGTTAACCAAAAAAGTCACTTATTTAACCCATGCTTAACCTTTAGGTAGCTTGGCAAAAAAGCAGTCAGACTTACATTAGACGCAGTGTCTGAAGTATTTATGCAGCTCACTATGAGTAATGAAGACACAAAAATGAGGTAAAATAAGGACTTTGTTTCTCCCTTCTTTGCAATGCCTGGTTTCAGTAAGATTCAGAGTTTGTGCTGTTATTGTTGTTCTAAAGATGTGCAGTTGGAAGAATCCTAGCCTGCACATCCTGAAGGTAGTCCTAATTTTGACATGTATATAAAACAAGGCCTTGGCCGTATTATGTGTAGAACGTTATGGCACAAATATACGAGGGACAATGCAGAGTTACAGTCGCCTTTGACAGGCTCCTTTGACAAACAAAAGATACGGTTTCTTCAGAAACCGTTGTTTAAATGATGCAGTAGACAGTCTATGTTTAAATCCCTTCGTACTTGGCAGAAGGAGGCCGAGCGGAGGTGATTAAAAATGAAGAAAGGTACCAGAAAACGAAATATGCAGACCCTTACACAAAAGGCTATAGCTCATGATAAGGACAAGCAGGGTAAAGGAATAGAACGCAAAGACAAAAGATTTTGGCTGCAAATTGATAATTCCTATATGGCTCACAAAGATGGTGATCCTTTTATGGAGACCTTTTTGGATACCCGACCCCCACCACCATATGCCCAGGAACTGATATATCCTGTTGTTCTCCATCAGCGGTACAAAAGGGGGGTGGTGATGGACGGAGCATCTGAACCAATCAAACACTCACACCCAGTCAAAAGATCTGGGTTTGATCCATCACCGTTCTTTAGCCCACTCTGCCACCCCAGTTCAGACATGGCTATATGCAAATCAGTCTGACCCTGTGCCTCATGGGAACAGTCCAGCCCGAACTGCCAAGCCATGCCTTCCCTGGACCGGAAACAAGCTTCCGAGGACGGGTTTCTGGCATTACAGCCGTCTTCAGCCCGGCTTGCTTGAATCCAGTGGCAAAGTGAGCAAGGGACTCACGTCTGAGCATACCCTGCAACACTTATGGCGGCCAAAGCGGTACAAAAGGGGGGTGGTGATGGACGGAGCATCTGAACCAATCAAACACTCACACCCAGTCAAAAGATCTGGGTTTGATCCATCACCGTTCTTTAGCCCACTCTGCCACCCCAGTTCAGACATGGCTATATGCAAATCAGTCTGACCCTGTGCCTCATGGGAACAGTCCAGCCCGAACTGCCAAGCCATGCCTTCCCTGGACCGGAAACAAGCTTCCGAGGACGGGTTTCTGGCATTACAGCCGTCTTCAGCCCGGCTTGCTTGAATCCAGTGGCAAAGTGAGCAAGGGACTCACGTCTGAGCATACCCTGCCACACTTATGGCGGCCAAAGCGGTACAAAAGTCCGTCAGCAACAAGAACTCACACCAGGTTCATCAGTCTCTGAAGGTGCTACACCTAGGGCCCCAGTTAACGTACCCCTACTACTTCCATTCCATCACAACCTATGACTGCAGCAATTCCCTTTTGCTCCTAGTACAGTCATTCATCCTTTATTTACACTAGTCACTGACACACCAGCGCATGGTCCGGAATATAGAGATTGAACTCGTTTCAGGGAACGGTTAGGTCCTTAAATGCGATCTGGTGTGAGGGAGGAAAAAAAAAAAGTAACAGGGGAACAGGCAATAAGCGGTGGGCTCGGAACCAAATTTACAGTCATGAGGACAAATGGCAATTAATGCAAGACTTCAACCCTTTTATTCAGCAACATACCCTTAAACATATGTCCGCCGCACTAGTTGACCTCGGGCACACACACATCGAAACGTAATCACCTTAAAAGTGCTGGTGATGTATATCGTTTTGTGATTGATTTGAGCAAGGCCAATAAAATAGTGGTCCCACAATTCCCAGTGGTTTCTGATATCACCACACTTTTAAAAATTATTCCATCTACCGCTAAGTTTTTCTCAGTCATTAATGTTAATAATGCATTCTTCAGCATTCCCATACACCCAGACAGCAGATATTTGTTTGGATTTTCGCTCAGTTGCAAAAGTTTCCAATTCTGTAGAGCTGCTCAAGGCTATAATGAAAGTCCTAGCATTTGTAGTCAAGCATTGAAAGGTCAATTGGGTTCTCTCTCACTCTCTCCAGGCAATGCATTGGTACAAGATTTCAATGGTTTGTTAATTGCTTCTGACACTGAACAAGGTTGCAAAGGTAGAACGGTGAAATTATTGTTACACCTTGCACACCATGGTCATAAAGTTTCACTTTCAAAGTTTTAGTACTGTCAACAGGAGGTCACCTATTTAGGTCACCTTCTGTCGAAAGAGGATAGAAGGTTAACACCAGAACGCATCAGTACCATTAATAAAATGTTCTGTCCGCACACTCAAAAGGACGTGCATGCTTTTGTAGGCATCACTTTCTACTGTCAACGGTGGATCCCTAACTATTCCTTACTGATCAAACCCCTGCTCGCATTACCAACAAAAGGCATCCATGAACCTTTACCTTAGACACCAGATTGTCAGCAATCTTTTGAAGAACTAAAAACTGCGCTTTGCTCTGCTCTAGTATTAGGCATGACTGACTATAACAAGCCTTTTGTGTTATACTTCTACGAGATGGCTGGTTGTGCTCTCTTTGTCTTGACCGAAAAATTTGGCGATAGACAGATCTTGCGCTTATTTCTCTGCTTTGCTCTATTCTGTTGCTAGGGCCCTCCCCAGTTGTCTGCGAGCGGTCGCGGTCGCGGCCGTGGCCACTTCCATCAGACAATGGTCTGGACTTGTACTCAATACTGACCTCACAGTTATGGTGCCCTGTGCTGTGGATACACTTTTGAATAAAACAAGGACACATATTACGATCAAAAGATGTTCCACTCTGAATCCAGCCACATTACTACCCCTTCCTTCTGAGAATGATGCAGTTGACAAACATGATTGTATTTTCCGAACCGATGAAGAGACGAAAGGACGGGTAGACCTGACTGATAATCCCTTATCTGATTCCCAAGGAGAACTATATGTTGATGGCTCTTGTTTTAAATTACCAGATGGCACCACCACTGCAGGGTATGCTATCGCTACATTGCACACAGTGGTAGAGAAATCACGAGTCCCCTATCAGTATGCCCAGGTAGCAGACAGCCAGTATGCATTTGGGGTTGCGCACAACTTAGGGCGCCTGTGGGCAGAGACAGGGTTTCTTACTTCACATGGTGAACAAGTTACTTACCTTCGGTAACAATACATCTGTTAAGAGACATATATTAGTTATAGATTCCTTACCTTAGAATTACCCCCTGGTGACAGATTGGATCTGGAAAAAAAAATCCGTAGCACTTCCCTTGCGTGTTGGTAGACTCTGCGTCTGTCATCAGTTCTGACACGGCTTACCACGCCAGAAGTGCAGAGCCATGCAAGACACTTACCACTGGTGCACAAAACTAGGGCCCTAGAAGGGAGGCCCTATACCTAGATGTCAGTTTGCAGAACGGGGCGGATGGGTGGGGTAGTAAGGAATCTATAACTAATATATGTCTCTTACAGATTAATCTTTACCTAAGGCAAGTTACTTGTTCATCTGAAAGAGACCATTAGTTGCAGATTCCTTATCTTAGAATAGATACTAAAGCAATATCAAACCCGGAGGAGAGTCTGTGAACTAAGTTCACACCAGGAAGTCCTGGAGAACAGAACATCCGAAAAAGCCTTCCATCCGGACTTGGCTGTCTCGGCTGTAATGCCGTGTAAAAGTGTGCAGGGATGCCTATATGGCTGCCTGGTAGATGTCCAGTAAGGGAACTCCATGTCCCAAAGCAGCAGTGGCTACCGTCGCCCTGGTAGAATGGGCGTGCATGCCTACTGGAGGTTCCTTTTTAGCTAAAGAATAGCAGATTTTAATGCATAGGACAACCCATCAAGAGATGAACAAGTTACTTACCTTCAGTAACGCTTTTTCTGGTAGATACAGTATCTGCCTGTGGATTCCTCACCTTGTGAATATCCCCCTGCGTCAGCAACGTTCGGAAAACTCTTTTGTAGCACGCCGGCGTGGACGACGTCACAGGAGCACGTCATCGCGAGCGACTCCGGCTGACGTCACCGACCCCTCATTAGGCCTACGTCGGCGTGATGACATCAGTTCCGCACTTTTTTCCGTGCCTTCGAGGCACCCGGACGCACCAATGACAATAGATATACATACATACAGTGTACATAGTACATACAACTCAAAACTGCACACATAATGCGTAGCAAAGGTATGAAAAACCCAATATATATACAAATATAAATATAAATATACATAAAAATACATAACCTCAGGTATAGCAGAGTGGACAACGGGGAGGTGGGTGGGTCAGTGAGGAATCCACAGGCAGATACTGTATCTACCAGAAAAAGCGTTACCAAAGGTAAGTAACTTGTTCTTCTGATGGATACATCTGCCAGTGGATTCCTCACCTTGTGAATAGAGTCCCATAGCAGTCCCCACTCCCGGAGGAGGGTGTCCACTCTCCTATACCAGAAAATCCTGGAGGACAGAGCGCACAAAGTGGCCGTCCCTCCTCACCTCGTATCAAAGCAGTAATGCTTTGCGAACGTGTGGAGGGAGGCCCAAGTCGCGGCCCTGCAAATATCCTCAACAGGTACACCCCTAGACAAAGCAGAAGTAGCAGACTTTGCTCTAGTAGAGTGAGCTCTTATACCCTCAGGAGGGTCCTTACCCGCCAGGGAGTAGCAGATCTCGATGCATAATATTATCCATCTTGAAAGAGTGCGCTTGTGCACGGATCTTCCTTTTCTGCAACCAGCAAATCCAACGAACAGCTGGTCATCCAACCTGAACTCCTTTGTTCTGTCCAGGTAGAAGCTCACCGCCCTCTTAGGGTCCAAGCGATGAAGTCTCTCCTCCTCGTTGGAAGGGTGAGGGGGAGGATAAAAGGTAGGGTAGAGAAGGTAACGGACTGCCCCAGATGGTAAGAAGTTACCACCTTAGGCAGAAAAGCAGCCCTGGTCCTGAGAACCATTCTATCAGCATGAATGGTCAAGAACAGGGGCTTGGAACTAAGAGCTTGAAGCTCGCTTACCCTCCTTGCCGAGGTAATTGCGACCAGGAAGACCGTTTTGAAAGACAAAAGTCTCAAGGGACATGAGTGTAGAGGTTCAAAAGGAGTACCCATCAAGAATGTAAGAACAAGGTTCAAGTCCCCTTGAGTTACAATAAAAGGCATAGGAGGAAATGTATTGGTAAGGCCCCTAATGAAACGTAATACAATCGGAGATTTAAACAAAGAGGGCTGGTCTGGAAAACAAAGGATAGCAGATAAGGCCGACAAATAACCTTTGATAGTTGCCACCGCAAAACCCTGCTGGGCCAAGGAAAGCGCAAATTGAAGAATGTTGGACAAACGAGCCCTTAACGGGTCAATGGACTTCTCCCCACACCAAGCAACAAATTTACACCACCTATAAGAATAGATGGACTTGGTGGAATCACGCCTGGCTGATAAGATGACATCCACCACATCGTGAGGGAGAGAAAAAGAACTCAGGTTGCCCCGTTCAATCAATGAAGGTGTAAGGTCTGGAGGTGGGGGTGTAGAACCTGCCCCTCCATCTGGGAGAGGAGATCTGCCCTGTGAGGGAGACGGAGCGGCGAGCACGAGGAGAGGTGGAGAAGATCTGTGTACCACACCCTTCTTGGCCAATACGGGGCGATCAATATAACTTGGGCCCGGTCTTGGCGAATCTTCCTCATAACCCGAGGAATCAAGGGTATGGGAGGAAATGCGTAAAGGAGTTGTGAGTCCCAACTCAACTGAAACGCGTCTCCCAGAGCTCCTTGCATCGGAAACTGGAGACTGCAGAACGACGGGCAGTGAGCATTCTCGCGAGTGGCATACAGGTCCACCTGAGGAGTTCCCCACGTCCGAAAGACGTGACGAACCACCTCCGGGTGAAGCCTCCACTCGTGGTCGGCTGAGACAGTCTGCACGTACGTTCAGAACCCCGGCCAGATGATTTGCCATTAGACAAATCTGATGGTCCTGAACCCAGGACCAGAGACGCAGAGCCTCTCTGCAGAGACACCGCGACCCCACTCCTCCCTGCTTGTTGACATACCACATCGCGGTGGTGTTGTCCGTAAGGACCTGAACCAACCGACCGCGAAGGGAAGGGAGGAAGGCCTTGAGTGCCAAACGTATGGCCTGCAATTCCAGAAGGTTGATGTGAAGCAACCTTTCCTCTGGAGACCAAAGACCCTTGATCTCCAGGTCCCCCAGATGAGCACCCCACCCTAGAGTGGATGCATCCGTTATCACTGTGGCCACCGATGGAGGCAGATTGAAAGGCTTTCCTTGAGACAGATTGCCTTCCACGCCCCACCAAGACAGATCCGCTGCAGTTTCTCTGGAGATCCTCACTGACTCCCTGAGATCTCCGTTGTCCTGATACCACTGCCTGCGGAGGCACTGTAAAAAGGTCAGGCAACCAACCAGAAAAAGATCCTTAAGTATTGCCCGGCGGTGTCGCCTCTTTAACCCACAAGATATTAATCAATGAAGAGGCAGGCGCTGGAGACTGGAAGGCAGGAAACAAGGGTTTATTCTCTCCGGAGGAGAACACATCAGTTCGGACAGCAAGTATCGTCACGAGGTGCTCTAACCGCATCTCTGAGGCCTGGCCTCTTATACACAAGTTTATGAATTTTATTGCAGGTAACACATTCTTGCAATGCTTTGAAGTATGAAAGGACATCCTCGGAATCTCCCCTTCAGGCCCGTTCCCACACACATTTACAGTTGAAGTCCCCACCCCGGTCACAATAGGTGATGATTATCGCGCAGCTGGACATTCCGCCGATTCACGGAATGTGTGGGGTTGATCGGATATCATAGGGTGGGGGCTTTGATCAATTCGAGGGCCCTTTAATGGGGGAAGCTTCCTACTGTACGGGGGGGCAATAAACAGTATCCGCAGGGCCAGGTGGCGGCCTGGGAACGAGGAAGACAAACGGGCACGCAGGAAAGGGGGTTTGTATCAAAGGGCCTGGGACCATGAAAGGAGTGAAGGGAGGTGTCGCGCTGGGAACAGGATGGGATTCCGGGACAGAGCTGCGCTGAAGAGGGGTTTACGACTCAAGGCATGTGAGAGCGGGGGGGGGGGGGTTGTCAGCGCGCGGGGGGGGGGGATGCCGGCGAGGTTGAGAGAGAGAGAGAGACGCGCTGGCTATCAGCGAGGGGCAGGGAGGCCATGGTGCTCAAAATGGCTGCCGCTTACGTGCACGAATGGGTTCAAGAAGAGCAAGATGGCGCCGATAATGTTGACGTTTGCAGCCTAACTTTTAACAGTCCTCCCTTTTCAACATATCTAGCCAACTTGCCTACTCAATGTCAATCTTCATCAAATTCCTAACCTCGGCATCATATAATGCTCCCATGCGTTCGTTTCCAAAGTCCACAGTCTTAGGGCAAATACAATTTGTACATAGTGAACACAGAGGTGGCAGACATTGAATTCCTAAGCATAGACCGCATATTACAACTACAGGAATCAGGATAATGGTGAACAGTCTCCAGCCCCAGTTCTTAACGGTGTTCCAGAACCAACCACCAAGCGACAATTCTTCCTGATCCTGGTGGACTTCTGAAGAGAGTCTGTGAAGATGTTCGATGGCTTTGTACACTGAGGGTGAGTTGTCCGGTATGTATGTACAGCAGCTGGACCCAATAATGCGGCATGCTCCACCACGGTCCGCAAGAACCACATCTAGGACAAGGCGGTTCTGGAGGGCCACCAAGCGGACCGCTTGAAGCTCGGCGGTGTTGTTAGCAAAGATACCAGCTGTGATGTTCATTGTTGTCTCAACTGCCTGAGTCAGATGTCGGATGGCACGGCTGTTTGCCATCGGGCCCCAGAGGGGAACAAGTCCCTTCATAGCATCGAGGAACTGTGCTCCTGTTGAGTCGGCTTGCTCAATGTCCTTGGCTTGTTTTTGTCTATGATGATTCGCTGAGGCCACATAAGTCGGAGGAAGGATGAAGGAGATGAAACAAGTGCCCCCCCAGCCTTTGGGGAGCCAGGTGTAGGCCTTTGTGCCGCAGACGAAATACATGTTTGGGGACGACACAAAGGAAGGTGGATCCATGGAGTCCAAAGTTCTGGTAAAACGGCAAGCACTGCGGCCCACCAGCTGTGTCCCACGTCCTTCTATGCACATGTGGCCTGTGACGTTGATGACTGACAGGGCCACAGTCAGAGTGGCAGCCGTTCGTTTCCGCAGGTAGGAGAAGGTGGGTCTGGTTGGATTGTTGAACACCTGCATTTCAATTCGTTCTTTAGCAGGGATGTCCATGTGGATTGAGTCGTTGGAGGTCTGCGGGCAGAAGTGTGCTTTTGTTTTGTTTCGCCAGACCCCGTGGAAGATATGCGTTACGGTTTTGCTGGAGGTGGCATTGTCCTTATAGCTTTCTTGCAGGAGGATCAGCCAAGCAAGGCAGGAGCCATGAACTGAGAAGGGTGAAGGGATGAATGGTATTGAGTGTCCAGTGGCGTGGGGTAGCAACCCACAGATCCAACAGTTGGTGGCATTGGTGGCGAGATTGTGCTGGTGAAGTAGCTGTACGAAAGAGTTATTCCAAAACTCCTTTCGCCTCTCTCTGAGTTGAGGAGAGAGCGAAATCAGATAATGTTCCTTCATGGTGGTAGGCTGAGCAGTGGTCAGGAATGTTTCGTGAGCAGGTGCATTTTCTTCCACAATCCAGAGTGTGGTCATGAGGAGAAAGCAGAAAAGGATTGTGATGAAGAGTGCAATTGTCTTTGAGCTGTGGAGTCTGTCTGTTCTTGGGTCTCTGTAGTGGGTATTTCCTGTTGCCTTCATCATCTTCTCATTTGGCGCTTCCATCATCTTCTTATCTGGCGCTTCCATCATCTTCATCTTCAAGGTGCTGGGTAGTGGGCAGAACCACAGACTTAGTTTAGCTTCTCTCCAGGTAACCCTTGGTTGCTTTGGGTCACCGTTCTGAGATTTAACTTAGTTCGTGGTCTACTTAGCCGAAGCTCCCTCCTTTCGACGCAGGAAATACCCTTCTCTGGATGGCACAGTGGGATCAGAGAATTTTGAAAGTTCAAGTGCTTCGGTATCAGGATAGCAGGTTAGCGACGGTCGGTCCTTGTTCAGGAGCTCTTCTTGGTTGCCGATGTTTTCTGTCGTGGCCAGGGTCGAGGAGACCTTCTTACAGTGGTGTGCGTGCAGCCAGTGCCGTTTCCCCTCCACACGAAGAGCCGTCCGGGTGGTGATTAACACTTGCCAGGGGCCCGTCCACCGGGGTTCCAAACTCTTCGACCGCTGAAAGTTCCGGATCAGCACGAAATCTCCAGGTTGGATGGCGTGACCCGGACCCCTGGAAGCATCGGGGATGGCCTGCTGCACCTGCTGATGAATGACAGACAGAGTTTCAGTCAATTTATACAGATAATCAGACATTAGGACGTCCGGGACGTGATGAATGGAAGTTGGTTTCGGTGCGGACCAGACACTCATGGGTCGACCGAAAACAACTTCATAAGCTGTTAAGTGATGTCTGGTGGGGGTGGAACGCATCGATAGCAATGCCAGTGGGAGGGCGTCTGGCCATTTCAGACCCGTGGTAGCCACTATCTTGGCCAGTTTAAGTTTTAGTGTGGCATTGTGTCGCTCAACAAGTCCAGCAGACTGGGGGTGGAAGACTGCGTGGAATTTCTGCTTGATGCCCAACCCCTTTAAGATGAGCTGGATGACTTCGGCTATGAAGTGGGGGCCATTATCGCTCCATAAAATACGACAAAGGCCGTAACGGGGGAAAAACTCCTTTAACAGTACTTTTGCAGTGGCCATAGCAGTGTTGTCACGGGTTGGGTATGCTTCCACCCATTTGCTAAATGCGCACACCACAACAAGTACATATTTCAGGCCTTGGCACCTGTCTAGCTGGATGTAGTCCATCTGCAGGACTTCAAACGGGTGATTTGGGACCCCAAATCCTCCCCGGGGTACTACAGTTCCTTTCCCGGGGTTGTGTTGTAGGCATATCAAGCATTGTTGGACCAGACGTTTGGCGGAGTCTGTGATTCTATCATTGTGCCAAACTCTGGAGACAAGTTCAATCATGGGGGCTGATCCTATGTGGGCAGGGGAGTGTGCCATAGTCAGTATGGGAATCAGGTACGAGTCAGGTAGCAACCATTTGTTTGTGTCTCTTGTCCGCCAGCAGCCTTCGTCATCTTTTAATCCCACCCGTGTCCATTCAGTCAGTTCGTGCTGTGTGCTAGCCGTTTGGATGTCTTTAATAGTGTCCCTAGCGTCAGTCCATTTTTCTGCTTGTGACCTGGTCACGTACATACGTGTTGTCGTCCTATTTTCAGCGGTCGTTCGGGCAGTGATGTCGGCTAGCGCATTTCCCTGCCCAATGATGTCTGTCACCTTTTTGTGTGCCTGGCATTTGACGACTGCAAGCTTTTTGGGGAGAAGGACAGCTTCGATCAAGGCGGAGACTAGATCCCCGTGCAAAATGGGGGTGCCGTGTGAGGTCAAGAATCCCCTTTCCCTCCAAAGGACCCAAAATGGTGAACCACCCCGAAGGCATACTGGCTGTCGGTGTAAATGTTCGCTGTGGTTCCTGCTGCCAGAATGCAGGCTCGTGTCAGGGCAATCAGTTCCGCTGCCTGGGCAGATCGTTGCGTGATGCGGGCTGTCTCGACTACAGTTCGAGCCGTGGTGACTGCATAGGCAGCGGAAGTGGTGCCATCGGGGAGTTTGGTGTAAGAACCGTCCACCCACAGCTCTCCGTCAGGGTCAGGGAAAGCCGTGTCTCTGAGGTCAACCCTACTTCTAGTCTGTTCGTCCGTAAGAGTCACGCAGTCATGTACAGGGTGCACATTGGGATCGTTCTCTGGTAAGGGTAACAGAGTTGCCGGGTTCAGTGTGCTGCATCTTTTCAGGGCGATATGGGGTGCAAGCAAAGTCAGTTCGTATCCAGTCAGTCGTGCACTCGTCAGGTGTTGCGTCTTGGTTTGGTTCAGGAGGGTGTCAACTGCATGGGGTACCAGTACCGTGAGGGAATTCGAGAGTACGATCCCCTCACTCTGTCGGATAGAGATTGCAGCAGCAGCTACAGCTCGAAGGCAGGCAGGCAAGGCCCTGGCTACAGGGTCAAGAGTGGCAGAGAAGTAAGCGCACGGTCGTTGCTTTGGGCCAATGGCCTGGGTCAGGACAGATAAAGCGCACCCCTCCCTTTCGTGAGTGTAAAGGGAGAAGGGTTTTTTGTAATCAGGGGTACCTAGGACAGGGGCCGAACAAAGGGCATCTCGTAGTTCCGTGAAGGAGGTTTGACACTCAGGGGTCCAAGGGAGTGGGAAGGGGACGTCTTTACCTAGCAGAGAAAGCAGCGGTTTCACAATGAGGCTAAAGTTTGGTAACCACTGTCGGCAGAAGGAGGTGAGGCCTAGTAGGGAGCGAACCTGTTTCTGGGTCTTAGGGACAGGAGTTTCGAGAATGGTTTGGATCCGGTCGGGAGTGAGTTTCCTTCCTTCTTTGGACAAAAGGTGGCCTAGGTAAGTGACCTGGGGTTGGCAGAATTGCAACTTCTTCTTGGAGACCTTGTGGCCATTTTCCGCAAGGAAGTGCAGGAGTTGAATGGTGGCTGTGACTGCTAATGGAGTGGTGTCGGCTGCCAAAAGGATGTCATCGACATATTGCACTAGCACCACTCCATCGGGTAACTGGACTTGATCCAGTTGTCTCTTGAGGGCCTGGCTGTAGATGCTAGGGCTTTCTGTGTAGCCCTGAGGTGCTCGGCAGAACCTATATGAGCGGGCTTTTAGGGTGAAGCCGAAGAGATATCGGCTGTCTGGGTGGATGGGGATGGAAAAGAATGCGTTTTTGAGGTCAATGACAGTGAAGGTGGTGGCAGTAGAAGGAATCAGAGTCAGGATGGTGGTGATGTCTGAGACCACGGGGTACTGGGGTACCACCACTTTGTTGATCTCTCGAAGGTCAATGATAAAACGGTATGCTTTCTCATCTCCCTCTCCCTGTTTCTTGATGATGGGCAAGATAGGGCTGTTGCAAACGTTGCTAACCACTTCCTCTACCACTCCTGCGTCTATCAGTGACTGAATAATCTTTACCAATGCCTTCTCGCCCTCGGGCGATACCCGATATTGTGGAAGTTTTGGGAGTGTTGCGTCTGGTCGGACAGTAATGTGCACTGGGTCAATCAACATGCGCCCTACGTCCGAATCCGCCTTGGCCCACAGATACGGAGGCAGAGTGTCAAGCAGGGATGTGTCAGCGTCGGTGATGGAAAACATGCGTCGGGGAGGGCAATGTCTAAGCAGAACGGGGTTGTCGTAAAGGAAAACTCGAACTCCGTCTTGAGAACATCTGATTGTCGCTCGGAAGTGTTTCAATAAGTCAAGTCCCATAATGGCGTCAGGGCTATTGGAGGAAAGCAAAAACGTGGTGTCAGTGGTGTTGTTTTCTAAGTCGAAGAGGATCGGGGCGGACAAAGGGTTAGTGGAGGGCGTTCCATCGAAACCTGTCGATGTTATAAGTGAGCCAGACAAGGGTGCCCTTGGAATCAGTCGTTTAGATAACGCACTACGTGTTGCGCCAGTGTCTACCAGAAATGGAGACTTTGTACCCAGGACCTTAGCAGTGACGTAAGGGCCTTGCTGGTCAACATAGAGCTCGACTGGATCCCTCCCTTGCCCTTGGCAGTCCTATGCAAAGTTGTGGGTGTCATCGTAGTCAGATTGCTGGTATTGGTTCTGTCTGGGTCGATCAAATGTATTTGGTCTGCCCGATCTGTCGTTAGTCGTGTCATTTGGGGGCCCGCGCTGTTGTCCCTTATTTCTCGGTCCACTTGCTATGTCCTTGGGGTCTTTGTTTCTGATTATTTCCAGAAGAACTGGGCACTGGGATTTCCAATGGCCAGTTCCTTTGCAGAAAGCACACTGGTCCTCTCTAAGGTCTGTACGTCCACTGTGGGGAGTCAAAGTGCGGTCCTGGGGAAATGCAGTCTTAGGGACGTTCGTCTGATAGTTTCCCCGGTATTGGTCTCGTCCTATAGTCACCCCTTGCAGTTGGGCAATCATCACCCTCTCTTTCAAGTCCTTCTTCTTTTTCTCTGTTGCTCTATCGTTTTCATTTTTCTGATGTTCATAATATTGGGCCATCTGGAGGATAGCCGTAGGTTTGGAGGCTGCCCAACTACTCTCGCTAGCCTGCAGTTGCTGGGAGACCTCCGGTGACAGACCCTTAACATAATTCTGGACAAACAGATGGTGTCCGGTTGCAGTGGTCATGTCCTGGCCGCTGTAATCGGAGAACACCGTTTCAAACCGGGAGAAGTATTCTGATACATCCTCCTGGGGTTTCTGGCGACAGGCCGTTACTATCGACCAGTCCACTTTCTTTTCTGGAACCAGGGTTTTTAATTTCTGTACGATTTTATCTGGAAGGTCTAGAATGGATTTCAAAGGCTTTTGTCCAGGTCCTCGTTGTTTATCAATGCCATCGAGTTGTGACCAGGTATGTCCAAACAGCTCGAGGTGGTCGACTTTCCGGATTTGCTTCCACACATCAGCTGGTAGACATAACCCGAAAAACAAGTCGATGTCAGCCAGGGTCATAATCGTTGAACCTAGGGCTGTACCCAGTTCAGTATAGAAGGCAGTGGGGTTTTTACGTAGGTCAGGCAGAGATTTCCGGAATGTCAGAATCTCTTGCCGGTCCCAGGGCTGGTAGACCCAGTTGTACACTACCCTTCCTTTTGCATCTTGGTGGTTTGCATCATCGTTAGTCCCTGCACCTCGTGGAGGAACCCAGTAAGGGGCAGCCTCTCGTATCGGCATCATGGTGTTAGATTGCTCAGTTTGTGGTTCGGTCGCTACGGATGTCGTGGGTTTAGTTCCCGATTCTCGTTCAGTGAGGTGGCGGAAAACCTCAAGCGTACGCGTAAGGAGGTCCGTCACATCACACTCGCCCTCATCCCCGATATCAACCTTCCGGTACAGAGTCGTTAGGCTCTCGGGACCTTTGTCTCGATATCGGTCCTCGTATGCGTTCAAGACATGGTAACACAGTCGTACGGTAAAATGTCGTCTGTGGCTCCCTGTATACGAGTTAAACATATCCGTGATGTACTCTCCATCTTCCTTCCTTTCCACCAGTGTCCTTGCTATCTTGTCGATCCCTGCTCGCTCATCTTTGCTTAGTCTGCTTGTTCTTGCAGAACCAGCCCTTCGGGTCTCAGGGTCGCCTAACATTGTCGTTTGCGTAGTATTTAATACAAGGGGTTCGGCCGGCACAGAGGCCATGGGGGCTGAAGCTGTGGCGCTACCCTCGTTTGTACCTGGGGGTGGTGAGTGCTGTGCTAAGGGTTGGGAAGGGGCATATGGAGGGGGCATGTAGATGATCGGAGGACCTAACAGCAGATCATCGTTGGCTCGCTGTCTTGAGGGTAAATCAGGGTAGAGCATGGAGGACGTTCTAACCGGACACTGGCTTGATGTTTCCATTTCTAGTTTCTGTTTGGCTTTCTCTCTTTCCTTTATCTCTCCTTCTAGTTTCTGAGCAGCTAGGTGGGCTGCTTTTCGCAGCTCTTTTCCCAACCTACTCTCAGTTTTCTTTTTACGTTGTTCAGTTTCTTTGCGCCACATGCCGAAACTATCAAGCATAGTGGGCGTTGTCTTGTTTTTACCAAGGGCTGCTTCTAGCGCGTTTATTTTGTCATCATCAAAGGATCCTATCAGTGGCCACTGACTTTCTCGATCCTTTTTCGTATATTTATGCCACAGCTGGTTATAGGCTATAGCGATCAATCCATGCTTCATGAACATGTCCTTATTAGGGGTGCCTTCCAGTGGAGCCGGATGGTTCATCTCTAATAAGCGGTCCGGGCTAAACAGGCTACCAATCAGTGGGGAGACGACAGACATGACGGATCACAACGGGGACAAAAGTCAGCACTGCCTATCTTATCACTGCGTGCAAAGACTAGACAGAATATTTCTATTCTACGTTGTTTGCAGGCAGTGAATACCTCATGAACCAATATCGAATAGTCAACGTTCGGTCAATCAAACAATTCAGTGGGGAGAATAAGTAGGCCCGCAAAGGTCTGCGTTACCTACCCTTTCACTATCTGTAAAAAGGGGGGGGGCTCTTTCCTGTTTGCAGACAGAGAATCTCCAGAAAACAGTCTGGGAACAATAGTTCAGGTTCAAATAATTAATCAGTGGGGGGAGAAAGATAGGCACGACGGCTGCGTTACCTATCCTTCACTGCTTGCAAAGAGAGAGCCTGTTGTTTCTCCGTTTGCAGACAGCGAATCTCCAAATAAATCAACAAAGAGTAATACTAGTATTTTCTAAACACTCAAACAACAATTTCGCAATTCGTCGTGTTTACACGACCTTACCCGGACCGCATGGACAGTTTCTTGTCTTCCGAATCCAGCGCCCGATCGTCCTCTTTTCTTCGTAATCCTCGCGGCACTCCTGATGGTTCCCAGTCAGGACCGTAGATCACTCGAGAGAGGTCTGTTCGGAACCGGTGAAGTTCGGATGATCGGCTGTCAGACGAGGGTCTATCGGACAGGTGCACTCCCGATTGTTGCAGTCATTCACTCTGTCGTCAGGACCTCTCCCACTGGATCCACGAGTCACTGATGGGCCCCACGTTTGGGACGCCAATTGTAAAAAGGTCAGGCAACCAACCAGAAAAAGATCCTTAAGTATTGCCCGGCGGTGTCGCCTCTTTAACCCACTAGATATTAATCAATGAAGAGGCAGGCGCTGGAGACTGGAAGGCAGGAAACAAGGGTTTATTCTCTCCGGAGGAGAACACATCAGTTCGGACAGCAAGTATCGTCACGAGGTGCTCTAACCGCATCTCTGAGGCCTGGCCTCTTATACACAAGTTTATGAATTTTATTGCAGGTAACACATTCTTGCAATGCTTTGAAGTATGAAAGGACATCCTCGGAATCTCCCCTTCAGGCCCGTTCCCACACACATTTACAGTTGAAGTCCCCACCCCGGTCACAATAGGTGATGATTATCGCGCAGCTGGACATTCCGCCGATTCACGGAATGTGTGGGGTTGATCGGATATCATAGGGTGGGGGCTTTGATCAATTCGAGGGCCCTTTAATGGGGGAAGCTTCCTACTGCACGGGGGGCAATAAACAGTATCCGCAGGGCCAGGTGGCGGCCTGGGAACGAGGAAGACAAACGGGCACGCAGGAAAGGGGGTTTGTATCAAAGGGCCTGGGACCATGAAAGGAGTGAAGGGAGGTGTCGCGCTGGGAACAGGATGGGATTCCGGGACAGAGCTGCGCTGAAGAGGGGTTTACGACTCAAGGCATGTGAGAGCGGGGGGGGGGGGTTGTCAGCGCGCGGGGGGGGGGGATGCCGGCGAGGTTGAGGGAGAGAGAGAGACGCGCTGGCTATCAGCGAGGGGCAGGGAGGCCATGGTGCTCAAAATGGCTGCCGCTTACGTGCACGAATGGGTTCAAGAAGAGCAAGATGGCGCCGATAATGTTGACGTTTGCAGCCTAACTTTTAACAGCACCACTGGAGTGCCCTCATGTGCCAGCATGCATGGTCGACCAACAGAATGCAAGAAGCCATCAGACCGAGCAGACGTAGGACCTTCAGGACTGGAACAACCGCTCCATTGTGAAATAAAGGTATCATTTCCAGTATGTCGCGAATCCTTTGAGGAGGAGGGAATGCACGACACACAGTAGTGTCCAGTACCGCACCTATGAACAGGTTGCGCTGAGAGGGCACCAGGTGAGATTTGGGTACATTTATTGAAAAACCCAACCTGTGCAACAACTGAGTTGTCTCTTGCAAATGATGGAGCACCTTCTCTGGTGACTCTGCTTTGATCAGCCAGTCGTCCAGATTGGGGAACACCGGTATCCCCGATCTTCTGAGATGTGCTGCCACCACAGCCATCACCTTGGTGAAGACTCGAGGCGCAGTAGTAAGTCCAAACAGAAGGACCGCAAACTGGTAGTGTTGCGAACCCACCGTAAAACGGAGATACTTCCTGTGAGACTTCAGGATCGGAATGTGAAAATATGCATCCTGCAAGTCGATTGACACCATCCAGTCTTCTTCCAGCAGCGCTTGAAGGACCTGCGCAAGGGTGAGCATCTTCAACCTCTCCTGTTTGAGAAAGAGGTTCAAAACCCTGAGGTCCAGGATTGGACGAAGTCTGCCATCCTTCTATGGGATCAGGAAATACCGGGAGTAGCACCCCTGACCCCTCTCCTGCTCCGGAACCTCCTCTAACGCACCCTTTCTGAAAAGAGCCAGGACTTCTTCCTGCAAGAGAAGCAGGTGGTCCTCCGAACAATAACCTTGGCAAGGAGGGTAATTGGGGGGAAATTCCTGAAAGGGAAGAGCATACCCATTCTCTACAAGATTGAGATCTGATGTAACCGATTCCCAATCTCGTAGAAAATAGGTAAGCCGGCCCCCTACAGGACCCGCATGATCCAGAATGGAAGATCTAGGGCTGCTTTGCTGTTGTAGGTGGGGGTGGGTATTAGAAGAGGAAGTTGAGGAGGAGGAGGCTTGACGACCTCGGGCACGGCCCCTTTGTTTACCTCTGTAGGACTTGTACAAAGGATTCTGCTGTTGTTGCTGCTGTTGGTTCTGCCTATAGGCACGAAAAGTAGACCTTCCAAAACCCCTGAATTTCCTGACGGAAGAGCCTCTTGCCTGTAAGCCCCAAGACCTTGCAGTCGCCCTGCTATCTTTAAACCTTTCTAGGGCAGCATCAGCCTTCTTCCCAAAAAGGCCAGTGCCATCAAAAGGCAAATCCATCAGTGCAGCCTGGACATCAGATGAAAATTCAGACGATTTTAACCATGCGGCCCTTCTAGTGGCGACTGATGATCCCATTATTCTAGCCACAGAGTCCGCCGTGTCCATGCCACTCTGAATCACCAGGAACAGACTAATTTGCATATAGCCAAGTTCTGAGCTGGGATGGTGCAGTGAGCTAAAAAACGGTGATGGATCAAGCCCTGATCTTTGGACTGGGTAAGAGTGGTCTGCTTAATTCAGGCACTCTGTTCATCACCACCCCCTTTTCTGAATCATTTTGTCCACCATAAGCGTGGAAGGGTATACTCAGATGTGAGTCCCTTGCTCATTGCACCATCAGGATTCAAGCAAGCCGGGCCGACGACGCCTGAAATGACAGAAACCGGTCCCCGGAAGCTTGTTTCCTTCCCAGTACAAGAATTAGCTTGGTAGTTTGGTTTGCCCTGTTCCCATCATGCACTGGGACAGGAACAGACTAATTTGCATATAGCCAAGTTCTGAGCTGGGATGGTGCAGTGAGCTAAAAAACGGTGATGGATCAAGCCCTGATCTTTGGACTGGGTAAGAGTGGTCTGCTTAATTCAGGCACTCTGTTCATCACCACCCCCTTTTCTGAATCACTCTGAATCACCTGGCGAGCTGCAGCCTGCGTGTCAGAGACAACCTCATTGAAATTCTTCCTATCCTCCTCCGGAAGCTTAGATGATAACTGCTTAACCGAGTCCATCAAAGCATGCACATATCTGCCCAGCAGACAAGAAGCATTTGTCGATTTCAAAGCCATGCTACTAGACGAGAACACTTTCTTCGCATTCTGATCCAATTTTTTCGAGTCCTTATCCGCTGGAACTTGGGGAAAAACACCAGACGACCTCTTTGAACAAGCCGCCTGAACAACCAGACTTTCCGGCGAAGGATGGGAGGTTAATTTATTTATTTATTTATTGATGAAATTTGATAAAGCGCGAACAAATGCCCATAGGCGTCTCGGCGCTAAACATCTGCATCAGATTCTCCACTGGGTTTGTATGCTAGAAGAAACAGAATTACTGGTTAAACAGCCAAGTTTTTAGCTGTTTACGAAAGGACCAAAGAGTGGTGCAGGTTCGGATTGACTGAGGAAGGGTATTCCATAGTTTTGGGGCCGAGGCCAGGAACCGACGGTCTCCCCAGGAGACCGTCTTAGTGCGGGGCACCACTAGGTCATTGAGAGTGGAGGATCGCAATGCCCTAGGGGGACTGTAGAGGATCAGTTGATCTTTGAGAAATTGAGGTCCATGTCCATGCAGAGCTTTATATATGATACAGAGCGTTTTAAACTTGATCCTGCTTCTGATTGGAAGCCAGTGAAGTTTTCTGATGGTATCAGCAACAGACATATGTTTAGGGATTCTGGCAAGTAGTCTTGCTGCCGCGTTTTGTATTGTTTGCATTTTATCAAATACTCCGGTCTGGGCATTGGCGAAGAGACCATTACAATAGTCCAAGGTGGACAGCACTAGTGAGCTTACTAGAGTTTTCACGACAGTTTCAGGTAGGAAGGGGGTTATTTTCCTTATTAAGCATAATTTATGAAACGCCGAGGAAGCTATTGGGTTTGCGTGGGCGAGAAAGTTGAGTTGGTCATCAAAAACCACTCCCAGATTTCTTACCTTGGAAGTCGGTTTAGGCAGAGTTCCGAAGGATGCCGGCCACCAATCGAGTGACCAGCTTGGTTTAAGTTGTCCAAAGATGACCACCTCAGTCTTATCTGAATTGAGCTTTAAACAATTGGAGGCCATCCAGTCTCCAATTGCCAACATGCCTTCTTTGAAACTCTCGGCAATTTTGTGTCCATTATTTTTAATGGACAGGACTAACTGTGTATCATCTGCATATGAGGTAAGGCTCATCCCATGTCCTCGAATGATATTGGCAAGGTCCGACACATAGATATTAAAGAGTGTCGGACTCAGGGATGAGCCTTGCGGTACCCCACATGGCAAAGATAGATTAGTCGAGTGGATAGATCCCAAGGTGACAGCCTGACTCCTGCCTGAGAGAAAGGAAGCCAGTAGGTCTTTTGCTGCCTGTTGGATGCCCATTTTTTCGACACGGTCGACCAAGATGGAATGGTCGACCGTGTCGAAGGCTGCAGATAAGTCAAGAAGCACCAACACTGCTGTTCCTCCCTGATCTTGGATCACTCTAATGTCATCCGCCGCTTTGATCAGGGTGGTTTCGGTACCATGAAACTTACGGAAGCCAAATTGGGTATTATCCAGTAAATGGTGTTCCTCAATGAATTCAGATAGCTGTGAATTCATCGCTTTTTCTGCTACTTTTGCCAAGAATAGAAGACTGGCTGTGAGAAGTTGGCCTGATATGCAGTGCTCACTATTCTAGTGATCAATATGTATCAGTCCAAACAACCCTTATTGATGATTGGTTGTAAGTCAACCTTATAGACCAGCTATCCTAGTAGCATGGATACGAGCAGTCTAAGGCTAAGACTCTAGAGGGCGTGTTAAGCCAGCTGTTTTACCATCACATTACCCCTTGAACACCAAGTGAAAGGACACCACACAAGTTGTAACGAAAATAAACAGATATTTATTTATAACAAGACTACCCTGAACTCTTTATGAGTCAGGGAGCTAAGCACACAACAAAACTCTTACGAAAATACTTTAAGTCGCACAATTTACACAAATGCCCTAGGGGCACGAAAAACCATATACTCAGTAAGTGGAATGCGAACTTGCTAGCAGGTAAGTAATACTTTTCTAGACTCAGGAATCGCTAGGCCTACAATTCTAAACACTGGGATTAGATGCAGGAGGCCTGTGGACGTCGTGTGCAGAGTGGGAACTCTCACGCGTAAGGCGGGAAAAAGTCTATGGAGGCTAGCAGTTGCAAAGTTACTGTTCTCGGGCGAACCCGACTAGGTGGGTCAAAAACGGGAGTGGATCCGAACACTTAGGGTGTTGGACTATGCTGGAGCTCCGGAGTACTCAGGTTACCTAGCCCAGGGGCTGCGGCTGCATAGGGTTGAAGTTGCGTCGGAAACCCTCGTTGAAGATCCAGGAGCCTGAAGAAAGAAGTTGCTGGCAGGCGACCAGTGAAGAAGTTCGTGGTGATCCAAGCCTGGATCAGGGAAGAAGAAACCTGTAAGCAGAGGGGACCAAGTTCTGAATCACTAGCCAGTGATTTGAGTGGGCACCAGGATGGCACCGGACGAAGTCACCTCAGCCAGGTGAGTGGGCGCTGCTCGGCTCTGCAGTCTCTCGGACCAGGAGGCGTTGTCGGCGACCAGGATGGAGGTGCGAGCTGTCCCACGAAGGTACTTGCTGTCGACGTCGCTGGACCCAGGATTGGGCAACAAGTCTTGGCAAATGCAAGGCCCACGCGGTGGACCTAAAATGGTGTCTTGAGTGGACCAGGAGGGTCCAGGGTGCTCCTCTTTTGGAGGGGAGCAAGGGCTAGTCTGGAGCAACCAGACCAGCAGTGGTTGTTGCCGTGGAGCGTCGTGAGAGGGTCACTAGCCAACGGGCAAGCGACCTGGACAACGCGGTTGGCAGCAAAGAGCAGAAGGGCCCCACGCAGATGTCATGGATGCAGGGGGGCTGAACTTCGGTGCTGGAGCTGCTCAGGGTCGGGGCTTCTCTTACCCCAAAGCACTCAGTCGAGGGTCACTCGGTGGTCATGCTGGACAAGCGTCGTGCAGTTCTGAAGATGGCCGGTCCCTCGAGGTCTCGTCACACCCACGGATCACAGCTGGGCTGATGATGTAGGTTGAGGTCAGAGGTGCCAGGGAAGCTGGTTCTCGTCGTGCTGGAGCAGTCTTGATCTGAAGGAGAGACTGGCAACAAACCGCGATGCTTGGTTGGTGCCTGCTGCTGCAGGGTGACTACTCCTTAGTCACAAGGGAGAAATCTTGAGAAGAAGTCGAGAGTTCCTTTCGTGGAAAGTAGTTTCAGGATTCAAAGATGATCTGATTTGGAAGGGGGCCAGTTCCTACCTTTATCCTGCAAAAAGGGGCTGGCACGCGACTAAGTCCTGCCCTATGGGTGGGACTAGGAGGGGGGTGGTTACACCCCTCTCCTTTGGCGGGCTTTCCCCAGATCAGGGGCTGGAGTGCCCCTGGAACTGGTTCAAGCCGGCCTATGCACAGTGAGCACCGGGGTGCCACTTGCAGTCACCTTCCTCTAAAGCCCTGCCTACCTAGAATACACAAAATCCTGTCTGGGACGGTGCTGGCACCGCCCCTGGCAGGAAACCCTTTGTCCTTGCCTCCTGGGCTGGGAGGACTCCCAGCAGCAGGAGGTCAGACTTGTGTCTCGGTGGCAGCATCCATTTTGTGGAGCTAAGGCTCTGTCTGACTTTAACCGGGGTTACAGGTTACATACATGTCGTGTCCCTCTAGAAGGGTGGAATGCTAACCCCGTCGCCAGAATTGGCGAGGGGTTAGTATTCCAATTCGTATGACACCTTACTCGACATGTTTTGATAAAGCGATACCAGAGTTGGCACATAACCGCGAGGATTATAATGCACTTAAGAGTATATGGTATGCGATATCATGGAAACGGCTAAGGGATGGATCCCGAAAGCCGCAGACAGGCTCAGCTCATGCCAGAGCACTATCTCACACGATTCCAAGCACTCTGCCTTCAGGATTGTCAAGGCCTGCCATAGGAGTGACTGATAGGAGATCTGTGTGTCCATTTAGGTTTAGATATAGGAATACTATATCTACAGCAGAGGGTGAGTACACCACTCTGCCCCAGCTGTCAAGCAGCCAGTTGTGTCTGATTTAGTTAGTCAGCCCAGGGGTGGCATAATACATGCTGCAGCCCCTGGGAGACTTCTGGGTGCACCTCAGCCCTGGGTACAGGGACTTGGAGAGGGCCCAGTGCCAATTCAGTACCTGGGTACAATTTGGAGTAGAGAGAACAGCTAGGCTGTGGGTCTGATTAGCAGGCCCACAGCCAGGGAAAGTCGTAAACCAGTGAAGCAAAAAGCAAAAATCTGGGTGATCATAGGATTGCAGACCCTACTCTCCTACACTGGCTATAGGTCGGTAATTTTTCAGGTCAGCCTTATCAAGATGTGGCTTTTTTAGGAGTGGTTTGAGGAGTTTTTTTTTTCAAGATTTCCGGATAAATCCCAGATCTGAACATATGGTTACAGATTTGAGTAATGGCTGGTAATAAGACATCCATTACTGGAGGAAGAATATTAAAAGGGCATGGATCTAAGGCTGAACCGGTTTTAATCGAGGAGATGATATCCGCTGTTTGGAGCTCTGTGATGGCTTTAAATTGTGTGAATAGAACAGCGGGGGTGTAGAGTACGTGGTTGTTGAAAAGTTGTTAAGGTTATTTTTGGTGGAAAATGCAGTGTAAATATCATTAACCTTAGTAAAGAAAAAGGTACCCAGTGCGTCACATAGGGATTGAGAAGGGGAGGGAGCTAGGTCAGGGGAATATCCAGCTAGGTGCTTGGTAGTGTCGTAAAGCTGTTTTGTAGAGTTCTTAGCTTTCTCCATACGTTCGGAGAAATACTTCTTCTTGGCCTCGATGATCATAACTTTATGTGTGGCGAGCATCTCTTTATAACGGATTTTACTTTCTTCGTTATACGACTTTCGCCAATGGCTCTCCCTGTTCCTACATAGTTGTTTCTGAGCCCTTAGCTCATCAGTAAACCAAGGAGTAGAGGGAATCGATCTGTTTCTTGTTACCTGTTTAAGGGGTACCAGTGAATTAGTGGCGAGACCCAGACAGTCCTGAAATTGCTTGGTGGCTATGTTGGGGTCAGTTAAGAACTCAGGATCACCAGACGCCACC
This sequence comes from Lissotriton helveticus, assembly GCF_964261635.1. Lineage (NCBI taxonomy): Eukaryota > Metazoa > Chordata > Amphibia > Caudata > Salamandridae > Lissotriton > Lissotriton helveticus. The sequence continues at coordinate 510,040,264 of NC_136068.1, read as the reverse complement.
CTATAGCGTCTCGCCACAGTCCGAGACACTGCAGGAGCAGTCAGAGGCTTTTTCCAGACTTCCATTATCGGTTCAGTAAGAGCCTCAGTGAACGGGAGAGTCGGCTCAACAACAGAAGAAGGTGAATGAAGAACCTCAGTAAGGATGTTAGACTTAAGCTCCACAGAAGGCAAAGTCAAGTTCAGCAGTTCTGCAGCCTTTTTAATCACAACGTGGTATGGAGCCACATCCTTAGAGGGTGCATCAGAAACTGCAGGCAACCCCAACTCTGGAGAAAATTCCAAACCACTTGCATTATGCAGATCCTCAAAATAATCCTCCTGATCCTGAAGTTCTCCTTCCTCCACTTCTGGATCCTCATACTCCTTCTCTTCCAAGAGACGCTGTGCTCTACGCCTCGACCACTCCAAAAGGACCAAAATCGTCGGATCCGGTAACGACGGAGCCGGGGCCAGGGTCGAGAGAGGAGCTGAAACAGCCTGAGGAAGGGAGGCTGGAACAGGCGTCGAATCCCGATTCTGATCCCGAGGTCGCTCCGGAGCCGGCGAAGCCGTGCGCGGAGTCGATGACCTCGGCTGAGCCGAACCAAGCCACGGTGGATATGGCGTCGGTAAAAACGGCAGAAAAGGCGCCGGGGCGTATGCTTGAGGGACGCCCAAATTGTAAGATAATGGACCCATGGGACCAGCCGGTGCACCAGTGGGGTACATTGCCCTGGCATACATGCCATACATTGCATTTAGAAAATGCGAGGGGTCCTGTCCAGGACCAGGAAGTGGAGGGTATGAACCCACTTGCTGCCCCAGAGGAGGCTGCTCCGGAGCCGTTCCTTCTTGACCCTCCTGATCTTCTGGGCGATGCACCGGAGTCACTGGAGCCCGAGGATCTTCAACGTCATCCTCCTCATGCGCAGAACACTGACACGGATCCAGAGTCGGATCCAGTCCCGGATCCGGAGATGGCCCTCGGGACTGAAAAGGCGAGGCCTCACCTTAAGGCTCACGAGATGGTGATGGAGACATGAAGTCCTTATGATGTTTACGAGATGAAGACCTCTTCTTCGAATCTGCCTCCCTGCCGGAATGATGCCTCGAGCTATGCTTCTTCCTCTTATGTTTTTTCTTCAAGGATCCCGAAGCATGCCCCGAAGCCGACTTCGACGCCGACTCTGACCGGGACCTCGACCTCGTCTTCGACCTCGATTTCGACTTCGGCTTCGACCTCGAGCATCTGGATCTTGACCTCGAAGACCTCTTGACATCCTTTCCTTTTACCTTGGTTAGAAGGAGTTTAGCCTCTCGTTCACGCAGAGCCTTCGGGTTCATTTTAGAACAGTAACGATAGCCTCCGACATCGTGGTCCGAGCCCAGACACCACAAGCAATCATCATGCGGAACGGTTATGGACATCATCCTGGCACACGATTTGCACTGCTTAAACCCTGTCTTCTTTGCCGACATCTTCGGCGAAAGACAGTGGCTCGAGAAAGATGCAATAACAGAGAAATAGCAACAAAGTTACTATCCACAACACTAGAGATCCCACAAAACTGTTAGCGTCGACGACGCAGAAAAAAGGGAACTGATGTCATCACGCCGACGTAGGCCTAATAAGGGGTCGGTGACGTCAGCCGGAGTCGCGCGCGATGCCGTGCTCCTGTGACGTCGTCCAAGCCGGCGTGCTACAAAAGAGTTTTCCGAACATTGCTGATGCAGGGGGATATTCACAAGGTGAGGAATCCACTGGCAGATGTATCTATCAGAAAGTATGTTTGTGCACTGCCCAACCCTTCTTGGCACCCACATAACCCACGAAGAGTTGATATTCCACCCAGAATTTTTTAGGGCGGTCGAGGTAGAAAGACAGCTCACGTTTTGGGTCCAGACAGTGGGGTCTCTCCTCCTCTTTGGAAGGATGCAGAGGCTGAAAGAAGGTGGGCAATGTTATGGTATGACCTATGTGGAAAGAGTTAAACACTTTGGGCAGAAAAGAAGGCCTCTTACGGAGGACAACCTTGTTCGCATGGACAGAAAGAGAAGAAGGCTTTGAAGATAAGGCCAGAAGCTCACTCACCCTGCGAGCAGAGGTGATGGCAAGTAAGAAAGCAGTTATTAAAGTAAAGAGGTGAAGAGGATAAGTATTTAGTGGCTCAAAGGGAGCACACATAAGATAAGTGAGTCCCACTGGGGCATTCCGAAGGGCGAAGGAGGGAAGAGATGATTCATGCCCTTAAGAAATCGGTTTACAATAGGGGACTTGAAAAGAGAAGGCTTATCAGGAAGGCGAACAAAAGCCAAAATGGCTGAAAGATAGCCTTTAAGATTGCCCAGAGCAGAGCCCTGCTGTGCCAATGGAATAAAAAAGAGGAGAACCTCTGAAAGAGGGGCAGAAGGGGGATCCACAGTCTTTGCTGTGCACCAAGGCACACATTTGTTCCATCTACAGGCGTATTGTTTTAGTGGAGGGACGCCTGGCTGCATAGGTTACATTACAGACTTCGAGATGAAGGTCGAAGGCTGTCAACTGTTGCTGCTCAATCTCCTCACAAGGAAGTAGTCGCTGAACAGGATCGGGTGGAGGACTGTCCCCTGCTGCTGCGACAGCAGATCCTTCCGAAGAGTCAGTCTGTTAGGAGGATTGATGAAACAAGTAAGTTACCTTCGGTAACGATATATCTGTAAGAAACATTAGTTAGTGATAGATTCCTTACCTTAGAACAACCCCCAAGCGTCAGACTGGATCCAGAAAGTTTTTGTCAGCAGTACCCCTGCGCGTTGATAGGCGTCATTGTACGGCTCCGTGTACATCGTTGGCGTCGTAGTCACGGAGATGACGTCGCTGGAGCTACTTAAATACGCCCACGTGCGCTGACGTCAGTTCTGTACACAACTTTCCACGCCAGGAACGCAGAGCCATGCAAGATACTGACCACTGGTGCATTGAAACTAGGGCCCTGAAAGGGATCTACCTTAACCCTGGAAATCAGTTTGCAGAATGGGGAGGATGGGTGGGGCAGTAAGGAATCTATCATTAACTAATGGTTCTTACAGATATATTGTTACTGAAGGTAAGTAACTTGTTCATCTGAAAGAAACACGTTAGTGATAGATTCCTTACCTTAGAATAGATACCCCAGCAATAACAACCCCGGAAGTGGGTCTGCGAACCAAAATCACACTAGAAAGTCACGGAGAACAAAACGGCCAAAGAAGCCTTCTCTCCGGACTTGCCTGTGAAAGCAATAATGCTTAGTAAAAGTGTGCAACGAGGCCCACGTGGCTGCCTGACAGATGTCTTGCAGGGGGACACCACGTCCCAATGCAGTAGTAGCTGTTGTCGCCCTGGGAGAATGAGCGCGCAACCCCACCAGAGGTTTCTTTTTAGCAAGAAAATAACAGGCTTTGATACACAAGACGACCAAGCTCAAGATAGTCCTCTTGTGTACAGCCCAGCCTTTCTTAGCGCCCACGTAGCCAACAAAGAACTGGTCATCCACCCGGAACTGTTGTGTGCAATTCAAATAGAATGAAAGCACATGTTTTGGGTCCAGACGATGTAGCCTCTCTTCCTTTCTGGAAGGGTGCAGAGGCAGAAAGAAAGTGGGAAAGGTGATAGTTTGCCCAATGTGGAAGGCAGTGACAGCCTTTGGGAAGAAGGAAGGACAAGTGCGAAGCACAACCTTGTCCGGATGAACCGACAGAAAAGGAGGCTTACAGGAAAGAGCCTGGAGCTCACTCACATGCCTAGCGGAGGTGATGGCAACCAGGAAAGCAGTCTTCAAAGTCAATAAATGAAGAGGACAATTGTGAAGCGTCTCAAAAGGAGCGCCCATCAGAAAAGTAAGAACCAGATTCAGGTCCCAATGCGGCATCACAAACGGAATAGGAGGAAAAAGGTGAGTAATACCTTTGAGAAATCTATTAACAACAGGGGACTTGAAAAGAGAAGGCTGATCAGGTAGCCTGAGAAAGGCAGAGATTGCAGAAAGGTAGCCCTTAATAGTGCCCAGAGCAGAGCCCTGCCGGGCCAGAGAAAAAAAGAACAAAGGACCCCTGAAAGAGAGACAGAAAGAGGATCCACAGCCTTTGCTGTGCACCATGCCACAAATTTGTTCCACCTGCAGGCATATACCGATTTAGTTGAGGGACGCCTGGCTGGCAGAATGACATCACAGACTTCAGGAGGCAAGTCAAATGGAATCAACTGTCACCGCTCAATCTCCACACATGTAGGTGGAGACTGGACAGGTTCGGGTGGAGGACTGTCCCCTGCTGCAGCGACAGAAGATTCTCCCGAAGAGACAGTCGGATCGGGGGATCCAGGTTCATACTGAGTAGCTCGGGACACCAAACTCTTCGAGCCCAGTCCGGAGCCACAAGAATGACTTGGGCCCGCTCGTGCCTAATCTTCTTGAGCACTATGGGTAGAAGAGGTATAGGCGGAAAGACGTACAATAGACCGTAGCCCCACTCGCAACGAAAAGTGTCGCCGAGCGAGTGCCGTCTTGGAAATTCCAACGCGCAGAACAGCTGACATTGTGCATACTCTTCGGTGGCGAATAGATCTAACCAAGGCGCTCTCCACTGTCGAAAGAGACCTTGCGCCACCTCGGAGTGAAGACGCCATTCGTGATCCATCAGGCACCGATGGCTGAGTTTGTCTGCCCTGGCGTTCAGTGAATCTGCCAGGTGTTGAACCAGTAAGGAAATGCCTTGACATTCCAGCCATGTCCAGAGGCGCAGAGCCTCCTCATATAGGGTCCACAACCCCACCCCACCTTGTTTGGTGCAATACCACATGGCATGGGTGTTGTCTGTGAACACCTGCACTACCTTCCCCTTGACAGAGGGAAGGAATGCCTTTAGTGCAAGAAGGATCGCCCGAAGCTCCAGAAGGTTGATATGGAGCAGGGACTCAGCCAAGGACCAGAGGCCTCTGATCTCCGCCTCTCCCATGTGGCCGCCCCATCCCAGTTGGGGAAGGGAGAGGGATCTGCCGCTGACCCAATGCTGATTCATGAGCCACCACTGCAATTGTTGCACAGTGCCTTCCAAGATCTGGATGTAGTCAGACGGGTTCCCCTGATCCTCCGCCCACTGGAACTTTAGGTCCCACTGTAGAGCTCGCATACGCCATCTGGCATGGTTGGTGAGCAAGATGCAGGAGGCCATGAGGCCCAGCAGCCTCAAGGTCGTCCTTACCAAAACCCAGGACAAGGGCTGAAAGATCAGAATCATAGCCCGAATATCCCGGACTCGCTGTTCGGGAGGATAAACCCGAAACTGTGCTGTGTCCAGAACCGCCCCGATGAAGAGGAGCTTCTGAGAGGGTATCAGGTGCGACTTTGGCACGTTGATGGAGAACCCCAGCAAATGCAGGAGGTCGGCTGTAGTTTGGAGGTGGGAGACGACTGCCTCAGGCGAGCCCGCCTTCAACAACCAGTCGTTGAGATAGGGGAAGACTGAAACCCCTGATCTGCACAGATGAGCTGCAACCACCGCCATCACATTCGTGAACATCCAAGGGGCGCTTGTGAGGCCAAAGGGCAGCACAGTGAATTGAAAATGCTCCTGCCCTGCCATGAATCGTAGGTAATGCCTGTGGGCCGGCAGGACGGGGATATGAAAATAGGCCTCCTGCAGGTCCAACGCTACAATCCAGTCTTGCAGGTCGAGGGCAGACAAGACCTGAGCAAGCGTGAGCATCTTTAATTCTCCTTCCGGAGCAAGCGATTGACCTTCCGAAGGTCCAAGATAGGATACAGGCCTTTGTCCTTCTTTGAAACCAAGAAGTAGTGGGAGTAGCAACCATGACCTGCTTCTGGCGTTGGAACGCGCTTGATGGCCTCCTTGGCCATGAGGGCCGCAACTTCCTTCTGGAGAAGTGCCAAGTGATCCCCCGACATGTGGTGATATTGAGGTGTCATGGCTGGGGTTGTAGTCTCGAAGGGGAGGTAGTAGCCCCTTCGGACAATCTGCAAAACCCACCTGTCCGATGGTGCACCAGTGGTGGAGGTGATGGCAAATCGGTATACACCCGTTACAACGGATCTTTTACTCCGCAGACCCATTACAACGCGACCATTACTCCGCATACCATTACAACGCATTGCGCTGGGGGGCGCTCTAGGATAGGGGATAAGTATAATTTACTATCCAACACCTTCCCTAGGGTCCACGGGGACTGGAGTTAGAATAGTAAATTATACTTACCACTATCCAGCGCCCCAAGGCGCTATGCGTTGTAACGGTATGCGGAGTAAAAGTCGCGTTGTAATGGTCTGCGGAGTAAAAGTATGCGTTATAACGTCATACATCCTGGCAAATCCTGCCACCCACTGGTGTTTGGTGGGCCTGAAACACAGGACTAGGAAGGTTTGGAGGTAGTGGCAGCAGGGGGGTGGGTGGAGTGACCTGTATGCTGGCCCTGTAACCCACCTCTGTGGGCCCCACGTCCGCGGCTGCGCTGGGACTGTTGCTGCTCACGCTTGTAGCTTTGAAACTAACGTGCTTGGGCGCCTCTTCCTTGACCACGAAAGGCCCGAAAAGCAGAAGCAGAAGGAGTGCGTGCGGCTGAAAGGCCTAAGGACTTGGCCGTAGCCCAGGGGTCCTTCAAACGTTCGAACGCACAATCTGCCTTATCGCCAAACAGGCGTGTGCCATCAAAGGGCATGTTCATCAATGTATTCTGGACATTCCCAGCCAGTGGTCCTCAACCAGGCGTGGCAACGTAACGCCACTGTTGTTGAAATTGCTCTGCCCAGCGAGTCAGCAGTATCAAGAGCACAACGGATGGTGAACTTGGCTGCGTCTCTTCCCTCAGCAATAGCTTGGAAGAATATGGTCCAAGCCTCCACCGGACACTGAGGCAGCACTTGCGCAACCGTAACCCACACAGAATGGGAATAACGGCCCACGAGACATGCAGTGTTCACAGACCGCAGTCCTGAACTGGCAGAAGAAAAAATCTTCTTCACAAACTGCTCCAGTTTCTTGGATTCCCTGTCCGGAGGTGCGGAAAGGAACACGCTCGGGACGCAGAGGCTAGGACAACCAAGCTCTCAGGGCTAGGGTGTTGGGAGAGGAAAATGGGGTCGTCCAGGGCCGGGCAATGGCGTCAGGCCACGTTCTTATCCACAGGAGCCCCTGTGTTGGGCCTGGACCAGGTGCCCAAAAGAACATCCAAGAATGCATCATTAAAGGGCAGCAGCGGCTCCGTAGAAGACGATGCCGGCAGAAGCATCTCTGTCAGGAAGTTAGTCCTGACGGTCACTGTAGGGAGCTCGAGGTGGAGAGCCTCGGCTGCCCTACGCAACACCATAGAGTAGGAACCACCCTCCTCCGTAGCCACGGTAGAAGGTGACAGTGAGCCAGGTTCAGGAGTATAATCCTGGTTACCTGCATCCCCCAGATCCTCATCCCAGTATGGGTCTAACTCGCAATGTACTGCAAGAGGGTCCTCAGACCCCTCCCAGTCCTCCCTGTCCTCCACAGCCTGCCGAACAGGTGGAACATAAGGAGGCCAGTGAACAAAGGGAAAGAAATTCCCAAACAGTGTTGGCATCGGCTGACACCCTTCCAGCTCCATGTCGGGGAGGAGGCCGGGGAGGGCGTCGGGCAGGTCTGAGGCCGACGCCACGGCGGTGCTGTAGACGTCGATGGAGATCGTACAGGGCCAACCGACATGGACGGGGATCCATGCCTGGATCCATGGGGATTTCTTGGTGTCGAGACTAGTGTCGTCGATGATATCGGGCCGGCGACGTCGAAGACCGAGGACCCCAACTGGGCCCGCGGGGTCCGAAGGCGCACCCACAGGGCCGGCCGGTCCGAAGACACGTGCCATGGCTGACAGAAACTCCTGCAGCTGGGCCGGAGTTGCTGATGGATCCGGAAAGGGCGGGTAGGCCATCAGCAACTGCAGAGGCTCCACCGGAGCCGGAGGGGCGGCACCATCTGCACCCTTAGCCGCGTTGCATGACCGGCTAGGGGAAGGTGAAGAGCGACAGCTCTTCTTCGACTTCTTGTGCTTCGCCTTACCTGACTTTGAGTGGGAAGACTTTGAATGGTGGTGATGGCTCTGAGGCCGGTCCCTTGATGTCCCAAGGGACCGGGATCTGGAACTGCGCGGAGCTGACTTCCAGGCCTCTAGCCACTTTCGGGACTGCTCCCGTAAATTTTTGGAGCCATGGCCCGGCAGTGGGGGCACGACTCGGAGTTGTGTTCGCGCCCTAAACAGCAGAGACAATCACAGTGCGGGTCCGTCATCGACATCGTGCGGGGACAGGCTGCGCAAGACTTAAAACCGGGCATCCCTATGCACCTGGAGTATAAGTACTCAAAAAACAGAGACAAAAGTCCCAAACAAACTCAGTCAAAAAGTGACTGGGCGTACCGCTCTTTCCGGATCTGCACTTGCTGGTGCGGAAAAATAAAGAACTGACATCAGCACGCGTGGGCGCGTCTAAGTAGCTCCAACCACATCATCTCGTCGACTACGACACCAATGACATACGCGGAGCCGTACGATGACGCCTACCGATGCGCAGTGGTACTGCTGACGAAAACTTTCCGGATCCAGTCTGACACCTGGGGATTATTCTAAGGTAAGGAATCTATCAATAACGTGTTTCTTTCAGATGGCCATGCTCAAGGGCTCTGGGTACCAGACTCTTCGTGCCCAGTTTGGAGCCACAGGAATGACTTGGGCCCGGTCGCTCTTGATCTTCTTCAGCACTCTGGGCAGAAGTGGTACAGGTGAAAAGGCATACAGGAGGCTGCAACTCCACTAGCAAAGAAAAGTGTTGCCTAGCGAGTACCGCCTTGGAAATTCCAACACGCAGAACTGCTGACATTGTGTGTTCTCTTCAGTGCCGCATAGATCTAACCAAGGCTCTCCCCATTGCTGAAAGAGACCTTGCATCACCTCCGAGTGAGGATCCCATTTGTGATCCATCATGCAACGGTGGCCGAGTTTGTCCGCCCTAGTGTTCAGGGAACTTGCTAGGTGTTGAACAACCAGGGATTTGCTCTAATGTTCCAGCCACGTCCAAAGGCGAAAAGACTCTTGACATAGGGTTCAAGCACCCAACCCTCCTCTGTTTGTTGCAGAACCACATAGCGGTGGTGTTGTCCGTGAACACCTACACTACTCTCATACACTACTCTCAAGTGCAAGATGAATCGCCCGGAGCTCCAGAAGGTTAATGTGCAGCCCGGACTCCACCGGAGACCCAATCCTGGTTCGTGAGCCACCAGTGCAATTGACTTGCAGCCCCCTCCGAGATCTGGACATCAGAAAGAGTTCTCTGATGCTGCGCCCACTGGAACTTCAGGTCCCACTGCGGAGCCTGCATATGCCATCTGGCATGATCTACCAGCAGGATGCAGGAGGCCATGAGGCCCAGCAGCCTCTGTGTCATTCTCACTGAACCCAGGATAGAGGCTGCTCGGGAGGATAAGCCCAAAACTGTGCTGGATCCAGAACTGCTCCGATGAAAGGTAGCTTCTGAGAGGGAATCAGGTGCGACTGCGGCACGTTGATAGTGAACCCCAGCAAATGCAGGAGGTCCGCCGTAGTCTGGAGGTGGGAGATGAAAGCCTGGGGCGAGCCCGTCTTCAGCAGCCAGTCATCAAGATAAGGGAAGACTGGAAGCCCTGATCTGCGCAGATGAGCTGCGACCACCGCCATAACTTTCGTGAACACAGAGGGGCAATAGTAAGGCCAAAGGGGAGCATGGTAAAATGGAAATGCTTGTGACCTACCAAGAACCGTTGGTAACGCTCGTGGGCAGGCAGGACTGGGATGTGAAAATAAGCGTATTGCAAGTCCAACAATACCTTCCAGTCTCCAGGGTCCAGGGCAGACAAGACCTGAGCTAAAGCCAGCATTTTTAACTTCTCCTTGCCGAGAAAGCGGTTGACGTCCCTAAAGTCTAAGATAGGATGCATGACTTTGTCATTCTTGGGTACGAGAAAGTAGTGGGAATAGCAACCACAACCTACTTCTGACACAGGGACGCATTTGATGACACTTTTGGCCAAAAGAGCCATAACTTTCTGACAGAGAAGGGCCAGATTATCCTCTGACAATGCAATGGCGTGTAGGTGGCATGGGGGGAGGGATAGTCTCAAATTATCAGACTATTTGCAAAACCCACCTGTCCCACGTGATGGTGAGCCAGTGGGGAGGTGATGGTGGATCCTGCCACCCACTGGCAGATGGTGGCCCTGAAAAGTCAGACTAGTAAGGGTTGAATGTAAAAAGAACAATTGATGGACAGAATGCAGAACAATGTCATAAATTCACCCCAGTACACAGATCTGGGCCTAAATTGATAGTTTTTTGGCACACCATGACATTCCAGTTTGGACCCAGCCATATGCAAATCAGTCTTGACCCTGCGACCCAATGGGAACAGTCCAGCCCGAACTGCCAGGCCAGGTCCTCCCTGAAATGGAAACAAGCATTCTAGGACCGGTTTCGGGCTTTCAGCCCTCATCAGCCAGGATAGCTTGACTCCAGTGGCATGGAGAGCACGGGACCCACAGGGTCAAGACTGATTTGCATATGGCCTGGTCTAAACTCGGGTGGCATGTTGAGCAAAAGAATGATAGATTTAACCCAGATCCCTTGACTGGGGGTAAACGTTTTGATTTGTTCTTCATTCCGTCCATTAATTGTATGTCTTTTGCTTTCTCACCCTAAGTGCACCAGGTATGCCCAGACGTAGGTCCTGGGCTCACTGTGCCACTGGAATCAAGCTATCCTGGCTGATGAGGGGTGAAACCCCGAAACCGGTCCCAGGATGCTTGTTTACGGTCCAGGGAGGACCTGGCTTGGCAGTTCGGGCTGGACTGTTCCCATGAGGCACAGGGTCAAGACTGATTTGCATATGGCCAGGTCTAAACTGGGGTGGCATGTTAAGCAAAAGAATGATGGATTTAACCCAGATCCCTTGACTGAGGGTGAATGTTTTCATTTGTTCTTCATTTCGTCCATCAATGCTATGTCTTTTGCTTTCTCGCCCTAAGTGCGCCAGGTATGCCCAGACGTGGGTCCTGGGCTCACTTATTATTATTATTATTATGCGTTCTTATATAGCGCTCGATTACCCGTAGGCATCTCGGCGCTTGCCTTGGGAACCCGTCCTGGCTTTTTCCCTGTGAGATACCCGTACTGGGCATCCCCAAGGTGAAAGCCAGGCATCCCGCCGCGGGGGGGCGTAGTGGAGATTAAGCAAGCTAATGCCCAGAGCTGCAGAGTGTGAACCCGTGATTCGAGTAGGCACCGAAACGAGAATTATCGAGTCCGTGGATATTTGGGCTCAAGACCCTGCCGCGTCGCGAATTGAACCCTGGTCCCGACCCGGGTCTGACCTCTGCTTCAGGGTCTGCCTCCTCTAACCAGTGAGCCACACTTCTCCACTGTGCCACTGGAATCAAGCTATCCTGGCTGATTAGGGGTGAAACCCCGAAACCGGTCCTAGGATGCTTGTTTACGGTCCAGGGAGGACCTGGCTTGGCAGTTCGGCCTGGACTGTTCCTGTGAGGCACAGAGTCAAAGCTGATTTGCATATGGCCAGATCTAAACTGGGGTGGCACGGTGAGCAACAGATTGATGGATTTAACCAAGATCCCTTGACTGGGGGTGAATATTTGATGTGTTCTGCATTCCGTCCAACAATTGTGTGTCTTTTTCTTTCTCTCCCTAAGTGCGCGAGGTATGCCCAGTCGCGGGTCCTGGCTCACTGTGGGACTGGAATCAAGCTATCCAGGCTGATGAGGGGTGAAATCATGAAACCGGTCCTAGGATGCTTGTTTCCGGTCCAGGGAGGACCTGGCTTGGCAGTTGGGGCTGGACTGTTCCCATGAGGCACAGGGTCAAGACTGATTTGCATATGGCCAGGTCTAAACTGGGGTGGCATGGTGAGCAAAAGAATGATGGATTTAACCCAGATTCCTTGCCTGGGGGCGAATGTTTTGATTTGTTCTGCATTCCGTCCATCAATTGTGTGTCTTTTGCTTTATCACCCTAAGTGCACCAGGTATGCCCAGACGTGGGTCCTGGGTTCACTGTGCCATTGGAATCAAGCTATCCTGTCTGATGAGGTGTGAATCACTGAAACCGGTCCTAGGATGCTTGTTTCCGGTCCAGGGAGGATCTGGCTTGGCAGTTCGGGGTGGACTGTTTCCATGAAGCACAGGGTCAAGACTGATCTGCATATGACCAGTTCTAAACTAGGGTGGCATGGTGAGCAAGAGAATGAAGGATTTAACCCAGATCCGTTGACTGGGAGTAAATGTTTGGATTTGTTCTGAATTCTGTCCATCAATTGGAGGAAACCAGCCCACATTGGATGGTGAACCTTGCTGTCTCCACCCTCTGCGACGGTGGTGGCAACACTTGCGTGACCGTGTCCCACACACAGTGGGTGTAACGGCCCAAGAGACTTGCAGTCCTAAGCTTGCGGAAGAAAACATCTTCCAAGATGGTCTAGCTTCTTGGATTCCCTATCTGGGGGAGCAGTAGGGAACTTGAGGTAGAGGCTTGTACTACCAAGCTCTCGGGGGTAGGGTGTTGGGAGAGGAAAAGTGGGACATCCAGGGCCGGGCGGTGGCATCGGGCAATCAGCCTACAGGAGCCCCTCTGCTGTGCTTGGACCACCTGCCTAGAAGGATGTCTGTGAGGGTCTCACTGAACGGCAGCAGGGGCTCCGAAGAGGATGCTGCCGGTTGAAGAACCTCCTGCCACCGTAGGAAGCTCAAGGCCTAAGGCCTCCACCGCCCTATGCAACACCACAGTATAGCATGCTCCCTCCTCCGTGGCCACGGTAGGGGGAGACAGCATGCCACGGTCTGGGGAGGTAGCCAAACCTGTGAGAAGTTGGCCTGGTATATGATGTTCACTATTCTAGTGAACACCTTGCACCAGTCCAAACAACCCTTATGGTGATGGTTGTAAGTCAACCTTATAGACCAGCTATCCTAGTGGTAGCGTGGACAGAACAGTCTTAGGCTAAAAGACTCTTGAGGGCGTGTAAAGCCAGCTGTTTTACCATATGTAACCCCTTGAATACCAAATGAAAAGACACCACACAGTATATATATAAAATATATATGTATTTATGTACTAACACACTCCTCTGAACTCTTTATGAGGTCAGAGGTAAAAGCACATAACAAGTTAGTCAGAATACGTTAAGTTGCACAAAATACAGTTAGGCCCTAGGGGCGAAGCAAACCATATACTAATAAAGTGGTATAAGTACCACGTCACGAGAAAAGGAAAGGCCTAGGGCCTAGAGAATCGCTGGGGCTACACTATCTGAACCTTAGGTTAGGAGTAGGAGGCCCACAGGCGGCGCGTGCAGTGTCTTTACACACACTCGTGAGTCAATGTTAAGTCAATGGGAACTTAAGAGTTTAGAAAAAGAAGGATTTAGGACACTTCTGGTCTAGCTAGAAGGAAAAAACTAAAAACCTAGATACTTGGATAGTCGATACCCGTGGGAGCACCGAAGTACTCGCGTTACCTCACCCACAGGAAGCGGGTGCATAGGTGTGAAGATGTGTCGGGTTTCGCCGTTGAAGTCTATGGAGCCTGTGAAGAAAGATGCTGCAGGCGACCAGGAGGAAGATGTCCGGGTGGATCCAAGGGTGGATCGAGGATGAAGAGGACCTGAAAGCAGAGGGGACAGAGTCTGGGTCACTAGCCAGTGACCGGGTGGAACCAGGAAGGAACCAGACGACGTCGAGGAGCAATCAGGTGCTGTTGTGAAGCTTGTCTCTTCAGCTACGCGGACCAGGAGGCGTTGAGGACGACCAGGTGCTGGAGAGGAGCTGTCCCATGAAGGTTCTCGCAGGTGGAGGGGTCGACTGCCGGATTGGAGTCAACAAGCCTTGGCAAAGGCAACCCATGCAGGATTCGAAGAATGCTTCTGAGGCAGACCAGCAAGGTCTGAGGTGCTTCACCTTTGCAGGAAGGCAAGGGCCAGTCTGGAGCAACCAGACCAGTGAGTTGGTTTCAAAGGATTGTCGTCACAGAGGCTACTAGCCAACTGGCCAGCAACCGGATAACGCGTCGAGCAGAACACAAGCAGAAGGGCCCCACGCAGAGCTCGTGGAGTGTGGAGGGCTGATCTTCGGTGCAGGTGGAGGTCGGATTCGGGGCCTCTCAATCCCCAGTGCACAGCTTCGAGCATAACTCAGGAGCTGCATAGTTAGCAAGTCGTGGACTTTTCAAGAGGGCCACGTGTCTCGTCGCCTCCACGGATCTCAGCTATGCTGCAGATGTGAAGAGAGGGTCAGAGAGGTCTGGAAGTCTGGGTCTTGTCAGGCTCTGTGCTCGGGTTCCGGCGGGAAGCGTCGACAAAGCAAGACGTTGATTTGCTGGATGGTGCCTGGTTGCCCAGGGTGGTCACTCCTTGGCCACAATGGAGATTCTTCAGTCTTCAGCTTCAGCAGAATGTCGAAGGTCCAGAGTTTCGTTTCAAGTTTCACTTCAGGATCAAATCTAAAGTCTAGGGACACAGCTCCTACCTTTATACAGCTAAAAGGGTCTGGATTTGTTCCTAGGTCCCTCCTATGGGTGGGACCAGGAAGGGGTGTGGTTACACCCCCTTTCCTTTGTCCAGTGTCGCGCCAGTGCTGGGGCTGGAGTGCCCCAGCAACCGGTTTGAACTGGGGTATGCATGGAGCACCTAGTGTGCCCCAGGCAGTGTCTCATTCTATTCAGCCCTCCCTGTCCCAATACACAAAGTCCTGTCTGGGGTGGTGCTCGCACCTCTCCAGGCAGGAAACCTATTGTCCAAACCTCCGTGACTGGAAGGACTCCCAGCAGCAGGAGGTCAGACTTGTGTCTGTGGCAGCAGCATCCATTTTGTGATGCTGGGGCTCTGGTTAACTTTAACCGGGTTAGTCAGCAACAACATGCCTTCTCCCTCTAGAAGGGTGGAATGCTACCCCCGTCGCCAGAATTGGCGAGGGGGTAGTATTCCAAAGCGTATGACACCTTACACAACATGTTTGGATAAAGCCAAACCAAAGTTAGCATTTAACCGCGAGGATTATAATGCACTTAAGAGTATATGGTATGGCGATATCATAGAACAGCTATGTTAGAAATGGGACCCCCGGCCGGCCAATGCTCACACCAAAGTCAGTCAGGGATCACCATTTCTAAGTCAGGGCAAGGGAGTTACACACCAAGATAACCCCTGCTCACCCTCTAGGTAACGTGACGCGAGCAGCAAGGCTAATCTCAGAGGCGATGTGTAAAGCGTTTGCGCGCGCACCCCAGCGACAACACCCTAGGCCCACCACAAAGGAAACTCCACACAAGGTTATATCAAAAATAGCCTTTGTATTATAATAATAAAAACACATTAGATAACACACAACTTTACAATGTGCCAACAGGCACGGGCAAGATTTACAAGGGATTATGTACAGGACAGGGCCACCTGGACCACTGTCAGGGGTATGCACTTTTTAGAAATAATACTTGTAGGTATAACACTTAGCACATAAACATATAATGACTGTAACACAGAAAATAGTTAATGTAGCATACAACCAGTAACTACTGGTAAAGGGAAAATACCTCCTACGCCACCCTAAACACTGTAGGGAAATCACGCAGGGAACTAGGACCTTATCATCAGGACCTATGGAAGGAAAACCTATCACCTAAGCAAGTCACATTTAGCAAAGGGAAGGAAACCTAAAATAATCACCTAAGCAAGTCACATTTAGCAAAGGCAATAACATCAACATTCCTCTAAGCAGGTCACTTTTAGCAAAGGGGAATAAACCATAAACAATTACCTAAGCAGGTCACTTTTAGCAAAGGTAATATCAAACAATCCTCTAAGCAGGTCACTTTTAGCAAAGGGGATAAAACAAACAATTACCTAAGCAGGTCACTTTTAGCAAAGGTAACAACAAACATTCCTCTAAGCAGGTCACTTTTAGCAAAGGGGAATAAACGCATAAGGAATCACCTAAGCAGGTCACTTTTAGCAAAGGTGATAAAACAAACAATTGCACATGAAACATTAAAACACATTCAGAGGTGCAGGTAGAACATTTGCGCAGAAATCACATAAGCAGTAAATCATAAATTACAATGCGCAGGGTGCATGTAGCACAACACTAGAAATGTCCCTCAGGCCAACTGGCCTCGCAAGGGTTGAAATACCCTGAGTCTCAATGTCAGGAAAGGCTGCGCAGGCAACCAGAACACAAAGCCTAAACGTAGCAACTGTCCACTAAGTGCTGGACAGTTGTAAATACAGCTGGGCAACGTTGGAGCCTCGTGGCTCAAGAACAATGATTAGCACCCAGGAGCCTCTCTGGGGCTCTAGAACAAATGGGGGAGATGAGCCTCTCTCAGGGCTCACACAACTGGCACCCCCTGAGCCTCTCGGGCTCGTCACGGAAACGATAGGGGCCTGGAGCCTCTCCGGCTCAAAGAACAAATGCCCCCTCGAGCTTCTCTGAGCTTGCAAAACCAAAATGGGACACTGAGCCTCTCGGGGCTCTAAAGCACAGGAAATGGCCCCCAGGAGCCTCGGGGCTCCTAATCACAAATGTAGGGCGCTTGGAGTCCTTCGTGGACTCAGCATGGACGTCGGAGCGGCCCGCTGCCAACCGGGGCCGCTCTATCACCCCCGGGACGCCTGGAGCCTCTCGGGGCTCAAGGAAACAATGGGGTCCGCCCAGGAGCACCAACGAGGCCCACCCACACTCACCGGCTGCTTCAGGGACGCTGGGTGGGCGCTCTCTCTCCTCGGGGCTCCGGCGGAGGTCCGGGGCTCTCCTTCGCTTGGGGAGCCTCGGCCGATGCACGCAGGCTGCTTCCTGCCTTCCGGCGATCTCCTCCTCCCCCGATGACGCGGCGGGAGGCTCGGCCGGCTGGGCCAATCCCAGCGCGGCCCGGGCTGGAGGCGGGTGCTGCTTCCTCCGGGCTGCGGCGGTGATTCCACGGGCAAATGCGGCGTGGGCAGCCGCTCAAATTAAATAGAAACGGGGCAATGCCGGGTGGGCACCGGCCTCAAATTAAAATATAAAGCGAGGTAGGCACTCGCTATGCCTGGCAAAGCGCTCCAAAGCGCAATCATCAAAATAAGGCGCACCCAGCGCTTAGGGGGGCAAAGCACACGGCAAAAATGCGGCGTGGGCAGCCGTGAAAGTCAAATAAAGCGCTCCACAGCGCTAGCAGGCAATTTAAGCGCTCCCAAGCGCTAGGGGCATGAAAGCAAAGCTCCAGCCGGGACTGGAGGAAGGCAGGGGGGCAAGGCAGGGCCAGAGCCAGCACACTGGGTCTCCAGGCAGGGAGACAGTCCAAGTGGCGGTCCTCCTGGCCCCAGCAGTAGCAACAGCCCCCTCTGGCAAGGATCCAAAAGTAGAACAATTTCTGTGGGGACACAGCCCCATTTTTATACTGTGAAATCCTTTGTTTCAGGGTGCAGGGTGGGGGGAAACCAGTTGCAGCTGGCTTGGGAGTACCCTTGATGGCCCAACCACCCCTTTCATTCACTGGGGAGGCTTGGGTCATTAGACAAACCACAGGGGGGCGGAGCCAGCATTGTGTGGGGAAAACCCAGCCCATCCAGGACCCAGGTGCACTCCTCCCACACATCACTCATGCTGATCTCACACTCACCACCGGGCAGACCCATCCAGACTTCCTGGAGCCTGGCATGCCAGCCAGCTCCAGCCAATCACGCTCCAGCACCCTCACTGCACACATACATCAATGTCCAGAAGTAGCACTTCCCTTCCAGACACATACAAGCCGCACATACCATTGCGCAGCATTCATTCTCATGAGTTCATACATACCAACCTCGAGCCTGCACTCCCCACGCATCAGGAACTAACATGGACACACACATTCCCCATGCATTCCTATGGGAGGGCAGGCCAGCCATACTACACGCACGCACTTTACTCTGGGACACAGGGAAAAAGTGCGCAGAGACCCAAAAATCACTAACACACGGTCACAAATAAAAGCAAAAAGATTAGGGGTGAACCTGCCCTAAGGCCCAAGTCCAACACGACCCCCTTCCAGCCAAAACGCAGGGCAGACCAATCACCACCGTGATGGACTTCCCTGCTTGGGGCGATAAAACACGGACGCGGGCCCACAACTGCAGGGACACCCTCCTGTTTTACGCCACGGTGAACCCCTAGGGTTCCTTCTAAAACTACTGTAGGGACTAACTGGGGTACCCCACTGATACTCTCCAGCTGCCCTCGGCCAGGACCAGGCCCTAGTCCATCCAGGTACCACTGGATCCTGCCTACTCACAAAGTGGGCGGTAGTAACCCCTGGCACATAATAGCCACTCTCCACCCTTCCTGTCTGCAAGACAGGACTAGACTGCCACTGGTTCTCCAACCTAGGGTCTACAACCTCAGGCGGACCAGGAGTCTCAGGGAAGGCTCTCCTCCCCCTACCTCTTCTTCTAGGGTTCCTCCTCCTCCTGCGAGGGGTCCCCTCCAAACACCATTTTCCCAACCTAGGGTTTAACCCCTTAGGTTGCACCGGGGTCAGAGGTGGGCTCTCCCACCCTCTACACCCCCTTCCAGAGTTCTGCTCCCTCCCAACCGGGGCGGTACCTCTGGAAAAAGAACTGGTCAGGACACTGATTACAGTAGTCCCACCCTTCAGGTCAGGCGGATCCTGAACCTGGCCTTCCAACCTCTGGTCTAGAACCTTTGGTGGAACCAATGCCTGGCACTCCAGGACTTCTGGGGACTCACATACTATCCCCCAATTACTCCTTTCGCTGGACTCCTGTACCCTCCCTACTGGAGCGGTACTGCCAGACTCTAGAACCATAGAAGCTCCGCTTACAGATGCTCCAGGTCCTCCACACACTAGGAGATCTCCCTCAAGTGAACTAACAGGCAAGCCTAGGTTCCCATCCTGGTGTTCCCTAAAGAAACCATCCAGGCTCTGTGACAGGGCTTCGGGCATCTGGGGACTCTCGGTCACACACTCACTCCCGCTCCACTGAGACAGGCAGTCGCCCCTACACCCTCCTCACTAACCTGGGACCTAGCTGGGCTACTCTCACCCTCCTCCACCATGCTGGGCTGGAAGACACCTGACCCACTATTGTTGGAATCACTCACTAGTGACTCTAAAGAACCTCTCGCACTGTCCCAGCGATCTGCTTCCTTTGCAAGCTCCCAAGGATCAAAGGTCAACCCCAACAGGTGTTGCCGCAACTCCGGCCGACAATGACTGAGCACCTTTTCCTTGAGAATAAGACAAAACAGTTTGTCAAAATCATGTTCTGTGGGAACCTCTAACCACTCAATCAGTGCACACTGACAGTCCTCTGTAAACTCCTCCCAAGACTGGTGAGACAGTTTCCTACTGTCCCTGAACTGCAACCTATACTCCTCGTCTAGGGAAACAGGTACCATACTCGGGGAACTGGGAGTGGGACTGTCTACACTAACACTTAAATAGCTGCCACCACTGGATTCAACCCTCCCTTGGGAATCCAGAAAACCACAACTGCACTCAGGGGATAACCTATCCTCTAGGGCTACCTTCTCCCTGAACAAGGCTCTTTCAGCCTCTAGCTTGGCGTGCTCCAACCTGAGCTGTTCCATCGCTAGCTGATGCTCCCTCTCTTCCTTCCTATCTAACCAATCCTCTGGGGACAGGGAAAGGGATGGGGCGCTGGTACTGACACTGGACCCAGCAAGGGACTCCCTATCTATGGGGTCCTCACTATCTGCTGATATCCATCCACTGTCATCATCATACAACTCACATTCTTCAGGGCTCTCCACAGACTCACCACCCTCATGGCGTGCGGCCCGGGCCCTATCTCTCTCACTGTGCTCAAGATCCCACTGACCCTTTTGCCATAGGATCAGGCTGTCCCTAAGCTGGGACTGAGTATCCATCTCACTCACCTCCATGCCGCCCTCTTCACAGAATCTGACCAGCTCTGACCTACTGTACCTAAAAAGACAACAGAGATCAAAAACAGGCTCCATTTTGGCGGACGTTCTCAAGAAGAGTTTGACACAGGGAACCTGGGGGTCTGAGCTAAACAGGAGTATACAATTACACAATTCAGCAAGATTCCTATCTCAGAGAACTTGCACTCCTCTGTCCAGTGTAACACACCACTCATTCACACACACCCTCCCCTCGGACAGGTAAGGCAGTTTCTACCACCCCTGACTTCTCAACCTGACCATAAGTGACACAGGTACCAAACTCTGGAAGCAGGGCGGGGAACAAATGTACTGGACAGAAATGACAAAATTACACCTTTCAGGAGAAGCAATACTGATCTTCCCTAAAAAACAATAATCCCCAAAATGTGGTTATCTAAAATTGCAGAGTTTTGTAATGTGGCCTGTCGCCACTGTGGTACAGCGCAAACGCAAGTCCAATCCCACCGCTGCCACCAATGTTAGAAACGGGACCCCCGGCCGGCCAATGCTCACGCCAAAGTCAGTCAGGGATCACCATTTCTAAGTCAGGGCAAGGGAGTTACACACCAAGATAACCCCTGCTCACCCTCTAGGTAACGCGACGCGAGCAGCAAGGCTAATCTCAGAGGCGATTTGTAAAGCGCTTGCGCGCGCACCCCAGCGACAACACCCTAGGCCCACCACAAAGGAAACTCCACACAAGGTTATATCAAAAATAGCCTTTGTATTATAATAATAAAAACACATTAGATAACACACAACTTTACAATGTGCCAACAGGCACGGGCAAGATTTACAAGGGATTATGTACAGGACAGGGCCACCTGGACCACTGTCAGGGGTATGCACTTTTTAGAAATAATACTTGTAGGTATAACACTTAGCACATAAACATATAATGACTGTAACACAGAAAATAGTTAATGTAGCATACAACCAGTAACTACTGGTAAAGGGAAAATACCTCCTACGCCACCCTCAACACTGTAGGGAAATCACGCAGGGAACTAGGACCTTATCATCAGGACCTATGGAAGGAAAACCTATCACCTAAGCAAGTCACATTTAGCAAAGGGAAGGAAACCTAAAATAATCACCTAAGCAAGTCACATTTAGCAAAGGCAATAACATCAACATTCCTCTAAGCAGGTCACTTTTAGCAAAGGGGAATAAACCATAAACAATTACCTAAGCAGGTCACTTTTAGCAAAGGTAATATCAAACAATCCTCTAAGCAGGTCACTTTTAGCAAAGGGGATAAAACAAACAATTACCTAAGCAGGTCACTTTTAGCAAAGGTAACAACAAACATTCCTCTAAGCAGGTCACTTTTAGCAAAGGGGAATAAACGCATAAGGAATCACCTAAGCAGGTCACTTTTAGCAAAGGTGATAAAACAAACAATTGCACATGAAACATTAAAACACATTCAGAGGTGCAGGTAGAACATTTGCGCAGAAATCACATAAGCAGTAAATCATAAATTACAATGCGCAGGGTGCATGTAGCACAACACTAGAAATGTCCCTCAGGCCAACTGGCCTCGCAAGGGTTGAAATACCCTGAGTCTCAATGTCAGGAAAGGCTGCGCAGGCAACCAGAACACAAAGCCTAAACGTAGCAACTGTCCACTAAGTGCTGGACCGTTGTAAATACAGCTGGGCAACGTTGGAGCCTCGTGGCTCAAGAACAATGATTAGCACCCAGGAGCCTCTCTGGGGCTCTAGAACAAATGGGGGCGATGAGCCTCTCTCAGAGCTCACACAACTGGCACCCCCTGAGCCTCTCGGGCTCGTCACGGAAACGATAGGGGCCTGGAGCCTCTCCGGCTCAAAGAACAAATGCCCCCTCGAGCTTCTCTGAGCTCGCGAAACCAAAATGGGACACTGAGCCTCTCGGGGCTCTAAAGCACAGGAAACGGCCCCCAGGAGCCTCGGGGCTCCTAATCACAAATGTAGGGCGCTTGGAGTCCTTCGTGGACTCAGCATGGACGTCGGAGCGGCCCGCTGCCAACCGGGGCCGCTCTATCACCCCCGGGACGCCTGGAGCCTCTCGGGGCTCAAGAAAACAATGGGGTCCGCCCAGGAGCACCAACGAGGCCCACCCACACTCACCGGCTGCTTCAGGGACGCTGGGCGGGCGCTCTCTCTCCTCGGGGCTCCGGCGGAGGTCCGGGGCTCTCCTTCGCTTGGGGAGCCTCGGCCGATGCACGCAGGCTGCTTCCTGCTTTCCGGCGATCTCCTCCTCCCCCGATGACGCGGCGGGAGGCTCGGCCGGCTGGGCCAATCCCAGCGCGGCCCGGGCTGGAGGCGGGTGCTGCTTCCTCCGGGCTGCGGCGGTGATTCCACGGGCAAATGTGGCGTGGGCAGCCGCTCAAATTAAATAGAAACGGGGCAATGCCGGGTGGGCACCGGCCTCAAATTAAAATATAAAGCGAGGTAGGCACTCGCTATGCCTGGCAAAGCGCTCCAAAGAGCTATCATCAAAATAAGGCGCACCCAGCGCTTAGGGGGGCAAAGCACACGGCAAAAATGCGGCGTGGGCAGCCGTGAAAGTCAAATAAAGCGCTCCACAGCGCTAGCAGGCAATTTAAGCGCTCCCAAGCGCTAGGGGCATGAAAGCAAAGCTCCAGCCGGGACTGGAGGCAGGCAGGGGGGCAAGGCAGGGCCAGAGCCAGCACACTGGGTCTCCAGGCAGGGAGACAGTCCAAGTGGCGGTCCTCCTGGCCCCAGCAGTAGCAACAGCCCCCTCTGGCAAGGATCCAAAAGTAGAACAATTTCTGTGGGGACACAGCCCCATTTTTATCCTGTGAAATCCTTTGTTTCAGGGTGCAGGGTGGGGGGAAACCAGTTGCAGCTGGCTTGGGAGTACCCTTGATGGCCCAACCACCCCTTTCATTCACTGGGGAGGCTTGGGTCATTAGACAAACCACAGGGGGGCGGAGCCAGCATTGTGTGGGGAAAACCCAGCCCATCCAGGACCCAGGTGCACTCCTCCCACACATCACTCATGCTGATCTCACACTCACCACCGGGCAGACCCATCCAGACTTCCTGGAGCCTGGCATGCCAGCCAGCTCCAGCCAATCACGCTCCAGCACCCTCACTGCACACATACATCAATGTCCAGAAGTAGCACTTCCCTTCTAGACACATACAAGCCGCACATACCATTGCGCAGCATTCATTCTCACGAGTTCATACATACCAACCTCGAGCCTGCACTCCCCACGCATCAGGAACTAACATGGACACACACATTCCCCATGCATTCCTATGGGAGGGCAGGCCAGCCATACTACTTTACTCTGGGACACAGGGAAAAAGTGCGCAGAGACCCAAAAATCACTAACACAGGGTCACGAATAAAAGCAAAAAGATTAGGGGTGAACCTGCCCTAAGGCCCAAGTCCAACAAGCTATAAGGACATGGTTCCGAAAGCTGCAGACAGGCTCAGCTCATGCTAGAGCACCATCTCACACATAACCAAGCACTCTGCCTCCAGGATTGTTAAGGCCTGCCATAGGAGTGACTTATAGGTTACTGTGTGTCTATATATAAGGGTAGATATAGGAATATTATACCTAAGCAAGGGGTGATTACACAACCTTGCCCCAGCTGAGTGATCAGCCAGTTGTGTCAGTTTGGAAGGCCAGCCAGGGGTGGCATAATACATGCTGCAGCCCCTGGTAGGCCTTGGTTGCACCGATGCCCTGGGCACCTATAGTACACTTGTAGAGGGGCTGATAAGGTGAACCACTTCCCAATTTGGTATGTACCTACAGTACATGGAGTTCATTTTACAGAGAGAGCAGATAGCCTGGGTCCTGAATAGCAGGATCCCAGGCCAACTAAGTTGAAAACCACCTAAACACTAGGTAAAATAGTTGGGGGTAACCATAGTCAGGTATCCACCTTCCTACAAAACCACTGGCATCACACAACTCCTCTATCCAGCCCAGCTACTCAATTGGTCAGCTAGAGTGTGACCAGACCCCTCCCAGTCCTCATTATCCTCCTCTGGCTGCCAGTCAGGGCAATAGGGAACGCCATGAATGAACAGTGGGACAAAAGTACCCTCCAGCGCCGGTGCCAACGTCAGTCGATGTTGGTCCGGTGCCGTGCCCATATCAGGGTGAGGCTGGGGTTGACACCGGTTGGGGGCACAACCGGCGGTGGTGGCATCGTCACTAGAATCAGTGCCGGG
The DNA here is from genome assembly GCF_964261635.1 of Lissotriton helveticus. NCBI lineage: Eukaryota > Metazoa > Chordata > Amphibia > Caudata > Salamandridae > Lissotriton > Lissotriton helveticus. Next base: position 510,016,082 of record NC_136068.1, on the reverse strand, counting down.
GAAGGTACTGTGAGGCAGACCGGCACCGATTAGGGTCAGACCTGGATCCATGGGGGTCCTGCGACACCGGAACCGGAGCCAAAAAGCATAGAAGGCCTAGGGTCCCTAGCCGAGTCCGAGGAGTTGGGCTTCCCAAAATGCTGTGCAGTGCTTCGTAGAACTGACAAAGCTGAGATGGGGACGCTCTGGCTCTGGGAAAGGGAGGGAAGCGCTGAGCTGTCCCTGCGGGCTCCGAAGAAGGAGCAGGAAAACTGCAATGCTCTGGGTCCCATGTTACATCAGCCGATGGACGGGTAGAAGGCAAAGAGCGATTGTGCTTGTTCACCTTCTTCTTGTGCTTCAACTCACCCGATGAGTGCGAAGACTTCGATGACGAATGGTGATGGGTCCGCGACCGGTCCCGCAACCTTCCCCTTGACCAGGACCTCGAGCTGTGCGGAGCGGACTACCGGGCCGTCAAAACCTTTGGGACCGCTCCCGCAAACACTTTGGGTTACATGACACTAAAGAGCATCAACAAGCATAATCTAACAAACCCTCCTTTTGGCATGAGCTGAAGATATTTTCTATTTAGAGAGTAGATAAGACTGGCACATATTCATGGGCAACTATGACATCATCATTATTTGATAGAGCATCATAAGTAAACATGTGATCAAGGTGGAGCTGTGGGCACTGTTTACAGTTGACGTTCAATAGTGGGACAACATGGAGGGATGTGTCTTCAAATATCCCCTCATCTATATTCATAAGATCATCAATACCATTCTGTAACATCTTAGCGAAATTTGTAACGGAGACAGATATTTTCTGTTTGGGTGTTAAAGCAGTGGTACAATAGGAACAAATAATTCAAAGGACTTTATTACAATCACTGTGGATCATAAAAGTACAACGTAAAACAATCACTTACAAACACAGTAAAAACATAAACATATGTAGAGCACATACACCGTCTGTTCAAATAGGGGCACAAAGGTACAGTAAAAGATACATTTTTTGAGAGGACCAAGTAATCTTCAAAATACATTTTTTAAAACAGTCTAAAAATCCATGGATATTTAAAAAAGTGTTGAAAATTGTTTTTATAAGCATCTTTATTCGATTCACAGAATCATCAAAGCAGTAAAAAAAGAAAGCATCATTCCCATTAAAATAAGTACATAAATAGAATAAAAGACAATATATATAAAGTGCAATATTTGACAAAGTATACACTGATTGGAAAAATACAATTCCCTAACATTCACATACAAAAGTGCAACTTCGTTAATTTTAGGAGCATATGAATAAAAGTTTATGTAGACTTGTAATCTCCTGATGATTATAACACTTTAAGTTTACAATTCCTCGGAAAATACTCTTCAACATCAAGGATGAATATAAATAACAGGGCTTTAGATGTATAAAGTGCATAAGCCTTACAGTGTTTCATCATATGTTAACATTTTTTTAAATGAGTGGTCCGCAGAAAAGATTTCAAGTTACACAATACAATTTGGCGAAGCCCTACAGTGAAGTAACAGCCTAAGTACTAACAAGAGAGCACTTGGCACGTCTAATCCACATTTCCATTAGAAACTTGGCTGTACAGAATACAATAACACAAGATGTATCTGACTGCATTATTCTGTAAGCTTCCTTGTACTTCCTTGCTCCCAATTTCCTACAAAGTGGGGATATCCATTTCTTTCGAGACTGACTATACAAAGGGCAGTAAAATAACACATGCCCGATTGACCCTGGTTGCCCTTGGCAGCAGGTACAGTTATCAACCACCCTGACTCCTGTTTTACGCCATTTCACCTTAAAGGATTTTACAGTAGGAACAACAAAGCAGGGCACATTGAATGGGAATACAACAGAATATTAGTAATGCTATGAAATAAACTATTTCCTTTAGGATCCAATCCCAATTACCTAAGAAAGACCAACTCCCCAATTTCCGCTTTCCATGCCTTTGATATTATCAATAATATCCATAATGTGTTGTGGTATGTTCTTTTCCAAATTATCTATACCCATAACGAACAAGTTACTTACCTTCGGTAACGATATATCTGTAAGAAACAGTAGTTAGTATTAGATTCCTTACCTTAGAATATCCCCAGGCGTCAGTCTGGATCCGGAAACTTTTGCGTAGCAGTACCCCTGCGCGTCGGTAGGCGTCGTCTGCAGGCGTCCCCTGCGGCTCCGCGTCGTCGGCGTCGTGCGCCGTGATGACGTCGCTGGAGTATATAGACGCCGCCTCCGCGCGCTGACGTCAGTTCTTCTTTTTTCCGCGCCAGTTAGCGCAGATCCGAAGAGCAGTACTCCGGTCTTTTGACCAAGTTTTTTGTTAACTGATTGATCTTTACGGTGCCGGTAGGATGCCCGGTTTCAAGAGTTGTGACGAGTGCGACCGCCTGATGTCGGTCACCGACCACCATCGACTCTGCCTCCGGTGTCTGGGCGCGGACCACGACGTGGAGTCCTGCGTCGACTGTCGGGCCTTGACTGGAAAAGCTAGGCGGGAGCGGTCCCGCAAGCTTCTCGAGCTCCGGTTGTCGGCCCCGCGTCGAGAGCGGTCCCGGTCCGGTCGGAGGTCGAGGGAGCGGTCGAGGGAACGGTCGCGGGGCCGCCATGGGCGCTCCGGGAGTCGCCACCATTCCTCCGGCTCGTCAGGTAAGCACAAGAAGTCGGGGCGTCGCCATCGCACCCCCGACTCCCCCCGACGCCCGCGCGGCGCCACCCCCCTTTCCTCCCCGACTCCGGACTCGGAGCCGGACCGGCGTCGGCCGACGCCGGACCCGACGCCGATGGGGCCTGTTGACCCCGATGTCTATATCGTCGACCCAGAATATGGGTATGACGAGGAGGAGTATGGTGAGGGTTGGGAGGGGTCTGAGGACCCTCTATCCCGTGCCTGCCAGTACGATGTGGACTGGGTAGGTGATCTGGGTGATGCCAGTGGCCTGGACGAGTCGCCCAACCCTGGGTTTGTCTCTCCGTCCCCTGTGGCGTCCGAGGCGGGTGCTGCCTATTCGGTGGTCCTGATGAGGGCTGCCAAGGCCTTACACCTTGAGCTCCCCGTCGCGAAGGTCAAACCGAATATCCTGACGGAAGTTTTTAAACCGCAGTCATGCCCCCAGGAGCCTCTGCTGCCGTTTAATGAGGCCCTGACGGATGTCCTTCTGGGCACCTGGTCCAGGCCCGCCTCTGGTGCGCCGGTTGACCGGAACGTTGCCAGGCGTCACCGTCCCTGCGCGGACGACCCTGCCTTCCTGTCCACCCATCCCTCCCCGGAGAGTCTGGTGATCCAGGCCTCCACTTCGCAGTCCGCATTTCCGTCGGCTCCGCCCGACCGGGAATCAAAGAGGTACGACCAATTCGGAAAGAAAGTGTTTTCCTCTTTGAGTGCTGGACTGCGGTCTTGTAACACCGCGTGCCTCTTGGGCCGCTACACCCACTTCCTTAGTAAGAAACAGTAGTTAGTATTAGATTCCTTACCTTAGAATACCCCCAGGCGTCAGACTGGATCCGGAAACTTTTGCGTAGCAGTACCCTTGCACGTCGGTAGGCATCGTCTGCGGCTCTGCGTCAGTCGTCGGCGTCGTTGGCGTCGGGATGACGTCGTCGGAGTACTTAGACGCCGCCCTCGCGCGCGGACGTCAGTTCTTCTACACAGCTTTTCCGCGCCAGAAAACGCAGAGCCATGATAAAAACCAACACTGGTGCTATAAAAACTAGGGCCCTGAAGAACAAGTTACTTACCTTTGGTAACGCTTTTTCTGGTAGATACTATATCTGCCTGTGGATTCCTCACCTTGTGAATATCCCCCTTGCGTCAGCAACGTTCGGAATTTTTTCTTCGTAGCACGCCGGCGTGGACAACGTCATAGGAGCACGGCATCGCGCGCGACTCTGTCTGACGTCACCGACTCCTTATTAGGCCCACGTCGGCGTGATGACGTCAGTTCCACCCTTTTTTCCGTGCCTTCGAGGCACACGGACGGACCAACGACAGCAAATATGCATATATACAATGTACACAGTACATACAAACCATAATAGCACACAGTGCATAGCAAAGGTATCAAAACCCAAAATATTTACAAACAATAAAACCAGGTATAGCAGAGTGGACAACGGGGAGGCGGGTGGGCATGTGAGGAATCCACAGGCAGATATAGTATCTACCAGAAAAAGCGTTACCGAAGGTAAGTAACTTGGTCTTCTGATAGATACATCTGCCGTGTGGATTCCTCACCTTGTGAATAGAGTCCCACAGCAGTCCCCACTCCCGGAGGAGGGTGACCACTCTGCTATACCAGGAAATCTTGGAGAACAGAGCGCGCGAAGTGGCCGTCCCTCCTCACCTCGGTATCCAAGCAGTAGTGCTTCGCGAAAGTGTGGAGGGAGGCCCAAGTCGTGGCTCTGCAAATGTCCTCAACAGGTACACCTCTAGACAAAGCAGATGTTGCAGACTTTGCTCTAGTTGAATGTGCTCTAATACCCTCAGAAGGGTCCTTACCCGCAAGGGAGTAGCAGATCTTAATGCACAGGATTATCCACCTGGAAAGTGTGCGCTTGTGCACCGCTCTGCCCTTCCGACAGCCAGCAAAACCAACAAACAGCTGGTCGTCCACCCGGAAGTCCTTAGTCCTGTCCAGATAGAAAGACACCGCCCTCTTAGGGTCCAGACGGTGCAGTCTCTCTTCCTCCTTAGAAGGGTGAGGGGGAGGATAGAAGGTAGGAAGGGTAATGGACTGTCCAAGATGGAAGGGAGTAACCACCTTAGGCAGAAAAGCAGCCCTGGTCCTGAGAACCATCCTTTCAGCATGAATGGTCAGGAATGGGGGCTTGGAACTAAGAGCCTGAAGCTCACTTACCCTCCTTGCCGATGTGATTGCAACGAGGAAGATCGTTTTAAAAGAAAGAAACCTCAATGGACACTTGTGCAAGGGTTCAAAGGGAGAACCCATTAAGAAGGTCAGCACAAGATTCAAATCCCAATTAAGAACAACAAAAGGAGTAGGAGGGAACATATTTGTTAGACCCCTCAAAAACCTTAAAACCACCGGAGATTTAAAAAGAGAGGGCTGATCCGGCAAACAGAGAAATGCCGGTAAGGCCGAAAGATACCCCTTGACCGTGGCCACAGCAAAACCTTTCTGCGCCAGAGAAAGAGCAAATTGTAAAATGACAGATAAATTAGCCTTCAAAGGGTCAACATCCTTCTCCCTGCACCAAGAAACAAATTTAGACCACCTATAGGAATAAATGGACTTAGTGGTGTCACGCCTGGCAGAAAGAATGACATCCACCACATCGTGAGGGAGAGAAAAATAACTCAAGTTGCCCCGTTCAATCTCCAGGCATGAAGGTGTAATGTCTGGAGGTGGGGGTGTAGAACCTGCCCCTCCATCTGAGAGAGGAGGTCTGCCCTGTGAGGGAGACGGAGCGGCGGGTGAGAGGAGAGGTGGAGAAGGTCTGTGTACCACACCCTTCTTGGCCAATCTGGGGCGATCAATATGACTTGGGCCCGGTCTTGGCGAATCTTCCTCAGAACCCGAGGAATCAAGGGTATGGGAGGAAACGCGTAAAGGAGTTGATTTCCCCAACTCAAATGAAACGCGTCCCCCAAGGCTCCTTGCAACGTATACTGGAGACTGCAGAATGACGGGCAGTGAGCATTCTCGCAAGTGGCAAACAGGTCCACCCGAGGAGCACCCCACATCTGAAAGATGTCGTGAACCACCTCCGGGTGAAGCCTCCACTCGTGGTCGGCAGAGAACTGCCGACTGAGACTGTCTGCACGAACGTTCAGAACCCCGGCCAGATGATTTGCCATCAGACAAATCTGATGGTCCTGAACCCAGGACCAGAGACGCAGAGCCTCTCTGCAGAGACACTGCGACCCCACTCCTCCCTGCTTGTTGATGTACCACATCGCGGTCGTGTTGTCTGTCAGGACTTGAACCGACTGACCGCGAAGGGAAGGGAGGAAGGCCTTCAGCGCCAAACGTATCGCCCGCAATTCCAGAAGGTTGATGTGAAGCAACCTTTCTTCTGGAGACCAAAGGCCCTTGACCTCCAGGTCCCCCAGATGAGCACCCCACCCGAGAGTGGATGCATCCGTTATCACTGTGGCCACTGATGGAGGCAGTTGAAAAGGCTTTCCTTGAGACAGATTGCCTTCCACGCCCCACCAAGACAGATCCGCTGCAGCTTCTCTGGAGATCCTCACTGACTCTCTGAGATCTCCGTTGTGTTGATACCACTGCCTGCGGAGGCACCACTGGAGTGCCCTCATGTGCCAGCGTGCATGACTGACCAACAGAATGCAAGAAGCCATCAGACCGAGCAGACGAAGGACCTTCAGGACTGGAACAACCGCTCCATTGTAGAATAAAGGAATCATCTCCTGTATGTCGTGAATCCTTTGAGGTGGAGGGAATGCACGACATACAGTAGTGTCCAGTACCGCACCTATGAACAGGTTGCGCCGGGAGGGCACCAGGTGAGACTTGGGTACATTGATCGAAAAACCCAACCTGTGCAACAACTGAGTTGTCTCCTGCAGATGATGGAGCACCTTCTCCGGCGACTCCGCTTTGATCAGCCAGTCGTCCAGATAGGGGAACACAGGTATCCCCAATCTCCTGAGATGCGCAGCCACCACTGCCATCACCTTGGTGAAAACTCGAGGCGCAGTAGTAATCCCAAATGGAAGGACCGCAAATTGGTAGTGCTGCGATCCCACCGTAAAACGGAGATACTTTCTGTGCGACTTCAGAATGGGGATGTGAAAATACGCATCCTGCAAGTCGATCGACACCATCCAGTCTTCTTCCATCAGCGCTTGAAGAACCTGAGCAAGGGTGAGCATTTTGAACTTCTCCTGTTTGAGATAGAGGTTCAAAATCCTGAGATCCAGGATTGGCCGAAGCCTGCGATCCTTCTTGAGTATCAAGAAATACCGGGAGTAGCACCCTTGACCCCTCTCCTGCTCTGGAACCACCTCTATTGCACCCTTTTGGAACAGAGCCAGGACTTCTTGCTGCAGGAGCAGCAGGTGGTCCTCCGAACAATAACCTTGGCAAGGAGGGTAATTGGGAGGGAACTCCTGAAAGGGAAGTGCATACCCATTTTCCACGAGATTGAGAACCCAAAGATCTGATGTAACTGATTCCCAATCTCGTAGAAAATGAGTAAGCCGACCCCCTACTGGCCCCACATGATCCAGAATTGTGGATCTAGGGCTGCTTTGCTGATGCGGGTGGGGGTTGGGTATTATTGGAGGAAGTGGAGGAAGAGGAGACTTGACGCCCACGTCCACGACCCTTCTGTCTACCTCTATAGGACTTATACAGAGGGTTCTGCTGTTGCTGCTGTTGTTGTTGGCCTTGTCTGAAGGGACAAAAAGAGGATCTACCAAAGCCTCTAAACTTTCTAGTTGTCGACCCTCTCATCTGGAGACCCAAGGATCTTGCAGTAGCACGGCTATCTTTAAACCTTTCCAAGGCGACATCCGCTTTTTTACTAAAAAGGCCAGTCCCTTCAAAAGGCAAGTCCAGCAACGTAGATTGCACATCCGCAGAGAAATCAGAGGATTTTAACCACGCGGCCCTCCTGGTCGCAATAGAAGAGCCCATAATCCTGGCAACAGAATCAACTGTGTCCATGCCACTCTGAATAACCATGCGTGCAGCAGCCTGAGTGTCTGAGACCACCTCATTAAAGTTCTTTCTATCCTCCTCAGGAAGCTTAGATGATAACTGCTTCACAGAATCCATCAATGCATGGACATACCTCCCTAAAAGACAAGTAGCATTAGTGGATTTAAGAGCCATGCTCCCTGAAGAGAAAGTCTTCTTTGCAGACTGATCCAACTTTTTTGAGTCTTTGTCCGCTGGCACTTGAGGGAAAGAGCCTGCAGCCCTGTTAGAACATGCCGCCTGCACTACAAGACTTTCAGGAGAGGGGTGCGAAGAGAGAAACTCAGGGTCACCAGGAGCCACCCTGTAGCGCCTTGCAATAGATCTTGAAACCGCAGGAGCAGATAATGGTCTCTTCCAGATCTCTTTTATTGGATCTGATAAGGCATCAGTGAACGGTAACGGAGGTTCAACAATAGAAGAGGGAGAGTGCAAAACTTCAGTAAGTATGTTGGGCTTGTACTCAACCGTGGGCAGTTTCAAGTTGAGAAGATCTGCAGCCTTCCTAATAACGACGTGATAGGGTGCCACGTCCCTAGAAGGAGCATCAGAAGCTGAAGGTAAACCCCACTCAGGAGAGAGCTCCAGACCACTAGCATCACGTAGGTCTTCAAAGTCATCATCATGATTAAGAAGTTCACCCTCTTCCACATCTGAATCTTCATCTCCCTTTTCTTCCAGAAGACGCTAAGCCCTTCGTCTCGACCACTCTATTCGAATCGAATTCGACGGATTCGGTAACGACTCCGACGGAGCCGGATTCGACGTCGAGCGAGGAGTCGGGGCAGCCGGAGGACGAGACTCACGGACAGGTGTGGAACCTCGATCCAAACTACGAGGTCGATCCGGAGTCGGCGAAGCCGCATGCGGAGTCGAAGACCTCGGTGGCGCCGTACCGAGCCAAGGTGTAAGAGGCGCCGGCATAAAAGGCATAAATGGAGCTGGGGCGTACGACTGAGGAATGCCCAAATTGTATGATAATGGACCCATGGGACCAACAGGTGCTTCAGTGGGGTACATCGCTCTGGAATACACCCCAAACATCGCATTGAGAAAATGCGAGGGGTCCTGACCAGGACCAGGAAAGGGAGGGTACGAACCTACCGGATGCTCTAAAGGAGGTCGATCCGACACAGGTTCATTCTGACCCTCTTGGTCCACAGGAGTCTCCATCGGAGTCGGAGTTTTAGGAACTACCTCTTCTTCTTCCTCATGTCCCGAAGAATGTAAAGATACCGGATCCGGTTCCGGTTCCGGAGTCGGGGAACCTCCGATGGACTGAACAGGAGAAGGAGAAACGAAGTCCTTATGGTGTTTGTGAGACTTCTTCTTCGAATCTGAAGATTCCTTCTCCGAATGATGCTTTGAGCTGTGCTTTCTCCTCTTGTGCTTCCTCTTCGAGGAGCTCGAAGCGTGACCCAAAGTCGACTTCGATCTCGATCTTGATCTCTCTCTGGACCTCGACCTCGCTTTGGATCTCGACTCCGCTCTGGACCTCGACGACGACCTCGACTTCGATCGAGACCTTTGTTTCGATCTCGAGCGTCTCGACGTCGACCTCGAAGATCTCCCAGCATCTCTTCCCTTTACCTTCGCGAGAAGTAGTTTTGCTTCACGCTCTCGAAGCGCCTTTGGGTTCATCTTAAAACAAGATCGACAGTTCTTAACGCCGTGGTCTGAACCCAGACACCACAAACAATCGCTATGTGGGTCGGTGATTGACATCATGCGGGCACAAGACCCACATTGTTTAAATCCTGTCTTCCTCGACGACATCCTCGATGAAGAAATAAATCGCAAAGGAGAAACAGTAAAGATTAAACAATAGCCAGATACTAAGTATCGATAAGATCCCGAAAACCGTTAGCGTCGGAGACGCGGAAAAAAGGGAACTGACGTCATCACGCCGACGTGGGCCTAATAAGGAGTCGGTGACGTCAGACGGAGTCGCGCGCGATGCCGTGCTCCTATGACGTCGTCCACGCCGGCGTGCTACGAAGAAAAAATTCCGAACGTTGCTGACGCAAGGGGGATATTCACAAGGTGAGGAATCCACACGGCAGATGTATCTATCAGAAAGGGGATGACCTTAACCCTAGATATTGGTTTGCAGAACGGGGAGGATGGGTGGGGCTGTAAGGAATCTAATACTAACTACTGTTTCTTACAGATATATCGTTACCGAAGGTAAGTAACTTGTGCATCTGAAAGAAACAGGTTAGTATTAGATTCCTTACCTAAGAATAGATACCCCAGCAATACCAACCCGGTGGTGGGTCTGCGAACCAATAATCACACCAGAAAGTCCTGGAGAACGGAACGGTCGAAAAAGCCATCTCTCCGGACTTGGCTGTCCAGGCAGTAGTGTCTTGCGAACGTGTGCAGCGAGGCCCACGTAGCTGCCTGACAGTTGTCCTGCAAGGGGACTCCCCGGCCCAGGGCAGTAGTAGCCGCCGTGGCCCATGTGGAATGGGCACGAAGCCCCACAGGAGGCTCTTTTCGAGCCAAAGAGTAACAAGCCTTGATGCACAAGACGACCCATCGAGAAATGGTTAGTTTGTGCACCGCCCGTCCCTTCTTAGCGCCCACGTAACCAACAAAGAGTTGGTCATCCACCGGGAACTGGCGTGTGCAATCCAGATAGAATGAGAGCGCACGTTTTGGGTCCAGACGGTGGAGCCTCTCTTCCTCTTTCGAGGGATGCGGAGGCGGAATGAAGGTGGGCAAAGTGATGGACTGCCCGATGTGGAAGGCTGTGACTACCTTGGGCAGTAAAGAGGGTCGTGTCCGCAACACTACTTTGTCCGGATGGACTGAAAGGAAAGGAGGCTTAGAGGAAAGGGCCTGGAGCTCACTCACTCTCCTGGCAGAGGTGATGGCAACAAGGAAAGCGGTCTTCAGAGTAAGGAGGCGAAGAGGACAGTTATGAAGTGGCTCAAAGGGAGCGCACATCAGAAAAGTAAGAACAATGTTCAAGTCCCACTGAGGCATCACGAAAGGGACTGGAGGAAACATGGGTGATGCCCTTTAAGAACTTATTTACAATGGAAGACTTGAACAAAGAGGGCTGATCAGGTAGCCCTAAGAAGGCGGGAATGGCCGAGAGGTAGCCCTTCAGAGTGCCCAGAGCAGAGCCCTCCTGGGCAAGAGAAAGAAGGAAGAGGAGAACCTCTGAAAGAGGGGCAGAAAGGGGATCCACAGGCTTTGCTGTGCACCATGCCACAAACTTGTTCCACCTACAGTCATATACCGATTTTGTGGAGATACTCCTGGCTGCCAGAATGACATTACAGACTTCAGGAGGCAAGTCAAATGGCCTCAACTGCCGCCGCTCAATCTCCACGCATGTAAGTGGAGGCTGGACAGGTTTCGGGTGGAGGACCGTCCCCTGCTGATGTGACAGAAGGTCCTCCTGAAGAGGCAAACAAATCGGGGGATCGACAGACAGGCTGAGTAGCTCGGGATACCAGAACCTCCGTGCCCGGAGCCACAAAGATGACTTGGGCCCGGTCGCGCCTGATCTTCTTCAGCACTCTGGGCAGAAGTGGTAAAGGCGGAAAGGCGTACAATAGACCGCAACTCCACTCTCGACGAAATGCGTCTCCGAGCGAGTGCCGCCTTGGAAATTCCAACGCGCAGAACTGATGACATTGCACGTTCTCTTCTGTGGCGAATAGATCTAACCAAGGCTTTCCCCACTGCTGAAAGAGGCCTTGCACCACGTCCGAGTTCAGAGGCCATTCGTGATCCATCATGCACCGACGGCTGAGTTTGTCCGCCCCGGCGTTCAGGGAACCTGCTAGGTGTTGAACCACCAGGGTCACGCCCTGATGTTCCAGCCACTGTCAGCGGCGCAGAGCCTCCTGGCATAGGGTCCACGACCCCACCCCGCACTGTTTGTTGCAGTACCACATGGCGGTGGTGTTGTCCGTTAACACCTGCACTACACTCCCCCGGATAGAGGGGAGGAATGCCTTCAGTGCAAGTTGGATCGCCCGCAGCTCCAGAAGGTTGATATGGAGCTGGGACTCCGCCGGAGATCAGAGGCCTCTGATCTCCGCCTCTCCCATGTAGACTCCCCAACCCTGGAGGGACACGTCCGTCACAACTACGTGCTACGGTTGGGGTAGGGAGAGGGATCTGCCGCTGACCCAATCGCGGTCCGTGAGCCACCACTGCAACTGTCTTGCAGTGCCCTCCGAGATCAAGACATGGTCGGACAAGTTGCCCCGATGCTGGGCCCACTGAAACTTCAGGTCCCGCTGCAGAGCTGGCATCCACCACCTGGCGTGATGCACCAGAAGGATGCAGGAGGCCATCAGCCCCAGAAGCCGCAGTGTCAACCTGACCGAGACTCGGGATAAAGGCTGAAAGATCGGAATCAGAGCCTGAATATCCCAAACCCGCTGTTCGGGAGGATAAACCCGACACTGCGCTGAGTCTAGAACCGCGATCCGATGAAGAGGAGCTTCTGAGAGGGGCACAGGTGTGACTTCGGCACATTGATGGAGAACCCCAGCAGGTGCAGGAGGTCGGCCGTAGTCTGGAGGTGGCTGACGACTGTCTGGGTCGAGCCCGCCTTCAACAACCAGTCATCGAGGTAGGGGAAGACTGAAACCCCTAACCTGCGCAGATGAGCTGCGACCACCGCCATCACTTTCGTGAACACCCGTGGGGCGCTGGTAAGGCCGAAGGGGAGCACGGTAAACTGAAAGTGCTCGCGCCCTACCGTGAACCGCAGGTAGCGCCGGTGGAACGGCAGGACGGGGATGTGGAAATAAGCGTCCTGCAAGTCCAACGCTACCATCCAGTCTCCTGGGTCCAGGGCAGCTAAGACCTGAGCCAGTGTCAGCATCTTGAACCTCTCCTTCCAGAGGAAGCCATTGACGTTCCGCAGGTCCAAGATAGGGCGTAGGCCCCCTTTGCCCTTCTTGGGAACCAGAAAGTAGTGGGAGTAACAACCACACCCTACTTCTGGCCCAGGAACGCACTCGATTGCCCCCTTGGCCAAGAGGGCCGCAACTTCCTCTTGCAGAAGATTCAAGTGATCCCCTGACACGCGGTGGTACTGCGGTGGCATGGCGGAAGGAGTTTCCTCGAAGGGGAGGGAGTAGCCCCTTCGGATGATTTGCAGCACCCACCTGTCCGATAAGATGTCGCACCAGTGGAGGATGTGATGGCGAACCCTGCCTCCCACTGGCGTCTCTTGGACCTGAAAGCTCGGACTAGGAGGGCTTTGAGGCGGATGCTGCGGGGGTGGATGTGGACTGGCCTCGCCGTTGTCCCCCGGCATCGCCACGGCGGTTACCACGTCCGCCACCGCGCTGGATGTTAGTCTGCGGCCCGTGGCTGGCAGGACGTGTAGGGTAGCCCCTTCCTTGGCCACAAAAGGGACGAAAGGCAACAGATTGCTGGCGCAGGGCCGACAGGCCCAAGGACTTGGCCGTAGCCCTGAGTCCTTAAAGCGATCAAGCGCACAGTGCGCTTTGTCGCCAAAGAGGCGACGGCCATCAAACGGCACGTCTATAAGGGTGTTTTGGACATCAGCCGAAAAGTTGGCGGACCTCAACCAGGCTAATCGCCACCGCCATTGCCATCGCTCGACCTAGCGAGTCCGTGGTATCCAGTCCACATCTGATGGAGTACCGTGCCGCATCTCGACCCTCCGCAAGGGCTTGGGCGAGTTTAGTCCGGGCCTCCTCCGGACATTGTGGCAGCACGTCCCTGACCGTGTCCCACAGAGAGTGGGTATAACGGCCCAAGAGGCACGCGGTGTTAACTGACCGCAATCTCAAACTCAGGGAGGAGAACATCTTTTTGCCATATTGCTCGTACCTCTTGCATTCCCGATTGGGGGAGCCGTTGGGAATGCGGTCTGGGAGTTAGAGGCCTGGATAACCAGGCTCTCAGAGGTTGGGTGGGTGGACAGGAAGCATGGGTCGCCCAGAGCCGGGCGGGGGCGTTTGGCCACGTTCCTATCTACAGGGGGACCTGTAGCGGGCTTGGACCAGGTGCCCAGAAGAACCTCAGACAAGGCCTCATTAAACGGCAACAGAGGCTCTGAAGAGCTTGCCTGCGGTGTAAGGACCTCAGTGAGGAGGTTAGTCCTCACGGCCACGAAGGGGAGCTCAAGGGCCAAGGCCTTGGCCGCCCGCGTCAACACCACAATATAGACTGCCCCCTCCTCCGTAGCCACGGTAGAAGGGGAGACAAACCAGTGTCTGGCGAGGTGTCCAGACCACCGGAGTCCCCTAGCTCGCCTGTCCAGTCCTGATAAGACTGATACTCACGTGCCAGAGGGTCCTCAGACCCCTCCCAATCCGCCTCGCCACCCATCTCCTGGTATTCAGGGTCAAAAGATGGGGCCGGATCATAGAAGTAAAAATATCCCATCTGCGTTGAAAGCTGGAGCGGAAAAAATAGGAACTGACGTCAGCGCGCGAGGGCAGCGTCTAAGTACTCCGACGGTGTCATCCAGGCGCCAACGACGGACGCGGAGCCGCAGACGACGCGTACAGACGCGCAAGTGTACTGCTACGCAAAAGTTTACGGATCCAGTCTGACGCCTGGGGGTATTCTAAGGTAAGGAATCTAATACTAACCTGTTTCTTTCAGATGGTGAGTGCCAGATAGCTCAGAGGTCACTAGAAACTTTTTCGAATTCAAAAGAAAGGATTAGTTTCTGACAACCGCATAAACATGACAACTTTGTTTCCCAAGAATAAGAAATATATCTCTAGAGCCGTGGAAACAAATGAAGGAGGTCTGGTATCTCAGTCTCAGGACTCGATTTCCCAACACCCCGCAAGGGGAGCTTGGAAACACTGGAGCTGGATTCTCAGCGAGAGAAAGGACAGCTTCTCGATCAGTGTGTCAGCTGGAGGGTCAGCTTCCTTCGGCACTTGCTGTAGTGAGCTGCGTTGGGCAAGTAGATAGTTGAACTGCTCCGAACCACCGTGTTTTGCTAGAGCAAGTGAAGGCATATTTATACTTTGAAGGTGCCTAGTTTGACGTAAAGTCGGGCACAATAACGTCAGTAAAGAACCCCAAGGCAATAGTAGTTCTTTGTAAAGTACATGAGTTCTTGGACCAATCAATATTCATGCAAGGGGAGGTCCCTGACTACCACCGAAACGCGTTGACGCACTTTTTAAAGAATCCAAACCTTAAGGGATTTCAGGATAAAAGAAAATATACTTTTTACTGAAATTATCCCTATATTACATATTTGATTTGGATCACATTTTTTGACCACAACTGTATATTATGATTGGGTTGTTGAGGTCATAGGGTCTTATGTTTCAATTACAAATGTTTTTAATGAATGTCTTTTATATACACTCCGTATGTTTTTTAATTGTAATAGTGTCCTTCAAGGAAATTTATGAAGGAGCTTTTCAATATCTGTACAGAAGCAAGTACATTCTTTGTATTTTTTATAAAATAAATATATACTAGCACTACTTTTCAGTTTGGTGTTAGATTTATGCTATAGATGGTAAAACCTTAGAGGGGTATCTGAATGATGGAAGAATGAATGTTTGGTTTTGAAAAAGATGTGAGTTGCAAGATATAGCCGTTGTGAATATATATCTGTAAACACGTGAATCCAGGGGAACTCTTCCTGCTTTCCTTAGACAATGCTCAGCCCCCCTGGGACTGAGTGAGCCACCTCTCCCTTTTGTCTAACTAAAGAATTTGTCTACTACTGTAGGTGAAAGTTGGACTACATCGGTAAGTTGATCAATTGCACATAGATGAGAAGCATCGCCGTCAGCCGCATTAGCAATGTTCGAAGTAGATGGTACCTGTGTGCCTGTTGCTCCACTTATCTAACCGTCTGCAGTTTGCGTCTGTGAGATCTCAATGAATGCCATCATCAGGATTGGTAGCCGCTGGGGACAACACAGTGCATGAGCCGTTACTGGTCCAAGCAAAATATCAACATCCGTTGGCAGGACTGATGGGAGTGTCAGACAGATGTCTAGCACCCATTCTTCTCCACATAGCAGGCATCGTAGAACAGATAAGATGCAATCTTGCCACATTGGTCGAAACGATAGAAACCACTTGGTATTTAGATCTCTTAAACGAGCCAAACCCAGAATCTGTATCATGCGCTCACAACACTTCATTGCCAGGAGAGTGTTCTCTAAGGTAATCGGTGTGCAGATGGTGACTTGACTTGCCATATCGGAGCAGAAGGAACAAAAATAGTATTCCTGCTACTAGTCCAAAAATGAGAGTCAGGCCGCCATACACAGAGTGCACGAAGTTTGGAAATATGCCTAGGTTTGCTTCAAAGGGTGCTAACAGTCCCGAAAAAATTATCTTAAATACATGTACAATACCACTGGTATCAGACATGTTTAAGATACGAACTAACATTTCTGAGAAATGTATAGGGCAGTTTGTGGATAAAAGGGCATGTTTCTCTGCAGAAGTCCTTGCAACTTGCAGTTCATAGGTTTCTTTGGACGAGGTCAGTGGCACAGTTTTTTTGTAAAAAAGAATGGCTTTTATTCTGCTTAAAGTATCAATACGAATAGAAGAGATGTTCAGTGAAGGCCATAACGGCAACGTCTGTCTTAGTTTTAGGAAACAATACTTGCACAAAGCAAGTGACCCTGGCTGACACGCTTATGAGATAGGCTATTCCTGGCAACATCCAGCTGTGATCATTGAACATTTTTTTTTGTTTTCTTTTAAACAGATTTTATTCGATTTTTGGATCATACAACATATATTGCATTGAAATGGTATTGTTCGCTTGTTTGTGGCATTTACCATATCAGGTCAAGTACATTCGCAAATAAAGCATTGTCACAGTACCGCTTATAGTGATCTTCGTTACGTATAAATCTTAGAAACATATGTTATGCCTGTGTTCGTATGGTATATTACATAGTGTGATTTCTCCATTTCTAACTAACCCCATTAACTCCGCCCACCCGGAACTTTACAGCGCAGTTCCTGAGCTGTAACACATCAATAGAACCATTGTTATCACTACAATAACTTGCATTACGCCTATGTATACATACAACTTTGCACATAATACACCTGAGTTCAAGGCATGGGCAACACATTTTACATTATTTCATAAACTTGTCAGTGTGCCTGGTCCATATCGGCTGCTTTCAACTCCTCCACCATAGCCTCCCATTCTAGCGATATCGGTACCTTACATAATCCTCTTACTTCTTCCATGCGCAGCGCTGCACCTTCTGCAGCACTCCATCGTATCATCTCTGTACACCAGTGCGATATAGTGGGGGGTTTGCTCAACTTCCAGTGCATAGTGAGGGTTCTAATAGCTAGTATTATTGCAAGGTCTATGAAACGGTATTGTATCTTGTATTTTGACAAATGTTTGTGCAAACCCAAGATGCATTCTTCCACGGTGTTGTGGATCTCGTGCTGTGCTACTGTCCCGGTTATTCTCCTAATCGTATCCCAGTATCCCCTTATGACCGGACTTACCCATATCATGTGTATCAAGTCTGACCCTTCCGTCTTACATCGCGGGCAGCCATGCTGTGTTTGTGGGAACATTCTATCCAATCTACTCGGAGACAAGTAAGCACGATGCAGTACCATTGTTTGAATAAATTAGAATTTCGAGTTTCTCAATACCTTTCTGGGATGTTCTACTATGGCCGTCCATTCCTTGTCTGACACATTTCTACCTATATCCCCCGACCAAGCAATTTTCAGTGCTTTCAATGGGACCCTTGTGTGGGCGCTAATGCCAATGTATAGCCAACGGATCAAGTGTCTGCCTCTCCCCATATAGTGTACCATCTTCACCAGCTCATTGCTGGAAGGTTCCCTCCTCTGCGGTGCCCAGTGTTTTTTCACATATTGAAACAGTGCAGCGTGGAGTAAGTACAGGTGAGCCGGGGCACCCGTTTCATGCACAAAGGCATCGTGGTCTAGGAGCGCCTCATTACTAAATAGGTCTCCCACAGTGCTGACACCCGCTTCCGCCCAAGGTGCTAGTCTGCGCGTGGTGAGTATGCCACTCGACAGCGGGATTCCCAACAGTGGAATATTGCCTGTGTTTGCAGGGGGTGCATTCGTGTATCGCAACGCCGCTTTCCAGCACTTAAGCGCAGTGTCTAGTAAGGGAGGTAGGTCTCTTGGCATTGTATGTCCTGGCAATAATAAAGCCTGCAGACCTCCATTATCTATGTCCGCCGCAGTGTACCCTATTTCCTACAGATTACGACCCGCCGTCCAGTATGACAGCCATTGCAGTTGGCAAGCATAATAATAAGCATGGATATCCGTAACGCCCAGCCCTCCGGCACGGATACCCACTTGTAGTTTCTTTAAGCTTATATGTCTCCTACCCTTCCCCCATATTAAATCTATTAACAAAGTGTTTAATAAATTGAAAGTGGTTTGCGGCACTAACAATGGCAGGTTAGTAAAATAATACAATAAACGTGGCAGAACAACCATTTTCGCAATTGCAACTCTCCCCTTTACAGACAGTGGCAGTGCAGTCCAAAAGGCGACACTGGATCTTAAGGCTCTAATCGCTCTGTTGCCGTCCAGCCTGTCCGCACTTGTCCTATAAATCTGGATACCCAGATACTGAGCTATCGGAAGCTTGGTATCTCCGAATTCTATTTCACGTCATCTGCATGTTCTGTGAAGAAAAATGCATGAGATTTCGCAGTGTTTAAAGCCAGACCCGACAACCCCTCAAATTGTTTATACAATTCGAATATTGGGGTTAGGGGAAATCGGGGATCTCTGACGTACACAATTATATCATCAGTGTATGACGAAAGAAGGTGTGTCATGGTCCCTATCGGATCTCGCCATCCCAGAAAGTCCTGTCTCATTTTTATTGCCAAGGGTTCCAATGCCAGAATAAAGATAAGAGGCGATAGCGGACAGCCCTGTCTGGTTCCCTTATGTATCTTGTATTCTTCCGATATGTGTCCACCCGTTCTGGTGCGCTCTGTCGGAGCTTTGCACTACAAGCGCAACCATGCTAAATACCCTTCCGGAATTCCAAATTTCGGTAACACTTGAAACATGTATTCCCAGTTTATGGAATCAAATGCCTGCCTAAGGTTCAAGGAGAGACAGCCCGCATGAGGGAACCGCTTCGGCGCTTCCGTCATCAAGTAATGTAATTTCCTGATATTTAGTGATGTGCTCCGTGCTGGTAGGAACCCGGGCTGTACTATGTGGATCAACCGTGACAGATATGGCAATAGCCTGTTGGCCAGCACTTTACTTAATATTTTGTATTTTGTGGATAATGGCGACAGGGGGCGGTGGTTAGCCATGTCCGCATGGTCCCTTCCTGGTTTCGGTAGCAAAATTACAAGCGCCTGCGCAGTGGTGAGAGGCAAGAAACCCTTATCCCACACTTCTTGAAATAATGCCATTAACTGAGGTACTAGTATGTCTGCATACGTGGCATAAAATTCAATGGGGAGCCCATCTAAACCAGGGGTCTTATTACACATGAGGCCCTTCATGGCAGCTTTGATCTCCTGCGGCGTTATAGGCCCCACCATTCCTTTCTGTGCCGCAATCGGCAGTGTCGGGAAAGGTAAAGAGGATAAAGAAACCCCCAGTTGATCATTGGTAGCGTCTGTCGTCGCTCTATATAATGTTGCATAATATTTCCTGAAGGCATCATTGATATCCCCTTGACTGGAAACCCTTGTCCCATTCGCAGTGCTAACTTCACTAATGACTACTGTAGGAGGGGTGTCCCTAATTAATCTAGCAAGCAGAGTACCTGCCTTATCCGCTTCTGCGTGCGCACATCGGGTATATGCCTGATCATCTATAACCCTGAGTGATTCCAAGAGTTCAGCATGTCTAATTTGCGCTTCCTGTAACGGGCCCTTCTTTTCAACATCCGTCACTGCCTCCTGCTCCAACCTACCCAGTGAATCCTCTACCTCTACCAATAGTCTAGGGACTTCCTGCCTTGCCCCCACTGTTGCACTGATCGCTTTGCCCCTTATGACCGCCTTAAAGGCGTCCCATTCTACCAATCTACTCGTCGCTGTGTTCCAATTTTCCGTAAAGTAATTATCGATAGTTTGTGAGATATCATTGCGGAATACTGAGTCCTCCAACAGTTTCTGCCACAGCCTTCACGTGGGGACCGGGGTGGGAATTCTGCCCCAGGTGATACCCATCTCCTGTGGGTTGTGATCCGAAAAAGTTTTGGGCAGGTATGTGGTGTGAAGCATTGCATGGCTATCCTATTAGAGTAAAAAATGCTATCAATTCTAGTGTGCAGGTTGTACACCGCAGAGTAATAGGACTATTCCTTGTGCCCCGGGTGCCTCATCCTCCCCACGTCGCACAATTCCCACCCGTCTGCCCATCTCACCAATGCTTCGGCCTGTTTAAAGACCCCAGCTCCGTGTAAGGGTGGGTGCGATCTGTCTAAGGGCACATCCAGTACTGAGTTCCAATCACCCCCCAATATCCACGGGCATGTGTCCCATCCCGCCAGCGCCCCACTCACCATGTCCCAGTATTTATCTTGGTCAAAGTTAGGGGCGTATATTGTACCCAACACCACTAACTGTCTGTCTAACGCTCCCTTCACAAATACATACCTTCCCAATGTATCAATCCTCTGTTCATGTGCCACAAACGGCACACCGTACCTTATCCACACCGTGGCACCCCTAGCATAATTAGAGTAGGAGGTTGAGAAAATGTGGCCACGCCATTTCCTCCTAAGTTTCACCAGTTCACTTTCCATCATATGCAACTCCTGTAGGTACACAATCTGTGCTTTAAGGCGCTGCAGGTGTGCATGGATTCTATGTTGTTTGTGCGTTGTGCCCATACCTCGTATATTCCAAGTTACAATGGTGTATTTCCCCGGCGCCTGCATTGTACCAGGCATTTACTCCAGGTGTGTGTCAACAAGGTTCCTAATAGTTCTAATGTAGCTGCACTAATGTGAATTCTGCGATCGTCCCATCCCCCAACTTGTACAATACTCGGTCTGGTCTCCAAACTATACCAGATCATAACACAGAACCAAACGAAGAAAAACATACTGGTCATGTAGAGGGCCTTCGCCATATGGGGGCTGTGCCTGTACTCTGCATGTGGTGTTATGTGACTTCAAGTTACTATAGGAGAGTAGGATCTGCTTCCTATGGTCACCCCCACTTTTTGCTTTTGCTTTACTGGTTTTCGAATTAGATGTGGCTGTGGGCCTGCTAATCAGACCCACAGCCCAGATGCACTCTCTCTAAATTCACACCATGTACTCGAGGTACATCCACAATTGAGAATTGGTTCACCTTATCAGCCCCTGTAGAAGTGTACCCTAGGTACTCAGGGCATAGGTGTAACCCAGGCATACCAGGGGCTGCAGCATGTATTATGCCACCCCTGGCTGGCCACTCAAACTGACACAACTGGCTGATCACTCAGCTGGGGCAAGGTCGTGTAATCACCCCTTGCTTAGGTATCGTATTCCTATATCTACCCTTATATATAGACACACAGTAACCTATAAGTCACTCCTATGGCAGGTCTTAACAATCCTGGAGGCAGAGTGCTTGGTTATGTGTGAGATGGTGCTCTAGCATGAGCTGAGCCTGTCTACAGCTTTCAGAACCATGTTCTTATAGCTGTTCTATGATATTGCCATACCATATACTCTTAAGTGCATTATAATCCTCGCGGTTGAATGCTAACTTTGGTTTGGCTTTATCTAAATATGTCATGTAAGGTGTCATACGCTTTGGAATACTACCCCCTATCCAATTCTGGCGACGGGGGTAGCATTCCACCCTTCTAGAGGGAGAAGACATGTTGCTGCTGACTATCCCGGTTAAAGTTAACCAGAGCCCCAGCGTCACAAAATGGACGCTGCTGCCACAGACACAAGTCTGACCTCCTGCTGCTGGGAGTCCTTCCTGTCATGGAGGTTTGGACAATAGGTTTCCTGCCTGGAGAGGTGCGAGCACCACCCCAGACAGGGCTTTGTGTATTGGGACAGGGAGGGCTGAATAGAATGAGACACTGCCTGGGGCACACTAGGTGCTCCATGCATACCCCAGTTCAAACCGGTTGCTGGGGCACTCCAGCCCCATTTCTGGTGCGAAACTGGACAAAGGAAAGGGGGTGTAACCACCCCCCCTTCCTAGTCCCACCCATAGGAGGGACCTAGACAGTAATCCAGCCCCTTTTAGTTGTATAAAGGAAGGAGCTGAGTCCTAGGACTTTAGTTTAATCCTGAATCGAAACTTGACGCGAAACTCTGGACCTTCGACATTCTGCTGAAGCCTGAAGAATCTCCCTAGTGGCCAAGGAGTGACCACCCTGGGCAACCAGGCACCATCCAGCAAATCAACAGCTTGCTTGGTCGACGCTCCCGCCGGGACCCGAGCACAGAGCCTGACAAGACCCAGACTTCCAGACCTCTCTGACCCTCTCTTCACGTCTGCAGCATAGCTGAGACCTGTGGAGGCGACGAGACACGTGGGACCGGACATCTTGAAAAGTCCACGACTTGCTAACTGTGCAGCTCCTGAGGTATCCTCGCAGCTGTGCACTGGGGATTGAGAAGCCCCGAATCCGAGCTCCACCTGCACCGAAGATCAGCCCTCCACACTCCACGAGTTCTGCGTGGGGCCCTTCTGCTTGTGTTCTGCTCGACACGTTGTCCGGTTGCTGGCCCGTTGGCTAGTAGCCTCTGTGATGACAATCCTTTTGAATCAACTTGCTTGTCTGGTTGCTCCAGACTGGCCCTTGCCTCCCTGCAAAGGTGAGGCACCTCTGACCTTGCTGGTCTGCATCAGAAGCCTTCTTTGAATCCTGCGTGGGTTGCCTTTGCCAAGGCTTGTTGACTCCAATCCGGCGGTCGACCCCTCCATCTGCGAGAACCTTTGTGGGACAGCTCCTCTCCAGCATCTGGTCGTTCTCAACGCCTCCTGGTCCGCGTGGCTGAAGAGACAAGCTTCACGACAGCACCTGATTGCTCCTCGAAGTCGTCTGCTTCCTTCCTGGTTCCACCCGGTCACTAGCTAGTGACCCAGACTCTGTCCCCTCTGCTTTCAGGTCCTCTTCATCCTTGATCCACCCTTGGATGCACCCGGACATCTTCCTCCTGGTCGCCTGCAGCATCTTTCTTCACAGGCTCCATAGGCTTCAACGGCAAAACCCGACACAACTTCACACCTACTCACCCGCTTCCTGTGGGTGAGGTAACGCGAGTACTTCGGTGCTCCCAAGGGTATTGACTATCCAAGTGTCTAGGTTTTTAGTTGTCTCCTCCTAGCTAAACCGGAAGTGTCCTAAATCCTTCTTTTTCTAACTTCTAAGTTCCCATTGACTTAACATTGACTCACACGTGTGTGTAAAGACACTGCACGCGCCGCCTGTGGGCCTCCTACTTCTAAACTAAGGTTCAGATAGTGTAGCCCCAGCGATTCCCTAGGCCCTAGGCCTTTCCTTTTCTCGTGATGTGGTACTTATACCACTTTCTTAATATATGGTTTGCTTCGCCCCTAGGGCCTAACTGTAATTTGTGCAACTTAACGTATTCTGACTAAGTAACTTGTTATGTGCTTTTGCCTCTGATCTCATAGAGAGTTCAGAGGCGTGTGTTAGTGAATAAATACATATATATTTTGTATATATCCTGTGGGGTGTCCTTTCATTTGGTATTCAAGGGGTTACATATGGTAAAACAGCTGGCTTTACACGCCCTCAAGAGTCTTGTAGCCTAAGACTGTTCTGTCCACGCTACCACTAGGATAGCTGGTCTATAAGGTTGACTTACAACCATCACCATAAGGGTTGTTTGTACTGGTGCAAGGTGTTCACTAGAATAGTGAACATCATATACCAGGTCAACTTCTCACATTGGTGTGCAGCGGTTGGGATTAGAGCTTGCTGTTGTTTTACCACTTGTAATCCTGAGATATAATTTGAAAGATCACATAGGTACCTATAGGTACATATAAAAACAAGTCTTAGTATACTAAAGTTCTACTGAACTTGGCCGTTGTAGAGCCTGGGCCTAGCACACCCTGACTACAACTCCTAGAAAGGTTCTGTAGGAAAACAAATAGTGTAGGTAGGTGCAACACCACACCTCACTAGAAAACATGTCTCAGACAGTGAACCCCAGTGGTTCTCTGCCTGCAGAAGTAGATCCCTTGAGTACTGCTTCGAGATATGAAGCCTCAGCCTTCCAAGGATTGAGACAATTGTGTACTTCTAGAAGGCTAAAACAGGGTTCAAACCATACCATCAAGTTCCTGGTTGAGCTGTTAGAAGAGTATGATGCTCAACAGCCAGCTAAGACAGGTGACACAGGTAGTGCAGATGAAGTCTTTCCCTCTTCAGATGATAATGCACAAGTTACTACTTGTGTAACGATATATCGTCTGCCTCTTCAGGAGGACCTTCTGTCGCAGCAGCAGGGGACGGTCCTCCACCCGAACCTGTCCAGTCTCAACCTCCATGCTTGGAGATTGAGCGGCGATAGTTGAGGCCATTTGACTTGTCTCCTGAAGTCTGTAACGTCATTCTGGCAGCCAGGCGTCCCTCCACAAAGTCGGTATACGCCTGCAGGTGGAACAGATTTGTGGCATGGTGCACAGCAAAGGTTGTGGATCCTCTTGCTGCCCCTCTTTCTGAGGTTCTTCTCTTCCTTCTTTCTCTTGCCCAGCAGGGCTCTGCTCTGGGCACTATCAAGGGCTACCTTTCTGCCCTTTCAGCCTTTCTGAGGCTGCCTGATCAACCTTCTTTGTTCAAGTCCCCTATTGTAAATAGATTTGTAAAGGGCATCACTCACACATTCCCTCCTGTTCCGTTTGGGATGCCTCAGTGGGACTTGAACCTGGTTCTTACGTTTCTGATGTGCGCTCCCTTTGAGCCACTTCACAGCTGTCCTCTTCGCCTTCTTACTTTGAAGACTGCTTTCCTGGTTGCCATCACCTCTGCCAGGAGAGTGAGTGAGCTCCAGGCCCTTTCTTGTACTCCACCTTTCCTTTCTGTCCATCCGGACAAAGTGGTGTTGCGTACTAAGCCTTCTTTCCTGCCCAAGGTTGTCACGGCCTTCCACATCGGGCAGTCTATCACCTTGCCAACCTTCTTTCCGCCACCGCATCCCTCTAAAGAGGAAGAGCGGCTCCACCGTCTGGACCCAAAACGTGCGCTCTCATTCTACTTGGATCGCACACGCCAGTTCCGGGTGGATGACCGACTCTTTGTTGGTTACGTGGGCGCTAAGAAGGGGAAAGCGGTACACAAGAGGACCATCTCCCGGTGGATCATCTTGTGTGCCTGGCTTTCGAAGAGAGGGCCCGGCAGTCGGAGCAGGCATTGTCGTCGTGATCGACGCCTAGACAAGTTAAACAGAGGTGGTGAGGATCTGTGACCGACATCAGGCGGTTGCAATCCTCGCAGTGCTTAAAGCCAGGCATCCCTATGGCACCAATCGGAGTCGAAAGACTTCGAGAAATGATCAAAACGATCAAAAAAGTTAGTCAAAAAGTGACTAGGGTTACTGCTTTTTCCAGATCTGCGCTTACTGGCGCGGAAAAAAGAAGAACTGACGTCAGCACGCGGAGGCGGCGTCTAAGTACTCCGACGACGTCATCACGGCGCCCACGACGCCGACGACAGACGCGGAGCCACAGAAGACGCCTACCGACGCGCAAGGGTACTGCTACGCAAAAATTTCCGGATCCAGTCTGACCCCTGGGGATATTCTAAGGTAAGGAATCTAATACTAACGTGTCTCTTTCAGATACTGATACTCCTGTACCAGAGGAAGAAGAGGGGGTAGAAGAGGAAGATTCTGATCTTGAGGTAAACATCCAGGTCCCAGTCAGAAGACTTAGCCAGGCTAACCTAAGCATACATGGGAGTCAGTATGGGCAGCCCCTATACAGACCCCCAAGTGGGCTTAACCAGAGGCAGAGAAGAGGAAGGTCCCACTCCAGGGAATCTCTCCAATCTCATGCTTCAAATAGCTCTCATGGCCTTGCTCAGAGAGGGATGACTTCCCCTCAGAGAAGGGAACATGAGGCAAAGATGAGAGAGTCTGCTCTTAGGATTGAGAGGCAGGAACTTGAGGTTGCCCTGGCCAAAGAGAAGCTTGCCCGTGCTAGAGAGCATAGAGAGAGTGGGTTAAAACCCACTGGTGGCAGCAATTTCCCTAAGGATACAGATAGGTCCTATGAGAATAGACACCTAAGCAAGATTGTGCCCCCCTACAAAGAAGGGGATGACATCCACAAATGGATAACTGCTTTGGAGAGGACCTGCAAAGTGCAGCAGGTACCCCAAAGTCAGTGTGCAGCAATCTTATGGCTCTCCTTTTCTGAAAAAGGTTGAGATAAGCTCCTCACAGTTAGTGATGGGGATGCTAACAACTACTCTGTCCTGAAGAGTGCTCTGATTGATGGGTTTGGCCTAACCACTGAACAATATAGGTTGTTGTTCAGAGATACCCAGAAGACACAGACTCAGGACTGGACTGATTTTGTTGATTGTGCCACTGAGGCTCTGGAAGGCTGGTTATTGGGAAGTCAAGTTAAGGACTATACAGGATTGTATAATTTGATCATGAGAGAGCAAATCCTTAGCAACTGTCAAAACCAGTTATTGCATCAATACCTAGTTGACTCTGATCTGACCTCTCCCCAAGAATTGGGAAAGAAGGCAGACAAATGGGTCAGAACCATGAGTAAGCAGAGAAACCAGAACCAGGGCGGTGACCAGATAAAGGCAGACCAGAAGGGTAATGAGCAGAAACAAAACGACCAGAAGTCTTCACCAGGCCCCCAAAAGGCACAGGGGGAGTGTGGCTCCAAAAAGAACAAACAGAAACAAGAAGGTCCAAAGAAGCCCTGGTGTGGATACTGTAAATCAGTCTCTCACTGGTTTAGTGAGTGCATCAAGAAGGGCACAGCACCAACCACCATTGCCCCTAAGGCAACGGTTCCCCCTAGTCCAGCTGTTAGTGGTGGTTCCCAGCAAAAGGGGGTAGTAGGGTTGACCCTGGGAACTGAGGTGGACTCTGGCCTAGTCAGAGTACCAACTCAGGCTGTTCTTGTCTGTAATGGGGACATAGCAATGTCCTCTACTGTAAGTCCCAGTAATCTGAGCAAGTACAGACAGACATCTTTTATTAATAATAATATGGGTCAGGCCTACAGGGACACTTGTGCCAGTGTCACCATGGTGACACCTAACTTTGTGGACCCGGAACAGATCATACTAGGTGAGACCTACCTAGTGACCAACGCTAGCAATGCAACTACCTCCCATAGTATGGCAGTTGTTAACTTCTCCTGGGGAGGGGTAACTGGCCTCAAAAGAGTTGTTGTGAGTTCAGACATTCCAGCAGAGTGTCTGTTAGGTAATGATCTTGAAACCTCAGTTTGGTCTGAGGTGGAGTATAGGACCCATGCGGAAATGCTGGGAATATCAGCACATGTCCTTGCTGTGACCAGGTCCCAGGCCAAAAAGTGCTTACCTGAACAAGTGCTGGAAAGTGGAACAATAGACACTACCCAAGAGAAAGAGCAAGAGGGTTAAGGCTGTGCCTTCCCCCTGCCTCAGGTTGAGGATCAGCCCTCCCAGGAGGATGATTCTGAGATCCAAGAGGGAACTGTCCTAGAAGAGCTTGAGCCTGATCAGGTTGAGTTTCTTGGGACAGGGGGACCCTCAAGGGCAGATCTGAGGCAGGCTCAATTAGATTGTTCCTCTCTTGAACCCCTCAGACAGCAGGCTGCTGCTGAGGCTGCTGGGAATGCTCAAGGTACCCATAAAGTATATTGGGATGATGGGCTCCTTTATTCAGAGGCTAGAGACCCCAAGCCTGGTGCTTCCAGGAGGTTGGTTATACCTCTGCAATTTAGGGGCTTCCTTCTTACCTTGGGCCATGATATTCCCTTAGCAGGACACCTGGGCCAGAACAAGACTTGGGACAGGCTTGTCCCTCACTTTCACTGGCCCCATAAGTCAGAAGATACCAAGGAGTTTTGTCGCACCTGTGTTACCTGCCAAGCCAGTGGCAAATCAGGTGGCACAACAGAGACCCCCCCTTATACCACTACCTGTGGTGGGGGTACCCTTTGAAAGAGTGGGGATGGACATTGTAGGACCAATAGACCCCCAAACAGCATCTGGGCACAGATTTACACTGGTGGTAGTGGATCATGCCACCAGGTATCCAGAAGCTATTCCTCTGAGGACCACAACAGCTCCTGTTGTGGCAAGGGCCCTACTTGGAGTTTTCTCCAGAGTGGGGTTTCCAAAGGAGGTTGTCTCTGGCAGAGGTGCAAACTTCATGTCAGGATATTTGACTGCAATGTGGAAGGAGTGTGGTGTCAACTATAAGTTCACCACCCCCTATCACCAATGGGCTTGTCGAAAAATTCAACAAGACCCGCAAAGGGATGATAAAAGGGTTACCTGAAAAGCTGAGGCGAAGATGGGACATCCTTTTACCCTGCCTTCTGTTTGCTTACAGAGAGGTCCCACAAAAGGGGGTTGGCTACAGCCCTTTTGAGCTTTTGTTTAGACATCCTGTAAGAGGACCCCTATGTCTTGTGAAGGAAGGATGGGAGTTACCTCTCAAAAAGCCTAAGCAGGACATAGTGGACAATGTACTTGGTCTCCGCTCCAGGATGGCTGAGTATATGGAGAAGGCTTCCAAAAACCTTGAGGCCAGCCAAAAACTTCAGAAAGCTTGGCATGACCAAAAGGCTGTGCTGACTGTGTGCCAGCCAGGACAGAAAGTGTGGGTGTTGGAGCCAGTGGCCCCAGCAGCACTCCAGGACAAATGGTCTGGACCCCATACAATAGTTGAACAGAAGGGAGATGTCACCTACTTGGTGGATCTTGGGACTCCCAGAAGCCACCACAGGGTGCTTCATGTCAATAGACTTATAGCATTTGTCGACAGGGCAGACATGGTCTTGCTCATGGCTACAGATGAGGGGCAGGAAGAAGAGATTGACCTTCTCCCAGACCTGCTTACTCAAAACCCCGATGATGGTTCAGTAGAGGGTGTAGTCTTTGCTGACAGCCTCTCTGAACATCAGCAACAGGACTGCAGACAAGTTCTTCAGTCCTTCAGACATCTGTTTTCCCTGACCCCAAGTCAGACAAGCTGGTGCACCCATGAGGTGGACACTGGTGACAGTCTGCCTGTCAAGAGTAAAATCTACAGGCAACCTGATCATGTCAGGGACTGAATTAGGACAGAGGTCCATAATATGTTGGAGCTGGGAGTTATTGAGCCCTCAAAGAGCCCTTGGGCCAGTCGAGTAATCCTGGTGCCAAAACCTCACACCCAAGATGGTAGGAGAGAGATGAGGTTTTGTGTGGACTACAGAGGTCTCAATGCTGTCACTAGGACGGATGCCCACCCCATCCCCAGGGCAGATGAGCTCATTGATAGATTGGCTTCTGCTAAGTTCTTGAGCACATTTGGCCAGACAGCAGGCTACTGGCAAATCAGATTAGCTGAGGATGCAAAAGCCAAGACACCATTTTTGACCCCAGGAGGACATTATCAATTTGTGGTAATGCCCTTTGGTTTAAAGAATGCACCTGCCACTTTCCAAAGGCTGGTGAATCAAGTTCTCACTGGACTGGATGACTATTGTGCAGCTTATCTAGATGATATTGCTGTCTTTAGCTCCACCTGGGAGGATCACCTGGTCCACCTGAGGAATGTTTTAGAGGCTCTGCAGAAGGCAGGCCTCACTATCAAGGCCACTAAGTGCCAGATAGGGCAGAGCAAGATTGCGTACCTGGGCCACCTGGCAGGTGAGGGTCAGGTTTAACCACTGGAGAGCAAAATCCAGACCATCAGAGACTGGACTCCTCCAATCACCCAGACACAGGTCAGAGCTTTCTTGGGCCTGTCTGGGTACTACAGGAAGTTTGTTAAAAACTATGGGTTCATTGTGACACCACTGAATTATTTAACTTCCAAAAAGATGCCAAAGAAAGTTCAGTGGACAGTTAGCTGTCAAAAGGCATTTGATGACCTGAAGCAGGCCATGTGTACTGCACCGATTCTGAAAAGTCCAGATTACTCCAAAGAGTTCATAGTCCAAACAGATGCTTCTGAGTTGGGTGTGGGAGCTGTACTTTCACAACTGAATACAGATGGTCTAGACCAGCCCATTGCTTTCATAAGCAGAAGGCTGACCCCTAGAGAGAAACGTTGGTCAGCTATAGAGAGGGAGGCCTTTGCTGTGGTTTGGGCCCTGAAGAAGCTGAGGCCATACTTGTTTGGCACTCACTTCAAGATTCAGACAGACCACAAGCCCCTCCTATGGTTAAATCAGATGAAGGGGAAAATCCCAAACTTCTTAGGTGGTCCATTTCCCTACAGGGAATGGACTTTACAGTGGAACATAGACCTGGGACTGACCATGCCAATGCAGATGGACTCTCCCGATATTTCCACTTAGAACATGAAGACTCAACTGGTCAAGGTTAGTGTAATGTCCCTAAGTTTGGGGGGGGTTGTGTAGGAGAGTAGGGTCTGCTTCCTATGGTCACCCCCACGTTTTCCTTTTGCCTTACTGGTTTTCGACTTAGATGTGGCTGTGGGCCTGCTAATCAGACCCACCGCCCAGATGCACTTTCTCTAAATTCACACCATAAACTCTAGGTACATCCACAATTGGGAATTGGTTCATTTTATCAGCCCCTGTAGAAGTGAACCCTAGGTACTCAGGGCATAGGTGTAACCAAGGCCTACCAGGGGCTGCAGCATGTATTATGCCACCCCTGGCTGGCCACTCAAACTGACACAAATGGCTGATCACTCAGCTGGGGCAAGGTCATGTAATCACCCCTTGCTTAGGTATAGTATTCCTATATCTACCCTTATATATAGACACACAGTTACCTATAAGTCACTCCTATGGCAGGCCTTAACAATCCTGGAGGCAGAGTGCTTGGTTATGTGTGATATGGTGCTCTAGCATGAGCTGAGCCTGTCTGCAGCTTTCGGAACCATGTCCTTATAGCTGTTCTATGATATTGGCATACCATATACTCTTAAGTGCATTATAATCCACGCGGTTGAATGCTAACTTTGGTTTGGCTTTATCTAAACATGTCGTGTAAGGTGTCATACGCTTTGGAATACTACCCCCTCGCAAATTCTGGCGACGGGGGTAGCATTCCACCCTTCTAGAGGGAGAAGACATGTTGTTGCTGACTATCCCGGTTAAAGTTAACCAGAGCCCCAGCGTCACAAAATGGACGCTGCTGCCACAGACACAAGTCTGACCTCCTGCTGCTGGGAGTCCTTCCAATCACGGAGGTTTGGACATTATGTTTCCTGCCTGAATGAGACACTGCCTGGGGCACACTAGGTGCTCCATGCATACCCCAGTTCAAACTAGTTGCTGGGGCACTCCAGCCCCAGCTCTGACGCGAAACTGGACAAAGGAAAGGGGGTGTAACCACCCCCCTTCCTGGTCCCACCCATAGGAGGGACCTAGACAGTAATCCAGCCCCTTTTAGTTGTATAAAGGTAGGAGCTGAGTCCTAGGACTTTAGATTAATCCTGAATTGAAACTTGACACGAAATCTGGACCTTCGACATTCTGCTGAAGCTGAAGACTGAAGAATCTCCCTTGTGGCCAAGGAGTGACCACCCTGGGCAACCAGGCACCATCCAGCAAATCAACGGCTTGCTTTGTCGATGCTCCCGCTGGGACCCGAGCACAGAGCCTGACAAGACCCAGACTTCCAGACCTCTCTGACCATCTCTTCACGTCTGCAGCATAGCTGAGATCCGTGGAGGCGACGAGACACGTGGGACCGGACATCTTGAAAAGTCCACGACTTGCTAACTGTGCAGCTCATGAGGTATCCTCGCAGCTGTGCGCTGGGGATTGAGAAGCCCCGAATCCGAGCTCCACCTGCACCGAAGATCAGCCCTCCACACTCCACGAGTTCTGCCTGGGGCCCTTCTGCTTGTGTTCTGCTCGACGCGTTGTCCGGTTGCTGGCCCGTTGGCTAGTAGCCTCTGTGACGACAATCCTTTTGAATCAACTTGCTGGTCTGGTTGCTCCAGACTGGCCCTTGCCTCCCTGCAAAAGTGAGGCACCTCAGACCTTGCTGGTCTGCATCAGGAACCTTCTTTGAATCCTGCGTGGGTTGCCTTTGCCAAGGCTTGTTGACTCCAATCCGGTGGTCGACCCCTCCATCTGCGAGAACCTTTGTGGGACAGCTCCTCTCCAGCATCTGGTCGTCCTCGACGCCTCCTGGTCCGCGTGGCTGAAGAGACAAGCTTCACGGCAGCACCTGATTGCTCCTCTACGTTGTCTGGTTTCTTCCTGGTTCCACCCGGTTATTGGCTAGTGACCCACACTCTGTCCCCTCTGCTTTCAGGTCCTCTTCTTCCTTGATCCACCCTTGGATCCACCCGGACATCTTCCTCCTGGTCGCCTGCAGCATCTTTCTTCACAGGCTCCATAGGCTTCAACGGCGAAACCCGACACATCTTCACACCTATGCACCCGCTTCCTGTGGGTGAGCTAACGCGAGTACTTCGGTACTCCCAAGGGTATTGACTCTCCAAGTGTCTAGGTTTTTAGTTGTCTCCTCCTAGCTAAACCGGAAGTGTCCTAAATCCTTCTTTTTCTAACTTCTAAGTTCCCATTGACTTAACATAGACTCACGCGTGTGTGTAAGACACTGCACGCGCCGCCTGTGGGCCTCCTACTTCTAATCTAAGGTTCAGATAGTGTAGCCCCAGCGATTCCCCAGGCCCTAGGCCTTTCCTTTTCTCGTGACGTGGTACTTATACCACTTTCTTAATATATGGTTTGCTTCGCCCCTAGGGCCTAACTGTAATTTGTGCAACTTAACGTATTCTGACTAAGTAACTTGTTATGTGCTTTTGCCTCTGATCTCATAAAGAGTTCAGAGGAGTGTGTTAGTGAATAAATACATATATATATTATATATATCCTGTGTGGTGTCCTTTCATTTGGTATTCAAGGGGTTACATATGGTAAAACAGCTGGCTTTACACGCCCTCAAGAGTCTTTTAGCCTAAGACTGTTCTGCCCACGCTACCACTAGGATAGCTGGTATATAAGGTTGACTTACAACCATCACCATAAGGGTTGTTTGGACTGGTACAAGGTGTTCACTAGAATAGTGAACATCATATACCAGGCCAAGTTCTCACAGTTACTACACTAAAGCTTCAACGGTACCTGGGCCCAATAATGATAACTTACTTCCTATAAAAAATCTGACAGTGTGAAAAAGGAACAAGCATGGTTACTTAACACAGATACACTTAGTTAAAATCAGTACTTGCACGAGTCCATCAACCAAACAGATCCGTGATCAGCTGCGGGGTGGCCGAAGGGAACAGGGCCACACTGCCCTCGGAGTCCGAACCATGCGTCACTTCATCCTCTGAGGAGGTTTTGGTGTCTACCACTCGAGGGGAATTTGTGAAAGTGGCCGTAGCAATGATCGCCTGCGCTTTGTTCTGCCTTATCTGCTGGGAGATAACATGTGTTCGTGTAGTGGTCCAACGTGTTCTTCCACCCCTGCGTCCCGTCGAGGCTCCAGTGCGGGATTGGCCCCCTTCCTCATTTTGTGCGGCGAATTCCGCAGCGTTAGTCAGTTCCGTTACTACCAACCAGTCCTCCACGTCTCCAGGACTTTCAAGGAAATAGGCTTTCTGGTCGTGCATTATTTTTAGCCTGGCCGCGAAGAGCGGTGCATATTTTAAATTCAAGTCTCTGAGCCATCGTTTCACTGCCATTAAGCAAGACTGTTGTCTCTGTACTAACACAGTGTAGTCCGGGTATAAGGAGATTCTTGCATTTTCAAAGTTAACCGGCATTGCTTCCCTGACCTTTTGTAGCAGAGTGTACCGGTCTTGAAAGTTCAGTAGTTTTACTTTGAGGGGCCGTGGTGGGGCGCCCAGTCTCGGTCTCCCTGTGGGTATTCTATGGGCACGCTCAATGCAATATTGTGTGGAAAGTCCCTCCACCATAACATGGTCCCAAAACCACTGTTCCATATAGCCCGAGGCGTCAGACCCTTCACTTTTCTCTGGCAGACCAATCACTCGGATGCTGTTCTGCCTTGCTCTCCCTTCTGCATCCTCCACTCGTTCCAGTAGAGTGGACACCTGTGTATGTAGTTGCTTCACATCAGTTTCAGTCTGTTTCTGCCTGGGCAGAACCTCATCTAGCGACCCTGCATTGTCTTTAAATTTGTCCGCCGTTTTTGCGTGGTCCGCCCTAAGCAAATTCAGTCCAGTGGTCAGAGTCCCTATCTGGATCTCTATCGCTTTTCTAGAGTCCCTTACTTCACGCAATATGAGGTCCAATTTATCCTCCGGAACCGTAAATGAGTAGGAGGGATGCAGCTAGATGCTGGTGTAATGTCCACACTGTTCGCCAGGTCCTGAACCGGGTCCGTGCCACCCTGTTCCTGTTGTTTGGCCCTGGTACGTCCCATCACAGCGTTTTTTTGTGGCAGCCGGGCACAACCACCGCAGACCCCAAAGCGGATATTCCGTAATTCCCTCCGCTGCGGTTACACAATCAGTTTGTCTTCCGTCACAAACAGGCAGGTATACTCCACAGGTTTCCTAAGCGCAAGAATGCGATTAGGCACCCTGCGGGGTGGCGGACCGCACACCGAATAGACAAGGATCCGCACTTGCAGAGTTGCGTGAAACACAATAAGTTGCCTGCCTTGGTCCAGAACCCGCTTTATAGAAGTGCCTGCCACCTTCAGTAGTTTTGCAGTATCAGTGCTGGGCCTGGTCTTGAGGGGCCTCTCCGCCTACAGTGAGTTCCCGGAGTACTGGGACGCAGTCAGTCTCCTATTTGCACTCAGCCCAGTAGTTCACATATAGCCTGTCACAGCCAGTCAATCTGACCGTGACCCTCTACCTCACTTGTCTGTGGTACGGAAACATCCCACAGCGCGCTTCATGTGTGCTCTCGTCACCACGGCGGTATGCAGAACGATCAGCCGCATTACTATTACACATCGCACAGCCTCGCCGTTTCCGATGTGTCTTCCCAGGAGAGCCTGCAGCCTGGTCTCGCAAGCACCACCCTCGGTGTTAATACTGTATATGGCTGTTCCCAGTATGGAGCATGGGATCTTCTCCCCTTGCTGTAGTCGCTATGGTCTCTCAGGGGGGGAGGGGGGCACCACACGTGTCTCTGGGGTCGGTCCGGTGAGCCTCTCTGATGTGCTCTGCGCCTCCATCATTAGCAGCCGCTCTCGCTGCCAACAAGTGGGCACCCTCGCAATCACGGTCCACGAGGTGAGGAGCCCCTGACGGCAGCGCAGCCTGCAACACCTAGGGCCAAGTCGCCGCAAACCAGTGGAGACTCTCCGCCCCCTCTCTCCGCCTCGCCACTCGCTGCAGGGGAGAGGGCATGCAGCAGGTCCCGCCGACACTCCGGTTATCTGTTCCCAACTTCTCCCACAGGGACTGCCAGACAAGAGGGGAGGGGGGCTCGGGGACAAGGGCCGTCACAACGTCCCGCACTCACCGACGCACCGTGTCCACTGAACCTACCCCCTCCGCCGCTGCTCTGTCTGCTCATGGGTCCCCCAGGCTCTCCACCCCAGGAATTAGCACAGTCTGTGGACCCTCTGCCACCTCGCCGCAGTCTGCATCGTCCTCAGCACATCGATGGGTCGTAACGGCGCTCCACCTCTCCCTTCACTACAGGCCCAAGATGGCACCCCTCGGGATCCGCAGCAGCGGGTCTACATCGCACAGCGACCAATGTCTGGGATTAGCATGGTCTCTGTTGTCATCGCCGGGTTTCCCGGCTGTTCCGACAGCAGTATCTCGCTGTTTGTCCTCAACTTCCCATGTTTGGCGGGTTTATTACAGGATGTTTGGCCACGCTGGTCCGGAGCTCATCTACAAGACAACCGCCATGCTCGGGGCTTAGCCACGCCTCTCCTGATCATTCAACATAATATAGCTTCCATTTGAAAGCTGCCTAAAAATTGGATCTATCACTGCAGCTGGAGAACCTTGCAGGTGGCAGGATAAGTTGGTCGAAGAATTATCGCAGGCCCCGTGTAAGTTAATACCCTGACATAAAAGTGTACAGCTTTGTGCGTTTTTGCAGTTTGTACTTCTTTACCACCACTCCAACATTTGTGTGTATATGGTAAATCCCAGGTCGTCTTGATGTATTCTTTACCCAACCTTTCATATACGCTTGCTGGTATATGTTTCAAACAATACTGAAAATGGAAAATTGTGACAGGCAGAGTGATTGTTTTGTGTATTATCCATTATATTGCTGGTTTCTCAGAAACAGTTAATGGTAATCTTTACAGTTTTTCAATTCTCAGCACCGTATAGTCTGCTCCTCTTTGTGCCAAAATGATTTGTTTAACTGTAAGGTTAAATTGAGAAAACAATGACGTCGTGTTGATTCGACGCCATGGCACATAGCCAGAACGAGGATTTTGTAATGTCCAGCCTAAAAGCATTATAGATCGCAATTGTGACTGACCATGTTGCAACATGACCAAGTCTTGTTCCATTATGTCTATGGCAGAGGATACTATGCTGTCCAAAGAATATATTCTGGATGACAGGGTCGTTAACCCATTGTCAACTACAGAGAGAGATTTCTCTAAATTAATACAAAAAGTTTCTCGTATTCGTTCTGCAGCCTCTGCTTGTGTCGTTTTCCACGCTTCATTCTAAAGAGCATAGATACCGGCGTATATAAAACGTTTATGATGTGGTTTTGCCGGTCCTTGCAAGAAGTCCCTCAAATTAACGCCATCTTTAAGTAAAGGTAAGTGTTGTTTTACCACTTTTAGTGTAGACTTTTGTAGCCACTCAAGGCACAGTTTTCCTACACTGTATGTTGTTACTATCCCTGGATGTTGTTCCGCGTTTTGGATAACAATTTTATGAGGAGTTTGGTAAGGGTCCCAAGAGGTACCCCCCTAATTCCTCTTGAATTGGATCTAAATGTCAAAAGAACTGACCACTATACCATAATCCGCCCACTGATGCTTTGGGTCAGATTGTGGCGGGTACCCGAACTGCAGGATTACAGGGATGGCCTAAAGGAAATCATGGAGTATGGCAACTCACTAACTATTCCATGGCTAAAACATGTTAAAACTTGGCTCACTGAAATAGGTTTAAATCACTTCTGGGAGAATCCGGAACATTTACCATCTAATCCGAAATTAATACTAAAAAGGGCATTTTGGAGTTTCATGGTTAACAAGGCAATAAATGTTTCGGCTGCTGGAACCCTGGTAACAAATTTTCTCAGCTTCAAGGATGAGCCCTTATTTGAGACCTTTCTTGATGAGATAGTGCCCCCCCTTGCCAAAACCCTATTCCTAAAACTTAGGTATGGTAATTTGTTAACCAATTCAACCTTAGCACGATGGTCAAGGAGGCCGAATGCTCCACCCTTGGAGGCTGATGAATTTTGTGCCATGTGTGACTGCAGCCAGATTGAAATTGAGACTCACATGTTTTTCTTTTGCCCCGCTTATGCATCACCCAGAATAAGATGGATTAAACCACTATGCTTACTGTTAAGTCTGAGATCATGTAACCAGGCCCTAAGAATACTAAAAACTAATACAAACCAAGTAATAATATTTAGTGTTAGTCGATTCTTACACTCAATCTTTTTCCTAAGGAAAAAAAGGGACAACAGTTATAAATGAAGTATATCCCCAAAATAGAATTAGCAGGTGACCTATTAATTAAGGGAGGATATTTGGTATATCCCAAAGGTTGTGCTCAGTTTTGTTTTATTTGTGTAAGATATGTATATTTTTTGATGTTTTAATTTTTTTTTTATTATATACAAAAATGTTTTAATTAATGTAATGATTTGTGCTTGACTCTTTCATGGCATTTATGCCAAAATAAATAAATAAATAAATAAATAAAGTGTTGTTTTACCACTTTTAGTGTAGACTTTTGTAGCCACTCAAGGCACAGTTTTCCTACACTGTATGTTGTTACTATCCCTGGATGTTGTCTCTGGACTTATCTTGGATCTGGCCTAGTA
Organism: Lissotriton helveticus; assembly: GCF_964261635.1. Taxonomy (NCBI): domain Eukaryota; kingdom Metazoa; phylum Chordata; class Amphibia; order Caudata; family Salamandridae; genus Lissotriton; species Lissotriton helveticus. Next base: position 509,978,296 of record NC_136068.1, on the reverse strand, counting down.
AATGTGAACCCTTGTGTCTTATTCAGGAATCTATCTTGACAGTTATTTGTATCTGTGGGCCAGATTAACCATTTTTTTCAATCAGGATCAGTTCTGCTGTTAAGTAAAATAGTTTTTACGTTGACCACCCCCTCTGTAGTGTTCTTACTATCAAGTATAGGTGTAGGTAGGGATGGATTGTTTAAATCTTTTATCTTAGCTAGGCCAAGACAAGATGTCTGCTGAACAGTGTCATTCAAAAACATTATTTGTTCTGGGATGATGCAGGCTCTGAATAAAGCTTCTAATCTCTGTACCTGTCAGTCTTTTGTGCCCACAGACAGTTTTTGTCTCAATGTTGTCTTTCCAAAAGTCAAAGCCTAAAGTAGACAGCTGAGCATAAAAGGCCGCAAAATAAATTTGCTTGGAATTTGTCAACATACTTTTCATTCCTGTCTTATTAACATTTTTAAAGTAAAATGTTTCTGTATTTGAGACATTAAAACCTGAAGAGTAAGTCAATTTGTCATAAAATGTTTTTGAGCTACCCTTTGGCGGTGTTGGACAATGTTCCCAGTGATTATAAGTATAAACATTTCTAGGATTTGTAGATTTATGCAAAAAATGATGACCATAGTGATTATAACAGTACATTTGTTCATAATCTGATGAACTTTCTAAGTATTCATGATTTGTAAATTTTGCACACATTTCTAAGTCTGACATCATATTCTTAACAGTCTCAAAGTCCCAATCATCAGAAAAGGTACTGGGTGAAACAAAGTCACTCAAGGAAACCTTGAATTGGTGTAGAATCTTCAACAGCTCTGCAGGACCGAAGATGTCATAATCAGTTCTATCCCAAGCTATACCACCAGGTATAGGAACGGCTGTGATGTTCACTGATGACAACTCTCTTTGTTCACGATGAGATGATTTGTGTGGCTTGAGCAGTAAGTTGATGTTCTTACTTGCTGTGTCCTTTTTACTATATCTTCCATTGATCTGCATCCCCAAAGTTAATACCAGAGTCAACCAAAGTAGAAGAAAAAGTACCCAACACAATCCAAACTTCAATCCATGGTAAAACCAGATAAGTCTTTTCCAGTTGATGAAAAAGTTCTGTTGCTTGTTCTTTAAAAGTTATTTTTGCTGGTGACGCTTCAGGTTCACTGGGATCCTCTGAAAATTTGTAAAATAGCCAGAGGCAGTCCTGTCAATTGTAGGGATAGCTTCAGGATTTGATAAAATCGCTGGAACTACTTGATCACTTGTCCTATTAATATACTCCGATGCTATATCATTGTAGACAGGTGTTTCTTGACGGACTTATTTGGGTCTCAAGAGGTACAAGTTCCATAGTCCTTTTTTTCGCACTGCAGATTCTTCAAAGGTGATGAGTCTCTCAGTTTGAACCTCTTGGATAGTAGCCAGATTTGGTCATCTGCTACATCTTTGGAGCCCACTTGGCCTACTGCTTATGATCGGCCACATGATGTGGTTTTACCAAGTCGATGGATACGAACCTGTTCTTTTTTCTTCCAGCAAGGGGCGGCAGTAACGCTGTTCTGACTAGATCCCCAATCTTTGGAATCCAGGTAGGTCTTGCTTGGTCGTTGGCTTCTGCAATGTGTTGCTTTGACTTTTCCTTGTTTCATTTAAGTCCTGCAAAACAGCCAAACGGTCTTTGATATCAAAAGGTTTTTGTTCTTCCACTGAAGTGTGACGATCAAGGTCCGGGACAATCATTCTAGTTCCAAAAAGGATTTCATATGGAGTGATTCCACCCAGAGAACTTCTTGGCAGATTGTTAAGACTACGTTGGACACTTATTAGATGTTTGACCCACCAGTCACCCGAGCCTAATACCCTAGCCGTTATAGATTGCTTTATGTCTCGGTTTTTTCTCTCCACAACCGAATTTCCCTCAGGATGGAATGGACTACAATACCGCAATGCAACGCCCAGATTGGCCATGGCCTCCTTGTAAGCCTATGAGCTAAACGCAGGACCCTGGTCAGAATGTAGCGTGCCGACTGCGTATGTGCCGATATGACTCGCAAATCTTTTATAACAGTTCGAGCGTCAGCCGAGCGCTGAGGCCACATCCAAATCAATCTTGTCTTAATAGGTGTGGGACCGTGTTTGTCCATAGGGACCTCTGCGTGTAGATAGTCTAATGCTGTCTAACAATGGTGTCTGTACTGTGCCGGCTACCCTGTAGCTAGGTATTTGGCGGCATTCTCTGCTGCGATCTCTGTTGCAGTCATGCAATTAATCGCAAATTCGTGAATGTGGGAATTCATCCCTGGCCACCAGTACATCTCCTTCAATTCAAGTATAGATTTAGAGATCCCTTGATGTATCAGACCCTCTCCGAAATGTGCTTCGTGTATCAAAGCTACTCTACGTCTCCTGTTTGGAATTACTCTATCCCACACTCCAGGAATTTGAGCAAAAGGAACGGAGTTTGCATCAATTATGTATAAATATTCGAGTGGATAATTTTGAGGTAACGCTGCACCGCTGCCTTTGCTTGTGGCATTGACAGCTAGCATTATTACGCCATCTATTTTCATTTTTGAACAAGTGATTGCAGCTATGGAAGCCGTTTGCAAAGCTGCCTTCGCAGCTTAATCAGCCAATGAATTCCCTGCAACGTGAACGCCATCACGTTGATGACTCAGTGTATGGATCACATGAGTCTTTTGTAGTTCTTTTTCTAACTGAACTACTTGTTCCCAAAGCAACTTATGCTTGATTGTGCCACCTTTTGCATCTTTGAAACCGTTTTGAATCCAGTTCTGCAAGTATTCATTGTAGGATTGAACGCAGTAATAAGAATCGCACACTATGAGTGTGGGGAATTTGCGATTGGTATTTTCAAGCGCCATCTTGAATGCTTGTAGTTCAACTCGCTGAGCTGTACAATCTCCGAGAGATTGTGTTTTAGTGACCATAGGTCGGAATTTACCATAGCGCCAGCTACCTTTAACGATCCCACACTCAGCACTATAGGCTTGTTTACCCCCAATTGCGGGCTGTGCTGATCCATCTGTATAAATTATACATTCGTACTTTTCTAGAGGCAGAATCTCAGTGGGCAGAGGACATTCTTGCTCGTATTGTAGAAATTCTTGTGTTTTCAAATATGGGTCGAAAACGTATTTAACGTCTGTTGCAGCAAGAGAGTTAACCCATTGTATCCATCTCAGATGTACAGCCTTCCCATTTGGAATGCTAGCTTTCGTCACTGCTTCTAAAGCAGGTACAGGAGTAATGACCATTATGCGTTTTTCCTGTGCGAGGATTCTCTCTTTTGCTACTGGAGTTTGAACCGCTGTCAGAATTTTTTCTGCAGAGGTGAATTTCATTTCATCTTGTGTGTACAAGTGTGATTTATAAGCTATTTGTACTTTTTCTCCTTCATTAAAGGTTAAGTACGTGAATACGCATCTTCCTGGAATGATTCGGATTACAAGGTTGCGTACGTTTACGCAAGTCTGTAAATGTGTTGTTGCTAACATGTCTGTTTGTACTGAACGCAAAATTTCTGTGTGTTTTTGAGTCCAATTAACTGTTTTCAAATGAGGTTTGATGAATTCGTAGAGCGGTTTAACCCTTTCTGCGTAATTTAGAATGTAAGTTCTTCCAAAATTCAGGAAACATAGAATCGACTGTAAGTTTTGCAGCGTTTTTGGAGGTTGGAGCAGCGCACATTTCTCTAGAAAGTTTGCTGTCAGAATTTTGCCTTCACTTCATAACTCGTATAGTAGAAAAAGGACGTTTAAATGGGCAATTCTTGATTTCTTGAAACTGAATTTATACCCTTCAGAGGTAAATCCAAGTATTATGGTATTCACTCTGTTCAAGTTCCTGTCCAAGTCATCGTCTGTTAGATATCGACATAAGATAATGCCTCATTATCATACGTTTGTAGTAACTCTGTTACTCTGGCTGAAAATAATTCTTGAATCCCTGGGGGGTGAGACGCTGTGTCCCCATGATTGAGAAAGCGGTCAAGTACCTACTTTCTTGTGCAATGTTTTGGCAGAAAAAAACATTAGAGATATCTAAAGTGGTTTTATATTTTTTACGCACAATGTTATTCATTAGTGCTGCACTGTGTGCATTTTGTACTGCAAAAGTTTTGCAACAAGAGTTTAGATGTCTGTAATCCAACACCAGACAATATGTTTTGTCTGGTTTGGAGACAGGAAACAAAGGATTGTTCATGGACAAGGTGCATGTTTCAATCACCCCTTGGTATGGTGAGGGGAATCCTCATCCCATCCTACATGATTTTTGTATAATGCTGGAACCTGGGCTACACCATTTTCTGGCATAAGTATATTTTTTATGAATTGGAATATGATTGGAGAAGGCTGGCATAATGATGTCTTCGCCATGTGAGCACTCCCTGACAAATTCAGGTGGCCAGTCTTGTTCAGCTAGAAGAATGTCATAACCCTTAGAAAGCTTCTAGTTATATCCTCCTCCATTCAGAGTGTTGCTTCATATAACTTATGGGTTACACTAACCCTGGTATCAGCAGTTTCAACTTGGATGTATTCATTCAAGTCCACTGTCTTCAGATGATCCTTAAAGATCTTGCGAGCTACGGTTACTTCTGCTGCGCTGTCCAACATTGTCTGAGCCCACTCCCTGTTCTTGAGTTGTGTCCTCAAGATCCTCGGCATGTCTGATTTTTAGACCAGCTACCTTCTTTTTGGTGAATTGAGTTTTCTTATTTTTTGGAACGTGTTGATCGTCTTTGGACGTCACCCGTTCTTCTTTCTGTTCTGACCGTCCTCTTCTTTCCAATTTCTGTGAGGAAGTCTGAAAGGTACGAAAGGAACGTGTACCAGTGTACTCATATCTATCAGGTTTTTTTCAAATTATCCCTATTCCTAAGGTTATACCTCCTTTCAGAGGGCATCTGGGGAGACCTACCTCGGGATTGAGAACGCTTCTCTTTAGAAGTTTGTTTAGTGTTCTCTCACTTCTTTTTAGGAACAGTGAGATTGATTTTAATAAAGACCTTCTCAGGACTTCCAGTTAGTTGTGGTTCAACTGGTGTCCCACCCAAACTGTCTCTACTTAGTTCTTCATAGGATTTTTCAATTATTCTGACCAGTTCGTATCAAATTCTCTTAATTTTTGGCGGATTGCCACAGATGCTGCTTCACCTTTAATATTAGCTAATATTATTGTTGAGACCTGTTTGAAATCTTCCAGTAATTTCATACCCAGATTTAAAGCAGGCTCCGCCCCGTATTCATTTTGAATCCGTTTCAGGACGTCTGGTATTACCGCCATAGACGGAACACCATGTGTTTTTGTGTAGATTGCAGCAAAGACTGTACCCCAAGTGTCACAGTCCTCCAGGTGTGGTGCGATCCCCATTGGTAAACAGATTGTTAAAATCCGGTGTTTCTCATGAGGGGTAGTATACTGCCTCGATTTGAGTAATTTTTGGAACTATCCAGAATGGAATTTGTTCGCGTTTTTTGGGCAATTTACCAATGACTGATTGTATAGTCTGTGGTGTAATTTTATTTGTGTTCCCCGGGTAAGGGGTTTGTTGTGGAATCCTTATTGGAGGCTGGACTGTTAGAGTCTGCATGACATATTGAACCAATTGTCTATGGATTTTGATTAGTTGTTTTAGTTGAACTAATAGTTCTGTATCTGACATTTCTTCAGTGGCAGGATGTGGTGTATAGCTGGCTAATACCGCCCATGTAGCTCATGGTCTTCCTAACGGACCGAGCCTGGTAATGTGATTATGATGTTGTAGGGCGCCTTTAAACCAGAGCGCATGTTCTTGGTATGTTGGTGGAATTTCAGCATCCTCGAAAGGAGTGTACTCCGTTGGAGGTTCCTCCTCTTTGTAGAAGTGAAACACATGTGTTACTGGATTTGCTTAAGGGAAGATAATCCATGAATAGAATACCTCTGTCGGCCGATATTCATTTGCCTCTAAGACAACAATCACCCTACCACCTCTTGGTGATAAGCCATTTGTTATAAGTTTTAATGTGATGGTTTTCCTTAAATTTTCCGTGATGAATATAGCATCCGGGTCACTCTCTTGGAAACCTGTAACTTCTAAGCCTGGTTGGGCTGCAGCTTCTGCAGCTCTACCGGTTTGGTTTTTAGTCATTTTGTTGGCTGAAAGTTTGCAGAGCAAGTTTCAAGGAAACAAAGATAAGGTGCACAATATTTTGGAACAGTGTATCCTTCAACGTTGAATAAACCAAAAACTAATACATAGGATTTTCGTCCTACTCAGTTATGGCAGATATTTTATCCTTTCACCCACTCCAGACATCTATTGGAGTATTTTACGGGGAAAAGGGGTCTCTGTGAAAAGCACGACTGAGTTACTCTAGTATCTAGCGTTAAATTAGTGCCTTGCCAAATGTTGGGCGCCATGTAGTGTAGTTCCTATATTCCCAATAGGCTCTGCGCAATTGAATAATAATATATCCTATAGTTTAGACTTAGGACTGAGGTCAACTAGGTCTCTATCGAATATATTAAACTTAATGGTGAGTGCCAGCTATAGGTCACTAGAAACTTTCTCAAATTCACAAGAAGGGATTCGTTTCTGACAACAGCATAAACATGACAACTTTGTTTCCCAAGAATAAGAAATATATCTCTAGAGTCATGGAAACAATAGATAAGTATTTCACTAGTCAATCGTGCATTCTTCGTTTCAACAGAGGTGCAGAGAAATAGAGATTCGGGCGTTTTCAATAAAACGGTTTATTGAACAGTCTTCTTTCTCATGCAAGTAAACTGAACTTCTACAATCGTAATGCAGATTGTAAAGTATAATGCGTACAGCGAGAATAGTATTATAAAATAATACTGTAAGAGCATTGTATGGTTTCTAAGCCAGATAAAAATACATACATAAATACACAGGCTAAAATACTCAACTGGTGCTTTCTAAAATACGCCTACCCCAATGTACCTAACCTAAGTCTAGTACGCTGGAAGAAGTAAGTATTGTGTAGCATAGGTTTAGTTTTTCTTTGCCAGGAATCTATCCAAGATTTCTCTTAGGTTCTAATCTACTCCGTACCTTAGTTTAGAATGAAGGAGGTCTGGTATCCCAGTCTCACGACTCGATTTCCCAACACCCAGCAAGGGGAGCTTGGAAACACTGGAGCTGGATTCTCAGCGAGAGAAAGGACAGCTTCTCGATCAGTGCGTCAGCTGGAGGGTCGGCTTCCTTCAGCACTTGCTGTAGCGAGCTGCGTCGGGCAAGTAGATAGTCGAACTGCTCCGAAACACCGTGTCTTGCTAGAGCAAGTGAAGGCATATTTATACCTTGAAGGTGCCTAGTTTGACGTAAATTCGGGCATAATAACGTCAGTAAAGAACCCCAAGGGAATAGTAGTTCTTTGTAAAGTACATGAGTTCTTGGACAAATCAATATTCAAGCAAGGGGAGGTCCCTGACTGCTTAAGCCGATTTTCCAAGAAATCATTGTGACGTTTTAGTACAGGTGGAAGTAGTCACGCCTGTATTTGGACTGCATGGGCTATGTCTAAATAAGGGAATGATTTCTATGCCTATATAAGGGCAATGTGAATTCTAACTATATAAGGGCATGAATCGGGAAAATTCACTCAGATCCTAAAACGCCATACGACAGGCCCCCCATAATCCACTGCAGTATATCTGGAATTCATTCTAGAAGTACTTGGATCTGATTTATTTGCTACAGAAAGGGTGCTTTTATACAGTTTGTCCTTGAACAGTTAATATACTAAGAAGTATCTGTAACGTTCACTATGGGGCAACAGGCAGCCTCTCTGGGTACTGGCAATTCTTTACAATGCCAACCCACGAGAGTTATATTATGTTCTTCCATATAAAAATGATCACAATATGTGTTGTTATCACAGCCAGGGTAACCCTCAACCTGTGGTTTTCGGTGGTACAAAAATAGTCCGGGATTAACAAATCCGAGCATTCCCATTACCTCCATGAATTGTGGTGGCGAGTGTAGGTGTAGTTAACAAGTGACAATGGGTATGCAGTCCAAAGGCTAGTGACAGATAGGATAGGATAGCAGGCGGTCACCTTCCCAAAGAATCTCCTATGAGTTTTCATAAACACGTTATTCGTGGCAGCCCTCCGATTGCGTCTCAGGGAAAAGTGATCATCTATGTTGAGTGTGGTTACACTATGTGTACCTTCTAGGAACCATGATATCCCACATACTATTATTACCACCATTACCAGAACAATGACACGCGCAATTTTACTTTGTATATACCAAATCATACTACGTTGTCTAGGGACAATTGGCTGATCCTCCTCATTAATTTGCCTATCAAAAGGATGCATAATGAAACAAAAGAAGAAGCACAAAAATGATAAGTAATGAAAGGGTTCCCAGTGTCCGTCAGAGCCTCACTGGTACTAGCTGTTATCGTCCATCAGTTGGCGCTCTTGAGAACCCGCGGTGGAGCTTGCGCGGTCCTATGCTCTTTCCTAATCTATGCCACGTTGATTATGGTGGTATACTTTTCACAGTATACTTTCCTGACTAATGTTCAAACAACAAGAGCAAAACAGATGCAACTGTTTCGTTTATCCACTCCCTGCTACCCAGTACTTTCCTACCTTGTGCAGTCCATCCCTAGTCTTTTTTGTTCTTGAACTCGGTGGTCCACAGCCGAAGACATAAGTTATACCAGGCAGCTCCAGGCACTGCATGATCACTGTTCAAAGGTTCCTGTATAGCGCGTATTTCTGGTGGGACAGCCTCATTTAAAACATCGTTGCTCTCTTTGTCTGTTTGTGTCCAAACCAACTTTGCATCACTAAAAGGCACGAATCTGTAAACCTGCTCACATTCAGCTTCTCCTATTCCCTCCTCGACCCACTGGTCATAAGGCAACGGCAAAGGTATTCTTTTGCAGTGGGTCGCGCACACTCAATTATTTTGACTAGCAACCTCTACAGCCCTCTGTGTAGCCAGAAAGACTTGCTCAGGACCTTTCCATCTGGGCTCCAGATTTTTTTCCTCCGGAAATTTTGGATTAGAATGAAGTCCCCAGGCTGGATACTGTGGCCAGGACCCTCTGGCTTAGGAGGTAAGGCATATTGGAACTGTTGGTGTATAGAACGCAAACTTGCCATCAATTGCCCAAGGTGATCAAGCAATACAGGATATTTAATATTGGAAAACCTTCTCGGCATAGGGACCCCCCAGACATTTGCTGGCCAGCCAAAGACAATGCAATAAGGGTGCAAGCCTATTCTAGAATGTGCTGTGGTCCTAGTGGACAAAAGGGCCAAAGGAAGAACATTTGGCCATTGCAACCCTGTTGTCTCCTGAATTTTTGATTATACTTCTTGACCAACCCGGCTGAGTACGGGTGATTGGCGGCATGGAATTTTTGTTCAATATGCAAGCCTTCACATATTAGCTTAATCACTTTCCCATTAAAATGAGAGCCATTGCCGCTCCAAATAACTCTGGGCATTCCGAAATGCTGAAAGAATTCTTTAATATGCACCTTTGCTGTTGTGGTAGCCATATTGTCTTTAGTAGGGTAAGCCTCCATCCATTCACTGAATGCACATATGACCACTAAAACATACTTGAGATTGTTACAACGTTCTAGCTCAATGAAATCCATTGAACGGACTTTAAAGGGGAATGTAGGTCGTGCAAAGTTGCCAGATGATGTGGGGGAACCTTTCCCAGGATTGTGCATCAAACAAATCATACAATTTTTCACTAAGTGTGCAGCTGTTTTGGAAATATTATCATAACACAAACTGGGGCCAATAGTTTACAAATACCTTTTGCACTGATATGAGCTGGGCCATGAGCCATAGTAACCACAGAGAGTACGTATGCATCAGGTAACATCCATTTCTGCTTTCCGGACAAATCAATCCAAGACCCTTCTTCATCTAAATGTGTTGTAAACTCTTGCCACAGAGCTAATTCTTCTATCGTGGCCTCGCTTTGTATCTCCTTCACACTCTCAACTGTGTTTTCAAACATATTGTTCTCGGGAACCCATCTAGCTGGGCCTGCAACAAAAATTATCTTCATATAACTCTGAGCCGTCTCTTTGGATGTCTGATTAGTGAACTCGTTCCCTCTACTTACATTATCTGTCACTTTCTAGTGAGCACTACACTTTACAGTAGCCTTTTTCTTAGGAAGTGTTAGTGCAGATAGTAATTATGATCTCAAGTGTCCATGTTGTATTTTAGTATCTGTATCTTTGGGATCGCTTTTTGCTTGGCTGCTAAGGTTGGGACTGCGAGCTGTTGCATTTGGTCTGCTCTTCCCGTTACTTCTCGCGGAACCCGCTTCGCGGGTCCCGCTTCGTGTGGGACTGTGTTACTGCACCATTGACGACGCCAGGCTGAGGAGAAACCTACCGCACGCCCAAATCAACATCACGGGGCGGTTGCTGGAGCAGGGTTGCGAGCGAGGGTGGGCGCAGGACTACAAGTCCCAGGAGAGCCCACCCGTCTCCATTGCCAGCACCTGAGACGCTCTCCCTGCAGGCTCCTCCCCTCTTACACAGACCCTATAAATCAACAGACTGACCCCGCTGCGCGGGAGCGTGCAGGAGTGCGCCGGGAGAAGCCCGGGACAAAGGCGGGACAGTCTTAGACAGTCCGAGACTGTCCGCGACTGGACTGGGCCATATCCCTTGCCATTCAAGTAAGGAACTATTCACTATCTTATTGGGAAATTAAGTGGAGTATCCTTTTTCTCATGATATGTCCCCTCTGTACTTGTGATTGGGTATATTTTCGGCAATTAAATTTACTAGACATTTTGAGTCTGTCTGCGACTCGACCTAGCCATTCCACTTGGTTGTGAAGTAAGGAAATTTGACTGCTATTAATTTGCCACTTGTGGGAATTTTATATTTCGGTGTTCAACATGCCAAAAAAATTGCTCCCTGCGAATACTAAAACAATGGACAACTACTTGGTTCAGGTGGTTACAAAAATTAATAGCGAGAGAAGACAGTCACTGGGGCTAAGTCAGTCTCCTAATTTGCAGCTCTTGAGTCCAACTCTAAACTCCCCACTGATTGATACTACATTGCTTGACGCCCCCACTGATTTGAAAGACATTACGGTACACTCAAGTCAAAACCCTGCTGACCAAAATAGCTTCCCGCTAGTTGATACAGCAACATTAGTTGCAACTGATCAAGAAAATATTGATTCTGATCTTGAGATTAGGGTCTTCAACTCTGATGATGCCTCCTCTTCCGAGCAGGAAACTAGACCGGTAAAAACACGCAGAAAAACACAGCAAAAAAGGACAGGTCTACGTTCAGGAATGAGGAAAAAAAGGGCAACACCTCCCGGGAAAACTAAGGTCAGAACCATTGAATATGGGGATGAAAATGAAAAATGCAGCAGGGACGATGAATTGTTCCAAAAGATAGCCGATATGATAGATTCCAAAATCAAAACCATCATCAAACCTCTAGTTGCTAAGATTGACAAATTAAATGCGGAGGTAAAAAAATTGAGTGGAATCCAGAGTAAGGCTGTGGATGGGGTGGACAAACTAACAACAATAGTAATAAAAGTGGCTCAGTCAACTGAGGATAACGAGGGGAGTACTACAAAAAAGGGGAATGATTCGACGCCTTCTGCCTGTCCTGCTCAAATTTCTTCAAATAGTACCAACCAATCTCTGGCCACAGATGGTGTCCCAGTAACATCAAACATACCGCCAGTAATATGCCAGGAAATTGATCCTATTCAATTCATAGAAGAAGCATCTCCAGTGGTATTGGTGCTGGGCAATGTTCCACCTCTAGCGAATGGTCAATTGGAATCGCCAGCATCTTTGTCCAGTAAGGCACTGCATTGGTTAACAGGAAATATGCATATGGCACCAGGAGGAAAACAACAGCTTGCAGGTGAAATTAAGACAGTGAAAAGGGTCGCTTGGATTGGGAACCGACCGAAAAGGTTTACAGGAGATTGTGTGACAGTGACTTTCTCCCATCAGGCTGTATTACCCAATGTCTTAAACAATATTTTCCCGCCACAAAGAAGATCTGGGACTGTTGTCCCTCTTACTCTTAAATTTTTCTATGGCGAACAACAAAACGTAACATTCCCCAAGACTCCGGAACTTGTGTGGGACATTGTTAGAAACAACAGAGGAATAAAGGTTCCATGTAATGAATGGGGAATGGCTTTAGGAAATAGGTATGAACCTTTATCGGGGCTAAACGATTGTGATTGACTGGGTTGGGGATGTAACACTGCTTGCCCCAATCTTTTGGTGAATATACAGTGGGAGACTCGATAGTTCAGGTAAATGCTGTGTTAGTTGATACTCCCACACCGCAGACTAAAGTAAGGAGCAGACAGGACACATTGATGGCTTCAGAGGAAGCCTATCATTCTTCTGGCCGACTAGGCCACATTACTGATAACAGTCCAAATGTAAAGTCATCTTCAAATTGTCTGGCAACTGAGAGTTATGCAAGTGAACATGATTACTCTCAACAATATAGGGATAGTCAACCCACTAGCACGAAACCTTCCAATGATAATGTTTCTGCCATATACACTTTAATGTCATGGAATGTTGCAGGCGCAAAAAGTAAAATGACATCACTGGACTGGCTAACTTTCCTGGACACAAAGGACATAATCCTTCTCCAGGAAACTTGGCAGATAGCCCCTGAACCTGTACAAGGACTACATTTTTATATCCCGGCAACACCGAGCTTAAGGGGAAGGCCTAAGGGGGGCCTGGTGACATGGGTCAAACAGAATAGTGGCCATTCTGTTCTCCAATTGGTCACTAATAGTCCTGATATTTTATTGGTTAAACTACAGCGATTACATTGCAAGGATCTTTATATTTTTAATATCTACTCGAGGGGGCTGCCAGGTGGAAAACCCACTGAGGCAGTTAACCAGTTAGATTCTTTCTTAAAACAATATTGTTTGAACGCTAATGTAATTGTTGGCGGTGATTTTAATTGTTGTTTTGAACCCCTAGATAACCATGATATAGATCTCACGGTAGAAGAGGACTATATCTGGGAAATCCCGCAGTTGTCTTTAATACCTATTAAAAAGTGGACAGAGGCTGCACTACAACTTAAAGTTTTATGTATGGAGCATGGACTAAGGGCCACTAATGGAAGAACGGGCTCGGATAAACAGGGTGCCCTTACTTTCAATAATGGCACCTCACATAGTCGTATTGACTATATCCTGATTAATAAGGAGAATTGGGGCAGTGTCAATGACATGTGGATAGAGCCAAGGGCCGAAAGTGACCATGACCCATTAATTTTAACATTTAAATTGTTTGACCAATTGAAAAGTGGTGAACTGAGGGATAATGTCCAAATAGCCCTCTCGAATGATAATAGACGTATCAGATGGTCAAACTGTGCAGCCAATGAGGAAAATATAATAGCTATGAGGGATTTGACAACACAGGCTATTACAGAATTAAGGAGTAACTCCATTATGGAGACTCCGATATCTAAAGTTAGCATGATCCACGATGTGTTTTTTAATAAATTGAAATTCTTCTTTGTCAAAAAAGTTACTAAAAAACAGCGCAGGCCAGTAAGAAAGGAAGATCAATGGTACGATAAATCCTGCAGGGTTGCCTATAGGGCCCTGTCTGATGCAGTTAAGTCAAAAGATAAAGTTAAGATCAAGGATGCCCGAGTCATGTATAAAAAAACACAAACTAGGGCAAAGGGGGAATGGGAGGAAGGCTTTTGGAGAGATCTCCTAAGAGCCAGCAAAGAAAGATCTATGACCTCCTTCTGGAACATCGTCAAATGGGGAAGGGGGGCCAAAAGAGGAGAACCCACGAATTATGTGTCACCAGACGCGTGGGTTTCCCATTATGCGACCCAGTTCACTCCTGAGGATAGAGAAGAAGAAGGGTGTGAACTACTTGTATATACTACTACTACGAGCTACCTATCTTTTACTAAAACTTATGTCCTAAAAGTTTTAAACAACATTCCTAAAGCTAGGGCCCCAGGTTTAGATTCTGTCCCTGCAGATTTGTTTATGCATGACAAAGATCTTTGGGCTACCTATATCCAGTTGCTAGCCAATGGTATTGCGAAGGGCTCGCCTATCCCTGAGACTTGGAAGGGAGCCGAGAACATCCCTATCTTTAAAAAGGGGCCATGCTCGGACCCAGGTAATTATAGGCCTATTAGCCTTATCGCATGCATACAAAAAGTATTGGCGAGGCTTGTACTGCAGCGCATCCATGGAGGGATAGATGAACAGGACATATTGTCACCCTTGCAGGCAGGATTTCGTAGTCACACCAGTACCATTGACCAAGTTTTTAGATTTGTTTTATTATACTGGCGCGTAGTGCTCCGTGGGGGGGGTATGCTTTTCGCAGCCTTTGTTGATCTAAAATCAGCGTTCTACTTGGTCCCTCGTGCTAAGCTGTGGAATATCCTACAAGATCAGGGCATTCCAAATGAAATTTTGTCTTTATTAATTAGATTGCACGAGAACAATTTTGCACAAGTTCGATGGAATCAGCAGGGTAGCGTCACTGATAAATTCCCCATTGCTAGGGGAGTTCGTCAATGATGTGTCCTAGCTCCAACGCTTTTCTCGCTATACATCAACAGGGTGATCAGGTACTTCGAACAACAACCAACTGATGCACCAAAGTTGGCAGGAAGACTGATCCCCCTGTTGATGTTCGCGGATGACACCCTATTAATATCAAAGACCCAGCAGGGACTCCAGAGAGCCATTGGAGTTTTTGAAGCGTTTTGCGCAGACCATGGCCTTGTCATTAATACATGTAAACCAAAATTTATGGTACTGCACAATTGGAAGCATATAAGAGGGAAGATCATCATGGACGGGGTTCAACTAGAACAGACCCAGGTTTTTAATTACCTGGGCATTACCCTGTCATATAAACTAGACTGGAAGCAGCATATTAATCAGTTAGCTATGAGGCATGCACAATTGACAGGAGCTCTCATTAAGGAATTATTTTCTTCACACACTAGACCCATTAGTCCGGTCCTAAAGATCTATAATGCAAAGGTTGGAGCAGCAGTCCTTTATGGGGCTGAACTTTGGGGGCCTAGTAATCTTACAAAGTTGACGGTAGCTAAAAATAAATTTCTCCGCAACATTACTGGTCCGCCAATATCAACCCCTTTGTTACCTCTCCATTACGATCTGGGATTCCATAGCTTTGAGGATATGGCCAGGTACAGATCAGTAGCCTACTGGAGGAGGTTATGGGTTACTCCAGAACTCTTCCAGTATGCTCAGGGTTTCCTTGAGGTCAGAGCCTTGGACAAAACTCGTAAAATAAAATGGATGAGAGAGGTAAAAACAATCTATATGGCTATGGGTTTATCTCTATTATGGGACGACCCCAAAAGGAATGCCTTCCCTCCTAAGAAAATACTTCGAGATATGTATTGGAACATGGTTGAGACCAAGTGCTTTGGAAGTCGTATTGATCGATCCTTTACTACTGACTTCCTAGATCTCAAGCATGCACCGGCTCTAGAACTTTATTGGGACTGGATTACCGTCCCAGGGGACCGGAAGAAGTATCATCAGCTGAGGGTAGGAACACTACCTTTAAATGCTCTAACTGAAAAATGGTATAAGAATCAAACTTCGAGGTGCCCCTTTTGTCCTGATCAAAAAGAAAATATTGGTCATGTCTTGTTTGCTTGCCCTGAATATAATGCCCCCAGACGATCATGGCTAAAACCGATTTGTGCCCAGTTGGGCCTTAAATCTGCGAATGACATTGTTAGGATTTTAAGAACTGATACATCGCAGCCAATTGTTATAGCCATGTCTAAATTTCTTCACTGGATGTGGATAATTCGGGCTCGTAAAATGAGCCTGGAATAACCCTAGGGCCAGTTGTTATATGCTGCTATTCAAATTTGTACACTGTATTAAGTAAAGGATATATTATGCACACCTTGTAACTGACATATGCACTGATGAATTTCGTTTTTTCTTTTAAAAATTGTTTTAATCTTTTAATATAATATATTTAAAAATTATGTAAATAAGGATGAGTTAGGTTGATATTTTAAATATTATGTGAAATGACTCATGGTGGATCTTGTATTTTTTTGTGGGGTGTGGGGGGTAAAAACAAAAAAAAATTAATTATGTAAATGTCTTTTTATGATTGAAAAAAATCGAATAAAGACTTTTTGAATTGAATTGTATCTGTAAGAGACTATTAGTTATAGATACCACAGAAATGTTTTTGTAGCAGTACCCTTGTGCATTGGTAGATGGCGTCCGTTGACTCAGCATCTGTCGTCGGCATCGTGGTCCCTGGGATGACGTTGTGGTGTCTACTAAGATGTCGCCCCTGCGCGCTGACGTCAGTTCTTCCTTTTCCGCGCCAGCCAGAGCAGATCTGGAGGGAGCGTTCCCATAGTTACTTTTTGACTAACTCTTTTTTGACTTTTTGTCGGCATCTTTTTTCAGTCGCTCGACTCCCGGTGCACAAGGGATGTCTAACCGTCATCATGGATTCAAACCTTGTCACACCTGTCACAAGTTGATGTTGGTAAACGATCTGCGCTCCCCTTCTGCCTTACCAGCGCCACTTTGTGTTCACGAAAGTGATGGCGGTGGTTGCAGCTCATCTGTGCAGATCAGGGGGTTCAAGTCTTCCCCTATCTCGACGACTGACTGTTGAAGGCGGGCTAGCCCAAGGCTGTCATCTCCTACCTCCAGACTACAGCCGACCTCCTGCATTTGCTGTGGTTATTCATCATTGTGCCGAAGTCACACCTTATTCCTTCTTAGAAACTCGTCTTAATCGGGGCGGTTCTGGACACGACGCAGTTTCGGGTCTATCCTGCCGAACAGAGAGTTTGAGATATTCAGGATATGATTTCGATCTTTCAGTCAGGATGATCCTCCTGCTACTGGTCCTGATGGGTTCCTACATCCTGTTGGTGGACCATGCCGAATGGTATATGCAGGCTATGCAGTGGGACCTGAAGTTCCAGTGGGCACAACATCAGGGGAACCTGTCCGATTGCGTCTAGTTCTCGGAGGGCACTGCACACCAATTGCAGTGGTGACTAACTAACCAAGATTGGTGGTGAACGATGCATCACTTCTGGGATGGGGCGGGCACATGGGACAGGCAGAGATCAGAGGCCTCAGGTCTCCGGCAGAGTCCGAGCTCCACATCAATCTTCCAGAGCTTCAGGCTATTCGTCTTGCACTCAAGGCATTCCTTCCCTCTGTCCGGGCAAGAGTAGTGCAGGTGTTCATGGACAACACCACCGCTATGTGGTCCTGCAACAAACAAGGCGGTGGGGTTGTGGACCCTATGTCAGGAGGCCCTCCGCCTCTGGACATGGCTGGATCATCAAGGTATATTCCTGGTTGTTCAACACCTGTGGGTTCTCTGACTGCCAGGGCAGACAAACTCAGCCGCAGGTACATGATGGATGACAAATGGTGTCTTCACTCGGAGGTGGTGCAAGGTCTTTTTCAGCATTGGGGAGAGCCTTGGTTAGATCTATTAGCCACAGTAAAGAACGTGCAATGTCAGCAATTCTGCGCATTTAAATTTCAAGGGCGGCACTTGCTAGGTGAACCTTTTCGTCATCCGTTGAAGTCACGGTCTTCTAGATGCCTTTCCGCCTATACCACTTGTGTCCAGAGTGCTGAAGAAGATGAACTGCTACTGGGCCCAAATCATTCTTGTGGCTCTGGACTGGGCATGAAGAGTCTGGAAGCCCGGAGTCGACCCTTTGGGCTCTGTAAACTGAAAGTGCTCATGGCCTACCGTGAACCGTAGGTAACGGCGGTGGGCCGGCAGGACGGGGATGTGAAAATAAGCATCCTGCAAGTCCAACACTACCATCCAGTCTCCAGGGTCGAGGTCAGACAGGACCTGAGGTAGCGTCAACATTTTGAACTTCTCCTTCCAGAAGAAGCGGTTGACGTTCCTGAGATCCAAGATAGGACGCAGGCCTTTGTCCTTCTTGGGCATCAGAAAGTAGTGGGCATAGCAACCATGACCTACTTCTGGGACAGGCACTCGCTCGATGGCCCCCTTGGCCAAGAATGCCAAAACCTTTTGTTGGAGATGGTCCAGATGATCCTCCGACATGCAATGGTACTGATGCGGCATGGTGGGAGGGGTAGTCTCGAAGGGGAGGGAGTAGCTCCTTCGGACTATTTGCAAAACACACCTGTCCTAAGTGCTGGTGCTCCAGTGGGGGAGGTGATGGCAAATCCTGCTGCCACTGGCGTTTGGTGGCCCTGAAAGGTCAGACTAGGAATGTTTGGAGGCTGCTGCAAAGGGGGCTGTGGTGGACTGGCCTGCCCCCTGGCCCCCAGAAACATGCCGGTGTTTCCCATGTCCCCAGCCATGCTGGGGCTGAACAGCTTGCGCTTGCCTGTGGCTCTGGGCAGGACTTGGCGAGGGGCCCTTTCGTAGCCACGAAAGGGGCAAAAGGCAGACTACGCAGGGTGGGTGGTGGAGAGGCTCAAGGACCTGGCTATAGCCTGAGAGTCCTTAAAGCGCTCCAGCGTGTTGTCTGCCTTGTCCATCAAAGGGCATGTCCATACGAGTCGATTTGACATCCCCTGAAAAACCAGTCGACCTCAAGCAGGCGTAGCGTTGAAGAGCTACCGACGTGCAAATCGTCCTGCCTAGTCAGTCGGCGGTATCCAGCCCACAGCGGATGGTAAACTTTGCAGCGTCTCTCCCTCTGGCAACTGCCTGAGGGAGTACATCCCGGGCCTCCTCCGGGTACTGAGGCAGCACTTGCGCAATAGTGTGCCACACAGAGACATGCAGTGTTTACCGACCTCGGTCCCAAGCTGGAGGAAGAAAACATCTTCTTCCCACGATGGTTCAGCTTTTTGGATTCCCTATCAGGTGGTACGGCAGCGAATACGCCCTTGGAGGTGGAGGCTTGGACCACCAAGCTCTCAGGGGTGGGGTGTTGGGGAAGAAAGTGGGGTCGCCCTGCACCGGGCGTTGGCGTCGGGCAATCATCCTATCCACAGGAGGCCCTGTGTTTGGCCTGGACCAGGTGCCCAAAAGGATGTCTGTCAGGGCTTCATTAAACGGCAGCAGGGGCTCCGAAGAGCTCGCTGCCGGTTGAAGCACCTCTGTAAGGAGGTTAGTCCTGAGTGCCACCGTAGGTAGCTCGAGGTGGATTGCATAGGCCGCCCTATGCAACACCACTGCATACAACACTTCCCCGTTTGTAGTCACGTTAGGAGGAAACAACATGCCAATGTTTGGTGCGGTATCCAGACCACTGGCTTCCCCTAGGTCCTCTCACCAATCCGTTCATACCCTAAATGGTCGGTTAAAGGGTCCCACCCCTCCCACCCCTCTCACTCTCCTCTGGCTGCCCATCTGGTCTAAAAGAGCCAGGGTAAAACAGAGGCACCAAAAGTACCCGTCGGCGCCGGATCTGGTGTCGGTTGACGCAGGTCCAGCTCCGTGTCTACCTCGAGGAGGAGGCTGGGGTCGGCGTTAGCTGAGGACACAGCCGACGCTGGTTCTGGATGTGATGCCGGTGGAATTGGCGCGGGGCAGGTGTCACAAGGTCGACCGGCACCAATCCAGATCCAGGCTTGGATCCAAGGGGGCCCCACAGTACCGAGGTCGTAGCCGCCAGCATCGAAGGCCCAGGGCCCCCAGCCGAGTCTGTGGCTCGAAGGCACACCCGCAAAGTCGAGCTGCCCAAAGCTGGCATTCATTGCTATGTAAAATTGACGAAGCTGGGGTTGCTTCGGGCCTCGGGAAGCCAGGAGTCAACCCTTTGGGTTCTGTACACGGAGCCGTGGGAGAGGCACCACCTGCATCCCTCGTCGGGTCAGTTAACATATGGGGAGAAGTCAAAGAGCGACGATGCTTCTTCGACTTCTTCTTGTGCTTCGGCTTATCTGACCCCAAGTGCGAACACTTGGTTGAAGAGTGATGATGGCTCCGTGACCAGTCCCTCGACCTCCTACACAACCGGGACCTCAAACGGCACGGAGCTTTGAGAAGCTTTGGGACTGCTCCCGCAAACACTGCTCCAGGCAGAAGAAGCGCACGCGGTGCGGATCCATCACCGACATCAGTCGACTACAGGATCCGTAAGCCTTGAAGCGGGGCATCCCTCGTGCACCAGGAGTTGATGGACTCAATAAATGATGTCGACAAAAGTCGAGAAAAAGTCATCCAAAAAGTGACTGGGGGTACCCCTCTCTCCGGATCTGCGCTTACCGGCGCCGAAAAGAAAGAACTGATATCAGGGCACGAGGGCGGTGTCTATGTAGCTACTGCAATGTCATCCTGGCGACCACGACGCCAACGACAAACACAGAGTCATCCACCTCCACCTACCGACACGCAGGGGTACTGCTGACAAAAAAAGGATCCAGCCTGATGCCTGGGGGTAATTCTAAAGTAAGGAATCTATAACTAACTGTTTCTTTCAGATGTGTTTTTTAAACAGCTTAGATCCCGAGAGGTATAGTTGCGACTGGACCAACATGGTGAAATAAAAATCCAACCGAGCACAGACCAACAAGATCTTGAATTATGCACAGATCTTACCTCAGGTGGCAGACCAGCAGGACCTGCGGGAGGGTGACAATGCTGAGGAGGTTTCAATCGTAGTCCAACAAGACCCTTCACTACCAGAGACAACATGGTGAATAGAATAGAAGCGGTAGCCATTGATGCCAACCTCTTGGTTGTGACCTATGAAAGGTCTCTGATAGAGTCAGTATGATGGAACAACATGCAGAGACCCTTCAGTTGGAAGTAAAGTCGCGTAGGGAAATGGTAATGGATCTGCAGAAAAAGACGATTAAATTCGACGACCGGCCAAAGATGAGGAAGGTAGATTGAGAAGGAACAGCCTACGCTTCATGGAGTTTCGGGATCGAGTCAAGGGTCCCTTGGCAGAACTGTTTTTAGAGGAATGGATCACAAAGTCTCTTGTGCCCAGGAGAACGTACAAGTTCTTTAACATCTAGGGGACCCATAGAGCACTGGTCCCTGCGCCGCATCCTAGGGCCTCGCCATGAGCCATTATGGCCCGGTTTTTAAACTACAAGGATTGGGTGTAATACTGCAAGCCACCCACTCAAAAGACATCCCGCTTTTTGATGGTCATCCGAGCGCAATCTACCCCGATTATACACAATGGGTGCAAGTTCAGCTGAGAACCTTGATGGCGGTAAAGAGACGACTGTGCAAGGATGGGATAGTATAGTCTTCTCTATCCAGCCAAACCACTAATTAAACAAAAAGGCAAAGCTCTGTTCTTCTCCGCAGCCGAGGCATCTGACTGGATGGACACCACAGGGTGGCCAGGCACCTCCCGGAAATCACTACATAGACTAACAAAGACACCGGGACCCTCAAATCCTAATGCCGGGTGAGTCTGACCGTCTCTAGGCGCCGACGGTTCAGGACGTGTCAGGGTGCACACAGATAGCACCCTACAAATGTGGTGGAGGGGCTATCTGACAATGATCTTGCCTTATCGGATATAGTTCCTGACTTTAATGTTCCTTAAGATTACACTGATTGGAAGAAATATAAGGGCACCTATCGGAACGTTCAGATAAGTACTTATTGTAAACTCACTTCAAAAGTGCTTTCAGTGGGGGACCCATAGAGTATTGACCCCTGTGACCTGGGAGGAACCATGCCCCCGTTAGAGGTTCGGAACTGTCAGGGGAGCTAGAGGCCTTGACCTCCCACCCCGACGAGTCCACAGCCACTTGCAATGCATTGCTATTAAGGGACTTTGCTACTGCATATTGAACGCTTTAAGAATAAGCAGCATACAACTATGGCTGATGATGCCGTGGATAGTTAATTTGCAAAGTGATCCTGGGGGGGTTGGAATAGGGCGAGGGATTCGGATGTTAGCTCTCCGAGGTATCGGGAGGGATGGACCTGTGCCACTGCCCAGGGGGTGGGGGTAGGAGTTGGGGTTCAACCAGTTATGTTTGTTGTGCAAAGATTTAGGGGAAGTTCAAGAATTCAGTGTCAGGAATACAGTCTATTGCTATGTGGCCAATCTCTGTGTAGAGACACCCTTGAGGGATTACAGTTGTGAAATGTGTGGAGGATGTGGGGGTCTTCTCATACACTAGCAACTAATACATTTAGTAGACTAGACCAATGTTTCATGTCAGTGGACCTGGTCCCTCAGGTGAGGGAAATAGCATACCTCCCTAGATATATCTTGGATCACTCTCCAATAATCCTCTTTATGGGTACTGGAAGGCCCAGATCTAATAAAAGCCTACTCCTAGGTATGATGCAAAAAAAAAAAACAGCTAATCAAAAAGAAACAGAACAAGTGAAGTAAATCAGTCCTGACCTATCTCTAGAAAATAAGGATAGCCATCAGTCACCAGTCGGTACCGCCCTTCATCATTTGGGATTCCTTAAGGACCTGCCTATTTTGCAGGCTATGAGTGATGTATTAGGATCAGTTGGAATATCCTCCATCAACAAATAGCCCGCTACATGGTCCGTACGGTGTTAACCAGTTGTCTATATTAGTGGGTGACAGGTTTTGCAGTGCGTGTGAAAGTGCAAAAGTGTGTTAAAATTGGGTGAAGGAGCAACACATCATTTATTATTGTTTCTGCCCAATCCTCTAATATTAAAAACAGAAAAGCAGAGAGCAGTTTAAACAAATAACTGCGCAGATGGTGTAAAGGTCGACATGTTTCAGCAAAAAGTCGACCAAGTAGTCCTTGCCTCCTTCAGGACCTATGTATGAATGCTACTTCAAAGTGAAAAGTGAATAAAAGGAACATGATCACCTGAAATCTTAGGTGTCTGTCTCTTCCCTACACATGGACCGAGTGTATCACTAGTGGAGAAAAAGTAACATGGATTGAGGAAAGTTGTAACATCATAACATGTTTAGGCAATTCAAATCAAGTATTGTGAAGATATCAATATCTTGGCACCAACAAATTCTAATTATGGTGTGGAAAAAGAGGCATGAAGCTCTCTGTTCATATTTATCAATAACATCACGAGACATATGTATCACTCAGATATCATGAATCACCTGCTTACCTATTACGCAGGGGAAATAAGCCTCACCTCACCTGGCAGCGGCTCAGGAGAAGGAAGCACCGCTCTAGTAAATTAAACTATTCACTATCCAGCGCCCCAAAGCACTATGCGTTTTAAAGGTATTCGTTGTAAATACCGCGTTGTAAGGGCATGCGATGTAAAAGTATGCGTTGTAACGTCATACATCGCAAGGACTACTTGGTCCACTTTTTGCTGAAACATGTCGACCTTTACACCATCTGGGCAGTTATTTGTTTAAACTGCTCTCTGCTATTCTATTTTTAATATTGGAGGATTGGGCAGAAACAATAATAAATGATGTGTTGCTCCTTCACCCAATTTTAACACACTTTTGCACTTTCATACGCATTGCAAAACCTGTCACCCACTAATATAGACAACTGGTTAACACCATACGGACCATGTAGCGGGCTATTTGTTGATGGAGGATATTCCACCTGATCCTAATACATCACTCATAGCCTGCAAAATAGGCAGGTCCTTAAGGAATCCCAAATGTTGAAGGGCGGTACCGAGGGGTGACTGATGGGTATCCTTATTTTCTAGGGATAGGTCAGGGCTGATTTACTTCAATTGTTCTGTTTCTTTTTGATTAGCTGTTTTTTTTTGCATCATACCTAGGAGTAGGCTTTTATTAGACCCATAGACACTTATGTGTTTGCTACAAAGTATTTAGGGAGTGTGTCTATGCCTGGTCTTTAACATTTCCCTCAGGTCCCTACCCACCGTATTGTTTATCCAGATCTGAGATAACAACATGGAGGCTGTGGGCTGAATAATTGTCAGACCTGCCACAGTGGAAGAAGAGTTTCCTAGATATTTTGAAGTGAACTGGGGTTTGGCGTCCTCAAGGGCAATGGAATGGGAGGCCATGAAGGTAGTGATCAGAGGGGTCTGTATTAAAATAAAGTATGGAGTGTGGCAAAAGCTTGAAAGAGACATCAAGGTGCAGGAGGGGAAGTTAGGGAAGATATAAAAGACTCTCCAGGCGGCCCCTCATCTCCTGAACGTGAGGCAGGAAACTCGAGAGCTGCTGCTGATGGCTCTATGACGCTTAGAAAAGTTTTTTCTTAAACTTTATTTGTATATTGTCAACAGATGAACAAGTTACTTACCGGCGTTAACGCTTTTTCTGGTGGATACAATATCTGCTTGTGGATTCCTCATCTTGTGAATATCCCCTGCGCCAGCAGCATTCGTAAATTTTTTGTAGGCTTCCGCGCCGATGAGCACGACGTCACAATAGCATGGCTCCGCTCGCGGCTCCGCTGATGTCACCGGAGCCATAAGAGAGCCTCGTCGGCGTGATGATGTCAGTTCCGCCCTTTTTTCCGTACCTTCAAGGCATACAGGCAGACCGACCACAAATAAAAAGTATACACAGTACACAGTATTTAAACCTATACACACAGTGTGAAATAAATGTAGGAAAACAAATAGAATAATACACTTCCCATGAAAGTAACAGATAGGCATTATAACATTGTCAATTTTGAAGGTTTACAAAGGGTGGAAAACGGGGAGGCGGGTGGATCAGTGAGGAATCCACAGGCAGATATTGTATCCACCAGAAAATGAGTTACCGAAGGTAAGTAATTTGTTCTTCTGATGGATACATCTGCCAGTGGATTCCTCACCTTGTGATTAGAGTCCCACAGCAGTACCCCACTCCCGAAGGAGGGTGTCCACCCTTCTATACCAAAAAGTCCTGCAGGACGGAGCACGC
Organism: Lissotriton helveticus; assembly: GCF_964261635.1. Classification (NCBI taxonomy): domain Eukaryota; kingdom Metazoa; phylum Chordata; class Amphibia; order Caudata; family Salamandridae; genus Lissotriton; species Lissotriton helveticus. The sequence goes on along the minus strand of NC_136068.1, from coordinate 509,953,436 downwards.
AAAGTGTCCGTCCCTCCTCACTTCGGAATCTAAGCAGTAATGCTTTGAGAAAGTGTGGAGGGAGGCCCAAGTTGCCGCTATACAAATGTCCTCCACAGGAACACCTCTAGATAAGGCAGATGTAGAAGACTTTGCCCTAGTAGAGTGAGCTCTAATACCCTCTGGGGGTTCCTTACCAGCCAAAGAGTAACAGATCTTGATGCACAAGATAATCCATCTGGAAAGAGTGCGCTTGTGCACCGCTCTGCCTTTCCTGCGACCAATAAAGCCCACGAAGAGCAGGTCATCCATACGAAAGTCTTTAGTCCTATCATGGTAAAAACTCATCGCCCTTTTAGGGTTCAGGCGGTGAACCCGCTCCTCTTCCTTGGAAGGGTGAGGGGGAGGATAGAAGGTAGGAAGGGTAATGGACTGCCGCAGATGGAAGGGAGTTACCACCTTAGGCAGAAAAGCAGCCCTGGCCCTGAGCACCATCCTTTCAGCATGAATGGTCAAGAACGAGGGTTTCAAACTCAGAGCTTGAAGCTCACTTACCCTCCTTGCTGAGGTAATGGCTACAAGAAAAACTGTCTTGAAGGACAACAGTCTCAAGGGACTCTTGTGCAAGGGTTCAAAGGGAGAACCCATCAAGTAGGTTAAGACACGATTTAAATCCTATTGAGGCACAAAAAAGGGAGTGGGCGGAAACATGATAGAAAGGTCCTTAATGAACATTAATACAATGTAAATGTAAATTGATACTTGTATAGCGCACTACTCACCCACAAGGGTCTCAAGGCGCTTGTACGAATACCGCTGTGGAACCCATCCTGGCTTTCCCTGTGAGGTGTCCACTCCTGGGCACCACCAAGGTGGAGGCCAGGCATCCTTAGCGTTGTGGGGGCCGTTGTGGAGATTAAGCAAGCTATTGCCCAGAGTTGCAGAGTGGGACTCCATGATTGGAATAGGCACCGAGGCGAGAATTATCAGGTCCGTGGAATTTTGAGCCCAAGACCCGCCGAGGCGGGGAATTGAACCCTGGTCCCGGGCTATACCTCTGCATCAGGATCTGCCGCTCTAACCATTGAGCCACACTTCTCACAATGGGCGATTTGAACAAGGATGGCTGATACGGCAAGCAAAGGAACGCCGACAAAGCTGATAAATAGGCCTTCCCAGTAGCCACAGCAAAGCCCTGCTGGGCTAGAGAGAGAGAAAGCTGAAGGATGTCGGATAAACAAGCCCTCAAAGGGTCAATAGACTTCTCTCCACACCATTCAACAAATTTGGACCACCTGTAGGAATAGATAGACTTGGTGGAGTGTCGCTTGGCCGATAAAATTCCGTCCACCAGGTAAGGCGGGAGAGAGAAAGAATTCAGGTTGCCCTGTTCAATATCCAGGCATAAAGGTGTAAGCTCTGGAGGTGGGGGTGTAGAACCTGTCCCTGCGACTGCGAGAGGAGGTCTGCCCTGAGAGGGAGACGGAGCGGAGGGTGCGACAAGAGGTGAAGTAGATCTGTGTACCACACCCTTCTTGGCCAATCCAGGGCGATCAATATGACTTGGGCCCGGTCTTGGCGAATCTTCCTCAGAACCAGAGGAATCAAGGGTATGGGAGGAAACGCGTAAAGGAGTTGTAAGCCCCAACTCAACTGAAACGCATCCCCCAAAGCTCCCTGCATCGGATACTGGAGACTGCAGAGTGACGGGCAGTGAGCGTTCTTGTGAGTGGCAAACAGGTCCACCCGAGGGGTTCCTCACGTCCGAAAGACGTGACTAACCACCTCCGTATGAAGCTTCCACTCGTGGTCGTCAGAGAACTGCAGCCTGAGACTGTCTGCACGCACGTTTAGAACTCCGGCCATATGATTTGCCAAAAGACAAATCTGGTGGTTCTGAACCCAGGACCAGAATCGCAGAGCCTCTCGACAGAGACTGTATGACCCTACATCTCCCTGCTTGTTGACATACCACATCGCGGTAGTGTAGTCCGTCAGGACTTGAACCGACTGACCATGAAGGGAAGGGAGGAAGGCCTTGAGTGCCAAACGTATTGCCTGCAACTCCAGAAGGTTGATGTGAAGCAACCCTTCCTCTGGAGACCAAAGACCCTTGATCTCCAGGTCCAACAGATGAGCACCCCACCCTAGAGTGGATGCATCTGCTATCACTGTGGAGGAAGATGAAAGCGCTTTCCTTGAGACAGATTGCCCTCCATGCTCCACCAAGACAGATCAGCTGCAGTGTCTCTGGAGATCTTGATCGACTCCCTGAGATCCCCATTGTGTTGAAACCACTGCCTGCGTAGGCACCATTGGAGTGCCCTCATATGCCAGCGTGCATGGTTGACCAGCAGAATGCAGGAAGCAAACAGACCGACCAGGTGAAGGACCATCCGGACTGGATCGACGGCTCCATTGTAGAATAAAGGGATCATTTCCTGAATGTCGAGAATCCTTTGTAGAGGTGGGAATGCTCGACACACAGTAGTGTCCAGTACCGCCCCTATGAACAGGTTGCGCTGAGAGGGCACCAGGTGACATTTGGGCACATTTATCGAGAAACCCAATTTGTACAACAGCTGGGCTGTCACCTGCAGATGATGAAGCACATTCTCTGGCGACTCCGCTTTAAGCAGCCAGTCATCCAGATAGGGGAAAACTGGAATCCCCAATCTCATGAGATGGGCTGCCGCCACTGCCATCACCTTGGTGAAGACTCAAGGTGCAGTAGTAAGTCCAAACGAGAGAACCGCAAACTGATAGTGTTGCAACCCTACTGTAAAACTGAGATACTTCCTGTGCGACTTCAGGATAGGAATATGAAAATAAGCATCCTGCAAGTCGATGGACACCATCCAGTCCTCCTGTTGCAGCGCTTGAAGAACCTGTGCAAGGGTGAGCATCTTGAAATTCTCCTGCTTCAGAAAAAGGTTCAAGATCCTGAGATCCAGGATTGGACGTAGCCTGCCATCCTTCTTGGGAATCAGGAAATACCGGGAGTAGCATCCCTCTCCCGCTCCGGGACCACCTCTATCGCACCTTTCTTTAGTAATGTAAGGACTTCTTCCTGCAGAACTAGAAGATGTTCCTCTGAACTTGCCCCTTAGCAAGGAAGGTAATATGGAGGAAATTCCCGAAAGGAAAGGGCATACCCATTTTCCACAAGATTTAGAACCCAAAGGTCCTCAGTGACCGATTCCCAATCTTGTAGAAAATGGGTAAGTCAACCCCTGACATGACCCACATTATCCAGGATGGTGTATCTAGGGCTGCTTTGCTGAACTGGCAATAGGAAGGGAGGTAGAGGAGGAGGAGGAGGAGGAGGGCTTAAGGACTGGACTTTTAAGAACCAGCGGTGCCAGAGAACAACACCTGAAACCTTCGTAGGATACCTGTTCGACGCACAAGTGACAGAGACACGGGACACTTCCTTCGGCGTCAAAGATCAACGTTTATTACTGCAGGGAGGCAAAAGTCATGGGAAGTACAACAGAGTGTAGGTTCCAAGAGTCTGCTTCGAATTGTAAATGTGGATCGCTCCTTTTATACACATTTTCAGCATTCAATAACGTAACGAACAAAAGGTCACAACTCAGTTCCCACAATAAACTTAAAAGGCTTCAATCATGGTGTCGGAAACCCGGAACATAATCATAGTAACATTTGTCGGTTCCCAACTGTAAAAGCACATTATCCTGCTGCTATGCACATTCCACTCTGGTTGTAAAAGGACGAGAGTAAGAGACAGGAACAGTTGCAAGGAAGTCAGACAACAGAAGAAGAAGGAGTGTGGAGGAAATATCGGAAGCGCAATCCCAGGATCAAAGGATTCGAGCCGAGCGCATGCGGGGCTGAAACAATAGGCCAACGTGGGAAGATTACCCAGCTGCGGAGCCATCTGTCTTTGCCGTGCCATCCCCCAGTCTTGGGAATCACAGGATCATGAGGCGGACATTTGCCTGTTCGCTGACTACGTGAGGGCAAGAAACAAAATGGATGCTGTCTCTAAAATGGAACCCGAGGGTTCAAAATGAAGAACCTGTAAATAAGACGAACCCTTCTAAGTAGCGTAGCGAAAATGCGTACACCTATTAATCTCGTCATTTACGGTTCATAGATACCACACTCGCTAGCATCGTAACGGTTCTCATTGGTCCTCAGACGCTCCTTTTGCCCTCATGTAGGCAAGCACTAGTCGGAATCATAATCAATGTCGATATTCATCAGATCATTCAAGTGTTGTTGGAACATCATCTTATTCATCAATGTCTCGCCGGTAACAGATGGCCTTCTTATACACGCTGTAGCACAAAGGCCACATAAGGCAGGACCACACTGCACACAAAGACAACACGTGAACAGAAACGTTACAACAACCCCTATAATCATCAGAATTTTCCAACCCCAAGTTGACATCAGACCCCAACACCATCCTAGAAGCGTCCAATCTCCCTCGTCCACGTGTATGGACTCCGAGATTTTATGCAACTTCGAGATGGCTTGATAAACCGTTGGAGCGTTATCAGGTATGAAAATGCAGCAGCTCGAATGGATGACCTTACACACACCACCTCTGTCTGCTAGTACTACGTCTAGAACCATACGGTTCTGTAGCGTCATAAGCCTATCCGCTTGAAGCTCTGCTGTCAGATTACCAAGGGCGCTTGCAGTTATGTTAGCAGTTGCTTCCACTACACGAGTTAACTGTCTCAGATTCCTGCTATTGACCATAGGGCCCCAAAACGGTAGGAAACCCTTAAAGAAATCTCCTGCTTCTTGACCGGCAGTATCTTCTTTACTAACGACACCTCTCACAACTCTAGTTTTGTGATAATCTGAGGCAACAGTGAAAGTTGGGGGCAAAAGATTCGCGATATAGCAGGTACCCGAGAAGTCATGAGGTAACCACATATATGCGCGATCATAACATACAAAATAGGTACCCTTGGCAGTCAGAAATACAGGGGAAGAGAGCATTGGTAACACGTAAGTATCAACACAAGCGCTCTTCCCAAGCTGAGCTCTCGGATTGCGACCAAGACCTTGCAGACAGAAATGACCGAGATGAGGTACGATCCAGATTGGAGATGAGCTTTTAAACTGCCTATTTTTCACTGATGTACTATACTCGACCTCACTCAGATCCTTATAAGCTCGCACCTCTTCCTCTGGGATAAGTGTTGCGTCAAAAATATCTCTATTTAAATCTGCAATTGCTATCGCCAAAGACTTGTGGTACGGGCCAGGACCAAGGTCTGCAGAGCGAGGCTCTCGATGGGGGTAGGAATCTAGTGCACTACGGAACATGGTCTGGAATGCTCGAGCTGACCCCTGGGGGCTATAAGGAAGGACAAAATACGGAATACCCTTATCCATGGTATGTGGCATTAACCCACATACCCAACAATTGGTAGTGTTCATCACCAACTGATGCTGATGTAGAAGTTGAACAAAAGAATTGTTCATAAATTCCGCACGTCTGACCTGTTCATGTTGGGGCAGAAGATGAAAGGAATGTGGAGACATAGTGGAAACAGAATTTAAATCATGAGGAGGAGGAGTAGGTAAAGTAGACGGTAGCAATGATTGAAAACCAAAATATACTCCACCCACCAGCAGCATAGAAACAGTTAGGAACAACATAAAAACCTGTAACATAAAACATTTTTTCCGAAATGTCTTGTGCAATTTGGATCTTTGTGCCACCATTTTCTCAATTTCCAACAGCTTAGAAGACTCCATCTTCTAAAAACCGTCCGTGACGTTCTTGACGCACTTCGTTCTGAGTAGCGATTATCAATCCCCAGGAGTTCCCAGAAATCGATAAAAGTAATCGACCTAGTGTCAGATACTTGCTAGACAGGAGGAAGTACCCGCACGGCCTTACGGTTAACCCAGATGAAAAGGTTTTTAATCAGAGTTTGTTGAATTCAATATACGCTTCCTAGCTGTAAGGAAAAGGGTACACAATATATATATTTATATATATGTAATGTCCACAATTTTATGGCAACAATAGAGGTGATGTAGATTCAAAAAAATAAAAAAATAAAACAGAATTTATTAGTCTGTTAGCGCGGTCGAAGAAAGTATCGACTTCTTCCGGGGCGAGTCTGCTCTTCAAACAGTGGATCAGACGGCAAAAGAGTGTTCGATTGTCCACGCAATTGTTCAGAACTTGAATTCTCCAATGTTGCTGAAAGAGGGTTAACTTCGGATGGTTCAACAGGGGTGTCGGGTCTTACTGTGTTATCTCCTACAAGCTGTGTGTCACTAAACGGCACGTAATTTAGAGGGACGTAAGTTTCAGACGAGCCGAATCCTTTTCTGATCCAACCATCTGCTGGCAATGGGAGCGGAATTTTCTTGGTGTGGGTGGCATGCACCCAGTGTTTTCTCCCTTCCAGCCGAACCGCAGTCCTCGTTGCCAGCAACACCTGGTAAGGTCCCACGAACCTTGGCTCAAGATTTCGTTTCCGTCCAAAGTTGCGGGTAAGAACCCAATCACCTGGTTGGAGCCGATGACCAGGACCCTCTGTTTGTGCCGGTAGAGCCTGTGGTTCTTAAAATCCGGACCCTGTTGTTTTCCCGATATCGAGGTCCAATACCCGTGTCACAAAACCTCAACGTATCAATACGATTTTGGTGTCTATGAACCGATAATGATTAGGACATCATTCCTATGTATTTGTGTCATGATCGGAGGTTGCCAACACCCCCAAATCATAGTTTCCGTTCTGACCCTTTAAACTCCATTTTGTAAGCGGCATCCATCTTATGCCTTGCCCTCATGATAAGTCAATTAAAGGTCGAGCTTGATCCAAAAGGACACGTACACCTTCCCTGACTTCCCCCTGACCCGTCCCAACTGACTCCACTGCCTTCGGCCAAACCTGTTTGGGCAGCTCCTCGCCCAGTGGCCGAATACGATAGCATCTACGCATAACATTCCACAAACCATTCACTACATACAGACCATGCTTTCTGCAAACATGCACCTGTCCACGTTCCTTGTTTATGGCCAGTTTTATGACTGGGTTGTACCTTTCTTTATTGGTGTTTCATCGATATCTGATGGGAGTTCCAGATCTAACTGGGTAATCTATCAGCAAACTGGACATGCGAAAATGTGGACTGTCATCATAACTCTGCTTTTACTTTGTGTTGGAAATATGTGAATTATTTACTGTAAAACAAAGAATGTTTGCCTAGGGCATAATATTCTGTATAAAAGGTCTGTGCGAAGGCCATGCAGGCAGGCTATCTCATTCAGTCGCTTTTAGGCGTGGCTGGGCGACGTAGCCTCACTGTTGTATGTAATAAAGATGTCTTTTCATATTTCAGATTCTCTGTCAATTCCTTTGCTGCTTTTTGAATGGACTACCTATTGGTAAGACCCCTGAGTAGGAGTATGTGGATTTTAGGTACCACAGTTGGCGTCCCAACCCGGGGCCTCATCAGTGACAATCTGGAGGAGTAATATTCAGAGGACGGAAAATCTACTGGGGAAGGCAAGACAGAAATCTACTAAAAGAGGTACTCTGTGCACAGAGGTTCTGGGGGATTCTCTGTCTTTGCGGCCCAGTATATTTTTTGATTTTTCTGACTTAAACTCTCCAAAAGATGTCACTAACGACTGAGGAACCCATTTTGGCTTAAGTGTGTTTTTGCAGTTTGAACTTGGCAGTTAGAATCTGGACAACTATTTGTTTGCTATAGCTTTAAAGGTTTGTATAGGTTTGGATATGCGAATTGCAATTTGTGTAGGCGGATAATGAAGAGACTTTTTCTCCATCTGCTTTACTTGGAGTATAAGTGGGTCGGTCCCAGTCCTTTGTTCTTTGATTTTGATTGGTTCTTAGTTTGTTTGGTCCTTAGTTTATTTGAAGATTGCAATTTTCAATAACCGAGGGTTTTGTATATTTACAAGTGTATCGATAGAGATAGCCCCTTGAAGTTTGGAAGCTAGATTAGTGAGCTATAAGATGCCTGATCTTAGCGAATTTGGAGCTTTGTGTTGGCCAACTTTGTATACGTTTGGATTAGCCGGTTTAATAGGTTAGGTTTTACAAACATATTTCTTCCTTGGTGATTTTGTATCCCCAGGGAATTAAAATATGACAAAAAAGGATCCTGTGCACTTTTATGTGTTTCTTGTAAATATGACTTACAGCTACGTACAGTCTGGACTGTCCTGTTTTCGTCCTGAGTGTTGAATTGTGGGTTTAAATATGTGTTTAAATGTGTGTTTAAAATGTGTGTTTAAATGTCTATTTTGTTTGTGGGTTTTGTTGTAAATTGCGACAACGCTATTTACAAGAAATGGTTAGAGCGCGCTGTATTATGTGTCCTAAATGTTTTCAACACTTTCTGTTTATGTCTGAAATGAGCTCAATGTGTGTGGGTCACATTTAATGGATATAAATAAGGCCTCAGACAAAAACGAAATTACATGTTTTTGCAAAAATAAATAAATTTACAGCATTTTCCGTTAAATGCACTGTGTTAGATGTTCACAGGCAAACATTTTCAGCTGCAGTATATTTAATAAGAAGGTTCATTCAGCCAGCACCTCTCTAGTTAATCACGGGTGGAATTTTGCATGACAGCCCTTTTTCATAAAAGTGGCACGAAATGTGACGCAGGTTTTGTGACGCGTTTTAAGTTAGGCATATGCGCTTAGGTTTGTGAGTTACTGCATTGAAAATGAGAGGCAAGGGATGAAGTGGGCTCTTATATGTAGAACAATCACAAAAAGGAATAATTGGTTTTATTAGAAAAAAAAATAATTATTAATTATCAGAAAATAATTATTAAAACTAAAGTGCTACAAAAATCGTTTTTTAATGTTTATAAAGCTTAACACTCATACTATGACCTCCTAGCATTAAAATTTGATTTAAGTTATGTTGCATCACTAAAATGACAAGTATTCGTGTGTATAATTTGCCCTTGACATAGGCGCAAACAAGCTCATTTTTATAAAGTATAAATTATTATTTTCAAATACCTGATTGACTACTTCAATAATAGACATTCTAGTAATGCATATTATGCAAGAAAATTGTAGGATATTCATTTTTTAATGCCCAAAATGTGAAAGTCGATTTTGAGTAAAATCAATGTTTAAACAGCATTTTGCTTTCATTCAGAGTACTTTTTACAGTGTCTCAGCCTTAAGCAGATGCATGCATTTAGGTTTTGATATAAGGTTGTGCCTTCTTATGATTCAGTGGGTTAATGTGCCAGTAAAAAGGCTCGTTTTAATATCAGGGTTGAAGGTTCTAGCTTTAGCTAGGCCTATGGAAAGTTTGTTCATTTAAGAACTAATGAAGTGTATATCATAGGATTGCAACAAGCATTTACTCTGAGAAAAAGTGGTCTGTGTGCCTTTACGTTTTGAGAGACGTTGCCAGTAAATGTAGTTTAATGATCTGGGAATAGGGATAATTTTAGCGCCTAAAAAGAGAAATTATTTTTCAAAATAGATTGAATTATTGCAGATTATAAGCCTTCTGCTTTGACGGGTTCAGTGTAGCAGCAGTTGGGGGCTGGGAGGATGGCTCGCTGGGTCGCGCTCCTGAGATGTTATCTTTTAGTGTTCACTGTAAATAATGGAGAAGGCCGTCATGTTGACATTTGCGATCTCTTAATTAGGACTTTTCCTACGAGGAATGCAGAATAACCTCTCTGCACGGGCTGCTAAAGGTGGGGTTTCTGGTTTCTCTGTGTGAACATCAATAAAATGAACGAACTTAATTTAAAGGGGAAAATACATAGGGGTTTCTCTGAAGGTCCCAAACATGTGCTAAATAATATGCAAAACTGATACATTTTGTGTTTCCACACTAAGGAAAATAATGTTTGAAAGCTGCGTTTATTTTACAGAAAATGAAGTGTTGCATTGAGTCTTAGATAAAAATAACATACAGCCTTTTCTCACAGGTTTATTCGTTTATTAGCAAAAAAATGTCTTTCTTGTGTGTTGTGTATTTTTCTTGTTGCTTTTGCCAACAGATTATTCATGGATTATTCTAAGGTAGACAAGACACGTGAGTTTGGTCAATTGAAAGGAGATGTGTTTTTTGCGTAATTTCTTTGAAAGAAAAAAATGTTCATGTTTTGGTTTGGGTATCTGGCACTGTCATGATATTTTAATTGGACATGTATGTGAGAAGAAAGACAGTAAAGTTATGTTTGACAATAGAACTACAACTGTGTTGTGTTCACTGTCAAAAGGGAGGTATAGAGTTTGTATGGAGTTTAGACCTGACAAAATTTAGACAGGCCCAAATATTGCATTTTGGGCTGCAGGTTTACAGTGCATAAAGTATACAGCGAATATATCTGATGGCTTGACATGTGCATTATGCATCTTTATTTTATGTTGTTACTATTACAAGTTCTCCTCCAGTGTTGTGAAGGGATCCGTGTGACGACACGTATTGTTACACAATAATTGGATGAATTTGGTATAATGATAAATTTCACAGATATGGTTTACATACTGTGAGGAAGACAGGCAGCATTTTTACCAGTGCATGCCTAAATCTGGCTATAATGATATTAAAGAGAACTCAAAAGATATACAGGTTCAAAAGTGTATCACCTGATGTTAGTCACCTACTGCACATCCCCTTAAAGGAATAGGCAGCCCTAAATTGTTATGTATCCTTGATTGGACCTAAGGATAGAATTATAGATCTGTGACTCAAGGTGTCCTAATTTTTATATTGCATTACGTAATCATATTTTGTTTCCCAAATAGCATATGGCTTTGTCCCTTGAAAGGAAACTAGGTTTCATTTCTCTCTCCCTGAAGAAGGAACTGGAACATTAGCTAAGATTACTGTATATGGTGGAATTAGAATGTGTGTACCTTTGGTATTGTGTGTATCCCCCGTACTCTTGGTGCTGTGTCACATGCCTGAGGCACCCAAGCAAACTCTTGTTCTTCCTATTTCTATTGTTGCCCCCCCCTGACCAATGTCGCATTATGCTTAGTTACTAGGGGTTTTAATTGTGTCCTATTTCCATTTCCCTTTTCCATATTCCTTTCACCAGTCAGCCCATTTATTATTATGGGTGTATTGTTTATGTGCACACTTCTAGATTGAAGTGATGTATTAGGGACCCCCATGTTATGTAAAATGTTTTTTTCTTCAGACTGATTGTCGGGGTAGTGACAGGCTGGTTAACTGACCCAATGTTATAGTAAGACACGTTTTCCATCTCAATAGGAGATATCTTAAGTTTACCTTTTTAACATGACGAATCTTCAATGTCTATTTTTTTTCCTCAGTTCTCTTCTATTCCTGCTGCTTTAATTTGTGGTGGGATCAGATGTGTTTTAATCATGCAAATAGCGGGACTCTCCAGTTCTGGTCTTGTTGTCTGCACATTTGATCATTAGCCTTTGTATTACATAGTGCACTTAATGCACATTTTTAAAGAGACTTTTCTTCATGTCCTTGATAATCTGTATTATATCATTTCTCTATTTGAGATGTTCTAGATAAGGAATTTAGGAGCACTTAATCATTGAGGAAAATATGTATTTGCACCATTAGACAATGCCACGATATGTAAAAACATCCATTTAGATAGAATTTTCATGTAGTTATTTACCCTTAGATGATGAAGGATATGCTCTGACACGGAAACCCAATTGAAAAACCCAGAGACACCGTTTGCCTACTGCCTTTATGTTTGAAATTGCTTTTTGAAAATGACAATGCATTCTAGACCAACATTGCCCCATGGCGTGTGGCCACTCCTTTGCAGATTGCAGGCCACTTGCTTTCAGTCCCCTTGTCAAAACCCATGAACTGTTTTTGTGCTTGATTTGAAGGAAACTAACAGTTGTCACATTTCCTATATCACTAGGTTCTGCGGGAATCTTCCAGAGTCAAAGGAAGAGTGATACCCTGCAGACCTGTGATCGAGACTAGGCACACTCTCCATCAGTGACAGATGAAAGACAGACTTCTTGGCCCTACAATTCCTGCAACCAAGTAGTGTGACAGCAATCATCAGCGTGACAGCGATCATCAGCGTGCCCCCAATGGTACCTCCCAAGCAAGCCATTTGTTTCATCAGAAGGCGTTGTAAACAGAAAATGAAAAGAGGAGCTGGTTTCAAAGATGCGAAGGATCCCTGTTGTTGATGGCAGGGCTGTCATCCAGTTTGTTCAGTTTGTTCAACTGTCATGTGCTTGAACCTCTGACAGCGCGCGGTCCCCTGATCCCCTTGGCCTAAGTTTTTGGCCCTCCACACACCTCTTTTCCTTTGCTCAAGCGGAAAGGCAGTGCACCCGAGGATAAAAAGACACTACATTCCGGTGCCCATGAGAGAGCAGCTTGAGCGTCCTCTGACACTCTGATGAGTGTTGGAGTCTGAAAGTGCTGCTGATCTTGCTGGGTTGTTTTTCAGTAGTGCTTGGATCTGCATGAAATGCTTTGTGCCCTTGATCAATGAAGGGTGCATCATCTGTAGTATCTGCCACGAAGAAGAGACACTGGTGCACTGCCTTGAGACATTGAGACTTTGTAATTGAGCTATGAGTGTTTGCCAGGAGGGCACTCCAACGGATACTGAGTCATGAAGAGCCTGAATGCAGAGGCCCAACGCGAAGAAGACACTGGAAGCGGATTTGATGGACAATAGAAGCCTACCAGCAGAGGCTTTGACGGACTCTGGGTATTTTCTGTGAGCTTGTATAGAATTGGAGTTTGGAAACTAATTTTTGCAGCTTTGCTAGCATTGTTTTAAAGTACTATTCTCTTTAGTAGAAGCAGAATAACGTCCATTTTCTGTGAAAGAGTATTCCCTTTTCACCTCAGAGCATTAATGAGAGTCACCACTGTTTCACTTGAACATATAATGAATTACAGAAATGCATAAGAAGACCTAAAATGTACTAGATAATTTTAGGATTTACGTTTGCTTAGGGTTGTGGAAAATTATGATTCATTTGTAATAGCGGTCCCTACTTTGTTTATATGTTCCTAATGACGTGTTTTCTAGTGTGTTTTAAACATGGCGTTGTCTTTTATGGGTGGGATTGTCTTTTCTGCCCAATTCACATCTGCACCCACCTCCCAAACCTATGTCTTTTCCCACTTCTACTTCTTTGCATCTTTCCAGATGTTACCCAAAACACGGATAGTTAGGAGATCAGAGTTTACTGATAATTCCTTTTGTATCGTTTTCATCAACACCAGTTAGTAGTTGGACATCACTTATTGTTGGGTGTGTGGTCTTGTACCACATACTACAGATAGAGGCACTCCCTATTTTTGTCCTGCCATATATGGCCTTTGTGCTACCTCGTGTGTACGGAAGCCTGTGTCACAGGACGAGCTGAGTAACAGAATGATGCTACAGCAACATCTCCACGAATTTCTTCATACCGATTTGGACTCAGATTAGCATGAGTTATTGCCTTATATGAGGGCAAAAGGAGGGTCTGTGGTTCTTAAAATCCGGACCCTGTTGTTTTCCCGATATCGAGGTCCAATACCCGTGTCACAAAACCTCAACGTATCAATACGATTTTGGTGTCTATGAACCGATAATGATTAGGACATCATTCCTATGTATTTGCGTCATGATCGGAGGTTGCCAACACCCCCAAATCATAGTTTCCGTTCCGACCCTTTAAACTCCATTTTGTAAGCGGCATCCATCTTATGCCTTGCCCTCATGATAAGTCAATTAAAGGTCGAGCTTGATCCAAAAGGACACGTACACCTTCCCTGACTTCCCCCTGACCCGTCCCAACTGACTCCACTGCCTTCGGCCAAACCTGTTTGGGCAGCTCCTCGCCCAGTGGCCGAATACGATAGCATTTACGCATAACATTCCACAAACCATTCACTACATACAGACCATGCTTTCTGCAAACATGCACCTGTCCACGTTCCTTGTTTATGGCCAGTTTTATGACTGGGTTGTACCTTTCTTTATTGGTGTTTCATCGATATCTGATGGGAGTTCCAGATCTAACTGGGTAATCTATCAGCAAACTGGACATGCGAAAATGTGGGCTGTCATCATAACTCTGCTTTTACTTTGTGTTGGAAATATGTGAATTATTTACTGTAAAACAAAGAATGTTTGCCTAGGGCATAATATTCTGTATAAAAGGTCTGTGCGAAGGCCATGCAGGCAGGCTATCTCATTCAGTCGCTTTTAGGCGTGGCTGGGCGACGTAGCCTCACTGTTGTATGTAATAAAGATGTCTTTTCATATTTCAGATTCTCTGTCAATTCCTTTGCTGCTTTTTGAATGGACTACCTATTGGTAAGACCCCTGAGTAGGAGTATGTGGATTTTAGGTACCACAAGCCTCAAAGACCTGTTGATGAATCAAACTCAATTTAGCAGTCAGATCATAGAGATAGTCAATTAACATTGGATATTCAAGTCTGTCAAATTCTTTAGGTCTCGGAACTCCCCAAATGTTCGCCGGACGGCCGAACACAATCTCATATGGGCTGAGCCCTACTCGAGAGTGCACAGTCGCTCTGGTCGATAGGAGAGCTAAAGGCAAAGCGTCGGGCCATGATAGACCAGTCGTTGCCTGGATTTTGGCAAGTTTCAGTTTCAGCGTGCCATTATATCTTTCCACTAAACCCGCAGACTGAGGATGATTGGCACTATGAAATTTCTGGTTTATGCCAAGACCACGACATACACTCTTCATTACACTTCCCACAAACTCACTTCCGTTATCTGACCATACAATCCGTGGCATTCCATACCTGGGGAAATACTCTTTGAGTAGGACCTTTGCTGTGGACAGGGCAGTATTATCCTTTAGGGGGTAAGCCTCAATCCATCTGGAGAACGCACAAACTACAACCAAGACGAACTTTAAATTATTGCATCTCTCCATGTGGATAAAGTCTAACTGAATAATTTCAAAGGGACATGTGGGAGGAGCAAAATGACCACGTGGAGTGGGGGTGCCCTTGCCAGGATTATACATCAAACATACCATGCAATTCTTAACCACTCTCTCCGCACATTTAGTAATTCCATCATTCTTCCATACGGGCGACAGCAACTTACATATGCCTTTCGTACTAATGTGTGATGTACCATGAGCCATAGTAACAACAGCAAGCACGTATGCATCTGGTAACATCCATCTCTGCTTTTCCGACAAATCAACCCAACATCCATTCTCGTCTAACTTTCCCGTACTCTCTTTCCACTGAGTCTTTTCCATCTCAGTAGCTTCATTCTGTATCTTCTTCACACTCTCAACTGTGTCCTCACACATACTAGTCTCCGCTGGCCATCTTACTGAACTCGCAACGTACATTCGATTTGTCAGATCTCTAGCCGTCTCCTTCGCAATCTCATCCGCAAACGCATTACCGCAACCAACATCATCCGTCACCTTCCGATGCGCACTACATTTGATTATTGCCACCTCTTTAGGCAATGTAAGTGCGTCCAAAAGGTCATTCACAAGCTGTCCGTGCTGAATCTTCGTACCATGCGACGTCAAAAATCCTCTTTCTCTCCACAATCGACCAAAACTATGCGCCACACCAAAAGCATACTGGCTGTCTGTAAACACATTCACCCGCTTCCCTCTGGACAACACACACGCTCTCGTCAAGGCGATCAACTCAGCCGCCTGGGCCGAATTCTGACTCAATCTCGCAGATTCCACAACCGTACTCAATGTTACTACAGCATACGCAGTCGTCACATCACCATTTGGTAACTTAAAACATGAACCATCCACATACAAAGTACCATCGGGATCTACCAATGGAGTGTTTTTCAGGTCAATACGACCCTTCGTCTCCTCTTCAGTTCTCAAATAGCAATCATGTGGTGTTACATCACTTAATTCCATGTCGATCGGCAACAACGTTGCTGGATTCAACACATTACACCGTTTTATCCGTATGTGACTTGCCAATAACGTCAACTCATATCCAGACAACCATGCGCTCATCAAATGTTGAGTTTTCGTTCGGTTCAAGAGAGTGTCGACTGCATGCGGGACCATCACCGTGAGCATATTATCCATGACCAGACCTGCGGACTGTCGAATGGACGCCGTAGCTGCCGCTGTTGCTCACAAACAACTCGGCAAGGCTCTAGCTACGGGGTCTAAGGTCGAAGAAAAATATGCGCATGGACGTTGTTTGTCGCCAAATTGTTGTGTCAGAACACTCAACGCACAACCGTCCCTCTCGTGAACATAAAGTGTGAACGGCTTATTGTAATCAGGAGTACCCAACACAGGAGCCGAACACAACGTATCACGCAATTCAGAAAAACTTTTCTGACACTCTTCAGTCCATGGCAAAGGAGATGAAACATCCTTGCACGTAAGGGCTATCAATGGTTTCGCCAACAATGAAAAATTTGGAATCCATTGTCTGCAGTATGACGTAATACCTAGAAAGGCACGTACATCTCTCTGAGTCTTTGGCACAGTCATTCGAGCAATCGCTGCAATTCTCTCTGGGGTCAACCTTCTCCCATCCTTTGACAGTAAGTGACCTAAGTAGGTTACTTCTTGACAACAATATTGTAGCTTAGAAGGTGACACCTTGTGATGTAAGTCACATAGGTGCTGCAACAATGATACTGTAGCGGTTTTGCAAATAGCCTCTGTATCAGCTGCCACTAATAGGTCGTCAACGTATTGAACTAAGGCTGCGCCTGTCGGCAACACAAATGCATCAAGCTGACTTTTAAGTGCTTGGCTATAGATCGATGGACTTTCACAGTAGCCCTGTGGTGCGCGTTTAAATCTAAAACTGCGACCACCTAGTGAAAATCCGAATAGGTCTCTGCTTTCCTCAGCGATCGGAATACTAAAGAAAGCATTCTTTAGATCAATTACCGTGAACCAGGAGGCAGAAGCCAGAATCAGGGTCAACAAAGCCGTGATGTCAGGCACCACAGGAAACTGGGGAATCCCGATTTTATTTACGTCTCGCAAATCAATTACAAAGCGGTACACAGGAGGTTTAGTTGGATCTGTGCGTTTCAAAATCGGTAACACAGGACTATTACACACATTGCCTCGAGTTTCTTCAATGACATCCTTTTCGATCAGGTCATAAATGATCACTAATAGTGCTCGCTCACCATCAAAAGAGATACGATACTGTGGTATACGTGGGAAACGCACATTCGATTTCAACTGAACCACATAAGGTGGGATGTTCAATAAGCCTACATCGTTGGGACCCGTAGCCCATAACGACGCAGGAAGGGAACTCAATTCCGGTGGGAACTTATCAATTGATAAGTACATAGGAGAGATCGCTCTCTGACCTAATGTAAGCTCCACTCCCGCAGGAGAGCAGTACAAAGTCGCATATAACCGTTTTAACAAATCCAAGCCCAAAAGATTCTCACCACAACCAGTAGATAAAATCAATGGGGCCTCTAGCTCATGAGGACCAATCGTAAGGGACAAAGGGCTAGAGACAGGATTGCTAACAGGGGCGCCAGAGAATCCAATGGAAACATTTGTTAAGCCGGACAAAGGTGCGCCAGGGAGTTTCGAGTGCATGATGGAACTTTTCGTCGCACCAGTGTCTAACAGAAAAGGCTCAACTACGCCAGATGTAGCAACTGCGACGTAAGGCCCACTCTGATCAACCGGAACTGATACTACTCCCTCTCTCTGTCGGTGGCTGTCCTACTAGTGGTTACCTGCATCAATCTCATGTTCGACGTAATAATCGTCCACATGATACTGTGCTGATTTATCGGACCTCACATTTCGTTGGTCAAAATAATTATTCGCGTCTGATGGGGTATGAGGGCGCTCATGATTTTGATTTTGAGGGGCACCGCGGCCTCTACCTCGGGGTGCTTGTTGAGGACCACCACGACCCCCTCGTGCCGACACACCGTTAAGCCGGTCACGCAAAGCTGGACAATCATATTTTATATGGCCCTCTCTTCTACAATATGCACACTGATAATACCCAAGGGTAGATCTAAAGTCGGAGAAGTCAGATCGTGACTGCATTCTAGTGGACTGGTCTCGTGGTCGATACTGCTGCTGCGAATCATTTTGATTCGAACGTGGAGGATATGCCTGCTGTAACAAAACCTTTGTTTTGAGCTCCTTCGTTTTCTTATCTGAACGATCACTTTCTTCCTTTTCCCTATTCTCATAATATTGAGCCGTAGCTAATATCTGTGCAGTGGTTGAAACAGCCCATGCACTTTCTGAATTCTTCAATTTGTTGCACAGCTCAGGCAACAAATTTAAGACAAACTTATCAACAAATAACCGTTGACCACCTTCGGTGCTCATGTCCTGACCACTATGATCGACAAATGCCTCCTCAAATCTAGTAAAGAAATCGGAGACACTCTCGTCTTTCTTTTGCTTACAAGCCGATAATTTATCCCAATTTACCTTCATCGCTGGCATGAGCGTTTTCATAAGCGTAATAATTTTCTGAGGCAGATCCGTAATCAACGGCTCAGGCTTAGCCCCACCAACTTGTCGTCCATCTGCCGCTACCAGTGTAGCCCAGTCACCACCCAACTCAACTAAATGATTCTCTTGGCGAATTTTCGCCCAAATCGGTTGTGGTACGACATTTCCAAACAGCATGTCGATGTCCGCAAGATTCATAATAGTAGCGTCTACCAGTTGAGACAACTCCTTATAATAACCTGCCGGATTCTTGCGTGGATCAGGTAAAGATTGTTTCACCTGCAAAACTTCTGATCGCTTCCATGGGAGGTGTATCCAAACTCTCTGAAAGTATGGCAGAATCACAGGATTAGCTTGCGGATCACCTGGCATGTATACTGGCGGAACCTCTCTCATAGGATACTGACCAGAGTTCGTTTTCTGAGTATCGGAATCGTCATCAAACGACACTCGAGAAAACACTGTGCACCGTAAGGCTAATAATCGCTCTAATGCACGTCGTACATCTCCACCTACAATCATGCCGTTCGAAAATTGACTCTGAAGTTCAGTCATATCGGGCGGTACATTATCTAAATCATCATTATACCATTCTTCTCTCAAAAAGTTACACATTTCTTCAAACACAAATCTCTGAGTGGGCTCATTAAACTGAGAAAACGTATCAAAGACCACGCGCGGCAGGTAGTTAGCAGGGTGTCTTATCCATCTACGCGCCATAGTTACCAACGTGGCACTCTCCCTTCCACCAGGGATTTGACTGCGCCTCTGAGGAGTTTCAGAGACTTCGGATCGAAGTAACGATCCAGAAAGTGGGGAGTAAAGAGTAGCGACAGTATTAGGGATACGATTACGAACAGAAGGAGAAAAAAGAACAGGAGCAACAACATTAGAAGTGAACGTAGGGACAGCAGAGATAGCCGGGACGGCTAAGGTAACAGGAACAATTGACTGAGGAGGTACAGGCAAAGGAGCAGTAGGAATAGGACCAGGTGGTGGGACAAACGCAGGACCAACAACAGGCTGACCAGCAGCCGCTGGAACTACAGGAGGAACTACAGGAGGAACTACAGGAGGAACTACAGGGGCTGTAGCACCCTGTGCATAAGGAGGTGGCGATTTCATCAAATACGCTAACAGCGGATCCTCCTTCGAGTCCTCTTCTGTCTTATCAAGACTAGTTGATAATACCGGATAACATTTGTCTATCCTCATGTGGTGTAGTCTAGTAGAAACTTCTATTTCTTTTTCTTCTTTATCTCGCTGACATTGTTGTACAACTTGCATTATCGGGACGATACCTTCTGTACGATTCTTTTTAAGCTGTTTGATTTCTTTCTGTTTGGCCTCTTTACGCCACAACCGAAGGGAATCAAACATAGCTGGCCTAGCTTTCTTCTTAAATAATTTAGTTTCTAGATTATCTAAAATCTCCATTCCAAAACTTCCGTGTGGTGGCCAACTAAGGACACCATCCTTTCTCGTATAACGGACCCAACAGTCATTATATATAATAGGGCCCACACCATGTCGACTATAGAGCTCATATATCGGAGTTCCAACTGGAGGTATCGGACACGAGTCCTCCAACCGGGAATCCTTGTTGCAACATTTGAAGAAACCAATGAAACCACTACGGCTAGGCATCATGCACACTAACCAAGTATCAAACTTCAAGGGTTACCAAAGTACTAAATCTTCGTGAAAGACAAAACCCTCGGTTTTTGGCAATTGCAACTGTCAAATAACAACTAAGGACCAACAACTAAGCACCACAAATGCAATGGAACCATGCAAACAACTAAGCACCAACAACTAAGGACTGGGAGCGACCCACAAATACTTAACTGAGAGCTCGATGGCGTCGCCAGGAAGGCCCGTCTATCGTCTCGCCATACAAAGGACTACGCCAGGCACCAAAACAGGTCAACAGTCAGAGCATCGATCCGTTGCAGCCGTCAGGAGGCGGGAATCTTCGCGGGAAAAATCTTTGGACCACTTATTTCGACAACAGGATCGATGAAGCGGGGTGCACCTTTTCCTCGGAGATTTCACACGAAGTTCCTCGCAATCGTCAGGGTTTGGACCGGTACCGCTGATGTCGCCCCACGTTGGGCGCCAACTGAAGGACTGGACTTTTAAGAACCAGCGGTGCCAGGGAACAACACCTGAAACCTTCGTAGGATACCTGTTCGGCGCACAAGTGACAGAGACACGGGACACTTCCTTCGGCGTCAAAGATCAGCGTTTATTACTGCAGGGAGGCAAAAGTCATGGGAAGTACAACAGAGTGTAGGTTCCAAGAGTCTGCTTCGAATTG
This sequence comes from Lissotriton helveticus, assembly GCF_964261635.1. Classification (NCBI taxonomy): domain Eukaryota; kingdom Metazoa; phylum Chordata; class Amphibia; order Caudata; family Salamandridae; genus Lissotriton; species Lissotriton helveticus. Next base: position 509,932,693 of record NC_136068.1, on the reverse strand, counting down.
TAAATGTGGATCGCTCCTTTTATACACATTTTCAGCATTCAATAACGTAACGAACAAAAGGTCACAACTCAGTTCCCACAATAAACTTAAAAGGCTTCAATCATGGTGTCAGAAACCCGGAACATAATCATAGTAACATTTGTCGGTTCCCAACTGTAAAAGCACATTATCCTGCTGCTATGCACATTCCACTCTGGTTGTAAAAGGACGAGAGTAAGAGACAGGAACAGTTGCAAGGAAGTCAGACAACAGAAGAAGAAGGAGTGTGGAGGAAATATCGGAAGCGCAATCCCAGGATCAAAGGATTCGAGCCGAGCGCATGCGGGGCTGAAACAATAGGCCAACGTGGGAAGATTACCCAGCTGCGGAGCCATCTGTCTTTGCCGTGCCATCCCCCAGTCTTGGGAATCACAGGATCATGAGGCGGACATTTGCCTGTTCGCTGACTACGTTAGGGCAAGAAACAAAATGGATGCCGTCTCTAAAATGGAACCCGAGGGTTCAAAATGAAGAACCTGTAAATAAGACGAACCCTTCTAAGTAGCGTAGCGAAAATGCGTACACCTATTAATCTCGTCATTTACGGTTCATAGATACCACACTCGCTAGCATCGTAATGGTTCTCATTGGTCCTCAGGGCTGACAAACTCGTGGACGTCCTCTATAGGTCTTATACAGAGGGTTCTGCTGCTGTTGCTGCTGCTGAGACTGCCTGTAGGTCCGAAAGGACGACCTTCCAAAACCTCAACATTTTCGGTAGCCAGAGCCTCTAGGCTGCGCCTGCAGACCCATAAACTTTGCGGTGGCTTTGCTGTCCTTGAACTTCTGCAAGGCTGAATCTGCCTTGTCACCAAACAGCCTGGAGCCATCAAAGGGTAGGTCAAGAAGAATCGCCTGCAATCAGGAGAGAACTCCGATGACCGGAGCCAAGCACTTCTCCTCGTGGCATTAGAAGAGCCCATGATTCTAGCAACTAAGTCCGCAGTATCCAGGCCACTCAGTATTACCTGGTGTGCAGCCGCCTGAGTATCCGCCAAGACTTCATTAAAATTCAGTCTGTCCTTTTCAGACAATTTCGGAACAAGCTGCTTCGCGGAGTCCAATAAGAGCCTCTGTAACAGCCCAATAGATAAGTGGTGTTTGTGGACTTTAGGGCCATACTTCCTGAAGAAAAGACATTTTTAGCAGATTGTCCAAGTCTCTTAGAGGGGAAACAGCCTTTACAACGAAACTTTTACAACGAACTACCATTACAACACAACTTTTACAACGCAAACTATTACAACGCATTGCTCTGGGGGGCGCTCTAGGATAGGGAATAGTTTAATTTACTATCCAATAGCCTTCCCTACTATCCACGGGGACTGGAGTTGGAATAGTAAATTAAACTATTCACTATCCAGCGCCTAAAAACATTATGCATTGTAATGGTATGCGTGGTAAAAACTGCGTTGTAAAGGTAGGCGTTGTAAAAGTATGCGTTGTAACGTCATACATCCCTCTTAGAGGCTCTGTCCCCAGGGACTTGAGGAAACGCCCAAGAAGATTTTTTAGAACAAGCAGCCTGTACCTTGCTCTTAGGAGAAGGATGAGATGCAAGGAAATCTGGGTCTCCTGGAGCCGTCCTGTACCTCCTAGTGACAGACTTTGACACTGCTGGAGCTGAAAAGGGCTTACGCCAGACTTCCAATACTGCTTGGCAGTTCGGGCTGGACTGTTCGCATGAGGCACAGGGCCAAGACTGATTTGCATATGGCCATGTCTGAACTGTGGTGGCTGGGTGAGCAAAATAACAATGGATTAAACCCAGATCTTTGACTGGGGTGAATGTTTTGCCATTGTGCAACATTCCATCCATCATCTTGTATTTTTTGCTGTTCACCCTCTGTGGGAAGGGTATGCCCAGACGTGGGTCTCGTGCTCACTACGCCACTGGAGTCAAGTCATAAGTCATAAGTCAGATGCTTTTATAGAGCGCACAAGTCACCTTTAGGTCTCAGGGCGCTTTGCAGTAAAGAACAACAACCTTGACATATGCTGGGGCTGCTAGGTATCGATTATTTCGGGAAGAGCCAGGTTTTTAAGTTTTTTCGAAACAGCTGGTGATTGGTGATTGACAAAATATGGGGGGGGGAGTTTATTCCAGCGATGAGGAGCCACATAGGAAAAGGACCGACATCCATTACGCGACGTCCGAGTCCGTGGTTGAACTAGGAGGGATTTTGAGCTAGATCTTAGTGATCTGGTGGGACGATACCAGTCTAGTTTTTTTGCAAGATATGCTGGCCCGGTACTGTAAAGAAGTTTGTGAGTCAGACTAAGAACTTTAAAATGGCTTCTCTGGCGATTTGGCAACCAGTGTAGTTGCTTAAGACTCAGCATGGCAGCTGATCTGGGGGGAAGGCCAAGCACCAGTCTCGCCGCAACATTCTGCAGCGTTTGTAATTTAGAGAGTACGCTCTAATTGATTTTTGTAAATAAGGCGTTGCCGTAGTACAGGCAACTTATGATTAAACCTTGCACCAGTGGTTTTCTGGTTTCCAGAGGTAGCCATTTAAACATTTTACGCAATTTATACATGATCCCATAGCAGACGCCGGATACTTGGTTAATATGGGTCTTCATGGAGAGAGAACAGTCTATCATGATTCCTAGGTTACGAACCAGTCCTGTGACCAAACTTCCTTTGCCTTACCGAACAAAATGATTTCCGTTTTGCTGTAGTTCAGTTGAAGCTTGTTGTCACACATCCATTTACTGATGTCAATCATACACTTTTTAAATCTAATACATGTTTCATGAAAATCAGCCTTACAGGTGATAAGCACCTGAGTGTCATCAGCATACGACACTGTTGTGAAGCCATGGGCTTTTATTATATTGGCTAACGGAGTAAGGTATATATTGAAAAACATGGGGCTTAGAATTGACCCCTGAGGGACTCCTACAGTAAGAGGCAGACGACTGGAAACAAGAGTGTCAACCTTAATGGAGGTGAAGCGATCAGCCAAATAATTTTTCAAACCAGGATAGGGCCTTGCCTCTGACACCTATCTCCCGCAGCCGTTTTTTCAAAATGCCATGGGAGATGGTGTCAAAAGCAGCCGATGAGTCCAATAGAACAAGAATTGCGGAATCGCCTTTATCTAGGGTGAGTCTAATATTGTCCACAATCAAGCTATCCTGGCTGATAGCCCGAAACCAGTCCTAGGATGCTTGATTCCGGTCCAGGGAAGACATGGCTTGGCAGTTCGGGCTGGACTGTTCCCATGAGGCACAGGGCCAAGACTGATTTGCATATGGCCATGTCTGAACTGGGGTGGCTTGGTGAGCAAAATAACAATGGATTAAACCCGGGTCTGTGACTGGGGGTGAATGTTTTGCCATTGTGCAACATTCTGTATATCATCTTGTGTGTTTTGCTGTTCACCCTATGTGGGAAGGGTATGCCCAGACGTGGGCCCCGTGCTCACTACGCCACTGGAGTCAAGCTATCCTGGCTGAAGACGGCTGATAGCCAGAAACCACTCCTAGGATGCTTGATTCCGGTCCAGGGAAGACATGGCTTGGCAGTTCGGGCTGGACTGTTCGCATGAGGCACAGGGCCAAGACTGATTTGCATATGGCCATGTCTTAACTGGGGTGGCTGTGTGAGCAAAATAACAATGGATTAAACCCAGATCTTTAACTGGGGGTGAATGTTTTGCCATTGTGCATCATCTTGTATGTTTTGCTGTTCACCCTATGTGGGAAGGGTATGCCCAGACGTGGGTCTCGTGCTCACTACGCCACTGGAGTCAAGTCATAAGTCATAAGTCAGATGCTTTTATAGAGCGCACAAATCACCGTTAGGTCTCAGGGCGCTTTGCAGTAAAGAACAACAACCTTGACATATGCCTGGGCTGCTAGGTATTGATTATTTCGGAAAGAGCCAGGTTTTTAAGTTTTTTCGAAACAGCTGGTGGTTGGTGATTGACAAAATATGGGGGGGGGAGTTTATTCCAGAGATGACGAGCCACTTAGGAAAAGGACCGACATCCATTACGCGACGTCTGGGCCCGTGGTTGAACGAGGAGGGATTTTGAGCTAGATCTTAGTGATCTGGTGGGACGATACCAGTCCAGTTTTTTTGCAAGATATGCTGGCCCGGTACTGTAAAGAAGTTTGTGAGTCAGACTAAGAACTTTAAAATGGCTTCTCTGGCGATTTGGCAACCAGTGTAGTTGCTTAAGACTCAGCATGGCAGCTGATCTGGGGGGAAGGTCAAGCACCAGTCTCGCCGCAACATTCTGCAGCGTTTGTAATTTAGAGAGTAAGCTCTAATTGATTGTTGTGAATAAGGCGTTGCCGTGATCCAGGCAACTTATGATTAAACCTTGCACCAGTGGTTTTCTGGTTTCCAGAGGTAGCCATTTAAAAATGTTACACAATTTATACATGATCCCATAGCAGACGCCGGATACTTGGTTAATATGGGTCTTCATGGAGAGAGAACAGTCTATCATGATTCCTAGGTTACGAACCACCTCCTTGGGTGCGGAGCAGGGTTCCAGTTCTTGGGGCCACCCGTCCTGTGACCAAACTTCCTTTGCCTTACCGAACAAAATGATTTCCGTTTTACTGTAGTTCAGTTGGAGCTTGTTGTCACACATCCATTTACTGATGTCAATCATAAACTTTTAAAATCTAATACATGTTTCATGAAAATCAGCCTTCTGTAGTAGGGGATCTCTGTGTATAGTCACAATCTAGTGAATAGTCCCGCCCATGTGCGTGGACCCTGGAGCAATCAAAAATAATCTCTTAAAGTGTCAAAAAATGCAGACCTGCACAGACACTTAAGAGAGAATTAAAGACAGATAATGCAGCCTATAAAACAGGCTACACTGTCCAGTACTTCAACTAGAAATTCCACCAAAAAAATCCACAAAACAGCATCTGTACAGATTTCCCTTGCTTCAGCAGCAAAAACCCCTCTGGAATGATAGAGAGGAGGACCTGGACAGACAAGCCCCATAGGCTGCCATTATGTGGCTCAGAACAGGATACTGTGCCTTTAAGAGAACCTTCCAGAACTTCACAGTATCCCAGAATGCACTGCAGGTCCCTTTTACTTTCAGTTCTTTTTTCCGGCTCCTGCAAGCAGGACCCTGGAGCATTGAGCTCTCCCTTTTCAAGGGTTTATTGGTGATTTTTCACTAGTAATTTCGTTTTGAGTGCTTCTAAAGTACTTTAGTGCTGTTCTTCTTGGGTTTTGCTCATTTTTTATGTCAAATATGCTCCCATGAGGTGTGTATCCTCTGCCTTCCCTCTTCTCATGTTCCTGAGGAGTGTGAGATCTGCCAGGGCTTCTCTGGCAGGACCCTGAAGGAAAGAAAGAAGATCAGGCTTCAGGGACTCGAGGAAAGAAGGCTGAAGGCACAAGGTGGGTCTGGAGGGGCTCCTTCTACCCATGCTGAGGCCTCTGGGGGGCTCCCCAGGGGCAGGAAGACCAGCAAACGTGCCCACTCTCCGTCTGGGTCGATTGCAGAGACCATGACGTCGAGAGGAATGACTGCGGTCTGTTCCCTGTCCCCCCAGGGCTCTGGGGCGAAGCGCCGTCGGCGCTCGACGTCGAGGGATGTGCACCGACTGCCGTCGAAGTCTCCAGTGACGATTTCGTCATCATCCTCGTCGGTCTCAACGTCGAGCGTTCAACGTCGAAGGGCCCGGCGTCGGCGCTCGCAGTCGGAGCGACACCGCCGTTCGCCGTCGGCGAAGAGGAGGAGAACATCGTCGTCGAGGGGATCCTCGTCGTCGAGGAGTGGTCCGACGTTGAGGAAGAGGTCGCCGTCGAGGCGGAAGAGGTCGCCGTTGAGGCGGTCGAGGTCGCCTTCGAGGCGGTCGAAGTCGACGTCGAGGCGGAAGAAGTCGCCGTCGAGGCGCAAGAGGTCGCTGTCGAGGCGCAAGAGGTCGTCGTCGAAACACGAGAGGTCGACGTCGAGGCGTACGAAGTCGATGTCGAGGCATGGGCGACGGTCGAAGTCGAGACATGGACGACGGTCGACGTCGAGGAAGAGACGCTCGACATCGAGGGGCCGACGCTCGCCGTCTGGTCACCGTTCTTCGACGTCGAAGAAGCGAGAGAAGAGGCCAGATGCCATGGGTGGCTCACCAACATCCCAGGCTGGTGGTGGATCACCGGGCTCGGTGTATTCCGAGGTGTATACGCCTTCGCAAGTTACACCTCCGCCTCCATTGCCGAGGGGTCTCCCTCCGAGGGCTCCTACCCCTCCTCCTTTGCCTCCGCTTCCGCAACCTGTACCTCGACCTCAGGTGCCAGAGAAGCCGCCTCCGGTCCCTTCGAGGTCGGCTTCATTACCCAGGTTTCCGACCCCTCCCAAGGGACTCCTAATCCGCAGGCCCCGGCCAAACGTAAGACGCCCGCTCCGGTGGAACCGGCGGATCGTCCGAGGCCTAGGAAGTCGAGATCACGCTCCGGACAGAGAGGAAGATCTAGGAGTCGGCGCAGATCCTCCACTAGATCTAGGCGTCGCCATAGGAGGCGAGGATCCAGGTCCCGCACGGACTCCTCCAGGACACGATCCTATTCGCCGACCTTGTCGGATTCCCCGGGTACAAGGGTGTCTCCGGTGGACGACATCGAAATTGGGCATCACGGTGATGGCTCCTACACCTACGACGTCCGTGATATTCGAGACACTTCACAGGAAGCATCTGTCTCGCCCTCTACTGCCATTGGTGCCAGGGCTGGTCGAACCTGCGGAGGAGCTGTTTCTTACGCCTGCGGTGGTGAAGGCCGCTCCCTCCCGACTTCTGAAGAAGTATAGAGCACCGGATTTGGACCCAGCCTTCCTGCGGATGGACCCAGTGCCCGATTCAGTTATAGTGACGGCGGCCAGGAAGTTACACTCTACCTCCCCGTCCTCCACCGTGCCGCCTGATAAGGAAAGCCGATGGATTGATTCGGCTGGTCGGAAGGCTTGTGGAACTTCTTCCACGACCATGAAAGCCTCCAGCGACTCGGCTTTGCTGGGGCGGTACAGCCGTGCCCTGTGGGACTCCCTGGAACAGTTCACGGACCTTCTGCCACGTGACAAGAAGGAGGACTTCCTAGAAATACTTAAGGAAGGGATGCTGGTTTCAAACCAGGTCATCAGCGCGGCTGCGGATATTTCGCTGTTGGCCGCCCATGGTTACTGTCACGGGATCAACCAGCGCCGCCATGCTTGGCTCAGGCTCACGTCACTCAAGCCGGAGGCCCAGCAGCGGGTGGCCAATCTGCCACTTTCCGGAGAAACACTGTTCGGAAAACATGCCGATGATGAGATGGCCCGCATGAAGGCGGAGGCGGAGACCCTGACGGCTGTGGGTTTGGAAAAAACCAAAGAAAAGAAGTCCTACCGCCCGTTCCAGAGACGGTTCGGTGCACAGGGGAAAGGACGAGGCCAGTCTTCGGGACAGCAGCAGCAACAACAGCAGCAGTTCGGGAGACCCTTCCAAAAGCGCCAGAAGGGTAGAGGTGGACAACAGTCCTCTACAGCTAACAAAGGCCCGGCCGGGTCTCGACCCCGAACGGTTACTTCCCCTTCATCCGTTACCCGCTCCGGTGGAGGGAAGCGTTCAACTTTTTCTGGCAGAGTGGAGAAAAATTACTCAGGACAAGTGGGTGCTGAATATTGTTTGCAATGGATACAGTCTTCGGTTCCTTTGGTTTCCTGTTTATCCTGCCGTCGATCGTGACCTGGATACGCTCATTGTACTAGCAAGCCTCCACACGCTAATCCGTCTCTCCTTAAGCAGTACTGGCGCGTTTATCCTCGCTAGCCAGCTGCACAAGACTTGACAAGAAAATATCTTTTGAAACAAACGTATACTTTTAGAGCATTGGCGCGTTCATCTCCGCAATTTAGCAACGCACGAATTGTCAAGAAACCACCCTTCTTAATAAGCGTACACACTCAGAGAAACGGAAAAATTGAACCAGAGCTAACTTATCAGGGCCGGTTCAGGACAGTGGAGGCGAGGCATACTTGTTCTATACATATGTTGACCACTTGGAAAAGGGCATACCGGGAATTATAATTTTATCAAATTGCCGATCCTTGACAGCAAATACTAAGATATAAACAACCTCGTGAGATATCAGAAAACTACAAAGACCACCCTGACTGCAATTAAAAGCTACGGATGTTGAAATAAACATATGCATCATTCTAATACGCATCATTCTAATTCGTCCTAGGTTTTTCCCTATATGAGAAGTCGTGTCAAACAATATTAACTGTGTCTACGTATTAGCTTACAAGAACTTTGAAAATCTGTTTGTCTTGAAGAAGGCGCTGGTCGCCGAAACGCGCGTCGACAACATATTTTATAATTAATTCAAGAATTGACATTCTGTTTTTGGTTTTATGAAATTGTGATTATTGTGTTTTATTTGTTCTCATTGTAATTCCTAATTGTTTTTGTGTTTATTATATTTCTGTTCAAACCAATTTTTAAATTAAATACGAATGCCTTTGTGGCTTTCTATGTATTTTGTTTTATTAAAATAAACTGTCTTGTTTACGGAAGTAGGTTGTTGCGTCCTATCACTATTATGTGGGCAAGTCTTGTTCTTGACCGCCTGGGTTGATACCTACACATTACAGTCTTCGGTTCATCAGCCCTCCTCCATCGATTCCTCCGGTCAGCTCGCAGTATCAACTGAGCGAGCTCCAGGCGGAGGCCGATATCCTGTTAAGGAAAAGGGCGATAGAAGACGTACCTCTGTCTCAAAGAGGAAGAGGTCTGTACTCTCGGTTCTTCCTGGTCCGCAAGAAGGACAAGAACGAGTTCAGGCCCATTCTAGACTTGCGACAGGCGAACAAATGGATTCGCAGAGAAAAGTTTTGCATGCTGTCGTTGCATCAGATTTATCCTCAGTTGCAACAGGGAGACTGGCTATGTGCATTAAACCTACAGGATGCGTACTTCCATGTGCCCATTACACACAAACACAGGAAGTTCCTGCGATTTCAAGTCGGCACCAATCACTACCAGTACACAGTACTTCCATTCGGGCTGAAGTCTGCGCCCAGGACTTTCTCGAAGTGCATGGCAGTGGTAGCGGCACACCTGATGAAGAACAAGGTGTTTGTCTACCCGTACCTGGACGATTGGTTGATCAAGGCCTCCTCCTTCTCGGAAGCTCAAGCGCACTTCCAGAAGACGTGCGTTCTCTTGAACAAGCTGGGGTTGCACATCAACATGTCCAAGTCTGTCCCGACTCCGGTCCAGTGCATTCAGTACTTGGGGGCCACCATTGATACGAGGTCAGCAAGCGTGTCTCCTTCGGAGGAGCGACGATTATCGCTTCGTCGGAAGGCTCAGGCTCTTCTGACCACTCCTTCTACAACAGTGAGGACGGTGTCTTCTCTACTGGGATCGATGGCCTCTTGTATATTCCTGACGCCACATGCGCGGCTGCACATGAGACCGCTGCAGGAGTGCTTGGAGGATCAGTGGGACCAGAGGAGAGGATCTTGGGACGACAAGATACGACTGTCTCTACATGCTCTTCAGTCTCTGAAGTGGTGGTGTTCAGCGGGGAGTCTCCTCAGAGGGGTTCCCTTCCACAAGGACATTCCTACTCAGACTATTGTGACGGATGTTTCTCTCCAGGGCTGGGGAGCGCACTCCGGGGACTTACAGATTCAAGGGACGTGGTCCCCGACGGAGTCCACGTACCACATCAATTTACTGGAACTCAGAGCTGTTCACTTGGCGCTGAAGGCCTTTCATCCGTCCTTCCAGACCAACTCTCTGCTTGTACAGACGGACAATACGACCACGATGTATTACCTCAACAAGCAGGGGGCTCGAGATCACGCACCCTGTCGCAGGAGGCGCAGGCGATCTGGCGCTGGCTTCTGGCCCGAGGACTGACGATAACGGCCACTCATCTGTCAGGTGTGCAGAATGTTCAGGCAGACACACTGAGCAGACTGATTCAGGAAAACCACGAATGGGTCATAAACGACGAAGTACTAGGAGAAGTCTTCGCAAGGTGGGGAACTCCAGACGTAGATCTGTTCGCCACCGCAGAAAACAGCAAATGCCGAGACTTCGCCTCCAGGTACTACCAGCCGGGGACGCTGGGGCATGCGTTATGGACCAACTGGTCGAACAGCTTTCTGTACGCTTTCCCACCCATTCCCCTGATTCCGACGGTTCTCATCAAGCTGTCCCAGTCCAGGGCGTGGATGATACTGATTGCCCCGGAATGGCCCAGGCAGTGGTGGTTCACGGACCTGCTTCACCGGTCTCTCCTTCCTCACATGAAGTTGCCGTGCAGGCCGGACCTTCTCACGAAGTTCGGGGGGCGGATGTTGCACCCCAACCTCTCGTCTTTGAGTTTGGCGGCATGGCTCCTGAGATAGTGCAATATGGCCATCTTAATCTCCCGGAAGATTGCATGGACATACTGAAGGAGGCTAAGCGACCTTCCACTAGGACTTCTTATGCTTACAAGTGGAAGAGATTCTGCATCTGGTGCAAGTCCAAGAACTATGACCCAACGACGTGTAAGGAAGATGTCATCCTTCCATACCTTCTACATCTGGCGCAGTCTGGCCTTAATGTTCACTCCATTAAGGTCCATCTGGCTGCATTGACTGCCTACAGGAAATGCCCTTCACAGACTTCCTTCTTCCAGATCCCTGTGATCAAAGACTTTTTGGAAGGCTTGAAGAAAGTATTCCCTCCTGTCAGGCTTCCTTCGCAGGAATTGAATGTGGTGCTGTCCAGATTGATGAAGGAGCCTTTTGAACCTATTCATAAGGCTTCGTTGCAGCACCTGTCCTGTAAGGCGGCGTTCCTCGAGGCCATTACATCGTCCCGCAGGGTGAGTGAAATTTAGGCGTTGTGTTGCCAAGAACCTTATACTGTATTTCATGCTGCTAAGGTTGTTATGCGTACTCACCCTAAGTTTCTTCCCAAGGTTATTTCTGATTTTCATGTCAACCAGACTATAACTTTGCCTACGTTTTTTCAGAATCCTTCATCTCCAGCGGAAAGGTCTTTACATTCCCTGGATGTTCAGAGGGTGTTGAAATTTTATCTGGATAAAACCAAAGATATTCGTAGGTCGGACCAATTGTTTATCAATTATGGATCTGTCAGGACGGGTCTTGCTACCTCTAAGCAGTCCATCTCGAGGTGGATTGTGTCCTGCATACAATTGTGTTACCAAAAGGCTAATAAGACCTTAGGGGGCAAACCTAAGGCTCATTCCACCAGGGGCAAAGCTGCCACGACAGCTTTGCTTCGTAATGTTCCCATTGCAGAAATCTGCAAGGCGGCCACTTGGAAGTCGGTCCATACCTTTGCTAAGCATTATTGCCTGGACACTGATGCCAGAGCAGACGCTCGGGTTGGGCAGGCTTCGCTGCGAAATCTGTTCGCACAATAGTGGTGTTTTTCTCGTTCTCCACCGCCGCTTTGGTGTGGGGATGGGCTTGCCATTCTATTCACTAGATTATGACTATACACAGAGATCCCCTACTACAGAAGGAGTAGTTTCTGTCCTGTAACTCCAGTTCTGTAGTAGGGGTATCTCTGTTATAGTCATAAGCGCCCGCCCGCCTCCCCGGTGGAGAGAGATAATCATGTAAGGAATGCTACAGGTCTGGCGTGTTACGCCTTCAAAAAGAACTGAAAGTAAAAGGGACCTGCAGTGCATTCTGGGATACTGTGAAGTTCTGGAAGGTTCTCTTAAAGGCACAGTATCCTGTTCTGAGCCACATAATGGCAGCCTATGGGGCTTGTCTGTCCAGGTACTCCTCTCTATCATTCCAGAGGTTTTTTTTGCTGCTGAAGCAAGGGAAATCTGTACAGGCTATGCTGTTTTGTGGATTTTTTTGGTGGAATTTCTAGTTGAAGTACTGGACAGTGTAGCCTGTTTTATAGGCTGCATTATCTGTCTTTAATTCTCTCTTAAGTGTCTGTGCAGTTCTGCATTTTTTGATACTTTAAGAGATTATTTTTGATTGCTCCGGGGTCCACGCACATGGGCGGGACTATTCACTAGATTATGACTATAACAGAGATACCCCTACTACAGAACTGGAGTTACAGGACAGAAACTACTCCTTACAGGTGATAAGCACCTGAGTGTCGTCAGCATACGACACTGTTGTGAAGCCATGGGCTTTTATTATATTGGCTAACGGAGTAAGGTATATATTGAAAAACATGGGGCTTAGAATTGACCCCTGAGGGACTCCTACAGTAAGAGGCAGACGACTGGGAACAAGAGTGTCAACCTTAATGGAGGTGAAGCGATCAGCAAAATAATTTTCAAACCAGGATAGGGCCTTGCCTCTGACACCTATCTCCCACAGCCGTTTTTTCAAAATGCCATGGTAGATGGTGTAAAAAGCAGCCGATAAGTCCAATAGAACAAGAATTGTGGAATCGCCTTTATCTAGGGTGAGTCTAATATTGTCCACAATCAAGCTATTCTGACTGATAGCCTGAAACCAGTCCTAGGATGCTTGATTCCGGTCCAGGGAAGACATGGTTTGGCAGTTCGGGCTGGACTGTTCCCATGAGGCACAGGGCCAAGACTGATTTGCAAATGGCCATGTCTGAACTGGGGTGGCTTGGTGAGCAAAATAACAATGGATTAAACCCAGGTCTGTGACTGGGGGTGAATGTTTTGCCATTGTGCAACATTCTGTATATCATCTTGTGTGTTTTGCTGTTCACCCTATGTGGGAAGGGTATGCCCAGACGTGGGCCCCGTGCTCACTACGCCACTGGAGTCAAGCTATCCTGGCTGAAGACGGCTGATAGCCAGAAACCACTCCTAGGATGCTTGATTCCAGTCCAGGGAAGACATGTCTTGGCAGTTCGGGCTGGACTGTTCCCATGAGGCACAGGGCCAAGACTGATTTGCATATGGCCATGTCTGAACTTGGGTGGCTTAGTGAGCAAAATAACGATGGGTTAAACTCAGATCTGTGACTGGGGGCGAATGTTTTGCCATTGTGCAACATTATGTCCATCATCTTGTGTGTTTTGCTCATCCTCGGGATAGGCATCGGTGGCAGCAGACACGACTCCGACGGATCCGGAGCCGGCGTCGAACTTAGATCTGGAGGCACAACTGGAGTCGAACTGACGGAGCCAGAGAGGAAGGACAAAATGCCAGGACGGAGCCGCAGGTAGAAAGGCATAAAGGGAGCCTGAGCATAAGCCTGAGGAACTCCCAGGTTAAAGGCCATTGGACCCATGGGACCCAGAGGCGCACCAGAGGGGTACATGGTTTTAGTGAAGACTCCATACATCGCATTTAAGTAATGTAATTGATCGGTACCCGGGCCAGGGAAAGGTGGGTAGGCCCCGGGGACAGTCTCCGATTGAGTCATTACAGGACTTGGGCCAACCGGCGCCAGCGGTGGAGCCAATGGAGCCCCAGATTCTTCAGGAACTGGAGCTTCATCAACCGGGACAGGAGACTGAACCGGCGTCGGAGAGTGCTCCGGTGCTCTTTCAGGCAAAGCCGAACGAACTAGAGATACCTGAGTTGAGCCTGAAGGAGATGATGAAACAAAGTCCTTACGATGTCGAGGTGCTGGCAAAATCGGCTTCGGAGCTGCATCCTTGTCAGAATGGCGTAGAGAGCCGTGTCTCTTCTTTTTCTTGTGCTTCTGCGACTTTAAAGCATGACCAGACGACTACCTCGACCTCGACCTGGACCTTGATCTTGATCTCCTCCGACCCCTCTTTTCTTTTCTCATCTTCGCCATAAAGAGTTTGGTCTCTCTTTCTTTAAAGCTTTAAGTTCATCTTTCGACAGGAAGAGCAACCCTCAACATCATGGTTCGACAATAAACACCAGACACAGTCTTCGTGGGGGTCAGTGATCGACATGTGAACCCCATACTCTCTACAGGGTTTGTAACCCGACTTCCTCGAAGAAATCTTCCAAAAAGGCAACAAGAAGAACAAGCCAAAAATACAATGTAACTACACAAGTACGGAGAGACCCAGAAAACCGTTAGCGTCGACGGCGCAGAAAAAAGAGAACTGACGTCACCACGCCGACGAGGCTCTCCTATGGCTCTGGTGACGTCAGCGGAGCAGTGAGCGGAGCCATGCTATTGTGACATTGGCCTCGTCGGCATGGAGAGCTACAGAAGACTTCCGAATGCTGCTGGTGCAGGGGATATTCACAAGGTGAGGAATCCACTGGCAGATGTATCCATCAGAAACAAAAAGCAAGAGGACAAATCAGGCTAAAGAGAGGAGGGTTAACTGAAAGGATTTGTAGATGCATGTGTACAGTCGCAAATGTATCCGACAAATCAGAGAGAGTGGTAATCTAATCGTCCTGGGCGAGATCTCGAAACTCTCACAAGTTGTCACTGGTATACATAACCTCCCAGTGAAGCACAATCGCTTGTAAAGAATGGGGAGAAAGAAAAAAGGGAAAAGAAGAAAGGTAGGCATGGGAGGGGGTCAGGAAGCGAGGCTGACCTGAAAAGAGGACGGGGGAAGGGAAGTGTTCCACTCCAGCTGCTCTTAGGGGAACAGTGAATCAGTTTGCAAGAAGTCCACTCCTGCATATCTCACATCTCCCTCACCGCCTACACCGCTGTCACGGGAGCCTGCACATGGTCAACTGGATACGCCCCAAGAAAGCTCAGCAGAGGTTCCCATATATTATGGGGGAACACCTGGGTGGGAATATGTTCCCAAAACTTAGACAGATGACCATGACAGAACACCGCATCCCTGAGCCAGTCATCCCTGCGTGGCTTACGCTTGCGGCCCCAGCAAATCGCCATGCGTCTCTTCGCTAACAGCAACATCATGGCCGCTAGCCTCCACACTTCAACTGGGGAGTTCTTAACATAACCCAACAGGGCAGTCAGCGGAGTGCACTCCAGCTGGAACCTCAGCATTTCATCCAGCAAGTCAAACACATATCTCCAGTATTACGCAACAGCTCCACATTCCCAGGCCAGGTGCATGAAAGTGGCCTCCGGTGCACCACATCGCGCACTTCGTGCATCCACACTCAGCCCCACCCTGAGCAGCTGAGCAGCCACACAGGGGTCCTATACAGTCTATGAAGATATTTAAAATGAACAACCCTAAGCCTATAGTTAGGCAACATATCCCTGGATTGCGTGCAACAATAGGTCCACACGCCCTCCTCAAACGGAGAGCTCCCAAACTGTCCTCTCATTCACGCTGGGCTAGGGGCACGCTGACAGGGGACTCTCGCTGCATGCCAGTGTAGAGGCGTGTAATAAGCTCACAGGTTGAGGGATTAGTAAGAAATGCTTCCAGAACTTGGAACGTGGGCGTTGCAACCGGAAACGATTCATATTGCGCGTGAAATGTTGCCCTCAGCTGAAAGTATGTAATTCTGTCTAAGAGCCCAGTATGTTCATCTCCGAGTGCAGCATCCATATTAATGAATACGATGTCGGGGAATGCTCGTCCCACGCCACACAGGGCTGTCTGCCTGCCCAAGACAGGGAGAACAAGCAGGAGCGCAACTTCTTTTTAAATTTGGAGGTGAGAGGAAGCTGTAGATTCACAAAGACATATAAAAACTTAGGCAGTATCACCATTTTTACGATGGCAATCCGGCCGGCCAGAGAGAGAGGAAGCAACTTCCAACAGGTTAATCGACTCTCCAGCCAGTCAATGAGCCTCCCATAATTATAACGCCACAGCTCCCCGAGGTCTCTGCTGACCCAGATGCCCAGGTATTTCACTAAGGAGTCAGCCCACTTGAGCGGAAATTCTGACTGAAATATTTCAGTGGCAGCCATAAGCGGGAAAATCATAGATTTTCCCCAGTTTATAGTGATGCCGAAGAGGCCCCCAAACCTAGTGATGTCAAGTATGAGAGGGTCCAAGTTTGTCGCAGGGTGCTGGACATATAAAGTCATGTCGTCAGCATACATGGACTCCAGCACTACCTGGGGTGTGAAATTGAGACCTCTGCGCACATGATGCTGCCATAGTTTGGCCGCCAATGGTTCCATGGTAATGGCGAAGAGATGGGGCAACAATGGACACTCCTGTCTCGTTCCTGGAGCCACTTCAACAAGGGGAGAGATGACTCCATTGATCCGAAGTCCAGCCGTCGGGGTTGTGTATAGCAGTGCTATCTTTTTTAATGAAGGCAGGGCTCATGCCCACACAGGCGAGAAGTGAGAATAGATGGGGCCACTCCAGCATATCAAACGCTTTAGTAGTGTCCAGAAAAACAGCTGCAGCGGGGAAGGAGGGACTTACTTCCTGCATCACCTCAAAGAGAGTGTGAAGGTTGTTGACCATGTTCCTACCAGGAACAAAGCCACATTGATCAGGTCTTAGGATCACAGGAAGCAGAGGTCGGTAGGAGTCACATAGTTCTGGTCCTTGACCGGTTTTAAAATGGTCACTATCAGTGCCTCGCGAAGAGAAGGGGGAGAGAACCACATTCAAGCGAGTCCTCATACATATTGATGTGGTGGGGTGCAAGGAGTGGCGCAAATTCCTTGTAAAAGGCAGCTGTGAGTCCATCCAACCCCGGCTCTTTGTCTCCCTGCATAGCTCTTATTACCCCAACCACCTCGTCCTCTGAAAATGGCTCGTCCAGATGAACAATATCTGCCTGGGGATTCCTCACCGTGTGAATATCCCCCTGCGTCAGCAACGTTTGGACAATTCTTCTGTAGCACGCCGGCATGGACGACGTCACAGGAGCTTGGCATCGCGCCCAACTCCGCTGACGTCACCGACCCCATAGTAGGCCTAAGTTGGCGTGATGACATCAGTTCCGCACTTTTTTTCAATGCATTCTAGGCACACGGACGGACCGACAACAATAGATATATATATATACAGTGTACACAGTACAAAATAATTAAGATAACACACATAGTGTGAATACGACATAGCAAGTCAAGTACAAAAACACACTTCTTTTAAGTTAACATGTTTACCTTGAAGCAATGCCATAAATCAGATATAGAAGAGTGGACAACGGGGAGGCGGGTGGGCATGTGAGGAATTCACAGGCAGATATTGTATCCACCAGAAAAAGCGTTACCGAAGTTAATTAACTTGTTCTTCTGATGGATACATCTGCCAGTGGATTCCTCACCTTGTGAATAGAATCCCACAGGAGTCCCCACTCCCAGAGGAGGGTGTCCACTCTCCTATACCAGAAAATCCTGGAGGACAGAACGCGCAAAGTGGCCGTCCCTCCTCACTTCGGAATCTAAGCAATAATGCTTCGTGAAATTGTGGAGGGAAGCCCAAGTCGCCGCTCTACAAATGTCCTCTACAGGTACACTCCTAGACAAAGCAGATGTAGAAGACTTTGCTCTAGTGGAGTGAGCTCTTATACCCTCTGGAGGATCCTTACCCGCCAGGGAGTAGCTGATCTTGATGCATAGTATAATCCATCTTGAAAGTGTGCGCTTGTGCACAGCTCTTCCTTTTCTGCAGCCAGCAAACCCAACAAAGAGCTGGTCATCCACTCGATAGTCTCTTGTCCAATCAAGATAAAAACTCACCACTCTCTTAGGGTCCAGGCGGTAAAGTCTGTCCTCCTCCTTGGAAGGGTGAGGGGGAGGATAGAAGGTAGGTAGGGTAATGGACTGTACTAGATGGAAGGAAGTTACCACCTTAGGCAGAAAAGCAGCCCTGGTCCTAATAACCCTTCGTTCAGCATGAATGGTCAAGAATGGGGGCTTTGAACTAAGAGCTTGAAGCTCACTTACCCTCCTTGCCGAGGTAATTGCAACCAGGAAGACCGTCTTAAAAGATAAAAGTCTCATGGGACACTTGTATAAAGGTTCGAAAGGAGAACCCATCAGAAAAGTTAGCACAAGATTCAAGTCCCATTGAGGCACAATAAAGTGAGTAGGAGGAAATGTATTTGTAAGACCCTTCAGAAACCTTAGAACCACAGGAGATTTAAATAAGGACGGCTGATCTGGCAAGCAGATAAAAGCCGACAAGGCTGAAAGATAACCTTTGACCAAAGCCACAGCAAACCCTTGCTGAGCCAAAGTAAGTGCAAATTGAAGAATATCAGACAACCGAGCCCTCAAAGGATCAATGGACTTCTCCCCACACCAAGTAACACATTTAGACCATCTATAAGAATAGATAGATTTGGTGGAATCACACCTGGCCGATATAATGACATCCACCACGTCATGTGGGAGAGAAAAGGAATTCAGGTTGCCCCGTTCAATCTCCAGGCATGAAGGTGTAAGGTCTGGAGGCAGGGGTGTAGAACCTGCCCCTCCATCTGAGATAGGAGATCTGCCCTGAGAGGGAGACGGAGCGGTGGGCACGAGGAGAGGTGGAGAAGATCTGTGTACCACACCCTTCTTGGCCAATCCAGGGCGATCAAAATAACTTGGGCCCGGTCTTGGCGAATCTTCCTCAGAACCCGAGGAATAAAGGGTATGGGAGGAAACGCGTAAAGGAGTTGTGAGTCCCAACACAACTGAAACGCGTCCCCCAAGGCTCCCTGCATCGGAAACTAGAGACTGCAGAATGATGGGCAGTGAGCATTCTCGTGAGTGGCGAACAGGTCCACCCGAGGAGTTCCCCACGTCCGAAAGACGTGACGAATTACCTCTGGATGAAGCCTCCACTCGTGGTCGGCTGAGAACTGAGACTGTCTGCACGCACGTTCAGAACTCTGGCCAGATGATTTGCCATCAGACAAATCTGATGATCCTGAACCCAGGACCAGAAACGCAGAGCCTCTCTGCAGAGACACTGCGACCCTACTCCTCACTGCTTGTTGACATACCTCATCGCGGTGGTGTTGTCCGTCAGGACCTGAACCGACCGACCGCGAAGGGAAGGGAGGAAGGCCTTGAGCGCTAGACGTATCGCCCGCAACTCTAGAAGGTTGATGTGAAGCAACCTTTCCTCTGAAGACCAAAGACCCTTGATCTCCAGATCCCCCACATGAGCACCCCACCCTAGAGTGGATGCATCCGTTATCACCGTGGCCACCGATGGAGGTAGGTGGAAGGGCTTTCCTTGAGACACATTGCCCTCCACGCTTCACCAAGACAGATCCGCTGCAGTTTCTCTGGAGATCCTGATCGACTCCCTGAGATCTCGGATGTGTTGATATCACTGCCTGTGGAGGCACCACTGGAGTGCCCTCATGTGCCAGCGTGCACGGTCGACCAGCAGAATGCAGGAAGCCATCAGACCGAGCAGACGGAGCACCTTCAAGACTGGAACGACCGCTCCATTGTGAAATAAAGGAATCATTTCCTGTATGTCACTAATTCGTTGTGGAGGAGGGAATGCCCAACATACAGTTGTATCCAGTACTGCACCAATGAACAGGTTGCGCTGGGAGGGCACAAGGTGAGATTTGGGTACATTTATCGAAAAACCCAACCTGTACAACAACTGAGTTGTGACTTGCAGATGATGGAGCACTTTCTTTGGAGATTCCGCCTTGATTAGCCAATCGTCCGGATAAGGGAATACTGGAATCCCTGACCTTCTGAGATGTGCCGCCACCACAGCCATCACCTTGGTAAAGACTCGAGGCGCAGTAGTAAGACCAAACGGAAGGACTGCAAACTGGTAATGCTGCGATCCCACCGTAAAATGGAGATACTTCTTGTGCGACTTCAGGATTGGGATGTGAAAATATGCATCCTGCAAGTCGATCGACACCATCCAGTCTTCTTCCAGCAGCGCTTGAAGAACCCGCGCAAGGGTGAGCATCTTGAACTTCTCCTGCTTCAGGTAAAGGTTCAAGATCCTGAGATCCAGGATTGGACGAAGTCTGCCATCCTTCTTGGGGATCAGAAAAAACTGGGAGTAGCATCCCTGACCCCTTTCTTGCTCCGGAACCACCTCAATTGCACCCTTTCTCAACAATGCTCGGACTTCCTCCTGCAGAAGTAGCAGATGGTCCTCTGAGCAAAAACCTTGGCAAGGAGGGAATGAATGAATGAATGACTAAATGTATTGTTGGTTACTGAAAACCATTACATAAAACCAAAAATACAAAAGTCATGACATTACAAAAGTTAAAATGAAGAAAATTTCAAACAAATCAAGTTATCTAGTTACTCCGAGAGTGCAGAGATGCCAAGGAAAAGGTTCATGGGCCGGCAAAAGACTCTATGATCCGACCAGTAGAAGTCATCAGCATTGTCCGTGCTTGGAAGATAAACTTCCCAAAGGCGGCCATGTGCTTTACCATGGACAGGGTGTAAAGATGAAAAATCCCATCCTTTGCAGAGCGTAACCCAGAATGTCTTAGTAGTGGCCTAAGGTAAAGACTGCTGGGCAAACGCAGGGCCCGGCAACAGAAGAGAAGATGTGCCAATGACTCCCGTTTATAGCTGCAAGGAGGGTAATTCGGAGGGAATTCCCGAAAGGGAAGTGCATACCTGTTCTCCACGAGATTGGGAACCCAAAGGTCCGACGTGACCGATTCCTAATCCCGTAGAAAATAGGTAAGCCGACCCCCTACAGGACCCACAGGAATGGCGGATCTAGGGCTGCTTTGCTGTAGTAGGAGGGGGGTGGGTAGAGGAAGAGGAAGAGGAGGAGGAGACCTGACGTCCTTGAGGACGAGCTCTTTGTCTGCCCCAGAAAGATTTATACAACAGATTTAGTTGCTGCTGCTGTTGCTGTGATTGCTTGTAGGGACGAAAAGAAGATCTTCCAAAGCCCCTATATCTTTTGCCCACAGATCCTCTAGTATGCAAACCTAAAGATCTGGCTGTAGCCCTGCTGTCCTTGAACCTCTCCAATGCAGCATCAGCCTTTTTACCAAAAAGGTCTGAGCCATCAAAGGGCAAATCCATTAAAGCAGCCTGAACATCTGCAGAGAACTCAGAAGTCTTTAACCAGGCAGCTCTTCTGGTGGCAATTGAAGAGCCCATGACTCTAGCAACTGAGTCAGCTGTGTACATTTCGCTCTGTATGACCTGCCGAGCAGCAGCCTGCGTGTCCCTAATCACCTCATTAAATATGTTTCTGTCCTCCTCAGGAAGTTTAGGAGACAATTGCTTCATAGAATCCATCAAGGCATGGATATAATGGCCCAGTGGGCAAGTAGCATTTGTAGATTTAAGGGCCATGCTGCCTGATGAAAACACTTTCTTGGCACATTGGTCCTGCTTCTTGGAGTCCTTATCATCAGGTATCTGGGGAAAAGCACCTGCAGATTTTTTAGAACAGGCAGCTTGCACCACCAAACTCTCCGGCAAGGGATGAGTGGACAAAAATTCAGGGTCATTAGGAGCCACTCTATAACGTCTTGCAACGGCCTTAGAAACCGCAGGAGCTGTAAGAGGCCTACTTCACACCTCCAAGATAGGATCCGTCAGAGCATCAGTAAAAGGAAGTATAGGCTCAACAACAGATGATGGAGAATGGAGGACTTCAGTCAGAATGTTCGATTTATACTCAGCAGTGGGCAAAATCAAGTTCAGCAAATCCGCAGCCTTTTTAATAACCACATGGTATGGAGCCACATCTTTAGAACGAGCATCCGACACCGAGGCTAATTCGCAATCAGGAGACAGTTCTAGTCCACTTGCCTCTCTCAAATCATCAAAACAATCATCCTCCTGATCCTGAAGCTCACCCTCTTCATACTCAGCATCCCCATAACTCTGCTCCTCCAAAAGGCGCTGGGCTTCACGCCTCAACCTCTCCTTTCGAAGCGACATAGACGGATCCGGAATCGACTCCGAAGGCGCCGGCGCCGAACGTGGAGCTGGAGCCGGCGTCAAACTTCGAGTTGGAAGATCACGAGGTCGGTCCGGAGCCAGTGAAGCCGTAAACGACGTTGATGACTTTGGCGGCGCCGAGAGATGCCAAGGTGGAGCCGGCGCCGGCATAAATGGCATGAACGGCGCCGGAGCATAAGATTGGGGAACACCCAAATTGTATGCCATGGGACCAGCCGGTGCTCCAGAGGGGTACATGGCTCTCTCATAAACACCATACGTGGCGTTTAACAAATGCGAGGGGTCCTGTCCTGGACGCAGAAAAGGAGGATACGAACACACCGGCTGCTCCTGGGGAGGCTGCACCGGAATAGATTCCTCTTGTTCCTCGAGCTGGTGAACCGGAGTCGCCGAGTCCTGAGGAACAGGAACCTCTTCCTCTTCATGTCCCGGAGACTGATAAGGAACCGGAGAAGGATTCGACACCGGAGTCGGTGATTTTTCCGTCGACTCCAGAGGTACGACCTCCCCTTCAGGATTTCGAACCGGAGAGGGAGAAACCATGTCCTTACGATGCCGTCTACCAGATGACTTCGCCTTCGAATCCGACTCCTTTCCCGAATGGTGCCTTAATCCATGCTTCCTCTTCTTATGTTTTTTCTTTGATGATCTGGAAACATGACCCGACGACGACTTCGAAGCTGACCTCGACCTCGACTTCGAGCGCCTCGATCTCGAACTCTTCTTGGTCTCTTTACCTTTTAGCTTGGCAACCAGGAGTTTAGCCTCACGTTCACGAAGAGCCTTCGGATTCATCTTCAAACAGGATCGACAACTTTGGACATCATGATCTGAACTCAGGCACCATATACATTCATCATGCGGATCTGTGATGGACATAATTTTTCCGCATTCATCACACGGCTTAAAACCAGTCTTCTTAGACGACATCTCGACAGAAGACAGCGACACTGGAAAGATACAGAAATCCTTCAAAAGCAACAAAGTTACTATAAACGAAACAGAAGATCCCTCGAAACCATTAGCGGCGACGACGCGGAAAAAAGGGAACTGATGTCATCACGCCGACGTAGGCCTATTATGGGATCGGTGACGTCAGCGGAGTCGCGTGCGATGCTGTGCTCCTGTGACGTCGTCCAAGCCGGCGTGCTACAGAAGAATATTCCGAATGTTGCTGATGCAGGGGGATATTCACAAGGTGAGGAATCCACTGGCAGATGTATCCATCAGAAATTTGCAATATGGATCACTGAGCCATATCAACTCAATCGGGTCAAAGAAGGGCTGCAGGTCGGAGGTCGCCTCCGATTGGTGTGCGGCATATAGTGAAGAATAATACGCAACCATTTCGGCCTGAACCGCCTCCTGTCCAGCCACCAATTTATCTGCTGCCGTTTGCACCTCACTAATAAATTTGTTTGCCAAGGGCTTTTTTAACAGCCCTGCAATAGTTTTTCCGGCTCTATCCCCGTCGCCATATTTACAAGCCCGCGCCTCCTTCCCTAGGTAGTGTGTCTCCATGTGCGCTACTTCCTCAAATTCCGCTATCTTCGCCTTGATCAGACCTAAAGTCGAAAGCTGGTTAGTCATATAGTAATCTGACTCAAGGGTGTGTATCTCACCCTCGCGAGCATAAAATACTAGATTGCTTGGCAATGCATTTGCCCCTGATAACCGTTTTAAATGCCTCCAACAGAGTGTATGGGGAGTCCACCGAGCCCACGTTTGTCTCAAAGTACTCCGGGATGGCGATACTAATTTCCTCCCGGAAAACCTGGTCATGTAGGGCCCCAGCGGGAATGTTCCAGCTGAAGGCCCTGTTAGGCGCCTCCGGCCTTATGAATACAAGCAGCACCGGGGCGTGGTCTGAAAGGGTATGGGCGAAATGGGAGCTGTGTTTCACCCAGGTGTCCACATCTCGCGATGTGAGCCAATAATCAATTCTGGACCAAGTAGGGCCAGCAGTGGAGATACAAGTCCCTTTCCGATCCTGTGGATGCCGGCTAAGCCAGACTTCTATTAGATCGTGGTCCTCCATCACAGTCAGGAGTTGTGCCGTTGCACGGGTGAGACCTATGAGAATCACCTGACCTATCATAGTCGGGGTGCAAAATCACAATAAAATCCCCTTCCCACCTCACCGCCCCAGGGAGTTCGCAAGTCGACACACTTCACTAAAGAACTGGGCGTCATCAACTTCGGCAACCATTACATAGCGTCTTTGGGGGGTCACATATTACAGTGTGTGTATGCCATGGAAGGCCCTTTCTAAGAATTATGGCTTTGTCCCTGGCATAGTTAGAGTATCCATCTATGAATTTGTCACCAATCCTTCCTGCATGCACGTGCAAACAGGTAGCCCCGGTCAAATGCAGTTCCTGCAGAAAGCAGATGTCGGCATCGTGACAGTTAAGAAGCGCTGCCACTAGCCGCATCTTTCTAGCATCATTTAGACCCCGTATTTTCCAGGTTACTGCCTTTAGTGTGCGTACACTGTTGTTACCGTCAGCCATCTCTGCACTTCCATTTATCCATGCGCACCAGGAGGGGAACAAGAATCAGCCTTGCACTATTTAAGGCCGGAGGGGGGGAGAGAGAGGGAAAGGGAGTAACAACAGGGAGAAAAGAGCAACGCAACACCTGTAACGTACCCACCACCCGATCAACTCACCCCCACCCACAACGGCCACTAACATGGCTGGAGAGCATTCCCCCCACCCCAACAAGGCCACCAAAAAGATGCAGTATGGGACTCTTCCCAAGGGAAGGCACTAGGGGGCTCGGCGTTTCCCAGCACTGAAGCACTGGGTGGCTGGACAGAGTGTACCCATAGCGGACACACAGTCGGTCAGTCTGGCGAGCAAGTTCGATGACTGTCTATCACAATGTGCACAGTTGTAAATAGGCACAAGAGGTGGTCCGGTCCTGTTAGGCACTGAGTGCTCCATAGTTCAGTGAGTTCCATAGTGCAACATTAGGTCATCAATCATTTTCATTAAGAGGATTTTCCTCCTGTGAGGTGCTACGGTCCGTGAGCGCTTAAGACCACGCGCAAATTTGGCAGTGAGTTATCCGTGAAAATGCAAAGTTTCGTAAGGTATAGCAAGGAATACTTGGTGTCCTGTTGCTGCATCAATCTTTTTAGTGGCACAAATTCCCGGCAGGCCACCTGAACAGTCATGGTGAAATCAGGAAAGATGGAGATCAAATTGCCCTGGTATCTAGTCTCTTGCAGATCAAGGGCCCTGTGCAGCATGACGTCCCGGTCCCTATAATTTAAAAGTCTAGCAATAATTGGCCGAGCCGGAGCGCCTGGGTAGATTTTGGGCCAAGAGATCTGTGGGCACTTTCCATGATGCACATTGCCAGTAGAACCTCACCAAAAATGGATCTCAGCATTTCTTCAATATAGTCCTCCACACAGGCCATCGCAGTAGTTTCAGAGACCCCAAGAAAGCGTAAGTTGTTGCACCATGGACTGGCTTCAAGGTCTTCATTCTTACTGCGGATAACCTCCAACACCTTCTGCATGCAAAGCAATTTTTCACAGGTTGCTACACAGGCATCTTCCAGCGTGGAGGTCCTCTGTTCGACCTCCGCGATGCGCTCATCATGGTTGGATACTTTATCTCGGAGCCGGTCCAGTCGGTCAGACATTGAATCTATCTTCAAGTCAATTGCTGACAGGGAGTGCTTCAAATCTGCGAACATTTACCGAATATTTGGCTCAGGGGTCGATGTAGACGGCATGCTTGCTTCAGCTTGCTTCTCCACTGCGGATGTGCTTCCGTTTGGGTTCCTGCGCAAGTCGAACAATATTTTTGTCTGCCTAGTGTCTGTCTTGCCCATGGTGCGCTGCCAGTGTTCGGGGTCCTGCGCTGCTAACCCCAACTCCGGCAGGGCCGGTAAACTCTTCACGCAGGGGCTGACAAGGTCCAGTCCGGGTACATCATCTGCGCTACTGGCTCCGTTACAAGTTTTCACCCGGGGAGCAACAGGTGGCACACTATTGTTTCAGGCCAGTTGGGAGAACCCGCTGATGCACAACGGACAGCAGGGCACGTCAGTTAGCTGATTAGGGGCCAGCTACAACCCCATGCATGCATGGATCGCGGGGGATTCAGTATCCTGGCCCCCATTGCAACGGTGCTGGTTGCCACGGGCCCTGCAGCACCGGGTCCGGTGGCCCCCAGCCAGTCTCCGCATTAGACGGAGGGGAGCCACGGCAGAGTAAGAGACCCATCCGGCTGCAGCGGTCATTGTTCCCTCGCGGCTCAGCACAACCTAGAGGCAGGGTCCCTGTAAGCCAAGGGACTGTTGCCCCCCCCCAAGTCTTTAGGGCAATCTTTTCCGCCCTGCCTGACTGTATTCTTCCCCTTTTGAATTCCTCCCTTAGTTCTGGCACGGTACCTAGGGCATTTAAGGAAGCCATACTGGTTCCCCTTTTTAAAAAAACAGGTGCCGACCCCGCCAACCCTGCCAATTACAGGCCCATTTCCCTCTTGCCCTACTTCTCTAAACTCCTGGAGGCCAATGTTACCACCTGCCTCTCGGCATTTATTGAAAGCTCCGGGTTCCTGGCACCCAACCAAGCTGGCTTCAGACCAGCACATTCCACCGAGGCAGTCATCTTAAAAGTCCTGGACACCCTTCGGGAGAATGCCGACAGAGGGTCCCCTCAGGCCCTGGTTCTTCTGGATTTATCGGCTGCGTTCAACACGGTGGATCATGACATCCTTCTCCACCGTGTCGGACAGGCAGGCATCCAGGGACCTGCCCGGGAATGGATTAAGTCCTTCCTCTCGGGCCGAGCTCAAACAGTCCACCTAGGCCCCTTCACCGCCAGCCAGGTCCCTACTACCTGCGGAGTCCCTCAGGGCTCCTCCCTCTCCCCATTATTGTTTAATTTATACCTGCGCCCTCTGATCCACTCACTAAGCACCTGGAACTGCACTGTCCTCAACTATGCCGATGACATGCAGATCATCTTTCCGCTAGATTCCCCGGATGCTGTACCCAACTTCCAGGCAGTAATGCTGCACATCCAACAATGGATGATTTCCAACCAGCTCAAACTGAATCCTGAGAAGACCGAACTCATCCTGCCTGGAACCAGTTCACTACATTGGGACCCCCACTTTTGGCCAAACGAGCTTGGCACTCCACCTAGCCCCTCGAACTCGGTAAAAAGTTTGGGCGTTACCATTGATACTGATCTCTCCCTAAAAACTCATGTTGGCTCTATCATCTCTGCCAGCATGTTTCAGCTACGAAAAATTCGCAAGATATCCCATTTATTCTCCCACGAATCCTTGGTGCAAATCGTCATCTCTCTTGTTCTCTCCCGCTTGGATTTCTCCAACTCCATCTACTGGGGGATACCCAAGTTCCTCCTCTATCGCCTCCAGCTGGTGCAGAACCAGGCAGCCAGACTCATTTGTAGAACCCCCAAATGGCAATCTGCCAGGCTCCTCTTGGCTAAGCTGCACTGGTTACCTATTGAACAGCGAGCTGCTTTTAAAATTGGCTGCCTGGTATATAAGGCCCGGCTGTCTAAGGGCCCGGCGTTCTTAGAACCCCTTCTCAACCCCCACTGCCCGGCTCGCAATCTTCGCTCCGCCCATCTCCACCTTTTCACTATTCCGATGGTCAAACTAAAAAAACTGGGCGGCCGCAGATTCGGCTTCCTGGCACCCAAACTGTGGAATTCCCTCCCCCTCCACATTAAAACCTCTGGCTCTCTGCTCAGTTTCCGAAAAAGCCTAAAAACTTGGCTCTTCTCTAACCTTAGTAAAACTCTGACTTCCACCCTCAATCTCAATCACAGCGCCAGGAAACCTCCGGTGTCAGCGCGCTTTATAAGTACAGCATAAGATAAGCCAGCCTCAGTCTCCCAACCGGGAGAGGGCTGCTTGGGCCCAGTCGCAATCCCCCTGCTGCCCTGGTTGCTTATGTTGAGCAGGCCGGCGCCCCACTGCCTCAGCGATTCACCGGCCGGCAGCTTCCCGGCCAATGGTTCCCCGCTTAGGCATGCCTCCGCTCACCTCAGTGTCAGCAGGACCAGGCGGTGTCCGGTGCTATCTTCTCTGCACTCTTCCACAGGGCTCACCAGCGGGAGGCTCCTCTCGATCTACAGCACACTCAAGTTTCCAGCTGCCCCATCAGCGAATCCGATCGGCGCAACAGTGCCTCCCCACCTCAGTCGAGCCTCAGTGTGGCCTTGTCAGTGATCACGTAGAGCACAGCAGCCTCTTCTACAGTTCAGCTGGGGCCAGGGCCACCATCTTCTCTCTGTGGGCCACCCCCGTGCCTCCGCTCCATTTGTGCTCTAAATGCAGTCCGAGCCCGGCGATTTCTCACCCTGTGGTGGCAGCAGCTATTTGAGAGCACCTCCTCTCGTTTTCCAGCCGGGAAGGGCGCACTAGCTGCCGGATAATATAACGGATTAGAAGTACATTTTGCAGCAGGCACACTAGCGCCCCCCGCCGCTTAGAAAAGTTTAACTACAAAGCATATCAGCAGTGTCTCCATGTGGAGGGAGACCGGTACGGGGCTTTGCTCGCAGAGGTAACCAAGGAAGAGAACCCCGTGCAAACACATTGTACAGATGCAGTCCCGAGAGGGAATTACAGTATATAATTAACAGACAATCCTGGACATCCTAACAGATCATCTGGCCGGGGTGTACTCAGGATGACACCCCTCACCCTCGGAGGTGGTTGCAGATTTTCTGGCCACCATGGGCTTACCCCGCTTAGACAATACGGCAATGTAGGAGAGTAGGGCCTGCTTCCTATGGTCACCCCCACTTTTTGCTTTTGCTTTACTGGTTTTCGACTTAGATGTGGCTGTGGGCCTGCCAATCAGACCCACAGCCCAGATGCACTCCCTCTAAATTCCCATCATGTACTCTAGGTACATCCACAATTGGGAATTGGTTCACCTTGTCAGCCCCTGTAGAAGTGTACCCTAGGTACTCAGGGCATAGGTGTAACCAAGGCCTACCAGGGGCTGCAGCATGTATTATGCCACCCCTGGCTGGCCACTCAAACTGACACAACTGGCTGATCACTCAGCTGGGGCAAGGTCGTGTAATCACCCCTTGCTTAGGTATAGTATTCCTATATCTACCCTTATATATAGACACACAGTAACCTATAAGTCACTGTAGGAGAGTAGGGTCTGCAATCCTATGATCACCCAGATTTTTGCTTTTTTTGCTGCACTGGTTTACGACTTTCCCTGGCTGTGGGCCTGCTAATCAGACCCACAGCCTAGCTGTTCTCTCTATCCAAATTGTACTCAGGTACTGAATTGGCACTGGGCCCTCTCTAAGTCCCTGTACCCAGGGCTGAGGTACCCAGAAGTCTCCCAGGGGCTGAAGCATGTATTATGCCACCCCTGGGCTGACTAACTAAACTGACACAACTGGCTGCACGACAGCTGGGGCAAGGTGGTGTACTCACCCTTTGCTTTAGATATAGTATACCTATATCTAACCCTAAAATGGACACACAGATCTCCTATCAGTCACTCCTATGGCAGGCCTTAACAATCCTGAAGGCAGAGTGCTTGGAATCGTGTGAGATGGTGCTCTGGCATGAGCTGAGCCTGTCTGCGGCTTTCGGGATCCATCCCTTAGCCGTTTCCATGATGTCGCATACCATATACTCTTAAGTGCATTATAATCCTCGCGGTTATATGCCAACTCTGGTATCGCTTTATCAAAACATGTCGAGTAAGGTGTCATACGAATTGGAATACTAACCCCTCGCCAATTCTGGCGACGGGGTTAGCATTCCACCCTTCTAGAGGGACACGACATGTATGTAACCCCTAACCCCGGTTAAAGTCAAACAGAGCCTCAGCTCCACAAAATGGATGCTGCCACCGAGACACAAGTCTGCCCTCCTGCTGCTGGGAGTCCTCCCAGAGCAGGAGATAAGGACAAAGGGTTTCCTGCCAGGGGCGGTGCCAGCACCGTCCCAGACAGGGTTTTGTGTATTGTAGGTAGGCAGGGCTTCAGAGGAAGGTGACTGCACGTGGCACCCCGGTGCTCACTTTGCATAGGCTGGCTGGAACCAGTTCCAGGGTCACTCCAGACCCTGTGCTGGGGAAAAGCCCGCCAAGGAAGTGGGTGTAACCACCCCCCTCCTAGTCCCACCCCTAGGGCAGGACTTAGTCGCGTGCCAGCCCCTTTTTACAGGATAAAGGTAGGAACTGGCCCCCTTCCAAATCAGATCATCTTTGAATCCTGAAACTACTTTCCACGAAAGGAACTCAAGACTTCTTCCTAAGATTTCTCCCTTGTGACTAAGGAGTAGTCACCCTGCATCCGCAGGCACCATCTAAAGAACACTGCGGTCTGCTGCAAGTCCTTCCTCCGGAATCCGACTGCCCAGCTCGACGAGAACCGGCTTCCCTGGCACCTCTGACCTCTACCTACATCATCAGTCACGCTGAGATTCGTGGGTGTGACGAGACCTCGAGGGACCGGCCATCTTCAAGACTGCACGACTTCTTTCCAGCAAGCCCGCCGAGTGAATTCCTGGTGAGTGCTTTGGGGTCCGAGAAGCCCCCACCCTGAGCAGCTCCAGCACCGAAGTGCAGCCCCCCAGCATCTCCACGATCTGCGTGGGGCCCTTCTGCTTTTTGCTGCTCACCGCGTTGTTTGGCTACTAGCCCGCTGGCTTGTGGCCTTCCTGACGACGCCCGATGACATTTCTGCTGCTGGTCTGGTTGCTCCAGACTGGCCCTTGCTTCCCTCCATCGGAGAAGTACCCTGGACCCTCCTGGTCCGCCCAAGACGCCATTTTAGGTCCACCGCGTGGGCCTTGCATTTGCCAAGACTTGTTGCCCAATCCTGGGTCCAGCGACGTCGACAGCAAGAACCTTCGTGGGACAGCTCGCATCTCCATCCTGGTCGCCGACAACGCCTCCTGGTCCGTGAGATCTGCAGAGCCAGCGTCGCCCACTCACCTGACTGCGGTGACTTCGCCCGGTGCCATCCTGGTGCCCACTTAATCACTGGCTAGTGATTCAAGAACTTGGTCCCCTCTGCTTTCAGGTTTCTTCTTCCTCGATCCAGGCTTGGATCCAACGAACTTTCCTTCACTGGTCGCCTGCCAGCGCCTTCCTTCTTCTAGGCTCCTGGTCCGGCAACGAGATCCCCGACGTCCTTTCAGACCTATGCAGCTGCAGCCCCTGGGCTAGGTAACTTCGGCACTTCGGTGTCCCAGCATAGCCTCACTATCCTAGGGTCAGGATCCACTGTCGTTTTCTTCCTACCAGGTCGGGTTCGCCCGTGAACACTAACTTTGCCTTTACTAGCTTCCATAGACTTTGTCCCGCATCCCGCGTGAGAGTGCACACTCTGCACCCGAGTCCCCTAGGTCTCCTAGAAGTAATCCAACGATTCTATAGTCAAGTCCTAGCGATTCCAAAGCCTATTAGTACTGTACTTACCTGCTAGTAATTTCGCATTCCACTTTTTAAGTATATGGTTTTTCGTGCCCCTCGGGCATTTGTGTATAACGTGCTAACTTAAGTATTTTCGTAAGAGTTTTGTTGTGTGCCTAGCACCCTGTCCTCATAAAGAGTACAGGGTTGTTGTGATTCTAATAAATACACTGTTTATTTTCATAACACTTGTGTGGTGTCCTTTCACTGGGTGTTCAAGGGGTAATGTGATGGTAAAACAGCTGGCTTAACACGCCCTCTAGAGTCTTAGCCTTAGACTGCTCGTATCCATGCTACTAGGATAGCTGGTCTATAAGGTTGACTTACAACCAATCATCAATAAGGGTTGTTTGGACTGATATATAGTGATCACTAGAATAGTGAACACTGCACATCAGGCCAACTTCTCACATTGGTGAGCAGCGGTTGGGATTTGAGCTTGCTGTTGTTTTACCACACATGCCCTAAGAATATCTTGTGAAAGATCACATAAGTACTAAAGGTACATATAACTTAGCTTAGAATACTCTGAGTTCTACTGAACCAGCTGTTGTAGCTCCTAGGGCCTAGCACACCCTAAACTACAACTCTAGCAGGGGATCAGTAGGCAAACATATAGTGTAGGTAAGTGCACCACTTACACCTCACTAGAAAAGCATGTCTACCCAGGGAGAATCTACTGAGACTCCCCTGGTCAGTGTTGACCCTCCACAGGTCACTTCAAGATATGCAGCTCTCAGTTTCCAGGAGATGAGACAAATCTGTGTCTCCAGAAAACTGAAGCAGGGGTCTAACCCCACCATTCCCTTTCTGATAGGTCTCTTAGAGACATATGATGCCAGAAAGCTTTCTCAGTTACATGAGAACATGCCAGCCTTAGAGGGGACCTCTGGGGATCCAGACCTCCCCAACACTGCTACTGCAGTTGAGGAGGAGGAGGATCAGGAGGAACTCTCTGGGGATGAGGTAGACAAAGGTCTTGAGGTAGTCAGAAGGCTAACTAGGACCAACTTAGACTTACTTGGGCTAGGATCTGGGGGACCCCCAGTACTAACCCGAAGTGGGCCTAACCTTGGAGTTAGGAGAGATAGATCTCTTTCTAGGGACTCCAATAGATCTCTGCACTCTAATGCCTCTTCTCAGGGGAGAAGGAATCCTCCACAGAGGAGATTTACTTCCCCTCAGAGAAGAAAGCATGAAGCTAGGATGAGACAAGCTGAACTGAGGATTGAAAGGGAAGAAATTGCCCTGGCCAAAGAGAAGCTTGCCCTGGCAAGAGAGCAGCAGATGAGTGGGCTAGCTCCCACTGGTGGCAGCAATCTCCCAAGAGATAGAGAGAAGGGTTTAGATACTAAACACCTGACTAAAATAGTGCCCCCCTTTAAGCAAGGGGATGATATCCAGAAATGGATGGCTGCTCTGGAAAGGGCCTGCACTGTGCAGGGCATTCCCCAGAGTCAGTGGGCAGCTATACTGTGGCTCTCCTTTGATGGTAAAGGTAGAGATAAGCTCCTCACTACAAGAGTAGAGGATGCTAACAATTACCAGGTCCTGAAGAATACACTGGTTGATGGGTTTGGTTTAACCACTGAGCAGTACAGGTTGCTGTTCAGAGACACCCAGAAAACTCAGTCTCAGGACTGGTCTGATTTTGTGGATTGTGCCACTAAGGCTTTGGAGGGCTGGTTGCTGGGTAGCAAGGTTACAGATTACACAGGATTGTATAATCTAATGATGAGAGAACAAATTTTAAACAATTGTCAGAACCAGTTGCTGCACCAGCACCTTGTTGATTCAGATCTGACCTCTCCCCAAGAATTGGGAAAGAAGGCAGACAAATGGGTCAGGACAAGGATCAAGCAGAACCAGAACCAGAACCAGAACCAGGGTGGTCAGAAGAAAGCAGACCAGAAGGGTAATGTTAAGAATGAGCAAAATGACCAGAAGTCTTCACCAGGTCCCCAACAAACCAAAGAGGGTGGGGGTCAGGCTTCCCAGAAGAAGAAGACTCAAGAAGGCCAGTCAAAAAGGTGGTGCCAGTACTGTAAAAGTAAATCTCACTGGTTTAGTGAGTGCACCAAAAGAGGAGGACAAACTCCTGCCACTACAGCCCCTAAGGCAACTGCACCCCCTAGTACAGTCAGTAGTGGTAGTGTACCTCCCAAGGCATTAGTTGGGTTAACCTTGGGTACTGAGGGGTCTGACAACTTAGTTGGCACACTCACTCAGGCTGTCCTTGTCTGTACAGGGGATATGGATATGTCCCCTGAAATAAGCCCCAATACTTTGGGCAAATACAGGCAGACACCTTTGATTAATGGCTGTTAGACCTGGCATCATTGGCATGAGTCTCTCCTCCATTTTTTCTGTTTGCCTCCTCTGTTTACGATGTTTTTGCTGGTATATGCTTTGGGCACTGTGCCACTGCTGATCAGTGTCACAGTGCAAGTGCTCCCTATGTGAAATTGCTGTATTGATTTGCTTCCATGTTTGGCTTATTTGGTTTACTATCAGTCCCTAGTAGAGTGCACCAGGAGTGCCAGGGCTTGTAAATACAAATGCTGCTAGTGGGCCTGCAGCACATGTTGTGCCACCCACAAGAGCGGCCTAGTAAAAGTATGTCTGAAGGTCTGCCATTGCCAGACCACGTGCAGTCTGACTGTCACGAGGACTGCGCAAGTACACCTACTTGCCAGTCCCTAAACCTTCCCTTAACTTCATGTTAGTCACCCCTATGGTAGGCCCACGGGCAGGGTGCATTGTAAGCATAAGGTAGGACAAGCCTGACAAGGTTGGCATGTCCTGATAGTGAATTACATCCATAGTCGTTTTTCACTATTGTAAGGTAACCTGCTCTCCATCAGTTAGAATGGGCTGCCAGGATTATTAATGTTATAATCCTAGCGGGCTCGGGGAGCATGGTGCAATGTCGAGTTTGGTATCCCTGAACTCAGGGTTTAATAACGCATCCGTTTGTGTGGATGGTTTTTGGACTCTGTGTTTGAAAATAGCACTTTTAGAAAGTAGCTATTTTCTTGTCTAACTGTCTACCGGTCTCTGCGGGTTCTGGTGTGTGTGTGACAGGAGCTGGGTGGCTCCAGAGAGTCTGAATGAGTCAGTGTGGGATGGGTGGGGCATTTGCATTGAGAGTAGGGGAGAGTAGCTCTTGATAGCCTGCCCTGCCTGATA
The DNA here is from genome assembly GCF_964261635.1 of Lissotriton helveticus. NCBI lineage: Eukaryota > Metazoa > Chordata > Amphibia > Caudata > Salamandridae > Lissotriton > Lissotriton helveticus. The sequence goes on along the minus strand of NC_136068.1, from coordinate 509,898,287 downwards.
CAATGTTGGCTCCGCCCCCCTGCCAGGCGACTGATGACTCTGTGCTTGCCTGGGACTTTCCTGGCCCGCCTCCTGCCGGGCAGCTGATGGCCCTGCCCCTGCCAGTGACAATGCTGGCTCCGCTCCTGCTGAGCGGCTGAGGACTCTGCCCTGCCCAGTGAATAGGCCAGGTGCTCTGGCCTGGCAACACCCACAACAAACCCAGGATGGGGGGAAATTCCCCTGCATGGACAAAGGGATCAAAGCCAAAAAGGGGTATAAGAGAAGGACCCCTGAACCAAGAATTCAGATCACTTCTGACAAGGAAACCTGAACCAAGGACAAGAAGCCTGCTGATCTAAGGACTGCCTACCCCTTCTGCCAAGAGTGCTGTTGTTGGGGGAATCCTGCATTGCTTCTTTATTTTTGCCAAGGAACCAGGAGAGAGGAACTTTGTGTGTACTCTCACTCTTTGCTGAGAAAATCTCCAAGGGCTGGAAGAGTGCCAGTCTCCTGTTGAAGTCACAGGGCTAAAGGACTTCATCTGCTTAAAGTGCTATTTGCTGGAGTTTGTGAATCCAGCACCTCTGAAAGAATCCAGCAATCTCGACGCCGACGGACGCCGCCGAATCCAGCTCGACATCGTGAGTAACGGCTCCAGTGTCCCGCTTCCTCGACGCCGGCCGCCGGGCCCGATCGACGCCAGCAGCAACGCCAGTGAGTAGTGAGTTCGGCTCCAGCTCCAAGTGACCTCGTGTCTGCACCGCCGCTGATCGCATCGACTTCGAGCCCTCTCGACGCCGTGAGCGCTGCTCACTCTTGCAACATCGACATCGACGACGCCGTATCCTGCTTCATCCCGTGAGCGCTGCTCCCGCCTGACTTCGGTCGACGCCGCTGCAGATCGCCCCGACTCCGAGGCCCGATCGACGCCGAAGACGCGACGCCGGATATCTCGACGCCGCTGATCATCGAGTGCTTCACTTTTCCAAGGTACTGTGTTGTTGGGGTCTGTGCGACTCCGGGCTCGACGTAGCGCTCCTCGCGGTCGACGCCGAACCTTTGGATTAACTTTGCCTCGACGTCGTGTGACTCCCGTGTGGGTTACATTGTTGCCAAGAACTGTGTTTTAGAGAAGAAGAGTTGCTTTTGATACTAAAGACTTTGTGCTAAGAAGAAACCGTGCTTGAACTATTATTTTTCCTTCCAACAGTATTTATTAAGATCGTGGTATATTTTTGTCGTTATTTGGTCTTGTGCTAAACCTTATATAAAAATACTTATTTTTATAATACTACTGTGTCGTGTCCATTTGTAGTGTATTCACTTTATTACTGTATGTGGTCATAAATGCTTAACGCACTGCCTCTGAGATAAGCCTGTCTGCTTTGCCAAGCTACCAAGGGGGTGAGCAGGGGTTATCTAAGTGTGTGATCTCCTTGCCCTGACTAGAAAAGGTGTGTCCCTATTTGTCAGAAGTGTATACCTCTGCCAACTAGAGACAGCCGCTTCTAACATTGGTGGGTCAGCGGTGGGATTTTGAACTTTGCATTTATGACCCATGTGCAGTGATTAGTGTGCGCTACATAGTGAAAGCAGACCATAGCGCAGCCACAATCTGTTTTGGTTGGATATTCTATTTTTGTTCTCCGCTTTTCCTGAAGCTTGATTTTTGAAACTGCCAGTTTTGACCATGAGTAATGCTGGAAGCACTACACCTGTTGTTGAGGAGGAGTTTGATAGGAGTAAGATAAACGACTATCCAGTAAGGAAGCTGAAATCCTTTTGCAAGCAGTTGAAAGTTCCTACCACAGGCATTTCCAAGAGAGCAGATTATCTCAAAGCATTGGAGGCCTGGTTAGAGGCCAGAGACCCCTCTGCCCCGGTGGTGGTACCGACAGAGGAAGGGGAGGAGGAAGTGCCCGTGACTGGGCCTGTATCCCCTCCTGGCAGCAGTGTTTCCTCCAAAGGTCTTTCCCCTGAAGAAAGAGAAGAAAGGGCGAAGGAGCGAGCCTACAACGTGGAAATGGCAAAACTTAAGATAAATGGGCAGTTGGAGATAGAGAATGCAAGAGGCAGGAGAGAAGCTGATTTGGAGATCAAAAGATTAGAGTTTGAAAGAGAGAAGTTAGCTTTTGAGCGTGAGAGAATGGTGAGGGACATGGAGCTCAAAGCTAAGGAGTTAGAATTGAATCCCTCTGGTGGCAGCGTCCCATCTGTGCCTGCAGTAAGTAGGTTTTATTTTCCCAAAGATGTGATCAAAGATTTTCAGAAGAATGAGGATATTGGTCAGTGGTTTAAAGCATATGAGTTAGCATTGTTGGCCCACCGGGTCCCTGAGAAGGATTGGGGAGCGGGGTTGTGGGGTCGCTTTGTGAATGAGGGAAGAGATACCCTGTTAGACATGCCTGTTGAGAATAGGACGTCTTATGCTCATATGAAAGATGCTTTAATGTTAAGGTATGGCCTCACCCCAGAAAAGTACAGACAGGCCTTTAGAGAATGTAAGAAGTTGCCTGGTACCACGTGGGTGGAGTATGTGTCATATTTTTGCAGAGCCATGGATGGTTGGGTAAAGGGCAGCAAAGTGGAAAGTTATGATGCTCTTCATGATTTGTTTGCTTGGGAGCACTTGTCTAATAACTGTTTTCCAGAGCTGCGCCAGCACCTTATTGATAGCAAGATATCTAACCCTAGAAAACTTGCTGAAGAGGCGGACCGCTGGGTCAGTACCAGGGTCCACAAGGGTCCAGTGGGAGACTCAGCCAAAGGTGGGCAGGGTCCCCAGCAGAAGAATGGGGGGGACAAGGGTAAACAGAGGGAGTTCCAGAAAGGGCCCCAAAGTAATTCCCAAGGGAACCAAGGGAAAGGTTCCCAGCCTCCCCCTGTGAAGAAATCAGAGGCCCCGCCAGGTAAACCTGGTCATAGGGGCCCACTGACCTGCTTCGTTTGTAAGCAGGTAGGACACCGTTTTTATGACCCTCAGTGTCCCTTGAAGAAGTCTGGTGCACTACCCAGTGCACCACCCCGTCAGTTGGCTAGTGTAGCTCTGGGAGGGGAGGAGATGGTTGCCCATGGTGGGGAGGGTCCCGCGGAGATGTCCCTGGTCTCTCTAGGAGACATGGAATTGGTCCCTCCACCCCCTCTGCCTAGTAACACTAAGAAATATAGGCAGTGGGTGACCATTAATGGCCATAGAGTGGAAGCTCTCAGAGACACCGGAGCGAGTGTGACAGCTGTCAAGTGTCACTTGGTGTCCAGAGAGCAGGTTGTTCCCCACGCATTCTACCCTGTGATAGCTGCTGACAACTCCCAGAGAGAGTGTGAGGTAGCTCAAGTTTCCTTTGAATGGGGGGGAGTTTCGGGTACTCTTCAGGTTGCTGTGAGGCCCGCCATGCCTGTTGATTGTCTCCTGGGCAATGATTTGGAAGACTCCCCTTGGGCTAAGGTGGAGAGGGAGACACATTTGAAAATGTTGGGTGTGCCAGAGTGGGTGTGTGCAACCACTCGATCCATGACAGCAAGTAAGGGTGTTGATGGGGTTCTGGAGCCTGAAAGTATGGCCCAGGACCCAGCTGTGAAGAGAAGAGGCAGGGGGCGCGGGAAACCGTCCCCCGTGGTTCCCGTGGTCCAGGAGGAGGCAGACCTCGAGGGGGATGCCCTGGAACCCACAGGTGAACAAGTTGCCGAACTGGGAGACCTGCCCGAGCTGACCCATTGGCAGCAGGATGGTGGTCCCTCCAGGGAGGAATTCTGTGCAGAACAGAAAGTGTGCCCTTCTCTTGTGGGTATGAGGCAGCAGGCCTCAGCCCAAACCTCAGGTGATCAGTCAGGGTCACATTTTGTGTACTGGGAGAACGACCTCCTGTATAGCGAGCCTAAGGCTGCTGAGCCTGGGTCAGCCCGTGTGCTGGTGGTACCCCAGCGCTTCAGAGCCTTCCTACTGGGTTTGGCTCATGACGTTCCTTTAGCTGGACATCTGGGGCAGGACAAGACCTATGACAGGCTTGTCACCCATTTCTATTGGCCTCAGATGCGAAGGGATGTAGACATCCAGTGCAAGACCTGTCAGACTTGCCAGGCAAGTGGGAAAAGCGGGCGGAAGCAGAAGGCTCCCCTCCAACCTTTTCCCGTGGTCAGTACCCCCTTTGACCGGGTGGGGATTGACATTGTTGGGCCACTGGACCCCAAGACAGCCCTGGGCAACAGGTTCATCCTGGTCTTGGTGGACCATGCCACACGGTACCCGGAAGCCATCCCTCTCAGAACAGTGACTGCCCCCGTGGTGGGACGGGCGCTGATGGGTGTTTTTTCCCGAATGGGGTTCCCCAGAGAGGTGGTGTCAGACCGGGGCACCAACTTCATTTCCAACTATATGAAGTCTCTGTGGAAGGAGTGTGGGGTAACTTATAAGTTCACCACTCCTTACCACCCTCAAGGTAATGGGTTGGTTGAAAGATTCAACCGTACCCTTAAAGGCATGATTATGGGTCTTGAAGAACCAATGAGGCGTAAATGGGACGTCCTCTTGCCATGCCTGTTGTTTGCTTACCGTGAGGTGCCACAGAAGTCTCTAGGGTTCAGCCCCTTTGAGCTTTTGTATGGTCACCCGGTAAGAGGACCTTTAAGTCTGGTCAAAGAAGGCTGGGAGCAATCTCCCAGGAAACCTCCCCAGGATGTATACAGTTACATGCTGGCCTTTAGGAACCAGACTAGGCGCTTCAGGGATCTTGCTCAGGCAAATCTGGAGGCCAGCCAGGAGGAGATGAAGCGGTGGTACGACCAGAGGGCCACTCTGGTAGAGCTTCAGCCTGGACAGAAAGTTTGGGTCATGTCCCCTGTGGAACCTTGTGCGCTCAAGGACAGGTGGACTGGACCATTCGAGGTTGTGGAGAAGAAGAGCGATGTCACCTACCTGGTGGATTTAAAGTCTCCCAGGAACCCCTTGCGGGTCCTGCATGTCAACCGTTTGAAGCCCCACTTAGAAAGGTCCGAAGTGGGCATGCTCCTAGCTACAGATGCTGGAATGGAGGAGGAGAGTGAGCCTCTTCCTGACCTCCTGTATGCAAAAGAGCAAGATGGGTCAGTGGATGGTGTTGTCCTCTCTGACACACTGACCCCTGAACAGCAGCAGGATTGTCGCCATTTGTTGGGGCAATTCCCTGATCTGTTTTCCTTGATTCCTGGTGTTACTCAGTGGTGTGTCCATGATGTAGACACCGGGGACAGCACTCCTGTCAAGCACAAGGCTTACAGAGTGACTGACAAGGTCAGAGCATACATCAAGGAGGAGGTCTCCAAGATGTTTGCCCTAGGGGTGGTTGAGTCCTCTAGCAGTCCTTGGGCCAGCCCCGTGGTCTTGGTTCCAAAGGCTGCAGCGCCTGGTGCTTCACCGGAACTTCGGTTCTGTGTGGATTACCGAGGACTCAATTCAGTCACCAAGACTGACGCGCACCCCATCCCCAGAGCTGATGAGCTCATCGATCGGTTAGGGGCTGCCCAGTACCTTAGTACGTTTGATCTAACGTCTGGGTACTGGCAGATCGCCTTGACCGATGGGGCAAAAGAGAGGTCAGCATTCTCCACACCAGATGGGCACTACCAGTTCCGGGTTATGCCCTTTGGGATGAAGAATGCCCCTGCCACCTTCCAGAGGTTGGTCAACCAGGTCTTGGCTGGACTGGAGGATTTCAGTGCCGCCTACCTGGACGACATCGCAGTGTTCAGCGCCAGCTGGGAGGAACACTTGTGCCACCTCCAGGAAGTGTTGTTGGCCCTGCGCAGAGCAGGCCTCACAATCAAAGCCAGTAAGTGCCAGATTGGGCAGGGTTCAGTGGTGTACTTGGGGCACCAAGTAGGGAGCGGCAAGGTGGCCCCCCTACAACCCAAGATTGATACCATCCTGGCATGGGCACCGCCCAAAACCCAGACTCAGGTGAGAGCCTTCCTGGGTCTCACGGGTTACTACAGGAGGTTTGTCAAGGATTATGGTAACATTGTGCACCCCTTGACTTCGCTGACTTCCAGGAAGCAGCCACGACTTGTGAACTGGACTGACGCCTGTCAGACGGCCTTTGACACCCTGAAAACTGCAATGTGCACAGCGCCCATACTCCAGGCACCCGACTTTTCTAAAGAATTTGTTGTTCAGACGGACGCTTCAGAGCATGGCGTGGGGGCTGTTCTAGCTCAGGTGAATGAAGAGGGCCGAGACTTACCTGTAGCCTTCATCAGCAGGAGGTTACTTCCCAGGGAACAGAGGTGGAGTGCGATAGAAAGAGAAGCATTTGCTGTGGTCTGGGCACTGAAAAAGCTGAGACCCTACCTGTTTGGGACTCACTTCCGGGTGCAGACAGACCACAGGCCCCTCAGATGGTTGATGCAGATGAGGGGTGAGAATCCAAAGCTGTTGAGGTGGTCCATTTCCCTACAGGGGATGGACTTCACGGTGGAACACCGCCCTGGCACAGATCACGCCAATGCTGATGGTCTGTCCAGATTTTTCCGCCTTAGTGATGAGGACTCCCTAGGGTAAGGGTAGTTCTCCCCACATTTCAGCTGGAGGGGACACGTGTTAGACCTGGCATCATTGGCATGAGTCTCTCCTCCATTTTTTCTGTTTGCCTCCTCTGTTTACGATGTTTTTGCTGGTATATGCTTTGGGCACTGTGCCACTGCTGATCAGTGTCACAGTGCAAGTGCTCCCTATGTGAAATTGCTGTATTGATTTGCTTCCATGTTTGGCTTATTTGGTTTACTATCAGTCCCTAGTAGAGTGCACCAGGAGTGCCAGGGCTTGTAAATACAAATGCTGCTAGTGGGCCTGCAGCACATGTTGTGCCACCCACAAGAGCGGCCTAGTAAAAGTATGTCTGAAGGTCTGCCATTGCCAGACCACGTGCAGTCTGACTGTCACGAGGACTGCGCAAGTACACCTACTTGCCAGTCCCTAAACCTTCCCTTAACTTCATGTTAGTCACCCCTATGGTAGGCCCACGGGCAGGGTGCATTGTAAGCATAAGGTAGGACAAGCCTGACAAGGTTGGCATGTCCTGATAGTGAATTACATCCATAGTCGTTTTTCACTATTGTAAGGTAACCTGCTCTCCATCAGTTAGAATGGGCTGCCAGGATTATTAATGTTATAATCCTAGCGGGCTCGGGGAGCATGGTGCAATGTCGAGTTTGGTATCCCTGAACTCAGGGTTTAATAACGCATCCGTTTGTGTGGATGGTTTTTGGACTCTGTGTTTGAAAATAGCACTTTTAGAAAGTAGCTATTTTCTTGTCTAACTGTCTACCGGTCTCTGCGGGTTCTGGTGTGTGTGTGACAGGAGCTGGGTGGCTCCAGAGAGTCTGAATGAGTCAGTGTGGGATGGGTGGGGCATTTGCATTGAGAGTAGGGGAGAGTAGCTCTTGATAGCCTGCCCTGCCTGATACAATGTTGGCTCCGCCCCCCTGCCAGGCGACTGATGACTCTGTGCTTGCCTGGGACTTTCCTGGCCCGCCTCCTGCCGGGCAGCTGATGGCCCTGCCCCTGCCAGTGACAATGCTGGCTCCGCTCCTGCTGAGCGGCTGAGGACTCTGCCCTGCCCAGTGAATAGGCCAGGTGCTCTGGCCTGGCAACACCCACAACAAACCCAGGATGGGGGGAAATTCCCCTGCATGGACAAAGGGATCAAAGCCAAAAAGGGGTATAAGAGAAGGACCCCTGAACCAAGAATTCAGATCACTTCTGACAAGGAAACCTGAACCAAGGACAAGAAGCCTGCTGATCTAAGGACTGCCTACCCCTTCTGCCAAGAGTGCTGTTGTTGGGGGAATCCTGCATTGCTTCTTTATTTTTGCCAAGGAACCAGGAGAGAGGAACTTTGTGTGTACTCTCACTCTTTGCTGAGAAAATCTCCAAGGGCTGGAAGAGTGCCAGTCTCCTGTTGAAGTCACAGGGCTAAAGGACTTCATCTGCTTAAAGTGCTATTTGCTGGAGTTTGTGAATCCAGCACCTCTGAAAGAATCCAGCAATCTCGACGCCGACGGACGCCGCCGAATCCAGCTCGACATCGTGAGTAACGGCTCCAGTGTCCCGCTTCCTCGACGCCGGCCGCCGGGCCCGATCGACGCCAGCAGCAACGCCAGTGAGTAGTGAGTTCGGCTCCAGCTCCAAGTGACCTCGTGTCTGCACCGCCGCTGATCGCATCGACTTCGAGCCCTCTCGACGCCGTGAGCGCTGCTCACTCTTGCAACATCGACATCGACGACGCCGTATCCTGCTTCATCCCGTGAGCGCTGCTCCCGCCTGACTTCGGTCGACGCCGCTGCAGATCGCCCCGACTCCGAGGCCCGATCGACGCCGAAGACGCGACGCCGGATATCTCGACGCCGCTGATCATCGAGTGCTTCACTTTTCCAAGGTACTGTGTTGTTGGGGTCTGTGCGACTCCGGGCTCGACGTAGCGCTCCTCGCGGTCGACGCCGAACCTTTGGATTAACTTTGCCTCGACGTCGTGTGACTCCCGTGTGGGTTACATTGTTGCCAAGAACTGTGTTTTAGAGAAGAAGAGTTGCTTTTGATACTAAAGACTTTGTGCTAAGAAGAAACCGTGCTTGAACTATTATTTTTCCTTCCAACAGTATTTATTAAGATCGTGGTATATTTTTGTCGTTATTTGGTCTTGTGCTAAACCTTATATAAAAATACTTATTTTTATAATACTACTGTGTCGTGTCCATTTGTAGTGTATTCACTTTATTACTGTATGTGGTCATAAATGCTTAACGCACTGCCTCTGAGATAAGCCTGTCTGCTTTGCCAAGCTACCAAGGGGGTGAGCAGGGGTTATCTAAGTGTGTGATCTCCTTGCCCTGACTAGAAAAGGTGTGTCCCTATTTGTCAGAAGTGTATACCTCTGCCAACTAGAGACAGCCGCTTCTAACAATGGCAAAATGGCTCAGGCCTATAGGGACACTTGTGCCAGTGTCACCATGGTGACACCTAACTTTGTGGACCCTGGACAGATCATGCCAGGTACTGATTTCCTGGTGACCAATGCCAGCAATGTCACTACTAGTCATAGTGTGGCAATTGTGGCTTTCTCCTGGGGTGGAGTGAAGGGACAAAAGAAAGTTGTAGTCAGTTCAGACCTCCCAGTTGATTGTTTGTTGGGCAATGATTTGGAGTCATCACAATGGTCAGAAGTGGAGCAGAGGACTCACATGGAGATGTTAGGCTTGCCAGCACATGTGCTTGCTGTGACTAGGTCACAGGCCAGGAAATGCCCCACTGAACAGGTGCTGGATCCTGAAATGATGGACCAGACACCTTCCAAGAAGAAGAGCAGTAAGGGTAAGGCTTTGCCTTCCCCCTTACCCCAGGTTGAGGATCAAGTCTCTGAGGAGGCTGATCTGGAAGAGCTGAGGGAAACTGAGCCTAAAGAGCTTGAACTTGATCAAGTTGAGTTTCTGGGCTCAGGGGGACCCTCCAGAGCAGACCTGGGGAAGGAACAGTTGAGCTGCCCTTCCCTTGAACCCCTCAGACAGCAGGCTGCTGCTGAGGCTGCAGGGAATGCCACAGGTGCCCACAGGGTATACTGGGAAGATGGACTCCTGTACTCTGAGTCAAGAGACCCCAAGCCTGGTGCAACCAGGAGGCTGGTCATCCCCTTGTCTCTGAGAGGTTTCCTTCTCACCTTAGCCCATGAGATTCCCCTTGCAGGTCATTTAGGTCAGACAAAGACTTGGGACAGGCTTGTCTCACACTTTCACTGGCCCCATATGAATGAGAATACCAAGGAGTTTTGTCGCTCATGTGTCACTTGCCAAGCCAGTGGTAAGTCAGGTGGCACAACAAAGGCCCCCCTCATACCACTACCTGTGGTGGGGGTTCCCTTTGAAAGAGTGGGGATTGACATTGTTGGTCCAATGGAACCCCAGACAGCATCAGGACACAAGTTTATACTGGTGGTGGTGGACCATGCCACCAGGTATCCTGAGGCTATTCCCCTTGGGACCACTACAGCCCCTGTAGTGGCAAGAGCCCTAGTTGGAGTGTTCTCCAGAGTGGGTTTCCCTAAGGAGGTCGTTTCTGACAGAGGTACAAACTTCATGTCAGGATATCTGACTGCCATGTGGAAAGAGTGTGGTGTGAACTACAAGTTCACCACACCCTATCATCCACAATGCAATGGGCTTGTTGAAAGATTCAACAGGACCCTGAAAGGGATGATTCATGGACTACCTGAACCTCTTAGGAGAAGATGGGATGTCCTGATCCCCTGCCTCTTGTTTGCTTACAGAGAGGTCCCACAGAAGGGGGTTGGCTACAGCCCTTTTGAGCTTCTGTATGGGCATCCTGTAAGAGGACCCCTGTGTTTGGTGAAGGAAGGATGGGAGAGACCTCTCAAAAAGCCTGCAACCAACATAGTGGACTATGTACTTGGTCTCCGCTCCAGGATGGCTGAGTATATGGAAAAGGCATCTAAAAACCTTGAGGCCAGCCAGGAACTTCAAAAAGCTTGGCATGACCAAAAGGCTGTACTGACTGTGTACCAGCCAGGACAGAAGGTGTGGGTGCTGGAGCCAGTGGCCCCAGCAGCTCTGAAAGACAAATGGTCTGGGCCCCACACCATCATTGAGCAAAAGGGAGAGGTTACCTACTTGGTGGACCTTGGAACTCCCAGGAGCCCTCTCAGAGTGCTCCATGTTAACAGGCTCAAGGCATATGTTGACAGGAAGGACATGAGCTTGCTCATGGCCACAGATGAGGGACAGGAGGAAGAGAGTGACCCTCTCCCAGACCTGCTCACTCAGAATCCTGATGATGGGTCAGTTGATGGTGTTGTCTTTTGTGGCAGCCTCACTGAACATCAGCAACAGGATTGCAGGCAAGTTCTGCAATCCTTCAGACATATGTTCTCCCTGACACCCAGCCAAACTGATTGGTGTACCCATGATGTTGACACTGGAGACAGTCTGCCTGTCAAGAGTAAAATCTACAGACAGCCTGATCATGTTAGAGACTACATCAAAACTGAAGTGCAGAAAATGTTGGAACTGGGAGTCATTGAGCCCTCAGATAGCCCTTGGGCTAGCCCAGTAGTTCTAGTGCCAAAGCCTCACACCCAGGGTGGTAAGAGAGAGATGAGGTTTTGCGTAGACTACAGAGGCCTCAATGCAGTCACTAAGACTGATGCCCACCCAATACCAAGAGCAGATGAGCTTATAGATAGATTGGCTTCTGCCAACTTCTTAAGCACATTTGATTTGACAGCTGGGTATTGGCAAATCAGGTTAGCTGAGGAAGCCAAACCCAAGACAGCATTTTCTACCCCTGGAGGGCATTATCAATTTGTGGTAATGCCCTTTGGACTGAAAAATGCACCTGCCACCTTCCAAAGGTTGGTGAATCAAGTCCTCACTGGGCTGGATGACTTCTGTGCAGCCTATCTGGACGATATTGCTGTCTTTAGCTCCACCTGGGAGGATCACCTGGTCCACCTGAGGAAAGTGTTAGAGGCCCTGCAAAAGGCAGGCCTCACTATCAAGGCCACAAAGTGCCAGATAGGGCAGACACAGGTTGTATACCTGGGCCACCTTGTAGGTGGAGGCCAGGTTCAGCCACTGGAGAGTAAGATACAGGCCATCAAGGACTGGACTCCTCCAATCACCCAGACTCAGGTTCGAGCTTTCTTGGGCCTGACTGGGTACTATAGGAAGTTTGTCAGAAATTATGGGTCCATAGTGACCCCCCTTAATGACCTGACAAGCAAGAAGATGCCAAAGAAAGTTCAGTGGACAGCAAGCTGTCAGAAAGCATTCAATGACCTAAAGCAGGCCATGTGCACAGCACCTATCCTCAAGAGTCCAGATTACTCCAAGCCATTCATTGTCCAAACAGATGCTTCTGAGTTGGGTGTGGGAGCTGTTCTGTCTCAACTGAATTTTGATGGTAATGATCAGCCTATTGCTTTCATTAGTAGAAGGTTGACACCCAGAGAGAAAAATTGGTCAGCTATTGAGAGGGAGGCCTTTGCTGTGGTCTGGGCCCTGAAGAAGCTGAGGGCCTACTTGTTTGGCACTCACTTCACCATTCAGACAGACCATAAGCCCCTCTTGTGGCTAAATCAGATGAAGGGTGAAAACCCCAAACTGCTTAGGTGGTCCATTTCCCTACAGGGGATGGATTTTACAGTGGAGCATAGACCTGGGACTGATCACAGCAATGCTGATGGGCTCTCCAGGTATTTCCACTTAGAGCAAGAAGACTCACCTGGTCAAGGTTAGTTTATTGTCCCAAAGTTTGGGGGGGGGGTCATGTAGGAGAGTAGGGTCTGCAATCCTATGATCACCCAGATTTTTGCTTTTTTTGCTGCACTGGTTTACGACTTTCCCTGGCTGTGGGCCTGCTAATCAGACCCACAGCCTAGCTGTTCTCTCTATCCAAATTGTACTCAGGTACTGAATTGGCACTGGGCCCTCTCTAAGTCCCTGTACCCAGGGCTGAGGTACCCAGAAGTCTCCCAGGGGCTGAAGCATGTATTATGCCACCCCTGGGCTGACTAACTAAACTGACACAACTGGCTGCACGACAGCTGGGGCAAGGTGGTGTACTCACCCTTTGCTTTAGATATAGTATACCTATATCTAACCCTAAAATGGACACACAGATCTCCTATCAGTCACTCCTATGGCAGGCCTTAACAATCCTGAAGGCAGAGTGCTTGGAATCGTGTGAGATGGTGCTCTGGCATGAGCTGAGCCTGTCTGCGGCTTTCGGGATCCATCCCTTAGCCGTTTCCATGATATCGCATACCATATACTCTTAAGTGCATTATAATCCTCGCGGTTATATGCCAACTCTGGTATCGCTTTATCAAAACATGTCGAGTAAGGTGTCATACGAATTGGAATACTAACCCCTCGCCAATTCTGGCGACGGGGTTAGCATTCCACCCTTCTAGAGGGACACAACATGTATGTAACCCCTAACCCCGGTTAAAGTCAAACAGAGCCTCAGCTCCACAAAATGGATGCTGCCACCGAGACACAAGTCTGCCCTCCTGCTGCTGGGAGTCCTCCCAGAGCAGGAGATAAGGACAAAGGGTTTCCTGCCAGGGGCGGTGCCAGCACCGTCCCAGACAGGGTTTTGTGTATTGTAGGTAGGCAGGGCTTCAGAGGAAGGTGACTGCACGTGGCACCCCGGTGCTCACTGTGCATAGGCTGGCTGGAACCAGTTCCAGGGTCACTCCAGACCCTGTGCTGGGGAAAAGCCCGCCAAGGAAGTGGGTGTAACCACCCCCCTCCTAGTCCCACCCCTAGGGCAGGACTTAGTCGCGTGCCAGCCCCTTTTTACAGGATAAAGGTAGGAACTGGCCCCCTTCCAAATCAGATCATCTTTGAATCCTGAAACTACTTTCCACGAAAGGAACTCAAGACTTCTTCCTAAGATTTCTCTCTTGTGACTAAGGAGTAGTCACCCTGCATCCGCAGGCACCATCTAAAGAACACTGCGGTCTGCTGCAAGTCCTTCCTCCGGAATCCGACTGCCCAGCTCGACGAGAACCGGCTTCCCTGGCACCTCTGACCTCTACCTACATCATCAGTCACGCTGAGATTCGTGGGTGTGACGAGACCTCGAGGGACCGGCCATCTTCAAGACTGCACGACTTCTTTCCAGCAAGCCCGCCGAGTGAATTCCTGGTGAGTGCTTTGGGGTCCGAGAAGCCCCCACCCTGAGCAGCTCCAGCACCGAAGTGCAGCCCCCCAGCATCTCCACGATCTGCGTGGGGCCCTTCTGCTTTTTGCTGCTCACCGCGTTGTTTGGCTACTAGCCCGCTGGCTTGTGGCCTTCCTGACGACGCCCGACGACATTTCTACTGCTGGTCTGGTTGCTCCAGACTGGCCCTTGCTTCCCTCCATCGGAGAAGTACCCTGGACCCTCCTGGTCCGCCCAAGACGCCATTTTAGGTCCACCGCGTGGGCCTTGCATTTGCCAAGACTTGTTGCCCAATCCTGGGTCCAGCGACGTCGACAGCAAGAACCTTCGTGGGACAGCTCGCATCTCCATCCTGGTCGCCGACAACGCCTCCTGGTCCGTGAGATCTGCAGAGCCAGCGTCGCCCACTCACCTGACTGCGGTGACTTCGCCCGGTGCCATCCTGGTGCCCACTTAATCACTGGCTAGTGATTCAAGAACTTGGTCCCCTCTGCTTTCAGGTTTCTTCTTCCTCGATCCAGGCTTGGATCCAACGAACTTTCCTTCACTGGTCGCCTGCCAGCGCCTTCCTTCTTCCAGGCTCCTGGTCCGGCAACGAGATCCCCGACGTCCTTTCAGACCTATGCAGCTGCAGCCCCTGGGCTAGGTAACTTCGGCACTTCGGTGTCCCAGCATAGCCTCACTATCCTAGGGTCAGGATCCACTGTCGTTTTCTTCCTACCAGGTCGGGTTCGCCCGTGAACACTAACTTTGCCTTTACTAGCTTCCATAGACTTTGTCCCGCATCCCGCGTGAGAGTGCACACTCTGCACCCGAGTCCCCTAGGTCTCCTAGAAGTAATCTAACGATTCTATAGTCAAGTCCTAGCGATTCCAAAGCCTATTAGTACTGTACTTACCTGCTAGTAATTTCGCATTCCACTTTTTAAGTATATGGTTTTTCGTGCCCCTCGGGCATTTGTGTATAACGTGCTAACTTAAGTATTTTCGTAAGAGTTTTGTTGTGTGCCTAGCACCCTGTCCTCATAAAGAGTACAGGGTTGTTGTGATTCTAATAAATACACTGTTTATTTTCATAACACTTGTGTGGTGTCCTTTCACTGGGTGTTCAAGGGGTAATGTGATGGTAAAACAGCTGGCTTAACACGCCCTCTAGAGTCTTAGCCTTAGACTGCTCGTATCCATGCTACTAGGATAGCTGGTCTATAAGGTTGACTTACAACCAATCATCAATAAGGGTTGTTTGGACTGATATATAGTGATCACTAGAATAGTGAACACTGCACATCAGGCCAACTTCTCACAGTCACTCCTATGGCAGGCCTTAACAATCCTGGAGGCAGAGTGCTTGGTTATGTGTGGGATGGTGCTCTAGCATGAGCTGAGCTTGTCTTCAGCTTTCGGAACCATATCCTTATAGCTGTTCTATGATATCGCCATACCATATACTCTTAAGTGCATTATAATCCTCGCGGTTGAATGCTAACTTTGGTTTGGCTTTATCTAAACATGTCGTGTAAGGTGTCATACGCTTTGGAATACTACCCCCTTGCCAATTCTGGCGACGGGGGTAGCATTCCACCCTTCTAGAGGGAGTAGACATGTTGTTGCTGACTATCCCGGTTAAAGTTAACCAGAGCCCCAGCGTCACAAAATGGACGCTGCTGCCACAGACACAAGTCTGACCTCCTGCTGCTGGGAGTCCTTCCAGTCACGGAGGTTTGGACAATAGGTTTCCTGCCTGGAGAGGTGCGAGCACCACCCTAGACAGGACTTTGTGTATTGGGACAGGGAGGGCTGAATAGATTGAGACACTGCCTGAGGCACACTAGGTGCTTCATGCATACCCCAGTTCAAACCGGTTGCTGGGGCACTCCAGCCCTAGCTCTGGTGCGAAACTGGACAAAGGAAAGGGGGTGTAACCACCCCCTTCCTGGTCCCACCCATAGGAGGGACCTAGGACCGAATCCAGCCCCTTTTAGCTGTATAAAGGTGGAGCTGTGCCCCTAGACTTTAGATTTGATCCTGAACTGAAACTTGAACGAAACTCTGGACCTTCGACATTCTGCTGAAGCTGAAGACTGAAGAATCTCCCTTGTGGCCAAGGAGTGACCACCCTGGGCAACCAGGCACCATCCAGCAAATCAACGGCTTGCTTTGTCGATGCTCCCGCCGGGACCCCAGCACAGAGCCTGACAAGACCCAGACTTCCAGACCTCTCTGACCCTCTCTTCACGTCTGCAGCATAGCTGAGATCCGTGGAGGCGACGAGATACGTGGGACCGGCCATCTTGAAAAGTCCACGACTTGCTAACTGTGCAGCTCCTGAGGTATGCTTGAAGCTGTGCACTGGGGATTGAGAAGCCTCGAATCCGAGCTCCACCTGCACCGAAGATCAGCCCTCCACACTCCACGAGTTCTGCGTGGGGCCCTTCTGCTTGTGTTCTGCTCGACGCGTTGTCCGGTTGCTGGCCCGTTGGCTAGTAGCCTCTGTGACGACAATCCTTTGAAACCAACTCACTGGTCTGGTTGCTCCAGACTGGCCCTCGCCTCCCTGCAAAGGTGAGGCACCTCAGACCTTGCTGGTCTGCATCAGAAGCCTTCTTTGTATCCTGCGTGGGTTGCCTTTGCCAAGGCTTGTTGACTCCAATCCGGTGGTCGACCCCTCCATCTGCGAGAACCTTCGTGGGACAGCTCCTCTCCAGCATCTGGTCATCCTCGACGCCTCCTGGTCCGCGTGGCTGAAGAGACAAGCTTCACGACAGCACCTGATTGCTCCTCAACGTCGTCTGGTTCCTTCCTGGTTCCACCGAGTCACTGGCTAGTGACCCAGACTCTGTCCCCTCTGCTTTCAGGACTTCTTCATCCTCGATCCACCCTTGGATCCACCCGGACATCTTCCTCCTGGTCGCCTGCAGCATCTTTCTTCACAGGCTCCATAGACTTCAACGGCGAAACCCGACACATCTTCACACCTATGCACCCGCTTCCTGTGGGTGAGGTAACGCAAGTACTTCGGTGCTCCCAAGGGTATTGACTATCCAAGTGTCTAGGTTTTTAGTTGTTTCCTTCTAGCTAGACCGGAAGTGTCCTAAATCCTTCTTTTTCTAAACTCTAAGTTCCCATTGACTTAACATTGACCCACGCCTGTGTGTAAAGAAACTGCACGCGCCGCCTGTGGGCCTCCTACTCCTAACCTAAGGGTCAGATAGTGTAGCCCCAGCGATTCTCTAGGCCCTAGGCCTTTCCTTTTCTCGAGTCGTGGTCCTTATACCACTTACTTAGTATATGGTTTTACGCACCCCTAGGGCCTAACTGTAAATTGTGCTATTTAAAGTATTTCTAAGAGTAACTTGTTATGTGCTTTTCCCTCTGACCTCATAAAGAGTTCAGAGGAGTGTGTTAGTAAATAAATACATATATATTTTATATATCTCCTGTGTGGTGTCCTTTCATTTGGCATTCAAGGGGTTACATATGGTAAAACAGCTGGCTTTACACGCCCTCAAGAGTCTTTTAGCCTAAGACTGTTCTGTCCACGCTACCACTAGGATAGCTGGTCTATAAGGTTGACTTACAACCATCACCATAAGGTTGTTTGGACTGGTGCAAGGTGTTCACTAGAATAGTGAACATCATATACCAGGCCAACTTCTCACAGGCAAGACAAGTGATCGATATCCTGATCACTAAAGAAGAATTCATACCACATAGGGCGCTGCCAGAGGTGGGACTCCCATGGGTGGAGAAAGAACCTAGATATTTAAGGATTAAACTGGCGGTCACGCCCGAAAGATACCTGACGCTTAATATAGAGAAGGAGTTTGGTGTGTTTCTGGCGGGAGCAGCCTCTGTCACTTATGGAAAGGATAGCCAAAATGAAAATGATCATCTTGCCTCAATGCCTTTACATGATGCTGTACTCCCTCTATCGAATACCCCAGCCGTTGTCCATAATATTAGAAAGCCTGCTGGTTGTCCTGCTATGGGGCATTAAGTGTAAAAGGGAGAGCTTGACCGCACTGCAGAGGACATGGCAAAACGGGGGCTTGAAGGTGCCATGTATTTACTATTACTACATGGCCTCCCAGTTACAACATGCAGTCCACTGGCTGGATGAGGCCGAAAACTGGGAGAAAAGTCTGCTGGTGGGAACCTTTACAGAAGGCTCACTTCCTGACTTCCTGATGCTGGAGAAGAGGGTGCTGCCTACATGCCCCCTACATAATCCGTCACGTCCCTGAGATGTGGGAACACACGATTTGGAAGTGGTGAGTCGCGCACCATATGCCCCAGATTTGTCACTGTGGGTGGTGCAACCCTTTTCTAAGTTTGCGACTGCTATGCATGTCCGTAGATGAAAGGAAGGTGGATGCCGGACCATGGTAGATGTTTTTGAAAATACACTACATATCACACGAGAGCAAGCGTGTCTGCCTTTGACCTAGGAAATGGGCAGTTTCTGCAATAGGAAAAGATCTCCCAGGTGGCTCGGGAGTTGTGGCCCTCTTTCCCAGAATAACCTCCTGTCACAAATGTACTGCAAGTAATCCTATGCATGGCCCGGGGAGGGGACTTATCTCACATTTATACCGGGCAATCCAAGATTATAAGAGTACCCAGATACACTCTGTACAGCCAAGAAGGGCAACAGTAATGAAAGCTCCTTTAAAGGCCAAGGATTGGATTAAAGTCCACAAAGGGGTCAAACAAGTGAGCTTGAATACCCGATTCAAACTGATACCGTACAATTATGTCCATCAAACCTACATTACCCCCAAAACATTCAATAGAATTACACAAATCACTCGGGGCAATGCCCCGGTCTGGTGAAGTGGATACAGATTTTGTGCATACGTCCTGGTCTTGCTCAAGCATTGACCCTTACTGGACCAACATTTCAGCCAAACTAAAGGAGGCCGCAGGTTGGCTGGTCCCTAGAGAGATCTGCACTGTCCTGATGGGCTTACTCCCTCGAACTAGGAATAAAAACCTCAGTATGAAGTTCGTGTTGCTAGGCCTGGTATTTGCAAAGAGACGAGCGGCCATATCATAAATGAGCCACTCTCCACCAGAAGTAACAATGTGGGTGCGGGATGTGTATGAATGGGCAACAGCAGAGGTGATCTAGGTGAAACAAACGAGACATCATGATAAAGTAGAAGATGTTGTACACGCATGGGAGACAATGATTTAAAAAATATATATTTTATTTATGCATTTTAAAAAGTAAAGAACCACAAACATTTATCCAGATTAGGGCATTTGTACAGTATTGGCAGACCAGAGAAAAAGCCATCGTACAAATCTCGTTGTTACAAATTACAATTGTGCATATATACACAGACATGGCGGTTATTGATAATATATTTTGCAGTCGCAGCAGCCAGAGCAATCTTACAAAACATACCGGGCATCAAATGTCAGTTATCGATAGTAGATAAGATGTGAGTGGCCCCCAAATATATTGGGGCTTGGTCATCGTAGGCAATTCTTCCATATAGCAAGTGAACTGATCCCGACAATAGGTCTGATCCGGCAACCATAGTTTGGTGGTAGGGACCGGCCTGCCTCCCCAACATATGGAGAACCTGCGCTTCACTAGTAACAGTGCTATAGACACAAACTTCCTATTAGATGCCTTAATCTTAGAGACAATACCTAACAGGCATACTTGTGGGCTACACTCAATCGGTTCTTCTACCATCAGGCATAACATTTGTGTGACTGAGTTCCAATACTCATGTACTTTATGGCAATCCTAAGCTAAATGACAGAAATTAGCACAAGGTGCTCCACAGCGTTTACAATTGTCAGCGATCCGTAATCCATATTTATGAAGTTGAGTGGGAGTGTAGTACAGATGATGCAAATATTTAAAGTGCACCAATCGTAAATAACTATTCGCCCTCAGCTGACCCGTTAAGCGGCAACTAGCAAAACAATCAGCTTCAGATAGCAGTGTGGGTAGCATGGTATTCCACGTAGCCAAAGCAGATGCATCCCCAGCAGTTACTTCCCTCTATGATGCCTGGGAGAGTCTAGTGACCAGCTTGACTCTGGATGTAGTGGTGTATATAAGTTGTAGTGCTTCTAGTGCCGGGGGTTCTATAGGAAATTGTGGCTAGAGCGCACGCATAGTGGAGCGCATCCTAGTGTAAACAAAGAGATTCATGGCGGTAACAGTACGCCGGAAGTTTATATTATCTGAAATTATAAATTGACCTCCAGGGAACACATTCTCCATTGCGGACATCTCCATATCCTTGAGGATCTTTAATGTGCTAGCTTCCCCAGTGACATAGAGTTCTGCATGATGCAGCAGCGGCATGCTGGGTGCGGACAATGGTAACCTCTGCGCTTGTTTGCCTAGTTCATGCCAAGCCCTAGGCCCTGATTTATACAGTGTCGAACTCCCCGTTTTGGAAGACTATGTGCCTGTTGACAATGATGGCTTTGAGCGGTACTGAGTGCACAGCACCCACCTCCACCGCCACATGTGGGATGTATGCTGGGTCATGTTGCCAATAGTAAGCGTAATGCGCCTGCGCGCAAAGATAGTTGAGATGGAAGTCAGGCGCAGCCTGCGAATCCCCCACGGTTCGTAAGTAAGGGTAAGGATCTCCCACTAAAGCCGAGATGTTTTGCCTCCCCGGGCTAATGTGATAAAAAGGGAGCGTAGAAGGGTAAAAAAAAATGTGCATTAAATATACAGGAATATTTAAAAAAAGATACAAAAAGCACAGAAGAATCACCATCTTCGTCAGTGCTATTCGGTCCGCAAATGACAATAGTAGCATAATCCAACAACTAACTTGCCCCTCAAGTCGCGTGATGGCAGAGTCTGTGTACCAGGATAAGGGGTAGCCCATGTCGAATTGATGGGTACAATCCGTGAGGGGGAGCACCACTGATTTAGACCAGTTGATGCCCAGCCCTGAGAACCATTCAAATCGTATGTACTCCCGTATGAGCTGTGGAAGATTTTGTGCAGGTTCGCGAATGTACAGCACCCTGTCATCAGCATACATGGAGACAGCAAGAAGATGCTGTAAAAATCGCAACGCGGTTTGAGCATGGCGCTGTCTAAGAATACAAGCTAACGGTTCAAGGACGAGAGCGAATAACTAAGGTGACAACGGGCACCCCTGTCGTGTGCCACGCTGTATATGAATTTCCTCCGATAATTGCTTGTTAATTTTAACCCGTGCTACAGGATTGGTATATAATAATTTTATCCAATTAGTAAAAATAAAGGGGACACCCATGCGATGTAGAATAGTAAACATATATGACCAGGAAATCGAGTCGAAAACTTTGCCACCCCCGGTAGAGTGGGCTCCAACACATGCATCACAGCAAACAGAGTACACAAGTTGTGTGATGTAGATAGGGTTGGGACGAACCCCGATTGGTCAGGAAACACCATTACAGGAAGAAGTAGTTGCAGGCTGGTAGCCAAGACCTTTGCCAATATTTTTACGTCAGTATTGATTAGGGATAAGGGTCTGTAAGACTCACATCTATCCGGTGGCTTCCCAGGTTTTAAAAGTGCGTCAACTAGAGCCTCGCGCAGGGTTGGTGGCAAACATTGAGTCTCGTACGCCTCCTCGTATAGTTGAAGGAGGCATGGGGCCAGTTGATCAATATATTCTTTATAAAACTCAGCTGGCAACCCATCAGTGCCCACATCCTTCCCATTAGGCAATGCCATAACGGCATCACACACTTCGCCCATTGTGAGGGGATGCATCAGAAACTCCTGCTGCCCTCTGGACAGCCATACCAAGGCAATATCTTCCAGATATTGTTCCAGCTCCATCACATCAGCAGTCAACCGTTGAGCATACTGTAGGAAGGTGGATACCTGACTATGGTTACCCCAGATTTATTTGCCTTGTGTTTAGCTGGTTTTCGACTTAGTTGGCCTGGGATCCTGCTAATCAGGACCCCAGGCTATCTGCTCTCTCTATACAATAGACTTCATGTACCTTAGGTACATACCTAATTGGATTGGGCCACTCTTGTGAGTCCCTGTACAGTGTACTATAGGTACCCAGAACATAGGTGCACCCAAGGCCTACCAGGGGCTGCAGCATATCTTTTGCCACCCCTGGCTGGCCATCCAAACTCACACAACTGGCTGATCACTCAGCTGGGGCAAGGTCGTGTAATCACCCCTTGCTTAGATATAGTATTCCTATGTCTAACCCTATATCTGGACACATATACATCTATAAGTCACTCCTATGGCAGGCCTTAACAATCCTGAAGGCAGAGTGCTTGGTTTTATGTGAGATGGTGCTCTAGCATGAGCTGAGCCTGTCTGCAGCTTTCGGAACCATGTCCTTATGGCTGTTCTGGGATAATGCCATACCATATACTCTTAAGTGCATTATGAACCTCGCGGTTAAATGCTATCTTTGGCTTGGCTTTATCAAAACATGTCGTGTAAGGTGTCATACGCTTTGGAATACTACCCCCTCGCCAGTTCTGGCGACGGGGGTAGCATTCCACCCTTCTGGAGGGAGAAGACATGTTACTTCCATTAATCCTGGTTAAAGTTAACCAGAGCCTCAGCATCACAAAATGGATGCTACTGCCACAGATGCAAGTCTGAACTCCTGCTGCTGGGAGTCCTTCTAGCGAGGGAGGCTTGGACAATAGGTTTCCTGTCACAGGGAGCTGCTAGCACCACCCCAGACAGGCTATAGTGTATTGAGGCAGGGAGGGCTGAATGAAATGAGACACTGCCCTGGGGTACACAAGGTGTCCCATGCATAGGCCAGTTCAAACCGGTGCTGGGGCAATCCAGCCCCAGTTCTGGTGCAAAACTGGACAAAGGGAAAGGGGTGTAACCACCCCCTTCCTCGGTCCCACCCATAGGAGGGACTTAGCAGGTAATCCAGCCCCTAAATTTGGTATATAGGTAGGAGCTGAGTCTCAAGACTTTAGATAATCCTGACTGAAACTCTGATACGAAACTCTGGACCCTTCGACATCCTACTCGATGTAGAAGACTGAAGAATCTCCCCTGTGGTCAAGGAGTGACCACCCTGTGCAAGCAGGCACCATCAAGGGCTCAACGGTTTGCTTTGTCGTTGCTCCCGCCAGAGCTCGAACACAGTGCCCGACAAGAACCGGATTTCCAAACATCCAACATCCCGATCCACAGCCACAGCAAAGCTGAGACCCGTGGAGGCGACGAGAGACGTGGGACCGGCCATCTTGGAAAGTCAGCGAATTGCTTTCCGTGCAACTTCTGAGGCACCCTCGAAGTTGTGCATTGGGGATTGAGAAGCCCCAGCCCCGAGCACCAACTGCACTGAAGATTACCTCTCCACACTCACCGAGTGCTGCGTGGGGCCCTTTTGCATTTTCCTGCTCAACGCGTCTGTCTGGTCACTTGCCCGTTGGCTAGTGGCCTCTGCGACGATGAAACTTTGAATTTCCAATGCTGGTCTGGTTGTTCCAGACTGGCCCTTGCGCCCCTGAAAAGGAGCAGCCCATCAGACCTTGCTGGTCTGATCCAGAAGCCACCTTCGATTCCTGCGTGGGTTGCATTTGCCAAGGCCTGTTGATTCCGACTCGAGAACCGACACCGCCAACAGCGAGAGCCTTTGTGGGACAGTCCGTGCCCAGCTCCTAGTCATCGTCGACACCTCCTGGTCCACGTGGCAGCGGAGACAAGCTCCTTGAAATCACCTGATTGCTTCGCAACATCGCCTGGTTCCTTCCTGGTTCCATCCTGGTCACTGGCTAGTGACCCAGACTCTGTCCCCTCTGCTTTCAGGTACTCTTCATCCTCGATCCACCCTTGGATCCAACCGGACTCTTCTCTCCTGGTCGCCAGCAGCATCTTTTCTCCAAGGCTCCATAGAAAACCACGACGAAACCCGACACACTTTGACACCTATGCACCCGCTTCCTGTGGGTGAGGTAACGCGAGTACTGCGGTGCTCCTGTAAAGGTTTACACTCCTAGTGTCCTAGTTTCAAGTGGTTAGTTTCTAGTCCAGTCGGAAGACTCCTACAGCTTTAACTTTCTAACTTTACGCACCCATTGACTTCTATGTGTGCACGCGTGTGCAGTTCGACTCTGCATCCGCATCCCGTGGGCCTCCTGCTTCCTAACAACTGTTAGTCCAGTGTAGTCCCAGCGATTCCCAAGGCCCTAGGCCTTACCATTGTTCGTGACGTGGTTCTTATACCACTATTTTAGTATATGGTTTAGCGGGCCACCAGGGCCTATCCATATTTGTGCAACTTTTGTATGTTATATTAAGTTACTTGTTATGCGCTTGTGCTTCTGTGCTCATAAAGAGTCCAGGGGATTGTTTTAGAAATAAATACATATATATTTTGAATATATAACCTGTGTGGTGTCCTTTCATTTGGTATTAAAAGATTTGCATATGGTAAAACAGCTGGCTTCACATGCCCTCTTGAGTTTAGCCTAAGACTGCTTTTGTCCATGCTACCCCTAGGATAGCTGGTCTATAAGGTTGACTTTACAACCATCACCATAAGGGTTGTTTGGACTGGTGCAAGGTGCTCACTAGAATAGTGAACATCATATACCAGGCTGTGGAAAAACATCCAATCTTTAACGAATAACAAGGCTGTTCGGCGCAGGACGCCTTTAATCCCAATATCGATATTTACCAAATAAAGAGACAGGCGCTGGTAAACTGGAAAGCAAGAACGGGTTTATTGCTTCAGTAAGAGAACACAACAGGCCAGACACAATCAATGTCTTCAGGAGGTGTTCTATCAACTTCTCCGCTGCCCCACATTATACACAGTTTTACAGTAAGTTTATTGGTGGTCAAACATCCTAGGAATTCCCGCCCCCAGCAGGTTCTCACAGTGTCCCAACAGTTGGTAGTCCCCCACCGGGATCTTGATTGGTTATAGGTATCACAGAGCCGAACATTCCAACGGGGACTGTAAACGCGTGGGATCGGTCAGATCTAAGAGTTATGTAGATGATAAGATCGTGCATCTCTGTGTGTGCAACATGTCCTGCAGTGTGGGGGCAATAAAGTATGTTCGCAAGGCTTGGTTTACAGCTTGGGACCGGAACGAGTGGCCAGGTGCAGTTGGGGGTTATCAGAAGGGCCTGCTCGAGTGGGGAGGATGAAAGGACAAACGTGTTTAGGGCGGAAAGTGGCTCCGGGGTTTTGTCACGAGGACAAGGGTTTATGACGTCCAAGCATTTGGTCATGCTGGGGCAGAGCGCCAGGGATGGTTGCGAGGTCAGAGTGAGTTGTGGGTGACTCGCAAAGCGCGAGATGGCCGCGGCACCTAAAATGGATGCCGTTTATGTGCGGTCGATGGCTCTTGATTAAGCAAGATGGCGCCGGTGATGTTCACGTTTGTCGATTCTACTTTTAACAGTCCTCCCTTTGAACATTTCCAAGACATCTTGCTAGTCTATTTCGATCCCCATAATATCCTGTATCTCGGTATCGTGTATTACATTTATTCGAGCTGTGTGTGAGTCTAGATTTCTGGGGCATAAGAAGTTCATACATAGAGAACATAGAGGAGGTATGCAGTGTATCCCCAGACAGCAGGCACATATTATAAATACTGGAATCAAGAGGATCATTAATACTTTCCATCCCCACTCTTTTAATATCCCCCAAAACCAGCCTCCAAGTGTCCAAGTCTCTTGTCCTTGATGGATCTCTGATGAAAGTCTGTGCAAATGTTCAATTGCCTTATAAACGGAAGGTGAACTATCGGGAACGAAGGTGCAACAGCTGGCACCGATGATGCGGCATGCTCCTCCGCGGTCTGCCAGTACCACGTCTAATACAAGACGATTCTGCAAAGTCATAAGGTGGACCGCTTGAAGCTCGGCAGTGTTGTTGGTGAGGATGCCAGCTGTCACGTGCAAAGCTAACTCAACTGCCTGAGACAGATGTCGAATGGCCCGGCTGTTTGCCATCGGACCCCAAAGTGGAACAAGGCCTTTAACTGCATCGAGAAACTGGGATGCAGCCGTGTCTGCTAGGTCAATGTCTCCGGACCATTTTTCTCTGTGATGTCCAGCAGGTGCAGTGTAGGTCGGAGGCAGGACAAAGGCAATGTATCAAGTGCCCCCCCCCCCCAGCCTTTTGGGAGCCAGGTGTAGGCTTTAGTACCACAGATGAAGTACATGTTTGGCGATGCAGCAAATGTAGGGGGGGTCGATGGTATGTAGAGTCCTGGTGATGCGACTAGTACTGTGACCCACGTTTTTCGTCCCATGGCCTTCAATACAAACAAGACCTGAGACGTTCACCACAGATAGGGCCACAGTTGTGGTTGAAGCTGTTCTTTTCTTTAGAAAGGAGAAGGCGGGTCTGGCTGGATTATTGAACGCTTGCATTTCCACTCGTTCTTTTGCAGGAATGTCCATTGGGAAGGTCGCATTTGAAGTGAGAGGACAAAAGGGAACAGCTGTTCTTCTAGTTTTGTTCAGCCAGAACTCGTTGTAGAATTGTTTTATTGTTCCATCGGATGTGGCATTGTCTTTGTAGCTTTCTTGTAGAAGCATTAATCAGGCAAGGCAGGACCCATGTACAGAGAAAGGTGAAGGGATGAAAGGAATAGAATGTTCAGTGGCATGTGGTAGCAGCCCACAGACCCAACAGTTCATGGCATTTGCGACAAGATTGTGCTGGTGCAGTAGTTGGACGAAAGAGTTATTCCAGAACTCTCTGCGTCGTTCTCGGAGGCGTGGTGACAGTGACACCAGATAGTGTTCTTTTTCAGTGGTGGGTTGCACAGTGGGCATAAATGTTCGATGGGCAGGAGCACTCTCTTCGATGATCCAGACTGCTACCATTAGTAAGAGGCTTCTGAGTGATACTGCTATGAGTGCAATTGTCTTTATACTGTGAACTTTGGCAACCTTGGCATCGTCGCGGTGGTTCTTCGGTCGTCCGGGATCTTCCATCACCTTCAAGAGACTCGATGACTCACACGACCACATACTTCGTCTAGCATATCTCCTGGTAGCCTTTGTAGTGTTGGCTACCGATCTGACACTTTTTGACTTAGTTAGTGGTCTGCGTGTCGAGACGCCCTCCTTTTATCGACCTCAGGTTGTACCCTTTCTTGGATGGTACAGTAGGGTCGGGATACTCTGCCAGTTCAAGTGTCTCTGTTTGTGGGTAGCAGTTCAAGGCTGGTCGATCTTTGGTCAGAAGCTCTTCTTGGACGCCCACTTCCTCGCTGGTCGTCAGGGTTGGTGAAATCTTCCGACAGTGGTGGACATGCAGCCAGTTCTTTTTTCCTTCCACTCGAAGGGCAGTTCGGGTGGCGATGAGGACCTGCCAGGGGCCCGTCCACCTGGGTTGCAAACTCTCCGACCTCTGGAAATTCTTTACAAGGACGAAGTCACCAGGTTTGATATCATTTTCTGGACCCCTGGAAAGGTCCGGAATGGCATGCAGCACCTGTTGGTGGATAATTGTTAATTCGGTGGTAAGCTTATTCAGGTAATTGGATATTAGTATGTCCGGGACATCATTAATGGTGGATGGTTTCGGTGCTGCCCAAACATTCATCGACCTGCCAAAAACATCTTCGTAGGGTGTCAATCTGTGCTTGGTTGGGGTGGAACGCATTGATAGCAATGCCAGTGGGAGTGCATCGGGCCATTTCAATCCAGTGGTGGTGACTATTTTTGCAAGTTTCAGTTTTACTGTGGCATTATGTCGTTCTACTAGGCCTGCTGATTGGGGGTGAAAGACAGCGTGGAATTTTTGCTTCACCCCTAAGCCCTTCAGGATGCTTTGGATTACTTCCGCTACAAAATGGGGGCCATTGTCGCTCCATAAAATTCGACAAAGGCCGTATCTAGGGAAGAATTCTTTTAACAACACTTTAGCTGTAGCTGTGGCGGTATTGTCTCGAGTGGGGTATGCTTCCACCCATTTGCTAAATGCACACACAATGACTAGGACGTATTTGAGACCATGGCACCTTTCTAACTGTATGTTGTCCATTTAGAGGACTTCAAAGGGGTGATCGGGGACTCCAAACCCTCCCCGTGGCACTCCTGTTCCCTTCCCTGGGTTGTGATGTAGGCACACCATGCATTGTTGTACCAAACGTTTTGCTGAGTCTGCAATCTTGCTGTTGTGCCATACTCTCGTGATTAGCTCGATCATGGGGGCAAATCCTATGTGTGCTGGTAGGTGTGCCATGGTCAGTATGGGAATCAGATATGCGTTCGGTAACAGCCATTTGTCCCCGTCTTTTGTCCTCCAGCAGCCCTCTTCGTCTTTCAGTCCCACCCGTGCCCATTCTGTCAGTTCACTCTGTGTGTCTGTCGTTTGTATGTCCCTTATAGTCGTCCTAGTGTCAGTTCAGTGTTCTGCTTGTGACTTGGTCACATACATGCGTGTCGATGCTCTGTCTTGTGCTGTGGTTCGAGTGGTAATGTCTGCTAGTGCGTTTCCCTGTCCAATGAGATCGGTCACCTTCTTATGAGCCTGGCACTTGATCACTGCTAGCTGCTTGGGGAGGAGCACTGCTTCCGTTATTGCTGAGACTAGATCTCCATGTAGGATGGGGGTGCCATGTGACGTCAGGAACCCTCTTTCCCTCCAAAGGAACCCGAACTGGTGAATCAACCCAAAGGCATTTTGGCTATCGGTGTATATGTTGACAGTCGTGCCAGAGTATAGAATGCAAGCTCGAGTGAGGGCAATGAGCTCAGCTGTTTGGGCAGATCGTTGGGTGATGCGGGCAGTTTCTATGACAGTTTGAGCTGTGGTTACGGCATATGCTGCTGAGGTAGTGCCATCAGGAAGTTCAGACGTGAGTCCCTTGCTCACTTTGCCACTGGATTCAAGCAAGCCGGGCTGAAGACGGCTGTAATGCCAGAAACCGGTCCTCGGAAGCTTGTTTCCGGTCCAGGGAAGGCATGGCTTGGCAGTTCGGGCTGGATGGTTCCCATGAGGCACAGGGTCAGACTGATTTGCATATAGCCATGTCTGAACTGGGGTGGCAGAGTGGGCTAAAGAACGGTGATGGATCAAACCCAGATCTTTTGACTGGGTGTTTGTTTTTGATTGGTTCAGATGCTCCGTCCATCACCACCCCCTTTTGTACCGCTTTGGCCGCCATAAGTGTGGCAGGGTATGCTCAGACCTGAGTCCCTTGCTCACTTTGCCACTGGATTCAAGCTAGCCGGGCTGAAGACGGCTGTAATGTCAGAAACCGGTCCTCGGATGCTTGTTTCCGGTCCAGGGAAGGCATGGCTTGGCAGTTCGGGCTGGACTGTTCCCATGAGGCACAGGGTCAGACTGATTTGCATATAGCCATGTCTGAACTGGGGTGGCAGAGTGGGCTAAAGAACGGTGATGGATCAAACCCAGATCTTTTGACTGGGTGTGAGTGTTTGATTGGTTCATATGCTCCGTCCATCACCACCCCCTTTTGTACCGCTTTGGCCGCCATAAGTGTGGCAGGGTATGCTCAGACGTGAGTCCCTTGCTCACTTTGCCACTGGATTCAAGCAAGCCGGGCTGAAGACGGCTGTAATGCCAGAAACCGGTACTCGAGAGCTTGTTTCCGGTCCAGTGAAGGCATGGCTTGGCAGTTCGGGCTGGACTGTTCCCATGAGGCACAGGGTCAGACTGATTTGCATATAGCCTTGTCTGAACTTGGGTGGCAGAGTGGGCTAAAGAACGGTGATGGATCAAACCCAGATCTTTTGAATGGGTGTGAGTGTTTGATTGGTTCAGATGCTCCGTCCATCACCACCCCCTTTTGTACCGCTTTGGCCGCCATAAGTGTGGCAGGGTATGCTCAGACGTGAGTCCCTTGCTCACTTTGCCACTGGAGTCAAGCAAGCCGGGCTGAAGACGGCTGTAATGCCAGAAACCGGTCCTCAGAAGCTTGTTTCCGGTCCAGGGAAGGCATGGCTTGGCAGTTCGGGCTGGACTGTTCCCATGAGGCACAGGGTCAGACTGATTTGCATATAGCCATGTCTGAACTGGGGTGGCAGAGTGGGCTAAAGAACGGTGATGGATCAAACCCAGATCTTTTGACTGGGTGTGAGTGTTTGATTGGTTCAGATGCTCCGTCCATCACCACCCCCTTTTGTACCGCTTTGGCCGCCATAAGTATGGCAGGGTATGCTCAGACGTGAGTCCCTTGCTCACTTTGTCACTGGATTCAAGCAAGCCGGGCTGAAGACGGCTGTAATGCCAGAAACCGGTCCTCGGAAGCTTGTTTCCGGTCCAGGGAAGGCATGGCTTGGCAGTTCGGGCTGGACTGTTCCCATGAGGCACAGGGTCAGACTGATTTGCATATAGCCATGTCTGAACTGGGGTGGCAGAGAGGGCTAAAGAACGGTGATGGATCAAACCCAGATCTTTTGACTGGGTGTGAGTGTTTGATTGGTTCAGATGCTCCGTCCATCACCACCCCCTTTTGTACCACTTTGGCCGCCATAAGTGTAGCAGGGTATGCTCAGACGTGAGTCCCTTGCTCACTTTGCCACTGGTTTCAAGCAAGCTGGGCTGAAGATGGCTGTAATGCCAGAAACCGGTCCTCGGAAGCTTGTTTCCGGTCCAGGGAAGGCATGGCTTGGCAGTTCGGGCTGGACTGTTCCCATGAGGCACAGGGTCAGACTGATTTGATTTGCCTATAGCCATGTCTGAACTGGGGTGGCAGAGTGGGATAAAGAACGGTGATGGATCAAACCCAGATCTTTTGACTGGGTGTGAGTGTTTGATTGGTTCAGATGCTCCGTCCATCGCCACCCCCTTTTGTACCGCTTTGGCCGCCATAAGTGTAGCAGGGTATGCTCAGACGTGAGTCCCTTGCTCACTTTGCCACTGGATTCAAGCAAGCCGGGCTGAAGACGGCTGTAATGCCAGAAACTGGTCCTCGGAAGCTTGTTTCCGGTCCAGGGAAGGCATGGCTTGGCAGTTTGGGCTGGACTGTTCCCAGGAGGCACAGGGTCAGACTGATTTTCCTATAGCCATGTCTGAACTGGGGTGGCAGAGTGGGCTAAAGAACGGTGATGGATCAAACCCAGATCTTTTGACTTGGTGTGAGTGTTTGATTGGTTCAGATGCTCCGTCCATCACCACCCCCTTTTGTACCGCTTTGGCCGCCATAAGTGTGGCAGGGTATGCTCAGACGTGAGTCCCTTGCTCACTTTGCCACTGGATTAAAGCAAGCCGGGCTGAAGACGGCTGTAATGCCAGAAACCGGTCCTCGGAAGCTTGTTTCCGGTCCAGGGAAGGCATGGCTTGGCAGTTCGGGCTGGACTGTTCCCATGAGGCACAGGGTCAGACTGATTTGCATATAGCCATATCTGAACTGGGGTGGCAAAGTGGGCTAAAGAACGGTGATGGATCAAACCCAGATCTTTTGACTGGGTGTGAGTGTTTGATTGGTTCAGATGCTCCGTCCATCACCACCCCCTTTTGTATCGCTTTGGCCGCCATAAGTGTAGCAGGGTATGCTCAGACGTGAGTCCCTTGCTCACTTTGCCACTGGATTCAAGCAAGCCGGGCTGAAGACGGCTGTAATGCCAGAAACCGGTCCTCGGAAGCTTGTTTCCGGTCCAGGGAAGGCATGGCTTGGCAGTTCGGGCTGGACTGTTCCCATGAGGCACAGGGTCAGACTGATTTGCATATAGCCATGTCTGAACTAGGGTGGCAGAGTGGGCTAAAGAACAGTGATAGATCAAACCCAGATCTTTTGACTGGGTGTGAGTGTTTGATTGGTTAAGATGCTCCGTCCATCACCACCCCCTTTTGTACTGCTTTGGCCGCCATAAGTGTGGCAGGGAATGCTCAGACGTGAGTCCATTGCTCACTTTGCCACTGGATTCAAGCAAGCCGGGCTGAAGACAGCTGTAATGCCAGAAACCGGTCCTCGGAAGCTTGTTTCCGGTCCAGGGAAGGCATGGCTTGGCAGTTCGGGCTGGACTGTTCCCATGAGGCACAGGGTCAGACTGATTTGGATATAGCCATGTCTGAACTTGGGTGGCAGAGTGGGCTAAAGAACGGTGATGGATCAAACCCAGATCTTTTGAATGGGTGTGAGTGTTTGATTGGTTCAGATGCTCCGTCCATCACCACCCCCTTTTGTACCGCTTTGGCCGCCATAAGTGTGGCAGGGTATGCTCAGACGTGAGTCCCTTGCTCACTTTGCCACTGGAGTCAAGCAAGCCGGGCTGAAGACGGCTGCAATGCCAGAAACCGGTCCTCAGAAGCTTGTTTCCGGTCCAGGGAAGGGATGGCTTGGCAGTTCGGGCTGGACTGTTCCCATGAGGCACAGGGTCAGACTGATTTGCATATAGCCATGTCTGAACTGGGGTGGCAGAGTGGGCTAAAGAACGGTGATGGATCAAACCCAGATCTTTTGACTGGGTGTGAGTGTTTGATTGGTTCAGATGCTCCGTCCATCACCACCCCCTTTTGTACCGCTTTGGCCGCCATAAGTATGGCAGGGTATGCTCAGACGTGAGTCCCTTGCTCACTTTGTCACTGGATTCAAGCAAGCCGGGCTGAAGACGGCTGTAATGCCAGAAACCGGTCCTCGGAAGCTTGTTTCCGGTCCAGGGAAGGCATGGTTTGGCAGTTCGGGCTGGACTGTTCCCATGAGGCACAGGGTCAGACTGATTTGCATATAGCCATGTCTGAACTGGGGTGGCAGAGAGGGCTAAAGAACGGTGATGGATCAAACCCAGATCTTTTGACTGGGTGTGAGTGTTTGATTGGTTCAGATGCTCCGTCCATCACCACCCCCTTTTGTACCACTTTGGCCGCCATAAGTGTAGCAGGGTATGCTCAGAAGTGAGTCCCTTGCTCACTTTGCCACTGGATTCAAGCAAGCTGGGCTGAAGATGGCTGTAATGCCAGAAACCGGTCCTCGGAAGCTTGTTTCCGGTCCAGGGAAGGCATGGCTTGGCAGTTCGGGCTGGACTGTTCCCATGAGGCACAGGGTCAGACTGATTTGCCTATAGCCATGTCTGAACTGGGGTGGCAGAGTGGGATAAAGAACGGTGATGGATCAAACCCAGATCTTTTGACTGGGTGTGAGTGTTTGATTGGTTCAGATGCTCCGTCCATCGCCACCCCCTTTTGTACCGCTTTGGCCGCCATAAGTGTAGCAGGGTATGCTCAGACGTGAGTCCCTTGCTCACTTTGCCACTGGATTCAAGCAAGCCGGGCTGAAGACGGCTGTAATGCCAGAAACTGGTCCTCGGAAGCTTGTTTCCGGTCCAGGGAAGGCATGGCTTGGCAGTTTGGGCTGGACTGTTCCCAGGAGGCACAGGGTCAGACTGATTTTCCTATAGCCATGTCTGAACTGGGGTGGCAGAGTGGGCTAAAGAACGGTGATGGATCAAACCCAGATCTTTTTACTTGGTGTGAGTGTTTGATTGGTTCAGATGCTCCGTCCATCACCACCCCCTTTTGTACCGCTTTGGCCGCCATAAGTTAGGCAGGGTATGCTCAGACGTGAGTCCCTTGCTCACTTTGCCACTGGATTAAAGCAAGCCGGGCTGAAGACGGCTGTAATACCAGAAACCGGTCCTCGGAAGCTTGTTTCCGGTCCAGGGAAGGCATGGCTTGGCAGTTCGGGCTGGACTGTTCCCATGAGGCACAGGGTCAGACTGATTTGCATATAGCCATATCTGAACTGGGGTGGCAGAGTGGGCTAAAGAACGGTGATGGATCAAACCCAGATCTTTTGACTGGGTGTGAGTGTTTGATTGGTTCAGATGCTCCGTCCATCACCACCCCCTTTTGTATCGCTTTGGCCGCCATAAGTGTAGCAGGGTATGCTCAGACGTGAGTCCCTTGCTCACTTTGCCACTGGATTCAAGCAAGCCGGGCTGAAGACGGCTGTAATGCCAGAAACCGGTCCTCGGAAGCTTGTTTCCGGTCCAGGGAAGGCATGGCTTGGCAGTTCGGGCTGGACTGTTCCCATGAGGCACAGGGTCAGACTGATTTGCATATAGCCATGTCTGAACTAGGGTGGCAGAGTGGGCTAAAGAACAGTGATAGATCAAACCCAGATCTTTTGACTGGGTGTGAGTGTTTGATTGGTTAAGATGCTCCGTCCATCACCACCCCCTTTTGTACTGCTTTGGCCGCCATAAGTGTGGCAGGGAATGCTCAGACGTGAGTCCATTGCTCACTTTGCCACTGGATTCAAGCAAGCCGGGCTGAAGACAGCTGTAATGCCAGAAACCGGTCCTCGGAAGCTTGTTTCCGGTCCAGGGAAGGCATGGCTTGGCAGTTCGGGCTGGACGGTTCCCATGAGGCACAGGGTCAGACTGATTTGCATATAGCCATGTCTGAACTGGGGTGGCAGAGTGGGCTAAAGAACGGTGATGGATCAAACCCAGATCTTTTGACTGGGTGTTTGTTTTTGATTGGTTCAGATGCTCCGTCCATCACCACCCCCTTTTGTACCGCTTTGGCCGCCATAAGTGTGGCAGGGTATGCTCAGACGTGAGTCCCTTGCTCACTTTGCCACTGGATTCAAGCAAGCCGGGCTGAAGACGGCTGTAATGCCAGAAACCGGTCCTCGGAAGCTTGTTTCCGGTCCAGGGAAGGCATGGCTTAGCAGTTCGGGCTGGACTGTTCCCATGAGGCACAGGGTCAGACTGATTTGCATATAGCCATATCTGAACTGGGGTGGCAGAGTGGGCTAAAGAACGGTGATGGATCAAACCCAGATCTTTTGACTGGGTGTGAGTGTTTGATTGGTTCAGATGCTCCGTCCATCACCACCCCCTTTTGTACCGCTTTGGCCGCCATAAGTGTAGCAGGGTATGCTCAGACGTGAGTCCCTTGCTCACTTTGCCACTGGATTCAAGCAAGCCGGGCTGAAGACGGCTGTAATGCCAGAAACCGGTCCTCGGAAGCTTGTTTCCGGTCCAGGGAAGGCATGGCTTGGCAGTTTGGGCTGGACTGTTCCCATGAGGCACAGGGTCAGACTGATTTGCAAATAGCCATGTCTGAACTGGGGTGGCAGAGTGGGCTAAAGAACAG
The DNA here is from genome assembly GCF_964261635.1 of Lissotriton helveticus. NCBI lineage: Eukaryota > Metazoa > Chordata > Amphibia > Caudata > Salamandridae > Lissotriton > Lissotriton helveticus. The sequence continues at coordinate 509,863,570 of NC_136068.1, read as the reverse complement.
TGATAGATCAAACCCAGATCTTTTGACTGGGTGTGAGTGTTTGATTGGTTCATATGCTCCGTCCATCACCACCCCCTTTTGTACCGCTTTGGCCGCCATAAGTGTGGCAGGGTATGCTCAGACGTGAGTCCCTTGCTCACTTTGCCACTGGAGTCAAGCAAGCCGGGCTGAAGTCGGCTGTAATGCCATAAACCGGTCCTCAAGAGCTTGTTTCCGGTCCAGTGAAGGCATGGCTTGGCAGTTCGGGCTGGACTGTTCCCATGAGGCACAGGGTCAGACTGATTTGCATATAGCCTTGTCTGAACTTGGGTGGCAGAGTGGGCTAAAGAACGGTGATGGATCAAACCCAGATCTTTTGAATGGGTGTGAGTGTTTGATTGGTTCAGATGCTCCGTCCATCACCACCCCCTTTTGTACCGCTTTGGCCGCCATAAGTGTGGCAGGGTATGCTCAGACGTGAGTCCCTTGCTCACTTTGCCACTGGATTCAAGCAAGCCGGGCTGAAGACGGCTGTAATGCCAGAAACCGGTCCTCAGAAGCTTGTTTCCGGTCCAGGGAAGGCATGGCTTGGCAGTTCGGGCTGGACTGTTCCCATGAGGCACAGGGTCAGACTGATTTGCATATAGCCATGTCTGAACTGGGGTGGCAGAGTGGGCTAAAGAACGGTGATGGATCAAACCCAGATCTTTTGACTGGGTGTGAGTGTTTGATTGGTTCAGATGCTCCGTCCATCACCACCCCCTTTTGTACCGCTTTGGCCCCCATAAGTATGGCAGGGTATGCTCAGACGTGAGTCCCTTGCTCACTTTGCCACTGGATTCAAGCAAGCTGGGCTGAAGATGGCTGTAATGCCAGAAACCGGTCCTCGGAAGCTTGTTTCCGGTCCAGGGAAGGCATGGCTTGGCAGTTCGGGCTGGACTGTTCCCATGAGGCACAGGGTCAGACTGATTTGCATATAGCCATGTCTGAACTGGGGTGGCAGAGTGGGCTAAAGAACGGTGATGGATCAAACCCAGATCTTTTGACTGGGTGTGAGTGTTTGATTGGTTCAGATGCTCCATCCATCACCACCCCCTTTTGTACCGCTTTGGCCGCCATAAGTGTAGCACGGTATGCTCAGACGTGAGTCCCTTGCTCACTTTGCCACTGGATTCAAGCAAGCTGGGCTGAAGATGGCTGTAATGCCAGAAACCGGTCCTCGGAAGCTTGTTTCCGGTCCAGGGAAGGCATGGCTTGGCAGTTCGGGCTGGACTGTTCCCATGAGGCACAGGGTCAGACTGATTTGCATATAGCCATGTCTGAACTGGGGTGGCAGAGTGGGCTAAAGAACGGTGATGGATCAAACCCAGATCTTTTGACTGGGTTGTTTGTGTTTGATTGGTTCAGATGCTCCGTCCATCACCACCCCCTTTTGTACCGCTTTGGCCGCCATAAGTGTAGCACGGTATGCTCAGACGTGAGTCCCTTGCTCACTTTGCCACTGGATTCAAGCAAGCTGGGCTGAAGATGGCTGTAATGCCAGAAACCGGTCCTCGGAAGCTTGTTTCCGGTCCAGGGAAGGCATGGCTTGGCAGTTCGGGCTGGACTGTTCCCATGAGGCACAGGGTCAGACTGATTTGCCTATAGCCATGTCTGAACTGGGGTGGCAGAGTGGGATAAAGAACGGTGATGGATCAAACCCAGATCTTTTGACTGGGTGTGAGTGTTTGATTGGTTCAGATGCTCCGTCCATCGCCACCCCCTTTTGTACCGCTTTGGCCGCCATAAGTGTAGCAGGGTATGCTCAGACGTGAGTCCCTTGCTCACTTTGCCACTGGATTCAAGCAAGCCGGGCTGAAGACGGCTGTAATGCCAGAAACTGGTCCTCGGAAGCTTGTTTCCGGTCCAGGGAAGGCATGGCTTGGCAGTTTGGGCTGGACTGTTCCAAGGAGGCACATGGTCAGACTGATTTTCCTATAGCCATGTCTGAACTGGGGTGGCAGAGTGGGCTAAAGAACGGTGATGGATCAAACCCAGATCTTTTGACTTGGTGTGAGTGTTTGATTGGTTCAGATGCTCCGTCCATCACCACCCCCTTTTGTACCGCTTTGGCCGCCATAAGTGTGGCAGGGAATGCTCAGACGTGAGTCCATTGCTCACTTTGCCACTGGATTCAAGCAAGCCGGGCTGAAGACAGCTGTAATGCCAGAAACCGGTCCTCGGAAGCTTGTTTCCGGTCCAGGGAAGGCATGGCTTGGCAGTTCGGGCTGGACGGTTCCCATGAGGCACAGGGTCAGACTGATTTGCATATAGCCATGTCTGAACTGGGGTGGCAGAGTGGGCTAAAGAACGGTGATGGATCAAACCCAGATCTTTTGACTGGGTGTTTGTTTTTGATTGGTTCAGATGCTCCGTCCATCACCACCCCCTTTTGTACCGCTTTGGCCGCCATAAGTGTGGCAGGGTATGCTCAGACGTGAGTCCCTTGCTCACTTTGCCACTGGATTCAAGCAAGCCGGGCTGAAGACGGCTGTAATGCCAGAAACCGGTCCTCGGAAGCTTGTTTCCGGTCCAGGGAAGGCATGGCTTAGCAGTTCGGGCTGGACTGTTCCCATGAGGCACAGGGTCAGACTGATTTGCATATAGCCATATCTGAACTGGGGTGGCAGAGTGGGCTAAAGAACGGTGATGGATCAAACCCAGATCTTTTGACTGGGTGTGAGTGTTTGATTGGTTCAGATGCTCCGTCCATCACCACCCCCTTTTGTACCGCTTTGGCCGCCATAAGTGTAGCAGGGTATGCTCAGACGTGAGTCCCTTGCTCACTTTGCCACTGGATTCAAGCAAGCCGGGCTGAAGACGGCTGTAATGCCAGAAACCGGTCCTCGGAAGCTTGTTTCCGGTCCAGGGAAGGCATGGCTTGGCAGTCCGGGCTGGACTGTTCCCATGAGGCACAGGGTCAGACTGATTTGCATATAGCCATGTCTGAACTGGGGTGGCAGAGTGGGCTAAAGAACAGTGATAGATCAAACCCAGATCTTTTGACTGGGTGTGAGTGTTTGATTGGTTAAGATGCTCCGTCCATCACCACCCCCTTTTGTACTGCTTTGGCCACCATAAGTGTGGCAGGGAATGCTCAGACGTGAGTCCCTTGCTCACTTTGCCACTGGATTCAAGCAAGCCGGGCTGAAGACAGCTGTAATGCCAGAAACCGGTCCTTGGAAGTTGGTTTCCGGTCCAGGGAAGGCATGGCTTGGCAGTTCGGGCTGGACGGTTCCCATGAGGCACAGGGTCAGACTGATTTGCATATAGCCATGTCTGAACTGGGGTGGCAGAGTGGGCTAAAGAACGGTGATGGATCAAACCCAGATCTTTTGTCTGGGTGTTTGTTTTTGATTGGTTTAGATGCTCCGTCCATCACCACCCCCTTTTGTACCGCTTTGGCCGCCATAAGTGTGGCAGGGTATGCTCAGACGTGAGTCCCTTGCTCACTTTGCCACTGGATTCAAGCAAGCCGGGCTGAAGACGGCTGTAATGTCAGAAACCGGTCCTCGGATGCTTGTTTCCGGACCAGGGAAGGCATGGCTTGGCAGTTCGGGCTGGACTGTTCCCATGAGGCACAGGGTCAGACTGATTTGCATATAGCCATGTCTGAACTGGGGTGGCAGAGTGGGCTAAAGAACGGTGATGGATCAAACCCAGATCTTTTGACTGGGTGTGAGTGTTTGATTGGTTCATATGCTCCGTCCATCACCACCCCCTTTGTACCGCTTTGGCCGCCATAAGTGTGGCAGGGTATGCTCAGACGTGAGTCCCTTGCTCACTTTGCCACTGGATTCAAGCAAGCCGGGCTGAAGACGGCTGTAATGCCAAAAACCGGTCCTCGGAAGCTTGTTTCCGGTCCAGGGAAGGCATGGCTTGGCAGTTCGGGCTGGACTGTTTCCAAGAGGCACAGGGTCAGACTGATTTGCTTATAGCCATGTCTGAACTGGGGTGGCAGAGTAGGCTAAAGAACGGTGATGGATCAAACCCAGATCTTTTGACTGGTTGTGAGTGTTTGATTGGTTCAGATGCTCCGTCCATCACCACCCCCTTTTGTACCGCTTTGGCCGCCACAAGTGTAGCAGGGTATGGTCAGACGTGAGTCCCTTGCTCACTTTGCCACTGGATTCAAGCAAGCCGGGCTGAAGACGGCTGTAATGCCAGAAACCAGTCCTCGGAAGCTTGTTTCCGGTCCAGGGAAGGCATGGCTTGGCAGTTCGGGCTGGACTGTTCCCATGAGGCACAGGGTCAGACTGATTTGCATATAGCCATGTCTGAACTGGGGTGGCAGAGTGGGCTAAAGAACGGTGATGGATCAAACCCAGATCTTTTGACTGGGTGTGAGTGTTTTTGATTGGTTCAGATGCTCCGTCCATCGCCACCCCCTTTTGTACCGCTTTGGCCGCCATAAGTGTGGCAGGGTATGCTCAGACGTGAGTCCCTTGCTCACTTTGCCACTGGATTCAAGCAAACCGGGCTGAAGACGGCTGTAATGCCAGAAACCGGTACTCGGAAGCTTGTTTCCGGTCCAGGGAAGGCATGGCTTGGCAGTTCGGGCTGGACTGTTCCCATGAGGCACAGGGTCAGACTGATTTGCATATAGCCATGTCTGAACTGGGATGGCAGAGTTGGATAAAGAACGGTGAGGGATCAAACCCAAATCTTTTGACTGGGTGTGAGTGTTTGATTGGTTCAGATGCTCCGTCCATCGCCACCCCCTTTTGTACCGCTTTGGCCGCCATAAGTGTAGCAGGGTATGCTCAGACGTGAGTCCCTTGCTCACTTTGCCACTGGATTCAAGCAAGCCGGGCTGAAGACGGCTGTAATGCCAGAAACCGGTCCTCGGAAGCTTGTTTCCGGTCCAGGGAAGGCATGGCTTGGCAGTTCGGGCTGGACTGTTCCCATGAGGCACAGGGTCAGACTGATTTGCATATAGCCATGTCTAAACTGGGGTGGCAGAGTGGGCTAAAGAACGGTGATGGATCAAACCCAGATCTTTTGACTGGGTGTTTGTTTTTGATTGGTTCGGATGCTCCGTCCATCACCACCCCCTTTTGTACCGCTTTGGCCGCCATAAGTGTGGCAGGGTATGCTCAGACGTGAGTCCCTTGCTCACTTTGCCACTGGATTCAAGCTAGCCGGGATGAAAACGGCTGTAATGTCAGAAACCGGTCCTCGGATGCTTGTTTCCGGTCCAGGGAAGGCATGGCTTGGCAGTTCGGGCTGGACTGTTCCCATGAGGCACAGGGTCAGACTGATTTGCATATAGCCATGTCTGAACTGGGGTGGCAGAGTGGGCTAAAGAACGGTGATGGATCAAACCCAGATCTTTTGACTGGGTGTGAGTGTTTGATTGGTTCATATGCTCCGTCCATCACCACCCCCTTTTGTACTGCTTTGGCCACCATAAGTGTGGCAGGGAATGCTCAGACGTGAGTCCCTTGCTCACTTTGCCACTGGATTCAAGCAAGCCGGGCTGAAGACAGCTGTAATGCCAGAAACCGGTCCTTGGAAGTTGGTTTCCGGTCCAGGGAAGGCATGGCTTGGCAGTTCGGGCTGGACGGTTCCCATGAGGCACAGGGTCAGACTGATTTGCATATAGCCATGTCTGAACTGGGGTGGCAGAGTGGGCTAAAGAACGGTGATGGATCAAACCTAGATCTTTTGTCTGGGTGTTTGTTTTTGATTGGTTTAGATGCTCCGTCCATCACCACCCCCTTTTGTACCGCTTTGGCCGCCATAAGTGTGGCAGGGTATGCTCAGACGTGAGTCCCTTGCTCACTTTGCCACTGGATTCAAGCAAGCCGGGCTGAAGACGGCTGTAATGTCAGAAACCGGTCCTCGGATGCTTGTTTCCGGACCAGGGAAGGCATGGCTTGGCAGTTCGGGCTGGACTGTTCCCATGAGGCACAGGGTCAGACTGATTTGCATATAGCCATGTCTGAACTGGGGTGGCAGAGTGGGCTAAAGAACGGTGATGGATCAAACCCAGATCTTTTGACTGGGTGTGAGTGTTTGATTGGTTCATATGCTCCGTCCATCACCACCCCCTTTGTACCGCTTTGGCCGCCATAAGTGTGGCAGGGTATGCTCAGACGTGAGTCCCTTGCTCACTTTGCCACTGGATTCAAGCAAGCCGGGCTGAAGACGGCTGTAATGCCAAAAACCGGTCCTCGGAAGCTTGTTTCCGGTCCAGGGAAGGCATGGCTTGGCAGTTCGGGCTGGACTGTTTCCAAGAGGCACAGGGTCAGACTGATTTGCTTATAGCCATGTCTGAACTGGGGTGGCAGAGTAGGCTAAAGAACGGTGATGGATCAAACCCAGATCTTTTGACTGGTTGTGAGTGTTTGATTGGTTCAGATGCTCCGTCCATCACCACCCCCTTTTGTACCGCTTTGGCCGCCACAAGTGTAGCAGGGTATGGTCAGACGTGAGTCCCTTGCTCACTTTGCCACTGGATTCAAGCAAGCCGGGCTGAAGACGGCTGTAATGCCAGAAACCAGTCCTCGGAAGCTTGTTTCCGGTCCAGGGAAGGCATGGCTTGGCAGTTCGGGCTGGACTGTTCCCATGAGGCACAGGGTCAGACTGATTTGCATATAGCCATGTCTGAACTGGGGTGGCAGAGTGGGCTAAAGAACGGTGATGGATCAAACCCAGATCTTTTGACTGGGTGTGAGTGTTTTTGATTGGTTCAGATGCTCCGTCCATCGCCACCCCCTTTTGTACCGCTTTGGCCGCCATAAGTGTGGCAGGGTATGCTCAGACGTGAGTCCCTTGCTCACTTTGCCACTGGATTCAAGCAAACCGGGCTGAAGACGGCTGTAATGCCAGAAACCGGTACTCGGAAGCTTGTTTCCGGTCCAGGGAAGGCATGGCTTGGCAGTTCGGGCTGGACTGTTCCCATGAGGCACAGGGTCAGACTGATTTGCATATAGCCATGTCTGAACTGGGATGGCAGAGTTGGATAAAGAACGGTGAGGGATCAAACCCAAATCTTTTGACTGGGTGTGAGTGTTTGATTGGTTCAGATGCTCCGTCCATCGCCACCCCCTTTTGTACCGCTTTGGCCGCCATAAGTGTAGCAGGGTATGCTCAGACGTGAGTCCCTTGCTCACTTTGCCACTGGATTCAAGCAAGCCGGGCTGAAGACGGCTGTAATGCCAGAAACCGGTCCTCGGAAGCTTGTTTCCGGTCCAGGGAAGGCATGGCTTGGCAGTTCGGGCTGGACTGTTCCCATGAGGCACAGGGTCAGACTGATTTGCATATAGCCATGTCTAAACTGGGGTGGCAGAGTGGGCTAAAGAACGGTGATGGATCAAACCCAGATCTTTTGACTGGGTGTTTGTTTTTGATTGGTTCGGATGCTCCGTCCATCACCACCCCCTTTTGTACCGCTTTGGCCGCCATAAGTGTGGCAGGGTATGCTCAGACGTGAGTCCCTTGCTCACTTTGCCACTGGATTCAAGCTAGCCGGGATGAAAACGGCTGTAATGTCAGAAACCGGTCCTCGGATGCTTGTTTCCGGTCCAGGGAAGGCATGGCTTGGCAGTTCGGGCTGGACTGTTCCCATGAGGCACAGGGTCAGACTGATTTGCATATAGCCATGTCTGAACTGGGGTGGCAGAGTGGGCTAAAGAACGGTGATGGATCAAACCCAGATCTTTTGACTGGGTGTGAGTGTTTGATTGGTTCATATGCTCCGTCCATCACCACCCCCTTTTGTACCGCTTTGGCCGCCATAAGTGTGGCAGGGTATGCTCAGACGTGAGTCCCTTGCTCACTTTGCCACTGGAGTCAAGCAAGCCGGGCTGAAGTCGGCTGTAATGCCATAAACCGGTCCTCAAGAGCTTGTTTCCGGTCCAGTGAAGGCATGGCTTGGCAGTTCGGGCTGGACTGTTCCCATGAGGCACAGGGTCAGACTGATTTGCATATAGCCTTGTCTGAACTTGGGTGGCAGAGTGGGCTAAAGAACGGTGATGGATCAAACCCAGATCTTTTGAATGGGTGTGAGTGTTTGATTGGTTCAGATGCTCCGTCCATCACCACCCCCTTTTGTACCGCTTTGGCCGCCATAAGTGTGGCAGGGTATGCTCAGACGTGAGTCCCTTGCTCACTTTGCCACTGGATTCAAGCAAGCCGGGCTGAAGACGGCTGTAATGCCAGAAACCGGTCCTCAGAAGCTTGTTTCCGGTCCAGGGAAGGCATGGCTTGGCAGTTCGGGCTGGACTGTTCCCATGAGGCACAGGGTCAGACTGATTTGCATATAGCCATGTCTGAACTGGGGTGGCAGAGTGGGCTAAAGAACGGTGATGGATCAAACCCAGATCTTTTGACTGGGTGTGAGTGTTTGATTGGTTCAGATGCTCCGTCCATCACCACCCCCTTTTGTACCGCTTTGGCCGCCATAAGTATGGCAGGGTATGCTCAGACGTGAGTCCCTTGCTCACTTTGCCACTGGATTCAAGCAAGCCGGGCTGAAGACGGCTGTAATGCCAGAAACTGGTCCTCGGAAGCTTGTTTCCGGTCCAGGGAAGGCATGGCTTGGCAGTTCGGGCTGGACTGTTCCCATGAGGCACAGGGTCAGACTGATTTGCATATAGCCATGTCTGAACTGGGGTGGCAGAGTGGGCTAAAGAACGGTGATGGATCAAACCCAGATCTTTTGACTGGGTGTGAGTGTTTGATTGGTTCAGATGCTCCGTCCATCACCACCCCCTTTTGTACCGCTTTGGCCGCCATAAGTGTAGCACGGTATGCTCAGACGTGAGTCCCTTGCTCACTTTGCCACTGGATTCAAGCAAGCTGGGCTGAAGATGGCTGTAATGCCAGAAACCGGTCCTCGGAAGCTTGTTTCCGGTCCAGGGAAGGCATGGCTTGGCAGTTCGGGCTGGACTGTTCCCATGAGGCACAGGGTCAGACTGATTTGCCTATAGCCATGTCTGAACTGGGGTGGCAGAGTGGGATAAAGAACGGTGATGGATCAAACCCAGATCTTTTGACTGGGTGTGAGTGTTTGATTGGTTCAGATGCTCCGTCCATCGCCACCCCCTTTTGTACCGCTTTGGCCGCCATAAGTGTAGCAGGGTATGCTCAGACGTGAGTCCCTTGCTCACTTTGCCACTGGATTCAAGCAAGCCGGGCTGAAGACGGCTGTAATGCCAGAAACTGGTCCTCGGAAGCTTGTTTCCGGTCCAGGGAAGGCATGGCTTGGCAGTTTGGGCTGGACTGTTCCCAGGAGGCACATGGTCAGACTGATTTTCCTATAGCCATGTCTGAACTGGGGTGGCAGAGTGGGCTAAAGAACGGTGATGGATCAAACCCAGATCTTTTGACTTGGTGTGAGTGTTTGATTGGTTCAGATGCTCCGTCCATCACCACCCCCTTTTGTACCGCTTTGGCCGCCATAAGTGTGGCAGGGTATGCTCAGACGTGAGTCCCTTGCTCACTTTGCCACTGGATTAAAGCAAGCCGGGCTGAAGACGGCTGTAATGCCAGAAACCGGTCCTCGGAAGCTTGTTTCCGGTCCAGGGAAGGCATGGCTTGGCAGTTCGGGCTGGACTGTTCCCATGAGGCACAGGGTCAGACTGATTTGCATATAGCCATATCTGAACTGGGGTGGCAGAGTGGGCTAAAGAACGGTGATGGATCAAACCCAGATCTTTTGACTGGGTGTGAGTGTTTGATTGGTTCAGATGCTCCGTCCATCACCACCCCCTTTTGTACCGCTTTGGCCGCCATAAGTGTAGCAGGGTATGCTCAGACGTGAGTCCCTTGCTCACTTTGCCACTGGATTCAAGCAAGCCGGGCTGAAGACGGCTGTAATGCCAGAAACCGGTCCTCGGAAGCTTGTTTCCGGTCCAGGGAAGGCATGGGTTGGCAGTTCGGGCTAGACTGTTCCCATGAGGCACAGGGTCAGACTGATTTGCATATAGCCATGTCTGAACTGGGGTGGCAGAGTGGGCTAAAGAACAGTGATAGATCAAACCCAGATCTTTTGACTGGGTGTGAGTGTTTGATTGGTTAAGATGCTCCGTCCATCACCACCCCCTTTTGTACTGCTTTGGCCGCCATAAGTGTGGCAGGGAATGCTCAGACGTGAGTCCATTGCTCATTTTGCCACTGGATTCAAGCAAGCTGGGCTGAAGACAGCTGTAATGCCAGAAACCGGTCCTCGGAAGCTTGTTTCCGGTCCAGGGAAGGCATGGCTTGGCAGTTTGGGCTGGACGGTTCCCATGAGGCACAGGGTCAGACTGATTTGCATATAGCCATGTCTGAACTGGGGTGGCAGAGTGGGCTAAAGAACGGTGATGGATCAAACCCAGATCTTTTGACTGGGTGTTTGTTTTTGATTGGTTCAGATGCTCCGTCCATCACCACCCCCTTTTGTACCGCTTTGGCCGCCATAAGTGTGGCAGGGTATGCTCAGACGTGAGTCCCTTGCTCACTTTGCCACTGGATTCAAGCAAGCCGGGCTGAAGACGGCTGTAATGCCAGAAACCGGTCCTCGGAAGCTTGTTTCCGGTCCAGGGAAGGCATGGCTTAGCAGTTCGGGCTGGACTGTTCCCATGAGGCACAGGGTCAGACTGATTTGCATATAGCCATATCTGAACTGGGGTGGCAGAGTGGGCTAAAGAACGGTGATGGATCAAACCCAGATCTTTTGACTGGGTGTGAGTGTTTGATTGGTTCAGATGCTCAGTCCATCACCACCCCCTTTTGTACCGCTTTGGCCGCCATAAGTGTAGCAGGGTATGCTCAGACGTGAGTCCCTTGCTCACTTTGCCACTGGATTCAAGCAAGCCGGGCTGAAGACGGCTGTAATGCCAGAAACCGGTCCTCGGAAGCTTGTTTCCGATCCAGGGAAGGCATGGCTTGGCAGTTCGGACTGGACTGTTCCCATGAGGCACAGGGTCAGACTGATTTGCATATAGCCATGTCTGAACTGGGGTGGCAGAGTGGGCTACAGAACAGTGATAGATCAAAGCCAGATCTTTTGACTGGGTGTGAGTGTTTGATTGGTTCATATGCTCCGTCCATCACCACCCCCTTTTGTACCGCTTTGGCCGCCATAAGTGTGGCAGGGTATGCTCAGACGTGAGTACCTTGCTCACTTTGCCACTGGATTCAAGCAAGCCGGGCTGAAGACGGCTGTAATGCCAGAAACCGGTCCTCAGAAGCTTGTTTCCGGTCCAGGGAAGGCATGGCTTAGAAGTTCGGACTGGACTGTTCCCATGAGGCACAGGGTCAGACTGATTTGCATATAGCCACGTCTCAACTGGGGTGGCAAAGTGGGCTAAAGAACGGGATGGATCAAACCCAGATCTTTTGACTGGGTGTGAGTGTTTGATTAGTTCAGCTGCTCCGTCCATCACCACCCCCTTTTGTACCGCTTTGGCCACCATAAGTGTGGCAGGGTATGCTCAGACGTGAGTCCCTTGCTCACTTTGCCACTGGATTCAAGCAAGCCGGGCTGAAGACGGCTGTAATGCCAGAAACCGGTCCTCGGAAGCTTGTTTCCGGTCCAGGGAAGGCATGGCTTGGCAGTTCGGGCTGGACTGTTTCCAAGAGGCACAGGGTCAGACTGATTTGCTTATAGCCATGTCTGAACTGGGGTGGCAGAGAGAACTCTTCTTTTTGCTGTGACATCGGATGCTGTAGCAAAGCCTGCATTACTGAACTTCTGGGGAAACGCTCCTGAATAGTTTTCCTGTGCCGTCACTTTGAAAGCGCTACTTGACAGCGCTGGTCAAGAACTGCTCGCGTTTCCCGCTTCGCGGGAAACACTCGTGTGGGGATTGAAGGCGGCCGGCGGTGGCTGGAGAGTGAGAGAAAACCACAAAGCCCACAAAGCCATCTGGGCCAGGAACAACTCCCCGCCACGCCCCCCTCACCTGGCTACAATTGCGCAGAAGGACCGCTGTGGAGCGGAGAACTCTTCTTTTTGCTGTGACATCGGATGCTGTAGCAAAGCCTGCATTACTGAACTTCTGGGGAAACGCTCCTGAATAGTTTTCCTGTGCCGTCACTTTGAAAGCGCTACTTGACAGCGCTGGTCAAGAACTGCTCGCGTTTCCCGCTTCGCGGGAAACACTCGTGTGGGGATTGAAGGCGGCCGGCGGTGGCTGGAGAGTGAGAGAAAACCACAAAGCCCACAAAGCCATCTGGGCCAGGAACAACTCCCCGCCACGCCCCCCTCACCTGGCTACAATTGCGCAGAAGGACCGCTGTGGAGCGGAGAACTCTTCTTTTTGCTGTGACATCGGATGCTGTAGCAAAGCCTGCATTACTGAACTTCTGGGGAAACGCTCCTGAATAGTTTTCCTGTGCCGTCACTTTGAAAGCGCTACTTGACAGCGCTGGTCAAGAACTGCTCGCGTTTCCCGCTTCGCGGGAAACACTCGTGTGGGGATTGAAGGCGGCCGGCGGTGGCTGGAGAGTGAGAGAAAACCACAAAGCCCACAAAGCCATCTGGGCCAGGAACAACTCCCCGCCACGCCCCCCTCACCTGGCTACAATTGCGCAGAAGGACCGCGCATCGCGGAACGCGCGCGGGCGTCGCCGGGCTAAGCCCGGGCAAAGGGCGGGCCCTCTGTGGCCCTCAGTGGCCAAGGTAGGCTGGGCTGGGCCCGGATATTTTCATTGACATTGTTTTTCTGCTAATTCTAATTCGCCTGACTGTTTGAGGAAGAACCATCCATTGAAACTTATTCGTTGCTTCCTCGTATTCTACTACCGGTCAGTCATTGTTGCATCTCCAGGACTATATTTATTATTTTATGAATATTGCATTATTTCTTGTTATCATTCTTCTGGAAGTAAATCACTCCTATAACATAATTCCGTGGAATAACCCCACAAAAGATGTCTAAAAAATTACGTTCAGGAAGGGAAGTGGGAGGAATACCAGATGCAAAAATAGACATTATCCGCACAAGAAACAAATCTGTAAACAATCCCCCGTTGAAGGGTCAATGCCAACTCTTTGAGTTTTGGGACTTGCCTTCCTCTAAGAAAGCTAATTTTGCTGCTAAAGAAGCTCCCTGTGCCACGGTCCAGGAGGTCCATACTCAAGGTATCATAGACCCTCCGCCTCCTCCTGTGCAGCCCGCATTACCACAATCTGTGGCAGCGGTGTCCTCTTCCCTTGTTCACCCTGAAGGGAAGGGAGAGAGTAATTTCGATCTTCCGGTACCTGAAAGTGAACTTGTGAATCCACCATCTTTGCCTCAAACCCTCCTGAATGATAGGTTGGGTGGTGATTTGTCATCACTATCCATTGACCTCGAACTCTGTGGCCGCTATGTAAATACAGCTAAATTGGAGACTCAGGACCCTATTAAGCCTTCGGGGGGTGCTACTCCATCTGGGCTAATGTTGTATAGTAGTACCCCTTCGTTAAACGGTCAGGACATGTCCGATTTGTTAGATGTTTCCGGGAGTCCGGGTCTCAACTTATCTGGTATCTGCCGTCCAGTGGAAGCGTGTGAAAAACCAATCTCTGAATCCATGATTGCTTTGGAACAATTATTAGCCTCCATTCTATCTCTCCTGGGGAAATTTGTAGGCAGCTCGGATTGTATCTTGGATTCAGTTACCCAAATACTGAAGACATTGTTACAAAAGTCGCCAGATATGAGGAGTGTTCCCCCCCCCATGACCGAACACAGCTTGCCAAAGGGGAAAATAAATGTGCCTTTTGTGGATTCTGACATGAAGGCTGCAACAGCAGTTTTGGAAACGCACACTGTAGCTATCCCCTTAACCGCAGTGCCTAACTGTATTAAGAACTCAGTTCTAGAGATCGAGGAAGAAAACAAATCCACTTCTGGCCCTAAAGTGGTTCAAGACTTATTCCCTATCTTCATGTCTGAAAACAAAAAAGAACCTATGGACTATAAACATGAGGTAAAGGTAAAAAACGGTAAACACAGAAATAATAAAGGGAATAAAAGGAAACCAATTCGAAAATACAGGAAGAAAAGGCAGCGTCGGATAATCTTCCAAAATTCTCTGGTTGCACTGGAGAACGAAGAAATAGACTTGGATCCTACCTCTACATCCGAAAAAGTGGAAATTGAACTGAACTCACCCATCTCTACATCTTTAAAGGTGGAAAGAGAACTGTGTCCGCCAACGTCTTTGGAAGTTATGCCACAAATGGGGGGTCCTCTCCCAAGTCTTTCTCCACCGACTGCGACTGGAGCTCCAATCCAATATCCATCTGGGGCCCTTAACCCCTTGGCCCCACCTTTCTCGGCAGCCTTAGAGATTGGAGACCGCTCTCTTCCTGATCGCCTTTTAACAACTCTAAAAGCTCCAGTGGACACTCTTGTGTTAGACTTTTTACCTCTATTCGATGTTGACCTACCCCTAAACAGAGCCTGGCTTCTTAAGTGCTTTAGCGAGATTGAAAGTCTTCACCATATTCAAACTAGGGACATTGAGTTAGTTTCCCTGTTGGGTGGAGTCAGGGTATCGAGTATAAGGGTTAAATTCTATTCTCCTATTATTGTAAACTTGATATTGCAGCAAGCTGAGAATTTTCAACGTACAGGTATCGACATTCTCCCGATTTTTAACCTTGGTAACACAAAACCTTCTCTTGGGAAGGCATTTAGAAGGGATGAGCAAAATGGGGTAGCCTCTCCTCTTGGAGACCTGAAGATTTGGGTCTCTAAGGGAAAACGCTCGGTTTCGCAAGTGAAGCCACTTCCGCTAACTCAGAATGCCTCCTTTACAGAGGATAACAATCAGTGGAATTGGCTGCATAGTGCCTTATCTACAAAAACAAAAGATAATCCCAGATTGTTTCATCATCTTTAATACCTCACTAAAAATTATTTCCTGGAATGCGGCAGGGATTCACAGTAGCCCAGAGAAATTTGATCTCTTATTTTCTCTAGGAGCTAACGTGATTTGTATACAGGAAACTTGGTGTACTAATATGCTGCATGTTTCTAAGGATTTTTACGCCTTGGAAGTGCCCGCTGCCCCCTCCAAGAAAGGTCATGCTAGGGGGGGAATCGCTTGTTTACTATCAAATAAATTGCAATGGAGATTCTCCCATTATATCGACCCTAGTAAACTTTTCCATGCTATAACCATTGAAAATCTGTTTAATAACGGCATAAAGTCACCTATTGTAATCCTAAATGTGTATATCCCTCCAGAAGAGTGTTTCAACGTGATATTGAAGCAGGTACTCCGATATATTGAGCAAATCAAAAATGTCCCATCCCCTCCGGAAATTATGCTTGTGGGAGACTTGAACTGCAAAATCTCCAATGTTAGTCTGAAACTCTTTAGGAATAAATCTAAAGAAGAGGCGCATTTTGTTCCTCAATCACTCTTCCCTGATAAGTTAGTGACAAATAAAAGAGGGAAGATTCTGTTAAAAGAATTAGCGGCCGTCGACGGTCTTATATTAAATGGGAGATTCCCGTCTGACGTGCCTGCAAAATTTACTCACAAATCTCCTTTTGGGTCTTCTATCATGGACTATGCAATCGCAGACTATGGTTTGTTTCCTTTTATTCAGGACCTTAAGATCATACCTACTTCCCTGAGTGACCATAGCATATTGTTTATAACTATTTCTTTAAATCCCATGACCACTGCGCCTTGGTCTCTCAACGGCAGTGATGCTGCCTTCCACGTTTCTTCTGGAAGGTGTTTTTGGAATCCTTCCGCCATTAATGGGGTACAGGATTTCCTATCTGATACCCTACTAGTATTAAATGAGTGGCGTGGGAACGAAATAGTATATTTTGAAGAATTCATGCGAAACATCATTTCTTATGCTAAAAAAACTTCTCGAACTAGAAAAGGGGTAGTGGTTCCTAGTATACTGCATATCCTGAACAAGGAAATAAATAAACTAGTCCGTGAACAATATCTAGATAGAGACATGGAACGTGAAAAAGAAATTTCCAGGCTAAAAAGAAAGAGATGTAGACTTAAGCTAACAATAAAAAAGGTAAGGGAGGACAATGTTTGGATCAATTTGAGGGAATCTGTTGTTCATGGTAGGATCAGAGAATTTTGGGCAATAATCGGTAAGGGGTGCGGTTCTAGACTAAGTCCCTCTCCCATCCCTATAGCGGAAGAGGTATGGATTACTTATATTCGGGATCTTTATGCAGGGAACGGGACTACAGGTGATGATACTGCCATAGATGTTACACCCGAAGGTCTCATTAATTACCCTACAGAAGAAGAAATTGAGACGGCTATAAAAAACATGCGTGTCTCTGGGGCAATGGGCCCTGATGAACTCCCCATGACGGTCCTGAAACAGGATCCTTCAAGGTGGAGTAAAATCCTGTATCCTCTGTATAAAGCCTGTTTTTTGTTTAAAACCGTACCTGCCTCCTGGAGGGGAAGTATCTTGGTCCCTATTTTTAAGAAGGGAACTAGGGATAGCCCCAGTAATTATCGTCTGATTGCTCTCCTCGACTCCATCGGAAAGGTCTTTGCGAAATGTCTTTTAAATTCCCTCTCCGATTGGGTAGAGGAGAATAACATCCTGCCGTTTGTACAGACTGGCTTCCGTAGGGACCACGGTACGTTAGACAACCTCACCGCTCTTCATGTGGTTACAGATAAATATGTCCAGGTGAGAGGAGGGGTAGTGTATGCCGCTTTTATTGACTTCTCCACAGCGTTCGACAAAGTTGATCGTAGAACGCTGTGGAGAAAATTGGCAGCGCTTGGTCTTCCAACCTATTTGTTGGAGCTGGTGCGTTCTCTCCATACAGAGACCTGGTGTAGGGTCCTGTTGGGGGGCGAAAGGGGGCTATCTTATCTAATTCCATCTTTGAATGGCCTTAAACAAGGCTGTTTACTGGCTCCCCTTTTGTTCTCCTTATACACGGCAGACCTTCCCGCCGCCTTGTCTGCCAGAGAGGGCATTGCCCCGGTGGTGGGGGGGACCCCTATCTCCTGCCTGATGTACGCCGATGATGTCCTTATTCTTGACTTGACCCCTAAAGGACTTGCAAATCGGCTACATGCTCTTCATGCCTTTGCTGCAGCCCATTGCATGAAGATCAATATTACCAAAAGTAAAGTTATGTGTATAGCTGGTAAGAAGAAGTGCCGATCTGCAGATTTTGGTTGGTTTATCGGGGGCCAAAAACTGGAGTTTGTAAATTCCTATTCCTTTCTGGGAAAAATCATCACGGCTAACTTGAGTGAGAGGCTCCAAATAGAGCATTGTTCACGCAAAGCTCTTGCCCACGGCAAAGGTTTAAATTCCCTATACCAGGCAACGGGGAAACGGCACTTCCCGAGCTTATTGGAAGTGTATAGATCTAAAATCCCCGCAACAATACTGTATGGTATCGAACTTATAGAGGTGAAAAATTGGGACTTTTGCCATAAGATTGAGGGGAAACTTCTAAGATCTCTTTCTTCCCTAAATACTGCGTGCTCTTTGGCCGCCTGCAGGCTTGACTTTGGTCTTAGGAGCAGCTGGGTACAGGGATTATGTGCCCTAGTAAGATGGGTGGCCTGCCTGCCTAGAGCGGAAGTAGGGACTATGAGAGCTCTCCTCAGAAGTGAATTATTGGGTAATTTTAACGAGTTTTCTCAACTTGTATGTAACTTTAGAAAAGCTGTAACCCTTCTAAAATTAGATGAAAACGCTTTGTTTTTGTACTCTCCCTTACAGTTAAAACTCGTTTTAAAAGCAGCCTCGTGGGACCTATGTTTTCACTCGGATAAAAAGTTAATTTGTGAAAAAAGGAATGTAGACCTTCTCCTTAACTCCTATGTGATGAAGTTATCTCAACCCTATGTTATATGGAACCTACCGCATGGTATTCGTAGATTTTGGTTTCTTTTACGTTACGATTTAATACCTTTAAATCTACTGTTATCCAAATGGTATGGCTCCTCTGCTCTGTGCAATTTATGTAAATTGAACATCCAGGACTGTATGCATGTTTTACTGATTTGCCCTGTGCTCCGTAAATTGCGCTCCAGATGGTTAAAAGTTATTTGTCTCCGCCTTGGCATCGTCACCTTGAACGGCTTTCTTCATGCACTTTACTGCCCTCCTAATGAAATGTTCTGCTTCCATATTTTTAACTTTTTTAAAGGTTTTTTAGCTATTTATTAATATGTCCCTGGAGATGTTTTGACTTTCCGACCTCCCGTAGATTTGTTCTGCATGTCAGTTTTGTATTTAACTTTGTTAACCTTGTTTTTTAACGTCATATTTTTGTAATGTATTTGTGCTGTTTTTTATCCTGTAGGTTTTATGTGGCCCTCTTCTGAGAGCCAAAACATAATAAAATAAAAATAAAATTGGGGTGGCAGAGTGGGCTAAAGAACGGTGATGGATCAAACCCAGATCTTTTGACTGGGTGTGAGTGTTTGATTGGTTCAGATGCTCCGTCCATCACCACCCCCTTTTGTACCGCTTTGGCCGCCACAAGTGTGGCAGGGTATGGTCAGACGTGAGTCCCTTGCTCACTTTGCCACTGGATTCAAGCAAGCCGGGCTGAAGACGGCTGTAATGCCAGAAACCAGTCCTCGGAAGCTTGTTTCCGGTCCAGGGAAGGCATGGCTTGGCAGTTCGGGCTGGACTGTTCCCATGAGGCACAGGGTCAGACTGATTTGCATATAGCCATGTCTGAACTGGGGTGGCAGAGTGGGCTAAAGAACGGTGATGGATCAAACCCAGATCTTTTGACTGGGTGTGAGTGTTTGATTGGTTCAGATGCTCCGTCCATCGCCACCCCCTTTTGTACCGCTTTGGCCGCCATAAGTGTGGCAGGGTATGCTCAGACGTGAGTCCCTTGCTCACTTTGCCACTGGATTCAAGCAAACCGGGCTGAAGACGGCTGTAATGCCAGAAACCGGTCCTCGGAAGCTTGTTTCCGGTCCAGGGAAGGCATGGCTTGGCAGTTCGGGCTGGACTGTTCCCATGAGGCACAGGGTCAGACTGATTTGCATATAGCCATGTCTGAACTGGGGTGGCAGAGTTGGATAAAGAACGGTGAGGGATCAAACCCAAATCTTTTGACTGGGTGTGAGTGTTTGATTGGTTCAGATGCTCCGTCCATCGCCACCCCCTTTTGTACCGCTTTGGCCGCGATAAGTGTAGCAGGGTATGCTCAGACGTGAGTCCCTTACTCAAATTTGCCACTGGATTCAAGCAAGCTGGGCTGAAGATGGCTGTAATGCCAGAAACCGGTCCTCGAAGCTTGTTTCCGGTCCAGGGAAGGCATGGCTTGGCAGTTCGGGCTGGACTGTTCCCATGAGGCACAGGGTCAGACTGATTTGCCTATAGGCATGTCTGAACTGGGGTGGCAGAGTGGGATAAAGAACGGTGATGGATTAAACCCAGATCTTTTGACTGGGTGTGAGTGTTTGATTGGTTCAGATGCTCCGTCCATCACCACCCCCTTTTGTACCGCTTTGGCCGCCATAAGTGTGGCAGGGTATGCTCAGACGTGAGTCCCTTGCTCACTTTGCCACTGGATTCAAGCAAGCCGGGCTGAAGACGGCTGTAATGCCAGAAACCGGTCCTCGAGAGCTAGTTTCCGGTCCAGTGAAGGCATGGCTTGGCAGTTCGGGCTGGACTGTTCCCATGAGGCACAGGGTCAGACTGATTTGCATATAGCCATGTCTGAACTTGGGTGGCAGAGTGGGCTAAAGAACGGTGATGAATCAAACCCAGATCTTTTGACTGGGTGTGAGTGTTTGATTGGTTCAGATGCTCCGTCCATCGCCACCCCCTTTTGTACCGCTTTGGCCGCCATAAGTGTGGCAGGGTATGCTCAGACGTGAGTCCCTTGCTCACTTTGCCACTGGATTCAAGCAAGCCGGGCTGAAGACGGCTGTAATGCCAGAAACCAGTCCTCGGAAGCTTGTTTCCGGTCCAGGGAAGGCATGGCTTGGCAGTTCGGGCTGGACTGTTCCCATGAGGCACAGGGTCACACTGATTTGCATATAGCCATGTCTGAACTGGGGTGGCAGAGTGGGCTAAAGAACGGTGATGGATCAAGCCCAGATCTTTTGAATGGGTGTGAGTGTTTGATTGGTTCAGATGCTCCGTCCATCGCCACCCCCTTTTGTACCGCTTTGGCCGCCATAAGTGTGGCAGGGTATGCTCAGACGTGAGTCCCTTGCTCACTTTGCCACTGGATTCAAGCAAACCGGGCTGAAGACGGCTGTAATGCCAGAAACCGGTCCTCGGAAGCTTGTTTCCGGTCCAGGGAAGGCATGGCTTGGCAGTTCGGGCTGGACTGTTCCCATGAGGCACAGGGTCAGACTGATTTGCATATAGCCATGTCTGAACTGGGGTGGCAGAGTTGGATAAAAAACGGTGAGGGATCAAACCCAAATCTTTTGACTGGGTGTGAGTGTTTGATTGGTTCAGATGCTCCGTTCTTAGCCACGCCCTTTTGTACCGCTTTGGCCGCCATAAGTGTAGCAGGGTATGCTCAGACGTGAGTCCCTTGCTCACTTTGCCACTGGATTCAAGCAAGCCGGGCTGAAGACGGCTGTAATGCCAGAAACCGGTCCTCGGAAGCTTGTTTCCGGTCCAGGGAAGGCATGGCTTGGCAGTTCGGGCTGGACTGTTCCCATGAGGCACAGGGTCAGACTGATTTGCATATAGCCATGTCTGAACTGGGGTGGCAGAGTGGGCTAAAGAACGGTGATGGATCAAACCCAGATCTTTTGACTGGGTGTGAGTGTTTGATTGGTTCAGATGCTCCATCCATCACCACCCCCTTTTGTACCGCTTTTGCCGCCATAAGTGTAGCAGGGTATGCTCAGACGTGAGTCCCTTACTCAACTTTGCCACTGGATTCAAGCAAGCCGGGCTGAAGATGGCTGTAATGCCAGAAACCGGTCCTCGAAGCTTGTTTCCGGTCCAGAGAAAGGTATGGCTTGGCAGTTCGGGCTGGACTGTTCCCATGAGGCACAGGGTCAGACTGATTTGCCTATGGCCATGTCTGAACTGGGGTGGCAGAGTGGGATAAAGAACGGTGATGGATCAAACCCAGATCTTTTGACTGGGTGTGAGTGTTTGATTGGTTCAGATGCTCTGTCCATCACCACCCCCTTTTGTACCGCTTTGGCCGCCATAAGTGTGGCAGGGTATGCTCAGACGTGAGTCCCTTGCTCACTTTGCCACTGGATTCAAGCAAGCCGGGCTGAAGACGGCTGTAATGCCAGAAACCGGTCCTCGAGAGCTTGTTTCCGGTCCAGTGAAGGCATGGCTTGGCAGTTCGGGCTGGACTGTTCCCATGAGGCACAGGGTCAGACTGATTTGCATATAGCCATGTCTGAACTTGGGTGGCAGAGTGGGCTAAAGAACGGTGATGGATCAAACCCAGATCTTTTGAATGGGTGTGAGTGTTTGATTGGTTCAGATGCTCCGTCCATCACCACCCCCTTTTGTACCGCTTTGGCCGCCATAAGTGTGGCAGGGTATGCTCAGACTTGAGTCCCTTGCTCACTTTGCCACTGGATTCAAGCAAACCGGGCTGAAGACGGCTGTAATGCCAGAAACCGGTCCTCGGAAGCTTGTTTCCTGTCCAGGGAAGGCATGGCTTGGCAGTTCGGGCTGGACTGTTCCCATGAGGCACAGGGTCAGATTGATTTGCATATAGCCATGTCTGAACTGGGGTGGCAGAGTTGGATAAAGAACGGTGATGGATCAAACCCAAATCTTTTGACTGGGTGTGAGTGTTTGATTGGTTCAGATGCTCCGTCCATCACCACCCCCTTTTGTACCGCTTTGGCCCCATAAGTGTAGCAGGGTATGCTCAGACGTGAGTCCCTTGCTCACTTTGCCACTGGATTCAAGCAAGCCGGGCTGAAGACGGCTGTAATGCCAGAAACCGGTCCTCGGAAGCTTGTTTCCGGTCCAGGGAAGGCATGGCTTGGCAGTTCGGGCTAGACTGTTCCCATGAGGCACAGGGTCAGACTGATTTGCATATAGCCATGTCTGAACTGGGGTGGCAGAGTGGGCTAAAGAACAGTGATAGATCAAACCCAGATCTTTTGACTGGGTGTGAGTGTTTGATTGGTTAAGATGCTCCGTCCATCACCACCCCCTTTTGTACTGCTTTGGCCGCCATAAGTGTGGCAGGGAATGCTCAGACCTGAGTCCATTGCTCACTTTGCCACTGGATTCAAGCAAGCCGGGCTGAAGACAGCTGTAATGCCAGAAATCGGTCCTCGGAAGCCTGTTTCCGGTCCAGGGAAGGCATGGCTTGGCAGTTCGGGCTGGACGGTTCCCATGAGGCACAGGGTCAGACTGATTTGCATATAGCCATGTCTGAACTGGGGTGGCAGACTGGGCTAAAGAACGGTGATGGATCAAACCCAGATCTTTTGACTGGGTGTTTGTTTTTAATTGGTTCAGATGCTCCGTCCATCACCACCCCCTTTTGTACCGCTTTGGCCGCCATAAGTGTGGCAGGGTATGCTCAGACGTGAGTCCCTTGCTCACTTTGCCACTGGATTCAAGCAAGCCGGGCTGAAGACGGCTGTAATGCCAGAAACCGGTCCTCGGAAGCTTGTTTCCGGTCCAGGGAAGGCATGGCTTAGCAGTTCGGGCTGGACTGTTTCCATGAGGCACAGGGTCAGACTGATTTGCATATAGCCATATCTGAACTGGGGTGGCAGAGTGGGCTAAAGAACGGTGATGGATCAAACCCAGATCTTTTGACTGGGTGTGAGTGTTTGATTGGTTCAGATGCTCCGTCCATCACCACCCCCTTTTGTACCGCTTTGGCCGCCATAAGTTTAGCAGGGTATGCTCAGACGTGAGTCCCTTGCTCACTTTGCCACTGGATTCAAGCAAGCCGGGCTGAAGACGGCTGTAATGCCAGAAACCGGTCCTCAGAAGCTTGTTTCCGGTCCAGGGAAGGCATGGCTTGGCAGTTCGGACTGGACTGTTCCCATGAGGCACAGGGTCAGACTGATTTGCATATAGCCATGTCTGAACTGGGGTGGCAGAGTGGGCTAAAGAACGGTGATGGATCAAACCCAGATCTTTTGACTGGGTGTGAGTGTTTGATTGGTTCAGATGCTCCGTCCATCAACACCCCCTTTTGTACCGCTTTGGCCGCCATAAGTGTAGCAGGGTATGCTCAGACGTGAGTCCCTTGCTCACTTTGCCACTGGATTCAAGCAAGCCGGGCTGAAGACGGCTGTAATGCCAGAAACCGGTCCTCGGAAGCTTGTTTCCGGTCCAGGGAAGGCATGGCTTGGCATTTCGGACTGGACTGTTCCCATGAGGCACAGGGTCAGACTGATTTGCATATAGCCATGTCTGAACTGGGGTGGCAGAGTGGGCTACAGAACAGTGATAGATCAAACCCAGATCTTTTGACTGGGTGTGAGTGTTTGATTGGTTAAGATGCTCCGTCCATTACCACCCCCTTTTGTACTGCTTTGGCCGCCATAAGTGTGGCAGGGAATGCTCAGACGTGAGTCCCTTGCTCACTTTGCCACTGGATTCAAGCAAGCCGGGCTGAAGACGGCTGTAATGCCAGAAACCGGTCCTCGAGAGCTAGTTTCCGGTCCAGTGAAGGCATGGCTTGGCAGTTCGGGCTGGACTGTTCCCATGAGGCACAGGGTCAGACTGATTTGCATATAGCCATGTCTGAACTTGGGTGGCAGAGTGGGCTAAAGAACGGTGATGAATCAAACCCAGATCTTTTGACTGGGTGTGAGTGTTTGATTGGTTCAGATGCTCCGTCCATCGCCACCCCCTTTTGTACCGCTTTGGCCGCCATAAGTGTGGCAGGGTATGCTCAGACGTGAGTCCCTTGCTCACTTTGCCACTCAATTCAAGCAAGCCGGGCTGAAGACGGCTGTAATGCCAGAAACCAGTCCTCGGAAGCTTGTTTCCGGTCCAGGGAAGGCATGGCTTGGCAGTTCGGGCTGGACTGTTCCCATGAGGCACAGGGTCACACTGATTTGCATATAGCCATGTCTGAACTGGGGTGGCAGAGTGGGCTAAAGAACGGTGATGGATCAAACCCAGATCTTTTGACTGGGTGTGAGTGTTTGATTGGTTCAGATGCTCCGTCCATCACCACCCCCTTTTGTACCGCTTTTGCCGCCATAAGTGTAGCAGGGTATGCTCAGACGTGAGTCCCTTACTCAACTTTGCCACTGGATTCAAGCAAGCCGGGCTGAAGATGGCTGTAATGCCAGAAACCGGTCCTCGAAGCTTGTTTCCGGTCCAGGGAAGGCATGGCTTGGCAGTTCGGGCTGGACTGTTCCCATGAGGCACAGGGTCAGACTGATTTGCCTATGGCCATGTCTGAACTGGGGTGGCAGAGTGGGATAAAGAACGGTGATGGATCAAACCCAGATCTTTTGACTGGGTGTGAGTGTTTGATTGGTTCAGATGCTCTGTCCATCACCCCCCCCTTTTGTACCGCTTTGGCCGCCATAAGTGTGGCATGGTATGCTCAGACGTGAGTCCCTTGCTCACTTTGCCACTGGATTCAAGCAAACCGGGCTGAAGACGGCTGTAATGCCAGAAACCGGTACTCGGAAGCTTGTTTCCGGTCCAGGGAAGGCATGGCTTGGCAGTTCGGGCTGGACTGTTCCCATGAGGCACAGGGTCAGACTGATTTGCCTATAGCCATGTCTGAACTGGGGTGGCAGAGTGGGATAAAGAACGGTGATGGATCAAACCCAGATTTTTTGACTGGGTGTGAGTGTTTGATTGGTTCAGATGCTCCGTCCATCACCACCCCCTTTTGTACCGCTTTGGCCGCCATAAGTGTGGCAGGGTATGCTCAGACGTGAGTCCCTTGCTCACTTTGCCACTGGATTCAAGCAAGCCGGGCTGAAGACGGCTGTAATGCCAGAAACCGGTCCTCGAGAGCTAGTTTCCGGTCCAGTGAAGGCATGGCTTGGCAGTTCGGGCTGGACTGTTCCCATGAGGCACAGGGTCAGACTGATTTGCATATAGCCATGTCTGAACTTGGGTGGCAGAGTGGGCTAAAGAACGGTGATGAATCAAACCCAGATCTTTTGACTGGGTGTGAGTGTTTGATTGGTTCAGATGCTCCGTCCATCGCCACCCCCTTTTGTACCGCTTTGGCCGCCATAAGTGTGGCAGGGTATGCTCAGACGTGAGTCCCTTGCTCACTTTGCCACTCAATTCAAGCAAGCCGGGCTGAAGACGGCTGTAATGCCAGAAACCAGTCCTCGGAAGCTTGTTTCCGGTCCAGGGAAGGCATGGCTTGGCAGTTCGGGCTGGACTGTTCCCATGAGGCACAGGGTCACACTGATTTGCATATAGCCATGTCTGAACTGGGGTGGCAGAGTGGGCTAAAGAACGGTGATGGATCAAACCCAGATCTTTTGACTGGGTGTGAGTGTTTGATTGGTTCAGATGCTCCGTCCATCGCCACCCCCTTTTGTACCGCTTTGGCCGCCATAAGTGTGGCAGGGTATGCTCAGACGTGAGTCCCTTGCTCACTTTGCCACTGGATTCAAGCAAACCGGGCTGAAGACGGCTGTAATGCCAGAAACCGGTACTCGGAAGCTTGTTTCCGGTCCAGGGAAGGCATGGCTTGGTAGTTCGGGCTGGACTGTTCCCATGAGGCACAGGGTCAGACTGATTTGCATATAGCCATGTCTGAACTGGAGTGGCAGAGTTGGATAAAGAACGGTGAGGGATCAAACCCAAATCTTTTGACTGGGTGTGAGTGTTTGATTGGTTCAGATGCTCCGTTCATCGCCACCCCCTTTTGTACCGCTTTGGCCGCCATAAGTGTGGCAGGGTATGCTCAGACGTGAGTCCCTTGCTCACTTTGCCACTGGATTCAAGCAAACCGGGCTGAAGACGGCTGTAATGCCAGAAACCGGTACTCGGAAGCTTGTTTCCGGTCCAGGGAAGGCATGGCTTGGTAGTTCGGGCTGGACTGTTCCCATGAGGCACAGGGTCAGACTGATTTGCATATAGCCATGTCTGAACTGGGGTGGCAGAGTTGGATAAAGAACGGTGAGGGATCAAACCCAAATCTTTTGACTGGGTGTGAGTGTTTGATTGGTTCAGATGCTCCGTTCATCGCCACGCCCTTTTGTACCGCTTTGGCCGCCATAAGTGTAGCAGGGTATGCTCAGACGTGAGTCCCTTGCTCACTTTGCCACTGGATTCAAGCAAGCCGGGCTGAAGACGGCTGTAATGCCAGAAACCGGTCCTCGGAAGCTTGTTTCCGGTCCAGGGAAGGCATGGCTTGGCAGTTCGGGCTGGACTGTTCCCATGAGGCACAGGGTCAGACTGATTTGCATATAGCCATGTCTGAACTGGGGTGGCAGAGTGGGCTAAAGAACGGTGATGGATCAAACCCAGATCTTTTGACTGGGTGTGAGTGTTTGATTGGTTCAGATGCTCCGTCCATCACCACCCCCTTTTGTACCGCTTTTGCCGCCATAAGTGTAGCAGGGTATGCTCAGACGTGAGTCCCTTACTCAACTTTGCCACTGGATTCAAGCAAGCCGGGCTGAAGATGGCTGTAATGCCAGAAACCGGTCCTCGAAGCTTGTTTCCGGTCCAGGGAAGGCATGGCTTGGCAGTTCGGGCTGGACTGTTCCCATGAGGCACAGGGTCAGACTGATTTGCCTATGGCCATGTCTGAACTGGGGTGGCAGAGTGGGATAAAGAACGGTGATGGATCAAACCCAGATCTTTTGACTGGGTGTGAGTGTTTGATTGGTTCAGATGCTCTGTCCATCACCACCCCCTTTTGTACCGCTTTGGCCGCCATAAGTGTGGCATGGTATGCTCAGACGTGAGTCCCTTGCTCACTTTGCCACTGGATTCAAGCAAGCCGGGCTGAAGACGGCTGTAATGCCAGAAACCGGTCCTCGAGAGCTTGTTTCCGGTCCAGTGAAGGCATGGCTTGGCAGTTCGGGCTGGACTGTTCCCATGAGGCACAGGGTCAGACTGATTTGCATATAGCCATGTCTGAACTTGGGTGGCAGAGTGGGCTAAAGAACGGTGATGGATCAAACCCAGATCTTTTGAATGGGTGTGAGTGTTTGATTGGTTCAGATGCTCCGTCCATCACCACCCCCTTTTGTACCGCTTTGGCCGCCATAAGTGTGGCAGGGTATGCTCAGACGTGAGTCCCTTGCTCACTTTGCCACTGGATTCAAGCAAACCGGGCTGAAGACGGCTGTAATGCCAGAAACTGGTCCTCGGAAGCTTGTTTCCTGTCCAGGGAAGGCATGGCTTGGCAGTTCGGGCTGGACTGTTCCCATGAGGCACAGGGTCAGACTGATTTGCA
This sequence comes from Lissotriton helveticus, assembly GCF_964261635.1. Taxonomy (NCBI): domain Eukaryota; kingdom Metazoa; phylum Chordata; class Amphibia; order Caudata; family Salamandridae; genus Lissotriton; species Lissotriton helveticus. The sequence goes on along the minus strand of NC_136068.1, from coordinate 509,836,265 downwards.
TATAGCCATGTCTGAACTGGGGTGGCAGAGTTGGATAAAGAACGGTGATGGATCAAACCCAAATCTTTTGACTGGGTGTGAGTTTTTGATTGGTTCAGATGCTCCGTCCATCGCCACCCCCTTTTGTACCGCTTTGGCCGCCATAAGTGTAGCAGGGTATGCTCAGACGTGAGTCCCTTGCTCACTTTGCCACTGGATTCAAGCAAGCCGGGCTGAAGATGGCTGTAATGCCAGAAACCGGTCCTTGAAGCTTGTTTCCGGTCCAGTGAAGGCATGGCTTGGCAGTTCGGGCTGGACTGTTCCCATGAGGCACAGGGTCAGACTGATTTGCATGTAGCCATGTCTGAACTTGGGTGGCAGAGTGGGCTAAAGAACGGTGATGGATCAAACCCAGATCTTTTGAATGGGTGTGAGTGTTTGATTGGTTCAGATGCTCCGTCCATCACCACCCCCTTTTGTACCGCTTTGGCCGCCATAAGTGTGGCAGGGTATGCTCAGACGTGAGTCCCTTGCTCACTTTGCCACTGGATTCAAGCAAACCGGGCTGAAGACTGCTGTAGTGCCAGAAACCGGTCCTCTGAAGCTTGTTTCCGGTCCAGGGAAGGCATGGCTTGGCAGTTCGGGCTGGACTGTTCCCATGAGGCACAGGGTCAGACTGATTTGCATATAGCCATGTCTGAACTGGGGTGGCAGAGTGGGCTAAAGAACGGTGATGGATCAAACCCAGATCTTTTGACTGGGTGTGAGTGTTTGATTGGTTCAGATGCTCCGTCCATCACCACCCCCTTTTGTACCGCTTTGGCCGCCATAAGTGTAGCAGGGTATGCTCAGACGTGAGTCCCTTACTCAACTTTGCCACTGGATTCAAGCAAGCCGGGCTGAAGATGGCTGTAATGCCAGAAACCGGTCCTCGAAGCTTGTTTCCGGTCCAGGGAAGGCATGGCTTGGCAGTTCGGGCTGGACTGTTCCCATGAGGCACAGGGTCAGACTGATTTGCCTATAGCCATGTCTGAACTGGGGTGGTAGAGTGGGATAAAGAACGGTGATGGATCAAACCCAGATCTTTTGACTGGGTGTGAGTGTTTTTGATTGGTTCAGATGCTCCGTCCATCACCACCCCCTTTTGTACCGCTTTGGCCGCCATAAGTGTGGCAGGGTATGCTCAGACGTGAGTCCCTTGCTCACTTTGCCACTGGATTCAAGCAAGCCGGGCTGAAGACGGCTGTAATGCCAGAAACCGGTCCTCGAGAGCTTGTTTCCGGTCCAGTGAAGGCATGGCTTGGCAGTTCGGGCTGGACTGTTCCCATGAGGCACAGGGTCAGACTGATTTGCATGTAGCCATGTCTGAACTTGGGTAGCAGAGTGGGCTAAAGAACGGTGATGGATCAAACCCAGATCTTTTGAATGGGTGTGAGTGTTTGATTGGTTCAGATGCTCCGTCCACCACCACCCCCTTTTGTACCGCTTTGGCCGCCATAAGTGTGGCAGGGTATGCTCAGACGTGAGTCCCTTGCTCACTTTGCCACTGGATTCAAGCAAGCCGGGCTGAAGACGGCTGTAATGCCAGAAACAGGTCCTCGGAAGCTTGTTTCCGGTCCAGGGAAGGCATGGCTTGGCAGTTCGGGCTAGACTGTTCCCATGAGGCACAGGGTCAGACTGATTTGCATATAGCCATGTCTGAACTGGGGTGGCAGAGTAGGCTAAAGAACAGTGATGGATCAAACCCAGATCTTTTGACTGGGTGTGAGTGTTTGTTTGGTTCAGATGCTCCGTCCATCACCACCCCCTTTTGTACCGCTTTGGCCGCCATAAGTATGGCAGGGTATGCTCAGACGTGAGTCCCTTGCTCACTTTGACACTGGATTCAAGCAAGCCGGGCTGAAGACGGCTGTAATGCCAGAAACCGGTCCTCGGAAGCTTGTTTCCGGTCCAGGGAAGGCATGGCTTGGCAGTTCGGGCTGGACTGTTCCCATGAGGCACAGGGTCAGACTGATTTGCATATAGCCATGTCTGAACTGGGGTGGCAGAGTGGGCTAAAGAACAGTGATAGATCAAACCCAGATCTTTTGACTGGGTGTGAGTGTTTGATTGGTTAAAATGCACCGTCAATCAACACCCCCTTTTGTACTGCTTTGGCCGCCATAAGTGTGGCAGGGAATGCTCAGACGTGAGTCCCTTGCTCACTTTGCCACTGGATTCAAGCAAGCCGGGCTGAAGACAGCTGTAATGCCAGAAACCGGTCCTCGGAAGCTTGTTTCCGGTCCAGGGAAGGCATGGCTTGGCAGTTTGGGCTGGACTGTTCCCATGAGGCACAGGGTCAGACTGATTTGCATGTAGCCATGTCTGAACTGGGATGGCAGATTGGGCTAAATAACGGTGATGGATCAAACCCAGATCTTTTGACTGGGTGTGAGTATTTGATTGGTTCAGATGCTCCGTCCATCACCACCCCCTTTTGTAACGCTTTGGCCGCCCTAAGTGTGGCAGGGTATGCTCAGACATGAGTCCCTTGCTCACTTTGCCACTGGATTCAAGCAAGCCGGGCTGAAGACGGCTGTAATGCCAGAAACCAGTCCTCGGAAGCTTGTTTCCGGTCCAGGGAAGGCATGGCTTGGCAGTTCGGGCTGGACTGTTCCCATGAGGCACAGGGTCAGACTGATTTGCATATAGCCATGTCTGAACTGGGGTGGCAGAGTGGGATAAAGAACGGTGATGGATCAAACCCAGATCTTTTGACTGGATGTGAGTGTTTGATTGGTTCAGATGCTCCGTCCATCGCCACCCCCTTTTGTACCGCTTTGGCCGCCATAAGTGTAGCAGGGTATGCTCAGACGGGAGTCCCTTGCTCACTTTGCCACTGGATTCAAGCAAGCCGGGCTGAAGACGGCTGTAATGCCAGAAACCGGTCCTCGGAAGCTTGTTTCCGGTCCAGGGAAGGCATGGCTTGGCAGTTCGGGCTGGACTGTTCCCATGAGGCACAGGGTCAGACTGATTTGCATATAGCCATATCTGAACTGGGGTGGCAGAGTGGGCTAAAGAACGGTGATGGATCAAACCCAGATCTTTTGACTGGGTGTGAGTGTTTGATTGGGTTAGATGCTCCGTCCATCACCACCCCCTTTTGTACCGCTTTGGCCGCCATAAGTGTAGCAGGGTATGCTCAGACGTGAGTCCCTTGCTCACTTTGCCACTGGATTCAAGCAAGCCGGGCTGAAGTCGGCTGTAATGCCAGAAACCGGTCCTCGGAAGCTTGTTTCCGGTCCAGGGAAGGCATGGCTTGGCAGTTCGGGCTGGACTGTTCCCATGAGGCACAGGGTCAGACTGATTTGCATATAGCCATGTCTGAACTGGGGTGGCAGAGTGGGCTAAAGAACAGTGATAGATCAAACCCAGATCTTTTGACTGGGTGTGAGTGTTTGATTGGTTAAAATGCACCGTCAATCACCACCCCCTTTTGTACTGCTTTGGCCGCCATAAGTGTGGCAGGGAATGCTCAGACGTGAGTCCCTTGCTCACTTTGCCACTGGATTCAAGCAAGCCGGGCTGAAGACAGCTGTAATGCCAGAAACCGGTCCTCGGAAGCTTGTTTCCGGTCCAGGGAAGGCATGGCTTGGCAGTTTGGGCTGGACTGTTCCCATGAGGCACAGGGTCAGACTGATTTGCATGTAGCCATGTCTGAACTGGGATGGCAGATTGGGCTAAATAACGGTGATGGATCAAACCCAGATCTTTTGACTGGGTGGGAGTATTTGATTGGTTCAGATGCTCCGTCCATCACCACCCCCTTTTGTAACGCTTTGGCCGCCATAAGTGTGGCAGGGTATGCTCAGACGTGAGTCCCTTGCTCACTTTGCCACTGGATTCAAGCAAGCCGGGCTGAAGATGGCTGTAATGCCAGAAACCAGTCCTCGGAAGCTTGTTTCCGGTCCAGGGAAGGCATGGCTTGGCAGTTCGGGCTGGACTGTTCCCATGAGGCACAGGGTCAGACTGATTTGCATATAGCCATGTCTGAACTGGGGTGGCAGAGTGGGATAAAGAACGGCGATGGATCAAACCCAGATCTTTTGACTGGATGTGAGTGTTTGATTGGTTCAGATGCTCCGTCCATCGCCACCCCCTTTTGTACCGCTTTGGCCGCCATAAGTGTAGCAGGGTATGCTCAGACGGGAGTCCCTTGCTCGCTTTGCCACTGGATTCAAGCAAGCCGGGCTGAAGACGGCTGTAATGCCAGAAACCGGTCCTCGGAAGCTTGTTTCCGGTCCAGGGAAGGCATGGCTTGGCAGTTCGGGCTGGACTGTTCCCATGAGGCACAGGGTCAGACTGATTTGCATATAGCCATATCTGAACTGGGGTGGCAGAGTGGGCTAAAGAACGGTGATGGATCAAACCCAGATCTTTTGACTGGGTGTGAGTGTTTGATTGGGTTAGATGCTCCGTCCATCACCACCCCCTTTTGTACCGTTTTGGCCGCCATAAGTGTAGCAGGGTATGCTCAGACGTGAGTCCCTTGCTCACTTTGCCACTGGATTCAAGCAAGCCGGGCTGAAGTCGGCTGTAATGCCAGAAACCGGTCCTCAGAAGCTTGTTTCCGGTCCAGGGAAGGCATGGCTTGGCAGTTCGGGCTGGACTGTTCCCATGAGGCACAGGGTCAGACTGATTTGCCTATAGCCATGTCTGAACTGGGGTGGCAGAGTGGGCTAAAGAACGGTGATGGATCAAACCCAGATCTTTTGACTGGGTGTGAGTGTTTGATTGGTTCAGATGCTCCGTCCATCACCACCCCCTTTTGTACCGCTTTGGCCGCCATAAGTGTGGCAGGGTATGCTCAGACGTGAGTCCCTTGCTCACTTTGCCACTGGATTCAAGCAAGCCGGGCTGAAGACGGCTGTAATGCCAGAAACCGGTCCTCGGAAGCTTGTTTCCGGTCCAGGGAAGGCATGGCTTGGAAGTTCGGGCTGGACTGTTCCCATGAGGCACAGGGTCAGACTGATTTGCATATAGCCATGTCTGATCTGGGGTGGCAGAGTGGGCTAAAGAACGGTGATGGATCAAACCCAGATCTTTTGACTGGGTGTGAGTGTTTGATTGGTTCAGATGCTCCGTCCATCATCACCCCCTTTTGTACCGCTTTGGCCGCCATAAGTGTGGCAGGGTATGCTCAGACGTGAGTCCCTTGCTCACTTTGCCACTGGATTCAAGCAAGCCGGGCTGAAGACGGCTGTAATGCCAGAAACCGGTCCTCGGAAGCTTGTTTCCGGTCCAGGGAAGGCATGGCTTGGCAGTTCGGGCTGGACTGTTCCCATGAGGCACAGGGTCAGACTGATTTGCATATAGCCATGTCTGAACTGGGGTGGCAGAGTGGGCTAAAGAACGGTGATGGATCAAACCCAGATCTTTTGACTGGGTGTGAGTGTTTGATTGGTTTAGATGCTCCGTCCATCACCACCCCCTTTTGTACCGATCAGGAAGTTTGAGACATGAGCCGTCTACCCATAGTTCCCTGTCTGGTTCTGGAAAGGCAGTGTCTCTGAGATCGACTCTACTCTTAGTCTGTTCATCCGTGAGGGTAATGCAGTCGTGTAGTGGGATCGTATTAGGGCCGCTTTCAGGAAGAGGCAGCAATGTGGCTGGATTGAGGGTGGAACATCGTTTCAGCGTAATGTGTAGTGCTAACAGGGTCAGTTTGTATCCCGTCAGTCGGGCACTCGTCAAATGTTGCGTTTTGGTCTGATTCAGCAATGTGTCGACTGCATGTGGTACTAGCACTGTGATGGGGTTGGAGAGCACTATTCCCTTGCTCTGTCGAATGGAAACTGCTGCAGCTGCTACAGCGCGCAAGCACGCGGTCAGTGCTCTAGCTACTGGGTCGAGGGTAGCGAAAAAGTACGCACAGGGGCGTTGCTTGTGGCCAATTGCCTGTGTCAGGGCAGATAATGCGCATCCCTCCCTTTCGTGCGTGAAGAGGGAGAATGGTTTGGAATAGTCCAGTGTTCCTAGAACGGGTGCTGAGCAAAGGGCATCTCGTAATTCTTTGAACGCAGACTGGCATTCGGGTGTCCAAGGGAGTGGAAAGGGTGTGTCTTTGGCTAGGAGGGAGAGAAGGGGTTTGAGAATGAGACTAAAATTCGGTAACCATTGTCGGCAGAAAGAGGTGAGGCCAATCAGTGAACGGACTTGTTTCTGGGTTTTGGGAACAGGAGTGTCGAGAATGGTCTGAATCCTATCTGGCGTGAGCGTTCTCCCTACTTTTGACAAAAGATGCCCTAAATACATCACTTGGGGTTGGCAGAATTGCAGTTTCTTGCGGGAGACCTTGTGACCATTCTCTGCAAGAAAGTGCAGTAATTGAATGGTGGCAGTGACTGCTATTGGAGTGGTGTCTGCAGCTAGCAAGATGTCGTCTACGTATTGTATCAGTGCTACCCCGTCTGGCAATTGTATGGCGTCCAGCTGTCGTTTGAGTGCCTGACTGTAGATGCTCGGACTTTCTGTGTACCCCTGTGGTGCTCTACAAAATCTGAATGAGCGGGACCTTAGTGTAAATCCAAAAAGATAGCGGCTGTCCTCATGAATGGGTATGGAGAAGAATGGGTTTTTAAGATCAATTACAGTAAAAACGGTGGCACTGGATGGGATGAGGGTCAGAATGGTGGTGATGTCGGACACAACTGGGTATTGGGGCACTACAATCTTGTTTACCTCGCTTAGGTCAATAATAAAGCGGTAGGCTTTTCTGTCTCCCTCCCCCTGCTTCTTTATGATCAGCAGAATAGGACTGTTACAAATGTTGCTCACCACTTCTTCCACCACCCCTGCCTCTACAAGTGAGTGAATGATATCTGTGAGCGCTCTCTCTCCTTCTGGCGATATTTTGTACTGCGGTATCTTTGGCAGAGTCGCGTCCTATCGTATTGTCACATGTACTGGGTCAATCATCATCTGTCCTACGTCTGAGTCAGCTCTAGCCCATACGTGCGAGGGTGTCCAGTAGGGATGTGTCTGCTGTGGAAATGGGATACATGTGTTGGGGTGGACTATCTCTCCGATGTTGGTTATTGTCATATAAGATGACTCGCACTCCATCTGTTTTTGCAATTGCCGCCCTAAGTGCGCTGGGGATGCCCAGACGTGGGTCCCAGGCACTCCACACCACTGGAATCAAGCTAGCCGGGCTGAAGAGAGGTGTTACCTCGAAACCGGTCCGGTCCTCGGATGCTTGATTCCGTTCTGGGAAGGACATGGCTTTTGTAGTTCGGACTGGACTGTTCCCATGGGGCAACAGGGTCAGAGCTGATTTGCATATCGCCATTGTCTAACCCAGGGTGGTGTGGAGTGCAAAAAAACGATGGATTTGGGCCCAGATCTTTTGACTGGGGGAGTGTGTGACATTGATCCACATTCAGTCCATCACTTGTTGTTTTTGCAATTGCCGCCCTAAGTGCGCTGGGGATGCCCAGACGTGGGTCCCAGGTACTCCACACCACTGGAATCAAGCTAGCCGGGCTGAAGAGAGGTGTTACCTCGAAACCGGTCCGGTCCTCGGATGCTTGATTCCGTTCTGGGAAGGACATGGCTTTTGTAGTTCGGACTGGACTGTTCCCATGGGGCAACAGGGTCAGAGCTGATTTGCATATCGCCATTGTCTAACCCAGGGTGGTGTGGAGTGCAAAAAAACGATGGATTTGGGCCCAGATCTTTTGACTGGGGGAGTGTGTGACATTGATCCACATTCAGTCCATCACTTGTTGTTTTTGCAATTGCCGCCCTAAGTGCGCTGGGGATGCCCAGACGTGGGTCCCAGGCACTCCACACCACTGGAATCAAGCTAGCCGGGCTGAAGAGAGGTGTTACCTCGAAACCGGTCCGGTCCTCGGATGCTTGATTCCGTTCTGGGAAGGACATGGCTTTTGTAGTTCGGACTGGACTGTTCCCATGGGGCAACAGGGTCAGAGCTGATTTGCATATCGCCATTGTCTAACCCAGGGTGGTGTGGAGTGCAAAAAAACGATGGATTTGGGCCCAGATCTTTTGACTGGGGGAGTGTGTGACATTGATCCACATTCAGTCCATCACTTGTTGTTTTTGCAATTGCCGCCCTAAGTGCGCTGGGGATGCCCAGACGTGGGTCCCAGGCACTCCACACCACTGGAATCAAGCTAGCTGGGCTGAAGAGAGGTGTTACCTCGAAACCGGTCCGGTCCTCGGATGCTTGATTCCGTTCTGGGAAGGACATGGCTTTTGTAGTTCGGACTGGACTGTTCCCATGGGGCAACAGGGTCAGAGCTGATTTGCATATCGCCATTGTCTAACCCAGGGTGGTGTGGAGTGCAAAAAAACGATGGATTTGGGCCCAGATCTTTTGACTGGGGGAGTGTGTGACATTGATCCACATTCAGTCCATCACTTGTTGTTTTTGCAATTGCCGCCCTAAGTGCGCTGGGGATGCCCAGACGTGGGTCCCAGGCACTCCACACCACTGGAATCAAGCTAGCCGGGCTGAAGAGAGGTGTTACCTCGAAACCGGTCCGGTCCTCGGATGCTTGATTCCGTTCTGGGAAGGACATGGCTTTTGTAGTTCGGACTGGACTGTTCCCATGGGGCAACAGGGTCAGAGCTGATTTGCATATCGCCATTGTCTAACCCAGGGTGGTGTGGAGTGCAAAAAAACGATGGATTTGGGCCCAGATCTTTTGACTGGGGGAGTGTGTGACATTGATCCACATTCAGTCCATCACTTGTTGTTTTTGCAATTGCCGCCCTAAGTGCGCTGGGGATGCCCAGACGTGGGTCCCAGGCACTCCACACCACTGGAATCAAGCTAGCCGGGCTGAAGAGAGGTGTTACCTCGAAACCGGTCCGGTCCTCGGATGCTTGATTCCGTTCTGGGAAGGACATGGCTTTTGTAGTTCGGACTGGACTGTTCCCATGGGGCAACAGGGTCAGAGCTGATTTGCATATCGCCATTGTCTAACCCAGGGTGGTGTGGAGTGCAAAAAAACGATGGATTTGGGCCCAGATCTTTTGACTGGGGGAGTGTGTGACATTGATCCACATTCAGTCCATCACTTGTTGTTTTTGCAATTGCCGCCCTAAGTGCGCTGGGGATGCCCAGACGTGGGTCCCAGGCACTCCACACCACTGGAATCAAGCTAGCCGGGCTGAAGAGAGGTGTTACCTCGAAACCGGTCCGGTCCTCGGATGCTTGATTCCGTTCTGGGAAGGACATGGCTTTTGTAGTTCGGACTGGACTGTTCCCATGGGGCAACAGGGTCAGAGCTGATTTGCATATCGCCATTGTCTAACCCAGGGTGGTGTGGAGTGCAAAAAAACGATGGATTTGGGCCCAGATCTTTTGACTGGGGGAGTGTGTGACATTGATCCACATTCAGTCCATCACTTGTTGTTTTTGCAATTGCCGCCCTAAGTGCGCTGGGGATGCCCAGACGTGGGTCCCAGGCACTCCACACCACTGGAATCAAGCTAGCCGGGCTGAAGAGAGGTGTTACCTCGAAACCGGTCCGGTCCTCGGATGCTTGATTCCGTTCTGGGAAGGACATGGCTTTTGTAGTTCGGACTGGACTGTTCCCATGGGGCAACAGGGTCAGAGCTGATTTGCATATCGCCATTGTCTAACCCAGGGTGGTGTGGAGTGCAAAAAAACGATGGATTTGGGCCCAGATCTTTTGACTGGGGGAGTGTGTGACATTGATCCACATTCAGTCCATCACTTGTTGTTTTTGCAATTGTCGCACTCCATCTGGGGAACATCGAATAGTTGCACGGAAGTGCTTCAGTAAGTCGAGACCCATAATGGCATCTGCGGTGTTGCAAGAGAGAAGGAATGTCGTGTCAATTATGTTATTTTCTAGATTAAAGGGGATGGGTCTAGACAAAGGGTTAGTGGAGGGCGTACCATCAAATCCTATTGAGGTCACATGTGAGCCAGACAAGGGTGCCCTTGGAATCAGTCGTTTGGATAGTGCACTATGTGTTGCTCCTGTGTCTACCAAAAATGGCGACTCTGTGCCCAGGACCTTTGCGGTAACATAAGGGCCTTGCTGATCAACATAGAGCTCGACTGGATCCCTTCCTTGCCCTTGGCTGTCCTATGCAAAGTCGTACGTGTTGTTGTAGTCCGATTGTTGATACTGGTTCTGTCGGGGTCGGTCAAAAGCATTTGTCCTAACTGGCCTCTCTTCGCTAATGTCGTTAGTGTGCCCTCTTCCCCGTCCTCTACCTCTGGGCCCATTCGCTACTTCTCTCATGCCTTTATCTCTATTTATTTCTGCTAGGATCGAGCATTGGGATTTCCAGTGTCCAAACCCTTTACAAAATGCACACTGATCTTCCCCTAAGTCTCGTCGTTCATTGTATGGGGCAGGCACGTTATTCCTAGGTGGTGGCATCTAGGGGTATTTTGCTGATATCCTCCCTTATACTGTTCCCTTCCTGAATTTACACCCTGTAGCTGTGCTATCATGACTCTTTCCTTTAAGTCCTTCTTTTTCTTTTTGTTGGCCCTATCATTCTCGTTTTTCTGGTGCTCATAGTACTGGGCCATCTGGAGGATGGCCGCTGGTTTAGAGGCCGCCCAACTGCTCTCACTGGTCTCTAACTTCTGTGAAACATCTGGTAATAGACCTTTAACATAGTTCTGTACGAACAAATGGTGTCCGGTTTCAGTGGACATGTCTTGTACACTATAGTAGGAGAACATTGTCTCGAACTGGGAGAAGAACTCTGATACATCTTCCTGTGGCTTTTGGCGGCAAGCTGTCACGATAGACCAGTCTATCTTTTTCTCAGGGATTAAGGTTTTTACTTTCTGCACTATTTTGTCCGGGAGGTCTAAAATGGCTTTTAAGGGTTCTGTCCAGGGTTTCGTTGCTTATCCAGTCCGTCTAGTTGTTCCCAGGTATGCCCGAACAAGTCTGAGTGATCTACCTTTCTAATCTGTTTCCAGACATTGGCTGGCAGACATAGCGCGAAGAACAAGTCGATGTCGGCTAGTGTCATGATCGTCGACCCTACAGCTGTGCCTAACTCGGTGTAAAACGCAGTAGGATTCTTTCGCAAGTCCGGCAGGGATTTTCGAAACGTCAGAATGTCCTGTCTATCCCAGGCTGATATACCCAATTATAAACCACCTTTCCCTTAGCGTCTTGATGATTTATATCGTCATGCGTTCCTTGTCCTCTAGGGGGGACCCAATAGGGGGCAGCTTCCTTGATGGGCATCATATTATCTACTCTGTCTATCGGGGGTTCCTTTATCGTTGATGTCGCTTCTTTGCCTGTCTGCCCTTGCTCCATAAGGTGGCGAAAGATTTCCAACGTTTGAGAGAACAGTTCAGCTACATCGCATTCACTCTCGTCTCCTATGTCTGCCTTCCTGTACAGTCATGAGCCTGTCGGGCCCTTTGGTGCTATATTTTTCTTCATACGCTGTGAGCATATGGTGACAAAAGCGCACGACAAAGTGTTGTTTGCGATTGTCGGTGTACAAATTACATATGTCCGTTAAGTGTTCCTCAGTTCCCTTTCTATCGATAAGAGTCTTAACTATCCTATCGATGCCTGCTCGCTCATTCTTACTGAGTCGAGGGATTCTCACCGACTCCTTTATTTCCGTTCTGTCTAGCGTGTTTTCAGATAAGGCATTTGTCGCGAGAGGCTCGGTCGGCGTGGAGGCCGTGGGTACCGAGGCCCTGGCGTTACCTTCAGTGGTACTGGGAGGTTCTTGTTTTTGCACTAGGGGATGGGTAGGGGCATAAGGAGGGGGCATATAGATAATCGGTGGACCTAGAAGTAGGTCGTCATCGATCCTTTGTTTTGATGGGAGCTCAGGGTAAAGGGTTGAGGGAGCTCTAACAGGGTATTGACCCGAGATCTCTGCCTCTCGTTCTTTCCTAACTCTTTCTCTTTCCAGAATTTCCTCTTCTAACTTTTTGCCAGCTAGGTGAGCTGATTTTCGCAGTTCCTTTTCTACTCTTGCTTCTTCTCTTTTCTTTTGTTGCGTGGTTTCTTTTCGCCATAAGCCGAAGCTGTCAAGCATAGTTGGCGTAGTTTTCTTCTCACGTAAAGCTATTTCTAGCGTATCTATTTTAGCAGGATCAAAAGATCCCGTCAGTGGCCACTGATTTTCCCTATCTTTCTTCGTATGTTTATGCCATAGCTTACTGTAAGCTACAGCGACTAGTCCATATTTTATAAACATGTCCTTATTAGGGTGCCTTCCGGTGGAGCCGGATGATCGACCTCTAATAAACGGTCCGGGTTGAACCAATTACCAATCAGTGGGGAGAAGATAGGCATGACGTATAATCGGACAAATGAAGATCTCAAACAATTGTGGACAACGGTCCGCACAACCTATCCTTCACTGCCTTCAAAGAGAGAGAATATTCCTACTCTTCGTTGTTTGCAAACAGAGAATATCTCAAAGAGAACCAATATATCAATTAGCTAACGAGCTAAACAATCCAATAAAGCGGAATACTAGTATTTCAATAACAATCAATCAATCATTTCCATTTCTAGTCGTTTTCACAACCTTACCCGGACCGTATGGACAGTTCTTTGTCTTCCACTTCCAGCGCCCGATCGTCCTCTTTTCTCCGTATTAGCCGCGGCACTCCTGTGGGATCCCAGTCAGAACCGTAGGTCACTCGAGAGAGGTCCGTTCGGAACCGGTGAAGTTCGGATGATCGGCCGCCAGACAAGGGTCTCTCTTGGGCAGGTGCACTTCCCGATCGTTGCAGTCGTTCACTCCGTCGCTAGGACCTCTCTACCTGGACCCACGTGTCTGTGGAAAAGTAAATTTTGTCATGTTCTGTGTCCCTACGTGTCATCCATCATATGTTATGTGTGCATGACCAATATGCATATGTTATTCCCCATGTCCGATTCAAGACGCAATTATAGTTGTGTCCTCCTCTAGTATGCCAGTTTCCAGTCCTCGTGAATACTACGAATATCAGGCCTATGAAAAGCTACGTTGCCACGTTTCTCAGTGTGCACGTTATTTCATTATAAAGTCCCCGTTTCCAGGCCTCAACAGGGCCCGGACATCAGATTCAGCTCCTGTCTCCTGAACCCTCGCTGAGGAGCGATCCAGCCCCCACCTGTATCCTCGACCTTTCACTTACTTCCTGCCTCGCAGTGCCCGGTGCAGCTTGGCTCTGCCTCTGAGTCTGCCAAGACTATGTTGTGATTCCAGCTATCAGTTTAGTCCTCCTTCTCTGCATTTCTAAGCTACTGAACTGCATCAATAGTTTCCGTCATTGTCTAGCCTATGCGGCTCCATGTTAAGAGAAATACTGTATTCAATGGTCATTTAATATTCTTCATCACGCACTACATGTAGAATAAATGCATGCTCTAGTCTTAGAGTCAATTAGCTTTTCCCCTCATGACTTCTAGTTTATATCAACATGTTCCCTAAACATCAGATACTAGATAGGGTTTAGGTACATGTCGCTCCGACCCTCCAGACTTTAGTCTCTGCTCCTAGCACAGAGTTCATAGCCCCCAGCTTCTCCTCGTAACACGTCATTGCCAGTTTGCGCGCACCACCAGGTTAGAGGTCCCGGCTCCTTAGGTAGCCCCCTCCTATGTTTCCGCCCATTCATGACATATTCTGTTACGTTTGCATCACATGTCTGAGTTACACCTTCTTTTTACTCTTATCTTTCGCGACTGCTACGCGTCACGCCTTCTGCTCCACCCACTGCTACGCCTACTGCAATGTAATGCTATGTGTTTGCGTTATGTATATATGCTCATGTATTGTTATTAAAAGTGAGCGCGCTCATCCCAGACCCAGCCCCAGCAGCTGCTGGGCCCTGTCATCCTATTCCTATGCAGGTTGTCCTGTTCCTGTCCTTATGCTGTATTAAACCTGCAGAAACTCCTACTACCTCGAATCTTGACTCTTATTTATTGAGCTATCTGTTATGATATATGTCTAGTCAAAAATAGGGTATTATTTATTTATTTACCACATAATGGCGCCCGAACAGGGACTTGCCCTTTCCCCACGCGTCGGTGAAGCCACGCCGACCCCTGACCCTCTGCAGTCGTGACGGAACTCTTCTGCGCAGTGGCAGATATTTCTGCTCAAATATCCCTCAGGCCCACGGAGGAGACGGAGGAGGCGGTCCAGCATCCAGACGAGACGGTGGAGGAACGCGGCGAGTCCCGACCAGAGCCCAAGCCAAGAGTCCAAGGTCCGAGGTATCCGGAGGTCCACCCGTAACTGAAGTCCGAAGTCCGAAGTTCGTCGTCATCGTCGTAGCAGTCCAGTCCAGTCCGGGGCCTTCCGTTCTTGCTGCCCGGTGAGTACCGTTACTGGGGTGGTATCTAGACAGGGTCAATTTCATTGACTCTGGTCTGTGGGTTGGTGGTACACAGTCCCACAAACGAAGTGTTCACTTCGGTGGATACGGGTCCTGACGTGTCTCGTTATGAGACCGGTAAGTTTCGTACTGTTTCAGCAGTGCATCTAGTTCCTGTTCTAGTCAGTTTCTGTTCTCGAGAAAATTCATGTGTTCTGTTCTCAGTATTTCCAGGTAGTATTCTGTTCGAACTGTTATTTTAAATGTTTTTCATGTATTTTAATGTCGTGGTATGAATGGGAAATAGGTATCGTGTTTATTGTGTATTGTATTGTGTCTAGATTACAGTTCAGTCATGCCCATATTTTCCAAGTTACGTCAGTTAAAAACTAGAAAGGGTCTGCTGGAAGCAGCTGTTCCCGTCCCGCCTAGGGACAGTCCAGGTCATTTTATGTATCAGAAACATGGCATAAGTGCCATATTGTATCTAGAATTATGGGTAGAGTATACCAAACAGTTAGAAGAAAAGTATAGATGGCCCGTATCGGGTACATGGGATGCCGAATGCATCATGCGAGTAGAGGAGGCATTATGGAAAAAGAAAGCCAGACAATCACAGAAAGATGCCATCGAGTTATGGCGCAAAGAAGCTCATAAAAGAACCGAAAAAGAAATCAGAAAGTCAGAACTAAGTAGAGAATCCCAAGAACGAGCCCAAGAAAGAGAATTAATCGAGATAGGTGAACGAGTTAGAACTGAGCAATCAGACAGACAGAGGAATGCCCTCATTAAGGGTATGTATCCTCTTCTTGCTGAGGGCTTGCCAAAAGCGACCCCAGAGGCATCCAGTAATTTCCCGCCACCATTAGTTCCGACCAAGCTACGTCACAAACCGACCACAGCTGATATTTTTATTTCGTCCTATCTGGACGACACAGTCCCCGAATATGCAAATCCTGTTCGCGCTCCGCCAGTCCCTGTAAATCAGGTAATTCCTGCTCCTCCAGACACCGGGGTGCCCTTAACAGCCCCCCCGGGTCAGCCCGCCATACAAGTCCAGCCCACGTTACAATTACCCACCCTGCCAGGACGAAAAGCATCAGTTGATGATTCCAGTTTAGGGGCCGCAGGAGGAGGTCTTCCTCAAACCCCGCCGCCATACAAACGTTTATCAGCACTCGAATTACATGCTCAAGCATCACAGCGTACTCCCAAGAGTAATAAGTCTGTTGCAGAAATCAGGCAAACCCTTAGCGAATGTGTCTATGACCCAGTTCCAGGCGAGTTTAATATGGTTTTATATTCCGTACGCGTAAGGAGAGTGACCGAGTATCTAGTCACCCTGCCGAATATGAAAGAAGATCTAGACAGGATATATCGTTTCATCCGTACAGGGGATGACCCACAAAGTCTTAGTGATGCCATGTCTCAAAGGAAAGCCGAGATTCAGCGCATGATATTAAAGTTCTTAATTAACTGTCTAATAAGAGAACAGGATTACCCGTCTAAAGACCCGGAAGAAATGAAAACTCTGACAAAGTGGAGTGATAATATAGCCGAAGGAAAGCACAATACCATTGGTGCCATGGAAAGTATGTACAAGAAAATTCGTAGAGAGATAATAAAGATACACGAACAGCGTAAAGCAGCACAAGTAAGCGAGAAAGAAAGTACCTCTGATCCCGAAGAGGAAGACGACGAGAATACCGCCAGAATAGCGCATGTAGGAAAATCTAGATTTCCAGATCGCCATTTGCGTCTAGAACACAAGTCTATTTTCCATCATTCAGCACCAGAACAAGGTTCCCTAGAACAAGTATTTCAAGCTACCGATCACATTCTGAAATCACGAATCGGTTATAGTGAGTTAAGTACTATGCATGAACAGGAACTAGTCCGATCAGCAGTCCGATGGACTACTGATTCTACCACTTTTCCAGACGAAATAGTGGCACAAATGTTTCTGAAAATGCCCCCAGCCGAGCAGCGACTGGTGGGTATGTATATGATTCAGCACCTCATTACTCTGTATGAGGGTCAACATTCTGATCCAGGCCCGTTACATGATATCCTGAACGAGTTACTCCAGTACAAATGGAGAGGTCTAGGTACCGATTTAATTAGTGTTATTTTAGAACAGCGTCATAAATATAGAACATTCTTGAACCCGCATTTTGTTCATGTCTCACCCCCAGAAAGTAAATCATTCTACATAGACAGACAGAATCCGTTACGAGAAGTCCACCCAGTCAGAGGAGCGGGTGGCGAAATGCAGCGAGTGTTTGTATACACTCCGATCACAAAGATGGAACTCCTCGAAATGAAGAAATTAATTCCCTGTCACGACAAAGATCCAGCAGGGTTCCATAGAGAATTAAAAGACATGCTCCGTATGGGAGAATACACTTACCCAGATATCATTAAAATGTTAAAGGTTCTGCTGCCCGCAGGGGTGTATGAAAAGCTAAAGGAAAAAGAATGGGAGGTGGGAGAGAAAAAGATCGATTGGGCAGTCCTAGAAGCTGAAGATAAGATACGAGTACCAGGTACTGGTCTCGGAGATAAATGTAAAGAATTACCAGAATTATTGATTCAAGTTTTACCCAGATTATTAACAACGAGAAAAGAAGACTGGGATGCAATCTCAGCCTGTAAACAGAAACAAGATGAAGATATTAGTGATTTTTATTCTAGGTTTGAAAAGTGCTTTAGTATCAACAGTGGCCTCAAGACAAGTAGTGAGTCATACCCTCACCTTTTCGTTACCAAATTAGTCGAGAATTCAAGTCCACCAATTAAAAACCGAGTTCTGAAAGTCGAAAGCACCTGGCAAGCAAATACTCCGTCCCAGATGCTCCAGATGCTCCAGTATCACCAGAATAGAATCAGGGAAGAGCAAGAACACGAGAGAAAACGTATGAAAGACACGAAAATGAAAGTGCTAGTTGCACAATCTGTTCCTCAAGACAGTCAGAAGAGGGGTCCGAATCAAGCCAGTCATCCTGCAGCACCCGTTAAAGGGAACTGCAATTATTGTAAACAACCAGGTCATTTCATAAATGAGTGTACGGTTCTGAAGCATAACATAGCTACTGGTAAGACTAAAGAAAGACCACGTCCGCCTAGACAAGAGCAAGTTTCACAGACTCCTCAGTCACAGAATGCACCACAGACAGTTACAGCACCGCAGCCTATTGCTGCAACACAGCATGTTACATCGCAGATGTACCAGTATGCACAGTCTGAGTATCCAGAGTACCAGCCATATTCATGAAACAGCCTAGAGAGGGAGGTAGGCTTGCCTCTCATCGAGATACCTGTAGATCAAGAAGGTCCCTATGTTCACAGTCAAGTATTAGGGAAAGACAGAAAGTTTTTGATTGATACAGGGGCAAGTAGGACCACAATTAGTCATGCCGAAGTTCCAGGGGCTCCGCTCTCAGGCTCAAGAAATGTTTCCCTTGGATTTTCAGGAAAGCCTATCGTTAATGAGATTTCAAAGCCAGTCACTCTAGAAGTAGGTCCATTGTCCCGCACTACTGATCTGTTACTTACTAAGTCATGTCCAGAAAATCTATTAGGCATTAAAACACTGAAAGAGTTAGGTGCAGTTATATGTTGTTCCCCAGAGGGAATACGTCTGTTCCTACGTGACTTTAAGGGTCACTATGTATTACGAGATTTTGATTCAAGACTGTCTAATGTCCCGCAGCATTTATGGGCGCAAGGTCCAACTGATGTAGGTTATATGCAAATCACACCCCATCGTGTGACCCTGAAACCAGGTGTAGTGTTACCACGAATCAGGCAGTATAGATTGCCACCTGAGGCTGTAGCAGCCTTATCCAAAATTATTGACGAGCTCATGGCTCAAGGAGTAGTTGTAGAAACTGACTCCAATGTATGTAACTCTCCGATCATTCCAGTCATGAAACGTACTGATCCAAATGCACCCCCAGTATATCGATTAGTGATTGATTTACGGGAACTTAACAAATGTATTATTCCTCAGTACCCAGTTGTCCCAGATATCTCTTCCCTATTGACAGCCATTGATTCCGAAGCCACGTTCTTCACTGTCATAGACCTCAAGAACGCATTTTTTAGTGTTCCCATCCATCCAGACAGCCAGTTTCTTTTCGGATTCTGTTTAAATGGAAGGAGCTATATGTTCACACGCGCTCCTCAAGGTTTCACAGAAAGTCCTAGTATTTACAGTCAAGCACTCAAGAGACAACTAGACAACATTCACATGCCAACTGACACTGCCCTGCTCCAGTATGTCGATGATCTACTGATCACAGCCCGTTCTGAACGTGACTGCGAGCGAGCGTCACTGACGGTTCTGTATTTCCTAGCCGAGATGGGGCACAAGGTGTCCCCTTCGAAGCTTCAATTCTGTGTCCAGCAAGTGGTCTACTTAGGACACTTACTGTCCAAGAGGGGTAGGCAGTTGACACCAGACCGTATCCAGTTAATAGCGAGTCTTCCCCAGCCCAGAACCCAGAAGGAGGTACGTGCCTTTATTGGCCTTACTTCTTATTGCAGACAATGGATTCCCCAGTATGCATTTCTAGCCAAGCCACTGATACAGTTAACGACACAGGAGGCAGCCGTATCGACTGTTCTCCCTTGGACATCTGAACATACACTTAGTTTCAACGAGTTAAAGAAAGCTTTATGCCAAGCTCCAGTTCTAGCCACACCGAACTACAGTAAGCCTTTTACACTTTTCGTTACTGAACGTGAAGGTACAGCTTTATCTGTTCTCACACAAGACCAAGCAGGACAAAACAAGCCTTGTGCTTATTTTTCGAGCACATTAGATCCAGTCGCCCAGGCTCTGCCTGCGTGCCTCAAGTCAGTTGCAGCCACAGCACTAGCTATCAGACAAAGTGATTCCATAGTTTTAGGACACTCTCTGACAGTACAAGTCCCACATTCTGTGGAAGTTCTTCTGAACCGAACACAAACTCAGCACTTGACAATTGCACGTTTAACAGGTTATGAATTGACACTGTTTCAGCCACACATAGAAATTAGACGCTGCAACATCCTGAATCCTGCTACCCTGTTACCATCAGTTAATTCAAATCCAGCCACACATGATTGCGTGGAAGTAGTTAACATTACGACAAAGCCAAGACAAGATCTGACAGATATTCCATTACCAGACCCTGACCTGACACTTTATGTGGATGGTTCATGTATGAGGACTAGTACAGGAGAACTAGTAGCCACGTATGCAGTGACTACTGACACCGAAGTTATTGAGACACACCGTATTGATACCCTGTCCGCTCAAGCAGCAGAGCTAGTTGCTCTGACACAAGCCTGTATACACGCCAAGAACCTGAAAGTTAATGTTTACACAGATTCACGTTACGCATTTGGAGTTGTACACGACTTTGGAGTGCTCTGGCAGGAGAGAGGTTTCATGACTTCTCATGGAACCAAGATTCAGCATGGTTTCCTTATTCAAGCTCTGTTAGATGCCATACACTTACCGACATCTATCGCTATCATGAAATGCAAAGCACATACGAAAGTTACTGACATTATTTCTCAAGGTAATGATCTAGCAGATCGCACAGCCAAGCTTACAGCACAGACTCCAGACATTCCAGTTAACATGACACACACTCCAGATCCGACTACATGTATGACCGTTAAGGACCCTACTCAAGATGTCATAGATATCCAATTACATGCTACTCCCGATGAAATCAAGAAATGGTCTGAACAAGGAGGGGTCCAGACAGATCAAGGATGGTTAACAAAGGGTAGGACCGCATGGTTTCTCCCCGACTCTATGGTTCAAGTCATCATTAATACCGCACATAGTCCAGCACATTTAGGAGAAAAAGCAATGTTAGACAGTATCCAGAACATTTGGTTCAACAAGCATTTACGAGCTGCAGCCAAGCAGAAAGTCCGTACCTGTATGATATGTTGTCAGTTTAATCCAGGTAAAAGTGTCCCGGTGGAACAAGGGGGATTCCAGCCTCCTGACCACCCTTTTGAGATCCTCCAAATGGATTATATTCAGATGGAGCGATGTCGAGGTTTCAAGTATGTTCTTGTAGTTGTATGCGCTTTGTCCAGATGGACAGAAGCATATCCAGTCCCAGATTACACAGCCGCGACCACTGCCAAGCAGTTGGTTCGTGAATTCTTCCCTCGATATGGACTCCCTAGAGTCGTATATTCTGACAACGGCCAGCCATTCTCATCTGAGTTGATGAAGCACGTTTCCCTGTTGTTGGGGTACCAGTGGAAGTTTCATTGTGTACGCCATCCTGAAGCAGCCGGTCTAGTCGAGAGACATAATCAGACTCTGAAAATCCGAATTGCCAAAATATGTAAAGAGAAAGGTGTGGACTGGCTAGTAGCTCTGCCAGTTGCTTTGTTTTATATGCGCATGGTCGCACATTCCAGATCAGGTCTGTCCCCGTATGAGGTCGTATTCGGCCGCCCCCCTAACATGTGGGGTACTCCTAGACCCCGAAGTATTACTGATGTTTCATGTAATATGCTGACAGATTACCTAGCTTCCTTGATGTCTGCCCTCAACTCATGTCGTTCACAGGTTGCCGCCGCATTTCCAGACAATACCGAGGTGGCACCGCATGAAATCGTTCCAGGTTCGATGGTGCTCGTACGCAACTTTGACAGATCAAGTCCGCTGGAGCCACGTTGGAAGGAGCCACGTCAGGTCCTCCTCACCACCCGCACAGCTGTGAAATTGGAAGGACGCCGCGGCTGGGTGCACCTTTCGCACGTCAAGAAATTCTACGGATTAAAGCCGGTCTCTAAAAACATTTCCCAGGATATCAAGACTTGTCAAAACATTGTTCCTAAGGACTGTCCCGCAAATGACATTGACACAACCCCTCCCCTGTTAGAGAAAACTCCGCAGCAGGAGTATAAACAGAAACTCCGGTCTAGTAAAATAAGTCAGTCAGTTTGATTGTATAAGTCCTCCCCTAGGTGAAACGGTTAGACTGTTTCTGACATGTATAAAATAGACCCCCATAGTGAGAGAGTCAGTCAAAACTCAAACCGATGTATTGTTTTTCTAAGTTTCATATTATTCATCAGCATAATGATTTCCTGCACTAGTTACGCATTTTTCCTGTGTTTTCCAGTTCCTCATGTAAATAAGCCTTCTAATGTTACAGTAGAGCACACGTTTAGTGATCTGCCTCCTCACGAATATTCATACCGCCTCGCTATGCGTAACAATACATTTATCCGCATGTTACATTACTCACACCAGACCAGCAATGCCACTAATTGTTGGGTGTGTGGTCGACTCCCCCCTTTCCAGACGTCAAAGGGAGTTCTGCCACTTTTTCCTTATCCTTTTTCACATAATGGTTCGTGTGGAGCATGGTCCACGTTAACGTCATCCTCAACAGATATGTCTTTTCTTAACAGTACATGTTTCCCAGACAAGCAAGGTCTCCCCCACAGAACAGGTTTAGATCTAGAAAATGAAGTGTACAATTTAGGTAATTATTCGTCGAATTTTATGGTCCTGAATGTTCAGTCTGATACTACTCCAGACTCACCTGCTATTTCAGTATTACCAGTCAAAGGCGAATTATGTGTCCGAAATTATGGTTCTGTACACGTAGGACATAGTGATTGTACTACTATTATCCAGTATAGTGACAGTGGGAAATCTATTTTTAAAGCTTCACGTCATTCTTATTTTGTTTGTGGTCAAACCGCATATGTTCGTCTGCCCCTCGATTGGGAGGGAACCTGTTACATTGCCTTCCTACTGCCACCTGTTTTCCTAGCCCCACCTGACTACCATAGGAATTCCTTCCTAGTACATACTAGACACAAGAGAAACCTCCCGATTGTCGACTATACTGAAACTGCTGCAGAGCAATTCATTGATATTGATAAAGGTGTGTTCCCTTATTTAGGTACAGTTGTAAATAGTAAGCTAATCCGTAGGTTAACAAGAACCCTTGAAGCTGTAGTAGATGAGACTGCCTCCGCTCTAGGTAACTTAACCGAAGAGCAATCCTTTATGAGAATTGTTGTGCTCCAGAATCGTCTCGTCCTTGACGTCATACTGGCCGATAGGGGCGGGGCCTGTAGAGTCATCGGATCTAGTTGCTGCATTTTCATTCCAAATAACGCACCGTCTGTTTATTTAGCTATAACCAGACTTCATAAAATTGCCCATCTGTTACACCAAGATCCAGGCACCTGGACATGGTCCGGTTGGTTCTGGAATATAATTTCTGCATGGGGATGGAAAGTTCTGTCCTTTCTAGGTATCGCAGTAGCGATCATATTAAGCTGCTGCCTCTGTATACAATGTGGCCCTGCGATTTGCGGCATTTGTGCTACCTCTTGTATTCCTAGTCCCAAGCCCCGTTCTAAATCTCGTTCCAAGACAATTCGAGATGAACAAATGGTACTGTATGAAATGATAGATGGTATCATGAATATTAATGTTTCCTGATGGAAACGTAGTGACAAGGAGGGAATGTGGAAAAGTAAATTTTGTCATGTTCTGTGTCCCTACGTGTCATCCATCATATGTTATGTGTGCATGACCAATATGCATATGTTATTCCCCATGTCCGATTCAAGACGCAATTATAGTTGTGTCCTCCTCTAGTATGCCAGTTTCCAGTCCTCGTGAATACTACGAATATCAGGCCTATGAAAAGCTACGTTGCCACGTTTCTCAGTGTGCACGTTATTTCATTATAAAGTCCCCGTTTCCAGGCCTCAACAGGGCCCGGACATCAGATTCAGCTCCTGTCTCCTGAACCCTCGCTGAGGAGCGATCCAGCCCCCACCTGTATCCTCGACCTTTCACTTACTTCCTGCCTCGCAGTGCCCGGTGCAGCTTGGCTCTGCCTCTGAGTCTGCCAAGACTATGTTGTGATTCCAGCTATCAGTTTAGTCCTCCTTCTCTGCATTTCTAAGCTACTGAACTGCATCAATAGTTTCCGTCATTGTCTAGCCTATGCGGCTCCATGTTAAGAGAAATACTGTATTTAATGGTCATTTAATATTCTTCATCACGCACTACATGTAGAATAAATGCATGCTCTAGTCTTAGAGTCAATTAGCTTTTCCCCTCATGACTTCTAGTTTATATCAACATGTTCCCTAAACATCAGATACTAGATAGGGTTTAGGTACATGTCGCTCCGACCCTCCAGACTTTAGTCTCTGCTCCTAGCACAGAGTTCATAGCCCCCAGCTTCTCCTCGTAACACGTCATTGCCAGTTTGCGCGCACCACCAGGTTAGAGGTCCCGGCTCCTTAGGTAGCCCCCTCCTATGTTTCCGCCCATTCATGACATATTCTGTTACGTTTGCATCACATGTCTGAGTTACACCTTCTTTTTACTCTTATCTTTCGCGACTGCTACGCGTCACGCCTTCTGCTCCACCCACTGCTACGCCTACTGCAATGTAATGCTATGTGTTTGCGTTATGTATATATGCTCATGTATTGTTATTAAAAGTGAGCGCGCTCATCCCAGACCCAGCCCCAGCAGCTGCTGGGCCCTGTCATCCTATTCCTATGCAGGTTGTCCTGTTCCTGTCCTTATGCTGTATTAAACCTGCAGAAACTCCTACTACCTCGAATCTTGACTCTTATTTATTGAGCTATCTGTTATGATATATGTCTAGTCAAAAATAGGGTATTATTTATTTATTTACCACATGTCACTGATGGGCCCCGCGTTGGGACGCCAATTTGTGGGAAAACAGCCAATCTTTAACGAATAACAAGGCTGTTCGGCGCAGGACGCCTTTAATCCCAATATCGATATTTACCAAATAAAGAGACAGGCGCTGGGAAAACTGGAAAGCAAGGACAGGTTTATTGCTTCAGTAAGAGAACACAACAGGCCTGACACAATCAATGTCTTCAGGAGGTGTTCTATCAACTTCTCCGCTGCCCCACATTATATACAGTTTTACAGTAAGTTTATTGGTGGTCAAACATCCTAGGAATTCCCGCCCCCAGCAGGTTCTCACAGAGTCCCAACAGTTGGTAGTCCCCCACCCGGATCTTGATTGGTGATTGGTATCACACAGCCGGACATTCCAACGGGAACTGTAAACGCGTGGGATCGGTCAGATCTAAGAGTTATGTAGATGATAAGATCATGCATCTCTGTGTGTGCAACAAGTCCTGCAGTGTGGGGGCAATAAAGTATGTCCGCAAGGCCTGGGACCGGATCGAGTGGCCAGGTGCAGTTGGGGGTTATCAGAAGGGCCTTCTCGAGTAGGGAGGATGAAAGGGTTTTGTCATGAGGACAAGGGTTTATGACCTCCAAGCATTTGGTCATGCTGGGGCAGAGCGCCGGGGATGGTTGCGAGGTCAGAGTGAGTCGTGGGTGACGCGCGAGATGGCCACGGCACCTAAAATGGATGCCGTTTACGTGCGGTCGATGGCTCTTGCTTAAGCTAGATGGCGCCGGTGATGTTCACGTTTGTCGATTCTACTTTTAACAAGGCCAACTTCTCACATTGGTGTGCAGTGGTTGGGATTTGAGCTTGCTGTTGTTTTACCAATTGTAATCTTTGAGATATCATTTGAAAGGTCACATTAGGTACCATAGGTACATATAACAAGACTTAAAATACAAAAGTTCTACTGAACTTAGTTGTTGTAGACCAAAGGGCCTAGCACACCCTGACTACAACTCCTAGAGACGTTCTAGTAGGTAAACACATAGTGTAGGTAGGTGCACACACCACACCTCACTAGAATCATGTCTACCACAGGGGAGCCAAGTATGACTCTTCCTGGGGCAGGTGACCCTCCCAGAGCACCCTCTAGATATGAAATGCTCAATTTCCAAGAGGTGAATCACTTGTGCACCTCAAGGAGATTGAAACAGGGTTACAACCCTACCATTTCCCATCTCATAGAAGTCCTAGAGAGGGCTGATGCTGAGAAGGCCTCTAGACAAGGTCCCTCAGGCTCTGAAGAAGAGGTTTTCCAAGATAGCCAGGTCCAAGTTGGGAGACTTAGCCAGGCTAACCTAAGCCTACATGGGGCTGACAATGGGGAACACCCATACAGACCTATTAGTAGACTTAACATGGGGTATGAGAGGAGGAGGTCTCACTCAGGTGACTCCCACCACTCTAATGCCTCTAGGGGATCCAATACCCTTGCTCAGAGAAGGATGACCTCTCCTGAAAGGAGAGAGCATCAGGCCAGGATGAGGGAAGCTAATCTGAGGATTGAGAGGCAAGAACTAGAAGTTGCCCTTGCCAAAGAGAAGCTTGCCCTAGCTAGAGAGCAGAAATTAGGTGGGTCAAAACCCACTGGTGGCAGCAACATCCCTAAGGATAAAGACAGGTCCTATGACAATAGACACCTGAGTAAGATTGTGCCCCCCTACAAAGATGGGGATGACATCCACAAATGGATAACTGCTTTGGAGAGGGCTCGCAAAGTAAAGCAGGTACCTCAAAGTCAGTGGGCAGCAATCTTGTGGCTCTCCTTTTCAGAAAAATGGAGAGATAAGCTCCTCACAGTTATTTATGAGGATGCTAACAATTACACTGTCCTGAAGAGTGCTCTGATTGATGGGTTTGGCTTAACCACTGAACAGTACAGGTTGATGTTCAGGGATACCCAGAAGACACAGACTCAGGACTTGACTGATTTTGTAGATTGTGATACTAAGGCTCTGGAGGGCTGGTTATTGGGCAGCAAAGTACTGGACTTTACAGGATTGTATAATTTGATTATGAGGGAGCAGATCCTTAGTAATTGTCAAAACCAGCTTCTACACCAGCACCTGGTGGACTCAGATCTGACCTTTCCACAAGAATTGGGTAAGAGGGCAGACAAATGGGTCAGAACCAGGATTAGGCTTAAAAATCTGGGTGGTGACCAGAAGAAAGATTCTACCAAGCCTCAAGAGAAAGGTGGGGATAAATCAAAAGACAAGTCCTCCACACGGCCCCAAAACTCCAATGGTGGGGGTGGGTCCCAAAACACTTCCTCTAGCCAAAAGAAACCTTATTGCCATGTCTGTAAACAGCCTGGCCACTGAAAAACTGACAGCAGTTGCCGCATGGCCAACAATAAGGAGAACATTCCCCCAAGTAATACTCTCAGACCTCCTGTTACTGTTAGTAGTAATCCCCCAGGTGGTGGGAGTGCCCCCAAGAATTTGGCTGGATTTGCTTTGGGAACTCAGGTGGACTCTGGCCTAACCAGGTCCCCTACCACAGCTACTCTTGTCTGTGAAGATGGCATGGGGTTTGCCAACTTCACTGCTTGTCCCAACACTTTGAGCAAGTACGGAGAGGAGCCCCTCATCAATGGTCAGAAAGTTGAGGCCTATAGAGACACAGGGGCTAGCATCACTATGGTGACTGAGAGTCTAGTCCCCTCAAGGCAACTTTTACCTGGAGCCACATACCAGGTGACCAACATTGATGGAGTACAGAAAGATCATCCCATGGCAGTAGTTAATCTCAGCTGGGGAGGTGTCACTGGCCCCAAGAGAGTGGCAGTGTCAACAAACTTGCCTGTAGATTGTCTACTGGGAAATGATCTGGAAATCTCAGCCTGGGCTGAGGTAGAACAAGAAACGCATTCTAAAATTGTAAATCTCCATGGAAAGGTTAGTGGGGCTGTGATGGCCACAGCCCCAGCTCAGGATATCCTCCCTGAAAAGGTTGGTAGGGCTGTGCTAGTCTCAGCCCAATCTCAAGCAGACTCCTTCCCTAGACAGATTGACAGGGCTGTGATGGTAACAGCCCAAACCCAAACTGAGTCCCTTACTGAAAAGGTTGGTGGGGCTGTGATGGCCACAGCCCAAACTCAGACAGATTTTAGTGTTGTGAAGCCTGAAGCTATGGATCACTCCACTCAGACAGAGAGTATTAGGGAGGAAGAAAAGTCTCCCTCCCACCAGACATTAGGTGAGAGTCAGCCTCCTCAGGTAACTGACCCTACCCCATTTGAAGAAACTGCCCCAGAGGTAGTCAGGCCTAGCCTGGAAGAGCCCCTGATGTCAGTGGACCTTTCCAAGGTGGGACCCAGTCTGGAGCAGGTAACCTGCCCCTCTTTACCCTGCCTCAGTCAGCCCAGGGCTGTCGAGGACAGGGAGGCCAGTGGACCACAAAGGGCCCCCTGTCCACCAGGACACCCCCATCAGCAGATTAGGGGCACCAAAGCTAGCAGCCCTAGCAAGGTGAGAATTTCAGAAACTCCTGATGAAACTCCCTTACACCTAGTTAGGTGTCTCCCCGGATATACACTGTTGGGCACAGCCAAACATGGGACCCAAAAGCCCCAAACCTGACCTGTCCCTCCAGTAAGCCAACAAAAGGGACCCAGCCTCCAGCTGTAGGCAGCCAGAGGTTGACCCTGAGAGCACAGTGCAACTCAGTCATGGAAAGAAAGGCACACATGGTGGATAGTGATTGGAGGAAGCTGAGCCCTACATTAGTGGAGCCTCACTTCAGTACTCCATCTCAACACCAGCCTTTTACTTTGCCAAAACACACCACAGGTAGAGATTCCCTATGGTGGAGACCCTCTGATACCCCTAGGGTGAGGGATTGCTTAGTGGACCATGAGACAGAGGGTAACCATGTTAGTGCAGGTACTTCCTTATATGGCCACTTAGGGATAGCCTTATCTCCTTTCGTTTGGGGGGGGGGGGGGGGTTGTGTAGGAAGGTGGATACCTGACTATGGTTACCCCAGATTTGTTTGCCTTGTGTTTAGCTGGTTTTCGACTTAGTTGGCCTGGGACCCTGCTAATCAGGACCCCAGGCTATCTGCTCTCTCTATAAAATGGACTCCATGTACCTTAGGTACATACCTAATTGGATTGGGCCACTCTTGTGAGTCCCTGTACAGTGTACTATAGGTACCCAGGGCATAGGTACACCCAAGGCCTACCAGGGGCTGCAGCATATCTTTTGCCACCCCTGGCTGGCCATCAAACTCACACAACTGGCTGATCACTCAGCTGGGGCAAGGTTGTGTAATCACCCCTTGCTTAGATATAGTATTCCTATGTCTAACCCTATATCTGGACACATATACACCTATAAGTCACTCCTACGGCAGGCCTTAACAATCCAGAAGGCAGAGTGCTTGGTTTTATGTGAGATGGTGCTCTAGCATGAGCTGAGCCTGTCTGCAGCTTTCGGAACCATGTCCTTATAGCTGTTCTGGGATAATGCCATACAATATACTCTTAAGTGCATTATGAACCTCGCGGTTAAATGCTATCTTTGGCTTGGCTTTATCAAAACATGTCGTGTAAGGTGTCATACGCTTTGGAATACTACCCCCTCGCCAGTTCTGGCGATGGGGGTAGCATTCCACCCTTCTAGAGGGAGAAGACAGGTTACTTCCATTAATCCCGGTTAAAGTTAACCAGAGCCTCAGCATCACAAAATGGATGCTGCTGCCACGGACACAAGTCTGATCTCCTGCTGCTGGGAGTCCTTCCAGCAAGGGAGGCTTGGACAATAGGTTTCCTGTCACAGGGAGGTGCTAGAACCACCCCAGACAGGCTATAGTGTATTGGGGCAGGGAGGGCTGAATGAAATGAGACACTGCCTGGGGCACACAAGGTGTCCCATGCATAGGCCAGTTGAAACCGGTGCTGGGGCACCCCAGCCCCAGATCTGGCGTGAAACTGGACAAAGGGAAAGGGGTGTAACCACCCCCTTCCTGGGTCCCACCCATAGGAGGGACCTAGCAGGTAATCCAGCCCCTAAATTTGGTATATAGGTAGGAGCTGAGTCTCAAGACTTTAGATAATCCTGACTGAAACTCTGATACGAAACTCTGGGCCCTTCGACATCCTACTCAACGTAGAAGACTGAAGAATTTCCCTTGTGGTCAAGGAGTGACCACCCTGTGCAAGCAGGCACCATCAAGCGCTCAACGGTTTGCTTTGTCGTTGCTCCCGCCGAAGCTCGAACACAGAGCCTGACAAGAACTGGACTTCCAGACATCCAACAGCCCGATCCACAGCCACAGCAAAGCTGAGAATCGTGAAGGCGACGAGAGACGTGGGACCGGCCATCTTGGAAAGCCAGCGAATTGCTTTCTGTGTAACTTCTGAGGCACCCTCGAAGTTGTGCATTGGGGATTGAGAAGTCCCAGCCCCGTGAACCAACTGCACCGAAGATCACCTCTCCACACTCATCGAGTGCTGCGTGGGGCCCTTTTGCATTTTCCTGCTTGACGGGTCTGTCCGGTCACTTGCCCGTTGGCTAGTGGCCTCTGCGAGGACGAAACTTTGAATTTCCAACACTGGTCTGGTTGCTCCAGACTGGCCCTTGCTCCCCTGAAAAGGAGCAGCCCATCAGACCTTGCTGGTCTGATCCAGAAGCCATCTTCGAATACTGCGTGGGTTGCATTTGCCAAGGCCTGTTGATTACGCATCAAGAACCGACACCGCCAACAGCGAGAGCCTTCGTGGGACAGTCCGTGCCCCGCTCCTGGTCATCGTCGTCACCTCCTGGTCCACGTGGCAGCGGAGACAAGCTCCTCGACATCACTTGATTGCTTCGCGACATCGCCTGGTTCCTTCCTGGTTCCATCCTGGTCACTGGCTAGTGACCCAGACTCTGTCCCCTCTGCTTTCAGGTACTCTTCATCCTCTATCCACCCTTGGATCCAACCGGACTCTTCTCTCCTGGTCGCCTGCAGCATCTTTTCTCCAAGGGTCCATAGAACTGCACGACGAAACCCGACACACTTTAACACCTATGCTCCGGCTTCCTGTGGGTGAGGTAACGCGAGTACTGCAGTGCTCCTGTAAAGGTTTACACTCCTAGTGTCCTAGTTTCAAGTGGTTATTTTCTAGTCCAGTCGGAAGACTCCTAAAGCTTTAACTTTCTAACTTTACGCACCCATTGACTTCTATGTGTGCACGCGTGTGCAGTTCGACTCTGCATCCGCATCCCGTGGGCCTCCTGCTTCCTAACAACTGTTAGTCCAGTGTAGTCCCAGCGATTCCCAAGGCCCTAGGCCTTACCATTGTTCGTGACGTGGTTCTTATACCACTATTTTAGTATATGGTTTAGCAGGCCACCAGGGCCTATCCATATTTGTACAACTTTTGTATGTTATATTAAGTTACTTGTTATGCGCTTGTGCTTCTGTGCTCATAAAGAGTACAGGGGATGGTTTTAGAAATAAATACATATATATTTTGAATATATAACCTGTGTGGTGTCCTTTCATTTGGTATTAAAAGGTTTGCATATGGTAAAACAGCTGGCTTCACATGCCCTCTTGAGTTCAGCCTAAGACTGCTTTTGTCCATGCTACCCCTAGGATAGCTGGTCTATAAGGTTGACTTTACAACCATCACCATAAGGGTTGTTTGGACTGGTGCAAGGTGCTCACTAGAATAGTGAACATCATATACCAGGCCAACTTCTCACACATACATCTCGGTGTAGTAGTCCGCAAATGTGTGCAGTATGGTGGGCGTGCCATAATGTGTGTCATCACCCGCGACGATCGCCTGAACCATATACGCTTTAGAGTGAGGCTCCAGTATACGGTTAGCTAAGGTTCTCCCCAGCCTGCCACCTTCACCATAATAAAGCGTTTTTCACTGGCGTGATAGATGATTGATCTCTTGATCAGCTGTTTCATTATATTCTATAATTTTCCCTTTGATAAGTGTCGTATTTGCGTTCTAAGTCCTGCAGTTCGCGCTCAAGAGTTGCCATGGTGCGACGCAGAGATTTGAGCACTTGGAGAAGTTTGGACAGACCCAGTATTAAGTAAAAAGTAGTCGGCTATAGCCTCCATAATTCCCTCCCGAAATACCTGATCTAACAACGAGGACAACTGCAGTCGCCATTTAAAGGAGGGGGGTATGAGATGGTAGCAGCATGTTAAGAACTACTGGGGAATGATCCGACAATGTTCTGGGCAAGTGTTTAATCTGAGTAGTCCATGTGCAGACCTCCTGTGTGCCCAGTCAGTAGTCAATGCGCGACCAGGACTGTCGAGCATATGAATTACATGTACCCTCTCTAGTGTATGGATGTCTCATTCTCCAGATATCTGTGAGGTCCAAAGACCACATGCCATCGCACACTGACGCAGCAGCTCTCTGGGGTGGGGGATCTCCCGCAGTTACCCGATCCACTGTAGGATCCAAAACCACGTTAAAATAGCTGAGGAAGACAACTTGCAAAGCTTGCTCCATAGTGTATCAAAAAAGGCATGGTCGTCAACATTAGGTCCATACAGGTTCACGCTGGCTATCCGCCTGTTATAAAGTGTACCCTGTACTATAATATAACGCCCTACCTCATCTTCGTCTACATGTGTCGGCTCAAAGGGAATGCCTTTCTTTACCACAATCATAACCCCTCTCGCATATGAGGAATAGGAGGCAGCCAACCGTACCCTGGCCCATCTAGTGGCCACATGTGAGGATGTCCGCTTAGTAAGATGTGTCTCCTGAAATAAGGCAATTTGGATATGGTGCAGATCGAGATAAGATAACACCTGTCGTACTTTCTTAACATTATTAAGCCCTTGCACATTCCAACTCAACCAAGAGCTTAAGGAGCGTTTGGAGTCAGCCATGTCTGTAAAATCTGTGATGAAAAGTCTGCATCATTGTCTAGGGAGTACATATCAATTAAGTCAATTCCTGCCAACATACCATAATCAATTCCTGCCAACATACCATAATCAATATATAGACAGAGGAGGTGCTAGTATTAGGCACTGCAGTGGGGTACAGACCGTAGTTCACTCACAGGGTGGGACCATCACTATATACCGCCGTTAATCTCATAATGCAGGCCTTAGTCCTGTTTCAACAGAAGTCAGTCCAGCGATGCCCTCAAGCCTCTAAGGGGCGCAGCGTGAAAGTGCACTATGCGGTGCCAGGATGCAGTGAGGCCCACAGCTGACGGCCGGTGCCGCGCCGATATTCTAATCAGAGCGCTAGTGGCACCTCCTCAGTCTCGTTGTCAGCATTGGTGGCATGCTTTTGCTTCTGCGAGAGCTGCCGCCGACCTCTATTTAATTAAAGCTCCGCACGAGATCAGACCCGCAGCAGCTCCCCAAGAAAGCCTCACCGCCGATACAGGGCTCAGGTACTGTCTACGTTGATGCCGCGATGCGGGGCAGTAAATCACCGTTAACCAAGAGCTGCACGTCATGCGGATAAGCGTCACAGAGCCCCAGTAAGCTGCAGAGTTATCAGTGCACCGGGTGCATGGCTCCCAGGGTTGCCGCGCCCAAGTCACCAACTAAGCATGGGCGTAAAATCAGTTCCGCTCGCGGATTTTGTGGATTTTCGGTAAATTCACAATCCGCGAACTCTCGCGAACTTGCCGAAAATTCGTAAAATCCGTGCGAAGCGGATTTTTTGCTTGGTCGCACTTGCCAACTAGAATACTATACAATTTCGCGGGAGTAAATACTTGCGAACACGTAGATGCGGCGGGCAGCGACAATCTCGCAATTGCGAGATTGCAAAATTTGCAATTTCGCACAAGAAATCCACCAGCAGGCAGCATAAACCTTGAAAATTATGATTTTTATCAGAATAACTCCTCAGGTTGACATTTGCCAGCACTTTTTCTTTGCAAGGAGTCCATTTTGGGGGGTGGGGGTGGGAGGAAGGAAGTGCCCCACAGTCTCCAACTTCCTGTTCATGTCCACCAGGCTCCTCCCAGTGCTTTCTTCATGTGCTGGTCACTTTGATTTGGATCTTGACCTGGAAGGATTACTTTTGTGGATGCTGCTGGATATTAGGATTTTTGCAAAACTGAAAGCACTCAGCAGGTGCAAAAGTTCAATCTTATCATTAGTAACCATTCCCTGTAGTGCTTCCTGAGGGGCCCCTTCAGAGTTCATTTGCCTACTTGCAACTATTCTATGACCCTGCTCTGACCCTCACAGCAGGCTCAGAGAATAGCTACAAGTATAAAACAAAGGTCCTGTTAAAAAAATTACACTGCAACAGAAAGCAATTACAGACAAAACTGAAAGCACTCAGCAGGTGCAAAAGTTCAATCTTATCATTATTAACCATTCCCTGTAGTGCTTCCTGAGGGGCCCCTTCAGAGTTCAGCAAATTACAGATAAGGAAGCAGGTGCCAGCCAGACTGGAAGTTTAAATTCAGTGACACATTATTCAACCCCAAATTAATTCATGTCAGTTGAAGCAGGGCAGGTGTGCTTGCTTTTTTTCACCCCCATAATCTACAGTGATAAACCAACCAGAGGGTGGCAGTGATGTACCAGAGGGTGGCATGGGTGTACCAGAGGGTGGCAGTGGTGAAACAGAGGGTGCTGTGAACCTGTGATGATGAATCAGATGTAGAAACAACATAGTCGCGGCTGTTGCGAGCCGACAAGTAAGTTCGCAATTGCGAACTGGTACAGAACCCTCGCGAACTGGCAGAAATCCTTGCGAACACAAAAAAAAAAAATCCGCAAATTCGCGAGAGTTCGCGGATTTTGCGGATTGCGAATCCGTAAATACGCAAGTTCGCGGATTGCCAATTCGTAAAATCCGCCCATGCAACACGGATTGCAGCCTCACAGCCTCAGCAGCAAATAGGGGTCGCACAGTTAGCAGCTCACCTTGACAATTAGAGTCGCGAAATGACGGCCGTTCTACATGTCATAGGGTTGTTGGTCAGCAATGTAGGATCCTCCCGCAATGGGGGCACGGGGGCGGGCAGCCAGCAAGCCAGTCAATATTGCCAGTTACTCTCCGTGCGAGCAAATCACCATGCCGAGGGGGTAAGGTCAGCAGTCAGCATTCTCCGGGACTGCAATCTTGACTCCAGCTAGGTCTGACTGAGTTTAAGCTGTTCGGGGCGTCCAATAGTCAGCATACAAACCCCGAAGAATTTGTTTTTGCTTCCGGAGTAATGACTGATCGTTTTCAGCCGTGGATGGTGCCAAATTTAGCGGATGTTAGGCGGATTATAATCCCAACCAGCGGAGCTGCACTATAGTGCG
The DNA here is from genome assembly GCF_964261635.1 of Lissotriton helveticus. NCBI lineage: Eukaryota > Metazoa > Chordata > Amphibia > Caudata > Salamandridae > Lissotriton > Lissotriton helveticus. Next base: position 509,801,924 of record NC_136068.1, on the reverse strand, counting down.
GCCAACTTGCTCCAGGCTCTCTAGCGCCACCCCATGGGAGGCAATGTTAAGAGACTTAAAAAGAAGCGCAAACGCCTGGCCCGGGGCTTCCCAGTCTCAGAATACAGCCACCGGGAATACCCTATAGATAACAGGGTAACCACAAGCAACACAAGAATGCACAAGGTCTAGGACACGAGGTATGGCACACACTGAAACTCAGAACATGATTAGTGTAGACACACAGACACGGAGAGGGATGGGTGGGGGGAAGGGAAATAGGAGGGAATTTTTTGGTGTTAAAGAGGCATTCTTCAAGAAGGTACATTGTATAAATTGGGGAAGAGGCATCAATGAAAATTTGGTATTGGATAATCCTACAATGGAGATTGTAAACATATTTTTTTGTTTCTTTTCCTTCTATACAAATGTTTCAATATTTGTCTGAAAGGTATTCCCTCTGCTTATGTTAAAAATGCCAATAAGCATATATATATATATATATTTTAAAGTAGGGAAACCGTTGACTACAGAGAGAAAAGGCTTATTATTCCTACCCCAGTCAGTGCTACAGTAGAGAAAGTGTTGAACTTTGGAGGGGATACATTTACTAATCCCATTCCAGGCTGGGTAACAATAGGAAAAGCATTGGACTTCAGAGGGGTAACATTTACTGTTTCCACTCCAGTCTGTACAACAGTAGGGATAGTGTTCGACGTCGAAGGGGTAAAGTTTACAATTGCCATTCTAGTCTGTGTAACAGTAGGAAAAACATTGGACTTCAGAGGAATAACATTTACAAATCCCTCTCCAGTTTGTGAAACAGTAGGGAAAGCGTTGGACTTTGGAGGGGGTAGATTTACTATTCCCACTCCAGTTTATATAATCGTAGGGAAAGCATTGGACTTCAGAGGGATTACATGTAAAAGTCCCATTCCAATCTGTACAACAGTAAGGAAAGCGTTGGGCTTCGGAGGGGTAGGATTTACAATTCACACTCCAGTCTGCGCAACAGTATGGAAAGTACTTCACTTCAAACACTTGACTTTTTTAAATAATCCTAATAATTTATTAAAAACTATAATGGTCTTAATATAAAAATGTTAATTAAACTAAAAAATATATTTTGGAAAAATTAAACTAATTAAACAATTTACAAAATTAATAAACAGTTTAGTAATTAATTCACAAAAAAATTATTATTTAATAATTACTTAATTAAATGTCTGCCCTATCCCCCTACAACCTTAGCAACACACACCTAAAATATAACTAAAACTAATAAACATAGCACAATTTACATACGTAATAATCAACTAAATAATCAACAATTACTTTACAAACTTCCAACCCTATACCCCTACAAATCCAGCATTCCACATCTAAAATATAACAAAAAATATATATTTATTACACAACATACATAATTATTATACAATTAATATATTAATGAAAACTATTAACAAATATATTTAATTACTACTTACTTAACCTTCCACCCCATAACCCAACAAACCTACCCACCCACACCTAAAATAAAACTAAAATAAAACAATGACATAGTGTAGAAGATAATATCAATCAAATATGTATCTGCAAATTACTAATACATTAATAATTATTTACTAATTAATTAACTTCTCCCTAAACCACCCTACAAACCCAACAACCAGCACAACTAGAAAATTACTATTAGCATTTAAATACAAAACTATACAACAAAACTTACAAACTGTAGTTAAAAAAAGAACAACAATTATACGAACAATAATAACACATTAAATTAGGATATGCACTAAAATACATTGAAATAATAAAAAACTGCATTTTTAAGAACTATATTACTGAAAATTATATCAAAAACAACAATATTCTCAAAACGATATTACTTACCTAAAAAAACAATATTCTTATCAAACATATTTCTGCATCACAATATTTTTGTATCACAATATATTTGTTCCAATATTTCTGTTTCCTGATATTAAAAACTTGATATGTTGTCCAAGTACCACATTTTTTAATGCCCATGTTTCCGGTTTTTGCTCTTTCAGTGCCTTCAGCACCATCTCTAAGGGTTCCGGACTTGTTGAGCACCATGTAGAGGGCAGGACTTACTTCAGTCATGGTCCGGGTGTGGGTTCAAGGTTGTTTGAGCTTTTGTGCCCTTATAGCTTAGAACGGGAGGCCAGACAACTAGCCCCTGGAATCATTCTAGTGTTGGGTTGAAGCAGCAAGGCAGTCCTCAAACAGCAGGACAGTCCTCTGGGGGTACGAGGCAGGCTTCAAGCAGCAGTGCAGTCCTCTGGTAGCAGCAGGGCAGTCATCTGAAGTACAAAGCAAGCCTAAAGCAACAGGGCAGTCCTCTGAAATGCAAGGCAGTTCTTTTGAGTGTCCTCTGCAGGCCTAGGAGTGAACTGAATAGTTGGACCTAGGATCCAATATTCTGGTGCCAGCCTTTATATTGGGAGAAACATCTAGGCCTTCCAATGTCTGGTTCTGGAAATCTCTCCTGTTCCCCTGCCCAGGCTCCAATAGGTCTAGTGTGATAAAAAGCTGGAGTCAAGTTTTTTGTGAGTGCGTTGGAGGCAGCCCTTTGAAATGTAAGTGGGGAAGGGAACAACTCCACTACTCACGTCTTAGCAGGATGGCCCATCCTAACAACAGCTAATCTCCCTTTGTCTCACCGTTTGTGAGGAATACACAAAGGACAACTGTCACCCTAATCACAGTCACATGACCCATAGTGCAGGCATCCAATGATTAGGACACAAAAAGCGACTTTAAATCCAACTTTACCATTAAGGATGAGTTTAAATTACAATGTATTTGAGACCAAACAAGAATTTTCTACCTGTTCCCAATCAAACGTTAGCACTTAAAAATGTAATTGGGTAATCAATGTTATGCTAAGGAAGAGGTAGGCCTCACAGTAGTGAAAAACAAACTAGCATGTTTTTTTACTATATAACACTCTAAAACTCATGTCCTACCTTTTAAATACATTGTACCAGCCCTAAGGGCTGTTTAAGTCCTATCTTACGGGTGACTTATATGTATCAAAATAGAAAGCTTAAGCCCGGCTAAGGATTAATTTTGTCAAATCGAATTGCCATTTTATAACTGCATAAAGGCTGCAGTGGAAGGCCTTAAGCGTGGTTTAAAGGGATGCTTAAGTGAAAGGTATAATAAGTGCTACAAGCTCACAAGTTAAAATATTGCACCCCCATGTAGATCCCCCCATGTAGATCATGAAAGAGAGATTAACACAGTACGCTACAGAATTTCTACATACAAAGTCTCTATTGAAAATTAAGAAGCCCTGATGAGAGTTCCTTAAGTGTTATGGGAACTTGAAAAGTGTCGGCATTTCCGAAAAGTGTTTCTCCTAAAGAATAGATAACAGGCCATTGTTTGACTTTTGAAGAGTATTTAGAGAAACTGAAAATTTACAGTTTCTTTGAAAACACAGTGTGGAAAGAAATTGGTGCATGGTTGCATTATTGTACAATGTTCACATGTTTGAGTTTAGAGTCTATTGTCTATTTGTATGTCAAATGTTTTCCTCTGTTCTTTGAATGTATCAAAGTGAAAAATGTTATTCTTATGTTGAGGCCGTCCAAGAACCAAATCAAAAATAACTTGATCCAAGCATTATGCAGTGCTGGATTTTTTGTTGAGCCTGTTAAATTAAAGAGCGGGTTCTCAAACCAGTAGCCAGGTAATTTCCCCTATTGTTACAAGCTCACAAGTAGTATTTAATTTACAGGCCCTGGGCAAATATGGTAGCACTTTACTAGCGACTTCTAAATAAGTTAAATGTGTCAATCAAGGGTAGGCTAATTCTACCATGGTTCAAGGAGTGAGCACAAGCGCTTTAGCATTGGTTCGAAGTGGTCAAGTGTACAGATTCCTAAAGCCAACAAAAGCAAGTTACAGCAAACAGGAGGGGAGAAGGCAGTAAGTTTGGGTGAACCTTCCGAGTCGACAGTCTTACACCACCTCAAGTTCTCTAAATTGAATTCTCCTTTACCATTCCCTCTAGTTCAGGCCACTGATGACTGGGGACGCCTGTTTCTTTGCTGCCTGATTCTGCCCGGGAGCACAGGGGACAAGCAGGACCACAAGTCCCAGCCTCCCGAGCAGCTTGTTACAGCCAACGTCAGCTTCCTGCGCCTGGAGGCGCTTTAAAATCTGAAAAGGGCTCCCGCAGGGCGGGATGTTTATTTCTTTGCTGTCTGCTGCCTGATTCTACCCGGGAGCACAGGGGACAACCAGGACCACAAGTCCCGGATTGTAAACCCTATTGACACTCTAGCTACATCCTGTGCGCAGGAAGCCCGGGGGTGGGCCCAGTGACCACCGGTAGGAGGCTTTAGTCTGCCGAAGAAGAGTCTATGGGAAAGGGTGCACCCCAGCCGAAGGAATGGCCTTCGCCCTCAGTAAAAAAAAAAAAGCGGAAAAGGAGACTCATTAAACCTAGTTTGATTCCATCTGATCTTAACACGAATTACGATGGTGGACCTGATCGATGCCTTGATTCCCTCGTACACACAGCTGTTAGACAAGCCATGGAGGACCTATTTAATTCGCGCCTGGAGTCACTTTTTTCTGTTGCTATTAAAGGCATTTCCAATCTTTTTAAATCACTTTAAATAGGGTAATGGGGCAACTAGAGCACCCTGAGACTCAATTAAAGGACCTGAATAATAAATGTATGCCGAAGGCTAGATATGTTTTTTCAACTTCCCAAACTCAGACTGTCACCAAGAAGGAAGAGGGGGCCTGAAGGCATGTAAATTGGACCCCGTCTCAGACTAGCATGGGCTCCCTCGTTGGCACAGAGTGTGTATCAGCTCTGGGTTGTGGTGAAACTGGCAAGCATCGCAAATATGTAAAGTCAATCCATGTCACCAATCAACAACACGTAGGACAGGGTAAAATGGTCGGATAACAGGATCACTAATAGTTGCAGATTTAACCTGCCTCCAGATGCTACCCCCTTAGTTGCAATTCTTATAGGCGTACCGCCGCTTATAGAGAACTGTTTATAATCTACTCAGGATCTTTTACGTAAAACCAAGTTCTGGTGTAATCAGCACTCTAGCAATGGGGAGCAGGCTTCCTCTCACATCATAATGGCCAGATGAGTTGGCTGGATTGGCTATAGGCCAAAACAGACAGAGGGAGATTGCATGATTATCAACTTTGACCAGGCAGGAATAGCACGGAAGCTGTTTCAGGAAGGCTCAAATGAAGGCCCGGGGGGATCACGGCCCTACCTCTGGGGTACTTTTATCCACCAACAGAGGAGCTACAGGTATGCTGTAGGAGTGAGTGGGGGAATTTTGTACCAGCAAATAGGGAGGCGTGCTCAATGCCCAGCTCAAGTACTGGGGTGACCAGTGTTGTAATATGATTCCACATAGGGCCCTGACCCCACTCATTCTGCCAACCAAGCCCTCAGGGGAAGTAGGAACTGAGAACATTTTACCATGTGCAAATAGATTTCACCCTTTAAGCCACCGGAATGAAAATGATTGACTGGAGCCTCCCCTCCCTCAGCGACTTCACATCATTGGTAGAACTAGGGACTAGTGAGGGTAACAACGTTAATTATAAGATTCTTAGTTGGAACATAACATGACTAAGGAGTAAAAGGGATGATCCTAGGAGGCTTGATATGTTAAGAGAATCCAGGATACATCTTATTCCACACAAGAGTTCTCAAATGGTAGGGCAAGCGTTAAAACAAAATTCATTCGATCATATGAGAATGGCCGGGTTGTTTTATATGACCTATTGGTTACTTGAAATGTTTTATGTCACCCAAGCTTACCTATGAATTTTCATCTTTTTTTCTAATGATGTGATATATGTAGTATGTTGTGTACTTTTATGGTTTTTAGTAACCGAATAAAGTGGTTTTGACTGACTGACTGTATTTTAACATCAGGAGCTGGAACAACCAGAACTGAAATGGAAGTGGATGTGTTGTAATTTGGCAGCGATTGGGTTAGCATTAGCAGAAGCCATCCTGTATTTAGAGGCTATCTTGTCCGTTTTGTGGAATCCATTTTGTATTTCTGGCAGCCATTTCGTTTGCCATGTGCTATGTGCTCTGTCCTACCTTGCTGTTGTCTGCTCTTGAAATCTGCCTAGAGACAGGTTATATTTAGCCTCTTTCACTTTGCACATGCTCAGTTGAGCTTGCAGCTGTCCATGCAGCTGCTGTTAAGTCTGTAAATGTCAGGGTGTGTTCACCAGAATTAGCAACTATTAGCTCCTCCCACTTGTTGACTGTGCATTTTCTGTATGACCTTATATGTGCCTAAAACCTACTACTTGTACTTGTGCCGCCTTATTTTGAGCCCCTGTGTGGGTATAAAAGGACCAAGCTCCTTCCATTCAGTGTGCTACTTCATACATTGCCGAAGGGTGTTGTGCAAATTTAGTTCCACCTCATGAGGTTAATAAACTTTGTATTTTCTATTCCAGTTTCATTGCCAACTTTTATCCTATTGGTCTGAGAACTTGTGCAGAGAAGGGCGAACCCCTTGCACTGGTAGGCCTTGCTGAGGCTCACCACCACAAATTGGCACCCAACGTGGGGCTCATCGGCGACTCGGATGCCCGAAGGAGTGGTCGAAACAGAGGATTGGAATCTCGCTTTGGACAATCACTGCCCGAGGAGACCCGCGTCTTGGCAACCACGGCGTTTTTCATCTCTTTCTGATCTGACCCTCCAGGTGGTGCCGGTCCTCGACTGAGATCTCTTCTGTTGATTCGCCGTGCAGTGACCATTTGGTCGATTTGAGAACTTGGCAGTTGGAATCTGGACACCAAGTGATTGGTAAGAGTCGTTATGCGACACTTACTGTTGGTTTTTGATGTCTGGGATTGGTAAGGTAGTTTAGTAACGCTTACTGTGGCTTTGGAATTTTGGAATTTGTGTTGGCCATTTTGGATTTGTATGGAATTGATATATGAATTGCAATTGATATAGGCAGGTAAAGAGGGGAATTGATTTGAACGGCACAACGTACTACAGTACCTTAAGTGCTACTTTGGTTATAATACTGCATTTCTGCACTATTGTTGGCATGCCTGTTTCTAGCACACTTCGTAGGATGTGTTGCTTTTGCAGTGGTACCGATTTGAGACTCTATGAAGCACAACCCCCCCCCCCCCCCCCAGAGGGGATGCCTAATAGGGACATGTATATTAAATATGGTATTTCTTCTATAATGTACAGCACGTTATGGAATAAATATATTGGTAAGGATCCTGAGTTGCGTTGGCCTATGCAAGGGTCATTTGATTTGCGAAATATTCAGTATGTGGAACAGCAAATGTTTAAGCGAAAGACTAGACAAGACATGTTTGACTGTGTACGAATGTGGGAGAAAGAAGTGCATGAGCGAATGAAGCGTTAACAAGCCTTGATTGAAAAAGAATAGCGTAAGAGCATTCATGCGAAAGCATTGGAAATGAAAAAAAAAGAAATAAAAGGACGTAAAGAGAGAGAAGATAGGGAGCGTCATTTACAGGTAAATGGCCAATATGCTGTTCATAGACCCCTCTATCCTATTCTTAATAAGCCTCAAGATGATTTCGTGTTATTAGATCGTTCTATGCCTCTGTATATTTTTCCTTCTGCTCCTTATGACTCAGATGAGGACTCTCATGCAGACCAGGAGAAACTTGTTCTATGTTGTCCGCTGAGCCTGCGTCTCAGCTTAGATCTGCTGCTCGTAAAGCCGCCCATAATATTGCTCCTGCTTCTAAACTTTTAGATGACATGAAGGATTGGCAGGAAAGGGAGCAAGTATATTTTACAGACGTGTTTGCTGCAGAAGTTGTTGAATGGTTTAGGAAACATTCTGACGATTTGGAGCCTGTTGATATAGCTAATGATTGTAAGCAAATGCGTGATTTTTTTGTGTCTTTTCTCAGGTGGCTGACTCAGTCAGGCGTTTGGTTAAATTACGTGTTGAGACAGTCCGTTTGCGGGAAGAGAAAAAAGTAGCAGACGCAGCTGCACAAACATCTCAGACAGGCATGGCCCAAGCTTCTATCTTCGGAACTGATAAGACTATGATAGTTCATGCAAAGCCTATGCGGGAAGCCGCACCTTTGTATGTTCCTCCTAAAGGAGAGGGTACAAGTGATGATAAGACTTCTACCTAGGCAAAGGGATATTTTATTTATAATTGGATTTACATTTTCTTGGAATAGAGCTGATGTTATGGCTCTTAAAACTACATTACCTGATCCACGAAAAAATCCAGCAGCTTTTTATGAGGAACTTGAGGGTGCCATTAGTTCTTGTACTATAACTCTGCCTGATATTGACCTGTTTTTCGGATTGATATTACCCCCTGATATGTGAAGAATTGTACGTAAGATTGATGATCATGCGACCTTTGGGGCATTATGAAAGGATTTAGAACGACTGGATGTAGAAAGAGAACCTGCACAGAAACCATGTCAGTTAATTGTAGATCTTCCCGCAGCCATATTAATTAAGTTAAAAATGATTATTCCCCCTAAAAAGATAGATTGGACAGTATTAGCGTCTTGTAAGCAAAAGGCAGATGAATCGGTTTCTGATTTCTTTACACACTTTGAGGCATTCCAAGATTTTAGTGGCCAGTCATTGACAGATGACACAGGCAGGCATCTGTTCGTCAATAAATATGTTGCAAACCTGTTGCCAGGAATAGCTAGTCGCCTAAAGGCCAGCGAGAGTTCATGGACTACCTCTTCTCTGGTTTCTCTTTTAACTATGGCTCAGTATTACAAACAACAGAAATTAGAAGCGAAAGGGAGGATAAAAATACTAAAGAATTAAAAACGAATGTTATGTTGGCTCAGGCTTATAGTCCGCCTTCTAGAGGCAATGATAGAGGTGGATGTGGATCTTATGGTTCATCCTTTTCTTCTTATGCTCGTTCGAATTTGTCTGTTGACCAGTGTGCGTATTGTAAGAAATTTGGACATTGGGCTGCTGATTGTCCAGCACTACGTGCTCAGCAGTATCCACGTGGTCGGGGACAAATGAGAAATCGTTCAGGATATTCAGGGTCTAGAGGAAGCACGGATGATCGTGCTAGGTTTGATGCTAATACACGTGGACAGGATGAGTTTAACACTTTTGATAGACGAAATCAATATCAAATGTCTGATTATGTGCCGTCTGATTTGAAAGATTATGTTTATGCATAGGATTGGGTAAGGAATCAGTTGAAGTTCCAGTAGATCAGAAGGGCCCCTATGGTACAGCACATGTTTTGGGTTCTACTGATCAGTTTCTGGTTAATACAGGAGATACTCGTAGCGCCTTATCTAAACACTTGGTTCCAAGGGCTCCCCTGTCTGGCTTAACTATTATATTGATAGGTTTCGATGGAACACCTTCCCTTAGCCCATTATCACAACCGCTTGCATTTCATGTTGATAAATTTACTGCTCCATGTCCATTTTTGCTTTCTCCAAATACACCAGATAATATTGTGGGACTTGATATGCCCAAGCATTTCAGGGCTACGATACGATGTTCTCCAGAAGGAGTATGGGTTATTTTGAATAACAACTATCCTGTAATGGAGAGATCCTGCATTGTAAAAGAGGACATTGCATTAGCTTCACTCCCTAGTACTTTGTGGGCTACTTCAGACACCGATGTAGGTCAGATGGGTATCCGACCAGTGCATATTAGTGTCAAGGAGGGTGCTTCATTGCCACGATTGCCTCAATATAAAATTTCTCGAGAAGGTGAAGAAGCACCTATACGGATTGTTCATGATTTGATTAAAGTGGGGGTTGTGGAGGAAGTTCCTTACAATGTTTGCAACAGTCCTATTCTTCCTATCTTGAAAAAAGATACTGACACTATGATTTACAGATTCATCATTGATTTGCGAGAAGTCAACAAGATTTTAGTACCGCAGTACCCTGTGGTTTCGGACATAACGACATTGCTTACCCTAGTTCTTCCAACAGCAAACTACATTTTCTGTGATTGACTTGAAGAATGCTTTCTTCTCGATTCCTATTCATCCTGATAGCCGATATTTGTTCGGTTTCACTTTGAATAATAAATCGTACAGATTTTGTAGAATTCCTCAAGGGTACACTGAGAGTTTGAGCATTTATAGTCAAGCGTTAAAACAACAACTTGATTCCTTTACTTTGTCTGAAGGAGTGGCTCTCATACAATATGTCGATGACATCTTGTTGGCAGCAGATTGGCAGCAGATTGCAATATTTTAGTCCGAAGGTAATCTACTTAGGTCACCTTCTGTCTAAGGAGGGCGGTGCACTTACACCAGATCGCATTCAAGCAATTTTAGATACACCAGTACCTTCTACTCAGAAAAATGTCTGTGCATTCATTGGTTTGACTTCGTTCTGAAAGGCAATGGGTATTAGGATTTTCACACATTGTTAAACCCCTGCTAGCGACCCCTGCTAGCGCTTTTGACTAAAGACACTCCAATGCCCCTTGCATGAACAGATGAATGCCAGGATGCTTTTCGTCAGTTACGACAAGCTCTTTGTTCGGCACTAGTGTTAGGCACTCCAGATTACACAAAGGCTTTTACACTCTATGTACATGACAAAGATGGGTGTGCATTGTCGGTTTTAGTACAGACACACAGTGACAAGCAACGTCCCTGTGCATACTTTTCAGCAGTTCTTGATCCTGTTGCTCGAGCATTGCCTGGGTGCTTCCGTTCAGTTGCAGCAACAGCTGTGTCCATACGTCAGAGTGAAGGGATAGTTTTGTCACATAAACTGTTGGTGCTAGTACCCCATGCAGTAGATGCGCTTTTGAATCAAACCAAGACATAACACTTGACTAGTGCTCGTTTAACAGGATATGAGTTGACTCAGTCACAAGAATCTCACGATTGTATCTTCCTTACTGAGGAACAGACAGAGGGTTGCACTAGACTTGCAAGATACGCCCCTTTCAGATGTAGATGGCGAACCGTGGGTTGATGGGTCCTGTTTGAAGTTACCAGATGGTACGACCTCAGCTGCATATGCAATTATGACACTTAAGACAGTAGTGGAGACAGCTTGCATACCACAGAAGTCGGCTCAAGCAGCTGAGCTAACAGCTTTAACACGAGCGTGTGAGCTTAGCACTGACTTGCGTGTGAACATCTATACATACAGCCGCTATGCTTTTGGAGTGGCCCATGATTTTGGCCTACTCTGGAAAGAAAGAGGCTTTCTTACATCCCACGGAATGCAGATAATGCACGGAGAACTACTGCATAATCTTTTGACTGCACTTACATATCCAAAGAAAATTGCTATTATTAAGTGTAGCGCGCACAAGAAAGTCATTGATAAGATAGGACAAGGCAACGCCTTTGCAGATCGCGTAGCTCGTGAGACTGCGATGCAACGAAGCACTCCATCCATGTATGTAGTAAAATCACAAGCTGAACATTGGCATGATGCTAGAGAAGAAGTGTTAGATATACAGAGATCTGCCTCTGTGAAAGAGCTGGAGCAAAGGTCTAAAGCAGGAATGTTAGACGATGAGGGCTGTTGGCGTAACAAAGAAATGGCGGGGCGGCCCACGAGCTGACTGAGGTGGGAAGCGCCGCCGGGAATTGCGGGGTTGTCGAGCCCCGGGAGCGGGGATCCGGCGAGCTGCCTGACCTTAAGATGGCGGCACCCGCGTAAATTCGTCGATCCCTGGCCCACAGTTTGCAGACGTAGGGGGGCCTGCAGATTCCCCTCGAGAAGGGCCCACCCTGTTACTGGAGCGGGAATACCAGTGACCATTACCCCCGGGGGCAGCGAGGACCGTTGGCTGCGTTTCCTGGCTGCCTGGAGGTCCACCCTGAGAGGTAGGCAGGAGTAGTGGGGAGCGCCTTCGCAGGGCGCCTGTGGGGGTCTACCGCTGCCGGTGAGCTGGATGTCGGGGGGCTGGTGCCGTGGATACCGGCGGTGACCGTGGTTTCTGCTTCCTCTGAGCCCCCAGTAGCACTAGGACCTGGGACCCCTATATCCTCCTGCACCAGGGGCTGTGCTGTGAACGAGACCCATTGTGGACCTGCGGAGGGAGGTCCGGGGACCGATGAGAGCTGCTCACTGGTCCGGAGCGAGATCCCTGTGGCCTGTCCATTAGCCTGCTGGCCATTGCGGCGGACCACCTGGAGCTGACCCTGGAGCGTTTCCCCTGCGCTGCCCTTGCGCCCACTGAAGGTAGAGTGGATATACCTACCACAAGAGACAGGGGAGTGTGGGGCAAGCATTGGCGACAAGCTGTCGTGTCGTCGTCGGACTAGCGGACCGGGTGTACTGGGCCAGGGTGGACGACGCCCTTGGTTTCTGACTCCCCGACCAGCATTATCGCTCGAAGTGGGCGTTGAAAGCTGCCACAAGATGGTCAGGGGGACCAAAAAGAAGGGCTTCGATGTGCTGCGACTCGATGACCCGGGCCATTCCATGACGGGAGACGGGACGGCGTCCGGTTCTGGGGGTCCGGCCCCGCCACAAGACCCCTCCCTGAGCGACATTATGCAGGGCATTGTGGCCATACGTGAGGCCCTGGAGAAGCGGATGGACACCATTGGGTCTGACCTTTCCCTCTTGAAAGATGACCACAGGAAGCTGAAGGAACGTATGACGACTTCGGAAGCGAACATGAAGGACGTTCCTGGCGACATGGCTGCCATGAAGGCCTCATTGGCGGAAGTGGCGCAGAAGATCCGGGTGCTGGAGCTCAGAGCCGAGGACAGTGAGGGGCGCTCCAGACGTAACAACCTCCGTATCGTGGGTGTCCCGGAAAGAGAGGAGGGCCAGGATGCGGTGACCTTCTTGGAAACCTGGCTGCGGGCGGAGGTGGCGCCAGAGGGGCTCTCCCCGTTTTTCACCCTGGAGCGAGCCCACAGAGTCCCGACACGCCCGCCTAGAGCTGGCGGCGCACCGTGCCCGATGGTGGTACGCCTACTGCATTACCGGGACCGTGACCACATTCTACAAGCGGCCAGGGGGCTATCGAACCTGCGCATTGGTAACAGCAAGGTCATGATTTTCCCGGACTTCACCAGAGATGTTCAACGGCAACGGGCATCCTTCCTGGCGGTCAAGCGAAAATTGAGAACTATGCAACTATCCTATGCCATGCTGTTCCCGGCCCGACTGAAGGTAATGGCTGGAGGGGACACACACTTCTTCCCTACACCACAAGCGGCTTGGGACTGGATAGAAACCAGGGAGGAGGCTGGCGGGGACACCCCCCCTGCGACCACGCCTAGACGAAGCTCCACTGATGTGACACCGACGCGACGCCCAGGCTTCCCGGCTGGGTGGCAACAAGAAAGGAATAAGGCGGTGCTGGCGGTGGCGGCCATCAGCAAGGGGGAGGTCAGCCCCTCCAGTAACACCTCGGAGCGCTCGAAGAATACTGATTCAAGCCCTGGCTCCAGCAGCGCCCATGGTCTCTCAGAGGCGGACCTACCGGTGGTGACTCCACAAACGGCGGATGGCGTCTTTGGCTGATGTGGCTGTGAGGACATTGGACACGCTGATGTACGTTACTGGGTCGCGGGGTGGGCCCTGCCTGATGGCGCGGGGAGGTGGGGGGCGGCTTGCTCCTGTTGATAGTAACTGTAATGGGGGGGTGTTGTGGATTGTTGCTACTTACTTGGGAGAGGGGGGGGAAGCTTCGGATCTGACCACGATTGACGTCTCAAACAGCCTAGCCTGCTCTGGTTGATTTACGCTGCATTGCAAGGTTTGGATGGGGTTACCACGTTGGTTGTCTGTCCTGGGGAGTGGGAGTTGGGAAGGGTTGTTTGGGTGTGGCTGTGGGGGGTGGGGGGTGGGATCTGGGCGTGTCAGAGGGTTCTATGAGGGAACTTGTGAGCTGCGATGTGGACTGTCATGGGACCCGACTTAGGTTACAAATGTCTCACGTGGAATGTGAGGGGGATGCAAACCATGCATAGACGTCACAAGATTCACTCATATTTAATTCGGCGGGGCATTCATATAGCCTTCCTCCAGGAAACACATCTTTTAGCACAGGAGGGGAAAGCTTTACAGCGGAGGTGGAGGGGACAAGTCTACCACACTGATTACTCGGCCTACGCTAGGGGTGTGGGTGAGAAGTTGGCCTGATATATGATGCTCACTAGTTCTAGTGATCACCTTGTATCAGTCCAAACAACCCTTATGGTGATTGGTTGTAAGTCAACCTTATAGACCAGCTATCCTAATGATAGCATGGACAAAGCAGTCTTAGGCTAAACTCTTTTGGCATGTGAAGCCAGCTGTTTTACCACAATATAACCCCTTTAATACCAGATGAAAGGACACCACACAGGTTGTTATGAAAATAAACAATATATTTATTAATAACAAACACCTCTGAACTCTTTATGAGGTCAGAGGGCTAAGCACATGACAATCTCTTAGGAAAAATACGATAAGTTGCACAAAATTACAATGGTGCCCTAGGGGCACGACAAACCATATACTAAGTAAGTGGAATGTGAGATTCGATAGAAGGAATGGAGCTGTCCAGAGGCTAGAGGTTCGCTAGGACTACGCTACCTCACCTAAGGTAAGTAATAGGAGGCCCATGGGACGCGTGTGCAGAGTGTGAACTCACACGCGAGATGCGTAACAACGTCTATGGGCAGTACAGTTCAAGTAAAAGGTGAGTACGGACAATCCTGACTAGTTAGGACTAAAAATACTGTGGAACTGGACACTAGGACAGTTAAACTACCCTTGAGCACCGAAATGCTCTCGTTACCTCACCCACGGGCTGCGGGTGCATAGGTGTCAAAGTGTGTTGGGTTCTCGCGTTGAAGTCTATGGAGCCTGGAACAAAAGATGCTGCAGGCAACCAGGAGTGAGATGTCCTGTGCGATCCAAGGGTGGATCGTTGAAGAAGAAGACCTGAAAGCAGAGGGGACAATGTTCAAAGACTGGAGTGGAACCAGGAAGGAACCAGATGTCGTTGTCGCGATCAGGTGAAGAGTGGACGCTTGTCTCTGCAGCCACGTGGACCAGGCGGTGTCTTCGATGACCAGGATGGAGGCACGAGCTGTCCCACGCAGGCTCTCGCTGTCGGCGGTGTTGGATCCGGAATCGGCGTCAACAGGCCTTGGCAAAGGCAACCCAAGCGGTGAGTGAAAACGGCGTCTGGAGTGGACCAGGAGGGTCCGGGGTGCTCCTCTTTTGGAAGGGAGCAAGGGCCAGTCTGGAGCAACCAGACCAGCTGTGAAGGTTTCAAAGTTCATCGTCTAGGAGGCCACTAGCCAGCCGGCAAATGACCAGACAACGCGTCAAGCAGCAAACAAGCAAAAGGGCCCCGCGCAGATCTCGTGGATACTGGAGGGCTGATCTTCGGTGCAGGAGCTGCTCGGGGCTGGGGCTTCTCAGTCCCCAAAGCACTTGGTTGAGTTTACCTCGGGAGTCGTGCTGAAAGCGAAGTGCAGGTTCCTTCAAGATGGCCGGTCCCACGTGTCTCGTCGCACCCACGGATCTCAGCTGTGCTGCAGATGTGAGTTGAGGTCGGAGAGGTCTGGGAATCTGGGTCTCGTCGGGCTCTGAAGTCTGGATCCTCGAGGGAAGATGACAAAGGGAAACCGCTGGACTCTTGATGGTGCCTGCAGTTGCAGGGTGGACACTCCTTGCCCACAAGGGAGATTCTTCAGTCTTCTATGGAGCAGAACGTCGAAGTCCAGAGTTTCTTCTTGTAAAGTTGTTCAGGATAATCTAATCTGGAATGGGACCAGCTCCTACCTTTATTCTCCTAAAGGGGGCTGCACTACTGACTAGGTCCCTCCCCTGGGTGGGACCAGGAAGGGGGGTGGCTACACCCCCTCTCCTTTGTCCGTTTTTCACGCCAGAGCTGGGGCAGGGATGCCCCAGCAACTGGTTTGAACCGGTGTATGCACAGGACACCTTGTGTGCCCCGGGCATGTCTCATTCCTTTCAGGCCTGTCCTACCCAATACACAAAATCCTGTCTGGGGTGGTGCTAGCACCTCCCAAGGCATGAAACCCTTTGTCCAAGCCTCCCTCGCTGGAAGGACTCCCAGCAGCAGGAGGTCAGACTTGTGTCTGTGGTGGTGGCATCCATTTTGTGATGCCAAGGCTCGAGTTAACTTTAACCGGGGTTCACAGTTACATACATGTCGTGTCCCTCTAGAAGGGTGGAATGCTACCCCCGTCGCCAGAATTGGCGAGGGGGTAGTATTCCAATTCGTATGACACCTTACTCGACATGTTTTGATAATGTTATACCTAAGTTAGCATTTAACCGCGAGAATTATAATGCACTTAAAAGTATATGGTATAGCGTTATCATGGAACAGCTATTAGGACTTGGTTCCGCAAGCTGCAAACGGGCTCAGTTCATGCCAGAGCACCATCTCACATGATTCCAAGCACTCTGCCTTCAGGATTGATAAGGCCTTCCATAGGAGTGACTGATAGGAATATGTGTGTCCATTTTAGGGTTAGATATAGGTATACTATATCTACAGCAAAGGGTGATTACACCACCTTGCCCCAGCTTTCGTGCAGCCAGCTGTGTCTGTTTTAGATTCAGAAAAGGGGGTGGTGATGAACAGAGTGTCTGAATTAAGCAGACCACTCTTACCCAGTCCAAAGATCAGGGCTTGATCCATCACCGTTTTTTAGCTCACTGCACCATCCCAGCTCAGAACCCGGCTACATGCAAATTAGTCTGTTCCTGTCCCAGTGCATGATGGGAACAGGGCAAACCAAACTACCAAGCCAATTCTTATACTGGGAAGGAAACAAGCTTCCGGGGACCGGTTTCTGGCATTTCAGCCGTCGTCGGCCCGGCTTGCTTCAATCCTGATGGTGCAATGAGCAAGGGACTCACATCTGAGTATACCCTTCCACGCTTGTGGTGGACAAAATGATTCAGAAAAGGGGGTGGTGATGAACAGAGTGTCTGAATTAAGCAGACCACTCTTACCCAGTCCAAAGATCAGGGCTTGATCCATCACCGTTTTTTAGCTCACTGCACCATCCCAGCTCAGAACCCGGCTACATGCAAATTAGTCTGTTCCTGTCCCAGTGCATGATGGGAACAGGGCATACCAAACTACCAAGCCAATTCTTATACTGGGAAGGAAACAAGCTTCCGGGGACCGGTTTCTGGCATTTCAGCCATCGTCGGCCCGGCTTGCTTGAACCCTGATGGTGCAATGAGCAAGGGACTCACATCTGAGTATACCCTTCCACGCTTGTGGTGGACAAAATGATTCAGAAAAGGGGGTGGTGATGAACAGAGTGTCTGAATTAAGCAGACCACTCTTACCCAGTCCAAAGATCAGGGCTTGATCCATCACCGTTGGCTTGGTAGTTTGGTCTGCCCTGTTCCCATGATGCACTGGGCCAGGGACAGACTAATTTGCATATAGCCAGGTTCTGAACTGGGATGGTGCAGTGAGCTAAAAAACGGTGATGGATCAAGCCCTGATCTGTTGACTGGGTAGGAGTGTTCTGATTAACTCAGATACTCTGTCCATCACCACCCCCTTTTTGAAATTATTTTGACCACCATAAGTGTGGAAGGGTATGCTCAGACATGAGTCCCTTGCTCACTGCACCATCAGGATTCAAGCAAGCCGGGCCGAAGACGTCTGTAATGCCAGAAACCGGTCCCCGGAAGCTTGTTTCCTTTCCAGTGAAGTATTGGCTTGGTAGTTTGGTCTGCCCTGTTCCCATGATGCACTGGGCTAGGGACAGACTAATTTGCATATAGCCAGGTTCTGAACTGGGATGGTGCAGTGAGCTAAAAAACGGTGATGGATCAAGCCCTGATCTGTTGACTGGGTAGGAGTGTTCTGATTAACTCAGATACTCTGTCCATCACCACCCCCTTTTTGAAATTATTTTGGCCACCATAAGTGTGGAAGGGTATGCTCAGACATGAGTCCCTTGCTCACTGCACCATCAGGATTCAAGCAAGCTGGGCCGAAGACGGCTGTAATGCCAGAAACTAGTCCCCGGAAGCTTGTTTCCTTTCCAGTGAAGTATTGGCTTGGTAGTTTGGTCTGCCCTGTTCCCATGATGCACTGGGCCAGGGACAGACTAATTTGCATATAGCCAGGTTCTGAACTGGGATGGTGCAGTGAGCTAAAAAACGGTGATGGATCAAGCCCTGATCTGTTGACTGGGTAGGAGTGTTCTGATTAACTCAGATACTCTGTCCATCACCACCCCCTTTTTGAAATTATTTTGGCCACCATAAGTGTGGAAGGGTATGCTCAGACATGAGTCCCTTGCTCACTGCACCATCAGGATCCAAGCAAGCCGGGCCGAAGACGGCTGTAATGCCAGAAACCGGTCCCCGGAAGCTTGTTTCCTTTCCAGTGAAGTATTGGCTTGGTAGTTTGGTCTGCCCTGTTCCCATGATGCACTGGGCCAGGGACAGACTAATTTGCATATAGCCAGGTTCTGAACTGGGATGGTGCAGTGAGCTAAAAAACGGTGATGGATCAAGCCCTGATCTGTTGACTGGGTAGGAGTGTTCTGATTAACTCAGATACTCTGTCCATCACCACCCCCTTTTTGAAATTATTTTGGCCACCATAAGTGTGGAAGGGTATG
This sequence comes from Lissotriton helveticus, assembly GCF_964261635.1. Lineage (NCBI taxonomy): Eukaryota > Metazoa > Chordata > Amphibia > Caudata > Salamandridae > Lissotriton > Lissotriton helveticus. The sequence goes on along the minus strand of NC_136068.1, from coordinate 509,783,313 downwards.
CTCAGACATGAGTCCCTTGCTCACTGCACCATCAGGATTCAAGCAAGCCGGGCCGAAGACGGCTGTAATGCCAGAAACCGGTCCCCGGAAGCTTGTTTCCTTTCCAGTGAAGTATTGGCTTGGTAGTTTGGTCTGCCCTGTTCCCATGATGCACTGGGCCAGGGACAGACTAATTTGCATATAGCCAGGTTCTGAACTGGGATGGTGCAGTGAGCTAAAAAACGGTGATGGATCAAGCCCTGATCTGTTGACTGGGTAGGAGTGTTCTGATTAACTCAGATACTCTGTCCATCACCACCCCCTTTTTGAAAGTGTCTGTTTTAGATGGCCAGCCAGGGGTGGCATAATACATGCTTCAGCCCCTGGTAGGCCCTGGGTACACCTATGCCCTGGATACCTAAGGTATACTGTACAGGGACTGATAAGGTGGCCCAGTACCAATTGGTAAATGCACCTAAGGTACATGGTTGTCAATTTAGAGAGAGAACAGCTAGGCTGTGGGTCTGATTAGCAGGCCCACAGCCAGGGAAAGTCGTAAACCAGTGAAGCAAAAAGCAAAAGTCTGGGGTGACCATAGGATTGCAGACCCCACTCTCCTATAGGGTGGTCATTTGGATAAGGGCGGGGGTTCCCTTTCAATGCATACAACAGCTTATTGACCCGGAGGGGAGGTAAGCAATGCTGAGGGGGAAACTGGGCGGGAGGGACCTAACGTTGGGTTGTCTATATGCCCCGAACGTAGAACAACCTGCCTTCTTCTCATCCTTGTCCCGCACACTGGCCCCGTTTTTAGTGGGACCAGTGCTCCTTGGGGAGGACTTTAATTGTGTAACTGACACTACACTGGACCGCTCACATCCCTCCTTACCAAATGCACCGGCGAGAAAACTAGCGCTTGCGCGCTCTGACTGGCAACGTCAATGGGGGCTAATTGACTCATGGAGAGCTGGCCACCCATTGGACAGGGATTATTCCTTCTTTTCCTCCCTACACGAACTCCATGTCCGCATAGACGCCTTCGTATGTTCCCCGGAAGTGCATGACGAGTTGTGCCACAGTGAATACCTTACGCGCACGATCTCCGACCATAACCCGCTGCTGGTGCAGATGCGATGGTCGCAGCGTCGCCCACGCATCCCCACCTGGAAACTGCGTCCTGAGACGCTCAACGATCAAGTCTTCCGGACCACGATAGCCTCGAGTATAGAGTCATATTTTCAGATCAATACGGGGACTGCGGGATCGGCCACCGTTGAATAGGACGCCTTCAAACAGTGGTGCGGGGGCGTTGCATTGCGACGGTATCAGGGGTGCGGAAGACCTTACTTAGTGAAATTCGCCGAGAGGACGAGAAGCTGCGATCACTGGAGTGAGAACGACCTGAGGGACCGGATACTCATGAGGCCCTACTCGAGGCAAGGGAATCAGCAGCGGCGACGGTAGAACGTCTCAGGTGCTTTGACTACAAATCCTACCTCACGCGCGCCCATTCGGAACGGGATAAGACCGGGGCTCTATTGGCCTGGCTGGCCAATCTGGCTGGCCGCGGCTCGGTCATGCTCGAACTCAGAGATCACGCGGGTCAGGCGCGTTTCGACCAACAGGGAATTAATTAGCTATTTTATGACTATTACACAGAGCTATACCGTAGTCGGGTCCTCCCATCGGAGGATGAGTTTCAGAGATTCCTAGAGGGCTTGGGTTTGCCGGAGCTGCACGAAGAGGAAGCAAAACCTCTGGGAGATAAAATTGAGGTGAGGGAGGTGAGAGTCGCCATTAAGAGTATGGCACGGAATAAAACGCCTGGCTCCGACGGTCTCCCGACGGAGTTCTATCACACCTATGTAGACCTCCTGGCGCCCCGGCTGGCGTGGCTCTACAATGAGGCTAAACGGCTAGGTGGCTTGCCGAAGACCACTGGTGAGGCGCTAATTGTCCCACTACTGAAGCCTGGCAAACAACCTTGGGACAGATCGGCATATCACCCGCAGTCCATGCTAAACCTAGACTACAAAATATTGAGCAAAATCTTGGCGACGCGTCTACTTCCCCACATGTCCACACTGATCCACGTGGACCAATCTGGCTTTATCCCGACCCGCAACACCGCGCTTAATATACGACGGCTCCTCCAGGTTCTGGAGGCTGACACCTACGATGTGGACGAGGCAGCGGTGTTTGCAATTGACATGGTCGATAGTCTGGAATGGCCCTAGCTTTTCCATATTATGCGCGCAATGGGACTAGGCGAGGGTTTCGTGGATTGGACGGCACTTTTGTACCGGAACGCTACGGCTAGGGTCAGAACAGGAGGTGTAATATCTGAGGCTTGCACCGTCGGAAGGGGCACCCGTCAGGGGTGCCCCCTCTCCCCCCTATTGTTTGCCATAGCGATCGAACCTTTGGCGGCGCGAGCCCGGTTGGGGCAGGCATATCAGGGGTTGGACGTATACGGGCGGGTGCACCATATCGCTTTATACGCTGATGACCTCCTGCTGTTTTTGGCGGACTCTGCTGCCTCCCTGCGAGGAGCTAAATCCCTCCTCAAGTCACTAAGCATGGTGTCGGGCCTCAGAGTGAACTGGGCGAAATCTTACCTGTTCCCGACTCGTGCGCGTAGAACATGCCCGCACACTACGGAAGGGGTGGCCTGGGAGGAGAGGAGTCTTCGCGACCTGGGTACTTCGATTTACCACAATAGCATCGACATTCTAGAGGGCAACATTGGATTGGCGATCAGGCTCACTAAAACGAATCTCGCGTTCTGGGGTACGCTCCCGCTGTCTCTAGTGGGGAGGGTGGCGCTCCTCAAGATGGTGACGCTACCGAGATTGCTCTATTTTTTCCGAACCTTACCGATCTGGATCCCGGCGAGTTACTTCCGGCGTCTACGGACCATGGTGATTGACTTTCTGTGGGGTTTGGGCATACGCAGAGTGGCACACACCACGCTCCTATGACCTCGGGGTGAGTGGGGTCTTGCGGTACCGGATTACGAATTATATTACCTGGCGGCCCAGTTTCAATGGTTGACACAATGGGTGGCGAGAGCCACGAGGGAAGAGGACGGGTCTGGTGAACCGGCAGGCCCGGTTCAGGTGGTGTCCCGGATCGTCCTGGGCCTCCCGATGGGAGATCTCCATCTCACCCAAGAGTTCTCGACGGTTCGGAAGTGTTGGAACAGGTATTTGCGGAGGGGACGTATTGCGGTTCCATACGCACCTGAGATCCCGCTCAGGCTGTGCAGAGCGCTCCCGCACGGGGGCACGTGGCACCGGTTGGAAGACTAAGAACATCAAGGTCTAGTGACCGTTGGAGATCTGTTTGAGAACGGTGTGCTGATGCCTTTCGATCTCTTGAGGGATCGCTTTGCGCTTCCGGGGGGGATTTCCTCCTTCATGCGGCGCTGTCAGTGGCGATCTGTAGGCATTGGAGGTCGGGTATGACGGAACCGCCACTGTCCATGGGCTGTCAGTACGTGATGGAGGCCGCTGGGACGGTTAAGGCCATTACATGCCTCTATAGGCGCATGACTATGGAAGTTTTAACCCCGCTAATGGCTCTGAAGGCGAAATGGGAGGCAGATTTAATGACGGAGATTCCTGAGACGGCGTGGCCTGGTATAGTAGAGCGGGCCTGGAAAGGGACGCGCAACGCGAGGTTTCAACTGGTGCATTTTTACATCCTGCACAGAGCATACCTTACCCCTTACCCCTGACAAATTACATAAGTACTTCCCATCACACTCGGCGGCCTGTCCACGCTGCCCGGCAGAGGTGGCCGATTTCCAACACATGTTCTGGTCCTGCCCGGCACGGGGATCCTTCTGGCAGGGGGTAGTGGAGAGCCTGCGAGAGGTCACTGAGAGGGATTTACAACCCACAATGGCGCACTGCGTACTCCACTGGTTCCCACATACATCAAAGAACAAAATCACTAGTAAGTTCCTCGACCTGGGTCTGCTCTTAGCGAAACGAGCCATAACATCCCAATGGAAGGCGAATAGGGGTCCTACGGTAGAGAGGTGGAGAACAGAGCTCAGTAAATGGGCCCGCTGTGAGGGGGAGGTTCGACTACTGATGGCACTTAGAGCGGGAACTGATACTGCTCTGAAGCGGGCCCAGGCATGGGAGCGATTGGTTCTGGACCTCACGCTCTCGGACCCCTGCGCGTAGCCCTGCACCTTCATTACCTTAGCCTGGGTTTGGGGTCGGCCGGGTCCTTTCCCTTGGATTGCCCCACACCCCACGTGATGACTGCAATCCCCTGTTGATCAATCCTGATAACCGGTCTCGGACCTGCGCTACTCGTGCGGGATTCTGGCTTACTCCTGTGGAACTCTGACACGCCTGGGAGGGGGGCGGGGGTAGGGGGAAGAGTGAGGGGGGTAGGAGGTATGGGGGCTGGAGATGGGATGTTTTGGGGGGGAATATTTATATAGTTTTGTTAGAAGCTCATCGGACAGGGAGCAAGAGAATCGAGAAGGAAGAAAAGCAGCTTTGGGTACTGGTTACGGTTCAGCCGTATTGGAACATTTCTACACCTATCAGATATTAGTGCTCCACTGTATGATGCCACTCGACCTCCGGGGTGTGAGCTGAATGGCCGTGTACAACTTCATTCTGGAGCCTGTGTTATAAGGTGATGAGTAACTGAACTGATTATCGAAATGTTTGTACAAATTTGGAAGCTGCAATAAAAATATATTTACAAAAAAATGGCTGGGATAGGAAATCCCAGCTCTGAGCTAGACGACCTGATGCAACATGATTCAATGATAATCTGTCTACTGGAAACATGGTGTTGCGCATATTTTAAATTTGGGAATTTCTTTGTATTCTGCTGTGCAGCAAAATACACAGTAAAGGGTCACACGTAAGCTGTGGTTTAGCTATTTTACTTAGTTGCAGGATAAATTGTAAGCCCCTGGTTTTCTCCCATCCGTCTAATATCTGCATGGCCATAAAACTTAAGCAGGGAAATAGGAGGCTTGATCAGCACCTGTCCCTGTTACTGGTAAATGTATATTCCTCCTAGGAGGGTGTCTGATTCTCTGGTTAAATCGATTTTCTTGTTTTTCCACAAAATTAGTATTTCAGAATAATGCACAATGATATTTGTGGTGGGACATTTTAATTAAAAAATCACTACTGTTCCTCCCTGGCTTACCGTAACCAGGAAAACGAGGCTGTATGGACCACCCCATAGCAAATGTTGGCCAACAATATTCGGTCAGATAAGCGAGGATAGAATTTTATGCACTGTTTGAGAATTAATCATTTTGTTATTTTAAATGGGAAATTCCCAGAGGATTCCCCAGCCCAGTCTTTCTTACTTTCCACGCCTCTCGGGGTAGTCACTTATTGATTATATGGTAGTATCTTACCATCTTTTTGGCGCCAGCTCCCAATTTTACTTGAGTGACCATAGAATTTTATCAGTGGAAGTCAGCTTGGAGCTCAAGTCTTTGGACCCTTGGAATTCTAGAGACGATAGTATTACGCATAATGAAACAATGGGCACACTTTTTGGTAGAGTAAACGCATTTTATGCCTACGGAAGCTGGTTGAAAATGTGAGCTGTGGTCTAGACAGGAAAATCCAATTTCCTGGTTTGAAAAAAACCTTCTCTTATTCAGAAGCTGCAGAAGGAAAAATCAGGCCCAGAGGAACTAAGCAACCTGCCGTTAGTTCAGGGGCATTGAGAAAATTATAACATGAGATAAATGCCCTAGAAAGGGAAGAATTTGAGCAATCTTCTTTGATTAGACAAAGGGAAATTAGCAGAATAAAGCAGATAACAAAAGAGAATCCAGGTATCCGAATGCAGAACGTTGGGAGGACTCAAACTGGATAAAACTAAGAGAGGTCGCTCAGTCTGGTGACCTATGCAAATACTGGGCCCAAATAGCTAAATATTGTGACAGTAGAGTTAAGTCAAAAGTCATTTTAACATCTGATGCAGAATGGACCAAATAGAGAGCTTCATTAAAGGGGCAAGGTATTCAGGTGCGATGGGCCCTGATTATTTTCCAATAGCTGTTAACAAACAAGATAGGTCCGCATGGGCTCAATTCCTTTGTCCGGTATTCTCTTACTGCTATACATATACATACATATACATGTACATATCGGATTACCCAATCTTCTTGGACAAGAAGCTATGCTGATGATCATTTAAAAAAAATATATAGCAAAAAGTCAAAGTATGAGTTTTAGATATCAGGGGTGTAGAGGAAAATATGCACTGGTTCCTGGTGAAAGGCAAAATTGATGTTGTGTAATTGTACCCAAGGAGAATTTTTACAAGCAGTTGTTCAAACAGTGATCATATTGACCAATGCCAAAGCAAGGCAAAATCTCAGGCATGCACAATTGGTAGATTCTACATGTTGCGGACAAAGACACTTTTCACAAGTTTTGCCAGTATATAAAGTTAAAATCCCGCCTGTATTGAGTTATGAACTAGTGGATGAACAGCTGTGGATTTATTTTGAGAAGGCTGAAGGACGTATTTGGCGCCAGATCTATAATCTGAATAGAGCAGCCCCCATAGCAGCGATCAGGCTTGAATTTAGGCTCCTTTTAAATCAACCTAAGTGTGTTAAACGGCTGCATGTTTGAGATGGAGTAAGGCCCTACTGAACAGTGAGGAAAACCCTTTACGGGCAACACCGAGGAAGGAAATATTTTCAAGCCTGAAGGGGTAAAGCATTGTTTTTGGGAATCATGTGAAAGCTGCACTTTTATTTAACATTGGGCTTAGTCGCAAAGGCTCCTTACCAAACAAAGCTTTGAAAGTGCTAATTAAAAAGACCATTCATGAAGTCAGTCATAAAAGTGATACTGCCTTGTGCATGGGTCATTCCGGCAATGATGTAATATCTGGGAGTAGTATTTATAAACAACCTCAACCGTATGTTGTATGGAACCTCCCTCACGGAGTGCGCAGAGCTATCCTGCTGTTAAGGATGAATCAGCTGTCCCTACGAATTATAACAGAAGCATGGGAGGGACTAGCCAGGCAGGACAGACTCCGCCACCTATGTGGAAGCTGGGTACAGGATTTAAATCTTTTCCTATTTGTCTGTCCCCTATTACAACCATTACAATGTCGTTTGCTGCAGCCATTGTATTTAAAATATAACAACGCCACAGCAGAGGAGGCCCGAAACTTCTTTTTGACACCCCCCCGAACAAGTGTGTTTTAAAACTTTTATCTTTTTTAAACAGTTTTTAAATATATTTTAGATAAGAACTGCTGTGAAGAAGTAGGCTGTGGTCTGCTGGAGAGGGTTCCTGGTGGACAATATTCACAGCATATTATAATTTGAATTACAGGGTTCTCGTATTATATATTTGATGATGTTATGGTACAATGTGAATTACATCTCACCAGTTAGTTGGCTCCATAAAGGATCAAAGGATTAATGGAATTGGTATATCACTTACGCACTTGCACATTTTGATACCATGTATGCTGCTACATAAACTGCATTGTATAATGAATGCACTTTGCAACTCTTGTTGTATTTTACCCCTGGTGTCCGTCTGAGTTCGATTTATTAATACATTTAAAATAAATTCTTGCAGGATGTTTTCGCATTTACACTTTCAATTATCTTGTGCGCACTCATGTATTTAGTATATATAATAAAAACTGTAGCCGTTAGGTCTCTGTATATACTTCATACTTTTATTATATATAGAATTTTAGGTTGCTGTATATTGAAGTTAACATTTATAAAGTATGTAAGGGTAAAGCTTGGCTCAAACTGTAATCAGTATTCCATCACAAAGTTGAAACTGGTCTATTATCTGCATACTTGCACATTTAGTTGTAGCATGCTGCTAGTATCTTGCATTGCTCAACAAAATGGATGAATTTCTGGTTTTAAATGCATTTTAATATGTTACTGTTACTATAGCTCTGGATGATGTGTAAAATCAGAGCATTTTTGTATAGATATATATATATATTATTATATGGAACTCTTAGGAGCTCCAAATCATAATTTATTAAAGTGAACCTTTCTCTTCTTCAGTGTCTGAAACAAAGAATCATCCATTGTGATGTCACTGGAGCAACAAAGCAGTAGCAGCAGTGCATACATATCAGTTTTCCATTCATTTTTTACATGCCTTTCAGGTGAGCAAGATAAGAACAACATCAGCTGGACAAGGTGCAGTGAAATCTCTAGAAAGGGGAACTTATTAAGGTGGCTGACTTCATAGCCAGCCATGAATACCAGAGAAGGGTAGGGTTGGTGAGGAATCCGCAGAAGGATAAGAGTATTCACAGGAAAGTACATTTCCAAACACGAGTAAATTTTTCTTCTGATAGATAATTCTAGCTGCAGATTTCTCATCTTTTAAATACATTTTCCCCAAACTATATCCAACTAGGAGGTGGATTGAATGGATGGTTAAACTAAGAAATCTTGAAGAACAGAATGTGTGATGTGGCCTTCCCTCTGAAGCTTCAAGTCTAAACAGTAATGCTTTAGAAAAGAGTGGATGGAAGTTTAAGTTGTTGCTATGCAGATCTCTGCAATGAGAACCCCTTGTAGTGCTGAAGTAGAAGATTTAGCTCTAGTGGCGAAAACCATTATGCCCTCTGAAGGTTCTTTATGAGCCAAATCATGGCATATCTTAATGCAAGTTAATGCATAACATTATCCACCTTGACAATGTCCTGTCTGGATGGCTTTCCCTGTTAATTGAAAAGTATTTTGTATGGCCAATATAAAAATAAATAGCTCTGTGGGATCCAACCTATGAAGCTTCTCTTCTTCAGGGGTTTGAAATTTAATGAAATATCTACTTGTCCATGGAGCAGGTTGCTTTATACATCTACTTGGCTTGACACAAAATCCACGTGTCCCTTTTGTGCCATGTAATGCGGCGAAAAATTATAGCAGCAATCTCATTATATAAGAGCTCTGGTAATAGCCTCTTTGATTATGCCTGGGCTCATACCATAGTAGGGTTTGAATATTAGCAATTCTCTTATGTTGCCACTTTCATGCAGATCTACATACTGGTGCTGAAGGTACTGGTAAGCAATAGTTCCAGGGTTGGAATGCCCTTTTAAGTCTGTGAAAACTTACTATTGTGCATATTTTAAGGCTTTTCAACAACTCTTCTATAATATTTCCCATACTGAGAAAGGTTGGAAATTTACTCCTGACAATGGCAGACGTAAAACTTCTTCCAGGGTTGGGATAAAAGTGGTTGGAGGAAAAGTGAACTTGCAAACAATCAGATTTTCGCATGAGCAAATCTATATATCAATAGTTGTTCACGCTAAAATGCAGTTCACAAATATTTTCTAGTAGTACTATTTCTTGGCCTACTTCTGTAAATTCTTGTAAATTCACAAAAGCAGTATATCTGTACTTTAACGCAAGGCCATATACCATGGGTGTACTTTTGAGACTTTCTTTAATAATTCGGCCCCAAATTAGGTCTTGGATTAACTATGATCTTTTGTGTTTAGAAAAATTCTCTCTCTCTCTCTCTCTCTCTCTCTCTCTCTCTCTCTCTCTCTCTCTCTCGACTGGGTTCACTGTGAGTGACAGCATTCTGCTCTCTCACAAAGAGCATATCAGCACACAAAGTAGTTTTGTTCAGTGCCATGAACTACAGTGGCAATGTGTGCTTTTTGAGACTAAAACAATTTTTGCTTTTGCCAATGTTTGTTATAATGGTGAGGGCCCAGCAGCTCCCACACCAATAAGGGTTGACACTGATTTTCCATTATGAATATTTTTGGGAAATACTAGCATACATCAACACATTACTAAATGATGCTGCAAAGAAATTGTACCTACAATCTTACAGTATTTTAGCAAAACATTTTTTCCAACTTGCATTTTTTGTGAACATTTTCTTAAAAAAAACAAAGACTCATTAATCTTGCTTTCAAGCTTCTGCAAATATTTGCATCTAATCAGAGCATTCTGGGACCAATATACATAGTCTTGTATTGCTAAACTTTGAAAACTTGTGTACACATGTTTATACTGGAATCACTGTTAGTGCAGTTGGAGCTTACAAAATGTACTTAGAGCACTCACCCTTATAATAAAGGCTTTGCATTAATGAACCATAAATACAAGGTTGAACAGCATTAAGACAAGGACACACATATTACTTTTACTGCTATGCCTGTCACTAATACATAACTTGGCACAGTAAACTGGCACCCCATAGGGTTTGTACTGTAGGGGATTGGGCCTACTTGTCCCATGGACAAAATATACATGAAAACTTGTTGCCCTTGACCCCAAACAATATGTTCTGGGCATCACGCTATAGGAATTCCACATCCCTGCTTTTCTTTAGTAGGATATGGAGGAGAAAAGAATTCAGGTAATGTTAGATCCTGTTACATCTGGAAGGGCGTGACAATTTCAGTCAGCAAAGCAGCCCTGTTTCTTAGATGCAGCTTGTTGGAATAGAATGTAGCGAAAGCAGTCTTGACACTTAGCGCCTGCAACTCACTTACAGTGCTTGCTGATATAACAGCTAACAGAACAATAGTCTTAAGAGTAAACAGCTACAATTTACAACTGTGCAAGGGTTTGAACTGGGAGCATATTAAAAAAGTAAGAACCAGATTAAGATCACATTGTGGCATTATGAAAGGGGTAGGCAGAAACATGTTGGTTGTGCTCTTTAGAAACCTCATAACCATTGGTGATTTGAAGAGGGACGGTTGGTCCAGGACACTGAGAAAGGCCGATAAGGCAGACAATTAGCCTTTAATTGTGTCCACCATGCAACCCTGGTGGACCAAAGACACAGCAAAGAGAAAGATGTAAAGTAAATGGGCTTTAGGAGAGTTTACTTAGTTGACTGAACAACATATGATAAACATACCCCACCTCACAGAAAAAAAAGTTACTCCTCTTGGGGAACCCTCTTCCTAGTAGACACTGTACCTAACCACAGATTCCTCACTTTTGAATATTCCCCAAGCTTCAGACAGGACACAGAAACTTTTGAGTAGTACTTCTGATTGCCAATTTGTGCCACAATATGGCCCCTCACTTATGCCAATCCACTCCGAAATGACATGCGGGGCCTAAATAGACTCTACTACCAAGTACTGATTTCAGTTGCTTCTGAGGCTGCCCACGCAGAGCCCCAACAGCAAATTGGCTTTGACTAGTGGGTAGATTCCCATACATAGGAGCTTATTAATGAATAGAGGCAAATTCACAAAAGAGGGAGGATGGCAGGGTGGCTGAGGAATCAGCGGTTAGATAGAATCTCTACCGGAAAAGCATTGCCTAAAGTAGGTATCTTCTTCTCATAAAGGCTTCTAACTGCAGATTCTTCACCTTTTGAAAAAATAGCAGAGAACCATCTATTAGGAGGTGGATCTGTGAATTGGCTCAAACCAAAAAATCCTATAGGACTATGTGAGTGAAATGTTCTTCTCGGTGAGCCCGGCTGTCAGACAGCTGTGCTTAACAAATGTATGGAGCGACGCCAATTTAGCAGCCTGGCAGATGTCCAGGACAGTAACTCTACATACCAATGCAGTGCTAGCAGCTTTGACCGATCTGGAATGGGATTGAAGATCTTCAGGAGGCTGATTTTTGGCCAAAGCATAGCAGCTCTTGATGCAAAGTAAAATCGGTAAAATAGCTGATCATCCAACAAGTGTTCTTTGGACAATTAATTAAAAAAATATTGATGGTGTTCAACTAGTGTCGATCAATCTCCATGCAAGAAGGTGGAGATATTAAAGGCCCTAGTGAGAATCCTGCCATGCTGATTCGACAGCAAGCCCGCCAGAGGGGCAGCCTGATCAGAGAACCAATGCACAATCTCAGGAGTTCTTGATACTATACTCTCCATGCCCAATCTGGGTGCAATAGGATAACTTGGACCTGGACATTTCTGATCTTCTTAAGAACTCAGGGCAAGAGTGGTATCAGCTGGAAAGCATACAGGAATCCCGAGTTCCACTCATGGTGGGGTGGTGCTCAGTAAGAAAAGAACTTTCCTCAGTGCACCTAGGTGACGCCTACGTATCTGTTGTGGACGTTACTTCTGGCGTGGGTGATGGTACACGCAGAGCCAAACAACGCCACCCACCGGCGCACAGGGGTACTGCTCATGAAAAATCTTCCAGATCTAGTCTGACACCTGGGAAATTCAAAGGCAAGGAATCTGAGGCTTGAAGTCTCTATCAGATAATATGCATTAATGGACTTCAGAGTCATACTCCCTGCCGAGAACATCTTATTCCTCCAAGCTTCTAGTCTTTTTCACTCTAAATCTGAGGGTCAGCTGTAAAGTGTCCCACTGATTGACCTGATTAGTAGTATGCCTGGAGGACAAGACTTTCAGTTGATGGTTGGATTGACAAGAAGGATGAGTCACCTGGAGCCAGTCAATAACGCTGCACCACTATCCTGTTGACTGCAGGGGTGAAGATGATATCCCAGCCAGCCAAGATGTAATCCAAAAGGGCAACATTCAAAGGCAACAGGGGTTCCACCTTTAAGAACTTGGGACTTAAGTTCAGTCATTTAGCTGTAAGCCTAAGACTTCAGCAGCATTCTTCATCACCATATGTAACAACATCACTTTAAGTGTGGGTGGTTCAATGGGAATTTTCCTATACAATTCAGGGGAAGTGTCAGGCCCCTAGCTTGAAAGGTCTTGTAATGCTTTTCCTTGGTCACCATCATCATCCCCACAAGAATAAGGGTCTAGAGCTTCTGAATTTGTGCCAAATAGGTCATAAATAATACGTCTGTATTCCTCCTCCTCTACCAACCTTTGGGCCTCTCTTCGCATCCTGTTCTGTGGCACGATTTCGGGGTCTGATGCCAGTGGCAGAGGTGGCATCATTCAAGAGACTATCTGATGACACATTGAGTAGCAAAGTGCGGGGACAAACAAGTGAGGAGTCAGCGTAGGACCAGGTGGAACGGAATTGAGCTGTGCCAGCCACATAGGCAGGGACAGTGGGAGGTCGAAGGAGACATGGGACCCAAAGGCACGTTGGATGGCCCCAATGCTTTGCAAAGATTGAGTGCATGGCATTCATAAAGCTTCTCAAATACTTTGAGGATTTGGATACTTCTTAACCCTGAAATTGTGGAGTTCGTCACAAAGGTAGTGGCAATACAGCAAAGGTCTAAGCGTACTTGTGCTTCCTGGTACCAACCTTGGCTTCAAGTATTGCTTTGGTATTGACATGTGGTATGTCACAGACAAAACAAGTTTGTGTTTCTGTACCACACCTGAGACTTACCTCCTGTTCTGGAAACCTTCAAATATATATATTTTTACATGTTCAGTAGATGCCTCTGACGGACTGATTTAAATTACAGTTGTAATCCACTAAGGTGATAGAATACACTACTCCATAGCCCTCATGGAGTACCTGTCCTCCACATTTAAAGATGTCCGCCAGCCCTACAAACATCGCTAAAAATTGACAAGGACCACCTTCATAGCGGTTCCTGCCAATGTGCTAACAAGTTTCTACTTTCTTCCGAACAATATTTGTGTTTTAAAAATAAAAAACTCATGACCCCACACCTTTAGAGTTTTCTCCCATGGTGTTGGAGTCATTTTACAGTTTTCACTGTCCATTTCTATTAGGTTCTGTTGGATCATCAGAGATCTATTTCGGCAACAGTGCCAAAGTAGGCTTTGTTAAGATACTGAAAGTCCACACACAGTAACTCAGGTGGAGGCACCAAGGGCTTGGCAAAGAGGGTAAAACATCACAGTTGCATCAGAGTACCCGCTCCACCAAACTCTAAATCAGGCCCGAGTCTTGTGGAGGATTTAAACTTATTCCATCACAATAAGGGATAAGTTGTGGCTGTAGGTAAGCTTGTTACAAGAAAACGTTCACAGTGGTTCTACTTACAGGCCTGTTGTTTACACCATTAAATCCACCCCTCTTTTGTGGCAGGCTTGATATGTGTAAGGATGAAAATCGCTGATAATTTCTGAAGTTGAGCCATTTTTCACATTTTAACTGTGTCCCTCTTCGTTCCACTGTCTTTTTGCTTTTTGGCAAGCTTGATGGGTTCCTGAAACATATGAACCCTTCAAAGAGCAAATTGGCATTCTGAGGCTCCACACAATTTCAAGGGGGTAGACAGCCCCTAACACCTCAGTCAGACTCTCCCTAAATCCTCCCTTGGCAGATATACATATTTACTAACTTCACCAAAGAAGGAGGCTTGAGGCTTAGAGGAATAGATCTCTGTTTATTTTTTCTTGAGGTCAAAGACTCTTAAAACATAAAGTTCAGAGGAACACTAAAATTGCATTCAATTAATTATTTATTTTTAAGAATGGAAGTCTGCCATCTGCTGCTTGCCAATGGAGGGCTTTTAATTTGTTCACCAATGCAGGTTCTAACAACCTACATACTATGACTTTCTTCACATTTCAAAATGACAATCAGATGTGTGATATTAACTGCGTCCCAGTAAATTAATCCACTATTTCTCCCCCCAACCTATGCCTACTCAGGGGCATAAACGTCAAACAAAATATCTCAGAATGGACAACACAGTGCAGAACTCAGTTTAATGGACAATGATCATACAAATCTGCTTAAAGCTGCCAGCTTACTGAAAACCATAAACTGCGCCCATCTCTTTCACCCTTCTCCATCCATCATTCTACCAAGCCCTGGGTACTATAATATGATAAACCTACCTCCATGGTCCTAGCGCACAACATATCAACACTTGACTCACAGGATTAACATAAAGTACATGGCGTAGCGTGCTATCCATTAGGGCATGCACTCCAGCGTCCCACTTAGGGATAGTAAGTGCTATATAAATGTTCCAATACAATACATAACAATTACTGGTGATATACTGGAAAGCTTTTACATGTCCTGAGCAAGGAGCCGGGGGAGGGGCCTATTCTGATTCTGAGTAAAACAAGCATAGTGCAAATTATTACAAGACGTACAAGTGCACGAGAGTGCAAACTGTGGAACCTTTCAGGATTTCTATGTCAGAGAGTGAAATATGAAGCACTAAACTAGAATATAGAATGCTCCACCTCACTGCAGTGCAGGAATGTGGAGTATCTACTGGAACATAGAGAAATAGCTTGTGAAGTAAGGTACTGCACTTGAAATCAGAGCACTGCTGTGGCATCTTAGATCCTGCATGGAAGAAAAAGTTACTTACTGTAGGAGAGCAGGGTCTGCTTTCCTATGGTCGCCCCATTTTTTGCTTTTTGCTTCACTGGTTTTCGACTTAATGTGGCTGTGGGCCTGCTAATCAGACCCACAGCCCTGCTGTTCTCTCTCTAAATTTCATACCATGTACTTTAGGTACATCACCAATTGGGATTTGGGTCACTCTTGTGAGTCCCTGTACAGTGTACTATAGGGTACCGAGGGCATAGGTGCACCCAAGGCCTACCAGGGGCTGCAGCATATCTTTTGCCACCCCTGGCTGGCCATCCAAACTGACAAAACTGGCTGATCTCTCAGCTGGGGCAAGGTCGTGTAATCACCCCTTGCTTAGATATAGTATACCTATGTCTAACCTTATATCTAGACACAAATACACCTATAAGTCACTCCTATGGCAGGCCTTAACAATCCTGGAGGCAGAGTGCTTGGTTTTATGTGAGATGGTGCTCTAGCATGAGCTGAGCCTGTCTGAAACTTTCGGAACCATGTCCTTATAGCTGTTCTAGGATATTGCCATACCATATACTCTTAAGTGCATTATGAACCTCGCGGTTAAAAGCTAACTCTGGTTTGGCTTTATCAAAACATGTCGTGTAAGGTGTCATACACTTTGGAATACTACCCCCTCGCCAGTTCTGGTGACGGGGGTAGCATTCCATCCTTCTAGAGGGAGAAGACATGTTACTTCCATTAATCCCGGTTACAGTTAACCAGAGCCGGGGGGGCGGGGGGGGGCGTGGCCAAGCAGCATGGCCGACAGGACGTGAGCTCCACCAGCTCCGTCCCGAGGACCCGTTTATCCTGCGAAAAGATCCTGCCTGGGCTGTCTATTCGAGAGAAGATGTGCCGGAAGCTTCCCTAAGACGGACGAGACCCCCACACTGGAGGGGCGACTCATGAAACCCCCGCAAACAACGCTGGTGACCCTGTCGGCGATCTGAACGCTCCAAACCGAGCTCCGCGAGGCCGTGGTCTGGGCCTGCAGAGGAGTGTGGCGGTGCGGGTGACCCGCCTGGACGAGGCATCTCATTGATCCGGGGCTAAGCACGTCCTCGACGGGCCTCCCTTTGCCAGGGACTGCGCCTGCTGAACATCGAGGAGCGACTGGCGGCTACCGTGAGGCCTCGGAGATCCGCGCTGGCCCGTGAAGGCGCCCGCCCCTCCCCCTGATGACTTGCTGAAGCGGAGCCTCGGATCGGGGAGCGTTGCCCCTGGTGAGTGCCTGACTGATTCCTTGGATCCTGGGGGACCCACAGAGGGCCGAGACGGGCAGCGGTGCTGCGATCCGGAGGACACATCTGCCCTCGCCGGAGGCGGTGGCCGCTAGAAGCCGATCCGAGACTGCGAGTTGCCGGGCGGCTTAGCTAGGCTGGTCCGACTTGCCTCCGTGTGAAGAGGTCGCGGCGCCCCCCCCCGAGACAATTGACTACAGCGGACCTTCCGCTGGGGGGCCGCTGTGGCTGTGGGACCTGTGGCAGTCCGCGGTGCTGCGCTTCAGGGGACACCAGTGGATTGGCGCCCCTCCCCCACTCGCCCGCCATCTTGTCCGGGTGCCGAGGCGCTTTCTTTCCCACGCCGTAGCAACATACAGCCTGGACGACCCCTGACCCACATTGCGCTGTAGTCGTGCGCTTATCTGCAGGGGCGCCCTTGGTACCTTGGGGGACGTGCTGCTGACTCTTGGAGGTGGGGGGTGCCACTCTGGGCGCCCTGGTTGGCGGGGGAGCCTGCTTGCCTACATCGGCCGGACCACCCGAGATCCCACCGCCTGACCCGATGGGTGCGCTGTGGGCTGCTGGACGCCGGTTCATTCGTCACCGTTGCGGTACCGGACTCCTGCCTCTATAAGTACATCTACATCGAGAGAAGGGGACTGCCTCTCCGCCTTTGCTTGCCCCAACTAGTCCCCTGCTTGGGTTGGACGCCTTTCCGGATCGCAGTTGCCTGAGGCTGCCTAGTGCACTGCCATTTCACCTGCTATTCCTGTCTTTGGACCGCCCTTGCGCTCCATACATTGCCAGTGGTGTCTGGGGGTACCCCCTGGAACATATTGGGAGGGTGCACGTTCTACCCCTCCCGAGGGCGACCCGCAAGGATAGGTCCTCAAAGTCCTCCCAACCCAACACCATAGTGCAGTATACTACTCCACGTCTGCCCTCACAGAGGATTACACGGCAGACGGGTCCGGAGGACGGTGGGGATGGTCCACTGTAGCCATTCCGAGCGGAGATCTTGAAGGCTATTCAGGGATCCCATTCTGCCTTGGAGAGGCAGATAGAGACTGTATCCATAGATGTTAATCTGCTCCGGACGGATCTCCGTAAGGTGGCGGACAAAGTTTCAGACGCGAAGGGTAACATTACCCAATTACAAAGTGAGGTGGCCTTGCAAAAGTCAGTCGCACACCTTACGTCCACTACTCGAGCCCTGGAGAGAAGAGCGGAGGACGCGGAAGGTAGGGCCCGACGAAGTAACATCAGGGTCCTGGGAATACCGGAACGCTTGGAGGCGGGAAATGCTGAGCGCTTCCTGGAGACCTGGATCCGCACTCAGCTGTGCCCGACCGGACTGTCCAGTGTTTTTGTCATTGAGCGGGCGCATAGGGCCCTTGTCCCTCCTCCGCGCCCGGGCGAGCTCCCTAGAGCCCTAATCGCAAAGATCCTGAACTATAAAGATCGTGATTGTATCCTGAGGGCCGCAAGGGAGTCGGAATCCCTCACAATCGAGAACAGCCATGTTTCCATTTATCCTGACTATACCCAACAAGTGCAGGAGCAGCGGAAGTCCTACTTAGGAGTTAAGCAGAAACTCCGGGAAATGAAACCTGAATACATGCTTCTATACCCGGCCAAACTCAAGGTGCTCTCGCAGGGCCATGCTCACTTCTTCGAGTCCCCGGCGGAGGTGTGGGAGTGGCTCCAGATAAGGGGAGACGACCTACCCCCTGGTGAGCGCGGCGGCCCCTGTGAGACCTGGGGGACCCGACCCCAGTGGCGGCGTCGAGGCAGAGGGAGGCGCCGTTCTGGATCCCGGGGTTCGGCCGAGCCCCGGGTTACTGTGGGAGCAGATGGGGCACTCCGCATGAGAACATCGTCGACGGGGGCCGCCCCGGAGTCCCCTGGGGCGTCGGCCCCTGGTGAGGTTTTGGTCCCAGATACCTTGCAGGAAACTTTGCCGGATACGGACTCTACAGCTCCAGTGATCCCGGAAACTGGCCTTTCTGAACCACGGCTGGAGTAGGCTCTGACTTGAGGAACTGTTTTGTTGATGGTTTGTTGTCCTCCGAGTTTGGGGGGCCTCCTATTGGATCTTATTGGTCCAATGTTATCCCTAACTGGTACTGGAGACCCTGGATGGCTGGCTGAAGCGGAGGACTTGCATTCTGCTGGACGGAGGTACGGGGTGAGGGGTCCACATTTTCCGGGCGGATCCCCGCCCAGACTAGAAACTGTATTCAGTAGACATGCCCGGGGACTGTCCTGCAACACTGGGTCCCTCGGGGAGCTGGGGGGAGGGTGGGTGGGTCTGGTTGGTTGGGTGTGAGTGTGTGCTGAGTGTGTTGAATGGGGTGGCTGTGTACGTCCTGGCACTGGCAGGGGAAGGGCGGGGAAGCGTTTTTGGTTGTGGCTGTCCTCTTGCTCGCGGGTGGGGGTGGGGAGTATGTTTTTGAAGGGGTTCTGAGTTCTGGAGTTTTTGGAGGGCGGGGTAGGGTTAGTGCGGAAAATGTTATTGGCATTAAATGTATGATGAATCGGATTTATGTGTGGCTCATTGGGTGGGCTGGTCCTTCCGGTCCGACTGGAGCGGGGGCCCGGAGGTGGCAGGTCGCAATGTATGTATGCTATGGCCCGGCTGGGCGCAATCATCGACCATGGGTTTTAAATTCTTAACTTGGAATGTGCGCGGTTTGGGTACTTGCACCAAGAGGCATAGGGTCCTTTCCTTCCTTAAACGACATGGGGTCTCTGTGGCATGCCTGCAGGAGACCCATTTAGATGAAGAGGGCGCCCAGCGGCTGTCTAAGAAATGGAGAGGTCAGATCTTCCACTCCCCCTTCTCCACATATGCCAGGGGGGTCCTCATTTGGGTGGAGCCTGGGATCCCTTGCGCAGTCCAGTATGTTGAAGCAGACGTTGAAGGCAGGTATCTGCTGGTGCGGATTAGGCTGGCTGACAGGGAATTTTTACTCCTGAACTCCTATGCACCAAATATCGATGATCCGACCTTTTTCTCTCATCTTCAAGATCTTGTTGTTTCGGATCTGGATGCCCCTTTCCTCTGGTTTGGAGATTTCAATTGCGTATTAAACCCTGATTTGGACCAACATCCCCTAGGTCTGGCACGAAGCCCCGTATGACGGCGCGGCTTCAGGAAGTAATGCACAACTTAGGGGCGCTGGATGTGTGGCGAACTTGTCATCCCACTCAGAAGCTATATACCTGTTATACCCCGACGCATGGCACCCATAGTAGATTGGACCGTGTACTTGCGGCTAATCACCCCCCGTCTCTCGCCTTGACGGTTACGCATCAGGCCCGATACTTGTCAGATCATGCCCCAGTGACATGCATGGCACAATGGGCTGATCAAGCTGCCCGTCCCCGCACCTGGTGGATGCCATCGGACATCCTTCAAGACCAGGTGGGTAAGGACCATGTGGCGACTGCCCTATCGGACTACATAGATCTGAACTGGGGGAGCGGTGATCTACCCTACTCCACTAAGTGGGAGGCCTTGAAGGCAGTGGTACGTGGAGCCTGTATGGGCCTCACTTACGGGGTCCGAAAACAGCTACTGTCTGAGTTGCGAGATGCGGAGGTTGTGCTTCAGCGCACCCAGACTCGTCCAGATCCTAACGCTTCGGACCGGGAAGTGGAGAAGGCGGCTCAGGTGTCGGTACATTGACATTCTCACCCGCCTTGATAAATATACATTAGGCCAATACAGACAGCGTCTTCACCGCGAAGGAGACAAATCTGGCCGATAACTGGCCTGGATCCTTCGACGTGAATTTGCGCCTGAGAGGATAGTTGCCCTGCGAGACCCAGGTGGTGGTATGGTGCACTCGGAATCTACTATTCTTGAGGTCCTCCGATCCCACCTGCGGACCGTATATGCGGCTGACCCTTTGGTCACGGAGGAGTCCTACCGGCCCTATCTTTGGGACTTGGACCTCCAGACCCTCTTGGAGGGAGCGGCGAAGGAACCTAAATGCGAGGTTGACACTGAGCGAGATCGGCGCTGCGCTGGCCGCCCTCCCACGAGCTAAGACCCGGGGTGGGGACGGTTTCCCACCTGAATTTTACCACTCGTTCGGGGAAGTTCTGGCCCCCCTCTTGTTGCAGGTTTATAATGAAGCCCTGGAGTCTGGCGCTATTCCACCCACCATGAACCAGGGTGAAGTCTGCATGATTTTGAAACCGGGTGGGGACGGTTACGACCCCGCAGCATTCAGGCCTATCACCCTGATCAATACGGACGCAAAGATCCTCACTAAACTATAGGCCACTCGCCTAGCCCCGCACATGACCCACTTGATCCACCCGGACTAGTGCGGGTTTATCCCTGGCCGTAATACGGCGATGAATTTGCGGCGCCTGAATCATATCCTCCACGAGGTACGCGGGAGGGAGGGTCCTCACATGCTTGTGTCAATCGACCTGGCTAAGGCCTTTGACACAGTAAACTGGGGGTATCTGATGGAGATGCTACAGAGGACGGGGTTCGGACCGGTGTTTTGCAATTGGATCCGAGAGCTCTACGGGGAACCCCGTGCTAGAGTTCGGCTGGGGTCGGCCCGTTCAGAGGACTGGTCCTTAGGGAGGGGCACTCGCCAGGGGTGCCCTCTCTCCCCTCTCCTGTTTGCTCTAGCAATAGAACCCCTGGCGGTTTCTGTTCGCGCCGAGTTGGAACAATAGGGAATTAAGGTAGGTGATACCGCGAACGTGATCTCTCTCTATGCTGACGACGCTTTATTCTACTTGACGGCCCCCGGCGAATCTCTTCCCGCGTTGATGCGGATTCTGGACCGCTTTGGCGCGGCCTCTGGGCTGCGTATTAATCTAAGTAAATCCTTGATTTTCCCACTGGCAGGCTGTGCTCCGAGCACAGATCTCCCGTGCCTGGGCCTCAGGTGGGAGCAAGAGGCGTTCCGCTATCTCGGCATACAGGTGGCCTCAACTGACGAGGCCCTACTGACTTACAACGTAGACCAAGTGCTCCGGGCTCTCCACAAGTCTGTCACTTTCTGGAACATGCTTCCTCTCTCCCTTATGGGGCGATTGGCGATCGCCAAAATGGTGATGCTCCCTAGGATTTTGTACGTTTTGCAGAATACCCTGTGTCCGCTTCCTCCCCGAGTGTTTCGCACACTCGACTCGCTCCTCACGTCTCTACTCTGGGCGGGCGGGCGTAGCAGAGTCGCGCTGCGCACGGTGACCCGATCTTGGGAGGAGGGAGGCCTTGAGGCCCCGAGATTGGACTTATATTATTATGCGGCACAGCTCCTCCCAGCCGCAAGGTGGTTCGCAGATGAGGAGAACTGGGAACTGACACTACTGGCGGGCACGGCAAACGAGAAGGCTCTAAGGGAGGCCCTGATGCAGGGAAGGGGCGCAGATGAGGCTTTACCCTATGTGGTACGACACACGACGGGAATTTGGCAGCGATTCGTTGAGAAGGTATAACGGCGGGCCTCCTTCCATAGGGAGCTGCCGGTGTGGATCTTGGCCCCGGTGCTCCGGATGGAGGAGAATATGTCCTACCGAGAGTGGCGCTGTGGCAGATGTGAGACGTTGGCAGACCTCTATCCGGATGACTCTTTTGTGTCCTTTGAACGGGCTACGGAGTTCTTTGGATTGGGTAGGGGGCAGTACCTCCACTATAGAGGGCTCCAGGACATAGCTAGAACGACGTGGCCTCAGTTCCCGGAGGCGCCTCCACTGACCCAGACCCTCGACATCATTTTATCGTGTGGTAGAGGTAGAAGGCTGATTTCACTGCTGTACTCGGCCATGCATCGAGATTCGACCCCTCCGACCGCGCCGTCATGGGCGGCCTGGGAGGCAGACTTGGGGGTGGACTTAGAGCCGGGACAGCGTAAACGAATTGGGCTTCTGACCCGAAAAGTCTCGTGTAATGCCCGCTTCAAGCTGATACATTATAACTTTCTCCACCGTACCTATATGACTCCGGTCTCCCTGAATCGCATTTCTGCAGATAGGAGACACAACTGCCCTAGGTGTGGAGCGCAGAAAGCGGGATTTTTCCATCTAGCATGGGAGTGTCCTCAGGTTAGTACCTTTTGGAGGGAGGTGGTGGACCATATTGGTCGTGTTACAAGACTCAGGATTGTGATGGATCCGCTCCATTGTCTTTTGGCCCTGGTACCCAAACCTAAAAAGAGGAATTTGTCCTATAAGTTTTTACAATTATTACTAGTCTTGGCAAGGCGGCGCGTAGCTATAACTTGGATGGGTCAGAGGGCTCCCGAGATATCCCTTTGGCTGAGAGATGCTAGAGAATGGTCCCTGGCTGAAGAGACGCACATGCAGCGCAATCGCCGGGATGGGAAACTACAGGATGACCTGCTTGCCTGGAGGTTGATGTGTATGGAGGGGCTGACGGATGATGATTCAGATGCCACCAGCGCTGAATTGTTCACCCCTGACGAGTCTGGGTCCGAGGGTGACTGGGGGGGAGTCGGGTTGGAGGGCCCGGGTCCGGTGTAGTGCCGCACTAGACGCGCACTAATATTCCTTGTTATGTGTAACTGTGATTTGCTGGGATCCCTAAAGGTCTTCTCCTACATATAATGACTGCACCTTATTGGGCCTCATTTGGATAGCCTGATTTTTTAAGTACTTTATTAATGATGCCACGCACGGGGGGTTTGTTTCTTGTTTTCTGTTGAAACAGTGTTTTATTATAAACAATAGAAAAAGTGCCTATCCAGAGGGATAGGAGTGGGATCACATGAAGGACATGGGGAGGGGATAATTTTGTAAAAATCTGCGAATACAATGATATATCCGTATCTTTAATGCACGGCTCAATTTCCTTGACACATGCCCTAATTCGACGACGCCCAGCCTCCGGGATGTGGGCCTATATGGCTGTGTATTGTCCTGAAAATTGCATGTAGATGATCTTGCCTTTGATTGACCTGAAAAGCCATGAGAACCTGTGCCTTCTATGGTTTCGCAATAAAAATATTTAAAAAAAAAAAAAAAAGTTAACCAGAGCCTCAGCATCACAAAATAGATGCTGCTGCCACAGACACAAGTCTGACCTCCTGCTGCTGGGAGTCCTTCCAGCGAAGGAGGCTTGGACAATAGGTTTCCTGCCACAGGGAGGTGCTAGCACCACCCCAGACAGGCCATAGTGTATTGGGGCAGGGAGGGCTGAATGAAATGAGACACTGCCTGTATTCGGTGTTCAAGGGAAAACATGGCGGCCGCTGGTTAAGGCGGCGCGCGCGTCTGAGAACGGATCTCTCCCCAGTCCCGAAAAAGATGGCATAACGACCGGCTTCATACTCGTTCCTTACTGGCTACCGATGTAGAGAGTCTCCCGGTGGTCCAGTGGTGAGGGGGAAGTTAGAGCTGAATCACTTAGAGCTCTCCCTCGTTTGCGCCGGCGGCTCCTGGTGTGGCGCGGGCTCGATGTGTGTAAGCTCGGCACCGCCCCCACTCTTCTCCCGCGGTGGAAAGAAGCAGCCGTGGAGCTTCGGCGCGGCCGCAGTGCGGCAGCCCGCGGTCTCCTAAGAGGCCGCCAAGGGAAAGCTGATGAGAGGAAGGCAACGACACATCCTTTTTTCGACAGTGTCCACCCCGTGGAGCGTACAGCACCGGAGCTTGAGACCGAGGGAAGCGGCGCTAGTGACATAGCGTTGGCGGTCTGTGGCTCTCCTCCAGAAACCTCGGCAGTTGACAGTAAGGAGCGGGAACGGGGAGGTGGAGGAGGAGGGAGAGGCTCGAAGCCTACAAACTGCACTACCAGCACACCTGGCAAAAGAGCTAAAGGCAGGAGGAGGGGAAAGGGGTCAAAGAGTAATTCCACTGCGGATAAACTCGGGAGAGGTAAGAAAGTATCCCCAAATGGTGCACGAGACCCCAATCCAGTGAAAGACTGCAGAGTGGGGGCGGAGGGGGTAGGGAGGGCCGTTGAAGCTGCAGTGGAGGAAGACCCTGAAATAACCGCTGCTGGGGCTATTCAAGAGGACATTATTAGAGAGGGGGCTACTCACCCTATACCCAGTAGCAGTGCCAGATTAAATACCTAGGTTGGGGGCAAAAGAAGAACAAAGGAGACATTAAAGAGTGCAATACGAATTACACCATCACTGCGCTCCTTTTTTAAGGTTCTACCCCAAGTCCTTGACATCCAACAGAGTGCAGGGATGGCTAGTGAGCTGGTGAAAAAATTATGTGTAATGTCAAACCAAATCAGGTGAGCGAATCAACCGGATCTGAGACTACGGTACAGGCCACTAAGTCAATGCCAATAGAAGATCACAGGGGTCCTGACCTGATTACGGATGATGAAGCGATAACATCCGGAGTTCCAACTATGGGAGGAACCAGTGGGGATGGCAGCTTGGAGGTACTCCTGTCAACAATGAGGGAGGAGATCAAGAGTGGTTTTGCGGAATCTAAAAGTAATCAAAACGAGATCAGAGCAGTGTGTGAGTGTAGGAGAGTAGGGTCTGCTATCCTATGGTCACCCCAAATATTTGCTTTTTGCTTCACTGGTTTTAGACTACTGAGGCTGTGGGCCTGCTAATCAGACCCCCAGCCTGCTGTTCTCTCTCTAAATTATTGATACATGTGCTATAGGTACATACCACAATTGGAAATGGACTCCTTGTCAGCCCCTGTACCATGCACCATAGGTGCCCAGGGCATAGGTGCCACCAAGGCCTACCAGGGGCTGCAGCATATCTTTTGCCACCCCTGGCTGGTTCTTAAATTGACACAACTGGCTGATCACTCAGCTGGGGCAAGGTGGTGTAATCACCCCTTGCTTAGATATAGTATACCTATATCTAAACCTATATCTGGACACATATAAACCTGTGAGCCACTCCTATGGAAGGCCTTATCAATCCTGGAGGCAGAGTGCGTGGTTTAATGTGAGATGGAGCTCTAGCATGAGCTGAGCCTGTCTGCAGCCGTCGGGAACAAATCCCTAAGCTGTTTCAGGATAATGCCATACCATATACTATTAAGTGCATTATAATCCTCGCGGTTATATAGCAACTCTGGTTTGGCTTTATCAAAACATGTCGTGTAAGGTGTCATACGATTTGGAATACTATCCCCTCGCCAGTTCCGGCGACGGGGATAGCATTCCACCCCTCTAGAGGGGTAAGACATGTTACTTTACTTAAATGCGGTTAATTTCTAAAAGGGCCTCAGATCCATAAAATGGATGCTTCTGCCACAGACACAAGTCTGACCCCCTGAAGCTGACCGAAACTCAGCCCAAGGGGGCCTGGACAACGGGTTTCCTGTCGCAGGGCGGTGTTACAACCCCCCAGACAGGAGATAGTGGATTGTAGCAGGGAGGTTTGAAAGAAACCAGACACTGCCTGGGGAGCACAAGGCTGCCCCTTGCATAATCCGGCCAAACCGGTTCTGGGGCACTCCAGCCCTCGTGCCAGCGCGGCCTGGATCAAAGGAAGGGGGTGTATCCACCCACTTCCTGGGTCCCACCCATAGGAGGGGACCTAGCAGGTAATCCAGCGCCCCAGATTCGAATAAGAGTGGGAGCAGTGCCAATGCACTTCAGATTATCCTGATGAAACATAAGAAATGAAACTCTGGACCCTTCGACATCCTACTCAACGTAGAAGACTGAAGAATCTCCCTTGTGGTCAAGGAGTGACCACCCTGTGCAAACAGGCACCATCCAGCCATCAACGTCAGCTTTGTTGCAGTTCCCGCCGGAACTCGAGCAACAGAGATCGACGAGATCAAGCTTGCCTGCCTTCTAACAGCCCGATCCACAGTCCCTGCAGAGCTGAGACCCGTGGAGGTGACCGGAAGCGTGGGGCACGCCATCTTGGAAAGACCACGAGATGCTGACCGTGCAGCCCACGAGTGACCCTCGAAGCTGTACAACGGGGTTTGAGAAGCCCCAACCCTGAGCCACTCTTGCACCGAAGTTCAGCCCTCCACACTCGACGAGTGCTGCGTGGGGCCCTTCTGCTTCTTTTGGCTCAACGCGTTGGCCGGTCCCTTGCCAGCTGGCTTGTGGCCCCTGTGCCAACGAAACTTGAAATTCGACTTGTGATTCTGGTTGCTTCAGATTTGCATCAGTTCCCCTGAAAAGGAGCCCCCACTCTGACCCTCCTGGTCCGAGTGAGAAGCAATCTTCCAGTTCCGCGTGGATTGCTTTTGCCAAGTGTTGTTTGCTCCAATCTTGAAGCCGACAGCGCCGACGGTGAGAGCCTGCGTGGGACAGATCGTGACCTGCTCCTAGACTTCGTAGATGCCCCAGAGCCCACGTGACAGCGGAGAGAAGCTCCTCGACAACCACCTGATTGCGCCCGACATTGCCTGGTTCCGTCCTGGTTCCACCCTGGTCACTGCTGAGTGACCCAGACTCTGTCCCCTCTGCTTTCAGGTACTTTTCGACTTGAGTCCTCCCTTGGACTCCACCGGACACTTCTCTTTCACCCCGCCTGCAGCCCTTTCAGCTCCAAGCACCAAGAGCCTGCGTGACGAAACCCGACTCAACTTCGACCCTGTGCACCCACTTCCTGTGGGTGAGGTAACATTGCAACGCCGGTATTCCCACACTGGTACACACCTCTAGGGTCTGTGTCTTAAGTTTTGTTCCTCTAGGTTCAGCGGAAGTGTCCTTAAACTTTAACTTTGTAACTTTTACGCACCATTGGTTAACATTGATGCATGCGTGCACTTTCTGCACTGCACCCGAATCCTGCGGGCTTTTCCCGACTTCAGCATTGCTTGTCCCGACTGCTCCCAGCGATTCCCTAGGCTCTAGGCCTAACCACTGATCGAATGGTCCCTCTTATACCATTTTTTTAGTATATGGTTTGAGTGGCCCCTTGGCCTCATCCAAAATTGTGCAACTTTGTATGTTATACTGTGCTTTTGATTTAACGCTTGTGCCCCTTTATTCATAAAGAATACTGGGGATTGTTTTTAGTAATAAATACATATATTTTTATAATATATACTTGTGTGGTGTCCTTTCATTTGATATTACAGGATTGTATGTGGTAAAACAGCTCGCTTAACACGACCTCCTAAGTTAAGCCTTTAGGCTGCTTAGTCCATGCTACCCCTAGGATAGCTTGTCTAATAAGGTTGACTTACAACCAGACACCATAAGGGTTGTTTGGACTGATACAAGGTGGTTCCAGAATTGGAAACATCATATATCAGGCCAACTTCTCACATTGGTGAGCAGCGGTGCGGATTTGAGCTTGCTGTTTGTTTTACCATTGCAATCTTTTTTATCAAATTGAAAGATCACATCAAGTACCTTTAGGTACATATAAATCAAAAGCTTAGCATATTTAAGTTCTACTGAACTTAGTAGTTGTAGATTAAAGGGATTAGCACACCCTGACTACAACTCACTAGCAAAGTACAGTAGGGAAACACTTAGTGTAGGTAGGTGCATCACTTACACCACACTAGAGTCATGTCTGACACAGGAAAAGCCTCAGGGTCTGTTCCTGTGACAGTTGACCTTACCCAGGCAACTTCCAGCTATGACAAACTAACCCACAAAGACTTGGTTGCCTTGTGCATCTCAAGAGGGTTAAATAGGGGCAGAAGTCCAACCAGTCCTTCCCTGATAGCCATTCTAGAACAGGATGACTTGGAAAAGGCAAATGCAGTTCCCTTAGAATCAGGAGATGGAGTGGACCCCACAGCCACTGAGACCACCCCAGAGGAGGACGAAGAGGAGGTAGAAGAGGAGGACTCAGAGGTAGATGACCCTGAAGATCAGGATCAAGGGGTTAACCAGGTTGTAGTTGCCAGGCTTAACCAGGCCAACTTAAACCTACTGGGAAATTGAGAGGGCCAGCACCTCCCCAGGACCCACCAGAGCATTCTCCCAGGCAACAGAAGAGTGAGATCTCCTTCAGGGGACTCTCATATTTCTAGTGCCTCAAGAGAATCTCAGAGAGGTATGACTGCCTCTTAAAAGATAGAGCATAAGGCCAGGATGAGAGCTGTCAAACTCCAGATAGAGAGGGAGGAGGTAGCCCTGGCTCAAGCTAGACTTGCCTTGGCAAGAGAGAAGAAATTGTGTGGCTTAGATGTCACTGGTGGCAGCAATATTCCTAGAGAAAAAGACAGGAGCTATGATAATAGAAACCTGACAAAAATTGTGGCCCCCTACAAGGAAGGGGATGACATCCACGAATGGATGACTGCTCTTGAGAGAGCCTGCATGGTACAGCAGGTTCCTCAGGATCAGTGGGCTGCAATTTTATGGTACTCCTTTTCAGAGAAAGGGAGGGACAGGCTCCTCACAGTTAGACCTGAGGATGCCAAAAACTACTCTGTCTTGAAGAGTGCTCTTATTGAAGGGTTTGGCCTAACCACTGAGCAATACAGGTTGTTGTTCAGAGACACCCAAAAAGCACAGACTCAAGACTGGACTGATTTTGTAGATTGTGCCACTAAGGCTCTGGAGGGTTGGTTGCAGGGAAGTAAAGTTTCAGACTATACAGGATTGTACAATCTTATCATGAGAGAACAGATCCTTAATAACTGTACAAACCAGCTGTTGCATCAATACCTTATTGACTCTGATCTGACCTCTCCCCAAGAATTGGGAAAGAAGGCAGACAAATGGGTCAGAACAAGGATTAAGCAGAAACCCCAGAACCAAGGTGGCGACCAGAAGAAAACAGACCAGAAGGGTGGAAATCAGAAAGATAAAGAAAAGGACCAGAAGTCTTCAGGCCCCCAAAATAGTAATAAGGAGGGTGGTTCCCAAAATGGAAACAAGAAATAGAAGAATAATGGCCCAAAGAAACCTTGGTGTAATACCTGCAAATCAGTTTCACACTGGGGCAGTGAATGCACCAAGACAAATCCAGTCCCCACCACTGCAGCTCCTAAAGCACCTGCACCCCCTAGTTCAGTAAGCAATGGTGGAACACAGCCAAAGGGTGTAGTAGGGTTAACCCTGGGTACTGAAGTAGGATCTGGCCTAGTCAGAATCCCTACTCAGGCAGTTCTCCTATATGATGTGGACTTAGCTTTGTCCACTACAGTGAGTCCCAGTAACCTGGGCAAATATAGGCAGACGCCTTTAATCAATGAGAAACTGGCTCAGGCCTACAGGGACACATGTGCCAGTGTCACAATGGTGACACCTGACTTTGTGGACCCTGGACAGATTGTACTAGGGGAAAGTTACCTGGTGACCAATGCAAGCAACTCCACTACTTCCCATAGTGTGGCAGTTGTGAACTTCTCCTGGGGAGGGGTAAATGGCCTAAAGAAAGTTGTTGTGAGTGCAGACCTCCCAGTAGACTGTCTGTTAGGCAATGATCGTGAAAGCTCAGTTTGGTCAGAAGTGGAGTACAGGACTCATGCAGAAATGCTAGGGATTTCAGCTCATGTCCTTGCAGTGACAAGGTCTCAGGCTAAGAAGTGCCTTCCTGAACCAGTGGTGGATCTTGAAACAATAGACCAACCACAACCCAAGAGAAGGAGCAAGAGAGGAAAGGCTGAGCCTTCCACCTTGCCCCAGGTTGAGGATCAGGTTTCACAGGAAACTGATTCTGCAGTCCAAGAGGAGACTGTCTCTGAGGAACTTGAACCTGACCAGGTTGAGTTTCTGGGGACAGGGGGACCCTCAAGGGCAGACCTGAGGCAGGCTCAATTAGATTGCCCTTCACTTGAACCCCTCAGACAGCAGGCTGCTGCTGAGGCTGCTGGGGATGCCCAAGGTACCCATACTGTGTATTGGGATGATGGACTCCTTTACTCAGAGGCTAGAGACCCCAAGCCTGGTACAACCAGGAGGTTGGTCATACCTCTGTAGTTTAGGGGTTTCCTTCTTACCTTGGCCCATGATATTCCCCTTGCAGGACACTTAGGCCAGAACAAAACGTGGGACAGGCTTGTTTCACACTTTCACTGGCCTCACATGTCAGAAAATGTCAAGGAGTTTTGTCGCTCCTGTGTCACTTGCCAAGCCAGTGGTAAGTCAGGTGGCACAACAAAGGCCCCCCTCATACCACTACCTGTGGTGGGGGTATCCTTTGAAAGAGTTGGAATAGATATTGTGGGTCCCATGGATCCTCAAACAGCATCTGGGAACAGATTTATACTGGTGGTAGTGGATCATGCCACCAGGTATCCAGAAGCTATTCCCCTGAGGACCACCACAGCACCTGTGGTGGCAAAAGCCCTAATTGCAGTTTTCTCAAGAGTGGGCTTCCCAAAGGAGGTATTATTAGACAGAGGTACTAACTTCATGTCTAGCTATTTGAAAGCAATTTGGAAGGAGTGTGGAGTAAAGAACAAGTTACTTACCTTCGGTAACGATATATCTGTAAGAAACAGTAGTTAGTATTAGATTCCTTACCTTAGAATATCCCCAGGCGTCAGTCTGGATCCGGAAACTTTTGCGTAGCAGTACCCCTGCGCGTCGGTAGGCGTCGTCTGCAGGCATCCCCTGCGGCTCCGCGTCGTCGGCGTCGTGCGCCGTGATGACGTCGCTGGAGTATATAGACGCCGCCTCCGCGCGCTGACGTCAGTTCTTTGCACACAGCTTTTCCGCGCCAGAACACGCAGAGCCATGTGAGAACTAACACTGGTGCCATTTGAAACTAGGGCCCTGAAAGGGATGTCCTTAACCCTATGTATCAGTTCGCAGAACGGGGAGGACGGGTGGGGCGGTAAGGAATCTAATACTAACTACTGTTTCTTGCAGATATATCGTTACCGAAGGTAAGTAACTTGTTCATCTGAAAGAAACAGGTTAGTATTAGATTCCTTACCTTAGAATAGATACCCCAGCAATACCAACCCCGGTGGTGGGTCTGCGAACCAATACAATCCTACACCAGAAAATCCTGGAGGACCGAACGGCCAAAGAAGCCGTCCCTCCGGACTTGACTGTCCAGGCAGTAATGCCTCGCGAAGGTGTGCAGCGAGGCCCACGTAGCCGCCTGGCAAATGTCCTGCAAAGGGACTCCCCGGCCCAGGGCAGAAGTAGCCGCCGTGGCCCGAGTGGAATGGGCCCTCAGCCCAACAGGAGGCTCCTTCCGAGCCAAAGAGTAGCATGCTTTGATGCACAGGACGACCCACCGAGAGATGGTTCGTTTCTGTACCGCCCTTCCCTTCTTCTCACCCACGTAGCCAACAAACAGTTGGTCATCCACCCGGAACTGGCGTGTGCGATCCATATAAAATGAAAGCGCACGTTTTGGGTCCAGACGATGGAGCCGCTCTTCATCTTTTGAAGGATGCGGAGGCGGGAAGAAGGAGGGTAAGGTGATGGACTGCCCGATGTGAAAAGCAGAAACTACTTTGGGCAGGAAAGAAGGCCTAGTCCTAAGAACCACCTTGTCAGGATGGACGGACAAGAAAGGAGGTTTAACAGAAAGAGCCTGGAGCTCACTCACTCTCCTGGCAGAGGTGATGGCAACCAGGAAGGCCGTCTTTAAAGTGAGAAGACGGAGAGGACAGGAATGAAGCGGCTCAAAGGGAGCACACATCAAGAATGTCAGAACCAGGTTCAAATCCCACTGAGGCATCACGAACGGAACAGGTGGATACATGTGCGTGACGCCTTTCAAGAATCTCAGTACAATAGGGGACTTGAATAAAGATGGCTGATCAGGTAGCCTTAAGAAGGCGGAAAGGGCAGAAAGGTAGCCCTTGATAGTGCCCAGAGCAGAGCCCTGCTGGGCAAGAGAAAGAAGGAAGAGGAGAACCTCGGAAAGAGGGGCAGAAAGGGGATCCACAGCCTTTGCTGTGCACCATGCCACAAATCTGTTCCACCGGCAGGCGTATACCGACTTTGTGGAGGGACGCCTGGCTGCCAGAATCACATCACAGACTTCAGGAGGCAAGTCGAATGGCCTCAACTGTCGCCGCTCAATCTCCACGCATGGAGGTGGAGGCTGGACAGGTTCGGGTGGAGGACTGTCCCCTGCTGCTGCGACAGAAGGTCCTCCTGAAGGGGCAGGCGGATCGAGGGACCGACTGACATGCTGAGTAGCTCGGGATACCAGTATCTTCGAGCCCAGTCCGGAGCCACAAGGATAACTTGGGCCCGGTCGCGCCTGATCTTCTTCAGCACTCTGGGCAGAAGTGGTATAGGCGGAAAGGCGTACAACAGACCGCAACTCCACTCGCGCCGAAAGGCGTCGCCGAGCGAGTGCCGTCTTGGAAACTCCAACGCGCAGAACTGATGACATTGCGCGTTCTCTTCTGTGGCGAATAGATCTAACCAAGGCTCTCCCCATTGCTGAAAGAGGCCGTTCGCCACGTCCGAGTTCAGACGCCATTCGTGATCCACCGAGCACCGACGGCTGAGTTCGTCCGCCCTGGCGTTCAGAGAACCTGCCAGGTGTTGAACCGTCAGAGTCCCGCCCTGACGTTCCAGCCATTGCCAGAGGCGCAGAGCCTCCTGGCAAAGGGTCCACGACCCCACACCGCCCTGTTTGTTGCAGTACCACATGGCGGTGGTGTTGTCCGTGAACACCTGCACTACACTCCCGTTGACAAAGGGGAGGAATGCCTTCAGTGCTAGGCGAATCGCCCGCAGCTCCAACATGTTGATATGGAGCCGGGACTCCGCCGGAGACCAGATGCCTCTGATCTCCGCCTCTCCCAAGTGGCCTCCCCAGCCCTGGAGGGACGCGTCCGTCACAACTACGTGCTCCGGTTGGGGAAGGGAGAGGGATCTGCCCCTGACCCAATCGCGGTCCGTAAGCCACCACTGCAACTGTCTCGCAGTGCCCTCCGAGATCAGGACATGGTCGGACAGGTTGCCCTGATGCTGGGCCCACTGAAACTTCAGGTCCCACTGCAGAGCCCGCATCCGCCATCTGGCGTGATGCACCAGAAGGATGCAGGAGGCCATCAGCCCCAGAAGCCGCAGCGTCAACCTGACCGAAACCCGGGACAACGGCTGAAAGATGGGAATCAGAGCCTGAATATCCAGGACCCGCCGTTCCGGAGGATAAACCCGAAACTGCGCCGAGTCGAGAACCGCTCCGATGAAAAGGAGCTTTTGAGAGGGACACAGGTGTGATTTTGGTACATTGATGGAAAACCCCAGCTCGTGCAGGAGGTCTGCCGTCATCTGAAGGTGGTGGACGACTGTCTGGGGCGAGCCCGCCTTCAACAACCAGTCGTCGAGGTAGGGGAAGACTGAAACCCCTAACCGGCGCAGATGAGCTGCGACCACCGCCATCACTTTCGTGAACACCCGTGGGGCGCTGGTAAGGCCGAATGGGAGCACGATAAACTGAAAGTGCTCGTGGCCTACCGTGAACCGCAGGTAACGCCGGTGGGCCGGCAGGACGGGGATGTGAAAATACGCATCCTGCAAGTCCAACGCTACCATCCAGTCTTGTGGGTCTAGAGCAGCCAAGACCTGAGCCAAAGTCAACATCTTGAACTTCTCCTTCCGGAGGAAGCCGTTGACGTTCCGTAGGTCCAAGATAGGACGTAGGCCCCCTTTGTCCTTCTTGGGTACCAGAAAGTAGTGGGAGTAGCAACCACACCCTACTTCTGGCCCAGGAACGCGCTCGATGGCCCCCTTGGCCAAGAGGGCCGTAACTTCCTCCTGCAGAAGTGTCAAGTGGTCCCCCGACACACGGTGGTTCTGCGGTGGCATGGCTGGAGGAGTGGACTCGAAGGGGAGGGAGTAGCCCCTTCGGACGAGCTGCAGCACCCACCTGTCCGACGTAATCGTGCGCCAGCGGGAGTGGTGATGGCGAACCCTGCCACCCACTGGCGTCACATGGGCCCGAAAGCTCGGACTAGGAAGATTTGGAGGCTGCTGCGGGGGGAGGTGTGGACTGACCTCGCCGCTGTCCCCTACCGCCACCCCGGCGGAATCCACGGCCACCACCGCGCTGAGGAGCGTTCTGCGGTGCGTGGCTGGCAGCACGTGTGGGACCGCCCCTTCCGTGGCCACGAAAGGAGCGAAACGAACCCGTCTGCTGGCGCTGGGTCGAAAGACCCAAGAACTTGGCCGTGACCCTGGAGTCCTTGAAGCGCTCAAGCGCGTTGTCCGCTTTGTCACCGAACAGGCGACTGCCATTGAAAGGCATGTCCATGAGGGCATTCTGGACATCCGGCGAGAAGTTGGCGGATCTCAGCCAAGCATGGCGACGAATCGCCACCGTCGTGGACATAGCCCGTCCCAGCGAGTCGGTCGTGTCAAGACCACACCGTATGGAATACCTCGCCACGTCCCGGCCTTCAATCAAGGCCTGGTTGAGCTTGTCCCGCACCTCCTGCGGGCATTGTGGCATACACTCCGCGACCGTATCCCACAGAGAGTGGGTGTAGCGGCCTAAGAGGCATGCGGTATTGCAAGACCGCAGTCCTGCACTCAAAGAC
The DNA here is from genome assembly GCF_964261635.1 of Lissotriton helveticus. Classification (NCBI taxonomy): domain Eukaryota; kingdom Metazoa; phylum Chordata; class Amphibia; order Caudata; family Salamandridae; genus Lissotriton; species Lissotriton helveticus. The sequence goes on along the minus strand of NC_136068.1, from coordinate 509,748,517 downwards.
GAAAAGACCTTCTTGCCAAATTGGTCATAACGCTTAGATTCCCGATCGGGCGGGGCCGTCGGGAATGCGGACTGGGAAGTGGAGGCTTGGATCACCAGACTCTCCGGGGAGGGATGGGTGGAGAGGAAGGCAGGGTCGTCCGAACACGGACGGTGACGCCTGGCAACGTTTCGGTCAACAGGTGAACCGGAAGCGGGCCTGGACCAGGTGCCCAAAAGGACATCCGTCAGGGCATCATTAAACGGCAGCAGAGGCTCCTGTGGGCATGACTGCGGTTTAAATACCTCGGTGAGGATGTTAGGCTTCACCTTAGCGACGGGGAGCTCAAGGCGCAAGGCCTTGGCAGCCCTCATCAGTACCACCGAATAGGCAGCCCCAGCCTCCGACGCCACAGTGGGAGGCGAGACAAACCCAGGGTTAGGCGACTCGTCCAGACCACTGGCCTCACCTAAGTCACCTACCCAGTCCACGTCGTACTGGCATGCTCGTGACAAAGGGTCCTCAGACCCCTCCCAACCCTCTCCATAATCGTCCTCATCGCCATAGTTCGAGTCAACGATATAGACCGGCTCCTCGGAGCCAAGGGGCCCCAACGGCGCCGGACTCGGCGTCGGACGATGCCGGTCCGACTCCGCGTCAGGAGTCAGAGAGGGAATGGGGGTGGCGCCGCGCGGCGCCGGCGCCGGAGCCCCGACGCCGGCCGGAACCGACGGCGGAGTCACGGCGCCGCGCGGAGGCGGCACCACGGGTTGCCCCGATGGAATCGGCGCCGGAGAGGCCGGATGACCAGCCGGCGACGACCCTGAAGGGCCCAGCGGCGCCGGGGCCGGAGCCGCCGGCGGCGTCGGGGCCGGAGCACCCGGCGGCGTCGGGGCAGGTGCACCCGAACCGCTCGGGCCCCCAGACGGGACCGACGGGCCCGCAGGCGCCGTAGGCCCCGCCGGAGGAGACATCGCCCTCATAGCCATGAGGAACTCCTCAATCTCCTCGCGCGACGCGCCTTCCCCAGGGACCGACGGGTATGGGGCAGACGGCGTCGGCGACCCACGCGGGGCCGCGGGGGTGGGGCCACCCGAACCCCCGGCCGCATCACGCGGGCGTCGGGGGGAGTCGGGGTACGATGACGACGCCCCGACTTCTTGCGCTTACCTGAGGAACCGGAGGAATGGTGGCGACTCCCGGAGCGCTCATGGCGGCTACGCGATCGTTCTCTCGACCGCTCCCTCGACCTCCGACCGGACCGGGACCGCTCTCGACGCGGGGCCGACACCCGGAGCTCGAGCAGCTTGCGGGACCGCTCCCGCCTAGCTTTACTCGTCAAGGCCCGGCAGTCGACGCAGGACTCCACGACGTGGTCCGCGCCCAGACACCGGAGGCAGAGTCGATGGTGGTCGGTGACCGACATCAGGCGGTCGCACCCGTCGCAACTTTTAAAACCGGGCATCCTACCGGCACCTGAAGATAGAGTTAGATGTAACAAAAACTTGGTCAAAAGACCGGAGTACTGCTCTTCGGATCTGCGCTAACTGGCGCGGAAAAAAGAAGAACTGACGTCAGCGCGCGGAGGCGGCGTCTATATACTCCAGCGACGTCATCACGGCGCACGACGCCGACGACACGGAGCCGCAGGGGACGCCTGCAGACGACGCCTACCGACGCGCAGGGGTACTGCTACGCAAAAGTTTCCGGATCCAGACTGACGCCTGGGGATATTCTAAGGTAAGGAATCTAATACTAACCTGTTTCTTTCAGATCTACAAGTTTACCACACCCTATCACCCACAGTGCAATGGGCTTGTGGAGAGATTCAACAAGACCCTCAAGGGAATGATAAAAGGTTTACCAGAGAAGCTTAGGCGGAGATGGGACATCCTTTTACCCTGCTTGCTCTTTGCTTACAGAGAGGTCCCACAGAAGGGGGTTGGCTACAGCCCTTTTGAACTTTTGTTTGGCCACCCTGTGAGGGGTCCACTATGTTTGGTGAAGGAAGGATGGGAGTTACCTCTCAAAAAGCCTAAGCTAGATGTAGTGGACTATGTACTTGGTCTCCGCTCCAGGATGGCTGAGTATATGGAAAGAGCATCCAAAAACCTGGAGGCCAGTCAAGAATTACAGAAAGCTTGGCATGACCAAAAGGCTGTTCTGGTTGAGTTCCAGCCAGGGCAGAAGGTGTGGGTGTTGGAGCCAGTGGCCCCAGCAGCACTCCAGGACAAATGGACTGGACCCTACCCTATCATTGAGAAAAAGGGAGAAGTCACCTACCTGGTTGACTTTGGAACCCCTAGGAGCCCCCACAGGGTGCTCCATGTGAATCGTTTGAAAGCATGTGTGGACAGGGAGGACATGAGCTTGCTCATGGCCACAGATGGGGAACAGGAGGAAGAGAGTGACCCTCTCCCAGACCTGCTTTCTCAGAACCCTGATGATGGTTCAGTTGATGGAGTAGCCTTGGCAGGCAGCCTCACTGACCAGCAACAGATGGACTGCAGACAGGTTTTGCAGGCCCACAGACACTTGTTTTCACTCACACCCAGCCAGACTAACTGGTGCACCCATGAGGTGGACACTGGTGACAGTCTGCCTGTCAAGAATAAGATCTACAGGCAACCTGACCATGTCAGGGATTGTATCAAGGCTGAGGTGCAAAAGATGTTGGAGCTTGGAGTGATTGAGCCATCAGAGAGCCCATGGGCCAGCCCAGTAGTCCTTGTGCCAAAACCTCATACCCAAGACGGAAAGAGAGAAATGAGGTTTTGTGTGGACTACAGAGGTCTCAATGCTGTCACTAGGACAGATGCACATCCCATTCCAAGAGCAGATGAGCTCATTGACAGATTGGCTTCTGCCAAGTTTCTGAGCACATTTGATTTGACAGCTGGCTACTGGCAAATCAGACTAGCTGAGGAGTCAAAAGCCAAGACAGCATTCTCTACCCCCAGTGGACATTATCAGTTTGTGGTGATGCCCTTTGGTTTGAAGAATGCACCTGCCGCATTCCAAAGGTTGGTGAATCAAGTCCTTGCTGGGTTGGATGACTTTTGTGCAGCATATCTAGATGATATTGCTGTCTTTAGCTCCACCTGGGAGGATCACCTGATCCACCTGAAGAAGGTTCTGGAGGCCCTGCAAAAGGCAGGCCTGACTATCAAGGCTACCAAGTGCCAGATAGGGCAGAGTAAGGTTGTGTACCTGGGCCACCTAGTAGGTGGGGGTCAGGTTCAACCACTGGAGAGCAAAATCCAGACCATACAGGACTGGGCTCCTCCAGTTACCCAGACACAAGTCAGAACCTTCTTGGGCCTGACTGGGTATTACAGAAAATTTGTGAAAAACTATGGGTCCATTGTGACACCATTAAATGACTTGACATCCAAGAAGATGCCAAAAAAGGTTCAGTGGACAGTTAGCTGTCAGAAGGCATTTGATGACCTGAAGAAGGCCATGTGCTCTGCACCTATCCTGAAGAGTCCTGACTACTCCAAACAGTTCATTGTACAGACAGATGCTTCTGAGTTGGGGGTGGGAGCTGTGCTCTCACAACTTAATCAAGATGGTCAAGACCAGCCCATTGCTTTTATTAGCAGAAGGCTGACCCCCAGGGAGAAACGTTGGTCAGCCATTGAGAGGGAGGCCTTTGCTGTGGTTTGGGCCCTGAAGAAGTTGAGGTCCTACTTGTTTGGAACTCACTTCCTAGTTCAGACAGACCATAAGCCCCTCTTGTGGCTCAATCAGATGAAGGGTGAAAATCCCAAACTGCTCAGGTGGTCCATTTCCCTACAGGGGATGGACTTTACAGTGGAGCACCGCCCAGGGACTGACCATGGTAATGCAGATGGTCTCTCCAGGTACTTCCACTTAGAACATGAAGACTTATCTGGTCAAGGTTAGTTTAATGTCCCTGCGTTTGGGGGGGGGGGGGGTTGTGTAGGAGAGTAGGGTCTGCTATCCTATGGTCACCCCAAATTTTTGCTTTTTGCTTCACTGGTTTTGGACTACTGAGGCTGTGGGCCTGCTAATCAGACCCCCAGCCTGCTGTTCTCTCTCTAAATTATTGGTACATGTGCTATAGGTACATACCACAATTGGAAATGGACTCCTTGTCAGCCCCTGTACCATGCACCATAGGTGCCCAGGGCATAGGTGCCACCAAGGCCTACCAGGGGCTGCAGCATATCTTTTGCCACCCCTGGCTGGTTCTTAAATTGACACAACTGGCTGATCACTCAGCTGGGGCAAGGTGGTGTAATCACCCCTTGCTTAGATATAGTATACCTATATCTAAACCTATATCTGGACACATATAAACCTGTGAGCCACTCCTATGGAAGGCCTTATCAATCCTGGAGGCAGAGTGCGTGGTTTAATGTGAGATGGAGCTCTAGCATGAGCTGAGCCTGTCTGCAGCCGTCGGGAACAAATCCCTAAGCTGTTTCAGGATAATGCCATACCATATACTATTAAGTGCATTATAATCCTCGCGGTTATATAGCAACTCTGGTTTGGCTTTATCAAAACATGTCGTGTAAGGTGTCATATGATTTGGAATACTATCCCCTCGCCAGTTCTGGCGACGTGGATAGCATTCCACCCCTCTAGAGGGGTAAGACATGTTACTTTACTTAAATGCGGTTAATTTCTAAAAGGGCCTCAGATCCACAAAATGGATGCTTCTGCCACAGACACAAGTCTGACCCCCTGAAGCTGACCGAAACTCAGCCCAAGGGGGCCTGGACAAAGGGTTTCCTGTCGCAGGGCGGTGTTACAACCCCCCAGACAGGAGATAGTGGATTGTAGCAGGGAGGTTTGAAATAAACCAGACACTGCCTGGGGAGGACAAGGCTGCCCCTTGCATAATCCGGCCAAACCGGTTCTGGGGCACTCCAGCCCTCGTGCCAGCGCGGCCTGGATCAAAGGAAGGGGGTGTATCCACCCACTTCCTGGGTCCCACCCATAGGAGGGGACCTAACAGGTAATCCAGCCCCCCAGATTCGAATAAGAGTGGGAGCAGTGCCAATGCACTTCAGATTATCCTGATGAAACATAAGAAACGAAACTCTGAACCCTTCGACATCCTACTCAACATAGAAGACTGAAGAATCTCCCTTGTGGTCAAGGAGTGACCACCCTGTGCAAACAGGCACCATCCAGCCATTGACGTCTGCTTTGTTGCAGTTCCTGCCGGAACTCGAGCAACAGAGATCTACGAGATTAAGCTTGCCTGCCTTCTAACAGCCCGATCCACAGTCCCTGCAGAGCTGAGACCCGTGGAGGCGACCGGAAGCGTGGGGCACGCCATCTTGGAAAGACCACGAGACGCTGACCGTGCAGCCCACGAGTGACCCTTGATGCTGTACAACGGGGTTTGAGAAGCCCCAACCCTGAGCCACTCTTGCACCGAAGTTCAGCCCTCCACACTCGACGAGTGCTGCGTGGGGCCCTTCTGCTTCTTTTGGCTCAATGCGTTGGCCGGTCCCTTGCCAGCTGGCTTGTGGCCCCTGTGCCGACGAAACTTGAAATTCGACTTGTGATTCTGGTTGCTCTAGATTTGCACCAGCTCCCCTGAAAAGGAGCCCCCACTCTGACCCTCCTGGTCCGAGTGAGAAGCAATCTTCCAGTTCCGCGTGGATTGCTTTTGCCAAGTGTTGTTTGCTCCAATTTTGAAGCCGACAGCGCAGACGGCGAGAGCCTGCGTGGGGCAGATCGTGACCTGCTCCTGAATTTCGTAGATGCCCCAGAGCCCACGTGACCGCGGAGAGAAGCTCCTCGACAACCACCTGATTGCGCCCGACATTGTCTGGTTCCGTCCTGGTTCCACCCTGGTCACTGCTGAGTGACCCAGACTCTGTCCCCTCTGCTTTCAGGTACTTTTCGACTTGAGTCCACCCTTGGACTCCACCGGACACTTCTCTTTCACCCCGCCTGCAGCCCTTTCAGCTCCAAGCACCAAGAGCCTGCGTGACGAAACCCGACTCAACTTCGACCCTGTGCACCCACTTCCTGTGGGTGAGGTAACATTGCAACGCCGGTGTTCCCACACTGGTACACACCTCTAGGGTCTGTGTCTTAAGTTTTGTTCCTCTAGGTTCAGCGGAAGTGTCCTTAAACTTTAACTTTGTAACTTTTACGCACCATTGGTTAACATTGATGCATGCGTGCACTTTCTGCACTGCACCCGAATCCCGCGGGCTTCTCCCGACTTCAGCATTGCTTGTCCCGACTGCTCCCAGCGATTCCCTAGGCCCTAGACCTAACCACTGATCGAATGGTCCCTCTTATACCATTTGTTTAGTATATGGTTTGAGTGGCCCCTTGGCCTCATCCAAAATTGTGCAACTTTGTATGTTATACTGTGCTTTTGATTTAACGCTTGTGCCCCTTTATTCATAAAGAATACTGGGGATTGTTTTTAGTAATAAATACATATATTTTTATAATATATACTTGTGTGGTGTCCTTTCATTTGATATTACAGGATTGTATGTGGTAAAACAGCTCGCTTAACACGACCTCTTAAGTTAAGCCTTTAGGCTGCTTAGTCCATGCTACCCCTAGGATAGCTTGTCTAATAAGGTTGACTTACAACCAGACACCATAAGGGTTGTTTGGACTGATACAAGGTGGTTCCAGAATTGGAAACATCATATATCAGGCCAACTTCTCACAGTGAGACACTCGAAAAGAAAGTGGATGGCCTTTATGAGAGGACAGAAAGTTTGGAAGGAACAGTGGGGAACCTAAAAGCTAGCTTGGAGTCCGCAGAGATCAAGATTCAGTGCCTCCGGAGAGATGGGGATGCAATGAAGGAGAGGGTCGAGTCCCTTGAGAATTACTCTAGGAGAAACAATCTTAGACTCCTGAGGTCCCTGAGGGGAAGGAAGGAGACGATATCAAGGCCTATGTAGTGTCTCTATTAAAAAATGCCCTCAATTTAGATGAGACAACAGAGGACCTAGAAAAGGATATCCAGAGGATACATAGAGACCCTTTTCGGCTCAACCCCGGGAGAGTGAAACCAAGGAAACTCCTAGTGAATTTCCTGACATATAGCGTAAAAGAAAAAATTCTGAATCTTGCACTAAAGACAAAATCATTAAAGGCACAAGATTTTTCCTTTGAAGTTCGATCTGACCTGTCAAAAACCACCTTAGACAGGCAGTGGGAACTTGGCCAAAAAATGGAGAAGTTTAGGGCCATGGGGGCTACTGTACAGATGAGGTTTCCTGCATTCCTGAGGGTGATGTACAACAATAAGATGCATAACATCTGCTCCCCCCTTGAAGCAGATGAATTATTAGCCTCCATTAGTGATCACACACAAGGGAGACACTAAGGTCTTTCTTTGCACTTCTAACGCAACCCCGCCAGGTAGATAGCCTTATATGCATTCTATTTGCACCCCACACATGTAACTCCAATTAGTGGGAAATCACTAAAGGTAACAAAATGTAATATAGGACAAAAAACATGGGGAAAAAAATATAAAACTAACCAAAGACTAATTAAAATGACACAAAAGTAGAAAATATAAAAAATTAACAATAAAATAAGTAAATTTAAAAAAAAGGAAAAAAAATAGTATTAAAGTCATGTCACAACGGGGGGGGGGAACGCTCCGCCCGGTAGTGCACATCCATACCTTATGAATCAACCAAGTCTTTTCGGCCTTGAATGAATCTATATAGCCGGTCATCATTATTATCACTTCTGCATTTGAGGGCAGGGCAGGGGGAGAAGGTCTGTTTGAAGACGCAAATCTGGCTATTCATCTGGCCAGAGTAAGTAAGGGTGGGTTTTCCAAGGGAGGGGTGGGGGGGTGAAATAAGTCATCGTAAGCCAGTCCTTGTCCCATTTGTTTTAAATCACTACCTTTTCAAACGCGGTGCATTTGAGCCTCTAGGAGATGGTGGTCCCTTAGGTCCTACAGGCGAAATGGAGAGTTGGGGTAGGAAAGAGCCATGATTGGGTTGTAATTTCTAATCTGGAATGTCAATGGCCTGCGTGTAAGGGGTAGGAGACATAGAATCATACAATATCTGCTAGACTCCCCCGCGCAGGTCATTGTCATTCAGGAGACTCACCTACTCAAACAGGAGGTGAACGATATGCTGAAAAGGCTTAAGTGGGTAGACAAGTTTTTATGCACAGACCACAACACAAATATACGTGGGATCCTCATTATTTTAAAAAAAACAGGCTAAAGCTCAGATCATAGAGTTCCAGGAAGATCTCAGTGGGAGATGGCTCATTTCCAAAGTATGGCTAGATGGCAGGCCATTCACCTTGGTGGGTTACTATGGCCCCAACCTCGATGTCCCTTCACACCTGAACAAAATTCAGAGTTACCTGATCTCTTCCCAAGATCTGGTGATATGGGTAGGAGACTTTAATCTCGTTTTAAATCCCACCTTAGATAAATCCCCCAATTCCAGAGCATTGATGCACTCCGAATCCAGACAAACCCTCACATTAATTATGACAACTTTGGGACTTGCGGATGTATGGAGGGAGAGAGCGGGTAACACTCTGGGGGTTTCCTTTCAAAACCTCAAATATAATCATAAATCGAGAATTGATTACGCTCTTTTTAGTTACATCCTCAAAGATGCTCTGAAGGATCTGGTTTATCTTCCCTCCCACATTTCAGATCATTCTGCCATTCTCTTTACTTTAACTCTTTCCCAGGAGATTAGACATACTACCTGGTCTTTTGACATGACAATTTTGCTAGAGGAGGAAGAAATAAGCTTTTTTATCGCAGAGTCCACCTCATTCTTGGAAATTAATCTAACCTCTGCTACTATTGTGACGGTATGGGAAGCACTCAAAGCGTATCTAAGAGGGTGTATAACCAACCGAGCCTCTTACAGAGGGAAGATATATAGAGAATCAATCACAAAAATAGAGCAGGAACTAGCAATAATAGATCAGAAGAGTGGATCCACTATCCGATCACTAACCGATCAAGAGAGGTGGGAGGAGTTAAAGAAAAATTTGGAAAATCTACTTCAAAGAGGGGTGGCTAAGAGGTGGGAGGCTAGCAAGCTCCAACATTTTGAATATGGAGAGGCTGCAGGCAAGGTTTTGGCCTGGAAAATTAAATCAGACCAAGCCAAAAAATACATCAGGGAAATAAGGGTGGGGGGGGAGCCACTGCTCGGATCTCCAACCTAGGAATTGGAAGTGCCTTTCAGGAATTCTTCCGGAACATCTATAGGGAGGAGATCACGAAAGACGCGATGGCCCGGGAGGCATGGTTAGATAAGATCGAAATGCCTTCCCTTTCACTAGTACAAAGTGATCGCTTGGACAAAGAAATATCAGAGGCAGAAGTCCGTAATGCTATTAACCGATTGAAGCGGGGGAAGGCGGCCGGACCAGATGGTCTTCCAGGGGAGTTGTACCGTGTCTTGTGTCCCGCTATCATTCCAACATTGACGGCCCTCTTCAATGATATCTTTATGGAAGGCGTAGTACCTCCTGAGTCATGGAGGGAGGCAATGATAGTTCTGATTCCCAAACCAGGAAAGGACCCGACCGACTGTGGGTCTTATAGGCCGATCTCGCTCCTAAATGACGATTATAGGATCTTCGCAGCCATTCTATCAGCACGGCTTGGGAGCGAGATCGGCTCAATAATACACGATGATCAGAAGGGATTTATAAGGGGGCGCCAGCTGGCAGACCTTACTCACGATCTGATTGGCGCAATCGACATCGCCTCAACCTTCTCTCTACCCCTGGGCATTTTGACCCTGGATGCTACTAAAGCGTTTGACAGGGTCAACTGGCCATACTTGACTGCTGTAATGAGAATGTTTCGGTTTGGGGAAAGGTTTTTACGAGTCATCAGTCTGCTATATAGGGACCCTAAGGACAGTCTTATGATCAATGGTACCTGCACTGAGCCCTTCCAAATCATGAGGGGTACTAGGCAGGGTTGCCCGCTCTCCCCTCTCCTATTCAATTTATATTTAGAACCCTTCGTGCAAGTTCTCAGAGAGGAGCCTAGTATCTTCCCTTTCAAATTTGGAGGGTGGGTGAAGCGGGTAGGACTCTATGCCGATGACATCCTCATTTACACAAAAAATCAGGTTGAAGCTTTTCCCACAGTTGTAAAAAGGGCAGAGGAATTTGGGCGGATCTCCGGATATGACATCAATGTGGGAAAGACGGAGATCATGACCTGGAACCTAGCCCCAGCGATTCTCCAGGCCCTAGGCCTTTCCTTTGTTCGTGATGTGGTTCTTATACCACTATTTTAGTATATGGTACAAAGTGCCCCTAGGGCATTACTGTATTTTGTGCAACTTATTGTATTTTAATTAAGTATCTTGTATTGTGCTGGTGCCTCTGACCTCATAAAGAGTTCAGAGGATTGTGTTAGAAATAAATACATATATATTTTGATATACAACCTGTGTGGTGTCCTTTCACTTGGTATTAAGGGGATTGCATATGGTAAAACAGCTGGCTTCACATGCCCTCTTGAGTTTAGACTAAGACTGTTTTGTCTATGCTACCATTAGGATAGCTGTCTATAAGGTTGACTTTACAACCATCACCATAAGGGTTGTTTGGACTGGTGCAAGGTGCTCACTAGAATAGTGAACATCATATACCAGGCCAACTTCTCACACTTACCTTCTGGAACAATCTTTCTAATGGATACTTTGTCTACCTGCAGATTCCTCACTTTTTATATATCACAGGTGTCAGACTGAATTCAGAAACCTTTCAATAGCTCTCCACTTTGATAGGAGAATGTAAGAAACTGAGTTATTGCTTGAGGGGGGTTGTAAACCCAAATCAAGCAACAACTATAATCCTTGTTTGGGTGAACCAAAACAGTCACTTAATTAACCTACCCTTTGGTAGCTTGGCACAAAACATTCAGGGGCAGATTTACAAGCCCCTTGCACCAATTCTGCATCTCTTTTAACATGGAAAAAGTGATGCAAAAGTGGTGCATGGGGCTTGTAAATCTGCCCCTCAGATTTACTTGGATGCAGCGTGTGAAGTGTTTAATGCAGCACACAAACAATAATGAAATGAAACACAACACAAGAAAAATCCTGCACCAATTTAGAAAAATAATAAAATGTTTAATAAATAATTTGACACAAAAACAACAAAAGTCCAGTCAGTAGAATGCGGGCAATTAAATTTTAGGTTCAAATCCTTTTATTGAGTTTGACATTGAAAAGAACAATAAAAAAAAAATACTACGACCAACATCCTATGTCGTGTGAGGTACAACAAATAAAAAGGGAGAAAACTGAAGAGAATAGACAAAGAGATGGGGACATTAAAGTGGGGGAAATTAATTACCTATTTAGCTGAAATGATGGCCTTCAACATAGAAACAAGATATATTGCTTGTCTAGAAACTGAAAGTGAGTGCCATATCAGTCAATACTGTCTTTTTGTGGGTATAAGGTGGAGGATGCGTAAGTAGGCTGTGAATGTCAATTCTAAGAATTCTTGGGACAGGAATTTCAGACAGGGTCCCCACATCTTGTTGAATTGAGGCAGCTTCTGCTCTATTGAGGATCTTAGCTTCTCCATGGCAAGGAGATCCCAGATTTTGTAGATTCAGTCTAAGTGAGTGGGTATTGTAGCTGTACCCCAAAGTGCTAGCAATACTTGCTTGGTAGGGCATAGAGCCAGAGTGATGGCTCATCCACGCGTGGATTTCAAGGGATAAGTCAGGGCATTCAGGAGACCCAGGAGAATGTAGCTCGGGAATCTGGGGAGTTCGATGTTATACATTTGGTCAATAGAGGCAAACACTTCAGACCAGAACTGCTAAAGCTTTGTACACTGCCAAAGAAGGTGGGTTAAAGTTTCCACTTAGTTGCAGCCCCTCCAGCAACATGCATATCCACCTCTCTTCCATTGAGCTGTTTGCGCAGGGGTTTAGTACCTATAGTGGGATTTTTTGAGAAATGTTCTTTTGCCTGAGGTGCTATGTACTGAATAATGGGAATGGGCTCACTTTTGAATGGCTGACTATTCTTTGGAAGTGAAGAACAATTGTTACTTACATGTAAACAGGTGGTTCTCCAGTATTGGTGTCTTTCATAGATTAACATGCTTGAATATTCCCCGTCGTCGAAGTGGGAGCCCCACGGTAAATAAAATAGCAATAAAATCCCAATAAAATATGTATGGAAAAACATAACACAAAAATACACAACCAGAAATACTTGTAAGTGCCAGGTTAGTATTGTCACCTAGGAATACATAGAGAGAGAAAACTTTTGTAACATATCCCTGTCATTATGTTAGTCCAAACTACAGCTAATCAGGCGCAAGCACCCCTCCAGAACCTTCTCCTCAGAGAGGCCCTCAGATTTTCATAGCACAGGAGTGACAAAAGAGTCTAGGAGGAGAAGCGAGCCTCTGAGGGGAGGGGGGTGGGTCGCATGTGAATCTATGAAAGACACCAATACTGGAGAACCACCTGTTTACAGGTAAGTAACACTTGTTCTTCTCCAGTATTAGGGTGTCTTTCATAGATTCACATGCTTGACTAGAATAGTGAGCAGTAACAGCCAGCTGTAAGAGCAAAAACAGCAATGTATAGGCATAACGATGCAAGATAGCATAGCATAGCCAGGCAGGAATGATAATAATAATAATAACACTACCGTTACACAAACCATATAGGTGGAGGGTAGAAAGCAGAGGCTCACCTTAGTTAAAAAGATTGCGAAGCACTGCTTGTCCCACTGCCGTATCAGCTTTCTTGATCGTTTCAAGGCAGTAATGTCTCGTGCAAGTGTGCCTGCTGGACCACGTAGCTGCTCTGCTAATTTGGTGAATCGGCACACCAGCAAACAGGGCTGTAGAAGATGACATCGCCCTGGTGGAATGACCTCTCACCGAGGATTGAAGAGGCTGGCCAGCTTTCTGATGGCAGAAAGAAATTGCTGAAAAAATCCAACGTGCAATAGTTGGCTTGGTAACAGAACGCCCCTTGCACATGCGTCCGTAGGTGACGAACAGCTGATCAGATTGGCGGAAGGGTGCCGGCCTATCGATGTAAAATTTAAGGCATCGCTTAACGTCCAGAAATGTAAACGTTGCTCCGCTGGAGATTGAGGATTGGAAAAGAAAGTCTTTAAGAAAACAGGTTCTTGAGGTGAAAGTCAGTGGGCACCTTAGGCATGAAAGTCGGGTTGGGCGAAGCACTACACAGTCCGATTTGAATTGGAGAAAAGGAGGCTTAATGGTAAATGCGTGAATATCACTCACGCAACGTGAAGAGGTTAAAGCAAGGAGAAGGGCCACTTTACAAGTAAAAAATTTCAAATCCGCTTTGTGGATAGGCTCGAATGGTGCCTTCATTAATTGAGCCAAAACAATGTTGAGAAGCCAGGTTGGAGGAGGACGCCTAATGGGCGGGAACTTCCTGAACAGTCCTTTGAAAAACTGACGAATGACTCTGGAAGAGCAGAGAGAGGAAGAGCCATCCTGCTGGAAGCGAGAAATCGCCGCCAAGAAAACCTTCAAAGTAGAGTGGGAAAGCCCTGACTGTGCCAGCTCTAGAAAGAACGGTAGTAACTGAGCTGGAGTAGAATGAACAGGATGAAGGTTGGCAGCTGGCACCAGTGACAGAATCTTTTCCACTTTAGTTTATAAGTCTTTATTGTAGATGGAGCTCTGGCATTGGCAAGAATGTCTCTGCATGATGGCGGGATGTTCAAATGGGCAAATTCAAGGTGCTCAGGTTCCAGTCCGATAATTTGAGAGAGGAGGGGTCCGGATGACAGATCAGACCCTCGTCCATCGTGAGGAGGTCCGCTCGAGGATGAAGTAGAATGGGTTCGCACTGAGAAAGAAGCATCAGTTCCGAGAACCACGCTTGTCGAGGCCATCTGGGAGCGATTAGGAGAATGTGGCACAGCTGTCTCCGCACCTTCCACAACACTCGAGGAACCAGTGGAAGCAGCGGAAAGACGTAGGAGAATAGACCACACCAATTCATCAAAAGGGCATTCCCGGACGATTCTGGATGGGGAAGCCAACTTGCAAAGGACGGGCATTTCCGGTTCTCTGGGCTCGCAAAGAGATCTATGCTTGGATGACCCCAACGCCGAAAGATGAAGTCCAGATGTAGCTCCCACTCGTCAGTAGAGGATGCGGACCTGCTGAGGGCATCCACTAGGATGTTCGAGATGCCCGGTAGATGAACTGCTGTCAGGGTAATGTGGTGCCGAAGCGCCCAATCCCAGCTAGTCTGTGCCAGTCGAGACAGGAGAGGAGATTTGGTGCCGCCCTGCTTGTTCACATAGTGCATACTGGTGGTATTATCGGTTTGGATGAGCACCGATTCTCCCTGGATCAGAAGATGGAACGATTTGAGAGCCAGGAAGATGGCCATCAACTCCAACCTGTTGATGTGCCAGGAGCGTTGAGACAGAGTCCATTTGCCCTGGATGGACAGCCCTTTAAGGTGTGTGCCCCAACCTTCCAAGGAGGCATCCGTTGTCAGAATGAGTTGTGGAGCTGTGGTGAGAAATGAGGTCCCAGCAGCCACGTTGGACGGCTGCGCCCACCAATGGAGAGCCAACCTCATCCGGGCGGTCTCACAAACGAGATCGTTGAAAGAGCCGGTAACCTGACGCCACTGACTGTCCAATTCTTCCTGAATGGGGTGACTCCTGAGCCTGCAATTTGGGATCAGAGATATGCACGAGGATGCCATTCCCAGAAAAGACTTCAATATACGAACGGAAACTGACTCTTATGAAAAAATGAGAGCCACCAGGCGTAGAATCCGCAGCTTACGTTCGTGAGACACGAATGCTTTGGCTAGTGACGTATCCAGAGTGGCGCCTAGAAAAGTCCTGCAGTGAGCTGGGTCGACCTGAGACTTCTCGGCATTGATGGAAAGACCGAGGGAGCGAAATAAGGTCTGACAGAGTTGAGTGTCTCGAGACAGCTGGCTGTGAGACTACGACTTGATGAGACAATCGTCTAGGTATGGAAAAATTTGAACGCCCTGTAGACATAGGTAATCCACCACTGGAGCCAAAACCTTTGTGAAGACACGAGGGGCGGAGCGCAGGCCGAAAGGCAGCACCCTGAATTGAAAGTCTCGTCGCCCCACCCGGAA
Organism: Lissotriton helveticus; assembly: GCF_964261635.1. Lineage (NCBI taxonomy): Eukaryota > Metazoa > Chordata > Amphibia > Caudata > Salamandridae > Lissotriton > Lissotriton helveticus. Next base: position 509,733,396 of record NC_136068.1, on the reverse strand, counting down.
GCGCAAGTGCTTCCGGTGACGAGGAAGAATTGGCACATGGAAATAAGCATCCTGGAGGTCGAGGGTGGTCATGAAGTCGTCCTTGCAGAAAAGACGTAGGATCTCCATCAGCGTGAGCATGCGGAAGAACTGCCACTTCAGGTATTTGTTCAGTGCCCGTAAATCAAGGATTGGACGCCAGTCGCCTGTCTTTTTGAGGATGAGGAAAAACCAGGAATAAAATCCCATCCCCCTCTGAGACTTGGGAACCTCTTCGATGGCACCTTTTTGAATCATGATGTGAATCTGCTGGAAAAGTTCTTTGAAGTGTGCAGGAGGCGGACCAGTCGAAGGAGTGTGAGGAGGAAACTTTACGAACTCCAAGGCATGGCCCTTTGATACAATATCCAGCACTCAACGGTCCGAGGTGATTGAGGACCATTGAGAAAAGAACAGGGAGATTCGACCTCCAACCTTGCGCGGGAAAGGTAAGTCATTGCCTTTTGGAAGTGGAACCTCTATTGGAAGACTTTCCACGATATGATTTGGAAGACTGCTGGTGAGAGGTCTGCTGCGGCTGGTTAGAATACTGTTGATTTCCCTGGCCATAGGAGTGGTATTGATTAGATCTGCCACGAAAGGAAGAGGTGGTGCCGCGTCCGCGGGCACCACGAAAAAGCTGTTTGCGGAACTGTAAAGTGCCCAAGGAACGAGCCGTTTCAGTATCTTTCTTCATCGTCTGCAGTGCCTCATCGACATGTTGACCAAAGAGTGACTCGCCGTCATAATGTATGTCGAGAATTTTCACCTGAACTTCCTGGTGAAAAGAGGTAGAACGAAGCCAACCCTGGCGTCGCAGAACAGCTGCCCTCGCAAGCTGACGGAAACCAGTGCAGGCAATATCCACGGAGCAGTCGATGATCTCCGATGACGCTCTTTCCCCTCCTGAAGAATTTTAAGAGCCAACGCCCTGGAGGACTCAGGAATGAGGGCAACAAAGGTGGAAATGTCAGACCACATCTGACGATTGTAGCGTCCCAGTATGGCCAACGCATTAGCAGCCCTTACAGTAGTGGAAGCCATAGTTGAAAATGTTCGCCCGATGGCATCGAGGCGACGACCTTCGCGATCAGGAGGAGCCGTAATCGGGGAAGATGGGTTGCTGGAACGGCGCTGGGCGGCCTGGGTGACTACGGAATCCAGCTTAGGCTGTGCCACCAGGCAAGCTGGAGAACCCTGGGGCGCCTTATACTTTTTCTCCAAACTAGGTAGTTGTGCAGGGATGGAATTCGGCGTTTGCATCAACTTGAGTCCCTCATTCCAAAGAAAGTCAATGATTGGGACTTTCCGAACTTGTTTGAAAGGTTGACTCTTAAAGTCGTAAAGAAAGCAGTCTTCTTCCCTTTGAACCATAGGAAGTTTAAAGCGGAGCGCCGCTCTATCCATGAGTTGGTGAAAGCCTGCAATGTCAACAGGGGGGGAATCCCCAGGAGTTGCAGGTGGCGGGGACTGTGTCTGAATTTGGTAATTGTCCCAGCCTTGCATGCCGCCATCACCATCATTATCATCATCATCCTGCAGCTTGCCATCCTCTCTGTCTGGGCAAAGATTATCATCATCCTCTTCGCACACCGTAGCATGGACCTGAATAGAAGTCTTAGCCGGAGCAGTTGGCGGTGCCGGTAGCGGCAGCGGAACAGCGGCAGGAGCTGGTGCAGGTGCAGGTGCCATAGGCAGAGGCAAACCATGGCGAGATGGCGGAAAACACCTGTTGTAATCCTCCAGCATATACTGGAGATTGGAAATGAGGGAAAGAGGAAGTGCTGCCATAGGAACCTGAGTGGACGGTTCCTCCTCCTGAAAATACGAGTCCTCATGATCATCGCCATAGTCTTGGCACTTTATGACTAGTTCAGAAGGGCTTCGTGCTGCCCGGAAATGATCATCCTCATCTTCCTCAGACCCAGAGTCCTGTTCAGAACCTGTCGCAAACACAGGTGACGGGGGCTGCTTGTCACGTGGAATGGCAAGCTGTTCCAGAGGCACTTGGCGACGTTGGTGCAAAGGGTCGGCGGAGGAAGCACCAGACCCGGATGAAGGAATCGGCACCAGAGGCAAGGATGCGAAGGATAATGGCACCACCGTCGACGAAATCATCGTCGAAGCCGTCGACGACGACAGAACAGACATCGACGGAGCCATCGTTGACGGAGCCACAGTCGACTGAGTCGTCGCAGACGAGGCCGTCGTCGTCAAAACCGCCGTCGACGGAACATTCGTCGACGGAGCAGACGATGACGAGGTGGCTTTCTTCACAATCCTCGTCGATGTAGATCCAGTTGATGACGAGAGACCCTTCTTCAACGTCGAGGCGATAGGGATCGTCGAAGAAACAGTCTTAAAACTGAGGCATACCTTCGTCGACGCCGTCGACGCACTCACCGTCGATGAACCTGAAGCCGAAGTCGTCGTCACTTTTGTCGTCGACGAGCCGGAGACGGCAGATCTCTTCGGCGGGACGATCGTCGACGCTCCCGTCGAAATTTTACACGTTTTCAGGTGGAAACGTGCTTAGAAGAAGCCGTAAACGCCTGAGAGTCAGATCTCGGGGATGTCCGCATAGCAGGAGGAGGTGGGGACACCACTGGAGCCTTCAAGAGTGAGAGTTTCTTCTTCTTCAAGAAGGGAGAAGGTAAATCCTGCACACTGCTACGCTTCGAGGCTGCATTAGAAGTACCTGACATCAGGCTTTCTGCGTCAGAAAGAGCTGAATCCTTGTCTTTCAGCCTTTGTAACCAGAGGAGGAGGCGACCCTCTCTATCCTTTAAGGTTTTGGTGGAAAAAGTCCTGCAAATTTTACATTAGCCTACCTCATGGTCAGGGTAGAGGCAATATATACACTGCTTGTGGGGGTCCTCAGAATAAAGTCTCAACTTCCCACAAGAAGAACAAGGTCTAAACAAAGACTTCTTACTTGAAGACGTTGTAGAAAGTACTGGAAATGAGACGAAAGTAGAAAACTGAGCAAAGCTCAGGGAGACTCCTTTTACACGACGTGCGGTAGAAAATCTGAGGGCCTGAGCCTCTGAGGAGAAGGTTCTGGAGGGGTGCTTGCGCCTGATTGGCTGTAGTTTGGACTAACATAATGACAGGGATGTGTTACAAAAGTTGTCTCTCTCTCTATGTATTCCTATGTGAGAATACTAACCTGGTACTTACAAGTATTTCTGGTTGTGTATTTTTGTGTTATGTTTTTAAATACATATTTTATTGGGATTTTATTGCTATTTTACTTACCGTGTGGCTCCCACTTCGACGACGGGGAATATTCAAGCATGTGAATCTATGAAAGACACCCTAATACTGGAGAAGAGGCGTTCGCACTTTTCTTCCAGCGCAACAGTGCTGAGGATTTGACGGGGTTCTGTAGAGTGTTGAGAAATATATATATGTCGGAGAGGAGACCTCATCAGTATTTCTAGTGTGAAGCCATTCTCAAATGATAAGAGAGGATGGCTAGCATGAGACAGATGCAGGGCTAAGTGACCCAGTGTTGGATGGCTAAGTACTGACACTGAATGGCGGATGCGACACGATAATGTCGTTGGATCTGTGCAAAGTGAAACTGCGCCCATCTCTTTCCCCTTCTCCATCCATCAATCTACTAAGCCCTGGTTCCTATAACATGATAAACCTACCACCGTGGTCATAGCACAAAACATATTTACAATTGTCTCACAGGGTTAACATAAAGTACAGACATGTCTAACAACCCACCCCACATGGCGTAGCGTGCTATCCACAAGGGCAAGCGCTCCAGCGTCCCACGTAGGGATAGTAAGTGCTATATAAATGTTCCAATACAATACATAACAATTACTGGTGATATACAGAAAAGCTTTTACATGTCTTATAACATCTTAGAGAAAAGAGAGATTTTCTCACCTGAGCGAGGAGCCGGGAGAGGGGCCTGTTCAGATCCTGAGTAAAACAAGAATAGTGCAAATTATTACAAGACGCACAAGTGCACAAGAGTGCAAACTGTGGAACCTTTCAGGATTTCTATGTCAGAGAGTTAAATATGAAACACTAAACTAGAACACAGAATGTTCCACCTCACTGCAGTGCAGGAATGTGAAGTATCCACTGCAAAAAAGAGAAATACCTTGTGATCTAAGGTACTGCACTTAAAATCAGAGCACTGATGTGGCATTTTCGATCCTGCATGGAAGAAAAAGTTACTTACCTTCTGGAACAATCTTTCTAGTGGACACTTTGTATACCTGCAGATTCCTCACTTTTTATATATCGCAGGTGTCAGACTGAATTCAGAAAACTTTCAATAGCTGTCCACTTTGATAGGAGAATATAAGAAACTGAATTCTTGCTTGAGGGGGGGTTGTAAACCGAAATCAAGCAACAACCACAATCCTTGTTCGGGTGAACCAAAACAGTCATTTAATTAACCTACCCTTTGGTAGCTTGGCACAAAACACTCACACTTAACTTAGATGCAGGATGTGAAGTGTTTATGCAGCACACAAACAGTAATGAAATGAAACCTAACACAAGAAAAATTCAGCACCAATTTAGAAAAATAATGAAAAGTTTACTAAATAATTTGACACCAAAACAACAAAAATCCAGTCAGTAGAATGGGGACAATTACTTTTTAGGTTCAAATCCTTTTATTGAGTTTGACATTGAAAAGAACAATACAAAAAAAAACTACGACCGACATCCACTGGCGGGTGGGGACTAAGTGAAAAGGTAGAAAACTGAAGAGAATAGACAAAGAGATGAGGATAGTAGAGTGGGGAAATTAGCTAAACTGATGGCCTTCAACATAGAAACAAGGTATATCGCTTGTTTAGAAACTGAAAGTGAGTGCCATATCAGTCAATACTGTTTTTGTGGGTATAAGGTGGAGGATGCGTAAGTAGACTGGGCATGTCAATTCTAAGAATTCTTGGGACAGGAATTTCAGTCAGGGTCCCCACATATTGTTGAATTGAGGCAGCTTCTGCTCTACTGAGGATGTTAGCTTCTCCATGGCAAGGAGATCCCAGATTTTGTAGATTCAGTCTGAGTGAGTGGGTATTGTAGCTGGACCCAAAGTGCTAGCAATGCTTGCCTGGCAGGGCATAGAGCCAGAGTGATGGCTCGTCCACGCGTGGATTTCAAGGGTAAGTCAGGGCATTCAGGACACCCGGTAGAATGTAGCTCGGCAATCTGGGGAGTTCGATGTTATACATTTGGTCAATGGAGGCAAAGACTTTAGACCAGTACTGCTAAAGCTTTGTACACTGCTAAAGAAGGTGGGTTAAAGTTCCCATTTGGTCGCAGCCCCTCCAGCAACATGCATATCCATCTCTCTTCCATTGAGCTGTTTGCGCAGGATATTTAGTACCTATAGTGGGATTTTTTGAGGAATGTTCCTTTGCCTGAGGTGCTATGTACTGAAGAATGGGAATGGGCTCACTTTTGAAGACTGACCATTCTTTGGATGTGAAGAGGCATTCGCACATTTCCCCTAGCGCAAAAGTGCTGAGGATTTGACGAGGTTCTGTAGAGTGTTGAGAAATATATATAAGTCGGAGAGGGGACGTCATCAGTATTTCTAGTGTAAAGCCATTTCTCAAATGGTAAGAGAAGATAACTCGCATGAGGCAGATGCAGGACTAAGTGACCCAGTGCTGGATGGCTAAGTACTGACACTAAGTGCCGGATGGGATATGATAATGTCACTGGACTTATAACATCTTAGAGAAAAGAGCGATTTTCTCACCTGAGCGAGGAGATGGGGGAGGGCCCTGTTCTGATCCTGAGTAAAACAAGATAAGTGCAAATTATCACAAGACGCACAAGTGCACAAGAGTGCAAACTGTGGAACCTTTCAGGATTTCTATGTCAGAGAGTTAAATATGAAGCACTAAACTGGAACACAGAATGCTCCACCTCACTGCAGTGCAGGAATGTGGCGTATCCACTGAAAAATAGAGAAATACCTTGTGATGTAAGGTACTGCACTTGATATCAGAGCTCTGCTGTGGCATCTAGTATCCTGTATGGAAGTAAAAGTTACTTACCTTCTGGAACAATCTTTCTAGAGGATACGTTGACTACCTGCAGATTCCTCACTTTTTATATAACGCAGGTGTAAGACTGAATTCAGAAACGTTTCAATAGCTCTCCAATTTGATAGGAGAATGTAAGACACTGAGTTCTTGCTTTATGGGGGTTTGTGAACCCAAATCAAGCAACAACCACAATCCTTGTTCGGGTGAACCAAAACAGTCACTTAAATAACCTACCCTGTGGTAGCTTGACACAAAAACTCAGACTTAACTTAGATGCAGCGTGTGAAGTGTTTATGCAGCACACAAACAGTAATGAAATGAAACATAACATAAGAAAAATCCCCCACCAATTTAGAAAAATAATGAAAAGTTTATAAATAATTTGACACCAAAACAACAAAAATCCAGTCAGTAGAATGGGGGCAATTACTTTTTAGGTTCAAATCCTATTATTGAGTTTGACATTGAAAAGAACAATACAAAAAAAACTACGACCAACAGCCACTGGCGGGTGGGAAAGAAAACAAGTTACTACAGTTATCCAGTATTGGTATCTTTCATAGATTCACATGCCTGAATCATTCCCCGTCGCCGAGGCGGGAGTCCCACGGTAATAATATATATAATAGCAGTGCCTTAGAAAATTATTTGTAGTAGGCTGAAAAGACTATAGGCCCAAAACTTAGCAGCCTATCTACCTCATTATGTAAAAATAACTGAAACAGGAGTTCCAACCAATCAGCTGTCCGCACCCTCTAGAACCTTCTCAGCTGAGGCAGTTCTCCTCAGATTTTTCCAGCACAAGTGAGAAGTTTGTATCCCTAATAAAGAACTGCTTTGCCAGGGAGGAGGGTGGGTTCATGTGAATCTATGAAAGATGCCAATACTGGATAACTGTAGTTACAGGTAAGTAACTTGTTTTCTTTTCCAGTATTGGGGTATCTTTCATAGATTCACATGCCTGAATCAGAATAGCAAGCAGTAAAGTCATAACTGTCGTTAGCGGAAGATGGGAGACAAACCGTAATTGTACATATCCCCCACACAATCGGAAGGTTATAGAGCACTAAAATGTAAATATACATATATGCAGAAAAAAACCTTCATATAATATCATTCATAATAAAGACAGCATTTGATAAGAACAGTACAGTAAATCATACATATTTTTATAACATCAATATAATGTGAGAGACCCAAAACGTATAACCTTAGTGAAGAAGATGCTGCAGCACCGCTTCTCCCACTGCTGTATCATCATGTGATGCCGACCGCAAGCAGTAGTGCTTTGTAAAAGTATGGACACTTTTCCATGTAGCAGCTCGGCAAATGTTCTCCAGCGTGACCCCAGCAAATAAGGCTGTCGACGCCGACATCATTCTGGTGTAATGTGCTTTAACTTTTCTGATTAAAGGTCTGTTAGCCTTCTCGTGACAGAATTGTATTACAGAGGATAACCATCTAGCTATAGTTGCTTTCGTCACTGCTAGTCCTAGCGTGACCTGTCCATAAGGAAGAAATAGCTGGTTAGATTTTCTTATGTCCTTAGTTTTTTGTAGATAGAACGTTAGACATCGTTTCACATCAAGTGAGTGCAGGGCCCTTTCTGCCGGTGTGACAGGATCCGGGAAAAAAGTCTTTAGCTTTACCGGCTGATTAATATGAAATTGAGATGGTACCTTAGGAATGAACTTTGGATTGGTTCTCAGGGTTACAGAGTCCTTAGAGAAATGTAGGAAAGGCTCTGCAATCGTGAAAGCTTGTATCTCGCTGACTCTCCGGGCTGAAGTGAGAGCTAGTAAAATAGCTACTTTCCAGGTTAGAAACTTCAGTTCAGCTCTGTGAATAGGCTCAAAGGGCCTTCTCATTAATTGGGACAAAACGATATTGAGGTCCCATTCAGGAGGTGGAGGCCGAATTGGAGGGAAAGCTCTGAATAACCCCTTAAGAAATTGCTTTATTAATGAGAAAGAGCATAGTGATGGCTTGTTAGAACTTTTCCTGAATCTGGATATAGCGGCCAGATGTACTTTAATAGAAGAGAATACCAGACCTGCTTTGGCTAGCGACAGCAAGTAAGGAAGGATGTTCTCAGGTGGAGCCTGGAGCGGATGAATATTATTTGCTTCACACCAACTACAGAATCGTCTCCATTTAAAACAATATGTTCTGATGGTACTCTGAGCGCGGGCTTGAGATAAAATCTCTCTGCAGTCCGCAGAAATGTTGAGATCCTTAAACTCTAAGAAGTCAGGAACCAGGCGTGCAAGTGAAGCGATTGAGGTTCCGGTTGTAGAATCTGACCTCCTTCCCTTGTCAACATTGAAATTGTTGGTTTGAGACAAAGTGGAGGTTGTTGAGATAGCAGGAGTAGTTCTTGGAACTAGTACTGCCTCGGTCAGCGAGGAGCAATGAGGAAGAGAGTGCAATGTTCCCTCTTCATCTTTTGTAGTATCCTTGGTATTAAAGGAATTGGGGGACAGGTGTATGAAAAGATTCCGGACCATCTCATCGACAGGGCATTTCCCCTTGACCCCCGTTGAGGAAATCTGCTGGCTTAGTACAGGCATTTGCTGTTTTGTTGCGTCGCAAACAGATCCAGAGTTGGTGTGCCCCATGTTTGAAAGATCCTGGCCACTAGATTCTGCTCTAGTTCCCATTCGTGACAACCTGTGAGAGATCTGCTGAGGTTGTCGGCTAGAGAGTTTTGAACACCCTTCACATGCTCCGCTCTGAGGGTTATGCCGTGTTGTATGACCCGCTCCCACATCTCTTGAGCTTCCTGCGAGAGGGAGAGAGATCTCGTCCCACCTTGTTTGTTGATGTAATACATGCTGGTGGTATTGTCTGTACGCACCAGCACTGAGGAATTTGCAATTCTCGGTAGGAACGCCTGCAGAGATAGGAAAATGGCTCTTAACTCTAGGCTGTTGATGTGTTTCTGCCGATATTGGTGAGACCATTGCCCCTGAATCTGAAGGTCCTGGAGGTGACCTCCCCAACTTTCCATAGAAGCCTCTGTAGTCAGGATAAACTCCGGAATGGTTTGGAGAAACGTGAGGCCCGGTGACAGATTGTTTCCTTTTGACCACCAAAGAAGAGCCCGCCTCATTCTGGGTGTCACCTTTAAGCTCTCGTCGAAAGAGCCTCCTACTTGTCGCCATTGTCGGTGCAATTCTTCTTGCAGAGGCCTCATCCTGAGTCTCGCCAATGGGACTAGACTGATCGCTGACTAGCACATCCCCAGAAGAGAAGCATATGTTCGGACCGAAAGTGACTTTTTTGCTGAGATTAGTTTTGCCAGCTTTTGAAGTTTGATCTGTCGCTCCTGAGACAAGAACGCCTTGCAGCGTCGGGTGTCCAGTGATGCTCCCAGAAAAGTCAACACCTGACAGGGTTGCAGTTGAGATTTCTTTGCATTGAGAGTGAGTCCTAGGTTTGAGAATAGACGGAGGGAGCTTTTGACCGCTTGTCTTGTAGCCTGTCTCGATGGTCCCTTGAGCAGCCAGTCGTCGAGGTATGGGAAGACTTGTATTCCCTGCGACCTCAGTGCTGCAGAAACTGGGGCTAAACACTTTGTAAATATTCTTGGTGCGGATATTAGACCGAATGGGAGCACCTTGAACTGAAAGTGGACGCCACCCACTGTGAATCTCAGGTATTTGCGGTGTTTGGGGTGTATAGGGATGTGGAAGTAAGCGTCTTCCAGGTCCAGAGAAGCCATAAAATCTCCTTCGTTGAGTCAATTGAGCACATCTGCCAACGTCACCATGCGAAAACTCTGTTTCTTTAGAAATTTGTTGAGTTCGCGCAGATCCAAAATCGGGCGCCACTCCCCCGACTTCTTTTTTATGAGGAAGAAGCGAGAGTAAAATCCTTTTCCTTTTTGCAAGATGGGAACCTTCTCTATCGCATTCTTGTGGAACATATTTAAGGCTTCTTTGAACAGTAAGTGAAGACGAGGGGGAGGGGGAGCCCTGGGCGGGATTGTAGGTGGTTTCTTTAAGAACTCCAGAGTGTGTCCGTTCTTGACTAGGTCGAGGACCCACTGATCCGAAGTAATGTTCCGCCATTGCTGGTAAAATGCGGAGATCTTCGCTCCCACAGGGAGGGGAGGATGTTGGACTGGCGTCCGGCAGAGCTCATTGACGTTTGTTAGAATCTCGTCCTTTTTTGTTCGTCGTCTTCCTCCCTGACGAGAGAAATTACTGGAGGTAGGTTGTCTGTATGAAGATTGGTAATATGGCTGTTTGTACTGGGAGTGATACTGCCTGTTCTGTTGGTTGTGGTAATTTCCTCTGGACGAAAAACCACGACCTCTTGCCCCTCTAAAAGAGCCTCTTTTATATTGCAGGGTACCAAGTGATTTGGCGGTGGCGGTATCCGTCTTGATTGCCAGTAAGGCGTCGTCTATGTGCTTACCAAAGAGTGAGTCACCGTCGTAAGCCATATCCAAGATCTTAATTTGAACTTCCGGTCTGAAGGAGGTAGCTCTGAGCCAGCCCTGTCGCCTGAGGACTGTTGCACCTGCTAACTGTCTAAAGTTAGTGTTTGCGATGTCTAGGGCGCAGTCTATTATTTCTGATGCCGCCCTTTCTCTTTCTCTTGGTAGTTCGGACTGGACTGTTCCCATGAGGCACAGGGTCAGAGCTGATTTGCATATAGCCAGTGTCTAACCCAGGGTGGTGTGGAGTGCAAAAAAACGATGGATTTAGGCCCAGATCTTTGTACTGGGGTGAATGTATGACATTGTTCTACATTCTGTCCATCAACTGTGTTTTTTGCCCTTTCTCTTTCCAGCACTATTTTGAGTGCTTCCTGCTGTCGATCTTCAGGTATCAAATTTATGAACTCCGACAGATCCGACCACATCTGCCGGTCATAGCGGGCAAGTATTGCCAATGAATTCGCTGCTTTGACAGAAGCTGCAGCATTGGTGGAGAACTTCTTTCCTATAAGATCTAGTCTCCTGCCCTCCTTGTCCGGCGGTGTTGAAATTGGAGTGGATGGATTTTTGGACCTCAGTTGAGCAGCTTGAGATATCACAGAGTCCGGACGTGGATGGCCCAACAGACAAGATGGAGTGTCTGGCGGTGCTCGATACTTTTTCTCAATACGAGGAAGAACCGCAGGAATAGAAGCGGGGGTCTTCATAATGTTAAAACCTTCCTTCCAAATAAAATCTATAATAGGTATAGCCCTGGTGATCTTCCTATACCCCTCCTTGAATTCATGTAAAAAACAGTCAGACTGCGCAACAGTTACTGGCAGTTGAAACCTTGTAGCAGCCCGTTGCATAATGTTATGAAAGCGTCCAATATCCTCTGGTGGGGAATCCAAGGGCTGCGGCACAGGAGGTGAAGGCATGGGGATTATGTAATCATCCCAAGGATCTGTAGATGTATTGTCATTAGGCAACTGGCCTTCCTCCCTTCCATCTTCATCTGAAGAGGAGGTATTCTGATCGTCTTGCGGTGTAGGGTACACGGTGTGTCTTGGCGGCACTGGAACCTGTGGTGATGGAGGCCTAGCTACATCCACTGGTGCAGGAGGCACAGCTGGTGTGGATGGTGTAGGGGGGACTCCTTGGCTGTAGTCTGCCAACATGGCCTGCAAGTCTTGAATTAAAGAAGGAGGGAGATGACTTGTCTCCTCCGAATGTGGAGGTCTGTATGATTGTCTATAGCAAGGTGTAGACAATTCTTCCTGATAGTAATGCTCTTGCATATCTTCTTCATCCTCTTCCTGACATTTGATTCGCAAATCTGAAGGATGACGTGCAATTCCAAAGGGGCCTTCTTCATCTTCATCCTCATCCGATTCTTCCTCTACATATGTTTCCAAAATGTGCGATGGCAGAAGTGGGGAAATATTAGAATAGTCCTGTCTCTGATAGGTCTTCATTTGAAAATGAGTATATTGCACTCTTGTAGGTGGCGTCTTGGTAAGCAGATGCGCTGAAAGCGGCTGGCTCTTTGATGAAATTACCGCAGACGAGCTCGTCGTTGACGGACTTGTCGTCGAGGGTGACGTCGTCGACGGTTTCACAGTCGACGGGACTGTCGTCGACGGTGACGTCATCGACGGGGCTGACGTCGATGGAATCTTCGTCGACTGGACCGCCATCGACGGGGCTGTCGTCAATGGGATCATCCTCGACGGGGCTGACGTCGACGTAGCTGTCGTCGACAGGCTCTTTGTCGACGATGTCTTCGTCGTCGACGGGCTCTTCGTCGTCGACGGCTTCGACATCGATGGGGCTTTCGTCGACGATGCCTTCGTCAATGGGGCTTTCGTCGACGACGACTTCATCGATGATGGCGTCGTTGGCGTCGTAGGAACGGTTGTCGATGATGTTTTTGAGGAAGAATCCTTAGCCCCTGAAGATTTTTTAGAGAATACCTTCGCTGACACCATAGGAGAGGTGATAGCAGAAGTAGACACGGTAACAGAAGAGCTTGAGGTGGTAGAAGTCACAGATACAGTGTGAGACGACACCAGAGCAACAGTTTTAGTCTGGGCTGTACACACAATTTTAGATGAAGATCCTGAAGTTGTAGTCGATGGAGATCCAAGGGGAGGAGTGGATGACCTCCTTGGGGGTTCTGTAGCTCTATGAGAGGATTTATGATGCTTCTTTCTTTCAGGAGAAGAGCTGTCTTTGGATCTGGCTCTTTTGCTTGAAGAAGAGGCCCTGTCCTCATCATCTGTAGAAGATGATTTGAGCCATAAAAGTACCCTTGCCTCCCTGTCCCTGATAGTTTTGGCAGGGAAGGTGCGGCAAATCCTGCAATCCTTCACAATGTGAGAGGGATGCAGACAGTAGATGCAGTCAGAGTGCTGGTCATCCACATGGACCCTCTTTTTATTACAGGTCCCGCAGGCCTTGAAAAGGGTTTTCTTTTCAGACATCCTGAAGAAAAAGTAGAAAACTGAGTAGGCACTCAGGGAGACTTCCTTCCACACGGCATGCGGTGAAAATCTGAGGAGAACTGCCTCAGCTGGGAAGGTTCTAGAGGGTGCGGACAGCTGATTGGTTGGAACTTATGCTTCAATTCTTTTTACATAATGAGGTTGATAGGCTGCTAAGTTTTGGGCCTAGTTGGGCCTATAGTCTTTTCAGCCTACTACAAATAATTTTCTAAGGCACTGCTTATGTATATATTATTACCGTGGGACTCCCGCCTCGGCGACGGCGAATGATTCAGGCATGTGAATCTGTGAAAGATACCCCAATACTGGATAACAAGTGAAAAGGGAGAAAACTGAAGAGAATAGACAAAGAGATGGGGACAGTAGAGTGGGGGAAATGAATTACCTATTTAGCTGAAATGATGGCCTTCAACATAGAAACAAGGTATATCGCTTGTCTAGAAACTGAAGGTGAGTGCCATATCAGTCAATACTGTTTTTTGTGGGTATAAGGTGAAGGATGTGTAAGTAGCCTGGGCATATCAATTCTGAGAATTCTTGGGACAGGAATTTCAGACAGGGTCCCCCCATCTTGTTGAATTGAGGCAGCTTCTGCTCTACTGACGATTGTTAGCTTCTCCATGGCAAGGAGATCCCAGATTTTGTAGATCCAGTCTAAGTGAGTGGGTATTGTAGCTGCACCCCAAAGTGCTAGCAATACTTGCTTGGCAGGGCATAGAGCCAGAGTGATGGCTCGTCCACGTGTGGATTTCAAGGGATAAGTCAAGGACCTACTTGAAGGTGAAAACCTTTCCTGAACGCCGATATTCGCCGACGCCTTGAACCTGGGAACCGCCACTCGCTCCTGCAGCCTCCCTGTGTCCCAGGAGGGATTGACCGCCTGAGCCCCGCGTTAACAGCTTGCAGCACCCGCTTCGCGGGTGCCGCTGCGCAGGGCTCTGGTGTGGGGTCGAGGCAGCAGGTCTACACCCAGCATCCAGCACCCGGGAGGAAGAAAGAACTGTGCAAGGTAACTGGGGGCGCGTGAGGCAGGGACTCCATAGACCAGGAGTCCCTGCGCTGCACAGGTGTGCACGGCCGTGCCCCCAGCAAGCCACGCCCCCGGCTGTCCAAGCTCTGCTTAAGAGCGGAGCTTCCTTGAGAGCAGTGGGACCTACTTGAAGGTGAAAACCTTTCCTGAACGCCGATATTCGCCGACGCCTTGAACCTGGGAACCGCCACTCGCTCCTGCAGCCTCCCTGTGTCCCAGGAGGGATTGACCGCCTGAGCCCCGCGTTAACAGCTTGCAGCACCCGCTTCGCGGGTGCCGCTGCGCAGGGCTCTGGTGTGGGGTCGAGGCAGCAGGTCTACACCCAGCATCCAGCACCCGGGAGGAAGAAAGAACTGTGCAAGGTAACTGGGGGCGCGTGAGGCAGGGACTCCATAGACCAGGAGTCCCTGCGCTGCACAGGTGTGCACGGCCGCGCCCCCAGCAAGCCACGCCCCCGGCTGCAACACCCCCTTTAAACGTAGCGAGATAACGCTTAGCGGGACGCGAGCGGGACGCCGAGCGAAGCCCGGGTAAAGGGCGGGCCCTCTGTGGCCCTCAGGGGCCAGAAGAGGCCGGGCTGGGCCAGCCCCCTAAAATTGCCCTTTGATTTCATCGTACTTAGTCTCACAGCAACTAGCTTGACATTAGGTCTCCTTTATTGAGACAAGTTATAACTATCGGGTACCTCCTAACCCCGCATCCCTGGCAATGAGGAAAACTGCCAAAAAGACCAGGATGCCTACCCTGAGATCGAGCACAAAGGCTAATACGGATTATCCACCTCCCTTGCCAACCCTTACTGCCATTGATAAAATGCTCAAACAGACTATAGGGGCGGTATCCAATGCCATAGCTAACACCGAGAGAAGATTGTCCTTACCACCCGTGACCATCATCCAAGAAACTCAGGAATCCCTGATCAATCTATCAGAAGCCTCCAGAGACTTGGCAGAGGAGATCGATACTAGCCGGCCCCTAACCTCCTCGTCCTTTGCCGACCTTCCTTGCGCCCAGGCGCCCGCCGAAATGAGTAGGGATAGACCTGGCGCACAAATGAATATTCATGACATAAATGTACCACCAGTGGAGAAAATGCCGCACAAGGAAGGCCATAAACAAGGGAGAAAAAAAGGATCTTCAAAAACAAGTAACCATAATCTGATCACGCCCATCAATCCACCCACATCAGGAATACCATGTTGGATAACCAACATGGTGGCTGATCTTAAACTTGACCTTGAGCACTCCATCACGGTGCTGTTAAAACCCCTTATAGCAAAAATAGATAGACTGACATCACTGGTTAACAACAAGGGGATCAGCCCGAAAATTCATTTAGCGCAGGAATGTGACTCGACAAAATCAAAGGACCCTACACCAACAAGTGCACCTAAAGATAAGGCCTCTTTAACATCTGACGGGATGGCAAAACCTAATAACAACAATGTCACACAGAAAGGAGTTAAGGATAAACAAAAGGCTGCCTCTACCTCGCCCGTAGGCAAAAATAAAAAACAAACATCGACTGACAACAAAAAACTTCCACCCGGATCTTCTCAAACGGTGGAAGGAAATAACGCCCAAACCCCTAAAGCGGATCCCAAGTCTTCCCGGATTCCCACTGCGACAACCACTAATGAAAAGAAAACGGCAACTCGCTTCAGGACAATTAATCTCCCGCCTGAAGCACTGCCCTTCGTGGTTGTCCTAACAGGAGTTCCATCTTTAAGGGAGGGACAACGGGAATCACAAATTGAACTAAAAAACAAATGTGCACAGTGGCTGCAAATACACAGACCCTTGCCCCCTAACATTTACGGGGAAATTCTCTCAGTAAGAAGGGGTGAGTGGATTGGCAAAGGTACCAAGACTATAGCAGGGGACATCATCACGGTGAACTTTAGAGATATGGCGGAAGTTAATTTTATCTGCAATACCCCCCCTAGCTATACTCGATCACAAATTCACCCGGTTCACCTATCCTATTTTTACCCCTTCGCACCTCAAAGGCCCAGGCAGATCATTGGGCCGAATAGAACACCGCAATTGGGCTTCCAATATGGCCCACCCCAATGGCAAAGGCCAAATTCTGTATTTCCAACCTATGACTCTTCCTTAATGCAGTATGCACATTGGAATAGGTTCAGCACACTTGATGGGGTGGACTGACAAAGATTGGGCTATCAACTTTCAAAGGCCAAAGGTATGAATGAGCCAAGTTTTTCACCAACATGTATAAGCAAGGGGGCAGACCAGGGCCAAGACGACGTTCCGGAACTCGAGCATACCCTAGGAGGCAGTATTACATCATCGATCACTACCCGGGGAAAAGGAGAGGGGACAAACCCCGTAATTGATAACTCCCGCTCTGCTCAGAGAAGAATCGCTATCCCCCACAGGTCGCAACTAAGCCTCGTTGCCGTACCTGAAACGGGTAAACAAGTAAAGCCTCCATTAGGCGAGGAAAAAAGGACATCAAAGGACATGAACCATGAAAATCTATTAATAGCATCATGGAACATCGCAGGGATAGCGGCCAAATTCGAATCTCAGGACTGGCTCAGCTACATAAATAAATTCCATATCTTATGCCTGCAAGAAACCTGGGCCATTGAACCATATGTCTACAGTCTGGAAGGCTATAAAAGCTTTTTTGTCCCTGCAAAAAAAGCAACCTCAGGGAGAGCAAGTGGGGGGCTCGCGGTCTACGTTAATCTAGACATCAAGGGTACTTGGTCCGACACTAAATGGGCCACACACAACCTTCAAGTATTAAGGTTCACTTCGCCAAGTCTAACCTTTCTTCTAATGAACTGGTACAATGCACCGGCCACGACGGAGAAGGGAATAGCCATAAATGAACTAGAAAATTGTTTGAACTTTTTATCCAAGACACCAAATCCCACGAGTCTGATACTAATGGGAGATTTTAACTGCCACCTTTGTGAGAAACTAATACCTTTCAACAACGACTGGTCAAGATGCACGACTATGAAAGGTCCACACTTCACTCACTCAAAAGAGGGCTGGGATCTAGAAAGACTAATGAAAAGGCACAATTTAACCCAAACTCTAGACCTTGTCACACTAAGTGAGAAAGGAGAACTAACCCCGACATATAAAGGTAGAGGCTGCCACTCCTACATTGACTTTGTATTAGTCTCTCCTAATTTAAAAAGAAGCATCAGCAAAACCATTATAGAGGCCAGTAGCTTTAGTGATCACAATCCGGTGATCATTAAAATGGAAGGTTTTGTTTACTCACGCCCAAAAAGACCTGTTATCATGGAAAGAGCAGTGGACCAGGGAAGAAGAATCAAATGGGCCAAAATTGACGGGGACAGCTTTTACAAAAAACTATTACTCGAAGCCTCAGCAGCAATTGATAAATGTCTTGACCCCTGTGTGATTGGAGCTGAGGTGGTGAAGGCGTTCGAAGAAATTGCGCAGTTCGTAAACAATTCCCTACAAACCACAGGACCTAACAAAATGCCCTCAAACCCCAGTTGGTTTGATTCGAACTGCACAAAGGCATTGAAAAATCTGAAGGATAGCCTCCATGCCCAACCCAGGGACAAAACAAAGGTTGCACAGAACAGAGTCGAATATAAAAAAGCGCTGAAGGCACGAAAGCAAAGTATACAAAACCAAGCCTGGGAAGACTTAAGGGAGGCTGCAGAAAGAAAAGACTCTATTACTTTCTGGAAAGTGATTAATTCCCCATGCTTCCAGGATCAAGGGGCACCAAAAATTATGAACACCATCCTGCCGGAGCAATGGCAGAAACATTTCCAGAGCCTATACAATCACTCAAGCCAGGCATTCACGGAGGAGGTACCGGAGATTCACCGGCCTGTCAAGCCAAACTTCACTTTGAAAGAGGTCGAATTAGGAATAGCCGGGCTCAGCAAAAACAAAGCGCCGGGTCCGGACGGAATTCCACCAGACCTATTCCTAAGCAGACCTGAACTATGGGCTCCGTTACTCACCAGGGTGCTAAACGAGGCAGTGGAGGCAGGACTTCCCCAGTCCTGGTCAACGGCGACTATAGTGCCCATATATAAAAAAGGCAACCGTGATGACCCCCAATGTTACCGACCCATTTCCCTCATCGACGTGACAGCTAAGGTTCTGGGGCGAGTCATCTTACTGAGATTGCAAGACTGGGCCGAGGAGCAACAAGTCCTCTCTGAAATCCAATACGGCTTCAGGAAAGGTAGATCTACCACCGATCAATGCCTAAATTTATACCTCCTGATAGCAAAATATACCATCGCCGGGAAGGGGTCCATCCATATGGGGTTTATGGACCTCTCAGCGGCCTTTGATCGCGTAAACAGGAGAAAGCTCTGGGCCATGTTAAAGGAACTAGGAGTGGACCAATCACTAGTTGACACCCTACAAAATCTCCACCGGAACACCTCTGCAAGTGTAAGGGACAGCCATGAGGGCAAAAAGACCGATCCCTTCACTTGCAACAGTGGAGTAAGGCAGGGATGCATCCTTGCGCCCTTTCTCTTTTCTATCTATATTAATTCATTGGAAAAGGATCTCCTCAAACTTAAGGTAGACTCCCCCCAAATTGGTCATCGAGCAGTGCCCGTACTACTCTACGCCGATGACGCGGTTTTGCTCGCTAGAACACCTTTGGGACTGCAGAAACTAATTGACGGGTTTGTCAAATTCATGGACAAATTGGACTTGGCAACAAACCTGGAAAAGTCCTATATTATGTCATCTGGGAAACCTATCAAAGGAACCTTCACTTATCACATTGGGTCACACAAAATAGATCAGGTCAAGTCTTTTACGTATTTGGGGGTATTATTTGATCACGACCTAACGTTCAAACCCTTGATTGAAAAGCACTCCACAAAACTGGCAGCCTCAGTAGGAGCTATCATGGGGTATGGGCAAAGACTAGGGAAATGGTCCCCAGAACAAATATTGAACTTATACAGATCAATCTGCTGTGCGAAAGTAAGCTACGGGGCAGAAGTGTGGGGCTTCCTGGACAAAAAAGCACAGCCGCTTCAGACTGAAGAGAATAAATTCTTGAGAAGAATATTAAAAGTTCCACAGAGCGTATCGGCCCACATAATACATGAAGAGGTAGGAGAACCCTTCATAGAGGATCAAATTAAATCCAAACCTCTTCTGGCATGGGTGAAAGTATGGACCAACCCAGAGGCGGCCCTTACAAGACAAATTATTGAGGACTGCCTCAAAAGAGACAAAGGCCATGCGATCCCCTGGCTGAAATATGTCAAGAAGTCCCTAACGGAGATTGGTTGCTCTAACTTCTTCTCATCCCCTGACTCTCTTACCCCGGAGAGCAAGACCCTGGTGAAAAAACTTTTTCTAACACAGCTGAAGACATCAAGGGCAGCAAAAGAGAAGCACAAACCCACCAATCTCCTCTACAATGAGCTCACTGTGAAACAAGGCATGGAACCTTACCTGAGGGTTATGTACAACGCGCAGGATCGCTACCTCATGACCCGCTTCAGAATTAATATGCTACACCATCTCCTTGCGGTGCCATCTGGGTTTACCCACACAGTGGAAGAGAAGGGTACCTGCGGCTGCGATCTCAGATCTCCGCAGGATACCCTTCATTTTGTTCTATTGTGCCCATTTTATACTATGCCAAGACGCAAGTTCCTGGTGGGGATCCTGAAAGAGTTAAAATTTAAACATGCAAAACGGGCGCTGAGATTCCTACAGGAAGCGGAGGACGCTTATACCCTGTTCTGCACGATAAACTTTATCCGGTTAGCAACAAGACTGAGGAATACTAGAGAAATTGGCCCCTAACCTGATTTGAACATTTAAGGAGAAAAATCCCCTGGCCCATTCCCTGAGGACAGACAATCTTAACATTTATACTTTTTATATTGAATACCACTTGCTGTTTTAAAAAAAATAATTTGTGTGTGTATTTTGTATCTGTGCTTTTATGGTGTCTTTTTAAGAACCGAATAAAGATTATAAATTGAATTGAAATTGAGTGGGTATTGTAGCTGCACCCCAAAGTGCTAGCAATACTTGCTTGGCAGGGCATAGAGCCAGAGTGATGGCTCGTCCACGTGTGGATTTCAAGGGATAAGTCAGGGCATTCAGGAGACCCAGGAGAATGTAGCTCGGGAATCTGGTGAGTTTGATGTTATACATTTGGTCAATGGAGGCAAAGACTTCAGACCAGTACTGCTAAAGCTTTGTACACTGCTAAAGAAGGTGGGTTAAAGTTCCCATTTGGTCGCAGCCCCTCCAGCAACATGCATATCCATCTCTCTTCCATTGAGCTGTTTGCGCAGGGGTATGGTACCTATAGTGCAATTTGTTGAGGAATGTTTCTTTGCCTGAGGTGCTATGTACTGAAGAATGGGAATGGGCTCACTTTTGAATGGCTGACCATTCTTTGGAAGTGAAGAGGCGTTCGCCCTTTTCTCCTAGCGCAACAGTGCTGAGGATTTGACGGGGTTCTGTAGAGTGTTGAGAAATATATAGATATGTCGGAGAGGACACATCATCAGTATTTCTAGTGTGAAGCCATTTCTCAAATGGTAAGAGAGGATGGCTAGCATGAGGCAGATACAGGGCTAAGTGACCCAGTGTTGGATGGCTAAGTACTGACACTGAGTGGCGGATGGGATATGATAATGACACTGAATCTCTGCAAAGTCCAACTGTGCCCATCTCTTTCACCCTTCTCCATCCATCATACTAGTAAGCCCTGGGTTCTACAATATAATAAACCTACCTCCGTGGTCATAGCGCACAACATGTCAACACTTGCCTCACAGGATAAACATAAAGTACACACACGTCTAACAACACACCCCGCGTGGCGTAGCGTGCTATCCATGAGGGCAAGTGCTCCAGCGTCCCACGTATGGATAGTAAGTGCTATATAAATGTTCCAATACAATACATAACAATTACTGGTGATATACTGGAAAGCTTTTACATGTCCTATAACATCTTGGAGAAAAGAGAGATTTTCTCACCTGAGCGAGGAGCCGGGGGAGGGGCCTGTTCTGATCCTGAGTAAAACAAGAATAATGCAAATTATTACAAGACGCACAAGTGCACAAGAGTGCAAACTGTGGAACCTTTCAGGATGGCTATGTCAGAGAGGTAAATATGAAGCACTGAAATAGAATACAGAATGCTACACCTCACTGCAGTGCAGGAATGTGGAGTATTCAGTGGAAAATAGAGAAATACATTATGATGTAAGTACTGCACTTGAAAACAGAGCACTGCTGAGGCATCTTAGATCCTGCATGGAAGAAAAAGTTACTTAACTTCTGGAACAATCTTTCTAGTGTTGTGTGGGGTTTTAGGCTCCGGTTGAATTTTACCCGATTCATGCCTTATATAGGTACAATTCATGTTGCCCTTATATAGGCATAGAAATCAAGCACTTATTTAGGCATAGCCCATGCTACCCAAATACAGGCATGGCTACTTCCATCCGTTCACCAAACGTCACAACGATTTCTTGGAAAACTAGCTTAAGCCGTTAGGGAACTTCCCCTTGCTTGAATATTGATTTCTCCAAGAACTCAGTTACTTTACAATGAACAACTATTCCCCAGGGGTTCATTTATGACGTTTATATGCCCGACTTTATGTCAAACTATGGCATTCCTAAACACCTTCAAGGTATAAATATACCTTCACTTGCTATACCAAGATACTGTGTTTTGAAGCAGTTCGAAGGCCTACTTGCCCGACGCAGCTCGCTACAGCAAGTGCTGAAGGAAGCCGACTCTCCAGTTGACGCACTGATCAGGAAGCTGCCTTTCTCCTGCCGAGAATCCAGCTCCAGTCTTTCTGACTCCCCTTGCGGGGTGTTGGGAATTCGAGTCCCGAGACAGAGATTACAGACCTCCTTCATTCTAAGGTATGGAGCTGATTAGAACCTAGAGAAACCTTTGGTAGAAACCTATGCAAAAGACCATACTTACTTCTTCCTTCGTACTAGACCTAGGTTAGGTACAGTGGGGTAGCCGTATTTTAGAAGCACCAGTTGAGTATTTTAGTCAATGGTAGTTATGTATGTATTTTTATATGGCTTAGAAACCACACAATGCTCTTACAGTATTATTTCATATTACTGTTTACGCTGTACGCATTATACTTTGCAGTCTGCCTAACGATTGTAGCAGTTCACTTCTCTTGCATGAGAAAGAAGACTGTTCAATAAACCCTTTTTATGGAAAATGTCCATCTCACTATTTCTCTGCAACTCTGTAGAAACGAAGCATGCACGATTGACTGAGTGAATTAGTTATCTATTGTTTCAACGACTCTGAGAGATATATTCTTATTCTTGGGAAACAAAGTTGTCATGTTTATGCTGTTGTCAGAAACGAATCCCTTCGTGTGTATACGAGAAAGTTTCTACTGACCTCTGAGTTAGCTGGCACACACACAATTAAGTTTAGTATATTCGATAGAGACCTATTGACATAAGATCTATGTCAAATCTATAGGATATATTATTCCAATGCGCAGAACCTATTGGGAATATAGGAACTACACTACATGGCGCCCAACGTTTGGTAAGGAACTAATTTAACGCTAGATACTAAAGTAACTCAGTCGTGCTTTTCTCAGAGACCCCTTTTTTCCGTAAATACTCCAATAGACGTCTGGAGTGGGTAAAAGGATAATATCCGCCATAGCTGAGTAGGACGAAAAAATCCTATGTATTAGTTTTTGGTTTATTCAACGTTGAAGGATACAATGTTCCAAAATATTGTGTACCTTATCTTTGTTTCCTTGAAACTTGCTCTGCAAACTTTCAGTCAACAAAAAATGTCCCTCGATAATAATACCGAGGCCGGTGGAGCTCCAGGCGACAACGCCGTACAAACTTTAAAATTTACAGGTCTCCAAGAGACCGACAAGGATGCCATAAACATTCCAGAAAATTTAAGGAAATCCATCACTATAAAACTCATACCAAATGGCCTATCAGCAAGAGGTGGTAGGGTAATTTTTGTGATAGAGACACATGATTATCACCAGACAGAGGTATTCTATTCATGGATAGTCTTCCCTGAAGCAGATCCAAGAACAAAAGTGGTTCACTTCTACAAAGAAGATGAACCACCAGAGAAATACATTCCGTTAGACGATATAGAAATTCCACTAACTTACCAGGACCATGCGCTCTAGTTTAAAGGTGCCCTAAAACATATAAATCACATTACCTGGCTCAGTCCACTAAGTAGACCAGGAGCAACTTGGCTAGATTTAGCCTACTAGAGACTTGACCCTGACATTGAAGCAATGTCAGACGATGAATTACTAAGTAACGCCTGCTGCTTTGCCTGCACCTCGCCAGTCCCAGCTCCAGTCTGACAGACCAACCTACGGGGGGCTGCTACTACCGCGGTGCCATTGCAACACAGCGGGAGACATCAGAGGCGCCCGGGACTCAGTCTTCCAGAGTCCCTGGGGGCGCACAACATCGCCGTCACCGCTTTGCGCCAGGAGGCGCTACTAAAACCCTGCAGGGCTCCGGCAGCGCGGGTCTCTGCTAACGCCTTACCTGCTGCTTTGCCTGCACCTCGTCAGTCCAAGCTTTAGCCTGACAGACCAACCTACGGGGGGCTGCTACTACTAAGGCCGCCATTGCAACACGGGGGGAGACATCAGAGGCGCCCGGAACTCAGTCTTCCAGAGTCCCGGGAGCGCACAACATCGCCGTCACCGCTTTGCACCAGGAGGCGCTACTAAAACCCTGCAGGGCTCCGGCAGCGCGGGTCCCTGCTAACGCCTTACCTGCTGCTTTGCCTGCACCTCGCCAGTCCCAGCTCCAGCCTGACAGACCAACCTACGGGGGGCTGCTATACCACGGCCGCCATTGCAACACGGCGGGAGACATCAGAGGCGCCTGGGACTCAGTCTTCCAGAGTCCCCGGGGGCGCACAAGATCGTCGTCACCGCTTTGCGGCAGGAGGCGCTACTAAAACCCTGCAGGGTTCCCGCAGCGCCCGTCTAAGCCCGAATAAGACTGGACTGGGCCACTCCTCTTGAAAGTTTCATTCCCATAAATCTCGTTGACTGCTAAGAGAACTCACTCACTATAACGTGTGGCTGCTACCTTCTGGAAGCTTGTGAATGCCAATATCATCGTTTGGATTTTGAAACTCTTTACTATATGTAGTGTGGCTCTGCCCTGGATAGGTGGTGATTTCTACTGTCGTACTCCAAGGACAATTGTCTGGAAGTTATAACATTCCGATATAATTATTTCTATGCACTTACCAATTGAAATTGCTTCTTAATGTTTTAATCCCCTCTTGCTGCGAGCTTTGAACTTTAGTAGTTACAAGGGGCTGTGGGTTTTGAAGGACTGATTGTCCTAGACTTTCATCTTAGATTGTACCTACCCCCTTGGAATAACACTAGAGATGGGAAAAAGAAAAGCTGCAGACACAACTACCGGCAGGGAAAAATTGCGAGGACTCAGAAACCCCCCCAAACCGCAGCTGATAATTGTACATTAGCGGACATTGACAACCTCATAGAAGAAGTTGAAAACATTTTGATGGTTAGGAGCACATGATTAGAGGCATAAATAAAATCTCATCCTATTACAGCAAGAAGAACAAAACCCCAATTAAGAAAGCTGCTAGCAATGTAGTTATAGTTCATCAGCCAGCAGAAAAGGTTTCTCCTCCTATAGCGCCAGTCCCTATAATGCAAAAGATAATAGCTCCAACAAGTAATCCTGATGTTTCACACACTGATGTAGCCCACAAACATCACACGGTCATTGATACACAAGATGAAATTGTAACTATCGAATGTTCCAACAGATTCTCTGTTTTAGCAGAAAACTTAGAATCTTGCTTGGAGCAACACCGGGCGGGTGGAGAAACTTTCAGCGGGAGTTTAATTAACTCCCCTGTACCATGTCCCCCTCAGCATCCGGAGGATATCGAACCTCACAGTTTGATGATGACATTGATGCTCAAATTAACCAAGGTTGAAGAGGAGGTTAGCATGATTAAAAAAATGATAGAAACGCTCGCCAATAATACCCAGTTGGGTGAGAGGGGCACCATTCCTAATCTCAACGGGAGTAATGTACGCAAGTTAAGACCTGAAACTAATGCTATTAAACCGGTTGAGTGTTGTCACGAAGAAACCAATCTAGTTAACCTCCGGTTTCCTAGCATCCGCGGTCTCTGCAATGTTACCCGAGGAAGCGGTTGCCAACAATACTCAGGCTCCCAAACATTAGCCCGACAGGAAAACCGCAACCTATATAGACGAGACCAAATCCCCTCCCATATGAAAAGACTACCTGATAGTTTACCACCAGCTAGCTTACGGGGGCGTGCCCGTGGATCGGTGAACCATCAGGGAAAAGTGGCAAATGTCGGTTTACCCCCTACTAGTGTATGTGGGTTTGCCCGCGAATGGACAAATAATGGGAGAAAAGATGTATCTCAGGAGTTCGCCCAACAAGCTCAAAACCAAGGACCTTCTCACTCCTTGTACAAGGTTCTGACTCAATCCTATGTTTATATCACAAATACCCCTAGACTGAAGTTAGGAACCAAAGAGGACTCGGACTCCTTGGCTAATAAGGTTACACACTGGTTGAGGACCAAGCGACACTGCCTTTCCATAATTAAATCCAACATTAAAAATGTTGAACGTCAACACCAAGAAGGTGGGGACTTGGACGATATCAGGGTAACCTTTTATTCAAGGGAAATAGCTGAAAACCTAATCGCCTTTAACTTGAGAACCCATGGTTTCTTTGAGTCAAAGATGGGGATCAGACAAAATAAAACATCAGTAATTAATAGTGGTACTAGGATAAATCTCATGGTAAGCAAGGTTATCTCCACTGATTCGGCATCTGCTCTGACTTCTCAGAGTGGTCTCGAACTAGTGGATTGACTAACTGAACCTGTTAACCCGCCACTGCTTAATCTAGGGGACCAGTGTGATGATCTAGGGACCTTAGGGGAAATAATGCCTGCTAATCCAAATTATCATGTGGGACTAATTGATGTCTTTCCTGATAACCCTACTCGCCTATGGAAAGTGGGCATATTCTAACAGGAGCTAGTGTTCCTATTATAGAGAACTTTAACATCCTATCTTGGAATGTAGCGGGCTTAGGAAAAAACGTACAGGAACCAGATTGGCAAAACTACACGGACAGATTTGATATATGCCTCTTCCTGGAGACGTGGGCCCTGGAACCTACATTTAAAGTGGGATATCGAACATTTAGCATGGCAGCAACGCATTATAATAAAGGTAGACCTTCTGGTGGTCTCCTAATTTGGATAAGGAACCAAATAGATGTCGATATAGACGTAATACGGACAAGTTCACAAGATATTCAGGGACTACTTTTAAAATTTACCAACAAACCCAGTGTTTTACTTTTCAATTTATATATAAGACCATGTGACCCTGCTAAAGAAACTTCGCTAATTACTCAGTTAACTGGGATCATCGATTCTATCACTTACGATGGTCCTACTCTAATTGGCGGTGATTTTAATTGTTGCTATGAACCCCTTTGGGGTATGTTCACCATAACCGAGGAAGAAGATCTTGCATTAGGCATCCCTCAGTTAAACACTGACAAACTAGCAAGGTGTACCGCTTCAGCCCTTCAGATCTTTAATTTCACCATAGAAAAAGGCTTACGGGCATGTAATGGCAGGTGCCCATCTGATATTGATCGTACAAATACTTTTACACGGGGCAAAGCACTGTCACCAATAGATTATATTATGATAAGTGCTATATACTGGGGATATGTGGTCGATTTTAGAGTGGAGGAAAGGAGGGAAATTGATCATTTCGCCCTGTGCCTTTCGCTAGATGCTAAATATATCCAATCCCAGAATTGCATAGGTATGCAGGTACCACAACCTATGCTATGTAATAACAGGAGGGCTGTTAGATGGCCAACCGTTTTAGAGAACATTGAATCTTTGACTACAATTTATAATATATTTAGTGATCTTCTATCTTTTTTTCTTTCTACTGATGCCACAAATCAGATTTTAATTACCCAAATCCATTCCATGCTAGTGGTTAAAATTTAACCACTTCTTACTAGAGCAGCAATAAAGAAACCCCGCTCCAATAATAAGTGGAAATTAGCTAACCCCTGGTTTAACGAAGCGTGTAGAACTGCGAAAAAAGTTTTGATAAGAACCTTACGCGCCAGAGAACCTATCTTAATTAGACATGCAAGGAATAGCTATAGACAGATTTTAAGGATAGCGCACAAACGTTGGGAGGATGAAGGTTGGGAAGACTTTTTACTTGCAGCAAGGATGAAAAAGCATTCATTATTTTGGCGGATCATTGCAAACGGTGGTAAACACAGCAAGCCAGCTCAGTACTACCATTTAGCTCCTACTACCTGGTTCACACATTTTGCCAGTTATATGCACCAGACGAATTGTTACCAAGCGAGGATCCAAACATAATCACTGAGCTGTTAAAATCCAATGATATTACACCACTATCTTTTGCTATCTCAGAAACCAAGCAAGCAATAGTATCTATCAAGGCATCAAAAGCTCCCGGGCCCGATAACGTGCCGGGGGACCTTTTTAAACATGATTCAGATGTATGGGCACCGTACATGAACTCACTGTGCAATGGGAGAAGCAGTGGCCAGCCGATACCTGCCTCATGGAAGGGGGCGGTGATTGTTCCTATACACAAGAAGGGGTGTAGGGACAATCCCGCCTACTTCAGGCCAATTAGCCTGATAGACATTTCACAAAAAATGTATGCTAAACAGCTTTTGGAAAGACTAAATGACTGGCTAACAGATAATGATATATTGTCTCCTTATCAGGCTGGATTCAGAAAAAGAATCAGCAACATAGATCAGGTGTTCAGGCTGTTAACCCTGTGAGATGTTGGCCTGGTATATGATGTTCACTATTCTAGTGAACACCTTGCACCAGTCCAAACAACCCTTATGGTGATGGTTGTAAGTCAACCTTATAGACCAGCTATCCTAGTGGTAGCGTTGACAGAACAGTCTTAGGCTAAAAGACTCTTGAGGGCGTGTAAAGCCAGCTGTTTTACCATATGTAACCCCTATGTAACCCCTTAAATATCAAATGAAAGGACACCACACAGGATATATATAAAATATATGTATTTATTTACTAACACACTCCTCTGAACTCTTTATGAGATCAGAGGCCAAAGCACATAACAAGTTACTTAGTCAGAATACGTTAAGTTGCACAAATTACAGTTAGGCCCTAGGGGCGAAGCAAACCATATATTAAAAAAGTGGTATAAGTACCAAGTCACGAGAAAAGGAAAGGCCTAGGGCCTAGGGAATCGCTGGGGCTACACTATCTCAACCTTAGGCTAGGAGTAGGAGGCCCACAGGCGGCGCGTGCAGTGTCTTTACACACACGTGTGAGTCAATGTAAAGTCAATGGGAACTTAGAAGTTAGAAAAAGAAGGATTCAGGACACTTCCGGTTTAGCTAGGAGGAAACAATTAAAAACCTAGACACTTGGATAGTCATTACCCTTGGGAGCACCGAAGTACTCGCGTTACCTCACCCACAGGAAGCGGGTGCATAGGTGTGAAGATGTGTCGGGTTCGCCGTTGAAGCCCATGGAGACCTGGAGAAAAGATGCTGCAGGCGACCAGGAGGAAGATGTCCGGGTGGATCCAAGGGCGGATTGAGGATGAAGAAGACCTGAAAGCAGAGGGGGCAGAGTCTGGGTCACTAGCCAGTGACCGGGTGGAACCAGGAAGGAACCAGACGACGTCAAGGAGCAATCCGGTGCTGTCGTGAAGCTTGTCTCTTCAGCCACGTGGGCCAGGAGGCGTCGAGGACGACCAGTTGCTGGAGAGGAGCTGTCCCACGAAGGTTCTCGCAGATGGAGGGGACGACTGCCGGATTGGAGTCAACAAGCCTTGGCAAAGGCAACCCACGCAGGATTCAAAGAAGGCTTCTGATGCAGTCCAGCAAGGTCTGAGGTGCCTCACCTTTGCAGGGAGGCAAGGGCCAATCTGGAGCAACCAGGCCAGTGAGTTGATTCAAAAGGAGTGTCGTCACAGAGGCTACTAGCCAACGGGCCAGCAACCGGACAATGCGTCGAGCAGAACACAAGCAGAAGGTCCCCACGCAGAACTCGTTGAGTGTGGAGGGCTGATCTTCGATGAAGGTGGAGCTCGGATTCAGGGCTTCTCAATCCCCAGTGCACAGCTGCGAGGATACTTCAGGAGCTGCACAGTTAGCAAGTCGCAGACTTTTCAAGATGTCCGGTCCCACGTGTCTCGTCGCCTCCACGGATCGAAGCTATGCTGCAGACGTGAAGAGAGGGTCAGAGAGGACTGGAAGTCTGGGTCTTGTCAGGCTCTGTACTCGGGTCCCAGTGGGAGCGTCGACAAAGCAAGCCGTTGATTTGCTGGATGGTGCCTGGTTGCCCAGGGTGGTCACTCCTTGGCCACAAGGGAGATTCTTCAGTCTTCAGCTTCAGCAGAATGTCGAAGGTCCAGAGTTTCGTTTCAAGTTTCAGTTCAGGATCAAATCTAAAGTTTCAGTACTCAGCTCCTACCTTTATACAGCTAAAAGAGGCTGGATTACTTTCTAGGTCCCTCCTGTGGGTGGGACCAGGAAGGGGGTGGTGACACCCCCTTTCCTTTGTCCAGTTTCGTGCCAGAGCTGGGGTTGGAGTGCCCCAGCAACCGGTTTGAACTGGGGTATGCATGAAGCACCTAGTGTGCCTCAGGCAGTGTCTCAATCTATTCAGCCCTCCTTGTCCCAATACACAAAGTCCTATCTAGGGTGGCGCTCGCACCTCTCCAGGCAGGAAACCTATTGTCCAAACCTCCATGACTGGAAGGACTCCCAGCAGCAGGAGGTCAGACTTGTGTCTGTGGCAGCAGCATCCATTGTGTGATGCTGGGGCTCTGGTTAAGTTTAACCGGGTGCAGTAGTTTCAACATGTCTTCTCCCTCTAGAAGGGTGGAATGCTACCCCCGTCGCCAGAATTGGCGAGGGGGTAGTATTCCAAAGCATATGACACCTTACACGACATGTTTGGATAAAGCCAAACCAAAGTTAGCATTAACCGCGAGGATTATAATGCACTTAAGAGTATATGGTATGGCAATATCATAGAATAGCTATAAGGACATAGTTCCGAAAGCTGCAGACAGGCTCAGCTCATGCTAGAGCACCATCTCACACATAACCAAGTACTCTGCCTCCAGGATTGTTAAGGCCTGCCATAGGAGTGACTTATAGGTTACTATGTGTCTATATATAAGGTAGGTATAGGGATACTATACCTAAGCAAGGGGTGATTACACGACCTTGCCCCAGCTGAGTGATCAGCCAGTTGTGTCAATTTAGGTGGCCAGCCAGGGGTGGCATAATATATGCTGCAGCCCCTGGTAGGCCTTGGGTGCACCTATGCCCTGGGTACCTAGGGTACACTATACAGGGACTCACAAGGGTGACCCAATATCCAATTGAAGATGTACCTAAAGTACATGGAGTCCATTTTACAGTGAGAGGAGATATCCTGGGGCCCTGATTAGCAGGATCCCAGGCAAACTAAGTCGAGAACCAGCTAAACACAAGGCAAAAAGTTGGGGGTAACCATAGTCAGGTACCCACCTTCCTACAAACCCTTGCCTGGAATTATACCAAATTAAGATCAGGTAGACTCTATGTGGCCTTTAATGCCGCCTTTGATCTAGTCCCAAGAGATCTGCTTTGGGCAAATTTGTTAAAGCAAGGCGTCCCTAAAAATATTTTGGTGCAGCTGATAAGACTCCACGAAAATAATTATGTAAAAGTTTGCTGGGGTGTAAGTGGGGAACTAACTGAGGAGATCCCGGCGAGGAGAGGTGTGCGCCAGGGATGTGTCCTGGCGCCAACCTTGTTCCTCCTTTACATTAACGATATGGTAGACTCCTTATTGAAATCAAAACATGATTCCCCTAAACTTGGTGGCTCCCATGTGTGTGCCCTTACCTTTGCAGACGACACAATCTTACTTTCCCAAACTCCCAGGGGGCTCCAGAATCTTCTCAACAAGCTTGATGAGTATTGCACAGAAAAAGGTTTGGAAATAAATCCCTCAATAACTAAATACATGTGCATCAAACCCCACAAAAGTTTTAAGAGTACTATCACACTTAATGGTACAATAATAGAGCGGGTTGATAACTTTGTTTATCTAGGAGTGACCTTAGATTCCAAGCTGTCATGGCGTCCCCATATTACGAAATCTGGAACTGTCTTAACGCAGAATTCAGTGCCCATTCTTAAAAAACTCCATGCCCCTTACACCAAATCTATTACTCCAGCATTGGAGGTATATAAATCAAAGGCACAAACTGCCGCCCTTTACGGATCCGAATTGTGGGGTGGCCATAAAATGACCACAATTATTACAAGGGAAAATAGGGTTTCACCAGCATTGATCCCCTTGCCCAAAAATACCCCAATTATCCCGTATACATATGATTTAGGCTAAAACGTATTGAGGACAGAGCAATTTTGATGAGCCTATTTTATTGGATCAGGTTATGGGCTACTGAAGAACTTTCTATCTACAGAATGGCACTAAAAGAACTAATTGCACTGGATACACACGTATCGTTCCCCTGGCTGGCCAATGTACGTAGGTGGTTAAGAATCTTAGGGCTGAGGAGGAGCTTCGCGCGCACCCTAGATGGCCGCGTGAGCACAGGGCTCCCGAGACCCTCTCCGCCTCCCGCATCAATCCGGAATTATATCCTGAATACGAAGATGGGTTATTGATGACGCTGCCCAGCTGATATAATAGCTGCTTTCAGGAATTGATTTGGACTTCGGGTTCCTAAGCTACGACATCCTGCACTTTTGCGGCCCACCCCGTGGGGACACCCGGGCCTTGAGTTGCTGCTGTGCCCATGCAGTAATTCAACAACACCGGCTAAAGGGGTCCAGGCCATAGCCCGGAGTTGGCTTTCAGTTTCGTTTTTGCTCACTGGCATTGTCCCTCACCCGGACCGACGCTGGGCGCAACTGGAACCCGTGACTTTCACATAGGCCTGGGAACAACGAGTGCGTGGCTGCGGACATATACTGGCTTGAATCAGCCTTTGGTGTTCCCGTGGGTGAATTCTGAGGACCCATTTAGACCAGATCTCAGGCGCCCCTCGGGGGCACGCAGCCCACCATGCCAGGCAAGCCCGAGGGTGAGAAACGGAAAGTCAAAACCAACTTCCGGGGGGGTGCAACTCAAACAAATGTTATGGATCGTTACACTCATCCCAGAGGGTCCCCCGGTGGCACACCCAGAGTCCGGGAGGAGGCAACTGATGATCCCACTGTGTCGGCGGATTTAACACTGCAAGACGTCATGGGCGCCATTGCTAGCATCAAGACATCCATCGGCCAGCAATACGAGGCCCTGGCCCTGAAATTTGAGACAGTGGCCATCGACGTTAATCTCATCAGAACAGATTTGGCGAAGACTAATGAGAAGGTCAAATCTCTAGACCTGAAGACCTCCAGCCTCACGACCGATATGTCCGACTTGCAGACAGAAGTTCGCAATTTGAGATCCGCCAACGATTTCTTTGCTCGTCGACTGGAGGATTTTGAGGGCCGTGCAAGGCGTAATAACGTGCGTATTATTGGGGTCCCTGAAAACAATGGAACACTGACCACTGATCTCCTTGTTGAAGACCTCATCCTCAATCACCTCACCCCCAAGGGACTGAGTAAATTCTTCGTGGTGGAACGTGCACACAGAGTGCCGGGAGGGAAGGCGAAGCCGGGGTTCCCCCCGCAGCCGATCATCGCCAGAATTTTTAATTTCAGTGACAGAGACGCCATTTTGCAGGCTTTGCGGATGGGCGGCCCTACGCAGTTTGAAAACACCATGGTGAACTTCTACCCGGACTTTTCCCAATCCGTCCAGAAGCAAAGGATGGGATTTCAGGGGGTGAAGAGGCGACTTAGAGATATGGACTTGAAGTATGTGATGCTATTCCCGGCCCGTTTGCGTGTGGAGTATGAAGGCCGGGCACTCTTTTTTGATCGCCCCCAGGGGGTGAGTGACTGGCTGGATACGTTGCCTACCCGGCGAGATCGTACGGAACATTCAGGTGGAGCTGAAGGGGGC
The DNA here is from genome assembly GCF_964261635.1 of Lissotriton helveticus. Taxonomy (NCBI): domain Eukaryota; kingdom Metazoa; phylum Chordata; class Amphibia; order Caudata; family Salamandridae; genus Lissotriton; species Lissotriton helveticus. The sequence goes on along the minus strand of NC_136068.1, from coordinate 509,700,196 downwards.
CTGTTGGAACAAGAATGAGCGATGGAACCCGAGTTCCGGACAATGAGTACAATAGACAACTGTGGCTTGCTGACTTTTGTGATCGTATGCTTTGAGGTACACACCCGGAGGTGGCGGGGGAGAGAGGGACCCTTTCCTCCTCTGGGTTTCTTTGTGTAGATTAGTTTTTAATAGGGCGACAGGCACACTGCAAGTTTGGGTGGCTTTTGAGTCTACGCAGGGGTGCAGGGTGGGGGGAGTTGTACTGGGGTATTGTCGGGGGAGGGGGGAAGTATGTTGGGAGTGTTCCATTTTCATTCTTTTTCAAGGCAACAGACTGTTTCAACTTTGGACTTGGGTGTTGTGTTCGTCATGAGGTGGGAGATCATCGAAGGTCTGGATGGGGGGTAGGGGGCTGAGGCTATTATGCTGGAATGTAAATGGGTTGGGAGACCGGATAAAGAGGGGGGTAGTCTTGCAGATGTTGCGACGCCTCTACCCTGATGTAGTGTTACTACAAGAGACTCATTTGATTGGAAACGCTTGCTACGCTCTGAACAGGCGGGGATATTGTCTCGCTGCACATTCTGGGTTCACTATTAGTTCTAGAGGGGTGGGTATCTTGGTCAGGAACTCTCCTCCCCTGGAAATCGATGACATAGTTCTGGATACTAAGGGGCATTATGTTGCACTCACTGGTAGGGAAAAACTATTTCACTGCTCTCGGTATACGTCCCACCTGGCTTACAGACCACTACTTTTGCGGATTTGGGACAAGTAGTTTTGGGGCTCCCGAATGGTATCCTGATACTGGGCGGTAATTTCAATTCAGTTGTCTCCGGGAGGGAGGATCGTTACCCCCCCCAGGGACCTTACGAGAGCACAGTCTTGGTTGGGTGGTTTTTTAGAAGCACTGGGACTTGTGGTCTGTTGGAGATTGATGCATCCAGGACAGACACAGTACACTTTCCACTCGGGTGCACATGGTAGTCTTTCTAGATTGGACTATGTTCTGATACCGGCTGCCCAGTCCTCGTCAATTGGGGAGATCAGACATCTGGCTAGAGGCATATCGGACCACTCTCTGTGGTTTCAGATAAATATGAATGTAGGTGCTGAGGGAAGGGTGGCTCCGATTAATCCATGGTACCTCCTCAGCACCAAAACCCGTACTGAACTGATTAAGTCTTTGGATCTGTACTTTGCTGAGAATGTGGGGTCTGTGTCTTCTCCTGTCTCACTGTGGGAGGCATTTAAGACGGTCATTCGGGGACAGGCACTGTCGTTAATTGGGTGCGCTTAGAAAAGCAGGAATGAGGCAGTAGTCCGCCTTGAGACTGAAATTGCTGAGTTGGAAAGTGCTTTGGAGCGGAATGTTACCCGAGATTAGCTTCATGTTTTCAGTCTCAAGCAACTTGAGTATAGGACTTTAGTTACCGATGCAGCTAAGACGATGGGTAGAGAGCAGCAGGGACAACTGTATGATGTGGGCGATAAGGCTGGGAAACTGATTGCTTGGCTAGATAGAAGGGAGAGGGCAAGTCGTGTGATTCCAGTGATTGAGAGACCTGATGGCACGCGAGCGACTGACCCTGTTGACATCGTTGAATGCTTTGCTGAATATTTTCGGGACGTGTATTCCCCAGTATCTAACAGGCCCGAGGAAGATTCTCATTTGTTGCTACAGGATATTGCGTTGCCTCGTTTGACGGAGTCAGACAGGGACTTGTTGGATGCTGCGCCCACGGTTGACGAGGTGGCTCTCGCTGTACGCTCTATTCGCTCCGGGAAAGCTATGGGCCCTAATGGTCTTCCCATCGAACTTTATAAGCTGCGCCCTGACACGCTAGCGGCATATCTCCGTGATATGTTTTTAGCATCGCGAGAAACTGGCTCCCTTCCTCGTGATCAGCGTCTTGCGACCATTGTGGTGATCCATAAGGAGGGGAAGCCACGAGACCGCTGTGCGTCCTACAGGCCTTTCTCGCTCCTTAATGCTGAACCTAAGATTCTAGCTAAGCTGCTTGCAAACCGCCTGATAAAGTTAGTCAGTGACCTAATTCATCCAGATCAGTCTGGTTTCATTCCAAATCGCAACACAGCATTGAATTTGCGGCGCTTGCATGGTGTTCTCGCGAGGGCGACGTCGCTGCGTGAACCGGCCATCTTGGCGTCCTTGGATGCCATGATGGCCTTTGATACAATCGAATGGCCATATCTCTGGGCTGCTCTCGCAAAATTTGGTTTTGGCTCTGGATTCATTAGTTGGGTAAAACTTCTGTATGAGACACCATTGGCACAGGTTGTGGTAAACGGCCGGGTCTCCGGGCCCTTTGTTCTTGGGAGAGGTACGCGGCAGGGTTGCCCTCTGTCACCACTTCTCTTTGCCCTTGCCTTGGAACCTCTTGCTGCCTGGATACGGTGGGAGCCCTCGATGAGAGGCATACACTGGACTCCGGACTTTGAGGACCGCATATCGCTCTAAGCGGACGATATTTTGTTGTACCTCACGTTGCCTCAAAAATCATTGAAGCACAAGTTACTACTTGTGTAACGATATATCTGTAAGAGACATTAGTTAGTATTAGATTCCTTACCTTAGAATATCCCCAGGCGTCAGACTGGATCCGGAAATTTTTGCGTAGCAGTACCCTTGCGCGTCGGTAGGCGTCGTCTGCGGCTCCGCGTCCGTCGTCGGCGTCATGGGCGCCGTGATGACGTCGTCGGAGTACTTAGACGCCGCCTCCGCGTGCTGACGTCAGTTCTTAGACACAGCTTTTCCGCGCCAGAAACGCAGAGCCATGTTAAAAACCAACACTGGTGCCATTGAAACTAGGGCCCTGAAAGGGGACAACCCTAACCCTAGATATTGGTTCGCAGAACGGGGAGGATGGGTGGGTCGGTAAGGAATCTAATACTAACTAATGTCTCTTACAGATATATCGTTACACAAGTAGTAACTTGTGCATCTGAAAGAGACACGTTAGTATTAGATTCTTTACCTTAGAATAGATACCCCAGCAATACCAACCCCGGTGGTGGGTCTGCGAACCAATAATCACACCAGAAAGTCCTGGAGGACGGAACGGCCAAAGAAGCCATCCCTCCGGACTTGGCTGTCCTGGCAGTAGTGTCTTGCAAACGTGTGCAGCGATGCCCACGTAGCTGCCTGACAGATGTCTTGTAAGGGCACACCCCTGCCCAGGGCAGTGGTAGTCGCCGTCGCTCGAGTAGAATGAGCCCGCAGTCCAACCGGGGGCTCCTTCCTAGCCAAGGAGTAGCATGCCTGGATACACAGGATGATCCACCGGGAGATGGTCCTCTTGTGCACCGCTTTCCCCTTCTTAGCGCCCACGTAACCAACAAAGAGTTGGTCATCCACCCGGAACTGGCGGGTGAGATCCAAGTAGAATGAGAGCGCACGTTTTGGGTCCAGACGGTGGAGCCGCTCTTCCTCTTTAGAGGGATGCGGTGGCGGGAAGAAGGTTGGCAAGGTGATAGACTGCCCGATGTGAAGGGCCGTGACAACCTTGGGCAGGAAAGAAGGTTTGGTACGAAGCACCACTTTGTCCGGATGGACAGAAAGGAAAGGCGGAGTACAAGAAAGAGCCTGGAGCTCACTCACTCTCCTGGCAGAGGTGATGGCAACCAGGAAAGCAGTCTTCAAGGTCAGAAGGCGAAGAGGACAGTTGTGAAGTGGCTCAAAGGGAGCGCACATCAGGAATGTTAAAACCAGGTTCAAGTCCCACTGAGGCATCACAAACGGAACAGGAGGAAACGTGTGAGTGATGCCCTTAAGAAATCTGTTTACAATAGGGGACTTGAACAAAGAAGGCTGATCAGGTAGCCTGAGAAAGGCTGAAAGGGCAGAAAGGTAGCCCTTGATAGTGCTCAGAGCAGAGCCCTGCTGGGCAAGAGAAAGAAGGAAGAGAAGAACCTCCGAAAGAGGGGCAGAAAGAGGATCCACAGCCTTTGCTGTGCACCATGCCACAAATCTGTTCCACCTGCAGGCGTATACCGACTTTGTGGAGGGACGCCTGGCTGCCAGAATGATGTTGCAGACTTCAGGAGGCAAGTCAAATGGCCTCAACTGTCGCCGCTCAATCTCCAAGCATGGAGGTGGAGACTGGACAGGTTCGGGTGGAGGACCGTCCCCTGCTGCTGCGACAGAAGGTCCTCCTGAAGAGGCAGACGAACCGGGGGATCGACTGACAGACCGAGTAGCTCTGGATACCAGTACCTTCGAGCCCAGTCCGGAGCCACAAGGATGACTTGGGCCCGGTCGCGCCTGATCTTCTTCAGCACTCTGGGCAGAAGTGGTATAGGCGGAAAGGCGTACAACAGACCGCAACTCCACTCGCGACGAAAAGCGTCTCCGAGCGAGTGCCGCCTTGGAAATTCCAATGCGCAGAACTGATGACATTGCGCGTTCTCTTCGGTGGCGAATAGATCTAACCAAGGCTCTCCCCATCGCTGAAAGAGGCCTTGCGCCACATCCGAGTTCAGACGCCATTCGTGATCCATCATGCACCGACGGCTGAGCTCGTCCGCCCTGGCGTTCAGAGAACCTGCCAGGTGTTGAGCCACCAGGGTCACGCCCTGGCGTTCCAGCCATTGCCAAAGGCGAAGAGCCTCTTGACAAAGGATCCACGACCCCACCCCGCCTTGTTTGTTGCAGTACCACATGGCGGTGGTGTTGTCCATGAACACCTGCACTACACTCCCCCGGACAGAGGGGAGGAATGCCTTCAGTGCCAGACGAATCGCCCTGAGCTCCAACAGGTTGATGTGGAGCCGGGTCTCCGCCGGAGACCAGAGGCCTCTGATCTCCGCCTCTCCCAAGTGGCCTCCCCAGCCCTGGAGGGACGCGTCCATCACAACTACGTGCTCCGGTTGGGGAAGGGAGAGGGATCTGCCGCTGACCCAATCGCGGTCCGTAAGCCACCACTGCAGCTGTCTTGCAGTGCCCTCCGAGATCAGGACGTGGTCGGATAGGTTGCCCTGATGCTGGGCCCACTGAAACTTCAGGTCCCACTGCAGAGCCCGCATCCGCCACCTGGCGTGATGCACCAGTAGGATGCAGGAGGCCATCAGCCCCAGAAGCCGCAGCGTCAACCTGACCAAAACCCGGGATAACGGCTGAAAGATGGGAATCAGAGCCTGAATATCCCGGACCCGCTGTTCGGGCGGATAAACCCGAAACCGCGCCGAGTCCAGAACGGCTCGGATGAAGAGGAGCTTCTGAGAGGGACACAGGTGTGACTTCGGCACATTGATGGAGAACCCCAGCAGGTGCAGGAGGTCTGCCGTCGTCTGGAGGTGGCTGACGACTGTCTGGGGCGAGCCCGCCTTCAACAACCAGTCGTCGAGGTAGGGGAAGACTGAAACCCCTAACCTGCGCAGATGAGCTGCGACCACCGCCATCACCTTTGTGAACACCAGTGGGGAGCTGGTAAGGCCGAAGGGGAGCACGGTAAATTGAAAGTGCTCGTGGCCAACCATGAACCGCAGGTAGCGCCGGTGGGCAGGCAGGACGGGGATATGAAAGTAAGCATCCTGCAAGTCCAACGCTACCATCCAGTCTCCTGGGTCCAGGGCAGCTAGGACCTGAGCCAGTGTCAGCATCTTGAACTTCTCCTTCCGGAGGAAGCCGTTGACGTTCCGTAGGTCCACGATAGGGCGTAGGCCCCCTTTGCCCTTCTTGGGTACCAGAAAGTAGTGGGAGTAGCAACCACACCCTACTTCTGGCCCAGGAACGCGCTCGATGGCCCCCTTGGCCAAGAGGGCCGTAACTTCCTCCTGCAGAAGTCGCAAGTGATCCCCCGATACACGGTGGTTCTGCGGTGGCATGGCTGGAGGAGTCGCCTCGAAGGGGAGGGAGTAGCCCCTTCGGACGATCTGCAGCACCCACCTGTCCGACGTGACAGTGCGCCAGTGGAGGTGGTGATGGCGAACCCTGCCCACCACTGGCGTCACATGGGCCTGAAAGCACGGACTAGGAGGGTTTTGAGGCGGATGCTGCGGGGGAAGGTGTGGACTGACCTCGCCGCTGCCCCCGACCGCCTGGGCGGTGGTTCCCACGGCCGCCACCGCGTTGGATATTGCCCTGCGGTGCGTGGCTGGCGGCACGTGTGGGCGCACCCCTTCCGTGGCCACGAAAGGAGTGATAGGCAGCCGATTGCTGGCGTTGGCCCGAGAGGCCTAAGGACTTGGCCGTAGCCCTGGAGTCCTTAAAACGCTCCAGCGCATGGTCTGCCTTGTCGCCAAAGAGGCGACGGCCATCGAACGGCATGTCCATGAGCATGCTCTGGACATCTGCCGAGAAGTTGGCGGACCTCAGCCAGGCGTGGCGTCTGACCGCCACCGTCGTTGCCATCGCTCTACCCAGCGAGTCAGTGGTATCCAGCCCACACCAGATGGAATACTTGGCTGCATCCCGGCCCTCCACAAGGGCTTGGCCGAGTTTGGCCCGTACCTCCAACGGACACTCTGGCAGCACTTCCGCGACCTTATCCCACACAGAGTGGGTGTAACGTCCCAAGAGGCAGGCGGTGTTGGAAGACCGCAGGCCTAAACTAATGGATGAGAAGATCTTCTTCCCATACTGGTCATACCTCTTGGATTCCCGATCCGGCGGGGCCGACGGGAATGCGGTTTGGGAATTGGAGGCCTGGATGACCAGGCTCTCGGGGGTAGGGTGGGAGGACAGAAAACATGGGTCGCCCGGGGCTGGGCGGTGGCGTCTGGCCACGTTCCTATCTACGGGCGAACCCGTAGCGGGCTTGGACCAAGTGCCCAGAAGAACGTCAGTCAAGGCCTCATTAAAGGGCAGCAGAGGCTCGGCCGAGCTTGACTGCGGTTTAAGGACCTCAGTGAGGAGGTTAGTCCTCACGGCCGCGACGGGGAGCTCAAGGCCCAAGGCCTTGGCAGCCCTCATCAGCACCACACCATATGTTGCCCCCTCCTCCGAAGCCACGGTAGGAGGGGAGACAAACCCAGTGTCTGGAGAGGTGTCCAGGCCACTGGCCTCCCCAAGGTCTCCTGTCCAGTCCTCATGAGACTGACACTCCCTGGTCAGAGGGTCCTCAGACCCCTCCCAGTCCTCTCCTTCACCCATCTCCTGAAATTCAGGGTCCTCAACCAATGGGGCCTGTTCATAAAAGTGAAATTCACCCAACGGCGTCTGGAGCGGCGCCCAATGGGGCCGTCCCGACGGCCGAACAGGAACAGAAGGAGGACCGGGGTCGGCGCCGCCCGAGGACGGCGCCGGAGGCGACACCTGAGGGTCCGACGCCGGGGAGGCCGTCAGATCCACCGGCGACGAACCAGATCCCGAAGGAGGACCAGCGGCGTCCTGCGGCGCCGGGCCCGAAGGCGCCGGCGGCGTAGTAACAACTGGACCCCTCGGCGCCGGGCCCGAAGGCGCCGACGGCATCGGGATAACAGGGACCTGCGGCGCCAGGCCCGAAGGCATCGGCGGCGTCGGGGCCGAAGCACCCGACGGCGTCGGGGCCGAAGCCGCCGACCTGCTAGGGCTCCCAGACGGGTCCGCTGGTCCCGGAGGCGCCGCGGAGCCCGTCGGAGGAGAGAGTTTCCTCATGGCCATGAGGAAGCGCTCGATCTCCTCCGGCGACGCGTTCAGCCCAGGGACCGGAGGGTGTGGAGCTGTACGCGGCGCCCGCGACTCCGACGGAGCCGCGTGGGCGGTGTCACCCGAACCCCCGGCCGCATCGCGCGAGTGTCGGGGGGAGTCCGAGGAGCGATGATGCCGCTTGGACTTCTTGTGCCGCTTACCTGACGACGACTTCGACCCGGAGGAGTGCGGCGTACTCTCGGAGCTGTGGTGGCTCCGGGCCTGCGACCTGTCCCTCGACCTCCAATGGGATCGGGACCTCTCACGGCGCAGGGCCGACAGCCGGAGTTCGAGGCGCCTACGGGACCGCTCCCGCCTGGCTTTCGAAGAGAGGGCCCGGCAGTCGGAACAGGCCTTGTCGTCGTGGTCGACGCCCAGACACGACAAACACACACGGTGAGGATCCGTGACCGACATCAGCCGGTCGCAATCGTCACAATGCTTGAAGCCGGGCATCCCTATCGGCACCGTTTCGGAGTCGAGAGACTTCGAAATAGCAATCAAAAAGGATCAAAAAGTTAGTCAAAATTGACTAGGGTTACTGCTTTTTCCAGATCTGCGCTAGCTGGCGCGGAAAAAAGAAGAACTGACGTCAGCACGCGGAGGCGGCGTCTAAGTACTCCGACGACGTCATCACGGCGCCCACGACGCCGACGCCGCCGACGACGGACGCGGAGCCGCAGACGACGCCTACCGACGCGCAAGGGTACTGCTACGCAAAAATTTCCGGATCCAGTCTGACGCCTGGGAATATTCTAAGGTAAGGAATCTAATACTAACGTGTCTCTTTCAGATTGTATTATTTGATGTGCTTAACTCGTTCGGAAGAAACTCCGGCCTCGTCATTAACTGGACTAAATCTCATATATACGTGCTCGCCGGCGGCATCCCCCTCCTGCCGCGTGGATGTCCTATCCAGGTGATACAGACGGGTTTTAAATATCTGGGAGTCTTTATAACATTGCACCCTGCGGTTCGCTACGAGCGTAATCTGCTTCCTCCGCTTCAACGTTTACGATCAGATGTGGTGGGTTGGCGTAAACTGCCGTTATCTCCTTTAGGGCGAGCAGCTCTTTTTAAAATGATGTCCTTGCCGCGGTTTTTATACGCACTCCAGAATACATTTGATGTAATTCCGGCGAGGTACTTCCGAGAGGTGGAGACTTTACAGAGGCAGTTGATATGGGACGGGCGTTCGCGAATCACTCTTCCAAAGTTAACACTTCCCTGGTATGACGGCGGTATCGCACTTCCGGATATCAGGCGATATTATTGGGCTTCCCAGCTTGCAGCAATTAACCATGGGATGTATAGCCCAGCATTGAATCCGGCGTTTGAAATGGATAGATGGCTACTACCGGGGGGCGATTATAACAGGGCGCTCTATTCTGGATCTTCTCGCTCACGGCTTTCGGGACCCACAAAGATAGCAGTACGAGTGTGGCATTGTGCGACTGCGGCCATGGGCTGGAGAGATCGACTGACCCGTGCGACTCCGCTTTATGCATCTGCGAGACTGGGTTGCCTGTGGAGAATGAAAGGATTCGAGAAATGGGATATGATTGGTATCAGTAAAGTGGGTGATCTCTGGGTTAAGGGGCGGATAAAGACTTTCGTAGAACTACAGACGGAATACAAACTAAGTGATAGGGAATTCTTCCGCTATGCCCAGGTCCACCACGCGCTGAGTTCGGTCTTTCACGTGGGTAGCGACATTCCGGAATCTTCCCCCCTCAAAGATCGTATATTAGATGGTCATGTGCCGGATAGCACCATTTCTCTGATCTACAAGAAAATGATCAATGATCGCTCGAGCTTGCTCGAGCACCTCAGGGCGATCTGGATTGCGGATGGTATAGAATTAGACGACGAGGACTGGCAATCAGCGATATCCTCACCCAAGGATGTCGCGATCCCGACCCATCTCCGCCTGGTCCAGCTTAAGATCTTACATCGGATTTATGTTACCGGCCCCCGCTTGATTCGTATGGGTTATTTGACGGATGGTTTATGTAACCGTGGTTGTGGTCTGCTTGGTACCTTTCTCCATATAATTTGGGAATGTCCTGAGATGGTGCTTTTCTGGAATCGCATACATGAGGTGATGAATGAGGTGACGGGTGTTGCGATGTTGCCAGAGGCTCGACGTGGTTTGTTGAATGTATGGGAGCCGAATGATTATGATGTGTCACAGATACGATGGGCGTCCCTTGGTAATATGATTGCAAAGAGAGACATTGCACAGCTGTGGGGTTCCCAGAGGCCCCCCACGGTTGCGGCCTGGAAGGAGAACATGGACTGGTGCATGTTTAGGGAGAAGACTGTGTATGTGGCACGAGGCAGACCCAGAAAATGGGGGAAAATTTGGAGCCAATGGAACTCGTACAGGGGAGACGTATGTACGCCCCCCCCTCACGGAGATATCAGATCCTCCCCAGTCCCCCTGACCCGACATTCCTGACATTGTGTAGCATTTTTTGTTCTTGCCTTTGTGTTACATGCCTCCGGCCCCCTCATCTGTGTAAAACACCTCCTGTATTGTATTGCTGTGCACCTCCCGTCCTCCTTGAGCGCACGCCCGATTATTGTATTATTGTTCTATTGCCTTGTTTGTTTTTTCTATATTTTTCATTACAATAAAAAGAGTTACAAAAAAAAAGAATCTTAGGGCTTAGCGAGTTCTTGCTCCACCCAGAAAACTTGACCCCTAATTCCAAAGTAGAACTTAAGAGAATCTATTGGAACCAGGCTGTATTAAAAAATGTATTGAATAGTAGTATAGGCCTACTTACTAATGATTACTTGCTGTTCAAACCTGCTCCAAGTTTTGAGGTTTTTCTTGATCAGATAGAACCTCAACTTGCAAAGATGCTGTACTTAAAATTAAGATACGGGACACTTTTAGTTAGATCCTTTATAGCCGGGTGGGGAAGGGCTTGTAATGGGGAGGAAGATAGTAAATGTACAATGTGCCAGCTGTCAACAGAGGAAAACATAGCTCATGTCCTCTTATTTTGCCCAATCTAAATGAAAGCTAGACAGACATGGATTGCTCCATTAGGAAGAAAGCTGGGTGTGAGAAGATACATGGAAATGCTGCGCATTCTAAAAACTGATAATAACCAGCTTGTTGTTTTCTGAGTTTCGAGATTTTTATTGGCTGCTAATTACATCAGAATGAAGAATGGTCTGAAATTCTAAATAGGATTTTTTGTCCTAATAGCTTTGTAAATATCAAAATTATATTTCGCCTAGTTGATTTTAAGGTTTTTATTGTTCATAGTATTTATATTTTATTACAAAACACATATCCCCTAATTGTCGCTTTCCTTTGGAAAAATATCTCACCTAAAGGTATTTGCATTTTATACTCGGAATTGTTGGCAATGGCACTTTAGTTCGGATTTTGCGTATTTGCACAAACGATGTTCCCTATTAATTAATAACTCATACCCGTGTATATTATTGTATCGGATCTTATGAACGTGCTGAGGTATGAATTGAACAGAATGTTACCCAAACTTGCACTGCATCTATGTATAAATGTAATATTGTATATACTGACACTTATAACCATGAATGTATTTTAAGCTGTAATATACAGAATTTAGTAGAATTACACAGTTAAAGGTCTTTACAAAAAGCACTCCTGCTCCTCCCAAAAAGAAGTGGGAGAACACTAAACAAACTTCTAAAGAGAAGCGTTCTAAATCCCGAGGTAGGTCTCCTCAAAAGGAGCCCTCCGAAAGGAGGTATAACCTCAGGAATATGGATAATTTGAGAAAACCTGATAGACATCAAGATACTGATACACATTCCTCTTGTACCTTTGAGACTTCGTCACAGAAATCCGAAAGAAGAGGACGGTCAGAACACAAGGAAGAACGCATAAAGTCCAAAGACAATCAGCACGTTCAGAAAAACAAGAAAACTCAATTCACCAAAAAGAAAGTAGCAGGTCTAAAAATCAGACATGCCGAGGATCTTGAGGACACAACTCAAGAATGGGAAATTGGCTCAAACGATGTTGGACAGCGCAGCAGCAGTCACCATAGCTCGCAAGAACTTGAAGGGTCATCTGGAGACAGTGGACTTGAATGAGTTCATTCAAATTGAAACTGCAGATACCAGGGTTTGTGTCCCACATAAGTTATATGAGGTAACACTCCGGGGGGGGGACATACCAAAAAAAGTGAGAGCACTCTTTTGGGAGCGACTTTCAAAGGGTTATGACATTCTTCTAGCTGACAAGACTGGCCACCACAATTTGTCAGGGAGTGATCACATGGCGAAGACATAATTATGCAATCTTTCTCCAACCACGTTCCAATTCATTTAAAATATACTTATTCCAGGAAATGGGCAGTAGCCTAAGCTCCTGCATTATATAAAAATCATGTAGGAAGAGATGAGGATTCTCCTCACCATAAAATCCAGTTAAAAAATCAACCAACGGCACAAAGGCAGTATCCAGTTAAGAAAGAAGCTAAAAAACAGGTCAGGGAGATATTGGATCAACTTGAATACCAAGGGGTGATTGAAACATGCACCTTGTCAATGAACAATCCTTTGTTTCCTGTCTCCAAACCAGACAATATGTATCATCTAGTATTGGATTACAGACATCTAAACACTTGTTGCAAAACTTTTACAGTACAAAATGCACACAGTGCAGCACTAATGAATAACATTTTACGTAAAAAGTATATAACCACATTAGATATTTCTAACTGTTTCTTCTGTCAAAACATTGCACCAGAAAGTAGGTATTTGACCGCTTTCTCAATTATGGGGACACAGCGTCACTTCTGTCATCTCCCACAGGGATTCAAGAATAGTCCAGTGTTATTTTCTGCCAGAGTAACAGAGTTACTACAAACCTATGATGATGAGGCATTATCATATGTCGATGACATCTATCGAACAGATGATGACTTGGATAGGAACTTGAACAGGGTGAACACCATCATACTTGGCTTCGCCTCTGAAGGGTATAAATTCAATTTTAAGAAATTGAGAATTGCCCATTTAAACATTCTATTTTTAGGATATGAATTATCAAGTGAAGGCAAAAGCATGGCAGCAAACTTTCTAGAGAAATGTGTGCTGCTCCAACCTCCAAAAAACACTGAAGAACTTACAGTCGATTCTAGGTTTCCTAAATTTCGGAAGAACTAACATTCTAAACTACGCAGAAAGGGTTAAACCTCTCTACGAACTAATCAAACCTGATTTCAAAACAGTTAATTGGACACAAAAACACACAGAAATTTTGTGTTCAGTCCAAACAGACATGTTAGCAACAAAACATTCGCAAACACACGTAAACGTACGCAACTTAGTGATCGGATTCATTCCAGGACAATGCGGATTCACGTACTTAACTTTTAGCGAAGGTGAAAAAGTACCAGTAGCTTACAAATCACACTTGTACTCACAAGCAGAAATGAAATTCACTTCAACAGAAAAAATTCTGACAGCGGTTCAAACTGCAGTAGCAAAAGAGAGAGCCCTCACACAGGGTAAGCGCATTATGGTCGTTACTCCTGTACCTGCCTTAGAGGCAGTGACAAAAGCGAGCATTCCAAATGCAAAAGCTTTACATCCGAGATGGATACAAAGGGTTAATTCTCTTACTGCAACAGACGTTGAATATGTTTTTGACTCATAGTTGAAGACACAAGCATTTCTACAATATGAACAAGAATGTCCTCTGCCTACGGAAATTCTGCCTCTAGAGCAGTATGAATGTATCAGTTATACTACGGATCAGCCCAACCCGCTACGGGGGGCAAACAAGCCTATAGTGTTGCGTGCCCGATCGTTAAAGGTCTTTGGCGCGATGGCAAATTCCGACCAATGGTCACTAAAACACAATCTCTAGGAGATTGTACAGCCCAGCAAGCCGAACTACAAGCATTCAAGATGGCGCTTGAAAATACGGACCGCAAATTCCCCACACTCATAGTGTAAGATTTGTATTACTGTGTTCAATCTTACAATGAATACTTGCAGAACTGGATTTAAAACGGTTACAAAAATGCAAAAGGTGACCCAATCAAGCATAAATTGCTTTAGGAACAAGTAATTAAGTTACGACAAGCACTACAACACGCTCACGTGATGCATACACTGAGTCATCAACGTGTTGGCGTTCAAGTTGCAGGGAATTTATTGGCTGATAAAGCCGCGAAGGCAGCTCTGCAAACGGCTTCCGTAGCTGAAATCACTCGTTCAAAAATGAAAATAGACAGCGAAATAATGCTAGCTGTCAATGCTTCAAGCAAAGACAGTGGTAAAACATTACCAAAAATCTTTCCATTCAAATACTGATATATAACTGATGCAAATAATGTTCTGTTTGCTCGAATCCCTGGAGTGGGGGATAGAGTATTTCTAAACATGGAACATAGATTAGGACTAATCTTAGCAGCACATGAAGGGCTCGTCTCTGCACACGCAGGTGTTTCCGCCACAGTATCATTATTAAAACAGAGATACTGGTGGCCGCGCATGAGGAAACAAACCAGAAACTATGTTTTGGAATGTGAAATCTGCCAAAAGATGAAAGTCTCTAGAGTGAAACGTTCTGCGCAGACGCCCCTGTTAATCTCAGATAAACCATTAGCTTGTGTTAACCTAGATCACTGCAGAGGGATGGTAACTATAAATATATTATGGTCCCAGTGGATTCGTGTTCAAGATTCATTTGGATATGGCCTCAGCGCTCGGCTGACGCTCGAACTGTTATAAAAGATTTGTGAGTCTTTATCGGCACATACGCAGTCGGCACGCTACATTCTGACCAGGGTCCTGCGTTTAGCTCTCGAGCTTACAAAGAGGCCATGGCCAAATTGGGCATTGCTTTGCAGTACTTTAGTCCATTCCATCCTGAGGGAAATTCTGTAGTGGAGAGAAAAAACCGGGACACAAAGCAATCTATAACAGCAAGGGTATTAGGCTCGGGTGATGGGTGGGTCAAACATCTAATAAGTGTCCAACGTAGTCTTAACAATCTGCCAAGAAGTTCTCTAGGGGGTATCACTCCATATGAAGTCCTTTTTGGAACCAGAATGATAATTTCAGATCTTGATTGTCTGACTTCAGTGCTGGAACAAAAATCCTTTGATATCAAAGACCGTTTGGCTGTTTTGCTGGACTTAAATGAAATAGGAACGAAACAAAGTAACGTGTTCCTGAAGCCAACAGCCACGGAAGAGAAACCGACCATCCCAGCAAAGCCTGTCTGGATTCCTAAGATTAGGGATCTAGTCAGAGAGAAGATCGCTGACAAGAAGGAATTTGGGCCTTCTTAAAGACAACCAGTACCTGTCCTATCAATCCACGGATCAAGAACAGTATTACTGCCGCCCCTTGCTGGTAAAAAGGAGAACAGGTTTGTGTCCATTGACCTGGTTAAACCACATCATGTGGGCGATCATAAGCAGTAGGCCAAGTGGACTCCAAAGATGTAGCAGACGCCCAAATCTGGCTCCTATCCAAGAGGTTCAAACTGAAAGACTGATAACTTTTGAAGAATCTGCAGTGCGAAATGAAGGACTAAGCAACAAAGCTATGGAACTTTAACCTATTGAAACTCAAATAACAGTTCGTCAAGAAACACCTGTCTACAATGAAATAGCATCGGACTATACAAATGTAACAAGTGATCAATTGGTTCCAGCGATTTCAACGAATCCTGATGCAATCCCTACATTTGACAGAACTGCCTCTGGCTATTTCATTAACTTTAATACGTTTTCCGAGGATCCCAGCGAACCTGAAACGACGCCAGCTAAAAGAACTTTCAAAGAACAAGCAACAGAACTTTTTCATCACCTGGAAAAGACTTATCTGGTTTCACCATGGGTTGAACTTTGGATTGTGTTAGGTGTGCTTTTTCTTTTATTTTGGGTGACTCTGGAAATAACTTTGGAAATGCTGATAAATGGAAGATAGGTAAAAAAGGACACAGCAAGTAAGAACATCAACTTACTCCTCAAGCCACACAAATCATCTCATCGTGAACAAAGAGATTTGTTGTCAGTGAACATCACAGCCGTTCCTATACCTGGAGGCATAGCTTGGGCCAGAACTGAATATGACATTTTTGGTCCGGAGGAGCTGTTGAAGATTCCACACCAGTTCAAGATCTCCTTGAATGACTTTGTTTCATCTAGTACCTTTTCTGATGATTGAGACTTCGAGACTGTTAATAATATGATGTCAGACTTAGAAATGTCTGAAAAATATACAAATCATGAATACTTAGAAGGTTCATCAGGTTATGAACAAATGTATTGTTATAATCACTATGGTCATCATTTTTTGCACAAATCTGCTAATCCTAGAAATGTACTGATGTAGAACCAATGGGAACATTGTCCTACGCCACCAAAGGGTGTCTCAAAAACATTTTATGGCAAATTTCCATACTTTTCAGGTTTTAATGTATCTAATCCAGAAACATTTTACTTTAAAAATATTAATAGGACAGCAATGAAAAGTATGTTGACTAATACCAAACAAATGTATTCTGCGTCCTTTTATGCTCAGCTGTCATCACTAAGTTTCGACTTTTGGAAAGACAACATTGAGACAAAAACTGTCTGGGGCACAAAAGACTGGCAAGAGCAGGGATTAGAAGCCTTATTTAGAGCCTGCACCATCCCAGAGCAAATAATGTTTTTGAATGACATTGTCCAACAGACATCTTGTCTTGGGTTAGCTGAGATAAAAGACCTAAACAATCCGTCCATACCTACACCTACACATGATAGCAGTAACACTTCAGAGGGGGAGGTCGACGTACATACTATTTTGCATCACAACAAAACAGATCCAGATTGGAAAAAATGGTTAATCTGGCCCACAGACAAAAACACCTGTCAAGATAGATTCCTGAATAAAACACAGGGGATCACATTCACTAGGCAAGACCCAAGATATGTTCAGAGACAGCATCCAGGAATAGTAACAACATACAGTGTAGGGAAACTGTGCCTTGAATGGTTACATAGATCTACACTCAAGGATGTTAAACAACACTTATCTTTACTTAAAGATGGCACTGATCTATGAAACTTCTTGCAAGGACCTACTAAACCGCGTCATAAACATTTTATATACGCCGGTATCTATGCATTGTATAATGAAGCATGAAAGATTACGCAAGCAGAGACTGCAGAACGAATACGAGAAATTGATCAAATTAACTTAGAGAAATCTCTCTCTGTAGTTGACAATGGGTTAATGACTCTGTCATCCAGGACATATTCTTTGGACAGCATAGTATCCTCTGCCATAGACGTCATGGAACAGGACTTGGTCATGCTGCAACATGGCCAGTTGCAATTACGTTCTATCATGCTATTAGGTTGGACGTTACAAAACCCACGTTCAGGCTATGTGCCTTGGCGTTTAATCAATACTACGTCACTGTTTTCAGAATTCAATTTCACTGAAAAACAGATCAAACTGGGACAGAGAGGAACAGACTATATGGTGCCGAGCATTGAAAAACTGGAAAGATTGCCATTTACAGTTGCTGAAAAGCCAGCAATTGAATGGATAATACACGGAACAATCACTCTCCCTGTTGCAATTTTCCATTTTCAGTGTTTCCTAAAACATATACCAGCAGGCATATATAAAAAGGTTGGGTAAAGAATACATCAAGACATCCTGGGAACTACTATACACACACAGACGCTGGAGTGGGGGGAAAGAAGTGTTTACTAGTGGTAAAAATTGTGAAAAAGCACTAAGCGGTTCTCTCCTTTTTCAGGCTATTAATTTACACGGGGCCTGCGATGGTTCCTCTAATAACTTATCCTGCCACCTGCAAGGTTCACCAGCTGCGGTGATTGATCCAATTTTTGGACAACTTTCTAATGGAAGTTACCTCATGTTGAACGATCACAGCTGCTGTGGCATGTTGCCAGGTTTACCCTATTGCATAACTGTGTCAGCCAGGGTCACTTGCTGTATGCAAGTATTGTTTCCTAAAACCAAGACAGACCGGGAGTCGCCGTTATGACCTTCACTGAACATCTCTTCTATACGAATTGATACTTTAAGCAGAATGAAAGACATTCTTTTACAGAAAACTGTGCCACTGACCTCGGCCAAAGAGACCTATGATCTGCAAGTCGCAAGGACTTCTGCAGAGATACATGCCCTCTTAACTACAAATTGCCCTATACATTTCTCAGAAATTTTAAGTCGTACCTTAAACATGTCATATACGAGTGGTATTGTACATGTATTTAAGGCAGTTTTTTCGGGACTGTTAACACCCTTTGAAGCAGTCCTAGGAATAGTTCCAAACTTTGTGCACTCTGTGTTTGGCGGATTGCCTCTCATTTTGGGACTCACTGCAGGGATACTATTCTTGCTCCTACTGCCTCGATATGGCAAGCCAATCCACAAGCGACACCCAGTTCACCGTGGAGAAAACTCTACTGGTGATGAAATGTCGTGAGCGCATCGTCAAAATTTTGGGATTAACTAGTTTAAGAGAATTTAATACCAAATGGTTCCTATCATTCAGACCAATTTGGCCAGATTGCATCTTACCTGTTCTACGATGCCTGCTATGCGGAGAAGAATTCATGTTAGACATCCGTCTCACACTCCCATCAGTCATGCCAACGGATGTTGATACTTTGCTGGACCCCGTAAAGGCCCATGACAGTGTTGTCCCCAGCGGCTACCAATTCTGATGACGGCATTCATTGAGATCTCACAGATGCAAAATGCTGACGGTGAGGTACGAGAGGAAACAGGCACACAGGTACCTTTCAATTCGAACTTTGTTAATGCGACCAACGCTGACGGCGATGCTTTACATCTATGTGCGGTTGATTTTCTTAACGAGGTAATCCAACTTTCACCTACAATGGTAGACAAATTCTTTAAAGACTTAGAAGATTTGATGTTTTCTCCAAACAATAACACTGACTTTTGAATTTGACCTTCATTTTTTCAAAACAAAAAGTTCTAACTTTGGGATTGTTTTCTATGATTCAACTTTTGTTATACCAAATTTGTATTTTTTCATTTTTTTTGGCACACAAGTAATCTGCTTAAAGTAGAACTATTCATAGAGAACTAGAATTCTTTGAAAACCAGAGACAATATTTGACCTTGTCCACATTAAAACAGTTTATGTAATCTGCCATGAAATGGTCTCGACTTTTTTCTTCTGTATTTAAGAGCCTTTTCATAAATGTATTTTTTCATGATTTATTCGGTTAGCATTTTCAAAGGTCCAACTATATGCTTTGAATGAAACATTGCTTTAAATGCGTACAGCACAAATGCTCTTTTCGTGTACAACCAGTGCCAATGCATTTTTTATGTGTTTTGGGTGGGTTTTTAACACATCATGTTTAGATATGTTTAACGTGTTTAGAACTTAGTAATGACATACATAAGAAATTGGAGTGGGTGTTGTGTGGCGTTTTAGGTTCCGATTGAATTTTCCCGATTCATGCCCTATATAGGTACAATTCATGTTCCACTTATATAGGCATAGGAATCAAGCCCTTATTAAGGCATAGCCCATGCTACCCAAATACAGGCATGGCTAGTTCCATCCGTTCACCAAACGTCACATTGATTTCTTGGAAAACCAGCTTAAGCCGTTAGGGAACTTCCCCTTGCTTGAATATTGATTTCTCCAAGAACTCAGTTACTTTACAATGAACAGCTACTACCCAGGGGTTCATTATGACGTTCATATGTCCAACTTTACGTCAAACTATGGCATTCCTAAACACCTTCAAGGTATAAATATACCTTCACTTGCCATAGCAAGATACGGTGGTTCGGAGCAGTTCGAAGACCTACTTGCCTGACGTAGCTCGCTACAACAAGTGCCAAAGGAAGCCGACTCTCCAGCTGACGCACTGATCAGGAAGCTGCCTTTCTCCTGCTGAGAATCCAGCTCCAGTGTTTCTGACTCCCCTTGTGGGGTGTTGGGAAATTGAGTCCCGAGACAGAGATACCAGACCTCCTTCCTTTTAAGGTATGGAGCTGATTAGAACCTAGAGAAACCTTTGGTAGATTCTTGTCAAAACTAAACTTATGCAAAAGACCATACTTACTTCTTCCCTCGTACTACACCTAGGTTAGGTACATTGGGGTAGGTGTATTTTTGAAGCACCAGTTGAGTATTTTAGTCTATGTTATTTATGTATGTATTTGTATATGTCTTAGAAACCATACAATGCTCTTACAGTATTATTTCATATTACTGTTTACGATGTACGCATTATACATTACAGTCTGCCTAACGATTGTAGCAGTTCACTTCTCTTTTTATTGAAAACACCGTCTCACTATTTCTCTGCCATTCTGTAGAAACGAAGCATGCACGATTGACTGATTGAACTAGTTATCTATTGTTTCCATGACTCTGAGAGATATATTCTTATTCTTGGGGAACAAAGTTGTCATGTGTATGCAGTTGTCAGAAACGAATCCCTTCTTATGTATTCGAGAAAGTTTCTAGTGACTTCTAAGTTAGCTGGCACACACACAATTAAGTTTAGTATATTCGATAGAGACCTATTGACATAAGATCTATGTCAAATCTATAGGATATATTATTCCAATGCGCAGAACCTATTGGGAATATAGGAACTACACTACACTAGTGGATACTTTGTCTACCTGCAGATTCCTCACTTTTTATATATTGCAGGTGTCAGACTTCAACATAGAAACAAGGTATATCGCTTGTCTAGAAACTGAAAGTTAGTGCCATATCAGTCAATACTGTTTTTTGTGGGTATAAGGTGGAGGATGCATAAGTAGGCTGGGCATGCCAATTCTAAGAATTCTTGGGACAGGAATTTCAGACAGGGTCCCCAACGTCCTGTTGATTTGAGGCAGCTTCTGCTCTACTGAGGATGTTAGCTTCTCCATGGAAAGGAGATCCCAGATTTTGTAGATTCAGTCTGAGTGAGTGGGTATTGTAGCTGTACCCCAAAGTGTTAGCAATTCTTGCTTGGCAGGGTGTAGAGCCAGAGTGATGGCTCGTCCATGCGAGGCTTACAAGGGTAAGTCAGGGCATTCAGGAGACCCAGGAGAATGTAACTCGGCAATCTGGGGAGTTCGATGTTATACATTTGGTCAATGGAGGCAAAGACTTCAGACCAGTACTGCTAAAGTTGTGTACACTGCCAAAGAAGGTGGGTTGAAGTTCCTACTTGGTCGCAGCCCCTCAGAAAAATGCATATCCATCTCTCTTCAATTTAGCTGTTTGCGCAGTGGTATAGTTCCTATAGTGGGATTTTTTGAGGAATGTTCTTTGCCTGAGGTCCTATGTACTGAAGAATGGGAATGGGCTCACTTTTGAATGGCTGACCATTCTTTGGAAGGGAAGAGGCTTTCAGACTTTTCTCCCAGCGCAACAGTGCTGTGGAGTGTTGAGAAATATATATATATGTCGGAGAGGAGATGTCATCAGTATTTCTAGTGTGAAGCTATTTCTCAAATGGTAAGAGAGGATGGCTAGCATTAGGCAGATGCAGGGCTAAGTGACCCAGTGTTGAATGGTTAAGTACTGACACAGTGGCGGATGGGATATGATAATGTCACTGGATCTGTGAAAAGTCCAACTGCGCCCATCTCTTTCACCCTTCTCCATCCATCATTCTACTGGGCCCTGGGTCCTATAATATAATAAACCTACCTCCGTGGTCATAGCGTACAACATGTCAACACTTGCCTCACAGGATCAACATAAAGTACACACACGTCTAACAACACACCACACCAGGCGTAGCGTGCTATCCACAAGGGCAAGCGCTCCAGTGTCCCACGTAGGGATAGTAAGTGCTATATAAATGTTCCAATACAATACCTAACAATTACTTGTGATATACTGGAAAGCTTTTACATGTCTTATAACATCTTAGAGAAAGAGAGATTTTCTCACCTGAGCGAGGAGCCGAGGGAGGGGTTTGTTCTGATCCTGAGTAAAACAAGAATAGTGCAAATTATTACAAGACGCACAAGTGCACAAGAGTGCAAATTGTGGAACCTTTCAGGATTTCTATGTCAGAGAGTTAAATATGAAGCACTAAACTAGAACACAGAATGCTCCACCTCATTGCAGTGCAGGAATGTGGAGTATCCACTGGAAAATAGAGCAATACCTTGTGATTTAAGGTACTGCACTCGAAATCAGAGCACTGCTGTGGCATCTTCGATCCAGCATGGAAGAAAAAGTTACTTACCTTCTGGAACAATCTTTCTAGTGGATATTTTGTATACCTGCAGATTCCTCACGTGTTATTTATCGCAGGTGTCAGACTGAATTCAGAAACGTTTCAATAGATCTCCACTTTGATGGGAGAATGTAAGAAACTGAGTTCTTGCTTTAGGGGGGTTGTAAACCCAAATCAAACAACAACCACAATCCTTGTTCGGGTGAACCAAAACAGTCACTTAATTAACCTACCCTTTGGTAGCTTGGCATAAAACACTCAGACTTAACTTAGACGCAGCGTGTGAAGTGTTTATGCAGCACACAAACAGTAATGAAATGAAACACAACGCAAGAAAAATCCTGCAACAATTTAGACAAATAATGAAAAGTTTACTAAATAATTTGACAGCAAAACAACAAAAATCCAGTCAGTAGAATGGGGGCAATTACTTTTTAGGTTCAAATCCTATTATTGAGTTTGACATTGAAAAGAACAATACAACAAAAAAACAACGACCAACATCCACTGGCGGGTGGGGACCAAGTGAAAAGGGAGAAAACTGAAGAGAATAGACAAAGAGATGGGGACAGCAGAGTGGGGGAAAAATAATTACCTATGTAGCTGAAATGATGGCCTTCGACATAGAAACAAGGTATATCGCTTGTCTAGAAACTGAAGGTGAGTGCCAAATGAGTCAATACTGTTTTTTGTTGGTATAAGGTGGAGGGTGTGTAAGTAGCCTGGGCATGTCAATTCTAAGAATTTATGGGCCAGGAATTTCAGACAGGGTCCCACATTTTGTTGAATTGAGGCAGCTTCTGCTCTACTGAAGATGTTAGCTTCTCCATGGCAAGGAGATCCCAGATTTTGTAGGTTCAGTCTAAGTGAGTGGGTATTGTAGCTGTACCCCAAAGTGCTAGCAATACTTGCTTGGCAAGGCATAGAGCCAGAGTGATGGCTCTCCACGCGTGGATTTCAAGGGTAAGTCGGGGCATTCAGGAGACCCAGGAGAATGTAGCTCAGCAATCTGGGGAGTTCAATGTTATATATTTGGTCAATGGAGGCAAAGGCTTCAGACCAGTACTGCTAAGCTTTGTACACTGCCAAAGAACGTGGGTTAATGTTCCCACTTGGTCGCAGCCCCTCCAGCAACATAAATATTGATCTCTCTTCCATTGAGCTGTTTGCACAGGGGTGTAGTACCTATAGTGGGATTTTTTGAGGAATGTTCCTTTGCCTGAGGTGCTATGTACTGAAGATTGGGAATGGGCTCACTTTTGAATGGCTGACCATTCTTTGGAAGGGAAGAGGCATTCGCACTTTTCTCCTAGCGCAACAGTGCGGAGGATTTGACGGGGTTCTGTCGAGTGTTGAGAAATATATATATATATGTCGGAGAGGAGACGTCATCAGTATTTCTAGTGTGGAGGGGACGTGGCTTCAAGCCGATAGAGGAAGCCGCCTAAGCGACGAGCTCCATAACTGAGCCCTCAATAATCCTGAATAGCAGACATATCGGGTCCCCTACCAACACCAAAGGCGGGTGAAGGGACCGCGCCCGACTGAGCAGGATTTGGGAACCAAGCCTGACCCAAAGCCCCGACAATATTCGCTCGAAACCTGGCTAGCGCGGAGAAAGGACGAGGGGTCCAAGATGGCAGCCACAGAGTGAAACGAAACTCTGTAGGGCTGTGATCGCGAAGGCGGCTGTATCCTGCTACAGACGCCGGGCAGAGGCGAGATACACGGCGGTGGCGCCCTGGGGACCTCGGACCTCTGACAGGAGACGGACGAGCAGTACGGGGCGTCCCCACATCACGGGTGACCCGAGGCCAATCTCGAGGACGTCTGCGGAACGGCCGCGATCTTCGCGGGGCTGCGGCAGAGGTCACCGAGGCATTCCCACGAGTGGAGAACGTCGCAGGAGGGCCCACCCTGACACTGGTGAGCGAGGCGTGGCGGGGCTGGGGCCCGCGAGCTGCGGACTGCGATCCGGGGAGGGGAGTGGGCTAGGCCGCTTGTGATAGCCTGAAGAGACCCGGAGGCACGCACTGAGGGATTGGCGGAGGACTGAGGGGCGCAGCTGCCCGGGCCATGGGTAACTAGTAAGGATCATCCCAGGGACCCCGGACTAGGCAGACTGCGGAGCGGCGACAGGCACTGGACAAGGTTGTGGCTGAGCGGGGGCTTCACCTGGAGAGGAGGCACTGCGGGGAGTCCTACTTGATATCGCAGAATGCCCTGCTAACGGTCAGGGGTTGCAGCACATAGCGCAGCAAACTAGAGGCCAGCGAGGAGGTTTGCTTGTGAGACGATGGGAGAGAGGCCCAACCTGGATTGACTCAGGGAAAGGTGGAGGCCCAGTCGGAAGTGCAGTCGAAGAATCCCTGAGGATTTTGTTTGGGGGCGAGGGAGAACCAAACGACTGGGAGAACCTGCCTCCATAACTGACATGGAAAATTAGGCAACCAGTGACTTGACAGGTACGAGCAGTATTGCACCACGCTACTGTGCTCCCACACCTAGATTCCACACCGACACGGTTGGAGAAGAGCTGCTTAGCTGAGCTCGAAATTCGGGGGGTGTTGACAGCGAGACTCCCCGGAGCAGGATTTCATTAGTACGGCCACCAGGTGGGATAAGAGAATATAGCCGCCGCCACGCTTCAGCATGGGGAAATTGAAAGGGAAAAAGGACGGAGCTCAGACTGTATCGGACAATGAACTCCCTGGGCAGAGGGAGCAGGATGAGCCTGAAGAGCCACGTGATCCCCACCTGCAGCCCAAGTTGGACAAAATCCTGGCAGCGATAGCGGACTCCCACACTGCGCTCCAACAAGACATAGCGCAGGTGGCCACGGGTTTGGGCCTATTGCGGGCAGATCATGTTAAATTGGCAGACAGAGTTAAGTTGGTGGAGGGAGCGATTCAGGTCATTGAACCGTTGCAGAAAGACCTCAAAGCCACAATGACTAATGTTTTGGATCGTATTGGTGTACTGGAGAGGAGGGCCGAGGATGCCGAAGGACGAAATCGACCGAACAACATCCGCATAGTGGGGCTACCTGAAAAGACGCAGGAACCAGACATGGTGCAGTATCTCGAGACCTGGCTAAAAACAGTAGTGGCACCGGAAGGCCTATCTACTTTTTACACTTTAGAACGAGCGCACAGAGTACCGGCTAGGCCACCGCAACAAGGCTGACCCCCGCGACCGGTGGTAGCCCGACTGTTGCACTTCCGTGACAGAGACCTGCTGCTCCAGAAGGCATGCACAGACGGCCCCTATCAAGTGGAGAACAGCAGGGTCAACCTATTCCTGGACATGAAACCCAGCGACGCCGGACATCCTTCCTGGCCGTCAAGAGAGAATTGAGAAAAGAGGGACTTCAATACTCCCTACTGTTCCCGGCCAAGTTGAGGGTAATTGTGGATGGTAAAACTTGTTTTTATGATACCCTGGAGGATGCCTGCGCTTGGCTAGAGTTATACAGAGCTGGGAAGGATGGTAATGAACAAAGGGCACAAAACGCCACAGAAGGATTGCCCCAACGGAAATCGCAAAGGCTCTGGCAAAGACAGCGGAGACCCTCGATATTACAGACAGAAGCAGAATGAAGAGGAGTGCTGGAGGTGGTCTCAGCTCTGTCGGGTGAGCGGGAGACGCTGTCTCCGGGAGGAACGGATTCTGAGAAGGACAAAGACCGATCTGACACGGAACACTCGGAGGCGGACAGTGTACGCCTACCGAGGGTCACACCAGCAACGGCAGAGGGGATGTTGGATGAGGGCTAAAGCACCTGGGGAAATGAACAAGATGTCACTGGGAGAAGATAAGAGAACAGCCCAGGAGTAGACCATGGGGCTACTCAACAGCAGGGGAGATGGCGAAGGGTGTCTCCTCCGAGGACTCTGAGGTTTAAGTGGACTAACTGCTGAGGGTTTCGGGGGGGGGGGATCGGGCGGCGATTGGGGGGGCGGTCAATGAGGCTCTCATTTATTTGGGGCTTAGTTAAGGCGAGGTGTATAAAGAGGTTGGGCGGGGCCCATCGGCACAAAGTCCCCCTCGTAGCCCTTAAGGCATGCCCTCAGCGACTGCTGCTGGGCTTAGATGTGTGCTGGAGTTTGTAATGGTTTGGATGGGAACTAGCTGTTTGTTTCTAGGTCCTGTTCCTGGGGGGGTGGGTAGATTGGTTGGTTGGGAGGGGTGTTGGGATGGGGAGGTCACCGGTGTGGAAGCTGGAGTACGATTTGGGATGCAGATGTTACTAGTGGGCAATTTGAGATACCGCTGATTTACGATGTATTTCCTTGAATGTGAGGGGGCTACATACAATGACGCGGCGTCACAAGATGCACGCATATTTAGTTCGAAGAGGGATACACATAGCACTAATACAGGAGACTCACCTATCTAGGGCGGAGGGCATGGCACTGCAGAGACGATGGAGGGACAGGTATTTAACACCACCTACTCAGATTTTGCACGAGGAGCTCTGATCTGGATTAGAGCTGGGGTCCCTTTTCAGGTGACAAGGCAGATGATAGATCCAGCAGGCAGGTTTGTGGCCATAGTGGGTAGACTCAGGGGCAGAGACATAGCACTCTGCAGCGTTTACGCGCCTAACGCCGACCAGATGGGTTCTTGGGGCAACTCTCTTGCTCGCTAGCACACTATCTTGCGGGTTCTGTGGTGTTGGGAGGCAACTTCACCTCCATAACAGATGTATCGCTGGATAGATCACACCCCCCATTAGCTGATTCCCCGGTACACAGATTGACTAAAAGCAGGCTAGAATGGCAAAATAGATGGAATCTGGTGGACGCGTGGCGCACGCATCACCCACTCGACCGAGACTATTCCTACTTCTCTGGGATGCATGATTTACATGTCCGTCTAGACACGGTGTTGTGCTCGCCATCGGTGCTGCCCTCTGTGGAACAGACTGAATATCTACCTAGGACGGTCTCCGATCACAACCCATTGCTATTTACCATGCATTGGATGACCGGGGTGTCGAGCACTTGGAGACTACGACCTGAAACGCTAGAGGACCCGATTTTTCATAGAGAAGTGAGCGAAGGGATAACTCATTATTTTGCAGAGAATGCTGGCTCGGCCTCCACAAGGGCGATAGAATGGGACGCTTTTAAAGTAGTCATAAGGGGGATCTGCATAGGGAAACATGCGGGGGTGCGGAAGGTGTTGCTACAAGATCTGAAGCGAGCCGAGGATAGGTTACGTAAAGCAGAATTAGCAAAGCCTGGTCAAAGCAGCGAAAGAAGAGGTGGCAGCAGAGGTGGAAAGAATGCGTTGCTTTGATTATAAGGCTTACACTGCGAGGGTACATGCAGAGGGGGACAAGGCAGGAACATTACTAGCTTGGCTGGCCAACCCGACAAAGAGAGGTTCCCCTATATTGGCTCTAGAGAACGATAACAGGGAGGTGGTTTACACCCAAAACTAGATCCTACACCGCTTTTTGTGATACTATGAGGGACTGTATAAGAGTTCATTAGTAGCGGGGGACCTTGAAATCGACTCCTTTTTGGATGGACTGACACTTCCGGAATTGGAAAAGGAGCAAGCAAAATGTTTAGGTCAGGACATAGAGATAGGGGAAGTTAGGAGTGCTATTAAGCGTATGGCCAGAAATAAAACGCCAGGAGTAGACGGGTTACCGATAGAGTTCTATGGCAAATATGCGGATTTGTTGGCACCAAGACTCCTGGAGGTCTAAAGGATGCAAAAGAACTGGGTTGATTACCTAATTCCATGTGGGAGGCTCTGGTGATCCTGCTTTTAAAACCGGGTCGGGAGGGGACAAATACGGCCTCCTACCGCCCATTATCAATGCTGACGGCAGACTATAAAATACTGAGCAGCATTTTGGCGACCCGCCTCTTAAACCATATGACCACGTTAATCCACGAGGATCAAGCTGGGTTCATACCGACGAGGAGCACGTCCACTAACGTTAGAAGATTGGCACGGGTACTTGAAGAAGAACAGCCAGAAGCGCGACAACCAGTGGTATTATCTGTAGATATTGAGAAAGCTTTTGACAGCTTAGAATGGCTGTATTTATATAAAACAATGGGGTGCTTCGGCCTGGGTGCCAATTTTGTGCAGTGGACAAAAGTATTATACACGTCTGCTGTGGCTAGAGTGCGTGTTGGAACGCTGATATCATCGCAATACCCAGTAGCCCCTGGAATGAGACAGGGGTGTTCGCTCTCCCCTTTGTTGTTTGCCCTAGCAATGGAGCCGCTGGCGGCAAAGGTCAGACTGGGGGAATACTATGACGGTTTGAGGTATAGGGGAGATTGGCAGTAGATATCGCTATATTCTGATGACCTGTTGCTATTTCTCGAGGACGCAGGAAGAGCATTGATGGGAGCAGCAAACTTGCTCTCGGAGTTTGGGGACATCTCGGGGCTGCAAGTGAACTGATCAAAAACATGTCTGTTCCCAGTAAGGCAAGGAGGGCTCCAGCCCAATTCATATAGGGAGGTGAGATGGGAGCCCACTTGTTTGAAATACCTGGGGGTACATGTTTATCACACTGCCACCGACATGCTGGAAGGAAATGTGGGACGGGCGTGAGAGCATTGAAAAGTAGCATGGCCTTTTGGGCCACTCCCCCTCTATCGGTGACGGGTCGAATAGCCCTATTGAAAATGATAGCACTACCCAGATTGTTGTACTTTTTCAGAACTCTGCCGATATGGATCCCGTGCTCAGTGTTTAAATTGTTGAAATCGATCATAGTGGGTTTCCTGTGGGGAACGGGTAGACGTAGGGTGGCGCAGGCAATGCTCATTCGGCCCAAGGCTGAGGGAGGGTTGGCGGTCCCAGATTTTGAGCTGTATTATTTAGCAGCCCAACTCCAGATACTAACACAGGCAGTAGCACAGAAATTTAGAGGCCCGGAACATCAAAGAGGTAGGGGAATCCCACGCCATGTCCTCGCATTCATAACACTACAACAAAAATTGGACCTTAGGGACCTCACTATGGAGGAAAAAACACTAAGACTGTGCTGGAATCGATCCCAATGCAGGGCGGGAGTCTTGCACCCAAATGCGCCCGAAATCCCTTTAGGAATGGCAACAGCGCTACCGCACGGCAGCGACTGGACGCCACTACAGGACTGGGAAAATGCAGGGAAATGCAGTGACCATCCTGACTCCGGTCAGAACTGGTCGCTCCACTCGCAGCTCGTCCAAGCCATCTGTGCCAGCGACCTGCACTCTGCCCTGCTATCGGTGCCAGCGACCTGCTATCTGTACCAGCGACCTGCATTCTGCCCTGCTATCTGTGCCAGCGACCTGCATTGTGCCTGGTATCGTTGCCTGTATTGATTACAATTGTGCCAGCTATTTGTGCCTGCGACCGCATTCTGTGCCATTGATTGTGCCAGTGATAGTTTTTTGTGCCCACGACCTCCTTTGTGCCAGTGATCTCGCCCAGCATTGTTGTTGTGCCGTTAGCCCGTCCTCGCCGCTGCTCCCCCGCGGCTCCACCCCCGCTCCCTCCAGCTCCTACTGACCCTACCCACTCGCCACCCCGCTACCGCCTCCCAGCTGCTCCTCCCTCCCACAAACAAACTTTAGGCTAATAACGCGAGACAAGGAGCTGTGACCATCCTGACTCTGGTCAGAACTGGTCGCTCCACTCGCAGCTCGTCCCAGCCATCTGTGCCAGCGACCTGCACTCTGCCCTGCTATCGGTGCCAGCGACCTGCTATTTGTGCCAGCGACCTGCATTCTGCCCTGCTATCTGTGCCAGCGACCTGCTATCTGTGCCAGCGACCTGCATTCTGCCCTGCTATCTGTGCCAGCAACCTGCATTGTGCCTGGTATCGTTGCCTGCTTTGATTACAATTGTGCCAGCTATTTGTGCCTGCGAACGCATTCTGTGCCATTGATTGTGCCAGTGATTATTTTTTGTGCCCACGACCTCCTTTGTGCCAGTGATCTCGCCCAGCATTGTTGTTGTGCCCTTAGCCCGTCCACGCCGCTGCTCCCCCGCGGCCCCACCCCCGCTCCCTCCAGCTCCTACTGACCCTACCCACTCGCCACCCCGCCCCCGCCTCCCAGCTGCTCCTCCCTCCCACAAACAAACTTTAGGCTAATAACGCCAGACAAGGAGCTGTGACCATCCTGACTCCGGTCAGAACTGGTCGCTCCACTCGCAGCTCGTCCCAGCCATCTGTGCCAGCAACCTACACTCTGCCCTGCTATCGGTGCCAGCGACCTGCTATCTGTGCCAGCGACCTGCATTCTGCCCTGCTATCGGTGCCAGCGACCTGCTATCTGTGCCAGCGACCTGCATTCTGCCCTGCTATCTGTGCCAGCGACCTGCATTGTGCCTGGTATCGTTGCCTGCATTGATTACAATTGTGCCAGCTATTTGTGCTTGCGACCGCATTCTGTGCCATTGATTGTGCCAGTGATTGTTTTTTGTGCCCACGACCTCCTTTGTGCCCGTGATCTCTCCCAGCATTGTTGTTGTGCCCTTAGCCCGTCCACGCCGCTGCTCCCCCGCGGCCCCACCCGCGCTCCCTCCAGCTCCTACTGACCCTACCCACTCGCCACCCCGCTCCCGCCTCCCAGCTGCTCCTCCCTCCCACAAACAAACTTTAGGCTAATAACGCGAGACAAGGAGCTGTGACCATCCTGACTCCGGTCAGAACTGGTCGCTCCACTCGCAGCTCGTCCCAACCATCTGTGCCAGGGACCTGCACTCTGCCCTGCTATCGGTGCCAGCGACCTGCTATCTGTGCCAGCAACCTGCATTCTGCCCTGCTATCGGTGCCAGCGACCTGCTATCTGTGCCAGCGACCTGCATTCTGCCCTGCTATCTGTGCCAGCGACCTGCATTGTGCCTGGTATCGTTGCCTGCATTGATTACAATTGTGCCAGCTATTTGTGCCTGCGACCGCATTCTGTGCCATTGATTGTGCCAGTGATTGTTTTTTGTGCCCACGACCTCCTTTGTGCCAGTGATCTCGCCCAGCATTGTTGTTGTGCCCTTAGCCCGTCCACGCCGCTGCTCCCCCGCAGCCCCACCCCCTCTCCCTCCAGCTCCTACTGACCCTACCCACTCGCCAGCCCGCTCCTGCCTCCCAGCTGCTCCTCCCTCGGTCCGCCCCCTCCACTATCCACTTATGTCAGAGCAACATACGCGCAGCGTCCACGCGCAGCGGACGCGCCCTATGCGCGCCGAAGGTGCGCCAAAGGTAAGCCCGTCTACGCCCGTCCGCGCCTTGACCGCGCCCAGCGCCAGACCCCCTGCCCCCCGCAAAATCCACTCCACCCGCCTAATGTACGACGTCGCAACCCTCTCTGCACTCAACACCGGCCGTCTCCCCGACTGTCACCAAGCCGCCCCAGGACGCACGCATGGACCCTTCACCTGCCAATCCTGCAAGTTCGACTGCTTCAAGACCCACAATCAATCTACAAATGCCAAACAGAGCTCCAACAACAACCACCTGAAGTGCATCCTGCTCAACACCCGTTCGATCCACAGACACGCCATTGAACTATGGAACCTACTAGACAACACCACGCCGGACATCGTCTTTCTTACAGAAACTTGGATGAATGCCTCATCAGCACCCGACATCGCCATAGCCATCCCGGACGGTTACAAGATCATCCGAAAGGACCGCATCAACCAGACAGGAGGAGGCATCGCCATCGTCCACAAGAAAACCATCCGCCTCACGACCAGCTCCGACGACACCCTCACAGCCGCCGAACACCTCCACTTCTAGATACAAACCGACCCCAAAACCACACTTAGAGGCACCCTCATCTACAGACCACCAGGACCCCGCACACAATTCTGCGAAGACATCACTGACTTCATCAGCCCACAAGCCCTCCCCTCCGAGGACTACATTCTCCTAGGGGACCTCAACTTCCACCTGGAAAAGAACAACAACAGCAATACCATCACCCTTCTGGACAACCTCTCCAATCTCGGACTCAAACAACTGGTGAATACCCCCACCCACTACGCCGGACACACGCTCGACCCGATCTTCTCCTCCAGCAAGCACGTCTCCTTCAATCACGCCACAGGACTCCACTGGACGGACCACAGCTGCGTACATTTCAACTTCAGAAAGACCACGACCCACCACGACCCACAACAAGTCCCCCGCAGAAACTGGAACAAACTTACCACCGACCAGCTCACCACATCGCTATACCAAAACCCTCTCGCCAAATCATCGAACCCAACTCAAGCAGCCATCAATCTCGCACAATGGATCACCCACTGCGCCGACGAATTAGCTCCCCTGAAAAAGCAACACAACAAGCCAGGCATCAAAAAAGTCTCTTGGTTCAATGACGACCTCAAGAACTCCAAAAAGAAATACCGCACCCTCGAGAAAGCCTGGCAAAGACACCCTACCACAGACAACAGGACCGCCCTCAAGGAGGCCACCCGCAAACACCACCAGCTGATCCGATCCACCAAGAAATCAGCATTCAAGGAGCGACTCGACAACAACGCCCACAACAGCAAGGAACTCTTCAGCATCATCAAAGAGCTTACCAATCCCAGCGCCGACACCAACGACATCACTCCCTCTCAAGGCCTCTGCGACTCTCTAGCCTCGTTCTTCCACAGTAAAATCGCTGACATACATAACAGCTTCTGCAACCAGTCCACCCCCCTTACCACCGAATTGAAGCCCCCCACCACCACCCTTGACGCCTGGAACCCAATCAGCACCGAAGACACCATCCGCTTGATGAACTCCATCCACTCCGGATCACCAACCGACCCATGCCCCCACCACATCTTCAACAAGGCCGACTCCATCATCGCACCCCACCTCCGGAATATCATCAACTGCTCCCTCAACACCGCTACCTTCCCGGAAAGCTGGAAACATGCCGAACTCAATGCTCTCCTGAAGAAACCTACAGCAGACCCCACTGAACTTAAGAACTACCGCCCCATCTCGCTCCTCCCTTTCCCTGCCAAAGTCATAGAGAAGGACGTCAACAATCGGCTCGCCGCCTTCCTCGAGTCTAACGGCTCCCTCGACCCCTCACAGTCCGGTTTCCGAGCCAAACACAGCACCGAGACTGCCCTCATCGCAGCCACAGACGACATCCGATCACTACTCTACAATGAAGAAACAGCTGCCCTCATCCTCCTGGACCTCTCCGCAGCGTTTGACATGGTCTGTCATAGCACCCTTGTACAACGCCTCAACAACATCGGAATACAAGGAAAAGCATTGTATTGGATCATATCGTTCCTCACCGGAAGAACCCAGAGAGTCCGCCTCCCCCTTTCAGATCTGAGGCCACCGAAGTAATCTGCGGCGTTCCCCAAGGCTCCTCGCTCAGCCCCACTCTCTTCAACGTCTACATGAGCCCCCTCGCATCCATCGCACGCCCTCTCCCTCACCAAAGACCCAAACACCACCAAAACCAACCTACACGAAGGGATGAAAGACGTAGCCGAATGGATAAAGAACAGCCGCTTAAAACTAATTTCAGAGAAGACGGAAGTCCTCATCCTAGGATCATCACCCTCCGCTTGGGATGACTCATGGTGGCCACCAGCCCTAGGCAGCGCGCCCAAACCAACGGACCATGCTCGCAACCTGGGATTCATTCTAGACTCCTCCCTCTCGATGACCAGACAAGTCAACGCCATCTCATCATCATGCTTTAACATCCTACGCATGCTCAAAAAAATCTTCCGATGGATCCCCACCGAAACAAGAAAGACAGTCACCCAAGCACTTGTCACAAGCCGACTGGACTACGGAAACACCCTCTACGCTGGAACCACAGCCAAATTACAGAAAGCACTCCAACGCATTCAGAACGCCTCCGCCAGACTCATCCTAGACATACCCCGCCACGACCACATTTCCGGTCACCTGAGAGACCTTCATTGGCTCCCCGTCAACAAGAGAATAACGTTCCGTCTTCTCACCCACGCACACAAAGCGCTCTACGACCTAGGACCCAAATACCTCAACACGCGCCTGACCTTTTACACCCCCACCCGTCAACTAGGATCGTCCAATCAAGCCCTCGCCACGATTCCACGTATCCGTAAAACCACCATGGGAGGAAGATCTTTCTCCTACCTGGCGGCCAAAACCTGGAACTTTCTCCCCACCCACCTCCGCCTTACTCAGAACCACCTCTCCTTCAGAAAACAACTCAAAACTTGGCTATTTGATAAGTAACAACCCCCCCCCCCCCATCAAGCGCCTTGAGACCCTCCGGGTGAGTAGTGCGCTATACAAATTTTAACTTGACTTGATTTGGGATCCAGATGATTGGAGATTTATACGAGGATGGAGCAATGCTGCCCTATCAGGCGCTACAAGAAAGGTATGACCTGCCGAGAAGGGGATTTCTTTTGCATGCAGCACTGACAAGGGCACTGCAGACACACTAGCGAGAGGGGTTAGTAGAGCCTAAGACAACAATGGCATGCCAATACACCATGATGGCAGCCGGGACTTTCAAGGCAGTCACATGCCTCTACTCCAGAATGATCAATGAAGGGTTAGCACCCCTGGAGACACTGAGTGGAAAATGGGAAGTGGACATAGGGAGACCTTTTCCTGAAACGACCTGGATCCAGATCATGCGTAGAGCCTGAAAGAGCACGAGAAACGCGAGATTCCAGCTAGTGCATTTCTACATACTCCATAGAGCATATTTAACACCAGGGAAAATGAAGAAATATTTTAAGGTAGAAGAGGCAGCGTGCCCTCGAGGTGCACTATTAGGAGTAGAACTAGAGCACATGCTATGGTCATGTCCTGGGATGGGAACCTACTGGGAAGAAGTGAGACACATCCTAAATACCATTACGGAGCGGTAATTGACCTTTGATATGGCCACAAGCGTTTTGCACTGGTTCCCTCATTCATCAAAAAACAAGATAACGAGTAAGTTTGTAGATATGGGGCTCCTAGTGGCGAAACGGGAAATAGCATGACACTGGAAGTCGAAGGTAGGGCCTAGCAGCAAGAGATGGAGGGCTGAATTTATAAAATGGGCGAGCAGCGAAAGCACAATTAGATACCAGCAGGCGAGACGGCTGAGCAATGAAAGGGCGCTGGAGGCAGCGACGGCATGGGAAACTTTAGTACAAGCATTGCAGGATTACCAGACGGAAGTTGAGTAGGAGAAGAACATAGTAGCAAAAGGGGGCCCCCGAGCTATGACAGGTACATTGAGAGACTAGAACAGTTGTAACTATTGTTAACACAAGACGAAAAGGGTTGACAGCAGCGCACACACCGGTGAGATGGGAGGGGGAGGGGGGATTCACAACAGTTGG
This sequence comes from Lissotriton helveticus, assembly GCF_964261635.1. Lineage (NCBI taxonomy): Eukaryota > Metazoa > Chordata > Amphibia > Caudata > Salamandridae > Lissotriton > Lissotriton helveticus. The sequence continues at coordinate 509,665,015 of NC_136068.1, read as the reverse complement.
GAGGAGTCGGGGGTAAGAAAATTAGCAGGTAATGGTTATTGGCATTTCGGCTACCTACTAAATCACAGTCATTGTGTTGAATGGAATGAAAGGGGCAGAGATTTGAATACCTCTGTAGGAGTTAAATCGTCGAGATGGTTGATGAATAATATGTATATGTATAAAGAATGCACAAAAAAACAATAAAATACGTTTTGAAAAAAGAAATCAGTATTTCTAGTGTGAAGCAAGTTCTCAAATGGTAAGAGAGGATGGCTAGCATGAGGCAGATGCAGGGCTAACTGACCCAGTGCTGGATGGCTAAGTACTGACACTTAGTGGCGGATAGAATATGATAATGTCACTGGATCTGAGAAAAGTCCAACTGCGCCCATCTCTTTCACCCTTCCCCATCCTTATTCTACTAAGCCCTGGGTCTTATAATATAATAAACCTACCTCCGTGGTCATAGCGCACAACATGTCAACACTTGCCTCACAGGATCAACATAAAGTACACACACGTCTAACAATACACCCCACATGGCGTAGCGTGCTATCCACAAGGGCAAGCGCTCCAGCGTCCCACATAGGGATAGTAAGTGCTATATAAATGTTCCAATACAATGGGGGCGTGGCTACGCACGCAACGGGAATGGCCGCCTTGGAGTGAAGCTCCGCGCCAGGCTTGCCTTCCCGGGGCATTTATCCGAGTGATCGCCGCCTGCGGATGGCGATAAACATCAGCGCCGCCGCCGGACGTCACCGTCGGCCTGCCGGCCGACTTTGGAAAAATTTGGCACACCCAGGACGCACCGGAAGATTCGCTGGGCTGCTGCCGCCTTCCTCGGTCCCTAACCCAGGAAGCGCGCAGGACAGACCGGGGCTCCACTTGAGGACGCAGGCCCAGAGGTCGGCCCGGCAGACGCACTGGCCGAGAGACGTTGGGAGGGAAACGTGCTCGGTCTATCGCACCAGACCTGCTCTGCACAGTGACCATACCAACAGGCCATTAATCACCAAGGTATCACGCCGGCAGCGCGGCTTCGCGGAACAGAGCGACGCCGCCCTGCCACACGCGACCAAGCGGCGGCTGGTGCGGCCCGACTCACCGGCCACTGAGACACACTGCAGCCCAGCCACCTCGATCCCTTGTGGGGTAGACAACAGCAACGTGGAAAGGCAAACACGGAGACCCGGCGACAAGATCTGCGGGGCGCGCCCACGTGGCGGCAAGTGCCGGTAAGACCGCGAAAATACCCCCGGCCCAACCCCAGGACCGGCTACGTGACCACGTGCGCCTTGGGGGTGCTGCTGAGATCCCCCACAACCTGCAGTGGTGTCTGATCCTCCGCGACGAGCCGTGCACCTGCCCACTACCACGCACTGGCCAGATAATACCGGCCCGCCACACGCTGCGGATCACAACCGGGGGTTGTGTCGCCACGGGGACCGTCCACGCTATACAGCACACGCCTGTCCAGCGGTCGGATTGCTGACTGCACGACCCGGCCTTCTGAGGACGACGTGGGCTGCTCGGCCGAGCCCGAGGGAGTGACGCAGATGTCTAACGGCCCCAAAACGAGAACTGGCGCCAGCAACGCTAACCAGAAGGCCAAGATGGACAAAGCCGGGAAGCACACCGATTCGGACCAGATGGCGGCCAAACTGGACACTATGCTGGCAGCAATGGAAAGACTTGAGGAGTCACTGAGCCTAACCCGCACCTCCCTGGCCACCAAAATCGACAGCGTAGTCATCGATCTCACGCACCTAAGAGCAGATCACAAAAAGCTGGCGGAACGCACCACCACCTTGGAGGACACGCTGCAGACACTTCAACCCCGTGCGGACCAGTCGCATAAACACATCCAGGACTTGCTGAACAGGGTGGCGTTCTTGGAAGATAGGGCTGAGGATGCGGAAGGTAGGACCCGCAGAAACAACGTGCGCCTGGTCGGAGTTCCGGAGAAATGGGAGGGGAGGTCCCCAGAAGTCCACATGGAGCAGTGGCTACGAGGCCTCCTGCCGGAAGGATCGCTCTCCCCACACTTCGTGATTGAACGGGCTCACAGGGTCCCCACTAAGCCTCTGGCGACAGGCTCCAACCCAAGGCCCATGCTAATCCGTATTATGAACTATCGAGACAGAGACGCCATACTACGAGAAACCCGCAAGCTCCAGGAGGTCCGAATAGAGAACGCATCGGTGATGTTCTTTCCGGACTACACTGTACAGGTCCAGCGGCAGAGACATGACTTTCTCGCAGTGAAAAAGCGACTGAGACAGGTGGGCCTCCAGTACTCCCTTCTCTTCCCTGCGAAGCTAAGAGTGGTGGCGGGAGAGCGGACTCATTTCTTCACGGACCCCATGAAAGTGGAAGCCTGGCTAGACAGCGGAGTCGACACAGAACCCAAAACGGCGACGGGTCCTGCGTCACGACGACAATCCGGCAATCACAGACGGCGGCGACGACCCCGCCGGAATTCTCAGCCGAATACACGTGCGGCGACTCGGCCTTCCCCTCCTGCAGCTGCCAGACGACAGGAGCAGCGAGATGCCCTCCGCCTCGTGATGGAGCTCAGCGGCTCCCCCGAACAGAGCGAGGTGGCCAGTGGCGGCACACGAGGCCTCCAGAGCGACGATGAAGCCATATATGGAGTGCCAGACTCCCCGACCTCGGATGCCCGACCTGATGTCACCCCCCAAACAGCGGACTACATCAGCTGATCAAGCACCGGATGCAACTCCCCACGGAAACGAATGCAAGTGACCAGCATGACGGGCCTACGAATCCACAACCACAATGTACCCTGTGCGTAATGGCGGACTGCCCCCTCGTCCTCCACACTACACGCTTGGGGCACATGCACCAAGGGACACATTGATGGACATGACCCCAGGCGCTGGCGATGAGAGCCCGCGCCCGATGAAGCCCAGCTGCGGAGACACTCTGCCTTGCCTGGAGATGGCCCGACTGGAACACGTAATGTATGGCAACTTACGCATATATGTGATGGGCTCATTCCATACGTGGGCGGCATTGCCTGAAACACCCCCCCCGGGAAGGCAACAAGCCTTCACTTCACAAACATACTGACATAATCCATTTGATCCTGTGCACGTAGCACAACCACCCCCTTAGACTTGAACATTGTTGCTCTCCTAGAGAGTATGGACGGGAGCACGTTTTGCATCCGACCTTTTGGTATTTTGCAAGTTCGTATTGTTAAATGGTTTATTGTTTCGATAGCCATGTTTTTTTCCCCTTCCCATGGTCACAGAACACTGGAGCGTCACGTCAAATGCTTATGGGGTGGCGGGGACCGATTCCACGACGATGAGCGAGTGTGCATTGAGTCAAGTCAAGTCAAGTCAAGTCATAAAATTTATATAGCGCACTACATACCCAGAGGGTTTCAAGGCGCTTAGGAAGGGGAGGAGGATTATTTGTCAAATATCCACGTTTTAAGCTGCTTTCTGAACGCTGGGTGATTCTGGGTGAGGCGAAGGTAAGCGGGGAGTGAGTTCCATGTTTTGGCAGCCAGGTATGAGAAGTATCTGCCTCCCATGGTGGTCTTGTTGATGCGAGGTACAGTGGCGAAGGCTTGGTTGGAAGAGCGAAGTTGGCGGGAGGGGGTGTAGAAGGACAGTCGAGAGTTGAGGCAATCTGGTCCGATGTCGTAGAGTGATTTGTGTGCGTGGGTAAGCAGTCGGAAAGTAATCCTTTTATTGACGGGTAGCCAGTGGAGGTCTTTAAGGTGACCAGAGATGTGTTCGTTGCGTGGGATGTCTAGTATGAGCCTGGCTGAGGCGTTTTGGATTCGTTGGAGTTTCTTCTGGAGTTTTGCGGTAGTACCTGCGTAGAGGGTGTTTCCATAGTCCAGTCGGCTCGTGACTAGAGCGTGGGTGACGGTTTTCCTTGTTTCGGTGGGGATCCAGCGAAATGTTTTTCTGAGCATGCGAAGAATGTTAAAGCAGGAAGAGGATACGGCGCTGACTTGTCTGTTCATTGAGAGTGACGAATCCAGGATGACGCCAAGGTTCCGTGCATGGTCTGTCGGGATGGGTGCATTTCCGAGGGCTTCCGGCCACCAGGAGTCGTCCCATGCAGAGGGGGATGTACCTAAGATGAGGACTTCTGTTTTGTCTGAGTTCAGTTTCAGACGGCTTTGTTTCATCCATTCGGCGACTTCTTTCATTCCTTCGTGTAGGTTATTTTTGGCGGTGCTGGGGTCCTTGGTGAGAGATAGTATCAGTTGAGTGTCATCCGCGTAAGAGATGATGTTGAGGTTGTGTTGGCGGGCGATAGCCGCGAGGGGGCTCATGTATACGTTGAAGAGGGTGGGGCTGAGTGAGGATCCTTGTGGTACGCCGCAGATGATTTCAGAGGCCTCGGACTTGAATGGTGGGAGGCGTACTCTCTGGGTTCTTCCGGTGAGGAACGAGGTGATCCATTCCAGTGCCTTTCCTTGGATTCCGATGTTTCTGAGGCGTTGTAACAGGGTGCTGTGGCAGACTGTGTCGAAGGCTGCAGAGAGGTCGAGGAGGATGAGGGCGACTGTGTCTCCATTGTCCAGTAGAGTTCGAATGTCGTCTGTTGCTGCGATGAGGGCGGTCTCAGTGCTGTGTTTGGTTCGGAAGCCAGATTGTGAGGGGTCGAGTGATTTGTTGGCTTCGAGGAAGGCGGCGAGCTGGTTGTTGACAGCTTTCTCGATGACGTTGGCCGGGAATGGAAGAAGCGAGATGGGGCGGTAGTTTTTGAGTTCGGTGGGGTCTGCTGTTGGTTTTTTCAGAAGGGCGGTGAGTTCAGCGTGTTTCCAGTCTTCTGGGAAGGTAGCGGAGTTGAAGGAGCAGTTGATGACGTCTCGGAGGTGCGGAGCTATGACGGAGTCTGCTTTGTTGAAGATGTGGTGAGGGCATGGGTCTGTGGGGGATCCAGAGTGGATGGAATTCATCAGGCGGATGGTGTCCTCAGTGGAGATTGGGTTCCAGGCGTTAAGGGTGTTAACGGGGGGAAGATGGTCAGCTGATGGTAGGGTGGGTTGGCTTCCGGGTTGGTTGTCAAAGCTGTTGTGGATGTCAGCAATCTTGTTGTGGAAAAAAGAGGCTAGGGAATCGCAGAGGGTTTGAGAGGGGGTGATGTCGTTGGAGTTGGCCGAGGGGTTGGAAAATTCCTTGACGATGTTGAAAAGTTCCTTGCTATTGTGGGCGTTGTTGTCAAGTCGATCCTTGAATGCTGTTTTCTTGGCTTTTCGGATCAGTTGGTGGTGAGTACGGATGGCGCTTTTGAAGGCGTCCTTGGTGCTGGTGGATGGGTCTTTTTTCCAGGCCTTTTCAAGGGATCGGCACAGTTTCTTGGACTTCTTGAGGTCATCGTTGAACCATGAGGCCTTCTTGATGCCAAGTTTGTGTTGACGTTTTTTCAGTGGTGCTAAGGTGTCGGCGGTGTTGGATAACCAAAGGGTGAGGTTGGAGGCGGCTTCGTTGGTGTTAGAAGAGAGGGCTGGGGAGGTTTGAAGGAGTGATGTGGAGATCTGCTCCGTGGTGATTTTGTTCCAGTTTCTTTGTAGAGTAGGTTGGAGGAGGATGATGGGTTTCGGCTTGTTGTAGGTGAAGTGAACGCAGCTGTGGTCAGTCCAGAGGAGATCCGTAGTGTGTCTGAAGGAGACATGGTTGCTGGAGGTGAAGATGGGGTCGAGTGTGTGACCTGCGATGTGGGTGGGGGAAGTGACTAGTTGTTTAAGTCCGAGGTTGGCGAGGTTGTCTAAGAGGGTGGCGGTGTTGCGGTCGTTGATCTTCTCAAGGTGGAAGTTGAGGTCTCCCAGGAGGATGTAGTCTTTGGAGGGGAGCGCGTGTGGGGTGATGAAGTCCGTGATGTCTTCACTGAATTTTGCGCGGGGTCCTGGTGGTCTGTAGAGGAGGGTGCCTCTGAGTGTGGTCTTGGGGTCGATGTGGATCTGGAAGTGGAGGTGTTCAGAGTTGGCGAGGTTGGCGTCAGAGCTGGTTGAGATGCGGATTGATTTCTTATGGACGATAGCGATTCCTCCTCCTGTGTGGTCAGTGCGGTCCTTGCGTGTGATCTTATAGTCATCAGGGATAGCGATGGCGATGTCAGGGGCGGAGGAAGCGTTCATCCATGTTTCCGTTAGGAAGGCGACGTCAGGAGAGATGGTGTCTAGTAGGTTCCAAAGGTCAATGGCGTGCCTGTGGACCGAGCGGGTGTTGAGAAGGATGCATTGTAGGTGGTTGGGGTCAGGAATCTGTGTTGTGGTCGTAGCGGAGATGTTTTCGGTTCCGCTGAATCTGCAGTAGTAGCATGAGAAAGGTCCATGGGTGTGTCCAGGAGCGGCTTGGACGCAGGAGGGGGCGCGGCCGGGGTCAAGGGCTAGGAGGGAGGCGGCATCATAGGTAATGCGGGGGGGCTGGGGAGCGTGAGGGGCAGGGGGTCTGGCACTGGGCGCGGTCCTGGCGCGGACGGGCGTAGACGGGCTTACCTTTGGCGCACCTTCGGCGTGTACGTAGCGCGTGGACGCTGCGCGTTGGGACATCTGACATTAATGGACAGTGGAGGGGGCGGAGCGTGGGAGGGGCAGCAGGGAGGCGGTAGTGTGGCTGAGGGGCGGGCCTGGGGAGGTCAACAACAACAAAATGGAGGGTCCGAGTGGTAGGCAGACAGGGGTAACAATAGCAGAAATACAGCGAGTAAGCACAATCTGTCCTAAAGCGCTATGTTAATACAGCACAGTCTCACCAAAAGCGCTATGCAAATATAGCACAATCTGTCCTAAAGCGCTATGTTACTACAGCACAGTCTCACCAAAAGCGCTATGCAAATATAGCACAATCTGTCCTAAAGCGCTATGTTACTACAGCACAGTCTCACCAAAAGCGCTATGCAAATATAGCACAATCTGTCCTAAAGCGCTATGTTACTACAGCACAGTCTCACCAAAAGCGCTATGCAAATATAGCACAATCTGTCCTAAAGCGCTATGTTACTACAGCACAGTCTCACCAAAAGCGCTATGCAAATATAGCACAATCTGACCAAAGGCGCTTTACAAATGCGGCAATAATGATTCCAAAAGCGCAGAGAGAGCCAGGTAATCAGCAGAGGCGCCAAAATACAAATGCAGCAGCAGTTTAGTTTTTAGTGCGTTACAGCGATACCAGGGATCGTCGCAGCTGAAGCACAGGAGGAGCGTGGTGGAGCGGCCGTACTGGAGCTGGTCCAGGTGGTCACAATCAGGCTGGGGGAGAGGAAGGCTCGATGAACGTGGGTGGGAGGGGCAGCAGGGAGGCGGTAGTGTGGCTGAGGGGCGGGCCTGGGGAGGTCAACAACAACAAAATGGAGGGTCCGAGTGGTAGGCAGACAGGGGTAACAATAGCAGAAATACAGCGAGTAAGCACAATCTGTCCTAAAGCGCTATGTTAATACAGCACAGTCTCACCAAAAGCGCTATGCAAATATAGCACAATCTGTCCTAAAGCGCTATGTTACTACAGCACAGTCTCACCAAAAGCGCTATGCAAATATAGCACAATCTGTCCTAAAGCGCTATGTTACTACAGCACAGTCTCACCAAAAGCGCTATGCAAATATAGCACAATCTGTCCTAAAGCGCTATGTTACTACAGCACAGTCTCACCAAAAGCGCTATGCAAATATAGCACAATCTGACCAAAGGCGCTTTACAAATGCGGCAATAATGATTCCAAAAGCGCAGAGAGAGCCAGGTAATCAGCAGAGGCGCCAAAATACAAATGCAGCAGCAGTTTAGTTTTTAGTGCGTTACAGCGATACCAGGGATCGTCGCAGCTGAAGCACAGGAGGAGCGTGGTGGAGCGGCCGTACTGGAGCTGGTCCAGGTGGTCACCCATTGAGGGGTGGTGGCAGGGACGGTTGGGAGGTTTGGTGAAATTGCTGTAATGTTCCCCATTAAGATATGCACGTGGAATGTGAGAGGTATACACACACCATCCCGACGCTACCAAATCTACTCATACCTCAAACGCCACCACATTCAAATTGCCCTCCTGCAGGAAACCCACCTTAACAACACAGAAATTGCTACGCTGCGACACAGGTGGCGCGGACAACTTTATGCTACAGGGTTCTCATCATACGCCCGAGGTACGCTGATATGGGTCAGGCCGGGCATTCCTTGGACCACACAGGATGTACATATAGACCCCGAGGGCAGGTACGTGGCTATCCACGGCAAACTAGACGGTAGCCCAATGGTAATCACTTCAATTTACGCGCCTAACACGGGGTTAGCAGATTTTCTTGCAGACTTGTCACGCACACTAGCCCCCTGGCACGGGGTCCCATGGGTCATAGGCGGGGACTACAATAGTTCGCTAGACTTGACACTTGACCGTTCTCATCCTGCATTACCCAACTCACAAGCTCAGGCCACCACGAAGGCGCTACAGGCGTGGTCCGTGCAATGGGGCTTGCAAGATGCGTGGCGTTCTCGCAATCCGCACTCCAGGGTCTACTCATATTATTCGGGGGCGCACACCCTGCATGTCCGCCTTGATCGCTTCATGGTCTCTAGTGAACTCTTGCCCATTATCACGGACACATGTTACATGGGACGCACACACTCCGACCACAACCCGCACCTCCTAGACCTGATGTGGGATCACCCTCGACCACCAATACCCACATGGCGGTTGCAACCCGAACTCTTACTAGACGCCACGTTTAGGGGATCCATCAGCGCACAGACGGCACAATATTTTGAAGATAACACAGGCTCGGCATCGACACCTCAGATTGAATGGGACACGTTCAAAGTGGTCCTTAGGGGGCAATGTCTAGGCACCCAAGCACACTCCCGGCGACACTTAGAAGCAGATCTCAGGCGCATTGAATCTGACCTGCTGCGATTGGAGCAGTCTGCGACCGGTGGCCCCACCGCGGAATTAATACAAACGCGGGCAGAGCATGACACCCTGATTGACAGATTGAAAAAGGTCAATTACAAGGCCCACGCAGCCCGCACTCACCATTCTGGCGACAAACCAGGGAAGTTGTTGGTGTGGCTGATTCAGCGCGAACAACGTGTCACGCCGGTGGCAGCGGTGCAATCGATAGCAGGCCCGGTGGTGTACACACAGGCACGGATACACGAGGCCTTTGTGGCCCATTACAGCGCGTTGTACAAATCCCGACTGCTGACTGCACCGTCAGTAATAGCCGCGTACTTAGAGGACATCGTGCTGCCTACCCTAACGGACGAACAACGAGAGGACCTAGGGTCACCGTTGATTGCGGAGGAACTCCGCGACGCCATCTTTGCCCTCTCGAACGGCAAGGCGCCAGGCCCTGATGGGTTGCCAGCGGAGTACTATAAAGCATGCTCGGACATCCTAACTCCAGAGCTCTTGAGGGTGTTTGCTGCGGCACTGGAAGACTTAGATCTACCCCTGTCCATGAATGAGGCAACATTAGTGTCCCTCCCTAAGCCAGGTAGAGATGAAACACTGCTTGGCTCATATAGGCCCCTGGCGCTGCTAAACACTGACTACAAGGTACTGGCCTCGACTCTCGCCCGACGATTGGCTGGACTGGTGCCCGGCCTGATACATAATGACCAGAACGGCTTTGTACCCTCCAGATGCACTTCCCAAAACATCCGTAGACTATTCAGGGTACAACAGTATGCAATTCAAGACTGGCCCAGGTCGGGATGTCTAGTCCTGGACCTGGAGAAGGCGTTCGATTCGCTCGAATGGCCCTATTTGCTGGCAGTGCTACGCAGATTCGACCTTGGGGATGACTTTATCGAACTAGTGGGATTGCTGTATAGACGCCCGGTGGTGCGAGTCCGCACGGGCAGGCTACTCTCTGACGCCATTAGAGTGCAACGCGGCACCAGGCAGGGATGCCCGCTATCCCCGCTACTTTTCTCATTGGCCATTGAACCCCTTGCTGCGCTACTACGCGCAGAGGGCATGCACTGGGGGATCCCACTCGCAGATGGCATACACGCGGTCTCGCTATATGCGGACGATCTCCTTTTATACATCAGGGACCTCACCCGCATACCTCGAAGCCTCTCGGAGATCTTTCAATCCTTCTAGACCATGTCAGGCCTCAAGGTTAATTGGGCCAAGTCAGGTGCATACTCGTTCAACCCTGACATCCCTGACCCCGGAGTCACGATCAATGGGGAAAGGCTGCCATGGCACCACACAACGTTCAAATACCTAGGAGTATTTATCTACAGGTAACCTGACACGCGCCATCACGTCTATAAAATCCCAAATTGCCTTTTGGAAATCCCTACCACTCAATGTCCCGAGCAGAGTGACACTGACAAAAATGATTGTACTCCCCAGACTCTTATACTACTTCGCCAACCTGCCAGTGTACGTACAGGCACGCACCTTTCGAGAACTGGCCTCCATGGTTAGAGACCTGATATGGAACACGGGCCGGCCTAGAGTAGCCCTCCGAAAACTATATGCCCCAGTCGATGAGGGAGGCCTTGCGGTACCGAACCTCGAACTTTATTATCTGGCAGCCCAGCTACAATGGGTCACCGCCTGGCTAGCAGGGAACCACCTGGGAGACACTGCCACGAATACGGACATGTATTCCTCCACGCAACTACATACAATATTCCACCCCCTGACACACCCAAGGAAATCCAATCAGCTACACGTCGCAGTGGCGATACGTTGTTATGTCAGAAGCCTAATGCTCACGAAGACGACCAAGCCATATGCCCCGGCGCTACCACTCCTAGGCACCCCCAAGTCCACCTCCATAGTCACAGAAACAGCGCTGGAACCTTGGACGCGCACTGGAGTAGACACTATGGCAGACCTATATGCTGATGGTGTCTTGATACCGTTTGCAACGCTAGCGGCAGACACAGGTCTCCCGACGGGTCAATTTTTACAGCACGCCTCAATACTTTTCGCATACACACAGCGGTGGGGCAACATCACTGACGAACTGCCAACACACCAATTGATACAGAGCCTACATGTCATGGGTGATGGCACACACGTGGTGCACTGGCTACACCAAGCACTATTGTCGCACACACAACATTCACTGCAACCATTGCGCGACCACTGGGCCACAGACAGAGGGAGGGAATGGACGGATAAGGAGTGGAGGATGATCCTATTAGGCCCCAGACACGTGCCACGGAACGCGCGCTTTAAACTGATACAGTTCTACATTCTACACAGAGCGTACCTCTCACCCAGTAAGATTAATCGCTATTTCCCAGAAGCGGCGGCCAAATGCCCGAGATGTGCGCTGGATGAGGCAGACTTACTACACATGCTCTGGCAGTGCCCACGGATTCAGACATATTGGGGGGCGATACTGACGACACTAGACAAATGCACAGGCATGACGATCCCGCACACATGGGAGGCATGCATACTTGGCCTGTATAAGCGTACTCCATTAAACAAAGCCCCCTCTCGATTCTGGGACCTTGCCCTCCTCACAGCAAAAAGATTGCTCACAAAACACTGGAAGAGAGCTGCCCCGCCGTTACCAGAACACTGGCGCGCATCCCTAGACACCTGGGCAAAAGCGGAAAGCACCGCCCTCCATAACGAGGAAACGGCAGGCCTCCGTCAGTTCCCGATTGCGCAATTCTGGGACACAATGCTCACCTCCTTCCACAAGGAATGCCTTCTCACACAATCCACGACAGGAGTCACCCACCTGGACAGCACCGACGATGCACCCCCTATGCGCACTCCACACGGACGCATCCGCTGACACCCCCACCGTCACATCCTTCCCCTCATGCCTGATGTCCGTGGTGACGGGGGTGATCTCTCCCCCCGGGCCATGCCCACTTCATTAGACACTTCTGAGTATCACCCATGCTCCCCATGACGCCACACCCCAAACAAAGACGCACACAACTAGCTCCAGCATCAGCTGACCATATCCACCCCTTCCTGATTTTGCCTTTATGTCCCCAGTTCCTTGTCCTCCCCTCCTATCCTTGATGTTTAATTCGGAATTTGTATCCTTGTTACACAAACATGGTTTGAAACGTTTGTGCTGGAAATTGTAGCCATGATGTATGAAGCAAGATAACCAGTGTATTGGGTGCTATGCCCCGTATTCATGACAGACATCTTTGAGATGTAATAATGTATGTATTGTACCATTCATGCTTTACTTCTCCTATACCACTAATAAAGGATATTTAAACAAAAAAAGAAAAAAATGTTCCAATACAATACATAACAATTACTGGTGATATACTGGAAAGCTTTTACATGTCTTATAACATCTTAGAGAAAAGAGAGATTTTCTCACCTGAGCGAGGAGCCGGGAGAGGGGCCTGTTCAGATCCTGAGTAAAACAAGAATAGTGAAAATTATTACAAGACGCACAAGTTCACAAGAGTGCAAACTGTGGAACCTTTCAGGATTTCTATGTCAGAGAGTTAAATATGAAGCACTGAACTAGAACACAGAATGCTTCACCTCACTGCAGTGCAGGAATGTGGAGTATCCACTGGAAAATACAGAAATACCTTGTGATGTAAGGTACTGCACTTGAAATCAGAGCACTGCTGTGGCATCTGCGATCCTGAATGGAAGATCAAGTTACTTACCTTCTGGAACAATCTTTCTAATGGATACTTTGTATACCTGCAGATTTCTCACTTTTTATATATCGCAGGTGTCAGACTGAATTCAGAAACGTTTCAATAGCTCTCCACGTTGATAGGAGAATGTAAGAAACTGAGTTCTTGCTTGAGGGGGGTTGTAAACCCAAATCAAGCAACAACCACAATCCTTGTTCGGGCAAACCAAAACAGTCATTTAATTAACCTACCCTTTGGTAGCTTGGCACAAAACACTCAGACTTAACTTAGATGCAGAGTGTGAAGTGTTTATGCAGCACACAAACAGTAATTAATTGAAACACAACACAAATAAAATCCTGCACCAATTTAGAAAAATAATGAAACGTTTTCTAAATAATTTGAAGCCAAAACAACAAAAATCCAGTCAGTAGAATGGGGGCAATTACTTTTTAGGTTCAAATCCTTTTATTGAGTTTCACATTGAAAAGAACAATACAAAAAAAAACTACGACCAACATCCACTGGTGGGTGGGGACCAAGTGAAAAGGGAGAAAACTGAAGAGAATAGACAAATACATGGGGACAGAAGAGTGGGGGAAATGAATTACCTATTTAGCTAAAATGATGGCCTTCAACATAGAAACAAGGTATATCGCTTGTCTAGAAACTAAAGGTGAGTGCCATATCAGTCAATAATGTTTTATTGGGGTATAAGGTGGAGGATGCGTAAGTAGCCGGGGTAGTCAATTCTAAGAATTTGTGGGAAAGGAATTTCAGACAGGGTCCCCACATCTTGTTGAATTGAGGCAGCTTCTGCGCTACTGAGGATGTTAGCTTCTCCATGGCAAGGAGATCCCAGATTTTGTAGATTCAGTCTAAGTAAGTGGGTATTGTAGCTGTACCCCAAAGTGCTAGCAATACTTGCTCGGCAGGGCATAGAGCCAGAGTGATGGCTCATCCACGCGTAGTTTTCGAGGGTAAGTCAGGGCATTCAGGAGACCCAGGAGAATGTAGCTCGGGAATCTGGGTAGTTCGATGTTATACATTTGGTCAATGGAGGCAAAGACTTCAGACCAGCACCGCTAAAGCTTTGTACACTGCCAAAGAAGGTGGGTAAAAGTTCCCACTTGGTCGCAGCCCCTCCAGCAACATGCATATCCATCTCTCTTCCATTGAGCTGTTTGCGCAGGTGTATAGTACCGATGGTGGGATTTTTTGAGGAATTTTCCTTTGCCTGAGGTGCTATGTACTGAAGAATGGGAATGGGCTCACTTTTGAATGGCTGACCATTCTTTGGAAGCAAAGAGGTGTTCGCACATTTCTACCAGTGCAACAGTGCTGAGGATTTGACTGTGCTCTGTAGAGTGTTGAGAAATATATATATGTTGGAGAGGAAACGTCATCAGTATTTCTAGTGTGAAGCCATTTCTGAAATGGTAAGAGAGGATGACAAGCACAAGGCAGATGTAGGGCTAAGTGACCCAGTGCTGGATGGCTAAGTATAGACACTGAGTCGCGGATGTGATATGATGATGTCACTGGATCTGTGAAAAGTCCAAATGCACACATCTCTTTCACCCTTCTACATCCATCATTCTACTAAGTCCTGGTTCCTATAATATAATAAACTTACCTCAGTGGTCATAGTGCACAACATGTCAACACTTGCCTCACAGGATCAACATAAAGTACACACATGTCTAACAACACACCCCACATGGCGTTGAGTGCTACCCACGAGGGCAAGCGATCCAGTGTCCCACGTAGGGATAGTAAGTGCTATATAAATGCTCCAATACAATACATAACAATTACTGGTGATATACTGGAAAGCTTTTACATGTCCTATAACATCTTAGAGAAAAGGGAGATTTTCTCACCTGAGCGAGAAGCCAGGGGAGGGGCCTGTTCTGATCCTGAGTAAAACAAGAATAGTTCAAATTATTACAGGACGCACAAGTGCACAAGAGTGCAAACTGTGGAACAGTTCAGGATTGCTGTGTCAGAGAGTTAAATATGAAGCACTAAACTGGAACACAGAATGCTCCACCTCACTGCAGTGCAGGAATGTGGAGTATCCACTGAAAGATAGAGAAATACCTTGTGATGTAAGGTACTGCACTTAAAAACAGGGCATTGCTGTGCCATCTTAGATCCTGCATGGAAGAAAAAGTTACTTACCTTCTGGAACAATCTTTCTAGTGGATACTTTGTCTACCTGCAGATTCCTCACTTTTTATATATCACAGGTGTCAGACTGAATTCAGAAACTTTTCAATAGCTCTCCACTTTGATAGGAGAATGTAAGTAACTGAGTTATTGCTTGAGGGGGGTTGTAAACCCAAATCAAGCAACAACCACAATCCTTATTCGGGTGAACCAAAACAGTCTCTTAATTAACCTACCCTTGGTAGCTTGGCACAAAACACTCAAGGGCAGATTTCCAAGCCCCTTGCGCCACTTCTGCGTCACTTTTAACATGGGGAAAGTGATGGAAAAGAGGCACAAGGTGCTTGTAAATCTGCCCCTCAGACTATGCTTAGATGCAGCGTGTGAAGTTATTAATGCAGCACACAAACAGTAGGGAAATGAAACACAACACAAGAAAAATCCCGCACCAATTTAGAAAAATAATGAAATGTTTCATTATTTGACACCAAAACAACAAAAATCCAGTCAGTAAAATGCGGGCAATTACATTTTAGGTTCAAATCCTTTTATTGAGTTTAACATTGAAAAGAACAAAACAAAAAAAAATATGACTACATCCACTGGCGGGTGAGGTACAACAAGTGAAAAGGGAGAAAACTGAAGAGAATAGACAAAGAGATAGGGGCAGTAGAGTTGGGGAAATGAATTACCTATTTAGTTGAAATGATGGCCTTCAACATAGAAACAAGGTATATCGCTTGTCTAGAAACTGAAAGTGAGTGCCATATCAGTCAATACTGTTTTTTGTGGGTATAAGGTGGAGGATGCGTAAGTACCCTGAGCATGTCAACTCTAAGAATTCTTGGGACAGGAATTTCAGACAGGGTCCCCACATCTTGTTGAATTGAGGCAGCTTCTGCTCTACTGAGGATGTTAGCTTCTCCATGGCAAGGAGATCCCAGATTTTGTAGATTCAGTCTGAGTGAGTGGGTATTGTAGCTGTACCCCAAAGCGTTAGCAATACTTGCTTGGCAGGGCATAGAGCCAGAGTGATGGCTCGTCCACGCGTGGATTTCAAGGGTAAGCCAGGACATTCAGAAAACCCAGGAGAATGTAGCTCTGGAATAGAGGGAGTTCGATGTTATACATTTGGTCAATGGAGGCAAAGACTTTAGACCAGTACTGCTAAAGCTTTGTACACTGCCAAAGAAAGTAGGTTACAGTTCCCACTTGGTCGCAGCCCCTCCAGCAACATGCATATCCATCTCTCTTCCATTGAGCTGTTTGCGCAGGGATATAGCACGTATAGTGGGATTTTTCGAGGAATGTTCCTTTGCCTGAGGTGCTATGTACTAAAGATTGGGAATGGGCTCACTTTTGAATGGCTGACCATTCTTTGGAAGCAAAGAGGTGTTCGCACATTTCTCCCAGTGCAACAGTGCTGAGGATTTGACTGCGCTCTGTAGAGTGTTGAGAAATATATATAAGTCGGAGAGGGGACGTAATCAGTATTTCTAGTGTGAAGCCGTTTCTCAAATGGTAAGAGAGGATGGCTCGCATGAGGCAGATGCAGGACTAAGTGACCCAGTGCTGGATGGCTAAGTACTGACACTGAGTGCCGGATGGGATATGATAATGTCACTGGATCTGTGCAAAGTTCAACTGCGCCCATCTCTTTCACCCTTCTCCATCCATCATTCTACTAAGCCCTGGTTCCTATAATATGATAAACCTTCCTCAGTGGTCATAGTGCACAACATGTAAACACTTTCCTCACTGGATCAACATAAAGTACACACACGTCTAACAACACACCCTACATTGCGTAGCGTGCTATACAGAAGGGCAGGCGCTCCAGCGTCCCACGTAGGGATAGTAAGTGCTATATAAATGTTCCAATACAATACATAACAATTACTGGGGATATACTGAAAAGCTTTTACATGTCTTATAACGTCTTAGAGAAAAGAGAGATTTTCTCACCTGAGCGAGGAGCCGGGAGAGGGGCCTGTTCAGATCCTGAGTAAAACAAGAATAGTGCAAATTATTACAAGACGCACAAGAGTGCAAACTGTTGAACCTTTCAGGATTTCTATGTCAGAGAGTTAAATATGAAGCACTAAACTAGAACACAGAATGCTCCACCTCACTGCAGTGCAGGAATGTGGAGTAACCACTGCAAAAAAGAGAAATACCTTGTGATGTAAGGTACTGCACTTGAAATCAGAGTACTGCTGTGGCATCTGCGATCCTGCATGGAAGAAAAAGTCACTTACCTTCTGGAACCATCTTTCTAGTGGATACTTTGTATACCTGCAGATTCCTCACTTTTTATATATCGCAGGTGTCAGACTGAATTCAGAAACGTTTCAATAGCTGTCCACTTTGATAGGAGAATGTAAGAAACTGAATTCTTGCTTGAGGGGGGGGGGTTGTAAACCCAAATCAAGCAACAACCACAATCCTTGTTCGGGTAAACCAAAACAGTCATTAAATAACCTACCCTTTGGTAGCTTGGCACAAAACACTCGTACTTAACTTAGATGCAGTGTGTGAAGTGTTTATGCAGCACACAAACAGTAATGAAATGAAACACAACACAAGAAAAATTCTGCGCCAATTTAGAAAAATAATGAAAAGTTTACTAAATAATTTGACACCAAAACAACAAAAATCCAGTCAGTAGAATGGGGACAATTACTTTTTAGGTTCAAATCCTTTTATTGAGATTGACATTGAAAAGAACAATACAAAAAAAACTACGACCAACATCCACTGGCGGGTGGGGACCAAGTGAAAAGGAAGAAAACTGAAGAGAATAGACAAAGAGATGGGGACAGTAGAGTGGGGGAAATGAATTACCTATTTAGCTGAAAAGATGGCCTTCAACATAGAAACAAGGTATATCGCTTGTCTAGAAACTGAAGGTGAGTGCCATATCAGTCAATACTGTTTTTGTGGGTATAAGGTGGAGGATGCCTAAGTAGACTGGGCATGTCAATTCTAAGAATTCATGGGGCAGGAATTTCAGACAGGGTCCCCACATATTGTTGAATTGAGGCGGCTTCTGCTCTACTGAGGATGTTAGCTTCTCCATGGCAAGGGGATTCCAGATTTTGTAGATTCAGTCTGAGTGAGTGGGTATTGTAGCTGTACCCCGAAGCGTTAGCAATACTTGCTTGCCAGGCATAGAGCCAGAGTGATGGCTCGTCCACGCGTGGATTTCAAGGGTAAGTCAGGGCATTCAGGACACCCGGGAGAATGTAGCTCGGCAATCTGGGGAGTTCGATGTTATACATTTGGTCAATGGAGGCAAAGACTTTAGACCAGTACTGCTAAAGCTTTGTACACTGCCAAAGAAAGTGGGTTACAGTTCCCACTTGGTCGCAGCCCCTCCAGCAACATGCATATCCATCTCTCTTCCATTGAACTGTTTGCGCAGGGATATAGTACTTATAGTGGGATTTTTCGAGGAATGTTCCTTTGCCTGAGGTGCTATGTACTAAAGATTGGGAATGGGCTCACTTTTGAATGCTGACCATTCTTTGGATGTGAAGAGGCGTTCGCACATTTCTCCTAGCGCAACAGTGCTGAGGATTTGACGGGGTTCTGTAGAGCATTGAGAAAGATATATAAGTCGGAGAGGGGACGTCATCAGTATTTCTAGTGTAAAGCCATTTCTCAAATGGTAAGAGAGGATGGCTCGCATGAGGCAGATGCAGGACTAAGTGACCCAGTGCTGGATGGCTAAGTACTGACACTGAGTGCCGGATGGGATATGATAATGTCACTGGATCTGTGCAAAGTCCAACTGCGCCCATCTCTTTCACCCTTCTCCATCCATCATTCTACTAAGCCCGTGTTCCTATAATATGATAAACCTTCCTCAGTGGTCATAGTGCACAACATGTAAACACTTTCCTCACTGGATCAACATAAAGTACACACAAGTCTAACAACACACCCCACATTGCGTAGCGTGCTATCCAGAAGGGCAAGCGCTCCAGCGTCCCACGTAGGGATAGTAAGTGCTATATAAATGTTCCAATACAATACATAACAATTACTGGTGATATACTGAAAAGCTTTTACATGTCTTATAACATCTTAGAGAAAAGAGAGATTTTCTCACCTGAGCGAGGAGCCGGGAGAGGGGCCTGTTCAGATCCTGAGTAAAACAAGAATAGTGCAAATTATTACAAGACGCACAAGTGCACAAGAGTGCAAACTGTGGAACCTTTCAGGATTTATATGTCAGAGAGTTAAATATGAAGCACTAAACTAGAACACAGAATGCTCCACCTCACTGCAGTGCAGGAATGTGGAGTATCCACTGCAAAAAAGAGAAATACCTTGTGATCTAAGGTACTGCACTTAAAATCAGAGCACTGATGTGGCATTTTCGATCCTGCATGGAAGAAAAAGTTACTTACCTTCTGGATTAATCTTTCTAGTGGACACTTTGTATACCTGCAGATTTCTCACTTTTTATATATCGCAGGTGTCAGACTGAATTCAGAAAACTTTCAATAGCTGTCCACTTTGATAGGAGAATGTAAGAAACTGAATTCTTGCTTGAGGGGGGGTTGTAAACCGAAATCAAGCAACAACCACAATCCTTGTTCGGGTGAACCAAAACAGTCATTTAATTAACCTACCCTTTGGTAGCTTGGCACAAAACACTCACACTTAACTTAGATGCAGGATGTGAAGTGTTTATGCAGCACACAAACAGTAATGAAATGAAACCTAACACAAGAAAAGTTCTGCACCAATTTAGAAAAATAATGAAAAGTTTACTAAATAATTTGACATCAAAACAACAAAAATCCAGTCAGTAGAATGGGGACAATTACTTTTTAGGTTCAAATCCTTTTATTGAGTTTGACATTGAAAAGAACAATACAAAAAAAACTACGACCAACATCCACTGTCGGGTGGGGACTAAGTGAAAAGGTAGAAAACTGAAGAGAATAGACAAAGAGATGAGGATAGTAGAGTGGTGGAAATTAGCTAAACTGATGGCCTTCAACATAGAAACAAGGTATATCGCTTGTTTAGAAACTGAAAGTGAGTGCCATATCAGTCAATACTGTTTTTGTGGATATAAGGTGGAGGATGCGTAAGTAGACTGGGCATGTCAATTCTAAGAATTCTTGGGACAGGAATTTCAGTCAGGGTCCCCACATATTGTTGAATTGAGGCAGCTTCTGCTCTACTGAGGATGTTAGCTTCTCCATGGCAAGGAGATCCCAGATTTTGTAGATTCAGTCTGAGTGAGTGGGTATTGTAGCTGGACCCAAAGTGTTAGCAATACTTGCCTGGCAGGGCATAGAGCCAGAGTGATGGCTCGTCCACGCGTGGATTTCAAGGGTAAGTCAGGGCATTCAGGACACCCGGTAGAATGTAGCTCGGCAATCTGGGGAGTTCGATGTTATACATTTGGTCAATGGAGGCAAAGACTTTAGACCAGTACTGCTAAAGCTTTGTACACTGCCAACGAAAGTGGGTTAAAATTCCCACTTGGTCGCAGCCCCTCCAGCAACATGCATATCCATCTCTCTTCCATTGAGCTGTTTGCGCAGGATATTTAGTACCTATAGTGGGATTTTTTGAGGAATGTTCCTTTGCCTGAGGTGCTATGTACTGAAGAATGGGAATGGGCTCACTTTTGAAGACTGACCATTCTTTGGATGTGAAGAGGCGTTCGCACATTTCCCCTAGCGCAACAGTGCTGAGGATTTGACGAGGTTCTGTAGAGTGTTGAGAAATATATATGTCGGAGAGGGGACGTCATCAGTATTTCTAGTGTAAAGCCATTTCTCAAATGGTAAGAGAAGATAACTCGCATGAGGCAGATGCAGGACTAAGTGACCCAGTGCTGGATGGCTAAGTACTGACACTGAGTGCCGGATGGGATATGAAAATGTCACTGGATCTGTGCAAAGTCCAACTGCGCCCATCTCTTTCACCCTTCTCCATCCATCATTCTACTAAGCCCGTGTTCCAATAATATGATAAACCTTCCTCAGTGGTCATAGCGCACAACATGTAAACACTTTCCTCACTGGATCAACATAAAGTACACTCAAGTCTAACAAAACACCCCACATTGCTTAGCGTGCTATCCAGAAGGGCAAGCGCTCCAGCGTCCCACGTAGGGATAGTAAGTGCTATATAAATGTTCCAATACAATACATAACAATTACTGGTGATATACTGAAAAGCTTTTACATGTCTTATAACATCTTAGAGAAAAGAGAGATTTTCTCACCTGAGCGAGGAGCCGGGAGAGGGGCCTGTTCAGATCCTGAGTAAAACAAGAATAGTGCAAATTATTACAAGACGCACAAGAGTGCAAACTGTGGAACCTTTCAGGATTTCTATGTCAGAGAGTTAAATATGAAGCACTAAACTAGAACACAGAATGCTCCACCTCACTGCAGTGCAGGAATGTGGACTATCCACTTGAAAAAAGAGAAATACCTTGATATGTAAGGTACTGCACTTAAAATCAGAGCACTGATGTGGCATTTTTGATCCTGCATGGAAGAAAAAGTTACTTACCTTCTGGAACAATCTTTCTAGTGGACACTTTGTATACCTGCAGATTCCTCACTTTTTATATATCGCAGGTGTCAGACTGAATTCAGAAAACTTTCAATAGCTGTCCACTTTGATAGGAGAATGTAAGAAACTGAATTCTTGCTTGAGGGGGGGTTGTAAACCGAAATCAAGCAACAACCACAATCCTTGTTCGGGTGAACCAAAACAGTCATTTAATTAACCTACCCTTTGGTAGCTTGGCACAAAACACTCACACTTAACTTAGATGCAGGATGTGAAGTGTTTATGCAGCACACAAACAGTAATGAAATGAAACCTAACACAAGAAAAATTCAGCACCAATTTAGAAAAATAATGAAAAGTTTACTAAATAATTTGACACCAAAACAACACAAATCCAGTCAGTAGAATGGGGACAATTACTTTTTAGGTTCAAATCCTTTTATTGAGTTTGACATTGAAAAGAACAATACAAAAAAAACTACGACCAACATCCACTGGCGGGTGGGGACTAAGTGAAAAGGTAGAAAACTGAAGAGAATAGACAAAGAGATGAGGATAGTAGAGTGGAGGAAATTAGCTAAACTGATGGCCTTCAACATAGAAACAAGGTATATCGCTTGTTTAGAAACTGAAAGTGAGTGCTATATCAGTCAATACTGTTTTTGTGGGTATAAGGTGGAGGATGCGTAAGTAGACTGGGCATGTCAATTCTAAGAATTCTTGGGACAGGAATTTCAGTCAGGGTCCCCACATATTGTTGAATTGATCTACTGAGGATGTTAGCTTCTCCATGGCAAGGAGATCCCAGATTTTGTAGATTCAGTCTGAGTGAGTGGGTATTGTAGCTGGACCCAAAGTGCTAGCAATACTTGCCTGGCAGGGCATAGAGCCAGAGTGATGGCTCGTCCACGCGTGGATTTCAAGTGTAAGTCAGGGCATTCAGGACACCCGGTAGAATTTAGCTCGGCAATCTGGGGAGTTCGATGTTATACATTTGGTCAATGGAGGCAAAGACTTTAGACCAGTACTGCTAAAGCTTTGTACACTGCCAACGAACGTGGGTTAAAATTCCCACTTGGTCGCAGCCCCTCCAGCAACATGCATATCCATCTCTCTTCCATTGAGCTGTTTGCGCAGGATATTTAGTACCTATAGTGGGATTTTTTGAGGAATGTTCCTTTGCCTGAGGTGCTATGTACTGAAGAATGGGAATGGGCTCACTTTTGAAGACTGACCATTCTTTGGATGTGAAGAGGCGTTCGCACATTTCCCCTAGCGCAACAGTGCTGAGGATTTGACGAGGTTCTGTAGAGTGTTGAGAAATATATATAAGTCGGAGAGGGGACGTCATCAGTATTTCTAGTGTAAAGCCATTTCTCAAATGGTAAGAGAAGATAACTCGCATGAGGCAGATGCAGGACTAAGTGACCCAGTGCTGGATGGCTAAGTACTGACACTGAGTGCCGGATGGGATATGATAATGTCACTGGATCTGTGCAAAGTCCAACTGCGCCCATCTCTTTCACCCTTCTCCATCCATCATTCTACTAAGCCCGTGTTCCAATAATATGATAAACCTTCCTCAGTGGTCATAGCGCACAACATGTAAACACTTTCCTCACTGGATCAACATAAAGTACACACAAGTCTAACAACACACCCCACATTGCTTAGCGTGCTATCCAGAAGGGCAAGCGCTCCAGCGTCCCACGTAGGGATAGTAAGTGCTATATAAATGTTCCAATACAATACATAACAATTACTGGTGATATACTGAAAAGCTTTTACATGTCTTATAACATCTTAGAGAAAAGAGAGATTTTCTCACCTGAGCGAGGAGCCGGGAGAGGGGCCTGTTCAGATCCTGAGTAAAACAAGAATAGTGCAAATTATTCAAGACGCACAAGAGTGCAAACTGTGGAACCTTTCAGGATTTCTATGTCAGAGAGTTAAATATGAAGCACTAAACTAGAACACAGAATGCTCCACCTCACTGCAGTGCAGGAATGTGGACTATCCACTTGAAAAAAGAGAAATACCTTGATATGTAAGGTACTGCACTTAAAATCAGAGCACTGATGTGGCATTTTTGATCCTGCATGGAAGAAAAAGTTACTTACCTTCTGGAACAATCTTTCTAGTGGACACTTTGTATACCTGCAGATTCCTCACTTTTTATATATCGCAGGTGTCAGACTGAATTCAGAAAACTTTCAATAGCTGTCCACTTTGATAGGAGAATGTAAGAAACTGAATTCTTGCTTGAGGGGGGGTTGTAAACCGAAATCAAGCAACAACCACAATCCTTGTTCGGATGAACCAAAACAGTCATTTAATTAATCTACCCTTTGGTAGCTTGGCACAAAACACTCACACTTAACTTAGATGCAGGATGTGAAGTGTTTATGCAGCACACAAACAGTAATGAAATGAAACTTAACACAAGAAAAATTCTGCACCAATTTAGAAAAATAATGAAAAGTTTACTAAATAATTTGACACCAAAACAACAAAAATCCAGTCAGTAGAATGGGGACAATTACTTTTTAGGTTCAAATCCTTTTATTGAGTTTGACATTGAAAAGAACAATACAAAAAAAACTACGACCAACATCCACTGTCGGGTGGGGACTAAGTGAAAAGGTAGAAAACTGAAGAGAATAGACAAAGAGATGAGGATAGTAGAGTGGGGGAAATTAGCTAAACTGATGGCCTTCAACATAGAAACAAGGTATATCGCTTGTTTAGAAACTGAAAGTGAGTGCCATATCAGTCAATACTGTTTTTGTGGGTATAAGGTGGAGGATGCGTAAGTAGACTGGGCATGTCAATTCTAAGAATTCTTGGGACAGGAATTTCAGTCAGGGTCCCCACATATTGTTGAATTGAGGCAGCTTCTGCTCTACTGAGGATGTTAGCTTCTCCATGGCAAGGAGATCCCAGATTTTGTAGATTCAGTCTGAGTGAGTGGGTATTGTAGCTGGACCCAAAGTGCTAGCAATACTTGCCTGGCAGGGCATAGAGCCAGAGTGATGGCTCGTCCACGCGTGGATTTCAAGGGTAGGTCAGGGCATTCAGGACACCCGGTAGAATGTAGCTCGGCAATCTGGGGAGTTCGATGTTATACATTTGGTCAATGGAGGCAAAGACTTTAGACCAGTACTGCTAAAGCTTTGTACACTGCCAACGAACGTGGGTTAAAATTCCCACTTGGTCGCAGCCCCTCCAGCAACATGCATATCCATCTCTCTTCCATTGAGCTGTTTGCGCAGGATATTTAGTACCTATAGTGGGATTTTTTGAGGAATGTTCCTTTGCCTGAGGTGCTATGTACTGAAGAATGGGAATGGGCTCACTTTTGAAGACTGACCATTCTTTGGATGTGAAGAGGCGTTCGCACATTTCCCCTAGCGCAACAGTGCTGAGGATTTGACGAGGTTCTGTAGAGTGTTGAGAAATATATATAAGTCGGAGAGGGGACGTCATCAGTATTTCTAGTGTAAAGCCATTTCTCAAATGGTAAGAGAAGATGGCTCGCATGAGGCAGATGCAGGACTAAGTGACCCAGTGCTGGATGGCTAAGTACTGACACTGAGTGCCGGATGGGACATGATAATGTCACTGGATCTGTGCAAAGTCCAACTGCGCCCATCTCTTTCACCCTTCTCCATCCATCATTCTACTAAGCCCGTGTTCCAATAATATGATAAACCTTCCTCAGTGGTCATAGCGCACAACATGTAAACACTTTCCTCACTGGATCAACATAAAGTACACACAAGTCTAACAACACACCCCACATTGCTTAGCGTGCTATCCAGAAGGGCAAGCGCTCCAGCGTCCCACGTAGGGATAGTGAGTGCTATATAAATGTTCCAATACAATACATAACAATTACTGGTGATATACTGAAAAGCTTTTACATGTCTCATAACATCTTAGAGAAAAGAGAGATTTTCTCACCTGCGCGAGGAGCTGGGACAGGGGCCTGTTCAGATCCTGAGTAAAACAAGAATAGTGCAAATTATTACAAGACGCACAAGTGCACAAGAGTGCAAACTGTGGAACCTTTCAGGATTTCTATGTCAGAGAGTTAAATATGAAGCACTAAACTAGAACACAGAATGCTCCACCTCACTGCAGTGCAGGAATGTTGACTATCCACTGGAAAAAAGAGAAATGCCTTGTGATGTAAGGTACTTCACTTAAAATCAGAGCACTGATGTGGCATTTTCGATCCTGCGTGGAAGAAAAAGTTACTTACCTTCTGGAACAATCTTTCTAGTGGATACTTTGTATACCTGCAGATTCCTCACTTTTTATATATCGCAGGTGTCAGACTGAATTCAGAAACGTTTCAATAGCTCTCCACTTTGATAGGAGAATGTAAGAAACTGAGTTATTGCTTGAGGGGGGTTGTAAACCCAAATCAAGCAACAACCACAATCCTTGTTCGGGTAAACCAAAACAGTCATTTAATTAACCTACCCTTTGGTAGCCTGGCACAAAACACTCACACTTACCTTAGATGCAGCGTGTGAAGTGTTTACGCAGCACATGAACAGTAATTAAATGAAACCTAACACAAGAAAAATTCTGCACCAATTTAGAAAAATAATGAAAAGTTTACTAAATAATTTGACACCAAAACAACAAAAATCCAGTCAGTAGAATGGGGGCAATTAGTTTTTAGGTTCGAATCCTTTCATTGAGTTTGACATTGAGAAGAACAATACAAAAAAAAACTACGACCAACATCCACTGGCAGGTGGGGTCCAAATGAAAAGGTAGAAAACTGAAGAGAATAGACAAAGAGATGGGGATAGTAGAGTGGGGGAAATTAATTACCTATTTAGCTAAAATGATGGCCTTCAACATAGAAACAAGGTATATCGCTTGTCTAGAAACTGAAGGTGAGTGCCATATCAGTCAATACTGTTTTTGTGGGTATAAGGTGGCGAATGAGTAAGTAGACTGGGCATGTCAATTCTAAGAATTCTTGGGACAGGAATTTCAGTCAGGGTCCCCACATATTGTTGAATTGAGGCAGATTCTGCTCTACTGAGGATGTTAGCTTCTCCATGGCAAGGAGATGCCAGATTTTGTAGATTCAGTCTGAGTGAGTGGGTATTGTAGCTGTACCCCGAAGCGTTAGCAATACTTGCTTGCCAGGCATAGAGCCAGAGTGATGGCTCGTCCACGCGTGGATTTCAAGGGTAAGTCAGGGCATTCAGGACACCCGGGAGAATGTAGCTCGGCAATCTGGGGAGTTCGATGTTATACATTTGGTCAATGGAGGCAAAGACTTTAGACCAGTACTGCTAAAGCTTTGTACACTGCCAAAGAAAGTAGGTTAAAGTTCCCACTTGGTCGCAGCCCCTCCAGCAACATGCATGTCCATCTCTCTTCCATTGAGCTGTTTGCACAGGGATATAGCATCTATAGTGGGATTTTTTGGGGAATGTTCCTTTGCCTGAGGTGCTATGTACTGAAGAATGGGAATGGGCTCACTTTTGAAGGCTGACCATTCTTTGGATGAGAAGAGGCGTTCGTACATTTCTCCTAGTGCAACAGTGCTGAGGATTTGACGGGGTTCTGTAGAGTGTTGAGAAATATATATAAGTCGGAGAGGGGACGTCATCAGTATTTCTAGTGTAAAGCCATTTCTCAAATGGTAAGAGAGGATGGCTCGCATGAGGCAGATGCAAGACTAAGTGACCCAGTGCTGGATGGCTAAGTACTGACATTGAGTGCCGGATGGGATATGATAATGTCACTGGATCTGTGCAAAGTCCAACTGCGCCCATCTCTTTCACCCTTCTCCATCCATCATTCTACTAAGCCCTGATTCCTATAATATGATAAACCTTCCTCAGTGGTCATAGCGCACAACATGTAAACACTTTCCTCACTGGATCAACATAAAGTACACACAAGTCTAACAACACACCCCACATTGCGTAGCGTGCTATCCAGAAGAACAAGTTACTTACCTTCGGTAACGCTTTTTCTGGTAGATACAGTATCTGCCTGTGGATTCCTCACCTTGTGAATATCCCCCCTGCGTCAGCAGCATCCGGAAATTCTTTTTGTAGCTTCGCGCCGACGTGGACCGACATCACAGAGGCACGGCATAGAGCGCGACTCCGCTGACGTCACTGACCCCATATTAGGCCCACGCCGGCGTGATGACATCAGTTCTGCCCTTTTTTCCGTGCCTTCAAGGCACACGGACGGACCAATGACAGTAGAAATATACATAGTATACACAGTACACAATGTTCAGATAACACACATAGTGCCAAAACAATAAAGGAAAGCAAAATGTAATAAACATTTCCTTTGACAATAAATAAATATATATATATACAATAAATATGGTATACGAGAGTGGACAACGGGGAGGCGGGTGGGTCAGTGAGGAATCCACAGGCAGATACTGTATCTACCAGAAAAAGCGCTACCGAAGGTAAGTAACTTGTTCTTCTGATAGATACATCTGCCAGTGGATTCCTCACCTTGTGAATAGATTCCCACAGCAGTCCCCACTCCCAGAGGAGGGTGTCCACTCTGCTATACCAAGAAATCTTGTAGGACAGAGCGCGCAAAGTGGCCGTCCCTCCTCACCTCGGGATCCAAGCAATAATGCTTCGCGAAAGTGTGGAGGGAGGCCCAAGTCGCGGCTTTGAAAATATCCTCTACAGGCACACCTCTTGAAAGAGCAGATGTTGCAGACTTAGCTCTAGTGGAATGAGCCCTTATACCCTCTGGAGGTTCCTTACCCGCCAGGGAGTAACAGATCTTGATGCATAAAATTATCCATCTTGAGAGCGCGCGCTTGTGCACAGATCTTCCTTTCCTGCAGCCAGCAAATCCAACAAACAGCTGGTCATCCAACCTGAACTCCCTTGACCTGTCCAGGTAGAAGTTCACCGCCCTCTTAGGGTCCAAGCGATGAAGCCGCTCCACCTCTTTGGAAGGGTGAGGGGGAGGATAAAAGGTAGGGAGGGTAACAGATTGCCCCAGGTGGGAAGGAGTTACCACCTTCGGCAGAAAAGCAGCCCTGGTCCTAAGAACCATTCGATCAGCATGAATGGATAAAAACGGGGGCTTTGAACTATGAGCTTGAAGTTCACTTACCCTCCTTGCCGAGGTAATTGCTACAAGGAAGACTGTCTTGAAAGACAAAAGTCTCAAGGGACATGAGTGTAAGGGTTCAAACGGTGAACCCATCAAGAATGTAAGAACAAGGTTCAAGTCCCATTGAGGTACAATAAAAGGAGTAGGAGGATATTTATTGGTAAGGCCCCTGATGAATCGTAAAATAATAGGTGACTTAAACAAAGAGGGCTGGTCAGGCAAACAAAGGAAAGCCGATAAGGCCGAAAAAATAACCTTTTATAGTTGCCACCGCAAAACCCTGCCGGGCCAAGGAAAGAGCAAATTGAAGAATATTGGACAAACGAGCCCTTAAAGGGTCAATGGACTTTTCCCCACACCAAGCAACAAACTTTGCCCATCTATAGGAATAAATGGACTTAGTGGAGTCACGCCTGGCTGACAAAATGACATCCACCACATCGTGTGGCAGAGAAAAGGAACTCAGGTTGCCCCGTTCAATCTCCAGGCATGAAGGTGTAAGGTCTGGAGGTGGGGGTGTAGAACCTGCCCCTCCATCTGGGAGAGGAGATCTGCCCTGTGAGGGAGACGGAGCGGCGGGTGAGAGGAGAGGTGGAGAAGATCTGAGTACCACACCCTTCTTGGCCAATCCGGGGCGATCAATATAACTTGGGCCCGGTCTTGGCGAATTTTCCCCAGAACCTGAGTAATCAAGGGTATGGGAGGAAACGCGTAAACAAGTTGCGAGTCCCAACTCAACTGAAACGCGTCCCCCAAGGCTCCCTGCATCGGAAACTGGAGGCTGCAGAATGACGGGAGTGAGCATTCTCGCGAGTGGCGAACAGGTCCACCCGAGGAGTTCTCCACATCCGAAAGACGTGACGAACTACCTCTCCACTCGTGGTCGGCAGAGAACTGTCGACTGAGACTGTCTGCACGAACGTTCAGAACTCCGGCCAGATGATTTGCCATCAGACAAATCTGATGGTCCTGAACCCAGGACCAGAGACGCAGAGCCTCTCTGCAGAGACACTGCGACCCCACTCCTCCCTGATTGTTGACATACCACATCGTGGTCGTGTTGTCCGTCAGGACCTGCACTGACCGCCGGCGAAGGGAAGGGAGGAAGGCCTTGAGTGCCAGACGTATCGCCCGTAATTCCAGTAGGTTGATGTGAAGCAACCTTTCCTCTGGAGACCAAAGACCCTTGACCTCCAGGTCCCCCAGATGAGCACCCCACCCTAGAGTGGATGCATCCGTTATCACCGTGGCCACCGATGGAGAAAGTTGAAAAGGCTTTCCTTGTGACAGATTGCTTCCACGCTCCACCAAGACAGATCCGCTGCAGTTTCTCTGGAGATCCTCACTGACTCCCTGAGATCTCCGTTGTGCTGATACCACTGCCTGCGGAGGCACCACTGGAGTGCCCTCATGTGCCAGCGTGCATGGTTGACCAACAGAATGCAAGAAGCCATCAGACCGAGCAGACGTAGGACCTTCAGGACTGGAACAACCGCTCCATTGTAGAATAAAGTAATCATTTCCTGTATGTCGCGAATCCTTTGAGGAGGAGGGAATGCACGGCAAACAGTAGTGTCCAGTACCGCACCTATGAACAGGTTGCGCTGGGAGGGCACCAGGTGAGATTTGCGTACATTTATCGAAAAACCCAACCTGTGCAACAACTGAGTTGTCTCCTGCAGGTGATTGAGCACCTTCCCCGGTGACTCTGCTTTGATCAGCCAGTCATCCAGATACGGGAATACAGGTATCCCCGACCTCCTGAGATGTGCTGCCACCACCGCCATCACCTTGGTGAAGACTCGAGGCGCAGTAGTAAGACCAAACGGAAGGGCCGCAAACTGGTAGTGTTGCGACCCAACCGTAAAACAGAGATACTTTCTGTGAGACTTCAGGATGGGAATATGAAAATATGCATCCTGCAAGTCGATTGACACCATCCAGTCTTCTTCCAGCAGCGCTTGAAGAACCTGTGTAAGAGTGAGCATCTTGAACTTTTCCTGTTTCAGGTAAAGATTCAAGATCCTGAGATCCAGGATTGGCCGAAGCCTGCCATGCTTCTTGGGGATCAGAAAATACCGGGAGTAGCATCCCTGACCCCTTCCCTGCTCCGGAACAACCTCTATCGCACCTTTTCTGAACAGAGCCAGGACTTCTTCCTGCAGGAGAAGCAGGTGGTGCTCCGAACAATAACCCTGGCAAGGAGGGTAATTTCGGGGAAAACTCCCGAAAGGGAAGAGCATACCTATTCCCCACGAGATTGAGAACCCAAAGATCCGATGTAATAAATTCCCAATCTCGTAGGAAATGGGTAAGCCGACCCCCCACTGCACCCACATGATCCGGAATGGCGGATCTAGGGCTGCTTTGCTGCGTTGGCAGGGGGCTGGGACGGGGAAGAGGAGGAAGCTTGACGGCCTCGAGAATGGGCTCTTTGCTTGCCCCTATAGGACCTGTACAGCGTGTTTTGCTGCTGCTGCGGCTGCTGCTGCGTTGTCTTGTACGATCGAAAAGAAGATCTGCTAAACCCTCTAGAACATCTCCCAAAAGTGCCCCTGGACTGAAGGCCCAACGACTTAGCCGTCGCCCTGCTTTCTTTAAAGCGTTCTAAAGCAGCGTCTGCCTTCTTGCCAAATAAACCAGACCCGTCGAATGGGAGATCCATCAATGTAGACTGGACATCTGTCGAAAACTCACTCGATGTCAGCCACGCAGCTCTCCTCGTTGCCACAGAAGAGCCCATGATCCCTAGCCACAGAGTCTGCCGTGTCCAATCCACTCTGAATCACCTGCCTAGCTGCAGCCTGATTGTCAGAGATTACCTCCTGGAAGTCTTTTCTATCCTCCTCCGGTATCTTGGGCACCAACTGTTTTATCAATCAATCAATCAATCATGGCACTTGTATAGCGCGCTACTCACCCGGAAGGGTCTCAAGGCGCTTGGGGGAGGGTGGCCGCTACTGCTCGAACAGCCAGGTCTTGAGTTGTCTCCTGAAGGCGAGGTGGTCCTTGGTCAGCCGAAGGTGGATGGGGAGGGAGTTCCATGTCTTGGCGCTAGGTAGGAGAAGGATCTGCCTCCGGCGGTGGCTCTTTGGATGCGTGGAACAGCGGCGAGGGCGAGGCTAGCGGACCGGAGCTGGCGGGTGGGCGTGTGGAAGGTCAGGCGGTCATTGAGGTACTTGGGGCCCAGTTTGTGGAGAGACTTGTGTGCGTGGGTGAGGAGCCTGAACGTGATCCTCTTGTTGACGGGGAGCTAGTGCAGGTTCTTCAGGTGGGCGGAGATGTGGCTGCGTCGAGGGATGTCCAGGATGAGTCGGGCGGAGGCGTTCTGGATGCGTTGGAGTCTTTTCTGTAGCTTGGCTGTGGTTCCGGCGTAGAGGGTATTTCTGTAGTCCAGACGGCTGGTGACGAGAGCCTGGGTGACCGTCTTCCTGGTTTCGACCGGGATCCATCGGAAGATCTTGCGGCGCATGCGGAGGGTGTGAAAGCATGAAGAGGAGACTGCGTTAACTTGTATGGTCATCGAGAGGGAGGAGTCCAGGATGAAGCCCAGGTTGCGTGCGTGATCTGTTGGCTATGGGGGCGGTGCCCAGGGCTGGAGGCCACTAGGAGTCGTCCCAGGCGGTGGGTGATGTTCCTAGGATGAGGACTTCCGTCTTGTCTGAGTTCAGTTTCAGGCGGCTGTTCTTCATCCACTCGGCGACGTCTTTCATCCCTTCGTGGAGGCTGGCTCTGGCGGTGTCGGGGTCTCTGGTGAGGGAGAGGATCAGCTGGGTGTTATCGGCGTAGGATATGATGTTGAGGTTGTGTTGGCGTGCGATGGCCGCGAGAGGTCTCATGTAGACGTTGAAGAGGGTGGGGCTGAGTGATGATCCTTGCGGGACGCCGCAGGTGATTTCGGTGGCCTCGGAGCGAAACGGGGGGAGGCGGACTCTCTGTGTTCTTCCAGCGAGGAACGAGATGATCCCCTTCAGTGCCTTCTCTTGGATACCGGTGTTGCTGAGGCGTTGGACTAGGGTGCGGTGGCAGACAGTGTCGAACGCGGCGGAGAGGTCCAGGAGGATGAGTGCCGCTGTTTCCCCTTTGTCGAAAAGGGTTCGGATGTCGTCTGTGGCTGCGATGAGGGCGGTCCATCAGGGCGTGGATATAACACCCCATCAGGCAGGTCGCATTCGTGGACTTCAGCGCCATACTGGCGGAGGAGAAAACCTTTTTAGCAGCCTGATCCTGCTTTCTCGACTCCTTTTCTGCTTGAACCTGTAGAAAAGCTCCCGTTGATCTTTTGGAACAGGCCGCCTGCACCACCAAACTTTCAGGCAGAGGGTGAGTGGATAAAAATTCTGGGTCATCAGAAGCAGCTCTGTACCTCCTGGCAACAGCCCTAGATACAGCCGGAGCTGATACAGGTTTCTTACAAACCTCTAATATTGGTTCTTTAAGGGCATCATTAAAAGGCAGCAATGGTTCAGTTACTGAAGAAGGAGAGTGAAGGACCTCTGTGAGAGGATTTGACTTAAACTCAGCAGTAGGTAGACCAATGTTCAATAAACGTGCAGCCTTCTTTATTACGACATGGTAAGGAGCCACATCTTTAGAGGGTTCATCAGATACTGAAACTAAATCCCACTCAGGGGACAGATCAAGGCCACTAGCCACTGAAAGGTCCTCAAATGGGTCCTCAGGCCCCTGCAACTCGCCCTCCTCCAAATTCTCCTCACGATACCTCTCTTCCTCCATCAGCCTCTGGGCTTCACGCCTCGACCTGAGCTTCACATTCGAAGCCGTCAGATCCACTGTCGGCTCCGTCGAAGCTGGTGCCGGCGCAGATCCCGACGCCGGACGAGGAAGAATCCCACAACGTCGCTCAGGGTTCGGCATCTGGGTTGATGGAATTGGCATCGAAGGAATCGGCGTCGATGGCTTCGGAGTCGAAGGCGTCGCCGGCGTCCGAAAATGCCAATGCGGCGCCGGAGCCGGCATAAAGGGCATAAAGGGAGCGGGGACATAAGTTTGGGGAACACCCAGACAAAACGCCATCGGACCCGTGGGACCAACAGGAGCCCCAGAGGGGTACATAGCTCTGGAATATATACCAAACATTGCATTAAGGAAATGCGTCGGATCCTGGCCTGGAGCCGAGAAGGCTGGGTTCGAACCCCCAGGCTGCTCTTGAGGGCGTGGAGTCGATACGACGTCGACTTCCTCTTCTGGCTGGTGCACCGGAGTCGACTGACCCTCAGGCAACTGAGCCTCTCCCTCTCCCACCATCTCCCCCTCACCTTCATCCTCCCGATCCGGAGGATGTAATGGAACCGGAGATGGATTCGCCGTCTGCCTCGGCGAACCTGGCTAATTCGCATGTGACGCCTCATCCCCGGTGTCATGATCTTCCGAAGCCGAAGAAACCACCACCTTCTCAATCAGCTTCACCTGCGACTTTGCCTTAGAACCCGAGTTCTTCCTCGAGCGATATCGGGATTCATGGGACCTCTTCTTATGCTTCTTTTTGGATGATCTCGAAGCATGGGCCGAGGACGAGTCCGATCGCGACCTCGAACGAGATTTTGACCTCGAGCGTCGAGTCCGCGACCTCGATTTTTTCTTCTCCTTACTTCCTTTAAGCTTCGCCACAAGAAGCTTAGCTTCTCTTTCCCAGAGATCCTTTGGTGTCATCTTCCTACAAGACTGGCAGTCTTCAACGTCGTGGTCGGAGCTTAAACACCACAAGCAGCATTCATGCGGATCCGTAATGGACATGGTCTTGCCGCATTCCCCACAGGCTTTAAACCCAGTCTTCTTCAAAGACATGTCGAAAGAGAAGACAATGAAACACGAACAATACAAGGAAACAAAGTTACAGCAAAAGCTACGGACGATCCTTAGAAAACTGTTTGCGTCGACGACGCGGAAAAAAGGGAACTGATGTCATCACGCCGGCGTGGGCCTATTATGGGGTCGGTGACGTCAGCGGAGTCGCGCGCGATGCCGTGCCTCTGTGACGTCGGTCCACATCGGCGCGAAGCTACTAAAAGAATCTCCGGATGCTGCTGACGCAGGGGGGATATTCACAAGGTGAGGAATCCACTGGCAGATGTATCCATCAGAAGGGCAAGCGCTCCAGCGTCCCACGTAGGGATAGTAAGTGCTATATAAATGTTCCAATACAATACATAACAATTACTGGTGATATACTGAAAAGCTTTTACATGTCTTATAACATCTTAGAGAAAAGAGAGATTTTCTCACCTGAGCGAGGAGCCGGGAGAGGGGCCTGTTCAGATCCTGAGTAAAACAAGAATAGTGCAAATTATTACAAGACGCACAAGTGCACAAGAGTGCAAACTGTGGAACCTTTCACGATTTCTATGTCAGAGAGTTAAATATGAAGCACTAAACTAGAACACAGAATGCTCCACCTCACTGCAGTGCAGGAATGTGGAGTATCCACTGGAAAAAAGAGAAATACCTTGTGATGTAAGGTACTGCACTTAAAATCAGAGCACTGCTGTGGCATCTTCGATCCTGCATGGAAGAAAAAATTACTTACCTTCTCGAACAATCTTTCTAGTGGATACTTTGTATACCTGCAGATTCCTCACTTTTTATATATCACAGGTGTCAGACTGAATTCAGAACGTTTCAATAGCTGTCCACTTTGATAGGAGAATGTAAGAAACTGAATTCTTGCTTGAGGGGGGTTGTAAACCGAAATCAAGCAACAACCACAATCCTTGTTCGGGTGAACCAAAACAGTCATTTAATTAACCTACCCTTTGGTAGCTTGGCACAAAACACTCACACTTAACTTAGATGCAGCATGTGAAGTGTTTATGCAGCACACAAACAGTAATGAAATGAAACCTAACACAAGAAGAATTCTGCACCAATTTAGAAAAATAATGAAAAGTTTACTAAATAATTTGACACCAAAACAACAAACATCCAGTCAGTAGAATGGGGTCAATTATTTTTTAGGTTCAAATCCTTTTATTGAGTTTGACATTGAAAAGAACAATACAAAAAAAACTACGACCAACATCCACTGGCAGGTGGGGACCAAGTGAAAAGGTAGAAAACTGAAGAGAATAGACAAAGAGATGGGGATAATAGAGTGGGGGAAATTAATTACCTATTTAGCTAAAATGATGGCCTTCAACATAGAAACAAGGTATATCGTTTGTCTAGAAACTGAAGGTGAGTGCCATATCAATCAATACTGTTTTTGTGGGTATAAGGTGGAGGATGCGTAAGTAGACTGGGCATGTCAATTCTAAGAATTATTGGGACAGGAATTTCAGTCAGGGTCCCCACATATTGTTGAATTGAGGCAGCGTCTGCTCTACTGAGGATGTTAGCTTCTCCATGGCAAGGAGATCCCAGATTTTGTAGATTCAGTCTGAGTGAGTGGGTATTGTAGCTGGACCCAAAGTGCTAGCAATACTTGCCTGGTAGGGCATAGAGCCAGAGTGATGGCTCGTCCACGCGTGGATTTCAAGGGTAAGTCAGGGCATTCAGGAGACCCGGGAGAATGTAGCTCGGCAATCTGGGGAGTTCAATGTTATACATTTGGTCAATGGAGGCAAAGACTTTAGACCAGCACTGCTAAAGCTTTGTACACTGCCAAAGAAAGTGGGTTAAAGTTCCCACTTGGTCGCAGCCCCTCCAGCAACATGCATATCCATCTCTCTTCCATTGAGCTGTTTGCGCAGGGATATGGTACCTATAGTGGGATTTTTTGAGGAATGTTCCTTTGCCTGAGGTGCTATGTACTGAAAAATGGGAATGGGCTCACTTTTGAAGGCTGACCATTCTTTGGATGTGAAGAGGCGTTCACACATTTCTCCTAGCGCAACAGTGCTGAGGATTTGACGGGGTTCTGTAGAGTGTTGAGAAATATATATAAGTCGGAGAAGGGACGTCATCAGTATTTCTAGTGCAAAGCCATTTCTCAAATGGTAAGAGAGGATGGCTCGCATGAGGCAGATGCAGGACTAAGTGACCCAGTGCTGGATGGCTAAGTACTGACACTGAGTGCCGGATGGGATATGATAATGTCACTGGATCTGTGCAAAGTCCAACTGCGCCCATCTCTTTCACCTTCTCCATCCATCATTCTACTAAGCCCGTGTTCCTATAATATGATAAACCTTCCTCAGTGATCATAGAGCACAACATGTAAACACTTTCCTCACTGGATCAACATAAAGTACACACAAGTCTAACAACACACCCCACATTGCGTAGCGTGCTATCCAGAAGGGCAAGCGCTCCAGCGTCCCACATAGGGATAGTAAGTGCTATATAAATGTTCTAATACAATACATAACAATTACTGGTGATATACTGAAAAGCTTTTACATGTCTTATAACATCTTATAGAAAAGAGAGATTTTCTCACCTGAGCGAGGAGCCGGGAGAGGGGCCTGTTCAGATCCTGAATAAAACAAGAATAGTGCAAATTATTACAAGACGCACAAGTGCACAAGAGTGCAAACTGTGGAACCTTTCAGGATTTCTATGTCAGAGAGTTAAATATGAAGCACTAAACTAGAACACAGAATGCTCCACCTCACTGCAGTGCAGGAATGTGGAGTATCCACTGCAAAAAAGAGAAATACCTTGTGATCTAAGGTACTGCACTTAAAATCAGAGCACTGATGTGGCATTTTCGATCCTGCATGGAAGAAAAAGTTACTTACCTTCTGGAACAATCTTTCTAGTGGACACTTTGTATACCTGCAGATTCCTCACTTTTTATATATCGCAGGTGTCAGACTGAATTCAGAAACCTTTCAAAAGCTGTCCACTTTGATAGGAGAATGTAAGAAACTGAATTCTTGTTTGAGGGGGGGTTGTAAACCGAAATCAAGCAACAACCACAATCCTTGTTCGGGTGAACCAAAACAGTCATTTAATTAACCTACCCTTTGGTAGCTTGGCACAAAACACTCACACTTAACTTAGATGCAGGATGTGAAGTGTTTTGCAGCACACAAACAGTAATGAAATGAAACCTAACACAAGAAAAATTCTGCACCAATTTAGAAAAAGAATGAAAAGTTTACTAAATAATTTGACACCAAAACAACAAAAATCCAGTCAGTAGAATAGGGGCAATTACTTTTTAGGTTCAAATCCTTTTATTGAGTTTGACATTGAAAAGAACAATACAAAAAAAACTACGACCAACATCCACTGGCGGGTGGGGACCAAGTGAAAAGGTAGAAAACTGAAGAGAATAGACAAAGAGATGGGGATAGTAGAGTGGGGGAAATTAATTACCTATTTAGCTAAAATGATGGCCTTCAACATAGAAACAAAGTATACCGCTTGTCTAGAAACTGAAGGTGAGTGCCATATCAGTCAATACTGTTTTTGTGGGTATAAGGTGGAGGATGCGTAAGTAGACTGGGCATGTCAATTCTAAGAATTCTTGGGACAGGAATTTCAGTCAGGGTCCCCACATATTGTTGAATTGAGGCAGCTTCTGCTCTACTGAGGATGTTAGCTTCTCCATGGCAAGGAGATCCCAGATTTTGTAGATTCAGTCTGAGTGAGTGGGTATTGTAGCTGGACCCAAAGTGCTAGCACTACTTGCCTGGCAGGGCATAGAGCCAAAGTGATGGCTCGTCCACGCGTGGATTTCAAGGGTAAGTCAGGGCATTCAGGAGACCCGGGAGAATGTAGCTCGGCAATCTGGGGAGTTCGATGTTATACATTTGGTCAATGGAGGCAAAGACTTTAGACCAGTACTGCTAAAGCTTTGTTCACTGCCAAAGAAAGTGGGTTAAAGTTCCCACTTGGTCGCAGCCCCATCAGCAACATGCATATCCATCTCTCTTCCATTGAGCTGTTTGTGCAGGGATATAGTACCTATAGTGGGATTTTTTGAGGAATGTTCCTTTGCCTGAGGTGCTATGTACTGAAGAATGGGAATGGGCTCACTTTTGAAGGCTGACCATTCTTTGGATGTGAAGAGGCGTTTGCACATTTCTCCTAGCGCAACAGTGCTGAGGATTTGACAGGGTTCTGTAGAGTGTTGAGAAATATATATAAGTCGGAGAGGGGACGTCATCAGTATTTCTAGTGTAAAGCCATTTCTCAAATGGTAAGAGAGGATGGCTCGCATGAGGCAGATGCAGGACTAAGTGACCCAGTGCTGGATGGCTAAGTACTGACATTGAGTGGCGGATGGGATATGATAATGTCACTGGATCTGTGCAAAGTCCAACTGCGCCCATCTCTTTCACCCTTCTCCATCCATCATTCTACTAAGCCCTGGGTCCTATAATATGATAAACCTACCTCAGTGGTCATAGCGCACAACATGTCAACATTTGCCTCACAGGATCAACATAAAGTACACACACGTCTAACAACACACTCCACATTGCATAGCGTGCTATCCAGAAGGACAAGCACTCCAGCGTCCCACGTAGGGATAGTAAGTGCTATATAAATTTCCCAATACAATACATAACAATTACTGATGATATACTGAAAAGCTTTTACATGTCTTATAACATCTTAGAGAAAAGAGAGATTTTCTCACCTGAGCGAGGAGCCGGGAGAGGGGCCTGTTCAGATCCTGAGTAAAACAAGAATAGTGCAAATTATTACAAGACGCACAAGTGCACAAGAGTGCAAACTGTGGAACCTTTCAGGATTTCTATGTCAGAGAGTTAAATATGAAGCACTAAACTAGAACACAGAATGCTCCACCTCACTGCAGTGCAGGAATGTGGAGTATCCACTGCAAAAAAGAGAAATACCTTGTGATCTAAGGTACTGCACTTAAAATCAGAGCACTGATATGGCATTTTCGATCCTGCATGGAAGAAAAAGTTACTTACCTTCTGGAACAGTCTTTCTAGTGGACACTTTGTATACCTGCAGATTCCTCACTTTTTATATATCGCAGGTGTCAGACTGAATTCAGAAACCTTTCAATAGCTGTCCACTTTGATAGGAGAATGTAAGAAACTGAATTCTTGCTGGAGGGGGGGTTGTAAACCGAAATCAAGCAACAACCACAATCCTTGTTCGGGTGAACCAAAACATCATTTAATTAACCTACCCTTTGGTAGCTTGGCACAAAACACTCACACTTAACTTAGATGCAGGATGTGAAGTGTTTTGCAGCACACAAACAGTAATGAAATGAAACCTAACACAAGAAAAATTCTGCACCAATTTAGAAAAAGAATGAAAAGTTTACTAAATAATTTGACACCAAAACAACAAAAATCCAGTCAGTAGAATAGGGGGGGTTGTAAACTGAAATCAAGCTGTAGTGTAGTTCCTACATTCCCAACAGGCTCTGTGCATTGGAATAATATAAACAGCAGTGTAGACGTAGGACTGAGGTCGACTAGGTCTCTACTGACTATATTAGACTTAATTAGTTTTGCCAGCTAGCTCAGAGGTCACTAGAAACTTTCTCGAATGTTCAGGAAAGAGTTAACTCTCCTGATTTAGACAAGAAGGGATTAGCCTCTGACAACCGCATAAACATGACAACTTTGCTCCCTCAGAATAAAGAGTGTATCTCTAGAGTCGTGTGAAAACAATAGATGGTTATTTCACTCAGTCAATCGTGCATACTTAGTTTCACCAGAGTGCAGAGAAAAAAAGAGACGGGCGTTTTCAATAAAAGGTGTTATTTATTGAGCAGTCTTCTTTCTCATGCAAGAGAAATGAATTGCCACAATTGCAATACTTATCATAAAGTAAAGTGCGTACAGTAAAAGGAGTATTATGAAATAATACTGTAAAAGCTTTGATATGGTTTCTTAGCCATATGATACTTTAGAATGGATATAATATATATATAAACATAAAAACATTAACTAACGTACTCAACTGGTGCTTCTAATCTACGCCTACCCCGGTGTACCTGACCTAAGCCTAATACGTGGGAAGGAGTAAGTAAGTAGCAGTTTTAAGTTAAGTTGGTTACTGCCAAGGAATCTGAATCAAGAATTCTCTCAAGGGTTTAGTCAGCTCAGTACCTGGATAATAGAATGTAGGAGGTCTTGTATCTCTCTCAGGACTCGATATCCCAGCAACCCGCAAGGGTATCTGGAACCACCGGAGCTGGATTTTCTCGGCAGGAGAAAAGACAGCGTCTCTCTCAGTGCGTCAAAAGGGAGGGGCGGCTTCCGTGACCTCTCTCATCAGCTGGGCTCTCGGGCAAGTAGATAGCCGCTCTGCTCCAAACCACTGTGTGTTTGCTTAAGGCAACGTTGGTATATTTATACCTGAAAGGTGCCGGGTTTGACGTAAGGTTGGACATAAGACGCCAATAAAAGATGTCACTAAGAACTGGCCGTTCTTTCAGTGCTCGCAGGAGTTCTAGGACAAATCAAAACATAAGCATGGGGAATTCCCAGGTTGCTGGAGGTTTGGTTTGTTTAGTTTAAAGAACCCGTTGTACTTTCTAGGAGTCTAGGGAAGTAGCTGCATGGGCTATGACTAAATATTGATATGATTCTTATGCCTTTATAAGGATATTATTTATTATAACCACATAAGTGGATAAATCGGGAATATCGAATAAGGGTCCTAGATAGAAACACAACACCCACTCCACGAATTAATGTCCATCATTACTAAAACTAAGCAATATTAAACATATAACGATGCATGTGTGTTTTCCAACCCACCCCAAAATACATAATTCGCATTTGAAATGGTATATGGTAAATACACGAAAATGAGTATTGGTACTGTACGCTTTTCAAGCAGTGGTATCATTCAGTTAAATGCATATTATATCAGCTGAATGAATTGCGAAAATTACACATGAAATGGCTCTGAATACAGAAAAGAAGGTCGAGACCATTTCATCACATATTTATATAAATGCTGTACATGTGCTAGAGGCTGAGGTAAAATATTGTCTCTAGAGTTCCTAAATTAGAAGCTCTGTTCTCTAAGAATAGTTCTACTTTAAGCAGATTACCATGTGCCAAAAAAAGGGTAAATATTTTGGAAGTGAAAAAAATAATTTTGCTTTCAGGGAAAAAAAAATAGTTCCAAATGTTTTCAGTAGCTGTGTTTATCAAAAACTGAAGGCCGAATTCAGAGTTCAGGGAACGCTGTGTGCTCGTTGTTTTAAAAGTTATTCTCGTTGTTCAGGGGAGAACATCATTTCAGACAGACTTGCAAAAAATTGGTCTACGACATCAGGTGAAAGTTCGACCAAGTTCAAAAAAGTTGAAATTGTGCACATGTGAGAATGATTGCTATCATCGATGTCGGGATCAGCAATGCTCACAGAAGGTTGTACCTGTTTGGTGCTGCTTTCCTCTCGT
Source organism: Lissotriton helveticus (assembly GCF_964261635.1). Taxonomy (NCBI): domain Eukaryota; kingdom Metazoa; phylum Chordata; class Amphibia; order Caudata; family Salamandridae; genus Lissotriton; species Lissotriton helveticus. Next base: position 509,623,264 of record NC_136068.1, on the reverse strand, counting down.
ACTTCACCACCACCTACTCGTAGTGGTGAAGTCTCAACGAATGCCGTCATCAGAATAGGTAGCCGCTGGGGACAACACGATGCATGAGTCGTTACAGGACCTAGCAAAGTATCGAAATCCATTGGTACTGCTGATGGTAGTGTAAGACAGATGTCCAACACGCATTCTTCTCCGCATAGCAGACATCGAAGCACAAGTAAGATGCAATTCTGCCAGATTGGTCTGAATGAAAGAAACCAAGTTGTACTTAGATCTCTAAGCCGGGCAAATCCGAGGACTTTAGTGATGCGGTCCCGGTAGCGTATAGCTAGGATCGTTTCTCCCATCGTTGCTGGAGTCTTGTCTGTGGCTTGGCTTGCCATATCGGAGCAGAAGAATCAAAAATAAAATTCCTGCTACGAGTCCCAATAGAAGAGGCAGACTGCCAAAAATGGAATGCACAAAATTCGGGATAATGCCCAGAACTGTTTCAAAGGGTGCTAACAGTCCCGAAAAAATTGTCTTAAATACATGTGCGATGCCACTGGTATCAGACATGTTTAACATTTGACCTAACATTTCTACGAAATGTACGGGGCAATTTGTTGATAATAGGGAATGTATCTCTGCCGCTGTCCTTGCAACTTGCAGATCATACGTTTCTTTGGACGAGGTCAAAGGCACAGTTGTCTGTAGAATAATAGACTTCATTCTGCTTAAAGTATCAATTCGAATAGAAGAGATATTCAAATAAGGCCATATTGCCGCCTCCATGTCTGGATTGCTGCTTGGATACAATACTTGCATACAGCAAGTGACCATGGAACTAACGCTCACAAGATAGGCTTTTCCTGGCACCATGCCACAACAGCTGTGGTCACTGGTGCACAGAGATAATATCGACTCCAAAATATCGTTTGGACAGAATATCGAGTTTTAAATATCGTTTGGACAAAATATCGACAGGACAGAATATCGACAGTCAAAATATCGTTTTTAAGGTAAGTGAAGTAATATCGACTGTAAATACTATAGAAAGTGAAGATATCCAAGTATATAATCTAGATAGTAAAAAATATCGTTTTTTAAATAATATTTAATTATTTATAGTGTTTTTATGTTATAATATGTGTGAAAAGTGTCATTTTATGTTATAATTATTTTTAATTAATGATTTTTTTAAATTATTGTGTAATTTTATTCTGTAGCGGGTTGTGGGTTTATAGGGGAATAGGGTGGGAAGTAATTTAATTATAATTAATTAAATATGTAAATTTATTAATTGGTAGTAATAATTAATTAATTGGTAATTAAATAATATATGTTAATTATTTAAAATTTAATTGGTAATTAATTTAATTTAATTGATTAATTGCTAATTATGTTAAATTAAAGGGGTATTTTTAGGGTTCAGGGTCAGTTTTTAGTTTTTGGGTAAAGGGGTATTTTTAGGGTTCAGGGTCAGTTTTTAGTTTTTGGGTAAAGGGGTATTTTTAGGGTTCAGGGTAAGTTTTGGGTTTTTGGGTAAAGGGGTGTTTTTAGGGTTCAGGGTCAGTTTTTAGTTTTTGGGTAAAGGGGTATTTTTAGGGTTCAGGGTCAGTTTTTAGTTTTTGGGTAAAGGGGTATTTTTAGGGTTCAGGGTCAGTTTTGGGTTTTTGGGTAAAGGGGTATTTTTAGGGTTCAGGGTCAGTTTTTAGTTTTTGGGTAAAGGGGTATTTTTAGGGTTCAGGGTCAGTTTTTAGTTTTTGGGTAAAGGGGTATTTTTAGGGTTCAGGGTCAGTTTTGGGTTTTTGGGTAAAGGGTTTTTTTAGGGTTCAGGGTCAGTTTTGGGTTTTTGGGGTACAGGGGTACAGTGTAAAAATAAAGTAAAATTAAATTTACATTAATTTAATTTAATGAAATTAAATTAAATTAAATTATATTAAAATATTTTTAAATAATTTAAATTAAAAAAATTATTATATACTTACCAATACTTACGTTGTAATGGTAGTGCGTTGTAAAAGTTGCGTTGTAACGTCATATATCCACTGTTGCACTCTTTGCAGTGGGAATAGTAATTTTAACCCCTACGCTATCCAACGCTTTCCCTACTGTTGCACCCACTGGAGTGGGAATAGTAATTTTTACTCTTTTGTATTTGTACGTTAATAATATTGGCTATTATTTAATTAAATTGTGTTACTATATATATATATATATGTTTTAAGAAATATGATAAAAAAATATTATTTTTTTACTTTCATTAATTATTTCATTATTAAAAGTTATTTTAAGTATTGTTAATTATATTTTAGTAATTAATTTTTTATATTAATGTAATTAAACATTGTTTTTATTAAAGTCGATATTTTTTACAACTATATTTTTGTAAACGATATTTTGTACTCGATATTTTTGTACTTACCTGTTTGTACATACAAACTCGATATTTTGGCTGTAGATATTTTTTCCTCGATATTTTGGGTAGTCGATATTTTGGCAGTCGATATTATTTCAGTGATCCGTGGTCACTTATTAGAACGTAGCTGCCGTTGGAAAGCTGTCTAAAGAATGTCTCTATCTGTGTTGGAGGAGTTCCATGCAGGTGACATGAAAGGTTATTTGAAGACCCTTCACAAGCTCCGTGCAAGTTAATACCTTGACACAGAAGTGTACCGCTTAGTGATTTTTTACAATTGTTACCACTAAGAAATACCTCCTTTTTCCTTTCACTATAACATTTGTGTTTATAAGGTAATTTCCATGTTGACTTGATGTATCCTTTACCCAACCTTTCATACTGGCCCGCTGGTATATACTCTTGGCAATATTTAAACTGGAAAATTGTTATCGGAATTGTAATTATTCCGTGTATTATCCATTCAATGACACGTCTTTCTGACATTGTCAATGGTAATCTCTCAAGTTTTTCAATGCTCAGAATCGTATAGCCTGCTCCTTTTTGCGCCAAACTGATTTGTTTATCAGTAAGGTTAAAGATAGAGAATAATGAAGTTGTGTTGATTAAACGCCATGGCACGTAGCCTGAACGCAGATTTTGCAACGTCCAGCCAAGCTGTACAATAGAACGTAATTGGGACTGACCATGTTGTAACATTAGTAAGTCCTGCTCTATTATATCAATAGCAGATGATACAATACTGCCCAGTGAATATATTCTGGAGGACAGAGTCGTTAACCCATTGTCCACAACAGAACGTGATTTTTCCAAATTAATACGATCGATTTCTCGTATTTTTTCTGCTGTTTCAATTTGTGTTACTTTCCAAGCCTCGTTGTATGCAGCGTATATACCGGCCGCTATGAAACGTTTTTGACATTGTTTGCGTGGTCCCAGTATGAAATCACGCAAGTCAGCACCGTCTTTAAGTAAAGTCAAGTGTTGCTTGATTTCAGCCAGTGTGGATTTCTGTAGCCACTCAAGGCATAGTTTCCCTACACTGTATGTTGTGACTATCCCTGGATGTTGTCTCTGGGAGTATCTTGGGTCTGGCCTGTTCTGTTTGAACCCCTGTATTTTGTTCAGGAATCTATCTTGACAGTTATTTGTGTCTGTGGGCCAGATCAACCATTTTTTCCAATCAGGATGTGTTCTGTTTTGGTGTAAAATATGGAATACGTCTATCTCAACATCTGTAGTGCTATTACTATCAGGTATGGCTTCGGAATAGACGATTTATTTAAATCTTTTATCTTGGCTAGTCCAAGACAGGTGGTTTGCTGAATGGTGTCATTCAGGAATATTAATTGTTCTGGGATCATGCAGGCTCTAAATAATGCTTCTAAACCTTGGACCTGCCATTATTTTGTACCCCAGATGGATTTTGTTTCAATGTTTTTTTTCCAGAATTCAAAACCAAATGTAGTCATTTTTTCATAAAATGTTTCAGAATAAATCAATTTAGTATTTGTCAACATTGTTTTCATTCCTGTCTTATTTAACATTTTAAAATAAAACGTTTCTGCATCACTTGTGTTAAACCCTGAGAAGTATGGGAATTTCTCATAAAATGTTTTCGAGCTGCCTTTAGGCGGTGTTGCACAATGTTCCCATTGGTTATAATTAAAACATTTCTAGGCTGTGCAGATTTATGCAAATAGTGATGACCAAAATGATTATAGCAGTACATTTCTTCATATTTTGCTGAACCCTGCAAATAATCATGTTCTGTGAATTTAGCTGACATTCCTAAATCTGACATCATATTATTAATGTTTTCAAAGTCCCAATCATCAGAGAAAGTACTTGTTTTTACAAAGTCACTTAATGAAACCTTGAACTGGTGTAGATATTTCAAGAGCTCAATCGGACCATAAATTTCATAATCCGTTTTGTCCTATGCTACCCCACCGGGTATTGGATTGGCTGTGATGTTCACTGATGACAGTTCTCTTTTCTCGATGTGAGATGACTTGTGAGGCTTTAGGACCAAGTTGATGTTCTGACTTGCTGTGTCCATTGTACTGTATTTTCCTTCAATGAATTTTCCCAAACAAAGAATCATGATGAGCCAAAGTAGGAGGAAAAGTACACCTAACACAATCCAAAATTCAATCCATGGTGAAATCAGATAGGTTTCTTTTAGTTGATGAAAGAGTTCAGTTACCTTGTCTTTGAAAGTTTTTGTTGCTGGCGTTTCTTCATGTTCACTTGGATCATCAGAAAAGTCATCAAAATTGATGAAGTAGCCAGATGCAGTTCTGTCAATTGTTGGAATTGCTTCCGGATTTTCTTTAGTCTTTGGATCTTTCTTGGAGACATTAGTATAGTCTGATGCTACATCATTGTAGACAGGTGTTTCTTGATGAACTGTTGCAATTTGGGTTTCAAGAGGCACAAGTTCCATGCTTTGTTGCATAGTCCTTTTTTATTCACTGCAGGTTTATCAAATGTGATTAGTCTCGCAGTTTGAACCTCTTGGATTGTATCAAATTTTGGTATTCTGCTATTTCTTGGGAGTCCACTGGGCCTACTACTTATTATTGGCCACATGATTGTGGTTTTACCAGGTCGATGGATACAACTCTGTTCTCCTTTTTACCAGCAAGGGGCGGTAGTACAATTGATCTTGTTCCGCTGACAGCTAAGACAGGTGTTGCTTTTCTGTAAGAAGGCCTAAATTCCTTCTTCACCGCGATCTTCTCTCTGACCAGATCCCCAATCTTTGGAATCCAGACAGGTCTTGCTGGGACAGGTGGTTTTTCTTCAGTGGCTGTTGGCTTTAATGTTATATTGCTCAGACTTCTTCTTGTTTCATTTAAGTCCTGTAAAACAGCCAAACGGTCTTTGATATTAAAGGATTTTTCTTCTACCACTGAAGTGTGACTATCTAGATCCTGAATGTGCATTCTAGTACCGAACAATAGTTCGTACGGAGTGAGACCTTTTAGAGAATTTCTTGGCAGATTATTAAGACTACGTTGGACACTTGTTAAATTGTTGACCCACCCATCACCCGAACCTAATACCCTCGCCGTTATAGATTGCTTTATGTCCCGGTTTTTTCTTTCCACTACCGCATTTCCCTCAGGATGGAATGGAGAAGAGTACCGCAATGCAATGCCCATGCTGGCCATGGCCTCCTTGTAAGCCCGAGAGCTAAACGCAGGACCCTGGTCAGAATGTAGCATGCCAATTGCGTATGTGCCGATAAAGACTCGCAAATCTTTTATAACAGTTCTGGCGTCAGCCGAATGCTGGTGTCTACATTTTTTTTTTTTTATCTTTATTTATTTTATCAGAGAAAGCAGAATGAAGGGAAAAAAAGCGACAATCTCGCACAACTTCCCTCACAGGGGGCATAAGTAGAGGCTGAAAATAAGGGCAAAGAGTTCTACAGAGCGACCATCATTCAATTTGTACAGCAGTGCAATGATGCACTAGGACATTTAGGTGCAAGACCAAGCTGGACACAGTTCAGGATCACGAAGGGCGGTATGCTCTGCGAGGTTGGAGTAGAGCACGAAACACTCCGCCCGCTACGTCGATGCCGTACAAGCCTCATTCTTCAGCGAGAGTGCCGCCAGAAACGAACGAAGAAAGAACTTACCTTCCCACCCCCCTGGTGGTGACAAAGTGCAATCATTCATTCAACCTGATTCTCATTCACACCTGAAAGAGATGGAGAGCTCGCCCCGTGGACGGGCATACTGCAGAAGGCAAACCTCTTGAGAGGAAGCGGACCAAGGGTCCCCAGCGGAAAATAAAATTCTTGAAATCGCCCAGGAAGATGTCCGCCACCCGTTCCATGCTCAGTAGTTGCCACAACTTCGCATGCCACCGGGAAATCGCCGGTGCCTCCGGTTTTTTCCAGGCCGCTGCTAGGGTAAGTTTGGCAGCCCCGATACACAGCCACAAGATCTTTTTGTCTGCCCGGGTCTGGTGCTCGAGCGCCGGGTCTCGAAGACCCAGCAGCACATGGGCCATTAAGTCAGCTATTGGGTAACCAAGGATTCCTTTGATATGGGACAGGATCTCTTCCCAGTATGGCCGAATGACCGGGCAGTCCCACCAGATATGGCAGAAATCCCCCAGCAATCCACAGCCTCTCCAGCACCTATCCGACGAAGACGGGAAGATGCGATGAAGTTTGGACGGGTACAGATACCAGTCCATGAGAGTTTTAAGATGGGCCTCCCTCAAGTCCAGCGAGTGATTATGTGCAGCAATGTCCCGCCACAGGCAAGACCACTCCCCGTCAGAAATGTCCCGTCCAAGGAGTTTCTCCCAGTGTCCCATATACCGGGGGCGAGGCGACACAGCAGAGGTAAGCAGTAGATTATAAAGAAAGGAGATGACGCCCTTCATGGAAGTGGTCCGAAGATGAAGGACTCAAAGGGAGAGGGGGGGCCTCGTGGCCGCATCGTTGACAACCGGGGATGTGGCCCAATGAAGCATGTGAAGGTGGCGGAATCTCTCGGAGGGTGGGACTCCATAGTCCCGCCTACAGTTCGCAAAGGTAAGCGGGGTATCGCCATGAAACAGGTGCGTAAGAGCCCTACAGCCTCCCTCCCTCCATATCTCGAAAGGGCCTTCATGCAACGCCGGTGGGAAGGTCGGGTTAAAGTGTATCGGTGTGAAGGGGGATGGGAACGTAGTCCAGCGCTCGTCATTAGACACTGTATCCCAAACCTTCAGGGTGGTGCTGGTGGGGGTACTGATGTATGCGTTCTTTGGCCTATCCTTCTTGGGTTTCCACGCCAGATCCCAGATTGATCTCCCCGCCACACTTCTGTACACGTGCAGCCAATGTTTTTCCGAGAACTGCTGGGACCATTCCACTAAAACCCGTAACTGCGTAGCTTTGTAATATAGGTGCATATCGGGGAGGCTCACTCCCCCTCCCCTCGCGGCCGCTGCAGAGTGGCGAAGGAGAATCGCGCCCAACCCCCCTGCCAGACAAAGTGGAGCATCTGGGTTTTGAGGCGCCGGAAGAAGTCCGCCTCCATCGGTATAGGGAGTGCCTGAAACAGATATAAAAACTTGGGCAGGAGGACCATCTTAAGCGCGTGTATTCTACCCAGCCACGAGATGTATTTTGGTTTCCAGCGGTCCAAGTCCACCGAGTCTGCGCCAGCAACAGGGGGAAGTTCGCAGAATATAATTTCCCTATCGAGGAAGTCAGCCGAACCCCTAGGTACAGAATGGAATGGGAGGCCCATGGCAGCGGGGTGAGTGGCCGCACATCGTCCACTTCCCCCGAGGAGAGTGTCAGATTGAGAACATACGATTTATCGTAATTTACTTTGAAACCTGCCACCTCCTCGAAGCTCAATAACACCTTCTGGATGTGTGGAAGGGAGTGAGCCGGATCCATGACAGACAATGCTGATAAGTGGCCATTGATCGATACTCTAGAGCGGGGGCTGTTATAATTCGCCCCGATAATCGCGAGAAACTTAGCCGAGAAGCCGAAGGCGGCCAGGTTTTGAAACAGGAAGCCCCAGTCCGCCCGATCAAAGGCTTTCTCCGCATCGAGACCCACCAGGACCGCCGGTATACGGAATCTGTTAGCCTTCTCAATCAGGTGGATGACCCTCCTCGTATTGTCGTGGGTCTGGCGACCCTTAATTAACCCGGATTGGTCCGGGTGAATGAGCGCCGGTAGCAAATCTTGGAGTCTACTCACGAGGATGGAGGAGTACAACTTGGCGTCTACATTGAGAAGAGCTATCGGGCGGTATGAGGAGCATTTAGTCGGGTCCTTCCCCGACTTGGGGATAATCGAGATCACGGCTTCTGCCATTGAACCGGACGTCTCCCCGGACTCCGCCATGGTGTTAAACAGAGTGACTAAAAAGTCACTCACCTCCGTTGCGAACGTCTGGTAGAAAAGAGCGGTATAGCCTTCTGGCCCAGGGGCCTTATGGAGTTTCAGCGCTTTGATGCCATCTAGCACTTCTGCTCTAGTGATTGGGGCAGCTAGTAATTCATTCCATTCCGTGGATACCTGAGGTAAGGGCAGACCATCTAAATAGTCCCGTTGAGCCCCAGAGTCTAAGGCCTCACCCGTATAGAGTGCGGCATAGAAGTGTCCAAAGAGATCGGCTTTAGCCTCGTCCCTATGCTGCAGAGTTCCCGCCGCGTCTCGGATACCTCCTATGTAGTCCTTTTCCCTCTTATCCCGAAGTTGGCGGGCCAGATGTCTTCTCACCTTGTTTCCCTGGGAGTAGGAGAGGTGCCGTAGTCGAAACAGGGTAAACTCCGCCCTGTTGTTGTAATGGGCCCTAAGCTTCCCCCTTACTGCAGTCAACGGGCGAAGGGTCCACCGGGAAGGATTCAGTTTATGTGCCCTCTCAAGAGCAGCGAGTTCGTCCTCCAGCTCCTCACGCTCTTTCCACCGCAACTTATTGAGGTGAGCATTGAGGGCCAAGCAGGTGCCCCTCATGGATGCCTTGAAGGCGTCCCAGGTGGTGAATACGGAGGTGTCAGACACGGGATTGAGGGTAAAAAAGTCCCGGATGGCTTTCCGTAGTTACTTGCAGGAGGGTTCGTCTCGAACAAGGGAGGCCGGAAAGTACCACTTGCGCTGTCCATCACCCCTCGCAGACCAATGTAGCCCGAGCACCAGCAAGCTGTGGTCAGAAACAGAGAGCGGGAAGATACTGGAGTCACAGACATCTCCTCTAAGGGCTTGACTCAAGAAAATGTGGTCCAGTCGGGAATAGGAGTGGTGTACATGGGAGAAGAAGGTGTAGTCCCGAGAGTGGGGGTGTAGGGAGCGCCAGCCGTCAATCAGTCCCAAGTCCCCTAGCAGCTGTTGTGTTTCGATGGAGAACCAGCCAGCAGCAGACCTCTGATGATGAGAGCTATCCATTTCCCTGTCCCAAATCAGATTGAAGTCCCCCAACAGGAACAGCTCTCCCTCCACAAAATCTGCCACTCTCCGCAGCAAGTCCTGGAGAAACCCATTTTGACCAGCATTTGGGGCATACAGCACCACAAAGGTGCACAATCTACCACACACCAGACCCTTAACCATCAGCCAACTGCCATCCTTGTCACCGTGCATCCCCATGGGCTGAAAGTGAAGGGATGAACGGAAGAGAAGGGCCACCCCCCTGTGTTTCGTGGAGGCAGACGATCTGTACATGAGTGGGAAATTCTTATGTTTGAGTCGAAGTTCATCCCTGCGCGCCAGGTGAGTCTCCTGAAGTCCCACTACATCCAGCTGGTGATCATTCAGATATTTCCACACCTTCTGGCGGTTTTGCGGGGAGTTCAAGCCCTTCACATTCCACGTGCCAATACTAAGAGGCATTACAAGGCAGTAACATTACCCCCGCTACCTGCGAACTGCCAATATACCCCTCCGCCTCCCCCTCCCGGAGTCGCCACAGGGCAGTCTGCATTAGTACACCCCAGCAAGTAAACCCATGGGGTCCACACATCAAGGAAACACAATCCAACCTTCTGCTCTCCAACCCTCCCTTCCCACCCTCCAACCCCGCCACCCGCCCCGACCCCATGCAGATCAGCCACAGATTCCTCCCCCTCACCATGTTTACAGGCACAGCGGCAGACCATCCCAACAGAACCAACGACACCGCGCAGTCAGAATGGAAAGCACACAGAGCCTTCGAGCCCAGGCCAGAACAATCAAAATACAGGCATACAGCATCCCAGAAACCAAAAACTACATCAAACCATACATTCAGGTCACCACCACCCCCCCCAGTCCCAACCCTCCCAGTACCCCCAACTACCCCCTAAGAAACCTTCCTCCCCCCAAGAAGTGGGAGTCCCGCTCTAGAACCAGGAGAACAATAGAAGGCAACAAGAAGAAAGTGAAACACAAGAAGAAAAAACAACGACCTTGACAGTCCCTTTATGTGGAAGTCTATGGGACCCCTCAAGGGGTGGCGGACAGGGCACCATCGAGCGTGCCCCCAAGGTCTCGTACCGGGGTGTCTTCCCAAAAGTACAATAATACTCACGGTACCTGAAGAGGAGGAGTCCCTCCGTCGCCTTCTAGTCGTCAACCCAGGGCTCAGGCCGCCCCAGAGCTATCTTGCGATGGTGCCACCGTCACTTCCGGTTAAAGGTACTTTTAAATGTTCAGCCTGTAAATCCTGCAGCAACATCATCCAAGGTGAGTCTTTCGAACACAATGGCTGTCACACCTCTGCTACTGACATGTGGAATTGCAAGACTACTAACTGTATATACTTTATCTTGTGCCCATGCCAGCTGGGTTACGTGGGTGAGACTTCTAGGTCCGTACAAACAAGGCTGACAGAACACAGGTCAGCCATTCGGACCAACAAACAGCTAGCGCCCTTAGTTAAGCATTTTTCTGAAAATAATCATGCCCCAGACGATTTTAAGTGGCGCATTTTGGAGAAAATCAGACTCCCCAGTAGCAAAGGAGGTGATCAAGTCAGGAAAAAGAGGGAAGTATTTTGGATCTTTTCCCTTGGGACTTTCAAGCGAGGTCTCAATGCTGAAATTCCCTGGGAAAATGCCATCCTATAGACACTGCAGTTTTTACTTTCGGAAATAACCTACGTTGCTGCCTTCCCGATTGAATTCTCTATAGTTTTCTCATAATCTTAGATTACCCTTATCATGAAAGCAATATTATTCACGAACAAATTAGGATATCTTTAGCTCTGGATGTCCTAAAGGTAACATTTGTAGCCATCTTTGTATTGTATACACATTGGATTATATTCCTTATGGATTATATATCCTATACCTCGAGTTAGGTGATATCGGTTCCAAATATGGATTGTTAATGAATTTCGTTATGTTTATCTGATATATCTACCATATATATAAACAATATATGTAGTACTTCTCATTACCTGGGCAATGTAGTTATGTGCCATCGTGGTAACAATTAATTAATACTAATAACTTAGTTTGAGTTAATTAGTACATGCCATATAATTTTTGTTCTATCGCATTATACGATTTGATGTAGCCGTCCCACCTCCATACATATTTCTAACGTTGCATTGCAATTGCAACCTTTTATTAAATATAAGAAAATCCTCGAACTATAGATACTGTGCGCGGTTTTCTTGAGCGCCATTTTGAATCAGGATCGAGTTGTGAGAACATAGTCCTTCTTCGATCTGACTACCAGCATCCTCCGCGATCTTTTCGCGCGCTAAATACTTCCTTTAAATACGGAAGTTCTCCAACGCTAGATACATTGTATCGCTAGGGAGGACGAACCCCCACACGCCGGAAGACGAAGCAGCTACATCTTGCTGTCCGCCAGTATCGAGCCACATTACGGTAAGCCCTGGCCATAGGAGAGATCGGAAGCACGTTCAGATCGCTACCAGCTTTCTGTTGTGCAGTAATTTGTTACAATAACGCAATTTTGAGCTACTAGCAACTAATTGAGCACTCTGACTTTATTTCTTTCAGAGTGTCTTATTTTTCCACATTACAAGGCGCGATTTTAAAGCCACCACTCAGAATTGCGTCGAACACAGGCACTACTTCGTTTTAAGATACACCAAGGTAACCTTAACCAAAAATCAATTGGTGACTAGTTAGTATAGCCAATACTACACAGATGTGTAGAGTAGTACCTCAGTATGCTACTAATTCCAAGACGTTTTAAAACATAACTTACAAATCTTAAATTCGTTTCTTTAGAGCCTGTTTAACTAACAACGAGATAAGGTGCCATCAACAGCGACCTTGTTTCAAGCGTCAAGTCTACCATCTAATGTAGGCTCTAGCTATAGGTAACTACTATATCTTCCTTGATTTTTATACATTCATTTCTAGACCACTGCAGTTACCATTGCAGTGACCATGGTCATAATATATGAGGAATGAGTCTATCCTATTTTGTCTCTGCTTTTTACCCATAGTGTTTTTCCGGTACCCATTGTTCTAGGACACCTCGAATATGGCCATCAAGTGTTTATTTAATGAATAACTTCGTCAGCAATTTTCATCCATCGTTCATGGAATCATAAGGTACATAGTTGACACTACCATTTCTTTCGCTTTATGGTGCACTATATTATTTAACAGTGTTATGTAGTCAATACCTGTCCCTTCTTCCTTCACCATCGTTCCCCCCTGTTTTCCTGGTAGTAAATAGATCGTACCTGAAAGTTTCCTGTAACCACCTGAGATGCTATCTGGTACATGTGATATGATTAGTACTACAAGACCGAGTTATCTAGTGGGTGCTATGTGTATGAATAGGCACAATACTCTGTTCCATCATCATGTGAAAAATTAGTCCTGTAGGGCCTTCCACATGTCAAGAGCAATTTGGTATGCCATATGTGTTTGTTACTAAGAGTAATAAGTCGATACGAGCACCCTTTAAAAATGCGAATTTCATCATTAGGAATCCTTCTACCAATACCTATTCCATATACGCATCACGTTTGTATGAAGACTCCCCTTGGGTGTTCTTGCTGTACGGATAGAAGTCTACCTTTGTGAGTATACCCTGTGAATTGAGCATTATTGCTTTAGATCTGTAATGTTGTTTTATTCTCGCAATAATCAGTTATTTTGGAACACCATGTTATAAATTTACCAGATGCTATGAACTACAAAGACTCATTCCGATATACAAAAACCTAGAAGTGATTCCACTTTAGTGTTTTAGAATGAGACCTAAGGTTATTTTTCGTTATTGTAATCGTTATTGTAATAAACCAAGGTACGGGAGCCTCGAATGAGTCAGATACTGTACAATTGACAAAATATATTGCCCATCAAAGGCTTTAAGTGTACATAACAATAGTCAAGGTCAGTCCTCAAGTCAGGAATGGAGGCTTTTAAATGTATTTGTAATGATACCTGTATATGTTGTCACTATAAATCCTATGGATGTTTAGATAACATAGATTTTCTTTTAAACTGTGTTTCAGGAATTAAAATTGTGTCTCCTGAAGAAGGCGGTCCCCTGCCGAAACGCGCGTCGAGTTCCTATGCTTGTTTTATCATTGAGGTGATTATCTGTATGCTTTTGTTAATATATTTCTCTATTTTTTGTACTATGAATTTTATGTTAACTCGTTATGATTATTGTATGGAATTTTGACAAAGCTATTTTAATACCCGTCATATTGGTTTGACCCCCAGTCATTTCTAATATGATTTTTAAATATACAAAATAAAAATATACTTTTTATACAACTTCGTTCATCCTCCCCTACTGTTCCTTCTTGATAACTGGCCTGTCTTATCTGTACACCTATATACCTAGACGTCCTAGGATTTTTTCGCATATGTTGTTACCCTGCCCTAGGAGTCTATAGATTGTTACTACCCAGGGGGTCCTTGCTATTTACAGTTGCCACCGTCACTGACGCCACTGAGGCCACCGCTGCGCCTCTTTCCTGCAAGCTAGTAGTAGGATCGGGCCTCCTCTGTGCAGTCTCTCTGTGCCAGGACGGGGAGCGACGCCTCCTTCTCGACGGGGAGCTTCCAGCGCTCAGGGAGGGGGCAGGGTCCTCCAGGCCCAGGAGATCCCTGGCTGCCTGCAGGGATCGGATCTGAACCAGTCTGTGTTGCCACCTGAAGATCAGTCGAAAGGGGTGACCCCAGGAGTAGGACACATTTTCCTCACGTAAGAAGGCGGTCACAGGTCGAAACTCCCGCCTTTTTTGAAGTGTGGATGCCGCCAGGTCCTGGTACAGTTGAGGATGATGGCTCCGGAATTGCAAGGAGGGGGTCTCCCGGCCTTTCGAAGTATGCGTTCCTTCAGTTGAAAGTCATGAACGCATACCAGGATATCGGGGGGAGGGGCCCCCCGCGCCATGGCAACCCGACCCTGTGGACCCTGTCCATCCAGATCTCGCTTAGGTCCTCTTCTCCCAGGATTTGCAAGAAAAGGGCTTCCACATACTAGTCTCCAGCTTCGCCGTCCCATGGCACAGCCCGAATGCGGATGTTGTTCCGGCGTGATCGGTTCTCCAAATCCTAGGCATGGGCCTGGAGATCTAAATTCTGCTCAGTGAGCCGAATCACATCCTGCTGTAGTTGGTGCACGTCTACCGCCAGCCCCAGGTCGTGGTCCTCCAATGTAGCCACTCGCTCTCCGATGCCATCCACGTCTCTCCGCACCTCACGAAGGTCCGAAGCCAGCTGGGAGCGGAGCTCAAAGATGTCCTCCTTAATAGCAGAGAAAAGTTCCAGCATGAAGGCCTTAGTGGCGGGTGCCTCATCATCCCTCGGTTTAGGTGAGACGCTGGGACCAGGGGATGCCACCTGTTGGTTCCCCTTCGGGGGAGCTTCCTTGCCCGGCTTCTCCTTACGCTGTTTGGTGGTCATCGCGCCGTCGCTGGCCACACTCCTTCCTGACAGCGCGGTAGCTATGATTCCCAATCGGCAATGTGGGTTGCCGCTGACCGTTCCGGGGTCCCTCCACCGTCGCCGAGAGGAGCCAGCACCTGTGCAACCAGGATCGTCCCAGGTGGTGTGGCCGGACAGCGCCACTCGTGTCTAGCGTGCTAGCCCAAGAGTCCGCGCCGAGCCCAGGGGCCACTGTATAGCACCAGAAGTGGGGTTCAGACCAGGGACCTCTCCACGCTTAGAACGGACCCCGGAGAGCAGGCCGCAGTCTCTCTATGGCTCCTTTCCTGTCCTCTCCTCACACGTGGCTGTAGAACTGGCCCTTGTGAGACCAGGCCGCACTGTAGGCTCTCGGAGGCCTCCGGACCAGGACCGGCCCATCGTGAACCAACCTCGGAGGGGTCGTGTCAGGGGGAAGGGCGACGCGTGTAGGAGCAGAAGCCGTAGCGGGGCTCAGTGGCCTCCCCCCTGTACCGGTCGGCGTCAGCACTCTGCTCCCAGCTCCATCGGGGGTCGTGGGCAAGGCCCCCTATTCTGGGCTCGAGGTGTCCGTGGGCAAGTAATGCTCAAGCGGGACGAGCCCGCGCGTTCCTCCAAGGACTGCCGATGGCTCCCGATGCTTCCCTCCTACCTCCAATCGAAGGCTCCGGGGCCAGCCGCCCCCCCGACCATAGAGTCAGGCAATGTCAGGGGTACAAAGGAAGCTCGGGGACCCCACAACCGGGGACTGCTCCAAGTCAAAGCCTCCCCCAGGCCCAAGCAGCCGCTCCAAATCCACCGCAGCCCGACACACCAGAGAAGACCGGGCGGGAAGCGGGCGAGGAATGCACCGCTAGGCCTCCGCCCCTCCCCCAGCAGGCTGCCGATCCCCGGACTTGCCTGCCAGATGCGTCCGTGTCCCCGCTGCAGGCTGGGCTTCTCCCCGGAGCAGGGGTCAACGTGGCACGGCGGAGCGAGGGGTCGCTGGGCAGCGGGCAGCCGCACCGTTGGGCAATCCAGGAACCACGCCCACCTGCCGTCCTCCAACGGTCGCCAGGTCGCGCTGCACCCGGGGCACTTGCTCAACCCAGGCCGCGGCTTCCCAGGCCGCTCCTCCGCAGGCCTCGCGTCTCGGCTGCCGCAGAGAATCAAGCAGTCCTGCCGGGCAGATCGCCGCGCCAGACCCCGCTACTCTGCCCCGGGGCACTCCGCTGCAGGCGAGAAGGTAAGGCGGATCGAAGGTAAAGCTTAAAACAATGCTAAGCTGTTGACGGCGCCGGAGGGACTCAGCAACACGTCCTACTCCGTCACCATCTTGACCACGCCCTGGTGGTGTCTACATTTTAAGTGAATCTAGTCTTAAATATTATGGGGACGCATTTCTCCTACTGGATTTCTGCGTATAGATAGCCTAATGCTTTCTAATAAAGGGGCCTGGCAATAGTCTGGTCCGGTTCATTACTGCGATCTCTGTTGCAGTCTGGACAAGCCTTTGCAAATTTGTAATGTTGCAGGCTCATTCCCGGCCACCAGTATTCTGATTGTAATTCTTTTAGAGATTTCACGATCTCTTGGTGCCTTAGACCCAATCCCATGTGTGCCGCTTCAATCAAGAAGACTCTCCTGTTCGTGTTTGGAATTACTCTGTCCCCCACTCCAGGGATTTGAGCAAAAGGAACGGAGTTTGCATCAATATGTATGTATTACTGAGTGGATAGTTCAGAGGTAATGCTGCATAGTCGCCTTTTAACGAGGCTTTTACCGCTAGCTTGGTTTCTCCGTCTATGTATTTTTTAGAATGCTTTTTTGTGGCTACGGAAGCCGGTTGAACCGCTTCCGCTGTGGCTCTGTTAGCCAATGAATTCCCTGCAACGTGAACGCCATCACGTTGATGACTCAGTGTATGTATCACATGAGTCTTTCGTAGTTCTTTCTGCAAAAGAACTACTTGTTCCCAAAGCTTTTTATGCTTTATTGTGGCACCTGTGTCACCTTTGTAATCGTTTTGAACCCAGTTCTGCAAGTCATTATTGTAAGACTTGATGCAGTAATGCGAATCGCACACTATTAGTGTGGGGAATTCGCGATCGACATTTTCAAGCGCCATCTTTAAAGATCTTATTTCAGCTCGCTGAGCTGAACAGTTTCTGAGTGATTCAGTTTTGGTTATTATTGGTCTGAATTTACCAAAGCGCCAGCGACCTTTAACAATCGCGCACGCTGCGTTGTAGGATTGTTTCTCTACATCGTAGTGTTGTGCAAATCTGTCCATGTAGATTACACATGTGTACTGTTCGAGAGGCAGAATTTCGATTGGCAGAGGATATTCTACTTCATATTTTAGATTTTCTAGTTTTTTCATTTTCGGGTCAAAATAGTATTTCACGTCTTCTGCAGCAAGAGAATTTTCCCATTGTATCCATTTTGGATCTAATGCCACAGCAGTCAAATTGCATGGGCTTGTTAATGCCTCAAGGGCTGATTCTGCTGTTAAAAAAGTTATTCTTCTGCCTTGGGCTTGGGCTCTTTCTTTTGCTACAGCAGTATGAACCGCTATTAGAATGTTTTCAGTAGAACTGAATTTCATTTCAGCTTGTGTGTACAAGTGTGATTTGTAAGCTATTGGTACCGTTTCTCCCTCATTAGAGGTTAGGTACGTGAATCCGCATCTTCTTGGGATGACTCGGATTACAAGGTTGCGTACGTTTTTGCGTGTTTGCAATTTTGTTTAAGCTAACATGTCTGTTTGCAATGATCTTAAAATTTCTGTGTGTTTCTGAGTCCAATTTATTGGTTTGAAATCAGGTTTTATTAATTCATAGAGAGGTTTAACCCTCTCTGCATAATTTAGAAAGTATGTTCTTCCGAAATTCAGGAAACCTAGTATTGATTGTAAGTTCTTCAGCGTTTTAGGTGCTTGGAGCACAGCACACTTCTCTAAGAAGTTGTCTGCTAGGCTTTTGCCTTCACTTGATAATTCATATCCTAAAAATAGGACAGTTAGATGGGCAATTTGTGACTTTTTCAAGTTGAATTTGTAACCCTCATCTGCAAACCCAAATATTATGGTGTTCACTCTTTTCAAGTATGTCTCCAGGTCACCATCTGTTAGATAGATGTCATCGACGGTAAACATCACTTACAACGAAACTTTTACAACGCACTACCATTACAACGCGGTCATTACAACGCAAACCATTACAACGCATTGCGCTGGGGGGCAATCTAGGATAGGGAATATATTTAATTTACTATCCAACACCTTCCCTACTATCCACAGGGACTGGAGTTGGAATAGTAAATTAAATAAATCACTATCCAGCGCCTAAAAGCACTATGCGTTGTAAAGGTTTGCGATGTAAAAACCGCGTTGTAAAGGCAGGCGTTGTAATAGCCTGCGTTGTAACGTCATACATCCGTCATCGACATAAGATAATGCCTCATCATCATATATTTGTAGTAACTCTGTTACTCTTGCTGAGAATAATCCTGGGCGATTCTTGAATCCCTGTGGGAGTCGACAGAAGTGTTGTGCGACCCCATTATTGAGAAATGGGTCAAATATCTGCTTTTAGGTGCAATGTTTTGACAAAAGAATCCATTAGAGATGTCTAATGTCGTTTTATATTTTTTGCGCACAATGTTATTCATTAGTGCTGCACTGTGTGAGTTTTGTACTGCAAATGTTTTGCAGCAGGAGTTTAAGTGTCTGTAGTCCAAAACTAGACGATATGAATCGTCTGGCTTGGAGACAGGAAACAAAGGATTGTTCATTTGTGAGGTGCATGTTTCAATCACCCCCTGGTATTCAAGTTGATCTAAAATCTCCCTGACTTGTTTTTTAGCTTCTTGTTTAACTGGGTACTGCCTTTGTGCAGTGGGCTGATTTTTTAACTGGATTCTGTGAGGAGGAGAGTCCTCATCCCATCCTACATGATTTTTGTATAATGCAGGAGCTTGGGCCACCGCCCATTTTCTTGCAAGTGTATATTTTTTATGAATTGGAATATGATTTGAGAAGGCAGGCATAATCATTTCTTCGCCATGAGGGCACTCCCTGACAAACTCTGGTGGCCAGTTTTTCTCAGCTAATAGAATGTCATAGCCTTTTGAAAGGTTATCCCAAAAGACACCCCTTACTTTCCTAGTCTTGTCCCCCTCTATACGTAATGTTATTTCGTAGAATTTATGGGGTTTGCTAACTCAGGTATCTGCAGTTTCCACCTGAATGTATTCATTCGTGTCCACTGTCTCCAGAAGATTCATCAGGATCTTGCGAGCTATTTTCCCTTCTGCTGCACTATCTAGCATTGTCTGGGGCCACTCTCCGTTTTTCAGTTGTGACCTCAGTATCCTCGGCATGTTTAATTATTTTAATACTGGCTACCTTCTTTCTTGGAAATTGTAATTTTTTACTTTGATGAGCAGGTTCCTTGTCTTTGGACTTGACGTGCTCTTCCTTGTGTTCTGACCGTCCTCTTCTTTCCGATTTCTGTGAGAAAGTCTGAAAAGATCGAGCGGGACGTGTATCAATATCTTGATATCTATCAGGTTTCTTCAAATTATCCCTATTTATAAGGTTGTATCTTTTCTTAGAGGGCTCCCTTTGGGGAGACTTGCCTCCTCGGTCTGGAGATCTTTCTCTCCGTTGAGGAGATCTTCCTCTGGACTGGAATAATTTTTCTCTGGGAGTGGATTGTTTATTACCATCCCAACTCCTTTTTGGAGTATTCATATTATTTTTAATAAAGGTTTTTTCAGGATTTTCAGTTAGTTGGGGGTTTACTGGTTTCCCACCCAAACTATCTCTTCCTAGTTCTTCATAGGATTTTTCTATGATTCTGGCAAGTTCAAAAGGTTGTTCTGCTATATCTGTTTCTTTCATTTTCTGGCGGATGGCCACAGATGCTGCTTCTCCTTTTATGTTGGCTGATAATATAGCCGAGACCTGCTTGAAGTCTTTCATTAATTTCATACCCAGAGTTAAAGCAGGTTCTGGACCGTATTCATTTTGAATCTGTTTTAGTACGTCTGGTATACCGCCATGGACGGAACACCATGTGTTTTTGTGTAGATCGAAGCAAAGACTGTGCCCCAAGTGTCACAGTCCTCCACATGTGGTGTGATCCCCATTGGAAGACAGATAGTCAGAATTCTGTGTATCTCAGTAGGCGTAGTATTTGGAAATACTGCCTCTATTTGAGTGATTTTTTGTGCTAACCAGAATGGAATTTGTTCCCGTTTTGCGGGTATTTTACCAAGACATGATTGTATGTTCTGTGGTGTAATTTTGTTTGTGTTCTCCCTGATGAGGGGTCAGCTGTGGAATGTTAATTGTTGGTTGGACTGTTGAAGTCCGCATGACATATTGGACCAATTGTCTATGTATTTTAATTAGTAATTTTAGCTGAACTAAAAGTTCCCGGTCTGACATTTTAACAATGTCGGGATGTGGTGTGTAGCTGGCTAGAACCGGCCACGTGGCTCCTGGTCTACCTAGTGGACCGTGCCTGGTGATGTGATTTTGATGTTTTAGGGCGACTTTAAACCAGAGCAGGTGCTCTTGGTAATTTAGTGGGATTTCAACATCCTCGAAAGGAGTGTATTCATCCGGAGGTTCATCTATTTTGTAATAGTAGAATTCTTTTGTTACAGCGTTTGCTGCTGGAAAGTGTATCCATGAATAGAATACCTCTGTCTGCCGATATTCATGGGCCTCTACCACGAATATGACTGTACCACCTCGTGATGTCAGTCCGTTTTCTATAAGTTTAAGAGTTATAGTTCTTCGGACGTTGACCGGAATGAGTATAGCATTCGGGTCATTTTCTTGGAGACTTGTGTCCTCCGCTAGGAGTTGAGCTGCTATTCTAGCTCTCTCCGCTTCATCGTCACTTTCCACCATTTTACTGAAAGAAAGGTTTTTGTTGCAGATTAAGTTTCAAGGAAACAAAGATTAGGTGCACAATATTTTGGAACACTGTATCCTTCAACGTTGACTAAACCAAAAACTAATACATAGGATTCTCATCCTACTAAGTTCCGGTGGATATTAACCTTTTACCCACTCCAGACGTCTTTTGGAGTTTTTACGGAAAAAGGGTTCTGTGTGAAAAAGCACGACTGAGTTACTCTAATGTCTTGCGTTAGATTATCGCCTTACCAAACGTTGGGCGCCATGTAGTGTAGTTCCTATATTCCCAATAGGCTCTGCGCATTGGAATAATATAAACAGCAGTGTAGACGTAGGACTGAGGTCGACTAGGTCTCTACTGACTATATTAGACTTAATTAGTTTTGCCAGCAAGCTCAGAGGTCACTAGAAACTTTCTCAAATGTTCAGGAAAGAGTTAACTCTCCTGATTTAGACAAGAAGGGATTAGCTTCTGACAACCGCATAAACATGACAACTTTGCTCCCTCAGAATAAAGAGTGTATCTCTAGAGTCGTGTGAAAACAATAGACGGTTATTTCACTCAGTCAATCGTGCATACTTAGTTTCACCGGAGTGCAGAGAAATAGAGGGACGGGCGTTTTCAATAAAAGGTGTTATTTATTGAGCAGTCTTCTTTCTCATGCAAGAGAAATGAATTGCCACAATTGCAATACTTATCATAAAGTAAAGTGCGTACAGTAAAAGGAGTATTATGAAATAATACTGTAAAAGCATTGATATGGTTTCTTAGCCATATGATACTTTAAAATGGATAAAATATATATGCTTCTAATCTACGCCTACCCCGGTGTACCTGACCTAAGCCTAATACGTGGGAAGGAGTAAGTAAGTAGCAGTTTGAAGTTAAGTTGGTTTCTGCCAAGGAATCTGAATCAAGAATTCTCTCAAGGGTTTAGTCAGCTCCGTACCTGGGTAATAGAATGTAGGAGGTCTTGTATCTCTCTCTCAGGACTCGATATCCCAGCAACCCGCAAGAGCATCTGGAAACACCGGAGCTGGATCTTCTCGGCAGGAGAAAAGACAGCGTCTCTCTCAGTGCGTCAAAAGGTAGGGGCGGCTTCCGTGGGCTCTCGCATCAGCTGGGCTCTCGGGCAAGTAGATAGCCGCTCTGCTCTAAACCACCGTGTGTTTGCTTAAGGCAACGTTGGTATATTTATACCTGAAAGGTGCCGGGTTTGACGTAAGGTTGGACATAAGACGTCAATAAAAGATGTCACTAAGAACTGGCGGTTCTTTCAGTGCTCGCAGGAGTTCTATGACAAATCAAAACAGAAGCATGGGGAATTCCCAGGTTGCTGGAGGTTTGGTTTGTTTAAAGAACGCGTTGTACTTTCTAGGAGTCCAGGGAAGTAGCTGCATGGGCTATGTCTAAATATGGATATGATTCTTATGCCTTTATAAGGATATTATTTATTATAACCACATGAGGGCATAAATCGGGAATATCGAATTAGGGTCCTAGATAGAAACACAACAAAGCAACAACCACAATCCTTGTTCGGGTGAACCAAAACAGTCATTTATTAACCTACCCTTTGGTAGCTTGGCACAAAACACTCACACTTAACTTAGATGCAGCGTGTGAAGTGTTTATGCAGCACACAAACAGTAATGAGATGAAACCTAACATGAGAAAAATTCTGCACCAATTTTGAAAAATAATGCAAAGTTTACTAAATAATTTGACACCAAAACAACAAAAATTTAGTCAGTAGCATAGGGACAATTACTTTTTAGGTTCAAATCCTTTTATTGAGTTTGACATTGAAAAGAACAATACAAAAAAACTACGACCAACATCCACTGGCGGTTGGGGACCAAGTGAAAAGGTAGAAAACTGAAGAGAATAGACAAAGGGATGGGGATAGTAGAGTGGGGGAAATTAATTACCTATTCAGCTAAAATGATGGCCTTCAACATAGAAACAAGGTATATCGCTTGTCTAGAAACTGAAGGTGAGTGCCATATCAGTCAATACTGTTTTTGTGGATATAAGGTGGAGGATGCATAAGTAGACTGGGCATGTCAATTTTAAGAATTCTTGGGACAGGAATTTCAGTCAGGGTCCCCACATATTGTTGAATTGAGGCAGCTTCTGCTCTACTGAGGATGTTAGCTTCTCCATGGCAAGGAGATCCCAGATTTTGTAGATTCAGTCTGAGTGAGTGGGTATTATAGCTGGACCCAAAGAGCTAGCAATACTTGCCTGGCAGGGCATAGAGCCAGAGTGATGGCTCGTCCACGCGTGGATTTCAAGGGTAAGTCAGGGCATTCAGGAGACCCGGGAGAATGTAGCTCGGCAATCTGGGGAGTTCGATGTTATACATTTGGTCAATGGAGGCAAAGACTTTAGACCAGTACTGCTAAAGCTTTGTACACTGCCAAAGAAAGTGGGTTAAAGTTCCCACTTGGTCGCAGCCCCTCCAGCAACATGCATATCCATCTCTCTTCCATTGAGCTGTTTGCGCAGGGATATAGTACCTACAGTGGGATTTTGTGAGGAAAGTTCCTTTGCCTGAGGTGCTATGTACTGAAGAATGGGAATGGGCCCACTTTTGAATGGCTGACCATTCTTTGGAAGTGAAGAGGCGTTCGCACTTTTCTCCTAGCGCAACAGTGCGGAGGTTTGACGGGGTTCTGTAGAGTGTTTAGAAATGTATATATATGTTGGAGAGGAGAAGTCATCAGTATTTTTAGTGTGAAGCCATTTCTCAAATGGTAAGAGAGGATGGCTAGCATGAGTCAGATGCTGGGCTAAGAGACCCAGTTTTGGATGGCTAAATACCGACATTGAGTGGCGGATGGGATATGATAATGTCACTAGATCTGTGAGAAGTCCAACTGCGCCCATCTCTTTCACACTTCTCCATCCATCATTCTACTAAGCCCTGGGTCCTATAATATAATACACATATCTCTGTGGTCATAGAGCACAACATGTCAACAATGCATCACAGAATCAACATAAAGTACACATGCATCTAACAACACACCACAAGTGGCGTAGCGTGCTATCCACAAGGGTAAGCGCTCCAGCGTCCCACGTAGGAATAGTAAGTGCTATATAAATGTTCCAATACAATACATAACAATTACTGGTGATATATTGGAAAGCTTTTACATGTCTTATAACATCTTAGAGAAAAGAGAGATTTTCTCACCTGAGCGAGAAACCGGTGGAGGGGCCTGTTCTGATCCTGAGTAAAACAAGAATAGTGCAAATTATTACAAGACGCACAAGTGCACAAGAGTGCAAACTGTGGAACATTTCAGGATTTCTATGTCAGAGAGTTAAATATGAAGCACTAAACTAGAACACAGGATGCTCCACCTCACTGCAGTGCAGTAATGTGTAGTATCCAATGGAAAATAGAGAAATACCATGTGATGTAAGGTACTGCACTTGAAATCAGAGTACTGCTGTGGCATCCTAGATCCTGCATGGAAGAAAAAGTTACTTACCTTCTGGAACAATCTTTCTAGTAGATACTTTGTATACCTGCAGATTCCTCACTTTTTATATATTGCAGGTGTCAGACTGAATTCTGAAATGTTTCAAAAGCTCTCCACTTTGATAGGAGAATGTAAGTAACTGAGTTATTGCTTGAGGGGGGTTGTAAACCCAAATCAAGCAACAACCACTATCCTTGTTCGGGTGAACCAAAACAGTCACTTAATTAACCTACCCTTTGGTAGCTTGGTACAAAACACTCAGAGGTAGATTTACAAGCCCCTTGTGCCACTTCTGCGTCACTTTTAACATGGGAAAAGTGACACAAAAGTGGTGCAAGGGGCTTGTAAGTCTGCCCCTCATACTTTACTTAGATGCAGCATGTGAAGTGATTAATGCAGCACACAAACAGTAATGAAATGAAACACAACACAAGAAAAATCCCGCACCAATTTAGAAAAATAATAAAATGTTTAATAAATAATTTGACACCAAAACAACAAAAATCCAGTCAGTACAATGCGGGCAATTACATTTTAGGTATAAATCGTTTTATTGAGTTTGACATTGAAAAAAACAAAACAAAAAAAAATAACTATGACCAACATCCACTGGCGGGTGAGGTACAACAAGTTAAAAGGGAGAAAACTGAAGAGAATAGACAAAGAGATGGGGACAGTAGAGTGGGGGAAATTAATTACCTATCTAGCTGAAATGATGGCCTTCAACATAGAAACAAGGTATATCGCTTGTCTAGAAACTGAAAGTGTGTGCCATATCAGTCAATACTGTTTTTTGTGGCTATAAGGTGGAGGATGCGTAAGTAGGCTGGGCATGTCAACTCTAAGAATTCTTGGGACAGAAATTTCAGACAGGGTCCCCACATCTTGTTGAATTGAGGCAGCTTCTGCTCTACTGAGGATGTTAGCTTCTCCATGGCAAGGAGATCCATGATTTTGTAGATTCAGTCTAAGTGAGTGGGTATTGTAGCTGTACCCCAAAGCGTTAGCAATACTTGCTTGGCAGGGCATAGAGCCAGAGTGATGGCTCGTCCACGCGTGGATTTCAAGGGTAAGTCAGGGCATTCAGGAGATCCAGGAGAATGTAGCTCGGGAATCTGGGGAGTTCGATGTTATACATTTGGTCAATGGAGGCAAAGACGTCAGACCAGAACTGCTAAAGCTTTGTACACTGCCAAAGAAGGTGGGTTAAAGTTCCCACTTGGTTGCAGCCCCTCCAGCAATATGCATATCCATCTCTCTTCCATTGAGCTGTTTGCGCAGGGATATAGTACCTAAAGTGGGATTTTTTTAATAAAGTTCCTTTGCCTGAGGTGCTATGTACTGAGGAATGGGAATGGGCTCACCTTTGAATGGCTGACCATTCTTTGGAAGTGAAGAGGAGTTCGCACTTTTCTCCTAGGGCAACAGTGCGGAGGATTTGACGGGGTTCTGTAGAGTGTTGAGAAATATATATATATGTCGGAGAGGAGACTTTATCAGTATTTCTAGAGTGAATCCATTTCTCAAATGGTAAGAGAGGATGGCTAGCATGAGGCAGATGCAGGGCTAATTGACCCAGTGCTGGATGGCTAAGTACTGACACTGAGTGGCGGATGGGATATGATATTGTCACTGGATCTGTGCAAAGTCCAACTGCGCCCATCTCTTTCATCCTTCTCCATCCATCATTCTACTAAGCACTGGTTCGTATAATATGGTAAACCTACCTATGTGGTCATAGCGCACAACATGTCAACACTTGCCTCACTGGATCAACATAAATTACACACACGTCCAACAACACACCCCACGTGGCGTAGCGTGCTATCCATAAGGGCAAGCGCTCCAGCGTCCCACGTAGGGATAGTAAGTTCTATATAAATGTT
The DNA here is from genome assembly GCF_964261635.1 of Lissotriton helveticus. NCBI lineage: Eukaryota > Metazoa > Chordata > Amphibia > Caudata > Salamandridae > Lissotriton > Lissotriton helveticus. The sequence goes on along the minus strand of NC_136068.1, from coordinate 509,597,223 downwards.
CCAATACAATACATAACAATTACTGGTGATGTACTGGAAAGCTTTTACATGTCTTATAACATCTTACAGAAAAGAGAGATTTTCTCACCTGAGCGAGAAGCCGGGGGAGGGGCCTGTTCTGATCCTGAGTAAAACAAGAATAATGCAAATTATTACAAGACGCACAAGTGCACAAGAGTGCAAACTGTGGAACCTTTAAGGATTTCTATGTCAGAGAGTTAAATATGAAGCACTAAACTAGAACACAGAATGCTCCACCTCACTGCAGTGCAGGAATTTTATTTTAAAGGTTTTATATAGCGCTGGCTAGACCCGGAGGTATCAGAGCGCTTTACATGAGCATCAGATCATAGTTACAGGTTACATCGTTACACAGTTATTAGAGCATGGCAACATAGTTACTTGTAAGGTCAAGATAAACAATAAGCACAAATACGAAAGGGGAAAAGCAAGCAAGGGGAAAGGTTCAGGGGAGGGGGCAGGAGCTGGGGAAGTAGACAGGTAATGAAGGCGGGAAAGAGGAGGGGAGGGTGAAGGACATCGCTTGGAAAGAGGAGGGGAAGGGTGACGTGGACACAAACCAGTAGACCAGTCAAAGCGACTGTAGGAGAGTAGGGTCTGCTATCCTATGGTCACACCATTTTTTTGCTTTTTGCTTCACTGGTTTTCAACTTAATGTGGCTGTGGGCCTGCTAATCAGACCCACATCCCTGCTGTTCTCTCTCTAAATTCACAACATGTACTTTAGGTACATCAACAATTGGGATTGGGTCACCTTCTGAGCCCCTGTACAGTGTACTATAGGTACCCAGGGCATAGGTGCATCCAAGGCCTACCATGGGCTGCAGCATATCTTTTGCCACCCCTGGCTGGCCATCCAAATTTACACAACTGGCTGATCACTCAGCTGGGGCAAGGTCGTGTAATCACCCCTTGCTTAGATATAGAATTCCTATGTCTAAACCTATATCTGGACACATATGCACCTATAAGTCACTCCTATGGCAGGCCTTAACAATCCTGAAGGCAGAGTGCTTGGTTTTATGTGAGATGGTGCTCTAGCATGAGCTGGGCCTTTCTGCAGCTTTTGGAACCATGTCCTTATAGCTGTTCCAGGATATTGCCATACCATATACTCTTAAGTGCATTATGAACCTCGCGGTTAAATGCTATCTTTGGTTTGGCTTTATCAAAACATGTTGTGTAAGGTGTCATACGCTTTGGAATACTACCCCCTCGCCAATTCTGGCGACGGGGGTAGCATTCCACCCTTCTAGAGGGAGAAGACATGTTACTTACAGTAATCCCGGTTAAAGTTAACCAGAGCCTCAGCATCACAAAATGGATGCTGCTGCCACAGACACAAGTCTGGCCTCCTGCTGCTGACCGAAACTCCGGCAGGGGAGGCCTGGACAATAGGTTTCTTGTCACAGGAAGGTGCTAGCACCACCCCAGACAGGAGATAGTGGATTGGGGCAGGGAGGGCTGAATGAAACTAGACACTGCCTGGGGCACACAAGGTGTCCCATGCCTAGCCCAGTTCAAACCGGTGCTGGGGCTCTCCAGCCTCAGCTCTGGCGCGAAACTGGACAAAGGGAAAGGGGTGTAACCACCCCCTTCCTGGGTCCCACCCATAGGAGGGACCTAGCAGGTAATCCAGCACCCTTGATTTGGAATAAAGGTAGGAGCTGTGTCCCAAGACTTTAGATAATCCTGACTGAAACTCTGATACGAAACTCTGGACCCTTCGACATCCTACTCGACATAGAAGACTGAAGAATCTCCCTTGTGGTCAAGGAGTGACCACCCTGTGCAAGCAGGCACCATCAAGCGCTTAAAGGTTTGCTTTGTTGTTGCTCCCGCCGGAGCTCGAACGACAGAGACCGTCAAGAATCGGACTTTCAGACATCCAACAGCCCGATCCACAGCCACAGCAAAGCTGAGATCCGTGGAGGCGATGTGAGACATGGGACAGGCCATCTTGGAAAGCCAACGAAGTGCTTTCTGTGCAGCTCCTGAGGCACCCTCGAAGCTGTGCATTGGGGATTAAGAAGCCCTAGCCCCGAGCAGCTTTTGCACCGAAGATCACCTCTCCACACTCACCGAGTGCTGCGTGGGGCCCTTTTGCATTTTCCTGCTCGACGCATCTGTCTGGTCAATTGCCCGTTGGCTAGTGGCCTCTGTGACGACGAACCTTCGAATTTTCAACACTGGTCTGGATGCTCCAGACTGGCCCTTGCTCCCCTGAAAAGGAGCACCCCATCAGACCTTGCTGGTCTGATCTAGAAGTCATGTTCGAGTCCTGCTTGGGTTGCATTTGCAAAGGCCTGTTGACTCCGAATAGAGATCCGACACCGCCGACAGCGAGAGCATTCGTGGGACAGTCCGTGTCCAGCACCTGGTCATCGTCGACACCTCCTGGTCCACGTGGCAGCCGAGACAAGCTTCACGACATCACCTGATCGCAACCCGACATCGCCTGGTTCCTTCCTGGTCACTGGCTAGTGACCCAGACTCTGTCCCCTCTGCTTTCAGGTACTCTACATCTTCGATCCACCCTTGGATCCAACCGGACTCTTCTCTCCTGGTCGCCTGCAGCATATTTTCTCCAAGGCTCCATAGAACTCCACGACGAAAGCCGACACACTGTGACACCTATGCACCCGCTTCCTGTGGGTGAGGTAACGCGAGTACTGCGGTGTTCCTGTAGAGATTTACATCCCTAGTGTCCTAGTTTTAAGTGGTTAAGTTCTAGTCCAGTCGGAAGACTTCCAAATCTGCAACTTTCTAACTTTACGCATCCATTGACTTCTATTGGTGCACGCGTGTGCATTTAGACACTGCACCCGCATCCTGTCGGCCTCCCACGTCCTAACTGCTGTTAGTCCAGTGTAGCCCCAGCGATTCCCAAGTCCCTAGGCCTTACCATTGTTCGTGACGTGATTCTTATACCACTATTTTAGTATATGATTTTACGGGCCACCAGGGCCTATCCATATTTGTGCAACTTTTGTATGTTATATTAAGTTCTTTGTTATAAGCTTGTGCTCCTGTGCTCATAAAGAGTTAAGGGGATTTATTTAGAAGTAAATACATATATATTTTGAATATATAACCTGTGTGGTGTCCTTTCATTTGGTATTAAAAGGTTTGCATATGGTAAAACAGCTGGCTTCACATGCCCTCTTGAGTTTAGCCTAAGACTGCTTTTGTCCATGCTACCACTAGTATAGCTGGTCTATAAGGTTGACTTTACAACCATCACCATAAGGGTTGTTTGGACTGGTACAAGGTGGTCACCAGAATAGTGAACATCATATACCAGGCCAACTTCTCACAGCGACGTCCAAAGTCCAGTAAGCTGTGATCCCAGGGGAAGTGGCATCACATCCCTATCTCTGTTGCGGGAGGCTCCCTTTACGCAGAGGACTCTCTCAGAGGGGTCTCTGAGACTCCAAGGCCTACATACTGGATTCTTCCCCAAAAAGGGGAGGGAAGTGCTTTGGCAAGGGGTGCCATACCATACCTCAGCTGTGAGTGGCTCCCTTGGCGCAGTGGATTCTCTCAGCGGGTACGCTGAGACTCCAGAGTATAAATATTGGATCAATAGAGAAATATCTTGTGATGTAAGGTACTGCACTTGAAATCAGAGCACTGCTGTGGCATCTTCGATCCTACATGGAAGAAAAAGTTACTTACCTTCTGGAACAATCTTTCTAGTAGATACTTTGTATACCTGCAGATTCCTCACTTTTTATATATATTGCAGGTGTCAGACTGAATTCTGAAATGTTTCAATAGCTCTCCACTTTGATAGGAGAACATAAGTAACTGAGTTATTGCTTGAGGGGGTTGTAAACCCAAATCAAGCACCAACCACAATCTTTGTTAGGGTGAACCAAAACAGTCACTTAATTAACCTACCCTTTGGTAGCTTGGTACAAAACACTCAGGGGCAGATTTACAAGCCCCTTGCGCCACTTCTGCGTCACTTTTAACATGGGAAAAGTGACGCAAAAGTGGCGCAAGGGGCTTGTAAATCTGCCCCTCATACTTTACTTAGATGCAGCGTGTGAAGTGATTAATGCAGCACACAAACAGTAATGAAACGAAAGACAACACAAGAAAAATCCCGCACCAATTTAGAAAAATAATGAAATGTTTAATAAATAATTTGACACCAAAACAACAAAAATCCAGTCAGTAGAATTCGGGCAATTACATTTTAAGTTTAAATCCTTTTATTGAGTTTGACATTAAAAAAAACAAAAAAAATAAAAAACTATAACCAACATCCACTGGGGGGCGTGGCTTGGGAGCCGATGGTGGAGGAAGCGTGAGCCTGCAGCTCCGTTCTAGCCCACCAATAATCCTGACCAGGGGGCTGCTGTGGCCCCCCAAACTGACCCCTGGCGTAGGGGAGTAGCGACGGTGCCTGCCCTGGTGTGTCGTGGAGGCTGGCGTCCCCCCGGACGGGCTGAGAGCCCTGCTGCGGCCCGAGACGGATCTGAGGGCTAAAATGGCGGCGGGCGGAAGGTGAGCGGAGCGTCGGAGGTCTGTGGTTCCCGTACAGCGCGCCTGCGAGACCGGGTGAAACAGTGGGCTGCCACGGAGGATGGAGAACGATTGCGGAGCGCCCCACTTCCCCTCCCCCCCCCCGGTGGTCTAGAAGATTTCAGCAGCAGCGCGGTGTCGGCCCGCGGCTGCTCCTCATTGTGTGCGGATCCGGGAGGCAGGGCCGGCCAGGGGCTGGCCAGAGGCTTTCTTGCATTGGGCCTGGTGTCGGGCCGAGGTTTTGCCTCCCGCTGGGGGCGGAGACCGGAGTGGCGGCTGGGCCACGGACTGGAGCCGGGTGATCTGGGGTTGCGGGAGCAGCGCGGAGGATAGTGGGCGCCTCCCCGCCCGCTCTCCACTATTGAGACCCTTTCTGCTCCCTCCTTGGTGGCAGGCATCTGGGGGGCAGCGGACGGAGTTGCGGCCGGCCCAAGCACTGAGGGATACGCCCGGGACCAGGTGGAAGCGGCGGCTCCTTTGGGCACGGGCAGCGGAGGACTTGCCCTATGGCCCAGGCGCTGTAGGAGTTGGGGCGCAGTGGACCCCCTGCTATATTGAGCCGCAGGGGCTGCCGGAGGGATATAATTGTTGGGGGTGCCTGGCGCCTGGCCTGCCGTGACGTAGGCGGCACCTCGACAGGAGACCCTGCGCTGAGGACAAGGCCCCCTTCCCCGCCTTGACAGACTTGCATCACGGGGGGTCTGCCACTTGCTCCGCGGTGGGCGACTTCGGCGGGGGGCTTTTGTGCGTGGCTGAGAGGCGCAGAACAGGAGCAGAAGCGGATTGCCCATAACAGGACTGTTGATGATCCTACAGCCGTTGATATATCCGGGTGGCGTTGAACCGCTGTGGTAGCCCCGCCGAGCCAGACCCTGCCCGAGTTTGGGGAATCGCTGCCGCAGGAGCTGAGTGCATAGCGGTGGGGCTTGGCACTCCCTTACACCCTTAGGGGTTTGTGCAACGGACTATCCCAGGGGCCGGAGGAGGGAGAACACATCCTGGACTGGCCCGGGCCGGTGGCCCTCGAACATGGGGAAACCCCGGGGAAAGCAGGGGGGGGACGCGCTTAGACGGCGCGGAACAGGATGCAGAGCGGAGACCGCGGGATCCGGACACCGACCCTCCTGGATTGCTCGCGCAGCACCAGGTGGACCAGATTCTACAGGCTATAACAGACCCATGAATGGCCCTCCAACAAGACATCACGCAGGTGGCGACGGGCCTGGGGCTCCTGAGGGCTGATCATACTAAATTGTCGGACAGGGTGCGACAAACAGAACTCACACTGAATGACGTGGGGCGTTCACAGCATAAGTTGGACGCCCAGATGGTAGATGTCCTGGCCCGATTGCAGACTTTAGAAAAGAGAGCGGATGATGCGGAAGGCCGCAATAGGAGGAATAACGTCCAAGTGGTGGGCTTTCCGGAACTGATTGAGGGGACTGGAGCGCTGGTTCCGGGAGGTGGTCGCGCCGGAAGGCCTGTTGCAGTTCTACACGCTGGAAAGGGCTCATAGGATGCGGCGCACCCGCCGGACCCGGGACGCCCACCCCGACCGGTGGTGGCACATCTTCTACTACAGGGACTGGGATCTGCTCCTTCAGAGGGCCACGACATCTGGCCCCTACTCCGTGGATAATAGCAAAGTCACGCTGTTTCCGGATTACACGCTCGAGGTGCAGCGATCAAGGGCCTCCTTCTTGGCGGTCAAGAGGACACTACGCGACGAAGGCTTGCAATACTCTCTGATGTTTCCGACTCGGCTACGGAGAGCCCTTTATGGCAAAACACACTTTTGCAGTACGCCGGAGGAGGCCTGGTCCTGGCTGGAGGAGTATAAGGCTGGCAGGGGCTAGGCTGAGTTGCCCTCCGGGCGGTCAGTGCTGGAACAACGGCTTCGTAGATCCCGCCGTACCCGGAAATGACGCTCGGGACCTGATGGCCCTTCACTGTCTCAGACGGAGGCGGAGCGACTGGCAGCGCTGCAGGCGGTGGCGGTAATTGCTGGATCGGAGGCGTCTTCCCCGGAGCTGGCTGCGGGATCTGGAGGGGAAGCTGATGAGACCAAAACGGAACTGTCGGAGTCTGGCAGCCAGATCCTCCCTAAGGTGACACCGGGCACGGCAGACGACATGGTGGACGCTCCTTGAAGGTGGAGTGGTCCCAAGACTCTGGACCTGTTGTGGTAGTAGCTTTTGACTCGAACTTCCTAGGATGTTGAGGGGTGGGCGGCTGGGGTGCCCGGGGCTCCGGGGGTAGAAACCTGGTCACCGGTAGAACTGTGAATCATTGATAGGGGAGCGGTGCCGCTCTTGTCACTGGGGGCTTGGCTGCTGATGAGAGGCTGGGGCTGGAGGGCCTGGTTGATGGTTGTTGCTCGTTCGGCTCTAACCCACCCCCGCCGGATGGTCCACAGTTAGTACGCCTTGACATTTTGTGGGGGCGTTTGTTGGGATAAGTTTGGATGGGATTCACTATGTTAGTGCCTGTTCTGGGGAGGGAGGGACGTGTTTGGGGGGATTTGAGGGAGTTGGGGAGGAGGGAGGACTTAGTTTGGGGTTGGCACTCACCGGCGTGTCTTGGCATGACCAGGGGTTTATTGTGCTTTTACATATTGACTATGGGGACGTTACCTGATGTTGCATGTATGACTTGGAATGTGAGGGGCTTGCATACGATGCGGCGGCGGCACAAGGTCCACTCCTACTTGGTACGTAGGGGTGCGCAGATAGTATTCCTGCAAGAGACACACTTGACTAGGGCTGAGGGGATGGCGCTGCAGCGTAGATGGCGTTGGCAACTCTATTATACTACCTATTCAGCCTTTGGAAGGGGAGCGCTGATCTGAATTAGGGCCGGGGTTCCTTTCCGATTGACGGAGCAAATTGTTGATCCTGAGGGCGCTATGTGGTGGTTGCGGGACGCCTTCACGGGCGGGATGTGAGTGACCCTTTGCAGTATCTATGCCCCCAACGTAGAGCAGGCGGCCTTTTTCACTCATATGTCTGAAAACTGGCAGTTTATTTCACCATCCCAGTCATAATGGGGGGAGATTTCAACTCCATAGCAGATGTGGCCAAGGACAGATCCCACCCCCTCCTGCCTGGCGCCCCCATTCACAGACTTTCAAAGGTCAGGACCCAGTGGCAGGATAGTTGGGGACTCATAGATGTATGGCGGACGCAACATCCAGATGAGCGTGAATAATCCTACTTCCCAGCATTGCACGAGTTGCATGTGCGGCTTGACGCGGTGCTGTGTAGCCCCTGCCTGGCTACAATGTTAAAACGAAGTGAATACTTGGGGCGCACTATATCCGATCATAATCCGTTATTGGTAAGTTTCTGCTGGACCCAGGAGCACCCGGCCGTACCGGCCTGGCGATTGCGTCCGGAGATGCTGGAGGACCCGGTCTTCCGTGCTGAGCTGGAAACGGGAATAGAACGTTATTTTGCCGATAATGCGGGTACAGCCACGACACCCGCCCTGGAATGGGATGCCTTTAAAGTAGTGATCTGTGGCTTGTGTGTTACCAAATGGGTGGGTGTACGGAAGTTGCTGTTGCAGGAAATCAGCGCCGCGGAACAGACACTTAGGGAAGCGGAGAGGGCGCATTCGACTGACCCTGAGGCCCGGGATTTGGTGTTGCAATCTAGGGAGGCAGTAGCGGTAGTCGTGGAATGGCTGAGTTGTTTTGACCATAGGGCTTACCTAGCTAGGGCGCATGCCGAGAGGGATAAGGTGGGTACCTTATTGGCTTGGTTGGCTGATCCAATCCCCCGCGGCGCCCCATCTTGGCGCTGAATTTCCCGACGGGTCAAGCGGAATACACTCAGCGCCAGATTAATACCAACTTCCGCAATTTTTACGCGGATCTGTACGATAGCAAGCTGCAAACCGGGGAGGTAGACGTCCGAGCTTTCTTGGGGGACTTGGAGCTCCCTACATTGAAGGCAGAACAAGCTGACTCCCTTGGCCGAGACATCACCCTACCGGAAATTAGAAGCGCTATCAAGCAAATGGCGCAAAGCAAAACCCCGGGAATTGATGGCCTGCCCATAGAGTTCTATGCGACAAATGTGGAGCTTCTTGCCCCTAGATTGTTATCGGTATTTAAAGAGGCGATAGAACTAGGGGTATTGCCGGCTTCGACTAGGGAGGCTATCATCATTCCCCAATTGAAATCAGGAAAGACCTCCACAGACCCTGCTGCATATCGACCCCTGTCTATGCTCACCACGGATTATAAGATTCTGAGTCGCGTGTTGGCTACCCGACTCCTTCCGCACATGGTGCGTCTGGTCCATCCTGATCAGGCAGGCTTTATCCCTACCCGCAATACTGCGAGCAGTATACGCCGACTGATACGAATATTAGGGGAAGACCACGATGGCGACCCGATGGCGGCAATCCTATCTGTGGATTTTGCAAAAGCGTTTGACAGTCTGGAATTGCCCTATTTATTCTTCGTTATGAGAGCTTTCGGGCTTGGGGAAGGTTATGCTCGCTGGACTGAAATATTGTACTCCTCGGCGTGCGCGAGAGTGAAAGTGGGGACGGTTGTTTCCTCCTTCTACCCGGTGGGCCGAGGCACGCATCAGGGGCGCCTGCTTTACCCGCGGTTGTTTGCACTTGCCATAGAGCCACTGGCTGTTAGGGCTAGATCAGGGAAAGCATTCCAAGGCTTACAACTTCGGGGTCAAACGCATTTCATATCGTTATATGCAGATGATCTTCTATTGTTCTTAAAAGATGCAGAGAACGGATTAAAAGGGGCTCGAACACTGCTCCACATGTTTGGGGACATCTCTGGACTCAGAGTCAACTGGGCGAAGACTTGTGTTTTCCTGGTTAATCCAGCGTGTGGCCCGCCTGTGGCGGTGCGGGCTATCATGTGGGAATCTCACTGTCTTCCTTATTTACGGACGCATATTTATCGTACCCAGGAGGATCTACTAGATGGCAATATCAATCGGGCGATGCGAGGCCTTAAAAATAGCATGCAGTTTTGGGGGACACTGCCATTATCAGTAGCAGGTCGGGTGGCCCTGTTAAAAATGGTAGCACTTCCTAGGCTACTTTATTACTTTAGAACGTTGCCAGTGTGGATACCAGCCTCCTTGTTTCGACAGCTCAGGTCCATGGTGGGTAGCTTCATCTGGGGAAGTGGCAGGCGAAGAATGGCACTTGAAACACTAACGCGCTCGAGAGAGGAGGGGGGTCTTGCGGTCCCTGACTTCGAATTATATTATCTGGCCGCACAGTTCCAGGTCCTTACTCAAGCAGTGGCGATGGAATGCAGGGGCCCGGAAAGGGACCATGAACCGGAAGAACAAGTTACTTACCTTCGGTAACACTTTTTCTGGTAGATACAGTATCTGCCTGTGGATTCCTTACCTTGTGACTATCCCCTGCGCAGCAGCCAATCGGAAACTTTTGTAGCTCTCCACGCCGGCGAGGTCGTGGACGACGTCACAGAGGGTACAACTCCGCTCGCGACCCCGCTGACGTCACCGGATCCATATTAGAGCCTCGTCGGCGTGATGAAGTCAGTTCTGCCCTTTTTTCCGTGCCCCCGAGGCACACGGACGGACCGACATAAACAGTAATAGTACACATAGTACACAGTATTCAAATACACACACACAGTGTGAAACCAATGCAATATGCATGAACATATAAATACATCCATTTAAAAATCTTTCAAATATACACATAGCAGGTATAGAAGAGTGGACAACGGGGAGGCGGGTGGGTCAGTGAGGAATCCACAGGCAGATACTGTATCTACCAGAAAAAGCGTTACCGAAGGTAAGTAACTTGTTCTTCTGATAGATACATCTGCCAGTGGATTCCTCACCTTGTGAATAGAGTCCCACAGCAGTCCCCACTCCCGGAGGAGGGTGTCCACTCTGCTATACCAAGTAATCCTGGAGGACAGAGGGCGCAAAGTGGCCGTCCCTCCTCACCTCAGTATCCAAGCATTAATGCTTCGCAAAAGTGTGGAGGGAGGCCCAAGTTGCGGCTCTACAAATATCCTCTACAGGCACTCCTCTAGCCAAGGCAGGTGTTGAAGACTTTGCTCTAGTAGAATGAGCCCTTATACCCTCTGAAGGTTCCTTACCAGCCAGGGCTTAGCAGATCTTTATTCACAGGATAATCCATCTCGATAGCGTGCGCTTGTGCACCGCTTTTCCTTTCTTACAGCCAGCAAATGACTATCTTGGTATGATCACTTTCTTGTGCTAAATACACTTTTGTTAGTTTCTCTACCATGCCACCCTTCTTTTGACTTTGGGGCTCTCAGTCCTTAACTTTTACGGTGACCAATAAGCCTGGGCGGTGAGGGCAACCATATATAAAGGGACATGCCGATATGAAGAATAATATGCAAAAACTAGTAACATGTTTTCATTTTGAAACAGTATTGTCTCTCCTTATGTAAATGGTGAAAGACGTTAATGATGCAACTGAGGACTATAAATGAGATTTTGTGGTGTTTTTTAAACTGGACAGAAAAACTCAACAAATGACGTTTAGTTTTCAAAATTAAAACAGCTAAAAAACTGAGTTAATAAATTTTCTGTCTAATACAATTCAGTAAATTTTAGATATACCCTAGCTTGTTGGCATTGTGAATATAGGATTTGTATTAGACTCGATTTTGTCATGTACTGTTGATGAAGCCTGGCATTCTTTGTTCTAGCCTAGTTGCTTTTTAAAGAGTTATTAACTTAAGTTTTAACTGTATGTCTTGTATATTGTCTTTTTTTGTAAACAGCCCTGAAGAAGTCCCTTGAGGACGAAACGCGTCGGCTGTAGATCCTGTGTATAGCTTTTTTCAACTGAATTGAATAAAAGAACTTTCAAGAATACAAGAAATAGTTGAAGTGATCATTACTGTTTACCCTATTAGAGATAACAGTTTACATAAATATTCAAGTGGTGCACCTTGACTTTTTTCAAATCCTCTCAAAGTTCATGTTTTGAACCTACACTGTAACAGTGGGTGTTGTGGAGTGTGCACACAGACTGCCCTATGTACCAGAGGGTGGGCCCAAAAGAAAAATCTGTTTTGGAGAATTTTTGACTAGGTGCTGTTCTCTTGGGAATCCCCCACTGTTGTCTTTCCCCTTAAACAGATTTCTCTCCACACCAGAAAACAAATTTGGACCACCTATAGGAATAGATTGACTTGGTGGAAAGAAGCCTGGCCGAAAGAATTACATCCACCACATCAGGCGGGAGAGAAAAATAATTCAGGGTGCCCGTTCAATCTCCAAGCATGAAGGTGTAAGGTCTGGAGGTGGGGGTGTAGAACCTGCCCCTCCATCTGAGAGAGGAGATCTGCCCTGAGAGGGAGATGGAGCGGCGGGCATGAGGAGAGGTGGAGAAGATCTGTGTACCACACCCTTCTTGGCCAATCCGGGGCAATCAAAATAACTTGGGCCCGGTCTTGGCGAATCTTCCTCAGAACCCGAGGAATCAAGGGTATGGGAGGAAACGCGTAAAGGAGCCGTGAGTCCCAACTCAACTGAAACGTGTCCCCCAAAGCTCCCTGCAACGGATACTGGAGACTGCAGAATGACGGGCAGTGAGCGTTCTCGTGAGTGGCGAAGAGGTCCACCTGAGGAGACCCCCACGTCCGGAAGACGAGACGGACCACCTCTGGGTGAAGCCTCCACTCGTGGTCGGCTGAGAACCGCCGACTGAGAATGTCTGCACGAACGTTCAGAACTCCAGCCAGATGATTTGCCATCAGACAAATCTGATGGTCCTGAACCCAGGACCAGAGACGCAGAGCTTCTCTGCAGAGAAGATGCGACCCTGCTTGTTGACATACCACATCGCGGTCATGCTGTCCGTCAGGACCTGAACCGACTGACCGCGAAGGGAAGGGAGGAAGGCCTTGAGTGCTATAAGAATCGCCCTCAATTCTAGAAGGTTGATGTGAAGCAACCTTTCCTCTGGAGACCAAAGACCCTTGATCTCCAGATCCCCCAGATGAGCACCCCACCGTAGAGTGGAGGCATTTGTTATCACTGTGGCAACCGATGGAGGCAGATGAAAGGGCTTTCCTTGAGTCAGATTGCCCTCCACGCTCCACCAAGACAGATCCGCTGCAGTTTCTCTGGAGATCCTCAGAGCCTCCCTGAGATCTCCGTTGTGCTGATACCACTGCCTGCGGAGGCACCACTGGAGCGCCCTCATGTGCCAGCGTGAATGGTTGACCAGCAGAATGCTGGAAGCAAACAGACCAAGCAGGCGAAGGACCTTCAGGACTGGAACGATCGCTCCATTGTAAAACAAAGGAATCATTTCCTGAGTGTCGAGAATACTATGAGGTGGAGGGAATGCTCGACAAACAGTAGTGTCCAGTACTGCCCCTATAAACAGGTTGTGCTGTGAGGGCACCACGTGAGACTTGGGTACATTTATCGAAAAACCCAACCTGTACAACAACTGAGTTGTCTCTTGCAGGTGATGGAGCACCTTCTCTGTAGACTCTGCTTTGATCAGCCAGTCGTCCAGATAGGGGAATACAGGAATCCCCGCCCTCCTGAGATGGGCTGCCACCACTGCCATCACCTTGGTAAAAACTCGAGGTGCAGTAGTAATTCCAAATGGAAGGACCGCAAACTGATAATGTTGCGACCCCACCGTGAAACGGAGATACTTCCTGTGCGACTCCAGGATCAGGATATGAAAATACGCGTCCTGCAAGTGGAGCGACACCATCCGTTCTTCTTCCAGCAGCGCCTGAAGAACCTGCGCAAGGGTAAGCATCTTGAATTTTTCTTGTTTCAGATAAAGATTCAAGATCCTGAGATCCAGGATTGGGCAAAGCCTGCCATCCTTCTTGGGAATCAGGAAATACCGGGAGTAGCATCCCTGACCCCTTTCCTGCTCTGGAACCACCTCTATCGCACCTTTCTTTAACAAGGTCAAAATCACCTCCTGAAGGAGACGGAGATGTTCCTCTGAGCAAGCCCCTTGACAAGGAGGGTAAGTTGAAGGGAAGAGCATACCCATTTGCCACAAGATTGAGAACCCATTGGTCTGTAGTGACCGATTCCCAATCCCGAGAAAATGGGTAAGCCGACCCCCCCACAGGACCAACATGACTGGGAATGGGGATCTAGGGCTGCTTTGCTGCGGCAATAGGAGGAGAGGTAGAGGAAGAGGAGGAGGAGGGTTGACGACCTCGTGGACGACCTCTGTTTCTTCTTCTATAAGATTTATACAGCGTATTTTGTTGCTGCTGCTGTTGCTGCTGACGAGGCTGCCCTTGCGAACGAAAGGATGACTTCCCGAATCCTCTGTATCTTCGAAAGGATCCTCTGGATTGGGTCTGCAAGCCAAGTAATCTTGCCGTGGCCTTACTATCTTTGAATCTTTCAAGTGCGGCATCAGCCTTCTTGCCAAACAGACCCGTACCATCAAATGGTAAGTCCAACAAAGTAGCCTGCACATCCTGAGAAAAGTCTGAAGACTTCAACCAAGCTCCCCTTCTCGTAGCCACTGCAGAGCCGATAATTCTAGCCACCGAGTCAGCTGTATCCAGGCCACTTTGAATGACCTGGCGCGCAGAAGCTTGGGTATCATCCAAAACCTCCTGAAAGTTCTTCCTGTCATCATCAGACAGTTTTGGCAGCAACTGTTTAGAGGAATCCATCAAGGCATGGATATACCTTCCCATCAAGCAAGTTGCATTTGATGACTTCAGTGCCATGCTCGCTGATGAGAACACTTTCTTAGCGGACTGGTCAATCTTTTTTGACTCCTTGTCAGCTGGAACCTGTGGGAAAGCTCCTGAAAACTTCTTTGTGCAAGCCGCCTGAACCACAAGGCTCTCAGGTGAAGAGTGAGCTGACAAAAAATCTGGATCCTCCGGTGCCACTCTATATCTCCGTGCCTCAGTCCTAGAGACTGCAGGTGCAGACAAAGGTTTTTTCCAAACCTCCAACACCGGCTCCAGAATTGCCTCATTAAATGGTAACAAAGATTCAGTTACAGAGGATGGAGAATGTAGCACTTCAGTCAATAGATTGGACTTAAATTCAGTGGTAGGAAGATTAATGTCCAATAACTCTGCAGCTTTTCTCACAACTGTGTGATATGCGACTACCTCCTTAGAAGGAGCATTTGAACTAGGAGAAAAATCCCACTCAGGGGGAGACATCAAGACCATGTGCATCTTTTAATTCCGCAAAATAGTCCTCAGAATCAGGAAGTTAACCTTCCTCCATGTCCTTCTGATAGCGTGCCTCTTCCACAACTCTTTGGGCCTCCCTCCTGGAGCGGATCCTCGGGACTGGAGTCGATGGATCCACAACCGACTCCATCGGATTCGGAACCGGCGTCGAACGCGGATCCGACGGCGTCGCTAGCGCCGAACGAGGACAAAGAGGCGGCGCAGGAGATTCTCGATATGGCGCCGGAGATTCTCGATACGGCATTGGAGATTCTCGGTACGGTGCCGGAGCCTTTGGCGCTGGAAAATTCCAGGACGGCGTCGCTGGAAGAAAGGGCATAAATGGAGCCTGGGCATATGCCTGAGGGACACCCAAATTAAAGGCAAAAGGACCCATGGGGCCCGCAGGCGCACCAGAGGGGTACATAGCCCTTGCAAAGACACCATACATTGCGTTTTGATAGTGTGATGGGTCTTGGCCTGGAGCCGGGAAAGGGGGATAATTTCCCGGCGCCAGCTCCGAAGCCGGTGTACCTGGAGTCGGGCCCGTCGGCGCCGACAAAGGAACCTCTTCAGGCTGCTCCTGATCTGCTTGCTCTGGCTCGGCTTCGCCCGGATCCGAAGAATGGACCGAATCCGATGGAGCCGGCGTCGGTGATCGAGAGACTTCGACTTCAGGAGACACTTCCTTCTCTGGCGAGACCGGTTTTGAATGAGAAGGATCGACCTCACTACTGCGACGTCGAGGAGAAGGCGACTTCGGCGCCGGTTCCTTATCAGAGTGACGCCTTGAAGAGTGCTTCTTTCTCTTATGTCTCTTCGACTTCGAATGTCCCGACGCCGACTTCGAGCCCGACCTGGACTCGGAACGAGATCTCGACCTCGACCTCGACCTCGACCTCGATCTTCTTTTACTCGCCTTGTTACTCTTCTTCATTTTAGCAATAAATAACTTCGCTTCCCTTTCCTTTAATGCCTTAGACCATCTTCCTGCAACACGCACATCCATCGACGTCGTGATCGGAAGACAAGCACCATATGCAGTCCTCGTGCGGATCAGTGATGGACATCTGCTTCCCACACTCCTTGCAGGGCTTGAAACCAGATTTTCTCCCAGACATCTTGGAAAGGAAACGAGAAGAACAGACAAGAACAACTATAATAACAATGTTACTACGGAGAGTCCCAAAAAAACATTGGCGTCGACGGCGCGGAAAAAAGGGAACTGACGTCATCACACCGACGAGGCCCTATTATGGATCCGGTGACGTCAGCGGGGTCGCGAGCGGAGTTGTACCCTCTGTGACGTCGTCCATGACCTCACCGCCGTGGAGAGCTACAAAAGTTTCCGATTGGCTGCTGCGCAGGGGATATTCACAAGGTGAGGAATCCACTGGCAGATGTATCTATCAGAAATACGTCGGCATGTGCTATCTCCAGCAGAAATTTTACGTAAACTTGCTGTCCACGGAGGAACACGCATTGCAGCTCTGCTGGAAGCGTTATTTCGGTAGGATCAAAGTGCGGAACCCCTAATCCCCGGAAATACCACTGGGTCTGTGTACCGCCCTGCCACATGGGGGGGACTGGCTGGCCCTTGCGGAGTGGGAGTCCATCGGACTACAGGTAGTGGACGACCTGTATGAGGCAGGCACGTTGCAGCCCTATAGCGAGTTACAGGAGAGATTAGGGCTTCCACGCAGTCACTACTTACTCCATTCAGCTCTGACAGCTGCGGTGTGAAAGTACTGGGGTGAGGGCCTTTCGGAACCACCAGTAAGCACGACGTGTCAATATGCGGCGATGGCAGCGGGTACTTACAAAGCCGTCACCTGTTTATATAAGCGCATGCTAGGGGAGGGGTCACAGCCTCTACAAAGGCTGCGAGACCACTGGACGACAGACTTGGGTAGAGACATACCGGACCCGGCTTGGTCACAGATCCTTAAGAGGGCATGGAAAAGTACCAGAAATGCCAGATTTAAATTAGGCCATTACTTTATACTGCATAGGGTCTATCTCACCCCGGCAAGAATCAACCAATACTTTCACGTAGACACAGCACAGTGCCCTCGTTGTAGGCTTGCGGGCGCGGACCTGCTGCATATGTTGTGGGACTGCCCGCCCCTGGGCTCCTACTGGGAGGATGTTGTTGAACTACTGAGCAGGATGACGGAACGGCAGATAGCACTGGATAAGGGTACTTGCCTATTGCACTGGTTCCCCCATACAGCTAAGACCAAAATAACGAGTAAATTCTAAGATCTGGGGCTGGTGTTGGCCAAAAGGGAAATCACAATCAATTGGAAAGCTGATGGGGGTCCTAGCTATGCTAGGTGGAAAGCCGCAATGCTTACATGGGCGGGGAGTGAGAGTGTGATTCGCCTACAACAGGCCCAGAGGTCCCATAATGAGAAGGCGTTGGAGGCCGCCCGGGCGTGGGAAGCCCTAGTCATGGAATTGAAAGCTACTCAGGCGGACTCGGGGTCCGACCTGAGTGTGCACACAGGGAGTGAGACATCGCAGGCACCTGCGACACTATAAGGAATGAAGGGTGTGAGTGTGCCCCCTTCCCTGATTAGTCATGATCTCCAATAATTTTTGGAAATATGATTCCCTACACAGTCATGTACCTAGAATTGGTATATGGAATAACTCAAGCTATAATAGGCACGCCGGTGAGAGGGGGCGGGGGAGGAAGGGGTATGGGGGGAGAGTAGTTGCATTGATAATGTATAATTCCTTAGCAAGTATACCTTTAAGTGACGACAGGTTGCACTATTTCTAATGAGGAAAGGTTGGGATTGCCCGATTGTTATTGGATAATTGTTTCTATTTAACCTGACCTCATATATGGATTGTATTATTGAATACAATGTGGTCTTATTGCTATCTTAATTGAGACAGTAGTGCTTGTTTGATAATACTCAACTACTGAATGTGTTGATGATGGTTGAAAACTAATAAACAGATGGGGGCGGAGCTTGCCAGCGCCGATGTAGGAAGAGTGGTAGCCGAGCTCCGCACTAATGCCATCAAAATCCTGTTAAATATCCTTGATCAACGGAGACTACATACTCCTGAAGTGAGGGCATACTTTCCGGAAGCAGCGAGGACCGTGTGGGAAGCCGCCCGCTGTAATTTGATGAGCTACAGAGGAGTCGGACCGCACGAGTGCTTGCTGGCGGACTAGGCCCTGAACCACGGCCTCGCCTGGATGGCTGGACGGCGTATGTAACACTGCGTGCAGCTGGTGAGGGAGTTGCAGCTCCGAGAACACCGGAACGTCTCCGGAGCCCGTACTTGGCCGTCGAGGAGGAAAGGGCGCACAGGGATCGGAGGTGAGAACGCCCAGGGAAACGCTTGGTGGAGGCGAGCAACGTCTAACGGCCCTGAAGTGCAGAGGAGGGGGCAGCGGGACTCGGAGCCAAGTTTTGATATCCCGGAGCCGGCTGGCATCGGACTCACAGTAAGGGGTCGGAATCCGATCGTTACCCCAAACACAAATTGAACTGTACCAAAGCCGGCCTGTGCAACCAAAAGAGGCAACCACCGAGGCTTTTGATACACAATTGGGGGCCGATTTGCTGGGACTATACCCCCCTCCCCCCCGCACAGTCTGCACTGCACGGCAGAACTAGCCTGGACGCATAGCTCCTAAGGGGAATGAGGCCGATGAGAGACTGAGGGCGTGGGGGCTAGCCGGGGGACATTGCAGTCATAGAACATCCT
This sequence comes from Lissotriton helveticus, assembly GCF_964261635.1. Lineage (NCBI taxonomy): Eukaryota > Metazoa > Chordata > Amphibia > Caudata > Salamandridae > Lissotriton > Lissotriton helveticus. Next base: position 509,578,742 of record NC_136068.1, on the reverse strand, counting down.
GCGATACTTCAGCCACGGAACTAACGCAAGCGGTGGAACAGGGGAACCCCCCCCCTCTCGGGCACCGCGCGATCGTGTGGGCGGTGGGCGCGAACTGCAAAACCGCGGCAAACACCAGAGTACATGCGCCGTCTCGGCGGCCTTTACCAGCCAGCCCAGAATAACACCGGCGTGTCTATAGAGAGGGGACTGGCAGGAAGGACTTCCCGCGTTTGGAGAAGTGGTCAAGTGGACTGCACTGAAGGACACTCTGGAGGGCAAAGCGGGCCAGGTTGCCCATTAGACCGTATCTGCACTATTGCCTGACGCCTCCAGACGAGCGGGAGGAGACATTGCTGGAGGATTTCGGTGGCCACTGCTACCGGCGACAACTATAGGGAAGGCCTGGCTACTTGCGGAATGGGGAGTGCTGCTCTGGAGCTGCAGATACAGGCCTAAACCAGCGGAGACAATTGGCTGTAATATTAATCTCTGACGGAGCTACAACGGAACCCTGCTAAGGTGTCCTTGGAAGCACTCGAGCGGCGGCGGATCGAGAGGGGAGCCGTTTTAAGGCCTATACACGCTCGGGGTACGGTAAAGCACTCTTTGGACTACACCGGCCCACACTGTGACCTAGGGTGGTGAGCGCTGTATCCACTGGTGATCGTCCCGGAAGGTGCTGTGGAGTGGGAACCACACTGTGACGCAGGGCCCGTCTGCGTGGAATCGGTTACTGGAGTATCGCTGTAGAAACCATCACTGTCCACGTGTTGGGGGGCGAGTCGCCACGGAACTGGACTGATCATTATGGGCAAAGGTGACAAAACTCAGTCCAAGTTAACATTCGACCAACGAAGAACTAAGGCTCCGGAATCACAAGCGCCTGAGGTATCACCGAGGGACAGAGGCCCCGAGGGCTCAATGTATGCGGATATAAAGGATATGCTGGTGTCGATGGAGAAAGGACTGCAAGACAGCATGACGTCTATTGGTTCGAAGATTGACGCCCTTACGTACCGCATGGATCGCATGGCAGAGCGGGTGGACAAACATGCGGAGCGACTCGACATGTCTGAGAGAAGGCTCACAGAAGTGGAGGAAGCGCAGACTGAATGGGACAAAGACCGCAAACAATTCACTAGACTACTCCAAGTCATACAGGATAAATCAGAGGACTTGGAGGCCCGCTCGAGGCGCTCGAACATACGCATCACGGGAATTGCGGAGACGACGCAAACTGGGAAGATGGAACTCTTTGTAGAAAAACTCTTGATTGCTCTCCTGGGAGATGATGTCTTCTCACCGATGTTTATTGTGGAGAGAGCTCATCGCACATTGGGGCCTCGTCCACGCACAGGGGCGCCCCCGAGACCGATAATAGCGAAAATGCTGAACTACAGGGACCGAGATACGGCGTTGCGGATTGCAAGGGACAAGGGGAAGCTACAGTTTGAAGGTATGGATGTCTCCTTGTACCCGGATTTCACTGCGAAAGTTCAGGAGGAGCGGCGGCACTTCGTCCCATATAAGAAGCAACTCCGGGAACTTGGACTAGACTATGCTATGTTGTATCCGGCGAAACTACGGATAAATAGACAAGGTCACTCACACTTTTTCACGGACCCTAGAGAACTGCAAAAATCCTTGAAAGTGTGGTCCAAGGAGCAGCGGAATAGCCAGAGAAGTCCCAATGGGGGGCAAGAGGAGAACAGTGACCTAGATGAGCTGGAATAATTGGGCTGGTGACACCCAGGTCTGCTCACTACTGGACTTGTGGGAGACCGGAAAGAGTTATAACAATGGGAACTCGCTGTGCAAAGAACCCTGTGAGCTGTGAAGTGCTGCACCAGGGGCACAAAGGGGCCTGCGACTGGACTACGGTGCCATGGTTGGGTGAGATCTTTACACTGTATATGCGCCAGAAGGCGGTCTGGTGACATTCATAGACTATTTGCAGACGTGGTTTCTAACATACATCACAATGTATATGGTTATTGAACATTGATACTGCTAGATGTGCCACAAGGGGGGGGGGACGGGAGATGCAAAAAATTAGCCTCACGTTGATAGACACTTAGGGGGCATTGGCGCTGGGACGAATGCGAGGTACACAGTACTGTCGTACTGCTGTGTGGTTTTTTTTCTGGCAACCTCTGCCCTAGCGCTTTTGGCTCTTCTGGTCCTTAGGGTGGCCAGATTTGGGGTTGTTCTGAAAGGTTCCGATGGAGGGAGGAGGGGGGGAGGGTTTTGGCGCTGCCAGGCCAGGTTGGGGGTGGTCTGCTGTGGGAGGGAAGGAGGGGGGTGGTGGGGGGTGTTTTGTTCCGGGGAAGGGGAAGCAGTTTGTTATGCCAGACGATGTGCTTCTTAGTTCCAATTGTCGAAGAGTAGTCCTGCTAGCTGATGTCCATTGGAGTGCGGCCCTAAGGAGCCGGAGAATCCTGAAAAATGACAATTGTACCTCACTTTGGAGATGACTGATTGTAGTGGAATGACTGAAGAGGGTGCCACTGAGTCTCTGAGGGCGTTGACGTGGAATGTGAGAGGTCTCAACGATTACCGCAAACTCATGAAGGTACTAACTTATTTACACAGACACCACATTGACGTAGCACTGATTCAAGAAACACACCTCCCAACCACGAGCAAGATGCTATCGGCTAGGGGGCTGGTGGGTAACAGTGTGGCTGCAGAGTTTACCACACATTCCAGGGGAGTGCTTGTCTGGGTAAATCCTAGATCCAAATTGCAGTTGACCATGATTAAGGCTGACTCAGAAGGCCGTTACTTGATAGCCAGGTGTGTGGGTAAGGGACACGACCTTATAATGGTTAATGTTTATGGCCCCAACTACGACTCCCCAGAGTTTTATGATGACCTAGCCAAGCATTGCCGACCTTATGTCAGCTCCAGAATGATTTGGGGGGGATTTTAATTTGGTGTTTGACCCGGAGTTAGACAGGTCCACGGGGCCACCCAGACGACCAGCGGCTGCGGCTTTGCATATGAAAGCGGAGCTTGTTAAACTAGACATGGTTGATGTCTGGAGACATAGAAACACGACGAAGGGCGGATATACGCACTACTCTGCCTACCACGATACACATACACGAATTGACTACTGGTTGGCATCCCAGGCTAGTGTCAAACACATTAAGGAGTGTACGATACTACCACGTACCCTATCAGACCACTCCCCTCTGCTCCTAGTCTTGGAAACACAGATAAAGAGAATCCCCCCATTTACGTGGCGCTTTCCCCCATACTCCTTGCTGGATGAAGTATTTAGAGGTGAACTGGCGGAGAACATAGATAGTTTTTTTTAAACCAATGTGGGGTCAGTCGATAGTTTTCAGACAGTGTGGGATGCATTTAAAGTATATCTCCGCGGTATAGCAATGTCCAAATACTCTAGCGTTCTCAAGGCGATAAGGCAAAGACTGAAACATCTGGAAGCACAACTGTCGACCCTGGAAAGGCAACAGCAGGGTAATTCCGCGGCTGACACTGCAGAGCAAATTAAGACGCTAATTTCTGAATATAATGAGGAGGCGGACAGGGAAGTACAGCACATGGGCAAATACGCCACTGCACGCACATATGGCGAGGGGGAACGACCCGGCTCTCTGCTGGCTAGAATAATGCGGAACGAAAGAAGACCTCAGGTGATAGATGAGTTGATATCGTCCACGGGGGAGGCACTCACAGGGGAAATGGAAATACTTGAGGAGTTCCGAGACTACTATACGGGACTTTACAGGTCCAGATCCTCTCGAGTGGAAGAGGAAATAGATGACTATCTTAGCTACATTAAAATGCCTCTGCTGACTGACTCCCAAAGAGAATTCTTGATGATGCCCATACAAAAAGATGAGATTATGGAGGCGCTGGAAGGGATGCGTTCTGGTAGTGCGCCGGGAGCGGATGGTCTGACGGTGGGTTTTTATAAGGCTTTTAAAGATAAACTAGTTCCACATCTATCTACTCTATTTGACGACATCTGTGTAGAGGGTAGAATGCCTAGATCTATGAGGGAGGCACTTCTTGTCACAATTCTGAAACCTGGGAAGCCTTTGAATGCCTGTGGCTCTTATAGACCGCTATCCCTGATAAATGTGGATGCTAAACTGTATGCAAAAGTATTGGCCACGAGCCTGGCGTTGCTCGTTCCAGGAATGGTTGCTCCGGAGCAAGCAGGATTTATACCTGCCAGAAACCTCACCTATAATATCCGTACAGTGCTAGGGACCATGCAACACGTACGACATGAGAACAAAGCGTTAGCGATTTTTCTCGACATGGAGAAGGCTTTCGACTCTGTAGAGTGGCCCTTCATGCTGAGAGTACTTTGTAAATTGGGACTGGGGGAACCCTTTTTGCAGATGATAGGCGCATTATACTACAAACCCACAGCAAGACTGCGAATGGGTGATCGTGTCACAGAAGCTTTTGAGATAAGTAGAGATACTAGGCAGGGCTGTCCCCTTTCGCCCTTACTGTATGCGCTAGTGGCGGAACCGCTGGCATGCGCGATTAGGGAATACCATAGGTTCGAGGAAATAAACTTTCCAACATATCAAATTGGTATCTCTACATACGCAGATGACACGTTGTTATATATCCGTGACCCAGAAACGAACCTCTCCTCAGTGCTGAGAGAAGTAGTAAGATTTGGGGCTCTTTCAGGGCTAAAGGTGAACTGGAACAAATCAGTTGCGTTTCCATTAACACCGGTGACATCACAATTTGATATGGAATACCCGTTACAGTGGACGACGGAACCGGTCAGGTATTTAGGGATTCAGCTCCATACGGACCCCGACGTTTTGGTACGGGAAAATTATGGGGTTTCATTTATGAAGTTGGTCGAGGATGTGGATGCATGGTGCAAGCTACCCCTGTCCTTAATGGGAAGAATTGCCATCATGAAGATGGTGGTATTACCTAGATTCCTGTTCCTGTTTAATACTATCCCAGTAGTCCTGTCCAAGGCCTTTTTCAAAAGCCTGACGCAGGTTCTAGTTAAACTTGCCTGGGGCGGTAAACAGCCCAGAGTCCAGTGGAAAGTTTTAATACTTCCCTACGAGATGGGAGGGCTGGGTGCACCGGTCATGGAAAAATATTACAGAGTTGCCCAGGCAGTGCACCTACATACGTGGATACACAGGATTTCTGATATACCCTATGTGATCCTAGAGTGTTTGTTTGCAGACCCAACCCCCTTACCAGCCACTGTGTTTTACCCGGCTGATCGCTCGCAGTGTTGGTAAGCTGGACTCGATTAGGACCATGAATCACGCATGGCATGCGCTACTACAGGACAAGGACTGTGAGCTGCTATACTCCCCACATATGCCGATAGAGTGGGCGGTGTGGCTTGCCCCACTGAAAGAGAAGGGAGTCACGGGTGCACTGCATAAACTAGGCATCGCAAAGATGGAGGACCTATTTACAGACGGGGTAGTAAAAACCTGGGAACAGGTCCTTTCCCCGGGCGTTGAATCTACTCTACTATTACGCTTTCAGTTTCACAGGGTGCGCAGTGCGCTGTTGGAGCTATTGGGTGCAGATCTAACAGAACCGCCGGAAATCCTGGAACTCACTTACGTGATTAAAACGGCAGCCCCTCGCAAGCTGGTCACGAACTTAATTAAGATAGGAATGCAACAAAAGGAACAACAATACTCGAAGGCTAGGATGGCGTGGCAGCGCGATTTAGATGACACAATGTGGAAATACTGTTGTACAAACACGAGGAAGCTGTCTCTTAATGGTAGGCATAGGCTGATCCATTTCAAATACTTGCAGCGTGTCTATTACACGCCAGAGTGACTGTATAGATATGGGCTTCGGCGATCGGCTGAATGCGAGCGTTTCCATGCGCAGGAAGCAGATTTCATGCATATGGCGTGGAGCTGTCCTGGTGTTAACAACTTTTGGAAAGAAGTGTTCTTGGAAATGAGCGTGATCTTAGAGATTGAGATGCCGGCTAACCCTGCATTGGAACTGCTGGGTTACTCCAAGCCACTTCCGGTGCACTGAGACAGATATGGGCTTCTTAATAGACAGGTGGGTGGTCGCTGTATGTTGGATGAGGGGACCTTTGCCATCTAAGAGGAGATGGGCAAGAGATATGCTGTATTGCTGCACACAATCGGAAACTTACAGTGAACTGCTTCCACCTAAGAGGCGCCCTAAGAATTTTTGGAGTCTGTATCTGACATATTTACACACTGGGGATAGTGAGGAGGTACTACGGGGTGAGGCGACTGTTGGACAGGGAGCGCACACTGGGGAATGGGAGGGGACAATGCAGAGCGAGGCAATAATGGACAGGGACTGATGGAATAGGAGATTGGGAAGGCTTAAAGGGGCGGTTATCTGAACCTAAGAGATATAGTGTATAGGTTGGAACATGGCAGGAAGGGACCGCTGTATGTAGGGAGGGCGGTGGTGGGGACCCTGGATTTAACCTAGTGTATATACGGAGACGTGGAGCTGAAGGGAGAGCTGCATTGTACTGACTTGCTCGTTTTAGACGGACAGAACATAGAGTGGGTACGGGTTGCCTCCTATGGATGAGATGGGTAGGGCGGTACGTTCATCTGCTTCCACGATGATGGGATAAGGAGGCTAATATCTGGCGAGTTAAGGGGGGGGAGGGCTGTTGGGGTTAGAATTTGTATTCTTGTGTACAAGACCTTGGCTTAGGCCTGCATCGTAGTGGGGTAGGCGCAGCATATGTTGACTGGACGTTCAACACTTATACGCTAGGGCAGTGAGGCGGGCTCAGAACGACGGAGCGGTAGATAAACTGGAGATACTTACCTTACATGTTATTTGACTGCCGCCGGACCTCCGGGGTGTCGGCTTATGGGCTGTGTATGATGTGATCAGATGATGATGCCTTGCTACCTATGATTTGCTGCCGGCCTCCGGGTTGTAGGCGACATGCCGTGTGATATGCTCAGTACGTGAATAAAGGTTTTTGAAACTTAAAAAAAAAAACTAATAAACAGATTTAAAAAAAAAAAGACCAACATCCACTGGCGAGAGAGGTACAACAAGTTAAAAGGGAGAAAACTGAAGAGAATAGACAAAGAGATGGGGACAGTAGAGTGGGGGAAATGAATTACCTATCTAGCTGAAATGATGGCCTTCAACATAGAAACAAGGTATATCGCTTGTCTAGAAACTGAAAGTGAGTGCCATATCAGTCAATACTGTTTTTTGTGGATATAAGGTGGAGGATGCGTAAGTAGGCTGGGCATGTCAACTCGAAGAATTCTTGGGACAGGAATTTCAGACAGGGTCCCCACATCTTGTTGAATTGAGGCAGCTTCTGCTCTAGTGAGGATGTTAGCTTCTCCATGGCAAGGAGATCCGTGATTTTGTAGATTCAGTCTAAGTGAGTGGGTATTGTAGCTGTACCCCAAAGCGTTAGCAATACTTGCTTGGCAGGGCATAGAGCCAGAGTGATGCCTCGTCCACGCGTGGATTTCAAGGGTAAGTCAGTGCATTCAGGAGATCCAGGAGAATGTAGCTCGGGAATGTGGGGAGTTCGATGTTATACATTTGGTCAATGGAGGCAAAGACTTCAGACCAGAACTGCTAAAGCTTTGTACACTGCCAAAGAAGGTGGGTTAAAGTTCCTACTTGGTCGCAGCCCCTCCGGCAATATGCATATCCATCTCTCTTCCATTGAGCTGTTTGCACAGGGATATAGTACCTATAGTGGGATTTTTTGAGGAAAGTTACTTTGCCTGAGGTGCTATGTACTGAGGAATGGGAATAGGCTCACCTTTGAATGGCTGATCATTCTTTGGAAGTGAAGAGGCGTTCGCACTTTTCTCCTAGCGCAACAGTGCGGAGGATTTGACGGGGTTCTGTAGAGTGTTGAGAAAAATATATATATGTCGGAGAGGAGACGTCATCAGTATTTCTAGTGTGAAGCCATTTCTCAAATGGTAAGAGAGGATGTCTAGCATGAGGCAGATGCAGGGCTAACTGACCCAGCGCTGGATGGCTAAGTACTGACACTGAGTGGCGGATGGGATATGATAATGTCACTGGATCTGTACAAAGTCCAACTGCACCCATCTCTTTCACCCTTCTCCATCCATCATTCTACTAAGCCCTGGTTCGTATAATATGATAAACCTACCTCCGTGGTCATAGCGCACAACATGTCAATACTTGCCTCACTGGATCAACATAAAGTACACGCACGTCTATCAACCCACCACACGTGTCGTAGCATGCTATCCACAAGGGCAAGCACTCCAGCGTCCCATTTAGGGATAGTAAGTTCTATATAAATGTTCCAATACAATATATAACAATTACTGGTGATGTACTGGAAAGCTTTTACATGTCATAGTTACAGGTTACATCGTTACAAAATTTACACAGTTATTAGAGTATGGCAACATAGTTACTTGTAAGGTCAAGATAAACAATAAGCACAAATACGAAAGGGAAAAGCAAGCAAGGGGAAAGATTCAGGGGAGGGGGGCAGGGGCTGGGGAAGTAGACAGGTAATGAAGGTGGGAAAGATGAGGGGAGAGTGAAGGACATCGCATGGAAAGAGGAGGGGAAGGGTGACGGGGACACAAACCAGTAGACCAGTCAAAGCGACATCCAAAGTCCAGTAAGCTGTGATCTCGGGGAAGTGGTATCACTTCCCTATCTCTGTTGCGGGAGGCTCCCTTTACGCAGAGGACTCTCTCAGAGGGGTCTCTGAGACTCCAAGGCCTACATACTGGATCCTTCCCCAAAAAGGGGAGAGGAAGTACTTTGGCAAGGGGTGCCATACCATACCTCAGCTGTGAGTGGCTCCCTTGGCGCAGTGGACTCTCTCAGCGGGTACGCTGAGACATCAGAGTATACATATTGGATCAATAGAGAAATACCTTGTGATGTAAGGTACTGCACTTGAAATCAGAGCACGGCTGTGGCATCTTCTATCCTGCATGGAAGAAAAAGTTACTTACCTTCTGGAACAATCTTTCTAGTAGATACTTTGTATACCTGCAGATTCCTTACTTTTTATATATTGCAGGTGTTAGACTGAATTCAGAAACGTTTCAATAGCTCTCCACTTTGATAGGAGAATGTAAGTAACTGAGTTATTGCTTGAGGGGGGTTGTAAACCCAAATCAAGCAACAACCACAATCCTTGTTCGGGTGAACCAAAACAGTCACTTAATTAACCTATCCTTTGGTAGCTTGGTACAAAACACTCAGGGGCAGATTTACAAGCCACTTGCGCCACTTCTGCGTCACTTTTAACATGGGAAAAGTGACGCAAAAGTGACGCAAGGGGCTTGTAAATCTGCCCCTATACTTTACTTAGATACAGCGTGTGAAGTGATTAATGCAGCACACAAACAGTAATGAAATGAAACACAACACAAGAAAAATCCCGCACCAATTTAGAAAAATAATGAAATGTTTAATAAATAATTTGACACCAAAACAACAAAAATCCAGTCAGTATAATGCGGGCAATTATATTGTAGGTATAAATCCATTTATTGAGTTTGACATTGAAAAGAACAAAACAAAAAAAATAACTATGACCAACATCCACTGGCGGGTGAGGTACAACAAGTTAAAAGGGAGAATTACCTATCTAGCTGAAATGATGGCCTTCAACATAGAAACAAGGTATATTGCTTGTCTAGAAACTGAAAGTGAGTGCCATATCAGTCAATACTGTTTTTTGTGGATATACGGTGGAGGATGCGTAAGTAGGCTGGGCATTTCAACTCTAAGAATTCTTGGGACAGGAATTTCAAACAGGGTCCCCACATCTTGTTGAATTGAGGCAGCTTCTGCTCTACTGAGGATGTTAGCTTCTCCATGGCAAGGAGATCCCAGATTTTGTAGATTCAGTCTAAGTGAGTGGGCATTGTAGCTGTACCCCAAAGCGTTAGCAATACTTGCTTGGCAGGGCATAGAGCCAGGGTGATGGCTCGTCCACGCGTGGATTTCAAGGGTAAGTCAGGGCATTCAGGAGATCCAGGAGAATGTAGCTCGGGAATTTAGGGAGTTCGATGTTATACATTTGGGCAATGGAGGCAAAGACTTCAGACCAGAACTGCTAAAGCTTTGTACACTTCCAAAGAAGGTGGGTTAAAGTTCCCACTTGGTCGCAGCCCCTCCAGCAACTTGCATATCCATCTCTCTTCCATTGAGCAGTTTGCGCAGGGATATAGTACTTATAGTTGGATTTTTTTAGGAATGTTCCTTTGCCTGAGGTGCTATGTACTGAAGAATGAGAATGGGCTCACCTATGAATGGCTGACCGTTCTTTGGAAGTGAAGAGGCATTCACACTTTTTTCCTAGCGCAACAGTGCGGAGGATTTGACGGGGTTCTGTAGAGTGTTGAGAAATATATATATGTCGGAGAGGCGACGTCATCAGTATTTCTAATGTGAAGCCATTTCTCAAATGGTAAGAGAGGATGGCTAGCATGAGGCAGATGCAGGGCTAATTGACCCAGTGCTGGATGGCTAAGCACTGACACTGAGTGGCGGATAGGATATGATAATGTCACTGGATCTGTGAAAAGTCCAACTGCGCCCATCTCTTTTACCCTTCTCCATCCATCATTCTACTAAGCCCTGGGTCTTTAATATAATAAACCTACCTCCGTGGTCATAGCGCACAACATGTCAACACTTGCCTCACAGGATCAACATAAAGTACAAACACGTCTAACAACACACCCCACATTGCGTAGCGTGCTATCCATAAGGGCAAGCGCTCCAGCGTCCCACGTAGGGATAGTAAGTGCTATGTAAATGCCGTGTGGCGGCTTTCCGCGGTCCCGGGCGCCGCAGGATACATGCAGACATCGGGATACTCACTTCCGGCCGGAAGTGGTGTCCCGATCTAGTCCTCCACCACTGACATTGGGATACTCACTTCCGGCAGGAAGTGGTGTCCCGGTCCAGTCCTCCACCGCAATGAGCACTTCCGGGCCAACACGTTTAAAGTGCGTGAAGCCGCCGGATCGGTGCTTCTAATCCTACCCTACAGACGCGCTGGAGCCCAGCAGACGCCGAGGGTTTCTTCAGGTCACGGTAACGCTGCTAGTCCTCACGCGTTACGTGACTGCTTGCCGTCTGTCTCTTTAGATGTCAGCCGCGCAGGAGCGCTGCTGATTACACTTTCAGGAAGCAGCTGCAAAACCACGCTGCTACTTTCCAGCTTTAGTTCGTTTTGATGGCAGTGGCGCAGGAGCGTTACTGCCTGTTTGTAGTACTAAGTGCAGGTGCACTTTAACCCCTGGTTCCTCTGTTGTTTTGCCTAAGGCGCAGGAGCGCTTAACATACTTTACTTTGGACATACCTTTGCTTTGGAGGTGGCGCAGGAGCGCTACTGTCTGGCTCCTACACGCAGAAGGCGTAGGAGCTTTGTACATTCGGGCCGCGCTATAGCGCTTACCCTGGAGTTCTTGCCTACTTTGCAGCGCAGAAGTGCTTTTCTTTGAGTTCTTTTGGTTCCTTGGTGGTCCTGGCGCAGAAGTGCCTCATTCTTCGTTTCCCTTTCCACGGACGTAAGGCTCCTGACGACACTGCACTGACCTCTTCATTAAGACAACCCGAACAATTTCAAGTGGTGAGTGTCAGAAACAGGGGCTCCTGTCTGCATGTGTCTTGTGGGGTGTTTTCCAGCACGCGCGTAGTACTTAGCCCTAATCTGGTGTTTCTTGTTCCCTCAGCTGTGCCAAGACCCTTCACAACGATGACATGGGAGAACCGGAGGTAACCCTGCAGGACATAGCAGCCTTGCTGGCTGCCATGCAGGCAGAGAACCTCAGCTTACGCCAAGATATGACGGCCCTACAGGGCCAAGTGGCGGCGGGCTTCACCAACCCATGGGGAACCACTCCTAGTCCCAGAACCCGAACAGAGGGGTTGCTTAGACCACCTACATTCTCCTTTGGAGGGTCCTCCTCTGCCACCGGTCAGGATACGGCTATCCAGGTCATCACGCCCCACCCGGTGCAACTGGTCCCACCCGAACGCTTCTATGGCGACAGCACCAAGTATGGTGTCTTTATCCACCAATGCCATTTGCATTTCATGGCCAGAACAGCTGCCTTCCCTGACGATGCATCAAAAGTGGCTTTCATACTGTCCTACATGGGCGGGGACGCAGCGCAGTGGTCCATCTCGCTGGTTGAAAACAACGACCCCATGCTAAACCACTTGCCAACTTTCAAAGAGACCATGCGACGGATGTTCGCTCGCCATACGTTTGTACAAGCCGCCGACAACCAATTGCTTGGGTTAAAGCAAGGAAACAGTGACCTGCTTCCCTATATCACGACCTTTAGTCGCCTGGTTATCGAGGCACAATGGCCTGAGGAGAAAAAGGTGTCGGTGTTTTACCGAGGATTGCAGGACGACCTGAAGGACCTTATCGCCCAACACCCGACCCACCAGACATGATAGGACCGTTCATCGACATGGTGGTCAAGATGAACTTCCGGTTGCAAGAGAGGAAAACCGAAAAAGGGAAACACAGCGACAACCGTTTCCTCCCAATCACGGAAAAGGCCTCCGACAAAGGCAAGGAGGATGCCCCCTCGCCTAGCGACTCCCATGAACCGATGCAGATAGGCGGCGTCAGAGGGGCCCTAACCAGCCAAGAGAGAGAAAGAAGGTGGAACCAGAACCAATGCCTCTATTGCGGTAAAAGCGGTCACTTCGTCAGGGAGTGCCCGGTGAAACCCAGCCGCACACGGAACAAACGGCCTTACGCCTTGCCCATCGACAAAGGAAACAAGGCGGGAAACAAGACAACCCAGTAGACATGGGGGTCCGTCCTCTGGGTTTTTCTTCCTGCACTACCGCGATCCCTGCAGTCTTCGATGGCAACCATCACATAGGCATGGAAGTGACCTTGCGGAACCAAAAAGGCTCCTCTTGGAATATCGTCGCGATGCATGATTCCGGAGCCACCGGCAACTTCATCGACACCGTCTATTCACAAACCCTGGGAATGAGCATGGTGCCTAAAAAACAACCAGAAACCGTAAAAGCCGTCGATGGTACAGATCTGACCTCCGGTCTCATCAGGCATCAGACCGAAGCCTTGACTATGTGCTTCACGAACAAGCATGCTGAAGCCATCAGCTTTGACGTCATAGACGCACCTCAGTTCAAGGTCATCCTGGGACTGCCATGGCTGGTACACCACAATCCCCGAATCGACTGGGTAACTCGGGTGATCAATTTGGATTCTGAACTCTGCTTTAGCACCTGCTACGAAGAGGACAACATGCATGGTATCCGTTCCATACAAGCACGGTCGTTACCAGGACCAGGCATGGGGATGGTGTCTCAGGCCGAAGTACCGGAGGACTATCAGGATCTGGCAGAGGTGTTCGATAAAAAGGGAGCCAACACCTAACCACCGCATCGTTCCTTCGATTGTCGGATAGATCTGATACCCGGCTCTACATTGCCCTGTAGCCGGATCTATTCCCTTACCGAAAAGGAGAACGCCCATCTACGTTCCTATCTGGATGAGTACTTGGAAAACGGGTTTATCCGCCATTCCAGGTCCCCGGTGTCATCTCCCCTTTTCTTCGTTTCGAAGAAGGAAGGGGACCTGAGGACCTGCATCGACTTTAGGGCGATGAACACCATTACGGTAAAAAAACGATACCCGCTTCCGCTCATCTCCAACCTCCTGGACCAAGTCAAGAACGCCTCAATATATACAAAACTGGATCTGCGGGGTGCCTACCATCTGGTCAGGGTCCGGAAGGGTGACGAATGGAAGACTGCCTTCCGGACCAAATTCGGCCTCTTCGAGTACCAGGTCATGCCTTTCGGACTCTGCAACGCCCCCGCCGCGTTCCAGTACTTCATCGATGAGGTATTGAGGGAGTTCCTCGACGTCTTCTGTATCGTGTACATAGAGGATATCTTGATCTTCTCCCAGACCATCACCGAGCACGTACATTCGGTCCTACGACAACTAGGGAAACACAGACTATACGTGAAACTGGAGAAAAGCGTATTCCACGTTACCTCCGTGGAATTCCTGGGTCATGTCATCACCCCCGCCGGTATTCAGATGGATAACAAGAACGTAGAGGCCATTCTTCTTTGGCCCACGCCGGACTCCGTGAAAGGGGTGCAACGGTTCTTGGGGTTTGCCAACTACTACCGCCGTTTTATCACTGGATTCTCCGGGATGGTGGCGCCTATCTCGCACTTATTGCGCAAAGGACAGCGTTTTTGTTGGGACCAGAAAGCAGACGACGCGTTCCAGGAACTGAAGAGGCGGTTCACTACAACACCGGTGCTGATACATTCAGACGCCGAACAGCCTTTCGTGGTAGAGGCAGACTCCTCGAAAGACGCCTTGGGAGGCGTGTTGTCACAAAGGGATGCCAACACCGGACAGCTACATCCGGTGGCCTTTTACTCCAAGAAACTACAGCCGGCAGAAAAGAACTACACGGTGTCAGACAGGGAGCTCCTGGCCATCAAGACGGCAGTCGAGGAATGGCGTCATTACCTGAAGGACGCTAAACATACGGTCACCATCTACACGGACCACAGGAACCTGCAGTTCTTACGCTCAGCACGCGCCCTGACCGCCCGACAGTTACGATGGTCCCTGTTCTTTAATGAATACAACTTTACCATCACTTACCGACCCGGAAAGGACAACGCCAAGGCAGATGCTCTCTCAAGATTGGACGAGTCCGAGGACGCCACCGAAGACACGGAACCAATTCCCGTTATCTCGGAGGACCACTTCCAGGGAGTAGTGGCCTCCACGGACTTCATGACCCAGTTACGGAAGGACACGGACGGAATAGATCCAGCAGCTCTAGTGCAGGGACACAAAGGCGTGGTTCGAGAAAACGGATTCCTGGTCAAAGGGAACAAGTTGTACCTACCGAGGGAACCCTGTCAACAACGAGCGATCCGGATGTGTCATGACCATGTCATCGCTGGCCACAAAACGCTTGATCTGATCCAACGACAGTTCTGGTGGCCAACAATAGAAACCGACACAAGAAACCATGTCTCCCGTTGTACCATATGCCTGCTAGGCAAGAACAGATCTGAACCCCCAGTGGGCCTTCTCCGTCCCATTCCGGTGCCACCCTATCCTTGGCACACCATTTCTATGGATTTCGTGGTGGAGCTACCGCTGACCAAAACCGGCCATACCACAGTATTGACCGTGGTGGACCACCTCACCAAGATGGCTCATTTCGTACCACTGCCCAAGATCCCCACGGCGGCGGAACTGGCATTGGTGTTCGTGAACAACGTTGTTCGCCTCCATGGTGTTCCTGAGGTGGTGATAACGGATCGGGGGTCGCAGTTCGTCTCCCGTTTTTGGAAGGCAGTGTGCAAACTCGTGGAGATGGAAGTACGTCTCTCTTCTGCTTACCATCCCCAGACAGACGGGCATGCGGAAAGAACCAACCACACCATGGAACAATACCTGCGCTGTTTGTTGCTCACGGTCGAGAGGGAGTGGTCCGATGTGCTCTGGATGGCAGAGTACGCCTACAACAACAGCAAACACTCTGCCATAGGGATGTCCCCCTTTTTCTGTCTACAAGGGAAACACCTCCGCACCTCGGCATGGGACGTTCCAGCGGAGAGTCCATTACCCACAGTTCGGGCTTATCACAAGACACTGTGTCAGCTCTGGCAACAGGCCAGGTTCGAGCTAGCCAAAGCCAAGGACACCTACAAAACACACGCTGACGCTCACAGGCAGCTGGAGCCCGAGTATCGCACCGGCGACAAGGTGTGGCTCTCCATTCGTCATCTCAACGTGCATGGTCCCAAGAAGTTGCTGCCTTGGTTCGTGGGTCCTTTCGACATTGAGAAGGTGATCAACCCAGTGGCCATGAGACTGTCGCTCCCGGCTCACATGAAGATGCACCCAGTCTTCCATGTCTCTCTTTTGCGTGCGGTCCATCCTGACTGCACCGTCTCCTCTCCTCCTTCTCCGGTGGTAGTGGAGGACCATGTGGAATACGAGGTCAGGGCCATTCTGGGTTCCCATCGTACCAGGGGGCGGTTGTTCTACCTCATTGACCGGAAGGGTTACGGTCCTGAGGAACGGTCCTGGGAACCCCGATCCCATGTTCGTCATGCCCCTGTCCGGGTCCGAGCTTTCCATCTAAGCCACCCTCTGAGCCCGCGCCCTGCTTCCTTTCTCTGACTCCCCGGGGGGGGTACTGTCGCGTGGGGGCTTTCCGCGGTCCCGGGCGCCGCAGGATACACGCAGACATCGGGATACTCACTTCCGGCCGGAAGTGGTGTCCCGGTCTAGTCCTCCACCACTGACATTGGGATACTCACTTCCGGCCGGAAGTGGTGTCCCGGTCCAGTCCTCCACCGCAATGAGCACTTCCGGGCCAACACGTTTAAAGTGCATGAAGCCGCCGGATCGGTGCTTCTAATCCTACCCGACAGACGCGCTGGAGCCCAGCAGACACCGAGGGTTTCTTCAGGTCACGGTAACGCTGCTAGTCCTCACGCGTTACGTGACTGCTTGCCGTCTGTCTCTTTAGATTTCAGCCGCGCAGGAGCGCTGCTGATTACACTTTCACGAAGCAGCTGCAAAAGCACGCTGCTACTTTCCAGCTTTAGTTCGTTTTGATGGCAGTGGCGCAGGAGCGTTACTGCCTGTTTGTAGTACTAAGTGCAGGTGCACTTTAACCCCTGGTTCCTCTGTTGTTTTGCCTGAGGCGCAGGAGCGCTTAACATACTTTACTTTGGACATACCTTTGCTTTGGCGATGGCGCAGGAGCGCTACTGTCTGGCTCCTACACGCAGAAGGCGTAGGAGCTTTGTACATTCAGGCCGCGCAATAGCGCTTACCCTGGAGTTCTTGTTCTTGCCTACTTTGCAGCGCAGAAGCGCTTTTCTTTGAGTTCTTTTGGTTCCTTGGTGGTCCTGGCGCAGAAGTGCCTCATTCTTCGTTTCCCTTTCCACGGACGTAAGGCTCCTGACGACACTGCACTGACCTCTTCATTAAGACAACCCGAACAATTTCAAGTGGTGAGTGTCAGAAACAGGGGCTCCTGTCTGCATGTGTCTTGTGGGGTGTTTTCCAGCACGCGCGTAGTACCTAGCCCTAATCTGGTGTTTCTTGTTCCCTCAGCTGTGCCAAGACCCTTCCCAACGTCCCTACCACCAAAGCCACTTCCTTGGTTCCTTTTGGCCCCCATCCCTGGATCCATCTCATCCTTGTCGGGCGTTATTCCCTGCGGGGGTTTGTTGGGATCAGGGGCGGTGGTTTCTGTCGTCTCTGCGGGATTGCCTCACAAGCCCAGGTGAGTCTTGTGGGGTACTTGACAGTAAATGATCCAATACAGTACATAACAATTACTGGTGATATACTGGAAAGCTTTTACATGTCTTATAACATCTTAGAGAAAAGAGAGATTTTCTCACCTGAGCGAGGAGCTGAGGGAGGGGCCTGTTCTGATCCTGAGTAAAACAAGAATAGTGCAAATTATTACAAGACGCACAAGTGCACAAGAGTGCAAACTGTGGAACCTTTCAGGATTTATATGTCAGAGTGTTAAATATGAAGCACTAAACTAGAACACAGAATGCTCCACTTCACAGCAGTGCAGGAATGTGGAGTATCCACTGGAAAATAGGGAAATACCTTGTGATGTAAGATATTGCACTTGAAATCAGAGTACTGCTGTGGCATCTTCGATCCTGCATGGAAGAAAAAGTTACTTACCTTCTGGAACAATCTCTAGTAGATACTTTGTATACCTGCAGATTCCTCACTTTTTATATATCGCAGGTGTCAGACTGAATTCAGAAACGTTTCAATAGCTCTCCACTTTGATAAGAGAATGTAAGAAACTGAGATCTTGCTTGAGGGGGGTTGTAAACCCAAATCAAGTAACAACCAAAATCCTTGTTCGGGTGAACCAAAACAGTCACTTAATTAACCTACCCTTTGTTAGCTTGGCATAAAACACTCAAACTTAACTCAGATGCAGCATTTGAAATATTTATGCAGCACACAAACAGTAATAAAATGGAACACAACACAAGAAAAATTCCGCACCAATTTAGAGAAATAATGAAAAGTTTACTAAATAATTTGACAAAAATCCAGTCAGTAAAATTGGGGCAATTAGTTTTTAGGTTCAAATCCTTTTATTGAGTTTGACATTGAAAAGAACAATACAAAAAAAACTACGACCAACATCCACTGGCGGGTGGGGACCAAGTGAAAAAGGAGAAAACTGAAGAGAATAAACAAAGAGATGGGGACAGTAGAGTGGGGGAAATGAATTACCTATTTAGCTGAAATGATGGCCTTCAACATAGAAACAAGGTATATCGCTTGTCTCGAAACTGAAGGTGAGTGCCATATCAGTCAATACTGTATTTTGTGTATATAAGTTGGAGGATGCATAAGTAACCTGGGCATGTCAATTCTAAGAATTCTTGGGACAGGCATTTCAGACAGGGTCCCAACATCTTGTTGAATTGAGGCAGCTTCTGCTCAACTGAGGATGTTTGCTTCTCCATGGCAAGGAGATCCGAGATTTTGTGGATTCAGTCTAAGTTAGTGGGTATTGTAGCGGTACCCCAAGGTGCTAGCAATACTTGCTTGGCAGGACGTAGAGCCAGAGTGATGGCTCGTCCACGCGTGGATTTCAAGGGTAAGTCAGGGCATTCAGGAGACCCAGGAGAATGTAGCTCGGCAATCTGGGGAGTACAATTTTATACATTTGGTCAATGGAGGCATAGACTTCAGACCAGTACTGTTAAAGCTTTGTACACTGACAAAGAAGGTGGGTTAAAGTTCCCACTTGGTCGCAGCCCCTCCAGCAACATGCATATCCATCTCTCTTCCTTTGAGCTATTTGCGCAGGGGTATAGTACCTATAGTGGGATTTTTTGAGGAATTTTCCTTTGCCTGAGGTGCTATGTACTGAAGAATGGGAATGGGCTCACTTTTGAATGGCTGACCATTCTTTGGATGTGAAGAGGCGTTCGCACTTATTTCCCAGCGCAACAGTGCTGAGGATTTGACAGCGTTCTGTAGAGTGTTGAGAAATATATATATGTCGGAGAGGAGATGTCATCAGTATTTCTAGGTGAAGCCATTTCTCAAATGGTAAGAGAGGATGGCTAGCATGAGGCAGATGCAGGGCTAAGTGACCCAGTGTTGGAGGGCTAAGTACTGACACTGAGTGGCGGATGGGATATGATAATGTCACTGGATCTGTGCAAAGTCCATTGGTCACCTCGTGAAAGAAGTCACCTATTCTTTTGCAATTGGCTTGTTGCCACTCTGTGCAGCTGGAGTACTAGTACACTCGGGGAAATGATTGGTTGTAGTGGGGAGATGGGAATGGATAAGTGGTTTGGGTTCTGCACCCTGTCCCTGGTCCCTATAGCAGAAATAAGAACGGGCAAGATATATACCCCTGGTGGTCTGTGGTGTTTGGATAGCCAAGGCATCTTCCAAATATGAATGCTGGCGACTGCTTGATCAATAAAGCACCAGTGATTCTCCGAGAGGAGCATATTCCATTCCACTATATACCAAAGTTGTGCATCTTAATAATACGTATGAGGTGGGAGAACCCAAGGCCACCCTCTACTGGGGACTTTCTAGACGCCGCCTGACCTGCCGTGAGGGGAACGGCCAACTTGCTCTGTACTTTGCCCCTGCTTACCGCCAGAACCGCGCCGTGAGGGAAACGGCCAGCGCTCAGGTCACCAGCGCCCATACCGCCGTCCACCGCCATCCACCCGGTGCAGCAGCAGCTGGGGAACTACATCACCCAGCTGCCCCGGGGGTGGACGCGGCGGGTGTGACGACGGCTACGCGCCAGGAGGCGCCTCATTAGCAGGGAGCGCCGAAGCGCTCTTGGGACTTTCTAGACGCCGCCTGACCTGCCGTGAGGGGAACGGCCAACTTGCTCTGTACTTTGCCCCTGCTTACCGCCAGAACCGCGCCGTGAGGGAAACGGCCAGCGCTCAGGTCACCAGCGCCCATACCGCCGTCCACCGCCATCCACCCGGTGCAGCAGCAGCTGGGGAACTACATCACCCAGCTGCCCCGGGGGTGGACGCGGCGGGTGTGACGACGGCTACGCGCCAGGAGGCGCCTCATTAGCAGGGAGCGCCGAAGCGCTCTTGGGACTTTCTAAACGCCGCCTGACCTGCCGTGAGGGGAACGGCCAACTTGCTCTGTACTTTGCCCCTGCTTACCGCCAGAACCGCGCCGTGAGGGAAACGGCCAGCGCTCAGGTCACCAGCGCCCATACCGCCGTCCACCGCCATCCACCCGGTGCAGCAGCAGCTGGGGAACTACATCACCCAGCTGCCCCGGGGGTGGACGCGGCGGGTGTGACGATGGCTACGCGCCAGGAGGCGCCTCATTAGCAGGGAACGCCTCTCGCACACGCGAGTCGCGCGCGGGAGAAGCCCGGGACAAGGGCGGGACAGTCTTAGACAGTCCTAGACTAGCCACGACTGGACTGGACCAGGATATTAACATCTCCAGAACTGTGAGTCTTCCGCCCGTTCCCTTGGTCATTGAATTGTTAGCTTTTGTCCATTTTATCTGCACCGCTTTATTTGTGTTGAATTATGTCAAAACAAAAAATACCCATTACTCCTGCTAACACCATGGACAATTATCTGGTACACAGAGTGGCAAAAATAAACAGTGACCGGAGGTCCTGTTTGGGACTGAGTGACTCTTCCCCTTGCTCCCAAAGCGAAGCTTTGGATCTAATTGACTTGGATCTAGAAGCAGTGAATACATCAGTTACTGAAAATGCCAGAAATGATGATTGTTCAGTGTTAAATTCTCCTATAAATGTTTTACATCATGATATAAATGTTGATTTACTAACGGGGGAGGAGCTACATAGGTCCTGTATTGATCTAGAGGTGGTTGAAGAGAGTGCCTCTTCACCAACGCCAGTCCCGGCTCCAAGAGTGGTCAAAAGACCCACCAAGGTCCCTCCGAAAAGGCTAGGTCTACGGTCTAATAGCAAAAAACCTGCAACCCCCCCTAAAATTAAACACAAAAATACTACTGATGAAACAAGGGAGGAAAGGAGTAACACAATAAACTTTGAAGAGCTGTTGTCAAATAAGTTTATGGCCATGTTAGAAGCTAAGATATCCTGTATAATCAAGCCGCTTATATCCAAAGTAGATCATCTGTCTGATAAAGTTCATAAGCTGGAGTCACTTTTAAAAATTACGAATGATAATGTGGGCGAACTCCCTAATGTAATTATGAATAAGATAGACGAAAAGTCGGTGATTATGACTGATATCCCACAACCAACACCCATCCCTATTGTGACAAGTATATCCAGTGTTAGAAACGATGTTGGTAATCCCGCAGTTTCTGTACCTTTGATAACCCAAGGGGATGCTTTAACACCCAACCCCCATTTAGAACTAAACCCTGTAGAACTGATTGTGGAAGCCTCTCCACTGGTTTTAGTATTGGCTAATGTCCCACCACTCGAAAAAGATCAGTCTGAGACCCCTGATTCTCTCCTAAATAAATCCTTGCAGTGGTTAGGTAACAACATGCAAATATCTCCATGGGGTAGAGAAAAGTTGTTCGAAGACCTCCTAACAGCAAGAAGAGTAAAGTGGATAGGGACAAAACCAAAGAAATTTGCTGGGGATTGCGTGGTATTGAATCTTAAGGGCCCCGATGTATTATCAGATATTCTGCTTAATATCTTTCCACCCCAGCGTAGAAGGGCAGAAATAGTTCCATTGACGTTGGACTTTTTTTTACAGCAGAAGAGGCCTAGTGGCAAAGCCCAGCATCCTAAGGACAAAGTGGTCAGCAGTGGGAACTAGAAGGGTCAGGGGCGAACAACAAATTCATGATTGGGGGATAAATTTGGAAAACCGCTACTCGGCTTTATCCAACTTAAATGAATGTGATTGACTCACAAGCCGAGAAAGCCCATTGCTGCAAAAGCATCCAAATAGAGGAAATGTGACATGCACCGTCCTGGTAAACCAGAATATGGATATAGAGAGACCATCTTATATGGCACATGGAAACTTTGTCCCCGCGGTACATAAAATAGTTACTGAGGGTACCGCTTGCATTGCAGAGGTGATAGAGCCCAAGGCCACACTAACGGAGGGCAAAATACTAATAGCAGATAGCCAATTAATAACCCGGAAATTTGAAAATGGGCAGCTATTGCTCCATCAGGATTCTGTCTTGCTTTCCCTCGTATCTTGGAATATAGCAGGCATAGCAAGCAAGATACCCACATTGGAATGGGCTGATTATATTGATCAACACGATATAATCATGTTGCAAGAAACATGGTCTCTTACTCCAACCTTTAGAGAGGGGTTTCTTAATTTTTATATCCCAGCAACTAGAAACCGGCTGGGACGCCCCTCTGGAGGTTTGCTAATTTGGATAAGGCAGTCCCTGAATTGCACCATAAAACAGCTATCCATACCATCTAATGATATCATGGTACTTAACATTAAATGGGATAATGGTCAAGAGCTTACCCTGTACAATGTTTACGCTAGAGGAGTGTCTAGCGGCAAAACCTCTAATACTGTCACAGTCTTAGAGCAGAACATCGAAATGTCTTCGCCACAAAAACAAATAATAGTGGGAGGGGATTTTAATGTCACTTTCGAGCCTCTGGGAGAAGAGGATGGGGCATTGTCTGAGGAAGAGGATGATAAGTGGGGAATACCGCAGCTGGAATTGCCTACCATTAAAAAATGGAGTAGCGTGGCAATCCAGATAAAAAGTCTCTGCCTAGCTAGAGGCCTGAGAGCGACAAATGGTCGCTCGCCTTCCGATCAAAAAGAACACAACACGTTTGACAATGGCCGATCATCTAGCAGAATTGATTATATACTCCTAGACGTAAGGATCTGGAGTAAAATGCTAGACATGGTTGTAGAAGACAGACTAGAAAGTGATCATAATCCCCTGCGATTGACATTTTATTCCCACTATGAGTCTATGGTACAAATTAATAATATTGGAATGATGACGCAGGATGTAGTATGTGCGAATAACTTACGTAACCTTAAGTGGAGTAAGCTCGCAGAGGATGTAGCACAACTAGAGGTATTAAAGAAATTGGTAGCCGATGAAGTAAATATCATCGAGTCGTACCAAGGGACGCCCAAATTCCAAGACTATGTGATGGAGGCTCATGATAATCTTTTTTCTAAAATACAAAGTTTTTTCATTAAAAAAGCGGTTCCTTGTAAAGTGGGAAAAAATCACCCAGTACAAGGCTGGTATGACAAGAGTTGTAGGGCGGCACGACATAATCTGAGCCTGGAATTGAAAACAGGTAATGCATTAGCAATTAGGAGGGCGAGAGATGTATATAGACAAACCCAAAAATTGGCCAGGAAACGCTGGGATGAAGAAGGTTGGCAAGATTTGAAGGAGGCATGTGCAGCCAAGGATTCTAGGCGTTTTGGGACTATAGTAAAATGGGAGAGGGGAGGAATAGCAGCCCAGCCACACAATAATGTTCCCATAAACCAATGGATAGAGTTTTTTAAACCACAGTATGCCCGAAATCTTGCATACATTCTTGACAAAAACACCCCCATTTACTTTCTTCAAAACTCCAATATTCAACGAGAAGGATGTTAGCATCGCGTTGGATTGCATAGCGGGGGGGAAAGCCCCAGGCATGGACGGTATCCCAGCCGATGTATTTTTGTCGGACCGGATTGCCTGGAGTTCTTATTTTAAAATGTTGGCAAATGCTGTGGCGATGGGAGGGGAAGTCCCCCCGTCATGGAAGGGAGCAGAAATAATCCCCATATTTAAAAAAGGAGATAAAACATTAGCCCAAAATTATAGACCCATCAGTTTAATAGACACAGCGCAAAAACTAATGGGGCGTTTAGTTCAGAATAAGCTGCAGCAATGGATAGATGAGAAGAATATATTGTCCCCCTATCAGGCAGGGTTTCGGCCATTGACCAGTAGTTTTGACCAGGTCCTTTACTTCCTGACCATCTATTGGAGAAATGTCACACTAAAAAAGGGTACGTTGTATGCAGTCTTTGTAGACTTAAAAGCAGCTTTCGACTTAGTCCCTAGAGAAAAACTGTGGCAGACCCTGGCTGATGTAGGTTTAAGCCAAGAACTCCTTACTCTCCTAGTTCGCCTCCATGACAATAATTTTGCTAGAATAAGATGGGGCAAGCAAGGAGAAGTTACAGACTCTTTCCCAGTAGAACGAGGAGTAAGGCAAGGGTGTGTCCTTGCACCAACACTATTTTCAATTTATATAAACGGAATTGTCGCCCACTTAATGAAATCCCCATGCGATGCTCCAATTATAGCAGGCTCCCACGTCCCTGTTCTAATGTTTGCGGACGATACGCTTTTACTTTCTCGCACACCGAGCGGTCTCCAAAAAGTGGTTGATGCCTTTGGTGAATACTGTGATAGTAGGGGCCTTGAACTGAATACCACTAAAACAAAATTCATGTGCCTAAACTACCAGTCCTCATTCAAAGGCGTAATTAAATACAAAGGAACCCCTCTAGAGAAAGTGGATGCCTTTACTTATTTAGGCATCACCCTCCAGGGAAACATGAGGTGGAAATCGCACATTAATAAGACACTATTGAAGTTTAACCAGCTTACTGGTGCAGTAACTTTAAAACATCGCAAATCGCTAACTAAGCCGGTTAATTGTGCATTAGAAATATACAATATGAAAGTATTAGGCGCCTGCTTATATGGATCCGAATTATGGGGGTTTTCAAACTTGGGAGAGCTGGGACGTGCGGAAAACAGATTTCTACGAGGGCTTGTTATGGCCCCCCAAAGTACACCTGTAATTCCGCTAAAACTGGACCTGGGCAGGAAAAATATCGAGGAGATAGCTAGACTACGGCCACTCCTTTATTGGAGACGTCTGATGGTTACTCCAGAGCTGAACCATTATGCTGCAGCTCTGGAAGATGTTGTTGAGTTCGACCGCTTTCATTGTATTGAATGGCTGAAGGAACTGCGGGGGCTTCTCGCACTGCTAAAATTGGAACACCTTTGGGGCAACCATGATGTGGCTAGTTTCCCCTCAAAAGCGAAATTGAAAGATTTATACTGGGAGATGGTCTATGTAACAATGTTCTGTAAAGGTTCCCAATCAAAATTGACTAATCGCTTCTGTGATATTAAAATGTATCCAGTTTGTGAAACATATTGGGACATAATAGAACGACCATATGATAGGAAATTATATTTTCAATTTCGTATAGGAACATTACCAGTGAATGCATTTAAAAAACACTGGTCTCCATTGTGGGATGACCATTGCTTCCACTGTAAAGATCAAATAGAGCACATTTCTCATCTGTTGTTCTGTTGTCCTTTATATGCTAGCCCTAGGCGTAAATGGTTGAAGCCAGTGTGCCTAAATATCGGCACCCGCAGTCAAATGACAGCTCTTAGAATACTTGAATCCGATTGTTCCACACCATTGGTTGTTGCTGTAGCTAAATTTCTTGCCTGGGCATGGACAATCCGCACACGCACTTTAAAGTCACATGTAAATGATATAGTGTCGCCCTAATCTAATTAGTCTATTGCATGAATTGTTTTAAAAATATTTTGTTAGAAATAATTGGAATTTTATTGTATTTTTAATGTATAATATTCGACTGTCATTGTTTAATACGTGTTTTAGAAGTATTTTTAAAAATATAGTATTTATTGTAATAGGGCTAGGTTGGATGCTTTTATGACAAATGTCGAATAAAGCTTTGAAATTTGATTTGACCCAGTGCTGGATGACTAAGTACTGACACTGAGCGGCGGATGGGATATGATAATGTCACTGGATCTGGGCAAAGTCCAACTGCGCCCATCTCTTTCACCCTTCTCCATCCATCATTCTACTAAGCCCTGGGTCCTATAATATGATAAACCTACCTCTGTGGTCATAGCGCACAACATGTCAACACTTGCCTCACAGGATCAACATAAAGTACACAGACGTCTAACAACACACCCCACATTGCGTAGCGTGCTATCCAGAAGGGCAAGCGCTCCAAC
Source organism: Lissotriton helveticus (assembly GCF_964261635.1). Taxonomy (NCBI): domain Eukaryota; kingdom Metazoa; phylum Chordata; class Amphibia; order Caudata; family Salamandridae; genus Lissotriton; species Lissotriton helveticus. The sequence goes on along the minus strand of NC_136068.1, from coordinate 509,552,650 downwards.
GTCCCACGTAGGGATAGTAAGTGCTATATAAAAGTTCCAATACAATACATAACAATTACAGGTGATATACTGGAAAGCTTTTACATGTCCTATAACATCTTAGAGAAAAGAGAGATTTTCTTACCTGAGCGAGGAGCCGGGGTAGGGGCCTGTTCTGATCCTGAGTAAAACAAGAATAGAGCAAATTATCACAAGACGCACAAGTGCACAAGAGTGCAAACTGTGGAACCTTTCAGGATTTCTATGTCAGAGAGTTAAATATGAAGCACTAAACTAGAACACAGAATGCTCCACCCCGCTGCAGTGCAGGAATATGGAGTAGCCACTGGAAAATAGAGAAATACCTTGTGATGTAAGGTACTGCACTTGAAATCAGAGTACTGCTGTGGCATCCTAGATCATGCATGGAAGAAAAAGTTACTTACCTTCTGGAACAATCTTTCTATTGGATACTTTTTCTACCTGCAGATTTCTCTCTTTTTATATATTGCAGGTGTCAGACTGAATTCAGAAACGTTTCAATAGCTCTCCACTTTGATAAGAGAATGTAATAAACTGAGTTCTTGTTTGAGAGGGTTGTAAACCCAAATCAAGCAACAACCACAATTCTTGTTCGGGTGAACCAAAACAGTCACTTAATTCACCTACCCTTTGGTAGCTTGGCACAAAACACTCGGACTTAACTTAGATGCAGCGTGTGAAGTGTTTATGCAGCACACAAGCAGTACTGAAATGAAACACAAGACAAATCACGCACCAATTTAGAAAAATAATGAAATGTTTAATAAATAATTTGACACCAAAACAACAAAAATCCAGTCAGTAGAATGGGGACAATTAATTTTTAAGTTCACATTCTTTTAATGAGTTTGACATTGAAAAGAGCAATAAAAAAAATATATTCCACCAACATCCACTGGCGGGTGAGGAACAAACAACAAGTGAAAAGAAAAACTGAAGAGAATAGACAAAGAGATGGGGACAGTAGAGTGGAGGAAAAATTACCTATTTAGCTGAAATGATGGCCTTCAACATAGAAACAAGGTATATCGCTTGTCTAGAAACTGAAAGTTAGTGCCAAATCAGTCAATACTGTTTTTTGTGGGTATAAGGTAGAGGATGCGTATGTAGCCTGGGCATGTCAATTCTAAGAATTCTTGGGACAGGAATTTCAGACAGTGTCCCCACATCTTGTTGAAGTGAGGCAGCTTCTGCTCTATTGAGGATGTTAGCTTCTCCATGTCAAGGACATCCCAGATTTTGTAGATTCAGTCTAAGTGAGTGGGTATTGTAGCTGTACCCCAAAGTGCTAGCAATACTTACTTGGCAGGGCATAGAGCCAGAGTGATGGCTCGTCCACACGTTGATTTCAAGGGATAAGTCAGGGCATTCAGGAGACCCAGGAGAATGTAGCTCGGGAATCTGGGGAGTTTGATGTTATACATTTGGTCAATGGAGGCAAAGACTTCAGACCAGTACTGCTAAAGCTTTGTACACTGCCAAAGAAGGTGGGTTAAAGGTCCCACTTAGTCACAGCCCCTGCAGCAACATGCATATCCATCTCTCTTCCATTGAGCTGTTTGCGCAGGGGTATAGTACCTAGAGTGGGATTTTTTGAGGAATGTTCCTTTGCCGGAGGTGCTATGTACTGAAGAATGGGAATGGGCTCACTTTTGAATGGCTGACCATTCTTTGGCAGTGAAGAGGCGTTCGCAATTTTCTCCTAGCGCAACAGTGCGGAGGATTTGACGGGGTTCTGTAGAGTGTTGAGAAATATATATATGTCGGAGAGGAGACATCATCAGTATTTCTAGTGTGAAGCCATTTCTCAAATGGTAAGAGAGGATGGCTAGCATGAGGCAGATGCAGGGCTAAGTGACCCAGTGTTGGAGGGCTAAGTACTGACACTGAGTGGCGGATGGGATATGATAATGTCACTGGATCTGTGCAAAGTCCATTGGTCACCTCGTGAAAGAAGTCACCTATTCTTTTGCAATTGGCTTGTTGCCACTCTGTGCAGCTGGAGTACTAGTACACTCGGGGAAATGATTGGTTGTAGTGGGGAGATGGGAATGGATAAGTGGTTTGGGTTCTGCACCCTGTCCCTGGTCCCTATAGCAGAAATAGGAACGGGCAAGATATATACCCCTGGTGGTCTGTGGTGTTTGGATAGCCAAGGCATCTTCCAAATATGAATGCTGGCGACTGCTTGATCAATAAAGCACCAGTGATTCTCCGAGAGGAGCATATTCCATTCCACTATATACCAAAGTTGTGCATCTTAATAATACGTATGAGGTGGGAGAACCCAAGGCCACCCTCTACTGGGGATGAATAGGCCTGATGTTTAGCTATGCATGCTTTCTTACCCACCCAGGTGGTCTTCTAGAAGATGTTGCAGTTAATTCAGCTTCCAAACAACCCAACTTGTCGGGTTTGAGGACCTAGACAAAGGTATAGGTATGGAATCTGATCAATTTCATCAAAGATTGTCTTCAGGAAAGAAACATTTATTTCTAGAGTCCCCTCACTCACCAGGGTTTCCCCACGGTGACAGGCTTCATCATAGGGGCCACCCCAGTTCTCTACGAACTGGGGCGTGCTGCGACTTGCTGAACAACGTAGGAGCACTTTTTGGAAGACTATGTGTAGTGCACTGTGTGGTGGAGTGGGATAGGTGATTAAAAATACCTTACTAGTGGGCTGAAAATATTTTATGATAGCTCCTAGGTCAGGTATTTTAAAATGGGGCGTTACACAAAAGGACTAACTATTAATGGGCTAGTAATTTAGTGTAAGATCATCATGTTTCAAGCCTACCCCTAGCTCCTCGTCAGGACCACACAGGGACCAGCCCTGTGTTTGCCACTCCTAATAATCCTAAATATGGAAATAAGAAATTAATAAATTCAAATGAACCAAAACGCTGCAACTAATAAAAGCATGCATGTTTATACATACGATCGCTATGTCACGTAGTATGGTTAATTATGAGCAAAACTGTGCCTCATGGACTTGATAGGCTTGAGGGTAATGTCCAAGGGGGAGGACGTCAACCCATTACCCAGTACAGTCGCTCTAGGACCCATGTAGCTACACCCAACACAGCATCAGAACTGCTCACCAAGGCCCACCTTCTGAACGATCGAGAACAAATAAGGTCAATGTACCCAGTCAAATCCGTTCTCAGTGTCCACCGGCTGCAGTACGCGAGAATTGTGGTGCGTTGAGTTTTATCTAAAAGGTGAGACAGGTATTGTTGAAGGAAGTGACCCACTCGGGGCAACCCATGTCACCTCGGACCACCTCTCAGCCTTCTATACCAAAGGAAAAGTCAGAAAAATAGTGGAGAATATACCAATAATTGTTTTATTCAGACACACCGAGAGTGGAGCCCTGTCTGCACAGTCTTGAAGAGTGGTATTAATGGAACTGTAAATCAACAAGCTTAGAGATACACTATGTACTTTCCATAGCCGGGCAGACACACGCCAACAGTGGAATTTTCCAGGCAGATGCAACTGGACAGTGAAATACAAAAAAATAGGTTTTGGTTCTTGTATCTCACCCAACCTAACACAATCCAAGATCGTTTCACCCTGCGGCCGCCACCAGACAAGTGGGAGAGGGCCTGTATCTAGTGAGAAAGGTATGCATTAAAGCACAAGTTACTTACCTTCGGTAACGATATATCTGTAAGAAACAGTAGTTAGTGTTAGATTCCTTACCTTCGAATATCCCAAGGCGTCAGACTGGATCCGGAAAGTTTTCGTCAGCAGTACCCCTGCGCGTCGCTAGGCATCGTCTGCGGCTCCGCGTCCGTCATTGGCATCGTGATCGCCGGGAGGATGCCGCCCTCGCGCGCTGACATCAGTTCTGTAGATAGCTTTCCGCACCAGGAACACAGAGCCATGATAAAAACCGACACTGGTGCCATGAAACTAGGGCCCTGAAGGGATGACCTTAACCCAGGATATCGATTTGCAGAACGGGGAGGATGGGTGGGGCGGTAAGGAATTTAACACTAACTACTGTTTCTTACAGATATATCGTTACCTAAGGTAAGTAACTTGTGCATCTGAAAGAAACAGGTTAGTGTTAGATTCCTTACCTTAGAATAGATACCCTAGCAATACCAACCCCGGTGGTGGGTCTGCGAACCAAGATCACACCAGAAAGTCCTGAAGAACGGAATGGCCGAAAAAGCCATCTCTCCGGACTTGGCTTTCCAGGCAGTAGTGTCTAGCAAACATGTGCAGCGAGGCCCACGTAGCTGCCTGACAGGTGTCCTGCAAGGGGACTCCCTGAACCAGGGCAGTAGTAGCCGCCGTGGCCCGAGTGGAATGGGCACACAGCCCAACTGGAGGCTCCTTCTTAGCCAAGGAGTAGCAAACCTTGATGCACAAGACGACCCACAGAGAGATGATCCGTTTGTGCACCGCCCGTCCCTTCATAGTCACGTAACTAACAAAGAGCTGGTCGTCCACCCGGAACTGGAGTGTGCGATCTAGATAGAAGGAGAGCGCACGTTTTGGGTCCAGACGGCGGTGCCTCTCTTCCTCTTTCGAGGGATGCGGAGGCGTAAAGAAGGTGGGCAAGGTGATGGACTGCCCGATGTGAAAGGCTGTGACTACCTTGGGCAGGAAAGAAGGATGAGTCCTCAGAACAACTTTGTCCGGTAGGAAAGAGAGGAAAGGAGGTTTTGAAGATAGAGCCTGGAGCTCACTCACTCTCCTGGCAGAGGTGATGGCAACCAGGAATGCAATTTTAAGAGAGAGAAGACGAAGAGGACAGTTATGAAGTGGCTCAAAGTGAGTGCACATCAGATATGTTAGAACAAGATTCAAGTCCCACTGAGGCATCACAAAGGGAACAGGAGGAAACGTGTGTGATGCCTTTCAAGAATCTATTTACAATAGGGGACTTGAAAAGAGAAGGCTGATCAGGAAGCCTCAAGAAGGCTGAAATGGCCGAGAGGTAGCCCTTGATAGTGCCCAGAGCAGAGCCCGGCTGGGCAAGAGAAAGAAGGAAGAGGAAAACCTCTGAAAGGGGGGCAGAGAGTGGATCCACAGCCTTTGCTGTGCACCATGCCACAAATTTATTCCACCTGCAGGCGTATAAAGTTTTTGTGGAGGGACGCCTGGCTGCCAAAATCACATCGCAAACTTCAGGAGGCAAGTCAAATGGCCTCAACTGTCACCGCTCAATTTCCACGCATGTAGGTTTAGACTGGACAGGTTCGGGTGGAGGACCGTCCCCTGCTGCTGCGACAGAAGGTCTTCCTGAAGAGGCAGACGAATCAGGGGATCGACTGACATGCTGAGTAACTCGGGATACCAGTATCTTCGTGCCGATGACTTGGGCCCGGTCTCACCTGGTCTTCTTCAGCACTCTGGGCAGAAATGGTATAGGCGGAAAGGCGTACAACAGACCGCAGCTCCACTCGCGATGAAAAGCGTCACCGAGCGAGCGCCGCCTTGGAAATTCCAACGCCCAGAACTGATGACATTGCGCGTTCTCTTCGGTGGCGAATAGATCTAACCAAGGCTCTCCCCACTGCTGAAAGAGACCTTGCGCCACGTCCAAGTTCAGACGCCATTCGTGATCCATCATGTACCGGCGGCTGAGTTTGTCCGCCCTGGCGTTCAGGGAACCTGCCAGGTGTTGAACCACCAGGGTGTCGCCCTGGTGTTCCAGCCATTGCCAGAGGAGCAGAGCCTCCTGGCAAAGGGTCCACGACCCCACCCCGCCCTGTTGTTGCAATACCACAAGGCGGTGGTGTTGTCCGTGAACACCTGCACTACACTTCCCCAGACAGAGGGAAGGAATGCCTTCAGTGCAAGCCGGATCGCCCGCAGCTCCAGTAGGTTGATATGGAGCCGGCACTCCGCCGGAGACCAGAAGCCACTGATCTCCCTCTCTCATATGTGGCCTCCCCATCCCAGGAGGGACGCATCCGTCACCACTACGTGCTCCAGTTGGGGTAGGGAGAGAGATCAGCTGCTGACCCAATCGCGGTTTGTGAGCCACCACTGCAACTGACTCGCAGTGCCCTCCGAGATCAGGATGTGGTTGGACAAGTTGCCCTGATGCTGTGCCCACTGAAACTTCAGGTCCACTGCAGAGCCCGCATCCGCCTACTGGCGTGATGCACCAGAAGGATGCAGGAGGCCATCAGCCCCAGAAGTTGCAGCGTCAACCGGATCGAAACTCCGGATAAAGGCTGAAAGATCGGAATCAGAGCCTGAATATCCCGGGGGGAAATACTCAAAACTGCGCTGAGTCCAGAACCGCTCCGATTAAAAGGAGCTTCTGAGAGGGGCAGAGGTGTGACTTCGGCACATTGATGGAGAACCCCAGCGAGTGCAGTAGGTCGGCCGTAGTCTGTTTGGGGCGAGCCCGCCTTCAACAACCAGTCGTCGAAATAGGACAAGACTGAAACCCCTGATCTGCGCAGATGAGCTGCGACCACCGCCATCACTTTCGTGAACACCCGAGGGGCGCTGATGAGGCCGAAGGGGAGCACGGTAAACTGAAAATGCTCGTGGCCTACCGTGAACCGCAGGTAGCACCGGTGGGCCGGCAGGACGGGGATGTGGAAATACGCGTCCTGCAAGTCCAACGCTACCATCCAGGCTCCTGGGTCCAGGGCAGCCAGGACCTGAGCCAAAGTCAGCATCTTAAACTTTTCCTTCCGAAGGAAGCCGTTGACGCTCCGTAGGTCCAAGATAGGGCGTAGGCCCGCTTTGCCCTTCTTGGGTACCAGAAAGTATTGGGAATAGCAACCACGTCCTACTTCTGGCCCAGGAACGCGCTCGTTGGCCTCCTTTGCCAAGAGGGCCATAACTTCCTCCAGGCCTCCGACATGCGGTGGTTCTGCGGTGGCATAGCTGGAGGGGTCACCTCGAAGGGGAGGGAGTAGCCCCTTCGAACGATTGGAGCACCCTTCTGTCTGACGTGATGGTGCGCCAGTGGAGGAGGTGATGGTGAATCCTGCCACCCACTGGGGTCGAATGGTCCTGAAATGCCGGACTAGGAAGACTTAGAGGCAGATGCTGCGGGAGCAGATGTGGACTGACTCTGCCGTTGACTCCGGGCACCGCCATGGCGGTTAACACGTCCGCAACCGCATTGAGACTGGTTCTGTGGCCTGTGGCTGGCTGGATGTGTGGGGGCGCCCCTTCCTTGGCCACGAAAGGGGCGAAAAGTGGAAGTTTGCTGGCGCTGGCCTAGGCCCAAGGACTTGGCCGTAGCCCTGGAGTCCTTGAAACGTTCCAGCGCATTGCCCACTTTGTCGCCAAAAAGGCGACGGCCATGGAAGGGCATGTCCATGAGCGAGGCCTGGACATCCCCTGAAAAGTTGGCGGACCTGAGCCAGGCGCGGCGGTGAACCGCCACCGTTGTTGCAATCGCCGTAGCCAGCGAGTCCGTGGTGTCAAGTCCACACCTAATTGAGTACCGTGCTGCATCCCGCCCTTCCGCCAGGGCTTGGGCGAGCTTTGCCCGGGCCTCCTCCGGAGACTGTGGCAGCACGTCTGCAACCGTATCCCACAGAGAGTGGGTGTAACGGCCCAAAAGGCAGGCGGTGTTGACAGACTGCAGCCCCAAACTCAGAGAGGAGAACAGTTTCTTCCCAAACTGATCATACCTTTTGGATTCCCGATCCGGAGGAGCGGTCGGGAATCCGGTCTGGGACGTAGAGGCCTGGATCACCAGGCTCTCGGGGTGGGGTGCACGGACAGGAAGGAGTGGTGGTGGCTCATCGAGCAGCGATGACTGCGGATCCACGACTGCCGAAGCTTGAGCAGCTTACGGGGCCGCTCCCGTCTAGCCTTCGAGGTCAAGGCCCGGCAGTCGGGGCACGACTTGTCATCATGGTCGGCCCCGAGGCAATAAAGGCACCAACGGTGAGGATCTGTCACCAACATCAAGCGGTGATAGTCCTCGCAAGGTTTAAAACCAGGCATCTCTAGCGGCACCGCGATTCGAGGGTCGACTCGAAAAGTGATCAAAAGAGATCAAAAACTTAGTCAAAAATTGACTGGAGTACTGCTCTTCCTGGATCTGCTGGTGCAGAAAAAAGAAGAACTGACGTCAGCTCACGAGGGCGGCGTCTAAGTACTCCGACGACGTCATCCCGGTGATCACGACGCCGACGACGGACGTGGAGCCGCAGACGACGCCTAGCGACACGCAGGGGTATTGCTGATGAAAACTTTCCGGATCCAGTCTGACGCCTGGGGATATTCTAAGGTAAGGAATCTAACACTAATCTGTTTCTTTCAGATATAAGCAGTCTATTCATTACTTGGGGCAAAACTTCAACATTTCAGAAACAAAACTTAACAAAGGTTTTTCACAAAAATGGCAAAGGATTAGATTTAATCGTAATTCAAAATGGAGTCTGAACAGAAAGAGGTGCAGAGAATGCTAACTTATATAGGGCACTGCATAAGCAATCTTTAATCTATTCTAACAGACGCTCATTTTAGCATAAGCTAAAGACTTTTCAACTATAGCAAAAAGAACAGAATCGAAAACAATAACAGAATATCAAACTGGGGTGCAGTTATGAACACTCCATACCATCAACATCAGAAAGCAAAACAGCAAGGAGGGAAGAATTCTCAAATATTCCTTCATCAATATTCATCAAATCATCAACATCTTTCTGAAGCATTATAGCGGCATTTGTGTTATGAATTGATATTTTCTTTTTAGGCGTGAAAACATTAGTACAATAGGAACAACAAAAGGGGAGACACTGAACGAGTACACAGCAGAGCATCCATACCACAATAAGATAAATCACTTTTCCAAGGATCCAGCCCCAGCTGCCGAAAAGAGAAGAACTCCAATTCCCACTCTCCATTCCCTTGACATTTTCAAGGACATCTAAAGAATAGCACGCATTAAAACGCATGTATATACAATGCATGCTATCACAACACAAGTCGTTACAATGATGCGTTGTTACATTGCATGCCATTACAACGCAAGTCATTACAACGACTCGCTGTAGCGAGGTGCTGGAGTTTGGAATAGTATAATTTGCTATTCCAACTCCAGTGTGTGCAACAGTAGGGAAGGTGTTGGATATAAAATTCAAAACTTTCTGCCCCCTACAGCAAGTAGTTGTAACGACTTGCGTTGTAAAGGCATCACAATGTAATGCCTGCGTTGTAATGGATGTTTTTCTATCTAAAATGTGTTTGGTAATATTCTTTTTCATATTCTCGATCCCGACCACCCACTGATCACCAACTATCGTGCATACTCCATCACATTTGGCTACAATAAAATTCTCTGCCTATCCAGTCTGTTTCAAATATATTGCCATACTTTACAATTGAGTGGTGATCTTGTGCAAGGTTGTAACTGTAGTATTAGATAGAATTTGCAACTTGCATCCAAAATATTTACTGGCCTATTCAACCCTGGCCATGGAAGTACCACCCAATGTGAAAATAGAAGGAAGGATGTATCCAAAGGTGATACCTTTACTGTAATTCTTGACCTCTATATCGGTCACTCCCTCACAGAATTCTTTTGTTAGTGTCCTTTTAACCCATCTTATTTTAGGCTTGGCATATTTACAGGGCACACCCAAAGGCAATACCATGCCAAGACCTACATTGTCTCTACCATTAGAAACATTGGCATAAGTCCCATTAGATAAAAAGAAACACCCTGGGTGTGCATAAATCGGCCCCTCGTAATCCAGAGCAGCATACCTGGAGTTCATTCTGAAAGTACTTGGATCTACTTTATTCACTAAGTGAACTGTGTGTTTGTACACCATTTCTGAAGAAAAAGTTACTTACCTTCGGTAACGCATTATCTGGTAGAGACTCTATCTAGCTGCAGATTCCTTACCTTTGAATTTCCCAAGCGCCAGGCTGGATCCGGAAACTTTTGCTGAGCAATACCCCTTGCATGCAACGTTGGGTGGCTTCATTCAGCTCCGCATGTCGTCGATGACATCAGTAGCGTTGGTTATGACATTGCGGTGCCTACATAGGCGCCACCCAGGCGCCAGGACGTCAGTACTTTTCATTTTTCACCCCAGGAGCGCAGAGCCATGAAGTGACTGACGTAAACGTGAGCACAAACTAGGGCCCTGAAAAGGGAGAAACCCTAGTCCAACAACATCAGTCCGCAAAGCAGAGGGCATGGGTGGGGCTGTAAGGAATCTGCAGCGAGATAGAGTCTCTACCAGATAATGGGTTACCGAAGGTAAGTAACTTGTTCATCTGAAAGAGACTTCTAGCTGCGGATTCCTCACCTTTGAATCAGATACCCAAGCCATACCATCCCAGTGGTAGGGTGCGGACTCATGACCTAGAATGAGAAGTCTTGCAGGACTGAACTGACAAAGTGGCCATCCCTGCGCACTTGACCATCATGGCAATAATGTTTTGCGAATGTGTGCAGTGATGCCCACCTCACTGCCTGACAGATGTCTTGGACTGGGACACCCCGAGCCAAAGATGTAGTCACAGCTTTTCCCCTGGTGAAAAGGGCCCTTATTCACTCAGAGAGCTGCTTCTTCGCCAAGGCATAATAGATTTTAATGCAGAGAACAACCCAGTGAGAAATGGTTCTTTACTGTACTGCTTTTCCCTTTTTTGCTCCCACATACCCTACAAAGAGTTGGCCATCCACCCGGAACTCTCTTGTGTGGTAAAGGTAGAACGACAAAGCTTTTTTTCGGTCTGGTTGGTGGAGTTGCTCCTCTTTCTTAGAGGTATGTGGGGGAGCAAAGAAGGTGGGCAAAGTGATGGACTGACCCAGATGGAATGGGGTCACAACCTTTGGTAAAAAAAGATGCCCTGGTGCAAAGCACCACCTTGTCCGGGAAAGACATGAAATAGGGAGGTGAGCTGGATAACGACTGTAACTCACTCATCCTCCGGGCCAATGTAATCGCCACTAAGAAGGCTGTTTTGATGGTCAACAGCCGGAGGGAACAATTGCGCAAAGGCTCAAAAGGTGCGCACATCAAATAAGTGAGGACCAAATTTAAGGTCCATTGTGGCATAATAAAGGGTGTAGGTGGGAAAGAAGTGAACCAGCCTTTTTAGAAATCTATTTACAATATGAGATTTAAAAAGAGAAAATTGGTCTTGCATCTGCAAAAAAAGCAGAGCAGAAAGGTAACCCTTTAGAGTTCCCAAAGCAGAGCCCTGCTGGGAAGGGGTCAGAATGAATCAAAGGACTGTAGAAAGAGGAGCAGAAAGAGGGTCAATAGACCTTTCCGTACAAAATAATAAATATTGCTCCAACGGCAGGCGTATACCGACTTAGTGGAGGGCGCCTGGCCACCAGAATAACATTAAAGACCTAGGGAGGAAGGTCGAACGTCATCATCATAAACTCCCTGGGCGGACGCGCAGAGTTGACAGGTTCGGGGGGTGCCACTCGTAGCAGTTTTTGCCGATTGCTCTAATCACTGCTCTCATTGAACCATGGTGAATTTTATTTCCTTGCCTGCTGAACTAGTAGGACCCGTGGCGTTTCTGGGAGCCTGAACAGTGGGACGTCTACTGCGGGAGGCCGGGACTGCGAGGACCAGCATTCCTGAAAGACCTACAGCTGGTGCCTCTTCCCGTGCTCTCTCCGCCTACTCTTGTGTATTTAATCACGCCCCCTTCACGCAGCGCGGGTCTAGCCGGGCTAAGCCCGGGCAAAGGGTGGGCCGTCTGAGGCCCTCCGGGCTCGTATGCGGTCGGGTCGGGCTCAGTCCCCTTCATCACCCTGGGTACGAACTGTGTCTTGAATTTTGCATACATAGGTCTGGTCCTTTCTATCTTCCCCAGTGCAAGGCACTATGGTTCCACGCTCAGGGAAGGGGAGGAAGGTAACTCTCTTGACAGCTGGTGGTGTTGTAACGGGGACTATGGACCAATTCCTTAAGCGGGCCACGGTCATCCTGGAAAAGTAAATAGCCTCTAGACCTTGTAACAGGAAAACGCTCATCCTTGGGTCACATTGGGGGAGCAGTTTCACCTGATCCTGGATCACAAGACCTAACAGCAGCCCAACGTCCTATGTCCAACTCAATCTTGTTAGAGCTAGATACTGTAGAGGCTACCCTAAATTCCACTCAAATTAGTACAGCTTTTAGTGGATCTCTTGAGTCATCATCTCTACAAGGTATCTCTGTAACTTCTCCTTTACCTCCTGCCCCCCCTTACCACCTAGTCCCCCTGAAAATATACTTAGTCCGGTTCAAAGGGGGAAAAGGAAACCTAGTCCGGAAAATAAAAGCAATAATAATAATAGTAAGAGGAAAAGAGGGGGCGGTGCCCAGAAGGGGAGTCTGGCCAAAGTACCTAAATTAACCCACTTAATAGGGAGCACTCAGTCCTCTAGTTTACAGATTGGGCCCCCTGGTGTTATTCACCAAGATTTTGAACACAGTACACATGACGAGTGTTGGACTTGGCCTTTTCCCTCAAAATTTTTCGCTTTTTGCCCCCCTAATTTGGAATGTCTCCCCCATGGGATTAAACCTGTATAGGCCATGAGTGGTGTGAGACACCTTGTTAAAAATGTAATGTCAAGTAATGGTGTGAGCACTTGTAAATTTCCCCGTTTTAGAAATGCACCTGACTGAAATGTACTGTATGTAAGATGGATGCCATGGCCATGGGTTTTGCCACTGTACTGCCATAGGTCAGCGGTCTAGTTAATATTACCCAGCCACCCCTAGCTTTTGGAGGAAAAGCCTGGCACCCAGGGTGCTCACCCCCTCCCCTTGAGCCAGTTTAGGCCAGTTTTGCCAACATTCTAGAAGGTTCTGGCACTGCCTGGGAGGAGGGTATAAGTAAGGGGGATGTGCCACCAGAGAGTCAGTCAGAACTGGGACAAGGAAGAGAGGGGACCTGCTGTGAGGAGCTACCACCACATGGGCCTGTGAGCTGGGCCCTGCACCCCTAAAACCCCCTACTCTACTGTCCCCACGGGCCCCTGACAAGGGAGGGCCCCTACCCAGGTCACTGACGCTGCTTGGACCGGGTACCACGCCAGCACTGCGTGAAAAAGCGCCCAGGAGGTGAGGAGTGTGCCCCTGAGGAGCTTGTTGTGGGACTGTCTGCCCCCCCAGGGTGAAGCTGTGGCCCCTGTGGAAGTGCTGGGTCGTGAGGAGCTGCCCGGGGAGGATTGTGCCCCCGAGGGACTGTGGCATGGTGAAGTATTGTGCCCTGTGACTGCTGTGGCCCCCGAAGTGCGGTTGGCCCTGAGAACTGTGTGGGCCGAGTGAGGAGCGGTGCGCTGTGAATAGCGCCATAAAAATAATTAAATAGAAGGGAGCCTACCCCTTATTTCCGCCAATATCACCGCCGCAGCCTGAGGAGTGTTGGCGCTGCCTTGCGCTCGTTGTGAATAGGCGAAATCACCGCCGCGGCCCGGTGCCGCCTTGAGGGGACCCCCACTGTTGTGTTTTACGTTGCGGCGGCCCCCGGTGCCAGGAGAGGGCCGCCGAGTGAGGAGAGGGCCGCGCTAGGCCCTGAAGCCAGCCCCGACCAACCCACGTGACGGGGGCGCCCGGCCGCGTCATTGGCCGCGCCCCCGCCCTCGCCGCGTAGGGATTGGCTGCCGGCCGGGCAGCCGGAAGAGGCCGGGAGAAGCTCCGGCGAAGGCTGCCTTAATATCCCGGGCCCCCGGGAGGAGAGAGGGGCCCGGCTTTCGTGAGGAGGGGGGCCACGAGGCACGGGTTCGGTGCCTGTCCCGCCTCCGCCCCGAGACCCCGGAAGAGCGAGTGCAGCCCGGAGAAGCCGGCAAGCCTCGCGGAGGCTGCCGTCGAGTGAAGGCCGAGGGATGCTGTCGTGCGGGGTAAGCGCCCCTGCAGCTGCCGAGGCCAGAAGGAGTTCGTGTGGAGGAGAGGGGGCCCGAGGCACGCTGTCGGTGCCTGCCCCTCCGTGATGACCTGCCCGGCTGCCTATTGAAGGCCCTGACCCGCCAGCGCAGGCCCCCGGAAGGCCGGGGCCACGTTGAAGCTAAAGGGAGGCCCGAGGGAGCGCCGGAGTAGCGCGGGCCTCCCCTGACTGGCCCTTAATACACTGAAGAGACAGGTAACACCCGGGGAGGCGGGCGGGAGCCTCCGCGTGCGCCCCTCCCCCGGGAAAGACTGTGGTGGAGCCTCGTTGGCCCAGTGTGACCTGGAACTGGGGCCAGAGCCCCGTGGAACGAAATTGGGGCCTGAATCCGTTTATACGTTTAACCCCATGTTGGGGGACTGAGTGTTCTTACTTGCCCCTAGGCGGTTCCTCCAGGTAGCAATGTTTTGGGCTGATTGATTGGTCCCCTGACCCAGAGTTTTATATGCTTCACCTGTGCTTGATGCCCTGTGTATTCATGGGTAATGAAATGTTAATGCTCACTAATTAGAGCCTCATGAAATGGTTAGCGTTTAGCTCTCGCCAAGGGGATTGAGGAAAGGTACTTTTACCAAATGAAATGTTGTTGCTCACTCAGGAACCTTTTCCCCCTCGGATGGAAGGCATATGGTTGCCCTACTGAAATGTTTATTCCTGCACAGTAACCGGGTTAGAGGAAATGCTTGATTATCCCTGCCCATGAATGGTTGTGACCTGTTACTAGTGTATGTTGATGTTACACGCCTGCTAGGTGATCCTACGCTGATTCCAGGCTGTTAGACAACTAAGGTTGCGGGCCCCTGCAGATGTTATTTACCTGCCTAAGTGAGCCTAAAGTACGCACTGGTGAGGTGTGCCATGTGTTAGATGCCTAGGTATTGCTCAGGAATAATGCGCCAGTGTTGAAATGCTTATGGTTAAATGCATAATGTCACAGCGTAATGTGTATGCACAAGGTTCAATTGCATACAAGGTGCCTGCTACCCTGATGAGATGGTCATCTCCCTGGCCTAAGGTGAAGAGACCGATATCTAATGTTGATGTGCCCTTTTATTATAGGTGTCCTGCCTCTTTTGTGGTGTGCCTGGTGTGTCGTCTGTGGGTACTGCGTGAGTGCTTCACATGTCCTCGAAGTTTGGCCTGCCCGCTTGGTCCGTGCTACCCCCTTGGAGATTTGGGTAACCCCATTTCTTACAACGAGCTATTGAGGAAAATAGAAATTCTAATGAATTCTCTAATATTGCCCCTCATTGAACGAACAAAAACGATTAACAGCAAATTGAACCAGCTAGAAAAGCTGGTAAAAGATAACGTTAATAAATTGGGCAAGCCAGTCTCCGTTAGGGAGCCTGCCAAAGCACCTGTTACCGCTAGTCAACCACATAAACATTGTGGTGCCGAACGGGTAGCTACTAAGAAGCCTGTAAGTAAAATTGTAGACACCCCTAATGTTGCCCCCCAGTACTGTCAGGGTGGTATTACACCTGTCGCTGCTAACAAACCAGCAAGTAAACCGCCTACTGGATCACCGGCGGCAGCCCAGGCTACCCCTAAGAAGCCTGTTGCCCCGCTTAAAGAAAAGGGGGAAGTAGGTTATAGCAAGAGGGGGAGACCATTAACACCAGAGTTACCCCCTGAAGCAAGTCCCTTAGTGGTTATTCTAGCTGGAGTCCCAACCTTGAGGGAGCATGCGCAGGAACCTTTTGCGTCGCTTAAAAACAAGGTGGTTAATTGGCTCAGCCTGAACAGACCGTTGCCCCCCCAAATTACTAGTGAGATTGTAATGGTAAGGAGAACACCCTGGATAGGTAGAACGGCAAAAAGGCAAAAAGGATAAAAGGCGGCTGTATTGTGGTTACCTTTAGAGACCCTAGTATTGTCTCTTATATATGTGCCTGGCCTAGTCAAGGGTTGGAGGGAGTTATCCAGACTCTCCCACTAACCTTTTTCTACCCGCCCCCCTATGTAGAGGCAACCATGGGGAGGTCTAATGAATGGACAAGAGTTGAAAGGAGGGGAGGGAATAGGGGGACCTGGAGTAGACCAGATCCTATGTACATACCGGACATGTTCCTTAGCTACAATCGTTTTAATTGTCTTGAGGCGGTAGATTGACTGAGCTCATCGCAAGAGATAGGGTGGCATCAGGACCAGGAAGGGGTGGTAAGGGCCCCTCTAGAACAGCCAGAACCATTAAGCCAATTAGAGCCTAATTTTATGGAGGTTTGCGACCCAAAAGTTAGTGTAGACTCAGGTATGCAGGAGGATGTGAATAACTGTGAGTTAAGTGGTCAACTTAGTCTTCCTGTGACAGGGAATGATAGTTTGAATCCCAACCTAGTACACCCGGGGGCTAGAGATGATGTATCCAGGGAAATGAATAGAATCCCCGAATTGGAACAAGCTAAAGGTCAGAGGGGGTATAAATTTGCCTGTTGGAATATCGCAGGCTGGAACAGCAAAATAGGGTCTTTGGGTTGGAGAGACACTGTGGATAGTTATGACATCCTCTGCCTCCAAGAGACATGGAGTGTGGAAGAAATAAATTACGAAGGATTTGTCTTGTTTAATCTACCAGCCCAAGGTCCGACCATGGGCAGAGCTAGAGGTGGTCTCCTGATTCTGCTGTCTATTAACCTCCCTGTGCAAGTTATTTTACACGAGAAGGTTGGATGTCATTCCCAACTGTTATGGTTGTGTCACAAAAATGGCTGTAACATTTTGTTGATCAATTACTATAATAACCTACCGAACTCATTACGGTTGACTGCAGTTAATGAATTGGAGAAGGCCATGGACAAGATCTGCCGGGCTAATCATGTGAATTTTGTATTCATCTGGGGGGGGGGATTTTAATGTTCAGATGTGTTCGTTATCATTAAGTAAGGTATGTGGTTTCAATGAGGAGAATGGTGATGGTTGTTTACATTTTGCTCACAGCATGTATGGAGAGTCGTTGAACTCAGTCTTAGCAAAATATGATCCAGTTGCTTTACAAGCCGCAAAGGATCGTGAGGGCAACATTGTCCCTACATTCACTGGGAGGAATGCCGCTACGGTTATTGACCATGTGTGGATCTCAGATAATATCTGTGGGTTTTGTGATACTCCAGTCGTATTGGACCTTGCGATGAGTGACCATAATTGTGTCACACTGGTATTAACTATCTGGGGCAATAAAGTACTAGCAGCTAAAACTGTGGTTATTGATATTGTCCCAAGCAGACCAAATGGCCACAGGATTAAATGGAGGGGAGACAATTCTGAAAACCTATTGGCTAAAATTGTGGTGGCCTGCTTGCCAAACCTCCATTGTTGCTTGGATGTGAATACTGACTCGAGGGACATTTTGATAACTTTTAGCAAGATGAATGCCCTAATTGGTAATATTATGACCATCACTAAGTTTAGTAATAAGAAACCGAGGTCCGGATGGTTTGACACCGCTTGTTCGGAGTCACTGCGGAAGTTAAAGAAGGTCCTAGCTAGCAGGCCCAGAGATAGGCTGATTATTAAAAATCTAAGGGTTGCTTACAAAGGGCAGATAAAGCGCAGGAAGCATGAATTGCAGGAGGAAGCATGGGACAAGCTGGCCAGGGCTGTCGAACTCTCAGACAGTAAACTTTTTTGGGACACTGTTAACTGCCCCTTCCTGAAGAGCGATAACACGCCAGTCCTCACTGCTCAAGTTAGTGAGGAGTGCTGGGTCTCACATTTTACGAGCATTTTCGACCCGGAAGGGGTGGGCGATTCAATGACCATGGTGGCCAATCAATGGCCTACCATCCCACTAGGCATTACTGTTCCAGAGGTAGAGCTTGCCATTAGACGTAGTAAGGGTGGGAAAGCCCCAGGCCCTGATGGGGTGCCCATCGACCTGTATAAGGCCGACATAAAATTATGGGGCCCGTCTTGACCAAGGTTTTCAATGCAGTAGTTGAGGAAAGCACCCCACATACTTGGGGCAAATCTATAATTATTCCAATATATAAAAAGGGAGATAGGTCGGATGCGAAGAACTACCGACCTATCTCCCTTTTAGACTCATCACTTAAAACGATGAGTCGAGTACTGCTGGCCAGGTTAGAGGAATGGGCGGAAGCTGGTGGTATCTTTGTGCAGTCTCAATTTGGGTTCCGTAAAGGCTTTTGAACCATAGAACAGTGCATAAATTTAGACCTCCTAATAGGAAAGTATACACGCGCCAAGCAGGGTTCGTTGTTCCTCTGCTTCGCGGATCTTAGTAGCGCGTTCGATCTTGTTGACCATGCATTGTTATGGTCAACCCTGTTAGAGCAAGGCGCTCCTCCTGGGATTATTTACTTTTTGGCCAGATTATACTCTAAATTATCTGCCCGCATAAGATATGGTCAAGGGGGAGAATGTACGGATAGCATCAGAGTTAATCTGGGCATAAGACAAGGGTGCGTTCTTGCGCCCCTTCTTTTCTCCCTCTTTATCAACGCAATTGACACTGAACTTAAGCAGGTCAATTCTGATGCCCCACAAGCAGATGGTCTGGCTATTCCCGTTTTGCTTTATGCCGACGATTCGGTGCTCTTATCTAGAACTCCTTGTGGCCTGCAGAGGTTAATGGACAAGTTTGCGGGATTCATCAAGGGTAGGAAGTTAAAAATGAATAATACCAAAACTTTTATTATGCAGTGTGGGAAGAAAATGAGGAAGTTGAAACCATTTTATATAGAGGATAAGAAAATAGAAATCGTAAAAAAAATTCTGCTATTTAGGTATTACGTTTAACAGTAATTGCATGTGGTCCCAAGAGATAATTAATGTGAAGGCCAAAATGTCTAAAAGTGCACACAGAATTTTTAAATTTGCGACCAAGCTTGGGTACCGTCGTATCCATGATATGCTGCACATCTACTGTTGCAGATGTGTTTCAATCGCATCATATGGATCCGGTGTTTGGGGGTATAGTCGTCACGTGGATCTACAGGTGGAGGAAAATTGTTTTATTAAAAAATTGTTATGTCTACCCAAATCAGCCTCAACCGAGATAACACACCAGGAATTGGGGTTAGAGTATTTTTCTGACTTAATCACCCTAAGGCCCTTGATGGTCTGGAGAGCAATCTGGTTGAAGGAAGAAACTGGTTTTACCAGGTGTATTATTAGTGACTGCCTTCTCCTAGATAAATGCTCACTGATCCCATGGATTCATTATGTTGTGGCAACAGCTAGAGATGTATTTAATCTAGACGTCCAGGCTGACCCCGACAGCCTATCCGATATCCCCAAGAAAGAGTTAAAGTGTCGCTATTTGAGTAAGAAAGCACAATCACGGAGAAATGTTAATATGCTGCTAATTAGGTCACAATTCTACTATTCCAATGTGGTGACACCTGGCTTTCAAAATTATCTGAGGATAGTTACTAGACCATCCCATCGGTTTGTCCTCACTAGATTACGATTAGGAATCGTTCACCATGTGGTGGCGTTCCCTCGTATGAAAAATCATCCTTCCTCACCCTGCCCTTGTGACAAAGTTACTAAACAGAGCACTGTACACTTCCTATTTATTTGCGATCTTTATTTGCACCTTCGCATTGCTCATTTGAAACCTTTATTTTAAAAAAAGGCTGTAACAACGATAACATCAGCAATGAGCTTACTGTTGTCCCTAGAGGATCCTGATATCTGTTTCTTCACAGCTACATTTATTTTGAAATCAATGGCCGTTAGGAAAAGTATGGTCTTTTAATCTTCTAAGTTGTTTTTTAATTATTACGAGCTGCATCATGTTTACATTGTTATTAATGTTTTTTTAATCTCTTTTAATTGGTATTTCTTAGTGATATTGGAACTAGAGTGTATCAGGAGGAATGTATATTGTACATATTCTGTATGCTTTTATGATTGTTTTGTGAAATAATCGAATAAAGCTTTTGAAACGAAAACGAAACGACAGGTTCGGGTGGAAAACCCTCCCCTGCTGCTGCAACAGAAGATCCTCCCTAAGGGGCAACCTGAGGATCGACACTTATGCGCAGAAGCTCTGGATACCAGACTCTCCTTGCCCAGTCTGGTGCCACAAGGATGACTTGGGCCCTGTCGCTCCTTATCTTCTTCAGAACCCTGAGCAGGAGTGGTATACAACAAGCCTGAGCTCTACTCGAGACAAAACGGGTCGCCGAGCGATAGCCGCCTTGAAAACTCTAGCGAGCAGTACTGCTGACATTGCATGTTCTCTTCGGAGATTAACAAATCTAACCAAGGTTCTCCCCACTGCTGCAAGAGACCTTGCGCCACCTCCAACGGGAGATGCCATTCATGACCTGCTAGGCACTGACGGCGGAGATCATCTGCCCTGGCGTTCAGGTGTTGAACCACCAGGGTTATACCCTGATGTTCCAGCCATGTCCAGATACGCAGGACCTCTCAACAAAGGGTCCATGACCTCACCCCGCCTTGCCTATTGCAGTACCACATGGCAGTGGTGTTGTCCAGGAACACCTGCACCAACTTCCCCTTGACGGAGGGTAGAAATGCTTTCAATGCCAAGCGAATTGCTCGGAGCTCCAACACGTTTATGTGGAGCCCCGTCTCCGCCAGAGACCAGCGACCCCTGATCTCCATGTCTACCAAGTGGCCGCCCCATCCCAGAAGTGATGCATCCATCAAGATTGTGAAATCCGGTTGGGGAAGGAAGAGAGGTCGGTCTTTGTAACAATCTCGGTTTGTTAATCACCACTGCAGATCCTTCGCAGTTCCTGAGATTTGAACAATGTCGGTGAGATTTTCCTGATGCTGTGCCCATTGGAACTTTAAGTCCTACTGCAGAGCCCCCATATGCCATCTCTCGTGTCTTACCAACAGCACGATAAACTGAAAGTGTTTGTGGCCTACCTTGAATCACAGGTGACGTCTGTGGCCCGGCAGGATGGGAATGTGAAAATAGGCATCCTGCAGGACCAGCACTACCATCTAGTCTCCTTGTTCTAAGGCAGACAAGACTTGAGCCAATTTAAGCATTTTGAATTCCTCCTTTTTGAGGAAGAGATTGACGGTCTGAAGATCCAAAATAGGCCGAAGACCCTTGTTCTTCTTCGGAATCAGGAAGTAGCGGGATTAATAGCCACTGCCTACTTCTGTAACTGGAACCCTTTCAATAGCTCCTTTGGCCAAAAGAGGCGTAACTTCCTCTTGGAGCAGTTTTAAGTGATCCTTCACCAGCCGTTCCTGACTTGGCAAAATAGTAGGAGGAAAAGAAAGGAAGAGAATAGCCCTCTTGGACGATCTACAAGACCCCACTCTCCCTCCCACTGGAGTATTGTGGTCCCGCAGAATCATCCTAGGAGTGCTTGGAGGCTGCGGCTGCTGGGAGCAGTGTGGTGGACGACTTCCTACCTCCATTCCGAGAACGGAATTTACCACGTCCACGCACAGCTTGGGAAGTCTGTGTGGGGCGGTGGCTAGGATAGGGCTGATGCAGATGGAAACCCCTTCAGTTGCCATGAAAGGGGCGAAAGGAAGACTGTCCACGAGGAGTGGAGGAGAGGCCCAAGGATCTGGCCGTAGTTCAAGAGTCCTAGAACCTGACCAGGGCCGAGTCAGCCTTTTCCCCAAAAAGGAGGGTTCCATCAAAGGGCATGTCCATCAAATTGGCTTGGACATCCCCCTAGAAGCCAGATGTTTGAAGGCAGACATGGCACCTGAAGGCCAGTGTCGATGAAATAGACCTGCCCAGCAAATCGGTCGAATCCAAACCACATCGTATGGTGAATTTTGCTGCATCTCTCCCATCCTTGACAGCCTGGGAGAGCACAGCCCGGACTCCTCTGGGACTTGTGGCAGCACTTGCGCAACTGTCTCCCAAAGAGAGTGGGAGAAACAGCCCAATAAGCATGCAGTATTCACCGACTGCAATGCCAGACTGGAGGATGAAAACATCTTCTTCCCAAATGAGTCCAGTCTCTTGGATTCCCTATCCGGAGAGGCGGAAGGGAATGTGCCCTGGGAAGTAGAGGTCAGCACGACCTTACTTTCTGGGGGTGGGGTGTTGACTGGGGAACTTTGGGTCACCAGGTGCTGGGCGATGGCGGCGTACAATCGTCCTATTTACAGGAGCCCCTGTGCTAGGTTTGGACCAAGTTCCTAGCAGGACGTTCGTAAGTGCCTCATTAAAGAGCTAACGTGGTTCAGAGGTGGAAGCCCCAGGTTGAAGGACTTCAGTCAGGAGATTAGTCCTGACCTGCACTGAGGGCAACTCCAGTCCAAGGACCTCAGCTGTCCTCTTAACCACTACAGTATAGGACGCCCCTCCTCCATAGCCACTGTAGGTGGAGAGAGCAGGCCAGTGTCTGGGAAAGTTTCCAGACCACTGACTTCCCCAAGTTCCCCATACCAGTCCATAATCTTCTCAGAGACATCTTGGTTCTGTAAAGGGTCTCCAGTTTCCTCCCATTACCCCAGTTCCAGCTCCGTGACGTCGGGGATGAGGATGGGGCTTGCGCTACAGACAGCTGCCGGCAACGCCGCTGGTACCGACTTCGGATTCGACGCCGGGGAAGGTCGCGTTGGTACGACCGGCGTCGAACCGGATACAAGATCGGACCCCTTGGTCCCACCGGTGCCGTGGCTGAAGCCGACGAAGTAGAACCCAATGGTGTGGGGTGCCGCTCGCAGCTGTTCTTGCTTGCCGTGACTCTGCTTGGCTTCATACAGCCTGCATCGACTGATGATAAGGAGATAAGCGGCATTTATCTTGATCGTATCTGAGGCTGTTAGACAGGGGCCGGGACTGCGAGACCCAGGCTTCAGCGCGTGAAGACCGGAGCGCACCTGGAGTCTCTTCCCGCCCCTGCTCCGCCCTGTTTGCTGGCTGCCTGCTCTACCCTGATTTGCTGCCTCTACTATTTACAGCTCGCGGCCCCCGCTCCGCGGGGGCCGCAAGCAGCTGTTCTTGCTTGCCGTGACTCTGCTTGGCTTCATACAGCCTGCATCGACTGAGGATAAGGTGATAAGCGGCATTTATCTTGATCGTATCTGTGGCTGTTAGACAGGGGCCGGGACTGCGAGACCCAGGCTTCAGCGCGTGAAGACCGGAGCGCACCTGGAGTCTCTTCCCGCCCCTGCTCCGCCCTGTTTGCTGGCTGCCTGCTCTACCCTGATTTGCTGCCTCTACTATTTACAGCTCGCGGCCCCCGCTCCGCGGGTGCCGCTCGCAGCTGTTCTTGCTTGCCGTGACTCTGCTTGGCTTCATACAGCCTGCATCGACTGAGGATAAGGAGATAAGCGGCATTTATCTTGATCATATCTGAGGCTGTTAGACAGGGGCCGGGACTGCGAGACCCAGGCTTCAGCGTGTGAAGACCGGAGCGCACCTGGAGTCTCTTCCCGCCCCTGCTCCGCCCTGTTTGCTGGCTGCCTGCTCTACCCTGATTTGCTGCCTCTACTATTTACAGCTCGCGGCCCCCGCTCCGCGGGGGCCGCTCGCAGCTGTTCTTGCTTGCCGTGACTCTGCTTGGCTTCATACAGCCTGCATCGACTGAGGATAAGGAGATAAGCGGCATTTATCTTGATCGTATCTGAGGCTGTTAGACAGGGGCCGGGACTGCGAGACCCAGGCTTCAGCGCGTGAAGACCGGAGCGCACCTGGAGTCTCTTCCCGCCCCTGCTCCGCCCTGTTTGCTGGCTGCCTGCTCTACCCTGATTTGCTCCCTCTACTATTTACAGCTCGCGGCCCCCGCTCCGCGGGTGCCGCTCGCAGCTGTTCTTGCTTGCCGTGACTCTGCTTGGCTTCATACAGCCTGCATCGACTGAGGATAAGGAGATAAGCGGCATTTATCTTGATCGTATCTGTGGCTGTTAGACAGGGGCCGGGACTGCGAGACCCAGGCTTCAGCGCGTGAAGACCGGAGCGCACCTGGAGTCTCTTCCCGCCCCTTGCTCCTCCTATTTAGGACACACCCTCCACGCTAAGCGGGACGCTTGCGGGATGCCGGGCTAAGCCCGGGCAAAGGGCGGGCCCTCTGTGGCCCTCAGTGGCCGAGGTAGGCTGGGCTGGGCCCGGTAATTTTTATCGATTGTATTTTGGTTGTTTTTTTGTTTTTTGAAGTATCCTATCCTTTCTCCTATTGGAAATACGCCTGACTGTTTGTGGAAGAAATCATCCATCTAAATTGACTGGTAGCTTCCTCGGACTCTATTTTCGGGCAGCCTTTGTTGCATCTCCAGGACTGTTTTTATTATTGTGGTATATTGTATTAATTTTGTGTTCACTCATCCGGAGGAGAATCATTGTTATAATATATTTTTGGGGACACATTGTCTAAAAGATGTTTAAGAAATTGCGTTCTGGAAGGGAAGTGGGAGGTTTGCCTGGTGCAAATAATGAAACTACTCGCACGAGAAATAAATCGGTAAACAATCCCCCCCTTAAGGGTCAATGCCATCTGTATGAGCTTTGGGATTTGCCCTCCCCTAAAAACGCTAATTTACCTACTAAAAAAGCCCCCTGCGACTCGGCCCAGGAGGTCCATCCGCAAGCTATTACATGCCTGCCGCTTTCTTTTGCGCAGCCCGCACCACAACAACCTGTGCCAGTGGTGTCTTCTTCCCTTGTTTTCTCCGAAGGAAATGGAGAGAGTAAACTCACCTCTTCAGTACTTGATAGGGAACCTACGAATCTTCCACCTATGCCTCAAACCCCGCCGAAGGATAGGTTGGGTGGTGATTTGTCCGCACTATCTATTGACCATGAACTTTGCGGCCGGTATGTAGATATAGCGAAAATGGGGTCCCCGGCCCCTATTAAATCTTCGGGGGGTGCTACCCCATCTGGTCTAATGTTGTATAGTAGTACCCCCTCATTGAACGATCAGGACATGTCTGATTTGTTAGTCGCTTCCGGGACCCCGGGTCTTAATCTATCTGGTATTTGCCGTCCACTGGAAGCATGTGAAAAACCAATTTCTGAATCCATGATTGCCTTGGAACAATTACTAGCCTCTATTTTGTCTCTTTTGGGGAAATTTGTTGGCAATTCGGATTGTATTTTGGAATCCGTTACCCAAATACTGAAGTCATTGTTACAAAAGTCACCGGATATGAGGAGTGTTCCCCCCATGACCGAACATAGTCTGCCGATAGGGGAAATAAATGTGGCTTCAGTGGATTCTGACACGAAAGCTGGGACATCAGTTTTGATACCACATACTGCAGCTATCCCCTTAACTGCAGTGCCGAACTGTATAAATAACTCAGTTCTTGAGATAATGGAGGAAAATAAATCCATATCTGACCCTAAAGTGGTTCAAGACCTATTTCCCATCTTCGTGTCTGAAAATAAAAAAGAACTTACTGATGATAAAGATGAGGTAAAGGTAAAAAATGGTAAATCTAGAAGCAATAAGGGGAATAAAAGGAAACCAACTCGTAAATATAGGAAGAAAAGGCAGCGTCGGATAATTTTTCAAAATTCTTTGCCTGCACTGGAGAATGAAGTGATCGATTTGGAGCCATCCTCTATACCTGTAAAGGCAGATATCGATATTGAACTGAACTTACCCATTAGTACCTTTTTTAAGGTAGAAAGTGAACTGTGTCCCCCAACGACCTTGGAATCTATTCCACAAATGGGGGGCCTTCTTACCAGTCTCTCCCTACCTTCAGCGACTGGAGTTTCAATTCAAAATCCATCTGGGTCCCTCAACCCCTTGGCCTCTCCTTTCCTTGTAGTTTCAGAGAATGGAGACCGCCATTTCCCGGATTGCCCTTTAACAACTTTAAAAGCTCCAGTAGAAACTCTCGTGTTAGACTTTTTACCTTTATTTGACGTTGACTTGCCCTTAAACAGAGCTTGGCTTCTTAAGCGTTTTAGTGAGATTGACAGTCTCCATCATATCCAAACTAGGGATATTGAGTTAGTCTCCCTGTTTGGTGAAGTCAAGGTAACGAGCATAAGGGTGAAATTTTATTCTCCTATCATTGTAAATTTGATATTACAGCAAGCTGAGAATTTCCAGCGTACAGGCATTGATATTCTCCCGATCTTTAACCTTGGTAATATAAACCCGTCTTTCGGGGAGGTATTTAGAAGGGAGGAACAAAACGGGGTAGCCTCTCCTCTTAGAGACCTGAAGATTTGGGTATCTAAGGGAAAACGCTCGGTTTCACAAGTGAAGCCACTTCCGCTGACTCAGAACTCCTCTCTGGTAGAGGACAATAATCGGTGGAACTGGCTGCACAGTGCCTTATCCACAAAATCAAAAGATAATCCAAGATTGTTTCAGCATCTTTAACACCCCACTAAATATTATCTCCTGGAACGCTGCAGGGATTCACAGTAGCCCAGAGAAATTTGAGTTTCTATTCTCTCTAGGAGCAAATGTGATCTGCCTACAGGAAACGTGGTGTATTGATACGCTGAAGGTCTCTAAGGATTATTATATCCTGGAAGTCCCTGCCGTCCCTTCTAAGAAAGGTCACGCCAGGGGAGGAATCGCTTGTTTATTATCAAATAAATTGCACTGGAAATTCACCCATTATATAGATTCTAGCAAACTTTTTCATGCTATAACCATTGACAATCTGTTTAATAACGGCATAAAGTCCCCTATTGTAATTGTGAATGTTTATATTCCTCCGGAAGAGTGTTTTAATGTGATTTTCAAGCAGGTATTTCGACACATTGATCTAATTAAAAATGTCCCATCCCCTCCGGATATTTTGCTGGTAGGAGACTTGAATTGCAAAATCTCCAATGTTAGTCTGGATCTTTTTAGGAATAAACCTAAAGAAGAGGCGTATTTTGTCCCGCAATCACTCTTCCCTGATAAATCAGTGACAAACAAAAGAGGGAAGATTTTGCTAAAAGAATTAGTGGCCGTCGATGGACTTATATTAAATGGGAGATTTCCGTCTGACGTGCCTGCAAAATTTACTCACAAGTCTCCGTTTGGGTCCTCTATCTTGGATTATGCAATTGCAGACTATGGTTTGTTCCCTTTTATTCAGGACCTTAAAATTATATTTACTCCTCTGAGCGACCATAGTATACTGCTTGTTACTATTTCCTTAAAGCCTTTGACAATTGCACCTTGGTCTTTTAATGGCAGTGATGCCGCCTTTCACGCCTCTTCGGGAAGGTGCTATTGGAATCCCTCAGCCATTAATGGGGTACAGGATTTCCTAGCCGATACCCTATTAGTTTTAAATGAGTGGCATGGGAATGAAATAGCATATTTTGAAGAATTTGTGCGCAACATTATTTTTTATGCTAAAAAAACTTTCCGACCTAGAAATAGGGTAGCGGTCCCTAGCACACTGCGTAGCCTGAACAAGGAAATAAACAAACTAGTCCGCGAACAATATCTTGATAGAGTCATGGAACGTGGAAAAGAAATATCAAGGCTAAAAAGAAAGAGAAGTAGACTCCAGTTAAAATTAAAAAAAGTAAGGGAGGACAATGTATGGATTAATCTGAGGGAATCTGTTGTCCACGGCAGGATCAGAGAATTTTGGACTATAATCGGCAAGGGGTGCGGTTCTAGACTAGGCCCCTCCCCTATCCCTATAGCGGAAGAGGTATGGATTTCCTATATTCGGGATCTCTATGCAGGGAACGGGATTTTAAGTGATGATATTGCCATTGGTGCTAATTCAGGTAATGATACCGCCATCAGTGTTACTCCCGTGGGTCTTACTAATTACCCCGCTGAGAAAGAAATTGAGATAGCTATAAAAAGCATGCGTGTCTCGGGGGCAATGGGACCCGATGAACTCCCCATGACGGTCCTGAAGTCGGATCCTGCAAGGTGGAGTAAAATCCTGTATCCCCTGTTTAAAGCATGTTTTTTGACGAAAACGGTACCTGCCTCTTGGAGGGGAAGTATCTTGGTCCCTATCTTTAAGAAGGGAATTAGGGACAGCCCCAGTAATTATCGTTTGATTGCTCTCCTCGACTCCATCGGAAAGGTGTTTGTGAAATGTCTTCTAAAATCCCTCTCCGGTTGGGTAGAGGAGAATAATATTTTGCCATTAGAACAGACTGGCTTCCGTAGGGACCACGGTACGTTAGACAACCTTACTGCTCTTCATGTGGTTACAGATAAGTATGTTCAGGTGAGAGGAGGGGTGGTGTATGCTGCCTTTATTGATTTCTCCACAGCGTTCGACAAAGTTGACCGTGGAACGCTGTGGAGAAAATTGGCAGTGCTTGGTCTTCCATCCTACCTGTTGGAGCTGGTGCGGGCTCTACATACAGAGACCTGGTGTAGGGTCCTGTTGGGGGGCGAAAGGGGGTTATCGGATAGAATTCCTTCTTTGAATGGCCTTAAACAAGGCTGTTTGTTGGCCCCCCTCTTGTTCTCCCTATACACGGTTGACCTACCCGCCGCCTTGTCTTCTAGAGAGGGCATCGCCCCGGTGGTCGGGGGGACCCCTATATCTTGCCTGATGTATGCCGATGATGTCCTTATCCTTGATCTAACCCCCAAAGGACTCGCAAATCGGCTTCATGCTCTTCATACTTTTGCTGTAGCTCATTACATGAAGATTAATATTACTAAAAGTAAAGTTATGTGTATAGCTGGTACGAAGAGGTGCCGCTCTGTTGATTTTGGTTGGTTTATCGGGGGCCAAAAACTAGAGGTTGTAAAGTCCTATACTTTTTGGGGGAAAATTATTACGGCTAACCTGAGTGAGAAGCTCCACATAGAGCATTGTACACGCAAAGCTATTGCCCATGGCAAAGGTTTAAATTCCCTATACCATGCAACGGGGAAACGGCACTTTCCGATTTTATTGGAAGTGTACAGATCTAAAATCCCCGCTACAATTTTGTATGGTATTGAACTTATTGATGTGAAAAATTGGGACTTTTGCCATAAGATTGAGGGGAAACTTCTAAGATCTCTCTCCTCCCTAAACACTGCGTGCTCTTTGGCCGCCTGTAGGCTCGACTTTGGTCTCAGGAGTAGTTGGGTACAGGGATTATCGGCCCTTGTAAGATGGGTGGCCTGCCTTGCAAGAGCAGAGGTAGGGACAATGAGAGCTCTCCTCAAAAGTGAATTATTGGGTAATTTTAATGAGTTTTCTCAACTTGTTCGTAACTTTAGAAAAGAAGTAACCCTTCTAAAATTAGATGAAACTGCCTTGTTTTTGTACTCTTCTTTACAGTTAAAACTTGTTTTAAAAGCAGCTTCATGGGACTTATGTTTCCAGTCGGATAAAAAAGTAATTTGTGGAAAAAGGAAGGTAGATCCTCTCCTTGATTCCTATCTGATGAAACTCCCTCAACCCTATGTAATATGGACCCTACCGCATGGTATCCGTAGATTTTGGTTTCTTCTACGCTACGATTTATTACCTTTAAACCGACTGTTATCTAAATGGTACAGCTCCTCTCCCTTGTGTAATTTTTGTAAAGTAAATATCCAGGACTGTATGCATGTGTTGTTGATTTGCCCCGCGCTCCGTAAATTGCGCTTTAGATGGTTAAAAGTTATCTGTCTGCATCTAGGCATTGTCACTTTGAACGATTTTTTGTCTGCACTTTATTGCCCTCCTAATGAAATGTTCTGCTTCCATATTTTTAACTTTTTTAAAGGGTTTTTAGCTATTTATTAATACGTCTCTGGAGATGTTTCTTGACTGTCCGACTTTTGTAGTTTGGTTTCATATGTCAGTCTTGTATTTAACTTAGGATGTTTAAAGGGTATATTCTTTCCTTGCTCTTTTTTGTAATGTAATTGTTGTGTGTCAAATTCTGTACATTTTTTTTATGTGGCCCTCTTCTGAGAGCCAAAAACATAATAAATAAAATTGAAATCATATCATAGAACCCAATGGGGCCCCATCCGACCCCGTGGGGCCCGAGGGCTCACAAACGGGATTGTTCCACTGAAATACGCGGTGCATGGCATCGTAAAAATCCTCCATTTGAGTGGGAGTCGCTCCGGCTCCCTGAAATGGAGGGAGGCTCGAAGTTGACTCTCAGTACCTAGAGCATCTGAGCTCCTTAACTCTCTCGAAGACGGACGCCAGTTGAGGTGAAGTCAAAGTCCGCTTGGACTTCTTCTTCCTCTTGTGCCTCTTCCCCAAGTGTCCAGATGATCTCGAATGGGAGCAAGAAGACTTAGGCCTCCGAAAGTGATCCCGCGACCTCCTCTTCTTCGAATGGGATTTTGACCTCCTCTGAGTATCGCTCAACGGTGTTCAATGCCGGGCCGCAAGCAACTTCAATGTCCGCTCCCTCAAGGTCTTCGGAGCCATCACCTGGCCTTCTGTACACGACTTTGAATCGTGGTCACGTTCAAGACACCACAGACATACGCGGTGGGGGTCGGTAACCGAAATTGTGCGGTAACAAGTCCAGCATGGTTTAAAACTTGTCTTCCTACCCAACATCCATCGCTCACGAAGTCGTCAAAAGTTTCGACAAAAGTCAACAAAACAGCCTGCCAAAAAGCAGCAGAGGGGTAGCTCTTCCCAGATTGGCACTTAACTGGTGCAGAAAGAAAAGAACTGGCATCAGCGCCCCTGGGTGGCGCCTATGTAGGCACCGCAACGTTATACCCGGCGCTACCGACATCATCGACGACACGCGGAGCCGAATGGAGCCACCCAATGTCACACGCAAGGGGTATTGCTCAGCAAAAGTTTCCGGATCCAGCCTGACACCTGGAAAATTCAAAGGTTAGGAATCTGCAACTAGAAGTCTCTATCAGACATCCAACTTTACCAATAAAAAGTATTTTAAATGTCAATGTATTGAGACCAAGCATGATTTTTCTACCTCTTCCCAATCAAAATTTAGTACTTAATAAATGTAAAAAGGTAACTCAATGTTACCAGTAGTGACAAACAAACATGTATGTTTTGCACTACAAAGACATGTATGACTAAAAAACACATGTCCTACCTATTAAATACAATGCACCTGCCCTATGGGCTGTTTATGTCCTATTTTACGGACGACGTAAATGCATTAAAAAGGGAGGTTAAGACCTGGCTAAGAGTTAACTTTGCACCTGGGCAAGACCTGAGAAATGTTTAAAAGGGCTACTTATATGAGTGGTACAAATGTGCCGCAAGCTTACTAGAAGCATTTAATTTATAGGCCCTGGGTAAATGCCATACCACTTTACTAGTAACATCTAAGTAATACACAAGTTACTTACCTTCGGTAACGATACATCTGTAAGAAACATTAGTTAGTTATACACCCCAGGCATCAGAATGGATCCGGATAGTTTTTTTTATCAGCAGTCCCTTTGCATGCCGGAAAATGGCGTCATTCGGCGGTGGCATTTTGGTCGCCGGGATGACGTTTAGGAGGCAACTTAGATGTCACCCCATGCACTGAAGTCAGTTCTGTACACAACTTTCCGCGCCAGAAATGCAGAGCCATGCAAGACACTGACCATTGGTGCACAAAACTAGGGCCCTGAAAGGATATCCTTAACCCTAGAAATCAGTTTGCAGAACGGGGAGGATGGGTGTGGCGGTAAGGAATCTATAACTAACTAATGTTTCCTACAGATATATCGTTACCCAAGGTAAGTAACTTGTGCATCTGGAGGGCGCTAGAAAGCCAGACGCAAGATGGCTGCACATTAGTGCTGCTCTGCTGGTCGGGGCTTCAATCTAGTAAAAATCCTTCAAAATCTCCGCCATCCAGTGGATAAAAGATAAGAAATTGCATCCCCTGTGCACGAGGACTGAGATTTAATAAGTAGCGCTGCCTTCTGTGCACTCTGTGACCGGATTCTCATGGAGGGCGAAGCGGACGCAACATGGCGGCTCTCATTAGCTGTGGCTGCAGTGCGGTGCCTCCTAACTGAAGGAGACTGACGGGCGCCTGTGGCACACACAGAGTGATGGTCCAAGAGTAGCAGTCAGGGAGGAGCTTCGCGCGTTTCCAAGATGGACGTGTGAGCTAAGGGCTCCCGAGACCCTTTCCGCCTCCCGCAACTATCCTGTGAATAATCCTGATTTGGATGATGGGTACTTGTTATTGATGCCCTGCTGATGCCCACATTCTTTTCGAAAATCGATTTGGCCGCCGGACACCGGACTTACTGCACTTTGAACTTTGAGGCCCACATCGTATGCCAACCTGGGGCTCGAGTCCCCGAGGTACCCAGGTGGTAATCGAACAACAACGGCTGATACGCCACGCCCTCTACCCCTGGGTTACTTTCGGTTTCGTTTTCGGTCGTTGTGGTCAGCTACTTGCAGCCGATCGGCGCACCGGCTCTGTTATTGTGGCCAACCTTCAGTCAGCGTTGGATCCCTGCCCTCTCGCCTTTACGAACTTGCCACGACGGTAATCATTTTGACCAGATCCTAAAGGTCCCGTCGGAGTGTGTTGCCCATCATGGCGGGCAGGGCGGTTGTTGAGAAGCGCACCACCAGAGGCCCGTCCCGGGGAGGGGTTGCCCAATTCCAGACTATCGATCGCTTTACTCGCCCTAAGGGATCCCCGGGCGGGTCGAGTGGGGCCCTCGAGGAAACTGGTGACGGTGCTCCTGAAATTGAGGAGCCAACTTTGAAGGACGTTATGGGCTCCATTGTAGGTGTCCGGACCACCATGGGCCAGCAATATGAAACCTTGGCAGCTAAGATAGACACGGTGGCGATCGAGGTCACCCTCATCAGGGCGGACTTGGGGAAAACTAATGACCGGGCCAAGTCCCTTGATATCAAGACTGCGAGTCTGACCACGGATGTCTCGGATCTTCAGACCATAGTTCGCAATCTCCGGACGACTAATGATCTGTTTGCCCGTCGGCTGGAGGATTTCGAGGGCCGGGCCAGACGCAACAACGTTCGCATCGTGGGTGTTCCGGAGACCTCCGCGGACCTGCCCGTAGACGTCCTGGTGAAGGACCTCGTGTTGAAACACCTGGCACCGAAGGGCCTCAGTAAACTTTTCGCTGTGGAGCGGGCTCATCGAGTCCCTGGTGGGAAGCCGAAGTTGGGAGCCGCTCCACGGCCCATAATAGCCAGGATTTTTAATTTCCGGGACAGAGACGCTATCCTGCAAACCTCCCGCACGAATGGACCCACCAAATTTGAGAATGTATCGATCAGTTTTTACCCGGACTTTACTCAGGCGGTGCAGAAACAACGAATGGGCTTCATGGGAGTGAAAAGGCGCCTTGGAGATATGGGACTGAAATATGCTATGCTTTTCCCGGCCCGCCTGAGGATTGAGCATGAGGATCGTGCGTTTTTCTTCGATTGCCCTGAGGTGGCCAGTGACTGGTTAGACACTTTGCCGACGCGCCATGATGGCCCGGAGAGCTCGAGGGGTGCTGAAGGCGGTTTGGCGGAACAGGAGTAGTGAGTCTGCATCGGCGAACTTGACTTCACGGCAGTGGCTCAGAGACTGTGTTTTTATAATATGGATACCCGGGGGTGGGGGGGAATGGGGAACCTTCCTCCTCTGGGGACTTTTTCTCTCTTTTTGTAGGTTAGTTTAATGGGGCGACAGGCACACTGCAAGTTGGGGTGGCTTTTCGGTCTACCGCAGGGGTGCAGGGAGGGGGGTTTGTGTTTTGTGGGTTCACTGGGGGTGGTGGGGGGGTTCTTTCTTTCTTGTTTGTATCGAGGCTGCGCTTTGTTCCATATTTGCTGCTATGTGCTTGTTTCATGGTGGGGGGGCAGACTGTTTACTTCTGGGATGGGGGGTAGGGGGCTGAGGGTGTTGAGCTGGAACGTTAACGGTCTTGGTGACAGGCTAAAGCGGGGGATAGTACTGCAGTATTTGAAACGATCCTCCCCAGATGTGGTTTTGCTCCAGGAGACGCACTTGGTGGGTAATACGTGTCGGGCATTGAATAGGCGAGGTTACCGTTTGGTGGCCCATTCCGGCTTTACCACTGGATAGAGGGGGGCAGGTATCCTGGTTAGGAACTCCCTCCCCCTGGAGATAGATGGCACGGTGCTGGATGACAAAGGCCGCTACGCGGCTATTACGGGGAGGTGGGAGGGAAAGTTGATTTCCATATTGTCTGTCTATGTTCCGCCTGGTCTGCAGTCTACTACATTCACCGATTTGGGTGGGGTGATTCTGGGGCTGCCTGATGGTTTGCTGGAATTGGGTGGCGATTTTAATTCTGTGGTTAATGGAGAGAGTGACCGTAGCCCCCCCAGGCTTCTTCCCGCATCGCAGTTATGGCTGGGGAAATTTTTGGATGCTTTTGGGCTGGCGGATTGTTGGAGACAGCTGCACCCTGGACAGCTCCAGTACACCTTCCACTGAGGAGCTCATGGGAGTCTCTCGAGACTCGATTATATCCTCGTGCCGGTGGTGCAGTTGGTCTCGGTAAGTGAAATCAAGCATTTGGCTAGGGGGATTTCCGACCACTCCCCGCTTTGGCTTCAAATCGATGTACAGCTGGGGGCTGGGGGTCGGATTGCCCCGATCAATCCATGGCATTTTCAGAATCCCAAAATTAGATCGGAGGTGGTCAAGTGTATGGACTTCTACTTTGCTGAAAATGAGGGATCGGTGTCCTCCCCAGTCTCCCTGTGGGAGGCCTATAAAACTGTGATCCGTGGTCAGACTCTGTCTTTGATCGCTGGCGAGAGGAGGCGCAAAATTGAGGGGGTGGTGAGATTGGAAACTGAAATTGCTGGGTTGGAGGAACAGTTGGAGTCTGGGGTCACACCCGAGCGATTGCACTTTTTAGCTCTTAAGCAATCTGAATACAGGGCTTTGGTGACTGACGCGGCTGAGGCGATGAACCGTGTGCAACAGGGGCGTTTGTATGATGTGGGTGATAAAGCGGGAAAGCTGATTGCTTGGCTGGACAAACGAGATAGACTGAATCGAGTGGTGCCTGTGGTTGAGAAAGTTGACGGTACGCGAGTGGTGAACCCGATTGAGATAGTCGAGGTGTTTGCCCGGCACTTTCGGGTTGTATACGCGCCGGTCTCGAATATGCCAGAAGAGGACTCACACTTGTTGCTTCGTGATCTCGTGCTGCCTAGTCTCTCGGAGTCGGACAGGGTGCTTATGGAGGTGGACTTTTCCACTGATGAGGTTGCACTTGCTATCCGCTCCCTTCGCTCGGGGAAGGCCTCGGGTCCGAACGGTATACTAGTTGAATTATACAAGCTATGCCCGGACAAAATGGCGCCGTATCTTAGTCGGATGTTTGCGGCATCGCGAGACCTTGGGTCCCTTCCTAAGGACCAGAGGCTGGCGTCCATTGTAGTTATACATAAAGATGGCAAGCCCCGCGAGCGCTGCTCATCGTATCAACCGATATCACTTTTGAATGCGGAACCCAAGATATTGGCGAAGCTTTTGGCAAATCGATTGGTCACGGTGATTAGCGATTTGATACACCTGGACCAGTCTGGTTTTATTCCTTGTCGGAATACTGCGCTCAATCTCCGCCGTCTTCACGGTGTCCTTGCGAGGGCGGGGTCTCTCAATGAACCGGCCATCTTGGTTTCCCTTGATGCCTCGATGGCCTTTGACACGGTCATGTGGCCGTATTTGTGGGCTGCTCTTGCTAAATTTGGTTTCGGCCCGAAGTTCATCGCGTGGGTCAAGCTTCTGTGTGAGCAGCCGTTGGCTCAGGCTGTGGTTAACGGCAGAGCCTCGGAGCCCTTTGTTCTCGGACGAGGCACGCGGCAGGGGTGTCCTCTGTCGCCGCTTCTATTTGCGCTCGCGCTTGAGCCCCTTGCCGCGTGGCTCCGCTGGGAGCCCTCGCTCAAGGGTATTCGATGGTCCCCTGACTTCGAAGATCGCATATCACTATATGCCGACGACATATTACTGTACCTGACCTCCCCCCGTAAGTCACTAGGAGTCCTCTTCGACGTTTTGAATTCCTTCGGACGAAACTCCGGTTTAGTTATCAATTGGGCCAAGTCTTGTATTTTACCACTGACTGGAGACTCGCCCTCTCTGCCCCGCACTTGCCCGATACCGGTTTCTAGAGGTGGCTTTAAGTATTTGGGGATCTATATTTCACTGGACCCCATGGTGCGCTAGGAGCGGAATTTGTTACCTCCGCTTGTCCGGCTTCGGTCGGACGTTGCGGCATGGTGTAGTTTACCCTTGTCCCCTTTGGGAAGAGCTGCCCTGTTTAAGATGATGTCTCTTCCCCGTTTTCTGTATGCCGTCCAAAATACGTTTGATCTGGTGCCAGCCAGTTACTTTCGTGAAATTGAGGGCCTCCAGAGGAGACTAGTGTGGGCTGGACGGCCCCACATTGCGTTGGCGAAGTTGACGTTGCCCTAGTACGATGGTGGTATAGCATTGCCTGATATTAAAAGATACTACTGGGCATCTCAGCTGAGCGCTGTGAACCATGCCATGTACGGTCCGGCTCTGAATCCTGCTTTTGAGATGGATCGGTGGCTGTTGCCCGGGGGTGATTATTATAGGGCGCTCTATTCTCGAGGCGCCAGGAGGAACCTGACGCG
The DNA here is from genome assembly GCF_964261635.1 of Lissotriton helveticus. Taxonomy (NCBI): domain Eukaryota; kingdom Metazoa; phylum Chordata; class Amphibia; order Caudata; family Salamandridae; genus Lissotriton; species Lissotriton helveticus. The sequence goes on along the minus strand of NC_136068.1, from coordinate 509,516,354 downwards.
TCCCACTGGAGTGGCAGTGCGGGTGTGGGGTAGTGCGACCACGGCTACGGGGTGGGTGGATAAACTGACCAGAGCGACCCCATTGTTTGCCGCTGAGAGACTGGGGGAGTTGTGGACGTCGAAGGGTTTTGATAGATGGGACCTCATTGGCATTAGTAAAGTGGGCGATCTCTGGGCTAACAATAGAGTTAAGACCTTTGCTGAATTGCAGCAGGAATATAATTTGAATGACACTGAGTATTTTCGCTATTTCCAGGTTCGACATGCCATTGAATCGGTTTTTCCAGCCGGATCCACTATCCCGGAGTGTTCTCCCCTGGAGGACAGGGTGCTGGACGGGCATGTTCCGGACAGCACTATCTCCCTTATCTATAAAAAACTCATCAATGATCGTTCGGACCTGCTTGTTCAGCTTCGGAGTGCTTGGACTAACGATGGGCTGGAGTTGGATGATGAAGACTGGCAGGCTGCGATATCCTCTCCTAAAGAGGTCGCGATCCCGGCGCGTCTGCGACTTGTACAGCTGACGATTCTGCACCGAGTCTATGTCACGGGTCCACGATTGATGCACATGGGTTTTTCTGCGGATGGGCTGTGTAGGCGTGGCTGTGGTGTGCTTGCTACTTTCCTCCACATCATATGGGAATGTCCGGAAGTGGTGTCTTTTTGGACTAGAGTGCATGCGGTGATGGGTGAGGTGGCGGGCGTTGAGTTGTTGCCTGAGGCCAGGCGCTGTTTGTTGAACATCTGGGAGCCGAATTACTGCACTGCTGCTCAGACTCAATGGGTCACGCTAGGGAACATGGTTGCGAAAAGAGACATTGCTCAATTGTGGGGATCTCAGAGGGCACCATCAGTTCGTAACCGGGAAGAGCACATGGACTGGTGCATGTTCAGAGAAAAAATTGTGTATGTCTCCCGTGGCAGGCCCAAGAAGTGGGGCAGGATTTGGGACCAATGGAACTCATATCGAGGGGGGATATGTGATCCCCCCCTTACTGAACCTCCCGACACTCCTTGTTCTCCTTGACTGTACGTTTCGGTTTCCTAATTTTCAGTGTTCTACGATTTGTTTCTTGCTCTATGTCTATAAAAAAAATAAAAAAAAAAAAGAGTAGCAGTCAGCGGAGGGATCGTACGCTGGCTGTGTGTGTAAAGGAGCTGAAGCGAAGACCCCGGCAACATTGGGCACACGCCTACGAGACGACTAGCATCTGGAGACGCAGCATGGTGGGTGAGGTGAGGCCGGCGGTGTGCATGCCCTGAGGCGGTGTGACGGGACTGTCGCTGCCAGTGGGGCCTCCCACTGAAGGCATCCGTGCGGAGACTGTGCTCACGGAGCGCACTGGAGAAATCCGCATGTGCGCTACCAACAGGTATGCGGCTTGCACTGCTTAAGTTGGCGTGCAGAAGATCAAGCTGCGACAGCGAGACAAACAAGTTACTTACCTTCGGTAACGCTTTTTCTGGTGGATACAGTATCTGCCTGTGGATTTCTCACTTTCTGAATATCCCCTGTGCCAGCATTCCAAAGGAATAGTTTTCTAGCTCTCCACGCCGAAGAGGACGTCGGCTCCACTCGCGACTCTGCATGACGTCACCGGAGCGATAAGAGTACCTCGTCGGCGTGATGACGTCAGTTCCACCCATTTTTTTCGTGCCTCCGAGGCGAAACAGGTGGATTGACAACCGATTCAAAGTATATACAATACACAACATTTAAACCAATATACACAGTACAAAATCAAAAAGGAAAGCCAAAGAATATCAACATTTCCTATAAATGTACCAAATATAAAGAAGATACAATGCAAAACAACAAGGCAAATAAGTCATCCTTTAAGGTATACAATGGTGGACAATGGGGCGGTGGGTGGGTCAGTGAGGAATCCACAGGCAGATACTGTATCCACCAGGAAAAGCGTTACCGAAGGTAAGTAACTTGTTCTTCTGATGGGTACATCTGCCTGTGGATTCCTCACCTTATGAATAGATTCCCACAGCAGTCCCACTCCCGTAGGAGGGTGTCCACCTTTCTTATACCAATAAGTCCTGCAAGACAGAGCGCGCAAAATGGCCCTCCCTCCTCACTTCAGAATCTAAGCAATAATGTTTTGCAAAAGTGTGGAGGGAGGCCCAGGTTGCTGCCTTACAAATGTCCAACACAGGAACACCTCTGGCTAAAGCAGAGGTGGAAGACGTAGCCCTAGTTGAATGAGCTCTAATACCCTCAGGTGGTTCCTTACCAGCAAGGGCATAGCAGATCTTAATGCACAAGATGAACCATCTGGATAGAGTGCGCTTGTGCACAGCCTTGCCTTTTGAATGTCCAACGTAGCCCACAAAGAGCTGATCGTCCAAACAAAAGTCCTTTGTCCTGTCCAAATAAAAGCTCACCGCCCTTTTAGGGTCCAGGCGGTGAAGTCTCTCCTCCTCCTTGGAAGCGTGAGGATAAAACACAGGGATAGTTATAGACTTCCTCAGATAAAAGGAAGTAACTACTTTAGGAAGAAAAGCAGCCCTGGTCCTGAGGACCATCCTTTCAGCATGTGTGGTCAAAAACGGGGGGTTTTAAAATAAGAGCTTGAAGCTCACTCACCCTCCTTGCTGATGTAATGGCTACCAGAAAGACTGTTTTAAAAGATAAAAGCCTCAAAGGACAGCTATGAAGGGGTTCAAATGGAGCACCCATCAAAAAAGTCAAAACAAGATTAAGATCCAATTGGGGCATAACACAGGGAGTAAGAGGAAACCTATTGGTAAGGCCTTTGATAAATCCCAAAACAAAAGGAGACTTAAATAAAGACGGCTGATCAGATAGACACAGAGAAGCCGATAAGGCCAATAAGTAGCCCTTAACGGTGGCCACAGCACAACCCTGATGAGCCAAAGAAAGAGCAAACTGGAGAAAATTCGCCAAATGGGCCTTTAAAGGCTCAAAAGATCTATTTCTACACCATTTAACGAATCTTGACCATCCATCACGTTAGGCGGGAGATAGAAGAAGATCTGTGTACCACACACTTCTTGGCCAATCCGGGGCAATCAAAATGACTAGGGTCCGTCCGGTCTTGGCGAATCTACCTCAGAGCTGCAGAGACAACGCCCGGTTCAAGCTTTTTTCCGAAACTGACGGGAGCAGTTCTCAAGAACGTTTTTTAAACAAGTGATACTGACACAACCAGAAAGGAGGTATAGGTATGCCCTCCACAACATGTGAAACGGAACACCAGTGAATTGGTGCAGGGTGGAGTTACAGACCCGAGCCCTGAAGAAGTTGCCGTAAGTTTCCTATTAGGCAACGAAACATGTCGGAGTTTTAATTCGAGCAAACACGCAGCCTAGAATAAAGTAGAGACGGCCAGCGTGCACTAGCTCACTTTTTATTTCACAGGATGAGAGTGCCACTACTCGTGTCACCCTTCTCCGCAGTGTTGGGTCCAGGCCTGCAGTGTACCAATTCTGGTGCACAGGCAGGTTCTGTCGCCCTAGCACCTTCACCATCCTTTTCACTGTTTACTTTCTTTCATCTCACACTTTTTGGTTCGAGTGGTGGACGCTGATGATGAGAACCTAGGCAGCAGACGAGTACCTTCCTGCAGAGCCTCCATGGTGTTACTCCCGTGAGGCGACACCACTCTTCCCCTCACTGTTTTCTTTTCTCCTAATTCTTCTCTCTGCTCACTCTAGTCTGTCGGCAGGGGAGGGAGAGTAAGATAGGGGAAAGTGGTGAATAGCGCTCTCTCTTTTTTAATGAGATTTCTCTTTTTTTAATGAAAGCTCTGAAAGCGGTGAGCTCGGTCTAGAAACAGTTAGCCAGAATTGTTGGCCACTACCCCACCCTAATGCAAGTATAGGTTGGCGTTGACCAGGCAGAATTCCTTCACCTTATGGAACAGGTCTTGTATTGTTGATAGCAGAATCTACCTCAGAACCCGAGGAATCAAGGGAAGGGAAGAAACGCATAAAGGAGTTGTGAGCTCCAACTCAACTGAAACGCGTCCCCCAACGCCCCATGCATTGAAACTGGAGACTGCAGAATGACGGGCAGTGTGCGTTCCCGAAAGTGGCAAACAAGTCCACCCGAGGAGTCCCCCACGTCCGGAAGATGTGATGAACTACCTCCGGATGAAGCCTCCACTCGTGGTCGGTGGAGAACTGCCGACTGAGACTGTCAACACGACGTTCAGCACCCCGGCCAGATGATTTGCCATCAAGCAAATCAGATGATCGTGAGCCCAGGACCAGAGCCGCAACGCCTCTCTGTAGAGACTGTACGACCCGAGTCCTCCCTGCTTGTTGACATACCACATTGCAGTAGTGTTGTCCGTCAGGACTTGAACCGACTGACCGCGAAAGGAAGGGAGAAAGGCCTTGAGCGCCAAACGTATCGCCCGCAACTCCAGAAGATTGATATGAAGCAATATTTCCTCTGGAGACCAAAGGCCGTTGATCTCCAGATCCCCGAGATGAGTACCCCACCCTAGGGTAGAGGTATCCATTAACACGGTGGCCACTGATGGAGGAAGATGAAAGGGCTTTCCTTGAGACAGATTGCCCTCCACGCTCTACCAAGACAGATCAGCTGCAGCTTCTCTGGAGATCCTGACTGACTCCCTGAGATCTCCGTTGTGCTGATACCACTGCCTGCGGAGACACCACTGGAGAGCCCTCATGTGCCAGCGTGCATGGTTGACCAACAAAATGCAGAAGGCGAACAGACCGAGCAGGCAAAGGACCTTCAGAACTGGAACAACCGCTCCATCCTGAATGTTGAGAATTCTTTCTGGTGGAGGAAATGCTCGACAAACAGTAGTGTCCAGTACTGCCAATATAAACAGGTTGCCCTGAGAGGGCGCCAGGTGAGATTTGGGCACATTGATTGAAAAACCCAAGTTGAACAACAGTTGAGATGTCACCTGCAGATGATGAAGCACCATCTCTGGCGACTCCACTTTGAGCAGTCAGTCGTCCAGATAGGGGAAAACTGGAATCCCCGATCTTCTGAGAGGAGCTGCCACCACTGCCATCACCTTTGTGAAGACTCGAGGTACAGTAGTAAGACCACTGGTAGTGTTGCGACCCAACCGTAAAATGGAGATACTTCCTGTGCGACTTCAGGATGGGGAATGTGAAAATACACATCATGTAAGTCCATCAACACCCCGGTTCTCTTGCTGCAGCGCCAGAAGAACCTGAGCAAGGGTGAGCATCTTGAATTTCCCCTGATTTTGGTAAAAATTCAAGACCCTCAGGTCAAGGATCGGAGGTAACCTGCCGTCATATTTGGGGATCAGGAAATACCAGGAGTAGCATCCTTGACCACCTCTATCGCACCGTTTTCAAGTAATGTAAGAACCTCCTTCTCCAGAAGTAGCAAATGGCCCTCCGAACAAAAACCTTGGCAAGGAGGGTAAGGAGGAAGAAATTTGCGAAAGGGAAGGGTGTACCCATTCTCCACAAGGTTTAATCCCAAAGGTCTGTTGTGACCCATTTCAAACCTTGCAGAAAGTGAGACAACCGACCCCCTACAGGACCCACATGATTCAGGATGGGGGATCTAGGGCTGATTTCCTGCGTTACCAGAGGGAATGGGGAGGCAGAAGAGGAGGAGGAGAGATTGCGGGCAGAGCCACGTTGGTGACCTCCGGCTCTTCTTCTGTAAGATTTATAGAGTGGATTTTGCTGCTGCTGCTGAGGTTGACGGAAGTTGCGAAAGGAAGACCTTCCAAAGCCTCGATATTTCTTATATCCAAAACCTCTTTACTGGGTCTGCGATGCACAAGTTACTTACCTTCGGTAACAATATATCTGTAAGAAACAGTAGTTAGTGTTAGATTCCTTACTTTAGAATATCCCCAGGCGTCAGACTGGATCCGGAAAGTTTTGCGTAGCAGTACCCCTGCACGTCGGTAGGCGTCGTCTGCGGCTCCGCGTCCGTCGTTGGCGCCAGGATGACGTCGTCAGGGTACTTAGAAGCTGCCCTCGCGCGCTGACGTCAGTTCTTATACACAGCTTTTCCGCGCCAGAAACGCAGAGCCATGATAAAAACCGACTCTGGTGCCATGAAACTAGGGTCCTCAAAGGAAAGAACCTTAACCCTAGATATCGGTTCGCAGAATGGGGAGGATGGGTGGGGCGGTAAGGAATCTAACTACTGTTTCTTACAGATATATCGTTACCGAAGGTAAGTAACTTGTGCATCTGAAAGAAACAGGTTAGTGTTAGATTCCTTACCTTAGAATAGATATCCCAGCAATACCAAACCCGGTGGTGGGTCTGTGAACCAATGATCACACCAGAAAGTCCTGGAGAACAGAACGGGCGAAAAAGCCATCTCTCCAGACTTGGCTGTCCAGGTAGTAGTGTCTGTCTAGCGAACGTGTTCAGCGAGGCCCACGTAGCTGCCTGACAGATATACTGCAAGGTGACTCCCCGACCCAGGGCCGTAGTAGCCGCCGTGGCCCGAGTGGAATGGGCACGCAGCTCCACAGGAGGCTCCTTTTTAGCCAGTGAATAACAAGCCTTTATGCACAAAACGACCCACCAAGAAATGGTTCGTTTGTGCACCGCCCGTCCCTTCTTAGCGCCCATGTAACCAAAAAAGAGCTGGTCGTCCAAACCGGAACTGACGTGTGCGGTCCAAATAGAATGAGAGCGCAAGTTTTGGGTCCAGAAGGTGGAGCCTCTCTTCCTCTTTCAAGGGATGCGGAGGCGGAAAGAAGGTGGGCAAGGTGATGGACTGCCCGATGTAGAAGGCTGTGACTTCTTTGGGAAGGAAAAAGGGACGCGTTCTCAAGACAACTTTGTCCGGATGGACAAGAGGAAAGGAGGTTGAGAAGATAGAGCCTGGAGCTCACTCACTCTCCTGGCAGAGGTGATGGCAACCAGGAATACAGTCTTAAGAGTTAGAAGACGAAGAGGGCAATTGTAAACTGGCTCGAAAGGAGCGCATATCAAATAAGTCATAACAAGGTTCAAGTCCCACTGAGGCATCACGAAAGGAACAGGAGGAAACATGTGAGTGATGCCCTTCAAGAATCTATTTACAACAGGGAACTTGAAAAGAGAAGGCTGATCAGGAAGCCTCAAGAAGGCTGAAATGGCAGAGAGGTAGCCTTTGACAGTGCCCAAAGCAGAGCCCTGCTGGGCAAGAGAAAGAAGAAAGAGGAGAACCTCTGAAAGGGGAGCAGAAAGGGGATCCACAGCCTTTGCTGTGCACCATGCCACAAATTTGTTCCACCTGCAGGCGTATACCGATTTTGTGGAGGGACGCCTGGCTGCCAGAATCACATCACATACTTCAGGAGGCAAGTCAAATGGCCTCAACTGTCGCCGCTCAATCTCCACGCATGGAGGTGGAGACTGGACAGGTTTGGGTGGAGGACCGTCCCCAGCCACTGCGACGGAAGGTCCTCCCAAAGAGGCAGACAAATCGGGGGATCGACCGACATGCTGAGTTTCTCGGGATACAAGTATCTTCGTGCCCAGTCCGGAGCCACCAGGATGACTTGGGCCCGGTCGTGCCAGATCTTCTTCAGCACTCTGGGCAGAAGTGGTATAGGCGGAAAGGTGTACAATAGACCGCAGCTCCGCTCGCGACGAAAAGCGTCTTCGAGCGCGTGCCGCCTTGAAAATTCCAACACGCAGAACTGATGACATTGCGCGTTTTCTTCGGTGGCGAATAGATCTAACCAAGGCTCTCCCCTCTGCTGAAAGAGACCTTGCGCCACGTCCAAGTTCAGACCCCATTCGTGATCCATCATGCACCGGCGGCTGAGTTTGTCTGCCCTGGCGTTCAGGGAACCCGCCAGGTGTTGAATAGGGGTGGGCGGAATTTGTGTAATCGCGTTACGCAAATCTCCGCAAAACGGTAAAAAATCTCCACGGACACGCAGAAATTCCGCAAACACACCGAATTGCTTGTTCGCGATGCTTTTTTACTCTTCGCGATCGCTGTATGTGTGGTCGGGGGAAATATCTCAGGGACACGCATTTGAGAATGCTAATATGCAAAAAATTTCGCAAAGTCATGGAATGCAGAATTTTGGGCAATTTCACGTTCTCCGCAGAACGCGAAATTACCCAAATTCCGTGAACGGAACGGCATTTACTGCCCAGGCCTAGTGGTGAACCACCAGGGTGACACCCTGGTGTTCCAGCCACTGCCAGAGGCGCAGAACCTCCTGGCAAAGGTTCCACGACCCCACCCCACCCTGTGTGTTGAAGTACCACATGGCGGTGGTGTTGTCCGTGAACACCTGCACTATACTTCCCCGGACAGAGGGAAGGAATGCCTTCAGTGCAAGTCGGATCGCCCTCAGCTCCAGTAGGTTGATATGGCGCCGGGACTCTGCCGGAGACCAGAGGCCTCTGATCTTCACCTCTCCCATGTGGCCCCCCCAGCCTTGGAGGGACGCATCCGTCACTACTACGTGCTCCGGTTGGGGTAGGGAGAGGGATCTGCAGCTGACCCAATCACTATCTCGCAGTGCCCCCCGTGATCAGGTTGTGGTCAGACAGGTTGCCCTGATGCTGAGCCCACTGAAACTTCAGGTCCCACTGCAGAGCCCGCATCCGCCATCTGGCGTGATGCACCAGAAGGATGCAGGAGGCCATCAGCCCCAGAAGCCGCAGCGTCAACCTGACCGAGACTTGGGATAAAGGATGAAAGATCGGAATCAGAGCCTGAACATCCCGAACCCGCTGTTCGAAACTGTGCCGAGTCCAGAATGAAGAGGAGCTTCTGAGAGGGACACAGGTGTGACTTTGACACATTGATGGAGAACCCCAGCAGGTGCAGGAGGTCGGACGTAGTCTGGAGGTGACTGACGACTGTCTGGGGCGAGCCCGCCTTCAACAACCAGTCGTCGAGATAGGGGAAGACTGACACCTCTAATCTGCGCAGATGAGCTGCGACCACCAACATCACTTTCGTGAACACCCGAGGGGTGCTGGTAAGGCCAAATGGGAGCACGGTAAACTGGAAGTGCTCGTGGCCTACCGTGGGCCGGCAGGACGGGGATGTGAAAATATGCGTCCTGCAAGTCCAACGCTACCATCCAGTTTTCTGGGTCTAGGGCAGCTAAGACCTGAGCCAAAGTCAGCATCTTGAACTTCTCCTTCCGGAGGATGCCGTTGACGTACCGCAGGTCCAAGATAGGGCGTAGGCCCCCTATTCCCTTCTTGGGTACCAGAAAGTAGTGGGAGTAACAACCACACCTTACCTCTGACCCAGGAACGCGCTTGTTGGCCCCCTTTGCCAAGAGGGCCGTAACTTTCTCTTGCAGAAGTTTCAAGTGATCCCCCGACACACGGTGGTACTGCAGTGGCATGGCTGGAGGGGTCGCCTCGAAGGGGAGGGAGTAGCCCCTTCGGACGATTTGCAGCACCCAACTGTCCGATGTGATGGTGCGCCAGTGGAGGAGGTGATGGCGAACCCTGCCCCCGACTGCCGTCAAATGAGCCTGAAAGCTCGGACTAGGAAGGCTTTGTGGCGGATGCTGCGGGGGTGGATGCGGACTGGCCTCGCTGCTGTCCCCTGGCACCGCCACGGCGGTTACCATGTCCGTGACCGCGTTGAGACTGGTTCTGTGGCCTGTGGCTGGCTGGATGTGTGGGGGCGCCCCTTCCTTGGCCACGAAAGAAGCAAAAGGCAGAAGTTTGCTGGCGCTGGACCGACAGGCCAAAGGACTTGGCCGTAGCCCTGGAGTCCTTGAAACGCTCAAGCGCACTGTCTGCCTTGTCGCCAAAGAGGCGACGGCCATCAAAAGGGATGTCCATGAGTGAGTTCTGGATATCAGCTGAAAAGTTGGCGGACCTCAGCCAGGCGTGGCGGCGAACGGCCACCGTCGTGGAAATCGCCCTGCCCAGCGAGTCCGTGGTATCCAGCCCACATCAAATAGAGTACCGTGCTGCATCTCGCCCTTCCGCAAGGGCTTGAGCGAGTTTTACCAGGGCCTCCTCCGGGCAATTTGGCAGCACGTCCGCGACCATGTCCCACAGAGACTGGGTATAACGCCCCAAAAGGCAAGCGGTGTTGACCGACCGCAACACCAAACTAAGTGAGGAGCACAGCTTCTTACCGAACTGCTCTTACCTTTTGGATTCCCGATCAGGTGGAGCAGTCGGGAATGCGGTCTGGGAGTTAGAGGCCTGGATTACCAGGCTCTCGGGGTGGGGTGGATGGACAGGAAGCTAGGGTCGCCCGGGACCGGGCGGTGATGTCTGGCCACGTTTCGTTCTACAGGGGGGCCTGTAGCGGGCCTGGGCCAGGTGCCCAACAGAATGTCAGTAAGGCCTCATTAAACGGCAGTAGAGGCTCCGAAAAGCTTGCCTGCGGTTTAAGTACCTCGGTGAGGAGGTTCGTCCTCACGGCCACGACGGGGAGTTCAAGAGCCAAGGCCTTGGCCGCCCTCGTCAACACCACGCTGTAAGCAGCCCCCTCCTCTGTAGCCACGGTAGGAGGGGACAGAAATCCAGTGTCGGGTGAAGTGTCGAGACCACTGGCCTCCCCTAGCTCAACTGCCCAGTCCTGATACGACTGCCACTACCATGCCAGAGGATCCTCAGACCCCTCCAAATCCTCCTCGCCTCCCATCTCTTCATAGTCAGGTGCAAAGGATGGGGCCGGATCATAGAAGAATTGCTCTTCTCTCGGCGTCAAATGCGGCGTCGAGCTAAGCCGGTCCGACGCTGGATGCGGACCGAAGGAGGGACCGGGGACGACGTCGTCCAGGGACGCAATCGAGGGCGACACCCTGGGGGTCGGCGCCAGTGGAGGGGTCGTAAGGTCGACCAGCGGCGACCCGGATCCGGACCCGGATCCAGTGGGGCCCTGCGGCGTCAAGACCGAAGTCGTCGACGGCGCCGGGGCCGAAGCACCCGAAGGCACCACAGCGGGACCTGACGGAGGAGACCTGGAAGCATGCCCCGATGGCGACCTCGAAGGAGACCTCGAACGGAACCTCGACTTCGACCGCCTCGATTGCAACTTCGAGCTCTTCTTGTCCTTTTTACCTTTCATCTTGGCAGCCAGGAGCTTCGCTTCTCTTTCACGAAGGGCCGTGGGGTTCATCGTCTTGCAGCATGGACACCCTTGGACATCATGGTCTGAGGACAGGCACCATACGCAATCTTCATGCGGATTTGTGATTCATATCATTTTCCCGCAATCTCCGCACGGCTTGACATCTCGACAGGAGACAAAGAAACAAGAAAACACTGAAAGCAACAAACAGTAACAGAGTTACTCAATAGCTACAGAGGATCCCTCGAAAACCATTAGGATCGACGACGTGGAAAAAAGGGAACTGATGTCATCACGCCGACGGAATCCTATTATGGAGTCAGTGACGTCAGCCGAGCCACGTGCGCGAAGCCGTGTGTTCTGTGACGTCGTCCACGTTGGCGTGAAAAGCTATAAAAGAATTTCCGAATGTTGCTGACGCAGGGGGATATTCACAAGGTGAGGAATCCACTGGCAGATGTATCCATCAGAATTGGCAGTTCGGTCTGGACGGTTCCTATGAGGCACAGGGTCAACACTAATTTGCATATGGCTGTGTCTAAACTGGGGTGCCATGGTGAGCAAAAGAACAATGGATTTAACCCAGATCTCTTGACTGGGGGTCAATGTATGATTTATTCAGAATTCCGTCCATCATTTGTTTGCATAGCACTTTTCACCCTAAGCGGGATGGATATGCCCAGACGTGGGTCCCTGGCTCACAGTGCCACTGGATTCAAGCTAGCCTGGCTGACGAAGGGTAATACCCAGAAACTGGTTCCAGGATGTTTGTTTCCAGGCCAGGGAGCACCTGGCTTGGCAGTTCGGTCTGGAGTGTTCCTATGAGGCACAGGGTCAAGACTGATTTGCATATGGCTGGGTCTAAACTGGGGTGGCATGGTCAGCAAAAGAACAATGGATTTAACCCAGATCTCTTGACTGGGGTGAATGTATGATTGTTTCAGCATTCCGTCCATCATTTGTTTGCATAGCACTTTTCACCCTAAGTGGGATGGGTATGCCCAGACGTGCGTCCCTTGCTCACTGTGCCACTGGATTCAGGCTAGCCTGTCTGATGAAGGGTAATACCCACAAACCGATCCCAGCATGCTTGTTTCCGGTCGAGGGAGGACCTGGCTTGGCACTTCGGTCTGGATTGTTCCCATGAGGCACAAGGTCAAGACTGAATTGCATATGGCTGGGTCTAACCTGGGGTGGCATGATGAGCAAAAGAATGAAGGATTTAACCCAGATCTCTTGACTGGGATGAATGTATGATTTTTTTAGCATTCCGGACATCTTTTGTTTGCGTATCACCTTTCACCCAAAGTGGGATGGTATGCCCAGACGTGGGTCCCTTGCTCACTGTGCCACTGGATTCAAGCTAGCCTGGCTGATGAAAGGTAATACCCAGAAACTGCTTCCAGGACGGTTGTTTCCGGTCCAGGGAGGACCTGACTTGGCAGTTCTGTCTGGACTGTTCCCATGAGGCACAGATTCAAGACTGATTTGCATATGGCTAGGTCTAAACTAGGGTTGCATGGTGAGCAAAAGAACATTGTATTTAACCCAGATGTCGACTGGGGGTGAATGTATGATTTATTCAGCATTCTGTCCATCATTTGTTTGTGTAGCACTTTTCAACGTAAGTGGGATGGGTATGCCCAGATGTGTATCCCTTACTCACTGTGCCACTGGATTCAAGCTAGTCTGGCTGACGAAGGGCAATATCCAGAAACTGGTCCCAGGATGCTTGTTACCAGTCCAGGGAGCACCGGGCTTGCCAGTTCGGTCTGGACTGTTCCTATGAGACACAGGGTCAAGACTGATTTGCATATGGCTGGGTCGAAATTGGAGTGCCATTGTCAGCAAAAGAACAATGGATTTAACCCAGATCTCTTGACTGGGATGAATGTATGATTTTTTCAGCATTCCGGCCATCTTTTGTTTGCGTATCACCTTTCAACCAAAGTGGGATGGGTATGCCCAGACGTGCGTCCCTTGCTCACTGTGCCACTGGATTCAAGCTAGCCTGGCTGATGAAAGGTAATACCCAGAAACAGATTCCAGGATGCTTGTTTCCGGTCCAGGGAGTAACTGACTTGCCAGTTCTGTCTGGACTGTTCCCATGAGGCACAGATGTAAGACTGATTTGCATATGGCTAGGTCTAAACTAGGGTTGCATGGAGAGCAAATGAACATTGGATTTAACCCAGATGTCTTGATTGGTGTGAATATATGACTTATTCAGCATTCTGTCCATCATTTGTTTGTGTAGCACTCTTCACCCTAAGTGGGATGGGTATGCCCAGATGTGGATCCCTTACTCACTGTGCCACTGGATTCAAGCTAGTCTGGCTGATGAAGGGTAATACCCAGAAACTGGTCCCAGGATGCTTGTTTCCAGTCCAGGGAGCACCTGGCTTGGCAGTTCGGTCTGGACTGTTCCTATGAGACACAGGGTCAAGACTGATTTGCATATGGCTGGGTCGAAATTGGAGTGCCATTGTCAGCAAAAGAACAATGGATTTAACCCAGATCTCTTGACTGGGATGAATGTATGATTGTTTCAGCATTCCGTCCATCATTTGTTTGCATAGCACTTTTCACCCTAAGTGGGATGGGTATGCCCAGACGTGCGTCCCTTGCTCACTGTGCCACTGGATTCAGGCTAGCCTGTCTGATGAAGGGTAATACCCACAAACCGATCCCAGCATGCTTGTTTCCGGTCGAGGGAGGACCTGGCTTGGCACTTCGGTCTGGATTGTTCCCATGAGGCACAGGGTCAAGACTGAATTGCATATGGCTGGGTCTAACCTGGGGTGGCATGGTGAGCAAAAGAATGAAGTATTTAACTCAGATCTCTTGACGGGCGCAGTAAATGTATGATTTATTCAGCATTCCATCCATGATTTGCTTATGTAGCACTTTTCACCCTAAGTGGGATGGGTATGCCCAGACGTGGGTCCCTTGCTCACTGTGCCACTGGATTCAAGCTAGCCTGGCTGATGAAAGGTAATACCCAGAAACTGCTTCCAGGACGGTTGTTTCCGGTCCAGGGAGGACCTGACTTGGCAGTTCTGTCTGGACTGTTCCCATGAGGCACAGATTTGCATATGGCTAGGTCTAAACTAGGGTTGCATGGTGAGCAAAAGAACATTGGATTTAACCCAGATGTCTTGACTGAGGGTGAATGTATGACTTATTCAGCATTCTGTGCATCATTTGTTTGTGTAGCACTTTTCAACGTAAGTGGGATGGGTATGCCCAGATGTGGATCCCTTACTCACTGTGCCACTGGATTCAAGCTAGTCTGGCTGACGAAGGGCAATACTCAGAAAATGGTCCCAGGATGCTTGTTTCCAGTCCAGGGAGCACCTGGCTTGGCAGTTCGGTCTGGAATGTTCCTATGAGACACAGGGTCAAGACTGATTTGCATATGGCTGGGTCGAAATTGGAGTGCCATTGTCAGCAAAAGAACAATGGATTTAACCCAGATCTCTTGACTGGGATGAATGTATGATTTTTTCAGCATTCCGGCCATCATTTGTTTGCGTATCACCTTTCACCCAAAGTGGGATGGGTATGCCCAGACGTGCGTCCCTTGCTCACTGTGCCACTGGATTCAAGCTAGCCTGGCTGATGAAAGGTAATACCCAGAAACAGATTCCAGGATGCTTGTTTCCGGTCCAGGGAGGAACTGACTTGCCAGTTCTGTCTGGACTGTTCCCATGAGGCACAGATTTAAGACTGATTTGCATATGGCTAGGTCTAAACTAGGGTTGCATGGTGAGCAAATGAACATTGGATTTAACCCAGATGTCTTGATTGGGGTGAATATATGACTTATTCAGCATTCTGTCCATCATTTGTTTGTGTAGCACTTTTCACCCTAAGTGGGATGGGTATGCCCAGATGTGGATCCCTTACTCACTGTGCCACTGGATTCAAGCTAGTCTGGCTGACGAAGGGTAATACCCAGAAACTGGTCCCAGGATGCTTGTTTCCAGTCCAGGGAGCACCTGGCTTGGCAGTTCGGTCTGGACTGTTCCTATGAGACACAGGATCAAGACTGATTTGCATATGGCTGGGTCGAAATTGGAGTGCCATTGTCAGCAAAAGAACAATGGATTTAACCCAGATCTCTTGACTGGGATGAATGTATGATTTTTTCAGCATTCCGGCCATCGTTTGTTTGCGTATCACCTTTCACCCAAAGTGGGATGGTTATGCCCAGACGTGTGTCCCTTGCTCACTGTGCCACTGAATTCAAGCTAGCCTGGCTGATGAAAGGTAATACCCAGAAACTGATTCCAGGATGCTTGTTTCCGGTCCAGGGAGGAACTGACTTGCCAATTCTGTCTGGACTGTTCCCATGAGGCACAGATTTAAGACTGATTTGCATATGGCTAAGTCTAAACTAGGGTTGCATGGTGAGCAAATTAACATTGGATTTAACCCAGATGTCTTGATTGGGGTGAATGTATGACTTATTCAGCATTCTGTCCATCATTTGTTTGTGTAGCACTTTTCACCCTAAGTGGGATGGGTATGCCCAGATGTGGATCCCTTACTCACTGTGCCACTGGATTCAAGCTAGACTGGCTGACAAGGGGTAATACCCAGAAACTGGTCCCAGGATGCTTGTTTCCAGTCTAGGGAGCACCTGGCTTGGCAGTTTGGTCTAGACTGTTCCTATGAGACACAGGGTCAAGACTGATTTGCATATGGCTGGGTTGAAATTGGGGTGCCATTGTCAGCAAAAGAACAATGTATTTAACCGAGATCTCTTGACTGGGATGAATGTATGATTTTTTCAGCATTCCGTCCATCATTTGTTTGCGCATCACTTTTCACCCAAAGTGGGATGGGTATGCCCAGACGTGCGTCCCTTGCTCACTGTGCCACTGGATTCAAGCTAGCCTGGCTGATGAAAGGTAATACCCAGAAACTGCTTCCAGGATGCTTGTTTCCAGTCCATGGAGGAACTGACTTGTCAGTTCTGTCTGGACTGTTCCCATGAGGCACAGATTTAAGACTGATTTGCATATGGCTAGGTCTAAACTAGGGTTGCATGGTGAGCAAATGAACGTTGGATTTAACCCAGAGGTCTTGATTGGGGTGAATGTATGACTTATTCAGCATTCCGTCCATCATTTGTTTGTGTAGCACTTTTCACCCTAAGTGGGATGGGTATGCCCAGACGTGGGTCCCTTACTCACTGTGTCACTGGATTCAAACTAGTCTGGCTAATGAAGGGCAATACCCAGAAACTGGTCCCAGGATGCTTGTTTCCAGCCCAGGGAGCACCTGGCTTGGCAGTTCGGTGTGGACTGTTCCTATGAGACACATGGTCAAGACTGATTTGCATATGGCTGGGTCGAAATTGGAGTGCCATTGTCAGCAAAAGAACAATGGATTTAACCCGTATCTCTTGACTGGGATGAATGTATGATTTTTTCAGCATTCCGGACATCATTTGTTTGCGTATCACCTTTCACCCAAAGTGGGATGGGTATGCCCAGACGTGCGTCCCTTGATCACTGTGCCACTGGATTCAAGCTAGCCTGGCTGATGAAAGGTAATACCCAGAAACTGATTCCAGGATGCTTGTTTCCGGTTCTGGGAGGAACTGACTTGCCAGTTCTGTCTGGACTGTTCCCATGAGGCACAGATTTAAGACAGATTTGCATATGGCTAGGTCTAAACTAGGGTTGCATGGTGAGCAAATGAACATTGGATTTAACCCAGATGTCTTGATTGGGGTGAATATATGACTTATTCAGCATTCTGTCCATCATTTGTTTGTGTAGCACTTTTCACCCTAAGTGGGATGGGTATGCCCAGATGTGGATCCCTTACTCACTGTGCCACTGGATTCAAGCTAGTCTGGCTGACGAAGGGTAATACCCAGAAACTGGTCCCAGGATGCTTGTTTCCAGTCCAGGGAGCACCTGACTTGGCAGTTCGGTCTGGACTGTTCCTATGAGACACAAGGTCAAGACTGATTTGCATATGGCTGGGTCGAAATTGGAGCGCCATTGTCAGCAAAAGAACAATGGATTTAACCCAGATCTTTTGACTGGGATGAATGTATGATTTTTTCAGCATTCCGGCCATCATTTGTTTGCGTATCACCTTTCACCCAAAGTGGGATGGGTATGCCCAGACGTGCGTCCCTTGCTCACTGTGCCACTGGATTCAAGCTAGCCTGGCTGGTGAAAGGTAATACCCAGAAACTGATTCCAGGATGCTTGTTTCCGGTCCAGGGAGGAACTGACTTGCCAATTCTGTCTGGACTGTTCCCATGAGGCACAGATTTAAGACTGATTTGCATATGGCTAAGTCTAAACTAGGGTTGCATGGTGAGCAAATGAACATTGGATTTAACCCAAATGTCTTGATTGGGGTGAATGTATGACTTATTCAGCATTCTGTCCATCATTTGTTTGTGTAGCACTTTTCACCCTAAGTGGGATGGGTATGCCCAGATGTGGATCCCTTACTCACTGTGCCACTGGATTCAAGCTAGTCTGGCTGACAAGGGGTAATACCCAGAAACTGGTCCCAAGATGCTTGTTTCCAGTCCAGGGAGCACCTGGCTTGGCAGTTTGGTCTAGACTGTTCCTAAGAGAGACAGGGTCAAGACTGATTTGCATATGGCTGGGTCGAAATTGGGGTGCCATTGTCAGCAAAAGAACAATGTATTTAACCGAGATCTCTTGACTAAGATGAATGTATGATTTTTTCAGCATTCCGTCCATCATTTGTTTGCGTATCACTTTTCACCCAAAGTGGGATGGGTATGCCCAGAAGTGCGTCCCTTGCTCACTGTGCCACTGGATTCAAGCTAGCCTGGCTGATGAAAGGTAATACCCAGAAACTGCTTCCAGGATGCTTGTTTCCAGTCCAGGGAGGAACTGACTTGTCAGTTCTGTCCAAACTGTTCCCATGAGGCACAGATTTAAGACTGATTTGCATATGGCTAGGTCTAAACTAGGGTTGCATGGTGAGCAAATGAACATTGGATTTAACCCAGATGTCTTGATTGGGGTGAATGTATGACTTATTCAGCATTCTGTCCATCATTTGTTTGTGTAGCACTTTTCACCCTAAGTGGGATGGGCATGCCCAGACGTGGGTCCCTTACTCACTGTGTCACTGGATTCAAGCTAGTCTGGCTAATGAAGGGCAATACCCAGAAACTGGTCCCAGGATGCTTGTTTCCAGTCCAGGGAGCACCTGGCTTGGCAGTTTGGTCTAGACTGTTCCTATGAGACACAGGGTCAAGACTGATTTGCATATGGCTGGGTCGAAATTGGGGTGCCATTGTCAGCAAAAAAACAATGTATTTAACCGAGATCTCTTGACTGGGATGAATGTATGATTTTTTCAGCATTCCGTCCATCATTTGTTTGCGTATCACTTTTCACCCAAAGTGGGATGGGTATGCCCAGACGTGCGTCCCTTGCGCCACTGGATTCAAGCTAGCCTGGCTGATGAAAGGTAATACACAGAAACTGCTTCCAGGATGCTTGTTTCCAGTCCAGGGAGGAACTGACTTGTCAGTTCTGTCTGGACTGTTCCCATGAGGCACAGATTTAAGACTGATTTGCATATGGCTAGGTCTAAACTAGGGTTGCATGGTGAGCAAATGAACATTGAATTTAACCCAGATGTCTTGATTGGGGTGAATGTATGACTTATTCAGCATTCTGTCCATCATTTGTTTGTGTAGCACTTTTCACCCTAAGTGGGATGGGTATGCCCAGATGTGGGTCCCTTACTCACTGTGTCACTGGATTCAAGCTAGTCTGGCTAATGAAGGGCAATACACAGAAACTGGTCCCAGGATGCTTGTTTCCAGCCCAGGGAGCACCTGGCTTGGCAGTTCGGTCTGGACTGTTCCTATGAGACACAGGGTCAAGACTGATTTGCATATGGCTGGGTCGAAATTGGAGTGCCATTGTCAGCAAAAGAACAATGGATTTAACCCAGATCTCTTGACTGGGATGAATGTATAATTTTTTCAGCATTCCGGCCATCATTTGTTTGCGTATCACCTTTCACCCAAAGTGGGATGGGTATGCCCAGACGTGCGTCCCTTGCTCACTGTGCCACTGGATTCAAGCTAGCCTGGCTGATGAAAGGTAATACCCAGAAACTGATTCCAGGATGCTTGTTTCCGGTCCAGGGAGGAACTGACTTGCCAATTCTGTCTGGACTGTTCCCATGAGGCACAGATTTAAGAATGATTTGCATATGGCTAAGTCTAAACTAGGGTTACATGGTGAGCAAATGAACATTGGATTGAACCCAGATGGCTTGATTGGGGTGAATGTATGACTTATTCAGCATTCTGTCCATCATTTGTTTGTGTAGCACTTTTCACCCTAAGTGGGATGGGTATGCCCAGATGTGGATCCCTTACTCACTGTGCCAATGGATTCAAGCTAGTCTGGCTGACGAGGGGTAATACCCAGAAACTGGTCCCAGGATGCTTGTTTCCAGTCCAGGGAGCACCTGGCTTGGCAGTTTGGTCTAGACTGTTCCTATGAGACACAGGGTCAAGACTGATTTGCATATGGCTGGGTCGAAATTGGGGTGCCATTGTCAGCAAAAAAACCATGTATTTAACCGAGATCTCTTGACTGGGATGAATGTATGATTTTTTCAGCATTCCGTCCATCATTTGTTTGCGTATCACTTTTCACCCAAAGTGGGATGGGTATGCCCAGACGTGCGTTCCTTGCGCCACTGGATTCAAGCTAGCCTGGCTGATGAAAGGTAATACCCAGAAACTGCTTCCAGGATGCTTGTTTCCAGTCCAGGGAGGAACTGACTTGTCAGTTCTGTCTGGACTGTTCCAATGAGGCACAGATTTAAGACTGATTTGCATATGGCTAGGTCTAAACTAGGGTTGCATGGTGAGCAAATGAACGTTGGATTTCACCCAGATGTCTTAATTGGGGTGAATGTATGACTTATTCAGCACTCCGTCCATCATTTGTTTGTGTAGCACTTTTCACCCTAAGTGGGATGGGTATGCCCAGACGTGGGTCCCTTACTCACTGTGTCACTGGATTCAAGCTAGTCTGGCTAATGAAGGGCAATACCCAGAAACTGGTCCCAGGATGCTTGTTTCCAGCCCAGGGAGCACCTGGCTTGGCAGTTCGGTGTCGACTGTTCCTATGAGACACATGGTCAAGACTGATTTGCATATGGCTGGGTCAAAATTGGAGTGCCATTGTCAGCAAAAGAACAATCGATTTAACCCAGATCTCTTGACTGGGATGAATGTATGATTTTTTCAGCATTCCGGCCATCATTTGTTTGCGTATCACCTTTCACCCAAAGTGGGATGGGTATGCCCGGACGTGCGTCCCTTGATCACTGTGCCACTGGATTCAAGCTAGCCTGGCTGATGAAAGGTAATACCCAGAAACTGATTCCAGGATGCTTGTTTCCGGTTCAGGGAGGAACTGACTTGCCAGTTCTGTCTGGACTGTTCCCATGAGGCACAGATTTAAGACTGATTTGCATATGGTTAGGTCTAAACTAGGGTTGCATGGTGAGCAAATGAACATTGGATTTAACCCAGATGTCTTGATTGGGGTGAATGTATGACTTATTCAGCATTCTGTCCATCATTTGTTTGTGTAGCACTTTTCACCCTAAGTGGGATGGGTATGCCCATATGTGGGTCCCTTACTCACTGTGTCACTGGATTCAAGCTAGTCTGGCTAATGAAGGGCAATACACAGAAACTGGTCCCAGGATGCTTGTTTCCAGCCCAGGGAGCACCTGGCTTGGCAGTTCGGTCTGGACTGTTCCTATGAGACACAGGGTCAAGACTGATTTGCATATGGCTGGGTCGAAATTGGAGTGCCATTGTCAGCAAAAGAACAATGGATTTAACCCAGATCTCTTGACTGGGATGAATGTATGATTTTTTAAGCATTCCGGCCATCATTTGTCTGCGTATCACCTTTCACCCAAAGTGGGATGGGTATGCCCAGACGTGCGTCTCTTGCTTACTGTGCCACTGGATTCAAGCTAGCCTGGCTGATGAAAGGTAATACCCAGAAACTGATTCCAGGATGCTTGTTTCCGGTTCAGGGAGGAACTGATTGCCAGTTCTGTCTGGACTGTTCCCATGAGGCACAGATTTAAGACTGATTTGCATATGGCTAGGTCTAAACTAGGGTTGCATGGTGAGCAAATGAACATTGGATTCAACCCAGATGTCTTGATTGGGGTGAATGTATGACTTATTCAGCATTCTGTCCATCATTTGTTTGTGTAGCACTTTTCACCCTAAGTGGGATGGGTATGCCCAGATGTGGATCCCTTACTCACTGTGCCACTGGATTCAAGCTAGTCTGGCTGACGAAGGGTAATACCCAGAAACTGGTCCCAGGATGCTTGTTTCCAGTCCAGGGAGCACCTGGCTTGGCAGTTCGGTCTGGACTGTTCCTATGAGACACAGGATCAAGACTGATTTGCATATGGCTGGGTCGAAATTGGAGTGCCATTGTCAGCAAAAGAACAATGGATTTAACCCAGATCTCTTGACTGGGATGAAAGTATGATTTTTTCAGCATTCCGGCCATCATTTGTTTGCGTATCACCTTTCACCCAAAGTGGGATGGTTATGCCCAGACGTGTGTCCCTTGCTCACTGTGCCACTGAATTCAAGCTAGCCTGGCTGATGAAATGTAATACCCAGAAACTGATTCCAGGATGCTTGTTTCCGGTCCAGGGAGGAACTGACTTGCCAATTCTGTCTGGACTGTTCCCATGAGGCACAGATTTAAGACTGATTTGCATATGGCTAAGTCTAAACTAGGGTTGCATGGTGAGCAAATGAACATTGGATTTAACCCAGATGTCTTGATTGGGGTGAATGTATGACTTATTCAGCATTCTGTCCATCATTTGTTTGTGTAGCACTTTTTACCCTAAGTGGGATGGGTATGCCCAGATGTGGATCCCTTACTCACTGTGCCACTGGATTCAAGCTAGTCTGGCTGACAAGGGGTAATACCCAGAAACTGGTCCCAGGATGCTTGTTTCCAGTCTAGGGAGCACCTGGCTTGGCAGTTTGGTCTAGACTGTTCCTATGAGACACAGGGTCAATACTGATTTGCATATGGCTGGGTTGAAATTGGGGTGCCATTGTCAGCAAAAGAACAATGTATTTAACCGAGATCTCTTGACTGGGATGAATGTATGATTTTCTCAGCATTCCGTCCATCATTTGTTTGCGCATCACTTTTCACCCAAAGTGGGATGGGTATGCCCAGACGTGCGTCCCTTGCTCACTGTGCCACTGGATTCAAGCTAGCCTGGCTGATGAAAGGTAATACCCAGAAACTGCTTCCAGGATGCTTGTTTCCAGTCCATGGAGGAACTGACTTGTCAGTTCTGTCTGGACTGTTCCCATGAGGCACAGATTTAAGACTGATTTGCATATGGCTAGGTCTAAACTGGGGTTGCATGGTGAGCAAATGAACGTTGGATTTAACCCAGAGGTCTTGATTGGGGTGAATGTATGACTTATTCAGCATTCCGTCCATCATTTGTTTGTGTAGCACTTTTCACCCTAAGTGGGATGGGTATGCCCAGACGTGGGTCCCTTACTCACTGTGTCACTGGATTCAAGCTAGTCTGGCTAATGAAGGGCAATACCCAGAAACTGGTCCCAGGATGCTTGTTTCCAGCCCAGGGAGCACCTGGCTTGGCAGTTCGGTGTGGACTGTTCCTATGAGACACATGGTCAAGACTGATTTGCATATGGCTGGGTCGAAATTGGAGTGCCATTGTCAGCAAAAGAACAATGGATTTAACCCGTATCTCTTGACTGGGATGAATGTATGATTTTTTCAGCATTCCGGCCATCATTTGTTTGCGTATCACCTTTCACCCAAAGTGGGATGGGTATGCCCAGACGTGCGTCCCTTGATCTCTGTGCCACTGGATTCAAGCTAGCCTGGCTGATGAAAGGTAATACCCAGAAACTGATTCCAGGATGCTTGTTTCCGGTCCAGGGAGGAACTGACTTGCCAATTCTGTCTGGACTGTTCCCATGAGGCACAGATTTAAGACTGATTTGCATATGGCTAAGTCTAAACTAGGGTTGCATGGTGAGCAAATGAACATTGGATTTAACCCAAATGTCTTGATTGGGGTGAATGTATGACTTATTCAGCATTCTGTCCATCATTTGTTTGTGTAGCACTTTTCACCCTAAGTGGGATGGGTATGCCCAGATGTGGATCCCTTAGTCACAGTGCCACTGGATTCAAGCTAGTCTGGCTGACAAGGGGTAATACCCAGAAACTGGTCCCAAGATGCTTGTTTACAGTCCAGGGAGCACCTGGCTTGGCAGTTTGGTCTAGACTGTTCCTAAGAGACACAGGGTCAAGACTGATTTGCATATGGCTGGGTCGAAATTGGGGTGCCATTGTCAGCAAAAGAACAATGTATTTAACCGAGATCTCTTGACTGGGATGAATGTATGATTTTTTCAGCATTCCGTCCATCATTTGTTTGCGTATCACTTTTCACCCAAAGTGGGATGGGTATGCCCAGAAGTCCGTCCCTTGCTCACTGTGCCACTGGATTCAAGCTAGCCTGGCTGATGAAAGGTAATACCCAGAAACTGCTTCCAGGATGCTTGTTTCCAGTCCAGGGAGGAACTGACTTGTCAGTTCTGTCCGGACTGTTCCCATGAGGCACAGATTTAAGACTGATTTGCATATGGCTGTCTAAACTAGGGTTGCATGGTGAGCAAATGAACATTGGATTTAACCCAGAGGTCTTGATTGGGGTGAATGTATGACTTATTCAGCATTCCGTCCATCATTTGTTTGTGTAGCACTTTTCACCCTAAGTGGGATGGGTATGCCCAGACGTGGGTCCCTTACTCACTGTGTCACTGGATTCAAGCTAGTCTGGCTAATGAAGGGCAATACCCAGAAACTGGTCCCAGGATGCTTGTTTCCAGCCCAGGGAGCACCTGGCGTGGCAGTTCGGTGTGGACTGTTCCTATGAGACACATGGTCAAGACTGATTTGCATATGGCTGGGTCGAAATTGGAGTGCCATTGTCAGCAAAAGAACAATGGATTTAACCCAGATCTCTTGACTGGGATGAATGTATGATTTTTTCAGCATTCCGGCCATCATTTGTTTGCGTATCACCTTTCACCCAAAGTGGGATGGGTATGCCCAGACGTGCGTCTCTTGCTCACTGTGCCACTGGATTCAAGCTAGCCTGGCTGATGAAAGATAATACCCAGAAACTGATCCCAGGATGCTTGTTTCCGGTTCAGGGAGGAACTGACTTGCCAGTTCTGTCTGGACTGTTCCCATGAGGCACAGATTTAAGACTGATTTGCATATGGCTAGGTCTAAACTAGGGTTGCATGGTGAGCAAATGAACATTGGATTCAACCCAGATGTCTTGATTGGGGTGAATGTATGACTTATTCAGCATTCTGTCCATCATTTGTTTGTGTAGCACTTTTCACCCTAAGTGGGATGGGTATGCCCAGATGTGGATCCCTTACTCACTGTGCCACGGGATTCAAGCTAGTCTGGCTGACGAAGGGTAATACCCAGAAACTGGTCCCAGGATGCTGGTTTCCAGTCCAGGGAGCACCTGGCTTGGCAGTTTGGTCTAGACTGTTCCTATGAGACACAGGGTCGAGACTGATTTGCATATGGCTGGGTCGAAATTGGAGTGCCATTGTCAGCAAAAGAACAATGGATTTAGCCCAGATCTCTTGACTGGGATGAATGTATGATTTTTTCAGCATTCCGGCCATCATTTGTTTGCGTATCACCTTTCACCCAAAGTGGGATGGGTATGCCCAGACGTGCTTCCCTTGCTCACTGTGCCACTGGATTCAAGCTAGCCTGGCTGATGAAAGGTAAACCCCAGAAACTGATTCCAGGATGCTTGTTTGCGGTCCAGGGAGGAACTGACTTGCCAGTTCTGTCTGGACTGTTCCCACGAGGCACAAATTTAAGACTGATTTGCATATGGCTAGGTCTAAACTAGGGTTGTATGGTGAGCAAATGAACATTGGATTTAACCCAGATGTCTTGATTGGGGTGAATATATGACCTATTCAGCAATCTGTCCATCATTTGTTTGTGTAGCACTTTTCACCCTAAGTGGGATGGGTATGCCCAGATGTGGATCCCTTACTCACTGTGCCACTGGATTCAAGCTAGTCTGGCTGACGAAGGGTAATACCCAGTAACTGGTCCCAGGATGCTTGTTTCCAGTCCAGGGAGCACCTGGCTTGGCAGTTTGGTCTAGACTGTTCCTATGAGACACAGGGTCAAGACTGATTTGCATATGGCTGGGTCGAAATTGGGGTGCCATTGTCAGCAAAAGAACAATGTATTTAACCGAGATCTCTTGACTGGGATGAATGTATGATTTTTTCAGCATTCCGTCCATCATTTGTTTGCGTAACACTTTTCACCCAAAGTGGGATGGGTATGCCCAGACGTGCGTCCCTTGCTCACTGTGCCACTGGATTCAAGCTAGCCTGGCCAATGAAAGGTAATACCCAGAAACTGCTTCCAGGATGCTTGTTTCCAGTCCAGGGAGGAACTGACTTGTCAGTTCTGTCTGGACTGTTCCCATGAGGCACAGATTTAAGACTGATTTGCATATGGCTAGGTCTAAACTAGGGTTGCATGGTGAGCAAATGAACGTTGGATTTAACCCAGAGGTCTTGATTGGGGTGAATGTATGACTTATTCAGCATTCCGTCCATCATTTGTTTGTGTAGCACTTTTCACCATAAGTGGGATGGGTATGCCCAGACGTGGGTCCCTTACTCACTGTGTCACTGGATTCAAGCTAGTCTGGCTAATGAAGGGCAATACCCAGAAACTGGTCCCAGGATGCTTGTTTCCAGCCCAGGGAGCACCTGGCTTGGCAGTTCGGTGTTGACTGTTCCTATGAGACACATGGTCAAGACTGATTTGCATATGGCTGGGTCGAAATAGGAGTGCCATTGTCAGCAAAAGAACAATTGATTTAACCCAGATCTCTTGACTGGGATGAATGTATGATTTTTTCAGCATTCCGGCCATCATTTGTTTGCGTATCACCTTTCACCCAAAGTGGGATGGGTATGCCCAGACGTGCGTCTCTTGCTCACTGTGCCACTGGATTCAAGCTAGCCTGGCTGATGAAAGGTAATACCCAGAAACTGATTCCAGGATGCTTGTTCCGGTTCAGGGAGGAACTGACTTGCCAGTTCTGTCTGGACTGTTCCCATGAGGCACAGATTTAAGACTGATTTGCATATGGCTAGGTCTAAACTAGGGTTGCATGGTGAGCAAATGAACATTGGATTTAACCCAGAGGTCTTGATTGGGGTGAATGTATGACTTATTCAGCATTCCGTCCATCATTTGTTTGTGTAGCACTTTTCACCCTAAGTGGGATGGGTATGCCCAGACGTGGGTCCCTTACTCACTGTGTCACTGGATTCAAGCTAGTCTGGCTAATGAAGGGCAATACCCAGAAACTGGTCCCAGGATGCTTGTTTCCAGCCCAGGGAGCACCTGGCTTGGCAGTTCGGTGTGGACTGTTCCTATGAGACACATGGTCAAGACTGATTTGCATATGGCTGGGTCGAAATTGGAGTGCCATTGTCAGCAAAAGAACAATGGATTTAACCCAGATCTCTTGACTGGGATGAATGTATGATTTTTTCAGCATTCCGGCCATCATTTGTTTGCGTATCACCTTTCACCCAAAGTGGGATGGGTATGCCCAGACGTGCGTCTCTTGCTCACTGTGCCACTGGATTCAAGCTAGCCTGGCTGATGAAAGGTAATACCCAGAAACTGATCCCAGGATGCTTGTTTCCGGTTCAGGGAGGAACTGACTTGCCAGTTCTGTCTGGACTGTTCCCATGAGGCACAGATTTAAGACTGATTTGCATATGGCTAGGTCTAAACTAGGGTTGCATGGTGAGCAAATGAACATTGGATTCAACCCAGATGTCTTGATTGGGGTGAATGTATGACTTATTCAGCATTCTGTCCATCATTTGTTTGTGTAGCACTTTTCACCCTAAGTGGGATGGGTATGCCCAGATGTGGATCCCTTACTCACTGTCCACGGGATTCAAGCTAGTCTGGCTGACGAAGGGTAATACCCAGAAACTGGTCCCAGGATGCTGGTTTCCAGTCCAGGGAGCACCTGGCTTGGCAGTTTGGTCTAGACTGTTCCTATGAGACACAGGGTCGAGACTGATTTGCATATGGCTGGGTCGAAATTGGAGTGCCATTGTCAGCAAAAGAACAATGGATTTAGCCCAGATCTCTTGACTGGGATGAATGTATGATTTTTTCAGCATTCCGGCCATCATTTGTTTGCGTATCACCTTTCACCCAAAGTGGGATGGGTATGCCCAGACGTGCTTCCCTTGCTCACTGTGCCACTGGATTCAAGCTAGCCTGGCTGATGAAAGGTAAACCCCAGAAACTGATTCCAGGATGCTTGTTTGCGGTCCAGGGAGGAACTGACTTGCCAGTTCTGTCTGGACTGTTCCCACGAGGCACAAATTTAAGACTGATTTGCATATGGCTAGGTCTAAACTAGGGTTGTATGGTGAGCAAATGAACATTGGATTTAACCCAGATGTCTTGATTGGGGTGAATATATGACCTATTCAGCAATCTGTCCATCATTTGTTTGTGTAGCACTTTTCACCCTAAGTGGGATGGGTATGCCCAGATGTGGATCCCTTACTCACTGTGCCACTGGATTCAAGCTAGTCTGGCTGACAAAGGGTAATACCCAGTAACTGGTCCCAGGATGCTTGTTTCCAGTCCAGGGAGCACCTGGCTTGGCAGTTTGGTCTAGACTGTTCCTATGAGACACAGGGTCAAGACTGATTTGCATATGGCTGGGTCGAAATTGGGGTGCCATTGTCAGCAAAAGAACAATGTATTTAACCGAGATCTCTTGACTGGGATGAATGTATGATTTTTTCAGCATTCCGTCCATCATTTGTTTGCGTAACACTTTTCACCCAAAGTGGGATGGGTATGCCCAGACGTGCGTCCCTTGCTCACTGTGCCACTGGATTCAAGCTAGCCTGGCCAATGAAAGGTAATACCCAGAAACTGCTTCCAGGATGCTTGTTTCCAGTCCAGGGAGGAACTGACTTGTCAGTTCTGTCTGGACTGTTCCCATGAGGCACAGATTTAAGACTGATTTGCATATGGCTAGGTCTAAACTAGGGTTGCATGGTGAGCAAATGAACGTTGGATTTAACCCAGAGGTCTTGATTGGGGTGAATGTATGACTTATTCAGCATTCCGTCCATCATTTGTTTGTGTAGCACTTTTCACCATAAGTGGGATGGGTATGCCCAGACGTGGGTCCCTTACTCACTGTGTCACTGGATTCAAGCTAGTCTGGCTAATGAAGGGCAATACCCAGAAACTGGTCCCAGGATGCTTGTTTCCAGCCCAGGGAGCACCTGGCTTGGCAGTTCGGTGTTGACTGTTCCTATGAGACACATGGTCAAGACTGATTTGCATATGGCTGGGTCGAAATAGGAGTGCCATTGTCAGCAAAAGAACAATTGATTTAACCCAGATCTCTTGACTGGGATGAATGTATGATTTTTTCAGCATTCCGGCCATCATTTGTTTGCGTATCACCTTTCACCCAAAGTGGGATGGGTATGCCCAGACGTGCGTCTCTTGCTCACTGTGCCACTGGATTCAAGCTAGCCTGGCTGATGAAAGGTAATACCCAGAAACTGATTCCAGGATGCTTGTTCCGGTTCAGGGAGGAACTGACTTGCCAGTTCTGTCTGGACTGTTCCCATGAGGCACAGATTTAAGACTGATTTGCATATGGCTAGGTCTAAACTAGGGTTGCATGGTGAGCAAATGAACATTGGATTCAACACAGATGTCTTGATTGGAGGGAATGTATGACTTATTCAGCATTCTGTCCATCATTTGTTTGTGTAGCACTTTTCACCCTAAGTGGGATGGGTATGCCCAGATGTGGATCCCTTACTCACTGTGCCACTGGATTCAAGCTAGTCTGGCTGACGAAGGGTAATACCCAGAAACTGGTCCCAGGATGCTGGTTTCCAGTCCAGGGAGCACCTGGCTTGGCAGTTTGATCTAGACTGTTCCTATGAGACACAGGGTCAAGACTGATTTGCATATGGCTGGGTCGAAATTGGAGTGCCATTGTCAGCAAAAGAACAATGGATTTAACCCAGATCTCTTGACTGGGATGAATGTATGATTTTTTCAGCATTCCGGCCATCATTTGTTTGCGTATCACCTTTCACCCAAAGTGGGATGGGTATGCCCAGACGTGCGTCCCTTGCTCACTGTGCCACTGGATTCAAGCTAGCCTGGCTGATGAAAGGTAAACCCCAGAAACTGATTCCAGGATGCTTGTTTGCGGTCCAGGGAGGAACTGACTTGCCAGTTCTGTCTGGACTGTTCCCACGAGGCACAGATTTAAGACTGATTTGCATATGGCTAGGTCTAAACTAGGGTTGCATGGTGAGCAAATGAGCATTGGATTTAACCCAGATGTCTTGATTGGGGTGAATATATGACTTATTCAGCAATCTGTCCATTGTAGTGTAGCTCCTATCTTCCCAATAGGCTCTGCGCATTGGAATAGTACCTACAGCAGTAAAGGCCTAGGCCAGACGTTAACTAGGTCTACTACTGTCGATACTAGACTTAATTTTTGGGTTTGCCAGCTAAGCTCAGAGTTCGCTAGAAACTTTCTCGAATGTTCAAGGAAGGATTAACTTCCCTGATTAGACAAGAAGGGATTTAGTTTCTGACAACCATAGAACATGACAACTTTGCTCTCCCCTAATCAAGAGTCAATCTCAAGAGTCGTGTGAGCACAAGGCAATTATTTTACTCAGTCAGTACGTGCATTCTTAGTCTCATCAGAATGTAGAGAAAAGGAAGAGACGGGCGTGTTCAATAAAAGATGTTATTTATTGATCAGTCTCTTTTCTCGTACAAGAGAAATGGATCGATATTATTGCAATACTTATAGTTAAGTAAAGTACATACATTAAAAGCAATAGTATAAAATAATACTGTAAAAACATTGATATGGTTTCTGAGCCATATGATGTTTAAAATGATTAAAATATATTTACATACACATATACATTTGACTAAACGTACTCAACTGGTGTTTCTAAATACGCCTACCCCGTGTACCTGACCTAAGTCTAATGCGTGGGCGGGAATAGAAAGTTACAGTTTAAGTTAAGTTTGTTTTTGCCAAGTGAATAACTAAAGAATTCTCTGTGAGGGGTTATTCAGTTCTGTACCTGGAATTTAGGATGAATGAGGAATGGTATCTCTTTCTCTGCTCTCGATATTCCAGGCTGCCTGCGAAGGCTGCCCGAAAGCGCCGGTGCTGGGTCTCTCGGCTTGAGATAGCAGCGCGTCTCTCAGCGCGTCAGGAAGGCGGGGCTGCGCCAGCGGGGTCTGCTTCTGCTCTCGGCTTCGGCAAGTATGGCTGCTCCGTCTTGTCACCACGCGTGTGTTTGCATAGGGCAAGGTCGGCAATATTTATACCTTAAAGGTGCCGAGATTGACGTAAGGATGGGCATAGATACGTCAATAAAGATGTCATACGACTTGCTCGTTAGCACATTCTTTACTAAAGTTCTCTGTGAAATCAAAACAATGGCCGCACGGATTTTCCAGGTTGTCATAGGTTTGATTTGTTATGAGAACGTCGTATGCCTTATCAGGGGCTGGAGGAATGTCGCTTGTCTAATTAGATCTCAAGCGTTATGACCTAATCAGATAACACGTTCCTGTGCCGGAGTGTGACTGCGTCAGATAACGGTATCTGCATCATGGGGGCTTTTCTTGCCCATGGGCTGACTGTTAGTTAACTTGATAGTTAGTTTAACCAGAATAGGGTCAGGAATAGGGGGACTGATTCAGAACCTATAGAAATACACGACACCCACTCCACGCTAACTATGGTCATATTTACTAATCTATGCATAGTATAACATAGTACAACATACTATAGAGTATAGTGTATGCCTTACCACCCTAAAATACATAAATGCATTTTGAAATTTTCAAATATACTGAAAAATTGCAGTCATATATATTGTATGCACTTAAGCTATGAATTAAATGCAAAAGTAAACACGCATTTTATGCATTATTGCTAATTGTTATATGAGAAATACACATGAAATGGCTCTTAATATGGCTATACAGAAAGGAAGGTCGAGACCATTTCATCACATAATAAAATATTTGTGAACATACCAGCGGGCAGCTAAAGTCTATAAAGTATCTAAAAAATAGAAATCTTAATTCTCTAGGAATAGTTTCTTACTTTAAGCAGAAGATCAGTGTCCCGGAAAAAATATAGGAAGAAAAATATTTTAGGGGCTTGCTGAAAAAATTGCTGTCCGTGAACTGGATTGTAATTGTTCATGAGACTTTATTTTTAAAAGTTGAAGGCCGAATTCAGGGAACGCCGTGTGCGAGTTTACTCAAAAGTCTCTATTTCTGTTCTGGAGAGAACATCATATCATTCAGGCTTTCGAAAAAACTGTCAACAGCTTCATGGGAAAGTTCCACTAAGTCGGAAATAGGGGTAACCATGCATTCGTGCGCATGATTGTCTCCATTGACATTCTGATTCGCATTGCTGACAGAAGGTCGTACCTGTTCGATGCTGCTTTCATCTTGAACTTCACTACTCTTCAATCGCAGTGGTGAAGATTCCAGGAATGCCGTCATCAGGATTGGCAGCCTTTGAGGGCAGCACAAAGCGTGAACCTTGGTAGGAACCAACAGTGTATCTGCATCCACCGGCGCATCCGATTGTAGCGTCAGACAGGTGTCTAACACGCATTCTTCTCCGCATAGCAGACACCTTAGTACAGGTAAAACACACCTTTGCCACATTGGTCGAAATGATAGAAACCAAGTCATGTTCAGGTCTCTAAGCCGGGAGAGTCCCAGGATTTTTGATATCCGGTCCCGGTATCCAATGGCTAGGATCGTATCTTCCATTGTCGCGAGAGTTTGATCTGTGACATGGGTTGCCATAACGAAAAATAAGGACTAGGAATAGGATTCCTGCAATTAGTCCCAGGATCAGGGGAAGTCCGCCAAAAATCGAATGGACGAAATCTGGAAAAATACCCAGTATGGCTTTGAATGGTGTTAATGCCATCGAAAATACTGTCTTAAATACCTTTGAGACCCCAGTGGTATCAGAAATATTTAAGATTTCGCTCAGGATTTCCGCGAAATGTACGGGGGAATTAGTTGATAATAATGTATGTATCTCTGCAGTCGTCCTTGCGACTTGTAGATCATACGTTTCTTTTGATGACGTGAGCCTTGTAGGCGTCTGAAGAAGCACTGTTTTCATTCTGCTTAAAGTGTCTATTCGAATAGAAGTAATTTTCAAATTGGGCCATGCCCTTGCCTCCCTGTCTGGGAAGGAGCTGGGGAACAAAGAACGTCCACAGCACTTGACCTTCGCCGTTGTAGTGACTAGATAAGGAGTCCCGGGCATAAGACTACAACATCTGCGGTCTACAATAAGAATGTAACTCCCATTATAGAGTCTTTGAAAGAATGGTTCTATTTCAGTTGCAGGTGCGCCTTGCTGGTGACATGAAAGGTTGTATGAATTCCCTTCACAGGCTCCATGCAAACTAATTCCGTTACACAGAAGCGTGCCGCTTAGTGACATAGCACAATTGTTGCCACTAAGAAACACTTTCTGTCCTTTATTACTGACACATGCATGTGAATAGGGCAGGTTCCAAGTTGTTTTAAGGTACCCCTTTCCCAATTTCTCGTACATGCCAGCCTGTATATATTTTTGGCAGTATTGAAACCTGAAGGTTGAGATTGGAATATTTATGATTCCATGTATTATCCATTCACTGACAGGTCGTTCTGACATTGTCATTGGTAATCTTTCTAGTTTTTCAATGCTCAAGATTGTATAATCAGCACCCTTTTGCGCCATACCGATTTGTCTATCAGTAAGGTTAAAGATTTGGAATAGTGACGTTGTGTTGATTAAACGCCAAGGCACATAGCCTGAACGCAGATTTTGTAACGTCCAGCCAAGCTGTACAATAGAACGCAATTGTGACTGACCATGTTGTAATAACAGTAAGTCTTGCGACAATATATCG
The DNA here is from genome assembly GCF_964261635.1 of Lissotriton helveticus. Lineage (NCBI taxonomy): Eukaryota > Metazoa > Chordata > Amphibia > Caudata > Salamandridae > Lissotriton > Lissotriton helveticus. Next base: position 509,483,097 of record NC_136068.1, on the reverse strand, counting down.
ATTGCTGAAGACACAATGCTGTCCAATGAAAAAATTCTGGAGGACAGAGTCATTAACCCATTGTCCACTACAGATAGTGATTTTTCCAAATTGATACGGTCAATTTCCCGTATTCTTTCTGCTGTCTCAATTTGAGTAACCTTCCAGGCCTCATTGTATGCTGCATATACAGAGGCTGCTATGAAACGCTTTTGACGCTGTTTGCGTGGTCCCAGTATGAAATCACGCAAGTCAGCACCATCAGTAAGTAAAGTTAGGTGTTGCTTAATTTCAGGCAGTGTGGAAGTCTGTAGCCATTGAAGGCATAATTTGCCCACACTGTAGGTTGTTATTATCCCTGGGTGATGTCTTTGGGGATATCTAGGGTCTGGCCTGGTCATTTTGAAACCCTGTGTTTTATTCAGGAATCTATCTTGACAGTAATTTGTATCTGTGGGCCAGATCAACCATTGTTTCCAATCAGGATGTGTTCTGTTTTGGTTAAGTATATGGTTCACGTCTATTTCTTCATCTGTATCAGAGCTATTGCTAAACATTGTTGGCTTTGGAATAGACGGGTTATTTAAATCTTTGATTTTGGCTAAGCCAAGACAGGTGGTTTGTTGAACAGTGTCATTTAAAAATATCATTTGTTCTGGGATCATGCAGGCTCTAAACAAAGCTTCTAAACCCTGTACTTGCCATTCTTTTGTACCCCAAACACTTTTCAAATCAACATTTTTGTCCCAATAATCAAATCCAAAAGTATTCATTTTTTCAAAGAACGAATCAGAATAAATCAATTTTGTGTTGGTTATCATGGTTTTCATCCCTGTCTTGTTTGACAATTTAAAATAAAATGTTTCAGCATTATTTGTGTTAAAACCTGAAAAATATGAATATTTGTCATAAACGGTTCTAGAGCTCCCTTTTGGGGGTGTAGCACAATGTTCCCATTGATTATAATTTAAAACATTTCTAGGTTGTGCAGATTTATGTAAAAAATGGTTACCATAATGGTTATAGCAATACATACTATCATAATTTGTAGAACCTTGCAAATAATCATGTTTTGTAAATTTAGCAGACATTACTAAGTCAGACATCATGTTGTTAATACTCTCGAAGTCCCAATCATCAGCAAATGAGTTTGGTTTTGCAAAGTCACTCAAAGAGATCTTGATTTGGTGTGGATATTTCAGGATCTCGACCGGACCATAAATTTCATAGTCAGTGTTGTCCCAGGCTACCCCACCAGGTATCGGATTGGCTGTGAAGTTGGCTGAAGAAAGTTCTGAAGAAAGTTCTCTTTTCTCGACGTGTGAAGATGTGTGTGGTTTGAGGACCAAGTTGATGTTCTGACTTGCTGTGTCCATTTTAGCATATTTTCCCTCAATGAAGCGTCCCAAAGTAAATACCATGATGAGCCAAAGTATGAGGATAAATGCACCAAAACCCACCCAAAATTCAATCCATGGAGAAACCAGATATGTTTCTTTCAGATTTTTCAAAAGTTCCTTAGCTTTGTCTTTAAAGGATTTTGATGATGGCTGTGTCTTTGATTTACTGAATCCGTCAGAGGAATCATCGAAGTTGATGAAGTAACCAGATGCAGTTCTGTCAATTGTTCCAATTGGTTCAGGATTTTTGTTTCTTGCATTTTCACTTGGTACTTCAGTATAGATTGGTGTGTCTCTGCTAAATGTCTTTATTTGGGTTTTCAGAGGTCTGAGTTCTATTGCATTGTTGCATAGTCCTTGTTGTTCTTCTGTAGGCGTTTCGAATGTGATGAGCCTCTTTGTTAGGACCTCTGTACTGGTAGCAAACCTTGGTGTTCTGCTACTTATTGGGAGTCCACTTGGCCTACTGTTTGTTATCGGCCACATGTTGTGGTTTTACCAGGTCGATCGATACAACTCGGTTCTCCTTTTTTCCAGCAAGTGGCGGTAGTACAACTGATCTTGTCCCGTTGACAGACAAGACAGGAACTGCTTTTCTGTAAGAAGGCCCAAATTCCTTCTTTACCGCGATCTTCTCCCTGACTAGATCCCCGACTTTTGGAATCCAGACAGGTCTTGCTGGGACAGGTGGTGATTCTTCAGTGGTCGTTGGCTGTTGTTTCAACTGTATGTTGCTCAGGTCTTTTCTTGTTTTGTTTAAGTCCTGCAAAATAGCCAAACGGTCTTTGACATCAAAGGTTTTTTCTATTACCACTGAAGTCTGACTATCAAGGTCAGAGATCAACATCCTAGTTCCGAATAATAATTCGTACGGACTGAATCCCTTCAGAGAATTTCTTGGCAAGTTATTTAGACTACGTTGGACACTTATTAGATGTTTGACCCACCCAGCTCCCGAACCTAATACCTTTGCCGTTATAGATTGCTTTATGTCACGGTTTTTTCTTTCAACAATTCCGTTCCCCTCAGGGTGAAATGGACAAGAGTACCGCAATTGCACGCCCATGCTGACCATGGCCTCCTTATAAGCCCGAGAGCTAAAAGCAGGACCATTGTCCGAATGCAGAATGCCAATTGCGTATGTGCCGATGAAGACCCGCAAATCTTTTATAACAGTTCTGGCGTCAGCCGTTCGCTGGGGCCACATCCATATAAATCTCGTGCATGAGTCCACTGCGACCAAGATATATTTATAGTTACCATCCCTTTGTAAGGGACCGCAGTGGTCTAGATAAACACAGGCTAATGGTTTATCCGAGATTAGAAGGGGCGTCTGCGCTGGACGTCTCACCGTTGATACTTTCATTTTTTGACATATTTCACATGCTAGAACATAGTTCCTTGTTTGTCTTCTCATCTGTGGCCACCAGTATCTCTGTTTTAATAATGATACTGTGGCTGAGACGCCAGCATGAATAGAAGCAAGCCCTTCGTGTGCCGCTATTATTAGTCCTAACCTATGTTCCATGTTTGGAATTGCCCTATCCCCCACTCCAGGGATTCGAGCAAAAGGAACATTGTTTGCATCAGTTATGTATGAGTATTTTACTGGAAAGCCTTTAGGGAGTGGTTCTATCGAATCCTTTTCTGAAGCGCTGACAGCTTGTAATATTTCGCTGTCTATTTTTGTTTTTGACCGGGTGACGGCAGCTACGGAAGCCGTTTGCACAGCTGCTTTCGCGGCCTCATCAGCCAATGAATTCCCTGCAACGTGAACGCCATCACGTTGATGACTCAGTGTATGTATCACGTGAGTCTTTGGTAGTTCTTTTTGTAAAAGAGCTACTTGTTCCCAGAGCATTTTATGCTTGATTGTGCCACCCTTTGCATCCTTGAAACCGTTCTGAAGCCAGATCTGCAAGTATTCATTATAAGACTGAACGCAATAATACGAATCGCACACTATAAGTGTGGGGAATTCTCGATCAGTATTTTCAAGCGCCATCTTGAATGCTAGTAGTTCAGCTCGCTGAGCTGTGCAATCTCCTAGAGATTGTGTTTTAGTGAGGGTTGGTTTAAATTTCCCTTCGTGCCAACGACCTTTAACAATCGCGCACGCAGCACTGTAAGCTTGTTTACCCCCTACTGCGGGTTGTGCTGATCCGTCTGTATATATTATACAGCCGTATTGGTCTAGAGGCAGAATTTCGGTCGGCGGAGGACATTCAAATTCATATTGGAGAAATTCTTGTGTTTTTAAGTAAGGATCAAATTCGTACACCACGTCTGTTGCAGCAAGAGAGTTAGCCCATTGTATCCATCTCGGATGGAGTGCTTTAGCATTTGGAATGCTTGCCTTTGTTACCGCCTCTAAGGCTGGTATCGGTGTCACGATTATTATTCGTTTACCTTGTGCCAGGGCTCGTTCTTTTGCTATAGCTGTCTGTGTCGCTGTAAGAATTTTTTCCGTTGGGCTAAATTTCATTTCAGCCTTAGTGTACAAGTGTGATTTGAATGCAATTGGTACCTTTTCTCCCTCATTAGAGGTCAGGTATGTGAATCCGCATCTCCCTAGGATGACTCGGATCACAAGATTGCGTGTGTTATCACGTGTTTCTAATTTTGTTTTAATTAGCATGTCTGTTTGTAAGGATCTCAACATTTCTGTGTGTGTTTGAGTCCAACTGGATCTTTTAAAGTCTGGTTTAATTAGATCATAAAGGGGTTTGACCCTTTCTGCGTAATTTGCAATGTATGTTCTTCCGAAATTTAGGAAGCCTAGAATTGACTGTAGGTTTTTTAGTGTTTTAGGAGCTTGGATTACGGCACATTTCTCTAGGAAATTGTCTGCCAGGCTTTTACCTTCACTTGATAACTCATATCCTAAGAATAGGACCGTCAGATGGGCAATTCTGGACTTTTTGAAGTTGAATTTGTAACCCTCTGCAGCGAACCCAAGTATTATGGTGTTCACTCTTTTCAAGTGAGTCTCCAAGTCATCATCTGTTAGGTAAATGTCATCAACATAAGATAATGCTTCATCATCATATAGTTGTAGTAATTCTGTTACTCTCGCTGAGAATACCCCCGGGCTGTTCTTGTACCCCTGGGCTAACCGACAGAATTGTTTTTGAGTGCCCTTTACTGAGAATGCAGTTAAATATCTGCTCTCCGGTGCTATGTTTTGACAAAAGAATCCATTGGAGATGTCCAAGGTTGTTTTGTATTTTTTGCGCACTATGTTATTCATTAGTGCAGCACTGTGTGAGTTTTGCACTGCAAAGGTTTTGCAACATGTGTTAAGGTGTCGGTAATCCAAAACTAGACGGTACGAATTGTCTGGTTTGGAGACCGGAAACAAAGGATTGTTCATTTGTGAGGTGCAAGTTTCAATCACCCCCTGGTATTCTAGCTGATCTAGTATTTCATTTACCTGTTTTTTAGCTTCTTGCTTAATTGGGTACTGCCTTTGTGCAGTAGGTTGTGATTTTAACTGGATTTTGTGAGGAGGAGAATCCTCATCCCATCCTACATGATTTTTATATAAAGCAGGTGCTAAGGCCACTGCCCACTTTCTAGCAAGTGTGTATTTTTTATGAATCGGTATTTGATTCGAGAAGGCAGGCATAATTACTTCTTCGCCATGAGGGCACTCCCTGACAAACTCTGGTGGCCAGTCTTTTTCAGCTAGAAGGATGTCATAGCCTTTGGAGAGGTTATCCCAAAATAGTCCCCTTATTTTCCTAGTCTTATCTCCCTCTATACGTAATGTTATCTCGTATATCTTGTGGGGCTTGCTAACTCTGGTGTCTGCAGTTTCCACTTGAAGGTACTCATTCGTGTCCACTGTCTCCAGATGATTCATAAGGACTTTGCGAGCTATGCTCACCTCTGCTGCGCTGTCTAGCATTGTCTGAGCCCACTCTCCGTTTTTCAGTTGTGTCCTCAGTATTCTCGGCATTTTTAACTACCTTGATACTGGCTACCTTCTTTTTTGGAAATTGTAATTTCTTTTTTAGCTGAGCAGGTTCCTTGTCTTTGGACTTGGCGTGCTCTTCTGATCGTCCTCTTCTTTCCGATTTCTGCGAGGAATTCTGAAAAGATTGAGAGGGACGTGTATCAATGTCTTGATATCTATCAGGTTTTTTAATATTATCCCTATTTCTAAGGTTATATCTATTCCCAGAGGGGTCACTCTGTGGTGACCTCTGTCTTTGGTTTGGAGATTTCTCTCTTCGCCTCGGAGACCTTCCTCTGGACTGGAATTTCTTTTCTTTAGGATTGGATTGTTTATTTCCATCCCAGTTCTTTTTTGGTGAATTATTATTAAAAAATATTTTTTCTGGACTTGTAGTCAGTTGCGGTTTTACTGGTATTCCACCTAGACTATCTCTGCCTAGTTCTTCATAGGATTTTTCTATGATTCTGGCAATTTCAGCTGGTTGGTCTGCTATATCTGTCTCTTTTAACCTCTGGCGGATCGCCACGTTTGCTGCCTCACCTTTTATGTTGGCTAATAATATAGCCGAGCCAGCTTGAAGTCTTTTAGTAATTTCATACCAAGAGTTAAAGCAGGTTCTGGACCGTATTCATCTTGAATTTGTTTTAGCACATCTGGTATTACCGAAATGGATGGAACACCGTGCGTTTTTGTGTAGATGGAAGCAAAGACTGTACCCCAAGTGTCACAGTCCTCAATGTGTGGTGCGATTCCCATTGGGAGACATATAGTCAGAATCCTGTGTTTTTCCAGCGGGGTGGTGTCAGGAAACACCGCCTCTATTTGGGTGATTTTCTGTGCCAACCAGAATGGTATTTGTTCCCGTTTAGCTGGAACTTTACCTAGGCAGGATTGGATGTTCTGTGGTGTGATTTTATTTATGTTCCCCTGGTGAGGGGTCAGCTGTGGAAGTTTAATCGCTGGCTGAATTGTTGAAGTCCGCATTACATACTGAACTAATTGTCTATGAATTTTTAGTAGTTGTTTTAGCTGTATTAACAGCTCTGCTGCAGGCATTCTTTCGATGTCTGGATGTGGTGTGTATCCGGCTAAGACCGGCCACGTTGCTCCTGGTCTTCCTAAAGGACCGAGCCTTGTAATGTGATTGTTATGTTTTAGGGCGCCATCAAATAAGAGCAAATGCTCTTGGAATTTGAGTGGTACTTCCACCTCCTCGAAAGGAGTGTACGTTTCAGGAGGTTCCTCTACTTTGTAATAGTGGAAGTACTTTGTTACAGCATTTGCTGCTGGAAAATGTATCCATGAATAGTATACCTCTGTCTGCCGATATTCGTGTGCCTCGATTACGAATATGACTGTGCCACCTCTAGGTGTCAGTCCATTTTCTATAAGTTTTAAGGTTATAGATCTCCTTTTGATGACCGGAATGAGTATTATATCCGCGTCTGCTGCTTGCATGGTAGCATCAGCATCTGCGAGTTCAGTAGCTAATCTAACTGCCTCTCTTTCTTCATCACTGTCTGCCATTTTACCGACAGAAAGCTTATGTCTTTTGTTTGCAGATCAGGTTTCTTTATGGAACAGAGATTAGATGCACAATATTTTGGAACGGTGTATCCTTCAACGTTGACTATACCAAGAACCATACATAGGAGTTCCCTCCTGCGAGGTTTTGGAGGATATAACCTTTCACCCACTCCAGACGTCTTTGGAGTATTTGGGAAAAGGGGTCTGAGTGAGAAAGCACGACTGAGTTACTCTAAATGTCTTACGTTAGTTTTATCGCCCTTTCCAAACGCGTTGGGCGCCATGTAGTGTAGCTCCTATCTTCCCAATAGGCTCTGCGCATTGGAATAGTACCTACAGCAGTAAAGGCCTAGGCCAGATGTTAACTAGGTCTACTACTGTCGATACTAGACTTAATTTTTGGGTTTGCCAGCTAAGCTCAGAGTTCGCTAGAAACTTTCTCGAATGTTCAAGGAAGGATTAACTTCCCTGATTAGACAAGAAGGGATTTAGTTTCTGACAACCATAGAACATGACAACTTTGCTCTCCCCTAATCAAGAGTCAATCTCAAGAGTCGTGTGAGCACAAGGCAATTATTTTACTCAGTCAGTACGTGCATTCTTAGTCTCATCAGAATGTAGAGAAAAGGAAGAGACGGGCGTGTTCAATAAAAGATGTTATTTATTGATCAGTCTCTTTTCTCGTACAAGAGAAATGGATCGATATTATTGCAATACTTATAGTTAAGTAAAGTACATACATTAAAAGCAATAGTATAAAATAATACTGTAAAAACATTGATATGGTTTCTGAGCCATATGATGTTTAAAATGATTAAAATATATTTACATACACATATACATTTGACTAAACGTACTCAACTGGTGTTTCTAAATACGCCTACCCCGTGTACCTGACCTAAGTCTAATGCGTGGGCGGGAATAGAAAGTTACAGTTTAAGTTAAGTTTGTTTTTGCCAAGTGAATAACTAAAGAATTCTCTGTGAGGGGTTATTCAGTTCTGTACCTGGAATTTAGGATGAATGAGGAATGGTATCTCTTTCTCTGCTCTCGCTATTCCAGGCTGCCTGCGAGGGCTGCCCGAAAGCGCCGGTGCTGGGTCTCTCGGCTTGAGATAGCAGCGCGTCTCTCAGCGCGTCAGGAAGGCGGGGCTGCGCCAGCGGGGTCTGCTTCTGCTCTCGGCTTCGGCAAGTATGGCTGCTCTGTCTTGTCACCACGCGTGTGTTTGCATAGGGCAAGGTCGGCAATATTTATACCTTAAAGGTGCAGAGATTGACGTAAGGATGGACATAGATACGTCAATAAAGATGTCATACAACTTGCTCGTTAGCACATTCTTTACTAAAGTTCTCTGTGAAATCAAAAACAATGGCCGCACAGATTTTCCAGGTTGTCATAGGTTTGATTTGTTATGAGAACGTCGTATGCCTTATCAGGGGCTGGAGGAATGTCGCTTGTCTAATTAGATCTCAAGCGTTATGACCTAATCAGATAACACGTTCCTGTGCCGGAGTGTGACTGCGTCAGATAACGGTATCTGCATCATGGGGGCTTTTCTTGCCTCATGGGCTGACTGTTAGTTAACTTGATAGTTAGTTTAACCAGAATAGGGTCAGGAATAGGGGGACTGATTCAGAACCTATAGAAATACACGACACCATCATTTGTTTGTGTAGCACTTTTCACCCTAAGTGGGATGGGTATGCCCAGATGTGGATCCCTTACTCACTGTGCCACTGGATTCAAGCTAGTCTGGCTGACGAAGGGTAATACCCAGTAACTGGTTCCAGGATGCTTGTTTCCAGTCCTGGGAGCACCTGGCTTGGCAGTTCGGTCTGGACTGTTCCTATGAGAAACAGGGTCAAGACTGATTTGCATATGGCTGGGTCGAAATTGGAGTGCCATTGTCAGCAAAGAACAATGGATTTAACCCAGATCTCTTGACTGGGATGATTGTATGATGTTTTCAGCATTCCGGCCATCATTTGTTTGCGTATCACCTTTTACCCAAAGTTGGATGGGTATGCCCAGTCGTGCGTCCCTTGCTCACTGTGCCACTGGATTCAAGCTAGCCTGGCTGATGAAAGGTAATACCCAGAAACTGCTTCCAGGACGGTTGTTTCCGGTCCAGGGAGGACCTGACTTGGCAGTTCTGTCTGGACTGTTCCCATGAGGCACAGATTCAAGACTGATTTGCATATGGCTAGGTCTAAACTAGGGTTTCATGGTGAGCAAATGAACATTGGATTTAACCCAGATGTCTTGATTGGGGTGAATGTATGACTTATTCAGCATTCTGTCCATCATTTGTTTGTGTAGCACTTTTCACCCTAAGTGGGATGGGCATGCCCAGATGTGGATCCCTTACTCACTGTGCCACTGGATTCAAGCTAGTCTGGCTGACGAGGGGTAATACCCAGAAACTGGTTCCAGAATGCTTGTTTCCAGTCCAGGGAGCACCTGGCTTGGCAGTTTGGTCTAGACTGTTCCTATGAGACACAGGGTCAAGACTGATTTGCATATGGCTGGGTCAAAATTGGGGTGCCATTGTCATCAAAAGAACAATGGATTTAACCCAGATCTCTTGACTGGGATGAATGTATGATTTTTTCAGCATTCCGTCCATCATTTGTTTGCGTATCACTTTTCACCCAAAGTGGGATGGGTATGCCCAGACGTGCGTCCCTTGCTCACTGTGCCACTGGATTCAAGCTAGCCTGGCTGATGAAAGGTAATACCTAGAAACTGCTTCCAGGATGCTTGTTTCCAGTCCAGGGAGGAACTGACTTGTCAGTTCTGTCTGGACTGTTCCCATGAGGCACAGATTTAAGACTGATTTGCATATGGCTGGGTCAAACCTGGGGTGGCAAGGTGAGCAAAAGAATGAAGGATTTAACTCAGATCTCTTGACGCGGGGGGTAAATGTATGATTTATTCAGCATTCCATCCATTTGTTCATGTAGCACTTTTCACCCTAAAAGGGATGGGTATGCCCGGACGTGCGTCCCTTGCTCACTGTGCCACTGGATTCAAGCTAGCCTGGCTGATGAAAGGTAATACTCAGAAACTGATTCCAGGATGCTTGTTTCCGGTCCAGGGAGGAACTGACTTGCCAGTTCTGTCTGGACTGTTCCCATGAGGCACAGATTTAAGACTGATTTGCATATGGCTAGGTCTAAACTAGGGTTGCATGGTGAGCAAATGAACATTGGATTTAACCCAGATGTCTTGATTGGGGTGAATATATGACTTATTCAGCATTCTGTCCATCTTTTGTTTGTGTAGCACTTTTCACCCTAAGTGGGATGTGTATGCCCAGATGTGGATCCCTTACTCACTGTGCCACTGGATTCAAGCTAGTCTGGCTGACGAAGGGTAATACCCAGAAACTGGTCCCAGGATGCTTGTTTCCAGTCCAGGGAGCACCTGGCTTGGCAGTTCGGTCTGGACTGTTCCTATGAGACACAGGGTCAAGACTGATTTGCATATGGCTGGGTCGAAATTGGAGCGCCATTGTCAGGAAAAGAACAATGGATTTAACCCAGATCTCTTGACTGGGATGAATGTATGATTTTTTCAGCATTCCGGCCATCATTTGCTTGCGTATCACCTTTCACCCAAAGTGGGATGGGTATGCCCAGACGTGCGTCCCTTGCTCACTGTGCCACTGGATTCAAGCTAGCCTGGCTGATGAAAGGTAAACCCCAGAAACTGATTCCAGGATGCTTGTTTGCGGTCCAGGGAGGAACTGACTTGCCAGTTCTGTCTGGACTGTTCCCATGAGGCACAGATTTAAGACTGATTTGCATATGGCTAGGTCTAAACTAGGGTTGCATGGTGAGCAAATGAACATTGGATTTAACCCAGATGTCTTGATTGGGGTGAATATATGACTTATTCAGCAATCTGTCCATCATTTGTTTGCATAGCACTTTTCACCCTAAGCGGGATGGATATGCCCAGATGTGGGTCCCTGGCTCACAGTGCCACTGGATTCAAGCTAGCCTGGCTGACGAAGGGTAATACCCAGAAACTGGTTCCAGGATGTTTGTTTCCAGGCCAGGGAGCACCTGGCTTGGCAGTTCGGTCTGGAGTGTTCCTATGAGGCACAGGGTCAAGACTGATTTGCATATGGCTGGGTCTAAACTGGGGTGGCATGTCAGCAAAAGAACAATGGATTTAACCCAGATCTCTTGACTGGGGTGAATGTATGATTGTTTCAGCATTCCGTCCATCATTTGTTTGCATAGCACTTTTCACCCTAAGTGGGATGGGTATGCCCAGACGTGCGTCCCTTGCTCACTGTGCCACTGGATTCAGGCTAGCCTGTCTGATGAAGGGTAATACCCACAAACTGATCCCAGCATGCTTGTTTCCGGTCGAGGGAGGACCTGGCTTGGCACTTCGGTCTGGATTGTTCCCATGAGGCACAGGGTCAAGACTGATTTGCATATGGCTGGGTCGAAATTGGAGTGCCATTGTCAGGAAAAGAACAATGGATTTAACCCAGATCTCTTGACTGGGATGAATGTATGATTTTATCAGCATTCCGGCCATCATTTGTTTGCGTATCACCTTTCACCCAAAGTGGGATGGGTATGCCCAGACATGCGTCCCTTGCTCACTGTGCCACTGGATTCAAGCTAGCCTGGCTGATGAAAGGTAAACCCCAGAAACTGATTCCAGGATGCTTGTTTGCGGTCCAGGGAGGAACTGACTTGCCAGTTCTGTCTGGACTGTTCCCATGAGGCACAGATGTAAGACTGATTTGCATATGGCTAGGTCTAAACTAGGGTTGCATGGTGAGCAAATGAACATTGGATTTAACCCAGAGGTCTTGATTGGGGTGAATATATGACTTATTCAGCAATCTGTCCATCATTTGTTTGCATAGCACTTTTCACCCTAAGCGGGATGGATATGCCCAGATGTGGGTCCCTGGCTCACAGTGCCACTGGATTCAAGCTAGCCTGGCTGACGAAGGGTAATACCCAGAAACTGGTTCCAGGATGTTTGTTTCCAGGCCAGGGAGCACCTGGCTTGGCAGTTCGGTCTGGAGTGTTCCTATGAGGCACAGGGTCAAGACTGATTTGCATATGGCTGGGTCTAAACTGGGGTGGCATGGTCAGCAAAAGAACAATGGATTTAACCCAGATCTATTGACTGGGGTGAATGTATGATTGTTTCAGCATTCCGTCCATCATTTGTTTGCATAGCACTTTTCACCCTAAGTGGGATGGGTATGCCCAGACGTGCGTCCCTTGCTCACTGTGCCACTGGATTCAGGCTAGCCTGTCTGATGAAGGGTAATACCCACAAACCGATCCCAGCATGCTTGTTTCCGGTCGAGGGAGGACCTGGCTTGGCACTTCGGTCTGGATTGTTCCCATGAGGCACAGGGTCAAGACTGAATTGCATATGGCTGGGTCTAACCTGGGGTGGCATGATGAGCAAAAGAATGAAGGATTTAACTCAGATCTCTTGACGGGCGCGGTAAATGTATGATTTATTCAGCATTCCATCCATGATTTGCTTATGTAGCACTTTTCACCCTAAGTGGGATGGGTATGCCCAGACGTGGGTCCCTTGCTCACTGTGCCACTGGATTCAAGCTAGCCTGGCTGATGAAATGTAATACCCAGAAACTGCTTCCAGGATGCTTGTTTCCAGTGCAGGGAGGAACTGACTTGTCAGTTCTGTCTGGACTGTTCCCATGAGGCACAGATTTAAGACTGATTTGCATATGGCTAGGTCTAAACTAGGGTTGCATGGTGAGCAAATGAACGTTGGATTTAACCCAGATGTCTTAATTGGGGTGAATGTATGACTTATTCTGCATTCCGTCCATCATTTGTTTGTGTAGCACTTTTCACCCTAAGTGGGATGGGTATGCTCAGACGTGGGTCCCTTACTCACTGTGTCACTGGATTCAAGCTAGTCTGGCTGACGAAGGGTAATACCCAGAAACTGGTCCCAGGATGCTTGTTTCCAGTCCAGGGAGCACCTGGCTTGGCAGTTCGGTCTGGACTGTTCCTATGAGACACAGGGTCAAGACTGATTTGCATCTGGCTGGGTCGAAATTGGAGTGCCATTGTCAGCAAAAGAACAATGGATTTAACTCAGCTCTCTTGACTGGGATGAATGTATGATTTTTTCAGCATTCCGGCCATCATTTGTTTGCATATATCCTTTCACCCGAAGTGGGATGGGTATGCCCAGATGTGCGTCCCATGCTCACTGTGCCACTGGATTCAAGCTAGCCTGGCTGATGAAAGGTAATACCCAGAAACTGCTTTCAGGATGCTTGTTTCCAGTCCAGGGAGGAACTGATTTGTCAGTTCTGTCTGGACTGTTCCCATGAGGCACAGATTTAAGACTGATTTGCATATGGCTAGGTCTAAACTAGGGTTGCATGGTGAGCAAATGAATGTTGGATTTAACACAGATGTCTTAATTGGGGTGAATGTATGACTTATTCAGCATTCCGTCCATCATTTGTTTGTGTAGCACTTTTCACCCTAAGTGGGATGGGTATGCCCAGATGTGGGTCCCTTACTCACTGTGTCACTGGATTCAAGCTAGTCTGGCTAATGAAGGGCAATATCCAGAAACTGGTCCCGGGATGCTTGTTTCCAGCCCAGGGAGCACCTGGCTTGGCAGTTTGGTCTGGACTGTTCCTATGAGGCACAGGGTCAAGACTGATTTGCATATGGCTGGGTCAAACCTGGGGTGGCATGGTGAGCAAAAGAATGAAGGATTTAACTCAGATCTCTTGACGCGGGGGGTAAATGTATGATTTATTCAGCATTCCATCCATTTGTTCATGTAGCACTTTTCACCCTAAAAGGGATGGGTATGCCCGGACGTGGGTCCCTTGCTCACTGTGCCACTGGGTTCAAGCTAGCCTGGCTGATGAAAGGTAATACCCAGAAACTGCTTCCAGGATGCTTGTTTCCGGGCCAGGGAGGACCTGACTTGGCAGTTCTGTCTGACCTGTTCCCATGAGGCACAGATTCAAGACTAATTTGCATGTGGCTGGATCTAAACTGGGGTGGCAGGGCGAACAAAAGACCAATGGATATAACCCAGATCTCTTGACTGAGGGTGAATGTATGATTTATTCAGCATTCCGTACATCATTTGTTTGCATAGCACTTTTCACCCTAAGTGGAATGGGTATGCCCAGACGTGGGTCCCTTGCTCACTGTGCCACTGGATTCAAGCTAGCCTGGCTGATGAAGGGTAATAACCAGAAACTGGTCCCAGAATGCTTGTTTCCAGTTCAGGGAGCACCTGGCTTGGCAGTTCGGTCTGGACTTTTCCTATGAGGCACAGGGTCAAGACTGATTTGCATATGGCTGGGTCTAAACTGGGGTGGCATGGTCAACAAAAGAACAATGGATTTAACCCAGATCTATTGACTGGGGTGAATGTATGATTTTTTCAGTATTCCGTCCATCATTTGTTTGCATAGCACTTTTCACCCTAAGTGGGATGGGTATGCCCCGACGTGCGTCCCTAGCTCACTGTGTCAATGGATTCAAGCTTGCCTGGCTGATGAAGGGTAATAACCACAGACCGATCCCATGATGCTTGTTTCCGGTCCAGGTAGGACCTGGCTTGGCACTTCGGTCTGGACTGTTCCCATGAGGCACAGGGTCAAGGCTAATCTGCATATGGCTGGGTCTAAACTGCGGTGGCATCGTGAGCAAAAGAACAATGGATTTAACCCAGATCTCTTAACTGGAGGTGAATGTATGACTTATTCATCATTCCGTCGGTCATTTGTTTGTGTAGCACCTTTCACCCTAAGTGGGATGGGTATGCCCAGACGTGGGTCCCTTGCTCACTGTGCCACTGGATTCAGGCTAGCCTGGCTGATGAAGGGTAATACCCACAAACCGGTCCCAGGATGCCTGTTTCCCGTCCAGGGAGGACCTGGCTTGGCACTTCGGACTGGACTGTTCCCATGAGGCACAGGGTCAAGACTGATTTGCATATGGCTGGGTCTACCCTGGGGTGGCATGGTGAGCAAAGGAATAAAGGATTTAACTCAGATCTCTTGAGGGGGGGTAGATGTATGATTTATTTAGCATTGCATCCATTATTTGTTTATGTAGCACTTTTCACCTTAAGTGGGATGGGTATGCCCAGACGTGGGTCCCTTGCTTACCGTGCCACTGGATTCAGGCTAGCCTGGCTGATGAAAGGTAATACCCAGAAACTGCTTCCAGGATGCTTGTTTCCGGTCCAGGGAGGACCTGACTTGGCAGTTCTGTCTGGACTGTTCCCATGAGGCACAGATTCAAGACTCATTTGCATACGGCTAGGTCTAAACTAGGGTTGCATGGTGAGCCAAAGAACATTGGATTTAACCCAGATGTCTTGACTGGGAGTGAATGTATGACTTATTCAGCATTCCATCCATCATTTGTTTGTGTAGCACTTTTCACCCTAAGTGGGATGGGTATGCCCAGACATGGGTCCCTTACTCATTGTGCCACTGGAGTCAAGCTAGCGTGGCTGATGAAGGGTAACACCCAGAAACCGGTCCCACAATGCTTGTTTCCAGTCCAGGGAGCACCATGCTTGGCAGTTCGGTCTGGACTGTTCCCATGAGACACAGGGTCATGACTAATTTGCATATGACTGGGTCTAAACTGGGGTGGCATGGTGAGCAAAAGAACAATGGATTTAACCCAGATGTCATAACTGGGGGTGAATGTATGACTTAATCAGCATTCCGTCCATCATTTGTTTGTGTAGCACTTTTCACCCTAAGTGGGATGGGTATGCCCAGACATGCATCCCTTGCTCACTGTGTCAATGGATTCAAGCTAGCCTGGCTGATGAAGAGTAATAACCACAGACCGGTCCCAGGAGGCCTGTTTCCGGTCCAGGGAGGACCTGGCTTGGCACTTCGGACTGGACTGTTCCCATGAGGCACAGGGCCAAGACTGATCTGCATATGGCTGGGTCTCAACTGGGGTGGCATCGTGAGCAGAAGAACAATGGATTTAACCCAGATCTTTTAACTGGAGGTGAATGTATGACTTATTTAGCATTCCGTCCATCATTTGTTTGTGTAGCACTTTTCACCCTAAGTTGGATGGGTATGCCCAGACGTGGGTCCCTTACTCACTGTGCCACTGGATTCAATCTAGTCTGGCTGATGAAGGGTAAAACCCAGAAACCGGTCCCAGTATGCTTGTTTCCAGTCCAGGGAGCACCATGCTTGGCAGTTCAGTCTGGACTGTTCCCATGAGACACTGGGTCAATACTAAATTGCATATGCTTGGGTCTATACTGGAGTGGCATGGTGAGCAAAAGAACAATGGATTTACCCGGATCTCTTGACTGGGGTGAATGTATGATTTGTTCAGCATTCCGTCCATCATTTATTTGCATAGCACTTTTCTCCCTAAGTGGGATGGGTATACCCAGACGTGCGTCCCTTGCTCACTGTGCCACTGGATTCAAGCTAGTCCGGCTGATGAAGGGCAATTCCCAGAAACTGGTCCCAGGATTCTTGCTTCGCGTCCAGGGAGGACCTGACTTGGCAGTTCTGTCTGGACTGTTCCCATGAGGCACAGATTCAAGACTCATTTGCATATGACTAGGTCTAAACTAGGGTTGCATGGAGAGCCAAAGAACATTGGATTTAAGCCAGATGTCTTGACTGGGGGTGAATGTATGACTTATTCAGCATTCCATCCATCATTTGTTTGCATAGCACTTTTTACCCTAAGTGGGATGGGTATGCCCAGACGTGGGTCCCTTACTCACTGTGCCACTGGATTCAAGCTAGTCTGCCTGATGAAGGGTAATACCCAGAAACCGGTCCCAGGATGCTTTTTTCCAGTCCAGGGAGCACCATGCTTGGCAGTTCGGTCTGGACTGTTCCCATGAGACACAGGGTCAAAACTAATTTGCATATGGCTGGGTCTAAACTGGAGTGGCATGGTGAGCAAAAGAACAATGGATTTACCCAGATCTCTTGACTGGGGGTGAATGTATGATTTGTTCAGCATTCCGTCCATCATTTGTTTGCATAGCACTTTTCACCCTAAGTGGGATGGGGTTGCCCAGACGTGTGTCCCTTGCTCACTGTGCCACTGGATTCAAGCTAGTCCGGCTGATGAAGGGTAATTCCCAGAAACTGGTCCCAGGATTCTTGCTTCCAGTCCAGGGAGCACCTGGCTTGGCAGTTCGGTCTGGACTGTTCCCATGAGGCACAGGGTCAAGACTGATTTGCATATGGCTGGGTCTAAAATGGGGTGGCATGGTCAACAAAAGAACAATGGATTTAACCCAGATCTATTGACTGGAGTGAATGTATGATTTTTTCAGCATTCCGTCCATCATTTGTTTGCACAGCACTTTTCACCCTAAGTGGGATGGGTATGCCCAGACATGCGTCCCTTGCTCACTGTGTCACTGGATTCAAGCTAGCCTGGCTGATGAAGGGTAATATCCACGGACCGGTCCCATGATGCTTGCTTCCGGTCCAGGTAGGACCTGGCTTGGCACTTCGGTCTGGACTGCTGCCATGAGGCACAGGGTCAAGGCTGCTTTGCAAATGGCTGGGTCTGAACTGGGGTGGCATCGTGAGCAAAAGAACAATGGATTTAACCCAGATCTCTTAACTGGAGGTGAATGTATGACTTAGTCAGCATTCCGTGCATCATTTGTTTGTGTAGCACTTTTCATCCTAAGTGGGATGGGTATGCCCAGACGTGGGTCCCTTACTCACTGTGTCACTGGATTCAAGCTAGTCTGGCTAATGAAGGGTAATACCCACAAACCGATCCTAGGGGAGGAGCTTCGCGCGCAACCGTGATGGCCGCGTGAGCACAGGGCTCCCGGACCTTCGCCACCTCCTGCACTTATCCTGAATACTATCCTGGTTATGACGACGGGTCATTGAAGATGCAACCCAGCTGATATAATAGCTGTTTTCAAAAATCGATTTGGCATCCGAGAACCGATCTTATGATACTCTGAACTTTTGTGGCCTGCTCCACGGAACTGCCCGGGGCTCGAGTCAATGGCCTGCCCGGGCAGTAATTGAACAACATCGGCCGGCCTGATCCTGCTCTCTACCCAGGTCTTAGCTTTCGGTTTCGCTTTTGGCCTTGGACCCTCTCCCACCTCGGTCTCGCTCCTGCTACCCATGGCGAAATAAACTCCGCAACTTCGATCCAGTATCGTGATCGAATGTCACTGGTCGTCGTATGGCAAGTTGTAACCTGTTCTTCTAGCGGACCCCTTTGGGTGAACTGAACGGAGCCATTTTCACAAGGTCTCGAGGACCCTTCGGGGGCGCAGCTTCCAAGATGGCCGGCAAACCGGAGGTCGAGAAGCGAAAGACCAAGTCCGTCCACCGTGGGGGTACCGTACAATCGAATGTTATGGACCGATACACTCATCCTAAGGGATCCCCCGGTGGTGTGAGTAAGTCCCTGGGAGATGCGGGAGATGACTCGATGGCGGGGGACGATTTGACCTTAAGTGATGTCATGGGCGCCATTGCCAGCATACAGACCTCTCTTGGCCAACAATATGAGACTCTGGCCCAAAAACTTGACACTGTGGCAATCGATGTCAACTTGATCAGGGCGGACTTAGCTAAGACCAATGAAAAAGTGAAATCTCTGGATTTGAAGACCTCCAGCCTCACGACTGATGTCTCCGATCTACAAACGGAGGTCCGCAATCTACGGTCCTCCAACGATTTCTTTTCTCGCCGAATGGAGGATTTTGAAAGTCGAGCAAGGTGAAACAACGTTGGTATTGTTGGGGTCCCTGAAAAACCAGAAAGGCCAACTGTGGATCTTCTCGTTGAGGACCTCATCGTAAACTATCTTGCACCTAAAGGCTTGAGCAACTTCTTTGCCGTGGAACGTGCTCACAGGGTGCCGGGGGGAAAGCCTAAGCTGGGTGCTACCCCACGACCCATAATCGCCAGGATCTTCAACTTTCGGGATAGAGACGCTATCCTGCAGTTGGGTGGCCCCACGAAATTTGAAAATACCACGGTGAGCTTCTACCCGGACTTCACCCAGCTTGTGCAGAAGCAAAGGATGGGGTTCCAGGGGGTGAAGAGACGATTGAGGGACAGGGACATGAAATACGCAATGCTCTTTCCAGCTCGGCTGCGTGTGGAATATGGAGATCGGACGCTTTTCTTTGATCACCCTGAGGAGACTAGTGACTGGCTCGACACGCTGCCCAGGCAGCAGGAACACTCTGAACATTCTGGCGGACCTGAAGGTGGCCCGATGGAGCAGGAATGAGAAATGGACCTGGTTTTCTGGATTACATACAGACCTTCCAGCTGTGGTTTGCTGACTCTTAAACTGGCTTTACAGGGATGATCACCCCGGGGTGGCGGGGGGGAATGGGTCTCTTCCTCCTCCTGGGTTTCTTTTCGTAGATTAGTTATATGTTAGGGCGACAGGCACACTGCAAGTTGGGGTGGCTTTTGAGTCTAACGCAGGGGTGCAGGGTGGTGGGTCGGGTTTTGGGTATTTGTTGGGGTGTGGGGGGGACGTTGTTGGTGTTTCGTTTATTTCAAGGCAATGTATTGATTGACTTCTGGATTTGGATGTCGCGTTCGCTGTGGGGTGGATGCAGCAATTATTCCTGGGATGGGGAGTAGGGGATTGAAATTACTGTGCTGGAATGTTAATGGGTTGGGGGATAGGATAAAAAGGGGTGTGGTATTATAACTATTGAGATGCCACTCCCCCGATGTTGTACTATTGCAGGAGACACACCTGATAGGAAACACATGCCATGCTATGAATCGGCGGGGCTACCGTCTTCTGGCACATTCCGGATTCACTACTGGCTCTAGGGGGGCGGGCATACTGGTCAGGGGTTCCCTCCCTCTGGAGGTAGATGATATCATCCTCGATGATAGGGGGCGATATGCCGCCATCACTGGACGATGGGAGGGAAAGACTATCAATCTGCTTTCTGTCTATGTCCTGCCTGGCCTTCAGACTACGACCTTTGCCGACTTGGGGAGAGTGATTTTGGGGCTTCCGGAGAGCATCCTGTTGGTGGGTGGTGATTTCAACTCGGTTCTCTCCGGAGGTGAAGATCGATACCCCCCCAGGGAACTCGTAAGATCACGGTCCTGGCTGGGTGGCTTCTTGGATACGTTGGGATTAATAGATTGCTGGAGGCTTCTTCACCCGGGGCAATTACAATACACATTTCACTCTGGTACACACGGTAGTCTCTCGAGACTCGATTGCATTCTGATGCCCGCGACACAGGCCTCCTCTGTCAGGGAGATTAAACATTTGGCTACGGGTATTTCGGACCACTCCCCACTATGGCTTGTGATGGAAACGAGACAGGGAACTGAGGGCCGGGTAGCCCCTATTAACCCTTGGTATCTCCGCGACCCTGGGACCCATGCGGAATTGATCAAATCACTGGATCGATACTTCACGGAAAATGTGGGGTCTGTGTCATCTTCTATCTTGCTGTGGGAAGCCTTCAGGGCTGTTATCCGTGGCCAGGCGCTATCATTAATCAATGGCGCTAAGAAACGTAAATACGAGGCTGTGGTCCGACTTGAGACCGAAATAACTGACTTGGAAAGGGAATTAGAGCTTGGTGTCACTCAGGACAAGCTCCACCTCCTCAGTCTCAAGCAACTCGACTATAGGGCACTGGTAACGGACGCCGCCAAAGTGATGAGTAGAAAGCAGCAGGGATGTTTGTATGATGTGGGAGATAAGGCGGGAAAGTTGATTGCCTGGCTAGACAAGAAGGAGAGGGCGAGTTGTGTGGTTCCTTTGATTGAGAGAGTGGATGGAGTGAGAGTGACTGACCCTAATGAGATTGTGGAGTGTTTTGCGGAACACTTCCAAACTGTATATTCCCCTGTGTCCGACAGGCCAGAGCAGGACTCGCATCTGCTGTTAAGAGACATTACACTGCCCCGCTTTTGGGATTTAGACAGGGAATCGATGGACGCGACGCTTTCCGTCGAGGAGGTGGCAACTGCTATTCGCTCCGTGAGATCTGGAAAAGCCATGGGCCCTAACGGACTCCCCATTGAGCTCTACAAACTGCGCCCTGATAGAATAGCACCGTATCTTCGGTCGATGTTTTTGGAGTCATTAGATGTGGGCTCCCTCCCTTCTGATCAATGACTTGCATCTATTGTCGTGATTCATAAGGAGGGGAAACCACGAGATCGTTGTGTCTGTACAGACCTATTTCGCTCTTAAACGCTGAGCCCAAGATCCTCGCGAAAGTGCTCGCAAACCGCTTGATAACTGTAATTGGTGACCTGATCCATCCAGATCAATCCGGTTTCATTCCACACCGTAACACGGCATTGAATCTGCGGCGCTTACATGGCGTCCTTGCGAGAGCTGCGTCGCTACGTGAGCCGGCCATATTGGCCTCCTTGGATGCCACAATGGCGTTCAATACGCTAGAATGGCTGTACCTCTGGGCAGCCCTTGCGAAGTTTGGTTTTGGCCCGGTTTTTATCGGCTGGGTGAAACTGCTGTACGAGGAACCGTTGGCCCAGGTGGTCGTGAATGGTCGAGTTTCTGGGCCGTTTGCCCTCGGGAGGGGTACGCGCCAGGGGTGTATGTTGTCTCAGCTTCTTTTTGCTCTCGCCTTGGAACCCTTGGCAGCCTGGCTGAGGTGGGAGCCATCGATGAAAGGTATTCGGTGGACCCCGGACTTTGAGGATCGAGTGTCACTTTACGCGGATGATATCCTGTTGTACCTCACATCACCTCGGAAGTCGCTGATAGTGTTATTTGATGTTTTAAATTCTTTTGGGAAGAATTCCGGCCTTGTAATTAACTGGTCTAAGTCTTGTATATATGTCCTTTCGGGTGACTCTCCTCCCTTGCCGCGTGGTTGTCCCATACAGGTGGTGCAGGCGGGATTTAAATACTTGGGGGTCTTTATTGCCCTAGATCCTGTGGTTCGCTATGAACGTAATTTGCTCCTCCCGCTTCAACGCCTAAGGACTGATGTCTTGGCATGGCGCAAACGTCCGTTGTCCCCCCTCGGACGAGCAGCATTATTTAAGATGATGCCGCTGCCCCGGTTCTTATACGCGTTACAAAATACATTTGACGTTTTCCCAGCGAGCTACTTTCGAGAGGTGCAAGGTCTACAGAGACAACTGATATGGCGAGGGTGATCCCGCATTGCCCTTGCCAAGCTGACACTCCCCTGGTACGATGGTGGAATCGCACTCCCAGATATTAGGCGCTATTATTGGGCCTCCCAGCTGGGGGCAATCAATCATGGCACGTATGGTCCTGCGTCGAACGCTGCTTTAAAAAATGGACAAGTGGCTGTTGCCTGGCGGGGATTACAACAGGGCGCTCTATTCAAAATCTGCCGGGAAGATGCTCACGGGTCCAACTAAGATAGTGGTGCAAGCCTGGTATCGTGCAAATGCTGCAATGGGATGGAAGGACAGATTGACTCGAGCGACTCCACTCTACGCATCCGAGAGGCTTGGCTCCCTGTGGAAGATGAAAGGCTTTGATAGGTGGGAAGTGATTGGTATATGCAGAATGAATGACGTCTGGGTCAAGGACAGGGTCAAGACTTTTGAGGAGTTGAAAGTGGAATACGAGTTGAGTGATAGGGAGTTTTTCCGTTATGCTCAGATTCGCCATGCGCTGACCTCGGTTTTTCCGTCGGGTACCACTATCCCGGAGGCATCCCCACTTGAAGACCGGGTATTGGACGGGCACGTCCCCGACAGTACAATTTTACTGATCTATAAAAAGTTGATAAATAATCGGGTTGACCTCTTAGACCGTCTTGGAGAGGCCTGGACCGGCGATGGTCTGGAGTTGGATGATGAGGACTGGCAGTCGGCCGTATCTTCGCCGAAGGAGGTTGCAATTTCGGCTAGTCTCCGATTTGTGGAGCTCAAAATCCTCCACCGGATCTATGTGACTGGTCCTCGCCTTATTAATATGGGATATTCCTCGGACGGGCTGTGTGGGCACGGATGCGGCCAACTGGGCACTTTTCTCCATATACTCTGGGAATGCCCGGCGGTTGTGCGTTATTGGAACCGAGTGCATGCGGTTATGGAAGAGGTCACGGGTGTTGCGCTGTTGCCTGAAGCTAGGAGATGTTTGTTGAATGTTTGTGAGTCGACTGACTATAATGTGGCTCAGACTCAGTGGGTGACCCTCGGGAATATGATTGCCAAGAGAGATATTGCGCAATTGTGGGGATCTCAGAGGTCGCCCACTGTTCTGGCATGGAAGGAAAACATGGACTGGTGTATGTTTAGAGAGAAGACAACATACGTGGCACGTGGCAGGCCCCGAAAATGGGGGAAAGTCTGGGGCCAGTGGAACTCCTATCGAGGCTAAATATGTACACCTCCCTTTACACACGTCGAGACCACTCCACCTTCCCCCTGACCCGACATTCCTACTACTGTTTCAGCTAAAATTCCTCCTGACTTGCAACTCCCCCTTCCTTTCCCCCATCCTGTATTGTTGATTGTACCACTGTTGTATGCTTTCCTTCCTCACAGGACGCTTAACCATTTGTAATGATTGTATTGCCTTGTTTCTTTATTGTTTATTGTTTATGTTTTTAAAATTTTAATAAAACGAAATATAAAAAAAAACGGTCCCAGGATTCCTGTTTCCGGTCCCGGGAGGACCTGGCTTGGCACTTCGGACTGGACTGTTCGCATGAGGCACAGGGTCAAGACTGATTTGCATATGGCTGGGTCTACCCTGGGGTGGCATGGTGAGCAAAAGAATGAAGGATTTAACTCAGATCTCTTGACGGGGGGTAAATGTATGATTTATTCAGCATGACATCCATTATTTGTTTATGTAGCACTGTTCACCCTAAGTGGGATGTGTATGCCCAGACGTGGGTCCCTTGCTCACTGTGCCACTGGATTCAGGCTAGCCTGGCTGATGAAAGGTAATACCCAGAAACTGCTTCCAGGATGCTTGTTTCCGGTCCAGGAAGGACCTCACTTGGCAGTACTGTCTGGAATGTTCCCATGAGGCACAGATTCAAGACTGATTTGCATATGGCTAGGTCTAAACTAGGGTTGCATGGTGAGCAAAAGAACATTGGATTTAACCCAGATGTCTTGACTGGGGGTGAATGTATGACTTATTCAGCATTCCATCCATCATTTGTTTGTGTAGCACTTTTCACCCTAAGTGGGATGGGTATGCCCAGATGTGGGTCCCTTACTCACTGTGCCACTGGATTCAAGCTAGACTGGCTGATGAAGGATAATAACCACAGACCGGTCCCATGATGCTTGTTTCCGGTCCAGGTAGGACCTGGCTTGGCACTTCGGTCTGGACTGTTCCCATGATGCACAGGGTCAAGGCTGATTTGCAAATGGCTGGGTCTAAACTGGGGTGGCATCGTGAGCAAAAGTACAATGGATTTAACCCAGATCTCTTAACTGGAGGTGAATGTATGACTTATTCAGCATTCCGTCCATCATTTGTTTGTGTAGCACTTTTCACCCTAAGTGGGATGGGTATGCCCAGACGTGGGACCCTTACTCACTGTGCCACTGGATTCAAGATAGTCTGGCTGATGAAGGGTAATACCCTGAAACCGGTCCCAGGATGCTTGTTTCCAGTCCAGGGAGCACCATGCTTGGCAGTTCGGACTGGACTGTTCCCTTGAGGCACAGGGTCAAAACGTATTTGCATTTGGCTGGGTCTAACCTGGGGTGGCATGGTCAACAAAAGAACAATGGATTTAACCCAGATCTATTGACTGGAGTGAATGTATGATTTTTTCAGCATTCCGTCCATCATTTGTTTGCATAGCACTTTTCACCCTAAGTGGGATGGGTATGCCCAGACATGCGTCCCTTGCTCACTGTGTCACTGGATTCAAGCTAGCCTGGCTGATGAAGGGTAATAACCACAGACCGGTCCCATGATGCTTGTTTCCGGTCCAGGTAGGACCTGGCTTGGCACTTCGGTCTGGACTGTTCCCATGAGGCACAGGGTCAAGGCTGCTTTGCAAATGGCTGGGTCTAAACTGGGGTGGCATCGTGAGCAAAAGAACAATGGATTTAACCCAGATCTCTTAACTGGAGGTGAATGTATGACTTAGTCAGCATTCTGTGCATCATTTGTTTGTGTAGCACTTTTCATCCTAAGTGGGATGGGTATGCCCAGACGTGGGTCCCTTACTCACTGTGTCACTGGATTCAAGCTAGTCTGGCTAATGAAGGGTAATACCCACAAACCGGTCCTAGGGGAGGAGCTTCGCGCGCAACCGTGATGGCCGCGTGAGCACAGGGCTCCCGGACCTTCGCCACCTCCTGCACTTATCCTGAATACTATCCTGGTTATGACGACGGGTCATTGAAGATGCAACCCAGCTGATATAATAGTTGTTTTCAGAAATCGATTTGGCATCCGAGAACCGTTCTTATGATACTCTGAACTATTGTGGCCTGCTCCACGGAACTGCCCGGGGCTCGAGTCAATGGCCTGCCCGGGCAGTAATTGAACAACATCGGCCGGCCTGATCCTGCTCTTTACCCAGGTCTTAGCTTTCGGTTTCGCTTTTGGCCTTGGACCCTCTCCCACCCTGGTCTCGCTCCTGCTACCCATGGCGTAATCAACTCCGCAACTTCGATCCAGTATCGTGATCGAATGTCACTGGTCGTCGTATGGCAAGTTGTAACCTGTTCTTCTAGCGGACCCCTTTGGGTGAACTGAACGGAGCCATTTTCACCAGGTCTCGAGGACCCCTCGGGGGCGCAGCTTCCAAGATGGCCGGCAAACCGGAGGTCGAGAAGCGAAAGACCAAGTCCGTCCACCGTGGGGGTACCGTACAATCGAATGTTATGGACCTATACACTCATCCTAAGGGATCCCCCGGTGGTGTGAGTAAGTCCCTGGGAGATGCGGGAGATGACTCGATGGCGGGGGACGATTTGACCTTACGTGATGTCATGGGCGCCATTGCCAGCATACAGACCTCTCTTGGCCAACAATATGAGACTCTGGCCCAAAAACTTGACACTGTGGCAATCGATGTCAACTTGATCAGGGCGGATTTAGCTAAGACCAATGAAAAAGTGAAATCTCTGGATTTGAAGACCTCCAGCCTCACGACTGATGTCTCCGATCTACAAACGGAGGTCCGCAATCTACCGGTCCTCCAACGATTTCTTTTCTCGCCGACTGGAGGATTTTGAAAGTCGAGCAAGGTGAAACAACGTTGGTATTGTTGGGGTCCCTGAAAAACCAGAAAGCCCAACTGTGGATCTTCTCGTTGAGGACCTCATCGTAAACTATCTTGCACCTAAAGGCTTGAGCAACTTCTTTGCCGTGGAACGTGCTCACAGGGTGCCGGGGGGAAAGCCTAAGCTGGGTGCTACCCCGCGACCCATAATCGCCAGGATCTTCAACTTTCGGGATAGAGACGCTATCCTGCAGTTGGGTGGCCCAACGAAATTTGAAAATACCACGGTGAGCTTCTACCCGGACTTCACCCAGCTCGTGCAGAAGCAAAGGATGGGGTTCCGGTGGGTGAAGAGACGATTCAGGGACAGGGACATGAAATACACAATGCTCTTTCCAGCTCGGCTGCGTGTGGAATATGGAGATCGGGTGCTTTTCTTTGATCACCCTGAGGAGACTAGTGACTGGCTCGACACGCTGCCCAGGCAGCAGGAACACTCTGAACATTCTGGCGGACCTGAAGGTGGCCCGATGGAGCAGGAATGAGAAACGGAGCTGGTTTTCTGGATTACATACAGACCTTCCAGCTGTGGTTTGCTGACTCTTAAACTGGCTTTATAGGGATGATCACCCCGGGGTGGCGGGGGGAGTGGGTCTCTTCCTCCTCCGGGGTATCTTTTCGTAGATTAGTTATATGTTAGGGCGACAGGCACACTGCAAGTTGGGGTGGCTTTTGAGTCTAACGCAGGGGTGCAGGGTGGTGGGTCGGGTTTTGGGTATTTGTTGGGGGGTGGGGGGGACGTTGTTGGTATTTCGTTTATTTCAAGGCAATGTATTGATTGACTTCTGGATTTGGATGTCGCGTTCGCTGTGGGGTGGATGCAGCAATTATTCCTGGGATGGGGAGTAGGGGATTGAAATTACTGTGCTGGAATGTTAATGGGTTGGGTGATAGGATAAAAAGAGGTGTGGTGTTACAACTATTGAGATGCCACTCCCCCGATGTTGTACTATTGCAGGACACACACCTGATAGGCAACACATGCCATGCTATGAATCGGCGGGGCTACCGTCTTCTGGCACATTCCGGATTCACTACTGGCTCTAGGGGGGCGGGCATACTGGTCAGGGGTTCCCTCCCTCTGGAGGTAGATTATATCATCCTCGATGATAGGGGGCGATATGCCGCCATCACTGGACGATGGGAGGGAAAGACTATCAATCTGCTTTCTGTCTATGTCCTGCCTGGCCTTCAGACTACGACCTTTGCCGACTTGGGGAGAGTGATTTTGGGACTTCCGGAGAGCATCCTGTTGGTGGGTGGTGATTTCAACTCGGTTGTCTCCGGAGGTGAAGATTGATACCCCCCCAGGGAACTCATAAGATCACGGTCCTGGCTGGGTGGCTTCTTGGATACGTTGGGATTAATAGATTGCTGGAGGCTTCTTCACCCGGGGCAATTACAATACACGTTTCACTCTGGTGCACACTTTAGTCTCTCGAGACTCGATTACATTCTGATGCCCGCGACACAGGCCTCCTCTGTCAGGGAGATTAAACATTTGGCTTGGGGTATTTCGGACCACTCCCCACTATGGCTTGTGAAGGAAACGAGACAGGGAACTGAGGGCCGGGTAGCCCAGATTAACCCTTGGTATCTCCGCGACCCTGGGACCCATGCGGAATTGATCAAATCACTGGATCGATACTTCACGGAAAATGTGGGGTCTGTGTCATCTTCTATCTTGCTGTGGGAAGCCTTAAGGGCTGTTATCCGTGGCCAGGCGCTATCATTAATCAATGGCGCTAAGAAACGTAAATACGAGGCTGTGGTCCGACTTGAGACCGAAATAACTGACTTGGAAGGGGAATTAGAGCTTGGTGTCACTCAGGACAAGCTCCACCTCCTCAGTCTCAAGCAACTCGACTATAGGGCACTGGTAACGGACGCCGCCAAAGTGATGAGTAGAAAGCAGCAGGGATGTTTGTATGATGTGGGAGATAAGGCGGGAAAGTTGCTTGCCTGGCTAGACAAGAAGGAGAGGGCGAGTTGTGTGGGTCCTTTGATTGAGAGAGTGGATGGAGTGAGAGTGACTGACCCTAACGAGATTGTGGAGTGTTTTGCGGAACACTTCCAAACTGTATATTCCCCTGTGGCCGACAGGCCAGAGCAGGACTCGCGTCTGCTGTTAAGAGACATTACACTACCCCGCTTGTCGGATTTAGACAGGGAATCGATGGACGCGACGCTTTCCGTCGAGGAGGTGGCAACTGCTATTCGCTCCGTGAGATCTGGAAAGGCCATGGGCCCTAACGGACTCCCCATTGAGCTCTACAAACTGCGCCCTGATAGAAAAGCACCGTATCTTCGGTCGATGTTTTTGGAGTCATTAGATGTGGGCTCCCTCCCTTCTGATCAACGACTTGCATCTATTGTCATGATTCATAAGCTGAGCCCAAGATCCTCGCGAAAGTGCTCGCAAACCGCTTGATAACTGTAATTGGTGACCTGATCCATCCAGATCAATCCGGTTTCATTCCACACCGTAACACGGCATTGAATCTGCGGCGCTTACATGGCGTCCTTGCGAGAGCTGCGTCGCTACGTGAGCCGGCCATATTGGCCTCCTTGGATGCCACAATGGCGTTCAATACGCTAGAATGGCCGTACCTCTGGGCAGCCCTTGCGAAGATTGGTTTTGGCCCGGTTTTTATCGGCTGGGTGAAACTGCTGTACGAGGAACCGTTGGCCCAGGTGGTCGTGAATGGTCGAGTTTCTGGGCCGTTTGCCCTCGGGAGGGGTACGCACCAGGGGTGTCCGTTGTCTCCGCTTCTTTATGCTCTCGCTTTGGAACCCTTGGCAGCCTGGCTGAGGTGGGAGCCATCGATGAAAGGTATTCGGTGGACCCGGGACTTTGAGGATCGAGTGTCACTTTACACGGATGATATCCTGTTGTACCTCACATCACCTCGGAAGTCCCTGATAGTGTTATTTGATGTTTTAAATTCTTTTGGGAAGAATTCCGGCCTTGTAATTAACTGGTCTAAGTCTTGTATATATGTCCTTTCGGGTGACTCTCCTCCCTTGCCGCGTGGTTGTCCCATACAGGTGGTGCAGGCGGTATTTAAATACTTGGGGGTCTTTATTGCCCTAGATCCTGTGGTTCGCTATGAACGTAATTTGCTCCCCCCGCTTCAACGCCTAAGGACTGATGTCTTGGCATGGCGCAAACTTCCGTTGTCCCCCCTCGGACGAGCAGCATTATTTAAGATGATGCCGCTGCCCCGGTTCTTATATGCGTTACAAAATACATTTGACGTTTTCCCAGCGAGCTACTTTCGAGAGGTGCAAGGTCTACAGAGACAACTGATATGGCGAGTGTGATCCCGCATTGCCCTTGCCAAGCTGACACTCCCCTGGTACGATGGTGGAATTGCACTCCCAGATATTAGGCGCTATTATTGGGCCTGCCAGCTGGGGGCAATCAATCATGGCACGTATGGTCCTGCGTCGAACCCTGCTTTCGAAATGGACAAGTGGCTGTTGCCTGGCGGGGATTACAACAGGGCGCTCTATACAAAATCTGCCGGGAAGATGCTCACGGGTCCAACTAAGATAGCGGTGCAAGCATGGTATCGTGCAAATGCTGCAATGGGATGGAAGGACAGATTGACTCGAGCGACTCCACTCTACGCATCCGAGAGGCTTGGCTCCCTGTGGAAGATGAAAGGCTTTGATAGGTGGGAAGTGATTGGTATATGCAGAATGAATGGCGTCTGGGTCAAGGACAGGGTCAAGACTTTTGAGGAGTTGAAAGTGGAATACGAGTTGAGTGATAGGGAGTTTTTCCGTTATGCTCAGATTCGCCATGCGCTGACCTCAGTTTTACCGTTGGGTACCACTATCCCGGAGGCATCCCCACTTGAAGACCGGGTATTGGACGGGCACGTCCCCGACAGTACAATTTTGCTGATCTATAAAAAGTTGATAAATAATCGGGTTGACCTCTTAGACCGTCTTGGAGAGGCCTGGACCGGCGATGGTCTGGAGTTGGATGATGAGGACTGGCAGTCGGCCGTATCTTCGCCGAAGGAGGTTGCAATTTCGGCTCGTCTCCGATTTGTGCAGCTCAAAACATCGATCATAATACCACTGACCAATGGCTGTTTTGTTTTACGATCATTTGATCGTATCTGAGGCGCTTCTAGGAACGATATATTTTTGATTGAAGAGGGGTAAATATATCTTAATACCACTCTATAATGGCCGCCATGGTTCTGACCATGTGATCAGCACCGTGGCGTTAAAACACCGCACATAGAGCTAACACTTTAAAAACATACTAAGAACATTATCGTGAGAGAAGTGTTATAATGCCTGCAATATATCACATAAAAGTGAAACAGGACATTTTCATTTGTGTCCAATGACTGGATTTTGGTTTCCTCCAATAAATAAATAGCATCCCACTGATACCATTTTTTGAGTTACTAAATTTTTGGCAATCTCAAATAATAAACAGTAGTCACTCTTAATGGGTATATCGTCCTTTGTCCTATAGAAACTTGCTACCAATACTTAAATAATGTTTTTATTAAAACTGTAACGCATAGGGATGGTAGGATGTAAACATCGATTAGAATACCACTGAGTAATGGCTGTTTCTGTTTTACGATCACGTGACCGTATCTGAGGCGCTCCCAATGACGATATACATCCGACCGCAGAGTGGTAAATACATCCTAAACACCACTCAATAATGGCCGCCATGGTTCCGACCATGTGATCAGCCTTGTGGCGCCAAAACACCGCAGATATAAAGATATAAAGATGGTAGACCGGTAACACTCTAGGCTACCGGAGCAGCGCGAGGGCACCTTTGTTTGGACTCATACGGATCCTACGGGAGAGATACAATAGTAAGTACAGCGTAGGTGGCAATCGGGCAAACCAGATAATTTAAAGAGAGTATTTAAATAGATAAGTAAAACTTAGAACTTCTATGCCTGACGAGTATGCATTGTCGTCTATTTCAGATAACTATAAAATTACATCTCCCCGAGATAAAACAATGAAGGGCGCAGTGACGACTTAGTTCGCATTAATCATCCGCCGTTAGAAGACGTTTTTCGGGAGGAATTTAAAGCACCCATAAATAAGGTCCGTAACAACGTTGGCAAAACCTGTAAAAAATCTAAAACACCTTTCAATGCCAAGCACTAGTGAGACAGGGTCCTTTTGTTTTGTTTTGGGCTTCTGCAGATAAACATCGGTTTTAAAATAAAGGAATACAACAATCCTTCGCATTTGCAACTATTGAAAGAGTCCCTACCTGATATAATTGGTAAGCGTTTTGTATGCAACTAGGTAAAAACTCCTTTACTAAACTGTAGTATCACAGAAAAGTGACACAAGTTGTTTTTACTCTGATACAGGAAGCCCCACAAAAATAATCTCAAAAAACTCTGAAGTTGTGACTGAAGCTGGGTATGAGTCCATTGATAAATTGAAGGTACACTATTCACTAAAACTTTATCTGTTTTTGCTTAAGGTGACAATATTCTCAACCTGAAATGTGGAAATAATTAATTTTTTATAGGAGATAGTCTCCACCTCAGGAGTCTTCTCTAAGAATGGTTTATCCACAGAGCACATGTATAGAAATTTTGAAACCACTCATAGTGGTGTAAAGTCTTATTACAATTGATGAAGAGAAAGGTTTTGTGTCTATGATGAGAGCACTAGCGGTGAGGGTGCATTGTTTGGTTCAGGTTTAACTTCATGAGAGATAAAATAACTAAAGAATAATATGTGTAAATAAGTAGTTTCTTTCTGTTGTACATAGGGCAACGCAATTGATTGAATTGATGTAAAAGTATCACGAATTAATAGGAATAAGTGAAGCAAATGTATGTCATTTATCGTTACAGATACCCAACCATGCAGGGTTTATAAAATATCGTTTTGAATACATGAGTATTCTGCAAGAAAGGTCCTGAGGAAGGTGGTTCTATACTGCCGAAACGCGTCGACCTTGCGTACCAATTCGCACTTCAATCTGCGATCCCTCAGACGCAGAATCAAGAATGAATGTAGTATGTATGATAAGAATGGGGTGTATGTATTTGTAAGAATGTCCAATCTTTTTCTATATTGTTTTCTCTGCATGGAATGGTGTTTTTTATTGATTGCATTGTAGTATTATGTGTTTTATATAATGTGTTTTTGGAAATATATAAATTGATATGACAAACTGATAAATGAGAAATTTTGTACTATGAAATATAACTAAAGTGAAAAAAATAATAAAACTATAAATCCAAAAAAAATGTTGATGTTTGCCCATATGTATTAAAGTACAAAAGTTAAAGTGTTGGAGATATACCGCTAGAATTATAGAGGTCAAGGGGGAATATTTTCTGATAGTGTTTTGCAGCTCAAAATCCTCCACCGGATCTATGTGACTGGTCCTCGCCTTATTAATATGGGATATTCCTCGGACGGGCTGTGTGGGCGCGGATGCGGCCAACTGGGCACTTTTCTCCATATACTCTGGGAATGCCCGGCGGTTGTGCGTTATTGGAACCGAGTGCATGCGGTTATGGAAGAGGTCACGGGTGTTGCGCTGTTGCCTGAAGCTAGGAGATGTTTGTTGAATGTTTGGGAGCCGACTGACTATAATGTGGCTCAGACTCAGTGGGTGACCCTCGGGAATATGATTGCCAAGAGAGATATTGCGCAATTGTGGGGATCTCAGAGGCCGCCCACTGTTCTGGCATGGAAGGAAAACATGGACTGGTGTATGTTTAGAGAGAAGACAACATACGTGGCACGTGGCAGGCCCCGAAAATGGGGGAAAGTCTGGGGCCAGTGGAACTCCTATCGAGGTGAAATATGTACACCTCCCTTTACACACGTCGAGACCACTCCACCTTCCCCCGACCCGACATTCCTACTACTGTTTCAGCTAAAATTCCTCCTGACTTGCAACTCCCCCTTCCTTTCCCCCATCCTGTATTGTTGATTGTACCACTGTTGTATGCTTTCCTTCCTCACAGGACGCCTCACCATTTGTAATGATTGCATTGCCTTGTTTCTTTATTGTTTATGTTTTTAAAATTTTAATAAAAAGAAATATAAAAAAAAAACGGTCCCAGGATTCCTGTCTCCGGTCCCGGGAGGACCTGGCTTGGCACTTCGGACTGGACTGTTCGCATGAGGCACAGGGTCAAGACTGATTTGCATGTGGCTGGGTCTACCCTGGGGTGGCATGGTGAGCAAAAGAATGAACGATTTAACTCAGATCTCTTGACGGGGGGTAAATGTATGATTTATTCAGCATGGCATCCATTATTTGTTTATGTAGCACTGTTCACCCTAAGTGGGATGGGTATGCCCAGACGTGGGTCCCTTGCTCACTGTGCCACTGGATTCAGGCTAGCCTGGCTGATGAAAGGTAATACCCAGAAACTGCTTCCAGGATGCTTGTTTCCGGTCTAGGAAGGACCTGATTTGGCAGTTCTGTCTGGACTGTTCCCAAGAGGCACAGATTCAAGACTGATTTGCATATGGCTAGGTCTAAACTAGGGTTGCATGGTGAGCAAAAGAACATTGGATTTAACCCAGATGTCTTGACTGGGGGTGAATGTATGAATTATTCAGCATTCCATCCATCATTTGTTTGTGTAGCACTTTTCACCCTAAGTGGGATGGGTATGCCCAGACGTGGGTCCCTTACTCACTGTGCCACTGGATTCAAGCTAGTCTGGCTGATGAAGGGTAATAACCACAGACCGGTCCCATGATGCTTGTTTCCGGTCCAGGTAGGACCTGGCTTGGCACTTCGGTCTGGACTGTTCCCATGATGCACAGGGTCAAGGCTGATTTGCAGATGGCTGGGTCTAAACTGGGGTGGCATCGTGAGCAAAAGTACAATGGATTTAACCCAGATCTCTTAACTGGAGGTGAATGTATGACTTATTCAGCATTCCGTCCATCATTTGTTTGTGTAGCACTTTTCACCCTAAGTGGGATGGGTATGCCCAGACGTGGGTCCCTTACTCACTGTGCCACTGGATTCAAGATAGTCTGGCTGATGAAGGGTAATACCCTGAAACCGATCCCAGGATGCTTGTTTCCAGTCCAGGGAGCACCATGCTTGGCAGTTCGGACTGGACTGTTCCCTTGAGGCACAGGGTCAAGACGTATTTGCATATGGCTGGGTCTAACCTGGGGTGGCATGGTGAGCAAAAGAATGAAGGATTTAACTCAGATCTCTTGACGGGGGTAAATATGTGATTTATTCAGCATTCCATCCATTATTTGTTTATGTATCACTTTTCACCCTAAGTGGTATGGGTATGCCCGGGTGTGGGTCCCTTGCTCACTGTGCCACTGGATTCAGGCTAGCCTGGCTGATGAAGGGTAATACCCACAAACCGGTCCCAGGATGCTTGTCTCCGGTCCAGGGAGGACCTGACTTGGCACTTCGGTCTAAACTGTTCCATGAGGCACATCGCCAAGACTGATTTGCATATGGCTGGGTCTAACCTGGGGTGGCATGGTGAGAAAAAGAATAAAGGATTTTACTCAGACCTCTTGATGGGGGGGGTAAATGTATGATTCATTCCGAATTCCTTTCATTATTTGTTTATGTAGCACTTTTCACCCTAAGAGGGATGTGTATTCCCAGGCGTGGGTCCCTTGCTCACTTTGCCACTGGATTCAAGCTAGCCAGGCTGATGAAAGGTAATACCCAGAAACTGCTTCCAGGATGCTTGTTTCTGGTCCAGGGAGGACCTGACTTGGCAGTTCTGTCTGGACAGTTCCCATGAGGCACAGATTCAAGACTGATTTGCATATGGCTAGGTCTAAACTAGGGTTGCAGGGTGAGCAAAGGAACATTGGATTTAACCCAGATGTCTTGACTGTGGGTGAATGTATGACTTATTCAGCATTCCGTCCATCATTTGTTTGTGTAGCATGTTTCTTCCTAAGTGCGATGGGTATGCCCAGACATGGGTCCCTTACTCAATGTGCCACTGTATTCAAGCTAGTCTGGCTGACGAAGGGTAACATCCAGTAACTGGTCCCAGGATGCTTGTTTCCAGTCCAGGGAACACCATGCTTGGCAGTTCGGTCTGGACTGTTCCCATGAGGCTCAGGGTCAAGACTAATTTGCATAAGGCTGGGTCTAAACTGGGGTCGCATGGTGAGCAAAAGAATAATGGATTTAACCCAGATGTCTTGACTGTGGGTGAATGTATGATTTATTCAGCATTCCGTCCATCATTTGTTTGCATAGCACTTTTCACCCTAAGTGGGGTGGATATGCCCAGACGTGCGTCCCTTGCTCACTTTGCCACTGAATTCAAGCTAGCCTGGCTGATGAAGGGTAATACCCACAAACCGGTCCCAGGATGCTTGTTTCCTGTCCAGGGCGGACCTGGCTTGGCATTTCGGTCTGGACTGTTCCCATGAGGCATAGGGTCTAGACTGATTTGCATATGGCTGGGTCTAAACTGGGGTGGCATCGTGAGCAAAAGAATGAAGGATTTAACTCAGATCTCTTAACTGGAGGTGAATGTATGACTTATTCAGCATACCGTCCCACATTTGTTTATGTAGCACTTTTTACCCTAAGTGGGATGTGTATGCCCAGACGTGGGCCCCTTGCTCACTGTGCCACTGGATTCAAGCTAGCCTGGCTGATGAAGGGTAATACCCACAAACCGGTCCCAGGATGCTTGTTTCCGTTCCAGGGAGGACCTGGCTTGGCACTTCGGTCTGGACTGTTCCCATGAGGCACAGGGTCTAGACTGATTTGCATATGGCTGGGTCTAAACTGGGGTGGCATCGTGAGCAAAAGAATGAAGGATTTAACACAGATCTCTTAACTGGAGGTGAATGTATGACTTATTCAGCATACCGTCCCTCATTTGTTTATGTAGCACTTTTCACCCTAAGTGGGATGTGTATGCCCAGACGTGGGCCCCTTGCTCACTGTGCCACTGGATTCCATCTAGCCTGGCTGATGAAGGGTAATACCCACAAACCGGTCCCAGGATGCTTCTTTCCGGTCCAGGGAGGACCAGTCTTGGCACTTCGGTCTGGACTGTTCCCATGAGGCACAGGGTTAAGACTGATTTGCATATGGCTGGGTCTAACCTGGGGTGGCATGGTGAGCAAAAGAATGAAGGATATAACTCAGATCTCTTGAGGGGGGGGGGTAAATGTATGATTTATTCAGCATTTCATCCAATATTTGTTTATGTAGCACTTTTCACCCTAAGTGGGATGGGTAGGCCCAGACGTGGGTCCCTTTCTCACTGTGACACTGGATTCAAGCTAGCCTGGCTGATGAAAGGTAATACCCCGAAACTGCTTCCAGGATGCTTGTTTCCGGTCCAGGGAGGACCTGACTTGGCAGTTCTGTCTGCACTGTTACCATGAGACACAGATTCAAGACTGATTTGCATATGGCTGGGTCTAAACTAGGGTTGCATGGTGAGCAAAAGAACATTAGATTTAACCCAGATGTCTTGACTGGGGGTGAATGTATAACTTATTCAGCATTCCGTCCATCATTTGTTTTGTTTAGGACTTTTCACCCAAAGTGGGATGGGTATGCCCAGACGTGGGTCCATTACTCACTGTGCCACTAGATTCAAGCTAGTCTTGCTGATGAAGGGTAATGCCCAAAATCCGGTCCCAGGATGCTTTTTTCCAGTCCAGGGAGCACCATGCTTGGTAGTTCAGTCTGGACTGTTCCCATGAGGCACAGCGTCAAGACTAATTTGCATATGGCTGGGTCTAAACTGGGGTGGCATGGTGAGCAAAAGAACAATGGATTTAACCCAGATCTCTTAACTGGAGGTGAATGTATGACTTATTCAGCATACTGTCCCTCATTTGTTTATGTAGCACTTTTCACCCTAAGTGGGATGTGTATGCCCAGACGTGGGCCCCTTGCTCACTGTGCCACTGGATTCAAGCTAGCCTGGCTGATGAAGTGTAATACCCACAAACCGGTCCCAGGATGCTTCTTTCCGGTCCAGGGAGGACCAGGCTTGGCACTTCGGTCTGGACTGTTCCCATGAGGCACAGGGTTAAGACTGATTTGCATATGGCTGGGTCTAACTTGGGGTGGCATGGTGAGCAAAAGAATGAAGGATTTAACTCAGATCTCTTGACGGGGGGTAAATGTATGATTTATTCAGCATTCCATCCATTATTTGTTTATGTAGCACTTTTCACCCTAAGTAGGATGGGTATGCCCAGACGTGGGTCCCTTTCTCACTGTGCCACTGGATTCAAGCTAGCCTGGCTGATGAAAGGTAATACCCAAAAACTGCTTCCTGGTTGCTTGTTTCCGGTCCAGGGAGGACCTCACTTGGCAGTACTGTCTGGAATGTTCCCATGAGGCACAGATTCAAGACTGATTTGCATATGGCTAGGTCTAAACTAGGGTTGCATGGTGAGCAAAAGAACATTGGATTTAACCCAGATGTCTTGACTGGGGGTGAATGTGTGACTTATTCAGCATTCCGTCCATCATTTGTTTGTGTAGCACTTTTCAGTCTAAGTGGGATGGGTATGCCCAGACGTGGGTCCCTTACTGTGAGAAGTTAGCCTGGCATATGATTGTCCACTAGTTCTAGTGGGCACCTTGCACCATTTTAACCGACCCTTATTGATGGTGGTTGTAAAGTAAACGTTATAGAGAGCTATCCTAGGGGTAGCAGTGACAAGCAGTCTTCAGGCTAAGACTTCAGAGAGCGAATTAAGCTAGTTGTTTTACCAATTATAATCCCTTGAGAACCAAATGAAAGCACACCACACAAGGTATATATCAAATGTATATGTATTTATTCTAAACACAACCCCTCAGCACTCTTTATGAGGTCAGAGGTAAAAGTACAGTACAAGTTACTTAATTAGCATACGATAAGTTGCACTATATACGTTTTGCCCTAGGGGCCTCACAAACCATATACTAAAATAGTGGTATAAGAACAACGTGAGAATTAGAAAGCAGACCTGGGGCCTGTGGAATCGCTGGGGCTACTCTAAACAACCAAAGGTTAGGAAGTAGGAGGCCCACGGGAGACGCGTGCAGTGTCTAAACACAGCAGCGGGTTACCATTGACTTTCAATGGGAAATGAACAAGTTACAATTTTACAATTTAAGGATACTTCCGAATGGACTACGATGGAACCCTTTAGACTTAGACACTAGGAGGGCCAGTACCCTCAAGACTACCAGAGTACTCGTGTTACCTCACCCACGGAAGCCGGGTGCATAGGTGACTTTTGGTGTTGGGTTTTGTCGTCCATTTCAATGGAGATCTGCAAATAAGTGCTGCAGGCAACCAGAGGAAAAGTGTCCGGGTGGATCCAAGTGTGGACCGAAGATCTGAAGAACCTGAAAGCAGAAGGGACAGAGTCTGGGTCACTTGCCAGTGACCAGGATGGTGATGGAAAGATGGCAGCCAATGTCAGGTGATTTCAGGTGAA
Source organism: Lissotriton helveticus (assembly GCF_964261635.1). Classification (NCBI taxonomy): domain Eukaryota; kingdom Metazoa; phylum Chordata; class Amphibia; order Caudata; family Salamandridae; genus Lissotriton; species Lissotriton helveticus. The sequence goes on along the minus strand of NC_136068.1, from coordinate 509,444,499 downwards.
AAGGTGAAGTTTGTCTCTTCAGCCACGAGGTCCAGGAGGCGTCGACGACGATCAGGAGCTGGATTCAAGCTGTCCCACGAAAGATCTAGTTGAGTGCGGTGTCGGTATCCGGATTGGTCCCAAGAAGCCTTGGCAAACGCAATCCACGCAGGATGTCGAGAGCGGCTTCGATGCAGACCAGCAAGGTAAAGTCCACATTTGTAAAGCGCACAATCACCCGTAAGGGTCTCTAGGCGCTGGGGGCCGTCGGGAAGATTAAGCGAGCTATTGCCCAGAGTCACATGGTGCTGGGCTAACCTGCCGCCGGAGCCGGGGATCGAACCGTGGTCCCCAGATTCCAGCGTCAGTCGCCCTGGCCGCGGCGCCACACCTCTTCCCCGACTGTGGAACTTCTCTTTGGGGGAGAAGTTGGAGCAAGCCAGGAGCAACCAGGAAAGCAAGTTAGATTCAAAAGAAAGTCTTCAGGGGGCTCACTAGCAAATGGACTAGTAACCGCGAAGACGCGTCTAGCTGAAATACAAAAGCGGGGCCCACGGGACACTCGTGGAGTGAGGGCCTCTGAGCGTTAGTGCAAATGGTGCTCGGTCTGGGGCTTCAAGCACCCCAATGCACAACTTCGGGATACCTCGGGAAGTCGATGCAGGTAGCAAAATGCAGGATGTCCAGGAGTTCCGGTCCTACGTCTCTCGTGTCCGCCACGGGTCTCAGCTTTGCTGTGAGCGCAGGTCAGGGTCAGAGATGTCTGGAAGTCCGTTTCCTTGGTCGCAGATTCTTCGGGATCCGGCGGGAGAATCGAAAATACAGACCGTCAAAGTTGCTGTTGGTGTCTGTTTGAACAGGGTGGTCACTCCTTGACCACAAGGGAGATGTCTTCCGTCTTCCAGTAGACATGGAATGTAGAAGGGCCAGGATTTATTTTTCAGAGTTTTGTCCAGGGTAATCTAAAGTCCTAGGGTCTGAGTTCCTATACTCCTACTAAGTTTAGGGGCTGGACTACCTTTAAGGTCCCTCCTATGGGTGGACCTGGGAAGGGGGTGGTCACACCCCTTTTCCTTTGTCCAGTTTCGCCCCAGAGCTGGGGCAGAGTGCCCCAGCAACCGGTTTTAACTGGGAAATGCATGGAGCACCTAGTGTGCCCCAGGCAGTGTCTGGAAAGCATTCACTGAATGCAGCCCGACCTGCCCCAATACACTATAGACTGTCTGGGTAGGTGCCAGCACCTCCCTGGACAGGAAACCTATTGTCCAGGCCTCCCCTGCCAGAGTTTTGTCCAGCAGCAGGAGGGCAGACTCGTGCCTGTGGAAGCAGCATCCATTTTGTGATGCTGAGGCTCTGTTTAACTTTAGCCGGGTTTACCAGTATTTACATGTCTTCTCACTCTAGTAGGGTGGAATGCTACCCCCGCCGCCAGGACTGGCGGGGGGGAGGGGGGTAGTATTCCAAAGTGTTTGACACCTTACACAACATGTTTTGATAAAGCCAAGCCAAAGTTAGCATTAACCGCGATGATTATAATGCACTTAAGAGTATATGGTATGGCTATATCATAGAACAGCTATAAGTAGATGGTTCTGAAAGCTGCAGAGGGGCTCAGCTCATGCTAGGGCACCCTCTCACATAAAACCAAGCACTCTACCTCCAGGATTGTCGAGGTCTGCCTTAGGAGTGGCTTATAGGTGTATATGTGTCTATATAGGTATATAGATATAGGTATACTATATCTAAGTAGGCGATGATTACACCACCTTACCCAGGCTGTGTGAACAGACCTGTGGTGTCAGTTTGGAAGGCAAACCAGGGGTGACACAATTCATGCTGCAGCCCCTGGTAGTCCAAGGGTGTGCCTATGCCCTGGGTACCTAGGGTACACTTTACAGGGGCTCACAAGGGTTACCCAGTAACCAATCTGGTATGTACCTAAAGTACATGGTATCAATTTAGAGAGAGAACAGCTAGGCTGTGGGCCTGATTAGCAGGGCCACAGCCAGACTAAAGTAAAAAAAAACAGAGAATTACAGCAAAAAGTGGGGGTAACCATAGGGAGCAGACCCTACTCTCCTACACAACCCCCCCCCCCCCCAACGCAGGGACATTAACTAACCTTGACCAGTTGAGTCTTCATGTTCTAAGTGGAAATATCTGGAGAGTCCATCTGCATTGGCATGGTTACTCCCAGGTCTATGTTCCACTGTCAAGTCCATCCCCTGTAGGGAAATGGACCACCTGAGCAGTTTGGGATTTTCACCCTTCATCTGTTTTAGTCATAAGAGGGGCTTATGGTCTGTCTGAACTTTGAAGTGAGTACCAAACAAGTATGGTCTCAGCTTCTTCAGTGCCCAAACCACAGCAAGGGCCTCTCTCTCAATAGCTGACTAACGTTTCTCTCTAGGGGTCAGCCTTCTGCTAATAAAAGCTACTGGCTGGTTTTGACTAACCCTGGGAGTAGTGAGGCTACGCGAAGCACAACAAAGTGGGGGGGAATCTATGAGCACCCCCACACTTCGCGTAGCCCCACTACGCGCCGCCTGCCTCCCTCCCGCCCTTCTCTAATGCCCTCAACATATTTAAAAACAGTCTAAAAGTAAAAAATATAGACTTACCTGTGACGCAGCGTCCCGGGGCTCCTTCTTGCTGGTATCTTTGGCGACTTCTACTTCACAAATGCGCATGCACGGACGCCCACGTATGCGCCTTTCTTGCGAGAAATGCGCATGCGCGGGCGCCCGCGCATGCGCATTTGTGAAGAAGTCGGCAGAGATATCAGCAATAAGGAGCCCCGGGACACCGGATCGCAGGTAAGTCTATTTTTTTACTTTTACAATGTTTTTAAATATGTTAAGGGCATTTAAGGAGGGCGGGAGGGAGGCGGGTGACAGGCAACTTCGCTCCGCCCATGGAGTGGGCGTAGTGTTGCCTACTATGTGAAGCGCGAAATAGGCAACACTACGCCCACTCCGTGGGAGGAGCGAAGTGCTACGCCCACCCCTAGTTTTGACCATCTTTATTCAATTGTGATAGCACAGCCCCAACCCCAACTCCGAAGCATCTGTTTGAACAATGACTTCTTTGGAGTAGTATGGACTTTGCAGAATTGGTGCAGTGCACATGGCCTGCTTCAGGTCATCTAATGCCTTTTGACAGCTGACTGTCCACTTAACTTTCTTAGACATTTTCTTGGAAGCTAAGTCATAAAGGGGTGTCACAATAGAACCATACCCCTTGACAAATTTCCTGTAATACCCAGTCAGGCCCAAGAAAGCTCTGACCTGAGTCTGGGTGGTTGGAGGAGTCCAGTCCATTATGGTCTGGATTTTGCTCTGCAATGGTTGAACCTGGCCTCCACCTACAAGGTGGCCCATGTATACAACCTGACTCTGCCCTATCTGGCACTTGGTAGGCTTCATAGTTAGACCTGGCTTTTGCAGGGCCTCCAAAACATTTTTCAGGTGGATCAGGTGATCTTCCCAGGTGGAGCTAAAGACAGCAATATCATCTAAATAAGCTGCACAGTAGTCATCCAGGCCTGAGAGGACTTGGTTCACAAACCTTTGAAATGTGGCAGGTGCATTTTTCAGACTGTTAGACCTGGCATCATTGGCGTGAGTCTCCCTTCCATTTTTGATGGATTCCCTCCTCTGTTTTGATATGTTTTTGCTGGATTTATGCTTTGGGCACTGTGCCACTGCTAATCAGTGCCACAGTGCAAGTGCTCCCTATGTTAAATTAAGGTAATGAAATGAAATGAAATGAAATATGATTTATTCACGCGCTACTATGCCCACTGGGCGTCAAGGCGCCTAACTCAAAAAATTAGCTGCGGGCAGACAGAGACACAAGCTCACTGATATGCTTTGGAAAAACACCAAGTTTTCAGAGCTTTCTTGAAAAGATCAAGAGAGGGCTGTAATTTAATCTCCAAGGGAAGAGTGTTCCAAAGCTGAGGCGCCAGGATAGAAAAGGCCTTGTTCCCCCATCTTGACGTCTTAGCGCGTGGGACTACCAGTTGGTTAAGCTCTAACGAGCGAAGACATCTGGTTGGAACATACCTAGAGAGCAAAGAACCCAAGGCATCAGTCGGGCCTGCCCTCAAGGCGCTATAAGTAAGACAGAGAAGTTTAAAAGAGACTCTGAAAGGAATAGGCAACCAGTGAAGACTCTTCCTTGCCGAGGTCGCAGAGGACATCCACGGCAGGGCCAAAACGAAGCGCGCCGCGGCATTTTGCACAACCTGCAGGCGTTGAAGAAAGCCCTTGTTGGCCCCGGCATAGAGTGAATTACAATAATCCAGCCTTGAGCCAACAAGGGCGATCACAACCTGTTTTCGTGCCTGTGGGGAGAGATAGTACGAGATTCTTTTCAGAATCCTGATGACGCCCCAACAGGTGGCCACTGTCCTATTCACCTGCAGCTCCATGGAGAGCCGGGTGTCAAAAATGACGCCTAGGTTCCTAGCAGATTGTGTGGGTGTGGGGCAGATGCCTAAGGATGAAGGCCACCACTCACCTGACCACATTTCCTGGTCTTTGCCGAAGACCAGGACCTCCGTTTTGTCACCGTTCAACTTTAATGAGTTGAAAATCATCCAGTCTGCAACCAGTTGCATACAGGACTTAAAGTTGGACGCGATGACATTCACGGAGTGAGTCAGGGACACCATAATCTGCGTGTCGTCGGCGTACGACACGACCTCCATCCCCTGAGATCTTACAAGTCTTGCAAGGGGGGCCACGTAGATATTGAACAGGGTCGGACTCAATGCCGACCCTTGTGGCACCCCACAATGCAACGACTTGACAGGGGAGAGGTACTCCCCAAGCATCACTCGTTGCTCTCGCTGGTGTAGAAAGGAGTTCAGGAGACTCAGGGCCTGTCCTGCTACCCCTGCCTCCCTTAACCTAGATGTTAAAGTACCGGGAGACAGGGTATCAAATGCTGCTGTTAAATCCAGCAGCACTAGCACGGTCGTCTGTCCAAGATCAACTTTCCGACGGATGTTATCTGCGACCTTCGTCAGTGCAGACTCAGTGCTATGTAGCTTTCTAAAGCCATGTTGGGACCCATCCAAAAATCCTGATACATCCAGGAAGTTGGAAAGATGACAATTCAGATGGGCCTCCAACATCTTAGCAGAGGCCGGCAAAAGGGATATGGGCCTAAAGTTCTTCAATAGACCAGGGTCAAGGGTGGGCTTTTTAAGAAGTGGTTTTACAATGGCCCTCTTCCATGCCACCGGGAAGATACCATGCTCCAGAGCTCCATTCATAATTTCCAACATTGGAGGAAGAATAATGTCCCTACAGTCCTTTAGTATTCTCAAAGGAACCGGGTCCAAGGGAGAAGCAGATTTAGTTTTGTCTAACAGGAGGTTAAGACCCTCCAAAGAGAGCAGGGGAAATTGGTTCAAGACTTGGGGAGAAGACGCATCCCAGGATTCAAGCAGTTTAACTCGAGAGAGGTCTTCTTCACTAAGAGTGTTCCTCTGTGATTGAAGAGCCACATAGATGTCATCAATTTTATTAAAGAAGAAATCTGAGATGTTATTACATAGCTCCTGTGAAGCAACCACGGGGTCAGGTACCTGGAGTGTGCATAAAGAGTCAACGATCTTAAAAAGCTCTTTAGAGGACGTGAGGGAACAGGTTAAGTTGGTAAAATAATCCTGTTTCACCTTAATGACCCTATTTTTGTAGACTCGTAACAGGTCCTTATAGACTTCTCGATCTCTGGGATCCCAAGACTTGCGCCAACATCGCTCCTTCCTTCTGCATTTTTGCCTAAGGAGTCTCAATTCTTCCGTGAACCATGGAGCTGTCGGCTTATGTCGTGTCGAGTATCCCAAAAGTTAGAGTGCAAGTGAGGGCCAGGCACTATTAAGAACAAGGGAAAACGCTAAAACAAACAAAGAAATAAAAACGAGGTGAGTTTAAAAACGAGCAGCAGCTCTGGTCCTGAAGCGCACAGAGCGCATGCACAGGTCGATTATCAGCTAACAAAGGTACTAATTGGTTATTCCATGATTGGCTTATTTGATTTATCTGTCAGCCCCTAGTACAGTGCACCATGTGTGCCTAGGGCTTGTAAATCAAATGCTGCTGGTGGGCTTGCAGCACTGGTTGTGCCACCCACAGAAGCAACTTGTAAAGTGTGTCTAAGTCCTACCATTGCAAGGCCTGTGTGAAGTCTGTGACTACCATGTTGACTTGGCCAAGTGCATCCACTTGTCAGTCCCTAAACCTCCCCTGTGCTTCATATTAGACACCCCTGTGGTAGGCCCAAGGGCAGGGTGCATTGTTAGTATAAGGAAGGACATGCTCTGATGTGTGTAGCATGTTCTAATAGTGAATGACAGCCATTTTCGTTTTTCACTAGTGAAGGCTACCTGTTCTCATAGGCCAGAATGGGCAGTTAAGATTATTACATTCTTATAATCCTAACTGACTCAGGAAACATGATAGAAATTCAAATTTAGTATGCCTGAACTCAGAATGATAAAATACATCTTTTAGTAAAGTTTATTTTAATATTCTGTGTTTGCAAATACCACTTTTAGAAAGCAGGTATTTGCTTGCCTAACCATTTGAGCCTGCCTCTGCTGGGTTGTGTATTCCTTGTCTGGGTTTGTGAGTGACAGGGCTGGGGAATTCCAGGAGACAGGCTTGGGCCGCCCAGTTGTCAGTCTCTGCTTTCTGGCCTCTTCGGGGCTGTGCTGAATTACCTATAACCTCCCCTATGAATGACCTCAGGGTCTGAAATAGAGACACAGACCACTAAGTGAGTCCAACCGGGGAGGGAAAGGAACAGAACAGCAGGGAGGGAGATCTGCAACGACAAACAACAGGTATTTAAAAAACCACCCCCCCCCCCGTAACTTAAGCGCTGACCCACCCGCGAATGCCCCTTTAACTCAAACACTTCAAAGAGTCTCCTTCATACCTGTAAAGGAAAATACTATGGACCATATCCTAGGAGCCCAAGCATGAGGTGGTACCAGAGATTCTTCCCAGCTGCAGGAAAACCACAGAAAGGCATACCATGAAACATGAAGCCAGATAAGGATTGTGCGATGCTTAATGAGGACCTACACACATACCAAAGCTCATAAACAAACACACTTCAATGGGTGAGATTTAATCCTTCAGAATTGGTACCCCTCATGTGTCTCCTGCTTAGGGTAAAGATAAACAATGTTGTGGAAACAAAAGGAACAAGATAGCAGACAGGGTTAAAGTACTATCGACTCTGTCTTCCAGTGGTGTTATGCACACACCTCCGTTCTTTAACACAGTTCTGTAACACAGTTCGCCTTTTACCAGGAAGTCCGCCTTTGTTTGCAACTAGATGAAAGCAAACGCGTCAGTGTCCCGGCCGTACCAAAGTTGTATGCACTCTGGAAGATCGGGGAACGCTTCGTAGAGATGAAGCCACAATGTCCGCAGGAAATGCGGCAAAACAAGTTCCCTCTCAGCCGAGAGGAGAGATTACTGGGACAAGGCACCACGCAGGAAACGTGGTTTGACTCCCGAACACAGAAGTCCCAAAATGATACAAAGTAAGTATCCCGACTCCGGAGATGAAAAACCCGCTTTCTTACCGTGAGACCAGGAAAACCAACCATCAGTCAGGCACTTCACGGCACTGATAGGAATTATCGGCACCGCCGATTCCGCAAGTGTCTCTTTATGTCCGGGAATGCGTGCGCACATCGCGTCACCAGCGTGACGTGCCTCCCGGAATGCTGGGAACTGTAGTTCCTTTGCCATCCCGATGTGTTCAAGAGCGCGCTGACGTGTCAACGCACTGTATGCTAGCGGGTTTTGACAGTACACCCCCCTTCACAAAGGGCAGCGACCGGCAGCGGGCTTAGCCGGACACAAGCGATGGAATCTGGCCACATGCCTGGGAGCATGCACAGCCCCAGCAGGCTCCCAGGGGTTCTCTTATGGACCAAAGCCCTTCCAGGAAATCAGGTAGTGAACGCGACCCCTCACCCACTTGGAATCGAGAATACCCTGAACCTCATACTCCCTATCCTGTTGTACCCAGATAGGCAGAGGTGCATGGCGTACCGGGCACAGAGAGGGTTTCAGGAGAGAAACATGGAAAACTGGGTGTATCTTGAAATGTGCAGGTAGACGTAGCCGAACTGCCACGGGGTTGATGTGTTTCACCGCCCTGTAGGGCCCTATGAATCGGGGATTGAACACACTATACCTCTCTAACTTGATGTGCTTGGTGGACAACTACACCAAATCCCCCTTTTTATACACAGGGTTGGGCCTGCGATGCTTGTCAGCCTGTGTCTTGTAGCTGGCCTTGGCTCGCACCAGGTTCTTGCGTGTAGCCAGGAGCATCTTGGGCACACGCAACAACCTCTCCCTGACGTCTGGCAGCCTGGTACTGGTGTTCGGCAACAACATAGGATTGAACCGGGGATGATGCGTATGCAATGTGGATGAATGCTGAGTACTATTATAGGCGATTTCCGCTACCCACAACCACTCCACCCAAGAATCCGTGTTATCCTGGACGTAACAACGGAGATACTGTTTCAGGGTTTGGTTCAGCCTCTCCGTTTGGCCGTCTGTCTGCGGGTGGTAACTAGTAGACAAGGACATTGTGATCTGCAACTCCGAACACCAGGTTTTCCAAAATCGTGCAGTGAACTGGGCCCCCCTGTCTGACACTATATCCCTCGGGAGACCATGCAACCTAACAATGTTCACAAGAAGAAGGTGTGCCATCTGACCTGCCGTAGGAACCTGATTGCAAGCTATAAAGTGCCCCATTTTTGTTAAGTAATCGACCACCACCGGGGGGCGTGGCCACGGAGGCGAGCGAGATGGCCGCTTCGGAGTGAAGCTCCTCCATGCGGGCGGCCTATGACGATCCCAGCTATGTGACCCGGTGTCTTCCGGACCCACGCTGCTGCCGCTCCGGATGCGGATAATGCCGTGACCACCTGGGCGACTTCTGAGGCTGCGTGAGGAGCCCGCCGCGGTGCCACAGACGGAGGGGAACGCAGGCCGAGCGGGCCCTGCCGCCATCTTCCTTAACTGCGCCAGGTAGACGGGTAAGAGCGACGCGGCGCTCGGCGGCTGAGCCTCTGCCCGGCCGCACGCGGGGTTTGGACGCACACTCTCGCCTCTGGTCCCTTGCGGGCTTGGGGAGGGGGGCGCCGGTCTCCGGGGCGCGACTGTGGCGCTCGGCCTGGCCGCGATTTGGAGCCGGGGCCTCGATTTTTGGGCCTACTGCGGGGCTTGGGTAGGGGGCTGGGCTGTCCGCCCGGCGGTGACTGGGGTCGGGGGCGGCGGCTGGGTTGTCGTGGCGCTCTGCCTCTCCTCATAGGTGGACCCGTCAGGCACACGCGTGTGGAGGCCCGAGGGGTCCATCTGCCCTGCCACACTTCACACCGGTGGCGGGCGCTTCCCAGCAGTGCCGGCCGCAGCCTCCGTCACAACACGGCGAGAATTGGACCAGATACACCCTGCTTCTTGATGTGGCCGGCGACTGAGAAGGGGAGACTGTTACCGCACGCGGCCACATGAGTGCTGCGACCCCCCAGTCCATTGCGGCGCGCTGTGATCGTGCCTTCACCTGGGTCCTGGTTCTGCCCTGTCACGACCTACCGACCAGTCTGCGGTTTTTTCATTCTTCTTTGGGCGCCTCTGCCGCGCTTGCTGCCCGGGCCATGGGGAAGAGAGACCCGAATCAACGCCAATTGAGTTTCGACAAAGCGTCTCTCCACGCCGCGGATCCTCCGCCCAGCTCATCCGGCGGGCCTGTGACTCTGCGGACATGGGCGACACTGCCGCCATGGTGGCCACCATGATGAACGAGATGCGTGCAGGCTTCAAGGCGCTCGACACTCGCTTCGATGGCCTAGAAAAGAAACTTGCGGATATGGGCACTACAGTGCAGGCTCACGACAGGAGGCTGGACTTGGCTGAATCCAGCATTTCGGATGGAGAGGACAGTGCCGCCAAAGCTCTTAAACGTCTGGAAAGGGTGGAAAAAATCCTTAAGGATGTGGCTATGAAAAATGAGGACTTAGAAGCGCGTGGTCGACGGAACAACCTACGAATTCTTGGTGTGGGGGAGACGACAGCGACAGTCGCTTTGACACTTTAGTAGAACATCTTCTCATTGAACTATTCGGCAGAGACACCTTTACGACCGGCTTTGTGGTCGAGCGTGCGCATCGGTCCCTGGGCCCTAAACCTCGCTCTGGTCAGCCTCCGCGACCTATAATCGCCAGAGTCATGAACTTCCGAGATCGGGAAGCTGCGCTCCGCGCTGCCCGTGAGGCTGGCGAGGTACGCTGGCAGGGCAGTGTCCTATCATTTTTCCCGGATTTCACCCTCATGGTGCAAGAAGCCCGCCGCAAATTTAATGGGGTCAAAGCGACACTGCGCAACCTTGGCTTGAAGTACGGAATGTTGTATCCGGCCCGCTTAAAAGTGGAGGTGAATGGGAGATTTTGCATCTTTGACACCCCCACGGAAGCCCAGGAGTTCTGTCATGGGTACAGGTGGCAGGGCTCGCCACCGGCTTCTGGATCGGCGACGCGATCCCCGGACCGGACAGACACGCAGTCCAGTGCAGATGTTTTTGCTGAGACTGGCCGGGGATGAACGAACCTTGCTGTTAGATGACCATTGCCACATTGCTGCACCCGACCCGGTGTTCTGCCGCTTTGACATTGTTTCCTATTTCTCTGTCGCTTGTTCAACTGCTTTCACGAATTTGGTCGCCTTGATTGGTGCGCCCGCATGGAGTGGTGTTGCCACCCCCTATGGCGTATGACTTCATGTTTCCCTTATTTGGGGTTTTGATCTATGTTGTGCCTTATCGTTTGAGGTCATTGCTATTGCATGTTCCGCTTTGTACCTCGTGCCATGGCCTGCTTGGGGTTTGCCTCTCTGGGGTCAGTGGGAGGCTGGGTGGTGGGTTGGGGGTGGGGATTGTGTTTTATGTACGTTCCTTTTTTATTGTGAGTGCAGATGGAGCTCCTGGAAGTGGATTGTTTGATGCTAGCGGGATTTACTTTTCTTCTGATGCAGCGCTATGGCCAGGGTAGGCTTGCAGACTGGCCCGTCTAGACTCACACTTATGTCATGGAATGTGCGCGGATTGAACAACACACGCAAGCGTAGGCAGGTATTGAACTACGCGGCGCGTCATAAGGTGGATGTGCTCTTTTTGCAGGAAACACATTTGGCGCAGAAAGACGTTTCTTCAATGGCTCAGGGCTGGGGCAAACATAGAATATTCTCGAATTACAGCAACTATTCCAGGGGAGTTGCTGTCTTTGTGCATAAGCGTGTCTCCTTTGTGTTTCACTGTAGTGCGACTGACGCCGAAGGCCGTTATGTGCTTGTTTCTGGCGTGCTGTTTGGGTATAAGATTACACTGGTTGGAGTATATGGTCCCAATGTGGATTCCCCCGCATTTTTTCATGACTTACAAATGCTGCTGTTCCACTCAGACATCGATCTATTAGTGATGGGGGGTGATTTTAACCTACTACTGAATCCGGCCAGAGACAGCACCTCCCCTTCCCCAGACTACAAACCTCAAGCCCGCTCAGTCCTCGCAGAGATTTGCACTCACTTTTCCCTCATCGACATTGAAGCCCGGCTGCACCCTGGCGCCCCTGAGTATACACATCATTCTGGCTTCCACAACACTAGCACTAGAATTGATTACTGGCTCCTATCCCCCGGTGTCGCTGGTTGGGTGGAAGGTCTTTCCACTCTACCGCGTACGCTGTCCGATCACTCTCCCATTACTTTGACGCTGCTGCTTCCTAGACTGGGTGGTTATGAACGACAGTGGCGGTTCCCGAGCAGAGCACTGCAGGATCCAGTCTTTAGGGAAGAGATCCGCGAAGCTATTGACGAGTACTTTGACATCAACACCGGCTCTGTGACCTCCTGGGCTACACTCTGGGAGGGTTTCAAAGCCACCATTCGTGGGACATGCATAGCCAAACATGTGGGGGCTCTGCGCGATATACGTTCTACACTGTCCCGCATTGAGGGTGGGCTTACTACACTAGAGAGGGACCTTATTGCTTTTCCTTCAACAACAAAAGAGGCCAGACGTCTGACATTACTGATGGAATTCAGGGACGCTGCTGACAAAGAGCTGCACTTTTTGGGTAAACACCACACAGCACGTCAGTACGGCGAGGGAGAGAGACCGGGCAGGCTCCTTGCACAGATGCTCCGTCCTCCCCACCAGGCAGCCTATATCTCAGAGATTGTGGACGGGCAGGGCACGCGACACTACTCCACCCCTGCTGTCTGCGACACTTTTTTGCATTACTACAAGACTTTATATACTTCCTCGCTGGCGGACGAGCGGCGCGACCCTGGCCCTTACATAAATGAGATTGCCATGGTGTACCTCGAAAAATATATGCAAGACTTTCTAGCTATGCCCATAACCCCTGACAGCATAGTCGAGGCCATCGATTCACTGCGCAGCTCCTCGGCCCCTGGCCTGGACGGCTACTCGGCCGATTTTTATAAGGAATATAAGGAAGAATTGGTGCCGAAACTGGTAGAGGTGTATGCGGAAGCCCTTGAATCTGACGTTCTCCCTCCCACACTCAGGGAAGCGGTGATTGTTCTTCTTCCCAAGCCTGACCGCGACGCCTCCCTATGCAGCTCCTACAGACCCTTATCTTTGTTGAATTTAGACTATAAGATCTTAGCCAAGGTCCTGGCGATCCGACTGTCCCTACTGATGGGATCCATTATCTCCCCTGCCCAATCTGGTTTTGTACCGCACAGGTCCACATCTCTAAACTTGCGCACACTGTTTTCGGTTCTGCACAGGATTGACCCGGCCACCCCAGCTGTTGCAGTGTTCTTGGACACCGAAAAGGCGTTCAACACTTTAGAATGGCCTTTTTTCCTGTCTGTCATGCGTCGCATGGGCATGCCGGAATTGTTTGTGGCAACTGTCGAGCTGCTGTACACGGCGCCGACTGCCCGGATCCGTTTAAATGGCACTATCACTGCTAATTTCTCCCTTTCCCGTGGCACCCGTCAGGGTTGCCCATTATCCCTTTTGTTGTTTATCCTGGCTATGGACCCTTTGGTGCGTCATCTTCAGGAGAACCACCTCCACGAGGACTCCAGTTTCGCACTGGCCCGCTCTTAATCTCCCTGTATGCGGACGACACGATATTGTATGTCCGAACTCCTCAAACGAATCTGGAGCCCTTGTTACTGGAAATAACCAGATTCAGCAAATTTTCGGGCCTTCGTATCAACTGGCACAAGTCTGTAATTTTTCCGCTTACCCCGGCCACCTCGCAATGGTCTGGCACTTTTCCTCTGGAATGGAACGCGGACTCCGTGAAATACTTGGGAATCCATGTCCATTTAGACACGGTGTCCATTGTGCGTTTAAATTATGGCCGTGCACTGGTCTTCCTGGAGGACAACACGGAACGTTGGATCCGTCTTCCTCTGTCAATGGCGGGCCGGATTGCCATTCTTAAAATGATTGTACTACCCCGATTTTTATACTTATTTAACAATATCCCTATACCACTAACAGGGGTCTTCTTAGCTCAACTTCGAACCGTCTTATTACGCTTGGTGTGGGGCGGCAAAAACCCCCGAGTGGCGTGGCGTACCCTGACACTCCCTTATGAGCGCGGCGGATTCGGTGTGCCTGATTTTTTCCTTTATTATCTGGTTGCGCAGTGCTCGTATGCCCATTCCTGGTTCCACCCTGACGCCAGAATCCCTCATCTGTGGCCAGAGGCCGACATGGCATTACCGATTGCCCTTCAGTCCCTTCTCCCCCGCGGAATCCCCCGCGATCCTCAAGATATTCAAACTGTCTCCACCACATGCTGGGCCTGGGAAAAGCTGAGGCGGATGCTGAGAATTGATCAGCTATATTCCCCCGCACTTCCGTTACCTAACCCTCACTGGCTCCCCATCACCGGCGACTCGGCGGTTCGTCGCACACTCTCCAAATTCCTCCTGACCACGATCGGGGATCTTTTCCCTGATGGCCACGCTTTCTCCTTGACTGAGGACCAGAGGTTCCAGGATCGAACTTTCATGGATTCTTTCACTCTGACTAGGGTTAGATCCGTGCTGCGTGCAGAATTTCACACATTCCCGCTTCCCCCCGACGACACTGCTATGCTTACGTACATAATTCAAACTCAGACGGGGTCACATGTTGTCTCGAAGCTATATAAACTCTGCTTAGCGTCGCTTCCCACTTCAGATACAGCGGTACGAGCCGCATGGGAGAGGGACCTTGGTGCCCAGATTACTGATGATCAATGGGGGGCGTGCTGCGCTGCCACCAGGGAAGTGTCAATAAACAGCAGGCACAAACTCATACACTTTAAGTTTCTGAGACGGATGTACCACACTCCGGCTCTTGCTCATAAGATTGATGCTAACAGATCACACTCCTGCCCCAAATGCGCTGCTCCGCAGGCCGACTTTGCCCATCTTTCCTGGACCTGCCCGCTGTTACAAAATTTTTGGCTCCAGGTCCATAAGATCTTGGGTGACATCTTGGGATTGCCGTTGGTACCCACTCCTGAAATAGCACTGCTTGGTTATGTGGTTAACTTTAGTCGCCCACTCCGTAAGTTAGCAGCCATCTGTTTTTTGCTGGCCAAACGGGAGATTGCATTGCACTGGTGCGCTAGGCGGCCCCCCACTGTACACGCTTGGCTCCCCAGCCTGGCCCATTGCAATGTTAACAGTACTGAATACTCCGGGCAGCTTCCCTCTGCATCCCGGCCATTGGATATCTGGGAGCCATACCACACATACATTACGAAACTAACCCAAGAGGCGCAGGCTCGATCGATTGCATCCATTGTCCCGGAGGGCGTGGGCTAGGCTGCTCAGGGATATGTCGCTGCGCCTACCTGCCTGGTCACTATATGTCGCCTGAGACGTGGCGGCGTTTCCGGCAGGGCGCAGGGGCACTATGTTGGTACACTCTGAATGAAGTATGTATGGAATTGATTGAAGGCCACCACATGCCTACAGGTTGCTCCCTCCTTACTGCCGTTGTCCCCTGCTATCTTGATTGTCTCCGCTTGCTCAATGTCCACTACTCTACATACTTCTAGTGACTCTTGGTCTAACCCTCTGCAATCACGTACTCACAATTATGATTTATTGTTTGATTTTAGGTTTTTGCAGAAATTTCATTGTCTCTCCAGTTTACATTGTGCTATCATTGCAATCAACACTGTAAATCTGTATTGTGTCATGCTTATCTACCATTACGCTGTGTACGCTTGTTGGTTTACTGATGCCTGCTGCAACTGGGACCTGTTTGGTGCCTTTTCATTGTTCATTGTACACATGTGGATTGCTACCTTTGCTCAATAAAGAGATTTAAAAAAAAAAAAAAGTAATCGACCACCACCACCATAGCCGTTTTCCCCTGATCTTTTGGAAGACCCACAATAAAGTCTACCGAGAACCGTTCCCATGGCAGCTCGGGTGTGGGCATGGGTTGTAACTGTAACAGCCCTTGTGGTTGTTGTCGATCTGTTTTCATTTGACTACACCTAGTGCATTCGGCCACCCATCGATGAATGTCCTGTCTGATGGAAGGCCACCAGAATTGTCTCAGCGCCTTCTCGAGAGTCTTCACATATCCCATGTGTCCCGCGCAAGGAATCTCATGACACCAAGAAAACACGGTTTTGCGCAAGGCGTTCGTAGGGATGAGGACTTGTGTTCCTCCCAGAGGTATTCCCTGCTTTACTTTCCATTCGGGATGATGCCTGAGCCAGGTTCTCCATACACAGGATTTTACTCCGATCTTTACTCCCATCAGGAAATTGCTGGTTTGGGTGATACATACGACCTTGGAAGGCTCTATGATGGCCCTAACAGGTTTTGCGGTATGAAGGGATGAATTCTCCTGTCTTGTTAGAGCACCCACTTTTCTGTTCTGTGTACCGGGTCTAAAAGTGACTACAAACCGGAACTCCTCAAAGAACAACATCCAGCGTAATTGTCTTGGAGTAAGATGTCGTGCAGCCCGCATGAATTGCAGGTTTCTGTGGTCAGAATATACTGTTACTTGGTGTTTCGCTCACAACAGCCAATGCCTCCATTCTAAGAATGCGTCACGAATGGCCAGCAACTCTTTCTCGGCAATTGTATAGTTGAACTCAGCCGGACTGAGTTTCCTTGACATTTAGGCGATGGGATGTAACAAGCCAGTCGTTTTTTCTGTCTGCGACAATACCGCACCCAATGCAACCTCGGACGCATCTGCCTCCATAATAAAAGGCCGTTCAGGGTCTGCGGGGGTTAGCACCGGTGCCGAGGCGAAAGAGGCTTTCAACCGATCGAAGGCTTCTTGTGTTTTTCCATCCCATACAAAAGGTTTGTTCTTCCTCGTGAGTCTGGTCAGAGGAGTTACCATACCAGAAAATCTATGGATAAAGCGCCTGTAAAAGTTGACGAACCCCAGCAGGCTCTGGATGTCCTTGACGTTACAGGGGCGTGGCCACTCTTTTATCGCCTGGACTTTCCGTTCCGCCATCACTTGTCCGGAAGGAGTGAGCATCACTCCCAGGAACTCCACTGTTGTTACATGGAATTCGCATTTGGTGATTTTGCAGTATAAGTGGTTCTTCATCAGTGCTTGTAGTACTAAGCTTACGTGTTCAACATGTTCCTCGGTTGAGTTTGAATAGACGAGAATATCATCAATATATACGACAACGTGGTGATCAAGAAACTCCCTCAATACTTCGTTTCGGAAGAATTGGAATGCGGCCGGGGCATTACATAAACTGAAGGGCATCACCAAGTACGCATAAAGCCCATACCGCGCCTTGAATGCCGTCTTCCACTCATCACCTTGACGTATACGGACAAGGTGATACGCGCCCCTCATATCCAGCTTAGTGTAAATCGTCGCTGACCGTACTTGCTCCAACAAAACAGGGATTAACGGAAGGGGGTATTGATTCTTGATGGTGATCGTATTTAGCGCTCTGTAGTCTATGCAGCATCTTTTCTCTCCGTTTGCCTTCGGCATAAAAAACAATGGGGATGCTGCGGGGGACCTGGAAGGTTGTATATATCCGAGGGCAAGGTATTTGTCGAGATAGGCCCGTAATGTTTCATTCTTCGGTATAGTAAGAGCGTAGATTCGACCGTTGGGTATCTCAGCCCCAGGCTTAATATCTATCCGACAGTCAAACGCCCGGTGAGGTGGGAGCACCACCGCTTCCGTGTCGCTGAACACCACTTCGTATGCTTTGTAGCACAAAGGAAGAGACACCTCTTTTTCTGCGGCCGTGGCGATCCGTTGTATCGAGGCCAATGTTTGTGAAGGGTTAGGCAACCCAGAGAAGCAATGTTCTCTGCAGTAGGGAGACCGGAACTGCACTGTTTTGTTAGCCCATTGTATAAACGGATCATGCTTTTGTAGCCATGGAAGCCCCAAAATGATCCCATATTGGGGTGCTTGGATAATGTTGAACGTCAGTAGTTCATGGTGGATTCCATTGTACAGGAGTTCATATTCGGGTGTATGGTACTTAATGGGCCCAGCTTCTAGTTCCTTCCCGTCAACTGCATAGACAGTTTCTGGTTGGGTTTTAGCAATCAGACGTACCCCCAACTGTTGGGCTTCTGAGTAGTCCATAAAGCAACCGGTCGCCCCTGAATCCACCATGGCGCGTATATCTTTTTCTTCGGAATCTACCACCAGAGTCATACCCAGAAATAAATGGTTCCACTCCTGGTCTCTTCCTGGTGTTATGGAAGGGATGATGTTCTTGCTTGATGGTTCCCCTTCACTCACCTTCAAGCTTTGGAGTTTTCCGGCTCCTTCCCAGCAACACCGGCTGCAGCTTGACTGACCCGAAACTTGCCTGGTTTAGGTTTCACTGGGCATTCCCTTAAGAAATGCCCCTTCTTGCCGCAATACAGGCATAGTCCCTGTTTGCGACGATAGTCTTTCTCACTCAGCATCAGGGAAGCCCGCACGGTACCTATCTCCATAGGTTCTGGCCCTGCTGGTGATTTTTCCCCAAGGCTCTGGTGTTCGTAGGGTGTCACAGACCGTTCTTTCTTCTTGTGGTCTCCCTTCCGCTCCTTCATCCTATGATCCAGACGCAAAGTAAGGTCAATGAGCGCCACACAGGTACAAGGTTGATGGTGAATCTGAGCCAACACGTCTTTCAGCTCATCGTTCAGCCCTTGGTAAAACAATGCTGTTTTTCGTTTGGCTTCTGGCCAAACCGTTTCCGCCACCAACCAACGAAAGTTATTCAGATAGGTTACCAGATCTGAGTCCCCTTGCTTGAGCCTCAGCAACTCCCTATCCGCCGTAAAGGTTTCAGCCCTCCTGTCGAAGGTTTTTTCAAACTCAGCACGGAAATCCTCCCATGCATACAGAAGAGGGTTGTCTCTCCTAACCACAGGAACTGCCCATTGCGCTGCTTCACCCCCCAGGTATGAAATTAGAAAGGCAACCCTGGCTTGGTTTGTGGCAAACATCTTTGGCTTACACATAAAGTGTAGCTGCACTTGTGTCATGAATACCTGTACTTTTTTGTTGTCCCCATAAAATCGCCCAGGAGGGGCTAATGGTATCTGTGAGGGCATTTCAACCACGACTGACGTGGATGGAGTATGGCTAACACCCACCTCAGATGGGATCCCAGGCAAGCTGTCCATTCGGATTCGCAATTGGGCATTCTCGGCTCTGGAGGCAGCCACTTCTCTATTGGACGCTGCTAGCTCGACCTGGACCTGCGCTAATGCTGCCAGTACGTCATCTAGCTCTGCCATTGCAGTTTCAGCACAGCCAAGAAGCGGATAAAATTCTTGGGCCGATAATTCTGTCAGGCTCTGCTTTCTGGCCTCTTCGGGGCTGTGCTGAATTACCTATAACCTCCCCTATGAACGACCTCAGGGTCTGAAATAGAGACACAGACCACTAAGTGAGTCCAACCGGGGAGGGAAAGGAAGGGAGCAGCAGGGAGGGAGATCTGCAAAGACAAACAACAGGTATTTAGAAAACCACCCCCGTAACTTAAGTGCTGACCCACCCGCGAATGCCCCTTTAACTCAAACACTTCAAAGAGTCTCCCTCATACCTGTAAAGGAAAATACTATGGACCATATCCTAGGAGCCCAAGCATGAGGTGGTACCAGAGATTTTACCCAGCTGCAGGGAAAACACAGAAAGGCATACCATGAAACATGAAACCAGATAAGGATTGTGCGATGCTTAATGAGGACCTACACACATACCAAAGCTCATAAACGAACACACTTCAATGGGTGAGATTTAATCCTTCAGAATTGGTACCCCTCATGTGTCTCCTGCTTAGGGTAAAGATAAACAATGTTGTGGAAACAAAAGGAACAAGATAGCAGACAGGGTTAAAGTACTATCGACTCTGTCTTCCAGTGGTGTTATGCACACACCTCCGTTCTTTAACACAGTTCTGTAACACAGTTCGCCTGTTACCAGGAAGTCCGCCTTTGTTTGCAACTAGATGAAAGCAAACGCGGCAGTGTCCCGGTCGTACCAAAGTTGTATGCACTCTGGAAGATCGGGGAACGCTTTGTAGAGATGAAGCCACAATGTCCGCAGGAAATGCGGCAAAACAAGTTCCCTCTCAGCCGAGAGGAGAGATTACTGGGACAAGGCACCACGCAGGAAACGTGGTTTGACTCCCGAACACAGAAGTCCCAAAATGATACAAAGTAAGTATCTCGACTCCGGAGATGAAAGACCCGCTTTCTTACCGTGACACCAGGAAAACCAACCGTCAGTCAGGCACTTCACGGCACTGATAGGAATTATCGGCACCGTTGATTCCGCAAGTGTCTCTTTATGTCCGGGAATGCGTGCGCACATCGCGTCACCAGCGTGATGTGCCTCCCGGAATGCTGGGAACTGTAGTTCCTTTGCCATCCCAATGTGTTCAAGAGCGCGCTGACGTGTCAACGCACTGTATGCTGGCGGGTTTTGACACCAGAGATGAATAGAGACATTTACATCCAGATGGGAGGGAGGAGTGCACCTGGGACCTGAATAGGGCTGGGCCTTCCCTCTACAATGCAGGCTCCACCCCTTGTGGCTTGTCTGATGTCTCTGCCATGTACTGTGAAAGGAGAGAAGGAATCATGTCAACAGAGTGCTCCAGAGCTGTATCTTCCCTCCCCTGTGCTGGCTCCACCTCCTGTTGGGAGTCTGATGTCTCTGCCCTGCACAGTGAAAGGAAGAGGAGAGTCATGTAAACACAGTGCTCAGGAAGTGTTTGGACTAGGCAGAGGCCTCTCTGCGTTCAGAGAACAAAGGATTTTGGAGTATAAATATTGGGACACTGCTCCCAAGAAATTAGATCTCTTCTGCAACAAGAAACCTTTTTGCCAAGGAGAAGAACCAAGGAAGCTGCAGGAGTTTGGACTGCCTCTCTGCCAGTGTGCTGTTTGCTGGGTTGGCCTGCAGTGGTTGCTTAATTTCCAAGGGAAAGGAGACAGAACTTTGTAAGGACTTTCATCTACAGAATATTCTCCAAGGGCTTGAACTGTGCTTGCCTCCTGCTGAAGTCTCAGGGACAAAACACTTCACCTCCAGCTCCCTCCTGAATTTCCTTGCTGGGAATTATGACTCCAGTCAGTTGCGTGCCGCTAGGAGCTAGAAGCACGACGCATCGAGAAGAAGCGGGTCGCCGCCGCAGCTGAAATCGTCGCAACGCCGGAGAAGCGAGCCTTCGCCGCATCTCCCTGGAAGCGTGTGTTCATCGAAGTTGCCTGCTGTCGCATCATCAGAGAAGCGTGACGCCATCGAGAGAGTTGCCATCGCATCACCGGAGAAGCGCGTCGCAGGGTCTGTCATGGCTCGACAGGCTCCAAAGTACAGAGTTGTCACAAGGCTGCCAGGGCGTCATCGCATAGCCGCATCAAGGGCTTCATCTTCTCGACTCGCAACCGGATCATTGCATTGCACCAAGGCGCCATCTTGCGCACCGCAACGGACCCGCAGGCCGAGAATCTACGCATCACCTCTGCACCGGTAATGCTCACGACGAGTCCCCTACTTTGCGCAAGCATTGAGGAAGGACGCAACCATTCCCCCGGGTCACAGAACCGACGCATCTCCCCTATTGCGAGCCTTTTGCTCACTTTGTGTTACGCATCCAGGTACTTTGTTGTGAACTTTGGTGCATTTACCAACAACTTGAACTAAGAGACTTTGATCATCTTTTAAGTAATCTTCAGTGTAGTATTGTGGATTTTTGTTGTTTGTGGTCTTGTGTTAAGTCTATATAAAGAATACTTATTTTTATAAAACCTGTGTTTTGTTCATCTGTAGTGCTATCACTGTATTGCTGTTTACATTCACAAATGCTTAACACACTGCCTCTGAGATAAGCCTGTCCGCTCGTGCCAAGCTACCAAGGGTTGAGCAGGGGTTATTAAGGAGTGTAATCTCCTTATCCTGACTTAGAAGTAAGGGTCCCTATTTGGACAATGGTGATAACCATTGCCAACTAGAGACCCCCTGATCTAACATTGGTGGTCAGCGGTGAGAATTTGGACTTTGCATTTGTATTTCATATACAGTGATTGGTGTACACTACTAGTGAGTGCAGAACAAACGCGACCACATAATTTTTTAGATAGAACCTTTATCCTTGGACTGTTAGTTTTTCCTAAAGACTCCAAATTTTTACTACCATGAGTAAAGCAGCCTCTGTTGCATCTATGGATCTTGATTTTGAGGAAGAGAGGTTGGAAACCTACACTGTGAAACAGCTCAAGTATCTCTGCAGGAAATTGAAAGATGCTACACCAGGCATTTCTAAAAAAGAAGACTACCAAAAGGCGCTGAGGGCCTGGGTAGAAGCAAGAAATGTCCCTGATCTTGTGGTGAAGCCAGTTGGGGATGCAGATGGGCAAATTGATGGGACAGTGTTTCCAGCCAGGGGAGCGGGCCGTCCCCACCTGGCAGCAGCATCTCTTCCAAAGACCTGTCCCCCAGACAGCTGGAAGACAGGGAGAGAAATAGGGCACTGAAGCTGGAGTTGGCTAAGCTTAAGATGGAGGGTCAGAGGGAAACAGAGAATAACAGATTGTCTTTGAGAAGACAAAGAATGAGAATGGAGCATGAGAGGATGTTGAGGGAGTTAGAGATCAAGGCCAAGGGCTTAGAAATCAATCACTCTGGTGGCAGCGCACCATCTGTGCCTTCAGAAGACAGGGTACATATTCCCAAGGATGTCATCATAGATTTTCACAAAGGTGAAAATATTGGTCAGTGGTTTCCAGCCTATGAGATAGCAATGTTGGCCCACAGGGTCCCTGAGAAAGATTGGGGAGCGGGGTTGTGGGCCGCTTTTTGACTGAGGGGAGGGATACTTTGTTAGACCTACCCAGTGAGCATAGGATGACTTATCACCACCTGAAGGAAGCATTGATGACAAGGTATGGGATAACTCCAGAGCTCTATAGACAGAGGTTCCAGAATTATAAGAAACTGGAGGGAACCACTTGGGTAGAATATGTGTCTTTCTTTTGCAGAGCTATGGATGGTTGGGTGAGGGGTAGCAATGTTGATAATTTTCAAGCGCTCTATGATTTGATTGCTAGAGAGCACTTGTCTGCTAATTGTTTTCCAGAGCTACGCCAGCACCTTATTGATTGCAAGTTGACTAACCCTAGAAAGCTTGCTGAAGAGGCCAGGGTCCACAAGGGTCTTGTGGGAGACTCCGCCAAAGGTGGGCAGGGTCCCCAGCAGAAGAGTGGGGGGGCAAGGGTAAACAGAGGGAGTTCCAAAAAGGTCTCCAAAGCTATTCCCAAGGGAACCAAGGTAAGGGTTCCCAGCCTCCCCCTGAAAAGAAGTCAGGACCCCCGACAGGTAAACCTGTTCATAGGGGGCCTGTTACCTGCTTTCAGTGAAAGCAGGTGGGACACCGTTGGTATGATCCCCAGTGTCCTCAGAAAGGACAGTATGTGCCACCCCGTGCACCTCCCCATCAGATGGCCAGTGTAGCCTTGGGTGGGGAGGAGAGGGGTGCCCAAAGTGGGTGGGGTCCGCAGAAATGTCCCTTGTCTCATTAAGAGATTTTGAGATGGTCCCTAAAACTCAGCTGCCTGAGAACACTAAAAAATACAGGCAGTGGGTGACCATCAATGGCCATTGAGTGCAGGCTCTCAGAGACACAGGAGCAAGTGTGATAGCTGTCAAGTGTCACTTGGTCTCTGAAGAGCAGGTAGTCCCTCATGCGTACTTCCCAGTTTTTGCCACTGACAACACAGAGAGCCATTGCAAAGTGGCTCAAGTTCGCTTTGAGTGGGGGGTCTCTGGTACTCTTCAAGTAGCTGTGAGGCCATCCATGTCTCTTAGGCATTGATTTAGAAAGCTCCCCTTGGGTTAAGGTGGAGAGGAAGGCACATTTGGAGATGTTGGGTCTGCCTGAGTGGGCATGTGTGACCACTCGGTCTATGGCAGCTTAGGGTGTTCAAGAGACTCTGGAGCCTGAAAGTATGGCCCAGGGACCTGCCTTAAAGAGAAGAGGTATGGGGATGTGGGAAACCAGCCCCCAGTGTTCCCACGGTCCAGGAGGATGCCCTGGAACCTACAGGGGAGCAAGTTTCTGCACCGGGGAACCTACCTGAGCTGACCCATTGGCAGCAAGAAGGGGGTCCCTCCAGGGAGGAATTTTGTGAAGAGCAGAAGAAGTGACCTTCTCTTGTGGGTTTGAGGCAACAGGCCACAAACCAGGAGGCAGGTGATCAGTCTGGATCACATTGGATCTACTGGGAGAATGGTCTCCTGTATAGCGAGCCTAAGGTTGCTGAGCCTGGGACAGCCTGTGTGCTGGTGGTACCACAGCGCTTCAGAGCCTTCCTACTGGGTTTGGCTCATGATGTTCCTTTAACTGGTCATCTGGGGAAGAACAAGACCTTTGAAAGGCTTGTCTCCCACTTTTGTTGGCCCCAGATGCGGAAGAGTTCAGATACTCATTGTAGGACCTGTCAAACTGCCAGGCAAGTGGGAAAAGTGGAAGGAGGTACAAGGCCCCTCTCCAGCCTTTCCCTTTAGTCAGTACCCCTTTGAACGGGTGGGCATTGACATTGTGGGGCCACTGGACCCCAAGACAGCCATGGAAAACAGGTTTATCCTGGTCTTGGTGGACCATGCTACCAGGTACCCGGAAGCCATTCCACTCAGGACAGTGATGGCTCCCGTGGTGGGACGTGCCCTGATGGGGATCTTCTCCAGTGTAGGGTTCCCCAGAGAGGTTGTATCTGACCGAGGTACAAAATTCATTTCTAATTATATGAAGTCTCTGTGGAAGGAGTGTGGTGTTACCTACAAGTTCACCACTCCTTACCACCCACAAGGAAATGGGCTGGTTGAAAGATTCAACCCGACCCTTAAAGGCATGATCATGGGTCTTGAAGAACCAATGAGGCATAAGTGGGACATCTCTTGCCATGCCTTCTGTTTTCCTACCGTGAGGTACCACAAAAGTCTCTAGGGTTCAGCCCCTTTGAGCTTGTGTATGGTCACCCGGTAAGAGGACCTTTGAGTGTGGCCAAGGAAGGCTGGGAGCAATCTCCCAGGAAACCTCCCGAGGATTTATATAGCTACCTGCTGGCCTTCAGGAACCAGACTCGGCATTCAGGGATCTCGCTCAGGCGAATCTGGAAGCCAGCCAGGAGGAAATGATGCGGTGGTACGATCAGAATGCCACTCTGATTGAGCTTCAGCCTGGACAGAAAGTTTGGGTCATGGCCCCTGTGGAGCATTGTGCGCTCCAGGACAGGTGGACCAGTCCATATGAGGTGGTGGAGAGCAAGATTGATGTCACTTATCTGGTAAACTTGCGGTCTCCCAGGAACCCCTTGCGGGTCCTGTGAGAGGTTGGCCTGGTATATGATGTTCACTATTCTAGTGAGCACCTTGCACCAGTCCACACAACCCTTATGGAGATGGTTGTAAAGTCAACCTTATAGACCAGCTATCCTAGTGGTAGCAAGGACAAAGCAGTGTTAGGCTAAACTCAAGCGGGCATGTGAAGCCAGCTGTTTTACCATATGTAACCCCTTTAATACCAAATGAAAGGACACCACACAGGTTATATATAGAAAATATATATGTATGTTTTACTAAATTAATCCTCTGAACTCTTTATGAGGTCAGAGGCACAAGCACATAACAAGGTACTTAATCAACATACAATAAGTTGCACAAAATACAGTAATGCCCTAGGGGCACTTCGAACCATATACTAAAATGGTGGTATAAGAACCACTTCACGAACAAAGGATAGGCCTAGGGCCTGGAGAATCGATGGGGCTACGCTGTACTAACAAAGGATAGGGAGCAGGAGGCCCACGGGATGCGTGTGCTGTGTCTTTACACACACATGCGTTACCATAGAGTTAGAATGGGAACGAAAGAATTGGAAACTAGTTCTAGGTCACTTCTGGATGGACAAGGAGAAAGCTACTGGAAACTAGGACACTAGGATAGTCAATACCCACAGGAGTACAGAAATACTCGCGTTACCTCACCCACAGGAAGCGGGTGCATAGGTGTCAAAGTGTGTAGGGTTTCGTCGCTGATTCCTATGGAGCCTTGGAGAAAGATGCTGCAGGCGACCAGGAGAGAAGTGTCCGGGTAGATCCAAGGGCGGATCAAGGATGAAGAGTACCTGAAAGCAGAGGGGACAGAGGCTGGGGCACTAGCCAGTGACCAGGATGGAACCAGGAAGGAACCAGGCGATGTCGCGAAGCTTGTCTCTGCAGCCACGTGGACCAGGAGGTGTCGCCGACGACCAGGAGCTGGATACGGACTGTCCCACAAAGGCTCTCGCTGGCGGCGGTGTCGGCTTCTGGATTGGAGTCAACAAGCCTTGGCAAAGGCAACCCAAGCAGAAAAGGAAGATGGCTTCTTAATCAGACCAGCAAGGTCTGATGGGCTGCTCCTTTTCAGGGGAGCACGGGCCAGTCTGGAGCAACCAGACCAGCATTGGAAATTCAAAGGTTCGGCGTCACAGAGGCCACTAGCCAACGGGCAAGTGACCGGACAGACGCGTCGAGCAGGAAAATGCAGAAGGGCCCCACCCAGAACTCGTGGAGTGTGGAGAGCTGATCTTCGGTGCAGTTGGTGCTCGGGGCTGGGGCTTCTATATCCCCAATGCACAACTCCGAGGGTGCCTCAGAAGTAGCACAGAAAGCAATTCGCTGGCTTTCCAAGATGGCCGGTCCCACGTCTCGCATCGCCTCCAAGGGTCTCAGCTTTGCTGTGGCTGTGGATCGTGCTGAAGGAAGTCTGGAAGTCTGGATCTTGTCAGGCTCTGTGCTCAGGCTCTGGCAGGAGCGTCGACAAAGCAAACCGTTGATCGCTTGATGGTGCCTGCTTGTGCAGAGTGGTCACTCCTTGACCACAAGGGAGATTCTTCAGTCTTCTACGTCGAGTAGGATGTCGAAGGTCCAGAGTTTCGTATCAGAGTTTCAGTCAGGATAAATCTAAAGTCTTGGGACTCAGCTCCTACCTATATACCAAATATAGGGGCTGGATTACCTGCTAGGTCCCTCCTATGGGTGGGACCCAGGAAGGGGGTGGTTACACCCCTTTCCCTTTGTCCAGTTTCACGCCAGAGCTGGGGCTGGAGTACTCCAGCACCGGTTTGAACTGGACTATGCATGGGACACCTTGTGTGCCCCAGGCAGTGTCTCATTTCATTCAGCCCTCCATGCCCCAATACACTATGGCCTGTCTGGGGTGGTGCTAGCACCTCCCTGTGACAGGAAACCTATTGTCCAAGCCTCCCTTGCTGGAAGGACTCCCAGCAGCAGGAGGTCAGACTTGTGTCTGTGGCAGCAGCATCCATTTTGTGATGCTGAGGCTCTGGTTAACTTTAACCGGGATTAGTGGAAGTAACATTTCTTCTCTCTCTAGAAGGGTGGAATGCTACCCCCATCGCCAGAACTGGCGAGGGGGTAGTATTCCAAAGCGTATGACACCTTACACGACATGTTTTGATAAAGCCAAACCAGAGTTAGCATTTAACCGCGAGGTTCATAATGCACTTAAGAGTATATGGTATGGCAATATGCTAGAACAGCTATAAGGACATGGTTCCGAAAGCTGCAGACAGGCTCAGCTCATGCTAGAGCACCATCTCACATAAAACCAAGCACTCTGCCTCCAGGATTGTTAAGGCCTGCCATAGGAGTGACTTATAGGTGTATATGTGTCTAGATATAAGGTTAGACATAGGTATACTATATCTAAGCAAGGGGTGATTACACGACCTTGCCCCAGCTGAGTGATCAGCCAGTTGTGTCAGTTTGGATGGCCAGCCAGGGATAGCAAAAGATATGCTGCAGCCCCTGGTAGGCCTTGGGTGCACCTATGCCCTGGGTACCTATAGTACACTGTAAAGGGATTCACAAGAGTGACCCAAATCCCAATTGGTGATGTACCTAAAGTACAAGGTGTGAAATTTAGAGAGAGAACAGCAGGGCTGTGGGTCTGATTAGCAGGCCCACAGCCACATTAAGTCCAAAACCAGTGAAGCAAAAAGCAAAAAATGGGGTGACCTTAGGAAAGCAGACCCTACTCTCCTACAGCTTCTAGCTATGAAGTTTTCAGACAGTAGAGATGTCTACATGCTGACTACCATCCATGATGAAGGCACTGCACCTGTGACTGTTTGGGGTCACATTGCTGAAGTGCGCTAACCTGTGTGCATTTTACACTATAATAGGCACATGGATGGTGTTGACAGAGTAGATCAGAGGTTGGAACCTTACGCTGCTCTTCGTAAGGCTTACATTTGGTACAAGAAGTTGGCTATCCATCTTTTCCACTTGGCAACCTTTAATGCTTTTGTTGTGTTCCAGGATTCTTGTTCTGAGTTAAAGATGATGTTTGCTAAGTTTTAGGAGTCTGTAATAGGCAGCCTTGATTTAGTGGAACAGGCAAGTGTTCCTGGAGTTGGAGTGGTGGAGGATGTTGCTAGATTGAAAGATCACCACTTTCCTGATCACATTCCTCCCACACCCTCAAAAGACTTTCCCAATAGGAGATGTAGAGTCTCTTGGCAAAGAGGTATGCACTGCCCCGAATGTCCTTCTAACCCTGGGCTGTGTGTGCTTGCTTGAATCCAGTGGCAAAGTGAGCAAGGGACTCCCCTTTTGTACCGCTTTGGCCGCCATAAGTGTGGCAGGGTATGCTCAGACGTGAGTCCCTCGCTCACTTTGCCACTGGATTCAAGCAAGCCGGGCTGAAGAAGGCTGCAATGCCAGAAACCGGTCCTCGGAAGCTTGTTTCCGGTCCAGGGAAGGCATGGCTTGGCAGTTCGGGTTGGACTGTTCCCATGAGGCACAGGGTCAGACTGATTTGCATATAGCCATGTCTGAACTGGGGTGGCAGAGTGGGCTAAAGAACGGTGATGGATCAAACCCAGATCTTTTGACTGGGTGTGAGTGTTTGATTGGTTCAGATGCTCCGTCCATCACCACCCCATTTTGTACCGCTTTGGCCGCCATAAGTGTGGCAGGGTATGCTCAGACGTGAGTCCCTTGCTCACTTTGCCACTGGATTCAAGCAAGTCGGGCTGAAGAAGGCTGCAATGCCAGAAACCGGTCCTCGGAAGCTTGTTTCTGGTCCAGGGAAGGCATGGCTTGGCAGTTCGGGCTGGACTGTTCCCATGAGGCACAGGGTCAGACTGATTTGCATATAGCCATGTCTGAACTGGGGTGGCAGAGTGGGCTGAAAAACGGTGATGGATCAAACCCAGATCTTTTGACTGGGTGTGAGTGATTGATTGGTTCAGATGCTCCGTCCATCACCACCCCCTTTTGTACCGCTTTGGCCGCCATAAGTGTGGCAGGGTATGCTCAGACGTGAGTCCCTTGCTCACTTTGCCACTGGATTCAAGCAAGCCGGGCTGAAGAAGGCTGCAATGCCAGAAACCGGTCCTCGGAAGCTTGTTTCCGGTCCAGGGAAGGCATGGTTTGGCAGTTCGGGCTGGACTGTTCCCACCATGAGGCACAGGGTCAGACTGATTTGCATATAGCTAAGTCTGAACTGGGGTGGCAGAGTGGGCTAAAGAACAGTGATGGATCAAACCCAGATCTTTTGACTGGGTGTGAGTATTTGATTGGTTCAGATGCTCCGTCCATCACCACCCCCTTTTGTACCGCTTTGGCCGCCATAAGTGTGGCAGGGTATGCTCAGACGTGGTCCCTTGCTCACTTTGCCACTGGATTCAAGCAAGCCGGGCTGAAGAAGGCTGCAATGCCAGAAACCGGTTCTCGGAAGCTTGTTTCCGGTCCAGGGAAGGCATGGATTGGCAGTTCGGGCTGGACTGTTCCCATGAGGCACAGGGTCAGACTGATTTGCATATAGCCATGTCTGAACTGGGGTGGCAGAGTGGGCTAAAGAACGGTGATGGATAAAAACCCAGATCTTTTGACTGGGTGTGAGTGTTTGATTGGTTCAGATGCTCCGTCCATCACCACCCCCTTTTGTACCACTTTGGCCGCCATAATTGTGGCAGGGTATGCTCAGACGTGAGTCCCTTGCTCACTTTGCCACTGGATTCAAGCAAGCCGGGCTGAAGAAGGCTGCAATGCCAGAAACCGGTACTCGGAAGCTTGTTTCCGGTCCAGGGAAGGCATGGCTTGGCAGTTCAGGCTGGACTGTTCCCATGAGGCACAGGGTCAGACTGATTTGCATATAGCCATGTCTGAACTACGGTGGCAGAGTGGGCTAAAGAACGGTGATGGATCTAACCCAGATCTTTTGACTGGGTGTGAGTGTTTGATTGGTTCAAATGCTCCGTCCATCACCACCCCCTTTTGTGACACCAGTATATCAGACACCAAATCACTGGTAGAGACTATAGAGAAAACATTTGTAGATTTTAAGACACATACAGTGAATTTTAAGACATCTAAAGCTGTGAAAGATATTAAGAGCTTTAAATTGGAGTGGGTATACCCTTATTTGAAGGAGGACTTCTTCAAAAACAATAATCCAAGTAGTCTAAACTTACAATAAAGAGGGAGATTCCACATTAAATTCTTGACCTTCTCTGACTCCTCATCAGTTTCAGATCAGGGAACGTGGCCATTCTTTTAACCATACCTGACATACCAACCTTATTATCAATATCCAAGGACCCAACCCCCCCTGTTTCTGGACAGAGGTGGGAACAGGGGACGAGGCTTCATGGGAGGATGGAGGGCACCCAAACAACAGAACCAGGATCAGGGGTTCTTTAGGATGCGACACAAAGTGTACAGGCGTTAGAGCAAATTGTGAGTTGTCATAATCATACTGATATGGATTTGATGCCAGGGTACAATTTATCAAAACACCCTTTAACTGATGTGGAAATAAAAATACTTCAAAAAGGTTTATCTTTTCTCCCTACGGTTGTGCAAGATCCTGTTAATACTAAAACCGAAGTCCTACAATTTTTGCGGAAAATCAGACTGAAGGTTTTCTTCTCTGAATACAGTGATGGTAGTGAAATAAACGTTAGTGGGTTAAAGAAAAAATCTTCCTTTTGTCCTCAATGCATCGCGATGCCGGATGAGGTTCTCGTCTTTGAAGATCAAATCTTACGTGAAATAGACAACTTAATACTAAACAAATCACATTTAGATCAAACTTCTCTAAACAAGAACAATTGGCTTTAAATAACTAGCTTGTAATCCCTTTTCGGTTATTAAGCCAGCCGATAAGGGAGGGGGATCGTCATTTGGGACAATGAAAAGTATGACGAGGAGATTATGCACCAACTGAGTAATAAGGAACACTACCACCCGATTACAGACAATGCTACAGCAAGATTGAGAGCCCAGATATTACATCTGACGACAGAGGCTATGGAGTTAGGATACCTTTGTAAAAAATAACATGAATATTTGAACTTTACTGAACAGTAGGTACCTAATATTTATGTACTACGGAAGGTGCATAAAAATGTATCCCAACCGCCAGGTAGGCTAATCATCGCATACTGTGGATCTATTTTGGAGCCATTGGCAAAATATATTGATGTATTCTTGAAGCCTTTTGTATCCCAAACTAAGGCCAATGTTAGAAATACGATGGATCTCATTTCAAAGAGAACTCTCGATGTTTGATGGAACCCAACAGTTGTTGGTTTCTTTTGACATCGAAAGTCTATATACGAACATCCCCAGGATGAAGCAATGATGGTCATGACCTTAGTGCTTGACAAAAGACCGAGGCCACACCAGGTTTCGACTGATGTTTTGCTTTCTTTTGCCCATATTTTTTGGGAAAATAACTTTTTTGTTTTTAAATAGGACTTGTTTTTGCAGGTCAAAGGTGTAGGGATGGATTGCTGTTTCGCGCCCGAAATAGCTAATCTGGTGATGGACCATTTTGAAATGAGATACATCTTCCAAGAAGCGACCCCCTTTAAAGAGCATATTCTGGAATGGGTTTGCTTCATCGATGATCTGTTCATGATATGGAAGGGTACACAAGAAGAACTGGAACAATTCCATCTGTGGCTTAATGCCCGGACGACTGACCTTAAATTCACAAAAACATCTAGTAATATCCAAATTAATTTTTTAGATGTGTGGATCATGGATAAGGACGGCAGGCTAGAGGTAGACTTATATACTAAGTCGACTGATCGGAATACTTTGTTGGAGTATACGTCTGGACATCCAAGTAACCTCAAGGACAACTTGCCCCACGGGCAGTTCTTGAGAGTATGCCACAATTGTACTGATAAAAGTGACTATTTTAAAAATGCTAAGATTTTGCACAAAAAAACGAATCACAAGAGGGTACCCTAAGAAATTGGTAAGGAGAGCATTGAAAAGAGCATGGTATACTCCTCATGAAAATCTACTTATCCCTAAAACTAAACAAGAGCCAGAATGATTGATATGTGTACTCACCTTTAACCCTAAGGTGAATAAGGTGAAACAAATCATTCTAAGGAACTTGAGGTTAATAGAACATCTGAATATTCCCAAGCCCCTGTTTGCTTTTCGACGAGGGAGGAATTTGAGAAACTATCTGGTTAAAGCAAAACGCCAACAATCACACCAGCAGACCTAAGAGGACTATTGGGTTTACCTGTGCTAATAGGGCACTATAGGTGCAACGGTTGCATGGTATGTCCCCAGACAAAAGATTAAACATTTGTGGAGATGAACATTAAGCAACATAAGCAATTGTGTTTCTCAAATTGTAACACTAAAAATGTAGTGCATTTTGTTACATGCCCATGTGGTAAATCGTATATTGGGCAGACGACACAAGCTATTAAGATGTGGATATTACAGAACAAATCACGTATATGGTGTAAGACTTTAGGAGCACCTATGGTCCAACATTATATCGAAATGGGTCATGATGAGAATTAACTAAAATGGTCTATCTTGTTGGTGGTGAAAGCACCCAACAAAATAGCAATGCAAAGCAATCTGAACCGGTTAGAGGCACGCATGATTGAAATATATCATACGTCCACTCAAGGACTGAATGACGTGACAAGATTTGGGCATTAATTTAATATCTTTATATTTCAAGATTCATCCAATTATTGTCCAATAGATCTTGAACAGGACATATGCAGGTTCTTCATTAATACACGGTATAAGGAGGAAGGGGAGATTGAGCCTTAGATTCAGATGATATGCTAGACTATTATTTGCCGTTATAATGACTTTTTTCTGTTTATGCTTTAGACAGCTTGCATGATATATTGTCTAAATGTGTACTTTTGTATATATTGTATATAAGTTAGATGTTGATATAAGATGGGTCTCAATTCTTTAACCCTACACGTGTTTTGAGCTGGCTGGCTTGTAGAATTCTGTGACTGCCCGATATGCTGTTTTTAAGTGTCTGCAGCGATACCAAAGGGGATGATGGACGGAGCGTTCGTGCAAATCAATCACCCACCCCCAGTCAACTGATCTGGATTTAATCCATCATAATTCTTTAGCTCACTCCACCACCCCAGTTCAGACATGACCATATGCAAATCAGTCTGACCCTGTGCCTCATGGGAACAGACCAGCCCGAACTGCCAAGCCATGTCTTCCCTGGACCGGAAACAAGCATCCTTGGACCGGTTTCAGGTTCATAACCCTCATCAGCCAGGCTATCTTGAATCCAGTGGCAAACTGAGCAAGGGACCCACATCTGGGCATACCCTGTCAAATTAGGGCGAACAAAGCGATACCAAAGGTGATGATGGACGGAGGGTCCGAGCAAATCAAACACTCACCCCCAAGCAACTGATCTGAGTTTAATCCATCATCATTCTTTAGCTCACTCCACCACCCAAGTTCAGACATGGCCATATGCAAATCATGGGAACAGTCCAGCCCGCACTGCCAAGCCATGTCTTCCCTGGACCGAAACAAGCATCCTTGGACCGGTTTCAGCTTCATAACCCTCATCAGCCAGGCTATCTTGAATCCAGTGGCAAAGTAAGCAAGGGACCCATGTCTGGGCATACCCTGCCAACTTAGGGCGCACAAAGCGATACCAAAGGGGATGATTGACGGACCGTTCAAACAAATCAAACACTCACCCCCAGTCAAATGATCTGGGTTTAATCCATCATCATTCTTTAGCTCACTTTACCACCCCAGTGTAGACATGGCCATATGCAAATCAGTCTGACCATGTGCCTCATGGGAACAGTCCAGCCCGAAGTGCCAAGCCATGTCTTCCCTGGACCGGAAACAAGCTTCCTGGGACCGGTTTCGGATTCATAACCCTCATCAGAAAGGTATCTTGAATCCAGCGGCAAAGTGAGCAAGGGACCCACGTCTGGGCATACCCTGGCAACTTAGGGCGAACAAAGCGATACCAAAGTGGATGTTGGACGGAGCGTTCGAGCAAATCAAACACTCACCCTCAGTCAACTGATCTGGGTTTAATCCATCATCATTCTTTAGCTCAGTCCACCACCACAGTTCAGACATGGCTATATGCAAATCAGTCTGACCCTGTGCCTCATGGGAACAGTCCAGCCCGAACTGCCAAGCCAAGGCTTCCCTGGACGGGAAACAAGCATCCTGGGACCGGTTTCGGATTCATAACCCTCATCAGCCAGGCTATCTTGCATCCAGTTTCAAAGTGAGCAAGGGACCCACGGCTGGGCATGCCCTGCCAACTTAGGGAGAACAAAGCGATACCAAAAGGGATGATGGACGGAGCGTTCGAACACTCACCCCCAGTCAACTGATCTGGGTTTAATCCATCATCATTCTTTAGCTCACTCCACCACCCCAGTTCAGACACGGCCATATGCAATTCAGTCTGACCCTGTGCCTCATGGGAACAGTCCAGCCCGAACTGCCAAGCCATGCCTTCCCTGGACCGGAAACAAGCTTCCTGGGACCGGTTTCGGATTCATAACCCTCATCAGAAAGGTATCTTGAATCCAGCGGCAAAGTGAGCAAGGGACCCACGTCTGGGCATACCCTGGCAACTTAGGGCGAACAAAGCGATACCAAAGTGGATGTTGGACGGAGCGTTCGAGCAAATCAAACACTCACCCCTAGTCAACTGATCTGGGTTTAATCCATCATCATTCTTTAGCTCAGTCCACCACCACAGTTCAGACATGGCTATATGCAAATCAGTCTGACCCTGTGCCTCATGGGAACAGTCCAGCCCGAACTGTCAAGCCAAGGCTTCCCTGGACGGGAAACAAGCATCCTGGGACCGGTTTCGGGTTCATAACCCTCATCAGCCAGGCTATCTTGCATCCAGTGGCAAAGTGAGCAAGGGACCCACGGCTGGGCATAACCTGCCAACTTAGGGCGAACAAAGACATACCAAAGGGAATGTTGCACGGAGCATTCAAGCAAATCAAACACTAACCCCCAGTCAACTGATCTGGGTTTAATCCATCACACAAGTTACTTACCTTCGGTAACGATAAATCTGTAAGAAACAGTAGTTAGGGTTAGATTACTTACCGTAGAATATTCCCAGCCGTCAGACTGGTTCCGAAAAGTTTTCGTCGCAAGGCGTCGTCTGTGGCTCCGCGTCCGTCGTCGGCATCGTGATTGCCGGGATGACGTCGTCGGAGTACTTAGACGCCGCCCTTGTGCGCTGACGTCAGTTCAGCACATAGCTTTCCACACCAGGAATGCAGATCCATGATAGAAACCGACACTGGTGCCATGAAACTAGGGTCCTGAAGGGATATCCTTAACCCTTGATATCGGTTCGCAGAACGGGGAGGATGGGTGGGGCGGTAAGGAATCTAACACTAACTACTGTTTCTTACAGATATATTGTTACCGAAGGTAAGTAACTTGTGCATCTAAAAGAAACAGGTTAGTGTTAGATTCCTTACCTTAGAATACCAACCCCGGTGGTGGGTCTGCGAACCAAGATCACACCAGAAAGACGTGCAGAACGGAACAGCCGAAAAAGCCATCTCTCCAGACTTGGCTGTCCAGGCAGTAGTGACTAGCAAACGTGTGCAGCGAGGCCCACGTAGCTGCCTGGCAGATGTCCTGCAAGGGGACTCCCCGACCCAGGGCAGTAGTAGCTGCTGGGGCCCAAGTGGAATGGTAACGCAGCCCAACTGGAGGCTCCTTCCTAGCCAAGGAGTAGCAAACCTTGATGCACAAGATGACCCACTGAGAGATGGTCCGTTTGTGCACCGCCCGTCCCTTCTTAGCGCCCACATAACCAACAAAGAGCTGGTCGTCCACCCGGAACTGGTGTGTGCGATCTAGATAGAAGGGGAGCGCATGTTTTGGGTCCAGACGGTGGAGCCTCTCTTCCTCTTTCCAGGGATGCAGAAAGAAGGTGGGCAAGTGATGGACTGCACGATGTGAAAGGCTGTGACTACCTTGGGCAGGAAAGAAGGATGTGTCCTCAGAACAACTTTGTCCGGCTGGACAGAGGGGAAAGGAGGTTTCAAAGATAGAGCCTGGAGTTCACTCACTCTTCTGGCAGAGGTGAATGCAACCAGGAATGCAGTTTTAAGAGTCAGGAGACGAAGAGGACAGTTATGAAGTGGCTCAAAGGGAGCACACATCAGATATGTTAGAACAAGATTCAAGTCCCACTGAGGCATCACGAAGGGAACAGGATGTGTGTGATGCCTTTCAAGAATCTATTTACAACAGGGGACCTGAAAAGAGAAGGCTGATCAGGAAGCCTCAAGAAGGCTGAAATGGGGCGAGAGGTAGCCCTTGATAGTGCCCAGAGCAGAGACCTGCTTGGCAAGAGAAAGAAGGAAGAGGAGAACCTCTGAAAAGGGGGGCAGAGAGTGGATCCACAGCCTTTGTTGTGCACCATGCCACAAATGTGTTCCACCTGCAGGTGTATACCGTTTTTGTGGAGGGACGCCTGGCTGCCAGAATCACATCGCAAACTTCAGGAGGCAAGTCAAATTGCCTCAACTGCCGCCACTCAATTTCCACGCATGTAGGTGGAGACTGGACAGGTTCGGTTGGAGGACCGTCCCCTGCTGCTGCGACAGAAGGTCCTCCTGAGGCAGACGCATCAGAGGATTGACTGACATGCTGAGTAGCTCGGGATACCAGTATCTTCGTGCCCAGTCCAGAGCCACAAGGATGACTTGGGCCCGTTCTCGCCTGATCTTCTTCAGCACTCTGGGCAGAAGTGGTATAGGCGGAAAGGCGTACAAAAGACCGCAGTTCCACTCGCAACGAAAAGCGTCGTTGAGCGAGTTCCGCCTTGGAAATTCCAATGCGCAGAACTGATGACATTGCGCGTTCTCTTCGGTGGCAAATAGATCTAACCAAGGCTCTCCCCACTGCTGAAAGAGACCTTGCGCCACGTCCGAATTCAGATGCCATTCGTGATTCATCATGCACCGGCGGCTGAGTTTGTCCGCCCTGGCGTTCAGGGAACCTGCCAGGTGTTGAACCACCAGGGTGACGCCCTGGTGTTTCAGCCATTGCCAGAGGCGCAGACCCTCCGGGCAAAGAGTCCACGACCCCACCCTGCCCAGTTTGTTGCAATACTACATGGCGGTGGTGTTGTCCGTGAACACCTTCCCCGGACAGAAGGAAGGAATGCCTTCAGTGCAAGTCAGATCGCCCGCAGCTCCAGAAGGTTGATATGGAGCCGGGACTCAGTCGGAGACCAGAGGCCTCTGATCTCCCTCTCTCCCATGTGGCCTTCCCATCCCAGGAGGGGCGCATTCATCACCACTACGTACTCCCGTTGTGGTAGGGAGAGAGATCTGCTGCTGACTCAATCGTGGTTCGTGAGCCACCACTGCAACTGACTCGCAGTGCCCTACAAGATCAGGACATGGTTGGACAGGTTGCCCTGATGCTGTGCCCACTGAAACTTCAGGTCCCACTGCAGAGCCCGCAACCGCCACCTGGCGTGATGCACCAGAAGGATGCAGGAGGCCATGAGCCCAAAGAGCCGCAGCGTCAACCGGCCCGAAACTCAGTATAAAGGCTGAAAGATCGGAATCATAGCCTGTATATCCCGAACCTGCTGTTCAGGGGGAAAAACCCGAAACTGCGCTGTGTCCAGAACCGCTCCGATGAAAAGGAGCTTCTGAGAGGGACACAGGTGTGACTTCGGCACGTTTATGGAGAACCCCACCGAGTGCAGGAGGTCGGCCGTAGTCTGGAGGTGGGAGACGACTGTCTGGGGCGAGCCCGCCTTCAACAACCAGTCGTCGAGATAGGGGAAGACTGAAATCTGTGCAGATGAGCTGCAACCACCGCCATCACTTTCGTTAACACCCGAGGGGCACTGGTAAGGCCGGCGCTGGTAAGGCCGAAAGGGAGCACGGTAAACTGAAAGTGCTCGTGGCCTACCGTGAACCGCAGGTAGCACCGGTGGGTGGGATGTGGAAATACGCGTCCTGCAAGTCTAACGCTACCATCCAGTCTCCTGGGTTCAGGGCAGCCTGGACCTGAGCCAAAGTCAGCATCTTGAACTTCTCCTTCCGGAGGAAGCCCTTGACGCTACGTAGGTCCAAGATAGGGCGTAGGCCTCCTTTGCCCTTCTCGGGTACCAGAAAGTAGTGGGAATAGCAACCACGTTCTACTTCTGGCCCAGGAACACGTTCGATGGCCCACTTGGCCAAGAGGGCCATAATTTCCTCCTGCAGAAGTTTTAAGTGATCCCCCAACATGCGGTGGTACTGCGGTGGCATGGCTGGAGGGGTCGCCTCGAAGGGGAGGGAGTAGCTCCTTCAGACGATTTGCAGCATCCACCTGTCAGTCGTGATGGTGCGTCAGTGGAGGAGGTGATGGCGAACCCTGCCCCCCACTGGCGTCGAATGGGCCTGAAATGCCGGACTAGGAAGGCTTAGAGGCAGATGCTGCGGGAGCGGATGTGGACTGACCCTGCCATTGACCCCGGCACCGCAACGGCGGTTACCACGTCTGCGACCGCGTTGACACTGGTTTTGAGGCCTGTGGCTGGCTAGACGTGAGGGGGCGCCCCTTCCTTGGCAACGAAAGGGCCGAAAAGCAGACGTTTGCTGGTGCTGGCCTAGGCCCAAGAACTTGGCCGTAGCCCTGGAGTCCTTGAACCGTTCCAGCGCACTGTCCGCTTTGTCGCCAAAAAGGCGACGGCCATCAAAGGGCATGTCCATGAGCGAGGCCTGGACATCCCCTGAAAAGTTGGCGGACCTCAGCCAGGCGTGGCGGCGAACT
Organism: Lissotriton helveticus; assembly: GCF_964261635.1. Classification (NCBI taxonomy): domain Eukaryota; kingdom Metazoa; phylum Chordata; class Amphibia; order Caudata; family Salamandridae; genus Lissotriton; species Lissotriton helveticus. The sequence goes on along the minus strand of NC_136068.1, from coordinate 509,405,791 downwards.
GCCACCGTCGTTGCAATCGCCCTACCCAGCGAGTCTGTGGTGTCAAGTCCATACCTAATTGAGTACCGTACTGCATCCCGCCCTTCCGACAGGGCTTGGGCGAGCTTTGCTCGTGCCTCCTCCGGACACTGTGGCAGCATGTCCGCAACCGTATCCCACAGAGAGTGGGTGTAACGGCCCAAAAGGCAAGCGGTTAACAGACCGCAGCCCCAAACTCAGAGAGGAGAACAGTTTCTTCCCAAACTGATCATAACTTTTGGATTTCCGATCCGGAGGAGCGGTCGGGAATGCGGTCTGGGACGTAGAGGCCTGGATCACCAGGCTCTCGGGGCTGGGGTACACAGACAGGAAGCTAGGGTCTCCCGGCGGTGGCGTCGGGCCACGTTCCGATCCACAGGAAGGTTTGTGGAGGGCTTGGACCAGGTGCCCAGCAGAACGTCAGTGAGGGCTTTGTTAAACGGCAGTAGAGGCTCCGAAGAGCTTGCCTGTGGTTTGAGCATCTCAGTGAGGAGGTTAGTCCTCACGACCGCGACAGGGAGCTCAAGAGCTAAGGCCTTCGCCGCCCTGTTCAACACCACGCTGTAAGCAGCCCCCTCCTCCTAAGCCACTGAGGGAGGAGAGACGAATCCAGTGTCGGGCGAAGTATCCAGACCACTGGCCTCCCTTAGCTCCTCTGCCCAGTCCTGACTCAACTGGCACTGCAGTGCCAGAGGGTCCTCAGACCCCTCTCAGTCCTCCTCGTCATCCATCTCCTGATAATCAGGCAAAAATGATGGAGCCGGGTCGACGGTGAAGGCCTCTGGGAGCCCTACGGCGTCGGGACCGGAGTCGTCGACCGTGCCGGGGTCTAAGCACCCAACAGCGCCGGGGCCGGAGCCGCCGGCCCGCTAGGGCTTCCAGTCGGATCCCGCGGAGCCCAAAGGGACCTCAGCAGGTTCCGAAGGAAAAAGCCGGACCTCATGGCCGAGAGGAACGCGCTGACCTCCTCCGGTGTCGCGTGCAACCCAGGGACTGGCGGGTACGGAGCTGGACGCGGCACCTGCGGCTCCGATGGAGCCGCGTAAGCGGTGTCACCCGAACCCCCGGCCGCATCGCGCGAGCCTCGGGGGGGGAGCCGGAGGGCGATGACGCCTCTTCGACTTCTTTTTCGAATGCCTCGACTTACCTGAGGACTTGGAGCCCGACGAGTGGTGGTGGCTCGTCGAGCAGACTGCCGAAGCTCGAGCAGCTTACAGGACTGCTCCCGTCTAGCCTTCGAGGTCAAGGCCCGGTAGTCGGGGCACGACTTGTCATCATGGTCAGCCATGAAGCAATAAAGGCACCGACGGTGGGGGTCTGTCACCGACATCAAGCGGTGACAGTCCTCGCAAGGTTTAAAACCAGGCATCCCTAGCGGCACCGCGAGTCGAGGGTCGACTCGAAAAGTGATCAAAAGAGATCAAAAACTTAGTTAAAAATTGTACTGCTATTCCTGGATCTGCGCTTGCTGGCGAGGAAAAAATAGGAACTTACATCAGCGAGCGAGGGTGGCGTCTAAGTACTCATCCCGACGACGGAAGCGGAGCCGCAGACGACGCCTAGCGACGCGCAGGGGTACTGCTGACGAAAACTTTCCGGATACAGTCTGACGCCTGGGGATATTCTAAAGTAAGGAATCTAACACTAACCTGTTTCTTTCAGATATCATTCTTTAGCTCACTCCACCACCCCAGTTCAGACATGGCCATATGCAAATCAGGTATTAAGTGTCTTGGTATATTTGTTTATAAATAGTGGTTTTGGTACCAGACATGTTCTCCCGGAGTAGTGGAGAGGAGTGCTTTGGTCATTTTTATATTGTTTCTTTTGACATACTTGATGAAGATAGTGAGAGTACGTGCAAATAATATGCCCAAGGACCTCCCTATTTTATCTTGTATTTATTTATGCAGGTGGACAATGAGTTGCTCCCCATGATATAGGGAAGGACGTGTAAGGTTCCCTTTCTCAATGCACCTGTACACCCTTGAGACGTATGAGTTAGGGGGACGTGCTAGTTGTATTTACCTGGGCACGATGAGCGAGGTAGAGTGCCTTGTAGCCGTGACCAAGGTGGTTCCAGAGAGATCGGACATCCCCAATATGTCGGACAATTTGCCCTGAACAGTGGTTACTTTGGTGATGGCGGAGTCCGCAAGTCCCATTTATATGACCCTGCTCACCGTTACGGGTTGACGCAACGTGAGAAGGAGATTTCACTCGGCATGGTTGAAAGCAGATGCACTTTGGCGGCTGCTGCAATCAGATAGAAATCTAAGCAGAGTAATACCCTTGGATATCTAGAAATAGTAAGTCTCCGGATTCTTGTAGCGGGGGTATAGGTACATTTAAGTTCTACTCTTAAAAACGTAGAAGGGATATCTCATTTGAGCCGTATGTATTTTTGTCATGTAGGCTGATTACTTGTGTGAAGTTCTGGAATGGACTAACCAGACGCGGATGGTGATTGACTAAAACGAGCACTAGCAGAGAGTGCACCTCTTAATACGGAAGGTAAGCCCCAGGCCGGTGATTGTCACCTGGACTGTTTTTAGTTTGATTACAGGATAGGCTCTGTTGCTTAGGTTAGCTTACTATATTGTCCCTTAAGTTTATGTACCCAGAGCCCTGACAAATCCACGTGCAGTGTGTATATTTAGTGAATTAACATTGGGTACATAAGTATATTATAAGTTGTTAGTTGTTAGTTGTTGCGGCACTGGTGTTTAGTCACTTGGTGGTGGCATAGGCAGTCACATTGTGTTGATACGGACAGTCACAAATCTCAGCCAGTTTGCCCTTTGCATATGAGAGGGTGGGAGTAATGTTACTGTTTTTTGTTTTGTTTAGTAATGCATAAACCCTGTCCTGAGGAGGCCTAAGAAGAAAAGGCTGAAATGTGGTCATGTCAACACTTCTAAGGAGGAGTCATTAGAATTGTAGTGATTTGCGGATTTGGAGAGTGTCACACTAGAACGAGGTGTACTAGTTGACTAGCCTTAAGTGTGCCACTTGTACTACCTCTAAGTGGTCCTTCCAGAATCATAAGGGGGATACTAGTGAGAATTATTCTGTAGGGTTACTGTGTTATGTATTTTTGTTTTTTGTATGTACAGAATGTTGTAATATATGTAATTTCTGTGTACACTTCATTGATTAGGTGCCATTGGTTATGTGTGTCATAAAAAGTTTTGATACATTCATCAAGAATAATAATTATGGAGAGGGTAATTAAATGGGCTCTACTCAAAAATTTAGATGTGTAAAGCAACTGTTATTACCTATTGACTTTCGATGCATTTCTGACTTCCAAATGAAAGACATTGTGTAAAAAAGAAGTCATTTTGAAAAATGACCGATAATTCTCATGCTAGTAGGAGTATTTCCAATTTCGAAAATGTGCAAATATCTACTGTTTCTAAACTCTATAATTTGTTCCCATTTCAGAAATACATAGGTGTCTTTCATACCGATTTTTCCATGTATACATTTTCCCACAATAATTGCTATATACCCGGTACATAATAAAAAGCCATTGCAAATTGCTGATCAGTTTTTGACTCTGGGTTCGTCGGGTTCTTGGTGAACCTACAAGTCCTATATCTCCCCACACCCAGTAAGGTCCAGCGGATGTAACGGTATATTGCTTTCAAAGAGGTCATAATTAGAAGAAGTTACAGGTGAATACTTTGACACAAAAGGCTGGTTTTTTCAACTAATTTAAAAATGTTCCTATATTTAACTGTTAGTTTCAATAAAGAAACCTTAATGGATCTACACAAATGACCCCTTGCTGAATTCAGAATGTTGTCTACTTTTCTAAAACATATCCAGAATCCATTATTGCTTTCATACCCATTTCTACCATTAATTGGAAGGTGGTTGAAAGCACAAAAAATAGCAACAAAATGCTATGTCCTAGAAAAATGCCAAAACTGTGTAAAAAATGTTGGTTTTCTTACAAAAGTCTGTCATTCCCTAAAAGCTGAGAAAATGGTGATTTCAGCCTACAGACCCTTTTTTGATACCATGTGCAGGGAAAAACCCAGACGCTTTCAACTGCAGCCCTTTTTCACATCTCCCCCCCCTCAAAAAATAGTTTAGCTGTATTTTGGCTAATTTCTGGGACCCCTCCAGGTTCAGGGGAATCCACAAACCCTGGGTACCTTTAGAATCCCCATTATGTTGGGAGAAAAGGACGCAAATTTGGCGTGAATACCTTATGTGGTCAAAAAGTTACAGGGGCCTAAGCGCGCACTACCCTGAATAGCCAAAAAAAAGGGTTAGCACGGTGGAAAAGGCCTAGCAGCAAAGGGGTTAGTAACAAAAATATAGTAATTAATTTAAACAATAAATTAAATATTGCAGATTTAAACCCCACAAACACATTTACTGCACATACTATAAGGAGGAGGGAAAGAGTCGGTCTTTGGCGGTATTACATTTACTATTCCCACTCCAGTCTGTAGAACAGTAGAGAAAGCATTGGAATTCAGAGGGGTTACATTTATTATTCCCACTCCAGTCTGCATAACAGTAGGGAAAGCGTTGGAATACTGAGAGGTAATGTTTAATATTCCCACTCCAATCTGTGCTACAGTAGGGAAAGGGTTGAAATTCAGAGGGGATAGATTTACTATTCACCTTCCAGGCTGGGCAACAGTAGGAAAAGCAGTGGACTTCAGAGGGGTGAAATTTACTGTTCCCACTCCAGTCTGCAAAACAGTAAGGAAACTTTTGGACGTCGAAGGGGTAAAGTTTACAATTGCCATTCTAGTCTGTGCAACAGCAGGAAAAGCATTGGACTTCAGAGGGAAAAAATGTACTATTCCCTCCCTACTTTTTGCAACAGTTGGTAATGCGTCGTACTTTGAAGGGAGGAGATTTACTATTCCCATTCCAATCTGTGCAACAGTAGAAAAAGTACTTCACTTCAACCATATTACGTATTCGAATAACCCTAATAATTTATTAAAAAAACTATAAAACTTCAAATAAAAAACCATTAATTTACCTAAAAGATATATATTTAAAAAAATAAATTACACAATTTACATAATTAATAAACAATTTAGGGTCAGATGTAGGTATGCGATCGGTATTTGGCTGAGAGCAATGTAGGTGAGTTTAAACCTACTAGCAAAATAAGGAATCTCAAAATTTGCAATTTCTTATTTTGCTCTTGCATTTAAGGAATCCCAAATTGCGATTCCTTAAATGCAATGTTGGGAGCACAAAAGAAAGTGCACATTAGGCTTAAGGAATCGCTAATCAGCGATTTCCTGTAAAAAAATCACTGTTTTGCTTTTTTTAAAGTGCCATGTGGGACACATTCATGCCCTTAGGACATGTATGTGTGCCACATGTGCAAACATGCACATTTCAGGGGTACAACAGGGTGTCCTTTTTACAGCCTGGCACCGTTGAAATAGCTCCCGCTATTTGCGATTCTTTAATAGTGAATCGCAAATAGTGAATATCTTCCCATTCATTCCAATGGGCCTCCTAGCCCATAGGAATGAATGGTATGTATGCCTTATTAACGAATCTCAATTTGCGATTGGATATTAAGGAATATTAAGGAATTGCTAATATTTTAGCGATTCCTACCTACATTCAATTTAGCGAGTCCTTAATAGCGATTCAGTAAAAATCACTATTAAGGAGTCGCCAAATTGAATTGAACTACATCAGGCCCTATGTAATTATCAGATAAAAAATATTTTTTTTTAATAATGACTTCATTAACTTTCCATCCTATACCCCTACCCAGCTAGCAGCCCACACCTAAAGTATAACTAAAACAAATAAGCATAGCAAGATTTACATAGATAATAATGAATACATATTTAACAATAAGTAATTAATTAATTACTTAATAAGCTTCCCACCTTATACCCCTATACACCCAGCACTCCCACCTAAAATATAACGAAAAGTATATATTTAGGCAACACTTTTTCTGGGGTATTCAGTATTTGCCTGTGGATTCCTCACCTTTTGAATTCCTCACCTTTTGAATTATCCCACTGCACAGCATTCCATAGAAACTTTTCTCCTCAACTCTCCCACGTCGACGAGGATGTCACAATGGAATGGCTATGCACGCGACTCAGCGTTACATCATATGAGCCATAAGAAGACCTCGGCGGCGTGCTGTTGTCAGTTCCACCCATTTTTTCCGTGCCTTCGAGTCGAACAGGTGAACCAACAAGTTTTTCACAAGTATACATAGTATACAAACATAGCCAAAACGTGTCAGGCCCTTACCTGCAAAAGTCTAAAGTGTGGATTGAGCCTGTCTAACTCCTTGGAGATTCTGAATAGAGGAGCAGCCCTCCAGCCCCAGCCCCATCCCCAGGCTAGCAAATCTAGGCCTGCTGATTGGCTTCCAGCTTCCAGGCAACCCTGTGCCCTCCTCTTACACCTGCCCAAGCCCATTTAGGGCTTGCTGGGTGAACCCTAAAAGATTAATTTCCATTTTCTGAGTTCCAGTTTACCTGTGCCCAAGCAAAGTCCAGGAGGGGGTAAGGAGGCAGACTAGTGCTCTCTCGTTCCTAAAATTAAAAAAAGCGATTTTCCCTATCCCGTGATTGCAAGATTTTTTTCTTTTTCTTTTTTATTTAACTGTCTCTACTTGACATTGTTAGAGTTTAGAAATGATAGTTTTAACCTGTCCGTGATTGCATAATGTACCCCTGTTTTGAGTTTAAACTTCTATTTTTACCTGCCTGTGACTGTCTACATTTAACCTGTTAAATTGTGGGATTTGCAGTCCAAACTCTGTAGTTTTTCCTCTCATTCCCAGTGACTATCAGTTTTTCCCCTCCGAGTTTCTCCTTAACTCAGTGCTAAGACCTATATGTTAAGCAGTCCAACCCGAGCTCCCTTTTTGTGTTAGCAAGTGAGTGAAACTAGCCCCCCCCCCATCTCCCACAACCAGCAACAGGGATATTCTACGTCAGAGGGTGCTCTGAGACAGCAGTAATCTGCTGTGAGCTGTTTGCATGTAGAGTGGTGGGAGGAGTAGCACCTGGGTCTGAATAAGACTGTGCCTGCCTTCCCCAATACTGGGTCCACCTCCTGTGGTGCGTCTGAGGACCCTGGCCCACCCTGCCAAAGGAAAGAAGGAGTCCTGTAAACAAAGTGCTCCAGGACTGCACAGAACTAGTATGGATTAGGTACAGGCCCCTCTGCCTTCAGAGGACAAAGGATTTTGCAGTATAAATATGGGGACCGAGAGCCCAAGACTTTAGATCACTTCTGGAACAACAAGACAAACCTTTGCCAAGGGGAAGAAAGAAGGAAGCTGCAGGAGTTTGGGCGGCCCCCGGCCTTTGTGCTGTGTTGCTGGGTTGGCCTGCGGTGGTTTCTTTATTGCCCAGGAAAGAAGAAGGAACTTTCAAATAACTTTCATGATCTTCCAGAATATTTCTCCAAGGGCTTGAACTTGTGCTTGCCTCCTGCTGAAGTCTCAGGGACAAAAGACTTCACCACCAGCTCCCCTCTGAATTTCCTTGCTGGGAATTCTGTCTGCAGAAGCCTGGGTGTTGCTGGGAGCTGGAAGCTCACCTCACAAGAAGAAGCGTGTCGCAGTCGAAGCTGTTGCCGTCGCATCGCCGGAGAAGCGGGTCGCCGCCGCATCACCAGAGAAGCGTGCCTTCATCACAGCTGTTTACAGACACCTCACCGAAAAAGCGTGTCGCCACCCGAGGGTCGCCGTCGCAACACCGAGAAGCATGTCGCAGGGCCTGTCGTGGCTCCAAAATTACAGAGTTTGCTGCACGGCCGCCGGGTGTGCACGCATTTTCTTCACATTGTCGCATCGCATCAAGGGCGCCATCTTATAGCATCGCACCGGACTGACGCATTGCATCGAGGCGCCATATTGCCGCATCGAAACCCGAACGCAGTACAAGAATCGACGCATCACCTCCTCTCTGGTAAGGAACAAGATGCATTCCCTACTCTGCGCAAGCATTGAGGAGCGACGCACCACCTCCCCCCGAAGCAAGGAACCAACGCATCTCCCTCCCTGCGAATCTTTTGTTTGTTTTGTGTTTCGCATCCAGGTACTTTTGTGAGAAACATGTCACATTTATCATCAACCTGAACTAAGTTACTTCTACCATCTTTAAGTCTATTTTGAGTACAGTATTGTGGATTTTTGTCATTTGTGGTCTTATGTTAAGTCTATATAAAGAATACTTATTTTTATAAAACCTGTGTGGTGTCCATTTGTGAAGTAGTGTGGCTCACTGGTTAGAGGCGGCAGACCCGAGAGCAGAGGACGGCCCGGGACCAGGGTTCGATTCCCGGCGCGGCAGGTTTCTGGACCAGGGTCAGCGGACTCGATAATTCTCTCGCCTCGGTGCCCACTCTGATCAGCGATCACACTCGGCAACTCTGGGCATTAGCTTGCCTCATCTTCACTAACGGCCCCACCAGACCGCCGGGGATGCCTGGTCTCACCCTGGAGATACCCATTAAGGGACCATCTCTCAGGGAAGCCAGGAAGGGTTTCGCAGCGGTCGAAGCGCCTTGGGACCCTACGGGTAAGTAGTGCGCTATATAAATGCCTATACATACATTTGTAGTGTTTCCACTGCATTACTGTGTGTGTCCACAAATGCTTAACACACTGCCTCTGAGATAAGCCTGTCTGCTCGTGCCAAGCTACAAAGGGGGTAAGGAGGGGTTATCCAGGAGTGTAATCCCCTTTCCCTGACTTAGAAGCAAGGGTCCCTATTTGGTCAAAGGTGTATACCATTGCCAACTAGAGACGCCTAGTTCTAACAACTGGCCTTCATCGTGTTGAGCAGCATCGTCATGTCCATCTTCTCAGTGTTTTGGTTTGCTTATTACTTTCATGCTCTGGATCAGGTGGCTGCCCTCTGGGTGTTTTTCGGGTATCAAATGTGAGCTTTGGTTGTTTGCCGTCTGTCTTCCCCATTGTCTTTCTGGTTTTGGCTGGAATGGGAGGTGTTGGTATTTGCCGGACTAAAAGTCTACGCACTGAAGCATGCATTTTTTCTGTCTGAGGCTGCGGTGTCTATCGTATGTTCTGGGTAATCCTCAGGAACGTCTGGGCGTCTCTAGCTGCATGGGAGGACCCCTGGGTGTCGGTGGAGGAGCCCTTCCGTGCCTTGACGCAGTGTCCGCACACTTTCAGTTGTGGATCAGGTGATGCGGAGGCTCAGTGTAGCATCAGTGTGGCGCTGTGGCCCCAGCGCGGTGCAGTGCCTGAGCGGCTCTTGGCTTGCTCTTCCCCACTGTTGTGTTATCTCACTGGGTAGTATTCCTTTCACCGCTGTTCCTGCACCTGTACGTCCCGGGTTTAGTAGGCGACGGAGTGTGGTTTATGCCAACCACCACACCAATGTCCCTCGCCTGTGCGCCCACTGCCCTGCCAATGAGAGCACGTAGTGTCTTTAGTTGTTCGCATTTACCTCTGCGCAGTGTATATGCCGTGGTGCCTTCCGTCCATACCCGTTGTGGGGCGAGCATGCAGGGTGGGTCAGCGTCTGGAATGGTCGCAGATATCTTCGCACCCCAGCTATTATGCAAGTTAGGATGGGGCTGCTGCACGCCTTCTCTCTGTGCTGCTGTATTAGAGACGCAAGCGACAATGGCATGGAGCTTATTTCAGCCGTGCAGGCAGATTCAACAATGTTGTGTACAGATACAGGCCTATATATCTTTATTTGAAATAGGATCCGAACTTATATCCTAGTAACCCTTCATCCTTTGGTTGGTTACCCAGTTCTAATCAAGAAAAGGAAAACACTTTTTGTGGCTTTCCTGATGAAGGCGCAGAGTGCGCCGAAACCCATGTAGAGAAGTAGATCATCACATAGCCACCGTTTTTTGTTCTCTTTATTGCCCTTGTCCCTGTGAGAACCAATTATTGTTTGTTTTATGGTGTTCATTGTCACAAACTATGGAGTTATTGTTGTTATGTATTGTGTTCATTATGTCCTATTTTGATTGTTTGCTATATACATGTCTTACTATGTTTTAAAAAGATATGAATAAAAATACGATATTTTAACATATTTTAGTAGTGACACTGAGTGTATTATATCAAGTATGTTATAATATGAGTCATTGACAGGTGTGTGAATTATTAATTGCCTGGGGATTTTCACCTCAAGAACATAGTCCAGTTGAAACCAGTCCTGGGTGCCATTGGCTCCTGCTCTGATGCAAAACTGGACAAAGGACATGAGGAAATTAAATTGACAATTATGCCCCATCATTTTCCTGTTTCTGCCTGGTAGCCATTTTTTTATTCAGACAAGCACCCATTTTGTGTGTGACATCCATTTTGTCTTCGGACCCACGAGCAAGACACCCTGCACCTGGCATCTCAGTTCATTGACCACACATTCCTGTGGTTCTGCCAATTCTGGGAACCAGCAGCAGATAGTTCCTGTTTTAAGAAAAAGTTCCTGTTCTTAACTGTAAGCCAGATATAAAACCCCCGGATGAGGAAGGGCCTTCAACTGAAAAGAGCAAGAACACATTTCAACATCACATGCACTCTCATGAGACATAGAACATGCCCATACCTTGACACATCTTGTTTGAAATTACTGTTTGTCACTTCTGCTTGTCACTTCCACATGCACTCTCACGAGACATAGGACATGCTCATAACTTGACACATCTTGTTTGAAATTACTGTATGTCACTTCTGCTTGTCACTTCCATTTTCTTTCTTTTGCCTACTGATTGGATATGTATAAATATTCTGCTGTGTGAATGAAGCTTTAGACCACTCCTGAACCCGCTTGGTGAAGGAGCTCTCCCCTAACTCGAATTATTGAATAAAAACCTTAACTCTGCACCACGGACTCCTCTTTCTTTGCTTACTGATAGCATTCTAGAAACTCTGATATATGAGGTAATAGTATATTTACCACATAATTCTGGCGCCCGAACAGGAACGCTTCCACTTCTCTACTCGCCGGAGGTACGGAACCTGACCCGGTGCCCCTACAACGCCCTCGACGGACTCCATGTGTACAAGGACGAGGTATTCTCGCAGACTCCCTCGGAGGCCATTGGGACTGTGGTTCTGCCCTGGTACCCACACGAGGTGGTAACGAAGATTGCGGAGCGTCTCCACCGAGGCCTGTATCCCAGTGAAGAAGGCGAGTCCGAGGTTCCGAGAGCCCTCCCCGCGCAGCGTCAAGTCATATCGAGATTTCAAGATTCCGACGTCTCTCACCCGGTGAGTACCTTTGTAAAAGAGATTTCAAGTTCAGGACGTGTTTTCTTAAAGGACACGGTCAAGACGGGCCCTATTAAAGGGTTCCCGGTAAAGAATTTAAAGTTTTGCTTCTGATCATTATTATTCGATTCTTGCTACCATGCCGTTGTTTTCAAAATTACACAGACTATCGACCAAAAAGGGGTTACTGGAACAGGAAGTGGCCATTCCTGCGAAGGATACCCCTGGTCACTGCATGTATCTCAAACACGGCCTGGGCGCAATAACGTATTTTGATCTGTGGGTAGATTATACCAAGAAATTAGAACACAAGTACAAATGGCCTGATACTGGGACTTTCGACATGGAAAGTATTATGAAGGTAGAAGAACAGTTATGTAAAAAGAAAGCTAGACAGTCTCAATTAGACTCAATAGAGTTATGGAGAAGGGGAGCACACAGGAGACAACAGAAGGAACTCAGTAAGTTAGAAAAAGGGAAGAGAATGTCAGAACAAGCCAAGGGAGAACAATTGCAGAAAATAGGCCGAGAGAAACTGGCAGAAGAGCGGGACCGACACACGCATGCCCAAACTTCTGGCCTTTACCCAGTACTACCTACAGACCCAGATTAGAAGCGAAATTTCGACCATACCTCTTCGGCCCCTATGATGGATCCAACTATGACATATCTTCTAGATAGTCCACCACCCCCGTATATTAATGCCAACATTCCCGAGATACCCGAGATACAGCCACAGGGAGGGGCTGAAGGGGGAACACCTGAAGTAGAGGGTACATCTAAACGCCTTGAAGACCCCATACAGGAACAATTACCTGTCTGCCCCTATGATCAGACACCACGGACGGGACCGGACGCTTTAGTATCACGCACATTGAGGGATAGTACCGATGCCCTCAAAAGCTTGGTGAACTCGAGGGAGCAATTAGATGCAGCCTACGATTTCCTACGCACAGGGGACAAGAAAGAAACAGTTGCAACACTTATGAAGGGCAGGAGAAAGAAAGAAAAACAACACATTTTTAGATTCCTGGTCTCCTGTTTCCTTAGACAATTAGATGGAGAAGGCCAGGATGTACCATCGGAGTTTCGGACCTTGTTTAGTAACCTGCCCGATTATAATACCGTTGACACCCTTGAGAAGGGAGTCATAGTCTTTACAGAAGCAGTAATTAAATATCGAAAAAACCTAGACGACGAGAATCAGGAACAAAACATGATCCTGGTAACACAATCCACTAGTAGAACTACTCAGGGCCGTGGACCTCCCAGGACAAAGGGTACTAAGTTCCCGATACCTCCCTGGGGGTACCACGACCAACAATTTGAATACATAGGGCCCTCACCTGAAGAGGTGTTCAAAAGCACTGTTCAAGGTTTAGATGATTGACTGGACACGGAACCTCCACTCACTACACACGAAAAGGAAGTGGCAAGGGCCGCCGCCCAATGGGCTGCATGCCCTTCTATGTATGATGATGACATGGTCGCCCAATTATACCCTGCTTTAATCCCTCATGAGCAAAGACTAGCGAGTATCTACATGGTACAACATTTGATTACATTAATGGAGAGATGGTGTCCCCGAAACCAACCCAAATTGACCAAACTCTTGGAAGATTGTGTACGTAACAAGTATTTGCACAACACCCCAATGTTCCTAAATCAATTCTTTGAACACAGAGCCCAATGCCATGGACGTCTCAGTAGCCAGTGCTCAGACTCAACCCGAGGAAATTACCCGTTACGGGAAGTACACCCTAGACCAAATGCTCAAGGGAGCCTGGAACAAGTATTTGTTTACACCCCCCTGACTAAATTAGAAATGCTCGAGATTAAGAAATTGGTCCCCACCCATGAAAAGGATCCTGTAGGGTTCTTTAGGGAACTGGGGGATGTATTACGAATAGGCAGCCTGACCTATCCTGACATCCTCGCTCTTCTAAAAATACTCCTGCCCGGGGGCATATTTGGTAAATTGAAAGAGAAAGAGTGGGAGGTGGGAACACATGTAATAAAATGGACCGAACTCGAAAACGAAGATAACACCCGGGCCCCCGGACAACCATTAGGTGGCAAAGTCAAATCATTGCCAGATGCAATAATGGCAGTTCTCCCTCAACTTTTGCCCACTAAGAGAGAAGACTGGGGGGCCATTTCAGCCTGCAAACAGAAGGTAGATGAAGATGTAGGGGACTATTATACCAGACTAGAGCGATGCTTTACCGCCAACAGCGGACTCACACCTGCCAGTGATTCCTACATGCACCTTTTTGTCTCCAAACTAGTTGAAAATGCATTGCCTCAAGTAAAGAACAGAGTACTCAAGGTAGAGAGCACATGGCAGGCGAATACCGCCTCTCAGATGTTACAAATGTTACAATACCACCAGAACAGGATACGTTAAGAAAGTGAACAAGAGAAACGTAGAATGAAAGACACGAAAATGAAGGTTTTAGTAGCCCAGACAGTCAGCACACCAACTCCAGCTACACAGAAAGGGGGAGGCCCAGATAAAGGCGTTTGCAATTACTGTAAATGGACCGGCCACTATGTACGCGAGTGCCCCATCCTGAAGCATAACTTAGCTACAGGAAAAACAAAGCCTCGTTCCTACCAGCCCCGCCAGGAGGATGCAGGGGCGGAACAGAGACCTTCCCCTTCTAGACCCTCACAGATGTACGTTGGAACTGATTTCAGTGCAGATACATACCCCGAGTTTTCATGAAGAGGCCCAGAGAGAGAAAAAGCTCCACCCCTAATACCCATTCCAGTAGATCAGATGGGTCCTTATGTAGATGTCTCAATACTGGGGGAGGAACGAAGGTTCCTATTAGATACCGGTGCGAGTAGATCAACAGTCAGTCACCAACAACTTCCAGAGGTACCTCTCTCGGGCAGAAAAAATATATCTCTGGGTTTCTCAGGACAACCCATTGTTAAAAAACATCGCAACCCTTATTCCTGACACTGGATCCACTTACCACTGTCACAGACTTAGTTCTCACTGAAACATGTCCTGAAAACTTGCTGGGAATAAACCAATTAAAAGAATTGGGAGCAGTAATTGTCTGCTCCCCCAACGATGTGCGACTCTTCTTGCGAGATTTTAAAGGTCATTACACTTCCAGGGAACTAGATGATAGACTGACATCACGGCCATCACACTTATGGGCTCAGGACTCCACAGCCGTAGGGTGCATGTCCATACCACCCAACAGAGTTACCGTAAGGGAAGGAGCTGCACTACCACGCCTTAAACAAGATCTGATACCTCCAGCGGCAGGGGCAGCCCTCTTAAAAATAGTTGAGGACCTCGTTCAATCAGGGTTGGTTAAGGAAACACAATTTAACATCTGTAATTCCCCTGTTCTCCCGGTGCACAAGAAAACGACACCTGATTCACCCCTTGTGTACAGATTGGTAGTTGACCTGCGAAAACGTAAAGAATGCATTATTCCCCAACACCCCGTGGTCCCCGAAATTTCCACCCTACGCACTGCCATTGACGCAGATGCCATGTGGTTCACAGTGATAGATTTAAAGAACGCCTTTTTCAGTATCCCAATACATCCAGACAGTCAATACCTCTTTGGCTTCTTCCTCCAAGGACGAAGTTTCCAATTTACAAGAGCACCCCAAGGTTTCACTGAGAGTCCCAGCATATATAGTCAAGCACTGAAACGACAACTGGACACAGTCCACATGCCTCCTGAGACAGCCCTCTTACAATATGTTGACGACATACTCATTACAGCCAGGTCAGAACAACAGTGTTGTAACGCATCCCTGACTGTCCTTCACTTCCTAGCTAACAACGGTCATAAAGTCTCCCCTTCTAAATTACAGTTTTGTTTACAACAAGTGGCATACCTAGGGCACTTGCTGTCAAAGGAGGGTAGGCAACTCATCCCTGAACGTATCAAACTCATTACGCCATTACAAGACCCCAGACCCAGAAACAAGTCAGAGCTTTTGTGGGACTCACTTCTTATTGCAGACAATGGATCACGCAGTTCGCTCTCATAGCTAAACCTCTTGTACAGTTAACAACGTCAGAAGCAGCACAACACCCTCAACTGCCCTGGCTTGAGGAACACGAACAAGCTTTCCAGACATTCAAACAGGCTCTCTGTCAAGCCCCGGTACTGGCCACCCCTGATTACTTAAAATTTTTCACACTCTTTGTAACCGACAGAGATGGAACAGCACTGTCTGTATTGACGCAAGATCAGGGAGGAAAACATAGACCTTGTGCCTACTTTTCAAGCACTCTGGACCCAGTTGCACGAGCCCTTCCAGCCTGCTTGAAATCTGTAGCAGCCACAGCACAAGCAATTCGTCAAAGTGACACTATAGTACTAGGACATCCATTGACAGTACAAGTCCCCCATTCAGTGGAACTACTCCTCAATAGGACTCAGACACAACACCTCACAGTAGCAAGACTAACAGGTTACGAAATGACACTTTTTCAGCCCCATATAACAATATGTAGAAGTAGCATCCTGAACCCTGCAACACTACTACCTATTCACGACGCCCAAACAAGCATACATGACTGCGTGAACAAACTTTAACTAATCACAAAACCACGACAAGACCTGAGGGATGCGCCCCTACCCAACCCTGACAAAACATTATTTGTGGACGGCTCTTGTATGCGCCTTACAACAGGAGAATTGGCGGCTGCCTATGCAGTGACAACCGGATCCACTGTCCTCGAGTCACATAAGATCATAACGTTGTCAGCCCAGGCTGCCGAGTTAGTAGTCCTTATCCGTGCTGGTCACCTAGGAAAAGACCTGACCATTATTGTGTACACTGATTCACAATATGCATTTGGAGTAGTGCACAACTTTGGCACTCTATGGAAGGAACGAGGGTTCCTCACCTCCCATGGATCCAAGATCCAGCACGCCGAACTCATTACACAGTTACTCTAACCCATACACTTATCCAAACAGATATCAGTGATCAAATGCAAAGCACACACTAAAGGGACAGATGACATTTCAAAGGGAAATGAGTTCACTGATTTAACAGCTAAAACAACAGCTCGAACAGAACAGATAGCATTACAGGGAAATAGGGTGCTCGTGATCCGAGACCCTTTCCAAGATGTACAAAATATCCAGAAACATGCAACCAAAGCTGAATTACAGGAGTGGAAAGAGAAAGGAGGGGTACAGACGGAACAAGGGTGGATGACTCCGGGGAGAGCTGTGTGGTTCCTACCAGATGCGATGGTCCAGGTCATTATAAATACAATACATGGGCCGGCGCACCTGGGGGAAAAGGGTATGTTAGAAAGCATCAAAGATATATGGCACAACAGACACCTTAGAGCAGCAGCTAAACAACGAACTAAGACCTGCATGTTATGTTCTCAGTACAACCCCGGCAAGGGCACACCCGTTGAGCGAGGTGGGTTCCACCTAACGGACCACCCCTTCGAAGTCCTCCAGATGGATTACATCCAAATGGACCGATGCAGGGGACATAAATATGTCTTAGTGGTTGTGTGTGCTCTGACCAGGTGGACAGAGGCATACCCAGTCCCAGACTATACCGCAGCAACAACAGCAAACCAGTTGGTGAGAGAATTCTTCCCTCGATATGGGCTGCCCTGTGTCATCTACTCAGATAATGGCCAACCCTTCTCGCCAGAACTAATGAAACATGTATCACTACTCCTGGGGTATACCTGGAAGTTCCATTGTGTCAGACACCCCCAGGCTGCAGGCCTGGTGGAAAGATATAATCAGACCTTGAAGACCAAATTGGTTGCCGAAAAAGGGGTGGACTGGGTCACAGCACTGCCAGTGGCACTGTTCTACATAAGGATGATCCCACACTCAAGAACAGGTCTAGCACCCTATGAGATCGCATTCGTCAGGCCCACCAATGTGTGGGGAACACCTAGACCAAAATCAATCACTGATGTTAACAGTCTTGTGCTGACAGATTACCTAGCTTCTTTGATGTCTGCACTCCGTTCTTGTCGTTCACAGGTGGCTGCAGCCTTCCCAGACAAAACCAACCCTGAAGAGCACACCATCCGACCCGGGGATTGGGTCTTGGTCCGCAACTTCGACAGGACAAATCCCCTCCAGCCCAGGTGGAAAGAGCCGAAGTTGGTACTCCTAACTACACGGACTGCGGTGAAGATTGAAGGCAGAAAAGGCTGGTTACATGCCAGTCATTGTAAAAAGTACTTTGAAGAAATAGACCCCCTTACCAGAGATACTGCCAAACCTAGTGACACTGTGACTGAACAACCCTCGTTGCCCTTAGAACAGACCCCACAACGGGAATATAAATCAAAGTTGAGGTCTTCCACCCGGAATCTGGCTGATTAAGTCCACGGACACAGGTCCAGTGGTGAAGTGGTCAGAGCATGGGGACAGATTCAGACACCCTGACTATGTGGGAGAAAGAGAAAGTGAGGCGTCGAAAGAAGAATGTCAAGAAGTTGCATAGCGGCTCTATCATATGTTTAATAATACTGTTTTTCTTGATAACTATCATGACGTGTCTCGGTTGGGTCCTTCACATTGTCTTCCCGCCAGCACCACATAACTCCCATGCACCTAACGGCACCCAGGAACACACATATCACGACCTACCCCCTCATGAGCAAGCTCATAGACTAGCCCTGCAGAACAATACCTTTATACAGATGCTACACTATACTCATCAAGCCAGCAATAGCACAGATTGCTGGATATGTGGCCGCCTCCCACCTCATCAAAAGAAAGGTGGGATGCCTCTTTTCCCCTACCCATTTTCTTATAATGGAACTTGTGAGGCCTGGTTCGCCCTAATGACAGCCGACAACACTACCCCAACCTCCTGCCCTGATGGAAATAATTCATGCAAGAATGGGTGGCCTTGGGGGGACTTAAATAAGGTCCTTAATGCTGTCTGCTACCCGAATGAGGATGGAGATCCTCAGGTGGCAGGTACAGTCATAGAAAGCGAAGAATACAAGCAGGGGAACGTGACCATGTCCTACAGGATATTAAATACCAAACCTAAAAGGAATGCTGGGCCCCCTTCCATCTCGGTCTCAACAGTAAAAGGGCACCCGTGCGTCCGTAAAAATGGCTCTGTTCCATTAGGACACAGTGACTGCCATACCACTGTGAGCTTTGAGGACAAAGGAAAATCCTCATTTCCAGCATCTCGTCGTACTTATTTCATCTGCGGGCAAACGGCCTATGTGCAGCTGCCCTTGAACTGGGGGGGGAACATGCTACATAGCATTTCTGCTACCCCCTGTCTTTGTGGCCCCATCCACTTACCACCGAGACCTCCTAGTGCCCCATGTTAGACACAAAAGAACGATCGACACCTCCAGGGTTGATCAAACGGAAACTACATGGGAACAATATACAGACTTCAACAAAGGTTTCTTTTTCTTTGTCGGTCCTGTGCAGAACAGCAAACTCATATGCAGGTTGACAAGGACCCTGGAGGCTGTTGTAAATCAGACGGCGTCTGCCCTGGGGAATTTAACTCAGGAACAGTCTGCCATAAGATTGGTTGCTATCCAAAACCGCCTTGTCCTTGACATCATCCTGGCTGACAGAGGCGGAGCCTGTAAAATTATCGGCTCTAGCTGCTGTGTTTTCATTCCTGATAACTCTCCGTCTGTATATACGGCTATAACAAAATTACACCAGATAGCCACCAGCCTCCATCAAGAACCTGGCACTTGGACATGGTCGGACTGGTTTTGGAAAATAGTATCATCCTGGGGATGGACATTTCTGTCAGCAACAGGCATAATACTCCTGGTGATAACTGGATGCTGCCTTTGCATCCAATGTGGCCCCGCCCTGTGCAGACTGTGCGCTGCCAGATGCATTCCACCACGTGTCCAGCAGAAAGAAAAGGAAAGAATTATGCTACAGGAATGCATAGACAATCTCATGCAAATCGAGATATAGAAACAGGTACACTCTGGGGCAAGGAGGGAATGAGGAAATAAAATTGACAATTATGCCCCATCATTTCCCTGTTTCTGCCTGGTAGCCATATTTTTAATCAGACAAGCACCCATTTTGTGTGTGACATCCATTTTGTCTTCAGACCCACGAGCAAGACACCCTGCACCTGGCATCTCAGTTCATTGACCACACATTCCTGTGGTTCTGCCAATTCTGGGAACCAGCAGCAGATAGTTCCTGTTTTAAGAAATAGTTCCTGTTCTTAACTGTAAGCCAGAGATAAAACCCCAGGATGAGGAAGGGCCTTCAACTGAAAAGAGCAAGAACACATTTCAACATCACATGCACTCTCACGAGACATAGGACATGCCCATACCTTGACACATCTAGTTTGAAATTACTGTTTGTCACTTCTGCTTGTCACTTCCACATGCACTCTCACGAGACATAGGACATGCCCATACCTTGACACATCTTGTTTGACATTACTGTTTGTCACTTCTGTTTGTCACTTCCTTTTTTCTTTCTTTTGCCTACTGATTGGATATGTATAAATATTCTGCTGTGTGAATGAAGCTTTAGACCACTCCTGAACCCGCTTGGTGAAGGAGCTCTCCCCTAACTCGAGTTATTGAATAAAACCCTTAACTCTGCACCACGGACTCCTCTTTCTTTGCTTACTGATAGCATTCTAGAAACTCTGATATATGAGGTAATAGTATATTTACCACAGACATGTAAAGTAAACACAGATAATCCCCTAAGCATATGGGAACACAGCAAAAGCGACTTGGAACTAAGATATATCAATGCCTTAGAATATGAAAGGGATAGGATGGCTAGAAAAAAACAGACAGTGGCAGCCTACTGTGAACGCCCATACACGAGAGGTACCCAGTTATACCTCATCTCTGTGCAGAACGTACAGCATAGATTTTATCTGACAAGATTAAGGATGAGCACCTTACACTATTTAATTGCCTTCCCAAGCACAGAGAAATGGCAGATAATTTTGCCACCCTTCCCACCAAAGGACTCCAGTCTCCTCACACCGAGTTCTCCGTGGGCACTTGCTTTAAGAAACTGCTTGAGGTCCCATTAAGACTCCTGGGCCTCTGGCCCGTGGGCCCTCTTGATGGTCAACACTGCTTTTCTTGGGCTTCCCTGGTTACCCCAGGCCTGCCCTGACTCTCCTGTGTTTGGTGAGTCTCCGGGACCTTGCTGGTCCAAACAGTACCCTTCTTCAACCTTCTGCGTGAGTTGCAGTTGCCAAGGTTTGTTGGTGCTTCAGCCAGACACTGACCCCTCAGTACTCAACATCCTTTGTGGGACAGCTCGCACCCAGCTTCTGGTTGTCCTCGACATCTCCTGGTCGTGGTGGCTGCAGAGTCAAGAACCCCCTCAACACACATGAAGCACCTGACATCAGTGGGCATTCGTCTACCGAGCTCCTGGTCACGCCTGAGTGACCCAGACTCTGTCCCCGCTGCTTTCAGGTACTCTTCACCAAGAATCCACCTTTGAATTGTGACTGACACTTTTCTTCTTCTTCCCAGCAGTGGCTCTTCTTCAAAGTCCTCCATAGAGATTGACATCGGTTTCCGATGACACTTCAGTCCTATGCACCCGGCTTCCCTTGGATAGGTAACTCTTGCACCACGGTATCCACGGGTAGGGTGGCTCTCCACCCTCCTAACTTCCACGGGGTTCCTTCAAAGTCCAATTAGAAGGGTCATTAAACTTTAAAACTGCAACCCCGACTCTCCTATGAAATTGTATGTAGCACGCGGTCGTGTTCCCCACACTGCACCCATCCTCCGTGGGATCCCTACTTACTCACCTTGGGGGGTTCCTTTGGTTCCCAGCGATTCTACAACCTCTAGACACTATCTTGACTCGAGTTGTGGTTCTTATATATATACCACTATTCTAGTATATGGTTTGGTCCCCCCTGGAGTCCACAATGTATTAGTGCTATTTACTACTGTTTCTGTGTTACAGCATTGTGTGCTTTGTGAGTATCCTAAGGTAGAGAGTGCTGTGTTGTTCTTAAAGAGTGTTATATTGAATGCGCATATGAGGAAGAACCTTCTCCTGCTACATTGGCTGACATTAGGGATCTTGTCACCGAACATAACAATACCGTCGACCAAAAGCTACGGCATCTATCCAGGCGTAGTACAACGCGTTATTAAGGGGAGAGGGGACGCCCTGTCCGTTCTTTAGCCAAAAAATTGGCGGCACCACGTAGCCAGGAGTATATTACTGTATTACTAGATGATGATGGAGTTGCACATTATACAAAGCCAGAGATTCACAAAATTGTTCTCAACTTTTACACTAAGCTCTAGGCAAATAGGGGCTCTGTGCCTTCAGAGAAGATACACTCCGATCTAAACGATGTTGCACTGGGGTGGCTTTCACATGGTCATAGGGAATACATTACACAGCCCTTGAATGTATGACGTTACAACGCATGCATTTACAATGCATGCACTTACAACGCAGTTTTTACATCGCAACATCCACTACAACACATTCCATTACACTACATCGGATTTTAAAAAACTACCTTTACAACGCATCCCATTACATCGCATATTACCTTTACAACGCATACCATTACAACGCATACCATTACATTGCATTTAAGGTAAGTATTGGATAGTATAGGGGTACAAATTACTATTCTAACTCCAGGGGGTGCAACAGTAGGGTAAGTGTTAGGTAGTGTAGGGGTTAAAGATTACTATTCTAACTCCAATGGTATGCATTGAAATGGTATGCATTTCAATGCCTGCGTTGTAGTGTCATGCGTTGTAATTATATGCGTTGTAATGCCTGCGTTGTAGTATCATGCGTTGTAAAGGATGTTGCGATGTAATGCCTGCGTTGTAAGTGTAGTGCAATGTAATGGTTGCGATGTAAAGGGTTTTTCCCACAGCCTTTGATGTTGAAGATTATAAATTAGCGATAATGTCACTTCCTACGTGTAAGGCTGCTGGGCTTGACGGGCTCCCCAGTGAGTTCTATAAAGCTTATGTGGATGATCTATCCCCCCAGGCTTCTGGATGTATATGTGGAGGCATACGAGGAGGGGAGACTTCCGCCCACCCTTAAAGAAGCTCTGTTGTTGACCCTTTTAACCTCATCCATGCTCATGATGAGCCCAGCTCGTCATGAGTCACAGTAGAGCTGAGCTCATGACCAGTTGGGCTTGTCATAACTGCCGCGGTCCACCCACGCCCAATTGATTCCCTGCCTGTGCGGGAGAATTAATCAGTGGGCGGAGTCAATGGAATGCTTGGGCCTGAAAGTCTCTAGCCAAAAGATGTCAGCTTCCTTATCTATACGCCGCGACGCTCCCACTGGCTGCCCATCCAGATATCTCGGCGGCCAGGAAAAAGGCAGCGCTGAGGGAATTGGCGTCGGTCGGGATCACCCTCATGGGGATCTGTATAAGCAGGGTCAGTTTAGGTCCCTACAGGATGTGCAGGGAGGTCGGAACCGTGGTTTTATTCTGGGGTTTGTATATGTCAGAGTGAGGCAGGCAATTAGGGCTATCTACTCGGGCTTCCCGAGGGAACCTACGACTCTGCTGGCACTGCAGACGGTACTAGCGGGTGCGGAGAGAAAGGGTCTGATTACCAATCTGCATAACAACACTCTGCAGGAGCTGGAGGAACACCCCTCTTATCTCAGATGAAATGCCGCTCTGGAATCCATGCTCACACTCGAGCAATGGAAGTCTTGCTGTGAGCTAACAGACCGCCTCACTGCGAACTACAACCTTCGCATAATTCATTTTAAGTACTTGCATCAATTATATTATACCCCACTGCAACTGTGTAGGTTTGTACTGCGTGATACTATGTGCTGCATGAGGTGTGGGCAGGTGGATGCTAATTTTTTGCACCTAGGGTGGCTGTGTGCTGGTAAATTTGCATTTTGGTCCAAGGTGACAAATGTACTCACTGATATTGTGCTGGAACCTGTGCGCTGTGCACCAGAGCTTTGCTTACTTGGGAATGTTAAATGTTTAAAGCCCTGCAACCGACGGTTGGTTGCAGTCTCAACCTTGTTTGCTAAAGGAGCGGTAACGCAATGCTGGGGGGCAAAAACTACTCTTACTGTCAAGAAATGGGTCCGTGATTTGCTTTACTGCAGGGACCAGCTGGAGTTCTACGCGGAGGATCTACCCGAGGCTTCGCGCCCACAGGACTTCTGCGCCCCACTAACTGCATACCTACTATCTAATCCTGACCTGTAACAATATAATTGTTTTTTAGCTACCCTATAACCGATCATTGTTTCGCTTGCACTGGGTATCCACTCCCTTGACTATGTTTATGCTCTGCCTCTCATATGTGTTTGCTTTGTCCTGGATGCACCAATGTACTTGTGTACTACATTTGATATACCAGCGGGGCGTGGGGAGGGAGGGGGTTTGTTTGTTTCGCACTGATTGATGCTTATTGCTGTGTACCTCTTGTATGTTACCGTGCAATTGAAAACTGAATAAAGATATTACATTTATTTAAAAAGAGTGATATATCAATAAAGTGTTAAGAAATAACAGGAGCCCCTTAAACACCCAGTGGGACTGGGGCACTTAAACAGTGAAATACAGAAATCCCACGGGGTAGATTTCTAAGTAGATAATTGGTATCAGCCACTAATTTACAGCATGTACACTTCACACTAGTACCTTTCATTCAACATACCACAATAGGTTGTGCCATATTTAACTGGAGGACCACTGAATGTACTTAAGTTGTGCAAACATTTATTGATTCCAAGTTTGACAAAAACACAAGATTAAAACAGCTGAACAATCAGCTTCAGTTATAAAAGTTAAAAACAAAGCCTACACATTACACTTACAATCAAAATTTTCAAAAAAAACATTAAAATACTAGAGAATTTCACAATCAGACCAATTCACTTAGTCTTGATATATTACGCATCCATTATCAAAAGATAGTCCTGGCATTGATAGATAACATTGATATTTCCTGCAATTCAACCAATGTGGGGTGAACGGATTGTGTATTTGATTTGGGCGTCGACGGATTTCGATGGTTCCACAATTTATTCCATCTTTACCAAGACCGATTAATAGCTCTCTTAATGTGCAGTTGTGTCAAATGTTCACCTATAAAACATAAACTCTATTAAAACTAAATAGGGTTACAGTAATAAGACAATTACAGTGGTTAAGAATGAGCCGGGCTATTTGTAGAACACAGAAAGTTTATTGAAACATGGTCACTGATAGCTAACCGCTGCAGCCGAAACTGGCTCATACTCATCATTGAGACAGCTCAAGAAGTTATAATAATAGAAAAGAAAGCCATTGAAGAACTAGAATCTAAAATACAAGATACCACCTTAATAGACAACATTAAAAAGAGACTAGAGGAAATGGCCCAGGAAACTGATAGTTACAGGGAATATCTCACTAATAAGAAAACCATAAAACTAAGAAAAGATTTAGAAAAATTTAGTTCTGAGAAGGTCTACCCCTATCTTGAAAAAGATTACTATAATTCCAAAATTGAACAGGGCGGGAAAAACCACAATATCAAAGACCAATATACCAAAGAGGAGGCAATAAAAGAATCACATTTTCTGACTCATCCTGCTCAAGCAGCGGTGATGAGGATCATCCTCCTGAAAATAGAAATAGAAAAGGATTTAACCAAGAACCGGAACATTTTTTAGGTTCTCGTCAGCATCGCGAGATGCGAGACAAGGGGAACTTCAGGAACCCACATCACACAGAGCAATCGAGGAACTATCCCCCCAGGATTATATAAAAACAAGGAATCGCCGCTACTGGAGGTAGACAAAATTCCTATCATCAATCTCTCCAATAAAATTCTTACAACGGCAGAGATACAAGTTTTAGAAAGGGGCTTTAGTTTCGCCCCTGTGGTTGTTCCCAATAAATTTGAATTTGATAAAGATCTCAAAGGCTTCTTCAGAAAAATCAGATTAAAAGATTTCTTTGAAGGCAGAGAAAGCCGAGAAAGTACCAACATCTCGGGACTTCGCACTAAATCCTCCTTTACCCCCACAATAGGACAAGTTAGTAATAACATTGCCATTTTTGAAAAAACAGTTGAAATAGAAATGAAGAGCCTTTTTGAACGTCCTCATAGAATAAATCATAATCTTTCCCTGGAACATAAAAAAGCTTTGCAGAGTCTTAAGGAAGATGTTGGACTTGGCCCTTTTCCCTAAGGAGATTTAGGCGGTAGGGCCTAGCCAGGGACCTATGCCACTGGGAGTGACAGGGCTTAGGTGCTGCCTTCCAAGTAGAGTGAGGTACCCTGAACTAGCCCACTGATCTGGCCCGGCAGGAGGGGAACCCAGGGACCATCTACAGTGACCTGCTGAGGAATCCTGTCAGCAGCCCTCAACTCGACCCCCCCCTTCAAGAAACAAGAAACAGCTATCTACAAAGGGCGCCAGAACCATCAAGCTCCAAGAAGAAACCTAACTACCACAGGACGACTGGGGATCAACCAGGTACTGGGCTGTGTCACTTCTGCGCCCCTTAATCCTGTCCTGGACCCCTTTGCTGATTTGCCACTGTCATGTGGCATGGGCTGCTTGAATTGCCTGGACTGTTAACTGTCCTGCCCTACCTACCCAGCGCACTCCTGCTGTATGCCTGAGAAGTGCTGTAATTTCCCCTTAAGCGCTGGACGGCCAGGGTTGTTGTGCCGCTGAACTGCCCCCTGTGGCCTTTCTAGCGCTGTGCCCCTCTCGGCGCTGGGACCGCATGGCATCTCACCCCCCACTCACCGCTGCAGCCCGGGTCCTCGGAGAGCCCTGCATGTGAGGCCGATTCACTCCCTGACCTGGGAGACAACTGGCGTTGCCTCGCGCCGTCGCGAAGACCTGCTGCGGCCCTCATCACTGCCGCGGCCAGGCATCTGGGTTGAGGAGGCTTCCCCGCTGGGAACATCTTTGCGGCGGCCCCCGGTACCAGGAGAGGGCCGCCGGAGTCCGTGGAAGGCCACCCTAGGCCTTGAATCCGGAATCCCGCATCACGTAACGGGGGCGCGTCACAGCCCCCGCCACGCACCGATTGGACAGCGCGGCCGAGCCCCCCTGAAAGCGAGCCGAGGATTGGCTCGAGGGCCGGCACCCACGTAGAATATGCCGAGACTGGCCAAAGCAGCCTCACCCCTTGAAGGGAATGTTTCTCCCTGATCAATAAACTGCTTATTCCTACCTCGAGTGATTCGGGCATTGTTTATTCCTGTGAAATGGAAAGGTTTTCCCCTGTTTACTAAGCCTGCATAAGGGGATGGTTAGCCCGGTTTAAGGAGAATGTTTATTCTGGGCTAAAGAGATGTTGACTCCTGAGTAAGGAAATGTTATTATTCCTGCCTGATTTCTAGTGAAATGTTGATTCCTAATTAGGGAACAGTTTATGTTTACCTGATGAAATGGTTACCCTGGTTCACTGAGGAAAAGTCGCCTGTGTTCCAAGGGGATGAGGATACTAATGTCTTCACAATGAGATGGTTATCTTTTCTCCTGATGAGGAAATGTTTGGGTTTTGCCTAATGAAATGTTGGCCTTACCGTATGTGATGTTTCCTGACCTCTAATGTCTTGGGTCTTCCTGAGTGCATATAAAAAGGTTTATTCTTACGTAAGGAAGTGTTCACTTTTACCCGATGATAGGTTTATCCCAGTATAATGACCTGGTTCTATGACAGGGTTGTTTATCCCTGCCTAATGCCATGATTAGTGTGGCTTGATGACATGTTTATTCTGCATGAAATGTTTACTCCTACTTAGTACCGCATCTCCTAACTGCTTACAGTTACATGAGGCACTGGTTATCACTGAGTGAGGAAACGCTTATTCCCCTGAATGAAATGCTTTCCTGAAAGCCTACAGTTACCTACTGAAATGTTTAGTGCTAAGCTATGAAATGCTAATCCCTCTATGAAATGTTTATTGCGACATGCTATATTGACTATTGAACTGCACCCTTTACTCCCCTCTGATGAAATGCTTTGATGACCTAGAGATACTGTGATTTTTGATTACCCTGAACCTTGATCTTCCATAAAAGTGTATTGTTTTAAATCAAAATCACTGGTTTGGACTCAGTCATTGCGTGTGTTTTATTGTCTCAGTGGATGCGTGTGCTGTTTAGTCACTTAACACCTAAGCTTTTGGGTGCCTACCTGCTCGTGCCAGGCTACCCCCGGGGAACTGGTGACCCCAGTTCCTACATTGGTGCCGAGCGGTGGGATTCAGGACCTGTGACTATACAGCACCCTCCAGTGAGACGGAGTGCGCCGCAATTAGACTGGCCACCTATCGTGCCTGCAAGCATAATTAATTGCCCCCACTGTCTAGCCTGTAGAGTGTGTAGAGACCTGTTTGACACAGCATTGTTACCTACGTCCTAGTGCTTTCCCTTTATTTTATCTGGGTCCCCACCTGGCAAAATGGAGTTCCAGCTGGCCGACCTGAAGAGTACACAGGGGCACAGCTATGGGAATTTTGTCAGGGGATGGGGGTGCCGGTTGGGCGGAGAGCCGCAAAGAAGGAACTACGTACTGCCTTGAGGGCATGGGTAAGGGCCCACCCAGAGGGGAGAGGGGATGGGAAACAGGAGGGGCAGGTCACACAAGGGGAGGCGGGCACTCCAGAAGGATTAGACCTACTGAACACTGTGGTGAGTGGAAATGTGTTGCCAGGAAGACGTTCTGGGACAGGCAGTAGGGTATCTAGGAGGAGTGCGTCGTCAAAGGAGTATGAGGACAGGAGGGAGGAGAGGCGATTGAGATTGGAGCTTGCTAAGCTAGAGCACGAGAGGGAGAGATAAAGGGAAGATAAAGAGTTCGCAATGGAAAAAGAGAGATTAGCAATGGAGGAGAGGAAGCTGGCGCACGAGCTTCAACTTAAGGAGTTGGAGCTCAGAGCCTTACAATTAGGTGCGCCAAGAAGTTCTAATGGTGGCAGCGTACCCGAGGTGCGGGGGAGTGATCCTGAAGGGAGTGGTGCAGGGATCTTCTGACCCAGCGAGGCGGGAGAGGTGAGGAGTAGCCCAGCTAGGTCCCAGGATAGTAAGAGGGTTGTAGGGCCTCACATCTCATCTACAGGAGAGAGTGAGACGGGGAGGTGTCCCGAGGTGCCCCAACCGCAGTCACAGGGCCTGGAGAGTTCCATAAGGGGACCCCAGATTGGGAGCCTAGGCTGTCCTGACGTGCCTTCCAGTAAAGGGGATCCCCTCGTGTCAGGAGAACCCGGAGCATCAGTAATCGGAGCTCCAGTGGTTCGGGGTTCTGACCAGTCGCAGGGTTTAGATCCTGGACTGGGGTTTCAGGTTCAGGAGTTGCCTGACCTGGAGGGTGGGGTACCTGTAATTAAGGTCCCTACCAGTTTGACTTCCAGGGGTACTTCTCCCGGTGGGAGGGTGCGGAACTCTGGGAGGGGGTGCGAGGGAGGAAGGACTCTCCTCTGTCACCGGCTCAGCCACAGGGCGCAGATCCCGGGTTGGGTGGCCAGGTTGAGGGTTTGCCGGACCTGGCGGGTGGGACATCTGTAATCAGAGTCCCCCCGGATTTGACTCTCAGGGGTACTTCTCTGGTTAGGAGGGTGCGGAACTCTGGGAGGGGGTGCAGGGGGAGGGAGGACTCGCCCCTGTCGCCAGTTCAACCTAAGGGTTTAGACTCTAGGTTGGCGAGAGAGTGGTGTTCTGAGGGTGTCCCGCTTAGGAGGAATGGGCGGAACCCCAGAAGGAGAGGTAGGGGGAGGAGAGCCTCGCCCCTGGTGGCTGGTCAGCCTGAGGGTTTGGACTCCAGGTGGGAGTACCAGTGGCCATTTGGAGCTGCAAGGAGGAGAAGGAGAGTGGTCAAATGGTACTACGGGCCTGGGGCTACTGCCCCCCACTCTGTGAGAGAGCTAGGGCCAGAGACTTTTCGAGTTGTGTGAGTCTAGTATTGAAAAACAACTTCTTCCTATACAAAAAAGACCTCTACCACCAGGTTAAGAGGACCAGTATGGGCGCAACCTGCGCCCCGAGTCTAGCTTGCTTATATGTAAGCAATTTTGAACAGGTTCATATATTCA
This sequence comes from Lissotriton helveticus, assembly GCF_964261635.1. NCBI lineage: Eukaryota > Metazoa > Chordata > Amphibia > Caudata > Salamandridae > Lissotriton > Lissotriton helveticus. Next base: position 509,376,473 of record NC_136068.1, on the reverse strand, counting down.
ATGAGCTAGCCCCTTTCTCAGAACATCAGTCACTGGCACCGATTCATTGATGATATCATCTTTGTCTGGAGCGGTGCCAGTAACCAGTTGGAGGACTTTATTGCATGGCTGAATCTGGGGGACCCCAATTTGAATTTCACTTCTAATTGGAGTAACACCCACGTCAATTTTCTGGATATCTGTATAAAGAATGCAGATAATACTCTAGTGGTCGAATTATATAGCAAGTCAACAGACAAAAATACTCTCCTCCATTATCAGAGTAATCATCCGAAGTCGCAGATGGAATTGGGGAATTTCTGCGACTTCGGAGAAACTGTACCTCACTTGAGGACTATTATATACATTCTGAAAACTTTAAAAAGAAACTAACCGATCGAGGCTACCCTGAGATATTAATTAAACATGCATTTTAAAGGGCTAGATTCTATAACAGGGAAGCGATGCTGGATATGAATAAAACCACAAAAGATAAGGAGAATAAAAACCAGATAGTCTTTGTCAGTAAATATTCCAATGTTAGTAACCAAATAAAAAATATCATCAACAGAAATTGGAAGATAATAAATGATGACAGAGAGAATCCCATTGAAAGACCTCTGTTCGCCTTTAGGCGCAATACTAATCTCAGAAGTGCATTAGTACATACATACTCTGACAAAAATGAGAGTTACCAAAGTACAATCCTGCAGACACGAGCCATAGGTAACAACAAGTGTGGCAATTGTTCGATCTGTGAACAATGCATAGTAAATAAATCAATTGTATATAATGAAAAAAACCACAGCGCTAAAGATTTGACAAATTGCAGGACTAAGAACGTGATTTACCTCCTGATTTGCCCATGTGGCCTCGGCTACGTGGGTGAAACGGGACGGGAACTCCGACTTAGACTAACTGAACACAAATCGGCAATCCGCACCAAAAAAGAAAATGCACCTTTAACAGTACATTACATCTCTAAAAACCATAAGTGTGAAGAGTTTAAATGGTTCATATTGGAAAAGATCAAGACCAGCAGACGAGGGGGTAGTATAGAAAAGACCAGAAAAATGAGAGAGCAGTGGTACATGTGTACACTAGATACGATTAATAAAGGGCTCAATAGTAGAGAAGACTGGCTGTTATTCATTGTCTAACATGAGCACCTTTCTGTAAACGCTGGCCTTCCCTCTGTTTGTGATTTTGACCCCAAACTGTAGGAACAATAATAATGTCAACTGGTAGGATTGTATGATGTTGTTGACAACCAGATGTTTCTTTTTTTAAATAAAAGCCTTTTCATGTTGAAAAATGTTCATCTTCTTTAAAAAAAATTAATCTTCTTAAATGATTTACAGACTATTGTAAAGATGCCAGGGGGCCCACCCCAGGAACGATAGGACACTGTAATGTGTAGCACGTGTGTTTATTGGTATTGTGCCAGAGAGCGTCGAGCCGGTGCGACTGTGCTCCGAGACTCGCGCGCTAATCAATCAGTATGCGCGCGCATCCTAAGATGGCCGCCAGCACGTCGCGTCATGACGCGACATGCATACACTAGAACGGCAACTCTACATATCTCCCTTTTTTCCAAACAGTGAAACAATTTTAACTTACAGTCCGCCATTCATATCAAAGTCTCGAAACCTGGCTGGTCTCACCACTGCTCTTCCCCTGCGGGTCAGTCTCACCGGGGTAGCCATGGCCTCTCTCTCCAGAGTCTCTGCGCTACCTCCCTTATCATTCTGCGCAGCCAGGTTCTCCGCCGGTTTACTCCTGTTCATCTCTCTCTCCGCTCCGGGGCTTCTTCCATCGCCTTGCTCCTCACTGACTTCCTCATTCCCCAAGTCCATCTCTCGTTCCAATTGCTCATCTCCTGCCTCGGGCTCCTCCACGCCTTCCAGGTCTTGTCCTTCTTTGTTCCACTGTAGTACTTTGTTGCATCTCGCCATGCGGTCCTGAGACCACACGTTGCCGTCACTCAACACGGCCGCTCTGTCATACACCTTCTTCACCTGCAGGGGTTTACTATATTTGCTATCCCCCTTCCTTTGCATTGTTGCCAACTTGACTCGTACCCATTCTCCTTCCTCTAGTCCGGTATCCTTCACATTCCTTCGCTTGTTGTAGTGGTTTGCGTAGACAGCTTGTGCCTTCTCCAAGTTCGCCTGGACCACTGCAGGGGACCATTTGCTCATTAGGATTTTCTCTTTCCATACCCTATTGTCCTTCGTGAATGGGTCATGTCCCCTCGAGATTTGGAAGGGGCTATATCCAGTTCCTGTGGGCGTGATTCTGTACGCCCATATCATTTGCCAGATTTCTCTCTCCCAGTCTTTGTTATTAGATATCGCTGCTTGCACGGATCCCATCACCACACGGTTGAACCGTTCGACCAGTCCGTTCCCTGCCGGGTGATAGATCGCTGTGTGTTTGGAGAGAATGCCATTTCTTTCCATGAAGCTGGTCCATTTGTCTGAGGTGTACTGAGGACCATTATCACTCAGGATGGATTTTGGAATGCCCTCTCTCACGAATGTGTCGCTCAAAAACCTTAATATTGTCTCTGTGTTCATTACTTCCTCCACCTTCACCTCCGGCCATTTCGAGTATTTGTCCACAAGGACACACACATACTTTGGAGTGCCTTGTCCATCCAGGATGGGACCCAATATGTCTATGGACAGCTCCTCCCAGGGGTTCTGTGGAAGATCAAATCTGCCCAGCGCCGGGCGCAGTGGTTTGAGTGTCTTGTCTGCTCCTTGGCACTGTGGGCAATCTCGGACATATCGTTCCGCTCTTAGGTCCATACCTGGCCACCAGTAGCCTTGCTTAGTCCTTAGTTTCATCTTGCCTATTCCCAAGTGGCCTTCATGGAGTATCGCTAGTAGTCTGGGAACTATGCCAGCTGGGGGAATGACCTTGTCCCCTCTATAAACAAACACTCCTTGGTCGTCCACCGATAGTTCTTCCCTGACTTCATAATACATCCTCAGATTTTCACTGATGCGTTTTTTTTCTGGCCATCCTTGTACTATGTTCGTTTTTACTTCCTGTATGGTTGGGTCCTCGTCGTATGCTTCCTTCCACTCCTGGTTGCTTATGACAACCTCTTGGTCCTCCATCAGGGCCACCATCTCTTCTCCGCATGCTTTTTTTTTTTAAACAATTTTTTATTGCAGATACTCAGACATGACAAAGGAGGCAGTGGTAGCGTTAATCAAAGAAGACAGTTACATATTGAGATACACCTCACAGAGCCCCCGATGCCGTAGCAGTGCATAGTCCATAGATCAGTCTTACCAAATCCTCGGTTCTCTCTCGGTGTGCCCCCGCCATAACATATTTGGTGGCCACATTAGCCATCTGGGCATCTGCTTTTTGGTTTAGTTGAACTCCCCCCCCCCCCCAACAAGCATTATTATGAATGTAAGTCGGTAAAACAACTGCTTAAACGAGAGCTAACATTACAGTCATGTTAAGGGCGTAGACATTTCCCGCCTACCCCGTCCCTCCCCCCCACACCTGGTAAACAAGCGATAGGAAAACATTCAAGCATGCATTTTGTGACTGAAGTAACAGTGTCTATTCGTAGCTTGTCCTTACATCCCGAACTCGTTTATCTTCCCATTCCGGTTTCACTCACGAGCCCCCCTCCCCAAGCCCCCCATCCAGCCCATGATATTGCCTCCATTTCGACCAAACCCTGTTGAACTTTTTCGGGCAACCCCTTGATTTTTATGTCACTCGCTCTGCCGCCATGTAAAGGTCTAGTCCCCTTCTCCATTTCTCCATAGTGGGTACCGTCTCAGCCCCCCAATATTTTGCAACGTCACGTTTTGCTACTACCAGAGCTAATGTCAGGAACACCAGTAGGGGGCGGGGGAGGTCAACATCATTAGTCATTCCCAGAATGGCCAGTTTGGGCTCCTGGTCGAGCGATACAGACAGGATCTCACGCAGTTCGGTGAAAATGAGCATCCAGTAGGATTGTATTTTCACACAATCCCATAATATGTGGAAAAAATCCCCTCCCTCAAGATGGCATCTCAGGCACCTATCGTCTGGTGTCTTCCCCATTTTGAACAGTCTCACTCTATCATAGTACGTCCTGTGGAGCACGTTATATTGGATCAGGCGAAGCCGGGATTTTATAGCCACCTCTCGCGGGTGCATGAGGATTAGGTCCCAGTCAATGTCTTCCAGTGCCCCTACTTCCCGTTCCCACATGGCCCTAAGCTTCGCCAGGTCCCCCAGCATGTTGTTTGTGAGTGTTTTGTAAGTGAGTGACACGGCCTTGTGTGGTATCTGTTCCTGCAGCAGTCTGCCTTCCAGAGGCGCATATTCTGGTAGGCCCTCTAGGGTTAAAGCCTGTGCCCGCCATGCGTGGCGTAATTGGATGTATTTAAAAAACTGTGAGCGATGGAGCCCATATTCCGCCCTCAAGGTTGAGTAGGGTTTTAGGTTTCCCCTGGCGATGACATCCCCCACCGTGGAAATCCCAATGTCGTCCCAGTGCTTAAATCCTGTGAGTTTGTGGAGTTCAGAGAGCCACGCGCAGTGCCAGAGTGGGGTCTGTCGGGTGGGTTTCCTATCCCATCCCATGCGTCTCGTCGCCCCTTTCCAGGCCTTGAGTGTGATTTGCGTGGCCGGGAGTAAAGACCGTCTCGCCGCACCACCGTATAAGTACGAAAGCAGAGGGCGTGGGGCCAGTTTGGACCATTCCAGTGCATACGTAGGGTGGTCCGCCGGGGCGTGGAGCCAATCATTAATGGGGGACAAGTGCTCCGCCCAATAGTACGCTTCAAGGTTCGGTAGCGAGATACCCCCACTGTACTGGTGGCGTTGGAGGGTGGTCAGTGCTATTCTCGGCTGTTTACCCAGCCAGAGGAAAGATCTGAGGTCGGCGTGTATTCTGCGGAGGAGGCTGTCCGGAATCGGATAATATTCATTCTGTAGGGCATATAGATATTTGTGCAATATAATCATTTTATACATCGCCGCCCTACCTAGGAGCGTCAAAGGGAACTGACGCCACCGGGCCATATCCGCCGCGGAATTCACGAGGATTCTCTCAATATTTTTAAGATGTGACAGTTGCCTATCCAGCGTGACGAATACTCCCAGGTACTGGAAGCCATCCGTGGACACCACCAGTCTATCTGGAAGGTCCCCCTCGCTCGCGTCCCCTCTGGGGTCAAAGAGGACAGACTTGTGCCAATTTATTGCGTAACCGGAGCGACTGCCATAGCCTTCCAACTCCCGTAACAATTCAGGCACTGAGGTCTGTGGAGCAGTGATATAGAGGTGTACATCATCCGCGTAAAGGGATAGTTTCTCCTGCGGACCGTCTGCGTCCGTAAGTCGAAAGCCGGAGATCCTCTGATTTTGCCTGATCCTGGCCGCCAGCACCTCAATAGTCAGTGTGAAGAGAAGCGGTGACAGGGGACACCCTTGCCTGGTGCCTCTTTGGATCAAGATTTCGCGGGAGAGCCTCCCGTTCACCCGCACCTTGGCCCGCGGGTTGGGGTAGAGCAGGTGTACCCATGAGCGGAATTTGGGTCCGAGACCGAATTTTTCTAGGGTAGCCTCAAGAAATGGCCAGTGTACGGAATCGAAGGCCTTTTCCGCATCTAGTGAGAGGAACCAATGGGGCGGGTCCCTATCTCTCACCTCCTGCAGCCAGTTGTGCGTGCGCCGGAGGTTGAATTTCGTGGCTCTATCCGGTAGGAAGCCGGTCTGGTCCAGGTGTATCAGATCAGGGAGGACCGTCTTAAGGCGTCTCGCCAGGATTGTGGCAAGGATTTTCACCTCCGTGTTCAACAGGGAGATGGGACGGTAGGACGCGCAGTCTTCCCGCGGTTTGCCTTCCTTGTGAATAGGGACTATGATTGCCAGGGTGAGGTCGTTGGGTAAGCCTCCGTCGTCATGCGCCGCAAGGAATAGGTTTTTCAGGTGCGGAGCCAATATGTCGGCCGTGCACTTAAAGAATTCCGGGGGGAAACCGTTCGCCCTGGTACCTTGCCCGGCTTTAGTCCGGCAATGGCGGTTTTGACTTCTTATAGGGTGATATCGGCCTCCAATGCAGGTAGGGCCTCATCTTCCACAACGGGGAGGTCGACCTGCGACATATAGAGAAGTGAGTCCTCACACGAGCCCAGTTGCCTGGCTTCGTAAAAGCGCTCATAGTAGGCTGCGAATGTATCCGCAATGTGGAGGTCCGCGCACACTGTCCTCCCCATCTCGTCAATCACTGCATCTACCCACCGCGCCGCCCTCTCCCTACGGCTAAGCCAGGCTAAGAGTTTGCCGGACTTGTCCCCCACATCGTAGAGACGGTGTAATGTGGCCAGGTTTTGTGTTCTCGCCTCGTTCGACACCAAGTCTCGATAGCGTCTTTGGTGATCTAGCAGCTTACGCAAGGTAGTCGTGCTTTTAGTACGCAAGTGATCCCTCTCCAGCTCCACAATAGTGTGTTCTACGGCCTCCACCTCCTCCATTTGTCTCTTCCTCTCCTCCCCCAATCTGCCATTAATCCTGTCTCTCATCACCGGTTTCAGTGCTTCCCACAGGGTTACCGCCGAGTCCACCGACCCCTCATTTTCAGCCAGGTAGACTCGAGCATCCGCCCTAACGCCTTTGAGGATTGTCTTGTTCGCCAGGTCCCAAGCGGCAAGGCGCCACAGTGCCTCTTTCTTGTGCCCAGACCTTCCCATCGATATGAGCAGTGACGAGTGGTCTGAAAGACCTCTTGCTAAATATTCCGCTGCGCCCTCCATAGACAGCTCCTGCCTAGACATAAAGACATAGTCCAATCTGGAGAACACTTTGTGCGCCGCCAAGTAAAAGGAGTAGGCCATAGTGGTCGGGTGTAACAGTCGCCATACCTCGGTCAGTCCTAGCTCAGATACCATATGGGCCAGGGGGGTCTGTGTACCTTGGTTATTAACCGCTCCTGACCTATCCATACCCCTATCCATTATGTCATTAAAATCACCTCCCACTATCTGAATTGTGTCTGAGGTGTCTAAGAGTATGGTAGCTAGCATCTTTAGCGCGTTCGCCTGCAGTTTAGGTGGTGCATACACTGAAACTAGGGTGTAAGTACGTCTGCGCCAAGATCCCTGCACTCCTACACATGTCCCCAGAGGGTCCCCCCACGTCCGTGTGACCTGAAATGGGAAAGTATTCTTAACGACAATCGCTACGCCCCTGGAGTCAGATGTGTATCCCGCATGGCCCAATACCTTATACCTACCCCGTGCTATGAATGCACAGGCCGTGCCCCTCAGATGCGTTTCTTGTAAGAAAATGATATCAGGACCTATTCTCTTGAGGAAGTTGTTCACCAGACCTCTCTTAATTTTGTTACCCAGACCATTTACGTTCCATGTCAGTATATTCAGTTTGTCAGTGGCCATGGGTACAACAGTGAGGCATGTGTATTCCAGGTCGAGGGGTCAAGCCGGCAGGCCAGCGCCCAAAACGAAAGAACCAAATAATGTGCCAATCCCCATGACTGTGTTCACTTAATATCACATCACTCCCCCCCTCCCCCCCTCAAACAACCAAACTGTATGAACAACCCCCATACCCCCCACCCCCACCCCACCTGTACCCCCCGGCCGTCCCACCCGTACAACCATCGACGGTGTGAGCCACCAGGCAGCAAGGTCTGTCGCCCACCCCTCAAACAACCCCAGCTAAGAAATGTCTAGTTGTTCAAAGTCTGAGTCCGGAAGTGGCGTGTGCCCACCCCAAACAACAAAAAGAGTTACTTGCGTGCCCCATGGCAAAGAACTGCTATGTTGAATCTCAGTCTCTCAGCTACTCAGGAATGGGAGTCCTGCGTGTCAGGGTCAGTAGCCTCCGTGGTGCCCGGCACCCCCTGCTCCAAATCGTGGATGGCAACAGCTAATGGGTGTAAGGATTACTCCGTCTGGTCTTCCATATCCGAGATGTTCGTGTCATCCTCTCGATCTGATGCAGTTTCCGATCCCGGGAGCAGGCACCTGAATCTCGACCCCCGAGTGATATCTCCAGTGGTGGCAGTGGCGCCGCCTCCCTGGGCTCCTCCGGCCACCAGCTGCTGAGGCGGGTAAGGTGTTCGCTGTGAGTGCCTGTCCGCCCGGTGATGTCGCGTCCGCTGTGACCCATTCGGACTCCTCCTGAAGTTGTCCGCCGCCTGCTCATCCCGAATTCTGCGACCCTCTTCTTCCGCCTCTCTCAGCAGCGGTCTCTCCTCCAGCCAATGCCAGGCCTCCTCCGGGCGGGTGAAGAAGTGCGATTTGCCCTTGAACAGGACTTTCAGTTTCGCAGGGAAGAGGAGCATATAGGATATATTCAGTTCACGCAGTTTAGCCTTCACAGTGTCATAGGAGCGTCTTTGTTTTTGCACTTCCTGGCTATAGTCAGGGAAGATCATAACAACTGTGTTCTCAAACTTGATTTCCCCCATTTTCCGGGCCTCTCTAAGGATGAGATCCCTGTCCGCATAGTTGAGAAATCTCGCAATGATAGGGCGAGGTCTCGCTCCCTCCGGTGGTCTAGCGAGGAGCGCCCTATGCGCTCTCTCAATCACAAAACAGTTGGAGAAGTGAGCTCGGGGGAACGTAGTCGTCAGCCAAGAGTGGAGGAAGGCTGCGGTGTCGGTCTTCTCAATCCCTTCCCTCAGGCCCACGAACCACAGGTTGTTTCTGCGTGCCCTATTCTCCGCGTCGTCCACTCGCCACAGCAATTGTCTATGGGAGGCCTGCAATTCTGCCATGTCTTTTTTGAGGGAGGTAACGGAGTCTTCCGTTTCGGAGATCCTGGCCTCCGCCGTGCCCACCCTGTCAGATAGGTTCCTGAAATCTTGACGTAGCAGGAGGACTTCAGAGCCCACCTCCCCGATCTTGGTCTCAAGGGCCGCCCTGGAGTTCTGGATGTCAGTTCGCGAGGCCTGGATCGCCTCTAGAAGCATGTTGGTATCTGGATGTGCTTCTCGGGCCCCCCGGCCGCGTCCCTGTGGGTCCGCGTGTTGGTGGCGTAGGTTTCAATTGATTCCTGTCTGGCAGACCGTGGCACCGGGTCCCTCTTGCCCATGGTATCCGCCGAGTGGCCCCCCGATGTTAGGACCCTGCAGGAAGAGGGTGGGGGGGGGCAGCAGCCACAGCCTCTCAAGACGATAGCCGCCCAGGGCCGGAACCGACCTCGTGGTCTCCCCCGTACACCGGGGTTTCTTTACACCAGGCCCCTTCCAGGGGGGTCCCGACTAGGCGGGCAAAACCAGTCCGGATCGTCCTCACGGTGCGGGGGCCCTGAGATGTCCTCGCACCCTCCGGGGCGAGAGGGGGGGGAAAGGCGGGTGAATAGCTCGAGGGCACCACAGGACGGCCCTAATCCGTCCGCCGCCTCCGGGACTAAGGCAGGATCACGCGGGTTGTGCACCACCGCCGCTGGGGGGGGGAGGGGGGAAGATGTAATCCCCTCGTGGGCCCCTCCGCAGCCTCCACAAATCAGCTCCGGGCCCAGGGGAGTGCACACCCCCATGTAAGTCTCACAGCCCGGGCAGCTCACCAGGCGGCCGCAGGCAGAAAATCCAGGCCCCTGGTTCACAGGCCTCCACTCACTCGCCGGTTGTCCCGCCCCCGAGAGCCTCTCCGCGGCCCTCCGCGGCTCCCAGAAGGCAGCGCCAGGCCCAGGGTATTGCAGCCTTGCGTAGGGCTCGCAGGTCGGGCAGCTCACCTGGAGGGCCGCAGGCAGGAAATCCAGGCCCCGGTGTTTCAGGCCTTAGTTCGTTGTCGCCCCCAGGGGCTGCCGGAGCGTCGGAGGGGGGGGGGAGAGCGGGTCCCAGGGTTGTCCGCTGCCGCGTGGGGGCGGGGGCCTCTCGCCGTCCTCACCGCCTCGCCGTCCACACCGCCTCACCTCGTCAGCAGCCGGTCTCGATGACTCCAGGCGCCGCCATTTTCGGAGTTCAGGGTCCCCGGCTCCGGGGATAAACTGGTGAATATCTTGCCTCCGCCTGGGCGTACGACGGAGCCGGCGGGCTTTCCAAGTGCCGCACACCGTCCGACGTCTTCACAGCCAATTTTTCGGGAGTTTGCACGCTGTTTGGGTTAGTGAAATGCCGGATCTCGTGCAGTCTTGCCAGGAGCTGCGCTGAGGCACGTCTTACTCAGCCATGCAGCTGGCCACGCCTCCTCTTCTCCGCATGCTTGGTCATCTCCTCCAGGTTCCATGGCTGCCGCCCTACTCAGATAATCTGCCACTTTGTTTCGACTGCCGGGGATGTACTCCACATCATACCTGAATTCCAGGAGTTTTAATGTCATTTTTGAGATTCTGGGGGTGGCGCTCGCATGCCCACTGGAGGTTAAGACTTTCACTAGGGGCATGTGGTCTGTCTTCAACTGGAAACGTGTGCCCCACAAGAACTGCCTGAATCTCGTCATTGCCCACACTACAGCCAGCATCTTCTTTTCAATGACACTGTATTTTCTTTCTGTGTCGCTCAGGGTGCGAGATGCAAAACTTAGCGTGTCCATTACTCCTTGTCCTCGGTCTTGCATCAACACCGCGCCCAAGCCTTTATCGCTGGCATCCGTTGTGAGTACAGTCTTTCCTTGAGGGTCGTATCCCTGCAAAGGTATCGCGCCTACCACATCTTTCTTTATGTTCTCGAATTCTCCTTGTGCTTCCGCAGTCCAGCAGAACACCGAACTCTCTCTTGTTAACTTCCTCATGTGGTGCGTCTTGGTTGCGAAATGCTGCACAAATATACTATAGTACTTGGCCATCCCCAAGAAAGACCTGACTTCTTCCTTACTGGTGGGTGGGGGTGCTTCGCAGATCGCCTTCACATTGTCCGCCTTGGGAGTGATCCCTTGCACACCGATTAATGACAACTAAGAAATGCAAGTAAGGAAACAATTTGGTCTTGATGCGTGTACAGTTTAAAATCGCATCGCATATAATAACAAAATCACTAGCCTATTTGGTGTAGGTAAGTCTACAAATGAAAAGCGAGATAAAATGCACTTTAATGTCATATTGGATCTATAACACAATATAAAAAGAATCCTATGGAAAGTTAGGGTAATACTGTCTGGTGTATATAAGAATTATGGAAAACGATAGCGCGATGTTCCACTCTAAGATGGCGCCCAAATAACAGTCTTTAGCCCAGGAACTGACAAAGGTACAATAAAGTTCTTTGAAACGTAGGAAAGGAACTAAAAAGACGAATGCCCCGGAAGTGAGTCAGGGCTAGTTCCGCCAACTGAGGTGTGGGCGCGCAATTCATTATGCATTAGCTTCAGGTGCAGTAGATTACAGGTGCATAAATAGCCGTTGCCAAAGAGAAGGGTCCAACATAATACAGGACCAAAGCAGATGTGCGGCGCTTCGCTCCAAATAATACTGACGGTAAGATCTGACCCCGCTATGACACTCTGTCAAGCATTAGAGAGGCGATAGATAGGAGACTACAGCAAGATGCATCTTAGAGGGGGAGAACGGATTTTTTTAAGGTTTCACCAGCCCCGGAGCTTTTTCAATAAAGATTGCCTGAAACATCGCTGTAAAACAGCCAGACATCAGAGAGGAGGTGTCAGCAACATGTACTTCCAACGGGGAAAGAGATAATTAAATGATCTATCAGCCCGTAGTTAATCCCAGCCCCGCAGCCTTGTCCATGAGGGGACCTATCAACATCGTGGTTAACTAGACAGGCACTAGAGATGTATCGTTAGTGATATGGTCTACTGAAGGGGAAAGGGGGAATTAAATGACTCCCAAGCCCCACTGTCTATTCCACTATGAGACCAAGAAACACCGTGGTATAATAGACAACATGGTTTTAAGATAAGGGGAAGAATAATATGCACAATCTCCTCGATTGTGTCCACATGTTAACAATCATATTATGGACAAAACGTGGCTACATATGAGTGCGAAAAGATTGCACTCCAGGTGCACAGCCTAGGTTGATTATTGCAATTTTTTTTGTGTGTTCGTGAAATTCACAATCTCAGGTGCTCCTTTGGTGGCTTCTTCAGACCTGTGATGCCTTTTATGTATAACCTTAGTCGTGCTTCCAATGGACCATTAGTCGCATCCCAAAAGGCACACTATAATCTCCTCCTATGAGAAAAGAGGATTCCACCTAAAGTTTCTTTATTATTCAACTTCCTAAAGATTCAAATATATTCTCATGATTTTTCTTGTTTCGTCAGAAAACTCATATTCATTAGGTTGTCATTGCTCAAATCACTCCTATGCATTTCGGGCACTAGGACGCCCTTCCTCCGGGAGTAGCACTGAAAATTCAGAAACATATGAACTCAAAATCAATAACAAATACAAATCATGCCATTATTTTAAATATTACAATATTCTGTAAGATGTGGACTGTAGTGAAAAAACGGTACTGAAAAACGGGTAAATTCGTGCGTGAATGTGATGTGTTAAAAAGACCAAAGAGTAACATAAATGCCTAAAAAGTTACACTTACATGAATTCCCTATTCGCCGTGCAAACGTCAACCTGAAACAAACCACGATAATCCATTAGCCGCTGAAGTTGTAACACCCAACTTTGTTTTCACACCTCCATAAAGCTTATCAACCGCTCTCCAAATAACACTAACCTTATGAGATTATCATCTGCCGTTCAACAAACAATATCGGGTTTCTCCGCGTTTCACCAACTTCAAACCGGACGCCCTCAGCGCTTCCGTGTATGTGCTCAACTGTGCCTCCTATTCGTTGCTACCGCGATCACGTGACCAACTAGATGTAACAGACAGACTCAAGACCCCAAAGGAAAGACTCTCTGCTGTTTTAAGATAACGAATAGAAAAAACTCATGAATGACATTCGATCAGCTAAGACTAAAAATATAAGAATTCCACGCTAAAAAAATGTGAAAAAATCCTGATTAAACCCCAAAAAAATGTGAGTGTATGGTTGCACAATGAATCAGTGTATCAATAAAGTTACATAGTGATTGAATGGTAATTGCGACGCTGGGTCGCTCATCACAGATAACACGCAAATTCAATTCTATCATTGAGCCCATTGGGCTTGCTTGAACACAGTCTTTGAATCCAACTATTCTCACGTTGCAGCAAATATTTATTATTGTCTCTTTCTTCTTGTCTCTCAACACATTCCATATTAAGAATTTTAACTGTGAGATATTGTGGTGTGCTTCCCAGAAATGTGTTGCTATTGAAGACTTGGTGTTATGTGTACGAATGTTTGATTTATGTTCCGTCATTCTAGTTTTAATTTTTCTCTCGGTTTTTCCAACATACGGTTTGCCACAAGGGCATTTGAGTAGGTAAATCACGTTTGATGTGTCACACATTGCAGTAACTCTGAGTTTTATCTCACGTCCTTTCATGGGGTGATAATTGACATTTCCCTTTATGATATTGTTACAGTTCCCGCAGTTCATGCAAGGTCTTGTACCTTTATATGATTTCATGCTGTCAAATTTCTGTTTCAAAATTTCTCCCAAGTTTTTTCCCCTGGTATACGCAAAAAGCGGTGGTTTAGAAAAAATGCCGTTGAAATCAGGTTCCAGATTTAAAATTGACCAGTGTCTAGTTATGATTTTCTTGAAATCCTTACTAGATGTTGAATATTTGGACACTGCCACTATTCTGTTTTCATCAATTTTTATACGAGTCTTAAGCAAATCCATTCGCCTGGTATTCTGTACCTTTCTTTTAGCTTCTTCAATAATTTCTTGCGGATAACCTCTATTCAAAAATCTTGAACCCATCTCATCAATTCTTTGTGATGCCTTAGTATCGTCCGATGTTATACGTTTCACTCTTGTCATTTGTGAAAATGGGAGGTGTTGTTTTAAGGTAGTTTGATGAAAACTTGAAAAGTGTAATGTAGTATTCTTGTCTGTTGGTTTACGGTAAATGTCGGTTTCTAACCCCTCCTCAGTGATGGTAACCTCCACATCCAGAAATGTAACTTTTTGCTCAGAGATCTCTCATGTCAGTTGTATTCTGTCATCAATAGCATTTAACTCTGTTAGGGCAGACTGTAGCCTTTCCCTGGAATTTTTCCAAATTATGAATATATCATCGATATATCGGATAATAAGTTTGGAATTGTTGCGCCATTCATCCTTAGAAAAAATGTTGATGTCTTCATACTGCTTCATGTAAATATTGGCATACGCTGGTGAAGCAGAATTGCCCATAGATATGCCTACGAGTTATTGATACCACTCATCACCATATTTAAAATAACTGTGGTACAATGTAAACAGCATTAGTTCCATGAGAAAAGTTTTCATTGGAAGTTCCAGTTCAGTATTCACAATGGCTTGTTCCACAGCTTCTATGCCTGTGGAATGGAGAATTGAAGTATACAATAATCTCACATCAGCTGTGCATAAAATCAATGTTTCGTCTTTTTTCATTTCCACTGATTGTAATTTCAGCAAAAAATCAATTGTATCCTTGACATACGTTGTCATTTTCTTTACAGTTGGCTGTAAATACTTATCCAGCAGCTGTCCCAGAGGTTCATGTAAACTTCCACATGTGGAAACGATTGGTCGTAAAGGTGGATCCTTGAGATTTTTGTGTACTTTCGGAATCATGTAAAACATCTGGCTTTTTGGATGTTACTTGATCAAAAATCTTTCCGTTCTTTCATTTATAGTACCCGTTTCCTGCGCTATGTCTATGATTGTTTTTAGGATTTTCATATATTTTGCTGTGGGGTTTTCTTCCAATTTACAATAGGTGTTAGAATCTGATATATGTTCCAGAACTTTGTTTTCATACATCTTCCTATTCATGATAACCAGTGCTCCTCCCTTGTTTGCCTTGGTACATACAATTCTGTCGTTATTTGCCAATCTCTTAAGGGTATCCAAATCTTTTTGTGTGATATTATTCCTCGTGCGACGTCTCAAATTTATTTTTGATAAATCTTGTTTCACTAAATTTTCAAATAGATCGAGCGTTTTGTGGCTCATTGGAGCCTGAAAAGTACTGCTTGGTCTCAATCCCATCAGTTGATCGGGCTCCCCTGTATCTGCTTTAGGTGAAACATTATCAAAAAAATTTCGTAATTTCAATTTCCTCATCAGGTTGAAAAAACTGACCTCCAATTCCAGTTGCTCTGTGTTAGTCGTTGGTACAAAAGAAGTGCTGCTTTGTAATAAACTAATCTCATGGTCAGATAGATGGTAATCTGAAATGTTTATGACCAATTGGTCTAAGTTTGAGTTTTTTTCTTCTCCCTGTCCTTCTTCGGCACCGTTGTGCCCCTTGTGTTGGGGTGTTCCTTCTCTTTTTCTTTTTCTTTGGCCCCTCCTGGGTCTTCTGTGGGTGCCTGGCCCTGCTCTAAAAAAGCACTTATTGTTGCTTTTTCCTTGCCTGATGTTGTTTCCTGGGTTCTTGGTATTAATTGAACTCTTCCTGATTGCATTCTTTGAGTGGTATCACTGTCTGAAGACGAAGTATCCGTTTGCTGTGTATAAGGGCGGTTCCTCCTTTTTTGGGCATACACTTCAGCCCATGTGTAGACTTCCCCCAATTTATAATCGAGGGTGTCCCTCTTAAATTTCCTAATTTTCCTGTTGTTGATTTCACGAGAATGTTTAGCAATCTGATTATTGATATCCTCAAGTGTTTTGTCAAGTCTTCCTCGGCCATCATGGTTGCAAGCTCCGTGGATACGTCTGCAATTTCTTTCGTTAATTCATCCAAGATCCCTGATAATTCTTCAATAATTAGGAATATAAGATCCAAGGAACATTTTCCTGAAAATGTTTAGAGTTCTCACAGAGGAACAAGTTACTTACCTTCGGTAACGCTTTTTCTGGTAGATACAGTATCTGCCTGTGGATTCCTCACCTTGTGAATATCCCCCTTGCGTCAGCAACGTTCGGAAATTTTTTTGTAGCACGCCGGTGTGGACGACGTCATAGGAGCACGGCATCGCACGCGACTCCGTCTGACGTCACCGACTCCTTTTTAGACCCACGTCGGCGTGATGACGTCAGTTCCGCCCTTTTTTTCCGTGCCTTCGAGGCACCCGGACGGACCAACGACAGTAAATATACATATATACAGTGTACACAGTACATACAAATCAAAGCTGCACACAAAGTGAGTAGCAAAGGTATCAAAAACAAGAAATATAAATACATAAACCCAGGTATAGCAGAGCGGACAACGGGGAGGTGGGTGGGTCAGTGAGGAATCCACAGGCAGATACTGTATCTACCAGAAAAAGTGTTACCGAAGGTAAGTAACTTGTTCTTCTGATAGATACTTCTGCCTTGTGGATTCCTCACCTTGTGAATAGAGTCCCACAGCAGTCCCCACTCCCGGAGGAGGGTGTCCACACTGCTATACCAGGAAATCTTGAAGGACAGAGCGCGCGAAGTGGCTGTCCCTCCTCACCTCGGTGTCCAAGCAGTAGTGCTTCACGAAAGTGTGGAGGGAGGCCCAAGTCTCGGCTCTGCAAATGTCTTCAACAGGAACACCTCTAGACAAAGCAGATGTTGCAGACTTTGCTCTAGTTGAATGTGCTCTAATACCCTCAGGAGGGTCCTTACCCGCCGGAGAGTAGCAAATCTTGATGCACAGGATTATCCATCTGGAAAGTGTGCGCTTGTGCACCGCTCTGCCCTTTTCGCAGCCAGCAAAACCCACAAAGAGCTGATCATCAACACGATAGTCTTTAGTCCTATCGAGATAGAAACTGACTGCTCTCTTTGGGTCCAAGCGATGAAGTCTCTCCTCCTCCTTGGAAGGGTGAGGGGAGGATAAAAGGTAGGGAGGGTAATGGATTGTCCTAGATGGAAGGGAGTTACCACCTTAGGAAGAAAAGCAGCCCTGGTCCTGAGAACCATTCTTTCAGCTTGAATGGTCAAGAATGGGGGCTTGGCACTAAGAGCCTGAAGCTCACTTACCCTCCTTGCCGAGGTAATTGCAACCAAGAAGACCGTTTTAAAAGAAAGAAGCCTCATGGGACACTTGTGCAAGGGTTCGAAGGGAGAACCCATCAAATAGGTTACCACAAGATTCAAATCCCAATGAGGAACAACAAAAGGAGTAGGAGGGAACTTATTAGTGAGACCCTTCAAAAATCTTAAAACCACAGGAGACTTAAAAAGAGAAGGCTGATCCGGCAAACAGAAAAATGCTGATAAGGCCGAAAGATACCCCTTGACTGTGGCAACAGCAAAACCTTGCTGCGCCAGAGAGAGCAAACTGTAAAATGTGAGACAAATGAGCCTTCAAAGGGTCAACAGCCCTCTCCCCACACCAAGAGACGAATTTAGACCACCTATAAGAATAGATGGACTTAGTGGAGTCACGCCTGGCAGAAAGAATGACATCCACCACATCGTGAGGAAGAGAAAAGGAATTCAAGTTGCCCCGTTCAATCTCCAGGCATGAAGGTGTAATGTCTGGAGGTGGGGGTGTAGAACTTGCCCCTCCATCTGAGAGAGGAGGTCTGCCCTGAAAGGGAGACGGAGCGGCGGGTGAGAGGAGAGGTGGAGAAGGTCCGTGTACCACACCCTTCTTGGCCAATCCGGGGCGACCAATATGAGTTGGACCCGGTCCAGGCGAATCTTCCTCAGAACCGGAGGAATCAAGGGTATGGGAGGAAACGTGTAAAGGAGATGTTTTGTCCAACTCAACTGAAACGCGTCCCCCAAGGCTCCTTGCATCGGATACTGGAGACTGCAGAATGACGGGCAATGAGCATTCTCGCGAGTGGCGAACAGGTCCACCCGAGGAGTCCCCCACAACTGAAAGATGTTGTGAACAACCTCCGGATGGAGCCTCCACTCGTGATCGGCAGAGAACTGCCGACTGAGAACGTCTACGCGAACGTTCAGAACTCCGGCCAGATGATTTGCCATCAGACAAATCTGATGGTCCTGAACCCAGGACCAGAGACGCAGAGCCTCTCTGCAGAGACACTGCGACCCCACTCCTCCCTGTTTGCTGATATACCACATCGCAGTCGTGTTGTCCGTCAGGACTTGAACAGACTGACTGCGAAGGGAAGGGAGGAAGGCCTTGAGCGCCAGACGTATAGCCCGCAACACTAGAAGGATGATATGGAGCAACCTTTTCTCTGGAGACCAATGACCTTTGATCTCCAGATCCCCCAGATGAGCACCCCACCCGAGAGTGGATGCATCCCTTATCACTGTGGCAACCGATGGAGGAAGCTGGAAAGGCTTTAGACAGATTGCCTTCCACGCTGCACCATGACAGATCCGCTGCAGTTTCCCTGGAGATCCTCACAGACTCCCTGAGATCTCCGTTGTGCTGAAACCACTGCCTGCGGAGGCACCACTGGAGTGCCCTCATGTGCCAGCGTGCATGGTTGACCAACAGAATGCAAGAAGCCATCAGACCGAGCAGACGAAAGACCTTCAGGACCGGAACAACCGCTCCATTGTAGAATAAAGGAATCATTTTCTGTATATCGCGAATCCTTTGAGGAGGAGGAAATGCACGACATACAGAAGTGTCCAGTATCGCACCTATGAACAGGTTGCGCTGGGAGGGCACCAGGTGAGATTTGGGTACATTTATCGAAAAACCCAACCTGTGCAACAACTGAGTTGTCTCTTGCAGATGATGGAGCACTTTCTCTGGCGACTTTGCTTTGATCAGCCAGTCGTCCAGATAGGGGAACACAGGAACCCCTGACCTTCTGAGATGCGCAGCCACCACTGCCATCACCTTGGTGAAAACTCTAGGCGCAGTAGTAAGCCCAAACGGAAGGACCGCAAACTGGTAGTGCTGCGATCCCACCGTAAAACGGAGATACTTTCTGTGCGACTTCAGAATGGGGATGTGAAAATACGCATCCTGCAAGTCGATCAACACCATCCAGTCTTCTTTCATCAGCGCCTGAAGAACCTGTGCAAGTGTGAGCATTTTGAACTTCTCCTGCTTGAGATAGAGGTTCAAAATCCTGAGGTCCAGAATTGGACGTAACCTGCCATCTTTCTTGGGAATCAGGAAATACCGGGAGTAGCACCCCGACCCCTTTCCTGCTCTGGAACCACCTCTATCGCACCTTTTCGGAACAGTGCCAGGACTTCTTCCTGCAGGAGAAGCAGGTGGTCATCCGAACAATAACCTTGGCAAGGAGGGTAATTGGGAGGGAACTCCTGAAAAGGAAGTGCATACCCATTTTCTACGAGATTGAGAACCCAAAGATCTGATGTAACCGATTCCCAATCCCGTAGAAAATGAGTAAGCCGACCCCCTACCGGACCCACATGATCCGGAATGGCGGATCATCTGCTTTGCTGCTGTGGGTGGGGGATGATTGTTAGAGGAGGAAGAAGAGGAGGAGGAGGCTTGGCGTCCACGAGCACGACCCCTCTGTTTACCTCTGTATGATCTATACAAAGGGTTTTGCTGCTGCTGCTGCTGGCCTTGCTTAAAGGAACGAAAAGTGGATCTACCAAATCCCCTAAACTTCCTAGTGGCAGAACCTCTAGCCTGCAGGCTCAAAGACCTTGCCGTTGCTCGGCTATCTTTGAACCTCTCCAAGGCAACATCCGCTTTTTTCCCAAAGAGGCCTGTCCCGTCAAATGGCAAGTCCATTAAAGTAGATTGTACATCAGCTGAAAATTCAGAAGATTTCAGCCATGCGGCCCTTCTCGTGGCAACAGTAGAGCCCATTATCCTGGCCACAGAGTCCGCCGTGTCCATGCCACTCTGAATTACTAAGCGGGCTGCAGCTTGAGTATCGGAGACCACCTCATTGAAGTTCTTTCTATCTTCCTCTGGAAGCTTAGTTGACAACTGTTTCACAGAGTCCATCAATGCATGAACATATATCCCGAGCAGGCAAGTAGCATTGGTAGATTTTAGAGCCATGCTATCCGAGGAGAAAATCTTTTTTGCAGACTGGTCCAATTTTTTAGAGTCTTTATCCGCTGGCACCTGAGGAAAAGAACCTGCAGACCTGTTGGAACAAGCGGCCTGCACAACCAGACTCTCCGGAGAAGGATGTGAAGAGAGAAACTCAGGGTCACAAGGTGCCACCCTATAACGTCTTGCCACCGACCTGGAAAACGCAGGAGCAGTCAAAGGTCTCTTCCAGACCTCCATTATTGGCTCAGTCAAAGCCTCAGTGAATGGGAGTGTAGGCTCTATTACAGAAGAATGCGAATGCAAAACCTCCGTGAGGATGTTAGGCTTGTACTCCACAGTAGGTAAAGACAGATTGAGCAGATCCGCAGCCTTCCTAATTACAACATGGTAGGGTGCCATGTCCTTAGATGGTGCATCAGAAACTGATGGCAAACCCCACTCAGGAGAGAGTTCCAGACCACTAGCACTATGCA
This sequence comes from Lissotriton helveticus, assembly GCF_964261635.1. NCBI lineage: Eukaryota > Metazoa > Chordata > Amphibia > Caudata > Salamandridae > Lissotriton > Lissotriton helveticus. The sequence goes on along the minus strand of NC_136068.1, from coordinate 509,356,136 downwards.
GGTCCTCAAAACAGTCCCCCTGATCCAGAAGTTCTCCTTCCCCCACTTCAGGATCTTCATACTCCTTTTCCTCCAAGAGGCGCTGAGCTCTGCGCCTCGACCACTCCAGACGAATCGAAGTCGACGGATCCGGCAATGACTCCGACGGAGCCGGAACCGGCGTCGAACGAGGAGCCGGGGCAGCTGGAGGACGAGATTCTCGAACGGGCGTGGCACCTTGATCCAATTCACGAGGTCGTTTCGGAGCCGGCGAAGCCGTGTGCGGAGTCGACGACCTCGGAGGCGCCGAACCCGAGCCAAGGTGTAAAAGGCGTCGGCATAAACGGCATAAAAGGTGCCGGAGCGTAAGCTTGAGGGACGCCCAAGTTATAAGACAATGGACCCATGGGACCAGCCGGTGCACCATTGGGGTACATTGCCCTCGCATAAACGCCAAACATAGCATTAAGGAAATGTGAGGGGTCCTGTCCAGGACCAGGAAAGGGAGGGTACGAACCCATCGGCTGCTCCGAAGGAGGCTGCTCCGGCATCGGTTCATCTAGGCCCTCCTGATTCTCAGGGTCTTCCACCGGAGTCAGAGCCCGAGGAATCTCCCCATCTCCTTCATGCCCTGAAGAATGGCGCCACTCCGGATCCGGTTCTTGCTCCGGAACCGGGGAACCTCCATGAGATTGCAAAGGAGAAGGAGACACGAAGTCTTTGTGATGTTTTCGAGACTTCCTCTTCGAATCCGAAGACTCTTTACCAGAGTGATGTCTTGAGCTATGCTTCCTCCTCTTATGCTTCTTCTTCGAGGAGCCCGAAGCCGACTTCGATCCGGACCTCGACCTCTCTCTGGTCCTCGACCTCACTCTGGATCCCGACCTTGAAGCCGATCTGGACCTCGACTTCGATCGCGACTTCTACCTCGACCTCGAACGTCTAGACGTCGACCTCGAAGACCTTCCAGCCTCTCTTCCTTTCACCTTCGCAAGCAGAAGCTTAGCCTCCCGCTCTCGTAGAGCCTTAGGGTTCCTCTTGAAGCAGGATCGACAGTTCTTAACATCATGGTCTGATCCAAGACACCACAAACAATCGCCATGCGGGTCGGTAATAGACATCATTCGGGCACACGATCCGCACTGCTTGAACCCCGTCTTCCTCGACGACATCCTCGACGAAGAAGAGACACTCGACAGAGAAACAGTAACACAAAATAGCAACAAGTTACTATCTGAATCACAGAAGATCCCAGAAACCGTTAGCGTCGACGACGCGAAAAAAAGGGCGGAACTGACGTCATCACGCCGACGTGGGTCTAATAAGGAGTCGGTGAAGTCAGACGGAGTCGCGCGCGATGCCGTGCTCCTATGACGTCGTCCGCGCCGGCATGCTACAAAGAATTTTCCGAACGTTGCTGACGCAAGGGGGATCTTCACAAGGTGAGGAATCCACAAGGCAGATGTAACTATCAGAATGAAGGTTTTAGGGCTATACGTAGGCCTCGGGGAATTCTCTGTGACCGGTGGTATTTTATAAGTGTGCTTGCGTGTAATTTCTGGTTCACTTCTCTTTTTGACAAGTATATTAGTTGTCTTATGTTTTATTCCTTGGTATGGGTTGTGGGTGCCTGCGCTATTTCATCCTGAATAAGTGCATAAATCCTGGTGGCCTCATCCTCTTTGAATGCAAATGTGTCAGCTCTTTCCTCAGTGCTTTTTGCAATTTCCTCATATGATGTATTACTCATTTTGAATTTTTTGGCGTGCTACCTGTCCGGCTGGACGGATAAATTGATATACTGAAAAGATTGCACTCCAGGTGCACCTGGAGTGCAATCTTTTCAGTATATCAATGTATCCGCCCAGCCGGACAGGTAGCACGCCAAAAAGTTCAAAATGAGTAATAGTGCACCTGGAGTGAGAGAAGGAACACCCCAACACAAGGAGCACAACGGTGCCGAAGAAGGACAGGACAGGAAGAAGATGAAAACTTAGACCAATTGGTCATAAACATTTCAGATTACCATCTATCTGACCATGAGATTAGTTTATTACAAAGGGGCACTTCTTTTGTCCCAACGACTAAAACAGATGAAATTACGAATTTTTTTTGATAATGTTTCACCTAAAGCAGATACAGGGGAGCCCGATCAACTGATGGGATTGAGACCAAGCAGTACTTTTCAGGCTCCAATGAGCCACAAAACGCTCGATCTATTTGAAAATTTAGTGAAACAAGATTTATCAAAAATGTGATACGTCGCACGAGGAATAATAACACACAAAAAGATTTGGATACCCTTAAGAGATTGGCAAATAACGAGGGAATTGTATGTCCCAAGGCAGACAAGGGTGGAGCTCTGGTTATCATGAATAGGAAGAAGTTCTGGAACATATATCAGATTCTAACACCTATTGTAAATTGGAAGAAAACCCCACAGCAAAATATTTGAAAATCCTAAAAACAATCATAGACAGAGACAAGAAATGGGTACTATAAATGAAAGAACAAGAAGATTTTTGATCAAGGAACATCCAAAAAGCCTGATGTTTTACATGATTCCGAAAGTACACAAAAATCTCAAGGATCCACCTTTACGACCAATTATTTCCACATGTGGAAGTTTACATGAACCTCTGGGACAGCTGCTGGATAAGTATTTACAGCCAACTGTAAAGAAAATGACAACGTATGTCAAGGATACGACTGATTTTTTTGCTTAAATTACAATCAGTGGAAATTAAAAAAGACGAAACATTGATTTTATGCACAGCTGATGTGATATCGTTGTATACTTCAATTCCTCATTCCACAGGCATAGAAGCTGTGGGACAAGCCATTGTGAATACTGAACTGGAACTTCCAATGAACTTTTCTCATGGAACTAATGCTGTTTACATTGTACCACAGTTATTTTAAATATGGTGATGAGTGGTATCAACAACTCGTAGGCACATCTATGGGCAATTCGGCTGCACCGGCGTATTCCAATTATTTCATGAAGCAGTATGAAGACATCAACATTTTTTCTAAGGATGAATGGCGCAATAATTCCAAACTTATTATCCGATATATCGATGATATATTCATAATTTGGAAAAATTCCAGGGAAAGACTACAGCCTGCCCTAACAGAGTTAAATGCCATTGATAACAGAATACAACTGACATGGGAGATCTCTGAGCAAAAAGTTACATTTCTGGATGTGGAGGTTACCATCACTGAGGAGGGGTTAGAAACCGACATTTACCGTACACCAACAGACAAGAATAATACATTACACTTTTCAAGTTTTCATCAAACTACCTTAAACAACACCTCCCATTTTCACAATGACAATAGTGAAACGCATAATATCCGACGATACTAAGGCATCACAAAGAATTGATGAGATGGGTTCAAGATTTTTGAATAGAGGTTATCCGCAAGAAATTATTGAAGAAGCTAAAAGAAAGGTACAGAATACCAGGCGCATGGATTTGCTTAAGTCTCGTACAAAAATTGATGAAAACAGAATAGTGTCAGTGTCCAAATATTAAACATCTAGTAAGGATTTCAAGAAAATCATAACTAGACACTGGTTAATTTTAAATCTGGAACCTGATTTCCACGGCATTTTTTCTAAACCACCGCTTTTTGCGTATACCAGGGGAAAAAATTTGGGAGAAATTTTGAAACAGAAATTTGACAGCATGAAATCATATAAAGGTACAAGACCTTGCATGAACTGTAACAATATCATAAAGGGAAATGTCATTCATCACCCCATGAAAGGACATGAGATAAAACTCAGAGTTACTGCAACGTGTGACACATCAAACGTGATTTACCTACTCAAATGCCCCTGTGGAAAAACAGAGAGAAAAATTAAAACTAGAATGACGGAACATAAATCAAACATTCGTACACATAACACCAAGTCTTCAATAGCAACACATTTCTGGGAAGCACACCACAATATCTGACAATTAAAAATCTTAATATTGGAATGTGTTGAGAGACAAGAAGGAAGAGACAATAATACATATTTGCTGCAACGTGAGAATACTTGGATTCAAAGACTGTGTTCAAGCAAGCCCAATGGGCTCAATGATAGAATTGAATTTGCGTGTTATCTGTGATGAGCGACCCAGCGTTGCATTGTCCTTGACGGTTCTTGTGAATAATGTCTGTAATTTAGCCTGTCAATTCAATTACCATTCAATCACTATGTAACTTTATTGATACACTGATTCATTGTGCAACCATACACTCACATTTCTTTGGGGTTTAATCAGGATTTTTTCACATTTTTTTAGCGTGGAATTCTTATATTTTTAGTCTTAGCTGATCATTTATTCATTTCTAGTTAAGGTTTATTTTCAGTCTAGGATGACTTTCGAATGCTATTCACGAGTTTTTTCTATTCGTTATCCTAAAACAGCAGAGAGTCTTTCCTTTGGGGTCTTGAGTCTGTCTGTTACATTTAGTTGGTGACGTGATCGCGGTAGCAACCAATAGGAGGCACAGTTGAGCACATACATGGAAGCGCTGAGGGCGTCTGGTTTGAAGTTGGTGAAACGTGGAGAAACACGATATTGTTTGTTGAACGGCAGATGATAATCTCATAAGGTTAGTGTTATTTGGAGAGCGGTTGATAAGCTTTATGGAGGTGAGAAAACAAAGTTGTGTGTTACAACTTCAGCGGCTAATGGATTATCGTGGTTTGTTTCAGGTTGACGTTTGCACGGGGAATAGAGAATTCATGTAAGTGTAACTTTTTAGGCATTTGGGTTACTCTTTGGTCTTTTTAACACATCACATTCACGCACAAGTTTTTTCACTACTGTCCACATCTTACAGAATATTGTAATATTTAAAATAATGGCATGATTTGTATATGTTATTGATTTTGAGTTCATATGTTTCTGAATTTTCAGTGCTACTCCCTGAGGAAGGGCGTCCTAGTGCCCGAAATGCATAGGAGTGATTTGAGCAATGACAACCTAAGGAATATGAGTTTTCTGCCGAAACAAGAAAAATCATAAGAATATATTCAAATCTTGAATTGAAACTATGAATAAAAGAAGTTGAATAATAAAGAAACTTTGAGTGGAATCCTCTTTTCACATAGGAGGAGATTATAGTGTGCCTTTTGGGATGCCCGACTAATGGTCCATTGGAAGCACGACTAAGGTTAAACATATGAGTGCGAGTCACCAAAAGTAGAAAGGAAGGTGACTATAACTAGATTCATATATATATTTAAGGAGCACTCGGTTTCTTGTTAGCTAGTAGAGATTAACTGCATCTACTAGTACAGATTGATACCGTATGATATATAACCCAAGGGTACAATTTTACCTTAAATACAGATATCTGAGCTCGATTCTGCACAAGAGAATCAGTAAATGGGCCAAAGAAGCTAATCTTTAGCAACAAAAGAGGGAGACGAAAAAGACGGTCCTTCATATATACCTGACCAAACTGCCTTCTACATTTAAGGTAAAATACGAAACAGGCCTCAGGAGTTTATAGAGTTAGCCGTATAAAAGATAGTATATTTATCTAATTTGTTCTAATCTGTGCTATTTCAGAGGTGATTTGATTGAAAATATCACCATCCAGCATATCTGAGTGACCTTAAAAGATACAGGCGTCAATTAGGAATGAGAAGGTGAGACACGCCCTGTGTTTGCATGTTCTGTGAAGCTGGCAGCAGTATTATTTACAACTATTTATTTACTGTTTGCATTATATTCCCAGCCTGCAACTCGATCTGGTTGAAATAGAATTTTAAGTACAACTTCTGGACCTTACTTATACATCAGGCAGTCAGCCCTAAAATTAAAGGTGAGATGCACTAGAGTAACCTTAAGTATAGCGGACAATTTGAGTCCACTTTAATTTAGAATGATGATGACTGAGAGAGGTGTATAGAGAATGAGAGAAAGTCTTCGGGATGATATGCTATAGAGGGTTTTTTCTCATAGCAATAGTGATGATTGGGCCCTATATAATAGGAAACTTGCATAGCAACATGTTGTTTTTGTTTGTCTTTTTGACTAAATGTGATGTATTCCACGAGATGTATAGAAATGCCTGAGAATTTAATATAGATATAAACTGTAAGGTCGTCGATATGGTTGGCACCTCGGCGGTCTAGATCTGTACTAACAACAGTTAATGTAGTTTCAAATTGCAAACCATTATAATTTTCTTATTGCTGTAACCCTATTTAGTTTTAATAGAGTTTATGTTTTTATAGGTGAACATTTGACACAACTGCACATTAAGAGAGCTATTAATCGGTCTTGATAAAGATGGAATAAATTGTGGAACCATCGAAACGCGTTGACACCCAAATCAAATACACAATCCAATCACCCCACATTGGTTGAATAGCAGGAAATATCAATGTTATCTATCAATGCCAGAACTATCTTTTGATAATGGATGCGTTATATATCAAGACTAAGTGAATTGGTCTGATTGTGAAACTCTCTAGTATTTTAATGTTTTTTTTTAATTTTGTTTGTAAGTGTAATGTGTAGGCTTTGTTTTTAACTTTTATAACTGAAGCTGATTGTTCAGCTGTTTTAATCTTGTGTTTTTGTCGAACTTGAAATCAATAAATGTTTGCACAACTTAAGTAAATTCAGTGGTCCTCCAGTTATATATGGCACAACCTTTTGTGGTATGTTGAATGAAAGGTACTAGTGTGAAGTGTACATGCTGTAAATTAGTGGCTGATACCAATTATCTACTTAGAAATCTACCCCGTGGCATTTCTGTATTTCACTGTTATATCAATAAATACATATTTTTTATCAGTACTGTGTGGTTCTTCTTTCATTTAACCAATACTATAAGGTTACATTCTGGTAAAACAAGCTGCTTAACATTACTTCAAGACTAAGCCTGAAGGCTGCTCTCCACAGTTACCACCTGGATAGCTTTCTAAGGTTATCTTTTGCCTCTTTAATCACCATAAGGTTTGTTTGGACTGGTACGGGGTGCCCACTTTAAATAGTGGACAGCATATACCAGGCCAACTTATGACACTGGTGTGCAGCGGTTGGGATTCAAGTCTGTATTGTTGTACCAGATATACCTTTGTATTGATTAATTGAAAACCACTAAATACTAGGTACAGATAAAACTAGCTTAGAATAAGTAAGTTCTACTGAACTTAGGGTTGGGTAATTCAAGGGTCTAGCATAACCTTTCTCCAGCCTCAGAGTTTAGTTCCCACTAGGTTAGGTAGGTGCAACACCTCACCACACTTAGTATGTCTACTAAAGGAGATGTCAGTGGCTCTCAGCCCTCTAGATAGTGTGAGCTTTCATTCCACAAATTGAAAGCCCTGTGTGCCTCTAGAAAGCTGGAGACAGAGATAAGTGCCAATACTCATGGTCTAATAGAGATGTTACTGTTAGATGACCTAAAGAAGACTCCTGGGTCAGATGAACAGGACAGAGTGGGTGAGACAGAGAAAGAAAATAGGTCAGGAGGTGACACCTTTTTTGACCTGGAATCTAACCCTGACCAAGGGGACCAAGATGGGTACCACCTGGATAACTCAGATCTTCCAGAAGGCAGTGGAGAAGGCCATGATAGCCCCCTCTTCACCCCTCCAGGCAGAGTGCAGAGTTTACCAAGGATATCTAGATCTCCCTCTGCAGAGTCTAATCACTCAGGACAGTCTGTAGGGACCTCTGAATCTAGCAAGAGAGACCACTCTTTTGACAGTGAGTACCAATTTCTGGAACTTGAAAAAGCTAAGCTTAGGCTCAGGCTACAGCAATTGGTCCTGGACAAAGAGTCCCTAGAAGTCCAGAGTGCTAGAAAAAGTTGGGACTAGAGTCCCATGGCGGCAGCAACAGTGTCCCTAGAATTAAGGAACATTCTTTTGATAATAGGAGCAAGATTGTCCCTCCCTACCATGTTGGGGATGACATCCATAAATGGATAACTGCTTTGGAGAGGGCATGTAATGTTCAGAGGGTCCCTTTGTTGACAAAGGAAGAGAAGCTCCTCACTGTTAGAAAGAGGATGCTGACAACTATTCAGTTTTGAAGAGTGCTCTCATTGATGGGGTTGGTTTAACCACTCAACAGTACAGTATTAAGTTCAGAAACATCCAGAAGACACAGAATCAGGATTGTGTAGACTTTGTGGATAGTGCCATTAAGTCTACGGAAGGCTGGTTGCTTGGCAACAAAGTGAATGATTTTGAGGAATTGTACAATTTGATTATGAGGGAGCAGATCTTTTATAATTGCCAAAATCAGTTACTGCATCGGTACCTGGTTGACTCTGATCTGACTTCTCCCCAATAATTGGGAAAGAAGGCAGATGAGTGGGTCAGAACCAGGGTGAAGCAGAAAAACCAGAACAGTGTTGGTGACCAAAAGAAGCAAGATGCTAAAACTTCAGATAAGGGTGGGAACAAGGGCAAAGATCAGAAGTCTTCATCAGGGCCCCAAAAACCTGCTTCCGAGTAGTCACAATCCAACAAAGGTAAAAGCAAAAAGAAACACGGTTTTATCTCTGTAAACAGAAAACACATTGGACAAGAGAAGCGGATTGTCCAAAAGTCAAGGAAAATCCTCCTGCCACCACTGCCCCTAAGGCAACTGCGCCCCCTAGCACTAGCACAGGTGGTGGTAAAGGAAACAAGGGATTAGTAGGGTTAACCTTGGGCTCTGAGATGGGATCTGGCCTAGTTAGAACTCCAGTTAAGGCTGTGCTTGTCTGTGATTGGTGGCATGGATCTTGCTACCTTATTTGTCAGTCCCAGTAATCTGGCCAAATAAAGACAACAGCCTTTAATCAATAGTAAGGAGGCCATGGCATTCAGGGACACAGGTGCAAGTGTCACTATGGTGACAGAGAATCTTGTGGGCCCTGACCAGATCATAGTTGTAGAAATGTACCAAGTGACCAATGCTAAGAATGTCAGGACTGATCATTCCTTGGTAGTTGTTAATTTCAGCTGGGGAGGGGTAACTGGACCCAAGAATGTTGTGGTTAGCTCAGATCTTACAGTAGAGTGTTTGTTGTAAAATGATTTGGAAACTTCAGCCTGGGTTGAGGTAGAGTTAAGGACTCATGCAGCAATGCTGGGCATCACTGCAGATGTGTTAGCTGTGACTAGGTGTTGGAAATGGGATCCCCGGCTGGCCAGGGCTTTCACCAAAGTCAGTCAGAGACCACCACTCCCAAGTCAGGGCAAGGGAGTTACACGCCAAGATAACCCCTACTCACCCTCTAGGTAACGTGGCGCGAGCAGCAAGGCTAAACTTGGAGGCGATGTAGGCTAAGTATTTGCGCACGCACCCCAGCAACAACAACCAAAGGCCCACCACAAAGGAAACTCCACACAAGGTTATATAAAAATAGCCTTTGTATTACACCAAAACACATTAGATAAAACACACACTTTACAATGTGCCAGAGGCACGGGCAGAATTTACAGGGGGATATTTACAAGACAGGGCCACCTGGACCACTGTCAGGAATCAGAAGTAGCACTTTCAGAAATAGCACTTAGAAGGTAGAATATAAATTTACTTCAGCACAAAATAGCACACAACCAGTAACTACTGGTAACAGGACCTCACTAGCACCACCTGCACTAGGGAGAAAACAACCACCTATGTATCACAATACCTGTAGGGGTGTAAGAACATACACATGATGCAATGCATGACATTCATTCAGAGGTGTAAAGGCACATGACGCATAAAAACACATTCAGAGGTGCAGGGGAAGGAAACACATGATGCAGAACCTACATTCAGCGGTGTAAAAGCAAAGCACATGACGCATAAAAACACATTCAGAGGTGCAGCACAAGAGAACACATGATGAATAAACTACCCATTCAGAGGTGTAAGAAAAGGAGACAATAGCGCAAAACCCACATTAGCCACCACCTGTGGCGGTCCCTGTGTCCCAAGGTCAGGGCCTAAACGTGGCAGTTGCCCACAAAGTGCTGGGCAACTGGTGCAACATCAAAAATGGGCCAACGCTGGAGCCTCGCAGGCTCTGCCCAACTGACTGTCTCTCAAGAGCCTCACTGGGCTCTGAATATCGATTATGCCCCTGAGCCTCTCAGGGCTCAAAACGAAGCAATGCAGCCCCTCTGGGCTCTGAATACATATGGCACCCCTCAGAGCCTCTCCGGGCTCGCAGAACGAAGGAAGGTCGCCTCACCGGGCGGGGGAGCCTCTCCTGGGCTTGGAGCAAGAACTGGCGCCCTGAGCCTCTCTGGGCTCTCAAAGCAAATGGCAGGCTGGAGCCTCTCCGGGCTCGTGAATAAGGTGGGGGCATTTGCTGGAGTCCCCCCTCTGGGGACTCGATCTGGCCAACTGGGCGACGAGCCTCTCGGGGCTCGAAACAACAGACGGAGTGGGTGGGGTCCCTCTCGGGGGACTCGAAGGAAATTAGGGGCCCAAGAGCCTCTCGGGCTCGGAACAACGGGCGGAGTCCCTCTCGGGGGACTCGGCATTAGATGAGGCCCCACGGGCCTCTGAGCACAAGGAGCCTCGCTCTGGGGGGGGCAGGGCGGGCACCGGCAATGTGCCCCGACGCCCCTCCTCCCCGATAACACACTCACCGGGTCTCCAGACGCGGCGTCTCCCTCTTGGCGGTGGTAGCGCTTTGCGGGGCTCTCTCAGCACATGAGAGCCCCGCCTTCACAATGCGCCCGGCCCGCTACCTGTTTCCCCGGTCCCCCATCTCGGGACCGGGCCGTCAATGGCTCGCGCTGCTCTTGGTTGGCGGCCCCGGGGCTCCCCTCAGCTCATGGGAGACCCGGGCCGCAGGTAGACTTTTCTTCTCTCCTTCGGGGCAGCGCTGGCCAATCACAGCGCGGCGGCGGGCGGGACTTCCTCCGGCCAACCGGAAGTCCCGCCCCGCATCAGGCACTGCAGTGCCTGACTTCCTGTTTTGCGGCGCTCGGGCCACGGCGGTGAATCTCAGGGGCATTTCAGAGGGGTGGCACCCTCGAGATTAAAATAAACAGCGAGGTGGGCACTCGCTGAGATCAATAGCGCTCCCAAGCGCTAGCAGGACATCAAGCGCTTCCAAGCGCTAAAAGGCAAATAAAGCGCTCCCCCAGCGCTAGGCACACAGAATACCGCTCTCATGCACCAGGGGTCAATGGAAAGCGCTCCCAAGCGCTAGGAAGGAAAATATGGCGCTCCCAGCGCTATGAAGGCACAAAAAGCCACAAAGTCCTTCAGGAGGTGGTCATCAGAAGTCCAGGGGCTGGGCAGGGCTCAGGGAGGCAAGCCATCCCTGAGCCCAAGCAGCAGCACGCCCCTGGCAAGATTCAAGCAGCAAACAAGAACATTTTCATGGGGTCACAGCCCCTCTTTTATACACCTTTTCCCTTTGTCTGTAGGTGCAGGGTGGGGGCAGAACCAGTCGCAGCTGGTCTGGGAGTACTGTTGATGGCCCAACCACCCATTCTATTCACAGGCAGGGCTAGGGTCATCAGACACACCACAGGGGGGCGGAGCCAGCATTGTGTGGGGAAAACCCAGCCCATCCAGGACACAGGTACACTCCTCCCACACATCACTCATGCTAATCTCCCACTCACCACCGGGCAGACCCATCCAGACTTCCTGGAGCCTGGCATGCCAGCCAGCTCCAGCCAATCACACGCCAGCACCCTCACAGCACACGTACAGCCATGTCTAGAAATGGTGCTTCGCTACTAGACACATACATGCTGCATACACCATCTCGCAGCATTCACTCTCACGAGTTCACACATACCAGACTCAAGCCTGTACACCCCACGCATCAGGAACTACCAGGGACACATACATTCCCCATGCATTCCTATGGGCGGGCAGGCCTAGCTCAGCACATGCACTCAGAGTGCGCACGCACTTTCCACTGGGACACAGTGAAAGTGCGCAGTATCCAAAAATCACCATCTCCAGGTCACCATTTCAAGCAAAAAGTCTAGGGGTGAACCTGCCCTAAGGGCCAAAGTCCAACATAACCCCCTTCCAGCCAAAACGCAGGGGAGACCAACCACCACCGTGATGGACTTCCCTGCTTGGGGCGATAGAACACGGACGCAGGCCCGCAACTGCAGGGACACCCTCCTGTTCTACGCCACGGTGAACCCATGGGATTCCTTCTAAACACACTGTCTGGACCAACTGGGCTACCCCACTGGTACTCCCAAGCTGTCCACGGCCAGGACCAGGCCCTAGGCCACCCAGATACCACTGGTCCATGCCCATCCACAGAGTGGGGGGTAGTAACCCCTGGCCTACAATAGCCATTCTCCACTCCCTTTCTCAGTCTAGTTCCAAACTACCACTGATCCTTCAACCTAGGGTCCGCACCCTCAGGCGGACCAGAGGTCACGGGCAGGAATGCCCCACCCTACCTCTATTTCTGAAGCACCCTCCAGAACACAACTCTCCCACCAGTTTAGGACCTGTCTTCCTCAGCAGCAGTGACCACAGTCAGACCACCACCAGAACGGTGTAGCGAGGCGTTGCACGCCGCGGTGCCCCCCAGTTGCGGTGCATCCTATGGCTCGTTGACGGCGTCGAGACGACGTCGGTGAGCGCAGAGGCGGCGTTGCTCGAGGGGGACGTTGCTCAGTGCGGTGCCTACAGGACACCAGGGTGGTCATGAATGAGTCACAGCTCCCTTAACTGGTTTACCACCTGGGATTCAAATTCACCGGATGCACAGGGGTCAGACTTCCTCTGACCCCCTTCCAGAGTTCTGCACCCTCCCATTGTAGAACAGGGTCCCTCCACTTAAGGTAGGCCCCACCTGCTCTCAGGGTAGTACTACAACACTCAGCCAAGAACCCTAAAGATCCCTGCTAGGCCTGTACCACCCCTTCTGGGAAACACAGGGTCTCTTCACTTAAGATGAGCCCCACCTGTGTTCACAGGGGTACCCCTAGAAGACAAACCGGCCAGGACACTGGCTACAGTCGCCCTGCCGTCCAGGACAGGCAACACCTGACCCTGGCTCCCTAACCTAGGGACGCTACCCTTTGGTTAGATGCCTGGCGCACCAGGACTTCTACAAGTTGGAAACAAAAATCTAAGACTTTCTCTCCTCCTTCAGCAGCAAGGCAACCACTGCAGGTCAATACCCCATACAGCTTACCCGGTTCCTTCTCATCAGGCAGGAGTTCCCTCTTGTAACTTCAGGACAATACATACAGTTGCCCTGACGTCCAGATCCGGAAACACCGGCTACTGGCTCCCCAACCAAGGGACGTACCTCTTTGGTCAGATGCCTGGCGCACCAGGACTTCCTTGAGGGTGACACAACTAATGTGTCGTGTACAAGTCTGCCTGACACTCAGGACAGAAGTGGCATCACCATGGTCACTCACTGGCGACACAACCCTTCTGGCTGGTCCCGGACCCACTGGCTCTTCCACTGAGGAACCTATCCCCCTCGCACCCCTCCATCTGGACTTCTGCACCCTCCCAACTGGAGCGGTACTGCCAGACACCAGAACTACTGGAACCCTGGTTACAGAGGTTCCACGTTCTCCAGACACTCTGGAAGATCCTCCTCAAATGACCTATTGGTACAGCCTAGGCCCCCGACCTGATGTTCCCTTCAAGAACAATCCAGGCCCTGAGACGGGGTTTCGGGCACCTGGAGACATGCAGTCCCACCCACTCCTTCTCCTCTTGAGACAGGACGTGAGCCCCTACACCGAGACCTAGCTGGGCTACACTGAACCTCTTCCACCACGCTGGGCTGGAAGACACCTCAGACACTCCTTTTGGAATCACTCCATCCCCTATGCCTCTCTCCTCCCAGAACATTACCAACTCCAAAATTCTGTCTCTCAACAGACCACAGAAATCAAAAAGCAGGCTCCACTATCTGCAGACGTTCTTGGGAAAAGTTCAACACACAGGACTTAGGTATCTGAACAAAACTAGCATTCAGCAAGCTCCCCATCCAGAGAACTCACAAACACATCCAGTGCCACACACCATTCATCCACACACACCCATCCCCAGACTGGTAAGGCAGTTTCTACCACCCCTGACTTCTCAACCTGACCACACTTGACACAGGTACCATTACTCCAGGGCAGGGACGGGGGACACATGCACTGGACACACTTATGCTGCCACCACTGGATCCCACCCTTCTGGTGAATCCAGAAAACACACTGCACTTAGGGGGATGATCTACCCTCCCGAGCTAGGGACACCTAACTCAAAGTGCACAAGAAACACATTTCCACAGAAATGACATTTTCAGCAAACTCCATACAATAATCCCCAAAATGTTTTTATCTAAAATGCAGAGTTTTGTGGTGCAGCCAGCTGCTACTAAGGTACAACGCAAACACAAATCCTTACCCCACCGCTTGCCGCCAATGTTGGAAATGGGATCCCCGGCTGGCCAGGGCTTTCACCAAAGTCAGTCAGAGACCACCACTCCCAAGTCAGGGCAAGGGAGTTACACGCCAAGATAACCCCTACTCACCCTCTAGGTAACGTGGCGCGAGCAGCAAGGCTAAACTTGGAGGCGATGTAGGCTAAGTATTTGCGCACGCACCCCAGCAACAACAACCAAAGGCCCACCACAAAGGAAACTCCACACAAGGTTATATAAAAATAGCCTTTGTATTACACCAAAACACATTAGATAAAACACACACTTTACAATGTGCCAGAGGCACGGGCAGAATTTACAGGGGGATATTTACAAGACAGGGCCACCTGGACCACTGTCAGGAATCAGAAGTAGCACTTTCAGAAATAGCACTTAGAAGGTAGAATATAAATTTACTTCAGCACAAAATAGCACACAACCAGTAACTACTGGTAACAGGACCTCACTAGCACCACCTGCACTAGGGAGAAAACAACCACCTATGTATCACAATACCTGTAGGGGTGTAAGAACATACACATGATGCAATGCATGACATTCATTCAGAGGTGTAAAGGCACATGACGCATAAAAACACATTCAGAGGTGCAGGGGAAGGAAACACATGATGCAGAACCTACATTCAGCGGTGTAAAAGCAAAGCACATGACGCATAAAAACACATTCAGAGGTGCAGCACAAGAGAACACATGATGAATAAACTACCCATTCAGAGGTGTAAGAAAAGGAGACAATAGCGCAAAACCCACATTAGCCACCACCTGTGGCGGTCCCTGTGTCCCAAGGTCAGGGCCTAAACGTGGCAGTTGCCCACAAAGTGCTGGGCAACTGGTGCAACATCAAAAATGGGCCAACGCTGGAGCCTCGCAGGCTCTGCCCAACTGACTGTCTCTCAAGAGCCTCACTGGGCTCTGAATATCGATTATGCCCCTGAGCCTCTCAGGGCTCAAAACGAAGCAATGCAGCCCCTCTGGGCTCTGAATACATATGGCACCCCTCAGAGCCTCTCCGGGCTCGCAGAACGAAGGAAGGTCGCCTCACCGGGCGGGGGAGCCTCTCCTGGGCTTGGAGCAAGAACTGGCGCCCTGAGCCTCTCTGGGCTCTCAAAGCAAATGGCAGGCTGGAGCCTCTCCGGGCTCGTGAATAAGGTGGGGGCATTTGCTGGAGTCCCCCCTCTGGGGACTCGATCTGGCCAACTGGGCGACGAGCCTCTCGGGGCTCGAAACAACAGACGGAGTGGGTGGAGTCCCTCTCGGGGGACTCGAAGGAAATTAGGGGCCCAAGAGCCTCTCGGGCTCGGAACAACGGGCGGAGTCCCTCTCGGGGGACTCGGCATTAGATGAGGCCCCACGGGCCTCTGAGCACAAGGAGCCTCGCTCTGGGGGGGGCAGGGCGGGCACCGGCAATGTGCCCCGACGCCCCTCCTCCCCGATAACACACTCACCGGGTCTCCAGACGCGGTGTCTCCCTCTTGGCGGTGGTAGCGCTTTGCGGGGCTCTCTCAGCACATGAGAGCCCCGCCTTCACAATGCGCCCGGCCCGCTACCTGTTTCCCCGGTCCCCCATCTCGGGACCGGGCCGTCAATGGCTCGCGCTGCTCTTGGTTGGCGGCCCCGGGGCTCCCCTCAGCTCATGGGAGACCCGGGCCGCAGGTAGACTTTTCTTCTCTCCTTCGGGGCAGCGCTGGCCAATCACAGCGCGGCGGCGGGCGAGACTTCCTCCGGCCAACCGGAAGTCCCGCCCCGCATCAGGCACTGCAGTGCCTGACTTCCTGTTTTGCGGCGCTCGGGCCACGGCGGTGAATCTCAGGGGCATTTCAGAGGGGTGGCACCCTCGAGATTAAAATAAACAGCGAGGTGGGCACTCGCTGAGATCAATAGCGCTCCCAAGCGCTAGCAGGACATCAAGCGCTTCCAAGCGCTAAAAGGCAAATAAAGCGCTCCCCCAGCGCTAGGCACACAGAATACCGCTCTCATGCACCAGGGGTCAATGGAAAGCGCTCCCAAGCGCTAGGAAGGAAAATATGGCGCTCCCAGCGCTATGAAGGCACAAAAAGCCACAAAGTCCTTCAGGAGGTGGTCATCAGAAGTCCAGGGGCTGGGCAGGGCTCAGGGAGGCAAGCCATCCCTGAGCCCAAGCAGCAGCACGCCCCTGGCAAGATTCAAGCAGCAAACAAGAACATTTTCATGGGGTCCCAGCCCCTCTTTTATACACCTTTTCCCTTTGTCTGTAGGTGCAGGGTGGGGGCAGAACCAGTCGCAGCTGGTCTGGGAGTACTGTTGATGGCCCAACCACCCATTCTATTCACAGGCAGGGCTAGGGTCATCAGACACACCGCAGGGGGGCGGAGCCAGCATTGTGTGGGGAAAACCCAGCCCATCCAGGACACAGGTACACTCCTCCCACACATCACTCATGCTAATCTCCCACTCACCACCGGGCAGACCCATCCAGACTTCCTGGAGCCTGGCATGCCAGCCAGCTCCAGCCAATCACACGCCAGCACCCTCACAGCACACGTACAGCCATGTCTAGAAATGGTGCTTCGCTACTAGACACATACATGCTGCATACACCATCTCGCAGCATTCACTCTCACGAGTTCACACATACCAGACTCAAGCCTGTACACCCCACGCATCAGGAACTACCAGGGACACATACATTCCCCATGCATTCCTATGGGCGGGCAGGCCTAGCTCAGCACATGCACTCAGAGTGCGCACGCACTTTCCACTGGGACACAGTGAAAGTGCGCAGTATCCAAAAATCACCATCTCCAGGTCACCATTTCAAGCAAAAAGTCTAGGGGTGAACCTGCCCTAAGGGCCAAAGTCCAACACTAGGTCACAAGACAATCTGGCTAACACTGAACATTCCTTGGATCCTAGAAAAATGGACCATGGACCTTTCAAGAGAAGGAGCAGAAGGGGTAAGGCTGTGTCTTCCCCCAAACTCAGTATCAATCTCTTGGGGGAAATGATCTCAGTGAAGGTGTCACAACTCGAGCCTGCAATACGTGAAGAATTTCCTTGCGCTATGCACGGAGGTGTAGGGCAACAAGGACTACATTTCCCAGCATTCCCTTGAAGCACGTCGCGGCCGCGACATGAGTCACGCAGAAGCAGGAAACAAAGTCTTGGCCGGGGAAACCATCGCTGCTGATTATTCCTGCTGGTGAGGCTGTTCGGTTGGCATATATCGTGAAGACGGTAAAGGCTTTTGTTACGCTTCAGCTGTACCCCGTTTTGGGTTGGGTACACTTTCCTCAGTGGTGCTGATCGGAGTGCTTCTCGAACTTGGATCTGGCTAGACTGGGGGTAGAAACAGTCCGCATATTGCCCATTGAGCCTTCACAACGGAGAACGCACATTTTCACCGTTGGCCAAGTCAGGCATTTCCGCCGTCTTGATGCTGGGAAAATAACACGGTGCAAACAACTTGCCTGTTTTGAGGAGACTAGACTTATGGTCTCTTGTGGGGCAGTTGTAGGATCAGTACATAAGGCGGTTTGGGCTCAAACTGCTTCCTGGATCTTTCCTTGGATTAATTGAACACATAGTCCTCCGAGTGGCTACAGGACACGTAGGAACTACAGTAAATTCCCTGGGAAGCAGACGTCTTAAGAGTTACTAATCATGTCTGCTGTTTATGTGTGATGTTTCTCCACAACCTTTTCATTTAATTCCAATCACAGGAAAGAGACATAGAGGGTGATTTATTGGTGGGATTTAGCTAACTACAGAAGATAACTCAGGCTGTGTTTGGTATGTTGAAAGAATCTGGCTCAAAGAATGGTATAGTAGACATAGATTCAAGGTTCCAATGTGTTCTTTTGTTTCCCTTTACAGTTGGTAAACCCCTGATAACATCCTAATCTCTTCCTATATTTTGAGGCATCATTATTTTCCTTTACAGGTAGGAGCGTGGGCATGATATATGTCAGAAAGTGAGGGAGGGACATAAATAATCCATATATATCTACATATATATATATATGAATACTTATTGTGTTTTCTATGTACCTTTTGTTGTCATTGCAGATCTCCCTCCCTGCTGTCCCCTTCCTTTCCTTCCCTCGCTCGACTATCCTGGCAGTCTGTGTGTTCATTAGTTCAGACTCTGGGGCCGTCGAGAGGTGGAACCCATATAGCATCAGCGCAATCCTGAAGAGACGGAAGGTGGAGCCTGACAAAATAATCAGCCCAAGATTGCTTTCTCTTCCTGATTGCGCTGTGATATACAAATGGCTACATTAGAAGACGTAATGGAAGCTCTGGCATTGGTACAAACGGAGTTAGCAGCCTCTAGACAAGAGGTTGCCGCATCAAGAGTAGAAACCGCGCAGCTACAGGCCAGGGTAGATAGGATGCAGGCAATCCCTTCGATGTGGGAGGGAATCCCCCCCTTCCACTTCTGTAGTCGTTGAGATGCCCGCTCAACTACCGTTGGCTCCCCCTGAGAGGTTTTACGGGGATAACAAAAAAGTACAGGTCTTCATGACCCAGGTGTTACTGCACTTTATGTGTAAACCCAAAATGTCACTACAAACCAGGCCAGAGTGGCCTTTTTGATTTCGTATTTAGGGAGTGAGGCAGCACAATGGGCAGTCCCTGTAGTTAGATGTGATGACCCTTTGCTTTACGATTGGGATGAATTCAGTGTAGTATTTGAGAAAAATTTCACCGGAGGGCGGAAACGTTTTCTGCTGACAGAGATCTATTGGCACTGAGACAAGGTACTTCTGATCTGGTAACATACCTCAATAGCTTTCGCCGATTGGTGGTGGAAACCGATTGGCCTGAGTCCAAACAGTCTGCTATCTTTTATCAGGGTCTCACCGACGAATTGAAGGACGTATTGGCACACATTGACCCCCAGCCTCGCACTTGTTCCGCTTTCATCAAACTTACCTTACGCCTTGACCACAGGATGAAGGAGCGGAAAGGAGACCACAAGAAAAGAGACCATTCTGCCCAGCTATATGAATGTATGGGGCAAGGGGAGAAACCAGCAACGACACACAAACCCATGGAAATCGGAGCCGTGAGGGCTTTGTTGACACTGAGTCAAGTGTCGCTCAATGGAGAAGTGTGGCTCAATGGTTAGAGCGGCAGACCCTGATGCAGAGGTCTAGCCCGGGACCAGGGTTCAATTCCCCGCCTCGGCGGGTCTTGGGCTAAAAAATTCCACAGACCTGATAATTCTCGCCTCAGTGCCTATTCCAATCATGGAGTCCCACTCTGCAACTCTGGGCAATAGCTTGCTTAATCTCCACAACGGCCTCCACAACGCTAAGGATGCCTGGCCTCCACCTTGGGGGTGCCCAGGAGTGGACACCTCACAGGGAAAGCCAGGATGGGTTCCACAGCGGTATTCGTACAAGCGCCATGAGACCCTTGTGGGTGAGTAGTGCGCTATACAAGTATCAATGTAATTTTTTTTTACATTTACTGAGTGAAAGGGATCACCGTCGAAAACAAGGTTTGTGCCTTTATTGTCGCAAGAAAGGGCACTACCTACGTGACTGTCCTGTGAAGCCTAAGCTAGGAAGGTTTAGAAACGAACAAGTAGCAGCGGGAACCACAGTTAAAGGGGCGGAAAACTCCAAAGCTTGAAGGCGAGTGAAGGGGAACCCTCAAGCAAGAACATCATCCCTTCAATAAACCCGGGTTGTAGTCAGGAGGCGAACCACCTGTTCCTTGAAATGTCTATGCTTATAAACTCCAAAGAAAAAAATATAAGCGCCATGGAGGATTCGGGAGCCACAGGATGCTTCATGGATCGTAATGAAGCTATACGTTTAGGAGCGCTCCTTATCACCAAGAGTCAGCCGGAAACCGTGTATGCAGTGGACGGAAAGGAACTTGAAGCAGGACCCATTAAATACAACACTCCTGAGTACGACCTTACCTATGATGGCTATCATCACGAGCAGCTGTCATTCAACATCATTAACGCGCCACAATACGGAGTCATACTGGGTCTTCCGTGGTTATAAAAACATGAGCCCTCCATACATTGGACCTCCAGAACCATACAATTTACATCTCCGTATTGTAAGGATCATTGCAACCAGACACCAGGTAGTCCCTCCCGGGAGTTAGCCTTGATACAACATGTTGCTACTGCGGCAGAAAAAGAGGTAACCCTGCCGACTGTCTATAAGAAGTACGAAGCAGTGTTCAGTGATACACAGGCAGAGGTCCTCCCGCCTCATAGGGAATATGACTGCAGAATAGACCTTCTTC
The DNA here is from genome assembly GCF_964261635.1 of Lissotriton helveticus. Taxonomy (NCBI): domain Eukaryota; kingdom Metazoa; phylum Chordata; class Amphibia; order Caudata; family Salamandridae; genus Lissotriton; species Lissotriton helveticus. The sequence goes on along the minus strand of NC_136068.1, from coordinate 509,335,497 downwards.
CTGGAGTGCTGGTCCCTAAAGGACAGATCTATGTCCTTACTGTGCCAGAGAATGAAATCCTGCGGCATATTTGGATAAATACCTTGCGGCAAGGTACATACGACCTTCACGATCCCCGGAGGCATCCCCTCTGTTTTTCATCCCAAAAGCAAGCGGTGAGAAAAGATGCTCTCAATACCATTACGGTGAAGAACCAATATCCATTGCCACTAATTCCTGTACTATTGGAAGAAGTACGTTTATGTTTATGTTTTGGCAACTTGTATAGCGCACAATTACCCTGGGGTGTCTCGGCGCTTAGTGATTCTGAGGATAGACAAGTGGAGCGCAGTTAATGTGTAAACAGCCATGTTTTTAGTTGCTTCCTGAAGATAATTAGGGTGGGACTGGTTTTGATTATGAGGGGGAGAGAATTCCACAGTTTGGCAGTGGAAATGACAAAACACCTGTCGCCCCAGTTAGCTTTTTTTGTTCGTTGGACGTTGAGGAAGTGAGCTGAAGCTGAACGGAGTGTCCTGGATGATAAAAGTGGGCGGAAGGCATGTTTGAGGAAGTGCGGGCCACATGGTTAATGGCCTTGTGGGCGATGCACAGTGCCGTGAACTTAGTCCGGCTCTTGACAGGAGTCCAATGGAGCTGACGGATGAAAGGAGAAATGGAACTGGATTTGGGGATACCTGGGAGAATTCTCGCTGAGGCGTTCTGTACCAGTTGGAGCTTGTTGAGGACCTTTTCCTGTGCGTTGAGGAGGAGGGCATTACAATAGTCGGTTCTGGAGAAGATTAGGGTAGTGATCAGAGTTTTTCCCGCCGAAGTTGGGAGGTAAGGGAGAAGTTTCCTAATTTTTCTTAATGTGAAAAAGGAGGTGGATACCACCGCATTGACGTGGTGATTGAAGAGCAGTCTGTCGTCGAACACGACCCCGAGGTTTCTTACTTTGGTTACGGGTTGAGGTGGAGGCCCATCTCGCTAGGCCACCAATGAGGGGACCAACTAGGCGCGAGCTTCTCAAAAGTCATGACCTCTGTTTTTCCAGAGTTCAACTATAGACAGTTAGATGTCATCCAGGAGCTAATGGCTAGCATTCCCTCTCGGAATCTGGCCGCCATTGTATCTCCGTCATGATGAACTGACAGGACCAGCTGGGTGTCATCAGCGTGCGGCTAAAATATACACCAAGCTGGATCTACGGGGCGCCTATCACCTTGTTCGTATACGTCAGGGCGATGAGTGGAAGACGGCCTTCAAAACGCGTTATGGGCTTTTCGAATACCTGGTAAGGCCCTTTGGACTTTGTAATGCCCCGGCCGCATTTCAATTCTTCCTAAACGAAGTATTGAGGGACCATCTTGACCTATACGTAGTGGTCTATATTGATGACATTTTGATCTATTCCTCCACCACTGAAGAACACGTGGGACACGTGTGCCAGGTGTTACAGGCATTACAAGACCACCATCTGTACTGCAAGATCACCAAGTGTGAGTTTCACGTCACCACGGTGGAATTCTTAGGAGTGATGCTCACACCGTCAGGTCAAGTCATGGCAGAAAGAAAAGTCAAGGCAGTGAAGGAGTGGCCTCGTCCCTGTAACATCAAAGATATCCAAAGCCTGTTGGGTTTCGCCAACTTTTACAGGCGGTTCATTCAGGGTTTCTCCGCTATGGTGACGCCGTTAACCCGGCTCACACGGAAAAACACTCCCTTTGTGTGGGACCAAACTACACAGGGAGCATTCGATCAATTGAAAACAGCGTTTTCTACTGCTCCGGTCCTCATACACGCTAACCCCAAGTTACCTTTCTTAGTGGAAGCTGAAGCCTCTGAAGTTGCTGTGGGAGCTGTTCTGTCCCAAAGACACGAAAACACGGGACACCTACATCCGATAGCATTTATGTCTTGGAAGTTGAATCCTGCTGAAACAAATTACACAATTGCCGAGAAGGAGCTTCTGGCTATCGGGGATGCATTTATAGAATGGAGGCATTGGCTTTTGGGAGCGAAGCACCAGGTGACGGTCTATACAGACCATCGTAACTTGCAATTTATGAGAGAAGCTCGTCATCTTACCCCGCGGCAATTACGATGGATGCTGTTCTTTGAGGAATTCCGGTCCATAGTCACCTATCGGCCAGGTGTGAATAACAAGAAGGCGGATGCTTTGACGCGACAGGAAAACCCGACTATGCACGCTGTGACACCAAACAGAGCTATCATCGAACCCGCAAAAGTTTTGTGTGTTACACAAACAGGGGATTTCTTGCTGGGTGTGAAAATAGGAGTACAAACATGTGTATGGAGAACCTGGCTTTGACATCATAAAGAATGGGAGATGAAACAATGCATACCCGTGAAAGGATCCCAAGTGCTAGTACCTACTAAACCATTGCGAAGAACCGTCTTTTCCTGGTGTCACGACTCGCCTTGTGTTGGTCACATGGGATTTGATAAAACGCTGGAAAAGGCGTTTAAGACAGTTCTGGTGGCACTCCTTCCATCCTGACCTACAACAATGGATGAAAGAATGTGCTACGTGTGCCCAGATGAAATCCGATCGACAACAACCCCAAGGGTTGTTGCAACCTATGCCTACTCCGGAAAATCCCTGGGAAAGGTTTTCTGTGGATTTCATAGTTGGACTCCCCAAAGACCAAGGGAAAACAGCTATAGTCGTGGTTATAGACTATCTCACGAAAATGGGCCACTTCATAGCATGCAACCAGGTTCCCACGGCGGGGCAGTTAGCACACATCCTTCTGGTGAACATAGTCCATTTGCATGGACTCCCAAGGGTTATAGTGTCAGACCGAGGGGCCCAATTCACGGCGCGTTTTTGGAAAACATGGTGTTCTGAACTACAGATAACTTCTTCCCTTTCAACTAGTTTTCACCCCCAAACTGACGGACAAACAGAGAGGCTAAACCAAATGCTTAAGCAGTTCTTGTGTTGTTACGTACAGGAAAACACTGAGGCATGGGTGGACTGGTTATGGGTGGCGGAAATAGCTTACAGCAGCACACACCATTCGTCCACACTCCACACTCCTTTTTTCTGTTCCTATGGACACCATCCTAGATTCAACCCACTGTTGCTCCCGAGTTCTAACGCCAGGTTGCCAGACGTCAAGAAGAGGTTGTTGCGTGTCCGCAAGATTCTTCTTGCCACACGCGGGAACCTACTACAAGCCAAGGTTATGTACAAAACAAAGGCAGATAGACACCGTCGGCCTTGTCCCTTGTATAAAAAGGGTGATCTGGTGTGGTTATCTACCAGACACATCAAGTTCAAGAAGCACAGTGTATTTAACCCCAGGTTCATAGGGCCTTATCGTGTCATGAAACATGTTGGCCCGGTGGCCATGAAGTTGCGCTTGCCTACGCACCTCAGGATACACCCTGTATTCCATGTGTCCCTCTTGAAGCCTTCCCACAGCCCGGTAAGACGTGCTCCTCTGCCTATTTGGGTGCAGCAGGACCAGGAGTATGAAGTCCAGAAGGTACTGGACTCTAAGCTGGTGAGGGGGCGGTTGCAGTATCTGCTTTCCTGGAAGGGTTATGGACCAGAGGAAAACTCTTGGGAGCCAGCAGGGGCGGTGCATGCTCCTCGGTTGGTGGTTAGGTTCCACCGCTTGCATCCCGATAAGCCTGCTGCCGGTCGGAGCCCTTTGTGAGGGGGGATGTACTGTCACAACTCAAGCCTGCAATACGTGCAGACTTTCCTTGCGCTATGTACGGAGGTGTAGGGCAACAAAGACTTCATTTCCCAGCATTCCCGTGAAGCACGTCGCGGCCGCGACGTGAGCCACGCAGAAGCAGGAAACAAAGTCTTGGCCGGGGAAACCATCGCTGCCGATTATTCCTGCTGGTGAGGCTGTTCGGTTGGCATTTATCGTGAAGACGGTAAGGTCTTTTGTTATGCTTCAGCTGTACCCCACTTTGGGTTGGGTACACTTTCCTCAGTGGTGACAATCGGAGCACTTCTCGAACTTGGATCTGGCTCGACTGGGGGTAGAAACAGTCCGCATATTGCCCATTGAGCCTTCACAGAGGAGAACGCACATTTTCCCCGTTGGCCGAGTCAGGCATTTCCACCGTCTTGATGCGGGGAAAATAACACGGTGCAAACAACTTCTCTGTTTTGAGGAGACTAGACTTATGGTCTCTTGTGGGGCAGTTGTAGGATCAGCAAATAAGGCGGTTTGGGCTCAAACTGCTTCCTGGATCTTTTCTTGGATTAATTGAACACGTAGTCCTCCCGAGTGGCTACAGGACACGTAGGAACTACAGTAAATTCCCTGGGAAGCAGACGTCTTAAGAGTTATTAATCATGTCTGCTGTTTATGTGTGATGTTTCTCCACAACCTTTTCATTTTAATCCAATCACAGGAAAGAGACAAAGAGGGTGATTTATCGGTGGGATTTAGCTAACTACAGAAGATAACACAGGCTGTGTTTGGTATGTTGAAAGAATCTGGCTCAAAGAATGTTATAGTAGGCATAGATTCAAGGTTCCAATGTGTTCTTTTGTTTCCCTTTACAGTTGGTAAACCCCTGATAACATCCTAATCTCTTCCTATATTTTGAGGCATCATTATTTTCCTTTACAGGTAGGAGCGTGGGCATGATATATGTCAGAAAGTGAGGGAGGGACATAAATAATCCATATATATATATGAATACTTATTGTGTGTTCTTTGTACCTTTTGTTGTCATTGCAGATCTCCCTCCCTGCTGTCCCCTTCCTTTCCTTCCCTCGCTCGACTATCCTGGCAGTCAGTGTGTTCATTACTTTAGACTCTGGGGCCGTCGAGAGGTGGAACCTATATAGCATCAGCCCAATCCTGAAGATACAGAAGGTGGAGCCCGACAGAAGGAACTGTCTCAGATCAACTGGAACCTGAGCACGTTGAGTTCTTGGGGACAGGAGGCCCTTCCAGGGCATACTTGAGTTTGGAGCAGCAAACCTGCCCCTCTCTTGAACCCCTCAGACAGCAAGCTGCTGCTGAGGCTGCTGGGAGTGTCAGTGGATCCCACAAGATCTATTGGGATGAGGGACTCCTATACTCCGAGGGTAGAGACCCCAAGCCTGGTGCCACTAGAAGGTTGGTCATACCTCTGAAGTTTTAGGGATTCCTACTCACCCTAGCCTATGACATTCCCTTGGCAGGACACCTAGGCCAAAGTAAGAGTTGGGATAGGCTTGTCCCTCACTTTCACTGGCCGCACAAAGGAATTGAGTCGCTCCTGTACCACTTGTCAAGCCAGTGGTAAGTCAGGTGGTACCACAAAGGCTACCTTCATACCACTACATGTAATGGAGGTTCCTTTTGAGAGGGTTGGGATTGACATAATTATTTTTATTTATTTATTTATTTTTACTTAAGGATTTTTGTATAGCGCTGCCCAGACCCGAGGGTATTGGAGCGCTTTCCAATAGCTGTAATACAGGAATCCCAAATAATCATAGTGTCAGGATTCCAACTGATGGGCCTGCCGAGAGTAGAGAATAGACAAATGACTACTATTCCCAGAATGCTCAGCGAGGAGGCGCGGTTAAAAGGAAACAACGCGCACTGCCGTGCGTGCACAATTCTGTGTTTGGTTTGGAGCCGGGAGATCGGAGACGCGAGGAACGGGTTTCGGCGGTTCCTGTTAGTGGCCCAGGGAGAGGACTCACCCTGACGGATTCAGGAATGTCGGAGGACACTTCGTCGCCGGGTAGGGAGAGAAGAGTCAGGTTGGCTCTGTCTCTCTGTTTGCACTGCCGGTATTCGGGACGTCTTTTCACGGAGCTTTGCCAGTGACGGTTCGTGAGGTAACGGACCCACTAATAGCTCCAAGGTTTCTCTTAGTTTCGCGGACCAGGGCTCTGGAGAGAGGAGCGGTTCAGGGAAAACTTTCACTGCACATGTATCAGCCTGGATAATGGAAGCGTGTTGATCCCCGTGAGGAGGAGCGCTATAACTTTCGGTTTTGATATTAAGTGTGTTTTCATTTCTACAGCGCATTCTCCAAGGAGGAGGGACGCTACATATTCTGTGGGAAAGCAACAAGGGTTCATTCATAAACTATCGGAATAGGGCTTTTTACGTTCATGAGTGCTGATAAGGAGACTTTCCACAGATTACTTTACTTTTGTTGATTAACCCGCCTCCGGGTGTTTTCTGTTGTTAATCCAAGTATTTCAGAGCTGACAAGAGACATTGTTGGTTGTCTCACTCCGGAGTAATCGTTTCGGATTAATGAGTATTAACGGCACCAGGTTCTGCATATTAAGGTATTTATGAATTAGCGAGACCTAAATGAGAGTAGCAGAATACTTGTGGGGAGTGTATCATTGTTGTCCTCTTATGTCTTACAGAGCCTTTGTCCCTGCAGCCCCCTTCCGTCCTTTATCCCCTGCCAGATCTGACTAGAAATCTGTGTCTTACATTCTGAGTTCGGAACGATCTGGAAGTGGAACCCTTATAGCATCATCCTGACCCTGAGGAGAGTGAGAAGCCTGACACAGACACATTTCTGCCCTCCTGCTGCTGAGCCAAGCTCGAGCAGGGGGAGGCTGAACAATAGGCATCCTGTCACCACATCTCAATTGACCGGTCTGCTGCACCTAAGCTCCTACGGACTCCAAAGGCTCCAGCAACACAAGAGGAGGGTTTCGAAGTCCCTCGAAAGTCTGACCTACCCTCTCACCAAGTTTGAGACCAGAATCCCTCATGGGGGCTGCAATACCCCTACCCCTGTGCATGGCGTACTTTTGCAAGTGCATATGCTTGTTGGCGTTTCCCAAACAAGTGCAGTAAGCTCCGAGCAGCCCCCACCTCTGGCACCATTGCCACCAAAGAACTCCGGCCTCCTTGCACCAAGTGCTCTGTGAGCTGCTCGAGGTCCCCTTGCGACTCCTGTGCCTCCTGCCTGTAGGTCCTTTTGAGGGTTAACACTGCTTTTCCTGGGCTCCCCTGGTTGCTCCAGGCCTGCCCTGACTACCCTGTGTTTGGTGAATCTCCGAGACCTTGCTGGTCCAAACAGTAACCTTCTTCAACTTCTGCATGGATTGCCGTTGCCAAGGCCTGTTGGTGCTCCACGAACACCGAGCCCTCAATACTCGACATCCTTCGTGGGACAGCTCGTATCTGGCTCCTGGTTGTCCTCGATGTCTCCTGGTCCCGGTGGCCGCAGAGTCAAGAAGTCCCTCAACACACTTGAAGCACCCGACACCGGTGGGCATCCGTCTTTCGAGCCCCTGGTCACTCTTGAGTGATCCAGACTCTGTCCCCTAAGCTTCAGGTACTCTTCACCAAGAATCCACCTTTAGATTCCAACGTACACTTTTCTTCTTCCAAGCAGTGGCTCTTCTTCAAAGTCGTCCATAGAGATCGACAGCTCTTTCCGATGCCACTTCAGACCTATGCACCCGGCTTCCCTGGGATAGGTAACTCTGGTACTATGGTATCCACGAGTGGGGTGGCTCTCCAACCTCCTAACTTCCATGGGGTTTCTTCAAAGTCCACTTTGTACGGTCCTAAAACTTTAAAACTGCAACCGCAACTCTCCTATAGAATTGTACATAGCACCCGGTCATGTTACCACACTGCACCATCCTCCGTGGGGTCCCTACTTACTCACCTTGGGTGGTTTCTTGGGGTCCCAGCGATTCTACAACCTCTAGACACAGTCTTGACTTGAGTTGTGGTTCTTATGCCACTATTTTAGTATATGGTTTGGTTTCCCCTGGAGCCCACTTTGTAATAGTGCTATTTACTACTGTTTCTGTGCTACAGTATTGTGTGCTTTGTGATTATCCTCGGGTAGAGGGTGTTGTGTCGTACTGTAGAAGTGAGATTCCTATTAGTCTCACTGGTGCAGGGACACCCTTTAGTCTACGGGTTCACAAAAGGAGGATCAACACTGGAGTGGAACAAAACACAGGTTTATTATATCTCATGTGACGAGTCTCATCACTCAGACACTGCAAGTGACAGAGGGAGGGCTTTCAAGTACAAGTTCAAACATGGCATTTATACTTCACGGTGCCTCGTGAAACACATTGAAACCACTTTGTCATTGCTACATCATGCTTAAACAGCCCATCTGTATAATGCTTACATGCTGAACTGTTGAATCCTGATAAACTCCTACCCACATTATCTTTGTAGATAGGCAAGGGAGGTTACAGGCGTTGGTGGGCTAACAGATTAGACATCTGTGCATCTAGGCCCTTCGGCATGGAAGGGCTGCTTACTTTGACACACAAGCATTATCAGTACAACCAGCTTTCAGTGAACACATAACTACTGACTTTTTGAAAGTCCCCCGCAGAAACACAAAAATGGGGGCTGGTAAACAAAATGGAAGGGGAGTAGAGGCTACCTTAACAGAATAAATTGTTTACCGTTCAACAGTACTTTAAGAGTGTTATATGAATAAATACATATTTTTATAACTACTGTGTGTTTCTCCTTCCATTTAACTAATACTATAAGGTTACATTCATAAAGACTAAGCCTGAAGGCTCCTCTCCACAGTTACCACTTGGATAGCTTTCTAAGATTATCTTTGACATCTTAAATCACCATAAGGGTTGTTTGAACTGGTACAAGGGTCCCGCGTTAATTAGTAAACAGCATACACCAGGCCATCTTCTCACACCAACAAAGGCATACATGTAGCCTCAAACAGTAGCTACTGCACAACCCTGTTGTGCTAGGGAAAGAGATAAACTCAAAACATCAGACAAATGAGCCTGCAAAAGATCAATCGATCTCTCGCCACACCATTTAACAAACTTGGTCTACCTACCAGAATTGACAGATTAGGTGGAGTCTGCCTGATAATATAACATCCACCAAATCTGGTGGGAGGGAGAAAGAGCTCTGGTTGCCCCGTTCAATCTCCAGACATGAAGGTGCAGGCTCTGGAGGTGGAGGTGTAGAATCTCCCCCTGAGACTGTGAGAGGAAGTCTGCCCTGAGAGGGACACAGAGCGGAGGGCACAATTAGAGGTAAAGTATGTCTGTGTACCACACCCTTTGCAGCCAATCCAGGCGATCAATATGCCTTGGGCCCAGTCTTGGTGAATCTTCCTCATAACTTGAGGAATCATGAGTATATGAGGAAATGCGCAAAGAAGCTGTGAGCCCCAATCTAACTGAAACGTGTCCCCCAACGCTACCCGCATTGGATACTGGAGACTGCAGAATGCCGGACAGTGCCCGTTCTTGTGTGTGCAAACTGGGCCAACTGAAGAAACCCCAACATCCCAAAAATGTGAAGGACCACCTTCACATGGAGAAGTCACTCGCAATCGGCCGAATACTGCAGTCTGAGACTATCCGCAGGCACACTCAGTGCTCATGCCAGATGATTCGCAATCACGCAAATCTGATGGTCTTGAGCCCAGGACCAGAGTCGCAGAGCATCTCTGCAAAGAAGATATGACCCTACTTCCCCCTATTTGTTGATGTACCACATCACGGTAGTGTTGTGTGTTAGGACCTGAACCAAATGATGGTAAAAGGAGGGTAGGAAGGCCTTGGGAGCAAAACGTATCGCCCGCAATTCCAGAAGTTTTATGAGAAATAATCTTTCCTCTGCAGACCAAATACATGTGACCTCCAGATCCCCCAGATGGAGTACCACCCAAGAAGTGAGGCACCCATTATCACTCTGGCCAACCGGAGAAGGAGGTTGAAATGCCTTCCGTTGAGACAGGTTGCCTGGAACACTCTACCATAACAGCTCAGCTGCAGTGTCTCTGTAGATTCTGACCAACCCGTTGACATCTCTGTTGTTTTGAAATCACTGTCTGCAGAGGCACCACTGGAGGGCCCTCATATGACAGCGTGCATGGTTGACCAACAGTATGCAGGTAGCAAACAGACTGAGCAGGTGCAAGACCTACAGGACTGGAACAGCTGCTCCATTCCGAAAACATGGAATCATAGGCTGCATGTCTTAAATCCTCAGTAGAGGCGGGAAGGCATGACTTACAGTAGTGTCCAGTACTGCCGCTATGAACAGGTTGTGCTGAGAGAGGCACCAGGTGAGCCTCCAGTACATTTATCAAAAACCCAAAGTTGAAAAACAGTAGTGTTCCTACTTGCAAATGATGTAACACCATCTCTGGTGACTTTGCTTTGAACAGACAGTCAACCAGATAGGGAATCCCCGACCTTCTGACATGTGCTGCCACCACCGCCATCACCTTTGTGAAGACCCAAGGTGCTGAAGTAAGGCCGAATGGAAGGACTGCAAACTGGTAGTGTTGAGACTCTAAAGCAAAATGGAGATACTTCCGATTAGATTTCAGGATGGGAATGTAAAAATATGTATCCTGTAAATTGATCAACACCATCCAGTCTTAATTCTTCGGGGCAAGAAGAACCAGAGCCAGGGTCAACATTTGGAATTTCTCCTGTTTGGAGTGAAAATTAAAAACCCTAAGATCCAGGATCGGTCTCAGTCGGCACTCCTTTTTGGGAATCAGGAAGTACCGGGAGGTGCATCATTGACCCCTTTCCTGCTCCAGAACCACCTTGATTGCACCTTATTGCAGCAATAACAGAACTTCCTGCTGGAGAAGCAGAAGATGCTCTTTTGAGCACAAGCCCCGACGATGAGGGAACGGAGGGGGGAACTCCCGGAAAGGTAGAGCGTCCTCCCATGGGACGAGTATGCTGTAGGAAAGTGGAGCTAGCTCTGTTTCCCTGCCACACCAGTTGGAGGAGCAGAAGAGGAAGAGGAGGAGGAGACCTGTTGTTGCACAGCACCCCGCAGACGACCTCAGCCATTTCCCTTATAGGATCTGTACAAGAAATGTGCCTATTGTTGCTGTTGACTGCACGAAAGGACAAGCTTCTCCCAAAGCCACGAAACTTGCAAAACTGTCCAAAGCTCCTGGGCTGAGACTGAAGTCCTATTTACCTTGCTGTGGCTTTACTGTGGCTGTACTGTCTTTAAAGCGTGCAACGCTGAATCCACTTTAGCCCCAAACTGGCGAAATCCACTGAATGGCAGATCCAGTAAAGTGGCAAGGACATCAGGCGAGAACCCTGAACCACGCAACCAACTTGCCTCGTAGTAGCCACAGACGATCCCATTGCCCTTTCTACCAAATCGGCAATGTCCAGACCAGACTGTTTCACCTGGCGGGCAGCAGCTTGGGCATCCAACAACACCTCTGAGAAATTCCCTTGCACCTCCTTGGGCAATTTTGGGACCACCTCCCTGGCTGAGTCCATGAGGGGTTGGATTTAGCGACCAAAAAGGCATGTGGCATTTGTTGACTTGAGACCCATACTCCCCGACAAGAACACATTCTTTGCTGATTGCAACATGTGTTTTGACTCCCTATATGCAGGCGTAGATAGGAAGGAACCTGTAGACTGCCTTGAGGAGCACAAAGCATGGAAGACCAAGATTTCGGGAAAAGGATGGGTGGACAGAAAAGCAGGATCCCGGAACCACCTTGTACCTCCTTGCCACCTGGAAACCGCTGGAGCAGACATTGGCTTTTGCCAGACATCGAGAATGGGCTCTGTCAAAGCCTTATTAAAGGGAAGTAAAGGCTCTGAAATAGAGGAAGGAGAATGGAGCACCTCTGTCAGTATATTAGACTTTAACTCTGCTGTAGGAAGAAGCAATTCCAAGAGATCTGCAGCCTTCCTGATTACAGCATAATAAGTGGTCTCCACCTGCGTCTGTAGACCCTTTGGAGATGAAAGCTCCCATTTAGGAGAGGTGTCCAAGCAACTAGCCTCCTGCAAACCCTCAAAATCCGGGTCAGGAAACACAATTCTCCTTACTCACCCTCTCCATGCTCCTCCTGGTTTTTCTCAATAGTGTTTGTACCTCTCTCAGAGACCTCATCCTCGGAACAGGCACCGGCGGTGCTTGACACAGCGCCGGTGACTTCGGGATTGGCTTCGAAGGGAGGTCCACAGGAACAGGAGTCGACACTGGTCAAGGTCGAGTCGGGCCTGTTCGCAACCAGATGGCGCCAGGGATTAACCATCCAGCCCCTCCAAAGAATGCAACACCATCAAAAATCTTGGCATTGGAAGAAGAAAACTCAATAGAGCCACAGGCATGAAAGGCATGAGAGATGCCTGAGGAAAATGAGGTGGCAAACCTCCCAGGGAATATGACAACAGACCCATGGAGACAATAGGTGCACCAGTAGGGTTTGCTGCTCTGGCGAACAAGCCAAACATCCTATTAAAAGCTGTGACGGATCTGAACCCAGAGTCGGGAATCAGGATACATTGGAGCCGGTACTACAGGCTATTAAGCAACTCAAGGGTGCACCAAATTCGGCTCCTGCTGCGGCGCTGCCAAGCCGGAGCCAGAGGTGGAGTGGTCGGCTTAGGCAATGGTGAAGGCGTTGCATCTCTAGGAGCCAGTGGAGCCACTGCTCTTGGAGTCTGAGAAAGGGCAGAGTACCCCCAGGGAAAGGAGACGGAATGCTCTTATCCCTTAGATGACATCTGGAACATGGAGACACCAAATTTGGAGTTACATTCTTCGATGAGTGAATCCGCGAACCATGGTGCCGCTTTTTCTTATGTTTCTTTGACAACCTCAAAGTATGTGGAGTTGGCAAATTCGAACGGGTCCCTGACCTCCTGCGACCTCTATTCCGCTTCTTGGCCATGAATAATTTGGCTTCCCTTTCCTTCAGCGCTTTAGGAGAAACATACTTGCACAAGATGGCAGTGTCTGGGGAAATATCCAGACCACTGACTTCCCTAAGTTCCCCTTACCAGTCCATAGTCTCCTCAGAAACATCATGGTCCAATGAGTCTCCAATGGGTCTCCACACTCCTCCCATTTCTGTTATGTTATGTTATGTAATGTTTTAGAGTTTCTAAAGCGCTCGAATACCCATGGGTGTCTTGGCGCTATTTGAATGACAATCAGGTGAGGGTGTTGGTGCTTAGAGATAACTAGGCATCTAAAGGTTAAATAGCCAGGTTTTTATTAGCTTCCTAAAACCCAACAATGTTGGAGCTGCCTTGATGTTTACAGGTAAACCATTCCACAGGACAGGGACTTCAGTGATAAAACAACTGCCTCCCCATTTTAATCTCTTTAACCTGGGACATGGCACTTTCAAGGTATTTCTGGATCAAAGTGCTCTATTTGGAACATACCATGAGAGAGATTTATTTTAAATAACAAGGACCTACATTGTGCAAGGCTTTGTAAATACGGCATAATGCCTTGAACTTGATACAGTTAGGTACCGTCAGCCAATGCAGTTCATTGATGGCCGATGAAACTGGGTGGAATTTAGGCAGGTTGAAGACAAGCCTGCTGCCACATTCTGCACGCTCTGACGTTTCTTCATATGTTGTTTTTGAAGTTTGGCAAAAAGACCATTAAAGTAGTCCAATTTCGATAAAATTAATAAAGAGACAACTGTTTTTCTGGTGGTTCAAGGAAGAATCTTTCTGATAATCCTTAGGATGTTGAAACCGCCGAGCCTAAGACTCCTGAGCCTAGCACGTCCACAAAGTGCTCAGAGAACAACAAGAACCCCATGAATTACTCGATGCCCTTCCGGCTCCATGTCATCGGGATGAGGATGGGGCTTGCGACACCGACAGCCGCTGGCAAAGTCGCTGGTACTGACTTCGGGTTCGACATCATGGAAGGCAGCGTCCGCATGACCGGCGCCGAACTGGATCCGGCATCGGATCCCATAGGCCCTACCGGCGCCGTGGCCGAACACGACGGCGTTGAACCCAATGGGGCCCCATCCAAAACCGCAGGGCCCAAGGGCTCACCAAAAGAAGCGCTCACTCAAATACGCGGCACATGGCCTCGTAATTATCTTTAATTTGACAGGGAGTCGCTCTGGCACCCGGAAATGGAGGGAGGCGTGAAGTCAACTCTGGCTCCGGCTCCACAGAACCGTGCCTAGAGAGTCTGTGTTCCTTACCTCTTTTGTTGACGGACGCCAGTTGAGGTGAAGTCAAAGTCCGCTTGGACTTCTTCTTCTTCTTGTGCCTCTTCCCTGAGAGTCCAGGAAGAGAACATTTTCCTCCCAAGATGGTCCAGCTTCTTGGATTTTGTTTCCGGTGGAGCAGTTGGGAAGGTTCTGTTGGAGGTGGAAGCTTGAACTACCAAACTCTCAGGAGTGGGGTTTTGAGAGAGGAAAGCAGGGTCACCTGGAGCCGGGTGGTGGCATCGGGCAATCATCCTGGCCATGGGAGCCCCCGTGTTGGGCCTGGACCACGTGCCAAAAAGGACGTCTGGGAGGGCCTCATTAAACTGCAGCGGAGGCTCCGAAGAGCTTGCAGCCGGTTGAAGCTCCTCTGTCAGGAGGTTAGTCCTGACTGCCACCATAGGAAGCTCGCGGTTGAGAGACTCGGATGCCCTACGTAACACCATTGCGTATGACGCTCCCTTCTCCATAGCTACAGTAGGAAGAGACAACATGCCAAGGTCAGGAGAGTGTCATGGTCACTGGCATCCCCCAGTTCCTCTCTCCAGTCCTGCTTAGTATCTAACGCACAAGTTACTACTTTTGTAACGATATATCTGTAAGAGACATTAGTTAGTGATAGATTCCTTACCTTAGAATATCCCCAGGCATCAGACTGGATCCTGAAAGCTTTCGCTCTGCGTGTCAGTAGGTGGCGTTGTGTGGCTCCGCGTACGTTGCTGGTGTCGTGAACGCTGAGATATCGTCACAGAGACTACTTAGGCGCCCCCCATGCTCGCTGACGTCAGTTCTGTACACAACTTTCCGCGCCAGGAACGCAGAGCCATGCAAGAAACTGACCACTGGTGTTACGAAACTAGGGCCCTGAAAGGGATGTTTTTAACCCTAGAAATCAGTTAGCAGAACAAGGAGGATGGGTGTGGTGGTTAGGAATCTTTCACTAACTAATGTCTCTTACAGTAAGTAGTACATTGTGAATCTGAAAGAGACACTTTAGTGATAGATTCCTTACCTTAGAATAGATACCCCAGTAATACCAACCCCCGTGGTGGGTCTGCAAACAAGATTACACCAGAAAGAAGCCATCTCTCCGGACCTGACTGTCAAGGCAGTAATGCTTGGTAAAGGTTTGCAGCAAGGCCCACATAGCTGCCTGACAAATGTCCTGGAAGGGAACGCCGCGTCCCAAGGAAGTAGTGGCTGCTGTTGCCCTGGTAGGATGGGCATTCAGCCCCACAGGAGGCTCCTTCTTAGCCAACGAGTAACATGCTTTGATGCAGAGAACAACCCACTGAGAGATGGTCCGTTTGTGCACGGCCCGACCTTTTTTGGCTCCAACGTAGCAAACAAAGGGCTGGTCACCCACCCGGAACTGTTGTGTGCACTTCAGATAGAACGAGAACGCACATTTTGGGTCCAGACGGTGGAGCCTCTCCTCCTCTTTTGAAGGAAGCGGAGGTGGAAAGAAGGTGGGCAAAGTAATGGTCTGCCTGATGTGGAAGGGCGTGACAACCTTCGGCAAGAAAGAAGGACTGGTCCTTAAAACAACCTTGTCCGGATGAACAGAAAGGAAATGAGGTTTAGAAGAAAGAGCTTGGAGCTCACTCACTCTTCTAGCAGAGGCGATACCTACCAGGAAAGCCGTATTTAGAGTAAGAAGACGCAAAGGACAGTTATGAGGGGGCTCGTAGGAAGCGCACATCAGATATGTCAAGACAAGGTTTAAGTCCCATTGAGGCATGATGAATGGCACAGGAGGAAATGTGTGCGTAAGGCCTTTCAGAAAACGGTTAACAACCGGAGACTGAAAAAGAGAAGGCTGATCTGGAAGCCCTAGAAAGGCGGAGATAGCCGAAAGATAACCTTTGCTAGTGCCAAGAGCAGAGCCCTGCTGGGCCAAAGTAAGAAGGAACAGAAGGACCTCGGAAAGAGGGGCAGAAAGGGGATCCACAGCCTTTGCTGTGCACCATGCCACAAACTTGTTCCACCTGCAGGCGATCAAAAGCTGTCAACTGTCGCCACTCAATCTCCATGCATGGAGGTGGAGGATGGACAGGTTCGGGTGGAGGATCGTCCCCTGCTGCTGTGACAGAAGATGCTCCCGAAGAGACAGTCAGATTGGGAGATCGATCGCCATGCTGAGTAGCTCGGGATACCAGTATCTTCGTGCCCAATACGGAGCCACAAGGATGACTTGGGCCCGGTCATGCCGAATCTTCTTCAGCACTCTGGGCAGAAGTGGTATAGGCGGAAAGGCGTACAACAGACCGCAACTCCACTCGCGATGAAAAGCGTCTCCGAGCGAGTGCCGCCTTGGAAATTCCAACACGCAGAACTGATGACATTGCGCGTTCTCTTCTGTGGCTAATAGATCTAACCAAGGCTCTCCCCACTGTTGAAAGAGACCTTGTGCCACGTCCGAGTTCAGATGCCATTCGTGATCCATCATGCACCGACGGCTGAGTTTGTCCGCCCTGGCATTCAGGGAACCTGCCAGGTGTTGAACCACCAGGGTCACGCCCTAATGTTCCAGCCACTGCCAGAGGCGCAGAGCCTCCTGGCCTAGGGTCCACGACCCCACCCCGCCCTGTTTGTTGGCGTACCACATGGCGATGGTGTTGTCCGTGAACACCTGCACTACACTTCCCCGGACAGAGGGAAGGAATACCTTCAGTGCAAGACGGATCGCCCGCAGCTCCAGAAGGTTGATGTGGAGCCGGGACTCTGCCGGAGACCAGAGGCCTCTGATCTACGCCTCTCCCATGTGGCCCCTCTAGCCCAGGAGGGACGCATCCGTCACAACTACATGCTCAGGTTGGGGACCGGAGAGGGATCTGCCGCTGACCCAATCGGGGTCCGTGAGCCACCACTGCAACTGTCTCGCTGTGGCCTCCGAGATCCGGACATGGTCGGACAGGTTGCCCTGATGCTGGGCCCACTGAAACTTCAGGTCCCACTGCAGAGCCCACATCCGCCACCTGGCGTGATGCACCAGAAGGATGCAGGAGGCCATCAGGCCAAGGAGCCGGAGGGTCATCCTGACTGAAACCTGGGATAGAGGCTGAAAGATCGGAACCATAGCCTGGAATTCCCGGACTTGCTGCTCGGGAGGATAAACCTGAAACCGCGTCGAATCCAGAACCGCTCCGATAAAGGAGGGCTTCTGAGAGGGGCCAAGGTGCGACTTCGGCATGTTGATGGAGAACCCCAGCAAATGTAGGAGGTCAGCCGTAGTCTGAAGGTGGGGGACAACTGCTTGGGGCGAGCCCGCCTTCAACAACCAGTCGTCGAGGTAGGGGAAGACTGACACCCCTGACCTGCGCAGGTGAGCCGCGACCACCGCCATCACATTTGTGAACACCCGAGGGGCGCTGCTAAGACCGAAGGGGAGCACAGCAAACTGAAAATGCTCATTGCCTAACGTGAACCGCATGTAACGCCGGTGGGCCGGCAGGACGGGGATGTGAAAATATGGGTCCTGCAAGTCCAATGCTACCATCCAGTCTCCAGGGTTGAGGGCAGCCAAGACCTGAGCCAGAGTCAACATCTTGAACTTCTCCTTCCAGATGAAGCAATTGACATTCCTGAGGTCCAAGATGGGGCGCAAGCCCCCTTTGTCCTTCTTGGGGACCAGAAAGTAGTGGGAATAAGAACCACTTCCTACTTCTGGGCCCGGAACATGCTCAATAGCCCCCTTGGCCAAGAGGGACATAACTTCCTGTTGGAGAAGCGCAAAGTGATCCCCAGACATGAGGAGGAACTGAGGTGGCATGGCTGGGGGGTAGACTCAAAAGGTAACCCCTATGGACGAATTGCAGCACTCACTTGTCGGAAGTGACAGAACACCATTAGGGAAAGTGATGTCTAATCCTGCCGCCCACAGGCGTTGGGAGCACCCCAAAGCTTGGACTAGGAAGGCTTTGAGGCAGATGCTGCGGGAGCAAAAGTGGACTGACCCACATGCTGGCCCCCTGTGCCGCCACGGCGGCCTCCAAACCCACGGCTGTGCTGAGTTTGATTCTGCGCAGGCTTCTGACTGAACGAGCGGGCAGGGCGCCCCTTCCTTGGCCACGAAAGGAATGAAAGGTAGACTTGGCCGGTCGCGTGGTGGAGAGACCCAAGGATTTGGCCGTAGCCCGAGAGGCCTTAAAACGCTCCAGCGCACTGTCGGCTTTATTGCCAAACAGGTGAGCGCCATCATAGGGCATGTCCATGAGCGAGCTCTGGACATCTGGCGAGAACCCGGTAGATTTCAACCAGGCGTGGTAACGAAGCGCCACAGTTGTAGAAATCGCCCTACCTAGTGAGTCTGCGGTGTCCAAACCACACCGAATGGCGAACTTATTGCATCTTTACTTTCTGCAACAGCTTGGGACAGCACAGCTTGGACCTCCTCAGGACACTGAGGCAACACCTGTGCAACTGTATCCTACACCACGTGGGAATAGTGCCCCAATAGGCATGCAGTGTTTACCGACTGCAGCCCTAAGCTGGCCGAAGAGAACAACTGCTTGCCAAACTGCTACAACTTCTTAGAGTCCTTACCTGGCTGAGAAGTGGTAAAGGTACTCTGGGACATCGAAGCTTGGATGACCAGGCTCTTGGGCGTAGGATGAGTGGTCAGAAAGGCAGGGTCACCCGGCGCTGGGCGATGATGCCTAGCGACGTTCTTATCCACTGGCCGCGACCAAATGCCCAATAAGACGTCAGTGAGGGAGTCATTAAATGGCAGCAGGGGCTCCGACAATGTGGACGCCATCTGGAGCACCTCAGTGAGGAGATTAGTTTTTAGGGCCACCGTAAGGAGATCATGGTTAAGGACCTCAGCTGCCTGACGGAGCACCACCGTGTAAGAGGTGCCCTCCTTCATGGTAGGCGGGGGAAAGGCAAACCCCGGGTCAGAGGAGACATCAAGGCCGTCGGTCTCCTCCAACTCGTCCGCCCAGTCCTGCTCAGAGTCCCACTGATGAGCAAGAGGGTCCTCGGACCCCTCCCAGTCGTCCTCCACCTCGCTGTATGTGGTACAGACTGCAGCGGCAGGGTAGGGAGAGGAGAAGGAACAAACGGTGCCGGGAAAGGTGCCAGAAGGGGCCAAACTGGCGCTGGGTCCCAGTGCGGATCTCAGGTAGGGACAAAAGTGTCCTGGAACCTGGGCAGGGGCGGAACAAACAGCACCCACTGGGGCACCAGAGGTGGAGCCGAGGGTGGTGCTAGGGCCGGAGCCAGCAGCGTGGGGCTTGTGGCATCGTACCCCGAGCCAGCGGCGCGAAAACCTGTGGTGCCGAACCCGCCGGCTCGACAGGATCCTGACACGGGGCGCAAGGATGCACTGGCGGGAGCCCGAGGCCTATACAGGTGGCTCATAGTAGCAAGAAACTCTTGCACCTGTGCGGGAGTCAACAACGGACCCGGATAAGGTGGGTAGGACACGTAGGAGCCGCACGGGTAGAACCGCTGTCACCCTCGTCATTATCTGGGGACCGACGGGGGACATCGGAAAGCAACAACGCTTCTTCGACTTCTTTTTGTGTCATCTCTTACCCGAATTTGAGTGTGAAGACCTGGAGCCCGAGGAGTGATGATGGTGGCCCCGTGAGCGTTCTCTGGAGCGGCCCCTGGACCGTGAATAGCGCTGGGTCGAGTGGACCTCAAGCAGCTTCCGGCACCGCTCCCTCAAGGCTTTCGGGGCCATGGCCAGACAGTCCATACAGGACCGAGAGTCATGGTTGTACTCCAGGCAGTAGAGGAAGACGTCGTGGGGATCCGCCACTGACATGTTACGTCGGCAGGTCACACAAGACTTAAAACCAGGCATCCCTACGTGCTCCAGAGCAGACAGACCGTAGACAAAAGTCTCAACGGAATAGGCTCAAAGTGCCTACTAAGCCCCGGGTCCTATAATATGATAATCCTACCTCCGTGGTCATCACGCACAATCAGGGCTTTAAGTGGGATGAAAAAACTGTGGGGTCTCCCTAAGGGGCGTGGCCACTGCAATTAAGGGTGTGGCTTAAAACACGTAGGCTAAACATCTGTGCTTAGCATAATGTTCCGCCCGACTTGTATTTTGCTGTTTCTGTCATTGCATCCAGATGTGTGATACAAGTAACACCATACCTACAACACAAAATGACTATTGGCTTTGTCAATGGTTGTTAGTTGTATAAGATCAATAAGCAGCACTATGGCTTGTATATAATATTGAAAATGTTTCCACTTAAAGCCCTGGTGACACCACAACAATGTTGCTGCTCCTGAGTTTCAAAAAGAGAAGAGAAATCCAGAGAGAAAATGACTCTTTGACGGATTTCTCTTCCAGTACAACCTCACCTGGCATGACATCATGCTGTAACTTCTCCAGTGGTGAGAAGTGAGCAGTGTGAACACTCGCACATTGATGTGCCTGCTGTCACTGCAGTCCGGGAAAAAACAGACTGCAGTGACAGCAGGCACAAAACAGAGCCCAATAGAGACCCGTTTCAAGCCCCCCTTTAAAAAAATGTCGGTGCTCAGCACCGGTGAGACCCGGCCCACTTAAAAAACTGCACACAATATGTCAACAATTGCCTCAAATGATCAAAATAAACTCAACCCACATCTAACAACACACCCCACATGGCGTAGTGTGCTATCCACGAGCGCCTACGCTCTAGCGTCCCACGCAGGGATGGAAAGTGCTATATAAATGTTCCATTACAATCAACAACTCCTAGTTGGATATTGGAAAGCTTTTACATTTCCTATAACACCTTAGAGAAAGGAGAGTTCTTCTCACCTGAGCTAGGAGCTGGTGTTGGGACCTGTTCTGATCCTGTGTAAAAAGGGAAAACTGCTAATTATTATAAGACACACACGTGGACAAGAGAGCAAACTGTGGAACATTTCAGGATGTCTATGTCAGACAGTTAAATATGAAGTACTGGACTCGAAAATAGAATGCTCCACCACACTGCAGTGCAGGAATGTGGATTTACGCTGAAAATAAATACATTCTAATGTAAGGCACTGAATTGAAAACAGAGCACTGCAGTAGCATCTCAGATCCTGCCTTGAAGAAAAAGTTACTTACCTTTGATAGCAATCTTTCTAATGGATACTCTATCTACCTGCAGATTCCTAGTTTTTTAATATTGCAGGTGTCAGACTGAATTTTGGAAACTTTTCAATAGCTCTGTACTTCAATAGGAGAATGTAAGAAACTGAGTTATTGCTTGAGGGGGTGTCAATCCTACTCAAGCAACAACCACAATCCTTGTTCGGGTGAACCAAAAAAGTCACTGCATTAACTTATGTTTAACCCTTTGGTAGCTTGCCACAAAACCAGTCAAATGCAGTGTGTTGAGAATTTAATTTAGAAAGTATCTTAAGCAAGAACTGTACGTTTGAATTACGGGCATGTATCTACATATAAATAGCTTAAACCAAAAAATTCATAAATAATTAATTAAGTACAAACATAGGAAAAAATCCAAATGTTTTATATTAAAAATAGCAAAGGACATTTATTTGATATATAATAATAGAAAAGCTAAAATACATTCAGGAGACTATCCATGTAGATGCCACCACCGCCATCACTTTTGTGAAGACCCTAGGTATGGAAGTAAGGCCAAATGGAAGGACTGCAAACTGGTAGTGTTGAGACTCTAAAGCAAAATGGAGATACTGACCATATGCAAATCAATCTTGGCCCTGTGCCTCAGGGAACAGTCCATCCCGAACTGCCAAGCCAGGTCCTCCCTTGACCGGAAACAAGCATCCTATGACCGGTTTCTGGCTTTCAGCCCTCATCAGCCAGGATAGCTTGATTCCAGTGGTATGGAGAGCACGGGATTCACGTCTGACCATACCCACCCCACTCGGGGTGACAAATGCAACAACAGTTGATGGATAGAATGCAGAACAATGTCATACATTCACCCCAGTACAGAGATCTAGGCCTAAATCTTGCTTTCTCGCCCTAAGTGCGGCAGGTATGCCCAGACGTGGGTCCTGGGCTCACTGTGCCACTGGAATCAAGCTATCCTGGCTGAAGAGGGGTGAAACCCCGAAACCGGTCCTAGGATGCTTGTTTCCGGTCAAGGGAGGACCTGGCTTGGCAGTTCGGGATGGACTGTTCCCATGAGGCACAGGGCCAAGACTGATTTGCATATGGTCAGGTCAAAACTGGGGTGGCATGGTGAGCAAAAGAATGATGGATTTAACCCAGATCTCTTGACTGGGGATGAATGTTTTGATTTGTTCTGCATCCCGTCCATCAAGTGTGTGTCTTTTGCTTTCTCACTCCAGTTGGGGGAGCGGAAGAGGAGGAGGAGACCTGTTGTTGCACAGCACCCCGCAGACGACCTCGGCCCTTTCCCTTATAGGATCTGTACAAGAGATTTGCTTGCTGGAGCTGTTGCTGTTGCCTGGCATCGAAAGGACAAGCTTCTCCCAAAGCCACGCAACTTGCAAAACTGTCCAAAGCTCCTGGGCTGAGACTGAAGTCCTATTTACCTTGCTGTGGCTTTACTGTGGCTGTACTGTCTTTAAAGCGCTGCTGCGCCGAATCCACTTTAGCCCCAAACAGGCGAAATCCATTGAATGGCAGATCCAGTAAAGTGGCAAGGACAACAGGAGAGAACCCTGAACCACGCAACCAAGCTTGCCTCGTAGTAGCCACAGACGACCCCATTGCCCTTGCTACTGAATCAGCAGTATCCAGACCAGACTGTTTCACCTGGCGGGCAGCAGCTTGGGCATTTAACACCACCTCAGAGAAATTCCCTTGCACCTCCTTGGACAATTTTGGGACCACCTCCCTGGCTGACTCCATGAGGGGTTGGATTTGGCGACTCAAAAGGCATGTGGCATTCGTTGACTTGAGGCCCATACTCCCCGACGAGAACACATTCTTTGCTGATTGCTTCATGGTTTTTGACTCCCTATCTGCAGGCGTAGATGGGAAGAAACCTGCAGATAGCCTTGAGGAGCACAAAGCCTGGAAGACCAAGCTTTCCGGCAAAGAATGGGTGGACAATAAAGCAGGAGCCGGAGCCACTTTGTACCTCCTTGCCACCTGGAAACCGCTGGAGCAGACATTGGCTTTTGCCAGACATCAAGAATGGGCTCTGTCAAAGCCTTATTAAAGGGAAGTAAAGGCTCTGAAATAGAGGAAGGAGAATGGAGCACCTCTGTCAGTATATTAGACTTTAACTCTGCTGTAGGAAGAATAAATTCCAAGAAACCTGCAGCCTTCACGGTCACAGCATAATAAGTGGTCTCTCCCAGCGTCGGTAAACCTTTTGGAAATGAAAGCTCCCATTCAGGAGAGGTGTCCAGGCCAATAGCCTCCTGTAAACCCTCAAAATACGGGTCAGGAAGCACAATTTCTCCTTCCTCACCCTCTTCATACTCCCCCTGGTTTTCCTCAATAGTGTTTGTACCTCTCTCCGAGACCTCATCCTCGGAACAGGCGCCGGCGGTGCTTGACGCAGCGCCGGTGACTTCGGGATCGGCATCAAAGGGAGGTCCACAGGAACAGGAGTCGACACTGGTCAAGGTCAAGTCGGGCCGGTTCGGAACCAGATGGCGCTGGGGATTAACCGTCCAGTCCCTCCAAAGAATGCAACACCGTCAAAAATCTCGGCATTGGAAGAGGAAAACTCCCTAGAGCCATAGGCATGAAAGGAATGAGAAATGCCCGAGGAAAGTGAGTTGGAAAACCACCCAGGAAATTTGACAACAGACCCATGGAGCCGATAGGTGCACCAGTAGGGTTTGCTGCTCTGGCGAACAAGCAAAACATCCTGTTAAAAGCTGTGACGGATCTGAACCCAGAGTCGAAAAGAAGGATACATTGGAGCCGGTACTGTAGGCTATGAAGCCACTCAAGGAGGCACCAAATTCAGCTCCGGCTGTGGCGCTGCAAAGCCGGAGACCCGGAGCCAGAGGTGGAGTGGTCGGCTTTGGCAATGGTGGAGGCGTTGCATCTCTAGGAGCCAGTGGAGCCACTGCTCTCGGAGCCTGAGAAAGGACCGGAGTACCCTCAGGGAAAGGAGACAAAGTGTTCTTATCCCTTTGATGACATCTGGGACATGGAGACACCTAATTTGGAGTCACATCCTTCGATGAGTGAACGCGCGAACCATGGTGCCGCTTTTTCTTCTGTTTCTTTGACGACCTCAAAGTATGTGGAGTTGGCAATTTCGAACGGGTCCTTGACCTCCTGCGACCCCTATTCCGCTTCTTGGCCATGATTAATTTGGCCTCCCTTTCCTTCAGCGCTTTAGGAGTCATGTCCTTGCACAAGATGCCAGTATCTGGGGAAGTATCCAGACCACTGGCTTCCCTAAGTTCCCCATACCAGTCCATAGTCTCCTCAGAGACATCCTGGTCCAATGAGTCATCAATGGGCCTCCAGACTCCTCCCATTCCTGTTATGTTATGTTATGTTAAAGGGTTTCTAAAGCGCTCAAATATCCATGGGTGTCTTGGCGCTATTTGAATGACAATCAGGTGAAGGTATTGGTTCTTAGAGATAACTAGGCACCTGAAGGTTCAAAAGTCCGTTTTTTATTAGCTTCCTAAAACCCAACAGTGTTGGAGCTGCCTTGTTGTTTATAGGTAAACCATTCCACAGGACAGGGGCTTTAGTGGTAAAACAACTGCCTCCCCATTTTATTCTCTTAAACCTGGGACAAGGCACTGTCAAGGTATTTCTGGATCGAAGTGCTCTATTTGGAACATACCATGAGAGAGATTTTTTTAAATAACAAGGACCTACATCGTGCAAGGCTTTGTAAATAAGGCATAATGCCTTAAACTTGATACGGTTAGGAACCGTCAGCCAATGCAGTTCCATTATGGCCGATGAAACTGGTGGAATTTAGGCAGGTTGAAGACAAGCCTGGCTGCCGCATTCTGCATTTTCTGGAAGTTTCTTCATATGTTGTTTTTTAAGTTAAAGGAAGAATCTTTCCAAAAATCCTTATGACGCTGAAACTGGCCAAGCCTAAGACTGCAGAGCCTAACAAGTCCACAAAGTGCTCAGAGAACAACATGAACCCCATGAATCGCTCAATGTCATTCCGGCGCCGTATCATCAGGGAGGAGGAAGGGGCGTGCGCCACCGACAGCCGCTTTCGACGTCGCGGGCACCGACTTCAGGTTTGACACCATGGAAGGCCGCGTTGGCAGGACCGGCGTCGAACATGATCTTGGATCTGATCCCTGAGGCCTCACCGGGCCCCATCCAAACCCGCGGGGCCGATGGCTCACCAAAGGGGTCGCTTCGCTCAAAGATGCGGCACATGGCCTCGTAAATATCTTTCATTTGAGCGAGAGTCGCTCCGGCTCCTGGAAATGGAGGAAGGCGCAAAGTCAACTCTGGCTCCGGCTCCCCAGAACTGTGCCTAGAGCGTCTGTGTTCCTTACCTCTTTCGACGACGGACGCCTTCTTCTTGTGCCACTTCCCCGAGTGTCCCGATGACCTCGAATGGACCACAGTCCTAGGCTGACGGAAGAGAACATTTTCTTCCCAAGATGGTCCACCTTCTTGGATTCCCTTTCCGTTGGAGCGGTAGTTAAGGTGCTTTTGGAGGTGGAAGCTTGAACTACCAAGCTCCTAGGGGTGGGGTGTTGAGAGAGGAAAGTGTGGGCGCCGGGTGGTGGCATCGGGCAATCATCCTGTCCATGGGAGCCCACGTGTTGGCCCTGGACCACGTGCCCAAAAGGACATCTGTGAGGGCCTCATTAAACTGCAGCAGAGGCTACGAAGATCTTGCAGCCGGTTGAAGCACCTCTGTCAGAAGGTTAGTCCTGACTGCCACCATAGGAAGCTCGAGGATGAGAGCCTCGGCCACCCTACGCAAAACCACTGCGAATGACGCTCCCTCTTCCGTAGCCACAGTAGGAGGAAACAACATGCCAAGGTCAGGAGAGATGTCAATACCACTGGCATCCCCCAGGTCCTCTCTCCAGTCCTGCTCAGTATCTAATTGGTCAGTTAAAGGGTCACCTGACCCCTCCCAGTCCTCTTCATCATCCTCTGGGTACCACGCAGGCCCATCCTAGCCACGCAGGCCCATCCAATAGGTATAGCGAGGAGCATGGAGAAGAGGGATACTTAGAAGATGTCAAATAGGTAATGGGGGCGCCGTGTGGCCTAAAGATCGTTTCCTGGAATGTAAATGGTCTGAGAGACCAAACAAAACGGGAAAATCTAAAGGAGCTAGCAAAAAGCTCCGGGATCATTTGCATACAGGAAACTTGGCTTTGCGGCAAGACCCGAATATTCGACGGCTTACGTCAATTACTCCACCCAGCAAAAAAACAAAGATTTGGTCGTTCGGCGGGAGGAATTATGACTTTGATTTCAACAAAAATAGTAAAGAATGTAACCCAACTTTGTGTAAAATGTAAGTGGCTGCTCGCTTGTAGGATATTCTTAGCAGCCATCGACAAAAAGTATGCACCTCTAATGCTTTTAAATGTATATATGCAATGGGGAACCCAGGAGGAATATGTTGCTAAAATTAGCATTTTTAAAGAAGATATGGAGTTAATTGGGGAAAAGTATGGCTCGGATATAACATTATTGATGGGGGATTTTAATCATTAACTAAACCCAAGGAAATTTGAAGTTTGGTATTCAGACATACTGGAGGCATTTAATATAAACCAAGCAACCTTCCCCAACTGTGAAACAACAACTCAGGATACAAACCTGGGAATTTACCTGGGGTCAAAAAGCCTCTTTTGTTTAAATGGAATGTCACCACTCGACTGCCCAGCGATGAAAACATTTAAACCAGGCACACAAAATTATCCAATAGACTATGTCTTTATGTCACCTTGGTATTTTGTCCTAGCTAAGGATTTTAGAAGCTATCAAAGGGAAGGAAGTGATCATAATCCCCTGGAGTAAGAGCTCTTGGGGTTTCACCTGAAGCCCGGTGATAAAGTTATTGATCAAGAGATGGAATACCCAAGGCGTATTACAACAAGGCTAACAGATGACTACATAGGTAGGCTAGTAAGTTTTCAACAGAACCTCGATCTGGGAGAAGAAAGAGGACAGGGTCTAGACTTGTATGTGGACAAATTAGAATAAGTGGTTAAAACCCTCCGAGTAGAACTAAGAAAAGATAGAAAAAGAGAGACACACGAGCGCGCGATACAAGATGGCTGCCGCCTAGGAAACTCCGGCGCGTTGGACACGATTTTCGATATTTTAATGCCGCAATTTTGTCAGAAAAGCGGCGAAAATGCGATTTAATATGTTTTAACGGCAATACCTCTCAGGTTTGGTGCTTTTTGATGATTTTTGTCCATGGAGCAGCGTTTTTATTCTATCCTGCTTCTGCTTCCAGCTCTGCTCCCAGGAACAGCCAGGTCAGTCAGTCAAGCGGGCGGAGCAATCCTTCAGGAAAGGGCCTGGCTTGGGCCTAGCCACACCCATAGCTCATTTTAGCTGCTGCACCTGTTTTACTGCGGATTTCCTATTGCTGCCTTATAACTTTACACATATTATCCATTTTCTCACTGAATTTTCTGACTTTCATTACATCACTAAAATGGAAAATAAAAATCCTATTCCTTCTAAAAGAAGGCAGCAAGTTTC
The DNA here is from genome assembly GCF_964261635.1 of Lissotriton helveticus. Lineage (NCBI taxonomy): Eukaryota > Metazoa > Chordata > Amphibia > Caudata > Salamandridae > Lissotriton > Lissotriton helveticus. The sequence continues at coordinate 509,307,947 of NC_136068.1, read as the reverse complement.
ACCTCCACCAATTAAATCTAAGGCGGTTGAATCATCAGAACTTCCATTATCTCTGATTTTAGAAGAAATTCAAGCTCTTCGCAGTAATACAGATTCTATTGCTTCAGAAATTAAAAATGTTCGTAAAGATATGGCGAGTTTATCAATGAAAATCTCTGATAATGCCATTAAAATACAAGATAATAAGTCTAAGCTTGACTCTATTCATCCACTTGTTGCCAAAATATCACCAATGTCTACACAACTTCTAGATATGGAAAATCGTAATAGGCAATACAATTTGCGCATTTTTAATTTGCCAGAAGAGGTTGAAGGTTGCTAGCAAGCAGTCACAGCGTAGCAGCGCTCCCTCGCGCCCTCGCCACGAGCGGAGGCCACACCCCCTGCTTAGGCCACGCCCCCAAGCCGCTTAGGCCACGCCCCCAAGCCGACCACTACAAAGGCGTCGATTTTGGGCGCCAGGCAGATTTCAGAGTTGTGCTCCTGAGGCGGAAAGCCGGGAGCGAGGCATCTTTTTTTAAAACTTTGAGTGTCACAGATTGAATTGTGTTTTAACACCTTGAACGCTATGGGGATTTTTCCCCTGTGCTGGAAAAGCAGCAGATGCACTTTACATGACGAGCTGGGCTCGTCATGAGCGTAGCAGGAGGCTACTGCATGACGAGCCCAGCTCGTCATGAGCGTCGAAGGGGTTAAACTTTAAACTGTCACAGAATACTTGTGTAGTTTTTAAAATTTCACTCACTTGTTGCTAGCAAGCAGTCACAGCGTAGCAGCGCTCCCTCGCGCCCTCGCCACGAGCGGAGGCCACGCCCCCTGCTTAGGCCACGCCCCCAAGCCGACTCCTCCCCCACCTGCAACGGTACAAATTATGTGCATATCTCGGTCGCGCAGGGGGCGAGCGCAGCGGGCACGCCGTTTGCACGCCGAAGGCGCGCCTAAGGCAAGCCCGTCTGCGCCCGTCCGCGACCAGAACGCGGCCGGGGCCGGACACGCTGACGGTGAGAGCGCTCAAATAGATAGAATTGTCTGGTCGAGGGATAACCTATGGTCTCTCAATACTTTGGCGGAAACCTGTGCACACAGCATCGATCTTGGGTCCTCCACTCTCCCTTATACCTGTAGGACATGTGGGCTACAACTAGGCATACCGGCCAGTACAAAGGCTGGAGGATCTACTAAATCCAAGCCACCAATCAGTAAAAACCTTAGCGCGGGACTTGTGAACTGTAGATCCCTTGCAAAGCATGCAGATGATATATGGCTGCTGTTGGAAGGTCACCAATGGGACATATTGTTTCTAACAGAAACCTGGCTTAACGATGATAACATGACTGCCATTGCACTGGCTATCCCCTCTGGATATAACATTTGTTTCTCCAATCGACTAGGTGATAAAAGAGGGGGGGGAGTGGCAGTTATATTTAAAGAACAGCTCACACTCACCTCCTCCGCCCCCATATACACCCAGGGTCTAGAGGGACTACACTTCTGCTTCCAGGTGGGATCTCAGCTATCCCTAGCAGGACTAGTTATCTACAGGCCTCCGGGGGGAAAGAATCCAACCTCACTACTCTGATGGATATGATCATACAAAGCTCCCTCCTTCACCCTCAGTTTCTTGTTGTCGGAGACTTCAACGTTCACATGGACAGGGCAGATTGTCCTTCAGCAGATTTACTGAGATCTACATTGATCTCAGCTAACCTCAGACTCGTTAATAAGGCCCCCACACACAGAGCGGGCCACACGCTTGACCTAATAATAACCAACATTCCAAACGTGTCGGCAAATATACCGCTACCTCTAATTTGGTCAGATCATTTTCTGATACCATTCCTAATCAAAATAACAGTTGATAAACCGGCGCCAAGCAAGTGCTCTTTTATGAAAAGACAATGGAGCAAACTAGTCCCCGATATCATGGGTCCAGTTCTTGCCCAGAACCCTCCGACCCTCACCTCCAATGTGGAGACGGATGCCCGACTACTCAATGACTGGATTGGCAATATGGTAACATATATTGCCCCGGCGACGGCCGCTACATCTAAACATGACTCTCCATCTGCTCCCTGGTTCTCTCAGGAGCTTAGACTACAAAAATCAGATTGCAAAAAACTGGAGCGCTTATGGAGGAAAAACTACGAACCTCTACAGAAGACTTACTATAAGGAAGCATCCAAAAAATTGCATAGAGCTATTAGAAAAGCAAAAAAACAGTTCTATGCGAACTCTATTCAGCAAGCTGAACACCCAAGTAGGGAAACTTTCAAAATAGTACAGTCTTTCTTTAAACCTATGAGTGTTGAGAGGGATGTCCTCCCATCGGTCTCATTCTGTAATAGCATCTCTGACTTCTTTGACTCTAAAATAAAGAAAGTCTATGAGTCCTTTGGCCCAGAGAAGACCACGGAAAAAAAACGATCTAGCTGGCACTACATCGGACCGCGCTATCTTGACACAATTTGCTCCGATAGACCTGAGTACAGTTAAGCTAGAACTCAGCCGATGCAAATCGGGTTAGCCGGACGACCCATGCCCTCCCAAACTTTGGAGTCGCATAGCCGACTTCGTGGCCCCCACTATTCAGCATATATGGAATTCATCCATCTCTTCGGGGACATTCCCGAATATCTGGAAACATGCTACTCTACTCCCCTTAAAGAAAAAAACAAATGGGGACCCCAAGGACCTCAACAATCTTCGCCCGATCTCCCTCCTGGCAGCACCAGGCAAAATGCTTGAGAAAGTTATCCAGCGCCAATTGAATCAATTTATTGAGCAAAACAAAATATTACACGAGACACAATCAGGCTTTAGACCCAGCTTTAGCACTGAAACAGCACTAATTGAGGTGGCCGAGTCAGTGAGGTGGTCGATGGATTCGGGAGACTCAGCTATATTGGTGCTCCTGGATCTGTCGGCCGCCTTTGATACGGTCGACCACAATATTCTGCTGCTGCGACTGGCGAAGCTAGTCATCCAGACCCAGGCTTTGGAGTGGATACTATCATACCTGACTCAAAGGACTCAGAAGGTGGCTCTAAAGAATGTCTCCTCTTCTCCAAAAACCCTCAGCTGTGGTGTCCCCCAGGGTTCGGCCTTGCGCCCACTCCTATTTAATGTTTACCTTTCTCCACTCTTCACGCTAATTGCCAACTGGGGGATCAAGGCAATTTCATACGCCGATGACACCCGGCTGGTGTTCCCATATTCAGAGGTGTCAGAGACATCCTTTCTGAGTCTGAAGGGGTGCCTACAAGACGTGGCCTGCTGGATGAACACCAATAAGCTAAAACTCAATGCCAGCAAGACAGAGGTGATCTTTTTCGGAAAAAGCCCCCCTCCACCATCTGAACTATGGTGGCCGGCAGAGATGGGACACGCCCCCTCGCCCAGCCACTCAGCAAGAAATCTTGGAGTCCGGTGGGACGACAAGCTGTCATTTGCTTCACACATCCAGCAAGTGGCAGGTTGCTGCATGAGCAAATTGAGAAATCTCCGCAAGATTCTCCGATTTTTACCAACTAGCTGCGGAAAAACTGTAATCCATGCCACAGTTACTTCAAGGCTGGATTACGCCAATGGCTTGTATCTGGGCTTACCAAAGTATCTTATACGACAACTCCAAATGGTCCAAAATGCGGCTGCGAGACTTTTAATGAGGATTCCTTACAAACACTCTATCTCTCCGCATCTCCTTTCCCTTCACTGGTTACCAGTGGCAAGCAGAATAAAATTTAAAGCACTCACCCTGGCTTTTAGATCTCTGTTCGGCAACTGCCCAAATTACCTGAAAGCTAGACTACCAAGATACACCCAAGCCCGGTCCCTTAGATCCAATAACAGTGTACGCATTACAGCCCCTAGAGCAAAAAGAGCCAGGTTAGGTGGACGCACCTTCTCAGCCAATGTGGCGGCACTATGGAACTCGCTACCCCCTGCTCTCTAACGGCTCCATCCGAAGCATGTTTCAAGCGATTACTGAAAACCTGGCTGTTTGCCCAACCAAGCTAGGCACCACGTTAGACTCCAGCTCTCTACCTAAACAGGCACAACACTGTTGCTATAGCGCCGGGACACCTCCTCGTGAGGTAGCTGTTCGCGCTTTATAAAACTCTGTATTATTATTATTATTAAGGTGATAACTGCAGACTGTATTTAGAAAACTTGATTCCAGGCCTTTTACAAATTTAATTTCGGGGAAAATTTGACATTGACAAGGCCAATAGGATTCCTTTACATCGCAATCCTAAGCTTTCTAAACCTCGTCAAATGATCTTCAAAGTTCTGCGTCATCACCATCTAGTTTTGATACGCAAAGCTGCGAGGGAGATACCTTCCTTGATGGTCAATGGGAATAAAAATTTTAGACACCAGGATTTTGCAAAGGAGACTGTTGCTACTAGCAAGGAGTTTTCTGCTCTGCGTCCCCAATTGCGAAGTCTTGGGTTCAAGTATGGTCTTTTTGACCATTCTACTATGCGCATCTGGAAAGACAATTTTTCAAAATCTTTTTAATGTCCTGATGATTTACGTCACTTCTTGGATCAGCATTCGCACCATTCCATGGATACTCATGATTCAAATACTTGAATTTAACCAACTTCTTGTGCCCTGATAAGGTTATTGCTTTTTTATATACTTGGGCTCCAACGGTTCCGGTCAAACTTGTAGAATGCATGTGCGTTTCTTTCTTGATATTAATGTACTTTGTTTGTCTTTTTCTCCCTGTTTTCTTTTCTTCCTGTCCTTTTTCAAATCTAGAGTTACTGTCTTTCTTCTATTTCTTAGCTATGTTTTCTTCGCCTCTTATTGTTCCATTGCTTTTCTTCATTTGCTCGTCTCTTAATAATGGATAATGTTCATACTATTAAAGTTATTTCTCTAAATGTGAAAGGTTTGCGACACCCAGTTAAACGTACAAAAATGTTGGATTATTTAGGAAGTTGTAAAGCAGACATTTGTTTTGTTCAAGAGACTCATATTGATGATAAAATATTAAATTATATGAAAAAGAAGTGGGTCGATACTATTGTGTCATCTCCTGCTAATGGTAAGAAAAATGGTGCTGCTATTTTCTTTGCGAAAAAAGTAAAATTTCAGATACAGAGGGTAGATATATAATACTTCAAATTAAAATTCATTATTCAACTTTATTTTTTGCTTAATATTTATGGTCCTCCTGCTGATGACCCTACTTTTTGATCTAATATTACTACAGAAGTCTTAAAGTTGGGTAAAGTTCCGTTGATTGTAGGGGGTGATTTTAATGTTTTTGCTGACCCATTATTAGATAGGTCATCTAGTACTAAATTTCGTCCTCCTAAGGTTTTTCATGCTTTTAAATCCTGGTTCAGGGTCGGTCGCTCCACACACCGCACGGCTCCCCGTGAGTGTGCCCAGCCTTCCACCGTTGCTGCAGCGAGTTAGCCGCTACCCCTGTTGCTAAGTATCCTGCGCTTCACTTTTACTTGTACTTTTACTGTGCCCTGTGATTTGTTCCTGTGCCTCTGTTATTTCAACTGTGTTTGTTTTGTGCCACTGGTTTCCTGATTGTGTTTTTGAACCCTGCCGCCAGTTTTCGGGACCGTTTTCTTCGCTCTTCGCTCCCCCCCTGCCGCTGCTCCCCTGAGGCCCCGCCCACCCTTTTCCTCTTCTGTACCCTCTCCCACTCTCATTCGCCGCACCGCTCCCGCCTCCCAACTGCTCCTCCCTCCCTCCTCGCCATTTATGGCGGAGACCACAAGAACACGATTGCGCGCCAAATGTGCGCCAAAGGCAAGCCCGTCTACGCCCGTCCGCGCCTGGATCGCGCCCAGCGCCAGGACCCCTGGCCCTCAACGATACCAGCCCACCCGACTGAATTACGACGCCGCCACCCTCCACGCACTCAACACCGGCCGTAACCCTGCCTGCCACCGAGCCACCCCGAAACGCACCCACCGACCCTTCACCTGCCAAGCCTGCAAATTCACCTGCCTCCGGACCTGCACCGCACCCGCCAGGCCAGGCACCAGCAACAATCACCTCAAGTGCATCCTGTTCAACACCCGCTCCGTCCACAGGCATGCCGTCGAACTCATAGCCATCCCGGATGGCTACAAGATCACCCGGAGGGACCGCGTCAACCAAACCGGAGGAGGCATCGCCATCGTCCACAGAAACACCATCTGCATCACGACTAACTCCGACACCCTCACCGCCGCCGAGCACCTTCACTTCCAGATACACACCGACCCCAAGACCACCCTCAGAGGCACTCTCATCTACAGACACCCGGGACCACGCACACAATTCAGCGAAGCCATCGCAGACTTCATCAGCCCGCACGCCCTCACCTCCTCAGACTACATCCTCCTAGGGGACCTAAACTTCCACCTGGAAAATAACAACAACAACAACACCACCACCCTGCTGGACAGCCTTGCCAACCTCGGACTCAAGCAACTGGTGAACACCCCCACCCACTACGCCGGCCACACGCTTGACCCAGTCTTCTCCTCCAGCAACCACATCTCCTTCAGCCACTCCACCGGACTACACTGGACAGATCACAGCTGCGTCCATTTCAACTTCAGGAGAACCACGACCCACCACCACCCGCAACAGGTTCCCCGAAGATGCTGGAGCAAGATTACCACCGAACAGCTCACCACCTCCCTGAGCCAGAACCCTCCCACCAACACGACGGACTCCAACGAAGCAGCCCACAACCTCACACAGTGGCTCACCAACTGCGCCAATGCCCTTGCACCACTGAAGAATCCTTCCAGCAGACCCGGCAGCAAGAAAGCCTCGTGGTTCACCAACGACCTCAAAAACTCCAAGAAATCCTGACATACCCTCGAAAGCCTGGTTCCACGACCAGTCAACAGAAAACATGACAGCCCTCAAGAACGCCATCCGCAAACACCACCAGCTGATCCGCACCACCAAAAGGATAACATTCAGAGAACGACTGAACAACACCCACAACAGCAAGGAACTCTTCAGCATCGTTAAAGAGCTCTCCAACCCCAGCAACAACGATATCACACCCTCACAAGACCTCTGCGACTCACTCGCCTAGTTCTTCTGCCGGAAGATCGCCGACATACACAACAACTTCGGCGCCCAGACCATGCACTCAACCACCAAACCAGCGCCCCCCACCACCACCACCCCCTCTGCACCTGGACCTCGGTCAGCACTGAAGACACCACCCGCGTGATGAACACCATCCACTCCGGCTCCCGAGCAGACCCCTGTCCACAGCACATCTTTAACAAAGCCGACTCCATCATCGCACCCCAACTCCGGAACATCATTAACAGCTCCTTCGCATCCGCCACCTGCGGAGCTCAGCGCCCTCCTGAAGAAACCCACCGCGGACCCCACGGACCTCAAGAACTTCCGCCCCATCTCGCTCCTCCCTTTTCCTGCCAAAGGCATCGAGAAGACCATCAACAAACAACTATCCGCCTTCCTCGAGACAAACGAATTCCTCGACTGCTCGCAGTCCGGCTTCCGAGCAAACCACAGCACCGAGACAGCCCTCATAGCAGCTACCGACGACATCAGGTCCCTGCTCGACAACGGGGAAACTGCTGCCCTCATCTTCCTCAACCTATCGGCCGCATTCGACACAGTCTGCCTCCACCACGCCGGGATCCAAGGGAAAGCCCTGGAATGGATCACCGCCTTCCTCTCCGACAGAACTCAGAGAGTCCGCCTCCCCCCCCTTCCGCTCAGCAGCCACCAAGATCATCTGCGGCGTTCCTCAAGGCTCCTCGCTCAGCTCCACCCTCTTCAACGTCTACATGAGCCCCCTCGCAGCCATCGCACGCCAACACAACCTAAACATCATCTCCTACGCTGATGACACCCAGCTGATCCTCTCCCTCACCAACGACCCCGCCACCGCCAGAGCCAGCCTCCAGGAAGGAATGAAAGACGTCGCGGAATGGATGAAGCTCAGCCGTCTGAAACTGAACTCAGACAAGACGGTAGTCCTCATCCTCGGACCATCCCCCTCCGCCTGGGACAACTCCTGGTGCCCCCCCGCACTGGGCAACCCCCCGAAGCCCACGGACCACGCACGCAACCTGGGCTTCATCCTGGACTCCTCCCTCACGATGACCAAACAAGTCGATGCCGTCTCATCATCTTGTTTCAACACCCTGCGCATGCTCCGAAAGATCTTCCGGTGGATCCCCACCGAAACCAGAAAGACGGTCACCCAGGCCCTCATCAACAGCCAACTGGACTATGGGAACACCCTCTAAGCTGGAACCACAGCCAAACTACATAAAAGACTCCAGCGCATACAGAACGCTTCTGCACAACTCATCCTGGACATCCCCCGTCACAGCCACATCTCCGCCCATCTGAAAGACCTCCACTGGCTCCCCGTCAGCAAGAGGATCACGTTCAGACTCCTCAACCACGCTCACAAGGCTCTCCACGACATGGGCCCCAAATACCTCAACAACCGCCTCACATTCTACACACCCACCTGCCAGCTCTGATCCGCCAGCCTCGCCCTCACCACCGTCCCACGGATTCGCAGAACCACCACCGGAGGAAGATATTTTGCCTACCTGGCGGCCAAGACTTGGAACTCCCTCCCCACCCACCTACAGCTGAACCAGGACCATCTCTCCTTCAGGAAGCAACTCAAGACCGGGCTCTTCGCGCAGTAGCAGCACCCCCCCTCTCCTCCCAGCGCCTTGAGACCCTAGCGGGTGAGTAGCGCGCTCTATAAATGTGTTTGATTGATTGATTGATTTATTCATACCACCAAGTTAGCTGACATTTGGCGTTTACATTTCCCTACTGACAAATGTTTTACCTTTTTTTCCAATCCCCATAATTCACATTCAAGAATTGATTGTTTTTTACTTTCTACACCACTTATCCAATCTGCAACTAACCCTATGATTGGTAATATCGATATATCTGATCATGCCTTGATTTCTTTTGTTTTAAATCTATCTTTCACTTTTACCAAGCAAACCAGATGGCGTATGAATACTGCCATTGTTCTTAATGAGCATAATAAGCCGAAACTATTAAAGACCATTCAAGACTATTTTTTGTTTAATCCGGAGGACTCCTCTTCTATGGTCAATAGATGGGATGCCTTTAAAGCCTATATTAGAGGTGCTACAATTTCTGTTATGGCTTACGAGAACAAATCCTTCAATGCTACTATCAAACACCTAGAAAAGCAAATAGCGAAATTTGAAAGGTTATTTATTACATCTAATGATCCTCAATACCGAGTTAAGCTACAAAAGCTTTGTTATGAATTTAACTCTATCCTCAGTAAAAGAGCTGGTGTCCAAATCTCTAATTCGAATGCTATATTTCGTTTTAATGCCAATAGGTCTGGGAATCTCCTACCGAATTATCTGCGTATCAAAAAGGATAAGACACAGATTACTTCTATTCAAGGTCCTAAAGGCAAGATTGCATTATCCCATAATGATATTGTTAAAGAATTTCTGGACTTTTACTCTAATCTATATAACAAGCCCGATCTTCATGATAGCTCATTAATTGACTCTTTCTTAAGTACTTGTGATTTACCCAAAATTTCACAATCAGATAGACTTGTATTAGATTTACTCATTACTATTGATCAAATGTTAGCAGCCATAAAATCTCTTCAAAAAAATCCCCAAGCCCTGATGGTATTCCAGCTGAATTTTATAAAGAATTCCAGTTCTATTCGTTGCCATATTTATTTTAACTTTTTACTTTTTTCGGTTCTCATGGGACTGTTTCAGGTTCGTTTGCTGATGCTTTAACCACTTGGATGCTAAGCCTATTTGTTGATTCCCTTGTAATTTCCATTGAAACCAATGGAAACTCCATGACGAGCTGGGCTCGTCATGAGCGTCGAAGGGGTTAATTATTGTACTTCCCAAGCCTGATAAAGATCCTACCCTTGTTTCAAATTATCGCCCTATATCTTTAATTAATCAGGATTGTAAACTATATGCAAAAATTCTTGCCTCTAGATTAGCCCCTATACTTCACTCTATTATTCACCCAGATCAATCAGGATTTATGAAGAATAGAAATTCTGCTAACAACACAAGAACCTTACTGCATGTAATTGAACCGAGTCCTACTTTACTTGCTCCCTCTGGAATTATGGCTTTGGATGCAGAAAAAGCCTTTGATAAAATCCACAGGCAATTTGTATTCCAGACTTTAATTTTGGTCCTGTGTTTATCCGTATGATTTCTGCCTTGTATTCTGCTCCCACTGCTCGGTTATTTATCAATGGCCAAATATCTACTCAATTTTCCCTTTTTAGAGGAACATGACAATGTTATCCCCTTTCCCCACTCTTATTTCCGCTAGGAATTGAACCTTTTCTTAGTTATATAGGAAAATGTGATGATGTTAAAGGTATTACAATAACTAATGTTACTATCAAAACCTTAGCTTATGCTGATGATGTGTTGTTATTTATTAGTGATCCTATCTCCTCAATCCTGTCCATTACCAAATATTCTACAGTCTCGGGTTACAAACTTAATGTTAATAAAACAGAATTGTTCCCCTTAAATGTTTTTTTGCACCCCTGATATGTTACCTATGACAGATATTATTTGGCAAAAAAATAAATTGAAATATCTTGGTATTTTGTTTTCGTCCTCCATCCCAGCAACATTAACATTGAATAGTAATTTTATTCTTGATTATATTAAGAATAAACGTCTAAATGGTCCTCACTTCATCTCACTTGGTGGGGAAGAATGGAATCCATTAAAATGAATATTGCTCCTAAAATCTTGTATTCCCTTGCTATGCTCCCTACTCAGTTTCCATTAAAATTTTATAAAGATGTTGATAAACGTATCCAAATTTCTCTGGAATAATAAATCACCTCGAATTTGTTATAAGAAACTAAAAATGCTCAAATGTAATGCGGGTTTCGGCCTACCTGATTTTTTTTATATCATAAAGCATACATATTAAAACAAAGTTCGCTATGGTTTAGTTCTTCCTTTATACCTAAGCCTCCTATTTGGTTTAATATAGAGAAATCTCTTGTTGATTCTTTCCCATTACCCACCTTGCTTACCATGTCTCATAATTCTACAGTGATACACCATTCAGTTAATATCAAATCTTCGAAACTAATATTTAATGGTTTGGATTCAAATTTTGCTTCTCCTATAAATACTACTGCAGATTTATCATTATGGCATAGTTCTGTTATTAAATTGAATAGAAATGGGAATTTTTGGAATCCTTGGATTAAGGCTGGTATATTTTACCGTAAAGATTTATTTTGTGATAATGCTTTTATTACTTTTGACATTTTACAATCAAAGTTTCAGTTACCTAACGCTGATTTTATTAAATATGAGTTTTTATGTAATTCAATTTTAGATTCATTCCTGCAGAGTATCCCATCTACTGTTGCATCAGATTTGATAATTTATATTCAAGCTGTATTCACATCTTCCAATGCAGTCTCTTTTTTGAACAAAAAATTAGCCACTTCAATAGGTAGCAATCTTAACGTAATTTCACTATTTTGGAATGATGAACTTTCCCTTTCTCTATCTAATGACTCTTGGAAAGTTATTTGGCTTAATAGTATTTCTGGTTGGCTACCTGTGTCACTCTATCAGACCAATGCTTATATCTTATTCAATTCTTTATGGACCCTATTACGTCTATTCCGTGCTAAATTAATACAATCTGATACTTGTTGGCATTGCAAAATACACCCAGGGTCTTTACATCATATGCTATTTGATTGCCCCTTAATTTCAAAATTTTGGTCTGAGGTTTGGGATATTATGCTAAAAATATTTCCTATTCAAGATGTTCTTTCATATAAGCTATTCATTTGTAAATCGGTTGCTCTTGTACATCATCTCAATAACTCAGAAGAAAAATTGTTTAATTTCTTAATTTCGGCTGCTTTAAAATCTATAACTTTTTGTTGGAAAGATGCTCCATCTCTGTCTGTTCATGCTTGGTAGTCCTGGATCATTTTTACAAGAGGAGGTGCACAATTATCCCTACATGGGATTAATCATAACTCTCATTTTTATCAATCCTTTTGGTCACCTATAGATACATATTTGTTATCATGAATGTATTTTTTCTACTCCTTATTTTGTCTAATATCATAATTTTGCATTAACTGTATGTTCTCAGTAACTCTTAGTTATACAAAAGATGATATAGTATGTACCCTTACTTCCCCTCCCCCTTTCTTTTTCCTTTCTACTATTCTTCTTTTTTCCTTCTTATTGATTGTTGAAATTTATTTACATATTATATTTTGCTGATGATTTGTATTCATTAATTGTTTAGGTATTATTGCTCATGCTCAAATTTTTTGTGTTGTCTATTTCTGTTATTTGTTTTTCTGAAAAATGTAATAAAAATTATTTTGAACTAAAAAAGAAAAGATATAACAAATGCAAAGAGTCACCAAAATGTAACAAAGAGGCATGGAAAGTGGTCTACTGAGGATTGCCTAAAAAAGAAAAGAGAGCTAAGGAGAGAAGCGCTTAGATTAAGGGTAAAATATGATCAGGAAAGGGCAGATTAGCTGGCACTCTTAAAAAAAGAATACAATATGTTAATAAGGAGTGCATATTCTTAGGCAGAAACATATTCTTAGGCAGGCTGGATCGTATAGGATTCATTATGACTCTGTAAATGTACTTCCACTGGGTTATTTCTATCTACCACGTCCCGATTTAGGATTACAAACAAAGGGTCAGGGCTTGCAATTGGTTGTTCCCACAAGTAGCACTCTTCCACTAAGCAATAGATTTGAGATCTTTAATTCTTTAGATTGTAACGACTGATTCTCTCTAGCTGAGGGGGAGGACTACGAGGAATTATCGTCTCTCAGAAATGATATAGGGCCCGATGTAGGTCGGTCGGTAACGGCCGAAAATCGGTATTTTCGGCCGTTTCCGACCGGTATTCAGTAATCGGTATGTAGGGACACATTATTTTACAGATTCGGTAAATTTACCGATCGGTAAATTTACCGAATCTGTAAAATACCGATTCGGTATTTATACCTATTCGGTATTATTGATATGTAGGTGGGACTCTTCTGAGTCCCACAAGCCTTACAGAATCGGTATTTTACCATGAAATCCAACTTCATGGTAAAAAACCGATTCCGGTGTGCATGCACATGTGTGCATGCACACCTGTGCCATATGACAGGCAGACCTGCCCTTAGAGCAGGTATGCCTGCCACATGGCCCCCGAATCTTTTTTGGGGGTGCTAGAGGGTGTCAAAGTGACACCCCCTGCACCCTTGTCAAAATCTGTATTTACCGATTCGGTAAATACCGACCGGTAATGCCCCATTCATTCCTATGGGCTTCAAAGCCCATAGGAATGAATGGGCCATTACCGGTCGGTATTTACCGAATCGGTAAATACAGATTTTTACCGATTCGGTAGCAGGAACATCTGGATGTTCCTACATCTCAACCCCTTAGATTTACCAATTTTTAATTACCGAATCGGTATGATTCGGTAATTTAAAATCGGTAAATCTATTTTACCTACATCTGGGCCATAGAACCTTCCCCACTGGCAAATATGCTGTCGGAAAACTCCATTCTCTTTGAGAATGATGGCTTAGTAAAGAATAGAGTTGATCAGATCCATGAGCTAGTTAAGGCTAGTAATGGTGGGGGTATAACATCAAAGAAAATCAAGGCGGGCACTGGTTCTCCCGCTCAACCTAATAGTACCAACTACCCCCATGTATCCACTTTGGTCTCATGGAATGTGGCAGGGCTGAGACGTAAAGTAACATCCCTAGATTGGCTAGCCTTTCTAGATTCCAGGGACATCATTAATCTCCAGGAAACATGGCAGGTAACCCCGGATACCTAAACTTTTATGTCCCAGCAAACCCCAGTTTGCGGGGGAGACCCAAGGGAGGTTTACTCACGTGGGTAAAGCAGGATAATAGGTTTTCCACTTCTCAGGTGGCTACCAACAGCCCAGATATTTTGCTGATTAAACTCAAATGTCCAGATTATAAGGAGTTATTTATCTTTAACATTTATTCTAGGGGCCTCCCAGGTGGTAAATCTAGTGAAGTAGTTGATCAACTAGGTGCTCTTTTGGAGCGCTACTGCACAAAGGGTAATATTATTGTAGCAGGAGATTTCAATTGTTGCTTCGAGCCTCTAGACAACCATGATATAGATTTGACAGTGGAAGAGGATTACACCTGGAATATCCCTCAGTTAATAATACCACCCATTAAAGATGGACAGAGGCCGCGCTGCAACTCAAGGTCCTATGTGTAGAGCATGGTTTACGTGCCACAAATGGAAGAACGGGTTCCGATAAACAAGGCACCTCAACCTTTAGCAATGGTGTATCCCATACCCGTATAGATTATATCCTCACTAACAAAGAGAATTGGGCTAGTATTGAGGATATGCGGATAGTGGTACGGGTAGAGAGCGATCATGACCCATTAATCCTATCGTTTAGGCTATTTGAGTTATCTAAAAGCGAGGGCCAACAAGATTGTGTAGAAATAGCCCTTTCAAATGACTATAGACAAGTAAGATGGGCTAACTGTGCAATGAACGAAGAAAGTATTGCTGCAATGAGGGATTTGACTGTCCAGGCCATCGTAGAACTACAGAATAATTCCACTGAGGAGGAAGTCATATCAAATGTTGGCCAGATTCATGATACATTTTTTAATCAATTAAGATGTTTTTTTTGTAAAAAAGGTGACTAAAAAACAGAGTAGGCCTGTGAGAAAGGAAGACCAATGGTATGGGAAGTCTTGTAGGATAGCGTATAAGGCCCTATCAGATGCAGTAAAAAACAAAGATATAGCTAGGATTAAGATTGCCCGAGTCATGTATAAAAAAAACCAATACAAGGCAAAACGCGATTGGGACGAAGAATACTGGAGGGAGTTGCTGAGCGCAAGTAGAGAAAGATCAATGTGCTCCTTTTGGGATATGGTCAAATGGGGAAGGGGTGTCAAAAGGGGCGAACCTACCAACTACGTTTCGCCTGATGCATGGGTTTCTCACTATGCATCCCAGTTTGCGCTCACCGACCAAGATGGTGATGAGTGTGAGGCTTTTTCTAATCTAACACAAGGCACAGAGCACCTTTCCTTCACCAGAACAGATGTCATTAAGACTTTGAATAACATCCCAAAAGCTAGAGCTCCAGGCCTAGACTCACTCCCAGCAACTTGTTTATGCATGACAAGGAACTTTGGGCTTCCTATATCCATTTGCTAGCCAACGGCATTGCTATGGGCTCACCCATACCGGAGTCCTGGAAGGGTGCCGAGATCATTCCAATTTTTAAGAAGGGGGAGTGCTCGGACCCAGGAAATTAAAGGCCAATAAGCCTTATAGCGTGCATACAAAAGGTGGTGGCGAGGCTTTTACTGCAGCGTATCCAGGGTTGGATAGAGGACAATGATGTTTTATGCCTCTCCAGGCTGGGTTTCGCAGCCATACAAGTACGGTTGACCAAGTTTTTAGATTTCTGCTCTTTGCAGCCTTTGTTGATCTTAAATCAGCATTTGACTTGGTGCCACGTGCAAAATTGTTGGCAGCCTTAAAAGATCAGGCCATCCCCTTAGATAGCCTGTCCCTCTTAATCAACTACACAACGACAATTTTGCCCGAGTGCGCTGGAACCCGCAGGGGAGTGTAACCGATAAATTTCCTATCGCTAGGGGAATCCGCCAAGGGTGCGTACTAGCCCCTACACTTTTCTTTCTCTACATCAACAGGGTGATCAGCTACTATGAACAGCAACCAAATGATGCCCCGAAGCTGGATGGTAAGCTGATCCCCCTGTTGATGTTTGCAGATGAGACACTATTAATCTCAAAAACACAGCAGGGCCTCCAGAAGGCCATTGATGTTTTTGAAGTCTTCTGCAATGACCATGGACTTGTTATCAATACAGCGAAGACTAAGTTCATGGTCTTACATAAAAACAAACATGTAAGAGGGAAGGTGGTTATGGATGGGGTTCAACTGGAACAGACCCAAGTATTCACCTATTTGGGCATTACCCTATCATCTAAACTAGATTGGAGACATCACACTAAGCAGCTGGTTACGAAGCATGCACAACTGACGGGAGCACTTACAAAGGAATTTTACTTGTCATACACTAGGCCAATTACCCCTGTTTTAAAGATTTACGATGCCAAAATTGGAGCGGCAGTCCTCTATGGGGTGGAATTGTGGGGAACTAGTAATTTAAAGAAACTGACGGGTGCGCAAAGTAAATTCTTGCGCAACATCACTGGCCTTCCGGTTTCTACCCCACTGATTCCCCTACGTTACGATCTGAGATCTCACTGCCTCGAAGATAAGGCCATATATAGATCAGCTGCCTATTGGAGGAGATTATGGGTCACACCAGAACTCTCCCAGTATGCTCGGGCCTTTCTCGAGGTTAGAGATGCTAATAGGGGTAACAAAATACCATGGTTGAGAGAGATAAAAGCAATATATATGACCATGGGTCTATCCCCATTGTGGGACGACCCAATAGGGAATTCCTTTCCACCAAGAAAAACATTTAGAGACCTGTACTGGAACACACTTGAGGTAAAGAGATTTGGCCGTTGTATCGAACCATCACTCACGGCCGAATTCCTAGGACTCAAACATTCTCCTGCCCTCGAGGGTTACTGGGACAGGATTACTATTCCAGGGGACAGGAAGAAATTCCACCAGTTCAGGGTGGGGACACTGCCACTCAATGCCTTTACCGCGAGGTGGCGCGAGGGGCATGGCTCTGACTGCCCCTTCTGTCCCACCCAGCGGGAAGGTATTGGGCATATATTATTCTTCTGCCCTGAATATAAGGTTCCTAGGATATCTTGGTTAAAACCCATTTGTGTTCAGTTAAGTCTCAGAACAGGTTCTGAGGCCGTTAGGGTCCTCCGAACTGATAATTGCCAGACCGTGGTTATAGCGTTGGCTAAGTTCCTCCATTGGATGTGGATCATTCAGGCTCGCAAAATGAGCCTAAAATGAAATTTTAGTGGTTGTCTTAATGTTTTCCTATGGGCTAATGTCACCTGAAATTTTAGAATGTGTTTAATGATGAATTTATAGTTTAAAATTTTTATTGTAATAGAAATGTTTTTTTTTAAAAAGATAAAAAATAATATCTGTATAATGAAATGAATAGTATATTTATGTTTTTAACTTGAATTATTCAATACTATTTTTTTATATGTATGTAATTTATTTGCCTAATCTTTCATGAATGGCCAGCAACTAATGTGGCGTATAGTGGTCACTACTAGCTGTTAATCGAGGGTTCCCTTTTTCTTTTAAAATTATTTTTTTTTTTGCTGTAAATGTCTTTTATGATTTAAATATCGAAATAAAGACTTATGAAATGAAATGAGTGCAAAAAGGGTCCATAAAGATTCATGCTGGGCAAAATTACTGGAGGTAATTGAGACAAAGAATTTACGCCAGTTTTGGAAATTGGTACAATCAGCAGCAGAACACCCGCCCGCTTCAATGAATTGGTGGAAGAAGCGGCGTGGGTGGAATACCTGCAGGAACTGTATAGCCCGGGAAAAGATTCGGCTGCTGGGGAGCCTCAGGAGTGGGGCGGGTTAGTCGAAGAGCTTAAAGTAGACTTTTTACCCTCAAATGTAAAAGCCACAATAAAAACCCTTAATCTAACAAGAGAGGCAGGACCAGATAATCTCCCAGCCCTGATAATAAAATCACAACCGAATTGGTGGGCAGAATTCTTCTCATCTATGTTTCAAGTGATCCTAGAATCCGGGAAAATCCCCAATATTTGGAAAGGAGCAATAGTCAGACCAGTGCATAAGAAAGGTGACGTGCATACACCAAAGAACTACAGATTAATACATCTGTTAGATATTGGGGAAAAGATTTTTTGCAAAAATATTACTAGGTAGGCTCAAAGCATGGACAGAACAGTACTCGATTATACCGGTAGAACAGGGTGGCTTTAAAGAAGGCCATTCCACCATGCACCTCTGCTTAGCCCTTTGGGCACTTGCCCGGAAGTCATTAGAGCAGAACGGGAAATTGTATTGCTGTTTTGTTGACTTTCGGGCGGCATTTGACTCAGTGGACCGTAGGTGTCTTTGGGAATGCCTGACTAAGTATAGAATACAGGAGGGCTTACTGGTTATTTTAAAGGAACCACACACTGGAAACTGGGCCCAGGTAATTAAAGACACACAAGGGGCATTAACACACCAAATAGTGTTAGGGAATGGGCTGAGACAAGGCTGCGTTTTGGCTCCTCTATTATTTGAATTATTCTTGGCCGACCTACCCAAAGCGCTAGAAGTGGAAAGAAGTGCGAGCCCTAGAATGAACGGAAACAAAGTGGCATGTCTTTTATATGCAGATGATATTGTGATACTCGATCAAACAGAGCTTGGTCTACAAAGGAAATTAAATGTTTTTAGAGACTATTGTGAGAATTCTTTTTTAGTTGTAAATATGGACAAAACAAAGATTTTATGCTTTGGTAAAAGGCAAAAAAAAATTAACTGGAGATAGTAAAAGAATATAAATATCTAGGCCTCTGGTTCGACAATGCCCTTAAATGGTGTACCCACATGGAAGTGCAAAAATCAAAAACATTTCCCTCAATCTGCGGGTTAAAAAAGTTTAATAAAGAATATGGAGAAATGTCCCATAGACCCATGCTAAAAGCATATGATGCCAAGATACCTCCGCAGTTTTTGTACGGGGCGGAAGTCCTGTACCTAAGCGGCAAATGTAGATGGGACCAGGAGGAGGGGAAGTTTTTAAAAACCCTACTGTCTTTACCAAGCTCAGCGATGATCCAGGCTGTAAGAATGGAGACAGGAACAACAGCCTGGAACATGCAGATCCAAATGTCACTGTTAAAATTCTGGAAATGCCTGGACCCGTGGGGGGGGGTGAAGAAGGTATCACAATGGTGTAGGGAGGAGATCCGAAGTAGCAGCCTAAAGTGGGCAAGAGAGGTAAAAAAGAAAGATCTCGTCTACAGCGAAGACATTAAATGTGAGTTTAAATCAACACACATTGGAGTTAGAATTTACCAAGGCCTCACTTAGATCCCAAGGTCAGGAACAGTCTAGGAAAAACAACTTGGTATATCTGAGCACGAAAAAATCAGTGAAAGAGACAAGACATTCTTGGATAAAAGAATCATGGTATCCGTACCTGGACACCTTGCCAAATTATGTGCTTAGGTGTGAATTATTAAGAGTACTAATTGGAATCAACCCGTGGCTATTGGAGGGAAAAACTAAGGCCAACATGTCATATGCCGATGGAATTTGTAAATGCGGTCTTGGAACTAAAAATGACATTCTGCATATATTGGTTGATTGCCTTGCGGTTTTGGTATTGAGGAAGCTGTTTTTACGCCCGATTTTTTTAAAGTATGGAATAAGAACCCAAGCTATAGATATACTATTAGAAATGCCAAATCTTGATATAGCCATCGCTTTGGGGAACTATATGAAAAGCATAAAAACTTTTTTGAGGGATAGTTAGAAGAGGGTTTAGCAATTCTATCCCTCTTCCTCTTTTAGTTTCCCCCAGCTAGCTTAGGCAAAACATTTTAGACAAAGATATATCTTATTGATCGGAGTGAAATGTAATAATTGCTGCTATTGGTGTACGAATTTGATATGAAGTTGGCTTTTGTACCCTTTTTATGAATTTTACTGTAAGGAATTATTATTGTATAGATTATTTTTATTGTGATTTTTGCAGTGTTTATAGACCATGGTCTAAATAAACAAAGTATTTAATTAATTCATTCATTCATTCACTGTTGTTGAAAAGGGACCCTCATTAGTGAATAGGGGCACAAAAACCCCACCATGCGCCAGATCCGGCATCGGACGACACCGGTCCGGCTCTGTGTCCACATCGAGATGGAGGCCAGGGTCGATGCTGGCCGAGGAGCTAACTGGCGCCAAACACGGCAGTGGTGCCGAAGGCAGTGAAGACCTAGGCCCCCCCAACCAAGCCGGGGGGCCCAAGGGCACCATGGCAGGGTCGGTCCGCCCAAAGATGACATGCTTCGCTTCGTAGAACGTACAAAGCTGGGCGGGAGTAGCTACGGGTCCCGTAAAGGGAGGGAAGCCCAAGGTCGACCATTCGGGCTCCGCACGGGGAGCTGCGGGAGTGGCACCACCCGCATGCCACATCGGATCGGCCGACCGACGAGGAGGAGTCGAAGAGAGACAAATCTTGTTTGACTTCTTCTTATGCTTCAACCTACCCGACCGAGTGCGAAGATTTTGATGATTTCGAACAGGAATGGTGGTGGCTCCGCGACTGGTCCCTCGACCTCCCTCTCGACCGGGACCTCGAACGGCGCAGATCTGACTGTCGGCATTCAAGTATCTTTCAGGACCGCTCCCGCAAAGCTTTCGATGCCCTCGACCGACAGTCGGAGCACGTCTTGGGGTCGTGGTCGTGCTCCAGGCAAAAGAGGCACACGCAGTGCGGATCCGTCACCGACATCAGTCGGTTATAGAAACCGCAGGCCTTGAAACCGGGCATCCCTCGTGCACCTGTTCAGAGTCGGAGACTTGAAACAAGAAGTCGACAAAAGTCGAGAAAAACATAGTCGAAAAATGACTAAGGTACAGTTCTTCCCGGATCTGCGCTAGCTGGCGCGGAAAAAGAAATAACTGATGTCAGCACGCTAGAGCAGCGTCTAAGTAGCTGCTGTGACGTGATCCCGGAGACCACGATACCGACACGCAGAGGAACTGCTGACGAAAAAACTTACCGTATCCAGTGTGACACTTGGGGTAATTCTAAGGTAAGGAATCTATACCTAACGTGTTTCTTTCAGATAAAGTACATGCATATGAATTGCTGTATGGAAAATGTACAGGATCCCTAAAAACAATAGTTACAATTTGGAAAAGCTGGGAGAAGTTGATATGAATTCTGCACTGGCTACTACATGGTTGTCAGGAAAATATTGGAGGAAAGGAGAGTGGCAAGGATCTGATGGGATCTGATGGGATTTGTATTTGGTGTATATGTGATATGCTTTGTTCATTCAGTTAGCTTTGTATTACCATTAACAAATATTTATTTATGTATTTATTTGTGCTGCATTGATATAAAGATTTTTTTTTTTCAAAATTCTTAAGCCATGCATCATAATATGTTGTGTGCTGTGCTGTGCGGTCAGGGATTGAATAGCTATACAAGTTCAGACACAGATACAGTACATTTCTGAACCAGATCCCCTCTCCCGTTTAAGACCCTGTGTACTCTGTCACAATTATCCTCCTTCCCCAGGCACAGTGGGGTTGTGGCATCCTTCCTTCTGCGTTGCATTCTCTCTTGCAAGGAGTCAAGTTGTTTCTTGTGTGCCTGGATGGAGCTACAAGTATCAGACATGCTGCCACCAGATAGCAGTCGGAACCACCAATGCACAACCAAGTTACCTAGGGGAAGGTTTTTTGCGATAGAGAGACTTCTCTACACAGCCCATAAAAGTTCCCTAGCACACTTCCAGTATACGTCTTTTCTGCGGCCATCTTGGAAAAGGATAGATTTTTCAAGCAATGCAATCCGTACTGATGTCCTTGTATCGCCATCCTAAAATGGGAGTGCGTCCTTGCGCAAAGTTGTATAGTTATGAATGGACATTTGTGCCTGAGGAAAACTCATAAAGTAGACCGCCACGAGTTTAGAACAACTAGAGCAAAGCTGCGGGTAGGACTACAAGGAGCGTTGTGTGGTACTACAACGGAAAAAGACAACAAAAAAAGTTTTTGCTTTCTTATGAACAAATCCTAAATCGGAATTTTGTTTTAAAAAAATCAAAACCTAACAGTCTCACAACATTGGAGTTTTCTTTCATGGAGTGGGGGTCATTTTGCAGTTCACACTGTCCCTTACTACTATGTTTCTGTCGGGTCATCAGAGATCTATTTTGGCAACAGATCCAAAGTAGGCTTTGTTGATGTAGTCCACACACGGTAAATCAGGTGCGCGCATCGAGAGCTTGGCAGCGAGAGTATACCATCACATTTGCAATGGAGTACCCTCTCCACCAAACTCTAAATCAGGCCCAGAGTCTTGTGGAGAATTTAAATCATTCCATAAAAATAAGGGATGAGTGTTTCAGCTGTAGGGATTCTTGTTACAGGAAAACTTTCACAGTAATTCCACTTAAAGACCTGCTATTTACACCATATAAACCCATGCCTTCATTGTGGCAGGTTTGATATGTCTAAGGACGAAAGTCACTGCAATTTCAGCAGTTGAGCCATATCTCACATTTTAACTTTGCCTCTCTTCGTTATACTGTCTTTTTGCTTGTTGGCATGCTTGAAGGGCTCCTGATACATATGAACCCTTCAAAGATTTAATTGGCATTCCAAGGTTTCATATAATTTCAAGGGGGTAGGCAGCACCTAACACCTCACTCAACCTCTCCTCAAATCCTCCCTTGGCAGATAGCCACATTTACTAGTTTCACCAAAGGAAGAGGCTTAAGGATTAGAGGAGTCCCTCCCTGTTTATTTTTTCTTCTGCTCATAGTGCCCACAAACATGACGTTCAAAGGAACACTAACAGTGCATTAATCATTGTATTTTGTTAAGAATGGAGGTCTCCCACCTGCTGCTTCCTTTTTTTCCCTTCAATTGCAGTGAAAGAAAAAAATGCAATACAATGGAGACATTTATACAAAGTGTAGCAGTCCCCCTCCCCCCTGGAGGCTGAGAGTGTATGCCGAATGCTGAGTCTTAAAAAAATAGCTGTGATAGTAGCTTATATAAAAATATCATTATCAAAATCAGTAGCATGAATAAACAAATGTATCACATTGCTTCAAATCGTTAAAGAGAAAAAAAAGAATTTGATCAGTTTTACTAAAAACAGTAGATAAAGTGGCCAGTGCAACAGTACATCACTAAAATGATAAAGCATCCATGGGGGTTAGATATAAATAGAAGATTGTTAAGATTACATGTACTAAAGTGACTAGTGCATAAGAGAAGAAAGTGACGTGTGCATGTTTAAAGAAAAGGGTAGTTTATTCGCTAATCTCGCCTGTTTCCAAAGTTGGTAAATTAAGCCAGTGAGAAAGATGACGACAGATAAGTAATCCTTTTTTTTTTTATCTGTGTCCCTTTGTAGCGTATATTCCCTTCTCTAGTGAATGAATTGAATAGAAATGGGCTAACCAATGCATAAACGATGAGGGATTAGGATCCAGCCAGGCAGATGCGATGCACAGCCTAAGGACAGCCATAGCAATGAATGTTAGGGCTCCTCCATTCTTTCTCTCTATCGAGTCTAATGTGCCCAACATTATAGTGGAGGGTGTTAAAAATAAGTTGTGAGATAGCACCTGTCCCAAGAAGTGTTGGATTTTATTTATTAATGGACCTAATTTGGCGCATGAAGCAAACATGTGGTTTGAGTCGGCCTTATATTCAGCGCAATGAGGACAATATGTTCCTTTACCGGAACCCCATTTTGCAATCTTACAGGGAGTAAAATATAAAAAGAAGCAAGTTTTATAAAACTGTGCCTGAAGGTTGGAGGATAACAAATCGCTTTGGGCGGACTTGAGTGCTAAACAGAAAGCATTGTTAGTGATGTTCAGTTTCTGTTGCCACTCTGTCTTTAATATAGACAGATCACCAGGCAGTAAGCTGTTAAAAAAGTTATAAATAACTCCCATGCGTGGAGATGTATTTCCGCAGAGCTTCTCAATCAGATCACAATTGGTGAAGCCTGAAGGGCCCCCTGTCTTTCGTAAAAAAACAGGATTTGATAGCTAGATATTTAAAATATTCCCTGTTATCTTTTTTATAGAGAAACTGAAGATCTTTAAAGGGCAAGACCTCGTCGAATGAGCAGAGATCTCCTAATTTCTTTACTCCTTTATCTATCCAAGTTTGGAAGTAAGATGTATTACAAATATCTGGTATTTTAGGATTATTTATAGTAAGAGTATAGAAGTTCAAAATGCCAATACCAAGAAATTTACGTATAGCTGTAAAAGCTTTATAGACACCTAGAAGTGTCTTAAATTGGACTCTTTTGAAGTATTCCAGTTTCAGCTATCGCCACAAACAGCCCCAAGCATCGGGGCCGAGCAAAAGTTCAAAGGGTGAGGGCAAAACGACAGAGGGCTTTGGGGGGGAGTAATATAGTTTTAGGTTGGGCAAAGCCCAGTCCCCTCTTTCCCGAGTTAAAGACACAAATTTAAATGCCCTTCTAGGTATTTAATTTATATCCAGATAAGGAGCTGAATAGATGAGCCTCAGCTTCAATTTCCGGAATGCCTTTCTTTGGATCCGGCGTGACCAGGGCCAGATCATCAGCACAGGCCATAATTTTGCATTCTAGGCCGAATCTACTCACTGCGGGAATAGCCTGGTTTCCTTCTAGTTTTTTTAATGAGTGGGTCAATATAGTTGGCAAAAAGTAATGGGGAAGAGGGACAACGTTGACGGGTCTCCCGAGTGAATTTAATTTGGTTGGTCAATCCCCCATTGATAGATACCCTGGCCATGGCGGTGATATATAATGCCTTCATGGCCTGAATGGCTTTGGACCCAAAGTTCATTCTCTGCATGATGCCCCAGCGAAAATTCCAGGAGACCCGATCAAATGCTTTTTCGGCATCTAAGAATATTTCAGCAATCTGGTCTCCCGAAATCTGTGCGGCGTCAAGCAGAGTAATGAGCCTGCGGATGTGTTCTGGGATACCCTTAGCAGGGATAAATCCATGCTGCCACCTAGATACTAGACCTTCAATTGTAGCCGAAAGCCGCAAGACAAAGATTTTAGAATATACTTTCGAATCACCATTAATAAGGGTGATTGGGCGATATGAGCCCATTTCCGTTGGGGGTTTATCATTTTTAGGAAAAACAATAATCTTGGCAGTAGACCATGATTGAGGAGAGGAAACACCCTGGAAATGAGGTGCGCGCATCGAGGGCTTGGCAGCAAGAGTATACCATCACATTTGCAATAGAGTAGCCTCTCCACCAAACTCTAAATCAGGCCCAGAGTCTTGTAGAGAATTTAAATCATTCCATAAAAATAAAGGATGAGTTTTTGGCTGTAGGGATTTTTGTTACAGGAAAACTTTCACAGTAATTCCACTTAAAGACCTGCTGTTCACACCATATAAACCCATGCCTTCATTGTGGCAAGCTTGATATGTCTAAGGACGAAAATCACTGCAATTTCAGCAGTTGAGCCATATCTCACATTTTAACTTTGCCCTTCTTCGTTATACTGTCTTTTTGCTTGTTGGCAAGCTTGAAGGGCTCCTGATACATATGAACCCTTCAAAGAGTTAATTGACATTCCGAGGTTTCAAACAATTTCAAGGGGGGTAGGCAGCCCCTAACACCTCACTCAACCTCTCCCCAAATCCTCCCTTGGCAGATAGCCACATTTACCAGTTTCACTAAAGGAAGAGGCTTAAGGATTAGAGGAGTCTCTCCCTGTTTATTTTTTCTTCTGCTCAAAGAGCCTACAAACATGATGTTCAGAGGAACACGAACAGTGCATTAATCACTTTTTTAAGAATGGAGGTCTGCCACCTGCTGCTTCCCCTAAATGGAGGACTTTTATTTTGCTCACCAATGCAGGTTTTACCAAACAACATATGACTGCTTCTTCACATTTCAGAAGGACAATCAGGTATGTGATATCTATCTGTCCCAGTAGATCACTCCACTGTTTCTCCCTCCAGCCTATGCCTACTCAGGGGTTTAATCTTCAAACTAAATATCTCAGAATGGACAACATGGTGCAGTACCCAGTTTAAGGGACATTGATCATACACATCTGCTTAATTCTGCCAGCTTACTGAAAACCAAAAACTGCGCCCATCTCTTTCACCCTTCTCCATTCATCATTTTAATAAGCCCCGGGTCCTATAACATGATAATCCTACCTCCGTGGTCATCACGCACAATCAGGGCTTTAAATTGGATGAAAAAACTGGGGTTCGCCCAAGGGGCGTGCGCAACGGCAATTAAGGGTGTGGCTTAAAACACATAAGCTAAACATCTGTGCTTAGCATAGTGTGCTGTCCGACTTGTATTTTGCTGTTTCTGTCATTGCATCCAGATGTATGATACAAGTAACACCATACCTACAACACAAAATGACAATTGGCTTTGTCAATGGTTGTTAGTTGTATAAGATAAATAAGCAGCAACTATGGCTTGTATATAATATTGAAAAAGCTTCCACTTAAAGCCCTGGTGACACCACAACAATGTTGCTGCTCCCGAGTTTCAAAAAGAGAAGGGAAATCCAGAGAGAAAATTACTCTTAAAAGGATTTCCCTTCCCCTACAACCTCACGTGGCATGACGTCATGCCGTTCAAGTTCAAGTTCAGGCATTTGTATAGCGCACTACTCACCCAGAGGGTCTCAAGGCGCTTGAGGAAGGGGTTCATTATTTGTCGAATAGCCAGGTCTTAAGTTCTTCTCTGAAGGAGAAGTGGTTTTGAGTAATGCGGAGGTGAGTGGGGAGTGAGTTCCAAGTCTTGGCAGCAAGGAAGGAGAATGATCTGCGACCCATGGTGGATTTTCGGATGCGCGGGACTGCGGCGAGGGCTTGATTGGAAGATCTTAGTTGGCGGGTGGGTTTGTAAAAGGACAGTCGGGTGTTGAGGCATTCGGGTCCTAGATTGTAGAGGGCTTTGTGTGCGTGGGTGAGAAGGCGGAATGTAATTCTTTTGTTTACGGGAAGCCAGTGGAGGTCTTTTAAGTGTCCGGTGATGTGATCTTGGCGAGGGATGTCTAATATGAGTCTCGCTGATGCGTTTTGGATGCGTTGGAGTTTTTTCTGTAATTTTGTTGTGATTCCGGCGTAGAGGGTGTTCCCATAATCCAGTTGACTCGTGACCAGTGCGTGGGTGACAGTTTTCCTTGTTTCGAGGGGGATCCAGCGGAAGATCCTTTTGAGAATGCGAAGTACGTTGAAGCAGGAGGACGAAACGGCGTTGACTTGTCTGGACATCGAGAGAGAGGAGTCTAGGATGAAACCTAGGTTACGTGCATGGTCTGTGGGTGTGGGTGCTGAGCCCAGAGCGGATGGCCACCAAGAGTCATCCCAGGCTGAGGGGGAAGATCCTAGGATGAGCACCTCGGTTTTGTCTGAGTTGAGTTTTAGGCGGCTATGTTTCATCCATTCGGCTACTTCTTTCATGCCTTTGTGAAGATTTGTTTTGGCGGTGTTGGAGTCTTTGGTGAGGGAAAGTATTAACTGGGAGTCGTCGGCGTAGGAGATGATGTTGAGGTTGTGTTGACGTGCGATGGAGGTAAGAGGACTCATGTAAACGTTGAAGAGGGTGGGACTGAGTGAAGATCCTTGTGGTACGCCACAGATGACTTCCGTGGCCTCTGAGTTGAATGGGGGAAGTCGAACTCTTTGAGTTCTCCCAGCGAGGAATGAGATGATCCAGTCCAAGGCTTTTCCTTGAATGCCGATGTTGCTGAGGCGTTGTATGAGGGTGCTGTGGCAGACTGTGTCGAAAGCGGCGGAGAGGTCGAGTAGAATGAGGGCCACAGTTTCTCCGTTGTCAAGCAGTGTTCGGATGTCGTCGGTCGCTGCGATGAGGGCGGTTTCAGTGCTGTGTTTGGCTCGAAATCCGGATTGAGATGGATCGAGGGAGTTGTTGTATTCAAGGAAGGCGGCTAGTTGGCTATTGACGGCTTTCTCAATGACTTTGGCCGGGAATGGGAGGAGGGATATGGGTCGGTAGTTTTTGAGTTCCGAGGGGTCTGCTGTGGGTTTCTTCAGGAGGACGCTGAGTTCGGCGTGTTTCCAGCTATCTGGAAAGGTGGCAGAGTTGAACGAGCAGTTGATGATGTCACGGAGATGGGGTGCGATGATGGAGTCAGCTTTATTGAAGATGTAGTGGGGGCAGGGGTCGGTTGGCGAGCCGGAGTGGATTGAGTTCATTAGGCGGGTGGTGTCTTCAGTGGTGATTAGGTTCCAGTTGCTAAGGTTGTTAGTTGGCGAAGTAGGATCTGAGGGGGGTGGGGGGCAGATCGCTGGGAATGTTCTCGAAGCTGTTGTGGATGTCGGCAATTTTGTTGTAGAAGAAGGAGGATAGCGCATCGCAGAGTTCTTGGGAGGGGGTGATGTCGTTAGATGCAGCGGTGGGGTTGGAGAATTCTTTGACGATGTTGAAGAGTTCCTTGCTGTTGTGATTGTTGTTGTCGAGGCGATTCTTGAATGCTGATTTCTTGGCGGATCGAATCAGTTGGTGGTGTTTGCAGGTGGCTGCCTTGAGGGTGGCCATGTTGTCGGTGGTTGGGTTTTTTCTCCATGTTTTCTCCAGGGTGCGGCATAGTTTCTTGGATTTTTTAAGGTCATCGTTGAACCAGGGAGCCTTTTTGCTGGCTGATTTGATCTGGTGCATTTTCAGGGGTGCTAGTTCGTCAGCACTGTGGGTGATCCATTGCTTGAGATTGGTGGCCGCTTGGTTTGGGTCCAGTGAGAGAGAGGGAGGGTTTTGGTTTAGTGATGTGAGGAGTTGGTCGGAGGTGATTTTGTTCCAGTTTCTCCGGGGAATAGGTTGTGGGCTGTTGTGGTGCAGGGTGGTTTTGTAGCTGAAGTGAACACAGCTGTGGTCCGTCCAATGGAGAGTTGTGGTGCGGTCGAAGGAGATATGCTTGCTGGAAGTGAAGATTGGGTCGAGTGTGTGTCCGGCTGCGTGGGTGGGGGTGTCAACAAGTTGTTTGAGTCCGAGGTTGGCCAGGTTGTCTAGAAGGGTGGTGGTGTTGCTGTCGTGTTTGTTTTCAAGGTGGTAGTTGAGGTCTCCCAGTAGAATGTAGTTCTCAGAGATGAGGGCATGTGGGCTGATGAAGTCCGTGATGTCATCGCTGAATTGAGTGCGGGTACCTGGAGGCCTGTAGATGAGGGTGCCTCTAAGAGTGGTCCTGGGGTCGGTGTGGATCTGGAAGTGGAGATGTTCGGCAGTTGCAAGATTATCGTCGGAGCTGGTCGTGATCTTGATGGTGTTCCTGTGGATGATGGCGATGCCTCCTCCTGTTTGATTGATGCGGTCTTTTCGGATAATCTTGTAGGCGTCCGGTATGGCTATGGCGATGTCGGGTGCTGATGATATGTTCATCCATGTTTCCGTGATGAAGGCGATGTCCGGTGATGCAGTGTCGAGTAGGTCCCAGAGTTCAGTTGCGTGTCTGTGGACCGATCGGGTGTTAAGCAGAATGCACTTCAGGTGGTTAGAGTCTGGACTGTGTGAGGAGGAAGTGGGTTTGGTGAGGGTCCTGAAGCAGTTGAACTTGCAGGAGAGGCAGGCGAATGGGCCGTGGGTACGTCCTGTGGTGGCTTCGTAGCATTGTGGTATGCGTCCGGGGTTGAGGGCGAGGAGAGTTGCGGCATTGTAAGTGACTCTAGTGGGCTGGGTACGGCGGGGGCCAGGGGGTCCGGCTCTGGGCGCGGTCCAGGCGCGGACGGGCGTAGACGGGCTTACCTTTGGCGCACCTTCGGCGCGACCGCTGCGCGTAACCTCCACTAGTGAAAAGTGAGCTGTGAGACACGCGCACATCGATGTGCCTGATGTCACTGCAGTCTGGGAAAAAACGGACTGCAGTGACAGCAGGCACAAAACAGAGCCCAATAGAGACCCGTTTCAAGGCCCCCTTTAAACACCGGTGAGACCCGGCCCACTTAAAGCCCTGCGCACAATATGTCAACACTTGCATCACAGGATCAAAAGAAACTCAACCCACTTCTAACAACACACCCCACATGATGTGCTATTGACGAGGGCAAGCGCTCTAGCGTCCCACGCAGGGATGGAAAGTGCTATATAAATGTTCCAATACAATCCACAACAACTCCAAGTGGGATACTGGAAAGCGTTTACATGTCCTATAACACCTTAGAGAAATGAGAGTTCTTCTCACCTGAGCTAGGAGCCAGGGTTGGGGCCTGTTCTGATCCTGTGTAAAAAGGGAAAACTACTAATTATTATAAGACACACAAGTGAACAAGAGAGCAAACTGTGGAACATTTCAGGGTGTCTATGTCAGACAGTTAAATATAAAGAACTGAACTTGAATATAGAATGCTCCACCTCACTGCAGTGCAGGGATGTGGATTTACACTGGGGAAAATAAATAAATAAATACATTGAATGTAAGGCACTGAATTGAAAACAGAGCACTGCAGTAGCATCTTAGATCCTGTCTAGAAGAAAAAGTTACTTACCTTCGGTAGCAATCTTTTTAGTGGATACTCTATCTACCTGCAGATTCCTAGTTTTTTGAATATCGCAAGTGTCAGGACTGAATTTTGGAAACTTTTCAATAGCTCTGTACTTCAATAGGAGAATGTAAGAAATTGAGTTATTGCTTGAGGAGAGTGTAAATCCTACTCAAGCAACAACCAAAATCCTTGTTCGGGTGAACCAAAAAAGTCACATAATTAACTTATGTTTAGCCCTTTGGTAGCTTGGCACAAAAGCAGTCAGATGCAGTGTGTTGAGTATTTAATTTAGAAAATGTCTTAAGCAAGAGGCATGTATCTACATATAATTAGCTTAAACCAAAAAAGTCATAAATAATTAATTAGGTACAAACATAGGCAAAAACCCAAATGTTTTATATTATAAATAGCAAAGGACATTCATTTGGTATTCAATAATAGAAAAGCTAAAATACCTTTAGGAGACTATCCATGCAACTTTTCGAATTTCTCTTTAGTGACAAATCTAGTATAGTTTCATATCAAGGACATACAATAAGACAATTTGATATAGATACAATCAGATGAACATATTCTCAAGTGGACATAATATCATCTATGTCTGAAATTGCCAATTCAATATGATGGTCAATAAATGATGCAATAATAATGGTCAATGAGTGATGACAAGGTAACAGATAGTATTATGGAAGGCTTGAAGATGTAATTACTACGCATGTTTCGCAAAATGCCTTAGTCAGGAAGCTTAGAGGGAAGGTAAAGGTGCACGCCAAATTAGGATATTCTGAAGTGTTTGTCTTAAACTAATAACACTGGTGCTATGGTACTGGTTCCGCGGTCAATTTGGAAGCCTGGGTTTAAAGTGAAAACAAAACTGCAGGAAAACCTGCTGGTACCATGCACTGTTCAAAGGGTTGGTAACCTTCAACCCCCTACTGTTTAACAAAATTAATCAAAAGCATCATCCAGTTTATACTGTAATGTATTTATACTTGATGTTTTAAGTACTCAGAAGCCTATAAGAATCATGTACATATAAAACATACATCACATGTTCTTTGTACAATTTAATCAAGTTCAAACAATAAGCATCATGTAAATTGGATACATTTCAAAATTAATCATTTTGTATATGAAGATCTTGTTCCATTTTTAGTTTGATGTCCCAATGCATTTCAGGACGATGAGGTCCCTTCTTCAGTGGCAAACCTATAACAAATATAGTGTGATTACACTTAGGGAAGTAAACATGTTGGTGGAATATATACACACAGCAGCTTCTAGTTTGAATTAATAACTGATTGAGAATGAGGAATGACACACCTGTATCCAAATGAATGTAAAAGTACAGCGAATTAGTGTGTTAGTATTCAGAAAAGCAACTGTAAAGGGATCTTTCTACGTGCCACCAGATAAATCTTAAATAAACCACAGGGGGAGAAAACCTCCTGTGAAGAAAAGAGTGTAATAAACCATAATAGTCACCATGGAAAAAAGAGTCTGTCCATTCCTACTAGAGTGTTGAAATCGCTTAAGACTGTGGAAAAAACATAGACTTAGAGGGTTGTCTGTTTTTAGAGATGTAACGTTGGATAAAAAAGGAACTACCATGTGGCTTACCTAAATATAAGCGACGTGATATTCAGTGATGATGCACGTGAAACTGGCAGTAAACATGAGTATCAGGTAAGCTAAAAAAGAACAGAACCAAGATGTATTTAGAAACAACATAAGTAGTGTCCAGTGTACTAGTTCATTAGGCTAAGAACCAGTTGCTGGCTAAGAAGACATTTATGGACTTACCCGAAACGGAATGTTTCGGAATTTATAGCTGACGATACAGCAGTAGAGTAGTTTAATGTATCTAAAAAGGAAATGAGCACACTGTAAGACTCACCGTAAGACAACTACTCTAAATCTATCATGTACAATATGGCAAGAGCCCGTAGAATGTGAAGAAAAATGAAAGTGTGGGCGTAACAAATAACAAAGCAGTAAATGACTGTAGCAGTGGAGAAAGGCATAATGCTCAAATTACAAATGATGGGCAAAAAGCCTATGTGCCTCATAACACTGATTTACAAAAACCCAGAATCATGGCTTACCAGAAAGATACTATCTGGTTCATCCGATATGTGACGGTTAACTGCTCAACTTCTTCGTGAACGACGAAAACGCCATGGTGAGGGCTGAACAGTTTAAAAGTAGAGATAGCCGGAAAATCCAGTGCGCGTAGCGGGAGTGAAAACAGACGAAGGAATAGGAGAAGTTCTTTGTATCGGAAACTACAATATCACTAAGTAAAAAGTACCGAATGAGGATATAATAAAAACTATTGTATCTAAAATAAATGGTCTACGACAACGCAAACTGAGTGAAAGAAAACTTGCCTCCATTGTCGTAGCAGGCGAAATAATGCAAAATCGTGATCCCGAAGGATATTCGAGTCACGTTATGATAATAGGGGAGATGCCGATTTCCCTGGAATATCGCAACCTATTCTTGGATGATTGCTGGGTTGCTTGACCAAAGTATATAAAATTAGAAATGCTGAAATGCTCAAAAAATAATCCGACGGAAAATGTAAAATAAAGATTAACTCATGAATGACTATACCAAAATCGCAGACTGGTAATAACAACCAAATGCGTGTTCAAAGCCAAGGATAAATGCTGTGGCTGAATCACTTGTATACTCACATCCCGGGATGTGAAGACAATGAGAAACAGTGACTAGAGAATAAACTGGGTATCCACTCAACAGATGTGGTGCTAACAATGTGGGGTAGAAGACCATGTGAGAACAGATAAGAGGGGTGCTGAGCTGGTAATTGCTGTCAAGGGAAGTTATGTAGAAATAAAGGTCAACGCAGAAAAGAAGAACAAAAGTGATGACCGATAAGAAGAAACCTCCACCTAGAGGCCTTGGGTACCTTAATTTTTTCACTTGTTACATCAGAAAAACATCAATTGAACACATAATGGGTTTCATGTCATAATCTCACTCAATGTCTGTACTGGTGACAAAAATGAAATTAGTTAATTAAGGTTCGAATTATTTCAAAGAAAGCAACTCATGTCGAACCGGTCATTAAGTCCTGAGGGCATTATTGTGTTAAGATATTTAATCCAAAATATCTCCCTTTGGAGAAGTTTTTTGGTATTGTCTAGCCCAGGGTGTTTCTGAACTATTTCAATGATTTGAAACCTCAATTGAGAAATAGTGTGTCTTGCTTCATCCCAGTGTTTGGCTAAAGAGGATGCTTGACCATGATTTCTAATCTTGCTTTTGTGTTCTGTTATTCTGATCTTTATTTTTCTTTCTGTTTTTCCAATGTAGGCCAAACCACACGGGCATTTAATACAGTATATGATGTTTTGAATGTTGCAATCACTTGTGTGTTTCAAACAGATGTGTTTACCGGTAAGAGGGTGAGCTAGTACATTGCCTTGAATAACATTATTGCAGTGGATGCAATTGTTTGCATTTGGTAGATCCTTTGTATTTAATACTTGATGGGTTGTTAGATGTTGATGATAATAATGTTCGTAAATTGAACAATCTGTTGTATGCATACAAGGGTTTCTTCGAAAAAATACCGTTGAAATCAGTTTCATTCTCAAGCATTTCCCATCTTGCACTGATAATTTGTTTAACTGATTTGGAAGCTGTAGAATATTTGGAAACAAAAACTAGTCTGTTGTCCTCAGATTTAGAATAGGGTTGTAGCAGGTCCTTCCGGTTTTTCAAATGTGCACGTTGTAAATAGTCATCCAGAATGTTATCAGGATAGCCTTGTCTTTAAACCGTTGAATGTATTCTTGTTCCTTAATAGCTACAGTTTGTGGATGCGTGCAGATGCGACGTACTCTGATCAGTTGCGAATATGGAAGATTTTTCAGTAGGCTTCTAGGATGGAAGCTCAAATAACAGAGTACTGTTGCGATCAGTAGGTTTTTGAAACACAGATGTTTCAAACTTGTCGTTGTCAGCGGATTTGGAGATGAGGACATCTAGAAAGTGAATGCTGTGACTCTGGATATTGTACGTAAATTGAATCCGGGGCTCAACAGTGTTCAATGTTTCAATCAGCTGTTTAAGTTTGATGTCAGAATCTGACCAGATGATGAACATGTCATCAATATATCTGCAATACAATTTTATGTTGTTCCACCAATCTGGGTCATTTTTCATTTCATAAAACTTTATTCGGTTTTACAACAAGTAAACCATAAAAGTCATAATAACAATTAACAATCCTTAAATACATACATCGGTACATACATTAAAAGTTAAAATTCATATATTCCAAAACGAAAATAAAATGCTACAGGTGCAAAAGGTTAAATGTCAAGATCTCACCGAGCACATAAAATACATGTGTGTGATGAAAGATGCAACAGCCCCCCATGGCTAGCTAATATTCTAGGCATGCCCTGGTTCTCATCAGTGATTTTAGGTACCCTACCATAAAAATGATGCACTCCGGTTTTAACATCCAAAGGTACACGAGAGCTGGACGCACCTGACTAAAATTGAGCCTCCTTAAGAGGGGAAATAAAAAGTGTCTCCAGGGCACATCATAATATTTACAGAAGAGCGTGAAGTGAAGCAGATCCTGTGGAGACAGATTGTCGCAGCCACAGGGTGCTAATACTTGGCCTCTTCTGGACCCCTTGGGTACCGCGATCAGAAGATGGAAATAATCTAATCGGAACCTAGTCAGTAAAAAACGCTCGTAGGTAGACAGGGTCCCCAGGAGATAAGACTCTGTTGATGGCTCAGTTATTATGGTCAGGTATTTGCGGACACTGGGTTTACATGATTCCTGAGAGTCCCTTTCCAACCTCCTTCTGGAAATAAATACATCTTTAACAGATACAACATCTTTTCTTGTAATGGTTAAAGGTTTAAAAAAGAGGTCTTTAATATAACATAGCCAGGGGATTCGGGGCATACAGTCCAGGGACATACAGTCCATCATAATTTGCTGGGTTAGTTTTAGGTCCGTATTAAGCCAACACTTAAGCCAAAAAACTAAAGGGCGCAAGGCGAGAATGTCACATAAAAAGGGAATCCCCAGTTCTTCATGGGCTACAAGGTTCGGTAGGCAAATGGGCATTCCCAAGATGCGTTTTAAAAATGTGTTTTCTACCACCTGCAGTGGTGCTGCCGTGGTATACCCCCACACTTCACTGCCATAGCTTACGGATGAAACGCCCTTAGCCTTGTAAATTTTCAGCATCGCTGCAATTGGTCGCTTGTCCATCTTGGTAGCGAAGCTGAAAATTGCACCCACTATTCTGGTGAACTCCCTCCTTTTCCTTTGGATAAGAGGCCCCCACTTCAAGCGCTCACCCAGCAATACCCCTAGATATGAGAAGACGGGAGTTGTGGGGATCTTCTCGGGGCCTACTGAGAAACAGAACTTTTTCCTTTGTCGTGGCCCCACCTACATAATGTAGGATTTGGCATTGTTAATCTTTAAATCACGAGATCCTGTGAAGTTTAAAAAGGCATCCAGTAGGCGTTGCAATCCTCTTGGGGTTCTTGCTATCAGGACAGCGTCGTCTGCGTATAGGAGCCCCTGTCTCTACCAGTACTTCTTCCAGGTCATTGACACCAAACTGGGTCATTCATGATATTATCGATTTCAAACGAAGCCATGCTGTATTGGCGTATGCTGGTGCTCCCGAAAAGCCCATAGCAGTGCCGGTTAGTTAGGCATAGAAGTGGCCCTGCCACTCAAAATAGCTATGATTCAAACAGAAATGCAGGAGTTTCAGGATGAATAGTTTTTCCATGTTAATATTTTCAGTGCGTAGTAATGCCCACTCTACGGCTTCAAGCCCTCCTTGGTGTTAAATAGATGTATATAGAGCAGTAACGTCAATTATACATAAAATGTATTGAGAGATGCCCATGCTGATAAATTCTTCCAACTTTTGAAGGAAATGGGTAGTATCCTTAATATATGAAAACCACTGTTATACAAATTGTTGCATGTAATAGTCCAAGAATTTGCCCAATGGATCAAAAAAGTGACCCGCAGCCTGAAACGATAGGACTGAAAGGTGGGTCCAAAGCATTCTTGTGTATCTTGGGTATCATGTACAATTTTGGTCTTCTTGGGTTTTTAGTTGTGAGATATATTCTAGTTTGATCAGTGATCCATTCTTGATCAACTGCTTCATGCAATATGTCTGCAAGTATGTTAAGTAATTGGGTTGTTGGGTCTCCTGGAAGACGCATGTAGGTGTTAGCATCCTTGACGTGAGCATTGACTTTGGCAGTGTAATATGACGTATCCATTACTACTATCGCCTCACCTTTGTCCGCCGGTTGCATGATAATGTCAGGATTATTAGCCATAGTTTTAATAAGTGATCTTTCATGTTTGCTCAGATTATTGGACCTCATAGACTTATAGTTTATGCAAGACAGATCCTTCAGTACCACAATTTCAAATGAATCCAAAATTTTATGAGATGTTGGAGGAATGAAATTACTGCGAGGTTTAAACGGATTAATGGCTTGAGTCTTGTCTGTTGGATCCTGAGGAACCACATTGGTGAAAAAGTGTCGTAACTTGAGTAATCTCATAAATCTGTAAAAATCAGCCTCTGTTTGAAGGAGAGAAGTTCTGGTAGAGGGGACAAAAGACAACCCGCGAGACAAGATTTTGTTATATATTGTGGAGTCAATTCCTGTGATGAAATGTTAATCACTAGGTTACTGTCTTGCCGCTCCTGAGGAATTTTCTGTTTTTTTCTTTGTCCTCTCCTTGTTTTTCTGTTATTGGCAGGATGCTGCTATCTGTTGTTAATGGAGGACGGCCTTGATCTGGAATTTGGGATAAAAAAGGAGCTGAAGAACCTGTTTGCAATGATTGTGCTGGTTCCGTGGATGGTCCAGCTATTTGAACTGTATGGGTGGATACCCTTACTGGTGCTCTTTTGGTCATCAACTCTTGGTCTGAGACCGTACTTTCATCTGATGAAGCAGTCGCTTTTTTGTTGTTGAACAGTCTCCTTGGATAGATCTCAGCCCATGTATGGACCTCATTAAGTTTGTAATCTATAGTGTCCCTTTTATAGTTACAGAGTTTGCCCTCCTGTAATTCCTTCTCATAATTCTCTAATTTTTGGTCCAAGACTTCTAGTTGTAATTTCCAAGCATTCATGTCCATTCTTTGTTCAAATTCTCCCTTGAGATTGAAGATCTCCTCTTCAAGGTCACGTATAGTTCTGGAAAGTTCTTCAATTATAAGTAAAATGAGATCCAATGAGCAATTATTAAGGATCGCATACCACTTCTCCATAAATGATGGGTTGAGATGAAACCGAAACAACATAGGTTTAATAGCCAGACATAAACCCCGGGGATGCGCTTAGATTTATGGTACTGCACTAGAGTAGATGCATGCAGTTTTTGATTGAGTTGTCTTCTGGTTATGAATTCTAGTTGTCTAAGCTGTTCAATGATAGATCCACTGTGTGCATCAGAGATGTTTACTTCTTGGATAAGTGCATACATTTGAGATGCTTCATCCGTAGGTTAACCCTTGGTGGTTGCCCTGTTGTCTGTCAGATTTGTTATGGAGTCAAATGACATGTTGCTAATGGGTGGGTGCTACCTTACTGAGACAGAGATGAAAAATAGAGGGAAGGTAAAGGTGCCCACCAAATTAGAATATTCTGAAGTGTTTTTTCTTAAACTAATAACACTGGTGCTATGGTACTGGTTCCGCTGTCAATTCGGAAGCCTGGGTATAAAGTGAAAACAAAACAGTAGGAAAACCTGCTGGTACCATGCACTGTTCAAAGGGTTGGTAACCTACAACCCCCTACTGTTTAACAAAATTAATCAAAAACATCATCCAGTTCATACTGTAATGTATTTATACTTGATGTTTTAAGTACTCAGAAGCATATAAGAATCATGTACATATAAAATATACATCACATGTTCTTTGTACAACTTAAATATAATCAAGTTCAAACAATAAACATCATGTAAATTGGATACATTTCAAAATTAACCATTTTGTATATGAAGATCTTGTTCCATTTTTAGTTTGATGCCCGATGCATTTCGGGACGATGAGGTCCCTTCTTCAGGGTGAAAAACCTAAAACAAATATAGGGCTCCATGTGGCCGGATACCCCTTCCAAGAGGTGCCACTGAAAAGGAATTGCTTTTATGGAGATGAATGTAGGGGGAGCTACAACAAAGTCAGGCTGACTGGAGATGCACCTTGGGAGGGCAGGTGGGTTACAGCAGCGACGGCCGGCACCGGTAAGTGCAATGAGGCAGTAAGGCAGGGTATGGCACGGGACGAATCCGACATATGAAGGAATAGGTATTATTTATTCACTTAATTATATGTATTCTGTCATATGTCACCTTGCCCTCCTCCTACCCAGCTGCTACCCCATCCGCCCTACCACATTTACCTGTGCTGGTCGCCGCTGGATTCCAGTCTCCTGTCAGTTCTCAGGCCAATTTTGGTGGAAAAGTTTTAGATCATTGGCACAATATTGAGGCAAACAATATCATTTGACATAAATATTGTCTACTTAGATGCCGCTTCTGCGTGCTGACATCAGTTCTGACAAGACTTTCTACACCAGAAGCGCAGAGCCATGCAAGACAAAGACCATTGGTGCACCACAACTAGGGCCCTGGAAGGGTGTTCCTATCCCTAGAAGTCAGTTCGCAGAGGGCAGAGGATGGTTGGGCAGTAAGGAATCTATAACTAACATGTCTCTTACAGATACCTCATTACAGAAGGTAAGTAACTTGTTCATCTGAAAGAGACTGTTAGTTATAGAGTTTTTACCTCAGAATAGATACCCTAGCAATACCAACCCCGGAGGAGGGTCTGCGAACTAGGGGCCCGATGAAGGACACCAAATACCGGTCAGTAACGGCCGATTTCGTCCGTTACCGACCGGTATTTGGCTTTTGAAATGTAGGGGGCCTTAAATTTACCGATTCAGTAAATTTACCGAATCTGTAAATCTAGATGTAGGTGGCACTGAAAACAGTGCCACAGGCCCTTAAGAATTCGTTATTTACCATGAAATACTATTTCATGGTAAATAACGAATTCCTGTATACATGCACATCTGTGCATGTACACCTGTGCCATGTGGCACACATACAAGCCCTAAGGGCTAGCCCTAAGCCAGAATCAGGGGTGCAACAGGGTGTCAAAGTGACACCCTGTCCCCCTTGACAATTCGGTAATTTTACCGAATCAGTATTTACCGATTCGGTAATTGACATTGATTCCTAAAGGCCTCAAGGCCCATAGGAATCAATGGCAATTACCGAATCGGTAAATACTGACTCGGTAATTACCGAATCATACCGATTCGGTAAAAATTGCCGAATTTTTACCTAAATCTCATTTACCGAATCTAGAATACCGAATCGGTAAAATTCGGTAATCTAGAGTCGGTAAATGAGATTTACCTACATCGGGCCCTTGGTCACCAGGAAGTCCTGGAGGACCGAACGGGCAAAATAGCCACCCCTCCAGACTTTGATGTCCAGGCAGTAATGTTTGGTGATCGTGTGCAAGGATGCCCAAGTGACTGCCTGACAAATGTCAAGAAGTGGGTCTCCAGGTGGCAATGCAGTAGTGGTTGCCGTAGCTCTCGTGGAGTAAGCCCGCAGCCCCACTGTTGGTTATTTTTTCGTCAAGGAGTAACAGATATTGATACAAAGGATAACTTAGTGAGAGATGGTACGCCTTTGAACAGCCCGACCAATCTTGGCCCCTACATAGCCAAGGAAGAGTTGATCATCCACCTGGAAATCTTTTGTGCGGTCAAGGTAGAAAGACAGCGCACGCTGAAGGTCCAGAAGGTAGAGTATCTCCTCCTCCTTGGAAGGGTGCAGAGGTGGGAAAAAGGTGGGCAAAGTAATAGTTGGCCATTGTAAAAAGGAAAGAACAGGGGCTTCGTTCGAAGCACCATTTTGTCGGGATGTACGGAGAAGAAAGGGGGCTTGGAAGAAAGAGC
Organism: Lissotriton helveticus; assembly: GCF_964261635.1. Taxonomy (NCBI): domain Eukaryota; kingdom Metazoa; phylum Chordata; class Amphibia; order Caudata; family Salamandridae; genus Lissotriton; species Lissotriton helveticus. Next base: position 509,267,637 of record NC_136068.1, on the reverse strand, counting down.
TTGAAGCTCAATCACCCTGCGAGCAGAAGCCATGGCAACAAGGAAAGTAGTTTTCAAAGTGAGGAGCCTGAGAGGACAGTTATGAAGGGGCTCGAAGGGAGCACACATGAGATAAGTAAGAACAAGTCCCATTGGGGTAAAATGAAAGTAGATGGAGGAAAGAGATGAGTAATGGCCTTAATAAATCTATTTACAATAGCGGACTTGAACAAAGAAAGCTGATTGGACAGCCGAAAGAAGGCAGAGCCTTTAGGAGTGCCCAGAGCAGAGACCTGCTGGATCAAAGAAAGTATATACAAGAGGACCTCTGAAAGAGGGGCCAAAAGAAGATCCACAGCCATTGCTGTGCACCATGCCTCCAACTTGTGCCATCCACAGACGTATACTGATTTTGTGGAGGGACGTCTGGCTGCCAAGATGAAATTACAGATGTTGGGCGGAAGGTCGAAAGATGTCAACTGTTGCCGCTCAATCTCCATGCAAGGAGGTGGAGACTGGACAGGTTCGGGTGAAGAACCATCTCCTACTGCTGTGACAGACGATCCTCCTGAAGAGGCACTCTGAGTGGAGGATCGATGGCCATGCTCAAGCGCTCTGGGTACCAGACTCTTCATGCCCAGTCCGGGTCCAGGTCCACATAAATAACTTGGGCCAAGTCGAGCTTGATCTGCTTCAGCACTCTGGATGGATGTGGTACTGGCAAAAAGGTGTACAGGAGACTGCAGTTCCACATGCCACAAAAAGCTTTGCACAGTGAGTGCCGCCTTGGAAACTCCAGAGCGCAGAATTGCTGAAATTGCGTGTTTTCTTCGGTGGTGAACAGATCTAACCAAGGCGCTCCTCACTGCTAAATCAGACCTTGCACCACCTCTGAGTGAAGACGCCATTCGTTTTCCACAAGGCACCGATGGCTGAGTTTGTCCGCCCTGGTGTTCAGAGAACCTGCCAGGTATTGAACCACCAGGGTCATGCCCTGATGTTCCAGCCATGTCAAGAGGCTAAGAGCCTCTGACATAGGGTTCACAAACCCACCGCATCCTGTGTGCTGCAGTACCACATGGCGGAGAAGGAAGAAATGCTTTTAGTGCCAGGCAGATTGCCCAGAGCTCCAGCAGGTTGATATGGAGCCCAGACTCCACGGCAGACCAGATGCCTCTGATCTCCGCCATCTTCAAATGGCTGCCACATCCTAGGAGTGATGAATCTGTCACAACAGTGAAGTCTGGTTGGGCAAGGGAGAGGGATCTGCCTCTGACTCAAGCTTGGTTCGTTAACCACCACTGCAGCTGTTGTGCAGTTCCCTCCGAGATTTGGACGGTGTTGGAAAGATTTCCCTGATGCTGCGCCACTGGAACATCAGGTCCCGCTGCAGAGCCAGCATATGCCATCTGGCATGATCTACCAGCAGGATGCAGGAGGCCATGAGGCCCGGCAGCCTCAGGGTCATTCTCACTGAAATCGGGTATAGAGGCTGAAACATCTGTCTTGACCCTGTGCCTCATGGGATCAGCCCAACCCGAACTGCCAAGCCAGGTCCTCCCTAGACCAGGTACAAGCATCCTGGAACTGCTCTTGGGGCATCACCCCTCATCAGCCAGGCTAGCTTGAATCCAGTGTCCTTCTTGGGCACCAGAAGGTAGCGGGAATAGCAACCAGGACCTACTTCTGGTGCAGGGACACGCTTGATAGATCCCTTGGCCAAGAGACCTCAGACTTCCTGGCGGAGAAGCGCCAAATCATCCTCCGACATGCGATCGAAAGACTGTGGCATGGAGAGAGAGAGGGGTAGTCTCGAAGGGGAGGGAGTTTGCAAAACCCACCTGTCTGACCTGATGGTTTGTCTGTGGGGGAGGTGATGCAGAGTCCTGCGGCCCACTGGCTGCTGGTGAACCTGAAAGGTCAGACTAGGAAGGCTTGGAGGCTGTTGCATGAGTAGAGAGGGTGGACTGGCCCTCCCGCTGGCTCCCAGACCCACAAGGTCATGGGGTTCCACTTCCGCGGTCATGCAGAGTCCAGGCAGCTTGCGTAAACCAGTAGCTGGACTGGGTCGAAAGTGGCTGGGAGTCCCTTTCGTAGAGGAGGACAGGAATACGCAGTGAGACCCAAGGATCTGGCCGTAGCACAAAAAGGTGACAGCCATCGAAGGGCATGTCCAGCAAAGTTGACTGGACATGCCACGAAAAGCCAGACGTCCTCAACCAGGCTTAGTGCCTAAGGGCTAGCATTGTGGCAACTGTTCTGCCTAGTGGGTCAGTGGTACCCAGTCCGCATCTTATCGTGAATTTATCTGCCTCTCTCCCATCTGCCAATGCTTGGGAGAGAACGGCTTGGGCCTCCTCCTGGAAGAAGAGACCATGCGCTTCCCAAGATGATCCAGCTTCTTGGATTTTCTGTCTGAGGAAGCATAAGGGAATGCGCCCTTGGAAGAAGAGGCTTGGACCACCAAGCTCTCAGGGGAAAGGTGTTGGGTGAGGAAAACTAAGTTGTCTGGAGCCAAGCGGTGGTGGCGGGCAATCGTCCTTCACACAAGAGCTTCCCTGCTGGGCTTAGACCAAGTGCCCAGAAGGACATACGTGAGGGCTTCTTTGAAGGGTAGAAGGCGTCCAGAGGAGGTTGCTGCAGGCTGAAACACCTCTGTCAGGAGGTTAATTCTGACACTGAAGGCCCAAGGCCTAGGCTACCCTCTGCACCACCACAGCGTAAGACGCTCCCACCTCTGAATTCACAGTAGGGGGAGATAGCATGCTAATTTCTGGAGAAGTGTCCAGCCCACTTGCATCACCCAGATCCTCTCCCCAGTCTGGCTCATCAAGCTGGTATGCTAAAGGATCAAGAAACCCCTACCAATCATCATCATCACCTTCTGGGTGATAGGGTACACCAGGGATGAACAGTGGAACAATAGTACCCTCAAAGGTCAGATTCTAAGTCGGTCAACGTTGGATCGGCTCCAGTTCCATCTTGAGGGATGAGATGGGGACGGTGTCGTCCAGGGGCATGGCCGGCACTGCGGGCCTTGTCGCCGGGATCGACACGGGGAAGGTCAAGTAAGGACGACCGGGGAAGGTCGAGACGACGATCCGGATCCAGGCCTGGATTCTCAGGGCCCTCTGGCGCTGGGACCGAAGCCGCTGGCATCACAGGTCCAGGACCCATGGCCTGATCCACCCGGCCTGAAGGCACGCCAGCGGAGTCAGGCTGCCCAAAGATACTGTGGCGGGCTTCATGAAAATGCACAAAGTTGGGCATGGGACAACCTGGTTTCCGGAAATGGAGGGAGGCGCAGAGTCTCCCTGAAGACAGAGCCTTAGAGCGATGATGCTCCGGGTCCATCATTGCATCAGCAAACAAACGAGGAGAAGTCAAACAGTGCAGGTGCTTTTTTTGCCTTCTTCTTGTGCTTCGACTTACCCGTGGACTTGGAAGACTTGGAATAGGATTAAGTGTGGGGCTCCGTGAGCGGTTTCAAGACCTTCCTCTTGAGCAAGACCGGGAGTGATGCGGAGCTGACTGCCGGGCCTCCAAGAGCTTTCAGGACTGCTCCCGCAAAGACTTTGGATTCATGGTCCTGCAGTCGGAGCACGACTTCGGGTCTTGGTCACGCTCCAGACACCAAAGGCAGACAAGGTACAGCTCCGTCACAGACATCAGTTTCTGACAGGCCTCTGAAAGGTTTGGAGCCGGTCCGACAGTGGGACATCCCTCGCGCAACAGGAGTCGAAGAATCAAAAGGAAGTCGACAAAATATTGAAAAAAGCTTAGTAAAAAAGTGACCAAAGGGATAGCTCTCTCCGGATCTGCACTAGGCTGGTGAGAAAAAAATAAAGAATTGACATCAGTGTGCTGGGGCGGCATCCAAGGAGGCACCGCAACGTCATCCTGGCAGTCACAATGCCGACGACAGACGCGGAATCAACTGATGCCACCTACCAACGCGCAGGAGTAATTCTGAAAACAATTTTCTCCACATTTTGTTAAACAATTTACCAAAAATGCGTCTCCCTATACTTATAAGTACAGAAATATTAAGAAAAAATATCAACACTAATATTAAAAAATACGAAAATAACAAATATTTAATATCAATAGAATTTAAAGTATTAAATGTTAAATATTTTAATATATAAAATCAATATTAGGAAAATTAAATAATTTTCACATATATATATAGATATATATTCACTGAAAAAACCATAGGTTATAGACCATATATAGTTAGGAATTAGCATTTAAAAAACCTTATTTTACTCACACAAAACCATTGAAATTCCATATATAGTTAGTTGCACTAACTATATATCGCGCACCCGCAATCCACTGCTGATGATGTCATATATTACATCATTCATGACATGGCCAGTGACATCACTGATGACATCACTGATGACATCTCAAATGACATCACTGATGACATCACTGATGACATCTCAAATGACATCACTGATGACATCACTGATGACAACATCCAGTGACTGTATGTTTCTGTAAAGTTAAAATATGTCTTACATATTGAAGAATGAGTGGAAGTATAAGTGTCTGGACGAAGGATTTAGTAGGTGCATGACTGAATGTATGAGTGAGTGATTAAATGTGTCTCACTGAGTGCATGGGTTAGTGACTAAACTGTCTTAATTTGTGCATCATTATGTCTGTTGTTCTGTAAACTGCTGCATGTGTTGATCAGTAGCTATATGAGTAACTATATGGGTTATTTATTGATTGTCCAAGTATTTGTATGGGAGACTGAGTGTGTGCGTGGCTGACTGGGAGGTGTGTGACTCTGTGCAGATCAATGTGTACTTGTATCAATGATTGTATAAGAGAGTAAGTATGTGTTAGTATATGTTTGAAAATGTAAGGTGCTCTATGTTTAACTGTATAGATTAGAAAATGGAAGTGTGATTGATTCTTTACAGGACTGACTAGGTGTGTGAGTAACTCCATGGATGAGTGGCAGAGTGTGAGTGTCTGTATAGGTGTATGAGTGCATATGATAGTGTTGTAAAGATGAGTGATTGTATGTATGAATGATTGTATGGGTGAATGAGTGAATGTGTGTGTAGACGTAGGAATCAGTGAGTGCGTATGTAGTAACTAGTATTGGTGTGTCAATGGTTTCAAAAATTATACTCTGTATTTAACACTGGGTGTAACAGAGGTTATATTAAAATGTGAGGAGATGCATTGTATTGTCACATGAATTATATCATCAGTGATGTGGTCATTGATGTCAAATGAGATGTCATCAGTGATGTCATCAGTGATGTCATTTGAGATGTCATCAGTGATGTCATCAGTGATGTCACTGACCATGTCATGAATGATGTAATATGTGACATCATCAGCAGTGGATTGCGGGTGCGCGATATATAGTTAGTGCAACTAACTATATATGGAATTTCAATGGTTTTGTGTGAGTAAAATAAGGTTTTTTAAATGCTAATTCCTAACTATATATGGTCTATAACCTATGGTTTTTTCAGTGAATTTTCAAGGTTTTGTAAATGCTAATTCCTAACTATATATGGTCTATAACCTATGGTTTTTTCAGTGAATTTTCAAGGTTTTGTAAATGCTAATTCCTAACTATATATGGTCTATAACCTATGGTTTTTTCAGTGAATTTCAATGGTTTTTTAATAGCAAATATCAAAAGCTTTAAAATGTATTCTTCTTTAAATCGAAAAATATATTTTATATGTTTTTAATATAATTTTTTTATGTATATATATATACATTTTTTTACTTTTTTTTGTTTCGCTACCGGTCCGCGCACCGGGTAGCTTCCCGTTAGCTCAATTTGGTGCCGCGACCCGGTCCGCGAACCGGTAAACGTTCCGTTAGCGCAACTGCCGCGTTAGAAAACAACATTGTGACGCGTCACGCCGCGCAATGCGTCTTATGACGCGCCGCGTTAGCGCACCCGGAAGTGCTCCGGAGCGCGAACCGAGGCGCGAAGCGCAGCTCCCCGGAAGCGATTCGGGGCACGTCGCGTAAGCGCGACGTATCGCGTTAGCGCGACGTATCGCGTTGCCGCGTAATGCGTCTTATGACGCGCCGCGTTAGCGCACCCGGAAGTGCTCCGGAGCGCGAACCGAGGCGCGAAGCGCAGCTCCCCGGAAGCGATCCGGGGCGCGGCGTGGAGCGCGTAACGTAAGCATAACAGGTCATGTGACTTGTTAATAAAACTTTCTATTGGTTCATTTCACTTTTGGTTTCCTAATGATGTAAGGCTAGGTCATGTGACCTAAAAATAACACTTTTCATTGGTTTAGAAAAAAAAAATTTCCCAAATGATGAAAGCCCCCACCTTCTTTCCTCACTCTGACTTTCATCTCTGTGAGAGGAAGACCTGTTTTTGCTTATTAAAATAATGGCATCTGTAGTAGCTGCAGCTGGTGGACCCCCACCACCACCACAACCACCTAGGAAGGAAGGACCACCTCCACAGTTCCTTCCCAACCCAGAGGAGGAAGAGGAAGAAGAAGAGGAAGAGGAAGTAGAGGGGAGGCAGTTCTTACGTGAAGAGCCCCGGAAATCCCACCACAAAGACAGTTTTATTTGGCAGTTTTATTCTTTTCCTCGAGGCCAAAAAAAAGTGAATGCCCGACATGTGACATGCCTCATTTGTAAAGATGTTTTATCTAGAGGTACAGACAAAAAGTATAGTTACGGTAACTATACTATGCACTGTCATATGCAGAGGTGGCATCCACTGAATTACAATGTTGCAGAGATGCGTCACCTCCAAGACAACCCACCAAGTCCTGTGGCCAGTACATCGGCACAGGTAACTCTGTCGGGACCAGAGGCGAGGGAAACGGTCCCAAACATCCAACAGAATTTTGTGCACATGAAGATGGTGTGCCTTTATTGTGGTGACCTACTCTCATGTGCAAATATGAGTATCAATTTGATAAACAGAGCATTTGAAAACCACAAGTGAAAAGAAAAAGCTCCTTCGTTTTGACAAATATGTTACATACATACAATAAATGACTTCTCGCTCTCTACCACACTTTTCCACAAGGCCAAATCGTGTAAGAGCCATTTATAACTCTTGGAATTCTTCTAAGCAAATCCCGTCATTTTCTTTTTCCGCAACTTTCAGAAAGAAAACGTTCAAGATCACTTTCACAATCCTGTACTAGTAATATCTTACCCTTCTTGCTCACTCATGTTCCACATTTCCTATGACACTGATACTGCTTACTATGAAGCAGACTTACACTACCTCTATGACTACTACAATTATTGAATTCTCTACATCACTTTTAATCACAAAGCAATTTAAAACAGTACATAAAATTATATCAACCTCTAGAATCATTATAGGCCAGTTACCTACCCTAAATTCTTTCTTATGAAAACAGAAAGTAAGAATATTTTTAATAAGATGTGTAATAAGTGGATGTTGTCAAAGGACCATCATGTCATATAATAGCTGCAGTTAGAAATGTTCTTCCTAAAATCAACGACTGTGTAGCCATAACATTTGTAATTAAAGTTGAAAACTTATTTTCATCAGGTTTATATAGTTGGAATTTTTAAATGACATTATAACCAAAAGTTTGCTCAAAATATGTCGACAGCATTGCAGACTTACATTACCTCTACTCCATGTTTTGATTGGCTGCTTGAATTAGCTTATTAAAAGAAACAGTTTTTCTGAACTCATTCAAAGTGCAGTTATTTTTCCATGACGTCAAGTGTTATGGTAAGAACACCGTTTGCTTTGGGAAATACTCTGTTGTCCTTTAACTAATCCGTGCCCACCACTTTCTGTAAAAAAACCTTCTTTTTTTTCAGGAAATAGTTCAAACTGAAAAAAAACTTTTGACTCTGTACTACACTTATCCTCAAGGCCAAATAGTGTAGGAGCCATTAGAACCTCTTGAAATTCCTCAGAGCAAATCCTGAGATTCTTTCCCTAAAAGTTTGGTTGTAAAAACACCAGGTAAGAATTTTTAAGGTCAAAAGGCAATTTTTTTTTGAAAGTTAAAACAGAATCATTGCAGAATGACCAGCCGTTTCTAGACTTCAATTAAGCTGTGTAATGTCCTGATGTTGTTGAAGGACCGTCATGATATATAATTACTGCAGTTACAAAAGTCCTTCCTGATATTGACAACTGCGAAGCCACAACATTTTTAATTAAAGTTGTCAATTTTGTTCCATCAGGCCTACATCGTTGGAACATTAAAATGACATACTGGCCATATGTTCGTATAAATAATGTGGACAACATTTCAGACTTACATTGGCTACACTCCATGTTGTGATCAGCTGCTTTTACTAGCTTATTAAAGGACACTGATTTACTGTCTGGCAAAGTTAAATATATAAATTTTTCTGAGTGTACACTAGTAGTACTTGATACCCTACAGTTCTCGCAGTCATGTTGCCATTGATAAGAAAGGCCAAACAGGTGATCTACATCTACACCTTCATCTTGCAATACATCAAGCATATACATTAAAAACTCCTGACAATCTTGCTGAATATTTTGAGAGAATTGCGTTTGACCTGAACATTTGTCTAACAGATTTCGAATTTCAGACACACTTTCTATTTTTGTTCTATCAGTGCTACATTTCTCTAACACAGAATTCAACAAACTGCAAAATCTTTGATCCGAATTGACCACAATCTCTTCTTTTAAATTTTCTAGAGAAAACAAAACATTAACCACTACATTAGCATAGCAGTTGACACCAGAACTGTTTTCAAATTGAAAACAAACAACATCTTCAACAAAATCCTTTTTCTTTCTGCTTATAATTTCTGGTTCATCGACTTTTCGTCTTTTTGCTACAACCTCTCTACTATTGGTCACATTTCTTCGTTTCCGGCCTACCACACGTTTCTCAAACAAAGGATATTGAGGCAAATGTGGCGCATACTCTCTTCTTAACCTATTGTATTCCTTAACACAATCTAGATCCGCACAAATGTTTGTGACATCACACTCAATCAAGTACAATCCCGATAAAGTTCTGACTCGTGACAATGCCACATATGCCATACCCTCCTTGAACACAGAACTGCCAATATTCACCAATGCACTGTCTACACTTAAACCTTGCGATTTATGGACTGTCACCGCATATGCCAAGCAAACAGGAAACTGCTTACGGCGAACATATAAGTCTTTTACAAGCAAAAACCTAGCAGAGCAACGACCAATTAGCTGTACTTCCTCAATGCCATCAAATTTAATTTTTAAAAATTCAATTCCATCTCTATTTCTGTATTTCTCAAAATCAACAACATTACCCATTGATCCATTTACCAGACCTCTTTCAACATGTAAATTCCTTCTTAAAATTATACGGCAATTTAAGCACACATTCAGAGTCTTTTCAAAACCAGCAGTTTTAGATATAGTCTTCTCTAATGAATCCAATTTTGATTTCAAATTCTCAGACAAAATAATTGTTGCTCCCATATGCTCTACTCTGTCAATAGCCTCCAGTTTCACAATCTCTTGGTTTTCTAAATGCAACATTTTGTTGTTGAAGATGGCACATTCTGCAAGAGTTGGCATCAAACATATTCCAGATTTCTTCTCAGTAATTTTCTGAAAAATATTCTCAGGCACAACGTCTTCTTCTGGATACAAATTTGACAGTAATCGTGCATGCAAAGCTTCTTTCCCATGCTCGGTCACTTTTCCGATTCTAACATCTTGTAGAATATTCTTATAATCTTCATCCTTAGCTTGACGCATATTTTCACGCAGTTCAGCATAATTGAAGTTTAACCATATATTGACATTGCCAATACTCCCTAGGCACTTCCTGGTATCTTCATGCGTGAGCATTTTGAACACAGGTTGTCCTTTCACTGGTGTCAGCTGCAGAAGATCACCGAAAACAATGATGTGTTTGCCACCAAATAACACATCATACTCTGTTTTGAGAACTTCTTGCATTCTCAAATGCACAAAGGCAAGCATGACATTGGAAACCATGCTTACTTCGTCAATGATAAGAAGTTTCATTTTCCTCAAGACTCTTGAAACTTCACAACAAGCATCTCCAGATAACTTGTGGTATTGTAATTTGTTATCATGCTCCACTGGCAGCATCAGTAGACGATAGAAAGTAATACCTTTAATGTTATGTGCTGCCAGTCCAGTTGGAGCGGTGACAACACAAGACAGCGATGACTCAGTCCTTTTCTGCAAAAAACATGAAATTGCTTTAATGAGGAAACTTTTTCCAGTTCCCGCTTCTCCACTGACGTACAGTCGGACAGGCTTCAACGACGTACATGAGCACTCTTTCTTCTCATGACTTAATCCATGATCTATTTGGTTGGTAACTTCGTCATATATTTTCCTCTGCTCAACGTTGAGTTGCCTTTCCAAGTCTTCTAAGTTAACCGCATCCTCCTGAGCATGTGCCATGGCTCTTTCCACTTCAATCATGGCAGTGGCAGCTTCATTTTCGATAACTGGTCCTCCTAGTGGATCCTGACTCAATGAAACAGAACTCTGACTGTCCTGAGAACTGTCTCTAGCAATCTCGGCTGCAATCGTTGCTTCCTGCTCGATTTCCGCATTCAACATTTCTAGATATTTGGGAAAAACAGGACATTCTATGGTCTCCTTGGCGTCATTGAAAGAGTCTTCGTAACAGAGGAAATCTCCAAGCAGTTCCTCTTCTGCACGCCAAGGCTTGAAAAGTTGCAAAAGTGCTAAATAGAAAAACTCTTTTCTTTCAGGAGATTCGCCACTCAATTTTCGATGGTTTACCAAGTGGCATTTTCTTTGCTTGACCAGACATCCCTCACTTCCAATTACAGCATACACTCCTTTATCAATATCTTCTTTGATGTTCCTCTTGAATATGTAATTTTGTAGAACCTCATACAGACAAACATTCTCGAGGTGACTGCTTCTATTTGGATAATATGTATCCAACATGTTGGTCTTCAAAATATCTGTACTGTTTGGCTCCTTTTCCGCCAAATACTCAATTTCTCGTACAGGTTTCAGAACTCGATTACGCGTTGCAGCAAGACCAAGACTCGCCCAAATGATACTCCTGGATTTGGCATAGAGACTTGCTGAAGACAACCGGTCAGAACATTCGTAAGCTCCGATTTCTCGATGCGACAACATCTTCAGACTGAAACTGTACAACTTCTTACTGAGGCTCTTTTCATGGGAAATGTCCTCCCACATATCCTTCAATTCTGTCTTTTCTTTTTTGGTGATGTAAGATGTCACATACCGAGCCACAGCCATACAGTTATCAGCCACAAACTGTATATCCATGTTAGCATTCCACATGGACAAAATCACTGGGTTGTAGTCGTTGATGTACTTGGACTCTTCGTTCCTTTTCAAATTGTACGTATTTTTGGGTGATTTCTTCATCACATTATGTCGCAGCGAAGACATCAAACTGTTCACTCTTCCTTTAGAAATCACCGGTCGTGGAAAGGCGAAACGACATTTTGTGTAGAACTTGTCCTTGTTTCTGAATTTACAACGACAGTACTTTCCACAACGATGGCTTTGGAAGCGTAAAACTTGTTCTCTTAGGCTTTTGTCTTCCTTTGCCTTTGGAACAGCACATGTAGAATACTGTTCTATGAAACTCATCACTAAGTCATCCGGATCTGTTCCAAAATTGGGTGCATCTTTGATCCACAGCAGCATATGTATATGAGGAGCACCTCTTGCTTGGTACTCCTTTCTCCAGAAGAAATCCAACACCTCTCCAAGAGGTGGATTTTTCTTGTTCATGATGAAAGACATCATAGCTTCAAATCTATGATTGAAGTACCTGCATACATTCACTGGATCCAAGGAGCACAGTTCTCCGGGTGTCTTGAATTCGATATTTTCAATGTTTCCATTTGCTTCTCGTAGAAATTCAAGTAAGTCTTCCCAGCCATACTCGGCACAGCTGAGAGTGAGGAACCATGTGGGAGTTCCTAAGTTCCTCAGCATACATTTTAAATCACCATGAAGACGGTACCAGTACTCATTAGTACCACGCTGACACGCCATGAGATTAATCAAGTGAGAATCCAAAATACTGTCTTGCACATTGACTTTATCCATAAAGTCACTTGCCGAGATATTTTTCATGTGTACACCACTTTTCAAGATGTGGTTCACTGCATATGACAGTCCAGACAGATCGCTTTCAAACAGTAGATGAAACAAATAGGGAATGCATTGACGAAACCTAGGATCTTCTGCATACAATCGTAAAGTCCGGTATTCAGAAGCAGGAATTTGATCAGGTCCCTCATCATATCTTCCTCCTTGACCTGTTGGAAATAGCTGTGGGAAACACCGAGCTTCCAAACTTTCCTCCCAAACACTAATGGGACTTCCTTTGGCTTGTTTCATTTGAAACAACTCAATAGCATTCCCCATGACTTCCTTGGAATGCAAAGGATGAACACTACAATGTTCATATATTTCTTCATTTTTAGAGGCTTTTACTTTCTCAATTTGACCAGCACACAAATCGCTATCCTCTTCTTCACTTACTTCCTCTTCTGCAACATATACATTCTTGTAGTACTTATTGTTTTTCTTCAAATACAATGTTGCCTTTTTGACTTTCCTAACATCCACTAAATCTTGCCAGATTTTCTTACTCTTTGTCGGAACCCCATTAACTAAGATAACCAGAGGTTCCTCTTCCACTTTCTCTACTCCAATTGTATTATTGTTTTTCTTCAAATCTAGAGGCAAATAAACAACTCTTCCCTTTAATCCTCTCTGTAAATCTGATGGAGGCAATTTCCCTGTCTTTGGCTCCATTCGTACAATAGCCTGAAAGGGATGGATACTTTGAATCAAAATAGATTCATAAGTATTTAAATCCTTCAATTCAGAAGGAATCTCAACCAATTCCAGATTATTATGAACCGCTCTAGCAGGCATCCGGTTTTGATTTAATTTGTTACAACAATAAGTACACACACGTTGATCCAATCCCAAATCAAAACAATTTTCTACCATCAAGTATGTCGCAAAATCCTTCCATTCACTATTATTTTCACTTTCACTTTTCGCATATAAATCCACTAACTTAGTCTGATTCTTAGAATAAGTGCGTCGACAACACACACAAGTAAAATTAGGCCTCTCACTTGATTTCACCTGAAACGTGGCAATTTCTTTCTGAAAATTATCTGTACTGGAAACCTGTACACTATCTTCCACATTACCTTCTTCTTCTGGGTCAATTTCAACATTCTCCTCTTTACTTGCAAAGTAACAAAACTCAATTTCTTCACAAATATTCTTCACATCTACTGCAGAACCATGCAAAAGAGCAGTGCATAATTGTTTAAGCATAATTGCTGGACTCTTAGCATAATACAACATTCTAACTAATTTCCTCACTTTATTATGATGCACTGCTAGCATCCTGAAATGATGAAAAACACTCTGGCATACTCTCCTGGAAAGACAGGCCAGTGAATGACCATGCAAACCTGTCACTTCTCTCACTCTGCAAGGATCTAATTCTTGCAACAATTTCATTTTCTGTTTTAAAGTTTTCTTATTAAATGTCCGTACAAAATCACAAAGCAAATTGATGGAATCCTGTCGCACACTGCAAATACTACTACACTTCCAGGTGAACACTGGTCCCTTAGGACGTCTTCCTAAAACCTCATTACCTAACACCTCTTCTGCCTCTGTTGCCACAAGTTTTTCTTTTTCAACTGGACAACCATCTTTCACCTCATAAGCTCGACCACTGGTATCACCTGCATGCACCAAATCATTATCCTGGAAATAACTCTCCTCATTAAAAAATGCCTCACAACTTGAACTATGCATCCATTCTCCTGAAAAAACTTCACAAAAATTACTACGATTAACTGTTCTCTTCCATCTACTATTTCTTTTGAAATCATAAATTGCCTTGTTTAGCTTCCTAATTCTATTGATTATCAAAATAAATAACTTTCGCTTTATTTCAAATGCCTGATCAATAATTTTCTCAACTTTTTTTTTTCTCTTATAAAAAACCACTTTCTGTTGACCTTTCTTAATATTTTTTAACAAATTGCCAATTATCCTGTTGCGGAACATTCGTCTACGAATGTCCCTAAACTGATTTTTCCTTCCACTACCATGCACAGAGTTATCTCCTGCTCTAGCAGTAACATTTTTGATTGGCCTTTCCTTTCCGTTTAAATTGGTTCTCTTTTTCTGGACTAAAACATTTTCTGTAGTACTACTTTTTTTTCTACAAATGTTTCTTAGGAATGATTTCGTTGTCTTACCCGGAGCTTTCTTGGTGACTTGACGAGTTTTTATTGTAGAGGACTGCTGCAAGCATTTAGTAAGCTGCTGTCTTTGACGTTTTGTAGCCTTTCGGTTTCGTTGTTTAGATGGCATTATGTAGTTTTGAAATGATCTGCAGTTGAATCTGTGGTAAAATATAATTAAAAATGTTATTAACCACTATTACCAAACAGTAAATCAATAACAGTCGTCAAAAATTTAACACACTACTTGTCATTTTTACATAAAATAATTTTTAGTGCATTGGCAAATTTAGTAGTCACAAATAGTAGCAAAGAAATGGAATGCTTCTACATTTGACCTGTGCTGTTTTATATGTGAATCTGAACTAATTTTATGAGCATATTTGACTATTTTATTAAAGACACTACACACAAGCTGTTTTTGAAGTTGTGTTTAATTTTAAATGAAACGGTTTACATGTTTACTTTTCATTTCCAGTAACTTTTAAAAATAAATGTTTATAGTTCCATAGGCTCAAGCAGGTCAGCTTCCCACCCTATGTCATACAATTCTGACAAATCGGCATCCTCATCATGTTCTTCATCATCCTCAGGATTTAAATCATCCAAGGGATCTACTTCCACTGATGTTTCAATCACAATTTCAATGATAATATCGAGATCAACAGATTGCTCATTATCACTCATGCTTGATGTTGTCGTTATCTTTAAAGAAAGAGAACAACAATGAGATGTTGCAGGGTAAGAGACAAATCTCAGAGACTATAATTGTAAAATTGTTTAACAAGAGTAACATTTTGCAGATATTATTTAACCATGTCCAGCGATGCTGTTTCAAACAGGCGTAAGGATTTGATTCAGCAATGCCATAAATGTGACTCAGTGAAATCTTCTTAATTTTACTGTGTTAGCTTTACAGGGCTTTCATGCAAATGACTGGCCACCCTACAACAAAACGCTCACATGAAATCTGACGCAGGTTTCATGTGGCACAGGACTTTACAGGATGACACATCTGCCTAGATGCATCAAGTTGTAAATATGTCGCAACATAGCAAATCTTTTGCACCGCCGCTGCGTCACAAAAGTGACGCACAGCGGCGCAAAAGAGGCACACGGCTATCATAAATCTGTCCCTAACATTTTAAATGATTGATTCAGGATGACGATAAGGTGTGGCCTATCCAGAGGTTTGTTTGAGGTGAGGCCTACTCAGGGTTGCAGATGAAATTTAGGCTTGTTGAAGAGTACAGAGGAGATAATACATGTGCAGGCCTACCGATGAAGTGAGTCATGTCCACTTCACTCTTGAACAAAGGCCAGACCTCTTCTGTGTCCGTGGACAGGCCTAAACCTCATCTGCACAATGTCATTCGTAAAGTTAGGAAACACAGGTGATGTAATTGAAAAATGTGGAATTTCTTTTCCTCATTTCACAATCACATCACCTGTGTTTCCTTTGCTTAGGTATCTCATAGTGCAGATGGAGTCTAGCATATCAAAGAGTACACAGAAGTTGAGCACTGTATACAACAATTTTGACATTTACAGAAGATTCAGCTTCTCCATGCCCCCTACACAGTCCTAAATGTTTACATTTTAAACTGACGGTATCTTGTTGGAGATGAAGTGAGGCCTGTCTTGCAACATGGTGCATCTTTTGCATCACTGCTGCATTGGTTTCATGTGGCACAGGACTTTACAGCATGACACATCTGCCTAGATGCATCAAGTTGTAAATATGTCGCAACATAGCAAATCTTTTGCACCACCACTGCGTCACAAAAGTGACGCACAGCGGCGCAAAAGAGGCACACGGCTATCATAAATCTGTCCCTAACATTTTAAATGATTGATTCAGGATGACGATAAGGTGTGGCCTATCCAGAGGTTTGTTTGAGGTGAGGCCTACTCAGGGTTGCAGATGAAATTTAGGCTTGTTGAAGAGTACAGAGGAGATAATACATGTGCAGGCCTACCAATGAAGTGAGTCATGTCCACTTCACTCTTGAACAAAGGCCAGACCTCTTCTGTGTCCGTGGACAGGCCTAAACCTCATCTGCACAATGTGATTCGTAAAGTTAGGAAACACAGGTGATGTAATTGAAAAATGTGTAATTTTTTTTCCTCATTTCACAATCACTTCACCTGTGTTTCCTTTGCTTAGGTATCTCATAGTGCAGATGGAGTCTAGCATATCAAAGAGTACACAGAAGCTGAGCACTGTATACAAACATTTTGACATTTACAGAAGATTCAGCTTCTCCATGCCCCCTACACAGTCCTAAATGTTTACAGTTTAAACTGACGGTATCTTGTTGGAGATGAAGTGAGGCCTATCTTGCAACATGGTGCATCTTTTGCATCACTGCTGCATCACAAAAGTGACGCAACAGCGGCGCAAAAGAGGCGCACGGCCATCATAAATCTGCCCCTAACATTTTAAATGATTGATTCAGGATGACGATAAGCTGAGGCCTATCCAGAGATTTGTTTGAGGTGAGGCCTACTCAGGGTTGCAGATGACATTTAGGCTTATTGAAGAGTACAGAGGAGATAATACATGTGCAGGCCTACCAATGAAGTGAGTCATGTACACTGCACTCTTGAACAAAGGCCAGACCTCTTCTGTGTCCCTGGACAGGCCTAAACCCCATCTGCACAATGTGATTCGTAATGTTAGAAAACACAGGTGATGTAATTGAAAAATGTGGAATTTCTTTTGCTCATTTCACAATCACATCACCTGTGTTTCCTTTGCTTAGATATCTCATTGTGCAGATGGAGTCTAGCATATCAAAGACTACGCAGAAGGTGAGCACTGTATGGAACATGGCTATGTAACTCAAAGAATCAAAATCTAAATTTGCCAAGCACACATGGGGGTGTATTTACAAGGACCTTGCACCACGGGGAAATGTCTTAAATTAAAATGGGAAAAATAACATCAAAGGGACTCAAAGGCCTTGTAAATATGCCCCAAGCAACCTATGAAACTCTAGCAGTACATATCAAGAAACCTAATTGATTTCAAAAAACGTTTTTAAACAAATCATGTAAAGCAATTATATACCTACATTCATGGGGAAGTGACTTAAAATGCTCTAAGACACATGAAAGCGTTTTTTTAAGGCCCTTGCACCAATTTTGCGTCACTTTTAACATGGCTATGTAACTCAAAGAATCAAAATCTAAATTTGCCAAGCACACATGGGGGCGTATTTACAAGGACCTTCCACCACGGGGAAATGTCTTAAATTAAAATGGGAAAAATAACATCAAAGGGACTCAAATGCCGTTTAAATATACCCCAAGCAACCTATGAAACTCTAGCAGTACATATCAAGAAACCTAATTGATTTCAAAAAACGTTTTTAAACACATCATGTAAATCAATTATATACCTACATTCAAGGGGAAGTGACTTAAAATGCCCTAAAACACATGAAAGCGTTTTTTTAAGGCCCTTGCACCATTTTTGCGTCACTTTTAACATGGCTATGTAACTCAAAGAATCAAAATCTAAATTTGCCAAGCACAGATGGGGGAGTATTTACAAGGACCTTGCACCACGGGGAAATGTCTTAAATTAAAATGGGAAAAATAACATCAGAGAGACTCAAAGGCCTTGTAAATATGCCCCAAGCAACCTATGAAACTCTAGCAGTACATATCAAGAAACCTAATTGATTTCAAAAAACGTTTTTAAACACATCATGTAAAGCAATTATATACCTACATTCATGGGGAAGTGACTTAAAATGCCCTAAGACACATGAAAGCGTTTTTTTAAGGCCCTTGCACCATTTTTGCGTCACTTTTAACATGGCTATGTAACTCAAAGAATCAAAATCTAAATTTGCCAAGCACACATGGGGGCGTATTTACAAGGACCTTGCACCACAAGGAAATGTCTTAAATTAAAATGGGAAAAATAGCATCAAAGGAACTCAAAGGCCTTGTAAATATGCCCCAAGCAACCTACGAAACTCTAGCAGTACATATCAAGAAACCTAATTGATTTCAAAAAACGTTTTTAAACACATCATGTAAAGTAATTATATACCTACATTCATGGGGAAGTGACTTAAAATGCCCTAAGACACATGAAAGCATTTTTTTAAGGCCCTTGCACCATTTTTGCATCACTTTTAACATGCCTATGTAACATGGCTATGTAACTCAACGAAACAAAATCTATTTGTAAAACACTTGACACAAAGCAACATTTTAAATACACAACTTTCTTCATAATTTTCTCCTTAAAGCATACTATTCTCTATTTAAATTAAATGAATCTTTTCTCACCTTAGCAAATACTTTTTGAGTTTCAAAACAGTCTCAGACACACACCAATTTGTCTTCAGCAGAGCAAAAGGTATGCACTCCAGAGGCTGCAACCATCAATGGCACAGAAATGCTGTAATTTATCACACATATCTCTCATGTCACCCAATCAAAACTCTTCCCTCACTTTTTTCAAATCAACACCCTTCCCCCCTCTGCCCTTTCTGCCTTTTTTCCATAGCAACCACCTCCTGAAAGACCTCTCATGTTTGCAAGTTCACACAACAATGTTTCAATTGAACTCTGAACTCTCAGTACACCTGCGTATCCAGTGCAATCTTTCATAAAATGATTTTTTCTTGACCATTCAAATTACATCTTTCAAAGAACTCATCCTTGCACCCTAACTTTCCGTTTTCAGCAATCAAAATCCACCAATCACTGCTACTGAATCATTAGCACAGAAACTCCACAGTTTTGTTCATTACATACTCCTACTATTTCAACTGCCATTTCATTCTCATACTTCATCTGACTGCAGCAGAACCTCCTCTCACCATGTTTTCTGTCTGGATTGTTGGACATAGTTACATCCACTGGGCTCAAAGGTATGCTGATAACAGAAATTTACACAATCTCAATTTACAAAATGTGGAAATCAACTGGATTGGTCACAGAGGATTAAGATGTCACCAATTGATACCATTGGTGAAAACCTTTTTGCATTTGCCAAAACCTGACCTGTTAATTATGCACTGTGGAGGAAATGACTTGGGCACTTTGACTGGGGTAGGTCTGGAAATGCTTTTAAAGGACACCTTTGAGCAATTGATGGCACTATTTCCTCAAACTGCCTTGGTATATTCAAATATATGCCAAAGACAGAAATGGAAGTGGTCCAACCAATTTTGTCCACAAATTGAGAAATCGAGGAAGTATGTAAATAGGTCTGTTTCAGCTTACATGAGAGACCATGGAATGGGCTCCATCTACAACAATAACTTGCGTTACTACATGCAAGATATCTACAGAGCAGATGGAGTTCACTTCTCAGATGAGGGGAACAGAATTTTCACCCTCAATTTAAGACTGTGCATTGGTACCTACTTGTAGGTACCTACATCAGCCACAGGACCCTAAAGCTCTTTTCAGAGCTACCCTACATCTGATGACTCACAATTATTATTTTACTCTAACATTTTTCACAAATTTTCACCAAAGTACGCTCCCCGGAGCGCTACCCGGTACGCGCACAGGACGCTAACCGCGCGAAAATTTGAAAAAAAATGTTTTTATTTTGCACATATGGTCCTCCTCAGCTACCCTCAGAAAACCTAGGGGGTCAGGATAAGTCTACCGTGCCCCCTTATACCCATTCTGAACATTATTTGCCCTCCATCTTGTATCTCAATTCTACCGAAACACAAAATGGAGGACTCCCGTAACACTGCCGGTTCGCGTACCGGGGCGCGCACCGGGAAGCGCTTGCTCAAAAAAGGTGGGAAAGTAATTCACAGAAAAACCACTGGAGACACTTTCACCAAATATAGATTAGCTCATACTACATACCAATCCCTACCATTTTCACAAATTTGATTGGAATTCCATTTAGCCATTTAGCCTGTAGACCTCTCTAAATACCCTGAGGTAAATTACTTCACAAAACACATCTGAAGTGTTGGAATTGACAACCAATTACAATGTTACTTTCATTTTCTACTTTTTTTACCTGAAATTTGATTGGTTATGTACCTGAATATATATAAAGAAAGAGAGAGAAACACAGCCATTTTGACTACTACTTCCTGAACCACATTGCAAAATCATTTTCACTGACAACTTAAACTTGTTTTTAAAAGGTAAGATGTTATTTTATAAATTTGAAAACATTTTCAGATAGTTATATACTATCCCTTTGTAACAGTTAGACATTGAGAAAGGCTTGTTTATTATAATTATGGATTGATTTAGGTTTCTGTGGTATAATTATGAATTTACTTAGGCTTTTTCACAGGCACTTTTTAATAGTACTACTTCACGCCTGAAAAGTACCTGTCAGAACTTAAACCCAACAGTGCCCTATCTCTACTGATATATTTATTTTTTATGCAAATTTCAGCACAAAAATGGAAGGAGAACAGAACGTTTCCTTTGAAATTGTCCTAGAGATTAACAATGAGGAAATCATTGAACCCATTGACTTGGAAATCATGGATGAATCACGGGACCATGAACTTCTACAATGTGTAGAATCTGTGGATTTCTTACTTCATTATCAGGACGGTCAAATGTGGGAAGTTATGTTCAGTCAAAAAGAAGACATATCAGACAGTTAAATGTTAGACGTTCTATTAAATTTTGAAAAAGAATCAGAAAAATAAATTTATATTTAATAATCAAAAATTGTTTGAGTCTTTAATCATTTTTATATGTAATTCATAAACTAGTACCAAATTGATTATAATGTAAAGTCAGACTTATAGTATACTGTGCACAATCACAAAAAGGCATTTATATTTAATAATCATAAATACTGCTACTTAAATAAAAATAAAAAATAAAACAACAAAAAGAACAATCAATAAACATACAATATTTCAAAATATCATAGTCTATCATTCTTTTTTCCTTATAGTACGCTCCCCAGACCGCTTCCCGGTGCGCGTACCGGGCGCTCCCCACGCAAAAAAAACAATTTTTTTTTATTTATTTTTTGCCCCGCGGGGCCCTTTTAAAGCCTCCACATCAAACCTAGGGGGTCAGGGAGGATCTACTATGCCCCCTTATGGTCATTTCCCCCTTTGTTTTGGCCTCCTCTTGTCTCTCGATCCTACCGAGAGACAAGATGGCGGCCGCTCCGGACTGTTTAGAATGTTGACAGACACCGGAGAGCCAATCAGCTTCGCTTCGCGAAGTTCCGTTACGCGTCAGGTACGCGAACCGGGGCGCTGCCCGGAGCGCGCTTACAGATATATATATTTTTTTGAACGTTAATTTCTCAAAATCCACTGGAGCACATATATTGAGACCTAGCAAAGGCACATCGGGCTACCAGTCCCTACAATTTTGCCAAGTTTCCTGAAAATCCATTCAGCCGTTCGAGCTAAAAGTGAGGCCAACCGCCCTATGGAAAATTGCATGGGAAAAACACGTTTTGGGACCCCCCTTTTTTCTCGGCCCCCCCTTGACGAAACCCCCCCAAATTTTCAGGGGCTGCTCAGAAACAAAATGTGCCATTTTCCTGAAAATTTCAGCCAATTCCGTCCTCAAACGCCAAAGTTATTCGACATAGAATTTTCAACAATGCCATAGAGAAAAAATCCTAACTATATATACCTACTGGCGACCGCCAGTAGGTAATATATATATATATATATATATATATATATATATATATATATATATATCCAACGAAACAGGAAACCCAATTGAAGAGGCCACAGAAAGTTAATATTTGCTCACACGTTTTAATGACAGCTTGCAGGCAGGCAAAGGGGCAGCAGGTCACATCATAATGTTCGCCAGACGCGTTTCCGGGAGTTAATTTTCCCTTCTTCAGTGGCGTAGAACAACAGAGGGACAGGAAGCACTGTTTAAATTACACACCTTGATTTCCAACACCTGCCATGGTGGGCGTGGCCAAATACATAGCCTCCTGGGTGTTGTAGTGCGTAATAGTCTCTCCACAGTGGGCGTGCTGTTCAAGTTCCCCAAAATAACACAAATATATTCCCAAGTGGGTCGATGCACTTTTTGCCGATTGTCTGCCTCGCTTTACAACTGCCATAGGAGCGATCAGGCACCACCCTGCAAGGTGCCAAATCTGTTTCTTCCCTTCGTGTCTTGCACACAGTGGTCCAAGGCTCAGGGTCCGCACACCGGCGGTGGGCCTTACTTCTCGACCGGGAACAGCCGAATAACATCCAACGAAACAGGAAACCCAATTGAAGAGGCCACAGAAAGTTAATATTTGCTCACACGTTTTAATGACAGCTTGCAGGCAGGCAAAGGGGCAGCAGGTCACATCATAATGTTCGCCAGACGCGTTTCCGGGAGTTAATTTTCCCTTCTTCAGTGGCGTGGAACAACAGAGGGACAGGAAGCACTGTTTAAATTACACACCTTGATTTTCAACACCTGCCATGGTGGGCGTGGCCAAATACATAGCCTCCTGGGTGTTGTAGTGCGTAATAGTCTCTCCACAGTGGGCGTGCTGTTCAAGTTCCCCAAAATAACACAAATATATTCCCAAGTGGGTCGATGCACTTTTTGCCGATTGTCTGCCTCGCTTTACAACTGCCATAGGAGCGATCAGGCACCACCCTGCAAGGTGCCAAATCTGTTTCTTCCCTTCGTGTCTTGCACACAGTGGTCCAAGGCTCAGGGTCCGCACACCGGCGGTGGGCCTTACTTCTCGACCGGGAACAGCCGAATAACATCCAACGAAACAGGAAACCCAATTGAAGAGGCCACAGAAAGTTAATATTTGCTCACACGTTTTAATGACAGCTTGCAGGCAGGCAAAGGGGCAGCAGGTCACATCATAATGTTCGCCAGACGCGTTTCCGGGAGTTAATTTTCCCTTCTTCAGTGGCGTGGAACAACAGAGGGACAGGAAGCACTGTTTAAATTACACACCTTGATTTTCAACACCTGCCATGGTGGGCGTGGCCAAATACATAGCCTCCTGGGTGTTGTAGTGCGTAATAGTCTCTCCACAGTGGGCGTGCTGTTCAAGTTCCCCAAAATAACACAAATATATTCCCAAGTGGGTCGATGCACTTTTTGCCGATTGTCTGCCTCGCTTTACAACTGCCATAGGAGCGATCAGGCACCACCCTGCAAGGTGCCAAATCTGTTTCTTCCCTTCGTGTCTTGCACACAGTGGTCCAAGGCTCAGGGTCCGCACACCGGCGGTGGGCCTTACTTCTCGACCGGGAACAGCCGAATAACATCCAACGAAACAGGAAACCCAATTGAAGACGCCACGCCCACCATGGCAGGTGTTGAAAATCAAGGTGTGTAATTTAAACAGTGCTTCCTGTCCCTCTGTTGTTCCACGCCACTGAAGAAGGGAAAATTAACTCCCGGAAACGCGTCTGGCGAACATTATGATGTGACCTGCTGCCCCTTTGCCTGCCTGCAAGCTGTCATTAAAACGTGTGAGCAAATATTAACTTTCTGTGGCCTCTTCAATTGGGTTTCCTGTTTCGTTGGATATATATATATGAACAAGAAGTCGCTAGACTTCGAAACGCGTTGGGTTATTTTCTTGTGCCTAATAAACCCTTCTGCACAACATTGGGGCTTCGACTCTGGTTTCTGTCTATATGGATTTCCAGGAGGTGATTTAATATATATATATATATATATGCAAAAAGAAGCAGAGATGTCTGGGAAGTTCCCAAGTTTAGCTGGAGAGCAGCTCCTGAATAGAACACCGTACAGCGACAGTCTGAATCTGCTTGTCTCAAATGCCTGTTATTCTAGCTAGATTTTTAAGCATAGGATTAGCCCAGTGCCATCCATGCCGAGCTAGAGAGGGAGACAGTATATTACCATTTCTACAGCAAAGTCTTTAAGCATAGTATTAACACAGTGCCATCCATGACGAGCTGTAAAATTACAAAAACCTTTTACCACTCCAGGCACAGTATTAATGCTTTAGATTGGTATAAATATGATCCAAGCCAGCCTTGTATGAATAAAAGCAAACCTGACACAAGTTTCCCTTTCATTATAGCTCTTAAGAGATGTTTAGCTTTGTCCAGACACAAGGGATCACCCAGTATAAGTCAAAATAAAAACCTTTCACAGTTGGAGTGCTGCATAACTTATGCAAGAAAGAAGCAGATAACTATGGGTAGTTCCCACGTTTAGGTGGGGACCAGCTCCTGTATAGAGCTCCCTACAACACCAGCGACACTATGAATCAGCTCACCTCAAATGTTCATTTTTCTAGCAAAGTTTTCAAGCACACTGATTAGCACAGTGCCATCCATGTCAAGTTTGAAAGGGACAAAGTCTTTTGTTATTTCTACAGCCAAGACTTTAGGCATAGGATTAGCACAGTGCCGTTCTTGCCGAGCTGTAAAATGACAAATGCCTTTTACCACTCCAGGCACAGTGTTACATTTTTGGATTGGTATAAATGCCACCCAAGCCAAGCTGGAATTAATAAAAGCAACCCCTGACATGTGTTTCAATATGATTATAGCTCTTCAGAGAGGTTTAACGTGGTCCACAAACTAAGGAGCATCCAGTATAAGTCAAAACAAAACCATTTCAGAACAGAGTGTGTAGGAAAGTGCCCCTTTTTGCATGGATACTCCCCACTTGTTGCCTGACATCTGATGCAGCTTGACTTGATATTCCTTGGGTCCCTGCCAATCAGGTTCCCAGGGCCAGTGTTCTTTCCCAAAACTGTACCCTTTTACCCATAATTGGCACATCTCTGGCCACAGGTAAGCCCCTTGTAAATGGTGCCATGGCTACCAATGACACTGTGACCAGGGAAGGCCTCTAAGTGCTGCAGCATCTATTGTGCCACCCTTAATGGCCTAATACCGACACACTGCCATTGCAGGCTGCATGTTTTGGTACAGAGAAGAGTGAGGAGTCAACAAGGCACACATACCTGTATTCCATGCCTGCAACCCACTGCCTGGGGCCTAGGAACTACCCCTCTAGCAGGGTGCACTAGCCCTCAGGTAAGTATAGTAAAGTCATAAACAGAATATGGTCTGGGAGTAGGTCATTACGAACTCGACAGCTCCATAAAGGCTTTACTAAAACCTGGGAAGTTGGGTATCAAGCTTCTCAGCACATTAAACCCACACTAATGCCAGTGTGGGATTTAATGTAAAATGCACTCAGAGGGCATCTTAGAGATGCTCCCTGAAAAACTACCAGCCCAGCCCTGGAGTGGTTCCTGAATGGCTGCATGCCATTTGCGACCACCAGACAGGTTTCTGGACCCCTGGATAGAGAGCCTCCGCTCTCTGGGTCCAGAAACGAAGCCCATCCTGGCCAGAGGTGTCATGCCTCCTCCCACTGGAATGGCTGGATCCACTGAGGGAAAGCATCAAAGGCCTGCCGCCTTTGTAAGCTGTCCCTGCCATTTGCTGCCCCCAGCAACTGGCTCCCGCTGGTTCTGCCCCCGACTTTGAGCAGAAGAATCGGCAGGAATACCCAGCTAGGAAGAGAGATGTGTCCACCTTTCCAAATCCCACCCCTTAGGTGGGGGAGGCGATTCGGACAGCCTGATCGAGTCGGAGCTTCCGGGTCGCAATAGCTCCCGGAGATGGAATTTGGGGGTCCGCATCGGACCCCCTGTTACCCGCAGCCTTACGACTCGGACACAGGGGGAGACTCATGGGTCTACCCAACACAGGCATGTGTGGTGCGGATGGCACCGGTGCGTACCCACTGTAGGGGGCGCACTTGTCCGCAACATACACATTCAGTCAATGGGAGCCCATGTGCGCGCCATATGACCGGCTCCCGTTGACTTCTATGGGAGTCTGACCGAACTGAGTCCGACAGCATACGGCCGCATCGTACTCGCTCGGTCGGACTCCAGGGGTCCGAATCGGTCAGAAAACACCCCGGATCCGGCTCGGTCGGAGTGATTTCCGACCCAGATCGGAATCGCCCTCTTTGTTTTATCTGTATACTTCTCTGAGAATAAATGAACAGGGAGAGGAGTTGGCCTAACGGCTAGGGCGGTCGACCTCAAATCTGGGGAACTGGGTTCGAGTGTCGGCAATGACGCTGAACATCCTGTGATTCTGGGGAAACCACTTAATCTCCCAGTACCTAACAAAAATGAATGTGTCCTCATGTAACGCACCTGGTGCTATGTAAAGCACTCCGATACCTGATACCTTCGGGTCAAGTTCACGCTATATATAACTCAGTATGAAAAAACAGAAGTGACTGAGCGAAAGGTTCTGTCCTGTTGCCACGATCCCTGAGGGGTCAGGGTTGTCATGCTCAGTGGTTGCCAGAAACCATTCGCTCCCTGGTAATGTTAGGGGGGCTTACTGTGGCCCTGCAAGCTAGCTGGTCTATAGGCCCAAAAATCCTGCAGGGTTGTCTGGAATTAGTTGATGCACTAAGCCTCTCGTTTATCTTGTCCAACAACTGGACAGATCCTACAGATTAGTAGGAACTACACAACATGGCACCGTCAATGTTGGTTGGGTTCTTAATTACTAGTCAATCTGAGCAGTTCGGTTGTTCTTTCTCAGAGACCCCTACTCACATTTAACCAGAGGTGTCCATAGTGGGAAGGGAAAAATGCTTCAGTAGATATGTATTGGCTGTAGGTTCAAGCTAGAAGTATTAAAAGTTTCCCGCATTGTGCATACCATATCTCTATAAATATGTTTTCTTTGAAGAGGGGGTAATGGCTCTGAATGGTGTAGAGATAGACTATCGATGTCGAAATAGGGACTTACATTAATATCGAGTCAAGAACATCGATGGTGCAAAATATCGAGGTACGTTTTTTCGTTGTTAAAAATATCTATTTTATGTAACGTAGAAATATCGATTTTGTAACTATCGATGGCAAATATATAGTTGTTGAATATATTTTTTTGTTTAATCTTATTAATTTTTTTAATTTATGCTGTATTAGTTAGTATATATTTTCAAATTTATTTTTTCATGTTAAAGTGTTTGTATTTCTTGTTTTTAAATTAGGTTTTAGGAGCGGGATGTCGGATTTATAGGGGATAAGAGTGGGGAGTAATCAAAAATGTAATTGATTCAAATTTAAATAATTTTTAACATTTTGGTTGAATTTTAGGAGCGGGATGTTGGGTTTATAGAGAATAAGGATGGGGAGTAATTAAAAATATTTTTCGTGATTTTGTTCATGTTTTTTAAAAGATTTAGTAGTGGGATGTTGACTTTATAGGGGATATAGGTGGGGAGCAGTTTTACAATGTTGTTTAAAAATACATTTTTACTAAAAATATTTTTGAAATATTGAAAAATGTAATGCAAAAAGTAAATCGTTTACTTTAAAAAAGTGAATTTTTTTGTATAATATACATTTTTATGTAGAAATATCAAAATATGTGAAAAAACATTTAATTAGATACATTTTGTTAATAATATATGATAGTTTATTAATTAAACATGTATATGAAAAACATTATCCAAACTTTTTTTGTCTTAAGAAACAAAAATGGGATTATTTAGATTTGAAATATTTACATTTATTTGTAATTTAGAATTTTATATTTTTATTATTTATTTTTTGGGAAAAGTTGTGTCCCAAATTTGTAATAATTTAGTAAATTATTTTAATTTATAACAATTATTTATTTTATATTTTATTATTTAAAATTATTGGTGATAAAGTTGTACAAATTGTTAAATTTTCAACCTTGTCTATGAAATGTACATTTTTATAAAATGTTTATTTTTTATTTTAAATTATTTTGTATTTTTCTATATTTTTAATTTTTAAGTAGAATTTTTTATTTTGTCCTGGAGATAGGAATATGATTTTTGGGGGGTTCTATTATCCAGCACTTTCCCTGAGTTTATTTAGTTTTGAAGCCGGAATAGCAATATATTATGGCTTATTATCCATCACTTTGAATAGTTTAGTTGGTTTTAGAGCTGGAATAGTAATTTGTTTGGCTTTAATATCCATCACTTTCCCTGAGTTTATTTGTTTTTGGAGTTGAGATAGTAATTTAACATTGTTTATTATCCAGCACTTTCTGCGAATTTATTTGGTTTTTGAGTTGGAATAGTTGGTTGAAAGCTTTATTCGATATGCAAAGATATCTTACAAGCATAACATACATTAAAAAACAACATTTAAAAAAAGTACAAGTATGTCATACAATTTAAAATAATAACATTTTAGGGAGCTCCCTAAGATAAATTAGCTAAAAAAGGATTAAATCGATATAGACAATCTATTGCAACGAATCAACCAAAATCGTTTTAAAAATTTTGAGACACCACAGATTATAAGCGGAGAGGTATCAGTCAATAAAATTCGGAGTGCCACCAAGTGCATTCGTGTTCCCAGGCGTTTAAAGAGGGGTTTCAACCAGTATCTCCTTGGGTGGAATAGTAATTCATTATGGTTTATTATGGAGCACTTTCCCTGATTTTAGTTGGTTTTGGAGTTGGAATAGTAATTTTTTATGGTTTATTATCCAGCACTTTCCCTGAGTTTATTTGGTTATGAAGTTGGAATAGTAATTGTCGGAGTGAGGGTCGGAAATGAAAGCTAGGAGGCTGTATGGGATGTGCAATTGTGATAAGATAGTTATTGTAAGTCACAGGTTAGACAATTGGGTGTTTTTGGAGTTGGGATAGTAATTTAAAATTGTTTATTATCCAGCACTTTCCGTGAATTTATTTGGTTTTGGAGTTGGAATGGTAATTTAATATGGTTTATTATGGAGAACTTTCCCCGAAATTTAGTTGGTTGTGGAGTTGGAATAGTAATTTTTGGGGTTCATTATCCAGCACTTCCCCTGAGTTTAGTTGGTTTGGAGTTGGAATAGTATTTTTTTATGGTTTATTATCCAACAATTTCCCTGAGTTTATTTGGTTATGAAGTTGGAATAGTAATTGTCGGAGTGAGGGTCGGAAATGAAAGCTAGGAGGCCGTATGGGATGTGCAATTGTGATAAGATATTTATTGTAAGACACAGGTTAGACAATTGGGTTTTCAGAAGAGTTAGATGCGGTCGGAAAGCGATTCCCCCCGCCATCGTAATGTGGCAGGGGGGAAATTGCTGTCCAATGACAGATGGCCCGCCACCGAACGGCTGGCAGTGGCGGGCCTTCCGTCATCATAATCACCCTCTAAGTCTTTTTTTCATTTTTATCACATGGCCTTTTCTTCTCATATCCTCACTTTTCTGTCTATTTGTTTTGTTTTTTGGTCATTTTGGAAGACGGAACCTCGCAGTTAGGAGCGGTGTTTCGTCAGTTAAGATAAGTTTGATTTAATTGAATTTTTAGGTAGTTTTGGGTAGGGGAGAGGTAATAGTAGTGTAATTAGGTGTTAGAATGTTATTTGTTCGTTTTTGGTGTAGTTAGGTGTTGCTTTGGTAGTTTGGTGTTTTATGTGTTTGAGGTAGTTTTGGATAGAAGTAGAGTGTTATGTAGTGTTAGTTATGTGTTGTTTAAATATGTTATTTTGTATTTAATGCTAATAATAATGTTTGTGGGTTTGAATATGTTATTGTGAGTGGGTGTTTTTTTTTCTTTACAGGTTTTCTGTTACATGAACAGATGGTGGTGACAACGTGTTTCTTTTGTTTTAAAAAGCTAAATGTATTTTGTTTTTGTATTTTTAAAACAAGTTACTTTACATTTCCTTTTATTTTTTGGGTTTGTTGGAGCGTTTTTTTTTTAACTTATTTTTTGGGTTTCGTTATTGAGAGGATTGCGTCTTTGGAGCCTTTTTTAACACTTCTATTTTTGCAGTTTTAAAAAAAATAATGTTCTGGTTCTTTAGGGTTTCGGTTTTGAGAGGATTGTGGCATAGGAGCCTTTTTTCTACAGTTGGATTTTTGCATTTTTGGAGGGGATTTATTTTTGAATGGATTCATCTTTCGATTTATCTACTATAGATTTATTGGTTTTCCAGGATCGTCTACTGCTTCATAATTGTAAGTAACTTTTTATTATTATGGGTGGCAAAGTTTTTTGTTACATTGGTTTGTTTGTTTCTTTTTTAATAATTATATTATGTAATATATTCTTGTGTTCATTTTAAAATTTTAAATTATATAATTATAATTATTAATTTAAAAAAGAGTAGAATTTGGTTGTTTAAATGTTTTGTAATTTTAAAATGTTTATGGTGTTTAACACTGTTTTTTATTTAAAGTATAGATTTAGCAATCATGTCTAGGGGGTTGTATAGGATGTTGATCGGTAGCGGAAATTAACCATCTGCATGTACCGTGGGAAAACCGGCGGTCAGATAAGGATGAACAGCCAGTAATATCCGACCACGGCAGACCGATTCTACCAAACTCCGTCAGGACCGTCCGGAACAGCTGAAAATCATTCTGCGGTGGACGGATTTGCTGCGGAAAGACCCAAGACCGCTGTTTGACCAGCGGAATAGCTGCACATGAAATTACGATATGATGGCGGTGACAGTGGAATGAACAATTGTTTCCGACAACTGTAATCACAACAAATGATGAACGGGAGAGCCGGCAGAAGGGCTGTTGCATTCCGACCGCCGCAATCGCGCTGGAAGATTAATGGCGGCCAAAAGCAACCACACAAGAAGGTTACTAAGTGTGGTATATCTGGCTCAGCCTCAAAAACAACTAACACACCCCAATAACGCATCACCATGGCAAGTAAAAAATACAAATCCCAGGTCAAGCCACACAACACACCTGACATGACTACTCCATTTTGACCCACCCACATAGCTGTGTATAAAACCAGCCCCTTCCCTGCCCGGAAACCTTTGCACAATTTCACAACTGAAGGGCCCAACCCCATAGCACAAAGGAGAGGCAAATCAGCACACATCACACCATCACACACACACCACACACATCACCACCACTACCTTCACACCTGAACTTTTCCCCCTTTTACACATCACACACCATGTCACAGAAGAAGATGCCCAAATTCACTGACAATTAGTTGTCAGTGATGGTAGATGAGGTCATCAGAGTAGAACCACATTTGTTTGGAAGCATGCTCCTACAGACACCAGTAGCCACAAAAAATTTAACGTGGGCAAGGATAGTCAACAAAGTAAATGCAGTAGAGAACACCCCGCACACCCCGAAGTACATCAGGAGGAGGTGGCATGACCTCAAGACTGGGGTGAAAGAGCGTGCCAACAAGAACTATGAGCTGCCTCAGAGCATGGGCGGTGGCCCTCCGTGGGAGGAGAAGGTGCTTGCCACACTGAATCCAGGGAGTCTCACAGGAATACCCGGGGGAGTGGAGGCTGGTAAGTACCAAAAATGTCTACCATTACACTGCTATGTACTGTCCTGCACAACTATAAAGCTACGCTTCCTAGACACAAATGCACTTACGTACAACAAACCTCTTCAAACCTACAGGTAGGTAGCCATCTAAACAGGGAGGGGTGTTTGTGGGTGGGAAGCCAGCACTACAATTCTCACCAGGCCCCCTTGTTCCAAAGCTGAGCAGGATGGAACACTCCACCCACCCAGAACCATGTGGCAGACATTGCCTTGCTCTCTTCAAACCTACAGGTAGGTAGCCATCTTAACAGGGAGGAGTGTTTGTGGGTGGGAAACCAGCACTACAACTCCCACCAGGCCCCCTTGTCCCACAGCTGAGCAGGATGGAGCACTCCCCCACCCAGAACCTTGTAGCAGACATTTCATTGCTCTTTTCAAACCTACATGTAGGTAGCCATATGAACAGGAAGGGGTGTTTATGGGTGTAAAGCCAGCACTACAACTCCCACCAGGCCCCCTTGTCCCACAGCTGAGCAGGATGGAGCACTCCCCCCACCCAGAACCATGTGGCAGCATTATCCTTCCACTGTGTCACCGAACAGTATGCACCCTGCCATCCTTCCGAAAATGCATGGAGCCATATGATCACACCAGCCCTCACATGTCATCCACCTTGGCATAGATCCAAAAGCCAGATCTAGTGTGCAGACAGCTAAGCGTACGTAACTGTCACAGAAATTAAACTTTGAACCACCAAGTCACATGTTAAAGAAATTCAGGGCCCAATCATATATAGCACAGAATGCAATGTGTAAGTGCCACGGTGTTAGAGCATGAAGCCGAACTGTAACATTCTTTATCTGGGGACCAGTAAAGAGGTGATCCGCAGGCTATAGATGGTTCAGAACTCAGCTGCAAGATTGCTTTATTGGGTTCCTACAACCATCTCTGTCACCCGTCACCTTCGGGACCTGCATTGGCTCAGGGTGGAGAACCGTATTAAGTTCAAAGCCCTGAGCTACATGTTCAAAATCAAAATAGGTGCGGTCCCTCAGTATTTGCAGTCTCTGGTCCGCCCTTACCTGCCTCCTCGCTGCCTTCGCTCATCCACCAAAGAGAAGTTCTCTGGGCCCAGAGTTAACTTGTCCCGGATGGGCGGTCGATTGTTTGCATACCTTGGTCCTTCCTTATGGAATTCACTTCGGACCTCAAGTCGGATTGAAACGGTATCTGTTTAATTTAGCAAATCCTTAAAAACCTGCTTTTTTAATCAGTAATCATTAAGTTGCTAACTATTCCTTGGTCTGGCTGGTGCAGGGAAACCATTTTTGGGTAGATGTTGCACCTTACAAATTTAATTTAACATAACATTACATAACATAACATGAACACAAACCATGCATGGTCAATCTGTCAAACAAACAAAAGTACATGGTATGAAAACGGTATGTGTAACATTACAATGGCTAGTTCTTGCATAGCCGAAACTGATTCCATGCAGAGCAAACCAAAAAGATGCATCTCACAAAGATGAAGTGCCGCGAGTCGCATGTCCCTGTAATCACACAATCTGTATGTGGCACATGGTTTCTCTTTACATGTCACACCATGGACATGTAATGTATGTACCTCACCATCATGTCATGATGCTCAGTATCTTGCAGCCATACTAAGTGATAGCAATGTAACAGTGTGTGGTAAATCACATATAACATCCAAAAGTCTAACACCAAGCTTGTGGAGTTAACTTTAATGATCATTTCACCTCTGTTCAACAGGACATCCACAAGCAACTGCTGCAGGAGACAACACCAACCTGCAGAGCCGGTCTCACCCCCGCCCCCACAGAACATGAACTCTCGGATGCAGACTCCCTACAGTTCTCAGAGGAGGAGCAACAACCTGGCCCATCCGGACTGCCAGGGCGCACCACGTTCAGGCAATCATTGTCCCCACCACAGCAACAACAAAAGCGCTGACCCCTGCTGCAACAACCTGTGTGGCCTCAACCACCACCATCACCACTGCTGCCTGCAACACTCTCCCTACCTTGGTGGTTACCAACACCACCAAACAATTAGAGGTAGGGAGAGTTTGCAGATGCGTTGAGGGCCAAGCCACAGGTCCGAGTCAGCAGGGCAGGTGGGAGGGAAACTGAGGCACAAATACAGAAGAACAGTGGGACAGAAGCCCTGGGCACCATTGCCAGAGTCCTCGGGGCATATGAGCAGACCCAGGGACAGATGGGCCAGGTTGTGGAAGAAGTGCGTGAGCTCCGCCTGCTGATGAGGTCCATGGACTCGCATATGGGCTAACTTGTGGACCTCGTGGTCCAGCTTGTGGGTGTTCTGAGGGACAGACATGCGGCCCAAATAACAGCTCAACCCCCTTCCATTGGCCTGCATGCTGATACTCACACCACCTCAGCTGCAGCCACAGAGAGGGGTGAGCTGCAACAAAATGACTCCTCAGACACCGCTGAGCCCGGAGCAGAGGCCCCCCATGCTAAACACACAAGGGGCTGTCCGAGAAACACCAGGGTAGGATCATGAGGCAATGCACCATCCAAACGCTAGTCGCCGAGCCTGCCATGATGGCACCTCTGTTCCCATTGACATTGTCTTTGTTGAATAACCTTACCCACTTTGCCATGTTGATGGCAGGAGTCTGTTGGACTGTGTTACCACATTAATGCGGTGACTACTCTATTTGTCTCATTTACCATCACTGACAATCCATAATTTCAATTTGCACAATTTCCTAAATAATCACTTT
Organism: Lissotriton helveticus; assembly: GCF_964261635.1. NCBI lineage: Eukaryota > Metazoa > Chordata > Amphibia > Caudata > Salamandridae > Lissotriton > Lissotriton helveticus. The sequence goes on along the minus strand of NC_136068.1, from coordinate 509,233,354 downwards.
TCCGTCACAGATAATTATTGTAAATAAACATACTTTACACACCTATGTCTTTGTGTCAGCTCCAGGTTTATGGCAGTATGTACAATGTCAACTCAGAATCCAATGTACCACAAGCTTGGATTGTGACGAGGCATTGAGAGGGTGAAGGGACCTAGAAAGACACGAGAGAATGAGATTTACTTGTCAGGTGATGCCATTACAGGTAAAACACACCAATAGTCATCAAGGTACACAAACCAGCACACATAACAATGAGCAACAACATCAACATAGACATGAGGTACCTGTATATAAATACACTGTGCCACACACATCAGCCATTAGCACAGAGCCAACACCAGCCAGCAGTCAAAAAGTTCTTCTATGCCTTTCCACTACCATCAAAGACAACAGACAATGTCACTGTTGTACAAAGTCACTCACACTCAAGGGAAGAGTTGTCAATGAGCTGTTGACGCAGGTCAACACCTTTCTCTTCTCCACTACCGTCATCACTGGGCATGTGTGAGTTTGCGGGGGGGATGGGCATCTGCTGCTCATCATCGTCCAGGAGAAGGGGGATCTTTGCACAAGGCCAGGTTGTGGAGCATGCAGCATGCATCTATGATCTGACACATCTTTTGGGGAGAGTAGAGTAGTGCACCTCTGCTCTTGGACACCGGAATCTAAACTTCAGAAGCCCAAAAGTACACTACCACACGACATGTCTTCCCATGTGCATCATTGTAGCTGACTTCACCCGGGGTCCTTGGATTTCTCAGTGGGCTCAGCAACCAAGGCAGGTTGGGAGACACAAAGTCACCTAGGTGTGAGATACAGAGAGCACTTTACTAATATAAACAGTAGCTGAGAACAGCATGTCACACATACAGCACACTACTTGACTGCGTACTCAACAACAAGACATGCAAGCTCCAGATGAAGATTTGCCATCAATTGTGGGATGATGCTGTTGCGCAGTATGTAGGAGTCATGTGCAGAACTGGGGAATTTGGCACACACATGGGAGATAATCATATCCGCTTGGCATACCACTTGCACATTAATGGAATGGAAATGACTCCTGTTCCGGTAGATGTGCTCACGTGCCTGTGGTGGAACTAGGCTAACATGTGTGCCGTCAATGGCGCCAACAACATTAGGTATGTGTCCAAGATGATAGAAATCACCCTTCACACCTGCCAAATCATGTCTCCTTGGGAAGTAGATGTAGCCGTCCTTGTATGTCATCATTGCGGACAGGACATCAAGTAGCACCATGCTAAACATAGCTTGAGACATCCCACCAGCGATGGCCACCGTGTACTGAAACGAACCAGTTACAAAGAAATGCATCACCTTAACTGTTGGTGTCAAAGCAGTCGGATAGGTCCCTGAGGCCTCCGATGGGGCTCCAACTGACCACATAGGTCTTGAAGGGTAAGACGATCCAGACGGAATTTCCTTATGATGTCCTCATCCTCCCTGTTCACCGGCTCTGGGAACGGACGATGCACATTTGGTCATCTGCTATATAATATGAAAGGGGACACATGTCAATATAAATCCCCTATGAGATGTGTTAAACATCCTACATCTTGACTGACACAGCACCAACAATAACTGGACTGTAACAACAGCTTTATGCACAAGTCACATGCAGGGACCTCTGATCTCATGTAGACGTACATGTGCTCAGTATGTACACACTGACTACTTACAAAACAGATTCTGACTATGTGAATGGTAAATGGTACACTCATACATCTTGCGTCACCAGCCCTGGGTGTGGGTGACACAGCACATGCTGGAAACAGCAACACTACTGACTTCTATGTATCTGCTGTACCTGCCACACCTTCTTACGTAAGTCGCACACAGCACAACTTTTCTACACAATGATCACAGTGTGTGTAAGCTGATCAACTATCAATATGAACACAGCAATGTACACAGTGAAATAGGCACATTATACGGTCACGCCATCATTACTACGTGCTGATTAGCCATCTCACACATTGACATGAGCACAAATATGAGTCTCCATTACACACCAAATTGGTGTGCATGAACACAAATACCATAGGTAACTTGTGAGTAAGTACATCCCAAAGCATGTAATCATATGTACTGACATGGGATGTGTAGGCATCAGTGAGTTGAATGTCACACTAGCATTAAATTTTGCAAACAGGTGCTGTGATACATTGTGAAGGTCTGTTCAGTGTTGAAAATTGGCTATTGCCATTGCTAAAGCATAATGTGTCCATAGGTTCGGTATGCATGCTCCGCAACCGCGGGCCCAGTCATTGGTTACAATTGTAAGATGCAGGATTGCGGTAGCAACCGCCTGGCCCCGAAGTATGCCACCGCCAGTGCCCATGCAATTGCAGTCAAATGGGAACGGCGATTGCTGTAGTGACTTACACATTTGAAACCCCCGGTAGGCGTGCTCCACTACCCCGGTCCTGGTCATTGGTTACAATTGAAAGATGCCAAATCACGGTAGCGACCACCTGGCCACCGCGGTGTGACACCGCCAATGCCCCTGCCATTGCAGACAATGGGAAGCACGATCGCAGTAGTAAAATAAAACTTTAAACCCGCGGTAGGCGTGCACCTCCACCTCAGTCACGGTTATTGGTTACAATTGAAAAATGCAAACCAGGAAGACCAATTGCAGCAGCTGAGTACCACTGAAACAACCCCAGGGGCCTATATATGTCTGTGGGAGAGCCACACATTTCACTTCCATTCAGACAGTGCTGCCTGCCATTCTTCACCACCAACTGCGGCTGTTCTTGTCTCCTGGACCCAGTGATGGCGAGAACTGAGAACATTAGAGCATGTCCCTACACCACAGAGGAGCTGGAGGTCTTGGTGGATGAGGTCCTTTCACAGTATGGGAGGCTATATGGTGCGCCGGATGTACTGGTAAGTGTTTCACAGTTAAAGTTGGAGAGTGCTCATAGTGCTCACATGATGTTGCTCTGCAGTAGTATGTACCTGTGAGTGCAAGTTAATGTGCATGCATCCTTATTTTTCATAAACCATGCTCCATACATGGCCTAGTAAGAATTGCACACGAGTGTTTGGGGAGAATGGCAACATGGACATTTCTACAGCCCTTCTTCAACAAAAGAAACAAACGCTGGTCTGAGACTGGGCAATGTAAATATGAGATACACTGCCTAGCATGGTGCTTTCATGTCTGTTAGATTTGGGGGTCTCTAGTTGGGAGAGGTAGGTACCTTTGACCAAATAGGGACCTTTGCGTCTAGTCAGGGTAAGGGAGTACACTCCTAAAATAACCCCTGCTCACCCCCTTGGTAGCTTGACAAGAACAGACAGGCACAAACTGGTGTAATCCTTTGAACTTGGATCTACCTCAAGGGGTCCTTTGAGAACTTGCTGCTTTGCCGGTGGAGGGGCGCCGAACAGGATCAAGTGCTGGGACACTCGCGAGGCCTCGAACTACAACTCCCAGGGGGCCTCGCGGCGCGCATAGACGGTGACGCTGCGCCAGGGCGACTCAGGCCCATAAGATCGTCCGCGCACTCCTGCAGCGCGGGACGCGGCACAAACTGGTGTAATCCTTTGAACTTGGACCTACCTCAAGGGGTCCTTTGAGAACTTGCTGCTTTGCCGATGGAGGGGCGCCGAACAGGATCAAGCGCAGGGACACTCGCGAGGCCCCGAACTACAACTCCCAGGGGGCCTCGCGGCGCGCATAGACGGTGACACTGCGCCAGGGCGACTCAGGCCCATAGGTTCGGCCGTGCACTCCCGCAGCGCGGGACGCAGCACAAACTGGTGTAATCCTTTGAACCTGGACCTACCTCAAGGGGTCCTTTGAGAACTTGCTGCTTTGCTGGTGGAGGGGCGCCGAACATGATCAAGCGCTGGGACACTCGGGAGGCCCCGAACTACAACTCCCAGGGGGCCTCACGTCGCGCATAGACCGTGACGCTGCGCCAGGGCGACTCCGGCCCATAAGATCGGCCATGCACTCCCGCAGCGCGGGACGCGGCACAAACTGGTGTAATCCTTTGAACTTGGACCTACCTCAAGGGGTCCTTTGAGAACTTGCTGCTTTTCCGGTGGATGGGACGCCGAACAGGATCAAGCGCTGGGACACTCGCGAGGCCCCGAACTACAACTCCCAGGGGGCCTCGCCGCACGCATAGACGGTGAAGCTACGCATGGGCGACTCAGGCCCATAAGATCGGCCGTGCACTCCCGCAGCGCAGGACACGGCACAAACTGGTGTAATCCTTTGAACTTGGACCTATCTCAAGGGGTCCTTTGAGAACTTGCTGCTTTGCCGGTGGAGGGGCGCCGAACAGGATCAAGCGCTGGGACACTCGCGAGGCTCCAAACTACAGCTCCCAGGGGGCCTCGCGCCACACATAGACGGTGAAACTGCGCCAGGGCGACTCAGGCCCATAAGATCGTCCGTGCACTCCCGCAGCGCGGGACGCAGCACAAACTGGTGTAATCCTTTGAACCTGGACCTACCTCAAGGGGTCCTTTGAGAACTTGCTGCTTTGCTGGTGGAGGGGCGCCGAACATGATCAAGCGCTGGGACACTCGGGAGGCCCCGAACTACAACTCCCAGGGGGCCTCGCCGCACGCATAGACGGTGAAGCTACGCATGGGCGACTCAGGCCCATAAGATCGGCCGTGCACTCCCGCAGCGCAGGACACGGCACAAACTGGTGTAATCCTTTGAACTTGGACCTATCTCAAGGGGTCCTTTGAGAACTTGCTGCTTTGCCGGTGGAGGGGCGCCGAACAGGATCAAGCGCTGGGACACTCGCGAGGCTCCAAACTACAGCTCTCAGGGGGCCTCGCGCCACACATAGACGGTGAAACTGCGCCAGGGCGACTCAGGCCCATAAGATCGTCCGTGCACTCCCGCAGCGCGGGACGCAGCACAAACTGGTGTAATCCTTTGAACCTGGACCTACCTCAAGGGGTCCTTTGAGAACTTGCTGCTTTGCTGGTGGAGGGGCGCCGAACATGATCAAGCGCTGGGACACTCGGGAGGCCCCGAACTACAACTCCCAGGGGGCCTCGCCGCACGCATAGACGGTGAAGCTACGCATGGGCGACTCAGGCCCATAAGATCGGCCGTGCACTCCCGCAGCGCAGGACACGGCACAAACTGGTGTAATCCTTTGAACTTGGACCTATCTCAAGGGGTCCTTTGAGAACTTGCTGCTTTGCCGGTGGAGGGGCGCCGAACAGGATCAAGCGCTGGGACACTCGCGAGGCTCCAAACTACAGCTCCCAGGGGGCCTCGCGCCACACATAGACGGTGAAACTGCGCCAGGGCGACTCAGGCCCATGAGATCGGCCGTGCACTCCCGCAGCGTGGGACACGCGCGGGCGTGCCCGGGCAAAGCTCGGGCCAAGGGCGGCCTGTCCGCGCCCGTCGCAGCCAGGAAGAGGCAGGGCTGAGCCATTCCCATTTTAGTGGAGATCTGGCGTTTCATGAAAAACCTGGTTTGTGGGACCTGTTTATCCTCTGGTAAATTGTAAAGTCTGGACATATCCTTTTAGGTGAAATTGTTTGATATATAGGGAATTCATTGCTGTATCCGCCATTTGTGTCTCTGTTATCCTAACCTTGTCATTATTTCAGTGCTGTGTTCATGGGGAGGCGTAAGATACCAGTAAATCAGGATGGGGCTTTAGGCAATGCTAAAGCAACAGTTACCACCATGGATGCTTTTCTGTCTAGAGCCGCCACTTTGATAGACAGGGAGATCGATATGGTGAATAAACGCCTATCTAGAACACCTACTAGTGGCAACCTACCTCTTTTAGATGAGCCCAATGCCCAGATAAATACTTGCCCTGATGAGGTTGGAGATACTGTATCTCCCCAAGAAGGGATCAGTGGTACTCAAGATGTGGTTGTACTTTCCCCTGTAGTGGGGTCCCAGCAAAATGCTTCTGTTTCTGTCCTACCCTTGTCCCCTACTGTAGGCGTGGTTAATAGGCAGGTGGCTACTCCGCAACTGCTAATGAGAAAAGAAGAATGTGCTAAAGATGGAAATCGTAGGGTGGCTCCGGTTTCAAAAAAAGATGCTATTAGCGATCATAATCCAATAAAACAATCAGGGGGAGTTCACTCATTAAGTGGGAGTGTTAAGAGAAAAGGGAAAACAATGGGTAGTCAACCTAAAAAAAGTAAAACGAATGTTTCAACATTAAAAGCAGTAGATACTGGTGTATTACCAACCATAGCTCCCGTATTGAAGGAAGCCCCACTCATAGAAGTATTTAAATCAGTACTATGCAGTATCTTGGAAGATAAACTCCACCCAATTATGAATAAACTACACAATATAGAACAAAGCATAGCAGATCAGCATAAGAATATCCAATCCATACAACATTGAAGTAGCACCGTGCTAGCTCCCCTACCCTAAATAAAGAACCAGTGAAGGCATCTACAGTGGGGATGACTGAAACCCCTCAAATTATTTGCCCATCTGTTGCTATTGATGGGGTGGTTGGGCCATCCGGGAGGGCAGAATGATAAGGTTACAGATGACCGGACCTTAGATGGAGCTCAGGTAGCAAAGCATCAAGGTGTAGATTTCAGTTCAGGGGGTAAGAATGGGAGTATGTTGCATGGACATTTTAATAATATGCAGCAGAAATTACCCATCGTTGATTTACCGCCACAGTCAACACCATTGGTAGCTATTCTAGGGAATGTACCATCTCTCCCAAAGGGTTCTATGGAAAGCTTTACCTAGCTCAAAAATAAGGTCACTCATTGGCTGTCCTGCAATATTGATGCTGGGCCTGCAATTGCATGTAATGTTATTATGGTTAGGCGAATTGCTTGGATAGGAAACTCGAGGAAAACAAGGGAGGGGGACTGTATTGTCGTGAATTTCAATAACCCGCTGTCTGTTGAGAGAATCTTCTGGGAGGTAAATGTTAACCAACCAAAAAGGGATCGAGGCATTGAGGTACTCCCACTGGGATATTTCTATAAAGAGTTAATCCGAGACCAGTTTAATCCCAACGTAGCTCGACATATTTGGACATACGAGATGGAGAAGACACCTAGGATTGGCCCATTTAACCATTGGACAAGTGGGCACAATCCATCGAGGGAAGGTTGCTTTTCCCATTTTGTGCAGGGGCCAAACAGATTCGCAGTCTTGTCAGGGTTGAATGACTGCGACTGAATGCGAGTAATAGACCGGGGTCACCGGATGCATTGACCCAGGTACCTGCACAAGTTCACCGCGTTTCTCCTGATGCGGGTTGTTTGGATAATGTATCAATGGAAACACAATCTGCTGAGATGCCTGTTACTGTACATGGTACAGAGCCCTTAGTCCAGAAGCAGCGAGTAATTGCTGCCCCCATTTTAGGGGAGGATCCATCTACTCTATTACTGGGGGCAGGATTTACGATAGAAGACTATAATGTCCTATCTTGGAATATTGCAGGGCTGGCGGAGAAAATCGCTGATCCACTATGGCTGCAGTTTATCAGACGTTTCCCAGTGATCTGTCTCCAGGAGACCTGGCTGGTTAATTGCAACCAGTGTTTGGAGGGGTACAGGGCTTTTTTTGTCCCAGCATCTCCAGTAAATAGTGGGAGAGCTATGGGTGGTTTGGTTATCTTTATGTCACTGTCCCTGAAGTGTAGGACTGAGAACATTTCCTCTACCTATGATGATTTTCAAGCTATTGTACTAAAGCAAGGTAACCTGAGTCTTTGCCTGATTAATTTTTACAATGGAGTACATCGAGAAGGGACTAGTAAAATAATTCAGCTGAATAACTTTGTTAAGAAGCACTGTGCTCCCTTCAGAAATAATCTTATGATAGCAGGCAATTTTAATACTCATCTTTGCGGGGATCCACAGTCTACTATTATGAGTGATATGGGTTGTGCAAGGATCCGGGGCCTCCATTTTGAGCACTCGTGAGGGGAGAAATACTAAAGGATATATTAGATGATTATGACTTGTCTTCCTCTATGTGTTTTATAGCTCCATTGAGAAAACAGCTGGTTCCAACATTTAAAGGCCGCAATAGTGGCTCTGTTATGGATCATATTCTGATATCTAGAAGTATTCAACCTTTTTTAGTAGGATTTGGAATATTAGAGAGCGCTTATAGCGACCATAACCCAGTGTGTGTGAAACTAGGGGGAAGCATTCTGAAAAGGCGGGACATGACGACGGAACCAGGTACCTGGAAGTTGACTGATGGTATGCCCTGTCTCAAATGGAATCAAGTGTCCCCATCTCTTTTTCATGAAGAGGTGCAGCAAGCATGTGTGGCAGAATTTTCTTATTGTAAGGACCCAGAGTCAACTGCTAAAGGAATTTTAAATGCTTTTAAAGGGATTGTTTCTAAGGTAGGGTCACTACTATTAGTCCCAGTACAAAACAGGCGGCCCAATGACCCCAAATGGTTTGATCATTTGTGTTCCAAACCGGCCAGAGATTTAAAATCTGCCTTGAAAGCAAATCCAAGGGATCGACTTCAAATCAGTGGTCTCCGTAATACCTACAAAAAGACACTGGCTAAACGGAAGTCAGAACTAAAGGAGGCCACCTGGCGGGAACTTTTAGACCCCATAACTTTACACAGTAGTTCCAGATTCTGGCGCATTATTAATAGACCCCTTTTTGAAAGGGACAGAGTTGAAGATCTGAGCACCAATATAACTGAAGAGGAATGGATATCCCACTTCAGTAGTATTTTTAAAAGTGCCTTAACTACACCCCAGTTGCAGAATAGAACTCTTGCGAATAACACAATTATATTCTCTCAAAGAGAAGTAGAGGAAGGTATTGCCAGTCTTACAAGTCAAGTCAAGTCAAAGATCTTTATTCGGATTTTGATAACATCCATAAAAGTACATAAATTCACAACAATCATCCACAACACATAGTATCACAATCTAAAATCACATAATAAAATCACATAATTCGCCATGATATATGTTTGAAAAAGTACAAATAACTGCATAGATAAATATATCAATAATGTACACAACAATTAAGAACAGTGCAGAGATGTCAGTAATATGTGCAAAAGGCAGCTACTTGTGCAAAATGAGCAATGTGCAAACTAAGCAAATGGTAGTGCAAAACTTTTCACGCCATGTTCAATGACACTCTTGAGCGGACAGCAGCTTTGAGAAAACAACTAACTCTAAAAATGACTTCGTCAGAGCCCAACCTCAGTAGATCACCAAGGGCTAAGTTAAAATCCAGCTGCGCAGTCTTACGAAAATATGGCATTAAAAAATGTTTAGTAAATTTTACATAAAATCCACAAAAAAGCATAAAATGTAAAAGGCTTTGTTTCCCGCCATGGTTACAGGGACAGTTTAAGTTTTCTAAATTTCTGTTAAAGCCTATTGGGAAGCATAATAGGTTTTTAATGCTCCCATCCCTGAACCGAAACAACAGGCTCCTGTTCCATTTACTCATCTTTCTACACAGGTAGCCTTGGGGCAGGTCATAAAGTCTGTCACTAGATACCAAGATGGTTATGTACCTTATAGTGGCAGGTTTTTACAAGCTCTTTCTTTCCCTCTTGTTGTTATAAAGATTATACAGATCCTTTTTTACTAAGTTCTTGTGTGTACGGCTATTGTGTGGGGGGATGTAAATAAATGAGCCTGCTCCACACTCGCTAGACTTTTTTCCACCGCCCGAGCCATGGTATATGACTGGCACGCTCACATTTTAGACAATCCATAATGATGTCAAGAGTCAGTGACGCAGCTGGGTTCATCCATATTTTCAACCAGAACAGAGCGGGTCTAGATCTTATAAAATCCTCTGTATACTTAAGGCTCAGTTCTCGGTGGCACACAAAAGTTGGGGCAGAAATAACCCCCCAAGATCTTTCTACAGAACCTATTCTCCACCGTCTGTATATTGGTGCAATTCGTGTAGCCCCACACCTCAGCGCCGTAGGTTCCTGTAGGTAAGCATTGAGTCTTATACATTTGCAACAATGATGTGATAACCTCAGCGTGTAGGGGTTGGCGAAGAGAGGTTACAGAGTTTATGGATTTGCCCAATTTGTTTCTCCCCAGGGCAACATGTGGTTGCCATGAGCCAGAGTCAGCGAACAGCAGACCTAGATATGGGAAAGAGCTTGTGCTTTTTAAAACATTATTCCCTGTCAAAATTTGATTAATCTTGTGTTTTTTTTGGGCCACAGCTCATTATAAATGATTTGTTAAAATTTGTGCAAAGACCAAGGTCTGCCATGTACGAAACAAAGCCAGAAATTAAAATTCGCAGTGCATTCGGTGTGCGGGCCATAAGGACCGCATCATCCGCGTAGAGGAGGGCGGGAAGTGGTCTACCATTGACTTGCGGGACATCAGTTGTTAGTTTACACACAAAACTGCTTAGTTCATTTATATACAAAATAAAAAGCAGGGGGGCCAGGACACAACCCTGTCTGACCCCCCTGCCAATAAAAATATCACTGGAGACTTCACCGAGGGTATTCAAACGAACGCGGGCTCTCAAATCACTATGCAGGTGGGCCAAAAAATAAACCAAAGATTCATCTAAACCATAATTCAACAAAACTGACCATAAACGAGAGCGATTAACAAAATCAAAAGCAGAACTTAAATCCATAAAACCTAAATAAAGGGGAGATTTTTTTGCAATAGTGTACTTTGCCATTAATAGATTTAAGTTTAGGCATTGCTCCACAGTACCCACGTGGCTTCTGAAGCCTAGCTGGCATGGGTGTAGGATAGAATTATCTTCTGCCCAAACTCTAATCCTGTTAAAAAGGACCCTACCTAAAATCTTCAAGGTGTTGTCTATTAAAGATATCGGACGATAGCAGGCAGGGTCCGATCTATTGCCTTTTTTTAAAGATAGGCACGATAGTGCTATTTGACCAGGTTACTGGAGGTGAGGTGTGGGATAAGTGGTTGAAGATGTTACACAGTAATGGCGCCCAAAAGTCAGGTTCCGATTTAATTTGGTCAATGGATAGACCATCGGGCCCAGGGGCTTTGTTCCCAGCACTCTCTGAAATGGCGTCTTCCACCTCCATTAGAGTAATATTCAGTGTAGATAACGGAGGGGCAGTGCCCGTGGGGTTAGGGGGGCCTCATAAATTTTCGAGAAGTGATCCACCCACACATCCCCTGGAATATTACAATTTATGGGGGTGATATTTGTTCCTAGTGATCTTAGACTCTTAACTTCACTCCAGAACCCAGTGACGTCCCTCAAAGACGCAAAACGCACGAGAGAGTCCCAATGATTTCTTAGTAACTCCTCTGATCTTATTTTAAGAGTATGCTTATAACTAGTCCTCAGTCTCCTCACAGCAGACTGATCTCGTGGGACCGCTGTGAGGGCAGCCCTTAGTTCCCGGTTGGCTTTAGAACATAAGGAGTCGAACCACCTCGGTTGTGTATGAATGGTTACTCGGGCTGGTTTAGAGATCTCCTTTTTTATAGCCTTTCAGAGGCCCGTAAAGGTAACATGTTCGGAACTGTCGGTGGATAGACAGACACTAGTTGGGGGTGCTTTTGAATGGTGTGAGTTAAGACTCCCTTGTTATCAACCCCCCTCCAGACCACCCTAAGTTTGTCTGTGGATGCCGCTAAGTTTTGGGCCCCAATTTCTCTCTTGTTTCCCTGTCTTTTGATGGATTTAAGGCTAATTAAAATCAGATAGTGATCACTATAGGGAACGTTGACAACCTTAGCCTTTAATAAAAGGTCTTCTAAGAGAGAGGATATGAATACATAGTCAATTGTAGTTGAACATCCTCGCCCTACATAAGTTGCCACAGGTTCTTCAGTCCCAGTAATATTTACCATCTCCATAGTATTAACTAAATCACGTAAAGCTAAATGGTCAAGCAGTTCTGCTCCTCTTTTGCAGCTAGGGGTTCTTGGGTAAATATGAGCATTAAAATCACCCCCTATACAAATGCCGTCAAAATTGCCATATTTGTGACCATCAACAATTTCGTCAATAAAATCAAATAACCTTATAAAATTGGCGTTGGGATGAGTTGTGAAATCATTGTTATAAAAGTTGATTAGGCATAGCTTTATCCTACTAATGTATATCAACGCCTAAAAATTCATATCATTAACAGGTAATGTTTCAATTTTGACTCCTGCCGTAATCTTGGCCCAAATAGATAGTCCCCCACTTGGGCGGCCCAAGGCCGGGGTGGGTACAATCAGATTATAACAGCTGTACCCTTCCTGAAGTAGGGGACTAATACTCCAGGTCTCCTGGAACATCAGGACATCAAAATTATTAACCCACTCTATCCACTCTTTAATTTGTGTTTTAGCTTTGAGACCAGCAATGTTCCAGCTCAGGATGGTCAGGTCATCAGTGGATGTGGGAGTATTGATGCCCTGGGAAGATATTAGATGTGTAATTGGTGATGTGGGTACTCCTGAATCATTGGGCGCCATTGCATTGAGGCAAATTGGCGGTTCAGCTATGGAATCAATTATGTATGGCTGGTCATTAGATGTTATATCAAGGAGGGTCGATGATAGTGGTCATTCAAAACTACTCAACTCAGATAAAACACTAAATCTATTGAACAGGGGGTAAAGTGGTGGGGCTTGATTAAATGATCTCTGGGGGGGCCTATAAAAATAGCTCAGTGGAAGTGGAGTTATAACAGTTGATGGTCCAGGGTGGTTATTGTTGTTAAGAATGTATTTGGCTGTGCCAGGGTGGCGGAAATTAATCACAATGCAGTGCCGTTAATATTCTTAAATAAGGGACCAACCCAACTTACTCAGCGTGCTGACAAGATTTCATTGGAGATGTCATGGCCTACCCCTTTGTGTTTGCAAAGCCAGTCTATACATTTGTTGTTTAACTGGACCCACGACTCGCCTTGACCTTTTTTAAGCAGTGAGGCGCCTGCTAAGACTAAGACGTATGGGCATGCATCCGGTGGTAAGTACAGGGCTGGTCCCTGAGATTTTATGGGCCTTATTGTCGCAGCGGGCCCCTTGTCAGGGGCCGTGGTAGTTAAAGCCCCTGATTTGGGGATGGCTGGAGTGGGGACACCCTTTGACATACCGCTAACCGTGCTGGGGGTACTGGAGGGCCCGGCTGCCACTGCCGGAGTGTGCTATGGTTTCGTAGCAGTTGGGATTTTCCCTGCAGTATTACTCCTGGGTGCAGCAATGGGTGTAAGTATGCTACAACTGGGAGTCTTCGGCCCTTCACCCGTGTTAACCTTACAGGCAGACTCTATATCTTTCAATAAACGATCTCCCCTCAGTAGGTCTAGACTAATCAACCCGTTCCTTTTTACGTCTTCCTTTTTTACAAGATTTTCCAACCTGTCCAGTCTTTTAAAAATAGTATTAAATTGCTTGATCATTTGACTTTCCATCTGTTTAAAAATAGTGTCTACAATAGTCTCAATGAGATTTCCATTGGTCTTTGGTTGGATGATGCTGTCGAGTAATGACTCAGTCTGTGTACAAGCAGAGGTGTGGCCATCATTTGCGGGGATTGTTGGGGATGCAGCAAGAACCACGTCGTCATGTAGTGTAGGCTCGATCGTGTCAGCGCCACCCCCGATAGATCTTTATTCCCTTTGGTCCACATGCTCTGTGGAGTTGGCTGGCTCTTATTACAAAGAGGTTGCTTCCTCTTGTTAACTGGTAGTTTGGAGGCGCCTCTTTTTCTTTTCTCACCTCCAGGCTTGTTACTCGAGGTCAGGGGGACAATTACAGTATGCCCAGCTGGATCTGGTAGGGAGTCAATGATAATGGTGGAGCTGCTGCCCCCTGGCAAAAGTTCCAAAGAGTTAGCAGGTAAGGATGGTTTCGTAACTATAACCACAGGTGAAAGCGGGGGGGGGGGCATTATTGGGGTTTGCCAATGGTGATTCAAGGTGTGTACCTGCGAGACCCATTGACATTCTCCTCTCGGTATATGCAATTTCGTTAGTTACCATATTGAAAGCGTTTTCCAGCATGCTTTCCAGAGAAGGTTGAAGAACTAAGGGTCTTTCAGGAAGATAAACTCCACCCAATTATGAATAAACTACACAATATAGAACAAAGCATAGCAGATCAGCATAAGAATATCCAATCCATACAACATTGAAGTAGCACCGTGCTAGCTCCCCTACCCTAAATAAAGAACCAGTGAAGGCATCTACAGTGGGGATGACTGAAACCCCTCAAATTATTTGCCCATCTGTTGCTATTGATGGGGTGGTTGGGCCATCCAGGAGGGCAGAATGATAAGGTTACAGATGACCGGACCTTAGATGGAGCTCAGGTAGCAAAGCATCAAGGTGTAGATTTCAGTTCAGGGGGTAAGAATGGGAGTATGTTGCATGGACATTTTAATAATATGCAGCAGAAATTACCCATCGTTGATTTACCGCCACAGTCAACACCATTGGTAGCTATTCTAGGGAATGTACCATCTCTCCCAAAGGGTTCTATGGAAAGCTTTACCTAGCTCAAAAATAAGGTCACTCATTGGCTGTCCTGCAATATTGATGCTGGGCCTGCAATTGCATGTAATGTTATTATGGTTAGGCGAATTGCTTGGATAGGAAACTCGAGGAAAACAAGGGAGGGGGACTGTATTGTCGTGAATTTCAATAACCCGCTGTCTGTTGAGAGAATCTTCTGGGAGGTAAATGTTAACCAACCAAAAAGGGATCGAGGCATTGAGGTACTCCCACTGGGATATTTCTATAAAGAGTTAATCCGAGACCAGTTTAATCCCAACGTAGCTCGACATATTTGGACATACGAGATGGAGAAGACACCTAGGATTGGCCCATTTAACCATTGGACAAGTGGGCACAATCCATCGAGGGAAGGTTGCTTTTCCCATTTTGTGCAGGGGCCAAACAGATTCGCAGTCTTGTCAGGGTTGAATGACTGCGACTGAATGCGAGTAATAGACCGGGGTCACCGGATGCATTGACCCAGGTACCTGCACAAGTTCACCGCGTTTCTCCTGATGCGGGTTGTTTGGATAATGTATCAATGGAAACACAATCTGCTGAGATGCCTGTTACTGTACATGGTACAGAGCCCTTAGTCCAGAAGCAGCGAGTAATTGCTGCCCCCATTTTAGGGGAGGATCCATCTACTCTATTACTGGGGGCAGGATTTACGATAGAAGACTATAATGTCCTATCTTGGAATATTGCAGGGCTGGCGGAGAAAATCGCTGATCCACTATGGCTGCAGTTTATCAGACGTTTCCCAGTGATCTGTCTCCAGGAGACCTGGCTGGTTAATTGCAACCAGTGTTTGGAGGGGTACAGGGCTTTTTTTGTCCCAGCATCTCCAGTAAATAGTGGGAGAGCTATGGGTGGTTTGGTTATCTTTATGTCACTGTCCCTGAAGTGTAGGACTGAGAACATTTCCTCTACCTATGATGATTTTCAAGCTATTGTACTAAAGCAAGGTAACCTGAGTCTTTGCCTGATTAATTTTTACAATGGAGTACATCGAGAAGGGACTAGTAAAATAATTCAGCTGAATAACTTTGTTAAGAAGCACTGTGCTCCCTTCAGAAATAATCTTATGATAGCAGGCAATTTTAATACTCATCTTTGCGGGGATCCACAGTCTACTATTATGAGTGATATGGGTTGTGCAAGGATCCGGGGCCTCCATTTTGAGCACTCGTGAGGGGAGAAATACTAAAGGATATATTAGATGATTATGACTTGTCTTCCTCTATGTGTTTTATAGCTCCATTGAGAAAACAGCTGGTTCCAACATTTAAAGGCCGCAATAGTGGCTCTGTTATGGATCATATTCTGATATCTAGAAGTATTCAACCTTTTTTAGTAGGATTTGGAATATTAGAGAGCGCTTATAGCGACCATAACCCAGTGTGTGTGAAACTAGGGGGAAGCATTCTGAAAAGGCGGGACATGACGACGGAACCAGGTACCTGGAAGTTGACTGATGGTATGCCCTGTCTCAAATGGAATCAAGTGTCCCCATCTCTTTTTCATGAAGAGGTGCAGCAAGCATGTGTGGCAGAATTTTCTTATTGTAAGGACCCAGAGTCAACTGCTAAAGGAATTTTAAATGCTTTTAAAGGGATTGTTTCTAAGGTAGGGTCACTACTATTAGTCCCAGTACAAAACAGGCGGCCCAATGACCCCAAATGGTTTGATCATTTGTGTTCCAAACCGGCCAGAGATTTAAAATCTGCCTTGAAAGCAAATCCAAGGGATCGACTTCAAATCAGTGGTCTCCGTAATACCTACAAAAAGACACTGGCTAAACGGAAGTCAGAACTAAAGGAGGCCACCTGGCGGGAACTTTTAGACCCCATAACTTTACACAGTAGTTCCAGATTCTGGCGCATTATTAATAGACCCCTTTTTGAAAGGGACAGAGTTGAAGATCTGAGCACCAATATAACTGAAGAGGAATGGATATCCCACTTCAGTAGTATTTTTAAAAGTGCCT
The DNA here is from genome assembly GCF_964261635.1 of Lissotriton helveticus. Lineage (NCBI taxonomy): Eukaryota > Metazoa > Chordata > Amphibia > Caudata > Salamandridae > Lissotriton > Lissotriton helveticus. Next base: position 509,216,878 of record NC_136068.1, on the reverse strand, counting down.
TAACTACACCCCAGTTGCAGAATAGAACTCTTGCGAATAACACGATTATATTCTCTCAAAGAGAAGTAGAGGAAGGTATTGCCAGTCTTACAAGTCAAGTCAAGTCAAAGATCTTTATTCGGATTTTGATAACATCCATAAAAGTACATAAATTCACAACAATCATCCACAACACATAGTATCACAATCTAAAATCACATAATAAAATCACATAATTCGCCATGATATATGTTTGAAAAAGTACAAATAACTGCATAGATAAATATATCAATAATGTACACAACAATTAAGAACAGTGCAGAGATGTCAGTAATATGTGCAAAAGGCAGCTACTTGTGCAAAATGAGCAATGTGCAAACTAAGCAAATGGTAGTGCAAAACTTTTCACGCCATGTTCAATGACACTCTTGAGCGGACAGCAGCTTTGAGAAAACAACTAACTCTAAAAATGACTTCGTCAGAGCCCAACCTCAGTAGATCACCAAGGGCTAAGTTAAAATCCAGCTGCGCAGTCTTACGAAAATATGGCATTAAAAAATGTTTAGTAAATTTTACATAAAATCCACAAAAAAGCATAAAATGTAAAAGGCTTTGTTTCCCGCCATGGTTACAGGGACAGTTTAAGTTTTCTAAATTTCTGTTAAAGCCTATTGGGAAGCATAATAGGTTTTTAATGCTCCCATCCCTGAACCGAAACAACAGGCTCCTGTTCCATTTACTCATCTTTCTACACAGGTAGCCTTGGGGCAGGTCATAAAGTCTGTCACTAGATACCAAGATGGTTATGTACCTTATAGTGGCAGGTTTTTACGAGCTCTTTCTTTCCCTCTTGTTGTTATAAAGATTATACAGATCCTTTTTTACTAAGTTCTTGTGTGTACGGCTATTGTGTGGGGGGATGTAAATAAATGAGCCTGCTCCACACTCGCTAGACTTTTTTCCACCGCCCGAGCCATGGTATATGACTGGCACGCTCACATTTTAGACAATCCATAATGATGTCAAGAGTCAGTGACGCAGCTGGGTTCATCCATATTTTCAACCAGAACAGAGCGGGTCTAGATCTTATAAAATCCTCTGTATACTTAAGGCTCAGTTCTCGGTGGCACACAAAAGTTGGGGCAGAAATAACCCCCCAAGATCTTTCTACAGAACCTATTCTCCACCGTCTGTATATTGGTGCAATTCGTGTAGCCCCACACCTCAGCGCCGTAGGTTCCTGTAGGTAAGCATTGAGTCTTATACATTTGCAACAATGATGTGATAACCTCAGCGTGTAGGGGTTGGCGAAGAGAGGTTACAGAGTTTATGGATTTGCCCAATTTGTTTCTCCCCAGGGCAACATGTGGTTGCCATGAGCCAGAGTCAGCGAACAGCAGACCTAGATATGGGAAAGAGCTTGTGCTTTTTAAAACATTATTCCCTGTCAAAATTTGATTAATCTTGTGTTTTTTTGGGCCACAGCTCATTATAAATGATTTGTTAAAATTTGTGCAAAGACAAGGTCTGCCATGTACGAAACAAAGCCAGAAATTAAAATTCGCAGTGCATTCGGTGTGCGGGCCATAAGGACCGCATCATCCGCGTAGAGGAGGGCGGGAAGTGGTCTACCATTGACTTGCGGGACATCAGTTGTTAGTTTACACACAAAACTGCTTAGTTCATTTATATACAAAATAAAAAGCAGGGGGGCCAGGACACAACCCTGTCTGACCCCCCTGCCAATAAAAATATCACTGGAGACTTCACCGAGGGTATTCAAACGAACGCGGGCTCTCAAATCACTATGCAGGTGGGCCAAAAAATAAACCAAAGATTCATCTAAACCATAATTCAACAAAACTGACCATAAACGAGAGCGATTAACAAAATCAAAAGCAGAACTTAAATCCATAAAACCTAAATAAAGGGGAGATTTTTTTGCAATAGTGTACTTTGCCATTAATAGATTTAAGTTTAGGCATTGCTCCACAGTACCCACGTGGCTTCTGAAGCCTAGCTGGCATGGGTGTAGGATAGAATTATCTTCTGCCCAAACTCTAATCCTGTTAAAAAGGACCCTACCTAAAATCTTCAAGGTGTTGTCTATTAAAGATATCGGACGATAGCAGGCAGGGTCCGATCTATTGCCTTTTTTTAAAGATAGGCACGATAGTGCTATTTGACCAGGTTACTGGAGGTGAGGTGTGGGATAAGTGGTTGAAGATGTTACACAGTAATGGCGCCCAAAAGTCAGGTTCCGATTTAATTTGGTCAATGGATAGACCATCGGGCCCAGGGGCTTTGTTCCCAGCACTCTCTGAAATGGCGTCTTCCACCTCCATTAGAGTAATATTCAGTGTAGATAACGGAGGGGCAGTGCCCGTGGGGTTAGGGGGGCCTCATAAATTTTCGAGAAGTGATCCACCCACACATCCCCTGGAATATTACAATTTATGGGGGTGATATTTGTTCCTAGTGATCTTAGACTCTTAACTTCACTCCAGAACCCAGTGACGTCCCTCAAAGACGCAAAACGCACGAGAGAGTCCCAATGATTTCTTAGTAACTCCTCTGATCTTATTTTAAGAGTATGCTTATAACTAGTCCTCAGTCTCCTCACAGCAGACTGATCTCGTGGGACCGCTGTGAGGGCAGCCCTTAGTTCCCGGTTGGCTTTAGAACATAAGGAGTCGAACCACCTCGGTTGTGTATGAATGGTTACTCGGGCTGGTTTAGAGATCTCCTTTTTTATAGCCTTTCAGAGGCTCGTAAAGGTAACATGTTCGGAACTGTCGGTGGATAGACAGACACTAGTTGGGGGTGCTTTTGAATGGTGCGAGTTAAGACTCCCTTGTTATCAACCCCCCTCCAGACCACCCTAAGTTTGTCTGTGGATGCCGCTAAGTTTTGGGCCCCAATTTCTCTCTTGTTTCCCTGTCTTTTGATGGATTTAAGGCTAATTAAAATCAGATAGTGATCACTATAGGGAACGTTGACAACCTTAGCCTTTAATAAAAGGTCTTCTAAGAGAGAGGATATGAATACATAGTCAATTGTAGTTGAACATCCTCGCCCTACATAAGTTGCCACAGGTTCTTCAGTCCCAGTAATATTTACCATCTCCATAGTATTAACTAAATCACGTAAAGCTAAATGGTCAAGCAGTTCTGCTCCTCTTTTGCAGCTAGGGGTTCTTGGGTAAATATGAGCATTAAAATCACCCCCTATACAAATGCCGTCAAAATTGCCATATTTGTGACCATCAACAATTTCGTCAATAAAATCAAATAACCTTATAAAATTGGCGTTGGGATGAGTTGTGAAATCATTGTTATAAAAGTTGATTAGGCATAGCTTTATCCTACTAATGTATATCAACGCCTAAAAATTCATATCATTAACAGGTAATGTTTCAATTTTGACTCCTGCCGTAATCTTGGCCCAAATAGATAGTCCCCCACTTGGGCGGCCCAAGGCCGGGGTGGGTACAATCAGATTATAACAGCTGTACCCTTCCTGAAGTAGGGGACTAATACTCCAGGTCTCCTGGAACATCAGGACATCAAAATTATTAACCCACTCTATCCACTCTTTAATTTGTGTTTTAGCTTTGAGACCAGCAATGTTCCAGCTCAGGATGGTCAGGTCATCAGTGGATGTGGGAGTATTGATGCCCTGGGAAGATATTAGATGTGTAATTGGTGATGTGGGTACTCCTGAATCATTGGGCGCCATTGCATTGAGGCAAATTGGCGGTTCAGCTATGGAATCAATTATGTATGGCTGGTCATTAGATGTTATATCAAGGAGGGTCGATGATAGTGGTCATTCAAAACTACTCAACTCAGATAAAACACTAAATCTATTGAACAGGGGGTAAAGTGGTGGGGCTTGATTAAATGATCTCTGGGGGGGCCTATAAAAATAGCTCAGTGGAAGTGGAGTTATAACAGTTGATGGTCCAGGGTGGTTATTGTTGTTAAGAATGTATTTGGCTGTGCCAGGGTGGCGGAAATTAATCACAATGCAGTGCCGTTAATATTCTTAAATAAGGGACCAACCCAACTTACTCAGCGTGCTGACAAGATTTCATTGGAGATGTCATGGCCTACCCCTTTGTGTTTGCAAAGCCAGTCTATACATTTGTTGTTTAACTGGACCCACGACTCGCCTTGACCTTTTTTAAGCGGTGAGGCGCCTGCTAAGACTAAGACGTATGGGCATGCATCCGGTGGTAAGTACAGGGCTGGTCCCTGAGATTTTATGGGCCTTATTGTCGCAGCGGGCCCCTTGTCAGGGGCCGTGGTAGTTAAAGCCCCTGATTTGGGGATGGCTGGAGTGGGGACACCCTTTGACATACCGCTAACCGTGCTGGGGGTACTGGAGGGCCCGGCTGCCACGGCCGGAGTGTGCTATGGTTTCGTAGCAGTTGGGATTTTCCCTGCAGTATTACTCCTGGGTGCAGCAATGGGTGTAAGTATGCTACAACTGGGAGTCTTCGGCCCTTCACCCGTGTTAACCTTACAGGCAGACTCTATATCTTTCAATAAACGATCTCCCCTCAGTAGGTCTAGACTAATCAACCCGTTCCTTTTTACGTCTTCCTTTTTTACAAGATTTTCCAACCTGTCCAGTCTTTTAAAAATAGTATTAAATTGCTTGATCATTTGACTTTCCATCTGTTTAAAAATAGTGTCTACAATAGTCTCAATGAGATTTCCATTGGTCTTTGGTTGGATGATGCTGTCGAGTAATGACTCAGTCTGTGTACAAGCAGAGGTGTGGCCATCATTTGCGGGGATTGTTGGGGATGCAGCAAGAACCACGTCGTCATGTAGTGTAGGCTCGATCGTGTCAGCGCCACCCCCGATAGATCTTTATTCCCTTTGGTCCACATGCTCTGTGGAGTTGGCTGGCTCTTATTACAAAGAGGTTGCTTCCTCTTGTTAACTGGTAGTTTGGAGGCGCCTCTTTTTCTTTTCTCACCTCCAGGCTTGTTACTCGAGGTCAGGGGGACAATTACAGTATGCCCAGCTGGATCTGGTAGGGAGTCAATGATAATGGTGGAGCTGCTGCCCCCTGGCAAAAGTTCCAAAGAGTTAGCAGGTAAGGATGGTTTCGTAACTATAACCACAGGTGAAAGCGGGGGGGGGGGCATTATTGGGGTTTGCCAATGGTGATTCAAGGTGTGTACCTGCGAGACCCATTGACATTCTCCTCTCGGTATATGCAAATTCGTTAGTTACCATATTGAAAGCGTTTTCCAGCATGCTTTCCAGAGAAGGTTGAAGAACTAAGGGTCTTTCAGGAAGATAAACTCCACCCAATTATGAATAAACTACACAATATAGAACAAAGCATAGCAGATCAGCATAAGAATATCCAATCCATACAACATTGAAGTAGCACCGTGCTAGCTCCCCTACCCTAAATAAAGAACCAGTGAAGGCATCTACAGTGGGGATGACTGAAACCCCTCAAATTATTTGCCCATCTGTTGCTATTGATGGGGTGGTTGGGCCATCCAGGAGGGCAGAATGATAAGGTTACAGATGACCGGACCTTAGATGGAGCTCAGGTAGCAAAGCATCAAGGTGTAGATTTCAGTTCAGGGGGTAAGAATGGGAGTATGTTGCATGGACATTTTAATAATATGCAGCAGAAATTACCCATCGTTGATTTACCGCCACAGTCAACACCATTGGTAGCTATTCTAGGGAATGTACCATCTCTCCCAAAGGGTTCTATGGAAAGCTTTACCTAGCTCAAAAATAAGGTCACTCATTGGCTGTCCTGCAATATTGATGCTGGGCCTGCAATTGCATGTAATGTTATTATGGTTAGGCGAATTGCTTGGATAGGAAACTCGAGGAAAACAAGGGAGGGGGACTGTATTGTCGTGAATTTCAATAACCCGCTGTCTGTTGAGAGAATCTTCTGGGAGGTAAATGTTAACCAACCAAAAAGGGATCGAGGCATTGAGGTACTCCCACTGGGATATTTCTATAAAGAGTTAATCCGAGACCAGTTTAATCCCAACGTAGCTCGACATATTTGGACATACGAGATGGAGAAGACACCTAGGATTGGCCCATTTAACCATTGGACAAGTGGGCACAATCCATCGAGGGAAGGTTGCTTTTCCCATTTTGTGCAGGGGCCAAACAGATTCGCAGTCTTGTCAGGGTTGAATGACTGCGACTGAATGCGAGTAATAGACCGGGGTCACCGGATGCATTGACCCAGGTACCTGCACAAGTTCACCGCGTTTCTCCTGATGCGGGTTGTTTGGATAATGTATCAATGGAAACACAATCTGCTGAGATGCCTGTTACTGTACATGGTACAGAGCCCTTAGTCCAGAAGCAGCGAGTAATTGCTGCCCCCATTTTAGGGGAGGATCCATCTACTCTATTACTGGGGGCAGGATTTACGATAGAAGACTATAATGTCCTATCTTGGAATATTGCAGGGCTGGCGGAGAAAATCGCTGATCCACTATGGCTGCAGTTTATCAGACGTTTCCCAGTGATCTGTCTCCAGGAGACCTGGCTGGTTAATTGCAACCAGTGTTTGGAGGGGTACAGGGCTTTTTTTGTCCCAGCATCTCCAGTAAATAGTGGGAGAGCTATGGGTGGTTTGGTTATCTTTATGTCACTGTCCCTGAAGTGTAGGACTGAGAACATTTCCTCTAGCTATGATGATTTTCAAGCTATTGTACTAAAGCAAGGTAACCTGAGTCTTTGCCTGATTAATTTTTACAATGGAGTACATCGAGAAGGGACTAGTAAAATAATTCAGCTGAATAACTTTGTTAAGAAGCACTGTGCTCCCTTCAGAAATAATCTTATGATAGCAGGCAATTTTAATACTCATCTTTGCGGGGATCCACAGTCTACTATTATGAGTGATATGGGTTGTGCAAGGATTCGGGGCCTCCATTTTGAGCACTCGTGAGGGGAGAAATACTAAAGGATATATTAGATGATTATGACTTGTCTTCCTCTATGTGTTTTATAGCTCCACTGAGAAAACAGCTGGTTCCAACATTTAAAGGCCGCAATAGTGGCTCTGTTATGGATCATATTCTGATATCTAGAAGTATTCAACCTTTTTTAGTAGGATTTGGAATATTAGAGAGCGCTTATAGCGACCATAACCCAGTGTGTGTGAAACTAGGGGGAAGCATTCTGAAAAGGCGGGACATGACGACGGAACCAGGTACCTGGAAGTTGACTGATGGTATGCCCTGTCTCAAATGGAATCAAGTGTCCCCATCTCTTTTTCATGAAGAGGTGCAGCAAGCATGTGTGGCAGAATTTTCTTATTGTAAGGACCCAGAGTCAACTGCTAAAGGAATTTTAAATGCTTTTAAAGGGATTGTTTCTAAGGTAGGGTCACTACTATTAGTCCCAGTACAAAACAGGCGGCCCAATGACCCCAAATGGTTTGATCATTTGTGTTCCAAACCGGCCAGAGATTTAAAATCTGCCTTGAAAGCAAATCCAAGGGATCGACTTCAAATCAGTGGTCTCCGTAATACCTACAAAAAGACACTGGCTAAACGGAAGTCAGAACTAAAGGAGGCCACCTGGCGGGAACTTTTAGACCCCATAACTTTACACAGTAGTTCCAGATTCTGGCGCATTATTAATAGACCCCTTTTTGAAAGGGACAGAGTTGAAGATCTGAGCACCAATATAACTGAAGAGGAATGGATATCCCACTTCAGTAGTATTTTTAAAAGTGCCTTAACTACACCCCAGTTGCAGAATAGAACTCTTGCGAATAACACGATTATATTCTCTCAAAGAGAAGTAGAGGAAGGTATTGCCAGTCTTACAAGTCAAGTCAAGTCAAGTCAAAGATCTTTATTCGGATTTTGATAACATCCATAAAAGTACATAAATTCACAACAATCATCCACAACACATAGTATCACAATCTAAAATCACATAATAAAATCACATAATTCGCCATGATATATGTTTGAAAAAGTACAAATAACTGCATAGATAAATATATCAATAATGTACACAACAATTAAGAACAGTGCAGAGATGTCAGTAATATGTGCAAAAGGCAGCTACTTGTGCAAAATGAGCAATGTGCAAACTAAGCAAATGGTAGTGCAAAACTTTTCACGCCATGTTCAATGACACTCTTGAGCGGACAGCAGCTTTGAGAAAACAACTAACTCTAAAAATGACTTCGTCAGAGCCCAACCTCAGTAGATCACCAAGGGCTAAGTTAAAATCCAGCTGCGCAGTCTTACGAAAATATGGCATTAAAAAATGTTTAGTAAATTTTACATAAAATCCACAAAAAAGCATAAAATGTAAAAGGCTTTGTTTCCCGCCATGGTTACAGGGACAGTTTAAGTTTTCTAAATTTCTGTTAAAGCCTATTGGGAAGCATAATAGGTTTTTAATGCTCCCATCCCTGAACCGAAACAACAGGCTCCTGTTCCATTTACTCATCTTTCTACACAGGTAGCCTTGGGGCAGGTCATAAAGTCTGTCACTAGATACCAAGATGGTTATGTACCTTATAGTGGCAGGTTTTTACGAGCTCTTTCTTTCCCTCTTGTTGTTATAAAGATTATACAGATCCTTTTTTACTAAGTTCTTGTGTGTACGGCTATTGTGTGGGGGGATGTAAATAAATGAGCCTGCTCCACACTCGCTAGACTTTTTTCCACCGCCCGAGCCATGGTATATGACTGGCACGCTCACATTTTAGACAATCCATAATGATGTCAAGAGTCAGTGACGCAGCTGGGTTCATCCATATTTTCAACCAGAACAGAGCGGGTCTAGATCTTATAAAATCCTCTGTATACTTAAGGCTCAGTTCTCGGTGGCACACAAAAGTTGGGGCAGAAATAACCCCCCAAGATCTTTCTACAGAACCTATTCTCCACCGTCTGTATATTGGTGCAATTCGTGTAGCCCCACACCTCAGCGCCGTAGGTTCCTGTAGGTAAGCATTGAGTCTTATACATTTGCAACAATGATGTGATAACCTCAGCGTGTAGGGGTTGGCGAAGAGAGGTTACAGAGTTTATGGATTTGCCCAATTTGTTTCTCCCCAGGGCAACATGTGGTTGCCATGAGCCAGAGTCAGCGAACAGCAGACCTAGATATGGGAAAGAGCTTGTGCTTTTTAAAACATTATTCCCTGTCAAAATTTGATTAATCTTGTGTTTTTTGGGCCACAGCTCATTATAAATGATTTGTTAAAATTTGTGCAAAGACCAAGGTCTGCCATGTACGAAACAAAGCCAGAAATTAAAATTCGCAGTGCATTCGGTGTGCGGGCCATAAGGACCGCATCATCCGCGTAGAGGAGGGCGGGAAGTGGTCTACCATTGACTTGCGGGACATCAGTTGTTAGTTTACACACAAAACTGCTTAGTTCATTTATATACAAAATAAAAAGCAGGGGGGCCAGGACACAACCCTGTCTGACCCCCCTGCCAATAAAAATATCACTGGAGACTTCACCGAGGGTATTCAAACGAACGCGGGCTCTCAAATCACTATGCAGGTGGGCCAAAAAATAAACCAAAGATTCATCTAAACCATAATTCAACAAAACTGACCATAAACGAGAGCGATTAACAAAATCAAAAGCAGAACTTAAATCCATAAAACCTAAATAAAGGGGAGATTTTTTTGCAATAGTGTACTTTGCCATTAATAGATTTAAGTTTAGGCATTGCTCCACAGTACCCACGTGGCTTCTGAAGCCTAGCTGGCATGGGTGTAGGATAGAATTATCTTCTGCCCAAACTATAATCCTGTTAAAAAGGACCCTACCTAAAATCTTCAAGGTGTTGTCTATTAAAGGTATCGGACGATAGCAGGCAGGGTCCGATCTATTGCCTTTTTTTAAAGATAGGCACGATAGTGCTATTTGACCAGGTTACTGGAGGTGAGGTGTGGGATAAGTGGTTGAAGATGTTACACAGTAATGGCGCCCAAAAGTCAGGTTCCGATTTAATTTGGTCAATGGATAGACCATCGGGCCAAGGGGCTTTGTTCCCAGCACTCTCTGAAATGGCGTCTTCCACCTCCATTAGAGTAATATTCAGTGTAGATAACGGAGGGGCAGTGCCCGTGGGGTTAGGGGGGCCTCATAAATTTTCGAGAAGTGATCCACCCACACATCCCCTGGAATATTACAATTTATGGGGGTGATATTTGTTCCTAGTGATCTTAGACTCTTAACTTCGCTCCAGAACCCAGTGACGTCCCTCAAAGACGCAAAACGCACGAGAGAGTCCCAATGATTTCTTAGTAACTCCTCTGATCTTATTTTAAGAGTATGCTTATAACTAGTCCTCAGTCTCCTCACAGCAGACTGATCTCGTGGGACCGCTGTGAGGGCAGCCCTTAGTTCCCGGTTGGCTTTAGAACATAAGGAGTCGAACCACCTCGGTTGTGTATGAATGGTTACTCGGGCTGGTTTAGAGATCTCCTTTTTTATAGCCTTTCAGAGGCCCGTAAAGGTAACATGTTCGGAACTGTCGGTGGATAGACAGACACTAGTTGGGGGTGCTTTTGAATGGTGCGAGTTAAGACTCCCTTGTTATCAACCCCCCTCCAGACCACCCTAAGTTTGTCTGTGGATGCCGTTAAGTTTTGGGCCCCAATTTCTCTCTTGTTTCCCTGTCTTTTAATGGATTTAAGGCTAATTAAAATCAGATAGTGATCACTATAGGGAACGTTGACAACCTTAGCCTTTAATAAAAGGTCTTCTAAGAGAGAGGATATGAATACATAGTCAATTGTAGTTGAACATCCTCGCCCTACATAAGTTGCCACAGGTTCTTCAGTCCCAGTAATATTTACCATCTCCATAGTATTAACTAAATCACGTAAAGCTAAATGGTCAAGCAGTTCTGCTCCTCTTTTGCAGCTAGGGGTTCTTGGGTAAATATGAGCATTAAAATCACCCCCTATACAAATGCCGTCAAAATTGCCATATTTGTGACCATCAACAATTTCGTCAATAAAATCAAATAACCTTATAAAATTGGCGTTGGGATGAGTTGTGAAATCATTGTTATAAAAGTTGATTAGGCATAGCTTTATCCTACTAATGTATATCAACGCCTAAAAATTCATATCATTAACAGGTAATGTTTCAATTTTGACTCCTGCCGTAATCTTGGCCCAAATAGATAGTCCCCCACTTGGGCGGCCCAAGGCCGGGGTGGGTACAATCTGATTATAACAGCTGTACCCTTCCTGAAGTAGGGGACTAATACTCCAGGTCTCCTGGAACATCAGGACATCAAAATTATTAACCCACTCTATCCACTCTTTAATTTGTGTTTTAGCTTTGAGACCAGCAATGTTCCAGCTCAGGATGGTCAGGTCATCAGTGGATGTGGGAGTATTGATGCCCTGGGAAGATATTAGATGTGTAATTGGTGATGTGGGTACTCCTGAATCATTGGGCGCCATTGCATTGAGGCAAATTGGCGGTTCAGCTATGGAATCAATTATGTATGGCTGGTCATTAGATGTTATATCAAGGAGGGTCGATGATAGTGGTCATTCAAAACTACTCAACTCAGATAAAACACTAAATCTATTGAACAGGGGGTAAAGTGGTGGGGCTTGATTAAATGATCTCTGGGGGGGCCTATAAAAATAGCTCAGTGGAAGTGGAGTTATAACAGTTGATGGTCCAGGGTGGTTATTGTTGTTAAGAATGTATTTGGCTGTGCCAGGGTGGCGGAAATTAATCACAATGCAGTGCCGTTAATATTCTTAAATAAGGGACCAACCCAACTTACTCAGCGTGCTGACAAGATTTCATTGGAGATGTCATGGCCTACCCCTTTGTGTTTGCATAGCCAGTCTATACATTTGTTGTTTAACTGGACCCACGACTCGCCTTGACCTTTTTTAAGCGGTGAGGCGCCTGCTAAGACTAAGACGTATGGGCATGCATCCGGTGGTAAGTGCAGGGCTGGTCCCTGAGATTTTATGGGCCTTATTGTCGCAGCGGGCCCCTTGTCAGGGGCCGTGGTAGTTAAAGCCCCTGATTTGGGGATGGCTGGAGTGGGGACACCCTTTGACATACCGCTAACCGTGCTGGGGGTACTGGAGGGCCCGGCTGCCACGGCCGGAGTGTGCTATGGTTTCGTAGCAGTTGGGATTTTCCCTGCAGTATTACTCCTGGGTGCAGCAATAGGTGTAAGTATGCTACAACTGGGAGTCTTCGGCCCTTCACCCGTGTTAACCTTACAGGCAGACTCTATATCTTTCAATAAACGATCTCCCCTCAGTAGGTCTAGACTAATCAACCCGTTCCTTTTTACGTCTTCCTTTTTTACAAGATTTTCCAACCTGTCCAGTCTTTTAAAAATAGTATTAAATTGCTTGATCATTTGACTTTCCATCTGTTTAAAAATAGTGTCTACAATAGTCTCAATGAGATTTCCATTGGTCTTTGGTTGGATGATGCTGTCGAGTAATGACTCAGTCTGTGTACAAGCAGAGGTGTGGCCATCATTTGCGGGGATTGTTGGGGATGCAGCAAGAACCACGTCGTCATGTAGTGTAGGCTCGATCGTGTCAGCGCCACCCCCGATAGATCTTTATTCCCTTTGGTCCACATGCTCTGTGGAGTTGGCTGGCTCTTATTACAAAGAGGTTGCTTCCTCTTGTTAACTGGTAGTTTGGAGGCGCCTCTTTTTCTTTTCTCACCTCCAGGCTTGTTACTCGAGGTCAGGGGGACAATTACAGTATGCCCAGCTGGATCTGGTAGGGAGTCAATGATAATGGTGGAGCTGCTGCCCCCTGGCAAAAGTTCCAAAGAGTTAGCAGGTAAGGATGGTTTCGTAACTATAACCACAGGTGAAAGCGGGGGGGGGCATTATTGGGGTTTGCCAATGGTGATTCAAGGTGTGTACCTGCGAGACCCATTGACATTCTCCTCTCGGTATATGCAATTTCGTTAGTTACCATATTGAAAGCGTTTTCCAGCATGCTTTCCAGAGAAGGTTGAAGAACTAAGGGTCTTTCAGGAACTTGTGTCACATTGTTGATATTACGTTTCACCATTGTGGGTGTTAGTAGATCGGCCTCACCTGTTTACAATGACTTAGGGGGGTGGCCCAGCCCAGCCTCTTCAGTCCTCTGAGGACCTAAGAGGGCCCCCCCTTTGCCCGGGCTTAGCCCGGCGATCGCCCGTGCGCGTCCCGTGACGCGGAGGGAGCGTCTGCGTTAAGTAGCGCCTCCGGGCGCTCTGAGGGCAGGAAGCAGGAAGTGCCCGCAAAGCTCCCTGGGAGCTGTAGTCTCCAGCCGCGAGATGGCGCGGTACAGCAGCGGCAAGACCACAACGTATGGGACCCAGGAGCAAGTGTCCATACCAGCAGGTAGGATCTCCGGCCACAGGATAAGCTGAATGGCCCCCGCTCCACCGAGGGAGCGTCTGCGTTAAGTAGCGCCTCCGGGCGCGCTGAGGGCAGGAAGCAGGAAGTGCCCGCAAAGCTCCCTGGGAGCTGTAGTCTCCAGCCGGGAGATGGCGCGGTACAGCAGCGGCGAGACCACAACGTATGGGACCCAGGAGCAAGTGTCCAGACCAGCAGGTAGGATCTCCGGCCACAGGATAAGCTGAATGGCCCACCGCTCCACCGAGGGAGCGTCTGTGTTAAGTAGCGCCTCCGGGCGCGCTGAGGGCAGGAAGCAGGAAGTGCCCGCAAAGCTCCCTGGGAGCTGTAGTCTCCAGCCGCGAGATGGCGCGGTACAGCAGCGGCGAGACCACAGCGTATGGGACCCAGGAGCAAGTGTCCAGACCAGCAGGTAGGATCTCCGGCCACAGGATAAGCTGAATGGCCCCCCGCTCCACCGAGGGAGCGTCTGCGTTAAGTAGCGCCTCCGGGCGCGCTGAGGGCAGGAAGCAGGAAGTGCCCGCAAAGCTCCCTGGGAGCTGTAGTCTCCAGCCGCGAGATGGCGCGGTACAGCAGCGGCGAGACCACAACGTATGGGACCCAGGAGCAAGTGTCCAGACCAGCAGGTAGGATCTCCGGCCACAGGATAAGCTGAATGGCCCCCCGCTCCACCGAGGGAGCGTGTGCGTCAAGTAGCGCCTCCGGGCGTGCTGAGGGCAGGAAGCAGGAAGTGCCCGCAAAGCTCCCTGGGAGCTGTAGTCTCCAGCCGCGAGATGGCGCAGTACAGCAGCGGCGAGACCACAGCGTATGGGACCCAGGAGCAAGTGTCCAGACCAGCAGGTAGGATCTCTGGCCACAGGATAAGCTGAATGGCCAGATTCTGGCGCATTATTAATAGACCCCTTTTTGAAAGGGACAGAGTTGAAGATCTGAGCACCAATATAACTGAAGAGGAATGGAAATCCCACTTCAGTAGTATTTTTAAAAGTGCCTTAACTACACCCCAGTTGCAGAATAGAACTCTTGCGAATAACACGATTATATTCTCTCAAAGAGAAGTAGAGGAAGGTATTGCCAGTCTTACAAGTAACAAGGTTCCAGATCCGGATGGTATTCCTCCGGACCTTATTAAATCTAACTCCACCCTTTGGGCATCGATCCTGGTGGCAGTAATTAATGCTGCAGCGAGGGAGGGGTGCCCGGGCTCGTGGGGAAACTCTACAATCGTACCTGTTTTTAAAAAAGGCGACCGCAGCAGTACCCTGAACTATAGACCAATATCTCTTATTGAGTCTGTGGTTAAGGTTGTTGGCGGGGTTGTTTTAAATAGATTAACGGCATGGGCAGAAGACAATAAGATTCTTTCTGAAATCCAATATGGGTTCCGCCCAGGTCATTCCACCCTGGCGCAATGCCTTAATCTGTATCTAATCCTTGGCAAGTACACTGTTGCCCGTCAGGGGACCATCTACATGGCCTTCATTGATCTTTCCTCCGCATTTGACTGCGTCAACCGGGGGAAGATGTGGCAATCCATGAGGGCCATGGGGGTGGAGGCAAACCTAGTGGACCTCCTGATGGATTTACATAAAGATACCAAGGCAAATGTCAGGTACGCCCAGGATCTGAGGGTCTCTAGGAACTTCAATACGGAAAGGGGGGTACGGCAGGGGTGCATTTTAGCCCCGTTTCTTTTTAATCTTTATAATAATGATTTAGATAAAATCTTGAGAGAAACAGGGGCTGATTTTCCATCTGTAGGACGCAGGGGACTGCCCATCTTGCTATACGCAGACGATGCGGTTCTTCTGGCTCGTACTCCAAAAGGCCTGCAGATCCTGCTTGACACCTTTCATGGGTTTATGGCTGATCGTGATTTGGCCATAAACAACTCCAAATCTTATGTAATGGAAGTAGGACTGCGCCCCAAGAAGCAGTACTCCTTTATGGTAAATGGAGAAAAAATACCTTTAACATCAACTTTCTCCTACTTAGGTGTCTTGATAGATGATCGTCTGGATTGGGGTCCCTCATTTAGGAAGAAAAGCGGGGAAGTATCCAGGACAAATGCAGCTATTTTTAATTTTGCTCAAAAAATGGGCAAGCGTCCCATAGCGGCAATGATAAAAATCTATCAAGCAAAAAGTGTTGCGATTGCTAGCTATGGCAGTGAATTGTGGGGATATTCAGGCCTAAACAGTATTCAGGTGTTGGAAAATAACTTAAAAAAATCTCCTGGGGGTCCCGAAAGGTACTTCAAACTTAATAATCCTTGAAGAGACCGGTACAACTTTTATCAGTGATATTCTGAATATGCGCCCATTACATTTTCGGCTCAACTGTTGGCTGAATGAAGGTCTAAGCCTAACTCAGAAATTTATGAAAGAAACCTTGAGCCTGGATCATATGATCCAAATACCTTGGATGAAATACCTAAAGGGTAGTTTTGGAGAGTTGGGTCGCCCGGACATTTTTTTAAGACCAGATCGCATAACCAGAAAAGACGTGGCCTCTGTGAAGCAATCTTTTATTATGAGAAAAAAATTAAACCGAGATGGAATGGAATTGTCCAAAAACAGCGTTCGAAAATATGTCATGCTCAAGTCTACCCCACCTATGGAGCCATATCTGTCGTGGCCTTTGTCGGCACACAAGCGGTTTTTATTAACTAGGTTCCGACTAGACTATTTCCATCTCTTACTGGCCGTTCCGAGAGGGTGTCATGAAGGGCAAGTGCTAGCACCCTGTGGCTGCGACAATTTGTCTCCTCAGGACCTGCTACACTTCATGTTCTTTTGTAGCTACTATGATGCCCCTCTGGTTTTTTTTTAAATCCACTTAAAAAAAGTAAAATTTTAAGCAGGTGCACCCCGCTCTCTATTTTATGCAATTGCTAAAGCCGGAATGTATTCCATTAGTGGTTGCTTTTCTGACATCTTGTTTTAGGTACAGAAATAATGTGGACCCCTGAATAATATGGCTACTGTATTTATCAAGTAACTTTTTAAATGTTAATAACACAGTGTCGTTGAATATCCCTTCCTCCTTCCACAAAATTAATTAATTTTTTCCTGTATGTAACTGGAATTTGTGTAATATGTTTTCTGCTATGTACATTTGTGGTTTTTATATTTTTATGAATGAATCGTGAACTTTTATGGTTTTCATACTTGTAAACCGAATAAAGTATTTGATGATGATGATGGCAGGCTTATCTCAGAGGCCGTGTGTAAAGCATTTGTGAACACATACAGTAACCCAGTGAACACACTACAGATGGACACCACACAAGTTGTAGTATTTATTTATTTATTTATTTATTTTTAACATTTGTTAAGCGCGAACAATTGCCCGCAGGCGTCTCGGCGCTATACATTTGTTGCTTTCCTGTGTTACTCTGTTACATTTTTAGAGATTAAACAACCAAGTTTTCAGCTTCTTCCTGAACGAGATAAGAGTTGGGCAGGATCTTATGGATTGCGGGAGAGTGTTCCACAGCTTAGGGGCAGTGACCAGGAAACGTCTGTCTCCCCAGTTGACCAGCTTGGTCCGAGGTACTACCAAATCATTCTGTGTTGCTGAACGAAGTGTTCGGGAAGGGGCATAAGGAACAAGGTGGTCTCTCAAAAATTGGGGTGCTTGATGATGTAGCGATTTGTAGACAATACATAATGTTTTGAATTTAATTCTGTTGCTAACAGAAAGCCAGTGAAAACTTCTTAAGGTCTCGGCTATTGGCTTGAATTTGGGGGTATCTGAATGAAGTCTAGCTGCAGCGTTTTGGATTATCTGCATTTTCTTGATGACCCTAACTTGGGCATTGGAGAACAGTCCATTGCAGTAGTCCAGTGCTGATAGGACCAGAGAACTGACCAAGGTTTTGCCTACATTTTTTGGAAGGAAGGGTAGGATCTTCCTTATCAAGCGTAGTTTAAAAAATGCCGTGCTGGCCGTTTGATTGGCATGGGCCATGAAATTTAGTTTGTCGTCAAAGATGACGCCCAAATTTCTCACTTTTGTGGCTGGTTTTGGCAAGGTTCCAAATGATGAAGGCCACCATGTTGGGGACCAGTTAGGGCTGAGATGGCCGAAAGTGACCACCTCCGTTTTCTCGGAGTTTAGTTTCAAACAGTTTGCTGACATCCATTGTCCGATAGCCAGCATACCTGTTTTGAAACTTTCTACTACTGTTTCCCCATCATGTCTGACCGCCAGGATCAACTGGGTGTCATCAGCATATGAGGTAAGGTTCATCCCGTGCGCTTTGATGGTTTTTGCGAGGTCCGACACATAGATATTAAAAAGTGTCGGACTGAGGGATGAACCTTGAGGTACCCCACATGGCAGTGATAACTCTGCGGACTTGAATTCCCCCAGAGTGACGGCCTGTGTTCTCTCCGCCAGAAAAGATGCCAAAAGGTTTTTAGCTAGTCCCTGCACGCCCATCCTTGCGACACGGTTGACCAGAGTCTCATGGTCAACCGTGTCGAAGGCGGCCGACAGATCCAGAAGCACCAATAGTGCAGCACCACCTTGGTCTCTAATTAATTGGATATCGTCCGCCGCTTTTATGAGTGCTGTTTCCGTTCCATGAAACTTACGGAATCCAAATTGTGTTTCATCGAGCAGATGGTTTTGCTCGATAAATTCCGTAAGTTGGATATTCATGGCTTTTTCTACTATTTTAGCAAGGAGCGGTAGATTAGCTATGGGCCTAAAATTTTTCAGCTCTGTTTTATCAAGGCCAGGTTTTTTTAGGAGAGGTTTTAATAGGGTTTTTTTTAGGTGGCTAGGGAAGATGCCTGTATGAAACATTGAGTTACATATTTTGGTTATGACTGGAATCACTATGTCTATTACCGGACGGAGAGTTTTCAGGGGGCATGGATCCAAGGCCGATCCAGACTTAATAGTTTTGATGATATCATAAATATGATTCTCTGTGACTTCCGCAAAGACAAGTAAAGTATTGCTTAAGAGTGGGGTCATTATCTTTTCTATATTTAGATTATTCCCAAGATGAAATGCTGAGAAAATGTCGTTCACTTTAGTGAAAAAAAAGCTTGCCAATGAATCACAGAACTCTTGTGAACAGGGGGGATTCAAGTCAGGGACAGATCCCGCCAACTGTTTGGTTATTTCAAATAACTTTTTATTTGAATTTTTAGCACTTTCAATTTGCTCCGTGTAGTACCTTTTTTTGGTTTCTGTGATTAGGAGTTTATATTGAGTTAAGAGTACTTTGTACATCTTTCTATTTTCCTGATCATAGTTTTTTCTCCAATGTCTTTCTTTATTTCTACATTGCTGTTTGAGTTTTTTGAGCTCCTCAGTATACCATGGCGCTGAAGGGAACTTTCTGTTCCTGGATATTCTTTTTATTGGTACTAAATTGTCAGCTGCCTGGTTCAACCATGCATGGTATTGTTCTGTGGCAGTTCCTGGGTCATTAGACAGGGAAGGTATAGAAATATCTAATGTGTCCCTAAAGCTAGAAATATTAATGTCTTTCCATACTTTAAACGACACTGGTATGAGAGATGGTGTTGTGGCAGCGGGAGGTTTTCCAATTTGTATCGTGGCCAATACCAGATAATGGTCAGTCCAAGTCATTGGCAGGACATCAGTCACTAGCAGGTTATCTAAGTTGGTAAATATACCGTCTAGAGTGTGTCCTGCATTATGAGTGGGGACTTTTACCAGCTGTGTTAGACCAAAAACCTCCATTTCCGACTGCAGGGATATGGTGTCTTTATCCTCACTACAGTCCAAATGAAAATTAAAGTCTCCTAGTAGTGTAATGGATTTATCGTTGGCGGAAGCTTCTAAGATGGAGGTGATATCTGTGAGAAATCCCGACCGGGTTTCAGGCCGTCTGTATAGTAAAAAACCTCTAAAATTAAAGGAGGGGGACAGATAGATGTCAAATTGAAACGCTTCACATGTCGTGGAGGGAGTTGTTGTAATGCGAATTTTAAAAATGTCGCGGGCAATTATGGCAATCCCACCTCCTCTCTTGCCAGTTCTGTCTAGCCTGTAGATTTTGAAACCTTTTGGGACGGCTATTACAAGGTCTGGATCAGATGTTTTGTCCAACCAGGTCTCTGTCAGGGACATTATATCAATGTTCCTGTCTATAATTACATCGGCCGTTTCCTGCCTGTGTTTGGCTAGAGAGCGCACATTAATTAGGGCTATTATGAAGTTGTGTCCTGTCTGTGTAGGGGTGTCACTTCCCACAGTGTTATTTAGGGAGGGAATAAACGCCTGACAATGCTTACAGTATAGTGCGTTAGTGGGCGGTATGAGGTCTGGACTATACCTTGTACATCCTTCCTTGGTTTGAGGACGGAGGTCGTTCAACAAGGCATGAGAGTAGAATAGTCGTCAGGCACCTTCGGTAGAGCCAGGGGTTGTGGCCCTAGGCCCGTGACCGGCGCGGACGGGCGCAGACGGCCTTGCCTTTGGCGCGCCGCCGGCGCGCCGCTGGCGCGCCCGCTGCGCCGCTGGCGCGCCCGCTGCGCCCGTCCGCTGCGCGGACGGGAAATGCGACTATTTTTATCCATTATTCGGGTGAGGAGGGTGGGAGGGACGATAGGCTAGACCGTCTCCCTTCCCTTCCCAAGATGGCGGCTCCGGTGGGTGGGAGTGAGTGCCCAGCGCCAATCACGAGCGGGGCTGTGATGTGATCGTGACACTGCCTGGAGCGAAGTAATCTCGCCCCAGGTAAGGATCTAGTTAAAAACTGCCTTTTAAAATATATACAGTTATTTGATAAGTATTATTATAACTATTTTTATATAGACTTAAAACAAGATCACAAACAACAAAAATCCACAATAATGTACTTTATAAATGGTAGAATTAGCTTAGTTATCTTAAGATGTTAAATACGACACTTTGAGTTCAATGTACCTTTGGATGCGTAGCACAAGTTACTACGTGTGTAACGATATATCTGCAAGAGACATTGGTTAGTGATAGATTCCTTACCTTAGAATAATCCCCAGATGTCAGACTGGATTGGGAACGTTTTTTGCTTAGCAGTACCCCTGCACGTCGGTAGGTGGGGTTGTGCGGCTCCGCGTCCGTCATTGGCATCGTGAGCGCCGAGATGACGTCACGGAGACTACTTAGGCGCCACCCATGTGTGCTGACATCAGTTCTGTACACCACTTTCCATGCCGAACTGCAGAGCCATGCAAGATCCTAAAAGGGGATGACCTTAACCCTAGTAATCAGGCCGCAGAACAGGGAGGATGGGTGGGGCAGTAAGGAATCTATCACTAACTAATGTCCCTTACAGATATATCGTTACACAAGTAGCAACTTATGCATCTGAAAGAGACATGTTAGTGATAGATTCCTTACCTTAAAATAGATACCCCAGCAATACCAACCCCGATGGAGGGTCTGCAAACAGGATTACACCAAAAAATCGCAGAGCACAGAACGGCCAAAGAAGACGTCACTCTGGACCTAACTGTCAAGACAGTAGTGTTTGGTAAACGTGTGCAGCAAGGCCCACGTAGCTGCATGACAAATGTCCTGCAAGGGAACGCCGTGTCCCAAGGCAGTAGTGGCTGCAGTTGGCCCGGTCCAATGGGCACACATCCCCACAGGAGGCTCCTTCTTGGCCAAGGAGTAACATGCTTTGAGGCACAGAACGACCCACCGGGAGATGGTCCATTTGTGCACAGCCCGACCTTTTTTGGCGCCCACATAGCCAACAGAAAGCTGATCATCCACCCGGAACTGCAGTGTACGCTGCAGATAGAAGGCTAGCGCACGTTTTGGGTCCAGATGATGGAGCCTCTCCTCTTCTATTGAAGGATGCGGAGGCGGAAAGAAGGTGGGCAAAGTGATGGTCTGCCCGATGTGGAAGGGCGTTACAACCTTTGGTAGAAAAGAAGGACGGGTCCGTAAAACCACTTTGTCCAGATGAACAGAAAGGAAAGGAGGTTTTGAAGAAAGGGCCTGGAGCTCACTCACTCTTCTGGCAGAGGTGATAGCAACCAAGAAAGCTGTTTTTAGAGTCAGAAGACGCAAAGTTATCAAGGGGCTCGAAGGGAGCGCACATCAGAAAAGTCAAGACAAGGTTTAAGTCCCACTGAGGCATGTCGAAGGGTAAAGGTCGAAGCGTATTCGTAATGCCTTCAAGGAAATGGTTAACAACCGGGGACTTAAAAAGAAAAGGCTGATCTGGAAGCCGTAGAAAGGCAGAGATGGCTGAAAGATAACCTTTGATAGTGCCCAGAGCAGAGCCCTTCTGGGCCAAAGAGAGAAGGAACAGAAGAACCTCAGAAAGGTGATCCACAGCCTTCGCTGTGCACCGTGCCACAAATCTGTTCCACCTGCAGGCGTATACCGTTTTGGTGGAGGGGCGCCTGGCTGCCAGAATGACATACCGGACTTCGGGAGGAGGATCGAAAGGTGTCAACTGTCGCCGCTCAATCTCCACGCATGGAGGAGGAGGCTGGACAGGTTCGGGTGGAGGACCGTCCCCTGCTGCTGCTACCGAAGATCCTCCTGAAGAGGGAGATGGATTGGGGGATCGATGCTTATACTGAGTAGCTCGGGGTGCCATACTCTCCGTGCCCAGTCCGGAGCCGCAAGAATAACTTGGGCCCGGGCGCGCCTGATCTTCTTCAGCACTCTGGGCAGAAGTGGTATAGGCAGAAAGGTGTACAACAGAATGCAACTCCACTCGCAACGAAAAGCGTGTCCGAGCGAGTGCCGCTTTGGAAATTCCAACGCGCAAAACTGATGACATTGCACGTTCACTTCGGTGGCGCATATATCTAACCAAGGCTCTCCCCACTGCAGAAAGAGACCTTATGCCACGTCCGAGTTCAGACGCCATTCGTGATCCACCATGCACCGGCGGCTGAGTTTGTCCGCCCTGGCGTTAAGAGAACTGGCCAGGTGTTGAACCACCAAGGTAATGCCTTGATGTTCCAGCCATGTCCAGAGGCGTAGAGCCTCCTGACATAGGGTCCATGACCCCACACTGCCGTTTGTTGCAATACCACATGGTGGTGGTGTTGTCCATGAACATCTGCACTACACTTCCCCGAACAGAGGGAAGGAATGCCTTCAGTGCAAGTCTGCTGCTCCAGAAGGTTGATAGGGAGCCGGGACTCCGCCGGAGACCAAAGGCCTCTGATCTCCGCCTCTCCCATGTGGCCTCCCCATCCCAGGAGGGACGCATCCATCACCACTGTGTGCTCCGGTTGGGGAAGGGAGAGGGATCTGCCACTGACCCAATCGTGAATCGTGAGCCACCACTGCAACTGTTGTGCAGCGCCCTCCGAGATCCTGACACGATCGGACAGTTTGCCCTGATGCTGTGCCCAATGGAACTTCAGGTCCCACTGCAGAGCTCGCATATGCCATCTGGCGTGTGTCACCAGCAGGATGCAGGAGGCCATCAGGCCCAGAAGCCAGAGGGTCGTCCTGATTGAAACTCAGGAGAGGCTGAAAGAGTGGAATCATAGCCTGACACGCTGTTCGGGAGGATAAACCAAAAACAGCGTCGAGTCCAGAGCCACTCAGATGAAGGGGAGCTTCTGAGAGGGACTCAGATGTGACTTCGGCACGTTGATGGAGAACCCCAACAAATGCAGGAGGTCGGCCGTAGTCTGGAGGTGGGTGACAACTGCCTGGGGCGAGCCTGCCTTCAACAGCCAGTCATCGAGGTAGGGGAAGACTGACAACCCTAACCTGCGCAGATGAGCTGCGACCACCGCCTTCACCTTTGTGAACACCCGAGGGGCACTGGTGAGGCGGAAGGGGAGCATGGCAAACTGGAAATGCTCCTGGCCTACCGTGAACCGCAGGTAGCGCCGGTGAGCTGGCAGGACGGGAATATGAAAATAAAAGTCCTGCAAGTCCAACACCACCATCCAGTCTCCAGGGTCCAGGGGAGTCAGGATCTGAGCCAGAGTCAGCATCTTGAACTTCTCCTTGCGAAGGAAGCAATTGACGTCTGGGAGGTCCAAGATGGGGTGCAAGCCCCCTTTTACCTTCTTGGGGACCAGAAAGTAGTGGGAATAACAACCACTCCCTACTTTCTGACCGGGAACACACTCGATGTCCCCCTTGGCCAGGAGGGCAGCGACCTCCTGATGGAGAAGAGCCAAATGATCCTCCGACATGGGGCGGTACTGAGTTGGCATGGCTGGAGGGGAGGACAGAAGGGGGAGCGAGTAACCGTGGCGGATTATCTGCAGCACCCACTTGTATGATGTAATTTCGACCCATTGGTGGAGGTGGTGGCCAATCCTGCCACCCACCGGCGTGGGGTGCTCCCTGAAGCTGGGATTAGGAAGGCTTAGAGTCTTGTTGGAGGGGCGTGCCTGAGTGTCCCTGCCCTGGCCACAAAAGGAACGAAAACCAGGCGTGGTAGGGTTCTTTGTAGAAAGACCCAACGACTCGGCCGTAGCCCGCATCCTCAAGGTCGTCCACCCAATCCTGTTCGGAGTCACATTGCCGAGCGAGGGGGTCCTCGGACCCATCCCAGTCTGCGGTGGAAGAGCCGGAGAAGGGACAAACAGCGCCGGACCAGAGCCACATTCCAATGCGGATCCCAGGCCGGAACAAAATGGTCCGGGATCCGGGCAGGGGTGGAAGGAACGGCACCCAGTGCGGCACCTGGGGCAGAGCCGAGAGGGGCATCGGGGTGTAGCGCTGCCGGCTATGGTCCGATGCCCCTCTCGGGCAGGGGTGGAAGGAACGGCACCCAGCGCGGCACCTGGGGCAGAGCCGAGAGGGGCATCGGACTGTAGCTGGCGGCGCTACACCTCGTGGCGCCGGAGCCAGCGGCGCAGGATCCTGTGGCGCCAGTGCCGGAGCCGCCGGGCCAGAAGGTTCTGGACACGGGACTGCGGGGCCCAAAGGCGTGCCAACGGGTGCCCGGGGCCTGTAAAGGCAGTCCAAGGCAGCAAGGAACTCTTTCACCTGTTCGGGAGTCGCTGACAGACCCGGGTATAGCGCGTAGGCCGCGGGATTCCCCGGCTCGAAAGGAGCAACAGAGGCTGAGCCCCAGTCCCCCTCGTCCGCCCTCAGGGAACGACAGAGGGACGTCGGAGAGCAAACGTGCTTCTTCGACTTCCTTTTATGGCGTCGCTTACCGGAATCCGAAGGTGAAGACTTAGAGCCCGAGGAGTGGCGGCTCCGGTCCCGCGAGCGGTCCCAGGAAAGGCCCCTAGAAGCAGAGCGGCAGTAAGATGAATGCCGGGCCTCCAGCAACTTCCGGTGCCGCTCCCGCAGGGCCTTCAGGGCCATGGCTCGACAGTCTCGGCAGTCGTGGGATTCATGGTTGGTCTCTAGGCAGTAGAGGCACACGTTGTGGGGGTCCGCTACCGACATGTTACGGTGACACAACCCACAAGACCTAAAGACGGGCATCCCTACATGCACCAGGAGACAGAAGGGGAGACAAAAGTCTCAAAAGAGTAGACAAAAAATGATTGAGGTACGTGCTCAATCCAGATCTGCGCTTTCGCCGTGGAAAAAGAAAGAACTGACGTCAGCACGCATGGATGGCGCCTAAGTAGTCTCCATGGCGTCATCTCGGCACTCACAACGCCAGTGACAGACGCGGAGCCGCGCAACACCACCTACCGACTCGCAGGGGTACTGCTAAGCAAAAAACTTTCCAGATCGAGTCTGACGCCTAGGTATTATTCTAAGGTAAGGAACCTATAACTAACGTGTCTATTTCAGATATGCTAGACAACGAAAGTGTTGCAGGGAAGGTGATGCCTTGGTTCTTTACACGTAAGAACAGTGATGCGTCGGGTCCCTACTGATGCGTAAGGGATGGGTCGGTTCTTCTCGGCGTGGGGTGGTGATGCGTCGGTTTCTTACTGCGCTTCCGTGGCGATGCGACCAGCAGTTCCGTGATGGGATGAAGATCTGGTGCAATGAACAAAATGTCATCTTCTTCTTGATGCGACACAACGCGTGCCCGCCCGACGACCGTGCGGGGACTCAAAGATTCTTCTGAGCCATGACAGGCCCTGAAACACGCTTTCCGGTGTCTGATGCGACATCTATCCTCTTCTACGGCGATGCAAGGCGCTTCGGCGATGTGCTGCCAAAGCTGCAGCGGTGACACCCTTCTTCAGTGATGAGACGACAGTGGCTGCAGCGAAGATACGCTTCTCTGATTAAGCGGTGGCATCTGATGCAACGTTGACCCTCTTCTCCGGCGATGCAAGGCACTTCTGCGCTGTGAAGTGGCAGTGGCGACACCCTTCTTCAGCAATGGGAAGACAGCGGCTGGGGAGGTGACACGCTTCTTCTTCGTGAGTGGTGCTTCCAGTTCCTTGTGACAAGCAGTCCCTCAGAAGGCCCAACACAACAGCAGGCACTTCAAAAGAACACTTGGGGAGCTGGTTGGTGAAGTCTATTGCACCTAAGACTTCTACAGGAGGCAAGCTCTATCTCAATCCCTTGGAGATCCTTCACAAGTTGAATGAAAGTAGCACAACGTCCTTTCTCCTTTCTTTGGCAGTAGGCAACCACTGCAGGGCAATCCCCCAGACAGCACTCAGCTTAGGGATGCTCTCTTCCTCAGTTCCTCTGGTTCCTCTCCTCAGCAAAGGTTTTTTCTTATTTCCCAAAAGTGATCTAAAGTTCTGGGGTCTGGGTCCCCCCTTTTAACTCATTTTCTATTTGTTCTCTGAAGGCAGAGAGGCCTTTGCCTAGCCCAAACTGGTTCTGGTCAGTCCTGGAGCACTTTGTTGACAAGACTCATTTCACAGTGTAGGCGAGGGCCATCAGACGTACCACAAGAGGTGGAGCCAGCATTGTGGAGGGAAGGCACAGTCCTATTCGGGTCCCAGGTGCAACTCCTCCCACCCATCTAGATGCAGATCCCTCTATTCAGCCCTGTGCTGACTCACCCTGTCTCCTGGAATCCCCCAGTCCCTGTCACTCAAACTCCAGACAAGGAATACACAACCTAGCAGAGGCAGGTTTGGATAGTTAGACAAGAAAATAACTACTTTCTAAAAGTGGTATTTTAAAACACAGAATGTTAAAACCAAATTCACTTAAAGATGTATTTTATCATTCCAGTCCAGGCATACTAAACTCAAATTTCTACCTAGTTCTTTGAGTCAGTTAGGATTATAAGCTGTAATAATTAAACTGCCAATTCTGGCCTATGGGGAACAGGTAGCATTTCAATAGTGAAAAACAAAAATGGCTGTAATTCACTATTAGGACATGCCACACACATCAGGGCTTGTCCTACCTTTTACCTGCAAAGCACCCTGCCCTTGGGACTACCATAGGGGTGTCTAATATGCAAAAAAATGGAAGGTTTAGAGACTGGCAAGTGGGTACACTTGCCCAGTCAACATGGCAGTACCAGACTGCACACAGGCTCTGCAAAAGCAGACCTGAGATACACTTTTACAGGCTGCTTCAGTGGGTGGCACAACCAGTGCTGCAAGCCCACCAGCAGCATTTGATTTACACACCCTGGGCACACTCAGTGCACTGTACTAGGGTCTGACAAGTAAATCAAACCAGCCAATCATGGAGTCACTAATCCATACATCAATTTACAATAGGGAGAGCATATGCACTTTAGCTCTGATCAGCAGTGGTAAAGTGCCCAGAGTCATAAAACCAACAAAAACAGGTCAGACAAAACACAGGAGGAAGGCAAAAAATTAAGGGATGACCCTGCAAAAAGGGCCAAGTTCAACAATGTCAATGGGGTGTGTAGCCTTATTTCCACAGATCCATGGCTGCATTGAAGGATGGGAGGGACATGCAGTGTTTTTGCAGCCATACAATTACACTGCTGGGTTTGGAAAGTTGAAGTCTGAACCAACATTGCCTGTGCTATGTGGTGTCATAGTCCATGAGGTCTTCACATGCTCATTTGTGACATTACAAATGTATTTTGCCCCGAGGGTACTGAAGAATGTGTGTACAGTTTTCATATTGCCCCTATGGATATGTGTGCATTATGCACAAGTGTAAAATGCCTGAGTGTAACACTCTTGGTGGTAATTCACCTATGACGCATCACATAAATGTAATTTGTAGATGTCATCCTTCCATTCATTTCATTATGTGATCTATATTGCATGTGCACTGTTTCCCCTATCATTTTGTACATGCATGTGAATTCTCTGATGGCCCACGTTTAACCTCAGTATGAGTCCCACTGGCCTGCAAAGAAACTGCCCAAATTTACAAGGACCCATCACTAAATGGACTGAGTTAAACATATGTGTTGTCTGCCAACCTATTTCTCAATGAGCTATCTAAGGCCTGAGGATTGCAATAGACAGGACTACACCTTGAGAGAAGAGTGTGAGAAGGTAAGATCATGGCCCTAAATGTGACCTCCATGACACAGGTAGCCATTCACTGGCCAAGGACATTGAGGGTTGTGTAGTGATGGACACAGTGAGTCTGCCCGACACATCATTTCAAATGTATTGTATGTATTGCTCACTCACAGATGAGGGTCTTCGTCACATTGGTTTATGTGCTGGCACACTGCATGTGTTTGAGATGGCCAGGTACTGTGTCTATCATCATACATGTATATATTTATATGAGATTATTTGATGCAAGTGTACTACGTGTCATGCTGTATGGCCTCAGCTCAACATTTATGTATTGGTGTGCTGTTTTTCCATGCTCCTGTACTGACACACAGTGGTACATAACACAGTGTCACTGAAACAACTTCCTCTTGTCTCCAATGCCAACAGCTTAAGGTCCACCATCGTAAGGCAATATGGAGGGCCATTGCACACAAAGTGTGTGCTCTGGGTGTCTCCAACCGACGGCACACACACCGTCACAAGAGGTGGGATGACATCTGCCGGCTGAGCAAAAACGTGGCAGAGATGAGGCTGGGGGGTGCTTCTACCGAGTGGCAGGTTCACGCACAGGAGCATGACAGCACTGGTGACCCGCATCTTGGCAGTGACACAGCAGAGCTGGATTGACGCTTGAGGGCCCATCAGCAGCAAGTTGGGGGTGAGTATTCAGCTAAGTGTGACTTTGGGTGTAAGTGACTGCATGAATCCCAACCCTGAGCGCCAGTGGGAAGCTTTGTGATGTCGCTAGTGTTATGCAATGGCTTCTAAGTGGCCTCAGTGTTGAGTGATGAGTGCAGCTGTTCAGCATTTTTACAACATGTGGTTTCTAATCTGTTTAAAACAATGACTCTTGTCATTGACAGATGAGATGTGGCCTTGTGACATATGCTGCAGTATGAGAGTCATATACATCACCTGGCAGTTAACAGCAGTGAGCATCATGCTAGTGTGAATTTAGCACGAAGGACAGGGGACCGACGCCAGTGGGGAAGCTTCTGGCATGACTGCTACACATAAGCTCACTGACAATGATGTGACCAGCGCCTCGGAGGGGGACAGGATCGCCTTGGATGAATCACGCCCGGAAACACCAACCTCCACATCATCAGACTCCTGGGGTGACTCCTCGATGTTGGTGGGCACAGGAAGTTCAAAATCTGCCTCTTCTTTCACCACACATCGTCCAGTGCTCATCCTCCCATTTGCTCCCACAAGTGCTGTCTGTGCCCATAACCCTGGGAAGGGTAGAGTCTCCTTCCCCCCAGGCACCGCTGCCTCTGCCCCTTTCTTGCCTGCTGCCCTCAGTGTGGAGGCAGTGGACCTTTTGCACCAGCTGTATGTGGGTCTGACTGCTCTCCTGAATGCCTTCCAAGATCTTGACAAGAAGTTGGCACAGGTAGTTGCCTTCATGGAGGGGATTCATTCTGACGTGGATGGCCTACACCGAACTGTCCAGTCATTGTCATCCACAGTGACGGAAGCCATTCAGCAGTCATAGGCTCCCAGTCCAGCTCCTGTCCCTTCAGCAACCACCCTGCCAGTGGCACCACCTGACGAGAGTGCCCACACACCACAGCCCTCAGGCACCAAGTCCTTCACACTCAGCACACAACCGCAGCACTCCAAGCAGACCAGACCACAGACACCATCCCCACAACACAAAAGAACAAATTACTTACCTTCGGTAACGCTTTTTCTGGTGGATAAAGTATCTGCCTGTGGATTCCTCACCATTTGAATTTCCCTATGCCAGCATTTCCGTGGAAATTATTTTCCTAGCTCTCCCACGTTGATGAAGACGTCATAATAGGATGGCTCTGCTCGCGACTCTGTATGATATCATAGGAACCATTAGAAGACCTCGTCGGTGTGCTGACGTCAATTCCACCCATTTATTCTGTGTCCTTGAGGCAAACGGGCGGACCAACAACATTTTCACAAGTGTACATTGTATACATAATACATATTAATCCAAATACACACCATATATACAATAACATAATGGAAAAGGACAATCAAACAAAGCATTTTCCAGTAGATAACTGTAAGCATGAAAAAGACATTTAAAAAACATCAATGTCAAACAGCTAAAACATTTTTGGAAGAAACAGAAGGACAACGGGGAGGCGGTGGGCAGTGAGGAATCCACAGGCCGATACTGTATCCATCAGAAAAAGCGTTAGCGAAGGTAAGTAACTTGCTCTTCTGATGGATACATCTGCCTGTGTATTCCTCACCTTTTGAATAGAATCCCCAAGCCATACCGCTCCCGGAGGAGGGTGCCCAACTGACTATAACAAACAATTTAGCAGAACAGAGCATGCAAAATGGCCGTCCCTCCTAACCTCAGAATCCAAGCAGCAATGCTTTGCAAAGGTATGAAGGGAGGCCAAGTTGCTGCCTAACAAATATCAACTACATGAACACCTCTAGCCAAAGCAGAAGAAGATGACTCTAATATGAGATGACTCCAAGATGAGCTCTAATACCTTCAGGTGGCTCCTTCTTGGCCAGGGCGTAGCAGATCTTGATACACAAGATGATCCACCTGGAGTGAGTTCTCTTGTAGACAGCTTTTCCTTTCATCAGACCAATTTAGCCCACGAAGAGCCGATCATCCAGACTCAGATCCCTAGTCCTATCTAGGTAAAAACGGACTGCCCTCTAAGGGCCCAGGCGATGAAGGCTCTCCTCTTCCTTGGAAGGGTGTGGGGAGGATAGAAGGTAGGTAAGGTAATGGACTGTCCTAAATAGAAAGGAGTAACCATCGTAGGTAGGAAAGCAGCCCTGGTCCTAAGAACCATCTTTTCTGCATGAATGGTCAAGAATGGAGGTTTAGAGCTAAGAGCCTGCAGCTCACTTACCGTCCTGGCAGAAGTAATAACGATCAGAAAGACCGTTTTGAAAGAAAGAAGCCTCAGCGGACAACTATGAAGAGGTTCAAATGGAGAACCCATCAGAAAAGTAAGAACAAGATTCCAATCCAACTGAGGCATAATGAAATTTGTGGGAGGAAACTTATTAGTAAGGCCCTTAATGAACCTCAGAACTAGAGGAGATTTAAACAAAGATGGCTGATCCAGCAAACAAATTAAATCAGACAAATAACCTTTAATTGTAACCACAGCACAACCCTGCTGTGCCAAAGAGAGAGAGAAACTTAGCACGTTAGACAAACGTGCCTTCAAAGGATCAATGGACCTCTCTCCACACCACTTCACAAATTTGAACCACCGGGAGGAATTAATAGATTTGGTGGAGTGTCTTCTGGATGATGAAATAACATCCACCACATCCAGTGGGAGAGAGAAAGAACTCAGATTGCCCCGTTCAATCTCCAGGCATGAAGGTACAGACTCTGGAGGTGTGGGTGTAGAACATGCCCCTGCAACTGCGAGAGGAGGTCTACCCTGAGAGGGAGACGGAGCAGAAGATGTGACGAGAGGTGAAGTAGATCTATGTACCACACCCTTCTTGGCCAATCCGGGGAGATCAATATGACTTGGGCCCGTTCTTGGCAAATCTTCCTAAAGAGCTCAAGGAATCAAGCGTATGAGGGGAAACACGTAAATGAGCTGTGAACTCCAATCCAACTGAAACGCGTCCCCCAACTTTCCCTGCATCGGAATCTGGAGACTTCAGAACAACGGGCAGTGCGCGTTCTCGCGAATGGCAAAGAGGTCCAAGTGAGCAAATACCCACATCCTGAAGACGAGATGGACCACCTTCGAATGTAGCCACCACTGGTGATTGGCAGAGTAATGCCGACTAAGACTGTCCGAACGAACATTTAGCACACCAGCCAGATGATTTGCCATT
This sequence comes from Lissotriton helveticus, assembly GCF_964261635.1. Classification (NCBI taxonomy): domain Eukaryota; kingdom Metazoa; phylum Chordata; class Amphibia; order Caudata; family Salamandridae; genus Lissotriton; species Lissotriton helveticus. The sequence goes on along the minus strand of NC_136068.1, from coordinate 509,185,306 downwards.
ACACAAATCTGATGGCCCTGAGCCCAGGACCAGAGTCGCAGAGCTTCTCTGCAGAGACGATATAACCCTACACCTCCCTGTTTGTTGATGTACCACATTGCAGTAGTGTTGTCCGTCAGGAGCTGAACTGACTGACCGCGAAGGGAAGGAAGGAAGGTCTTCAGTGCAAAACTAATTGCCCGCAATTCCAAAAGGTTGATGTGTAGCAACCTTTCCTCTGCAGACCAAAGACCTTTGACCTCCAGATCCTCCAGATGAGCACCCCACCCTTAAGCGGAGGCATACGTGATCACTGTGGCCACCGGTGAAGGAGACTGAAAGGGCTTTCCTTGAGACAGGTTGCTCTGTACACTCCACCAAGACAGCTCCAATGCAGTGTCTTTGGGGGTTCTTATGCTCTCCCAAGATCACTGTTGTTTTAATATCACTACCTGCGGAGGCTGCACTGGAGTGCCCTCATGTGCCTGTGTGCATGACTGACCAACAGTATGCAGGAAGCGAACAAACCGAGCAGTCCTAGGACCTTCAGGACTTGGACAACTGCTCCAACGTGAAACAAAGGAATCATTTCCTGAAAGTAGAGAATCCTCTGTGGAGAAGGGAAAGCTCGACACACAGCAGTGTCCAGTATTGCCCCTATGAACAGGCTACGCTGAGAAGGCTACAATGCAAATAAAGACCCAATCCACTGGCGTACGCCTATGTCAGTGACTAAAGGGGGGTTCAAAAATCCTACTCCCCACTGCTCTCTTATCCACTTTATAAGGAGAAAAATGCACTGTCCTCCGCCAACGTTAAAAACCTGTTCTCCCGGGCCACACCCAAGAACACCCACTAAAAGTGCACCAGACTACAATTGGTCACACACAAGTCCACACCCAACGTTGGACCCCGCTCTTAATAGAGCAAAAAAATGTGATAGAAGCAAATAACCCCTCACGGAAACACCACCAACGGGGTAACTGGTCACTGGACACTCCTTTGCTTTCTGCTTATTTTTCTTTGAGAAGCAAATGACCACCGATGATGAGACAGGGGCCTGTCTGGAAATTGCATACCAGTTACCCCGTTGGTGGTGTTTCCGTGAGGGGTTATTTGCTTCTCTCACATTCTAAATCCTGAGGTCCAGAATCGGCCTCAATCGGCCGTCCTTTTTGGGAATCAAGAAACCTTGACCCGTTTCCTGCTCCGGAACCACCTCTATGACCCCTTTCTGCAACAAGACCAGAATGTTTGACCCTGAGAGGTGAAGCAGTGTGTTCCCACACCAATTTTCTACTTGAAGGCTCCCTCGAGCCGCTGTGGGCTGACGAGCTCGTGGAGAGGCACCTGAGCGCCTGGAGAGATACTATGTTCCAAGGATACGGCAGCCTGCTCAGCAACCCCAAATAATGCCTAATCTCTGCTGATGACAGATAATAATCTAGAAACACGTGTCCAGAGATGGCAAGCACTAATCTGCACCCACCTGGTGAAACACTCTAAAGACTTTGCAAGTGTACTCGCTTGTCGGACTGCATCTACCACGATGCTTAGGGGCGACCCTGCTGGGAGGTGAAGCAGTGTGCTCCCACACCAATTTTCTACTTGAAGGCTCCCTCGAGCCGCTGTGGGCTGACAAGCTCGTGGAGAGGCACCTGCGCGCCTGGAGAGATACTACGTTCCAAGGATACGGCAGCCTGCTCAGCAACCCCAAATAATGCCTAATCTCTGCTGCTGACAGATAATAATCTAGAAACACGTGTCCAGAGATGGCCAGCACTAATCTGCACCCACCTGGTGAAACACTCTAAAGACTTTGCAAGTGTACTCGCTTGTCGGACTGCATCAACCATGATGCTTAGGGGCGACCCTGCTGGGAGGTGAAGCAGTGTGCTCCCACACCAATTTTCTACCTGAAGGCTCCCTCAAGGCGCTGTGGGCTGACAAGCTCGTGGAGAGGCACCTGCGCGCCTGGAGAGATACTACGTTCCAAGGATACGGCAGCCTGCTCAGCAACCCCAAATAATGCCTAATCTCTGCTGATGACAGATAATAATCTAGAAACACGTGTCCAGAGATGGCCAGCACTAATCTGCACCCACCTGGTGAAACACTCTAAAGACTTTGCAAGTGTACTCGCTTGTCGGACTGCATCTACCATGATGTTTAGGGGCGACCCTGCTGGGAGGTGAAGCAGTGTGCTCCCACACCAATTTTCTACTTGAAGGCTCCCTCGAGCCGCTGTGGGCTGACGAGCTCATGGAGAGGCACCTGCGCGCCTGGAGAGATACTACGTTCCAAAGATACGGCAGCCTGCTCAGCAACCCCAAATAATGCCTAATCTCTGCTGATGACAGATAATAATCTAGAAACACGTGTCCAGAGATGGCCAGCACTAATCTGCACCCACCTGGTGAAACACTCTAAAGACTTTGCAAGTGTACTCGCTTGTCGGACTGCATCTACCATGATGCTTAGGGTTGACCCTGCTGGGAGGTGAAGCAGTGTGCTCCCACACCAATTTTCTACTTGAAGGCTCCCTCGAGCCGCTGTGGGCTGACGAGCTCACGAGCTCGTGGAGAGGCACCTGCGCGCCTGGAGAGATACTACGTTCCAAGGATACGGCAGCCTGCTCAGCAACCCCAAATAATGCCTAATCTCTGCTGATGACAGATAATAATCTAGAAACACGTGTCCAGAGATGGCCAGCACTAATCTGCACCCACCTGGTGAAACACTCTAAAGACTTTGCAAGTGTACTCGCTTGTCGGACAGCATCTACCATGATGCTTAGGGGCGACCCTGCTGGGAGGTGAAGCAGTGTGCTCCCACACCAATTTTCTACTTGAAGGCTCCCTCGAGCCGCTGTGAGCTGACGAACTCGTGGAGAGGCACCTGCGCGCCTGGAGAGATACTACGTACCAAGGATACGGAAGCCTGTTTAGCAACCCCAAATAATGCCTAATCTCTGCTGATGACAGATAATAATCTAGAAACACGTGTCCAGAGATGGCCAGCACTAATCTGCACCCACCTGGTGAAACACTCTAAAGACTTTGCAAGTGTACTCGCTTGTCGGACTGCATCTACCATGATGCTTAGGGACGACCCTGCTGGGAGGTGAAGCAGTGTGCTCCCACACCAATTTTCTACTTGAAGGCTCCCTCGAGCCGCTGTGGGCTGACGAGCTCGTGGAGAGGCACCTGCACGCCTGGAGAGATACTACGTTCCAAGGATACGGCAGCCTGCTCAGCAACCCCAAATAATGCCTAATCTCTACCGATGACAGATAATAATCTAGAAACACGTGTCCAGAGATGGCCAGAACTAATCTGCACCCACCTGGTGAAACACTCTAAAGACTTTGCAAGTGTACTCGCTTGTCGGACTGCATCTACCGTGATGCTTAGGGGCGACCCTGCTAGGAGGTGAAGCAGTGTGCTCCCACACCAATTTTCTACTTGAAGGCTCCCTCGAACCGCTGTGGGCTGACAAGCTCGTGGAGAGGCACCTGCGCGCCTGGAGAGATACTACGTTCCCAGGATATGGCAGCCTGCTCAGCAACCCCAAATAATGCCTAATCTCTGCTGATGACAGATAATAATCTACAAACATGTGTCCAGAGATGGCCAGCACTAATCTGCACCCACCTGGTGAAACACTCTAAAGACTTTGCAAGTGTACTCGCTTGTCGGACTGCATCTACCATGATGCTTAGGGGCGACCCTGCTGGGAGGTGAAGCAGTGTGCTCCCACACCAATTTTCTACTTTAAGGCTCCCTCGAGCCGCTGTGGGCTGACGAGCTCGTGGAGAGGCACCTGCCCGCCTGGAGAGATACTACGTTCCAAGGATACGGCAGCCTGCTCAGCAACCCCAAATATTGCCTAATCTCTGCTGATGACAGATAATAATCTAGAAACACGTGTCCAGAGATGGCCATCACTAATCTGCACCCACCTGGTGAAACACTCTAAAGACTTTTCAAGTGTACTCGCTTGTCGGACTGCATCTACCATGATGCTTAGGGGCGACCCTGCTGGGAGGTGAAGCAGTGTGCTCCCACACCAATTTTCTACTTGAAGGCTCCCTCGAGCCGCTGTGGGCTGAGGAGCTCGTGGAGAGGCACCTGCGCGCCTGGAGAGATACTACGTTCCAAGGATACGGCAGCCTGCTCAGCAACCCCAAATAATGCCTAATCTCTGCTAATGACAGATAATAATCTAGAAACATGTGTCCAGAGATGGCCAGTACTAATCTGCACCCACCTGGTGAAACAGTCTAAAGACTTTGCAAGTGTACTCGCTTGTCGGACTGCATCTACCATGATGCTTAGGGGCGACCCTGCTGGGAGGTGAAGCAGTGTGCTCCCACACCAATTTTCTACTTGAAGGCTCCCTCAAGCCGCTGTGGGCTGAGGAGCTCGTAGAGAGGCACCTGCGCGCCTGGAGAGATACTACGTTCCAAGGATACGGCAGCCTGCTCAGCAACCACAAATAATGCCTAATCTCTGCTGATGACAGATAATAATCTAGAAACACGTGTCCAGAGATGGCCAGCACTAATCTGCACCCACCTGGTGAAACACTCTAAAGACTTTGCAAGTGTACTCGCTTGTCGGACTGCATCTACCGTGATGCTTAGGGGCGACCCTGCTGGGAGGTGAAGCAGTGTGCTCCCACACCAATTTTCTACTTGAAGGCTCCCTGGAGCCGCTGTGGGCTGACGAGCTCGTGGAGAGGCACCTGCGCGCCTGGAGAGATACTACGTTCCAAGGATACGGCAGCCTGCTCAGCAACCCCAAATAATGCCTAATCTCTGCTGATGACAGATAATAATCTAGAAACACGTGTCCAGAGATGGCCAGCACTAATCTGCACGCACCTGGTGAAACACTCTAAAGACTTTGCAAGTGTACTCACTTGTCGGACTGCATCTACCATGATGCTTAGGGGCGACCCTGCTGGGAGGTGAAGCAGTGTGCTCCCACACCAATTTTCTACTTGAAGGCTCCCTCGAGCCGCTGTGGGCTGACGAGCTCGTGGAGAGGCACCTGCGCGCCTGGAGAGATACTACGTTCCAAGGATACGGCAGCCTGCTCAGCAACCCCAAATAATGCCTAATCTCTGCTGATGACAGATAATAATCTAGAAACACGTGTCCAGAGATGGCCAGCACTAATCTGCACCCACCTGGTGAAACACTCTAAAGACTTTGCAAGTGTACTCGCTTGTCGGACTGCATCTACCATGATGCTTAGGGGCGACCCTGCTGGGAGGTGAAGCAGTGTGCTCCCACACCAATTTTCTACTTGAAGGCTCCCTTGAGCCGTGACGTACTAGGAATCCCCAATATCCTTCTCAGGGGTCTTACCAATAAGTAGTCCATTCAAAAGCAGCAAAGAAATCAACAGAGAATCTGAAATATGAAAAGACATCTTTATTACAATGAATTGTGAGGCTACGTCGCCCAGCCATACCTAAAGTGACTGAATGAGATAGCCTGCTGAATGGTCTGAGCACAGACCCTTTATACAAATTATTATGCCCTAGGCACATATTTGAAGTACATTCCCAGAACGTGCACACAGATGCAAAACCCACTTTCAAGATAAGTCCAGGCCATAAACAATGTCCACATAATGAATACATTCTTTAGCTGACAAGGCTGGCTAACCCCAAAACAGTAAGATCACAGCCCATGTCATAAATAGCTTGTGGAGGCAGGAGCAGGAACAGATGGAAGTAAGATAAGGCAGGGTGTGTGTGCGATGAAAAGGTTTATGGCATGATGCTATCTTGCTCGGCCACTGGGAGAGGAACTGGCCAAACAGGTCCGGCCTGGGGCAATGGTTCCAACATGCTCAGGTCAGGGGAAAGTCAATCAAGGTGTACGTGGCCTTTTGGAATCGAATTTAGCTGTGTGTTATAGCCTATGTAAAGGGCAACACACAAAATGGCTGCTGTACACAAAATTGAGAGCCAAGGGTTTCAGAACGAAAATGACGATTTTGAGGTGAAATTGTTACTGGAATATGACGAAAATGCTTGTACATAGTGTACTAGCCATTCTCGGTCTTTTGATAAAAAAAACGTCATGCTACGACAAAGTTTATTACACGAGTCCAGAATTTGCAGTACTACAGACGCACCTTTTGCCCTTACATAGGCAATAACCTATACTCACACTAGTCTGAGTCCAGATCTATATTTCATAAAAAATCCTCAAGATGTTACTGAAGCATAATCCTATTACCTAGCGACTTTCTCGGGACAGGTCTCCCTACACACGCAGTAGCACAAAGGCCATATATGGCAGGACCAAAATAGGGAATGCCTCCATCTGCAGTATGTGGCACAAGACCACACACCCAACAATCAGTGATGTTCACTACTAACTGGTGTCGATGCAGAAACTGTACAAGAGGAAAATCAGTAAACTCTGATCTCCTAACTATCCGTGTTCGGGTAAAATCTAGAAAGATGCAAAGAAGTAGAAGTAGGAAAGGACATAGGTTTGGGAGGTGGGTGCAGATGTGAATTGGGCAGCAAAAACAATCCCACCCATAAAAGACAAGGCCATGTTTAAAACACTAGAAAACACGTCATTGAGAACATATAGACAAAGTAGTGACCGCTATTACAAATGAATCATAATTTTCCACAACCCTAAGCAAACGTAAATCCTAAAATTATCTTGTACATTTTAGGTCTTCCTATGCATTTCTGTAATTCATTATATGTTCAAGTGAAACAGTGGTGACCCTCATTAATGCTCTGAGGTGAAAAGGGAATACTCTTTCACAGAAAATGGACGTTATTCTGCTTTTACTAAACAGAATAGTACTTTAAAACAATGCCAGCAAAGCAGCAAAAATTAGTTTCCAAACTCCAATTCTATACCAGCTCACAGAAAATACCCAGAGTCCGTCAAAGCCTCTCCTGGCAGGCTTCTATTGTCCATCAAATCCGCTTCCAGTGTCTTCTTCGCGTTGGGCCTCTTCATTCAGGCTTTTCATGACTCAGTATCCGTTGGAGTGCCCTCCTGGCAAACACTCATAGCTCAATTACAAAGTCTCAATGTCTCAAGGCAGTGCACCAGTGTCTCTTCTTCGTGGCAGACACTACAAATGATGTGCCCTTCATTGATCAAGGGCACAAAGCATTTCATGCAGATCCAAGCACTACTGAGAAACAACCCAGCAAGATCAGCAGCACTTTCAGACTCCAACACTCATCATTGAGTGTCAGAGGACGCTCAAGCTGCTCTCTCATGGGCACCGGAATGTAGTGCCTTTTTATCCTCAGGTGCACTGCCTTTCCGCTGGAGCAAAGGAAAAGAGGTGTGTGGGGGGCCAAAAACTCAGGCCAAGGGAATCAGGGGACCGCGCGCTGTCAGAGGTTCAAGCACATGACAGTTGAACAAACTGAACAAATTGGATGACAGCCCTGCCATCAACAACAGGGATCCTTCACATCTTTGAAACCAGCTCCTCTTCTCTTTTCTTTTTACAACGCCTTCTGATGAAACAAATGGCTTGCTTGGGAGGTACCATTGGGGGCACGCTGATGATCGCTGTCACGCTGACGATTGCTGTCACACTACTTTCTGGTTGCAGGAATTGTAGAGCCAAGAAGTCTGTCTTTCATCTGTCACTGATGGAGAGTGGGCTTAGTCTCGATCACAGGTCTGCAGGGTATCACTCTTCCTTTGACTCTGGAAGATCCCGCAGAACCTAGTGATATAGGAAATGTGACACAACTGTTAGTTTCCTTCAAATCAAGCACAAAAACAGTTCATGGGTTTTAACAAGGGGACTGCAAGCAGGTGGCCTGCAATCTGCAAGGGAGTGGCCACACGCCATGGGACAATGTTGGTCTAGAATGCACTGTCATTTTCAAAAAGCAATTTCAAACATAAAGGCAGTAGGCAAAACGGTGTCTCTGGGCTTTTCAATTGGGTTTTCGTGTGAGAGCATGTCCTTCATCATCGAAGGGTAAATAACTACATGAAAATTCTATCTAAATGGATGTTTTTACATATGGTGGCATTGTCTAATGGTGCAAATACATATTTTCCTCAATGATTAAACCTAGGTGTTCTAAATTCCTTATCTAGAACATCTCAAATAGAGAAATGACATAATACAGATTATCAAGGACATGAAGAAAAATCCCTTTAAAAGTTGTGCATTAAGTGCACTATGCAATACAAAGGCTAATGATCAAATGTGCAGACAAAAGGACACGAACTAGAGAATCCCTTGTATTTGTATGATTAGAACACATCTGATCCCACCAAAAATTAGAGCAGCAGGAACAAAAGAGAACTGAGGGATTAAAATAGACATTGAAATGTTGTCATGTTCAAAAGGTAAACTTAAGATATCTCCTATTGAGATGGAAAACGTGTCTTACTATAACATTGGGTCAGTTAACCAGCCTGTCACTACCCCGATAGTCGGTCTGAAAAAAACATTTTACATAACATGGGGGTCCCTAATACATCACTTCAATCTAGAAGTGTGCACATAAACAATACACCCATAATAATAAATGGGCATATGAAAAAGGGAAATGGAAGTAGGACAGAACTAAAATCCCCAATAACTAAGCATGATGCGACATCGGTCAGGGGAGAAGCAACAAAAGAAAAATCTATAGGAAGAACAAAAATTACTTGGGTGATAGTCAAGTTTGTGACATAATACCAAAAGCATGGACACAAAAGTCACAAATAGTGCAGAAATTTGGACTCTACCACTGGCCCTTACACCATATACGGTAATGTCAGTTAATGGTCCAGTTCCTTCTGCAGGGAAAAAATGAAAAGTTTAGGTCACCTTTAACAAGAGCCACAAATCTATAATTTCATCCTTAGGTCCAATCAAGGATACATAAATTTAGAATTACCTGGTCCATGAGGGAGAGGGTAGTATCATGACTCTTGTATATCTCTTTTATTTTACTTCAATACTATTATGGCCAAATTTTGACATACACTGGTGAGGTGTTGTCTATTCGTGTCCACAGCATGCAAACATCATGTCTGTGAAATTTAGTATCAACACAAATTTTACCTAATTATTGTAAAAGTGACACATATCGTCATATATGCCTCCTTACAACACAGGCAAACTTGTAATAATTTCTTAAGCAGCAACATAAAACACAACCAACATATACCAAGCCATCAAATATACATGCAGTATAGCTAGCACAAAAAGGCATGGACAAATTACAATAGCACATGTAAAGAAGCAGTGACGCATGTATTCATGCAGCCCAAAACACAGAAATGCAGGCCTGCTTAATTTGTCAGGTTTAGAATCAAAATCAAAATTGCACCAAAATTATACTTTCATTTAGTCTCAAAATTATACTTTCACTTACTCCCATCCTTTTGACAGGAGATCACCAGCATTGGAGATTGAACTGTCAAATAAAACTTACAGCAGGAACGGTTCATAAAGGGGAAAATGCTAAATCATGAAAAAAAAACACGAACATTTCCTTGCAAAGAAGTCATAATAAAAACCTATCTCTTTTCAACATACTGCTGACTGCACATGACATACAAAATACCAACTGTAATTAACCATCTTCCATAAACATACTAAATCCCAACTTTCCAAAAGTAAAACACATTCACAGACACTCTAGGTCCCCTGCGCCAGAATGCCCTGAGGTCCGAAAGGCCCTCAGCAGAACATCTGGTTTCACTTACTCCTAAACCCCCACCTCACTGACCTTCAGGTCAAACTCTGCCTGACATACTCCGTGCGTTCCTTGACCACCCTCCTATTCGTCTCTCGAGCTGAAAAAGGCAAAAAACTGTCTAACTCTTTTTAACCCTCCTATAATCAACCCTATTGAAAAACACATGTATAAATGACTTCTTTTAGTGGCTAAAAATTCATTTATGCTTAGATTATTAAAACATTCACTGTGAAGAATTTGCTGAGCACAACAACACAACATACCAGCTTAAAACAACTGCTTGTTACCACCCTATGCAATGATACTCATTTCATCAACCCTAAACATGAATGTCCAAGTAGGCCCTGCCAAAGCTAGAACCTTCAATGCTGAGAATAAACAAAACCCGTGCACCAGTCACATTGGCTCACTGAGGCAGCATAGCAACCCCAAATAAGAATAACTGGCAAACTTGTATGATACCTAAATGTATGTATTTACTAAAGCCTAAGACACTGTAAAAGTTACTCTAATGGCAAGAATGCCTCTTTAAATAGTCTAATTTACCCATTTTCGACTTTGGAATTTAGGGAACTTAAAAGTTAATATCCTGTGATTGCTTTACATATTAATCATCCTCAGAATGTCCTTTACACATTACAGAGGTTGAACATTGGGCATCTCTCATGTAAATCCTAGAGAAAAAATGTTTTACGCCTGCGCCAAGCGAAAACCAACATGCAAATTACCTAATTATTCAGTAACACATAACTTAAATCAAATTTTAATGCTAGGGGGTCATAGCATGCGTACTAAACTTTATAAATATCAAAAAACGATATTAAAAAGCACTTATTTTTTTTCAGATAATTTTTTCATATTTAATAATTTTTCTTTCAAAGAAACCAATTATCTTTTTATGAGAATTCCATATATAAAGGTAAGTTGCATCCCTTGCCTATAATTTTAGATGAGTTCATTTATGCGCCGAAGCACAAAAACCTAACTTTAAACATGACATTTTCCTGCGTCACATTTCTGCGCCACATTCATTTAAAAGGACGGTTATGCAAAGTTCCACCCATGTTTAACTGGAAAAGTGCTGGCTGAATGAACATTCCTATCAAATGTACTGCAGCTGAAAGGCTTGCCTGTAAACATCTAATACAGTGCAACTAAGGAAAAAATGCTGTTTATTTATTTTTTGCAAAAATAGACAATTTTGTTTTTTTCTTTTTGGGGCCTTATTTATATCCATTGAATGTTTTTCCTAATTTTATCCTTTTTAAGCGTGTAACGGCAGTTTTGTATGCGTGCATATACTAATGCATGTAGGTACAAAATTTTTTATAAATTTGTTTTTCTATAAAACACACAATTTATTTTTGAGGCCTTTCCTATTCCTAGTAAATGCGAATTTTATACTTTATCTAATTTCAATCCTTTAACATTTTGCACATATGCGTTTTGCTTAATGTATAAATTAAATAGCAACATATAGCGATTTTAGCATGTCGCATGGTAAACTGCTGCATTGTTCATGTAATTTTCGACCTAATATTAATTAATCCAACATTTCACTCAACAAATGAAAAACATCACGAAACTCTTAATACACACATTGAGCTAATTTCAAACAGAAACAGAAAGTGTTGAAACATTCAGGACACACAATACAGCGCTTTTAGGCATTTTGTTTCATAAATTTGCGCCAACGCTATTCACAACAGAAGTTACAGTAACGGAAAAAAACACATTTAAACATACATGGAACCCACAGGTCAATGCATAGGACTGAAACAGGACAGTCCAGACTGTACTCAAAACCCAACCATTGTAGCTGTAACCATATTTACAAGAAACACTTCTCAATAGTGTTCAAAAAGACTGCATAAACAGCTCAACAGACCACTGTATGTGCAGGAAACCAAAAATACACTCAATGCACTAGCTTTAGGTGGCAGAACACCAAAAATCGTTTTGCATGTAAAATTGCCCAGAGCAAAGGATCCTTGTTTTGCATTATGTCATATTTTAATTCCCTGGGGATACAAAGTCACCAAGGAAGAAATATATTTGTATATCTAAACCTATTTAGATATTCCCTTTAGGGGAAGCCGGCAAATCCAAACGTATATAAAGTTGGCCAACACAAAACTCCAAATATGCTAAGATCAGGCATCTTATAGCTCACTAATCTAGCTTCCAAACTTCAAGGGGGCTATCTCTATCGATACACTCGTAAATTTACAAGACCCTCGGTTATTGAAAATTGCAATGTTCAAATAAACTTAAGCGCAAAATACCAAAGAACTGGGAGCGACCCAGTTATACTCCAAGTAAAGCAGATGGAGAAAAGTCTCTTCATTATCCGCCTACACAAATTGCAATTCGCATATCCAAACCTATACAAACCTTCAAAGCTATAGCAAACAAATAGTTGTCCAAATTCTAACTGCCAAGTTCAAACTGCAAAAAACACACTTAAGCCAAAATGGGTTCCTCAGTCGTGAGTGACATCTTTTGGAGAGTTTAAGTCAGAAAAAATCAAAAATATACTGGGCCGCAAAGACAGAGAATCCCCCAGAACCTCTGTGCACAGAGTACCTCTTTTAGTAGATTTCTGTCCTGCCTTCCCCAGTAGTTTTCTGTCCTCTGACAAAGTTACTTCTCCAGATAATCACTGCTTGACGAGGCCCGCTGTTGGGGCGCCATTTGACGTACTAGGAATCCCCAATATCCTTCTCAGGGGTCTTACCAATAAGTAGTCCATTCAAAAGCAGCAAAGAAATCAACAGAGAATCTGAAATATGAAAAGACATCTTTATTACAATTAATTATGAGGCTACGTCGCCCAGCCATACCTAAAGTGACTGAATGAGATAGCCTGCTGAATGGTCTGAGCACAGACCCTTTATACAAATTATTATGCCCTAGGCACATATTTGAAGTACATTCCCAGAACGTGCACACAGATGCAAAACCCACTTTCAAGATAAGTCCAGGCCATAAACAATGTCCACATAATGAATACATTCTTTAGCTGACAAGGCTGGCTAACCCCAAAACAGTAAGATCACAGCCCATGTCATAAATAGCTCGTGGAGGCAGGATCAGGAACAGATGGAAGTAAGATAAGGCAGGGTGTGTGTGCGATGAAAAGGTTTATGGCATGATGCTATCTTGCTCGGCCACTGGGAGAGGAACTGACCAAACAGGTCCGGCCTGGGGCAATGGTTCCAACATGCTCAGGTCAGGGGAAAGTCAATCAAGGTGTACGTGGCCTTTTGGAATCGAATTTAGCTGTGTGTTATAGCCTATGTAAAGGGCAACACACAAAATGGCTGCTGTACACAAAATTGGGAGCCAGGGGTTTCAGAACGAAAATGACGATTTTGAGGTGAAATTGTTACTGGAATATGACGAAAATGCTTGTACATAGTGTACTAGCCATTCTCGGTCTTTTGATATAAAAATCGTCATGCTACTACAAAGTTTATTACACGAGTCCAGAATTTGCAGTACTACAGCCGCTGTGGGCTGAGGAGCTCGTAGAGGGGCACCTGCGCGCCTGGAGAGATACTACGTTCCAAGGATACGGCAGCCTGCTCAGCAACCCCAAATAATGCCTAATCTCTGCTTATGACAGATAATAATCTAGAAACACGTGTCCAGAGATGGCCAGCACTAATCTGCACCCACCTGGTGAAACACTCTAAAGCCTTTGCAAGTGTACTCTCTTGTCGGGCTGCATCTACCATGATGCTTAGGGGCGACCCTGCTGGGAGGTGAAGCAGTGTGCTCCCATACCAATTTCCTTTTGGAATGGTGCTTCAGTATGCCAGAAATCGGTCCTAGGAAGCTTGAATCCGGTCCGGGGAAGGCATGACTTGGCAGTTCGGGCTGGACTGTTCCCATGAAGCACAGGGTCAGACTGATTTACATATGGCCATGTCTGAACTAGGGTGGCAGAGTGGGCTAAAGAACGGTGATGGATTAAACCCAGATCTGTTGACTGGGTGTGAGTGTTTGATTGGTTCAGATGCTCCGTCCATCACCACCCCCTTTTGCACCGCTTTGTTCGCCATAAGTTGGCAGGGTATGCTCAGACGTGAGTCCCTTGCTCACTTTGCAACTGGATTCAAGGAAGCCTGGCTGAAGACGGCTGTAATGCCAGAAACCGGTCCTAGGAAGCTTGAATCCGGTCCAGGGAAGGCATGTCTTGGCAGTTCGGGCTGGACTGTTCCCATGAGGCACAGGGTCAGACTGATTTGCATATGGCCATGTCTGACCTGGGGTGGCAGAGTGGGCTAAAGAACGGTGATGGATTAAACCCAGACCAGTTGACTGGGTGTGAGTGTTTGATTGGTTCAGATGCTCCGTCCATCACCACCCCCTTTTGTACCGCTCAGTATGGGCCTCGGCAGCGCCGGAGACAAAGGAACCGTATGAATCTGAGGCGGTGCCGAATTGACAATAGACGGAGTCTGAGGATTCGGAGTCGAAAAACTTTGAACCGGAAACTGCCATGAAGAAGCCGTCGGCATAAAGGGCACAAAGAGTGCCTGGGCGTACTGCTGGGGAACACCCAAGTTAAAGGCAAGCGGACCCACGGGGCCAGAAGGAGCACAGGTAGGGTAGGATACACTGGCAAACATGCCGTACATAACATTTAACATTCCAGGTCCTGGAAAAGGAGGGTAAGGATACGTACCTCCTTGATTAGGATCCATCCGAGGTCGAAGTACGAGTTACTTACCTTCGGTAATGATGTATTTGGTAGAGACAATTTTAGCCGCAGATGCCTTAACGTAGAATTATCCCCAGGCGTGAGACTGGATCCGGAAAATGTTTTGCCACAGCATCCCTGTGCGCCGGGGGACTGCATCACGCGACTCCGTCCAGGCGTTGTCCGCATACGTGACGTCAGCGAGGTCACATAAGTCCCACGCCGGCGCGCCTACATCAGTTTTCTTCTGAGAACTTTTCCGCGCCACAACGCGGAGCCATCAGACAAAACTGTGGGCGTATGGGAACAGTGTGCGAATAAGCCACATCTCGGCCTTTAAGAATATAATACTTCTTCTACGCAGTCCGCTTGTGCCGAGAAGTGCGGTGAGAAAGCAGGTAGTGTAACCTACCGGGCTCGGTGACAGCGCCGGTCTGCCTGTATAAGCATCGGCCCCGGTCGGGACAAGATGGCGGCAGCCAGGAATAGAAAGGATAAATCCCCGAAAGACATGCCGCTGAAGTTAATAGGTCAACCCTCCCAGCCAGCTGCTGATAGGTCTCCGCGGCCCGAGGATGACGATGCGCCAGCCACCAAGGCCTTCATGGTGAAACTGTTTTCGGCCATCAAAGAAGACATCTCGGATCTGCGTTCTCAGTTGGCCTCTGACCTACGGGAGGTGCGGCGTGATGTGGATGCAGTAGGGGAGAGGGTGGCGACGCTTGAGGAGCATGACTTGGGGATGGTGGACGACGTGCATCGCCTCCAGCAGGATGTGATCCGGCTGACTGAGCAGAATTTGGACCTCCAGGCGCAAGCTGAGTACTTGGAGATCAGATCTCGCCGAAACAACATCCGGATTCGGGCAGTTCCTTGGAAAGGTGAGGGGACAGACCTCCGTGAATATGTGGGAGCGCTTTTCCGTCAGATTCTGGATGAGGAGGGCCTTCAGGATATCTAACTGTACAGAGTACATCGGGTGGGCCTTCCAAGGGGGCCCAAAGCTCCCCCTCCTGACATCTTGGTGTGCGTACACGACTTTCAGATCAAGGAGCGGATTCTACGGAAAGCTCGAGACCTCAATCCCCTCCAATTTCGTGAGCATCACCCAATGCTCGTTCAGGATCTTGTGGCATCCACGTTGGTCAAAAGAAGGGAGTTCAAGCCGGTCACTAGCTATCTAAGGGAGCAAGGTATCCCCTATTCGTGGGGGCACCCGTTTAGGCTAATCTTCAAGCATAATGGAAAGCTGATCCAGGTACGCTCCCTGACGTCGGCCCTTGATCTCTTGGGCCTGGAGCAAACCACTCCCTCACCAGGAGCAGCCACGTCCCCCACCACAAGGCGCAGGCGATCGACAGAATGGCAACGAGTGGGCAAACTAGCACCTGCCGCAAGACCTGACTTGTCAACAAGCCGGCTGGAGAGCGGAGCAGCGGTCGCTTCGGTGGCCCTGGTGACAGAGGCGGCTGTGGGCACCTGAAGAGAGGGACCTACGCATGGCGCTGAATGGGCTAGTGGCTGGTGCTGGAGGAGGTCGCCTGCTAATGGCTAGCTGTCGACTTCCTTATGTCCTTGAAGAGTGCAGAGTCCTGTATCAGGAACTGGTTATGTGGACGGGTATTGCCATGCTACCCAGCTCTTGGGGCCTGTCTGACGAACTGTTGTTTGCTTCTCTTTTGTCTAACTGTTAATTTTCTGCTTGTTGGGGCTTGTGTGTGTGGGGGATGGGGGTGGAGGATGGGAGTTGGGGGGTGTGGGGGTGCTTGGGGGGCTCCGCATCAGCTGGGGGGGAGGAAAGGGCGGGGATCCAGGGGGGTGGTTGGGACAGGGTGGTCCCTTTGGAGTTGCAGCAATGGGAGGTGTACAGCAGGTCTACCTTGCTTATAGATATGCAGAGGAGGGAGCTGAAGATAGTGAGTCTGATCATCCGAGGCCTCAATAGCCCGATCAAGTGGGCGGCCATTTTATCCTTGCTAGAGAGTTCGGAGGGTGCTGTGTGCCTGCTACAGGAGACCCATCTCCTCTCCAACGATACTCGGTGGATGGCAGATAGGCGCTTTCCGCTACAGCTTTGGTCCTCGGGGCCTACTAAGAAGAACGGGGTGGCAATCCTCTTTAGCGTGCGTGCGCAGTGCAAACTTATCTCCCACGTTGGAGATATTAAAGGAAGATTTTTGGCTGTGAGAGTCCAGTGGGGGGACATGCAGTTCACTGTGGGATCCATATATGCACATAACACTAATCAAGAGTCCTTCTTGCAGTCGGCGCTGTTGCAGGTCTTAGCTTCCCCAGATGCCCAGATCCTGGTGGGTGGTGATTTGAACATTGTGATGGAGGTGGAGGTGGACAGGTCGGGGCAGCGGATGTACCAGACGGGGGCACTATCACAGGGAGGGAAACAATGGTTGTTGGAGGGAGGGTTAATTGACGTGTGGCGCTTTCAGCATCCCCAGCAGCGCGATTACACCTACTACTCGGCAGCCCATAAGACCTATGCGGGCTTAGATCACTTCTTGACCACGACCTCCCTTTTGCCTCACTTGTCAGCCGCGGACATTACGCTGCGTTCCTTGTCGGACCACACGCTTATCACAGTAGTTTTCACTTCTAGCGGTGCTAGGCCGCCGTCGGCGGGATGGCGTCTTCGCGACTCCCTACTCCACTCTGAGTCGGTGGTGTTGAAGATTCGGGAGACAATAGTTCATTACCTGCCCGCGAACGAGGTGGAAGGCACATCCCTGGTGGCAGTCTGGGAGGCCCTGAAATTAGTGGCACTGGGCACATTTATATCGCTTGCAGCGACGTACTCCCGCTTACGCAAGGAGAAAAGGGCGGAGTTGGAGGGGTAGATTGGTGGCCTAGAAGCGATCCATGAGAGAACTGGGGCGCCGAGGATTTGGCGTGAACTGGAGACGAAGAGGCGCATGCTGAAGCATTTAGACATGGATAGAGCTATGCATGCCTTACTGCATCTGCGGCCCAAGTTCTATCTCTGCGGGGATAAGGCAGGGCGGATGTTGGCCCATCGGCTGCGGGCGCGTGCCCAGCTGACCACTATCCACGCAGTTCGGGACCGGTGTACGAAAGAGCATACCACGGACTCCACCATTGTGGACACCGTCAGGCAGTTCTATCAGGCCCTGTATCACAAAGAGGGTGTGACGTCCACTGGAATAGCGGACTATTTGGAGTCCTGTAATGTTACGCCCCTCCTGCGAGCTCCTCAAAGGCACTAGATATGCCAATCCGCATCGAAGAGGTCATCTCGGCCATCGCAAAACTGAAGGTGGCAAAATCACCGGGGCCTGATGGCTTTCTGACCCGCCTTTTTAACTCTTTTCTGGACACAGGAGTCATAGTGCCGTCTATGGCGGAGGCGGCCATCACTGTGATTCTCAAACCCGGGAAGGATCCCAAGGAGTGCGGATCGTATAGGCTCAATATTGATGGCAAGTTGTTCTCAGGGGTGCTAGCAGCCCAGCTTAGCCCCTTGATGGACCGCCTTATTGAGCCCAATCAAGCGGGATTCATTCCTACACGGCAGGGAGGCGACAATACTAAAAGATTGCTCCACCTCATGGACTTAGTCCATCGGTCAACGACACAGGCGTTCCTGCTCTCCATAGACGCGGAGAAGGCCTTTGACCACGTGGACTGGGACTACTTGTTTGTCGTGTTAAAAGCGTTCGCGTTGGGGTATAACTACATACAATGGGTCCGGTGTCTTTACGCAGCTCCCAAGGCGGCGGTGCGGGTCAATGGCTGCAGGTCTGCTTTTTTCCCTATTGCGAGAGGAACACGGCAGGGGTGCCCCCTGTCCCCGTTACTCTTTGCGCTCTATATGGAGCCCTTTGCTCAGCGTGTGCGGGCCAATGTGGACATCGCCGGGATCAAGTTCGGGGCGGATACGCACAAGATTAGTCTGTATGCGGACAATGTCATCCTCTCGCTTACACACCCTCACTCCTCCTTGCGGAACCTCTCAAAAGAGATAGCAGAGTTCCAGAAAGTGGCAGGTTTCAAGGTCAACTTCACCAAATCACATATCCTCAATCTGTCCGTACCTGAGGAGGACGTCCTGGATCTGAAGCAGGACTTTGAATTCCAGTGGGCGTCCTCTGATATTCAGTATCTGGGTGTCCGCCTGGCACCTTCGATCCCTAAAACAGTGTCCCTGAACTATAAGATCCTGGTTGAGCAGGTCACCAAGGCTCTCTCGGACTGGTCCCGGCTCAAGTTGGTCTGGTATGGGAGGCTGGCAGCTCTGAAAATGACTGCTCTCCCCCGCATATTGTACTTGTTTCAAATGCTGCCGCTGACCCCGCCACGGGGCATCCTGCGGAAACTGCAGGGGCTCCTTAATAGATTCCTGTCGGACAACAAGCGGCTGCGACAGGCACTGTCCGTGGCGGTTGCTCCGAGGGCGACTGGGGGACTGGGTTTTCCCCTACTGTCAGCCTACTTCCAAGCGTCCACCCTGCGTTACATAGTGGAATGGAACAGGCCCATGTCCAGTAAACACTGGAACTTTATGGACCAGACGGTGGAGGGGTTGCAATATCTGGCGGGAGCTGTGGCTGCCCCGCAAGCATAGAGCCTGGGGCCTCTACTCTTTCCCGGTGACGGCACCGACTCTTAAGGCGTGGGACCAGCTGGCGCAATGAGAGGGGTAGACCACGTTTCCCTCTCCGATGACTCCTATTGTTGACAATCCGGACTTCCCGCCGGGCCGCGCGTCCTCAGTCTTCCATCGCTGGCGAGAGGAGGCCTGTAAGAGGGTGGGTTCTCTTTTCGACTTGGATGGATTGGTTCTGTTTCCCCGGCTGTGAACGGAGTTCTTCCAGTTGCCGCTGGCGGACGCTTTTTTTACTCGCTTTTCTTACTCGCAAGTGGCGCATTGGGTTACCCAACCCATTAATGTAGCTGACATGTCTCGGCCGCTGACGAAGTTTGAAAAATGGTTGGCCTGTAAGAAAGATGACCGGAGGCTCATCTCAGAGTTGTTTTCTATGATTCTGAGCCATCCCAAGAGACAACGCACCCCTGCGCAGGAACGCTGGGAGACGGAGCTGGGAGGCCCACTATCGAAAAAAGAATGGGAGCATGTGTTTTACCGCGCGCAGCACACGCCCTCCAATACGGCGGGTGCTGAATCAGCGTATAAGGTAGCGGCCTACTGGTACTACACTCCGGCGTGCGTCAGAGCTTGGGATGTCACTAAGTCAGGTCTCTGCTGGAGGGGGTGTTAACAGGGACATTGGTACACTTGTTATGGCACTGCCTAAAGTTGGGGAGGCACTGGCCCACGATCTTAGATGAGCTGGATGAGGCGTTTCAGATTACATTTCCCCGGCTTACAGAACATACTCTGCTGGGGCTTCCCGATTCTAAGTTCGCTGAAGGGTAGGCAGATCGCGCTGGCGCTATTGGTCATGAGGCAGGTCCTGCTGGCCAATTGGGGTTCCCCGGCGGTACCGGATCCCTGAGATTGGTTCCAACGGCTCTGGCACATATTAGCAATGGAAAGTCTCTCGATGGGGATGGATGGGAAAAGCTCGAAGTATGCTAAATTGTGGGGCCCGTTTTTCCATCTCCTGTCCAAGGACCTACGAGAAGTAACTTGCCCGAAATACCTTCAGATCCTACAACTCATTCCCTTAGAATCCGACAGGGCTAACCTGGGGGGTTGAACCTTCCCTTGGTGCATTGCTGGATTTTTTAGTACTTGTACAGCTAAAGCGGATGCAGAGTGCGGGTGGGATAGAGAGGGAGGCGGGGGGGTGTGTGTGTGTCTTGGGGGAGGGTGGGAGATGGGAGAGGGTGTTTACGTTCTCATTAGTTCATTTGCTGAAAAGGCGGTGGCCTCAGCACAGGCGGTCACTTCGGTTCATAGCATTTCGCGGGGCGTCCTCCGGGATGTAGGTCCAGACGCCGTGTTGATGCGCTGTGTTTTCGCCCTGCCGGCAAGTTGATGTAGGCAGCTAGGCTGTGTACCATATGTCTTTCCGCATAATAAAAATGAATGACTCTAAAAATGAGATTATAGTTTTACTCATTTCGGATGTGAATCAAATGTTGCAATCATTGGAGTTTAGATATTCAATGAATTGTTTTAGTTTGGTCTGTATGCCGGGAACACACTGTCCCGAAGCCAAGCATGGTGGCAAAGGGCAACCGAAAAAGCCATGGCATGACCAAGCACCTCCGAGATGTCCAGAACAGAGCGAAGAATAAACGCCACCAGCTCCTGACCATCTAACGCATGGTGAAGCAAATCAACCCCAGCATCCTCCTGAGAAGCGGCGGATTCAAGGGACTCCGCCCAGTCCCACAAGCAAGAGGTGGCCCGAGCCAACACACATAAAGTGTTAAGGGCCCGCAGGGCTGCACTAGTCGAAGCAAACATATTGAGCCCCCAAGAGTCTAGCCAGAGGGCCTCCCATGATGTTGGAGACAACAGCGGCGGCAGGGAGGAAAAAGCAGTCTGCAAAAGGTGGCTTGAGCCAGAGGGGTGGAGGGGAAGACACACCGGGCCACACGGTGCTGGAAGGTTCCGGTGCAGAAGGTGTTCGGGCACCGGATCCCCCGTGGCGGGGCATCCCCAAGCCCCAATCAGAGAAGAAAGGAGCAAACCCTCAAAGGGAAGATGCGTCTCCCTCCCACCAGAGCCCTGGTGAAGAACTTCCAGAAGATGATCCGCAGGAAATGGGCAGCCGGATCACCCATGCGCAAAATACTCACAGCCGTGGAAACAGCGAGAGCAAAGGCCGCACCAGCCTCCGTAGGGCCCCGCGGTGGGAAAAGCAGCTCCTCCGTAGGCGATGGCTGCAAGCTAAGGCAAAAATGGTTCTGTTGGGTAGAGCAAACATGACTTATAGTTGCTATTAGTGCTTAACAGAAAATTAATTAATTAGGTATTGCGACACACAAAGATACTTTATGAATAAATCATGAAGCAGAATTGCTTATAAGAGAAAGTTTATCTTAGAATTACTTCATTCACAGATAAATACAATTTGGTGGAATGGACTGTCAAGAGGGATGCACAACAAATGAAGGTGACAATAATACAAAGTGCTTAGAAAGTGAAAGTTATATACAGTGAAGACATATACAAATGTACAAAAGGAAAAGAATAAAGCCAGCTAACTAATTTTAAAAACTAAGATATCTATCTGTTCAAGTATAGAGTCTTGTTAAAGCTGGACATAGAATCAAGCGTCGACGTTTCGACCATGTGGTGCCCCAATGGGTGGTCACGGCGGGTCTTTCTCAAGACAGGTCAAGGGGTGGTAGACAGTCTGAAATTTAAATAGAGGAAAGTGTGTCACAGGGGCATTGAGTGCACGTTTATGATAGTGCACGTATAGGGTTTTGCAGTTACTCACCCTATGGAAGGCTGACTGATTGGCCAGAAAAATGATGAGGGCCGTAAGGCTCTGTATCTGCAGGAGAGGAGCAATCCTTAATTAATTACTAAAACCAGGTAAGTCAGGTTAGTAAGTAGAAGGGGCGAATGGAAACTCACCCTGTAGATGACCGGAGGTTCAGCCTGGTGATTTAGGTAAGGTGGCTCGATATCTGTGGATGAGGAAAATCCGAAATTACAGGCTTGAATAGCGGGGGTGCTGCTGAGTGCACAGCGAACTCTTAAAATGCTTACAGTAGGCGAAAATACTCACGAGACCTGTGAAATACCAGAACGGTAAGTGTAAAAACAATAGGTTCAATAACTAATTGAACCGGCGCATACTTAAAGAGTCAGAATGGTATGATGTGAAATTAAGTTGCGGGAGCGGGTGTGCCGTGTGCCCGCTATAACAGGGTTCGGAATGACATGGATAAAGTGACAGTGAGAACCCTTAAAAGTTATTTATTTAGGGGTTGGAGCCGCGGCAGGCTTATGGTTGCTTTAAAAACAAGCCGTGGTCGGGCAGAGTGCGAGTTAAGTGACTACAGGCATGACGAGTAACTCTTGTGAACTCAACCCGAAGTCAGTGTGTAATGCGGAAATCAAGTGCCGCCAGTGAGCAAGTTAAAAGAAATAGAAGCCGCATTGATAGTGATCAGGGCTCAAGCGGCATGCCGTGGTCTCTCCTACCTGGTTATGATCGATGGCACTGGGGAAAAAGGAGGGCAAGCGTCCCATCCGAATCCTGCTGTTAGTCAGGCTGGGGGCTATGGCTATGCGACTGGTTAAATCTGGTGGATCACGCTGCCGCGAGGACACGTGCTCGTTGTTGGGTAGCTAGGCAACAGTGTGCTGCACTGTAACACGCAGGCGGCGTTAGTGCGTCATAGCAAACCCGAGTAAAAGGAAATTCTCGGCTGAAGGCAAAACATTTGACCGTGTGAAGGATAGGGGCACGGTGTGACGCTAGCAGTATGCCTCATTCATAACAAATCTGATTATCTCAGAAATTGACAAGTAAGGACTCGCATTCAGCGCTTCATAAGGTAACAATAAAGGAAAAGCAGTCCTTTAGGTTACACGGCAGGACGCTTTGAATCAGCATAAAAATAACATACACTACGAATGGACCATATTAAGTTGAAGATGTTAATAATGTCAAGAAGTGCATAGTGTCATCAAATACATAATATCATGCAGCAATAAAGGTGACATTAAGAGACGTCAGGATGCATTGAAACAGCATAAAGATTGCAGAATTACACCATACAGTAAGAATGGACTATATTAAATTAAAAACAGTAGTTATGTCCCAAAATGCATAGGGTCATCTAGTATGTACAATTATACAGCAATAGACGTGACATAAAAGATTGTTTCAAAAACTGCAAAAACACGCATCCTGACAAGAAAACAGTGCATGAGAAGTCCTATGGGTTAGGTGTCAAGACCCATGGAACAAGCCTAAGCATTGCAGCATTTTAACATTCAATATTAATGGACCATAATAAAAAGAGAATAGTGTTAGTTACATTAGGCAGAGCAGATTACTATGCGGAGGCGGAGCAGATTACTATGCGGAGGTGGGAGGTATATCCTATGAGAGTGACCAAAGGGATGTTATATCTCAAGAAAATGTTTAGAGTGGGGAGCCCAGGAATATTATAGTAAACCCATTTGTTTGGCAATTTCCTCATGTTCACTTAACCCCCTCGCGACTGAATTCAGGTTATGTATCCACTTGCATTCTTTTCTTTTGAGAACAGATGTGTGTGAACCACCCCGTGGGTTAACACAAATTTTCTCCATCACTCTCAATGTCAGGCTTTCTGGTGTATGATTATGGGTGAGAAAGTGTTCCACCAATGGTGCTCCTTGTGTCTTGCATCTGATCTTGCTCATGTGTTGCAAGATTCTTGTTTTTACCTTCTGGGTGGTTTGGCCGATGTATGGCATGTCACAGGGGCAAAAGAATATATATATTACATTCATCGTGTTACAGTTCGATAGGGATGGTAATTTGTAAGTCTTTCCATTATGCACAAGTGTCTGCCCTTCTATGCATTGGGGGCAAGCTTTGCAGGTACCACATTTGAAATGTCCCCTTATGGGTGGCATGCCCAGTAGATCACGTAGGTCGGGCTGTTTGGGAGGTTCCAGATAGGCTCTCTCCACACTGTCCTTTATATGCCTCCCTCTTTTGAATGCAAATAGTGGATTGTCTTCTATCTGTAATTCAGAGGCAACCAAGTTCCAGTACTTCAAGACAATTTTCTTTATGTCGTTATTCTTTGAATTGAATGTCGTAACACACACTATGTTGTTGGTAGATGCAGTTTTCTCCTTTGGGGTGAGCAATTGCTCCCTGGGACAATACCAGGCTCTTTTCTTGGCCCGTTTGAGCAAACCCAGCGGGTAGCCACAGTCCCTCAGATCGTCCGTTTCTCTGAAGAAGTCGATCCTTCTAGTACAGTTGCATCTCATTCTTAGGTATTGCCCATAAGGCAAGTTGTCACCTAAATTGCGAGGATGATGGGATTGGTACTGCAACAATGTGTTCCTTTTAGTGGGTTTTCAGTAGAAGTCACAGTAGAGCAAGCCATTTTCAACTTTGAAGGTGATGTCTAAAAAGTCTATGTTTAAGTCATTGTAGTTCATTGTGAACTGTATGTCAACACTCCTTTCATTGAGCAATTTGAAGAATTCGTGTAGACGTTGTTCAGTTCCTGTCCAGATCATTACCACGTCATCAATGTATCTTTTCCAGACTTCGATACAGTTGATTAATGGATTGGCATGTGAGTAGAGATGTTCCTTTTCATAGTGGGCCATGTAAAAATTTGCCAAACTGGGGGCATAGGTTGCGCCCATGGCTACTCCTTTACATTGAAAGAAGAATTGCTTCTTAAATACAAAGAAATTCTTTGTCATAACGATTTCAAGAAGTTGGACCAAAAACTGTGTAGGTATCCAATGAGGTGCAGGACGTTTATCCAATGTGCTGCATATCACCTTTAGTGCCTCTGTCTGGGGAATTGATGTATAGAGCGAGGATACATCTAAGGTAACAAGAAACTGGGTGTTGGTGTTGAACGGTTGATTTTCTAGTAATTGTATGATATGCATTGAGTCTCTCACGTATGACTTAGTTTCTTGAACCAAGTGTTGCAGAAAATGATCAATGAATTTATTAGCAGGTTCTAGTATGGAGCCGCACCCCGATATTATTGGTCTCCCGGGTGGTTTTACAAGTCTCTTGTGCACCTTTGGTAAGGTATTCTGGGTTCCTTGTTAATCAGGAATTCTTTCTCTTGTTGGCTGAGAAAACCTTCACGGACTCCGGACTCAGCTAGTGTTTCAATTAGGGTTCTGATGTCCTTAGTGGGATCCTTGGGGGTTATGCAGTAGCTTTCCTGTACGTGGAGTTGTTGCTCGATCTCTTCAATGTAATCTGTGGGATTTTGTACCACCACAGCGCCACCTTTGTCGGCAGCCTTTATAACAATTTAATTGTTGTCGCTCAAGCTCTTTATTGCTTGTTTTTCCTCTTTGGTGACATTGTGTTTAATGTACTGACTTGTTTCCAATGACTCCATCACCTCCTGCATGACGATTTGCTTAAACGCCAGAATGCGTTGACTCATGCAATAGGTTCCTGGAGTGAAGGTAGAGGCTGGCTTGAATGGAGTAGCAGTGGGTTTAGGTTCATAGATGTTCCTCCAAAAGTAATATTTCAATCTTACCTTGCGAAAGAACTTCTGAAGTTCAAGTTTTTTAGTGAATGAATCAGGTCTGTTTGTCCGGACAAATGATAGACCCTTGCTGAGTATGTCCTTTTCTGCCATGGTTATTATGTGGTCCGAAAGGTTTATGATAGGGTCAACAGGGTCTCTTGGAAGTTCGAGCCGGTGCATGCCAATCAAGGCATCATCTCTCGTGGGATCCGGTTGAGTCCTGATACTCACGGCGTTGTTCATTGAGGAGTCAAGGGCGTATATTGGGGGTTCAACTTGCTCTCTATGGTGGTCGCCAGGGTTTCCTGGGAGTTCGGGCTGATCAGCGCTAATCAAGGAATCTTCTGTCATAGGATCAGGTTGTAGCATGGTAATCACGGCGTTCTCCAAGGTGGAGTCGAGTACGTCTCTTGGGGGTTCATGTTGCTCTCTGTTATTCCTGGCAACTTCTATCTTGATTTGTTCTTCCATGTTCTGATCGACATTCACTATTATTTCAGTTACCACTGGTAGGTTTGTCTCCGTATGGAGATCTCTCCATGTTCTTCCGACGGGAAGAACCTAACACGTGAGTTCCCTCTCTGGGCCCCCATTCCTCTGTTCCATTTTCTGTGGCGGTTCCATCCACGATCGCCCCCTCCGCCCCGGGGATGTCAGTAGCCTTGGTCTAAAAAATGTTGCTGCTGGGTTGTCTGATTGCCTTGCCCATTTGTTGTTGGCCTATCCGTGTCAGATTCGGAGCCACTTCCCACGGAGGAGTCGGACAAGGTATAGAAGCATCTAGGTCCTTGTCTGCTTCTGTTTGTGAAGAAACCCTGGTTGTCTTGTTGGTAATATTCATCCGCTAGATATGGGTATGTGTATTTTTTATCATAATTTCGGATATCTTTAGATAGTTTGTCCAATTTCCTGTTCAGGGTCACAGTGTTGAACTCAGTTAAAGCTTTTTCTGCTCGTTCCAGAGCTTCTTTCACGTTGGTTAGGGCACTGTCCTCTAAGATCTCTCTCTTGAGATCTGCTATCTCCTGTGTGAGTTTCTTAACGTACTCTATGGCAGTTTCGACCTCTAGCACCATCCAATGCCTCGAGCAATTGTTTGCTACAAAGCTAAAGCCTTCCCTAAATTTGGGAACATCAATGAAGATGGCCGGTTCATTTCTAACTTGCAGGCCTTTGGGAATAATATTGGCTAAAAGCTATTTTGTCAATACATGACCATGGAGGCGTGATTTAATTAGCTTCTTTTCTAGCCGCTCAATTTTCAACAATTTCTCGTTAAGTGTAGCATCGACCAAGTTCCGGTCGCCACCTAGCAAGAAATTAGAAGCACCCTGCTCTTGTATTAGTTGGCAATATAGTCTTCACTATAAGAGAGGGTTTCTTTGTCGGACATGTTATGTTATAATCCAAAATCAATATAATTCGTTCAATATACTCTCTGAGAAGAAGTGTCTTTAGATATACTCAATAACATAAAAACAAACAAATGAAGGTAAAAAACCCTCGCAGGTGTGCACCTGCACCAATGAAATTTATAAAAAAGGGGTGACCCTGTGTCCCTCAGAACCTGGGTAAGTATGTAAATATAACAAAAATGGTTCTGTTGGGTAGAGCAAACATGACTTATAGTTGCTATTAATGCTTAACAGAAAATTAATTAATTAGGTATTGCGACACACAAAGATACTTTATGAATAAATCATGAAGCAGAATTGCTTATAAGAGAAAGTTTATCTTAGAATTACTTCATTCACAGATAAAGAGGGATGCACAACAAATGAAGATGACAATAATACAAAGTGCTTAGAAAGTGAATGTTATAAACAGTGCAGACATATACAAATGTACAAAAGGAATAGAATAAAGCCAGGTAACTAATTTCAAAAACTAAGATATCTATCTGTTCTAGTATAGAGTCTTGTTAAAGCTGGAAATAGAATCAAGCATCGATGTTTCGACCCTGTGGTGCCCCAATGGGTGGTCACAGCGGCAAGTAGAAGAGGCGAGAGGAAACTCACCCTGTAGATTGCTGGAAGTTCAGCCTGGTGATTTAGGCAAGGTGGCTCGATATCTGTGGATGAGGAAAATCCTAAATTACAGGCTTGAATAGCAGGGGTGCAGCCGCCTGTGTGGAGGGACAAGAGGGGCCCGGGGAGGGATGAGGGGTCCCCCGCCAGCCTCGACCCCTTGTGGCGGCACCAGGGCCAGCAGCTGCAGGCGCCGTAGCGGCGTCACCTCGGCCTCAGACAAGATCGCCGCTTGTCCATAGGGTCGAGAGGGGCTCGGGGATACAACCCGAGCCCCGGCGACCTCCCGCTACACCACAGGGACTCCCGCAGGAGTTTGTGGCGAAGCAGAGGAGCCGTTGTCCAAAGGAGGGACCCCCGAAGGGACGCACCCCACGGCACCACATCCTCCAAGCCTGGATCCGAGCTAGTCAGTGCCGGAAACGCCGGCGATGCCGCGGAGGGTCCCACACAATGCAAGGGATCCGCCGACGTCCCTGGAGGGGGAAGGAGGAGGAGGAGAAGGCAGCAGGGCCTGCAAAGTCGCCACATATGTCTCCATCTGGGTTCTTGATGCCCCTCACTGGGAAAAGGTGGATAGGGGGACGATACGCGGGGCTGCATCACCCGCAGAGAGCCCACGCCCCCGACAGGCTGGAAACCAGCGCTCGGGGACCAATGATTTATGATTTATGACTTATAAAGCGCCGGAATCAACCCCTGAAGGGGTATCTCCGCGTTCTAGACGGGACGCCAACAGGAGAACCTAGCTGTTAAGGGGCGGAAGAAAATAGAAAGGTCTTAAGCTGTTTCCTGAAAAGAAGATGATCCATACATTGTCTTACCTGCACTGGGAGTTTGTTCCAGTAGCAGGGTCCCAGATAGGAAAGGGCCTTCCCACCTTGCCTGGCTCGTTTGACTCTGGGTACTGTAAGAAGATGTTTAGATTCTGATCGGAGAGACCGCCGAGGAGTATAAGGAATGAATTTATCTACCAGGTAACTGGGGCCAGAGTTGGCCAAGGCCTTGTGAATAGTGCAGTAACCCTTGAACTGCACACGTTTCCGTATCGGAAGCCAGTGGAGCTGAAAAGGAATGGATAAGAGGCAGTCCTGGGAGGTGCATTCAAAATCAAACGGGCTGCCGTGTTCTGGACAACCTGAAGACGGTCCAGGGCGGACTCGGTAGCTGATAACAGGAGACTGGTGCAATAATCCAGGTGGCTTAATACAAGCGCCTGGGTTAGCGTCTTCCTGGATGAGTCTGGGAGCAAGGGAAGAATATGGCTTAATAGACCTAATACATGGAAACATGAGCCGGCTGTCTCAGCAGCATGCTTTTTCATGGTGAGGGTCTGTTCAAGTTTTTCACACAGATTTTAGGGGCAGGAGGGGTAACTAAATCTGAAGGCAACCAGTCAGGGGACCACAATAATTGAGCTTCTCCGAAAAGCATCATTTCCGTCTTCCCCACATTGCACTGTAAAAAATTACTTCTCTTCCATTGAGATATATTTCTCATTCCCTCGGAGAAGGCGGCCTGCACCGACGGGGTGAACTTAGTGAAAGGAAAGAGCAGTTGGGTATCGTCCGCATAGGAAACAGGGATAAACCCACAGTTCCTCAGCAGATTGGCCAAGGGAGCCACATAGATATTAAACAAAGTCGGGCTCAGACAAGAGCCCTGTGGGACTCCCTTGGACAATTCTGTTGTAGCTGAACGATATGAACCAAGGTTGACCGCCTGGGAGCGAGAGAAAAGAAAACTCGTCAACCACTTGAGTGCCAGGTCTCTAAGTCCAACCTCCTCCAATCTCCCGAGCAAGATCCTGTGCGAAACCGTGTTGAACGCGGAACCGTGTTGAACGCGGCAGATAAATTCAACAGAACAAGAATCGTTGAATGGCCTCTATATAGGGTCATCCTGATGTTGTCGGTTACCTCCAGTAGGGCTGATTTCGTGCTGTGTTTAGGGCGAAAGCCTGATTGAGATGAATCAAGGCTATCCGTCCGTTCGACATGGTTGGAGAGATGTGTGTTTATATGTTTCTCCAAAAGCTTGCAGAGAAAAGGGAGGAGAGAGATAGGCCGAAGATTGGAAAACTCAGTCAGTGGAGCCTTAGCGTTCTTCCGGATAGGCATAACCTGTGCTGCCTTCCATTCCAAAGGGACCACACCCTCTCGCAAGGAAAGGTTGAGGAGATGAGCAATGGAGGAAGAGAGATGCAGTCATTTTTGCTGGCATGTGGTCCTGAGGTGATCCAGATTTAACCAAATGGATCAATAGCTCAGTCTCAGCTTGTGTCACCGGGGGAAAGCTTCCCAGCAAATGAGTGGCTGCTTGCCCGGTTTTTACGGGAATCGTAAGGGTGTCCGGATGCTCCCCTGATTGAACAATTTTGTCATAAATTGTCTCGATTTTTTGTGCAAAAAAAGTGCTGATATCATCACACAGTTTTTGCGTAGGGGCCGTCACGTTCTCACAGGCCTTAGGATTCGAAAAAGACTTCAAGATACAATATAGTATCTTGGGGTCATTATTAGCCTGAGCTAATTGCAAGGCTATATGGTCTTTACGGGCTGCCTTAATTTTCCCGTGATAGCCAGCCAGAGCCCCCTGAAATTGAATTTTATCCGCCTCTTCATGAGTTAGACGCCACAGTTTTTCAAGCTTCCTACAGATGCGCTTGTGCATACGGAGTGAAGCAGAATACCAGGCATTCTGGGGAAGCTTGGGCGTACTAGGGAAGGATTGCAAGGGAGCTAACTGGTCCACGGCGCTGAGAACTGCCAGGTTATATTTGGCCAGGGCCTCCTCAATGTTGTCTAGTTCAGATATCTGTGGCTCCTCAAAGATGGTTTTAAAGCCCTCTGAAGTAGCTCTCTTCCATTGCCTAAAAAGACCAGTGGTACCATTGATGGCAGGAGCTTTCTTCCTAGGCGCCTGAATACAAAATTCAATCATCGCATGGTCAGACCAAAGTAGGAACTGTGGAGAATTGCAAAATACATTAGGGGAGTTGGAAAAAACAATGTCTAGCGTATGCCCTGCTGTGTGCGAGGGGCCAGCATTGAGTTTAGTTAGCCCGAGAGTGCCAAGTTCTGCTACTAGTGTTCCTGCGGTCACATTAAGACTGCATTCACTATGGATGTTAAAGTCGCCAAGCAAAAGAAAATTTCTACACGCCATTACATGCGGAGCAATTAATTCTATCAGACGGAGGGGTAAGCTATTTAACGGGCCAGGCGGCCGATATACCAGAGCCCCCTTCCAACTCATATGCGATGGTAAGTCAATGCCGAAAACCAGCACTTCCATAATCGGGTCACTGAGTTGTTCCAACACCATGATCTTAATATTATCTCTATGCACAAAAGCAACCCCCCCCTCCTATTGTATTCTGTCTATCCATGCGAGCGAGTTTGTATCCCTCTGGTAAAGCAAGAGCGATCGATGGAACCGAGTGAGGCTTCAGCCAGGTTTCGGTTAAAAACTGCTTTACTTACCGACAGGGGAGCTACGCTCTTGTGGCACAGGAGAGGGATGGGGACGACGACCATGACGGCTGCTTCGAAAACCTTCCACAGAAGCTGATCGAGGTGAGCCGAGGGAAGTTATATCCGGCGCTCCCGCCGCAACTTCGACTTCAACCGTTGGCACGCCTCGCAATCAGTGGAGCCATGATCTTCCTCCAACCACCACATGCAAATGAGGTGAGGTTCCGTTGCCGACATCAGGCGACAACAAGACGAGCACGACTTAAAGCCTGAAGGCATCCGCACACTGTTCCCACAAACACAGGCAATAGCGAAGGGAAAGGCCTAAACAGGCCCAGAGGCCGAACCGGATCTGCGTTGCGGAAAAGGAAAAATCTGACGTAGGTGCGCCGGGGTAGGACTTATGTGACCTCGCTGGCGTAACGTACGCGGACAACGCCTGTGCGGAGTCACGTGATGCCATCCCCTGAGGTTGCGGAGCCGGTGAGGATGGCGCCCGCTCAGGCAAAACCACAGGCACAGGAGAAGACTCCATGGGTGCCGGAGATTTTCTCGGTTCCGTAGTCCCTCTGGGCAACGAAGAACCTCTTGACACCAGCGAACCCCTCGGAGTTGGCAAATGCACCAGAGTCGCCTGCAGAGAAGAAGGCGACGGAGAAACAAAGTCCTTTCCCCAGCGCTGCTGAACAGGAGAAGCCGACCTCAAGGCTACGACCTTGGGAGAGCGATGTCGAGAACTGTATCTCTTCTTCGACTTCTTATTCTTCTTGGATTTAGAAGTACGTGTACAACCCCTCTTTTCTTTCTTCACCTTTGGCAGTAAGAGTTTTGCCTCCCGCTCTTTCAACGCCTTAGGATTAGTTTTCCTGCAACACGAACACTCATCGATGTGGTGATCAGAAGAAAGACACCAGAGACAGTCGTCGTGAGGGTCTGTAATCGACATATGACCACCACAGTCTCTGCAGGGCTTAAAACCAGACTTCCTTGAAGATGCAATTTCCACAGGAAATTGAATGAAATACAGAGAAACAAAGTCATCTCAAAGAAAATGGAGAGTCCCAGAAAAAACTGTTACGCGTCGAGGGCTCGGCAAAAAGGGATCTGACGTCAACACGCCGACGAGGTCTTCTTTTTTTGTTTGAATTTGTTTATTGGGTTTTAGCATAACATATAGCAGATTGAGGTAGTCCAATTATAACAGAACCACATACGTTTGCAGTAAGGACAAAAAGGAGAATATCTGCTGATGATCGAGCTTACAATAGCTTTTCACACAGGACACAAGTAAAATTTCTCAGTGGTACATTCTGGGTGCTACCTGTTTAGCAGGTCCAAATACTTTAGTAGACATGTTTAAGAACCTGGCTGGGTATGTTTCCTGTGGGTCCGGAGGTATCCCCATGCTGACGTATGGGCGATATGTAGTGTGGTGAGTGATGAATGCATTCCCTATTGATAATCACTGGCTGCGGAACTGCTGATGGAGAGTTTTAACTTCAAACTTTGGGGATGAACTGGGAATTTGTGAGGGGACGGCGGGGATATGTATCGCTGAGATCCATTATCCGACGAGGTCTTCTTATGGCTCCATTGAAGTCATACGGAGTCACGAGCGGAGCCATGCTATTATGACGTCCTCATCGACGTGGAAGAGCTAGGAAAATTATTTCTGTAGAAATGCTGGCGCAGGGGGTATTCAAAAGATGAAGAATCCACAAGCAGATGTATCCATCAGAACAGACACATAGGATCGCAAAACCAAAAGTCCATCACGTGACACTAATGGGCATCAGGCCAAGAAGCAGGCATCAACATCACATTCATCAAAATCACCCCCATCCAAGGGCACTCCCATCCCCACACCTGCTCCCAAAGACAAACAAACCCTTGCCCTGTCTGCTGTGAACCTCGTGCCTGCAACGACTAAGCCCAAACACTTTTCTAAGGCAGATTCACCCACAATGTCAACTCCCACCCACACCCCTATGAAGCTTCGACAGGAGAGCAAAGTGGGGGGTTTACCTGGACAACGGAAAATGCAGGGGATAAGGCAAGGCCACCCCAGGCATACCATCAGATCCAGCAAATCCCCACAGGGAGAGCCACTTGCACCTGACACACCTTTGGTGGAGAGTGAGGCTGTTGTGCCCACCCTACTTCCCACCCCAGCCAAGACACTTTGTTGGCTTTCGAATCCCCAAGAAGTTGAGACCCAGCCCTCAACATTCACCCCTCAGACACTGTATCTCCCGGCAGCATATATCCAACTCCCCATGCCACCACACCACCAGGTCCAAGCAGCCCTCAGGGTCCCACAGCCACTGATGCCTCTACGTCAGCCGGTTCTCTTTCTCCCAGGTCCAGTCCTCCAACTGGCCCGACAATCAGCCACCTCCCAGTTCAACTGAAAGCTAAAGTTGAAGCCAAGTCCCCCTACCCACACCATTTCTCCCACAGCAGTGCCTGGACTGCCCATTTGTAACCCCTGAGCTGTGGTGATTCCCATGGAAGTGGACGGTGTTACCCATTCCCTGTGCAGTTTCTCATGTACACATGTGCGGACCAGAACTATGGACTGGCCAATGGCCTTGCTGTTTGTTACTTTTGATGCCAATTGCCTGTGCAGTTTCCCATGCACATATGTGCATACATACTTTGAATTTGTACTGGCCAATTGCCATTCCATGTGCAGTTTCTCATGCACACATGTGCATACTTTGAATTTGTACTTGCCAATGGCCTTGCTGTTTGTTACTTTTGATGCCCATTCCCTATGCAGTTTCTCATGCACACATGTGCGGACCAGAACTATGGACTGGCCAATGGCCATGCTGTTTGTTACTTTTGATGCCCATTCCATGTGCAGTTTCTCGTGCACACATGTGCATACTTTGAATTTCTACTGGTCAATGGCCTTGCTGTTCGATACTTTTGATGCCCATTGCCTGTGCAGTTTCTCATGCACACATGTGCAGACCAGAACTATGGACTGGCCAATGGCATTGCTGTTTGTAACTTTTGATGCCCATTTCCTGTCCAGTTTCTCATGCACACATGTGCATACTTTGAATTTGTACTGGCCAATGGCCTTGCTGTTTTGTACTTTTGATGCCTATCTGGGTATTATGTAATAAAGACTGTTACTCCTGTTGTCTGCTTTGTCAATGTGCTTGCTAAATAAACGGTTTTATGTATTGGTATCGGTTCATGTGACACATGCTCTGTATGCCACTTTAACATTGCCAATTGCTTGTTTTACTTATTCAGAGGTTTCCAGTGATAACAGGCACTTTTGTTCTTCTTCAGTCTGAGGCTTGAGTGTGCAATGATGGTTGTTTGTGATGATCTTCTCTTCTCCTAGTCATTCAGTGCTCAGGTTTGCTAAGTTGTACACATGTCATGTTAGGATGCAATACCAGAACAGAGGTGAATGCTATCCACAGGATTACTTGTGGGGTGGCCAGGGTCTGGCATTTCTTTGGGCTCTTTCTTGATGTGTGCACAGCAGTGTTGATGTGTAGTCATCTTGTGTGGGCCTGTCTTCATAGTCACATGTGTACATTAGAATGTGTGCCCTTGAGTAGTCATAGAGTTTGACTGGCCTGTCATTGTCAGTAGTGTTGATGTGCCCCAGCACATGCCAACAACACACATGTATGATCCAGGTAATGAGGTCCTGTTTGTTTAGATTGTCAGACATGTGCTTCAGATTGTGGGCACAAGTAGGAGTTGTAGGTTTAGCACTGTGCAGTGTGTTGGTATGTCGTTGCACTCCTGGGAGACACCAACTTGTTGTCACCGTCAGTAGTGAGTATGCAGAGTGTGTCACTGCAAATTCTGTGTTGTGTTTTGTTGATCAGCCAAGTGTCTTGTTTAAGTTTGTGCTCAATGTGCTGACCTGCTCAGTCACACTGACATTATTTGTGACTTTTTTCATGCATTGCTGTCACATGACACACTTTTGGCTCCAGTATGGTATGTGATTTGAGGAGTCATACCATCCCCTATAGGTGCTGCTGATGCCTACACATTGTGAGTTACTCCTCTATGTGTTTGTGGACTGTACCCTCCTCACCTGTCCAATACTGATGTACACACCACTTCAATCTCATATCATCCACCCAATGCCTTGCCAGTGTGTGACCCACCCCACCGCTTCATAGTGTGACACTATACTGTGGGAGGATGATCTGTGTACAGGACCAATGTGCCACTCAGGACAGTTTCACAATTAGTTATTGTTGGACTTGGCCCTTCTGGCAGGTTCACCCCTGAACTTTTTTGCTTTTAATGGTGACCTGGTGGTAGTGATTTTTGGGTTCTGCGCACTTTCACTGTGTCCCAGTGGAAAGTGCGTGCGCACTCTGAGTGCGTGGAGTAAGGTTGGCCTGCCCTCCCATAGGAATGCATGGGGAATGTCTGTGTCCCTGGTAGTTCCTGATGCGTGAGGTGTGCAGGCTTGAGTCTGGTATGTGCGGACTCGTGTGATTGAATGCTGCGAAATGATGTATGCGGCGTGTATGTGTCTAGTGTGGAAGTGCCACTTCTAGACATGGCTGTGCGTAGGCTGTAAAGGTGCTGGTGTGTGATTGGCTGGAGCTGGCTGGGATGCCAGGCTCCATGAGTCATGATGGGTCTGCCCGGTGGTGAGTGTGGAGATTGAGTTTGAGTTTGAGTAGGGATTTCTAAAGCACCTAGCTACCCTAGGGCGTCCCAGCGCTGGCATGACCTAAGTTCCGGAGTGGAGAGCATGGATGTTTAAGGTTCTGGGAAGAGCCATGTTTTTAATTGCCTCCGAAAGGCCAGGAGGTTGTGTTCCTTCCGCATGACCAGGGGGAGGGAGTTCCACAGTTTTGGGGCGTTGTAAGCGAACCGGCGCCCTCCGGATCGGGACCTTTTTATTCTGGGAACGTTGGCAAGGGAGAGAGAGTCGGATCTGAGCTGTTTGTTAGAGTGGTAGGGTTTAACAAACGGCCTCAGAATCGGGGGGCCTTTGCCTTGCAATATTTTATGCGAAATGCACAGGGTCTTAAAGGTGACCCTTTCTTTGACCGGGAGCCAGTATAGGCTCTTGAGAGCTGGCTTGGCCGAGAGTCTTGATTTGGTTCCAGTTAGGAGCCTGGCAGCAGCGTTCTGAGCGCATTGTAGTTTATGGATGACTGAAGCCGGTGCCCCCAGGTACAGGACGTTGCCATAGTCCAGTCTGGAGTTCACCAATCCCTGCATCAGTAGTTTCCTAGATTGAAATGGGATCAGGTGGAGGATCTTTCGTGCCATACGGAATTAGACTAAGGCAGGTCCCCGAGGTTTTTCTGGCCTGCGTTTTAAAATTAAGGTCTTGATCCAACCAAATGCCCAGGCTTTTAACCTCGGGTTTGGGGTAGGGGGAGTTCCCATGCATGGCGGCCAAGGGAGGAGTGGAGGCAGTTTGTTAGGGTTGCCTAGGAGAAGTATCTCAGACTTTTCTCCGTTCAGTTTGAATCGAGATTCACACATCCAGTGGAAAACACTCTCGAGACAGTTTGCCAGATTGTCTAGGCTGTTGCTCAGCTGGTTTATCGAGACCACCAGCTGAGTGTCGTTGGCATACATGACTGTTTTTATTCCATATGGGGCGGTAATGTCCTCTAGAGGGGACATATAAACGTTAAAGAGTGTGGGGCTCAGGGAGGAGCCCTGGGGGACCCCACACTGGAGAGTCATGGTTTTGGACGCAGTGGTGCCATCCGACACTTGGAAGGTTCTTTCTTCCAGAAAGGATTTAATCCAGGACAGGGCGGAGTCTACGACTCCTATGAGACTTAGCCGGTGGATGAGGATGGTGTGGTCCACCGTGTCGAAGGCAGCACTCAGGTCGAGGAGGATCACTGCCACTGATCCTCCTGCGTCCATGATGGTTCTTGCTTCTTCGACCACGGCTAGTAGAGCGGTGTCAGTGCCCTGTCCTGGCCTGAACCCTGTCTGGGATAGCCGCAGGAGTTGGTTAGCTTCCAGGAAATTCGAGAGTTGGTGGTTGACGATTCGTTCGGCCACTTTACTTATGGCAGGAAGGAGAGCTTCCCATGCTGATGGGTGGGGAGGAGTGCACCTGGGTCCTGAATAGGGCTGGGCTTTCCCCACACAATGCTGGCTCCGCCTCCTGTGGGGCGACTGATGACTCTAGCCCTGCCAGTGAATAGAGTGAGGGGCTGAGCACATCAAGGGTGCTCCCAGACCAGCTGCGACTGGTTCTTTCCCCACCCTGCACAAAGACAAAGGGTTTCACTGTATAAAAAGGGGCTTTGTCCCCTTACAATTTGTTCTCTTCCACGATCCCTTTTGCTGAGGGGGGCTGCTGCTTCTGGGCGCCAGGAGGACCGCCACTTGGACTGCCTCCCTGCCTGGAGGGCCAGTGAGCTGGCCCCTGGGAACCAGCCTTGCCCCCCAATTCTGCCTCCAGAACTTTGCTGGAGCTTTACCTTGTCCCTAGCGCCTGGGAGCGCTTTGTTTTGCTTATAGCGCTGGGAGCGCCTTTCCTTCACCTCTAGCGTTGTGAATTGTCCTATAGCGCTTGGGAGCGCTTATCCCTGCTGCTAGCGCTCAGAGCGCTTTATTTGGCCCAAGCGGCGGGCCACGCCGCAGATTTGCCAGTGTATTGCTTCACTCGAGGGAGCCTACCCCTCAGTTAATTTAGCCCCCGCCTACAGTGCCTGGACAGGCCGCCGCGCTGCCTGCGACGACCCGGAAGCAGCTAACGGGCCGGCCAATCGCTGCGCGGCCCCGAGAGAAGGACCGGAAGTCCCGCCCCCGCAGCCCGAGAAGGAGGAACCGGCTGCATCGTGCCGGCGAGGCTCTCACGAGGGAGAGCCCCGGCCGCCTGCAAGAAGAGGGAAGAGTCCGGCCGCAGCCCAGCAGCCAGGAGAGGAGACGCCGCAGGAGAGGAGACGCCGCCTCCCACATAGCCGGTGAGTGCAGGCGTCCCTGCGGGTCATTCCTCTGTTCTCCCCCTTTTCTTCTGAGTCCCCGAGGGGGCTCCTGGGGGCATTTGGCGATTGTTAGAGTCCCCAGTGGGGGACTCCACCCCCGTGAGGGTCAAAGCGCACTATTGTCTGGTTGAGTCCCCAGGAGGGGGACTCCAGCGTAGAAGGCGCCATTGGTTCTGAGAGCCCCGGCTCAGGGCACTTTTTGTATTTAGAGCCAGAGAGGCTCCCACAAAGCGGCAATTGTTTTTGAGAGCCCACGAGGGGCTCAGGTGCCCCAGTTGTTTTTTTCGAGAGCCCAGAGAGGCTCGTGGGGGCATTTGTTTACTTGGAGCCTGAGAGGCTCCTGAGGGCCCAGTAAATTGTTTCAGAGCCTGCAAGGCTCCCACATCGTTTTTGCGCTATTGTTCCTTTTAGGAGCCCAGAGATTTCCAGCTGCCCAGCACTTCGTGGGCAGCTGCTACGTTTAGGCCCCTGACTTTGGGACACCGGGCATCCTAGCCCTAGAGAGGCCAGTTGGCCTAGAGACTGCCACAGGTGGTGGCTCAAGTGAGTTTTGCGCAATTGTTTTCCCTGCACCTCTGAATGTATGTTATGCATCATGTGTTTTCCTTCCCTACACCTCTGAATGTTGTGATGCATCATGTGTAATGTTCCTATGCTTATACCCCTACAGGTATTGTGATATTTAGGTGGTTGTTCTTGCTAGCACAGGTGGTGCTAGTGAGGTCCTGGTTCCCTGCGCAATATTCTCCTAAGGTGGTTTAGGGTTGCGTAGCTAGTACTTACCTGGTACCAGTAGTCACTGGTTGTGTGCTAAAGTGATTTATATTCTATGTTCTAAGTGCTAGTTCTAAAAGTGCTGATCCCTGACAGTGGTCCATGTGGCCCTGTCTTGTACATATCCCCTGTAAATTCTGCCCGTGCCTGTTGGCACATTGTAAAGTGTGTGTTTTTATCTAATGTGTTTTGGTGTAATACAAAGGCTATTTTTATACATAACTTTGTGTGGAGTTTTCTTTGTGGTGGGCCTTGGGTGTTGTTGCTGGGGGTGCGTGCGCAAACACTTAACTCACATTGCCTCCAAGTTTGGCCTTACTGCTCGTGCTACATTACCAAGGGGGTGAGCAGGGGTTATCTTGGCGTGTAACTCCCTTGCCCTGACGTGGAAGTGGTGGTCTCTGACTGACTTTGGCGCAAGCCCTGGCCAGCCAGGGATCCCATTTCTAATAGTTATGTGTTATTTTCTTCTACTAGTTTGCACTCATGGTTGCTCATGTGCAGTGCATATGTTTAAGCAGCACAGTCCTCTAGTCATATTATTTGCATCTGGGTTTCCCTGAGTTGTGCATCTGTGGGTGATGGCTAAGTTGTAGGTGTGTTTGCTGAGGTACTGCTACCCTTCCTGAATGTGATGTTAACTGTGTGCTGTGATGATTTGTGTTGTAGGAGTTCATGGTGGGGCACTCAGATATGTGTGCTACTGGTTTGGTTGGTGTGCACACACTGCTTGGTGTGCTTGCAGTGCTGTCAGTGTATGTTGCCTTGTACTTGCCTGTTATGCATCTCCAGATGTCCAGCTGAGTTTGCTATATGATGAATTGGTATGTGCATCTGTTGTGTTTTGTTGGTAGATTGATGCAGTGTTTGGTCTCTGTTGACTCTTTCTACTGGCAGGGGCAATGTGTGTGTGATGTTATATTTGTGTGAAATTGTGCGTGAGTAGTTTGTGCATTGTGATACATTTAGATGTGTGTTGCATGTGTGGTGTGCTTTTCTTGTGTGTATGTCACATGCAGCAATGTGGATTCTTGTTCGTGAGCTTGTTTTGAGTGCACAATAGTGGTTTGTCCTATTTTTAACCTGTCACATGTCAGGATCGTGCATGTGCATGCTTGTGGTACACTTTGACACCATGTTCACTTGATGACTGGTGTGGTGTCCATGTCTGTGTTAGCTGATTTGTCCCATTGATCCTAGTTAGTGCACATGATTAATATTTGATGATGCCAATTTTTGTTTGTGTTGGGGTATAGTGTCTATGCATTGGTCCAGAGTGAAAATGTTGTGTATTCCTGTTCTGTTTAGGGTCACATTGCCTATCCACTGTTTGGTTGCACATGGCTGGGCTTGTTGGACTTCTGTGGATGTTGTTTGTGAGATTTGTGTTTGGCTATTGTTTTTTGGTCAGAATTAGTTCAGGCATCCCTGAGTGTGAGTCTGACATTTGTAGATGCACATCAGGGTGTGTCATTGGTTGTCAGGAAACTCATAGGACTTTTTTGTACCTTTATGTGTGTTTCTCACAGGTGTTGAGTATTGCAGGTGTGAGATAGGTAGATGAGGGGTATGTGTGAAGGTCCTACTTGGGTTTGACAGTCAGGGAGTGTGACAATGAGCCATGTATGTTGTGCTAGTGGCATACACATGTCAAGTAAGTTGGCACATATGTGTGGTTGGTCACTGTATGGCTTCTGACAGTTCCTATCATTCCTGAGCCTATGCATAGCTTGCATTGATGTATCCCAGAGATATTGCACAGAGGTCACTTTGGTTTAATTGCAATCACTGTGCCACTCATGTCTGATTTGAGGGCCTAGGGGTAGTGTGATATGTCCCTCCTCTTACATGTGATGAACACATGCTGTGTGGCTTGCTCCATGGTTTTCAAGCACTGTGCACCTCACTTTGGGCTAGCCAATTTATTGCCCTACATTGCTGCTGACCTATGGTATGTGTATGTGGCAGAGTGGCAGTGTGGGATCTTTCTGAGAGACTTGACAAGCAGTGTAAACAGTTTAGTGGTTGTTTATATGCAATGTGAGTCTTCATTTCTTAATTATACTCAGTTTGATTCACATGAGTGGAAGGCAGGTGTGAGGAGGAGGGTTGCCCAGCCCCTGACCTTCTGTGCAAGGTGTTCATCTTCACCTCCACATCCAGCTTCCCAGTCAATCTACCTTGCCCTTTGATGTGTGAGGTGCGAGGTGGAGCTACACCTGCCTGATAAATTGTGCATGGAGGGGTGCACAGGAGGGGAACACAGCATGTGCATGAATGGGTGTGGGAAGCGTGCTGTGGGCTGTGGCCAACTGATGCAGGAACAACAATTGATAGTCGGAATGTTGCACAATGGCAAACATTCACCCCCAGTCAAAGTTCAGGGTTTAATCCATCATTATTTTGCTCACCACACCACCCCAGTTCAGACATGGCAATATGCAAATCAGTCTAGACCCTGTGCCTCATGGGAACAGTCCAGACCGAACTGCCAAGCCATGTCTTCCCTGGACCGGAATCAAGCATCCTAGGACCGGTTTCTCCTAGGACCGGTTTCTAGCTATCAGCCGTCTTCAGCCAGCATAGCTTGATTCCAGTGGCATGGAGAGCACGGGACTCACGTCTGAGCATACCCGTCCCACTCGGGGTGACAAATGCAAAAACAACAATTGATGGACGGAATGTTGCACAATGGCAAACATTCACCCCCAGTCACAGATCTGGGTTTAATCCATCGTTATTTTGCTCACCACACCACCCCAGTTCAGATATGGCCATATGCAAATCAGTCTTGACCCTGTCCCTCATGGGAACAGTCCAGACCGAACTGTCAAGCCATGTCTTCCCTGCACCGGAATCAAGCATCCTAGGACCGGTTTCTGGCTATCAGCCGTCTTCAGCCAGGATAGCTTGATTCCAGTGGCATGAAGAGCACGGGACTCACGTCTGAGCATACCCGTCCCACTCGGGGTGACAAATGCAAAAACAACAATTGTGGACGGAAAGTTGCACAATGGCAAACATTCAACCCCAGTCACAGATCTGGGTTTAATCCATCGTTATTTTGCTCACCACACCACCCCAGTTCGGACATGGCCATATGCAAATCAGACTTGACCCTGTGCCTCATTGGAACAGTCCAGACCGAACTGCCAAGCCATGTCTTCCCTGGACCGGAATCAAGCATCCTAGGACCGGTTTCTGGCTATCAGCCGTCTTCAGCCAGGATAGCTTGATTCCAGTGGCATGGAGAGCACGGGACTCACGTCTGAGCATACCCGTCCCACTCGGGGTGACAAATGCAAAAACAACAATTGATGGACGGAATGTTGCACAATGGCAAACATTCACGCCCAGTCACAGATCTGGGTTTAATCCATCGTTATTTTGCTCACCACACCACCCCAGTTCAGACATGGCCATATGCAAATCAGTCTTGACCCTGTGCCTCATGGGAACAGTCCAGACCGAACTGCCAAGCCATGTCTTCCCCGGACCGGAATCAAGCATCCTAGGACCGGTTTCTGGCTATCAGCCGTCTTCAGCCAGGATAGCTTGATTCCAGTGGCATGGAGAGCACGGGACTCACGTCTGAGCATACCGTCCCACTCGGGGTGACAAAGGTCAAGCTATCCTGGCTGAAGACGGCTGATAGCCAGAAACCGGTCCTAGGATGCTTGATTCCGGTCCAGGAAAGACATGCCTTGGCAGTTCGGGCTGGACTGTTCCCATGAGGCACAGGGTCAAGGCTGATTTGCATATGGCCATGTCTGAACTGGGGTGGTGTGGAGTGCAACAAAATGATGGATTTAGGCCCAGATCTCTGTCCTGGGGTGAATGTATGACATTGTTCTGCATTCTGTCCATCAACTGTTGTTTTGCCAACTGATGCAGCCCATCATGTGGATAGGGTGAAAGTGGAGCCCTGGGTAGCTGCTCAAACTGCCCTTACCTGGCGCCGACCCTGCCTACTACAATGTGCGCAGTTGTTCCCGTGTCTTCACTGCTGCGGAGACTTGCCCGGGACATTGCAGTGATTTCGAGGTTGATGGTTGACCAGGATGCGGAGGTGCGGATTTCTAGCAGGAAGGACATGTGAGTAAACTGGGGGATATGTTCCGGTCTCCACCAGAGTGTCTGATGTGGACAGGAACCGTATTTCAGCACAGGAGTTGTGTGTTGTGGTTGTATGCAGAGATGTATTTTTCAGTACCTGCGGTGTAGACCGCGGCGACGTCTTATTTGCTGGTAGTGGATGAAGTACAGCAGCGGAAGGGCTTGAAGAGCTGGATCTATAGCGGTCAGGAACGTG
The DNA here is from genome assembly GCF_964261635.1 of Lissotriton helveticus. Classification (NCBI taxonomy): domain Eukaryota; kingdom Metazoa; phylum Chordata; class Amphibia; order Caudata; family Salamandridae; genus Lissotriton; species Lissotriton helveticus. The sequence goes on along the minus strand of NC_136068.1, from coordinate 509,142,194 downwards.
TGGAGGTTCCCGGGATTTGAGTTTCGATCTCCGCAGTAGTGCTTCCGCCGTCTCGGGGTGGCTGATTTCTCTGCTGCGTTCTGATGGGCTGTTTGAGGCATCGTGATTTGTCCGGTGGTTGAGATGTCATTCCGCACGGCGGTCTTTATCTATTGGCATGCTCCGCCACCGTTGCAGAAGGAAATTACTGGCGGATCCTGAAACACCGGAGAGGATGGTAAATGGGCTATCTTTACCCATTGTAATATGGCGTACGCGAGGACCGACGCTTGAGTGCAGAAAAATACTTTTTCCGCCAACCCCAGCACTGCGGATGTGCCTACAACTGCCATTTTAATGAGCCCCTAGGTATTCTAGCCCCTTGGTGTTTGGAAATAGTTGAGTTTTGTGTTGTAGGTATTCATTCACTGTTTTAGTTTGTTTACTGAGTTTAGGGCCGATTTTAGTTTGGGATTGCTCTAATCTTAGCTCTTGAAAGTTATGTTCATTTTTGATAGCTTTTAAAGGTTTATGTACGGTTGGTTGTCCACGTCCTATTATGACTTGGAAGGCATTATAACATCCTTCCACTGCGTTGCTCGTTTTATCTTTTTTTTTTAAACAACACATTTTATTGGGTTATTAGTCAGGAGGACGGGCCATGGCACTACAATATCCTATGGAAGGAAAATAATTAACCACACAAATATAACAATATTTCCAGCATTTACCAACACCTGCCAAACGTGCAGGTGGTACAACAGAACCATAATGCAGACAGTACTCCATCTCAAAAGAAGAAAAAATGGCAGATTGGCATAGGGATTCAGAAACAGATGGTGCAGAAAAGTCCAGTCAAGGTGCATTTGAGAATATGAGGGAGCACTCAGGGGTCCACAGGTGGCAGGGGGGGAAGCTCGATTCCTCGATGTGTCGCCCATTGAGTCCAAATTTTCCAGTGTTTTGTAGGGCATCCCGAGCTAGAAATACAGCTATTTCGACCACCATACATCTATTTAGTTTGGTCGTCCATTTGCCTAAGGTCAGGGGGATGACGCTTTCCATAACTGAGCAATGTCCCTCTTGGCGATAGGGAGAGCCAGAAACAGTAAGTGTTGCTTATACCTATTTCCCCCAATGTAGTCAGTGCAATGGAAGAGGAAGAGTTGCGGGTTTAGCGGGAGTACCCACAATAGCACCTCATTGAAGCATGACCGAATTCTACGCTAAAGGGTTGCAACGCCGTGCAGCTCCATACTGTGTGCAAGAATGTACCCTCCTCCCGGTCACACCGCAAACATGTAGGGGACTGGATAACGCCCATCCGCCATTGTCTGGTCCGAGTATAGTAAGCCCGATGCAGGTATTTAAACTGGGTTTTACCTTTTTGAGCTAGAGTGCTAATGTAGATGTTCCACCAGGGGATTTGGAACTGGGGTTGTCTCCGGTGCCCTGACTTATGTAGCCTTCCCACCCAGTTGTCTTCAAAGTAGTCTAGGAAGGGAGTTTGTTTAGTTTAATTTGCTTGATAGAAAGGGCTTCCAAGTAGTATGTTATTCTGGTTGGCTACTTCAGTCTTTGGTACATAGGCTAGGGCTATTCATTTTTTTTATTTGGTAGGCAAAGTTGCTATTGGTGGCATAATCTAAACTTAAAGTCGATTTTTGTAGGTGTCTCTAGATACTTCAGTTAAAGTGGTAATAGCAACCTTGTATTGCAGTGTGTGGGTATATTTTTAAAATTGATTATATCATTGCTTGTTCGAAGTAAATGATAATGTTTTGTGGAAAGCAGTTGTGTATTGTTTTAATATTGTTAGGAGCTCTATGTATGTGGTGTGTTATTTATTAGGGAGTAGTACGTATATGAAGGGGATGTTAGGGTCTTCATATTCGCCGTCCATGGTATAGAGTTGATAAAAAGGTTTGGGGCAAACTTTCAATGTGTCATCCATCATCCACGTTTCCCAGTTTTTAAGTTTTTGTAAGTTGTTGTTGGTGGCAAAGATGAGAATTCTTTTTTCATGGCTGTTTTTGCCATGAAGAAGGAATTTATCATCTTTGGTGGGTGATGTGTATTCCAATAACATTCCTATTTCTGAAAAAGTTTGGGGGGTGGGTGGTTTTTTGAGCTATAGCTCTTTTAGTTCAGGCAATTAATCTTTTCAGAGTGGGGATAGATGTGAGTTGTCCTGGGACATGTTCAGGTACCCTAGTTAACACGATTTTGAGTATGTGGGTACTGGTTTGTTGAGAGCTGGTACTTGCTTCTCTGATTGTTTCTAGAGCATCTCTGACTTCGATTTCAGTCACATTGGGCGGATGGTTGTGTTCTCAGACATTAACTACATTTGTTTCTACTGTAGTGGCTATCCCATAGCAAGAATTGGAGTAATATTTACTGCATTCCCATTGTGTTTTGTTTCCAGTTATTTTTTCTTATAAGTGTAGCCCATGTAGCACAGAAGTAGTTTTCCCTTTTGTGAAGTTATGAATTTTGCTCCTTCTGCCATTTTTTGTCTATCTGTGAATATATGTGTATATATGTATATATACCCAACGTATATTTCTCCGATCTTGAGCCCAGACCTCCACAGGGCAGCCACGGCGTGCGGGTATCAGAGCACCCCGCTTACATCCAACATAACCTCCCTTGTGGAACACAAAGAAGCACGCCGCAGACCGGACTTTGATGATAACAGGCGCTTTATTAATGCAAACTTCCAAATGGCAACAGATGCAGTCCTGACGCGTTTCGACTCTCGTGGAGTCTTGTTCACAGGTGAGCCAAGTAGATAATGAAGGTATGACTAAATTCAGTCTGCTTTTAAAGGGCTACAGCATGTGACCAAGGCCTCGTGTAGGCCGAAACGTTATGCCAGTGCCGCCAATACGCGTTTCGGGAGATCCCTCGCTTGATTACATTATATATATATTTGCACTGAAAAAACCATAGCTTTCAGTCCTGTTACAAATAAATTTACTCATCAACACACCCATAAAGAGATTCACTCACCCAATCAACTGTTTTCACATGCAGTATTAACCTCATATACCTACTAAATCAACTCGTTACACATCTTTAGACAGTCACACACCTCCCACCCAACTACACACACATTCACTGTCCTATACAAATACTCACTTAACTATTTCAAAAACTAATATACAGTTTCACGTAGCTAGTAACCAACTTATACACCAGTTTACACAACGAGACAGAGTGATACAGATATTCACACAGTTAAATCACTATCCCATATATTTAGTGAGACACTTTAACCCCTTCGACGCTCATGACGAGCTCAGCTCGTCATGAGGTGTACCTCTGATACACTCATGACAAGGTGAGCTCGTCATGTAAAGTGGGTTTTTGAATTTTCCAGCGCACAGCGGGAAAATGCACCGCATGGATGCGGTTAAATTAGTCACTTAGACAGTCAATCACAGTGCTACTAAATCCTCCATCCAGACACTTATACATCCACTCAGTCTTCAATGCAGATTCTTATATATGTAATACTTATTTAAATATGGATCCAAACCCCATTCACTGGATGATGTCATCAGTGATGTCATCAGTGATGTCATTTGAGATGTCATCAGTGATGTCACTGACCATATCATGAATGATGTAATATGTGACATCATCAACAGTGGATTGCGGGCGAGCGAGTTATAACTATAACAGAGGAATTTGAATGGTTTTGTACCAGTGAAATGTCCAGCTAACTATAACACCCCTAAAACTTATGTTTTTTTCAGTGAATTTCTAAGACTTTGTCAATGATAATTTTAAATGTATTGTTATATTTAAAAAATTACATTACATAGTTTTACCATAAATGTAAAAAAGTTTTAAAAAATATTGAAATTCTAATTTTTTTTTATTTATATTTCTAATATATATTTATAGTATTTTCTTTATTGTTTTTTTTTTCAAGATTTTTTGAGGAGTCGCGCACCCAAAGCGCACCTTCCTCGATTACTGCACGGAACCTAGCCGCCATTTTAGGATTGTTGTGTAGGATCCGCATAGGGTATGCAATGGGAGAGTATTTCCCTACGCGATTGCTATGCAACTTGTCCGCGACTTCAAGCGCATACGTAACAAATACGTATTACGTTACGCGACGCCCGCGCGTTTCCGCGTGACGTCATATACTTGTTCGAAGCGGTGGGTGCGCAACTTCTGCGAAATTTTTTAATGTCTCAAAATATATATATATATGTATTTAATATAAATATTAAGGCAAGACATTATCTGAGCTAATCATACAAATAATATTGTTTTAGTTTTAATAAACGTATATTACTTTTAAATGCAATTTCGCGAAGTTGCGCTGGGTGCGTGCTGTCTGTGCGCACCCTACGCGGATCCCATGTGACCACAAAAAAGAGATTTGATTGGTTCATAACACTTCCTATTCTAACTTTTGAAGGACCCCACCCATTTCAATCATTCTTTTTAGACCTTCTTTGGAGCAACAACTCTACTAGGAAGAACCTGATTTTTGGGTGATTGGAGACATGATTTTGATTTTGATTAAAGAACAATGGCTACTGGACAGCAAGACTCATCTGATTTTGAACATTCCAACAATGAAGAATTTCTACCGGAGCCTGCACGTCCAGATAGATACACTTCCATCGTATAGAAATTTCTTACATTTCCTGTAGGCCAAAAAAAAGTGAACGCTACCAAGGTCACTTGTAAAATATGCAAAGCCGTACTCTCACATGGAGATCCGAATAAAAAGTATTCTTGTGGGACCGCAAGCATGCTTAAACATTTAAAAAGTTTACATCCTGTCAATCTAGCACACGAGGAGTGCCGAAGACTCCAAGAAAACCCACCAACACCACCGGCAGCAGCAAGCACTTCGGGGACATCTCCATCAAGTCAACATCTGGACATATGTCCCCCATTGGCTAATGCAAAAATACACTGCATTAAGTGTAATAGGCTGCTGTGCTATGGAGAGCAGTCTGTGGACTTGGTTTGCCGGGCTTTAAAAAATCATTGGTGCTAGATTTTTTATTTTTTTTTACCCCCAGAAGTTCATTGTTTTGTTGCTCCAGTTCTCTTTTTTTCCCCCTAAAAATATATAAAGAAATCTAAAAATCGTTCAGAAAAACACAAAAAAATATTTTTTAAAAAAGTTCTTTTCAGAACTAACTTCTCTGGTTAAAAAAAGAACTATATTTGTATGATAGTGTGTGAAAGTTTGGTTGAATGTTGTATGTACTTTATTCGATAAAAATTTTATCATAAAAGTATGTACATCCTCAGTTCATAAAAAACAATCCATTTACACATACAACCACTGTACAGAAACATTAAAATGTTCTATAAAAAAAGATATACTTTAGATTTACTTGCCTACTACGCGACGCGCTATTACACTGCTACTATCTGTTTTGTTTTAATATTTTAAAAACTTATTTGGCATCAATTATACTTGGCATTAATTTGTTCGTGCTGCTTGCGCTTAGAACGCAGATGCTCTAATTCCCGTGTCTGGGGCTTAGATAGAACTTACCCGCACGATAATAGTTTGGCACCCACATTTGCTGGGATAGAGGGATAGCTTGGGGGCTCATTTGGAACGCGCCGCTTTTGGCCGCCATATTGGGTTGGGGCTTTCAGGAGGTGTATACTATCTGTAGGCGCCATCTTGCGTGAGGGGCCAGTGGCTTGCCCTCACAGGACTCTCTCATTGGAGGAGGAGCCTACTTAAGTAAGTTGTCTCTCTTCAGTCAGGCAGATTTACTTGCCTACTACGCGACGCGTTATTATACTGCTACTATCTGTTTTGTTTTAATATTTTAAAAACTGATTTGGCATCAATTATACTTGGCATTAATTTGTTCGTGCTGCTTGCACTTAGAACGCAGACGCTCTAATTCCCGTGTCTGGGGCTTAGATAGAACTTACCCGCACGATAATAGTTTGGCACCCACATTTGCTGGGATAGAGGGATAGCTTGGGGGCTCATTTGGAACGCGCCGCTTTTGGCCGCCATATTGGGTTGGGGCTTTCAGGAGGTGTATACTATCTGTAGGCGCCATCTTGCGTGAGGGGCCAGTGGCTTGCCCTCACAGGACTCTCTCATTGGAGGAGGAGCCTACTTAAGTAAGTTGTCTCTCTTCAGTCAGGCAGATTTACTTGCCTACTACGCGACGCGCTATTATACTGCTACTATCTGTTTTGTTTTAATATTTTAAAAACTTATTTGGCATCAATTATACTTGACATTAATTTGTTCGTGCTGCTTGCGCTTAGAACGCAGACGCTCTAATTCCCGTGTCTGGGGCTTAGATAGAACTTACCCGCACGATAATAGTTTGGCACCCACATTTGCTGGGATAGAGGGATAGCTTGGGGGCTCATTTGGAACGCGCCGCTTTTGGCCGCCATATTGGGTTGGGGCTTTCAGGAGGTGTATACTATCTGTAGGCGCCATCTTGCGTGAGGGGCCAGTGATTTGCCCTCACAGGACTCTCTCATTGGAGGAGGAGCTTACTTAAGTAAGTTGTCTCTCTTCAGTCAGGCAGATTTACTTGCCTACTACGCGACGCGCTATTACACTGCTACTATCTGTTTTGTTTAAATATTTTAAAAACTTATTTGGCATCAATTATACTTGGCATTAATTTGTTCGTGCTGCTTGCGCTTAGAAGGCAGACGCTCTAATTCCCGTGTCTGGGGCTTAGATAGAACTTACCCGCACGGGGGCTCATTTGGAACGCGCCGCTTTTGGCCGCCATATTGGGTTGGGGCTTTCAGGAGGTGTATACTATCTGTAGGCGCCATCTTGCGTGAGGGGCCAGTGGCTTGCCCTCTCAGGATTCTCGCGATACTCCGGTATTTAAGATGGCCACCTCCCAAGCGCGCAGCGTCGGCGCGCAGCGGGCACGCCGTAGGCGTGCCGGAGGTGCACCAGAGGTAAGCCCGTTTGCGCCCGTTCACGCAACGGGCGCGCCTAGGGCCGGCGACTCTGTCCTTTTAACCGCCTCACGCATACCTTACTCTAGGACCGACCTTTTGAAGCTGAGACCGCCCCAGACATCTTGTGCTCAGCAGGATACTCCCACTGCCACGCTGGAGCCGCTTTTATGGGTAGTCAGACAAAATATCGAAATAAAAATATCGATATACAATAATATCGATGTTTTAATATCGATGGTATAGTATATCGATGTCATCAAAACTTGGGGCTGCTTTTGCCCCAACGCCGGTGGCGACAGCTTTGTTTCTGTTTGCAAATGCATCACTTTCTTTTACTATTCCATTTTTTTCAAAATTATTTTACGTCCTTTTAAACCTTCATGAATTCTCAATCTCATACATTTAAATCCTCCAGCAAGATTCTGCAATTTTCTGGGTTTCTCATGTTATCGCGGGCCATCCGAGCCTCTTTCCAATAACACGTACTGATATAAGTATACACATTTGTGCAGTCACTGATGAGTTTGTTTTAATTAATTTCACAGTTACCCCTGACGAAGGACCCTGTGTGGTCTGAAATGCATTGGGTTTATTAAACTGCTTTTTAATGAACTTTGCCTCAGTACGTGTTATTGGAAAGAGGTTCGGATGGCCCGCGATAACATGAGAAACCCAGAAAATTGCAGAATCTTGCTGGAGGATTTAAATGTATGAGATTGAGAATTCATGAAGGTTTAAAAGGACGTAAAATAATTTTGAAAAAAATGGAATAGTAAAAGAAAGTGATGCATTTGCAAACAGAAACAAAGCTGTCGCCACCGGCGTTGGGGCAAAAGCAGCCCCAAGTTTTGATGTTGTTGAATTTCACACGTGCTGTTGTGGGCTTAGCACGTCAACGGTGAGCACGCATAAGACTAACGATTGGTTTAAAATGGAAGAAGATATTGTGAAAATAGGTGTGCAACACGCCCTTGTATGATGTTTCAAAAAGTTTTGCCCTATCGTGTTTGCACCCGCATGGATAAAAGAGTCGTGAAAATGGAAAAGCTGCTCTATTTACTCCTTGCAAGACGGAAGAACTCTGTTCATTGAGCATGTTTATTTGGAATGAGTCAGACGGATATTTTAGTGATAATTACAGATCAATAATATAGGATTCCAGAACCATGAGAGACGCTCAATAAATGATAAATTATTGTATTAAGGTACTGATGAACAAGCACATTGCACTATGGGATTTGTAGTGTTCTACGAAAGTGATTGGTGGTTGAGGTAGTTTTGGAGGGGGAGGAAACAGGAAATGAAGAAATAAGGAGGGGTCATAACACCGGAGTTAGTAGAGAATGTCACGTTCGATGCCGAGGAAGTGAGTAATGAAGATGGAGTAGCAGGTAGGCGGTACGATAACTGATAGAGAATGTTTGAAGAAAGACGGGTGAAGAGCATAAGAAAATTTCTACCGGGTTGAAATGGGGAGGAGGGAGAGTGAATTAGAAGCTAAGTGGAAAACCAGGAGTAATTCTCGGTTAAGTATACGTGTTATAGCGGGAGGTAGAAATGATTGGAGCACGGAGTCTAGTAAGATGGTGGTGAAGGAGGAAAGGGGGAAAGGTTAACATCGAAGGGAGGGCACTTACGGCGAGAAAGTGGGTGAAGAGGGAAGATGTAGAGGGATGGGGAATATGGAAACGTGGAGTTGACAGGAAAAGGAAGGTTCACTTTGATAATGAAAGTTTGACAACTTGCAATGATGTTGTTTTAAGAAACGCTGAAATTAAGTATATACATTTGTGCAGTCACTGATGAGTTTGTTTTAATTAATTTCACAGTTACCCCTGACGAAGGACCCTGTGTGGTCTGAAATGCATTGGGTTTATTAAACTGCTTTTTAATTAACTTTGCCTCAGTACGTGTTATTGGAAAGAGGTTCGGATGGCCCGCGATAACATGAGAAACCCAGAAAATTGCAGAATCTTGCTGGAGGATTTAAATGTATGAGATTGAGAATTCATGAAGGTTTAAAAGGACGTAAAATAATTTTGAAAAAAATGGAATAGTAAAAGAAAGTGATGCATTTGCAAACAGAAACAAAGCTGTCGCCACCGGCGTTGGGGCAAAAGCAGCCCAAGTTTTGATGTTGTTGAATTTCACACGTGCTGTTGTGGGCTTAGCACGTCAACGGTGAGCACGCATAAGACTAACAATTGGTTTAAAATGGAAGAAGATATTGTGAAAATAGGTGTGCAACACGCCCTTGTATGATGTTTCAAAAAGTTTTGCCCTATCGTGTTTGCACCCGCATGGATAAAAGAGTCGTGAAAATGGAAAAGCTGCTCTATTTACTCCTTGCAAGACGGAAGAACTCTGTTCATTGAGCATGTTTATTTGGAATGAGTCAGACGGATATTTTTTGTGATAATTACAGATCAATAATATAAGATTCCAGAACCATGAGAGACGCTCAATAAATGATAAATTATTGTATTAAGGTACTGATGAACAAGCACATTGCACTATGGGATTTGTAGTGTTCTACGAAAGTGATTGGTGGTTGAGGTAGTTTTGGAGGGGGAGGAAACAGGAAATGAAGAAATAAGGAGGGGTCATAACACCGGGGTTAGTAGAGAATGTCATGTTCGATGCCGAGGAAGTGAGTAATGAAGATGGAGTAGCAGGTAGGCGGTACGATAACTGATAGAGAATGTTTGAAGAAAGACGGGTGAAGAGCATAAGAAAATTTCTACCGGGTTGAAATGGGGAGGAGGGAGAGTGAATTAGAAGCTAAGTGGAAAACCAGGAGTAATTCTCGGTTAAGTATACGTGTTATAGCGGGAGGTAGAAATGATTGGAGCACGGAGTCTAGTAAGATGGTGGTGAAGGAGGAAAGGGGGAAAGGTTAACATCGAAGGGAGGGCACTTACGGCGAGAAAGTGGGTGAAGAGGGAAGATGTAGAGGGATGGGGAATATGGAAACGTGGAGTTGACAGGAAAAGGAAGGTTCACTTTGATAATGAAAGTTTGACAACTTGCAATGATGTTGTTTTAAGAAACGCTGCAATTAAGTATATACATTTGTGCAGTCACTGATGAGTTTGTTTTAATTAATTTCACAGTTACCCCTGACGAAGGACCCTGTGTGGTCTAAAATGCATTGGGTTTATTAAACTGCTTTTTAATGATCTTTGCCTCAGTACGTGTTATTGGAAAGAGGTTCGGATGGCCCGCGATAACATGAGAAACCCAGAAAATTGCAGAATCTTGCTGGAGGATTTAAATGTATGAGATTGAGAATTCATGAAGGTTTAAAAGGACATAAAATAATTTTGAAAAAAATGGAATAGTAAAAGAAAGTGATGCATTTGCAAACAGAAACAAAGCTGTCGCCACCGGCGTTGGGACAAAAGCCGCCCCAAGTTTTGATGTTGTTGAATTTCACACGTGCTGTTGTGGGCTTAGCACGTCAACGGTGAGCACGCATAAGACTAACAATTGGTTTAAAATGGAAGAAGATATTGTGAAAATAGGTGTGCAACACGCCCTTGTATGATGTTTCAAATAGTATATCGATGTGCCATAATATCGACAGACAGAATATCGAGATTAAGGTATATATGTTAGTAATATCGAAATTTTGTTGTTTAGTGTTATGTATTTTATTATGTTGTTTATATGTTTGCTAAATATGTTTAGAAATGTATGTTTGAAAATTAGTAATTATGTTAACATTTTGCGTTTTAGTATTAGAGCGGGTTGTGGGTTTATAGGGGAATAGGGTGGGAAGTAATTTAATAATAATTAAATAATTAATATATATTTTTAAATATTTGAAACTAATTAGTTAATTACATTAATTAGATTTAATGTGGTAATATATTTAATTTAGTGTTATTGTTAATTAATAATTAATTGGTAATTCATTAATATTAATTAGTTAATTAAATTAATTAGATTTAATGTTCTAAGATATATAATTTATTGTTATTGTTAATTAATAATTAATTGGTAATTAATTAATGTTAATTAGTTAATTACATTAATTAGATTTATTGTGCTAATATATTTAATTTAGTGTTATTGTTAATTAATAATTAATTTGTAATGAAATAATATTAGGTAGTAAATTAAATTAATTAGAGTTAATGTGTTAATATTTCCAAGTTATTAATTTTTGATATTGTTAATTAATAATTAATTGGTAATTATTAATTATTAAGTGATTAAATGATTTTATTTATTTATGTGTAGTGGGTTGTGTGTTTATAGGGAAACAACCATTACAACGCAACTTTTACAACGCACTACCATTACAACGAAACTTTTACAACGCAAAAACTATTACAACGCATGCATTTACAACGCATGTTTTTACAACGCATGTTTTTACAACGCAGATACCTTTACAACGCATACCATTACAACGTAAGTATTGGTAAGTATATAATTATATTTAAAATGTTATAGTTTGGGGTTTTTGGGTCAAGGGGTATTTTTAGGGTTCAGGGTCAGTTTTTAGTTTTTGGGTAAAGGGGTATTTTTAGGGTTCAGGGTCAGTTTTTAGTTTTTGGGTAAAGGGGTATTTTTAGGGTTCAGGGTCAGTTTTTAGTTTTTGGGTAAAGGGGTATTTTTAGGGCACAGGGTCAGTTTTTAGTTTTTGGGTAAAGGGGTATTTTTAGGGTTCAGGGTCAGCTTTTGGTTTTTGGGTAAAGGGGTATTTTTAGGGTTCAGGGTCAGTTTTTAGTTTTTGGGTAAAGGGGTATTTTTAGGGTTCAGGGTCAGTTTTTAGTTTTTGGGTAAAGGGGTATTTTTAGGGTTCAGGGTCAGTTTTTTGTTTTTTGGTAAAGGGGTATTTTTAGGGTTCAGGGTCAGTTTTGGGTTTTTGGGGTACAGGGGTACAGTGTAAAAATTAAAGTAAAATTAAATTTCAATTAAATTAATTAAATTAAATTAAATTAAATTAAATTATATTAATTTTAATTAATTTACATAAAAAAATTATTATATACTTACCAATATTTACGTTGTAATGGTATGCGTTGTAAAAGTATCTGTGTTGTAAAAACATGCGTTAATATTTGTAAAATTATATGTATTTTTAAATTAATTTTAAATTATTATTAATACATTTTAAAAAACGATATTTTTAATTTCGATATTTTTGTACAACGATATTATTTTCTCGATATTTTTGTACTTACCATTATGTAGATATAATTTCGATATTTTTGATTTCGATATTTTTGTGTCGATATTTTTGTATGTAGATATTCTGTCTGTCGATATTATGTCATACATTCGCTTTTATGTGGCCTACTGAACGTTCGGTCACTTTGTAAGCACCATACGGAGATTGTTCTTCTTATTGAGTCCTGTGGACTGGATGTGCTCTTCCTAACGGAAACTTGGACACGAGCGGACAGTGGGGTGGAATTGGGTTTGGTCTGCCCTCCGGGCTATAAAATTAGGCATACCCCTCGCTTAAAGAACAGAGGTGGCGGAATAGGTTTCATCTTCAGGGAAACCATAGCCCTTTCACAGCTAGAGATTAAGGAGGTACCAGGCTTTGAGCTTATGGGCTTCTCCTTTAAAGGGCATGAGAGAACGCTACATTCAGGGGTTCTTTGCTATAGACCGCCTGGCAATGCACCATCATCTCTGTCGGAATTCATCGATCTCATCTATGATCTATCTAACTCCCATACCGGACTGTTAGTCTTAGGAGATTTTAATCTGTGGCAGAACGGTCCTTTGGATACTGCCTATAATGATCTTTGCCAAACCTGTGGCAATATTCAGCTAAAACAGCTGGTCCTTTCTGCCACCCATGTGAAGGGTCACATCCTGGACATGGTTTTTGCTGATGCTCAGAAGGTGGTGGTGAAGGACATTCTGCCTCAATGTTGGACGGATCACGCACTCGTATCTTTCCACCTCCATCTGCCGGCCATCTCGTCGAATGACACAGGACTGAGACAGGTTAAAATCGTCCGATCCTGGTCTAGACTCTGAAAATCTCCGGCTCTGCCCACTTTACTTCCTGAGGGATTTATTCTGGAGGATAGCGTTGACGAAAGCTACACTAACCTGTGTCGACAGATATCCATTTCCTTGGATAAAGTGGCCCCAGTGCGCAGATCTAGGGACAAACAAAACCGAGCTATGCCTTGGTATACCAGCGATCTTTTACAATTGAAGTTGAGATGTAAGCGGGCAGAGAGGGCCTGGAGGAAGCACTGTTTAGAAGCAGCAAAAGTCAACTTCAGACTGGCACTACTAGAATATAAAGCACAGATCAAGTGTGCAAAAGCGGTTTATCTGGAAGATACGCTGAATCAGGTGACCAATAAATCGCAGACCTTATTCAGGATTGTGAAGGATCTTTCCCATCCGACTGGTGCCATGAACAACATCCCAGTCTCTCAGGCCTTATGCGACTCTCTGGCTGCTGCATTTGAGGATAAGATCGCCACCATCCTGGGCGGACTCGCTGGGCCGACTGACTCCACTTCAGAGGTCTCTCTAGGTGGCTCCCAGATGGGTGAGTCGGATGAAGCCTCTAGTCGACCCCAGCGTAGTAGTCTCCCGTTTACTATGGGCGCTCCAGAAGTATCTCCCAGCCGACCCCGGACGAGCAGTCCCTCTCTCAGTCTGGGAGCTCCGGCTGATTTTTCCAGTCGACCCCAGCTGAGGTGTCCCTCTCTCAGTCTGGGAGCTCCGGATGAATCTTCCAGTCGACCCCAGCTGAGGTGTTCCTCTCTTAGTTTGGGAGCTCCGGTTGAATCCTCCAGTCGACCCCAGCTGAGGTGTCCTTCTCTTAGTCTGGGAGCTCCGTTTGAATCCTCCAGTCGACCCCAGCTGAGGTGTCCCTCTCTCAGTCCGGGAGCTCCGGATGAATCTTCCAGTCGACCCCAGCTGAGGTGTCCCCCTCTTAGTCCGGGAGCTCCGGAGGAATCTTCCAGTCGACCCCAGCTGAGTTGTTTTTCTCTTCCCTCCTTTGATGAGTTTTGCAAACTAGCGCAAACTGTGTCATCAGGCTCCCCGCTGGATCCACTCCCGCACAAATTCTGGAAATTATTCCAGAAAGAACTCTTTCATCCATTATACTCCATCTGTCATCAGTCGTTTGCCACCGCAACTGTCCCGGAGAGCTGGAAGTTGGCAGTGGTTTCACCCCTCCTGAAGAAACCCACACTCGACCCCTCCTGCTTGTCAAATTACAGACCCATTTCCTTGCTCCCTTTTCCTGTTAAAATCATGGAGAAGATGGTTACCCGATCTCTATCTAGATTCCTAGAGGATAACACCTGGTTGGATGTGGCCCAGGTTGGCTTCCGCCCAGCTCATGGGACGGAGTCTGCGCTGGTGGCCGTGCTGAATAATCTTCGGTCGCGGGTCGACACGGGTCAGGCAGCCTTTCTAGTGCTGCTTGACATGTCGGCCGCGTTCGACACGGTCAGCCACTCCACCCTTTTGGAGCGGCTGGAGGAGATCGGAGTCACGGGGTTGGCAAGGGACTGGTTGGTCTCGTACCTTAACAACAGGCAGCAGGTGGTGGCATTACCACCTTTTAGGTCGGTGTACGGAAAGTTGGGCAGGGGGTGCCCCAGGACTCGGCCATCAGTCCTATTTTATTCAATCTGTACCTCCGCCCCCTGATCCAATTGATAAGTTCCTTTGGTATCTCGGTGTTTAATTACGCCGACGATACCCAATTGGTATTTTCTTTGGAGGGGAAAGACGCTGTATCTTTAGAGACCTTCCACCGCTGTATGTCAGCTACAGCGGACTGGCTATGTTCCAACTCCCTCCAGTTCAATGGGTCAAAAACTGAGGTGTTGTACTGTTCTAATGATCGGACTCCTCGTCCTCTGCCAGACGATTTCTGGCATCCCTCCTTTCCTGGGACAGTGACTGCAGCAGAATCTGCACGCAATCTAGGGGTTATGTTTTGCCCCAACCTACAATTGGACATCTTTGTTAATAAAACCGTAGCCACTTGCATGACTCTGCTGTGGATGTTACGCAAGGTTCTTCCATTGCTTCCAGCGCGGGCTAGGCCTGAGGTAGTGCGGGGCATTATTCTAAGCAGGCTGGACTATTGCAACGCACTGCTTCTGGTGGCACCTGGTACGCTGGTGGGCAAGCTGCAGCGGGTACAAAATATGGCAGCCAAGTTGGCACTGTCTCGTCCGCGCACCGCCTCTTCTTCCAGGGCACTCCTGGATTTGCACTGGCTAGCGGTCCATCAACGAATCCTTTTTAAAGCATCTTGCCTGGTTTTTAGAGCGTTGCATGGACAGGGCCCAGTTTTGCTGCAGAATCTTTTTTCATGGTACTCCACCTCTCGGAGACTACGCTCCTCCTCGGCGTATCTGGCGACGGTTCCCAGAGTTCAGAGGGTAAGGATGGGTGGTCGGTCTTTCAGTTTTGCAGCTGCAAGACTTTGGAACTCTCTCCCGATATCATTGAGGAGTCAGGGTGACTTTTTACCTTTTACGAGAGGTCTGAAGACCCACCTGTTCCCGAGAGCAGTGTGATTTCGCATTGGTGGTTTCGGCTTGCTGAATCAAAGCGCCAGGATACCCTTTGGGTGACAGTACAGCGCTATACAAATATGCCAATACATACATACATACATATGTACAAGTAAAAACAGAGGGAGCTACTATTTTACAACCTATACAAACAGTATTAAGTTAAGCCCACTATCGCCTAACTCTTGGTTTTCATTAGCAACTTTGTACGAGTTAGCCAAGCGCTGCCCAAATACTTTGCTACCCTACAAACAATGACAAGGGAAGTAGTATCAGATGTTAAGATACGTTGTGCCATCCTGTGGTTCCTAAAGCCTAACTATTTGCAGATGGGCTTGAGCCATGTTCTTCTCGCCGCCCTATACGCTGTGCATGCAAAAAGGAAATGGGCAAGGGACTGGGTAGAGGCAGTGCAACCTGGACAGGAAACAGATACAGTATTGCACTGTTTCCAGCCTGCTGTTATTTCATTGAGCGGGAGGGTTCCAAACCTCAGCTTCAGATAGAGCATCCTGTCTCTAGGATTTTGAATGAAGTTTAGAAAAGGTTCGAGCTTCCTGACAGGCTTGTGCTCCAGAAACTGCTCATTGAGGATCCCCCAATTGGCACAGTGTGACTCCTCCGCCTGCACCCATTCCCAGTATGCTTTCTTGATTGTTTGTGTGGGTGGCAGACACTGACTAGCCCATGTTTCCCGCAGCCCTATGTTTGAAACAAGCTGTCTGAGCTTACTTATCCACTTAATCTTATTGCAAGTGTTCAGTTTAATGAGTTCATCTAGGCCTGCCGCATAATTAGCCAATTCGGGGGTCCTCCTTAAGCGTACCCAAAATAATAAAGGGCGCAGCTGTACAATATCTTTAATAGAACGTTTTACCAAATCCTGGCGAAGGGGCTTTAATGGGGTATTTGATGGAAGAGAAACCAGACCTCTAAAGAACTTATTCTCTGATCTAACCAGATCACTGGTATTCTCGAAACCCCATAATTCGGACCCATATAATGCCGAGGGTAATGCTTTCCCTTCATACACCACAAGGGCCGGGGCTATTGGTTTGCTAACAGAGGATAGTTGGTCTCTTAAAATTGCTCCTGACACCCGCTTGTAGTTAAGGAGCATTTTGGCCAAATGAGAGTTCCAATTTATCAGATAGTTAACCCGGACTTCCAAGTAGTCAAATGACTCAACCACATCTAATGGAGTACCAATGAGGGCGATACTATTTCGGAATCGCTTTGACGGCGACAGGGTCATTAACTTGGTCTTGGTGGTGTTGATAGATAACCCCCTTGCATCACAAAACAGGCTAAACCTGTCCAGCAGTTTTTTCAGACCTGCTGGGCTTTTGGACATCAAGAGGGTATCATCGGCGAAAAGCAGGGTGGGTACCTTTCCCGATGAGCACGGTTTTCCAGTGAATCATAAAGAATCAAAGCACCTGGTCCATCGTGCCCACCTTCTGTCTGAAGCCTGCATGAAAGTGCGAAAGGATATTCCCATCTTCCATCCAGGACCCTATCCTCGTGACGATGACCCTGTCAACCACCTTCTGTATTACGTTGATTAAGCTAATCGGCCTGTAGTTGGCAGGGTCCTCTCTAGCCCCTTTTTTGCATATTGTTACCACCTCTGCTCCCTTCCATGAATCGGGAATAGCATGACCCCTCGCAATGAAATTCATTAAGAGACAGATTAAATTGGCCCACAACTTTGGACCATGCAGGAGTAAATCTCCGGGGAGGCCTTCGGGACCCGCTGCCTTTCCCTGGGCTATACTCGCAATGGCCAAATGTACCACGTTGATCAGAAAAGGTTCCGTCAGTACAGAGTTCTCAGATCTAGATTGTAAGGGAGCACTTTGTGGGAGCTGCGAGCCTCCTTCACCACAGTACAGGTTAAGGAAATGGGCATACCATTGTTGCTCTGTAATGTGTTTGGGATAGGGTCAGCTCCCCTTCTATTAGCCTTATTAATTATCTCCCAAAATAGAGTTGGATCTTTCAATTGGGAGGCAGATTTAAGCTCCTGCCAATGCTGTTCCTCCCAATCACGCTTCGCTAGCTCTATAGCTCTTGAGTACTCCTTCCTAGCCACTCTTACTGATAGAGGGTCCTTTTTACGCAGAGCTATGGATAAAACCTTCCTCTTTTCTCTGCATGTGGCCGTGCACCGCAAGTTATTGGATCTTGGAGGGCCCCTTTTCAACGTTCTGGGCTCCTTAATAATAAAAAACGAACCCAGCCCCTCTATTGTGTAATTAAAAAATTTTGTAAAAGGAAAATCATGGGTATTATCATAGGCTACATTAATCAATTCCAGCTCTGCAATCTTCTGATCTATATGCTCACTTATGCAAAGCAGTTTATCCTCCTGGTGTACAATCTTGTGCCATTTCAAACGTCGATTACAATTTGATGGCACAACCTCTTTTGTTAGCATTATTGGGGCCTTGGTTACCTTTACGGAAGAAAGTGCCCACTTAATTTTCATGCATAAAGGGTTATGATCGCTATCCAGGGTATGCTTTACCTATATATCCAAGAGGTCGCCCCACAGACGGGTATCCAACAATATATAATCTATCCTTGATGGACAGCTGATCCAATTATAAGTGTTAGCCCCACTCTGATCGGAGTGTGTCCTACCATTTAATGCTCTCAAATTATATTATAGGGTTAGAGCATTAATGTGGATCGCCCTTTGTGTCCACCTCCTAATTGGCACTAAGGTCAGGGTGGGAATGGCCCATTTAATATCCTCCTCATTAGTTCCCAAGAAATCCTCCCCCCTCAGGCGTTCATATGTGCAATTAAAATACCCTGCCACGATGATATTAGAAAGGGGAGGGATACAAGATAGTTCAGACTCTAATGCTGATAGGGTGGCTGACAATTGTGCCCCCGGAGACCCCCTTGCGTACACATTAAATAGCTTCACATTAGTACCATTGGGAGACCCATTGATTGTCAGATGTAGAATGTCCTCTGAGGGTGAATTATGCATGGTAATGGTCCAATTCAGTGAGATGGTAACCCATATGTGGAGACCCCCAGGTGGGCGGCCTTTTCCTGAGCTTACAGCGGGGATGAAGAAGGTGATGTATCCTGTTTTGTATAACGGGACCATGCTCCAAGTCCCCTGAAACAAGCAGACATCATACTTGCCAATAAATTCGTTCCACTCCGGGATGGACAGTTTTTTTCTGGAGGCCAGCTATGTTCCAGGAGAGGAGCTGAATTACCCTTGGGTTTGTAACCGCGGTCCCAGTAATGCAGTTAGCCAGCCCAAGCCATTCAGCATTGGGTCTATCTATCGCCAGATTGTTTTGCCCTGGGAAAAACCCTCCACTTTTCCTGTTTATTAAATCAGTTGGGGGGTACAGTTGCTGGACCTCACCTAGTCAGTCCAATCTATTAAGACCGGATCCTCCCCCCAACCTGACCAGTGACCAAAGCGGTAAGCGTTTGATCTGAATATCAGAATGCTTAGGGGGAGATGTACGATGCTCAAGGGCCAGTAGGTTCTCAGCAATTGCTGCATTAGTTAACTGTAGCTTGATACAGTCCGTCATAGAGTTAGCCAAGGAAATCCTCTTAACCCTTACCATATCTTCCCTGATAATTGACCTACAGCCCCTCACATGTCGTAACCAGTGGATCGCTTTATTATGTATAAATTCACTACTTTTATGACCATGACTGTTGGTGTATTTAGGGACCTTGGTCATGTAAACTATTAACGGGGAATTCCCTATAGGAATACATTCCTTAGCATGCCTGGTCCAGCCTGCCTGTTTTGGACTTCCTTTGCTGGAGGGGAGCTTCGATAGCCTGCTTTACTAACATGTAGCCCCGAGGGCTTGCCTTTATCGCCCCTGTCTTTAGCAGTCTCAGCATAAGATCTAATGGTGCCAGATGGAATGGATAAACCAGGAGGGCCCTGAGCTAAATTGCCTGACACTCTAATAAATATCCCCGTGCCCTCCCTCGCTTGGATGGGTGGCGATGCCCTAGATGCTGTACTTCATTGGGTGGGTGGTAGAGACGAAACACGCATGCCCACAGGGTGGTCAGCTCTATGAGTTAGCTCCTCAACCTTCAGTCTCAAGGAGGCCAAATCCCTTTCAAGGACCTCAACTTTCTGCAGTAAAACCTTGTTTGCATGGCCACACTTAGAGCACGCTTGTGCATCGTCATCTGATGGTTCTATGGCCTTGGGATCACTCTCGATTTGACACACATGTGGGGCCCCTTGGATAGTGTCATCTGCTACCTTGTTAGGGGATTCAGCTATCACAATTTCATCTATCGCCCCCCCTAACGGGCTGTGAACTTCGCAGATGGGGAGCTTTGGAGCTGGTTTCTTGTTAAAAATTGAGGCGATCAGCCGTTTCTGGGTCTGCATAAAAGCCTCAGTAAGGGGGTCTATATTTTCCACTGAGATACTAATTTTATTCACTCCCAACACCTCTTCGCATTCATTAACAATGGCTTTGATTCTAGTAAGGACGCAATTAGTGGCTGCATGAGATACCTTTTTTGCCTTTTTCCCTTTCTTAGTTGGTAAAGTTGGTGCTCCACCCTCCATTGACTTTCTTTTCCCCATTTAAAAAATTCACTTAGCAAGGTTCAAAGCAGTTCCCAATCAAAGTTTTTTTTTTTTTAGAAATAGTCTCAGCGCCGCGGGCTTGTCAAATAGTCACTTAAATGATCCGTTCCATGGCCCACAATACCCCACTTAGTGGAAGAACAGTACTTTTAGTCCTTATGCCTCGTATTCCAGATGTTAAGGGGTGGGCCCTGCCCTGCCTCTTCCTTGGCGATGATGGGCGCAGGACGGGCCCACCCATGGCCCGGGCTTTGCCCGGGCGAGCCTGCGCGGGTGCCACGCCACGGGGGCTCCCAGGAGTTTTTATGTGCAGGCAAAGTCTCTCGCAGCCCCTCTCGTGAGACCACGCTGCCTTCTGGGGGGTGTAGTGCCCCGGCAGTCAGCAGTCCGCGGGAGCAGCGAGGGGTGGGAGCAGGAGGATGATTTTAGCCCCGGTGTCCTCAGCAAGAGCAGCAGCGTCAAAGGGCAGCAATATGGTAAGTCCAGGAAAGAAAGAAGCGCGTCCTGCGCCGCGGGGGCTCCCAGGAGTTTTTATGTGCAGGCAAAGTCTCTCGCAGCCCCTCTCGTGAGACCGCGCTGCCTTCTGGGGGGTGTAGTGCCCCGGCAGTCAGCGGTCCGCGGGAGCAGCGAGGGGTGGAAGCAGGAGGATGATTTTAGCCCCGGTGTCCTCAGCAAGAGCAGCAGCGTCAAAGGGCAGCAATATGGTAAGTCCAGGAAAGAAAGAAGCGCGTTTGACTGTATGCGTAGTAGATAATTGACTGAAAGAATGCATTTGTGGTGTATGGTGAATTTATAAGTGCAGAACTATAAGGAAGTGCTGCAGCATGACACTGTAAGCTCTTTAGCTGCAGTGTGCTGTGGTACTTCCAAAGCACAGGGATGCAACATATGTACATAAATATGTTGCAAGTCTATGCTTCCCTCTGCACTGCTGCTTAAACTACAGCCATGTGGTGACACAGGCACCCTTGCACCATGGTGCAAGGATATCTGTGTCGTGTGGAGTTTGTTTTTGTGCAGGAAGACACAACTTCCTGCAGAAAAACAATCAGTGAAGGCATTTTTCACCTTCAATTGTATGCTGTGCATTGTAGCATATATTGAAAGAGACAAAATGAGGAGAAATGAAAACAATTCTCCTTGTTGTGCCTTGATACATCAATTGGAGGATGGTGCAGCATTTACACACATGTCCAGATTTATGATTTCTGATAAATTTGGAGATGTTTCTTGTTCTATGAGTGTTCTGTGCAAATACGCACAGCAACACCTATAGAACCCCCTTTCAACGCAAAGTGGTGTGTATGATGAGGTGGTATTTACATGGAGAAGAAAAGGTACACAGAGTATCTTTTCCTCTCTTTCTAAATATGAAAGAGTGTCTTGCGCTATAACTATGTTACAAAAAGTGACATATTGTTAGCACAGGATGCTTCTAAATTTGCCACATAAGTGCTTAGGTAATGGCACACTGTTACAATAACAAAATATTGGTAGTTCATTGTTTGAAAAATTGCATGAGAGTGACGACAGGAGGTAAGTACAGAGTTATGTCTCCAAAGATGCTCAAAGAAGAATGATTGAAATGATTGCGGTCCTTCAATAGGTACAATGGGAAATATTATGAACCAATCAAATCTTTTTTTTTCAGGTCACACAATATCCTAAGACAGGGAGATGACAAAACTACATAGGTATAAACTGGGTGTTTTCAAGACTGTATTAATACTTTGTAGCTTCTTGCAGATCTCCTTGCATAGTATATAAATAAATTAACTTGTACTAGGGTTAATAGCTAGGCCAATCCTTAACTATATGAGTAATAAGTAGAGTAATTGCAGTATTGCAAAGAGAGAACAAGGTAAATTTATAAGTACTTAGGTTTTGGCAAAGTGACAGGACATATTTATAGAGTTGTGAAGGGAAGGGATGGGGCCTCATGTAACATGTGGTAAAACACTCTATGACATGTTTTAAGTTAAAGAATGTTGTCTATTTTAATCCGGAAACTTCCTAGACCCTAGTAGCCCACTTTGTCTCTCTATTGAACACCATACAGCTACGTTGCTGAAAGGTGCTCTGAAGTCATGTCCCATTTTATAGTTCATTGCAATGCAACTGTCTGGCACTTTCTGCACATATCTGGTGGCTTAGTTGGCCCTAGAGACACTCACTATTGATGTTAATTTTATCCTGTAACTTAAAACGCCCACAGAGCATCTTTCCACACATATGTACTCCGGCTATCTCCCCTTTCTTCACCTGTGTGCAAACACAGGCCATTGTGCATTTTAATAGTTAGTTAAACTTACCTTCACAGTAATGGAAATAAAAAACACTTCACATTTTTTTCAGTTGTTTTTTATAATTAAAATGTTTGAGAATTTCATATTTTAGAATTAGGATCTGTGAAAGAGAAAACATATAGTTATAATATATAATATTATATTTTTTACAATACAGCATAACTGTAACATTTTACAAATTATTTTCTTTGCTTTTTTGCTGTTCTCAGAATATATTGAATTTCACTAGAAACAGTGATTTCAATGTTACTCATCACATAACACTGAAAGGGTCACTATATAAGTGCAAGAGCAGTGACAGAGTGTTTGCTGGACTGTATGAATACTGATTTGGGTATTGTAGGCCTGAAACACAAGTGTAAATGTGGTTAGAGCACTACATGCATAGTCCATAGGAGTTTGAAGCAGTCCATGTTCTAAAGTCTGGCTCACTGTATGAGTTCATGGATACTGACTGAATGATTACAGTAGTATAAGGAGAGACACTGAGTGAATTTATAATTGGTTCAGTTTTACTTC
The DNA here is from genome assembly GCF_964261635.1 of Lissotriton helveticus. Classification (NCBI taxonomy): domain Eukaryota; kingdom Metazoa; phylum Chordata; class Amphibia; order Caudata; family Salamandridae; genus Lissotriton; species Lissotriton helveticus. Next base: position 509,119,299 of record NC_136068.1, on the reverse strand, counting down.
AGTGAAAGGATTAGTACATGGTGCTGAAAGGATGACTATAGGATTCCAACAGCAGTGATAGAGTGTTTTCTGAAGTGTATGGATACTGACAGGAGCATTGTAGGCCTGAAACACAAGTGAAATGGTGGTTAGAGCACTACATGCATATTGCATATGAGTTTGAAGCAGTCCATGTCCTATGACCTGGCTTGTTGCATGAGTACATGGATACTAACAGAATGATTACAGTAGTACAAAGAGAGACACTAGGTGAATTTATAATTGGTTTAGTTTTACTTCAGGGAATGGATTGGTACATGGTGTTGAAAGGGTTACTGTAGGATTGCAAGAGCAGTGACAGGGTGCTTGCTGGAGTGTATGGATACTGATTCGGTAATTGTAGGCCTGAAACACAAATGTAAAGGTGGTTACAGCGCTACATCCATAGTGCATAGGAGTTTGAAGCAGTCCATGTCCTAAAGCCTAGCTCACTGCATGAGTACATGGATACTGACTGAATGATTTCAGTACTATAAGAAGAGACACTTAGTAAATTCATAGTTGCTTGAGTTTTACTTCAGTGAATAGATTAGTACATAAAACTAAAAGAGTCACTAAAGAAATGTAAGAGCAGTGTGAGGGTGTTTGCTGGAGTGTATGGATTTTGACTGGGGGATTGTAGCCCTCAAACACAAGTGTGTAAGTGGTTAAAGAAGTACATGCATATTGCATAAGACTTTAAAAAAGTCCATGTGCTAAGGCTCTGAATCACTGCATGACTACTTGGATACTGAGTGAATAATTAGAGTAGTACAAAGACATATGAAGTTACCAAATGCTTCTCTCACAAAGGTTTCCAAATGCATACAGACTCACAGTGTGATTCTAGACAAGTAACACTATTCACTAGTTTTGGCGAGATAAGATAACTGCACACATTCCACATATTTTAGAACTGCAGTTTAGTGTGGAAGCCTGACTCATTTTGCAAATACATAAGCAATGACTGGTTTCTATTTCTACCAAAACTTGACAACAGGATAGGTTTTTAACCACTTATATGTCTTCAACAACATGAAGTACCCAAATGCTTCTGTCAGAATGGTTCCCATATGCACACAGACTCACAGTGTGATTCTAGACAACAGACAGTATCCCTTGGACTTTACCAAAATCATTTACTAATCTGGAAGAGGTAAGATGACTGCACACATTCCACACATTTTAGAACTGCAGTTTAGTGTGGAAGCCTGACTCATTTTGCAAATACATAAGCAATGACTGGCTTCTAATTCTACCAAAACTGGAGAACAGGATAGGTTTTTAAGCAGTTATAAGTCTTCAAAAACATGAAGTACCCAAATGCTTCTGTCAGAATGGATCCCAAATGCACACAGACTCACAGTGTGATTCTAGACAACAAACAGTTTTCCTTGGACTTTACCAAAAATCATTTACTAATCTGGAAGCGGTAAGATGACTGCACACATTCCACATATTTTAGAATTATACTTTACTGTGGAAGCCTAACTCATTTTGAAAATACATAAGCAATGACTGTTTTCAAATTCTACCAAAACTTATCAACAGGATAGATTTTTAAACAGTTATGTGTCTGCAAACACATGAAGTACCGAAATGCTTATCTCACAATGGTTCCCAAATGCACACAGACTCACTGTAAGATTCCAGACAAACAAAACTATCACTTGGACTTTATCAAAACACATTTACCAGTTTGGAAGAGGTAAAGTGGCCACACACTTTCGCTTATTTTAGAACAGCAGTTTAATGTAGAAGCCTTACTCATTTTGCAAATACATAAACAATGACTGGCTTCTAATGCTGCTAATACTTTACATCATTACAAGTTTTAAAGCCTTAACCGCGGCGGCAATTCCTCCACGGTGCGGGCGTTCTAAAGAGTGGGCTGGGCAGCGACGGCCGTTGGCCGTTCGCAGCACCAGGGAGGGAACGGGTTAAAGCAGTTAGCCGTCAACAAACATATGAAGTTACCAACTGCTTCTCTCACAATGGTTCCCAAATAAACACAGTCTCACAATGTGGTTCTAGACAACCTAGACTACTCCCTGGACTTTACCAGGAGAAACATATTAATCTTATTAAAAACAAACACACTGCATACAACCCCTCACAAATTAATAACTCACCTTTCAAATTGATTTGTAGATTAAGAAGTATGTCAGTCACACACCAGATTTTCTTATACAGAATCTCTGTACTGTACTGCTCTTAGGAAAAGCAAAAAATGGCAAACTTTCCCTCTCATTCTGCACACATATACATGTAAATATCAAATCACACTGCTTCCCACATTAATTCAAAGCTAACACACATTTCTATTGGTTACACATTTCAACCTTTTCCAATTGACATAAGTTTGTACCCTATCCCCAATCTGCTTACTGCCTGTTACCTTAGTAACAGTTCATGGAACACTCAACTGAGCACACAGGTCACAAGTTCAGCACACAATGTTGCTAATCCAAACAGCAAGTGTGCTTGACTTTTCAAAATATCACATTATCCTAAGTAATGTTCCTTTCAAACAATTTTTGTTAACCAATAAGAAATATGCTTTTAAAAAACAGAAACATGCAGCCTACTTTTCAGTCTAGAATGTTGTCAAACAGTCAATCATTTCTTTTCTTTTTTCAAAACTGCATCTTATCGACCATTTTAGAAAAATCTTACTTCTCAAACTGCCATTTCACATAGACACCTTCTGAGTGCATCCAGACCTCCCTTCAAGATGCTTAGAGTGTGGATTGTGGGACACAGCTATATTTTCTGGAGCCAAAGGTATGCAGAAAATAAAGGTATTGACAAAGACCTAGGTTTGCCAAATGTAGACATTAAATGGATTGGACAGAGAGGGTTAAAGTGGCACCAATTGATGCAATTGGTTAAATCCTTTTTGCATCTCCAACACCCCGACCTCAGAATTGTGCACTGTGGTGGCAATGACCTAGTCACTTTGACTGGGGTAGGTCTGGAAATGCTTATGAAGGACACCTTTAGAGAATTGATGTCACATTTCCCCCAAACTGCCTTTGTCTATTCTAACATACGCCAAAGGCAGAAATGGAACTGGTTCAATCAATTGTGTCCACAGATGGAGAAAGCTAGGAAACATGTTAATAAATTTGTTTCTGCTTTTCTCCGAGATTATAGGATGGGGTCCATTTACCACAACAATCTGCGTTTCAATATGGATGGCATCTATAGGAGAGATGGTGTACATTTTACAGATGAGGGTAACAGAGTCTTCCTCATCAACTTTAAACTCTGCATAGGTACTTAGTTGTAGGTATCAAAATCTCTCAATAAATACAACAGCTCTTTTTAGAGCCACCCAAGATCTAAACATATAATCTTGATGTATATCTGAAAAATATTTAGTTTTTTTGCTTGGAGTTGTGCACCCAACGCGTTAGGAGTCGTGCATGCAGCGCGTAGAAGTCGTGCAACCAACGTGTAGGAGTCGCGCATCCAGCGCGTGCAAACCAATTTAACCGTAAAAAAATAGCACCTATCATTAATTTCTATTCTCCCCGGGGACCCAATCCCCTGGGGCCTATATGCAATGTTGGGGACCGTGGGGGGAGCCCCAATGCCCCCACAGTCCCAGACGGGTCCCCGCATCCTTCGGGAGCCTGCATTGCTTTTCCACATGGGGAGCTGCTAACATGCAGCTCCCCGTGCGGAAAAAGTAATATGGTCTGGATTTTGAAAAAGAGAGCAGGTTTCCCTGCTCTCTATTTCAAAATCTAAACCAAGTTTGCTATGACAGGGAGGGAGCCTCGGCTCCCGCCTTGCCATAGCAAACAGCAGTGTCCCGGGGGTGGGCACCCCAAGACACTGCAGGAGACGGCCCTGAGGGGTGGCGGTCACCAGGGCTCTCAACGGCTCCAGGAGGGTGGCTACGTGGCCCCCTCCCACAATATACAGAGCCCCGGGGGTGGTGGTCCCCGGGGCTTGGGGGGCCTTTAAGACCCCCACCACTTTTTAGAAACCCCGGGGGGTAGCAGTCCCCAGAGCTGGGTGGCCGTTGAGCCCCCCAACCATTTATTTTGTTGCCCCGGGGGTGGCGGACCCCAGGGCTGCGGGGCCCCTCTAGGCCCCCCATAAAATGTAATATTTTCCCCCCAGGGGCTAATTATTAAGCCCGCGCTTCATTTTTGGGTTTTTTTTATGGCAGGATCCACGCACCCTGCACATATTTTGTCGTTTAAAAAAAAAAAGAAAAAACCCTTGGGGTCCTTGTGGGACCCCCTAAGCAGGTCTAGAGGGTCAAGGTATTTCTAACCTGCCCCCATTATACATTTTCCACACTTATTCCACTGACTTCTTCAGCCTTGCTTCCACCGAGGCACAAAATGGCTACCAACACTTCCTGGTTTGGAGTGTTGACAGCCCGTTGACAGCCAATTACCATGCAGCTCCTGATCGTAAGGGTGCCCTCAGGATGCGCAGATCCACAGCGGCCATAGATATATATGTGATTTTACTTTTGATTTTATCAGGAACTACTCAATGGATTTACACCATTTAACCAAAAGGCACGAGTGTGAACCAAGGGCTACCTCTTTGCCAAATTTGGTGTAATTCCGTTCAGCAGTTCGGGCTGTAGCTGCGACTAAAGGTTCCTATGGAAAATTGCATGAGGAAAACACGTTTTGGAATCCCCCTTTTTTCTCGGCCCCCGCTTGATGAATCACCCCGAGACATCCAGGATAGGAGCGGACCGGAGCGCCCCACCAGTTTTGAAACTTTCGTGAAGATTCGTCAACCGGCGCCAAAGTTATTCCAAATAGAATGTTGCGGATTTCCTATGGAAAATAGGTCCTAACTATAACTACCAACTGACGACCGCCAGTAGGTAATATATATTATATGTATATATATATATATTCACTGAAAAAACCATAGGTTTCAGGCCTTATATAGTTAGGAATTTGCATTTAAAAAACCATTGAAATTGCTCCTATATAGTTAGTTGTACTAACTATATTTTGCGCACCCGCAACCCACTGCGGATGATGTCACATATTACATCATTCATGTCATGGTCAGTAACATCACTGATGACATCTCAAATGACATCACTGATGACATCATCCAGTGAATGTGGTTTGCTTCGTTATTTAAATATGCATTATATATATAGCAAGAATAAACACAATATATCCCGAGCAAAATCGAACATTATACAAGTCATCAATCAAAATAAAGCATCATATTCCAAGATAGGTGTCAGTCTTCTTCTTTAATATTCACAATAGCATCCTTTTGATTTCTAGCCAACACGTGTTTCGTCTAATTAGCAGTTTATGCATTTAGACTTCATCAGGGCTAGAATGTACAACAGAGACAACAGTTACAAAGTGAATATGTCAATGCAGAACAATTCAAAAGTAGTGCAGAAAAAGCAAGGTTTATCTCAACCCAGTGACATCCATATCACCTCAAAAGGCAGGAGCATCTAGGTAACAATGCCTCATACATGTCAAGGTAACAGATCCAAACAGAACACCCAAAGTGAATAAAGCATACCAGAAAGTGAGCAAGGAAGTGACAATGGTATAGAGAATATTCTGATAGATGCGAGAGGTGGTAATAGAGAGCTTAGACTCCGACAGAAAGAAGCTAGCTGGATTTTGAATTTGCGTGCTGTAGAAAAGGGCTTCAATTTTGATAATGAACTGCAATACTTCTTAGGATGAAACATTTTATGATAACATACTATATTAACTTCATTCTCATGTGTGTTTCCTGCTTACGTATGCTGTCGCTTCTTTTGTTTGGACTTAGGAATTATATACAACTAGCTATTTGCCCACTTGATCTATTATTCACATTACTGTGTATATATGGAATCATCTTTGTTTGTTCGTGTTTTTAATGATCATTTGTTTTGTTATGACAGATATGTTTAATGATTTGAATTGATCTATGATGTTATGATCTTTTCTTATTGTATGGTGGGTCTACGCATGCCCTATCTTTTTGCTTTACCTTGTTTTATTTTTATCTTTTTTCTTTGTGCACTTTAGTATGATTATTAATATTGTTGATTAAGCAAGATGATCTGAGCAATATATTTAGTCCGTGCTTTTAATGTGGTCTTTGGAGCAGTGAGAGAACAATGGTATGGCATAGAGTTTGAGATGTGTTGAAACAGGTTCTGAACATCCTGTATGTTCAGTTTAAGTGCCGCATAAAGTTTTGAACACGTACTGATACAAACGTGAATTTTTGGCGCCATTTTGAAATGGTCTAAAATTGAGGAATACTTGGTCCTTCTTTTGTGTTTCCAACTGTGTACTTATTGACACTGCAAGATGGCGCGGGTGCTAGACGCCGTACTCGTGCTGCCACCGGTATTTGAAATAGGAAATCTACTCGGTGAGCGCCTTATAAGATGTTAATCTCTAAACCCTCTAGTTTAAAATCGCTGCTTATTAACTGGTATGTTCTGTGGCATGTCTCTCCCTTTTTTATAAAATGATGACTTTTTAACATTACGATTGTTGGAAACCCATTCGAAATATGGGGAAATATGGCTGAGACGATTTCTAAAGACTTTGACATGTCCTCACTCGAGACTGTAATGTTAGATCGAGTTGGGTCATTAATCTTAACTTTGATTTTATTTGGTGTAGACAAGGTAAAATAATCAATTTATTGCTGAGGACTCAATAAAGATGTTTTGTTTTAGATTTTGTGACCGGACTTTGCCCTGACGAGGGTTTCGTTAACTCTATAAATTGAGGTGCTACTTCTTCGTTGAACTCCAAATTTAGTGAGTATTGCAGCTGTCTTTATGACTCTTAGCCTAGCATAATGATCTAGACAATTTGGAGTGGTAGTTCCACTTCAAGGCCGAGATGGATTTCACTTGGTAAATATTTCCACTATAATACTTTGTCATGCAGCTTCTTCATTGCGCCACTTGGAACTGGTAGTCAGTGGTATCGCCAGCTTTGTAAATACATGTGCTGGTGAGTGTTTTTTATTAGCATTATTATTATTTTTTATTTATATTTATTGTTACTCACTTAGGGTTTTTTTCAGGTGTCACGACTTCTGTGGATTTTGTTTGGTTGGATATGCCCTTATGCGTTATGAAATGAAATGAAATGAAAATGCGTTTTATATAGCGCGAAATAGTTGCCTGGAGGCGTCCAAGCGCTAAGATTGCAAGATGTTCCAAGCAGTAGAACCAATTGACACAGAGAGTGAAAAGAGTTTATTTATTGAACAGAAACGTTTTCAGGTGTTTCCTGAACGAGGTCAGATCTGGATTAGACTTTAATTGAAGGGGTAGGCTGTTCCACAGCTTAGCAGAGTTCAGGGTAAAAGAACGGCCACCTGATCTAGCCCGGTTGACTTTGGGCACCATAGCAAGGTACGCGCTAGCTGAGCGCAACTGTCTGCTAGGGAGGTATGGGGTGATTAGGGAACAATTGATCGGAGGGCCAGTTGCCCAGAATGACTGGTGGGCAATACAGAGGGATTTGAAAGCAATCCTATCTCTAACAGGAAGCCAATGCAATCTTGTTAATCCAGGCTTAGCGGAGGACCTTCGAGGAATTTGAAGTAGGGTCCGGACTGCACAGTTTTGGATCACTTGTAACTTCCGCAATGTGAAGTCAGGAGCTCCCAAATAGAGTGCATTTCCGAAGTCCAGCCTAGAGTGGATCAGTCCCTGTACAACAATTATTTGCTTGGCTTGGAAAGGTAACAGGGGGAGAATCTTCCTCAGCATTCTAATAATGACAAAACAGGTAGCAGACAACTTAACAGCCTGATAGTCTAGCGTTAGGGCCCTGTCCAGCCAAATGCCCAAGCTCTTAATGGCATCCTTTGGTACTGGGGGGGGACCCAGGCAGGCCGGCCAGATGGAGCTCAGCGACGACGGGACCGAGCGTCCCAGCATCATAACCTCTGTCTTGCCCCCATTGAGTTTGAGGCAAGACAGGGTCATCCAGCTGTTCACTTCGCTCAGACAGCCAGCCAGATCTACTGTGGCCGTAGGGTCCTCAGCCTGCATCAGAGAGACCACCAGCAGGGTATCGTCCGCAACAATCTTAATACCATATGGGCGGACGATACCTGCCAGTGGTCTCATATAGACATTAAACAACGTCGGGCTGAGTGAGGAGCCCTGCGGGACTCCACAGCCCAACGGTCTGCTAGTAGAGATGGTATTTCCCTCAAAAACCTGGAATGTTCTATTGGACAAAAATGACCTGAGCCATTTCAGCGCTCCTCCTTGGATCCCGATATCATAAAGACGCTGCAGTAAGATCTCATGGTTTACAGTGTCAAAAGCGGCACTCAGATCGAGGAGGATGACTGCCTCCCCGATCTAAAATGCCTCTTGTTTCTTCCAGAACTGACAACAAAGCCGATTCTGTCCCATGTTTGGGGCGAAAACCGGTTTGTGACGGGTCAAGCAGTTGATGATTTTCCAGAAAATTAGTTAAAAGGTTGTTAATATATTTTTCCAATATCTTGCTGGTCCAGGGGAGCAGAGAAATGGGACGGTAGTTGTTAAAATTATTCACGTCCATATTAGGTTTCTACGCGACTGCCCTCACCCATGCCTGTTTCCATGCTGGTGGGACCATGTTGGTGGAGATTGAGGCATTAAGTACCTCCAACATGACCGGGAGGATAATGTGGTTAACTGCCTTTAAGGAGCTCGGAGGGGCAGGGTCACTAGGAGAGCCCGATTTGACCTGCGCCGTTAAAGTGGCCAACAGGTTCAAGTGTAGCAAAGGAAACTCATCCAACACAGGTGGCAAATTGTCTGTTATATCCTGCTTGAAACGCTCCAGGATGTCAGCTGAGGTATTTGGGAGAATGATTGGGAAGGATGAGTAAATGAGATCCACTTCGTTATAAAAGAAATCAGCTAGCTCGTTGCATCGGACTTGTAGGTCGTCACTATTTACAGGGGACTGGGGAAGTTCAGTGAGGCATTTTACTATCCGATAAATCTCCTTGGAACTAGAGCTGGCTTCAGAAATCTTTTGTGAATAGTACTGAGTTTGTGCTTTCTTTATTTCTGTCTTATAGTCCCTAATTGATTTCCTGTACAAAATTTTGTCTGGGTCGGTATAGCCCAAACGCCATTTCCTCTCTAGCCTTTTGCACTTGCGTTTAATATCCCTAAGTTCCTCCGAATACCAAGGAGCCGAGGTCCTAGATCTCTTTGCCCGAGTTGTCTTGAATGGAAGTATGGTATTCAATGATTTTGTTATCCAGTTATTAAATTCCTCGTTGGCTAACAAGGGATCTGCCCTAATCAATGGAGTAGTGGCTTGTAGCTCGTCGGTCCATTTATCTAATGGAAGTTTGGACCAGTTACGAGCGTTCCATGATCCTGGCATCAAAGCAGGAGGTTTATGCGTGTGCCAGGTTAAAGGGACTAGGCAGTGGTCTGTCCATGGGAGCACAATAGGATGTTCTACTTCTAAATCGGGGCAATTACTAAATATGGGGTCCAGCAAGTGCCCTTTCATATGTGTAGAGGATCGGACAAGCTGCGATAGCTGCAGAGCGGACAGATCGGCAATAAGCTCTTGGGCCGTGTGATCACCCGAATCCTCAAAATGCATGTTTAGGTCACCTAGTAGTGTATAATTGGCAGAGGTGGAAGCTAGGTCTGCAACAGCCGAGGGTAGAGAGTATACAAACTGTCTAAGCGGACCCGGGGGGCGATAGATCAGTGCTCCAGCAAAGTTAGTATTAGGCGAGAGTTCCAGACTGAAGGCCATGCTTTCACAGTCTGGAAAGGGACTAGGAAAGCAGCGGCAAGAGTAAATGTCTTTGAATATTATTGCTAAACCGCCTCCTTTCCCAGAGGAGCGATCTAACCTTTCTACTTGGTACCCTTGAGGCATAGCTTGTATTATGTCGGGCTCCGAAGACGGAGTTAGCCAAGTCTCAGTAAGAAATACTATATCTGGGCTGAGCTCTTCAAATAGCAGAGATAGTTCCGTTTGGTGCTTGGGTAAGGACCTACAATTAAGAAGAAACATCTTAAAGGTATGCTGGGTTTTCGTAGAGGGAGTGGCTTTGAGATGAGAGTGGCAGTGCGAACATTGGATGGGCAGCTTCAAGGGATGGTGGAGATGGTTACCTGCTGTCTTGGCAAGTGGTCTTAAGTTAAACAGTTCAGTAGAGCTGTATCCCTTTAGATTTCCTGGTGGAGGGGCGGGGTTGTGGCCCCTGGTCCCGTGCGGTCGCGGACGGGCGCAGACGGGCTTGCCTTTGGCGTGCCGCCGGCGCGCCCGCTGCGCCCGTCCGCTGCACCTCCGGGGTAAGAGCTCCATTTTGTACTGGTGAGAGAGTGAGGGCGGGAGGGGCTTTTCTTTCTTACTTTTCATTCAATTTCAATTCTGGGTTTCTTTTTAGTTCTATTGGGTTTGCCTGTGCACTTTTTATCACATGAATAATTGTTTGTCACTTCCTTGCTCACTTTCTGGTATGCTTTATTCACTTTAGGTGTTCTGTTTGGATCTGTTACCTTGACATGTATGAGGCATTGTTACCTAGATGCTCCTGCCTTTTGAGGTGATATGGATGTCACTGGGTTGAGATAAACCTTGCTTTTTCTGCACTACTTTTGAATTGTTCTGCATTGACATATTCAGTTTGTAACTGTTGTCTCTGTAGTACATTCTAGCCCTGATGAAGCCTAAATGCATAAACTGCTAATTAGACGAAACACGTGTTGGCTAGCAATCAAAAGGATGCTATTGTGAATATTAAAGAAGAAGACTGACACCTATCTTGGAATATGATGCTTTATTTTGATTCATGACTTGTATAATGTTCGATTTTGCTCGGGATATATCGTGTTTATTCTTGTTGATGTGGTTTACTACATTATATGGTGACGGTTAGATAGACGTCATCCCTATCCCTAGTAGCAGCCCTAATAAGTTTCATTGATTATTGTTGACAATAGAGCGCAAGCACATAACCTTCTATCTATTGCTTTTTTTGTTTATATTAAGGTTGCTTGCTGCCATTTGTCTTTGACCAATTGGTCTATTACATTTACTATATGTGTTCTAGAATTGAGAGAGGCAAGGTGGCGGAAGACTTATTTAATAGCTTGAAGGCAGGAGTTTCTATCAATCAAGCAATTACTTCAGGAGTCATTAAAACCAATGAAGGACTTAAGGCTAAGTTCATCAGATTAGAGAAATTGAAGAAATTGGAGATTAGTAAGTGGTGGGACGGAGCCACACTTAAGGAATATCAACGCTTAGAGCGAATACCACGTGGTCTCCGATCCCAATTGTTTCTAACTTACGATGATCTGGAGGAGGATTTAATGTTAATCTGGGATAAAGAACTTTACGGTAACTCCATGCGACTTATGAACTTGCTCATAGAAAATTCTGAGAGAAAAGTGCTGAAAACCATCACTGAGGTTGACATACTTGAAAAAGAAATTGCTGATCTCAATATAGCTGAGGGAACTAAGAAAAATTATGAAATCTTGAAATCTATATTGGAAAAATACGAAGATGATATTAAGCAAAGGAAATTGCAAAAAACACAGTTGATGGACAGAATGTAGAACAATGTCATACATTCATCCCAGTACAAGGATCTGGGCCTAAATCCATCGTTTTTTTGCACTCCACACCACCCTGGGTTAGACACTGGCTATATGCAAATCAGCTCTAACCCTGTGCCTCATGGGAACAGTCCAGTCTGAACTACCAAGCCATGTCCTTCCCAGACCGGAATCAAGCATCCAAGGACCGGTTTCTGGCTATCAGCCTTCATCAGCCTGGATAGCTTGACTCCAGTGGTGTGGAGAGCATGGGACTCATGTCTGAGCATACCCAGCCAACTCGGGGTGAAATTTGCAAAAAACACAGTTGATGGACAGAATGTAGAACAATGTCATACATTCATCCCAGTACAAGGATCTGGGCCAAAATCCATCGTTTTTTTGCACTCCACACCACCCTGGGTTAGACACTGGCTATATGCAAATCAGCTCTAACCCTGTGCCTCATGGGAACAGTCCAGTCCGAACTACCAAGCCATGTCCTTCCCAGACCGGAATCAAGTATCCAAGGACCGGTTTCTGGCTATCAGCCTTCATCAGCCTGGATAGCTTGACTCCAGTGGTGTGGAGAGCATGGGACTCACGTCTGAGCATACCCAGCCCACTCGGGGTGAAAATTGCAAAAAACACAGTTGATGGACAGAATGTAGAACAATGTCATACATTCATCCCAGTACAAGGATCTGGGCCTAAATCCATTGTTTTTTTGCACTCCACACCACCCTGGGTTAGACACTGGCTATATGCAAATCAGCTCTGACCCTGTGCCTCATGGGAACAGTCCAGTCCGAACTACCAAGCCATGTCCTTCCCAGACCGGAATCAAGCATCCAAGGACCGGTTTTTGGCTATCAGTCTTCCATCAACAGTTGTTTTTGCATTAAGCAAAGGAAGGCACGTAAATTAAAATGTGACAAGCAAGATTATGCTAACGGTAGAGGATATACCTTTGCAAAACGATTTGATGGTTTGGTTAAGCAAGATAAGGTTCGAGTTGGGAACAAGACTGTTACTCCGGATAATGCTAGCACAGCGTCGTCTAGTGTTATGTCCAGTAGTGAGGATGAGAATAATAGTGAGGTAGCTAATAAAGATATGGGAAATCACTCATTTTTAAAGGAAGTGCAAAGAATAAGGATGGGCAACAAGGAAATGAACCAAAGGCAGTGGGATTAAAGAGAGGAAGTAGGAGCAGGACCAAAAGAGGCAAAAGGGCCGGCAGGAAATGTAAGCGGAAGGGAACACTACAATACTCGATCATGGGGCATGGTGAATCAGAAAAGATAGGAATTAAAAATGATATACAGGTTATTAACCTGTCCAGTAAAGATTTGTCCGAAGAGATGACTTCTGTTCTTGACAAAGGGATGAATTTTTGTCCAACTGCTAATTGTGATGTTAATGATACCAGAATTGATGTTTACAAATTTATAAGACAGCTTAAACTAAAAGAGTTTTTTTCTGTAAACGCATCAAATAAAAATGTACCAGAACAAGAGACAGTGTGTGGAGACATGACGATTCATGATGTATATAATACTAGATTGTTACTGTCAATCACTGAGAATGAAAATGATCTAGTAACCATTCATAAAGTTTTACAGGACTTAGATTGTTTTACAACTATGAGTGTTGACAATGGCTTTAAAGACAAGTCTAAGTGGACCCCGCAATTACCAAGTGGCAACAATATAGATGCTTTTTCTAAAAGTGTTAATCGGGAACTAGATTTATAAGAAGACAGTATGAGAAGAAAAAACCCGTCTTGTTTTCTATACAATTTGAGTGCTAGAGATAAGATGGCCCTTAACTGTTTGAGACAAGATGATACTTTGGCTGTCAGAGAGGCAGACAAAAGCGGAAATATCGTCGTCATGGATAGATCTAAATATGACGACGAGATTCTCAGACAATTAAGTAATACCTTGTGGTATAAGGAACTTACCTACAATCCTATTTTTGAGGTGACCAACATAATTAATAAACATTTAAAGGAATGGTTTATACTCGGTATCATCAAAGACTGTGAATTTAAATATCTTCTGGTGGACCGACCTCGCTTTCCATGTATGTATACCTTACCCAAGGTTCATAAGGACCCGGTCTCCCCCCATGGTAGACCGATTGTGACTGGTATTGGGGGTCCTACGGAGAGACTTTCTGAATTCGTAGATTCATTCTTGCAGCCTTTTGTTCTTAACTTGCCATCTAGTATCAAAGACACTAAGCATGTTTTGAATATCATGAATGACTTTGCTTGGTAACCAGATATGCTCTTGTCACACTCGATGTGATATCTTTATATATGAACATTGGCCACCAACATGGTCTGCATGCTTTACAATATTTTTTATATCGAAGACCAGTAGAACTGTTGGAGCACACTGAGATGCTCATGACTATGTCCAAGCTCATACTGGAGCAAAATGTGTTCCTATTCAATGGGAAGTGGTTTAAACAGATGTGCGGGACTGCCATGGGTTCCAGATTTGCGCCGTCTTTTGCCTATCTCTTTATGGGATGGTTTGCGGCGGTGCACATCTGGGGCCCTGGTGGATGCCCGTGGCACGACGTCATTTGTTACTACGGACGGTAAATTGATGATTGTTTATTAATTTGGACGGGTGGAGAGACTGAATTGTTACGTTTCTTTGAATACATGAACAATCATGAATTTAACATGACTTTCACCATGAATCACAATGGTGAGAGGATAGTGATCCTTGATGTGGAACTTTTTATTGAAAATGATAAAGTTTGTAGCAAACTTCATAGAAAATCAACCTCTTGCAATTTGGTGCTACATGGTCAAAGCGCCCACCCGAGGACACAAGTGAACTCTATACCCTATGGAGAACTTTATAGCGCACGTCGCAATTGCTCCAGGGAACAAGACTTTTTGGAGTGTATTGACGATATGGAACAACGCTTTCTATCTCGGGGATAGGACAGTAAAGTAATTGCACGAGCTAAACAAAGAATCATTAAGCGTACTAGAGAACAAACATTGAAATCTAAGATTGAAAACATGAATAGGAGCATGTCCCCTGTGCGCCTTATTACGAACTACAGTACCTTGTCCTTTAAAATATATAGGATATTGAAAAAATACTGGTTTCTTTTGAAATCCGACCCTGGGCTACGTCCTTTTATTCCAAGCTATCCTTCTGTTACATATCGTAAAGGCGAGGCAATTAAGAACATTTTAAGCCCTAGTTACCCTAGACAATATTCACAGGCTCCCAAGTGGCTACAAAGAAGAAGCATTGGATCATTCAAATGTGGAGATTGTAGCATGTGTAGTAGGATGATACAGGGCATACGCTGCTTCAGTTACAATGGTTCGCAAAACTTTAACATCACTACACACATTGATTGTAATACTACTTATGTAGTGTATGCCGTGATTTGTAAATGCCAATTGATTTATATTGGAAGCACCATTAGAAGACTTAGGGATCGAATATCAGAACACTTCAGGGCTCTGAAGAATCGTGATATTAGATATCCCATTGCGGCTCATGCTGCCGAATGTGCATCGCAGGGTATTCACCCTTCGTTCACATTCCATGGTATAGAGAATATTCTGATAGATACGAGAGGTGGTAATAGAGAGCTTAGACTCCGACAGAAAGAAGCTCGCTGGATTTTGAATTTGCGTGCTGTAGAAAAGGGCTTGAATTTTGATAATGAACTGCAATACTTCTTAGGATCAAACATTTTATGATAACATACTGTATTTACTTCATTCTCATGTGTGTTTCCTGCTTACCTATGCTGTTGTTTCTTTTGTTTGGACTTAGGAATTATATACAACTAGCTATTTGCCCACGTGATGTATTATTCACATTACTGTGTATATATGGAATCATCTTTGTTTGTTCGTGTTTTTAATGATCATTTGTTTTGTTATGACAGATATGTTTAATGATTTGAATTGATCTATGATGTTATGATCTTTTCTTATTGTATGGTGGGTCTACGCATGCCCTATCTTTTTGCATTACCTTGTTTTATTTTTATCTTTTTTCTTTGAGCACTTTAGTATGATTATTATTATTGTCGATTAAGCAAGATGATCTGAGCAATATATTTAGTCCGTGCTTTTAATGTGGTCTTTGGAGCAGTGAGAGAACAATGGTATGGCATAGAGTTTGAGATGTGTTGAAACGGGTTCTGAAAATCATGTATGTTCAGTTTAAGTGCCGCATAAAGTTTTGAACACATACTGATACAAACGTGAATTTTTGGGCGCCATTTTGAAATGGTCTAAAATAGAGGAATACTTGGTCCTTCTTTTGTGTTTCCAACTGTGTACTTATTGACACTGCAAGATGGCGCGGGTGCTAGACGCCGTACTCGTGCTGCCACCGGTATTTGAAATAGGAAATCTACTCGGTGAGTGCCTTATAAGATTTTAATCTCTAAACCCTCTAGTTTAAAATCGCTGCTTATTAACTGGTATGTCCTGTGGCATGTCTCTCCCTTTTTTATAAAATGATGATTTTTTAACATTACGATTGTTGGAAACCCATTCGAAATATGGGGAAATATGGCTGAGACGATTTCTAAAGACTTTGACATGTCCTCACTCGAGACTGTAATGTTAGATCGAGTTGGGTCATTAATCTTAACTTTGATTTTATTTGGTGTAGACAAGGTAAAATAATCAATTTATTGCTGAGGACTCAATAAAGATGTTTTGTTTTAGATTTTGTGACCGGACTTTGCCCTGACGAGGGTTTCGTTAACTCTATAAATTGAGGTGCTACTTCTTCGTTGAATCTACGCTGAACTCCAAATTTAGTGAGTATTGCAGCTGTCTTTATGACTCTTAGCCTAGCGTAATGATCTAGACAATTTGGAGTGGTAGTTCCACTTCAAGGCCGAGATGGATTTCACTTGGTAAATATTACCTCTATAATACTTTGTCATGCAGCTTCTTCATTGCGCCACTTGGAACTGGTAGTCAGTGGTTTCGCCAGCTTTGTAAATACATGTGCTGGTGAGCGTTTTTTATTACCATTATTATTATTTTTTATTTATATTTATTGTTACTCACTTAGGGTTTTTTTTCAGGTGTCACGACTTTTGTGGATTCTGTTTGGTTGGATATGCCCTTATGCGTTATTCTTTCTTACTTTTCATTCAATTTCTATTCAGGGTTTTTTTTTAGTTCTATTGGGTTTGCCTGTGCACTTTTTATCACATTACTAATTTTTTGTCACTTCCTTGCTCACTTTCTGGTATGCTCTATTCACTTTGGGTGTTCTGTTTGGATCTGTTACCTTGACATGTATGAGGCATTGTTACCTAGATGCTCCTGCCTTTTGAGGTGATATGGATGTCACTGGGTTGAGATAAACCTTGCTTTTTCTGCACTACTTTTGAATTGTTCTGCATTGACATATTCAGTTTGTAACTGTTGTCTCTGTTGTACATTCTAGCCCTGATGAAGTCTAAATGCATAAACTGCTAATTAGACGAAACACATGTTGGCTAGCAATCAAAAGGATGCTATTGTGAATATTAAAGAAGAAGACTGACACCTATCTTGGAATATGATGCTTTATTTTGATTGATGACTTGTATAATGTTCGATTTTGCTCGGGATATATCGTGTTTATTCTTGTTGATGTGGTTTACTACATTATATGGTGACGGTTAGATAGACGTCATCCCTATCCCTAGTAGCAGCCCTAATAAGTTTCATTGATTATTGTTGACAATAGAGCGCAAGCACATAACCTTCTATCTATTGCTTTTTTTGTTGATATATATAGCAATTTGCATTGAAGAATGAGTGGATATATAAAAATAAATATTTGGATGGAGGATTTAGTAGCAGTGTAATTGACTGTTTACTTGACCAATTTATAGTGTCTCGCTAAATATAGTAGATAGTGACTAAACTGTTTGAATATCTGTATCACTTTGTCAGTTGTTGTAAAAACTACTTCTCCAGTTGGTATATATATATATATATATATATATATATATATATATATATATATATATATATATTAGTAAATTATCCGATTTTGAACTGGGAAAATGTTTCTATAAATATTATATTTAAAAGTATACTTACATTTGCCTTGCTTGAATTTTATTCATGTATATTTTATTGATTGTTGTTGTTTATTCACTGGCTTTTTTTCTGTGGTTGAAAATCAAAATGTTATTTTTATTAAATGCAATACTTATTTAATTTATTTTGTTTATGTAATTTCTATTTTCATTTGGCTGAGAAAAAAATATTTAGATGATGAAGTTCATTTCATTGATGTTGTATTTTGAAGTTTGTAGAAGCTGTGAAGAGAACAATTATTTATAAGTCATATTTGTTTTTTTAATCTTTTTTTATCAGTTTGCTGTAGTTGTTGTACTTATTTTGTTTTATATTTTTTTAATGTTACTTTTGTCCTTGTTTTCTAAGTTAATCCTTGTGAGTTTTTTAAGTGGAGTTTTAGTGAATCGTTATCTGTGAAATGTGAAATAAAAGGTTATGTATATTTGTTTATTTCGCTTTTTTAGTTTCTATATTTAATTAAAGAAAAATAAAGTACTTACTTATTGTAGTTGATGACGTTTATTTAGTTGATGTTGTATGTTGAAGTTTGTAGAAGCTATGAAGAGAAAAGTATTTGTTAGTAATATTTGTTTTTTATTCAATTTATCATTTTTTAATAGGTAGCTCTATTTTTTGGGCCGTGAAATCCCTCCTTGGTCGTCACCTACCCAGTCGGTCTTTAGGCAGACTTTTTTTCGTCTCTCCTTATTGTCTCTTCCCTAGCTCCTATCCTCCCTCCCCTGGATCTCTCCCCTTGCCTGCTACTCTGCCTACCCCCTGTCCTTTCTGCCCTTTGACTAAGCACTCCTTCTACCCTTGTTGGGGAAAGATCCAATATTTATACTCTGGAGTCTCAGCGAACCCGCTGAGTGAGTCCACTGCGCGAAGGGAGCCACTCACACTTGAGGTATGGTATGGCACCCCTTGCCAAAGCACTCCCTCTCCCCTTTTTGGGGAAGGATCCAGTATGTAGGCCTTGGAGTCTCAGAGACCCCTCTGGGAGAGTCCACTGCGTAAAGGGAGCCTCTCGCAATAGAGATAGGGAAGGGATACCACTTCCCTGGGATCACAGCTTACTGGACTTTGGACGTCGCCTTGACTCGTCTACCGGTTTGTGTCCCCGTCACCCTTCCCCTCCTCTCCCCATGCTGTGTCTCTCACCCTCCCCTCCTCTTTCCCGCCTTCATTATCTGTCTACTTCCCCTGCTCCAATCCCCCCTCCCCGGAATCTCTCACCTTGCCTGCTTTTCCCCTTACGTATTTGTGCTTATTGTTTATCTCAACCTTACAAGTAACTATGTTGTCATGCTCTAAGAACTGTGTAACCTTTGTAACAATGTAACCTGTACTATGATCTGATGCTCATGTAAAGCGCTCTGATACCTGCGGGTCTAGCCAGCGCTATATAAAACTTTTTTAAATTAAAATAAATAAATAAATAAATGTTGATTTTGTACTTGTTTTTAAACTTAATGTTTGCTTTTAGTTTTTTTAGTGGGGTTATTGTGCAGTTTAATCTGTGAAACATCAAAGAAAATGTTATAGAATTGGTTAATTGGATTATTTTTATTATTAGTCTCTATTTTTTATTTGTAAATAAACAAATATACTTATTCTTTTTAGTTGATGAATGTCTTTTATTGATGTAGTGGTTTTGTTGATTCCTATAGAATCTGTAAAGAAAAAAGCATTTGTTAGCTATGTTTTGTTTTTTATTGAATTCATTATTTTTAAACAGTTTACTTTATTTGTTGGTTAAGTTAAATTCTTACTTTGTGATATGCTTTTTATAATGTTGATTTTATTGTTTTTGTGTACGTAAATCTTTGTACTGAATTTTCCAGGTGGAATTTTAGTGAAGTTACATCTGTGATATGCAAAGAAAACATGTTATAGTTATTTTTAATATGAATTTTATTTATTTACACACTTGGCGGCCTGCCTGCGCTGCCCGGCAGGAGTGGCCGATTTCCAACACATGTTCTGGTCCTGCCCGGCACTGGGCTCCTTTTGGCAGGGGGTGGTAGAGAGTCTGTGGGAGGTCACTGAGAGGGATTTACAACCCACAATGGCACACTGCGTCCTACACTGGTTCCCACATACATCAAAAAACAAAATCACTAGTAAGTTCCTAGATCTGGGTCTGCTTCTAGCGAAGCGAGCCATAACGTCACAGTGGAAGGCAAATAGGGGTCCCACGGTGGAGAGATGGCGGGCAGAGCTCACTAAATGGGCCCATTGTGAGGGGGAGGTACGTCTGCAGCTAGCACTTAGGGCAGGTACTGATACTGCTCTTGACCTGGGAGCGGTTGGTTCTCGAACTCACGCTTTCGTCCTCTGACAGCGAAGACTCCCCTGCCAGTAGTCCTGGTGTTCGGCCAGGTTCTTTCCTTTGGAGTACCCCACGCCCCATGTGTTGACTACACTTTCCTATTGGTTACTCCTGATTGTCGGTCTCGGACCTGCACTGCCCGCGAAGGATTCTGGCTTGCTCTTGTGGAACTCTGACACGCCTGGGGGGAGGGGCGGGGGGATGGAGTGGGGGGTTAAGGGGGTAGAGAGGTAAGGGATGGAGGGGCTTAGGGGGGGAGATGTTTGATATTGTTCGGAGCTCAATAGGTCGGGCGCAGGGGCACCGGATGGTAAGAAAAGCAGCCCTGAGTACTGTCTGAGAAGCAGTTATATGTGAGTACAAATGCGTCTATTAACGAATAATGCTCTCCTGTCTACTGCCACTCGACCTCCGGGGTGTGAGCTGAATGGGCGTGTAAGTCTAACTCTTTTTTAAGAGCTTGTATAACGCGACTGCAGAATGCTGGCCTGAACGGCGACTTGCTGTACACATATTATTGCTGCAATAAAAATATATTTTTAAAAAAAATGGATTTTATTTATTTCGTTACAAAGTTTTGTGCTTATCTTTATTGAGGGATTTTCAGAATAGTTGCATGTGTAGTTGTTTTTTCTTTTGTGTTCTCTCACGCAAAGGTTCGCTCTTTCTCTGTGGTTGTCCATTATACGGTAACTTTTATGTTAACTAATTGATTGGTTTTATAGTATTTATATAATTAGTTCGAGTTTCCTATTGGTTTGTGTTGGTGTGGTTTAAATTTATTGGTCGAGATAGCTTTTTTGAATTTTTTAGCTGTTACCATTTAATTTGTTTAACTTCTATTATGTTTATTTATTGTGTTTATATATTTTTATTTATTGTTGTTATTTGAATTTATGTGCAGATAAATGTGATTTTTTTAATATATGATATAAATTAGTGTTTCTTTATTTTCGGTGGTTGTGATATATTTTTAATGTTGTATTGTTTGTTTTATTCGTTTTTGGATTTTGTATTTATTTGTTTTAATTCATTTTATTATTGTGTAATTTTTTTGTTTGTTTAAAATATTTGGTATATGTTATTTCATTATATTATTGCAAATAGTATTTTTTCATGGGTAAGGGCCCGATTGTGATCTCGGTTGGAAGGACTCTGAACCGGATTTGGTTTTACCTAAACCGATCCGGAGCCCTTGTATCCGACCGACTCTTTCCCAATTCCGAACGACCAAGTACAGTGACTGGAAACTCTTAGCGCTGACCGAATCGGTTCTGGAAGGCATACAGAGAGATAGAGCATTACGAGCCAAATCACACAGCTCTATGGAGTAGGTTTTCCAAGGGGCAAGTACGATGAACGATTCGGACAGCCTTTATGTGTTGTTGTGCCTGGATCGAAAAAGCGCCGGAGTTGGTCTTTGGGAGCCCACAGCAGGCCCCTCTTCACCCGGGGCCCTCCGTATCAGGCCCATGGGTGTACCCATGGGTCTTCCTTTTCAGACCATGCACAGTGTGGCAGGCACCAACGGGTGCCTACCACAGGGTGCACAATTTTCCCCAGTCACCCCTTTCTTGAATGCAAGCCTGTGTACACGTTCGGGACACAGACCCCCCTATTGATGTCAAAGGGAGTCCAACCGAATTGTATCCTGATGCATCCAAACACATTGTACTTGTTCGGTCGGATTCCCCTGACACGAGTTGTACAGAAAGTATTCCGGACACGAGGCACTTGGTTTGCTTTCCGAAAGACATCGGAATCGGACCCTAAAAGTTATTTTTAATATACTTTATATGTATTTTATGAATGTTTGTGTTTTTGATATTGTGTATATCCATGTTTTTGATGAATTTAATTTTATTGTAATGTTATTGATATTTTTGTGTTCTTTATATTTGTTGTCGATATTTTTGTAATCAAGATTTTTTTAGACAATATTTTTTATCAATGTGTCATTTATGTTTTGTGTATTGTGTCGATAATGTTCTATACGATATTTTTGTATCAACATTTTTGTAGTTCGATGTTATTGGAGTCGATGTTGAATCAGTGATCTGCTCTAAATATTACAGGAAATTGCAAACGCGCAGTTACTATAAAACTATTATAATATGGCCTCCCGGCAACGGGTGGAGATGTTAACTTCATGGTTGAGGCACACAAAGCATGCATACCAGAGGTATTCTACTCTTGGGTTAAATTACCGCCTACAGAAGCGTGCACATGGTTGTTTCACACTCATAATGAAGATGAACCACCTGAAGAGTATTTCCCATAAGTGGACATAGCAGTGCCATTAACTCACCAAGAGCACATTCATTGGTTTAAAGGCTCCCGTAGCCGCTATCACACAAAACATGAGACTTGATCCGCTCAGCAATGAAGGAGCGCCCTGGCCGGTCTCAGCTTCATACACACCACATCCAGACATTGCTACTTTGCCAGCAGCAGGAATATGTACACTTTATCGAGATTTAGGAATCAATTACAGAAATCTTACACAATACATAATGGGACCTTTGACAATTCAACCTGCTCGGGCTGCACAATCTCAATTGACCACTGCAAGTATAAGCCCACAAACGCTGAATCCCATTATGGGAAAGAATCCCACCAGCCAGGAGCAAATCCTGTTCTGGGTAGCGTAGAAAACAGCTGATCTTGGAGCAGTTTTTCCCCATACAGGCCAGCAGGACAAACACAGAATACTAACAATTTGCTTGCCAATGCGGATGCTCCCCAGATAGAAGATTGTGTCACATGGGGTACAGACTTCGTTGCAGTTTACACTAGAACTCATGGTTTCCCTTCAGTAGCAGTTCTACCAGATGTACTGAAACAAATACAGAATGAGTAGGGGGCAGAACCTGCGCTGAATCTGCAGATGAAACTAATGGGAAATTGAACCGGAGTTTCTGCAAATATGTACATAAAAGGGGAGGTAGCAACAGTGACCAACGCCTGAAGGACTTTACACCTGCACAACAGGAGAGGGAGTTGCCGAAGATTATCGAAGAAACATATGCTTCACTAGGTAGAGATGATCTGGGAGCCAGACCTGGGAAACCAATAGTTAAGAGCAATTCTGAAAAAGATAACTCTAAGCAAGCATCTGGTTTTTCCTAGAAGAAATGGGACAATAAAAAAAAAAACACAATCATGGGGTGGGTCTCCTGAACAGGAACACAAATAGACAAATACAAATTTGAGAAACTGTGATATTATCAGGAAGCCTGACAGGTCTCAGGATACTGATACACATTCCTCTTGTTCGTTTCAGGAAGCATCCGATCAAAAAGAGACAGATGGTCAGAGCACAGATGAACAAGTTACTTACCTTCGGTAAAGCTTTTTCTGGTGGATACAGTATCTGCCTGTGGATTCCTCACCTTGTGAATATCCCCTGCGCCAGCAGCATCCGGAAATTTTTGTAGCTCTTTACGCCGACAAGAACGACGTCACAGAGGCACGGCTCCGCTCGCGACCTCGCTGACGTCCCCGGAGCCATAAGAGAGTCTCGTCGGCGTGATGACATCAGTTCCGCCCTTTTTTCCGTGCCCCCGAGGCACACGGACGGACCGACATAAATAGGTAGAGTATACACAGTACACAGTATTCAAACCAACACACATAGTGTGAAAACAATGCAAAAAGCAAGAACAATGAAACATTTCAATTGAAAATACAATTATAAAATAACACTTTGTAGGTATAGAAGAGTGGACAAAGGTGAGGCAGGTGGGTCAGTGAGGAATCCACAGGCAGATACTGTATCCACCAGAAAAAGCGTTACCGAAGTTAAGTAACTTGTTCTTCTGATGGATACATCTGCCAGTGGATTCCACACCTTGTGAATAGAATTAAGCATGAGCGAAAAATCCGTTCCGCTCGCGGATTTTGCGGATTTTCGGTAAATTCGCAATCCGCGAACTCTCGTGAACTTGCCGAAAATCCGTAAATCTGTGCGAAGCGGATTTTTTGCTTGGTCGCACTTGCCAACTAGAATACTATACAATTTCGCGGGAGTAAACACTTGCGAACACGTAGATGCGGCGATCAGCGACAATCTCGCAATTGCGAGATTGCAAAATTTGCAATTTCGCACAAGAAATCCACCAGCAGGCAGCATAAACCTTGAAAATTATGATTTTTATCAGAATAACTCCTCAGGTTGACATTTGCCTGCACTTTTTTTTTGCAAGGAGTCCAATTTGGGGGGGGGGGGGGTGGGAGGAAGGAAGTGCCCCACAGTCTCCAACTTCCTGTTCCTGTCCAGCAGGCTCCTCCCAGTGCTTTCTTCATGTGCTGGTCACTTTGATTTGGATCTTGACCTGGAAGGATTACTTTTTGTGGATGCTGCTGGATATTTGGATTTTTGCAAAACTGAAAGCACTCAGCAGGTGCAAAAGTTCAATCTTATCATTAGTAACCATTCCCTGTAGTGCCTGGAAGGATTACTTTTTGTGGATGCTGCTGGATATTTGGATTTTTGCAAAACTGAAAGCACTCAGCAGGTACAAAAGTTCAATCTTATCATTAGTAACCATTCCCTGTAGTGCTTCCTGAGGGGCCCCTTCAGAGTTCAGTTGCCTACTTGCAACTATTCTATGACCCTACTCTGACCCTCACAGCAGGCTCAGAGAATAGCTACAAGTATACCACAAAGGTCCTGTTAAAAAATTACACTGCAACAGAAAGCAATTACAGATAAGGAAGCAGGTGCCAGCCTGGAAGTACAAATTTAGTGACACATTAATCAGCCCCTAATTCATTCATGTCAGTTGAGGCAGGGCAGGTGTGCTTTTCCACCCATAATCTACAGTGATGAACTAGAGGGTGGCATGGGTGAGCCAGAGGGTGGCATGGGTGAGCCAGAGGGTGGCAGTGGTGAAACAGAGGGTGGCAGTGGTGAAACAGAGGGTGCTGTGATGAACCAGACGTAGAAACAACATGTTCGCGACCGTTGCTACCCGACAAGTACGTTCGCGTTTGCGAACTGGTAAAAAAACCTCGCGAAATGGCAGAAACACTTGCGAACACAAAAAAAAAAGGAATCCGCAAAATTCGCGAGAGTTCGCGGATTTTGCGGACTGCTAATCCGTAAATACGCAATTTCGCGGATTGCCAATTCGCAAAATCCGCCCATGCTTAAATAGAATCCCACAGCAGTCCCACTCCCGGAGGAGGGTGTCCACTCTTTTATACCAAGAAATCCTGTAGGACAGAGCGCCCAAAATGACCATCCCTCCTCACCTCGGAATCTAAGCAGTAATGCTTCGCGAAAGTGTGGAGGGAGGCCCAAGTTGCCACTCCACGGATGTATGACATTACAACGCATGCTTTTACCACGCATGCTTTTACATCGCAGTTTTTACAACGCATACCATTACAACGCATAGCGCTTTGGGGTGCTGGATAGTGAATAGTTTAATTTACTATTCCAACTCCAGTCCCCGTGGATAGTAGGGAAAGTGTTGGATAGTAAATTAAATCTATTCCCTATCCTAATGCGCCCCCCAGCGCAATGCATTGCAATGGTTTGCGTTGTAAAAGTTGCGATGTAAAAGCACTGCGTGGAAAAAGTTGCGTTGTAAAGGATGTTTCCCCCGCTCCACAAATGTCCTCTACAGGAACACCTCTAGACAAAGCAGATGTAGAAGACTTTGCTCTAGTAGAATGAGCTCTGATACACTCTGGAGGATCCTTACCAGACAAGGAGTAACAGATCTTGATGCACAAGATAATCCATCTGGAAGGTGTGCGCTTGTGCACCACTCTTCCTTTCCTGCAGCCAGCAAAACCCACAAAGAGCCCACACGATAGTCTTTAGTCCTTCGAGGTAAAAACTCATCGCCCTCTTAGGGTCCAAACGGTGAAGCCGCTCCTCCTCCTTGGAAGGGTGAGGGGAGGATAGAAGGTAGGAAGGGTAATGGACTGCGCCAGATGGAAGGGAGTTACCACCTTAGGCAGAAAAGCAGCCCTGGTCCTGAGTACCATCCTTTCAGCATGAATGGTCAAGAACGAGGGTTTCAAACTCAGAGCTTCAAGCTCACTTACCCTCCTTACCGAGGTAATAGCAAATAGAAATACAGTCTTAAAAGACAACAGTCTCAAGGGACACTTGTGCAAGGGCTCAAAAGGAGAACCCATCAAGAAGGTTAAGACAATATTTAAGTCCCATTGAGGCACAATAAATGGAGTAGGCGGAAATTTGTTGGTAAGGCCCTTAATGAACCGTAACACAATAGGTAATTTAAACAAAGACGGCTGATCTGGAAAGCAAAGGAACGCTGACAAAGCTGATAAATAACCCTTCACAGTAGCCACAGCAAAACCCTGCTGGGCTAAAGAAAGAGCAAACTGAAGGATGTTGGATAAACAAGCACTTAAAGGGTCAATAGACTTCTCTCCACACCATGAGTCAAATTTGGACCACCTATACGAATAAATAGACTTGGTGGAGTGCTGCCTGGCCAAAGGAATCACATCCACCACATCAGGTGGGAGAGAGAAAGAATTCAGGTTACCCCGTTCAATCTCCAGGCATGAAAGTGTAAGGTCTGGAGGTGGGGGTGTAGAACCTGTCCCAGCGACTGCGAGAGGAGGTCTGCCTTGAGAGGGAGACGGAGTGGAGGGCACGAGGAGAGGTGAAGAAGATCTGTATACCACACCCTTCTTGGCCAATCTGGGGCGATCAATATGACTTGGGCCCGGTCTTGGCGAATCTTCCTCAGAACCAGAGGAATCAAGGGTATGGGATGAAACGCGTAAAGGAGTTGTGAGCCTCTACTCAACTGAAACGAGTCCCCCAACGCCCCCTGTATCGGAAACTGGAGACTGCAGAATGACGGGCTGAGAGCATTCTTGTGAGTGGCAAAGAGGTCCACCCGAGGAGTTCCCCACGTCCGGAAGACCTGACAAACCACCTCTGTATGAAGCCTCCACTTGTGGTCGGCTGAGAACCGCCGACTGAGATTGTCTGCATGCACGTTTAGAACTCCGGCCAGATGATTCGTCATCAGACAAATCTGATGGTCCTGAACCCAGGACCAGAGACGCAGAGCTGCAAAGGCAATGCAATCCCACCCTCCCTGTTGACATACCACATCCCGGTAGTGTTGTCCGTTAGGACTTGAACCGACTGACCGCGTAGGGAAGGGACGAAGACCTTGATCGCCAAACGTATCGCCCGCAACTCCAGAAGGTTGATGTGAAGCAACCTTTCCTCTGGAGACCAAACACCCTTGATTTCCAGACCCCCCAGATGAGCACCCCACCCTAGAGTGGATGCATCCGAAATCACTGTGGTCACCAATGGAGGGAGATGAAAGGGCTTTCCTGGAGTCAGATTGCCCTCCACGCTCCACCAAGACAGATCCGCTGCAGCTTCTTTGGAGATCCTCACAGACTCCCTCAGATCTCCGTTGTGATGATGCCACTGCCTGTGGAGGCACCACTGGAGTGCCCTCATGTGCCAGCGTGCATGGTTGACCAACAGAATGCAGGAAGCAAACAGACCGAGCAGGCGAGGGACCTTCAGGACTGGAACAACCGCTCCATTGTAAAACAAAGGAAAAATCTCATGAATGTCGAGAATCCTTTGTGAAGGTGGGAATGCTCAACAGACAGTAGTGTCCAGTAAAGCCCCTATAAATAGGTTGCGTTGAGAAGGCACTAGATGATACTTGGGCACATTTATCAAAAAACCCAATTGGTACAACAGCTGCGTTGTCACTTGCAGATGATGACACACCATCTACAGCAACCCTGCTTTGATCAGCCAGTCGTCTAGATAGGGAAAAAACGAAATCCCCGACCTTCTGAGATGGGCTGCCACCACTGCTATCACCTTGGTGAAGACTCGAGGTGCAGTAGTAAGACCAAACGAAAGGACCGCAAACTGATAATGTTGCGACTACACCGTAAAACGGAGATACTTCCTGTGCGACTTCAGGATCGGGATATGAAAATACGCGTCCTGCAAGTTGATCGACACCATCCAGTCCTCTTGCTGCAGTGCTTGAAGAACCTGCACTAGGGTAAGCATCTTGAACTTTTCTTGCTTCAGAAAAAGATTCAAGATCCTGAGATCCAGGATTGGACGTAACCTACCATCCTTCTTGGGAATCAGGAAATACCGGGAGTAGCATCCCTGACCCCTTTCCCTCTCTGGCACCATCTCTATCGCACCTTTTTTTTAGTAAAGCTAGGACTTCCTTCTGTAGGAGAAGAAGGTGGTCCTCCGAGCAAGCCCCTTGACAAGGAGGGTGATTTGGAAGAATTCCCGAAAGGGAAAGGCATACCCATTCTCCACAAGATTGAGAACCCAAAGGTCTGTAGTGACCAATTCCCAATCTTGCAGAAAATGAGTAAGCCGACCCCCACAGGACCAACATGATCCAGAATGGTGGATCTAGGGCTGCTTTGCTGTGGTAAGAGGGGGAGAGGTAGAGGAGGAGAAGGAGGAGGAGGAGGAGGGCTGACGATCTCGTGGGCGACCTCTGTTCCTGCCCCTATAGGACTTATATAGGGTGTTCTGCTGCTGCTGAGGCTGTTTGTAGGTCTGAAAGGCCGACCTCCCAAAGCCTCTGTACCTTCTATAAGAAGAACCCCTTGGCTGTGTCTGCAGACTCAGTGACTTGGCTGTAGCCTTGCTGTACTTAAATCTTTCTAAAACTGCAGTTACCATCTTCCCAAAAAGTCTAGAGCCATCAAAAGGGAGGTCAAAAAGAGTCGCCTGGATATCCTGAGAGAACTCCGATGACTTAAGCCAGGCACTCCTTCTAGATGCAACTGAAGACCCCATTATTCTGGCTACAGAGTGCACAGTATCAAGACCACTCTGGATCACCTGTCCTGCAGCAGCCTGCGTGTCAGACAAGACCTTAACAAAATTCTTCCTGTCCTCCTCTGATAACTTTGGGGCCAGCAGTTTAGCAGAACCCATTAAGGCATGAATGTATCTGCCCAAAAGGGCTTTTGCCAAACCTCCATAACCAGTTCCGTTATGGCGTCATTGAATGGCAACAAAGGTTCTAATATAGCAGAAGGAGAATGGAGAACCTCTGTTAGAATATTGGATTTAAATTCCGCTGTCGGGAGCTGAAGACCTAAAAGATCAGCTGCCTTCCTTATCACAGTGTGGTAGGGAGCCACATCCTTAGAGGGAACATCCAAAGGAGGAGAGAGTTCCCATTCTGGTGACATGTCCAGTCCACATGCCACTCATAAGTCTTCAAAGAAGTCCTCTGACTCCTGAAGCTCACCTTCCTCCATCTCATCCTCCCTATATTGCTGTTCATCCAATAATCTTTGTGCATCCCGCCTGGACCTTATCCTCAGGGCCGGAGCCGACGGAGTCGTACACGGCTCCGATGGATTCGGAACCGGCATCGAACACAGATCCGGGGGCACAATCGAAGTCGAACGAGGCCGAGCTGGTGGCGCCGGAGATACTGGTATCAGCGTCGACGTCCTCGGCGCCGGGAAATGCCAGGACGGAGCCGCAGGAAGAAAAGACATAAAGGGAGCCTGAGCATAGGCTTGAGGAACCCCCAAATGAAACGTCATAGGACACATGGTACCCGAAGGTGCACCAGAGGAGTACATTGCCCTCGCAAAGACACCATACATAGCATTAAGATTATGCGATGGGTCTTGCCCTGGAATACGCTCAGACGTAGGCATCACCGGACTCGGGCCTGCCGACGGTGGAGCCATTGGAGTCGACGGCTCTTCAGGTACTGGTACCTCTTCAACCGGAGCCGGATAATTTTGCAGAGATGAAGAGGGAATCGGCGCCGGCGACTGCGCTGGTGAAGCCACAAGAGAAGTCGCTCTTTCTGGAGAAGGAGAAGGAGATACATAGTCCTTACGATGTCGATGGATTGTCGAGGTCGACTTCTGAGCCTCTTCCTTATCCAAACGGTGTCGAGAGCTGTGTCTCTTTTTCTTCTTGTGCTTCTTGGGTTTTGAAGCATGACCCGATATCGACTTCTAGCCCGACCACGACCTGGATCTCGACCTCGATCTCCTCCGCCCCCTCTTTTCTTTTTCGCATCTTTACCATGACCAGCTTGGCTTCCCTTTCTTTCAGATCCTTCGGGTTGATTTTCCTGCAGCAAGCTCAATCCTCAACGTCATGGTCCGATGACACACACCATACACAATCGTCGTGAGGATCTGTTATGGACATATGTCCACTGCACTCCCTGCAGGGCTTGAATCCTGACTTCCCCAATGACATCTTTCAAAAAGAGAAATAAAAGGGAACAGGATACAAGTCAGAATACACAAAGTTGCAATACAACCACAGAGAGTCCCAAAAAACCGTTAGCGGCGACGGCGTGGAAAAAAGGGAACTGACGTCATCACGCCGACGAGGCTCTCTTATGGCTCCGGTGACGTCAGCGAGGTCGCGAGCGGAGCTGTGCCTCTGTGACGTCATCTTCGTCCTCGTCTGCGTAGAGAGCTACAAACATTTCCGGGTGCTGCTGACGCAGGGGATATTCACAAGGTGAGGAATCCACTGGCAGATGTATCCATCAGAACGGAAGAGCGAGTCAAGCTGAAAAGGGAGACACATCGCACTTCAGACTACATAATTAAACAGGAAGACAAACAAAAGACAACTAAACCTCAATTTAAAAAGAAAAAGGTAGCCAAGATCAACATTTGAAATGCCTATGCTGAATAGTCAGTGTCGATGCTAGACAGCACAGCAGAAGTCTCAATGGCTCATGGAAACCTGGTGGATTATCTGGCGGCAGTAGTGCTGAGCGAGCATCGAATGGTGGAAACACTAGATACAAGTGTAAGTGTCCCACATCAGTTATGCAAAACAACGCTCCAAATGGAGGGATACATACCCAGGCAAGTGAAGGGTATATTTTGAGAGAACCTGACATATGGTTACAACTAACCCGGGGTGAAGTACTACGCTACGCTCGCGTAGTTTGTGAAGTTTGCGCGACTTCGCACTATGCGAATTGTACGTAGCACAGTGCAAACACGCGTAGCGTAGTGGTAATTTTTGGCTTGCTCGCGGTCCTCAACATCAAGTTGGCGACCGCGAGCGAGGAAAATAAACCTCCCGGTGAGATTCTCAAAGCAGGGAGGTCAGGTTTCTTCGTGAGTGGTCGCCATTCTTTTGGCAGGCCACCTTTGTTCGTAATGGAGTGCCCAATGGGGGGGAAGATGTCTGTTTGCCTGCCTTTTCTGACCTTGTACCAGAATCAGTTAAACATTCATACATGCAGCAGTGGGTGTTAGCACTAGCTCCTGCACTTTACCCGCAATCATGTTGGATAGGACTATGAGTCACCTAATCAAGAAATCCCATTAAAATCCATTCCGCAAACACAGAGATAATACCCAATAAAAACAAGTCAGGGAGATCCTAGATCAACTTCAGTGCCAGGGTGTGATAGAGAATTGTACCTCATCCATGAATAATCCCTTGTTTCCCATAATGAAACCCGATAATTCATATAATTTAGTCATAGACTAATAGACTACAGACATTTAAACGCTTCTACATGTACATTTGAAGTAAAAAATGCACATAATGCCGTACTAATGAATAACATTTTGTGGAAAAAATACAAAAGAACACTAGATATCTCAAATATAGCGTCTGGGAGCAGATGTTTGACAGCATTCTCAGTGCTCGGTTCTCATCGCCAATTTTTTCAATTATCACAGGGGTATAAGAACAGCCCTGGCCTGTTTTTAGCCAGTGTAACAGAGTTACTTTAAAATTGTGATGAGGATGCATTGTCCTATTTAGATGACATCTATCTGACGGACGATGAATTAATGAAACACTTGGGGTGCCGCAGCGTCAGGTGTTGTTGCCTACCTGGTCCTTTGATGCTTGAGCACCGCCCCTCTGCCGACGCTTGAAAACACCTCGCAGAGTCAGGTGTTGTTGCCTACCTGGTCCTTTGATGCTCTTCTGCTCCTGGGTGTCACAGTGAAAACCGGGAAACTTGCTTTCCGCGAGAGGTCACCGGGGATCTGCTGTGGGAGAGACACGCATTTAATATCGTCAGGACTCCATCTCCCAGAAGTAACTTTGTCACCCACACCTGCAGCGGGGCTTGAGCACCGCCCATCTACCAACGGTTGAAAACACCTTGCCGCATCCGCTCCGCGGGTGCCTCAGCGTCAGGTGTTGTTGCCTACCTGGTCCTTTGATGCTCTTCTGCTCCTGGGTGTCACCGTGAAAACCTGGAAACTTGCTTTCCGCGAGAGAGGTCACCGAGGATCTGCTGTGGGAGAGACGCGCATATGATATCGTCAGGACTCCATCTCCCAGGAGTAACTTTGTCACCCACACCTGCAGCGGGGCTTGAGCACCGCTCCTCTGCCGACGCTTGAAAACACCGCATCAGGTGTTGTTGCCTACCTGGTCCTTTGATGCTCTTCTGCTCCTGGGTGTCACCGTGAAAACCGGGAAACTTGCTTTCCGCGAGAGAGGTCACCGGGGTTCTGCTGTGGTAGAGACACGCATTTAATATCGTCAGGACTCCATCTCCCAGGAGTAACTTTGTCACCCACACCTGCAGCGTGGCTTGAGCACCGCCCCTCTGCCGACGTTACTTAACCCGTGACTTCCTCCGCTGCGCGGGAGCGTCCCGGGAGAAGCCCGGGACAAGGGCGGGACCGTCTGCGGCCGTCCGAGGCCGGTGGAGGCTGGGCTGTGCCACCCCCCCTTCGCTTAGTGCCCTGAGCAGTGAGACTTTTATGTATTTTACTTATTAAAGTTTTTGGTTTTAAGTATCATTGAATTTTGGGGCAGGGAAATCATATTGTCTTACCTTCTTCTTTCTTTTATCGTTACCACACACCTTGCTGCTTTGCGCCATGGCGGCCCGCCCAAGGAACGTAAAGAAGCTTTCATTCAGTAACATTGGGGGGTCTGTGTCGGGAACCCTAGATCAATTTATTATTAAAGCAGCAGTCGTTTTGGAACGGGAAATAGAATTGACGGAAAAGAGATTATCGCTAGAGCTCCTTCCTTCGAAGAGATCCTCATTGGGCACAATCATGGCTGCTGTTACCCCTGAGCAGCTCCCGGTTAATGGCATCATGTGCGGGGATCTAGTATAGAGCAGGTGGGGTCAGTTGGGTCAGAAGGGTCTCTGTCTTGCAGCTCACTAAACACCACCATAGATAGTGCATCCATACTAAGAAATAGACCACGAGACTCCAACTCCTCCAACATTTCTTCTCAGTCCTTGGTTACTGCGTCAACATCGCCCACACCTGGAATTGATAGTAAATCCCAACCAGCCACAGGCAAAAGAAAGCGTGGGGGAGGAATGCAAAAGGGAGGGCGTGCTAAAGTAATTAAAACCCATACATCTACCCAAGCACGAGTCACCTTGGTGAATCCGGAAACCTCCTCATCTGTTACCAGCAATAGACCAAATGCGCAAAAACCTCTACTGCCTGCTGAAAACCAACTACCCATGGGCTTCTTGGAAACACTAGAGCAGCTATGAAAATCACTGTTCCTACCACTACTTGAAAGGGTTAAGCTAATCAATGAGAACATGGGGAAACTAGAAAGAGCTGTGATGGCCAATTCAGCAACTCTGGAAAAGGTCGCGGGGATTAGTCAGGGTTCTGGGCCCCTGCCCCCATCGAGAGCGGCCACAGATTCCAATGGCCCTTCGATAGCCACTCAGCAGGACATACTTAATAAACAAAACGTCCAACAATCATCTAATGTCGCCGAGATTGGTAGAGAAAAATCAATTGTCACGGATCACACGAGTGTGGGATCTGTGGCCATTGGATGTGACATTAGAACAAAGTTGGCCGCCCCTGAACACAGTGTAGATCTACTTAGCAGAGGGACAAACGGTCTGCGGAGAACAGGCTTGCCTCAGAAGCTCCCGTGTATTAATCTACCCCCTGAGTCGATACCTTACACAGTAATCCTTTCTGGTGTACCAGGGATTCAATCTGACAAACTTGAGACCCATAGTGAGCTGAAGAACAAGGTCATCCATTGGCTCAATAGAAATAGATCGCCCCCAGTTTTTATGAATGCCGAGATTCTGCATGTTAGAAGGGTGGGGTGGTTGGGGCACATAACTTAGGATCTACAGGGCGATTGTATAATGGTGAACTTTAGGGACCCCAGAATGGTAAGGTTCATATGTCATGACTCTGGGAACTGGGGAACTAGCGGAATACAAACTCATGATTTGAGCTTCTTTTACCCCAGCTCTCTCTCTGGCCAGAGTTCCTCTCAGCAATATAGATAGGAGATGATAAAAAGACGCCCATTCACTGCTTGTAGGCAGGAGTTCCAACTCCCCCTGATAAATCGATTTGAGTCACTATTCGGCCTGGAGGGGGTGGACTGACTGGGATCATGCAATAGGGGAAACAGCGCCGATGGGTGTAAGGGAAATGGAGCTGATGATTGGGTTGAATCAAAAACAAGTAATGGCTCTATGAGGGCATCATTGGCTGCTGGAAGCAAGGATCTAATTATTTCCCCTAGCGATATTATAGATAGTATTGGTGCTCCTTCTGGTTTTGTCAATTTGGAGGGTTCCCACGAGATAAAACCAGTTTGTATAAATAAATCATAGGCTACATATGGGCGAGCTGTCAGACGGGGAAGAAACTATGGTCATAGAAGAGTCTGGGATCTCGGCTCTCGCACTTTCAGTAGTCAGCTGCCTCAGCTCGGTTAATACCCGTGCTCCGGCCCCCCAATCAGACAAGACTTCCACCCTGCCCTGTTTAGATTACGATTTATACACGATCAAGTTGATCTCTTGGAACATTGCTGGTCTGAAGAGTAAAATTCCCATAGTAGAATGGTCAGCCCTGATGGAAAAATATGACATCCTGGTCTTTCAGGAGACGTGGACAGTAGAATCCATATACTGTCCAGGGTACATACATTTCTGTAAAACTGCAGTCAGAGGGAAAAAAGGTAGACCCTCAGGGGGTTTAACTATCTGGGTTAGACAGACAACCAACTACAGACCAACTGAATTGGTAGTTGACAGCCCAGATCTCCTTGTCATAACCCTGCACCAGCCAGGCCTAAAAGATAATATTATCGTAAATGTGTATAACAGGGGATTGCCCGGTGGTCGTGGCTCCAAAACCTTTGCTGATCTGATACTTTCTTGAATTCAGTTAGGCCCGCCAGCAATGTCATAATTGCTGGCAACTTTAACTGCACGTTTGAGCCCCTACATTGTGATGGAGAAACCCTCCTGACAGAGGAGGATGTACAGAGGAATATCCCCCTGCTTGACCTCCAGCCAGTCAAGAAATGGACGGAATGTGCTTTGCAGTGGACGGGCCTCTGCCTAGAGCGTGGATGTAGAGCAGCTAACGGTCGGTCCATCTCGGATAAAATGGGCAGGTCAACCTTTGTTAATGGCCCCCACACAAGTAGAATAGACTATATCCTCATCAAAATTGAGTACTGGGGCATATCAGAGGACATGGTGATTTTGGATCGTCCGGAGAGCGACCACAACCCCCTTGCAATGAGTCTCCGTTTAAATGGAGGAACGAAGTGTAGCACCCAGACAGATATAGTCACCGCCGATGCTCTGCTCACAAATGATACACGCAGGGTGCGATGGGCAAGGATCGCTATCGATCCCGGGGCACTGGAAGAGATTAGGCTAAAGGTATTAAGGGCACTGGGGGTACTGCGCTCACTTCCATCCCAGGAAGATAATAATGGGGCAATCATTAAACTACACGAAAATCTTTTCAATGATCTTAAAGCCCATTTTTCAAAACCTTGCAAGCCCCAAAAACCAACTGCCCGTTCCATGAATAATTCATGGCACAATAAATCATGCCGGGTTTCTTATGGCATCTTGGCACTGGCGTTTAAGTCTAAAAACATGCCCGACATTAGGAGAGTGAGGCAGAACTATCGTAAAGTCCGGATCCGGGCTAAACGAGACTGGGACTCTCAACATTGGTCTGACCTACTAGTAGCCAGTAAGCAGAAAAATTTAACCAAGGTCTGGCATATAGTTAAATGGGGAAATTATCACCAGTCCCAGGTCCCTACTACCCACGTTCCCATTGAGATCTGGGTGGAGCATTTTGAGTCTCAGTTTTCTGGGCTGGACCTGAATAGTGCTGACCTCCCCTCCGACCATGGTCCTATGCTGAATATTAAAGCTATCACATTTGATTGTATGGAAGTCGAGGCAGCTCTGAAAAAGATTCCCTGTCGAAAGGCCCCTGGAATGGATTGCATCCCAGCAGATGTCTTTAAATGCGATCCAACGAATTGGATTCCGTACATCGTATTTTTGGGAAATGCAATTTCTAAGGGGGCTAGCATCCTGGATTCTTGGCGAGGAGCCAAGATCCTGCCCATCCATAAGAAGGGGGACCGCTCCATCCCGGGAAACCATCGACCGATCAGTCTGATCGATTCCATACAAAGAGTTGTCGCTAGAATGGTCCTGGCCAGAATACAGAGCTGGATAGAGCTCGAGGATATACTTTCGCCCTTGCAGGCTGGGTTTAGATCCTGCATAAGCACCATCAAGCAGGTCTTCAGGTTCCTACTGATTTACTGGAAAGTAGTCAGTCTGGGTGGTGGTACCATCTATGCCGCCTTTGTTGACCTTAAGTCAGCATTTGACCTAGTACCCAGGGGCAAACTGTGGGGGGTCCTAAGCGACATGGGGATGCCACAAGAGCTTCTGAATGTTGTAATTAATTTACATGAGGCGAATTTCGCACAAGTCTGCTGGGGCAAGCAAGGGCAGGTCACCAACAGATTTCCGGTGTCCCGTGGTGTAAGGCAAGGCTGCGTTTTAGCTCCAACCCTGTTTCTGTTATTCATAAACAGGGTTGTGCAATACTTCTCAGCCTTTCCGACAGATGCCCCCTCCTTGGGTGACACGAAGTTTCCGCTACTTATGTTTGCGGATGACACCCTTATACTTTCGCAGACACAGGTGGGCCTGCAGGCGGCACTAAATAAATTTGAGGAATTCTGCCTTGATCATGACCTGCAGGTAAATGTAACTAAAACCAAGTTCATAGTCCTTACAAAAGGTAGACCTGTGGTGGGTCATGTCACGATGAATAACACTGAACTAGAACAAACTAATGTCATGACCTATCTGGGGATTGTTCTAGAGAGAAAATTGAGTTGGAAACCCCAGATCGATACCTTATCTCTCAAGTTTGCACAGCTCTCAGGGTGTCTGGTCAAAGAACAGAGATCTTCGCAGACGAAAATGATAGGTCTAGCCCTGAAAATCTACAACTCCAGGATAGGTTCAGCAATTTTGTACAGAGCGGAGCTTTGGGGTTTTGCAGACCTTTCCCCCTTGGTCAAAGTCCAGAATAAATTTCTACGGAACTTAACTGGCTTTCCCTGTTCTAGTCCCATGAAACCGCTGTTAATGGATTTGGGCAGTCACTCTATAGATGATATTGCTTGTTTCAAGCCAGTGGCCCTCTGGAGGAGGATTTGGACCACCCCCGAACTGGCTCTTTTTGCAAAATCAATCTTGGATATAAGATCCATAATGGGTTTGGGTAACATCTCCTTGTTCAAACAAGTTAGACTCCTCTTGGAGACCATGGGCTTGAGCAACTTGTGGACTGACCCCGTTAATGGCCGTTTCCCATCCAAAAAAGTATTTAAAAGCTTGTACTGGTCGGCTGTCCGCCAGAAACAAATCGGCCAAACTTCAGCAACTTCTTTGTCTGGTTTGTTTCTGGAGCACAAACTCGACCCTCTTTTAGAAGATTACTGGGACATCATCACCAAGCCTAGCGATAGGAAACTTTATCACCAGCTAAGGGTCGGCTCGCTTCCCATCAGATCATTCACCAAAAGATGGAAGGGCCAGGAGGCCGATTTCTGTCGTTGGTGCCCTGACCGTAAGGAATCCGTTGGACAAATATTTTTCAAATGCCCGTCGTATGCAGCCCCTCGGGCAAAATGGCTCAAACCCATCTGCGGTAATATGGGTACCAGGGTCGGGTTTGAAGCTCTAAGGATCATTAGGGCAGAGACTAGTGAACCCATTGTAATTGCGGTAGCGCAGTTTTTAGGATGGGTGTGTAAGCTTCTGACTGGTTTTATGTAGCTTTGTTAGCTTGTCCTTCCTTTGTATTTCAACCCACTTTTATATCTTTTAAATATGTTACCATGTAATGGCCATGAGTGCATACACATCTTTTTCTGATGTTTTTAGACTAATTTGTGTTCTCTTTTTTTCTTTCTTTTATTAAGATGTATTTTACTATGTACCGTCTTGGCTAAAGTGAACTACATAATCCTTGGGTTCACTCACCTGGGTTACAAATTCAATTTCAAAAAATCAAAAATGGCCCACCTCAGTGTCCTATTTATAGGATACAAGTTGTCAAGTGAAGGCAAAAGCCTGGCAACACATTTCTTAGAAAAATGTGCACTGCTCCAACCTCCGATTACTCTAAAAAGACTACAATTAATTTTAGGACTTTTTAATTTTGGCAAGACATGCATTTTGGACTACGCAGAAAGGGGTAAAACCTTTCTACGACTTAATTAGTCCTGATTTTTCAGGGCATCATTCGACACAGGAAAATACTGATATTTTACGTTCTGTACAAGCTGACATGATAGCTTCTAAACATTTACACACGCATATTAAAACAACTAACCTGGTGATCCGAGTAGTCGCTGGACCAACTAGGTACACATATATCACTTTCACTGAAAGTGGTACAGTTCCTATTGCATATAGCCAAGTTCTGAGCTGGGATGGTGCAGTGAGCTAAAAAACGGTGATGGATCAAGCCCTGATCTTTGGACTGGGTAAGAGTGGTCTGCTTAATTCAGGCACTCTGTTCATCACCACCCCCTTTTCTGAATCATTTTGTCCACCATAAGCGTGGAAGGGTATACTCAGATGTGAGTCCCTTGCTCATTGCACCATCAGGATTCAAGCAAGCCGGGCCGACGACGCCTGAAATGGCAGAAACCGGTCCCCGGAAGCTTGTTTCCTTCCCAGTATAAGAATTGGCTTGGTAGTTTGGTTTGCCCTGTTCCCATCATGCACTGGGACAGGAACAGACTAATTTGCATATAGCCAAGTTCTGAGCTGGGATGGTGCAGTGAGCTAAAAAACGGTGATGGATCAAGCCCTGATCTTTGGACTGGGTAAGAGTGGTCTGCTTAATTCAGGCACTCTGTTCATCACCACCCCCTTTTCTGAATCATTTTGTCCACCATAAGCGTGGAAGGGTATACTCAGATGTGAGTCCCTTGCTCATTGCACCATCAGGATTCAAGCAAGCCGGGCCGACGACGCCTGAAATGGCAGAAACCGGTCCCCGGAAGCTTGTTTCCTTCCCAGTATAAGAATTGGCTTGGTAGTTTGGTTTGCCCTGTTCCCATCATGCACTGGGACAGGAACAGACTAATTTGCATATAGCCAAGTTCTGAGCTGGGATGGTGCAGTGAGCTAAAAAACGGTGATGGATCAAGCCCTGATCTTTGGACTGGGTAAGAGTGGTCTGCTTAATTCAGGCACTCTGTTCATCACCACCCCCTTTTCAGAATCATTTTGTCCACCATAAGCGTGGAAGGGTATACTCAGATGTGAGTCCCTTGCTCACTGCACCATCAGGATTCAAGCAAGCCGGGCCGACGACGCCTGAAATGGCAGAAACCGGTCCCCGGAAGCTTGTTTCCTTCCCAGTATAAGAATTGGCTTGGTAGTTTGGTTTGCCCTGTTCCCATCATGCACTGGAACAGGAACAGACTAATTTGCATATAGCCAAGTTCTGAGCTGGGATGGTGCAGTGAGCTAAAAAACGGTGATGGATCAAGCCCTGATCTTTGGACTGGGTAAGAGGGGTCTGCTTAATTCAGGCACTCTGTTCATCACCACCCCCTTTTCTGAATCATTTTGTCCACCATAAGCGTTGAAGGGTATACTCAGATGTGAGTCCCTTGCTCATTGCCCCATCAGGATTCAAGCAAGCCGGGCCGACGACGCCTGAAATGGCAGAAACCGGTCCCCGGAAGCTTGTTTCCTTCCCAGTATAAGAATTGGCTTGGTAGTTTGGTTTGCCCTGTTCCCATCATGCACTGGGACAGGAACAGACTAATTTGCATATAGCCAAGTTCTGAGCTGGGATGGTGCAGTGAGCTAAAAAACGGTGATGGATCAAGCCCTGATCTTTGGACTGGGTAAGAGTGGTCTGCTTAATTCAGGCACTCTGTTCATCACCACCCCCTTTTCTGAATCTAAGGATCATTAGGGCAGAGACTAGTGAACCCATTGTAATTGCGGTAGCGCAGTTTTTAGGATGGGTGTGGATTATAAGGAATAAAGAGTAAGCTTCTGACTGGTTTTATGTAGCTTTGTTAGCTTGTCCTTCCTTTGTATTTCAACCCACTTTTATATCTTTTAAATATGTTACCATGTAATGGCCATGAGTGCATACACATCTTTTTCTGATGTTTTTAGACTAATTCGTGTTCTCTTTTTTTCTTTCTTTTATTAAGATGTATTTTACTATGTACCGTCTTGGCTAAAGTGAACTACATAATCCTTGGGTTCACTCACCTGGGTTACAAATTCAATTTCAAAAAATCAAAAATGGCCCACCTCAGTGTCCTATTTATAGGATACAAGTTGTCAAGTGAAGGCAAAAGCCTGGCAACACATTTCTTAGAAAAATGTGCACTGCTCCAACCTCCGATGACTCTAAAAAGACTACAATTAATTTCAGGACTTTTTAATTTTGGCAAGACATGCATTTTGGACTACGCAGAAAGGGGTAAAACCTTTCTACGACTTAATTAGTCCTGATTTTTCAGGGCATCATTCGACACAGGAAAATACTGATATTTTACGTTCTGTACAAGCTGACATGATAGCTTCTAAACATTTACACACGCATATTAAAACAACTAACCTGGTGATCCGAGTAGTCGCTGGACCAACTAGGTACACATATATCACTTTCACTGAAAGTGGTACAGTTCCTATTGCATACAAAACACATTTGTACAGAAACACTAAAGAACATATTACTTACCTTTGGTAACAATATATCTGTAAGAGACAAAGATTAGTTATAGATAGAACAAGTTAAGGAACTTGTTCATCTGAAAGAGACAATCAGCTATAGATTCCTTACCTTAGAATAGATACCCCAGCAATACCAACCCCGGAGGTGGGACTGCGAACCAAGTTCACACCAGAAAGTCCTGGAGAACAGAACAGCCAAAGAAGCTGTCTCTCCAGACTTGGCTGTCCAAGCAGTAGTGTTTCGTGAACGTGTGCAGCGATAAGCACGTAGCTGTCTTACAGATGTCATTAAGGGTGACTCCATGTCCCAAAGAAGTGGAAGCTGCCGTTGCCCTGGTGGAATGGGCAGTAATCCCACTGGAGGCTCCTTCTTTGCCAAGGAATAGCAAGCGTTGATGTACAAAATGACCCATCTAGAAATGGTCTGTTTGTGCACAGCCCAACCTTTTTTGGCGCCCACATAGCCAACAAAGAGCTGGTCATCCACCCGGAATTGCTTTGTGAAATCCAACTAAAATGAAAACACACGTTTTAGATCCAGACGGTGGACCCTCTCCTCTTCTTTGGAAGGATGCGGAGGCAAAAAGAAGGCGGGCAAAGTGATGGTCTGTCCAATGTGGAAAGAAGTAACCACTTTGGGAAGGAAGGAAGGAATGGCAAGTTTGAAGGACAATCTTGTCTGGATGAACAGCCCGAAAAGGAGGTTTAGAAGAAAGAGCTTGGAGCTTACTCACCCTGCGCGGGGATGGCCACCAGAAAGTCATTTTTTAAGGTCAGAAGCCTGAGAGGACAGTTATGTAGCGCTCAAAGGGAGGGCACATAAGATACATATGAACCAAGTTCAAGTCTGAGGCATTATGCAGGGAACAGGAGGAAAAAGATCAGTACTACCCTTAAGGAAGCGATTTACAACAGGGGACTTGAAAAGAGAAGGCTGATCAGGAAGCCTTAGAAAGGCTGAAATGGCCGAGAGGTAGCCTTTTAGAGTGCCCAGAGCAGAGCCCTGCTTGCCCAAACAAAGGAGGAACAAGAGAACCTCAAAAAGAGGGGCGGAAAGGGGATCCACAGCCTTTGCCGTGCACCATGCCACAAATTTGTTCCATCTGCGGGCGTATGCCGTCTTAGTGGAGGAACACCTGGCTACTACAATAACACCGTCGCCGAGCGAGTGCCGCCTTGAATTGCTGACATTGCATGTTCTCTTTGGTGGTGAATAGATCTAACCAAGGCTCTCCTCACTGTTGAAAGAGACCTTGAACCACCTCCGAGTGAAGGCGCCATTCGTGATCTATCATGCACCTGCGGCTGAGTTTGTCTGCCCTAGCGTTCAGCGGACCTGCCAGGAGTTGAATCACCAGGGATATGCCTAGACGTTCCAGCCATGTCCAGAGGTGGAAGGCCTCTAGACATAGGGTCCACGACCTGACCCCGCCTTGTTTATTGCAGTACCACATGGCGGTGATATTTTCCGTGAACACCTGCACTACTCTTCCCCGGACAGAGGGAACGAATGCTTGGAGTGCAAGACGAATCGCCTGAAGCTCCATAAGGTTGTTGTGGAGCCCGGACTCCACCAGAGACCAGAGGCCTCTGATCTCTGCCTCCGCATATGGCCGCCCTATCCCAGAAGTGATGTATTGGTCACCACTGTGAACTCTGGCTGGGGCAGAGAAAGGGATCTGCCGTCAACCCAATCCTGGTTCGTTAGCCAGCACTGCAATTCGTGTGCAGTGCTCTCCGAGATCTGGATGCAATCGGAAAGGTTCCCCTGATGTTGAGCCCATTGGAACTTGAACTTCAGGTCCCACTGCAGAGCCCGGAGATGCCATCTGGCATGGTCTACCAGCAGACCCAGTAGCCGGAGGTCATCCTAACCGAAACACCGGGACAGAGGCATAAAGAGTGGAACCATAGGCCAAATATCCCAGACTCGCTGTTTGGGAGAATAGACCCGTAACTGTATTGTGTCCAGAATCGCTCCGATGAAGCCTCTGAGAGGGAGTCAGGTGCGACGTCAGCACATTGATGGAGAACCCCAGCAAATGCAGGAGGTCGGCGGTAGTCTGGAGCAGGGAGACTTGCTTGATACTACCTTGACCAATAAAGCAATAACTTCCTGTTGGAGAAGGGCCAGATGATCCTCCAACATGCAATGGTACTGAGGTGGCATGGCTGGAGGGGAAATCTTGAAGGGGAGTAGCTATCTGCAAGACCCACCTGTCTGACGTGATGGTGCGCCACTCGGGAAGGTGATGGCGAATCCTGCCACCCACTGGGGATTGGTGGTCCTGGAAAGTCGGACTAGGAGGGTTTGGAGGCTGCTGCAGAGGGGCGGTGGTGCCCCAGAGCCACGATGGTGATTCCCACGTCCCAGTCCACGCAGGGGCTGAACAGCTTGCGCTGGCCTGTGGCCCTGGGTGGAACGTGGTGGAGCACCTCTTCCGTAGCCATGAAAAGGGCGAAAAGTAGACTGTGCAGGGCGAGAGATGGAGAGGCCCAAGGACTTGGCCGTAGCCCATGTGTCCTTGAAGCGCTCTAGTGCGCTGCCTTCTTTGTCACCGAATAGGCGAAGGCCATCGAAGGGCATGTCCATAAGGGTAGCTTGGACATCCACAGAAAAGCCAGTCGACCTCAGCCAGGTGTAGCGTCGAAGGGCTACCGACGTTGAAATTGTCCTACCTAGCAAGTCGGCGGTGTTCAGTCCACAGAGTATGGTAAACTTAGCTGCGTCTCTCCCCTCGGCAACTGCACAGGAGAGTAGAGCCCTGGCTTCCTTGGACACTGAGGTGGAGAGCCTCAGCCGCCCTCCACAACACCACTACATAGGAAACTCCCTCCTCCGTAGCCATGGTAGGAGGAGACAACATGCCATGGTCTGGGGAGGTATCGAGACCACTGGCATCCCCCAGGTCCTATCTCCAGTCCGGGTCATAATCCAACTAGTCAGTCAGAGGGTCACCTGATCCCTTCCAGACCTCCTACTCGTCCTCTGGGTGCCAATCTGGCCGGAAAGGGACCCTAGGATTGAACAGGGGCACAAAAACCCCACTCGGTGCCAGACCTGGAATCGGGCGACTCTGGTCCGGCTACGTGTCCACATCAGTATAGAGGATGGGGTTGATGCCGGCTGGGGGCACGACCGGCATCGAGTGCAGGTGCTGTGCGGAAGGAAGCGATGCTGGTGGAGGTGTAATGAGGTCAACTGGCGCTGATCCGGATCCAGGCCTGTATCCATGGGGGCCCTGCGGCGCCGGGGATGGAGCCGCCAGCAGAGAAGGCCTAGGACCCCCAACCGGGTCTGCAGGGCCCAAAGGCACGCCAGCAGATTAAGGCTGCCCACAGATGGCATACATTGCCTCGTAAAACTGATGAAGCTGAGCAGGGGTCGCTCCGGGTCCCGGGAGGGGAAGGAAACTCGGATTTGGCCCTTCAGGCTCCGTACGCGGAGCCACAGGAGGGGAACCGCCCACATCCCTTGTTGCGTCAGCCGACCGACAGAGAGAAGTCCAAGAGTGATGATGCTTCTTTGACTTCGTCTTGTGCTTCGACTTACCTGACCTCAAGTGCGAAGACTTGGATGACGAGTGGTGATGGCCAGGGACTGGCCATAGCGTGCACCAGGTGTTTCCCCAGTGGGCTGCTAGGGTGGGGGCCGATTTTTGGCCCGGGGGGGGCATTTTTGTTACTAGGGTCGGCAATATCAGCCCCCTGTAA
Source organism: Lissotriton helveticus (assembly GCF_964261635.1). NCBI lineage: Eukaryota > Metazoa > Chordata > Amphibia > Caudata > Salamandridae > Lissotriton > Lissotriton helveticus. The sequence goes on along the minus strand of NC_136068.1, from coordinate 509,074,510 downwards.
GAGCATTGGCTGATACCAGCCCTCACAAACCGCTCGGCTGCACTCCCCCTCACCCAGGGGGGGCCGGCTGAGCAGTTGTGCCAGGGACGGTTTCTGTTCCTAGTCCAGCCCTGGTGATGGCACTGCGACCGGTCTCTCGACCTCACTCGCAACCAGGCCCTCGAACGGCATGCAGCCGAATGCAGGTGCTCAAGAGCTTTTGGGACTTGTGGTCGTGAGTGGCGCTCCAGGCAAAAGAGGCACACTCGGTGCATATCCGTCACCAACATCCGTCGGGTACAGGAACCACAAGCCTTGAAGCCAGGCATCCCTACGTGCACCAGAAGTCATTAGAATTCAAAAAGATGTTGACAAAAGTCGCACAAAAAGTTCAGTCAAAAAGTGAGTGGAGGTACTGCTCTCTCCGGATCGGAGCTGGCTGGTACGGTAAAAGAAAGAACTGACGTCAGCGTGCTAGGGCGGCATTTAAGTAGCTACTGGAACGTAATCCCAGTAACCACGATGCAACGACGTAAGCGACCGGCGCAATCTTCCGGCACGCAGAGGTACTGCTGACGAAAAACTTTCCGGATCCAGCCTGACGCGTGGGGGTAATTCTAAGGTAAGGAATCTATAACTAACTGTTTCTTTCAGATAAGCCTAGCCGCTAACTTTTTAGAAAAGAATGCTCTACTACAACCTCCAAAATCATTGACAATTTTACAATCAATAAGGGGATTCCTGAACTTTGGAAGAACATACATTTTGGATTACGCAGAAAGGGTTAAACCTGTCTACGAGCTAATAAGACCTTATTTCTCAGTTAGGCAATGGACACAGGAACGCACAGACATTCTTCTTTCCCTATAATGCTTCAAAGCACTTACAGACACGCATAAATGTGCGCAACCTGGTGATCCGTATAGTTGCGGGTCAATCAGGATACACCTACCTAACATATAATGAAGGTGAAACAGTACCAATAGCATAGAAATCACATTTGTACATGAATGCTGAGATGCGCTTTGCATCAACAGAAAAGATTATTACAGCAGTACAGACTGCGGTAGTGAGAGAAAGAGCACTTGCTCAGGGGAAACATATAATTTTCATAACCCCGGTACCGGCCCTAGAGGCTGCTACAAAGGCTAGCGTTCCTTGCGCAAAAGCCTAACATTTGAGATGGATTCAATGGGCTAAGCATTTCTGCAATACGAACAAGAATCCTCTCCTTAATGAAATATTGCCTCTAGATCAGTATGAATATATAATTTACACTGACGGATATGCTCAGCCGGCCAATGGGAGTAAACAGCAATACAGCGCTGCATGTGCAATCCTTAAAGGACGCATGCAGGATGGAAAGTTTCATCCAAGTTGTACAAAAACTCAGGCTCTAGGAGACTGCACGGCACAGCTGACAGAATTAAAAGCGCTGTTACTGGCACTGGTAAATACAGATCGAGAATTCCTCACACAATCGTGTGAGACCCCTTTTTCTTTGTACAGTCATACAATGAATACTTACACCACTGGGAATAAAATGGGTTCAAAGATGTGAAAGGTGGCAAAATTAAGCACAAAACGCTATGGGAACAGGTAGTGGAGTTGAAAAACGAACTACCAAGGACTCACGTGATACACACACCAAGTCACCAACGTGATGATGTTTACATTGAAGGGAATTAATTGGCTGATGAAGCTCCAAAGGCTTCCGTAGCTGCAATCACTCGTTCAAAAACGAGAATAGACGCTGAGATTATGGTTGCAATTATTGCTACACGCAATAAAATGGCACTACCAAAAAGATTTTCACTCAAGTGCTCCTACAAGTTAGATGCAAATAACGTTTCATTTGCGCAGATTCCTGGAGTGTGGGATAGAGTAATACCAAATATGGATCGCAGGTTAGGTTTAAATCTAGCAGCACACGAGGGAATAGGTGCTGCACACACAGGAGTTACAGCGAGTGTTTCAATACTGAAACAAAGCTACTTGTGGCCAGGATTAACAAAGCAGACTAAGGACTATGGGCCAGATGTAGGTTGGTCGGTAACGGCCGAAAATCGGTATTTTCGGCCGTTACCGACCGGTATTGAAGAATTGGTATGTAGGGGCTTATTTTTTCATAATCGGTAAATTTACCGATTCGGTAAAATACCGAATCGGTATTTTTACTGATTCGGTAAATCTGAGATGTAGGTGGGACTCTTCTGAGTCCCAAAAGCCTTACCGAATCGGTATTTTACCATCAAATCCAATTTGATGGTAAAATACCGATTCCGGTGTGCATGCACATGTGTGCATGCACACCTATGCCATATGACAGGCAGACCTGCCCTTAGGGCATGTATGCCTGCCACATGGCACCCGAGCCTGTTTTGGGGGGAGCAGAGGGTGTCAAAGTGACACCCCCTGCACCCTTGTGAAAATCAATATTTACCGATTCGGTAAATACCGAATCGGTAATGCCCATTCATTCCTATGGGCTTCAAAGCCCATAGGAATGAATGGGCATTACTGATTCGGTATTTACCGAATCGGTAAATACCGAATTGTTCCGATTCGGTATTCCAGCACATCTGGAATACCTACATATCCACCCCTCAGATTTACCGATTCTTAATTACCGAATCAGTAAAATTCGGTAATTAAGAATCGGTAAATCTATTCTACCTACATCTGGCCCCTAGTCTTGAAATGCGAAATCTGTCAGCAGATGAAAGGCTCTACCGTAACACTTTCAGCGCAGACACCATTGCTAATATCAGACAAACCACTTGTGTGTGTTTATTTTGACCACTGTGGCCCCTTACAGACAGATGGGGTTTATAGATATATCATGGTTGCAGTGGATTCCTGCTCTAGATTCCTATGGGTGTGGCCCCAGCACTCGGCTGACGCTCAAATTGATATAAAAGATTTGCAAGCCTTTAGAGGGACATACCCAGGTGTCACATTACATTCTGACCGTGGCCCCTTGTTTAGCTTTAGGGCTTACAAGGAAGCAATGGGAGGTTTGAGTGTAGCATTGCGGTACACCTCTCCGTACCATCCAGAGAAAAATTCAGTAGCGGAAAGGAAAAACCGGGACTTAAAGCAGTCTTTAACAGCTAGAGTATTAGGCTTGGGTGAGAGTTGGGTAAAACATCTGTATGGATTTCAACAAGCCTTGAATAATATGCCAAGAAGTTCTCTAGGGGGTGTCACTCCTTATGAGGTCCTATTTGGGATGAGAAGGTGGGCACCTGATCTTGATTGTGAAGGCACAGTGGCGTATGAAAAACCTTTTGATATTCATAAACGTTTGGCTGTTTTACAGGAGCCAAATGAATCCAGGGCAATACAAAGCAATGTCCAGGTAAAGCAGCCCACCACTGGGGGAGTCAAGACAGTTACGGCAAGACCTGTCTGGGTCAGAGAAAAATTGCAGACAAAAAAGAATTTGGCTATCATACAGAAAGGCTGTTCCTGTCCTGCCATTGAAGGAACAAAAACTGTATTTCTGCCGCCTTTTGTCAGAAAAAAGGAGAAAAGATTTGTCTCAATCGACTTAATCAAATCACACTATGTGGCCGATACTGAACAGTAGGCCTCGTGGACTCCAGGATAGCCGACAACCTCCTCTAGCTACCATACAAGAAGTTCAAACAGAAAAACGCATCATGTTTGAAGAGTCCCTTTGCACAGAATGATGGACTATGCAACAATGCCATGGAACTCGTTCCTCTCAAAACTGAAGTTCATAATCAGAATCAAAATCAAAATGAAAGACACATTTTAACTCGACCAAACACAGATATCTACATCAACATGCCTCAAAGAGAGCAAGCTACAGTTTCCATAAGACCTGCAAAAATACCGAAAATTGATCGAACTGCATCTGACTATTTTATCGATTTTGATACCTTTTCATTGGATAACAGTGAACCTGAAAGAATGCCAGCCCAAAAAACACACAACCAGCAAATTAAAGACTATCTGAAATTTCCTAAAAAGACTTACCTGATATCACCTTGAATAGAACTCTGGGTAATTATCAGGATCCTTCTATTTCTTTTCTGTATAGGCTTAGTAACTGTTTTAGCATGCTTAAAATGTGAACTTATCTTCGACAAAGCTCTGCAGCTCAAAAAGTAAACCCGATTTTGAAACCTCACCGATTATCACATCGAGAACAAGAGACTTGTCATCAGTGAACATTACAGCAGTTCCTTTACCAATAGTATAGTATGGGATAAGGTTTATTACGATAAATTTGGTCCGACCAAACTTTTAAAAATTCCACATTTGTTTAAAATATCATTGAGTGATATTATTGCCTCTAGCACATTCTCCGATGATTGGGATTATGAAACTGTAAATAATATGTTGTCTGATTTAGAAAAATCAGCGGTCTTTTCTAATAGTGAGATGTTGGAAGGCACATCAGATTTTAAAACAATGTATTGTTATCAACATTATGGTCATCATTTTTTGCATAAATCTGCTAATCCCAGAAATGTTTTTCCCTGCCACCAATGGGAGCATTGCCCCACACCGCCGAAAAACAGTTCAATGACATTTGCACAGAAATTTCCATATATTTCAGGGTTCAACACGTCAGACCCAGCCTCATATAATACGGTTATACCAACACCAGCGTAGAAAAATATGTTGACAAACACCAAACAGATTTATTCTGGTCCTTTATTGCTCAGTTGTCTGAACAGGGTTTCGACTTATGGAAAGACACTATGAGCCCGATTCACAGAACTAACTTAAGACAAAATCCTAAACTTACTACCATTTTGGTATTCACAGAAGGCACTTACTCATGTCGTTATTCACAGAAGTTAGGACTCCTAACTTTTGGACTACTAAATGCCTTCTGTGAATACCGAAAGTCTTAAAGTTAGGATTTTTCTCAGTTTAGGAGTAGTAAAGTTAGGACTCCTAACTGAGAAAAATCCTAACTTTAAGACTTTCGGTATTCACAGAAGGCATTTAGGAGTCCTAAAGTTAGGACTTCTAACTTCTGTGAATACCGAAATGAGTAAGTGCCTTCTGTGAATACCAAAATGAGTAAATGCCTTCTGTGAATACCAAAATGGTAGTAAGTTTAGGATTTTGTCTTAAGTTAGTTCCGTGAATCGGACCCTATAGACTTCAAATCTGTCTGGGGTACTAGAGACTGGCAGGTCCACGGAACAGAAGCACTATTTCGAGCATGCCTCATTCCTCAGCAAATCATGTTTTTCAATGAAACTGTGCAACAAACTACCTATCTTGGAATAGCCAAGAACAAAGACTTGAATACACTTTGGATGCCGCACCATCACAGATCGAGTGTAACATAACATCACAAGAAGGGATTACGTTAGATGAGATCATGCAATACAATAGATCAGACCCCAATTGGAAGGGATGGTTGATTTGGCCCACAGACACCAAAAGATGTCAGGAAAGATTCATGGGTAAAACCAAAGGGTTTAATATCCACAGGCCAGATCCGCACTATGTATAGAGAGAACATCCAGGGGTAGTGACATCATACAGTATTGGGAAGTTATTCCTCGATTGGCAAAGAGCCTCAACACTGTCACAGGTGAAACAACACTTATCCTTACTTACAAAGGATGTGGATCTATGGGATTTTTTTATTAGGTCCTAGAAAGCCACGTCACAACGTTTCTATTTTGCTGTCTATAATGACATTTGGAAAATATCCCACCAAGAGGCAGCAGGGAGATTACGTGAAATAGAGAAATCTCAAGCCGTGGTTGGCAATGGTTTACCTACACTAACCTCCAGGATATATTCACTGGCCAACATTGTATCTTCTGCAATAGATATATTAGAACAGGATTTGTTCATATTACAACACGGGCAATCACAATTGCGGTCTATTATTTTGTTAGCAGGACAGTGAAATCTTTGCACTCAGGCTATGTGCCTTGGCGTTTCATCAACAGTACATCTCTGTTTTCTTCATAGAACCTAACGGAAAAACAGATAGAAATGGCACAAAGGGGAGCGAAATATACAATGCTGCGTACTGAAAAACTGGGTAAATTAGCATTTACAGTGGCAGGATCACCATTCACGGAATGGTTAATCCATGGCCACATAACTCTACCGGTCACTACTTTTCCATTTCAATATTGCCTTGAACAAATGCAGGCAGGCAGATAAGAAGAAATGGGTAGGGAATTCATCAGAATTTTGGGAATTACTGTACAGATTTTGATGCTGGAGTGGGGATATAGAAGTTTTTGTAAGCGGTACAAACTGCGAGAACACTTTAAGTGGATCACTCATATGTCAGGATATAATGCTGCACAGTGCCTGTAACAGTTCAGTAGAGAATTTATCCTGTCACTTGAGGGGTGCCCCAGCTGCCGTGATCACTTCAGTGTTCAAGCTACTTTCGAATTGAAGTTACTTGATGGTGAACGATCAAGGTGGCTGTGGGATGCTTCCGGGCATCGCTTATCCGGTAACCGTGAGCTCCAGGGTTACTTGATGTATGCAAGTATTGTTTCCGCCAACACATACAGTCAGGGAGGAGCTGTTATGGCCTTTGCTCAATGTTTCATTAATACGTTTGATGCTTTGAGCAGAATGAAAGCCATGCTTTTACAGAAGTCTGTGCCCTAAGCCTCCGCTCAAGAAAATTTTGATCTCCATATCGCCAGGTCTTCAGCAGAGATACAGGTGCTCATACATACGAATTGCCCCTTACATTTCGCAGAAATGGTAAATCGTTTCTTTAACATGTCTGATACGACAGGCATCGTCCACCTATTTAAGACCATAGGTTCTGGACTATTAAGCACCTTTCAGATGGTCCTCGGAGTTATACCAAACTTTATACACTCCATATTTGGAAGCATTTTTGGAGGACTGCTGCTGATTCTGTTTCTAATAGCAGGTATCCTGATTGTTTTTTTTTTGCTACGCAATGGACCTCCCAGACACCAAGGAGATGAAAACAGTGCTCCTGGAGCAAAAATAGCATGATCGCATGGTACAACATCTGGGCACACCTCGCCTGAGAGAACAAAGTGCATCTTGGTTCTTATCTTTTAGACCAGTCTGGATGGACTGCATATTACCTATCCTCCTATGCCTGTTTTGTGGAGAAGAATGTGTGATGGATCTCTATCTGACACTCTCATCATTTGCGCAACGGGACGTTGATGCTTTACTGGACCCGATAACGGCCCATGTTCTGCAGTGTCCCCAGCATATTCCAATGTTGATGGCGGCATTCCTAGAGCCACCACAGGTAGTATTGGCTCCTGTTGGTATGGACATTGCTCATGAGGTTCCTGCATGCAGACACTCCAGCTCACAGTGGCCTAACATCCCTTCGGGGGTGTCTAACCTGAGACCAAGATGGGGTCCCACAGTCGCTCACTTCGGGTAATGGGGTTGACTTTATCCTACAGGGATTCTTGGATTAACACCTACACACATGCTAGGTACACTGAGGTATATATAATTAGGGAGGCATTGTAGGAGTATGCATCTTTTATCGTAATATTTTATATACTCGTATCTATTCATGATTATCACAAGACGGTAGACTCTATCATCCCTTTACTCTCATAGTGCTTTTAATCATTTATATCTGTTACTGTCTAGCGCTTGTTACAGCTCATCTATTTTACACCATAACAATTGTTCAATAACTACTTATTGAGAACGCCCAGCCTGTTTATTCTGTGTATCTGTGGAGTGGTGTGGCTCACTGGTTAGAGGCGGCAGACCCGGAAGCAGAGAACAGCCTGGGACCAGGGTTCAATTGCCGACGCGGCAGGGTCGTGGACCAGGGTCAGCGGACTCGACAATTCTCGCCTCGGCGCCTACTCTAACCAGGGATCACACTCGGCAACTCTGGGCATTAAGCTTGCCTCATCTCTACAACGGCCCCCCACAGACGCCGGGGATGCTTGGTTTCACCTTGGAGATACCCAGAAGGGACCATCTCACAGGGAAAGCCAGGACGGGTTCCCCAGCGGTCTCCAGCGCCGGGACGCTTACGGGCAGCCGTGCGCTTTACAAATCCAACACACATCTCACAAAGACAGACTAAGTAAGCACAAATGTCTGAACGAAAAGTAGTATATTGTTTCGACAGTCCTAAGGGATCAGTGTTGTCATGTTCGATGGCTACCAAGAACTATTCTCTCTTTGGTAAGAGGAGATTCTAGTGGCACTGTGAGCTAGCTGGTACAAAAGGCTAACATACCCGGTGGGGGTGTTCAGAATCAGTATGACACCAATCCTACAGTGCATGCTGTCCAAACGTGCAGATCCTGTACAGGTTTTATAGGAGCTACACGACAATGGCATGCTTCAATGGCAATATTATTGTTCGGTTGCTGGGGTCTTTCACCATCGTCCCTTGTTACTAAGAGCAAGAAGCGTTGCGTGTCGTTTATGAGGCAGGCATCACTGATCAACAACCAGAACTCTGTATCTCATTCCTTTTTAGAATTAATTTATGCTTTCTTGTAGGATCTCCTAATTTAACTCACTTATGCCCCTGTCTGGAGTAAACTTTCAGGTATGCCTGCTCTTTCGTATACTCGTCGTTGCTGTGGAAATTGTACATCGATACACCAAGCAGGTAAGAAGAATTTTTGGTAAGCCTTCACACACATGTGCCCTTCTTCAGACATGTCGCTTTGTAAGTGGCTCCTCCCGCTAGAGGGAAGTTTTGAGCCAGCACTCGCACACCACAAATACTGAAAATTATGTAGTTCTTTATGTTGGCCGTTTGATCTTCTATTAAGTTGATAGTGCCTGTATCAACAACAGTATGTTAATTCCTTATCCCTGTTTGTTGATACTTGTCTGTTTTCTTTTTGTTCATTTTTTGCAATACTTTGAAATAGGAGTAGTGGATGTAGGCAACCATAATAGGACATTCATTAGTTTGCAACAAAAAAAAAGTCGGGGGACACATTGATTCTGTGGGAGTAGGCAAGTAAGACTTCAGGCTGACTGGGTTTCAGTTTGGTTAGATGGGGTGTAGCCTTGTGCTGGTGATCGGGGCTACTGTCCTCCTTCACCACCCTTAACACTGAGGTACTGAAATTCTGCACCAGTTTAATAAAAGTTGTCGTATCATGACGATTTTGGTAAAATCAGACCGAAAATGGCGAGTGTAAGGTGTACGAGTATTTTTGTCATGTTCGAGTGACGAGATCACCATGAAATCAGGGATTCCGTTCTGAACCCTCGGGTTCCATTTTGTGTACGGCAGCCATTTTGTGGTTGCCCTCACATAGGCCGATGACAGTGGCCGAACGAGTCTTCAAGCACACGTACACTTTAGCTGACTTCTGAATGACCCGAGCAAGCGACCCTCTTGCCTAAAGCCAAACTTGTTAAACCAGTTCCTTTCCCAGTAGCTGATCAAGATTACTGATCAAGGCACAAGACACCATCAAACCTTATATTGCTCACAACTATGTCTTATCTTGCTCACACCTGTCTCTGCTCCTTTCTTTATGGTCTGTTTACGATGGGGATGTGCCCGTTTTTATGATGGGTTCGATCAACCTGTCTGATGAAGAATGTTGGGTTTGACCAATAATTGATTATGGGCTGGACAAACTGAGAAATGGGCTTGCCATCATGATTCTGCTTTTTCTTTGTCGTGAAAACATGTGAATGGTCAACTGTAAATAAGGAATGTTTGCCTGAAGCATAATATTTGGTATAAAAAGGGATGACTGGCTTTGTAAAGTTGAGCAGTCTCCTGAGAACATACACCGTGTTGTACTTCTAGGATATCTGTTACTGGTTGCAGCCAATAAATTTGATCTTTGACGTCACCAAGAAGTTTCAGCGTTTCTGTAGTCTGAGACAGGAGAATCCGAAGTCTTTGGGTGTGTCCCCTGGCACCGCTGGGTTCTAAATAACCCGGTACTTCAATTGGCGCCCAACGTGGCGCGATTTCAGCGGTACCGGTCCAAGCCTAAGGTTCGTGAGGAGCTCCGTGTGAAAATTCTGGAGGAAGACCAGCCACTTCATCGATCCCTGTATGTCGTCGTGGTCCGAAAGTCTTTGCTGCGAGGTTCCCCGCTTTCCAACGGCTACGAAGGACTGCTGCCCAGACTGTCGCCCTGTCTTGGACCCTTTGATGATTTGTAGAGCGAGACAATAGACGGGTCTTCTGGTGACGTCATCGATACCTCAGTTAAGTATGAGTGGAGCGTCTCCCAGTCCTTAGTTTTGGGTATCCCCTTGGGATCTTTGATTTGGAACTTGCAAGTACCAAAGCAGAGGGACTCGTGTATTCACAAGACTATCGTTTTTGATATTCCCTTGAAGTTTGAAGGTAGACTAGTGAGCGAAGATGCCTGATCTTAGCAGACTTGGAAATTTGTTTTGTTGTGGTCGAAATAGGGATTCCCGATTGGAGGACTCGTGTCCGGTTCCTCCGATTGGAACTCCAACATATGAACTCTATGTGAAGCATGGCGTAGGCCCAATCACGTACAACGAAGTATGGATTCGTTACACAAAAAAGGACCGTGTCCTACAATGGCCCCGATATGGTAGTTTTGACACGGAAATTCTAGACAATCTAGAGGTTAGACTTTTTAAGAAGAAAGCCCGGCCGGCGATGTTTGACTCTTTCTGCCTATGGCGAAAGGAAGCCAAACATAAAGAAATTAAATTAGCGAAGAGGAATAAAAGAGAAAGGGGTATCTCGATAATGCAGGCTGCTATGCAGTATAAAGATAACGAAGAAGAACAAGCGAGTGAACAGTTGCACAGGCAACGTAAAATGGCGATCGATAAATGTTATCCAGTTTTGCCACCTCATCAGCAAGATGCGGCAAAGGAACTTGAGAAATATCCTTTAATGTCACATTTGTTGGCTACTGTCCTCCTTCACCACCCTTAACACTGAGGTACTGAAATTCTGCACCAGTTTAATAAAAGTTGTCGTATCATGACGATTTTGGTAAAATCAGACCGAAAATGGCGAGTGTAAGGTGTACGAGTATTTTTGTCATGTTCGAGTGACGAGATCACCATGAAATCAGGGATTCCGTTCTGAACCCTCGGGTTCCATTTTGTGTACGGCAGCCATTTTGTGGTTGCCCTCACATAGGCCGATGACAGTGGCCGAACGAGTCTTCAAGCACACGTACACTTTAGCTGACTTCTGAATGACCCGAGCAAGCGACCCTCTTGCCTAAAGCCAAACTTGTTAAACCAGTTCCTTTCCCAGTAGCTGATCAAGATTACTGATCAAGGCACAAGACACCATCAAACCTTATATTGCTCACAACTATGTCTTATCTTGCTCACACCTGTCTCTGCTCCTTTCTTTATGGTCCATTTACGATGGGGATGTGCCCGTTTTTATGATGGGTTCGATCGACCTGTCTGATGAAGAATGTTGGGTTTGACCAATAATTGATTATGGGCTGGACAAACTGAGAAATGGGCTTGCCATCATGATTCTGCTTTTTCTTTGTCGTGAAAACATGTGAATGGTCAACTGTAAATAAGGAATGTTTGCCTGAAGCATAATATTTGGTATAAAAAGGGATGACTGGCTTTGTAAAGTTGAGCAGTCTCCTGAGAACATACACCGTGTTGTACTTCTAGGATATCTGTTACTGGTTGCAGCCAATAAATTTGATCTTTGACGTCACCAAGAAGTTTCAGCGTTTCTGTAGTCTGAGACAGGAGAATCCGAAGTCTTTGGGTGTGTCCCCTGGCACCGCTGGGTTCTAAATAACCCGGTACTTCAATTGGCGCCCAACGTGGCGCGATTTCAGCGGTACCGGTCCAAGCCTAAGGTTCGTGAGGAGCTCCGTGTGAAAATTCTGGAGGAAGACCAGCCACTTCATCGACCCCTGTATGTCGTCGTGGTCCGAAAGTCTTTGCTGCGAGGTTCCCCGCTTTCCAACGGCTACGAAGGACTGCTGCCCAGACTGTTGCCCTGTCTTGGACCCTTTGATGATTTGTAGAGCGAGACAATAGACGGGTCTTCTGGTGACGTCATCGATACCTCAGTTAAGTATGAGTGGAGCGTCTCCCAGTCCTTAGTTTTGGGTATCCCCCTGGGATCTTTGATTTGGAACTTGCAAGTACCAAAGCCGAGGGACTCGTGTATTCACGAAACTATCGTTTTTGATATTCCCTTGAAGTTTGAAGGTAGACTAGTGAGCGAAGATGCCTGGTCTTAGCAGACTTGGAAATTTGTTTTGTTGTGGTCGAAATAGGGATTCCCGATTGGAGGACTCGTGTCCGGTTCCTCCGATTGGAACTCCAACATATGAACTCTATGTGAAGCATGGCGTAGGCCCAATCACGTACAACGAAGTATGGATTCGTTACACAAAAAAGGACCGTGTCCTACAATGGCCCCGATATGGTAGTTTTGACACGGAAATTCTAGATAATCTAGAGGTTAGACTTTTTAAGAAGAAAGCCCGGCCGGCGATGTTTGACTCTTTCTGCCTATGGCGAAAAGAAGCCAAACAGAAAGAAATTAAATTAGCGAAGAGGAATAAAAGAGAAAGGGGTATCTCGATAATGCAGGCTGCTATGCAGTATAAAGATAACGAAGAAGAACAAGCGAGTGAACAGTTGCACAGGCAACGTAAAATGGCGATCGATAAATGTTATCCAGTTTTGCCACCTCATCAGCAAGATGCGGCAAAGGAACTTGAGAAATATCCTTTAATGTCACATTTGTTGAGCTCGCCACCCCCCTATGCGCAGAGTGCTACAGCACCTCCGCAACCTTTAGTGGCGCAACCTCTGGTTGCTTTGCCCCTTGCTATTGCACAGCCGCCAGCTCCTCTTCAGCTGGCTCCTACTCTTCTGGCGCAGCCTTCTCAAGGGCCGCTGACTTTGCTACCTGCTCCGTCTTTAATTCCTACGACTTTTTTACCTGTTCTTGCTGCCTCCTCTGCTACTGCTCCTACATTAGCTTCTTCTCAGTCCGCTTTATCTCCTGTTCTGTCAACTTCTCCTTCTGTTCGACAGAGAAGGACTGATACTGTTACTAGTCTTTTGTCTCCTTTCTTTGGGTCATTAACTACGACCCCCGTTTCAGAGCATAAACAGTTACGTAGCCAACTGCCTGATTCTAGAGAGAAGGGAGTATTGGATCATTTGGCGCATAAATGGGTTACTGACCCTACAAGATATGAGTTAGAGTCTGTCATGGATGTCTTCCGCCAATGGGAAGCACCGAAGCAGAGATATGTTTTTGATAAAATGTGTGCTTTCCTTTGTGAAGAATTGGAGGATAATGATTTGGAAGCCAACCCGCCTGAGTTGTGCCGTGTACGGTTCGAGTTTGCGAAAGGCACGATTGTGGGTTCCGATGTTGAGAGGGCAGTTGCGACATTGTTGTCGTTAAGGAGTGAGGCTATTTCTCGGTCGTTGTTTGAGCCTGATCCTTCTGTTAGGAGGAAAGTGAGACAATATCCCATGAGAGAAGTTCCCCCAGTTTGGAGAGAAGGGGACCCAACCGCTAATCTAGCTGTTCTGCCTCATTTTCAACGTGTGTGGGTACATGTTCCATGGAAGAGAGCTGAAGTTTTGGCTCTTAAACAGACTTTGCCTGACCCTCGTAAAAATTCTGCAGGGTATTATAAGGAATTATCACAGACCGTAGACTCATGTATTATGAATCTAGCTGATATAGACATGTTGTTTGGGAATGTGGTTCCCCAGCCTTTATGGGGTTTGATTCGTCACACGGATCATGCGCAGGAGTTAGGTGATACCTGAGTTAATATTGCTGCTGCAGATGGCCGACAAATTGGTGGTGCTAAACCTGAGCCTGTAGTTGCAGAACTTCCTGGTAGGATCGTTACTTACATGAAGACTTTAATGCCTGCTATGCGAGTAAACTGGGACAAATTGTCTGCATGTAAGCAGAAGAAAGATGAAACCGTATCTGATTTCTTCACCAGGTTTGAAGAGACGTTCATCGACCACAGTGGTCAAGATATGAGTACAGAAGGTGGTCAACGGTTGTTCGTTGAAAAGTTTGTGCACAATTTACTTCCCGAGTTGTATAAGAAATTGAAAGATTCAGAGAGTTTTTGGGCCGTTTCCTCATCAGCACAGATATTGGCTACTGCACAGTACTACGAAAAAAGAGATAAGGATGAGAAGGATAGAGCAGACAAGAAAACTAAAGAATTGAAGACGAAGGTTCTTTTACAGCAGGCGTATCCGCCTCGTGGTGGTCAGCGTGACTATCAGCAACCTCAGCAGTTTCAGAGAAACTCGCAAAGGTTCGAGTCTTCTCAACCACGTTTTCTTGTAGGCCCTAATCAATGTGCATATTGCAAGAAGAGGGTCATTTTAAAAGTAGCTGCCCTGTTTTGTTACAGCGTATGAATGGTGTTTCTAGCGCAAGAGGTCGAGGTGTTCCACAAGCACCTAGAGGTAGAGGACGTGGAGGGTTCCCCCAGAACGCACATTCCTTTCCTCCACAAAATTCAAAGAAAAGTTTTGATCAGCAGAATAACGCGTCTGGTAGGACGACTCAGTACTATGCTGATGACTGCTATGCAGAAGGTGAGAATATGGAAGGTGATGATTGCTAGGACAGCCATAGACAAAGAGAGGGAGTTGTTTCAGTTCCAGTAGATCGTAGTGGACCTTATGTTGAGGTGATTACATCAGGTGTGTCAGAACCTTTTCTGTTGGATACTGGTGCTACGAAGAGTTCTATTATGCACTCTAAACTCCCAGGTGCACCTTTGTCTGGCGAGACGAATGTTTCAGTAGGTTTTTCTGGTGCCCCGGTTAGGAACCCGATTTCTAGTCCTATGTCTCTTTCTGTTGGACCTTGTGAATTCAAAGCACCCCTTATTCTGACGACAGGTTGTGGTGAGAACTAGTTGGGATTGGATCTGTTGAAAAGATTGTACGCGACATTGTATTGTTCTCCCTCGGGAGTACAACTTACATTGGGTAAGAAAGTGGTCTCCTCGATGTATTTGTCAAAGGATAAACTTCCGACAGAATTGTCGTCTCTTCCTGATATTCTTTGGGCTACTGGTCCTAATGATGTGGGTCTTTTGGAAATACCGCCATATGTTGTGACACTGAAAGCAAATGTTAAAATGCCACGCATTCCCCAATACAAGATCTCTAGTGAAGGTGAAAGGGCATTGCTAGCGATCATTCATGACCTGATTGAAAAAGATGTAATTGAAGAAACAAGAGGTAACGTTTGCAATAGTCCTGTTCTGCCTGTTCTGAAGCGTACTGACTTTTCTCAGCCACCTGTTTACAGGTTTGTGATTGATCTTAGAGAGGTGAATAAAATAGTTGTGCCACAGTTTCCAGTTGTTCCTGATATCACCGCCTTACGTGGTTCTCGGTGATTGATTTGAAGAATGCTTTCTTCAGCATCCCGATTGCCGAGGAGAGTAGGGATATTTTCGGCTTCTCTTTAGGAGGTCGAAGCTTCCGGTTCAAAAGCGCTCCTCAAGGCTATTGTGAGAGTCCATCAATATTTAGTCAGGCTTTGAAAACACAGCTTGATACGATTGTTTTACCTGATGGTACTGCTCTTATCCAGTACGTCGACGATTTGCTAGTCGCTGCAGATACTGAGGAGATTTGTAAAGAAGCCACCTTGGCGTTGTTGCGTCATTTGTCTGATTTGCATCATAAAGTGTCTCTTTCGAAATTACAGTATTGTCGACAAGAAGTGACCTACTTAGGTCATCTCTTATTGAAGGAGGGAAGAAGATTGACCCCAGAGCGAATTCAAGCGATTGCAAAATTGAGTGTGCCAATTACACAGAGAGAAGTGCGTGCTTTCTTGGGTATCACGTCATATTGCAGACAATGGATACCGAATTTTTCCCTACTGGCCAAACCTTTGGTGGCATTACCTTGTAAAGATACACCATATCCCCTCCCGTGGTCCGATGATTGTCAGAAAAGTTTTTCGGAATTGCGAGATGCATTGTGTTCGGCTCCTGTGTTGGGTACCCTCGACTACAGTAAGCCCTTTACACTGTATGTCCATGAGAGAGAAGGATGTGCATTGTCAGTGTTGACACAATCTTTTGGGGACAAGCAGCGTCCATGCGCGTATTTCTCGTCAACTTTGGATCCGGTAGCTAGAGCGTTGCCGAGTTGTTTGAGAACCACGGCGGCAGCAGCTGTTTCTATTCGACAGTCTGCTGGTTTGGTGATGAATAATACGTTGATTGTAATGGTTCCACATGCAGTGGATACTTTGTTAAACAGGACCAAGACACAGCACTTAACTAGTGCTCGATTGTCAGGTTATGAATTGACACTTTTAGCGAGTCATGTGCACATAAAGAGATGCAACATGTTGAATCCAGCTACGTTGTTGCCGATTGTAGCAGAGACAGATGTTTCTGAACAGCATGATTGCTTTCTTAGGACAGAAGCGGAAACTAAAGGGAGAGTAGATCTTAGGGACACTCCTCTTGTGAAGTGTGATGGTACCTTATGGGTGGATGGTTCATGTTTCAAGCTTCCGAATGGTGATACGACTGCGGCATATGCTGTTACGACTTTGCATACGATTGTTGAAGCTGCACATATCCCACATAATTCAGCCCAAGCAGCAGAGCTGATTGCACTTACGAGAGCGTGTGTATTATCAAAAGGAAAGAAAGTGACCATATATACCGACAGCCAGTATGCGTTTGGTGTGGCTCACAGTTTTGGACGTTTGTGGAAGGAATGTGGGTTCCTCACGTCTCATGGAACGAAAATTCAGAATGGTCAGTTGGTGAATGAGCTTCTGGAGTCACTTACTTTGCCGTTGCAAGTCACGATTGTGAAATGCAGTGCACATAAGAAGGTTACTGACGACGTTGGTCGCGGTAATGCGTTTGCTGATGAGGTTGCGAAAGAAACGGCAAGAGATGTGATGAGTCGAATGTATGTTGCGGGCCTGCAAGATGGATTGGTGACTTTGGAATGTGTGAAGATACGATAGAGAGTGTGAAGTCTATTCAAGCTGAAGCTACAGAGAAAGAGTTGAGTGTGTGGAGAGAGAGTACGGGTAAATTAGATGCAAATGGTTGTTGGGTTGAATTGTCAGAGCATCAGCGATGGTTGTTACCCGATGCGTACGTGCTTGCAGTGGTTACAATGGCACATGGAATGGCTCATATCAGTGTGAAAGGGATTTGTAAGTTGTTGGCTCCAGTATGGCAAAATGCTGGAATTCCTAAGTGTGCAGAGAATGTGGTCAAGAATTGTATGGTTTGTCTGAAATACAATCCTGGTAAGGGAACTCCAACTCCAGCTGGTCATTTTGCGCCTCCAACGTATCCGTTCGAGGTTTTGCAGCTAGATTTCATCCACATGGAGAGGTGCAACAACTTGAAATACGTACTCGTTGTTGTTTGTGCCTTTTCGAGATGGGTAGAAGCATATCCCCATTAAAGATAACACTGCCTTATCCACAGCTAAAACCCTTGTCAAAGAATTTTTCCCTAGGTTTGGTTTGCCAAGAATGGTCTGGAGTGATAATGGGAGTGAATTTGTGGGTCAAGTGATGAAGAGAGTATGTGAAGGGCTAGGAATCCAGCAAAAGTTTCACGCTGCAAAACACACCCAATCAGCTGGATTAGTAGAGTGCTATAATGGCACCCTCAAATTGAAGTTGGCCAAGATACAAGCGAGCTCTGGTCTTAAATGGCCTGATGCCTTGCCATTAGCACTCTTGTCGACTAGAATGACTGTGCATTCACGAGTGGGACTTAGTCCATACGAAATAATTTTTGGCCGCCCGGCAAACATATGAAGAGTGCCGAGGCCGATAAAATTTAGCGAGATTGAACACCCTGTATTGCTTGACTATCTGTATGATTTGATGGCTAAATTGCATGTCTTACACCAACAGGTTCATGATACACTGCCTTGGGCTCCTGAAGATCCAGGGCATGCAAACGATCCTGGATCGTGGATACTAATCAAGAACTTCCAGCGGACAAAGAACGATCAGCCCCGCTGGATCGGCCCATACTTGGTACTTTTGTCCACGAGAACTGCAGTGCGAGTGCAAGGAAAAAA
This sequence comes from Lissotriton helveticus, assembly GCF_964261635.1. Taxonomy (NCBI): domain Eukaryota; kingdom Metazoa; phylum Chordata; class Amphibia; order Caudata; family Salamandridae; genus Lissotriton; species Lissotriton helveticus. Next base: position 509,056,468 of record NC_136068.1, on the reverse strand, counting down.
GAACTGGATCCACGGCGTACATTGTAAGAGGGTTCCTTTGCCTCTGCCGTACGACCAGTGGGTCCAGGAGGGCATTCCTGATTCTGAGACTGAAACTGTGCCTCGTTTTCTGCCTTTTAGCGATGCACGTTTAATTGGGACAAGCTCTAAACGTGAAAGTGACAATCTTTTGCAAGAAGCCGTGCCACCGTCAGTTCGATTGGACACTACCGAGCCTGAACTCTTATTCCAAGACCAGACGTTACCTGGAAAAAGCCGTTATAATTTGAGACCAAGAATCATGGACAAATAAAAAAATTCTTTTTGCTGTTTTTGAAAGTGCAGCTCTCTCATCTGAGAAACTATTTTGATTATTGATTTTCGAACCACCATCCGGGTTCAGCTGTAGGGTCGCAGCGCCAAGTCTTTGGAGTGCAAGCCGAAGACACAAGGTCGACGGTTCTGGTTGGTCCTTGGGAGTTCCCTGGACTGACAGGCGCATTCCTTAGCACGGAACACCCTACCTCCGCGAGCAGCAAGGTTAGAGGATGGAGTTTTTCGAGATGGAGAGACCTGCCAAAGAGATGAATTTTAGAGCCAAAATGTGTACAATGATGACTAGAAAAGGTTTTCTGATATTATGCCCTTTCATGTTGCTTAGCGTAATGATGTTTTTAATAGGATATGTTTTATTCTCTTTTCAAGTGACGTTTGCACCCACTAAACAGCCCATACTTTCTTCTACTGCTTCTTCGCATTCTTTTCATCCTCTGCCTGAACATGAATCCATTAGAAGATTAGAATTTGCTAATAACTCTTTTGTTCAGCTTCTGCACCAACATCAGCAAGTAGTGAACACGACTAACTGTTGGGTGTGTGGCCTAATGCCTCATACTACTGATAAAGGTATTCCTTATCTGGTCTTGCCATTCAGCTACAATGGTTCTGTGTGGGCATACAGAAAGATGTTTATCTATGCTCGCGAAGTCCACCCCCTACGTTCTGTGAAGGATAACCCAAGGAATAGTGCTCTAGTTATGGGAATAGTCAATATGATTAAGGGAGCTAGTTCCTAGGAGACTATCCCGAAAGATGAGACACTGGCGTATATTGGATGGAACGTGACTGGATATGGAGCGAGTCTGAGTGAAAACCAACGAGCAAAAAGATCCTCTCCTATTTGGATTGTACCCCATCAGGGTCATCTATGTCTGCAAGGTACTGGCAAGAATCCAAGAGCTCAGTTAGGGAAGAGCATCTGCACTGAGATGTATGTTTTTGCGTCCCAGACTTCCCCATCGCTCTTAGCAGCTAAGGGTACCTATTTCATCTGTTATGATAGAGCATACACATGGTTGCCCCCTGATTTCTCGGGCACATGTTTTGTCTCGTTCCTGTTGCCTCCCACCTACACAGCTGCGGCGGATTACCACAAGACAAGGGTAGGTAGAGGTGTCTTCAGTAAGGAAGATACTGCAGGACAAGAATTGGGAGATTTCTTGAAAGGTTTTCTGCCGTTTTGGGGACCTATGGTTAACAGCAGGAACATACGGCAATTGACGAGAGTGGTTGAGTCCACTGTAGTTGAAACTGCCGGTGGCCTTAGTAACTTGACTGCTGAGCTCCAGTCGGATCGACTTATGACTCTCCAGAACAGAGGTGCGTTAGATGTCATACTTGCAGACCGAGGTGGGGTATGTAAAGTGATCCAATCAAGTTGCTGTGTTTTCATTCCAGACAATGCTCCGACAGTGTACCAGGCCATTTCCAAACTGCATAAGATCTCTGAATCTATACATGTGGATAAAGGAGATTGGTCGTTGATGGGATGGTTCTGGGAACTGTTATCCACATGGGGATGGAAGATTCTGATGGTCATTGGGATGATCTTAGCCATTCTTTTCCTGCTCTGTCTTTGTGTACAGTGTGCTCCTGCTATATGTGGCCTCTGTGCTACATCGTGTGTAAGGAAATTGGTATCAAGAGACGTGCTAAGTGATGGGATGATGCTACAGCAACATCTTGATGACCTGATGAGTATAGACCTGGACTCAGACTGACATGGGTTTAGGTTATTGCCTATGTAAGGGCAAAAGGAGGGTCTGAGGTACTGAAATTCTGCACCAGTTTCATAAAAGTTGTCGTATCATGACGATTTTGGTAACATCAAACCGAAAAAAGCGAGTGTAAGGTGTACGAGTATTTTTGTCGTGTTCGAGTGACGAGATCACCATGAAATCAGGGATTCCGTTCTGAACCCTCGGGTTCCATTTTGTGTACGGCAGCCATTTTGTGGTTGCCCTCACATAGGCCGATGACAGTGGCCGAACGAGTCTTCAAGCACACGTACACGTTAGCTGACTTCTGAATGGCCTGAGCAAGCGACCCTCTTGCCTAAAGCCAAACTTGTTAAACCAGTTCCTTTCCCAGTAGCTGATCAAGATTACTGATCAAGGCACAAGACACCATCAAACCTTTTATTGCTCACAACTATGTCTTATCTTGCTCACACCTGTCTCTGCTCCTTTCTTTATGGTCCGTTTACGATGGGGATGTGCCCGTTTTTATGATGGGTTCGATCGACCTGTCTGATGAAGAATGTTGGGTTTGACCAATAATTGATTATGGGCTGGACAAACTGAGAAATGGGCTTGTCATCATGATTCTGCTTTTTCTTTGTCGTGAAAACATGTGAATGGTCAACTGTAAATAAGGAATGTTTGCCTGAAGCATAATATTTGGTATAAAAAGGGATGACTGGCTTTGTAAAGTTGAGCAGTCTCCTGAGAACATACACAGTGTTGTACTTCTAGGATATCTGTTACTGGTTGCAGCCAATAAATTTGATCTTTGACGAGACCAAGAAGTTTCAGCGTTTCTGTAGTCTGAGACAGGAGAACCCGAAGTCTTTGGGTGTGTCCCCTGGCACCGCTGTGTTCTAAATAACCCGGTACTTCAACACTACTGATGATTTTTCTCAAACTGAAAGCAGGCTGCGGTTTGCCAGAATCCTTGAGAGCAGATTGTGCAGACACTCAAACGAGGGTGTGCTGTGAGGCCCTACAAATGGCAATACTGCACTCTCTATATCTGTTAACACATAATCTCATAACTGGAGCGTTTTTAACCAGCAAGTCACAGCTTTGTGCGTGATTTGACATTTGCCAGGGCAAGGCAAGGGAAGAGGAGTTTGCCTAACGGCGAGGGCGCTCGACCTCGGACCTGGGGAACTGGGTTCGAGTCTCGGCAATGACGCTGAACATCCTGTGATTCTGGGCAAAACACGTAATCTCCCCGTGCCTAACAAAAATGAATGTGTGTCCTCATGTAACGTAACTGGTGCTATGTAAAGCGCTCTGATACCCAATTCGGGTCAAGTTCGCGCTATATAAAACTCTGCAAAAAAAAAAAAATTGCCACATTATTTTTCCGAATTGCAGTAGCCAATTTGGATCTGAGGATCCTGACCTCTCGATTAAACTAGGCAAACTGTGGCTCAGGACTTTTTGTGTTTGGGGCACTATTGCATGATTAGAAGGACAATTTTTAGTACCACGGGCCATATTATCAAGAACGACGATAACATTATCGCCGCTTTTGCGGCAGGTAACTGCCACTAAAGAGCCGATAAGGGGCTTGATAATATGCCCTAGAGAATTCCAATAGACGCCCAGGTTCTGGTGTGAAATACCACGAACCTGGGCTTCCAGTGGAATTCTCGAGGGCATATTATCAAGCCTTGTATCGCCGCTTTAGCAGCAGTTTCCTGCCGCTAAAGCTGCGCTAATGTTATCGCTGTTCTTGTTAATATGGCCCTATGTGTTTTGGGCTTCCCAAACAGCGTCGGAATGCACTTTGGCTGACTAGGCTTTAAGTAGCTAAAATAATTAGATGTACTAGGAGAGCAAGAGACCGTGGGTGAATCATTAGGTGGCATTAAAATTTCTTCTCACTCGACGAGGAGATCGTCGATGCGATCAAGGACACAATTACCTTATGCAGATTTGCAAACTTGATTGGTTTTATCAATTGCACCCCTCCATCCCCACTTTCAAAATCCCTAGATTTTCTTTTCCCCATGCTTATACGTAGGGCCCTGTTTAAGTGGGGCTAGAGCGCTCTTGGATTCACACCCCTGCAGCCCTCCCCGCCAAATTTGAAGACTGCTTTACACAGGGGAAAACAAGTGGATGACAACAGCAATGCACAACTGCATCAAACTGGTGCTCATGATCTTGAATTCCACCCACTTGGTGAGGAGTCTGCCCTATAAGGACCCGGATGCAGGTGTTGCATTCTCGACAGATAGCAGTCAACCCAAAGCAATCCTTAGTCAAGAACCAGTGCCAGAGCGCTGATCAAATGGCAAGCTGGAAGTCAAGACAGAGTCAGAGTCAAGATAGGTAAAAAACAAACTCACAGATTTGTTGCCATGCCCACCAACCAAGGGGGAGGCCCTGCCCTGCTTCTTCTTGGCAATTACGGGCAAGGAGTGGCTAACCTTTGGCACGAGCATGGGCCGCGCGCGTACCGCGCTGCGGGAGCCCGCGCTGCGGGAGCCCGGGCTTGAATATCAGCGCCGCTGGCACGCTCATTGGGAAGACGGCGGCTCCCAGCCACAAGGAACTCTGGGCAATGTGGTCCTGCAACCCCACTGGCAGCGGTCAAACGGGTGTCCCACACTGCAGGAGCCCCGGAATAATTTTCAGTGCGCTCAATGCTTAGATGGCGATTCCCCCTTGTAAATAATTTTGGCCACCATAAGCGTGGAAGGGTATACTCGGATGCGAGTCCCTTGCTCACTGCACCATCAGGATTCAAGCAAGCCGGGCCGAAGACGGCTGTAATGCCAGAAACCGGTCCCCGGAAGCTTGTTTCCTTTCTGGTAAAGAATTGGCTTGGTAGTTTGGTCTGCCCTGTTCCCATGATGCACTGGGCCAGGGACAGACTAATTTGCATATAGCCAGGTTCTGAACTGGGATGGTGCAGTGAGCTAAAAAACGGTGATGGATCAAGCCCTGATCTGTGGACTGGGTAGGAGTGTTCTGCTTAATTCAGAATACTCTGTCCATCACCACCCCCTTGTAAATAATAGATGGCGATTCCCAGCCACAAGGAACTCTGGGCAATGTGGTCCTGCACCCCTATGGGTAGCGGTCAAACGGGCGGGAGGCCTGGCTTGATTTTCAGCGTCTTCTGGCAAGCTCAGAGCGTAGATGGCGGCTCCCAGCCGCAAGGAACTCTGGGTAATGTGGTGCTGCACCCCCACTGGCTGCGGTCAAATGGGCGTCCCTCGCACAAGCACATTAGCACTAGTTAGCGGCACAGAGTCCTAAAGCCAGCAAAAATGAAATGCAGAAACCAGGAGAGAAGTAGGCAACAAGTTTGGGGGAAAACCACACCAATGATTGACAGGTGTAACAGAGAATCTTTCTCTAATTCGGTGCCGGAAACAAAGCCATTGTGATATCACTGGAGCAGCAAAGCAGCAGCACCAGTGCCCAGACACCAGTTTCCATCCATTTTGTACACGCCTTTGAGATGGACGAGAGGAGAACAACATCAGCTGAATATGGTGCAGTTCAATCTCTAGAAAGGGGACCTTATTAAGTTGGCTGACTTAGTAAACAGCCATGAAAACTGGAGTAGGGTGGGGTTGGTGAGAAATCTGTAGGAACATAAGAGTATTCGTAGGAAAGTTATTTTCCAAAAAGAAGTAATTTTATCTACTGTTGCATAATTCTAGCAGCAGAGTACTCATCTTTTAACTACAGGTTCACCAATTCAAATCCAAGTAGGAGGTGGGTTGAATGGAAAATAGATAGCTCTTTGAGATCCAGCCTATGAAGCTACTCTTCTTCTTTAGTACAATATGGAGGAGGAAAGAATTCAGGTAAGGTGACAGTCTGCTACATATGGAAGGGTATGACCATTTCAGTCAGCAAAGCAGCCCTGGTTCTGAGAACCAACTTGTCGGGATAGAAGGAATCGTAGGAGGGTTTGATGCTCAGTGCCTGCTACTCACTTACAGTTCTTGCTGATATATTAGCTAACAGAAAAATAGTCTACAGAGTAAGCAGGTACAATTTGCAACTGTGTAAGGTTTCGAACAGGTAGCCTATTAAAAAAGTAGGAACCAGATAGATCACATTGTGGCGTTATGAAAAGGATAGGTTGAAACATGTTGGCGAGGGTTGTCAGAAACCTCATAACTATTGGTGATTTGAAGAGGGACGGTTGGTCCGGGACACAGACAAAGGATGACAAAGTGGATAATTAGCCTTTAAAAGGGTCTGGTGTGGACCCCTGTTGGTCTAAAGGTATGGCAAAGAGAAAGATGTCAGATAAGTGGGCCTTGAGAGGGTTTACTGAGTCAACTGTATACCATCTGATAAACATATCCCACCCCGCCGAAAAACAAGTTACTTACCTTTGGTAACGCTCTTTCTGGTAGACACTCTACTTAACCACAGATTCCTCACCTCTTAAGTATTCCCCCAAGTGTCGGACAGGATACAGAAAATTTTGAGCAGTACTTCTGCGTGCTGATGGGTGGAACCATATGGCCCCTCACTAATGCCATTCTGCTCTGGAAATTAAACGAGAGGCCTATATAGTAGCCACTATCAAGCACTGACGTCAGTTGCTTTCAAGGCTGTCCACACCCTACGACTGCAGAGCAGCAACAGCGAATTGGCTTTGACTAGTGTGCAGATTCCCAGTTTTGGGATCTTATTAATTAGATAGAGGCTAAGTCACAGAATAGGGAGAATAGGAGGGCGGGTGAGGAATCAGAGGTTAGATAGAGTCTCTACCAGAAACTGAATTCTTGCCTGAGTGATGTCGAGGCCTTGTGCTTCTTTGTTGATCCAGAAGCATGCCCCAACGATGAATTTGAAGGCGACGCCGTGCGAGACCTCGACCTCGTCTTCGACCTCGACCGCCTCGAACGTGACCTCGAAGACTTCTTCTCCTTTTCACCTTTTAACTTGGCTACCAGAAGTTTAGCCTCTCTTTCACGAAGAGCCTTCGGGTTCATCTTCTTACAGGAAGTGCAGCCTTCAACATCATGATCCGAACTCAGGCACCAGATGCAATCCTCATGCGGGTCCGTGATTGACATCATCTTCCCGCATTCTCCGCACGGCTTGAACCCGGTCTTCTTCGAGGACATCTCGACAGGTGACAAAGAAGCAAGAAGACACCAGTAGAAACAGACAGTAACAAAGTTACTAAACAGCTACAGAGGATCCCTCAAAAACCGTTAGCGTCGATGACGCGGAAAAAAGGGAACTGATGTCATCACGCCGACGTGGGCCTATTATGGAGTCGGTGACGTCAGCGGAGCCGCACCCGATGCCGTGCTACTGTGACGTCGTCCACGTCGGCGCAAAGCTACAAAAAGAATTTCCGAATGTTGCTGACGCAAGGGAATATTCACAAGGTGAGGAATCCACTGGCAGATGTATCCATCAGAAGTATCTTGTTCTTGTCATAAAGATTCTAACCGCAGATTCTTCACCTTTTGAATAGATACCAAAGAAGTATCTATTAGGGGTGGATCTGTGAATCGGCTCAAACCAAAAAATCCTGGAGGACTGAGTGGGTGAAATGCCCTTCTAGGTGAACCCAGCTGTCAGACAGTAGAATGTATGAATGTATGGAGCGACACCCACATAGCTACCTGGCGGATATCCAGGACAGTAAATCTACAGGCCAGCACAGCACTAGCAGTTTTGATCATTCTGGAATGGGCTTGCAGACCATCTGGAGGCTGCTTTTTGGCCAGGACATTGCAGATCTTGATGAAAAGCATGATCCAATGGGACATTGTCCTCTTTTGCGGAGCCTTGTCTTTTTTTAGACCCCTAAAAAGAGCTGATCGTCCCCACGGTGTTCTTTGGTACAAGCAGTTTTAAAAAGGTCAAAGGTGTTAAACTACCACTGCTCAATCTCCCTGCAAGATGGTGGAGATTACGAAGGTATGGGGACGAAACCTTATCATACAGATTCTCCAGCAGGCCGTCCAGTTGGGCATCCTGATCAGAGGACCAATGTACAAGCTTAAGAGTTTTTGATACCATACTCTCCATGCGCAATTTGGGGCCAATAGGATGACTTGGGCCAGGACGTTCCTGATCTTTTTCAGAACTCAGGGAAGGCGTGGTTTCGGCGTAAAAGCATACAGGAGTCCTGAGTTACAATCTCTAGACGGAGTGGTGCTCGGTAAGAAAAGAACGGATGTCAGTGCACCTTGGTGATGCCTACATAGGTGCCGAGAACGTCACTTCTGGTGCAGATGATGGCGTACATGGAGCTGAACGACACCACCTACTGGCACAAAGGGGTACTGCTCATGAAAAATCTTCCAGATCCACAATGCCGCCTGGGAGAGTCAAAGGGAAGGAATCTGCCGCTACAAGTCTCTATCAGATAATTACCATTAACGGACTTCGGCGTCATACTTCTTGCTGAGAACATCTTCATCCCCCAAGCTTCGTCTTTTTCACTCTAAATCAGGGAGTCAGCTGGGAATGGTTCCTGCTGATTGACCGGACGAGTAGTATTCCTGGATGACAAGGCTTTCAGTTGAAGGGTGGGCTGACAAGAAGGGTATGTCACCTGGAGCCAGACGATAACATTGCACCACTAACCTGTTGACTGCAACGGTGAAGACGGTATCCCACTCAATCAATATCTGGTCCAAAAGGGCATCACTGAAAGGATACAGGGGTTCCACCTTTAAAAACATTGGTCTTAACTTCAGTCATTGGTAAGTGTAAGTCTAAGACGTAAGCAAAATTCTTCATCACCATAAATACCAACATCACTTTAAGTGCGGGTGGTCCAGGGGAACATCCATTTCCAATTTAGGGGAAATGTCGGGCCCATAGCTTGAAAGGGCTTGTAATGCTTGTCCTTGGTCATCATCATCATCCCCATAAGAATATGGGTCAAGAGATTCTGAGGCTGTGCCAAATAGGTAATAAATACAGTTTCTGTACTTCTCCTCCTCTACCAACCTTTGGGCCTCTCTAAACGACCTGTTCTGTGGTGCGACTTCGGGGTACCATGCCAGTGGCAGAGGTAGTATAATTCAAGAAAATGATGTGGCGTCAAGTAGCAAAGTGCCGGTGTTGTGCAATATTTGGTATCCCCGAGGATTCGTGGACCCCCTTCTCTTCGACAGACTCCGGAAGTCCTGCCTATTGGACATTTCGGACGGGCCCCAAGCAGCGCTGCCCTCCCAAGGAGAAGCGAGTTACAGCTCTAGCAGGCAGAAGCAGCAGCACACAGAGCTGAGCAGCTGAAGAAATGCACGCACCCCTCGCTCTGCTTAGTCACTCATGAAGGGTTTCAGTAAAGAAATTAACTGCTTTTGTGCATTCTGCCATGACCTCTGACTCGTTTTAGGGACAGCCTCAACATGGTAACTAAATGTAAAATATAGGTGAAAAATAAACGGAGATCTCGAATGCTTGAATGTCATTTGCTTAACGTATATTGTTATGGGTCAAATTATCATTTACTTAACATATTTGTTTACGTGGTCATATTATGTAGGACTATTGTTAGAATTGGGGGTCTCTGGTTGGCGCAGGTTTGTACTTGCGACAAGCAGGGACCCTCTCCTCTAAGTCAGGGCAAAGGATTACTCCCAGAAATAACCCCTACTCGCCCTTTAGGTAGTGTGGCGCAAGCAGTCTAGGCTAAACTCTGGAGTACATAGGGTTAAACATTTGCAACATCACCCACAACGACCATCAACCCACCACACAATGACACTAGACTGTATTTCTGTAAAAATATCTTCTTTATATATATCTTTAGATCAGGCTTGTAAATACAGTCTTTGCGTAGTTTAAGAAAATGGTTCCAGTTACTCTCTGATTATGCCACAGGTCTTTGTATCAGCGTTAAAAGAATTGTTCTGTTGCTTAAAAAGGGTTGCGGACTCTTCCCTAGTCCTGGTACGTTCCTCCAGCAAGAATTTCAATCAGCCAGGGCCTCTCTGCGCCCACGATCGGACCCGGTCTGCCCAATCTCCCGCCTCTAGCGGGATCGGCGGCCGGGGAGTCACTGTCAGCCTGACGAGCGCGCTGCACGGCTGTCAGGGGAGAGAGCGGGGGCCCGGGGAGCGCTCACTGCGCGGCTCCGGGGACTCGGCTGAGGCAGATGGCGGTGCGAGCGAGGTGGGACAGCGGCTCGCACCGCGGGACGGGAAACAGTACCTTTGTCTTTTTGAAGGGGTCGGGTGCAGGCCGGCTCGGTGGTCCACGTCGCGGTGTCTTCCTCCCGAGGTTGGAGCGAGCGGCGGCTCGGCTCTGGCTCGGCGGTTGGCGTTGCGGCGCGGGTCGGGTAGACGGCGACACACCTCAGGTCCTGGAAAAGGGGGGCAGAGCCCCGGGTAGCAGCGTGAGGCGCACACAAGCCTCTCAGGTCACAGCAGATACTTGGCTAAGTCCGTTCTTGCGGTGCTTCGCAGTTAGGCAGGCGGTAGGGACGGTGATTAGGCCAGCGAGGCTGGGCCTTTCGGTGTCACCTGGTGCCGGCCAGTTAGCAGATGCGGTGCTCGGCGGGACGGGGTGCCAAGGGCCTCGTAGGAGGGGCGCAGGGATTCTTTCACAGCGCGCTCCTCTTTCCTTCAGCAGCTGTGTCGATCAGGCTGCTGGCTCACAGCAGCTCCTTCTTCCAGGGGGACAGGGTAGCGCCCACTGTTCCTGGGGCGCTGGTCAGGGGGCAAGTTCACAGCAAGCCCTTGGAGATCTTGGTAAAAGTTTTAGCACAAGGTGGATAAAAGCAAAGTCTTTCAGTCTTCCTTCTCCTGCTCTCCTTCAGCAGCAAGGCACCCACTACAGGCCAGTCTCTTGGGGTCAGAGTCAGTACTTCTCCTTGCAGCTTCCAGGGTCCTTCTCTTCAGGCAGAGCTTCTTCTTTGCGCAAACTGGATCTAATTTACAAGGAGCAGGGCTCCTACTTTTATACACAGTTTCTTTTGTTCTCACTGGCCAGGGGGGCCTTTGCATAACTGCTTCAGTCTCTGAGTACTTGTTGTGGGTACTTATGACTTCTGTATTCAGTGTGAGGGCAGGCACATCAGCCGCTCCCCAGGGGGGCGGAGCCGGCATTGAGAGGGCAGGAGTGGCCTGAGTACTTTGTTGACAAGCTTCGGTCCTTCCTGGGCCAGGTGCAGGCTGAGTCATCAGTCGCTCCCCAGGAGGGCGGAGCCAGCATTGTGGAGGCAGAGCACAGCCTGATGCATCATTCAGGGGAAACTCCCACCACCCATTAAGGGGTCCTCCTGCTAATCACTACCTGTCAACTCCCAGCCCTGTCACTCACACACACCAGACAGTCAGATCCACATCCAAGCAGAGGCGGGCTGAAATGGCTAGGCAAGCAAATGCTAACTTTCTAAAAGTAGCATTTGCAAACACAGGATATTAAAATAAACTTTACTAAAAGAAGTATTTTATTATTCTGAGTCCAGGCATACTAAACATGAATTTCTACCATGTTCCCTGAGCCTGCTGGGATTATAGAGTGTAATCATTCCAGCAGCCCATCTGGCCTAGAAGGGAACAGGTAGCCTTACAATAGTGAAAAACGAATTTGGCAGTAATTCACTATTAGAACATGCCACACACATCAGGGCATGTTCTACCTTATCCTTACAATGCACCCTGCCCTCAGGCCTACCATAGGGGTGACTAATATGAAGTTTAAGGGAAGGTTCAGGGGCTGGCAAGTGTGTGCACTTGCCCAGCCAGGGTGACAGTACCAGACTGCACGCAGGTTCTGCAATGGCAGACCCTAGACACATTTTAAGGCTGCTTCTGTGGGTGGCGCAACCAGCGCTGCAGGCCCACTAGCAGTATTGGCATTCACAAGCCCTGGCACTCCTGGTGCACTTTACTAGGGACTAACAGTAAATCCAATGAACCAATCATGGACATCAATCATATGTACACTTTACAGTAGGGAGCACTTGCACTGCGGCACGGGTTGGCCGTGGCGCAGTGCCCTGAGTAGCAGACACCATCAAAACATTTGAGGCACAACAGCAAAAAGTGGAAGGGAAACCCACGCCAAGGTGCCAGGTCTAACAACTATAGTTCACGATTTTTTTTTATTTTCAATAGTGTTTATGGACTCCGCTTTTTCAGAAGTTTTAAAAGTGTCTTTTGCAAATCATTTTTCATGTATTATTTATAGCCTCGTGAACAAAGGGGTTCAGGTTAGGGGGACAGGCTTTCTCCATAATGTGGACATTTTCTGAAAAGATGACCTTCAAATTACTTTACTAATCTTCCACTCGAGAGGTGTGAGAAGTTACACTTCAAAGCAAGCTTGGATGAAATGTTCAACCCATATGCGTTAGTTTCATGTCCAGGCCATGTTAGCTTCATGTCCAGGCCATGTTAAGGTTTGGTGTGTGTGTGGTCTTGTGATTCGGAAGGCAGATGTTTAGACCAAGCATTTGCAATGCAATAGGTCTAACCTTTTTTTTTTAGTTAGAGCTTCTGGCATTGAAATGTAAATGTTTTTTAACAGGTATGACTTTTGGTATACACCCGTTACGACGCAACTTTTACTCCGCACTACCATTACAACGCGGGCATTACAACGCATGGCATTACAACGCATTGCGCTGGGGGGCGCTCTAGGATAAGAGGTAAGTTTAATTTACTATCCAACACCTTCCCTAGGGTCCACGGGGACTGGAGTTAGAATAGTAAATTATACTTACCACTATCCAGCACCCCAAAGCGCTATGCGTTGTAACGGTATTCGTTGTAAATACCGCGTTGTAATGGTACGCGGAGTAAAAGTATGCGTTGTAACGTCATACATCCATGACTTTTGTATTAGCAATGTAGAGGCAATAGAAATTGATAATCCGTTTTTACATTACTGATGCCAACCTTGTTTTCGGCCCTGAGGTGGTTCACTGTTGGGGACAAAAAGGTCACAAATGTAAACTTGTCTGATACGCTATTACAACAGTAATAACAGTAGCTTGTGATCCGAGCAGCAACTGTCACTGTAACAGTCAAGTTCCATATAGTGCAGCTTAAAACAGGTATACAGATTATTCTAAGCACTCCCGGTGTCCAATGTTTGTCAGAGAACGGGGACAAAGGGATGATAGGCGATTTGGCCAGGGTCACACAGTTTGAACATGTGATCAATGAAAGCAGTATGTGGCAGAAGGCCAAGACGAGGTGTGAAGAGAGCAGTTACGGCTACGTATTGGGGAAAGAGAAGAGGTAAAAACATAAATAGCGATTTGCCACACGTAATACTCATGGTTGGTTTAATTCAAAGCTCTTCCTTTTTTGTAGGCAGTAGGAAACAAAGGATAAACAGTGTCAAAGTACAGTAAGCCAGGACCGTAGTTTTCTCATCCCACATGTGAGAATTTCTCCATAGAACAAATTCTAAAGGGGGTACGGGGAGAGGTTGTGAAGGTGAAGCAATGAAGCGCAATATATGGGATCAGTCCTGGAGGGGGAGTTGTGGTTTATTTGTGGCAGCCTTATGCCAGGCACTTGCAGCCCATGCATCCTCGCACTGACTGGCCGCTGGACATAGGGCCAGCAGTATTTAAATAACACCTCAGAATGCTCCTGCCTGGCCTCCGCAGTGATACCAGGTGCCCCTACAAGGGCACCATGGGGTGAAGAGTACCTCACTAGTATCCGATGCCCATCCTCATCATGGCAGCAGTGCCACCCCTCCACACTGCTCCCCTATTGCTGCAGTGGGCACGGTTTGATCTACTGCATGTGTATATCTGCATGTGTGTCTGTGTGCATGTTTGTGTGTGTGTGTGTGTGTGTGTGTGTGTGAGAGAGAGAGGGTGTCTGCGTGTGTGTGTTTGTCTATGTTTCTATGTGTATGTAGCTTTCTCAGCAAACTAGGTGAAGCGGGAGAAACTACAAAACGGATGGAAGCAGCAGGAGCTGCAGGCTTGTCTGGGCAGTTTGAGGGCTAACTTGCAGGCATGTCCGAGCTATGAAAGCAGCATTCCATCGTGAGAGGGACAGCAGCAGGAAGGGAGAAGCAGAAACAGAGAAGGAGGGGTGGAAAGAAAAAGCAGCACGGCACGGACGGCATTATGCACTGCTTACTAAAAGCATAAAATATTGTAAAAAAACAAAAAAAAAGTTTGGCGAGCCGTGTCTTCATTTTATTTAGCGTAGTTTGAAAATCTCGGTTGGGCATTCTGCAAGCCCCGCTTCGCACCACTTCAAAAAGCGCACCTCGACACAATCTTTTTTTTTCAATATTTTAAGCTTTTAGTAATCCAGTGGCACAGTGAACAAGGTCCCTTGCTCACTGTACCACTGAATTCAAGCTAGCCTGATTGAAGAAGGGTGACATACCCTGAAACCGGTCCCAGGATGCTTGTTTCCGGTCCAGGGAGGACCTGGCCTGGCAGTTTGGTCTGGACTGTTCCCATGGGGCACAGAGTCAAGACTGATTTGTATTTGGCTGGGTCCAAACTGGAGTGGCGTAGTGGGCAAAAGAAAATTGGATTTAACCCAGATCTTTTGACTGGGGGAGACTGTTTACATTGTCAGCATTCCGTCCATCATTTGTTTGCTGTAACACTTTTTGCCCTAAGTGGGATGGGTATGCCCAGACATGGGTCCCTTGCTCACTGTGCCACTGGATTCAAGCTAGCCTTGCTGCGGAAGGGTGACATACCCTGAAACCAGTCCCAGGATGCTTGTTTTCGGTCCAGGGAGAACCTGACCTGGCAGTTTGGTCTGGACTGTTCCCGTGGGACACAGGGTCAAGACTGATTTGGAAAGGCTGGGTCCAAACTGGGTGGCGTAGTGGGCAAAAGAATGATGGATTTAACCCAGATCCTTTGACTGGGGGAGAATGTTTGCATTGTCATCATTCTGTCCATCATTTGTTTGCTGTAACACTTTAGTAAGCATTGCAGCATGCTGCCTGTGCCACGTTGCTTATTAAAAGCATAAAATATTGTAAAAATAAAGTTTGGCGAGTAGCGCCTTTTGTTGGGAGAGGGCTTATGCTTACGGAGATGAAGGCGAAAGGCTCACGCGCCAATGATTCACGTGTCCCACGAGAAGAAGCTGTATGCAGCACTCCCACAACCTTACAATTTCTTGTTTTGCCCCTCTGTCTGAAAAGGGAGGAGCGGCCATCACACGCAGAAGGGAGGAGGTAAGGAGTAGTTTCTTACCTGTAACTCCAGTTCTGTTATAGGGGTATCTCTGTTATAGTCATAATCTAGTGAATAGTCCCGCCCATGTGCGTGGACCCTGGAGCAATCAAAAACAATCTCTTAAGCTGTCTTCTTTGCAGTCCTGCATAGACACTTAAGAGAAAATCAAGACAAATAATGCAGCCTAACGCTTCCAAGGCTACAAAGGCCACCACGTCATCTAAACAGTGAAAAGGATAGCCAACAATGTCAGATTTTACACATTTTTACCAAGTTTCTCTCATAGAGAAAACTCCCCTTCACCAAAATCCTTGAAATGATAGAGAGGAAGGGTTGGACAGACAAGCCCCCATAGGCTGCCAGTATGTGTCTGTAAAAGGGATACCGTGCCTTTAAGGAACTCTCCAGAGACCCTTGGTATCCCAGGATGCACAGCCAAAGTCCTTTTACTTTCAGTTCTTTTTGAAGGTGTATAAAGCAAGGCCTGTAGCATACATTACAATACCATTTTCTCCACCGGGGAGGAGGGCGGGCGCTTATGACTATAACAGAGATACGTTATCAAAAAGGAAGGGAGAAAGAGGCTAAGGCTAGTTTCTGCCTCTTGAGAAATATAATAACATAATGTAACCCAAATTTATTGGGTCGTGAGAGACTAGCCTATCTGTAAAAAAGGGGCAGGACCCACCATTTGCGTGTACCTGCTTGGAAAATAAAATTCTTTTCTTTAGTCCCCTCACTCACCAGAGGTTGCCCTTAGGTGACATGCTTCATCATTGGGGCTTCCCAAGCAGCTGCTGCTTGGGGCGTGCTGCAACTTGCGAAGGATACGTAGGAGCACTTTTTGTGAAACTATGTGTGGTGCAGTGCATGGTGGAGTGGTGTGGGTTAAGTGAAATTAAAAATACCTAACTAGTAAGCTTCCACATTTATTCCTGCTATAGCTGGTATTATAAAGAGGGGTTAGATATAGGATTTGGATCCTTTGATGTGGTCAAAACCTAGCTATCTCGTCGACATGTTTCAAGGTGTCCCCTACACCTTTTCATCAGGACAACATGAGTACCCGCCTCATGCTTGCCACTCAGTTTGTAAACCTTTACCTAGGTATACTATACATTGAAAAACACATTAATTATGTGTCTATTATATACATACTGTTCAGGAATGTGTCCATTCTATCTGCATTGGGGATAAAAAACAATATTATTAATACATGTGACCTCTTATCCCCGTGGTGTAGTTCCTGTTGGACTGTGCCTAGGGAATGCAATATTTAATTAGTGCATAACGTGATATTTCTTAAAAAGTGATGAGTCTGTGGGTTGGTCCTCCATTCGTATCTAGTGCATCTGTAAATTACCAGTGGGAAAAATACTAGTACTGTGACGTCACGTTAATGGTATCCTTTTTTCACACTCATTCAGACTGAGGCACACCCATACCAGACAGACATGACAAGCAAACATATAACATATAATGAAGTCCCACATTGGGTAAAGTAACGTTTGTTGGACATACTTAGTAATGAGCAGTGATATGCCCCATGGTCCGCCTGGGTGGAGGGGCCTCTATTACCTGTGGGAAAAAAAACGTTTTCCTCGTTGTGGATTATACTCCTATTAAAGTTCTAAGCAGCGTGATAAATGCATCCATGCCGATTTAAATTTAATCCTTTCACGTACTGGTAGCCAATGAAGAGCTCTGAGTGCAGGCTTGGCTGAGGATCTGCGAGACGTGCCAGTAAGCAGCCTAGCTGCCGAGTTTTGGACTCGTTGGAGAGTATTGATTGTTGTTTCAGGGGCAGCCAGGAGAAGGGCGTTACTATAATCTAATCTTGACAGGATTAGTCCTTGGATCAGTAGTTTCCTCGACTGCTCTGGCAATAGGGGAAGAATCTTGCAAGCAGAGCGAAGTAGCCCCATGCATATACCTGCTGTCTTTTTTGCTTGGGTCCGAAATGTCAGATCCTGCTCCAACCATACCCCCAGGCTTTTTAGTTCACTCTTTGGAGTGGGAGGGGGCCCCAAGCAGATGGGCCAGATAGAATTGGGTAACCATGTTACATGGTGGCCTAGTAGCATGAGCTCTGTTTTGGATCCATTCAGTTTCAGTCGTGAGCTATTCATCCAGGAGAGGATTTCTGAGAGGCAGGAGTGAAGATTTTACACGCAGTGTTCCTCTTGGGAGAGTGAGACGACTAGTTGGGTGTCGTCAGCATAGGGATGCACCACATCTTCCAGGGGGGCCATATAGACATTGAATAAGGTAGGGCTCAATGATGAGCCCTGCGGGACCCCACACTGGAGGCCAGCTTGACGACCCTGCCCTCGTCTTTGCGAACCATACCGCCTCTGGAATGGACGGAAGGACTTCTTCTGCTCTTTTGGTTTCTCCAAACCAACGGCTTTAAGTGTCTCTACCTCTGCCTTCATGCGGGCCATCTCCTCGCCTGCATGTGACCCAAAGAGAGTCGAGCCAGGGAATGGTAAATTAGCGACTCTCTGTTGCGCCTCCGGTTTGAGAGATGTAAGGCGCAACCAGGAATGTCGTCGTAAATTGATGCCATGGCAGTAACCATGAGCCGCC
This sequence comes from Lissotriton helveticus, assembly GCF_964261635.1. NCBI lineage: Eukaryota > Metazoa > Chordata > Amphibia > Caudata > Salamandridae > Lissotriton > Lissotriton helveticus. The sequence continues at coordinate 509,038,696 of NC_136068.1, read as the reverse complement.
AGGAGAGAGGCGTCCGCCGCAGAGCTGATGACCTGATTGGAGACCATCATACCCTCATTCAAAATCTCCTGGAAGTCTTCTCTCCTATCCCTCTGGAGTAGCTCCAGGAATTGCTACAGGGACTCCCACAAGGAGCGGTCGTAGCGACCCAAGAGAGCCGAGGCACTCACCGCTTTCATGGAGGTGGCCGCCGTCCCGCAGACTTTCCGTCCAGCTGAGTCCATCTGACGGCTTTCCTTATCCGGAGGCACCGTAGAAGACGGGGCAGTAGCATGCTGCTTCTTGGCCGCAGTTACGATAACAGGATCCGGTACCGGATCTGATCTCAAGAACGCCGTATCGGAATCCAGGGGCCTGTACTTTTTCTGCAGCCGGGACGGAACTGATTTCACTGAGGCCGGAGTCAGAAAAAGCTCCATAGCAGGTTCCTCCAGTCCTGGCACCAAGGGCAACAGGGGCGAGACAAATGCTGCTTGTGTAAGGTTTCAAATATCACTGATGTAGAAGGTGTGGGTACCGTCAAAGTGATCCCCAACTTTGCTGCCCCTCTCAATAGCACCTCCTGAAAGGTTACGATGTCATCCACCGGTGACACCATCTTATGGGGGGAATCCGACAAGGTGGTAGAATATCTCCGGCCACTTGAAGAGTCCGTATGACGGGACCGTGACCTATCCCTCCGGTGACGATGACGGGACCATGTCGAAGACCGACGATCACTCCGTGATCTATGTCTCCCTCTGGACCGTGATCTAGACCTCCTAGGCCTTGGGCGATCCACTGGCCTCACAGGAGGCGGGAGCTGTGGAGGCAGAACCGGAGTCCTATGCTGTGGAGGCCTCGTAGGCGGTGACGGAAGGTGCAGCAGAGATGGAGGAGACAGCTGTGGAGGCGGCGGAGGAGGAGGAGGCGGAAAAGTTGGAGGAGGAGGCAAGGGAGGTAGCGGAGGAGGCTTCCTCGGAGGCAATGGTGGAGGCGTAGGCGTCCTGGGCCTAGAAGGTGAATAGGTCCTAGAATATTCGGATTCCGAAGACCTGACCACTCTCCTCTTCTTCTGCGCAGGTCTTGACGAGGATGGTCTGGAGGCAGACCTCTTTTCAGCTGAGCGCCGGCACCGCAGCGACCGGGGACTCGTAGATGCAGAAGATAGGCTGATTACTGAGGCAGAGGACACCGACCTGGCCTCCTCGACGTCAAATTTTCCTTCCTCGACGTTGACCTCTTCGCCTTTCTGCTTCTCGACGTCGATCGTCTAGACCTCGATGAACTCCTCGACGTCTACTCTCTTCTCCTCGACGTCGACTTGTCTTTCCTTGACGGCGAACGGCGGTGTCGCCTCGACGGCAAGCGCCGGTGCCTCCTGGACTCATCTCGGCATCGATGATGTGTCGACGCCGGTGAAGTCCTCGACGTCAACCTCGTCCTAGGTCTCGACGTCCTTCCCCTCGACGTCGACGACACTTCGACCCAGAGCCCTGGGTCGACGGGGAACAGATAGTGGTCATGCCTCTCGACGCCGACGTCGAAGCCATCAATGTCGACCAGGACCGGTGCCTTCTCTGGGCTTTTTCTTGACTGGGGAGCCCCCCAGAGGCCAAAGCACGGGCAGAGGACGATGACTGAGTCCCTCCATGCCCAGACCCACCTGGTTCCTGATGTCTCCTCTGCTCCAGGCCTTGGAGAAGAATCTTCTCCCTGTCACGCAGGGTCCTCCTGGAGAAAGATTGACAAATCTCACTGGCTCCAGGGACATGGGAGGAAGGGAGACAGAGTATGCATACTCTGTGGGGGTCAGATTTAGCCTTCTTCCTGGCACACTCAGGGCACTTGTCGAATAAAGTTGGCACATTCGACAGAAAAAGTGGGCAAAACTGGCTAAAAACACAGCAAAAGGAAGAGGTAGACCCCAGACATCGAGTGAAAGACTCAAAACACTTGAAAAGTGTCAAAAATTGAAGAAATACCCAAAAAGGGAGAGCTTAATGCTCCAGGGTCCTGCTAGCAGGAGCCGGAAAAAAGAACTGAAAGTAAAAGGACTTTGGCTGTGCATCCTGGGATACCGAGGGTCTCTGGAGAGTTCCTTAAAGGCACGGTATCCCTTTTCCAGACACATAATGGCAGCCTATGGGGGCTTGTCTGTCCAACCCTTCCTCTCTATCATTTCAAGGATTTTGGTGAAGGGGAGTTTTCTCTATGAGGGAAACTTGATAAAAATGTGTAAAATCTGACATTGTTGGCTATCCTTTTCACTGTTTAGATCAAGTGGTGGCCTTTGTAGCCTTGGAAGCGTTAGGCTGCATTATTTGTCTTGATTTTCTCTTAAGTGTTTATGCAGGACTGCAAAGAAGACAGCTTAAGAGATTATTTTTGATTGCTCCGGGGTCCACGCACATGGGCTGGACTGTTCACTAGATTATGACTATACACAGAGATCCCTTACTACAGAAGAGAGGCTATCACAGGCTGTACTGTGTGATGGCTGAGCAAAATGCTATCTGAGTAAAAGAGAGCTGAATCCACAAAGGAGGGACTTTTACAGAAATGCACCAATAAGAAGGCAGCATTTCTGAATACCACAGATAGTAACCCATGGCAATCCGTGGGTTTGCTAAATGCCCCAAAAGACACATAACAGGTCCATTGAAGCTTGACCTAAAAAAGCATGGCACCCAGACTATAACAGTTTTGTGAACCCTCTGAAAGGCTTGGTGTTGGAGTGGTGTGAAGTGAAAACATGTTTTGCGTGTTTTTGTTTTATAAATAATGTTTTTCTAAATGCCTTTTTGGAGGCAAGAATGTGTATTGAGTGTACTTTTATTGTCTGTGTGTGTTTAGTCTATATGTAATGCCACTTGTTATTGAGTACACACGTTTGTTGGGAGAACATATGTTGGGAGATAAGAATGCTACACCCATGCCCTTAACCACCCATACTAGCATTTTACAAGTGATCCTGGCATATAACCTCTCAGTCTAGGAAGTAGTAATGATTTAATGTATTGCTCTCTGCACCAGGTCTGCTTCCTTGTCAGAGATGATCTTGACTTGTTTCTGCAGTGCTGCAAAGTTGGCTTCTGTTATGTGTGACACTTTCAGTTAGTCCATGCTTTTGAGCTAGCCACACAATGCCTTCTGGGAATTGTAGTTTTCCTTTTCTCCTTAAAAAACATAGGCTTTCATGGCTCAGCATGCAAAGTGCTGTTTGCTGATGAGCCAGAAATTGCTGCAGGTTTAGCACTTGGCAGGAGGGCATTGATCTAATTTGTAAATGATTGCACTGCAGCTTTACCGAACTTCCAGAAGTAGCTTATGGAAAGGCAGTCCCTTCTAGAATACAAATTATTTACAAAAGAGATATAGTTTCATTAAACTCAAGTATTGTAATTGCATTTATATAGCGCTTATTACCCCTGATGAGGCATTAAATCACTTTACTGTGAGTCTTACCCTACTCTGGAACCCAAGGTTAGTGGTTAATCCAGTGGTTAAATGTGTGTTATGGTGATTGGTAATGTGTGATTGCACCACCCTAAAATGCTAAGGACTTTATTTCTGAAATTGTTTTTGCGATCTTCCTCTGAGCTTATGCAATTAATGTTTAACTCCCACCCCTCCAATGAAAAGTTCGGCTGTCCAATTTTTAGCTTTAAAAAAAAATGTCCTAATCATATATTGATCTTTTAGCACAAACTAAGTTTTAAGACGTTAATGTCTCTTATGACTCTCATGACTTCAAGAATGTATGGCTTTTCTGAAGATATTGATGTTTCTATGTCTTCCACTATAATTGAAATTCTTCTGTGTATTTTGTATTTTTTTGTGGATACCAGTTAGGTGTCACCACTAACAGCGGCTATGTGGTTTCAAGGGAATGGTTGGTGAGAAAGACTGGGGGAGATTAGATAATGTTCGGTTGCAAGGATAGGGTTTTAAAGCAGTAAATGCTGTCGGGTGTGGGAATTAAAAACATATCTACTTGTTGATGGTACAGGTTGCTTTATAAATATACTTGTCCTGTAAAAAAGACTGCTTGTTACTTTGTTGCCACGTAGTGGGGCCACAAATCATGGCAGCAATCTCATTACATAGGAGCTCTGATAATAGCCTCTCTTATTGTACCAAGACTAATACCATAGTAGGGCTTGAATGCTAACAATTACCTCATTTTCCAACCTTTTTGCAGATCTACTTACTGGGACTGTAGATAGCAGTAAGCAGTTCCAGGGTTGGAATGCCCTTTTGAGTCTGTGCAAACCTACTACCTTTCATTTTTTAAGTTTTTTTTTACCAGTTCTTCACTAGTCTTTTCCCATACCGTGAAAGGTTGGAGATTTACTCCTGATGAGGGTAAGGAGCAAAACTTCTTTCAGGGTTGAGAAAAAAGTGCTTTTTCACTAGCAGCATATCAGCACTGAAAGTATTTTTATTCAGTGTCAGGAACTGCTATGGCAATGTGTGCTTTATGAGATTGTTAGAAATGGGGGTATCTTGTTGGTAGTGGTATGCATCCTGTCCAAGTAGGGACCCCTCCTTAAAGTTAGGGTAAGGGAGTTACACACTCAAGATAACCCCTGCTCACCCCCTTTGTAGCTTGGCACGAGCAGTCATGCCTATCTCAGAGGCAATGTGTAAAGTATTTGTTCATGACACACACAGTAACACAGTGAAAACACTAAAAATGGACACCACACCAGTTTAGAAAAATAAAGTATCTTTATCTAAACCAAACAAGACCAAAATGACAAAAACCCAACATACAGAACTCAAAGTTGCTTGTTTGAGCCTGTCCAAGACTGGTCGGGCCTAGGGCCAGAAATGGTGGCCAAATTCACATACACCAGCACCCACCTTACCCGATCCACAACCATATAACAAATACTCAAAGCACATGTACTCTACTCATGTACTACAAAGCAACCCTAGACAAAGTTCAATGTCTCAGCACCCACTACAAAACCCCAGAAACCACACCTATGGTCCCAGCTAGCACACATTTGCACCATCTCTTACAAACAATACACTACTCTTTCTTATACCACTGACCAATCCGCTCATCAGTAACAGAACCAAATTCCACACCATACTTATCTATATCCAATCCAGACACACACTCCCTGCTCTAATTACTCCCAACAGTCCCCTTTTTGTCACTAACAAACCTATACTCAGTCTTCTATCTTTTCAGCCACCAACACCCTACACTTCTTTCTCCTGCAATAACACAACCACACAAAACTTACACTCCACTGCACCACACATATTACCTCTTTCAGCAATCAAATCTAACACACTTAACTCTTGTTCATCCCCTCTTACACACAAAATAGACTCTATTGACAAACACCTCACCACCACCTTTATCTTACAACTTCCACTCACCAACAATACTTTACATAACAATCCTTCTCAGAAAACAAATACATCAGCACCTCCTTTCAGTACTCCTCAAAACCAAAACATAACACACACACCAGCACAACAAAATCTCTCACACACAACACCTCTGTAGGTAGGTAGGATCCTTCTGCATGGTTAAGTCCACTTTGTGCCTGGTGCTATGCCGTTTCTGACTAGTAGTAGTAGTAGTAGTTTATTGTGTGATTATTTAAAATAATTACAAAATTGCATAAAACAAGTTTCACGATAAAACCTTGGTATCACATAAAAGCATAATTGGTAAATTATAACATTTTTTAATACAATGTGGTTTAACTAAAGTCAAAATGTATTTTTGTATTCCACTAACATAAAAATATGTCATTATCACAAACCACAATTTACTCATAGTTGGGGATTTGCTGCTAGCGCTGATAGATAAAAAAAACTTCCAATTTAAGCCAACCAACTGGTTAAAATGGCTTCTAAGTGCCTAGTACTTTATAACCTTAAATGTCCGAACAGCCTCTAATCACGTTTTTTATTTTTTCAATCTGTGTTTATATTCACTTGATTTACTTGTTGGAGTAGTTTCCTGATTTGGGCAAGATATACTGTTTCTGACTAGTGTGACTGGGATCCTGCTAATCAGGACCCCAGTCTCTGTTCTTTCTCCCCTAAATTGGTAATAGTAAGTACTTAGGCACCTCCTCCCAGATTGGATACTGATGAACCCTTATAAGTCCCTAGTATATAGTACTGAGGTACCCAGGGCATAGGTACACCAGGGGTCCCCCATGGGCTGAAGCATGTTTTATGCCACCCATGGGAGACCACTCAAACTGTAACAACAGGCCTGCCATTGCAGCCTGTGTAAGCTGGTGTTTGCACCACTTAAGATAGATATAGTTTTCCCTATATCTAAGGTCACTGCACTTAAATCCTATAAGTCACCCCTAAAGCAGGCTTTTCAATCCTGAAGGCAAGGTGCTCGGTTCTAAGTGTGAGAGTGCACCTGCATGAGCAGGACACCCCTACAACTTTTGGAGTCTATTCTCTCGGGTTGTAAGTGCATCAGCCATTACGATACATTAGACCCCACACCCGAACTCTTTGACACCACCTCTGGTGGCGGATGCAGTAGGGAAGAAATGGATAACATCTAAAGAGGCAAATTTTATTATTAACCAGAAACCACGTGTCCCGGCATTTTACATTCTGCCCAAAATCCATAAGCCACAATGTCCGCCACCAGGGCGCCCGATTGTTTCGGGCATTCAATCAGTCTTGGAAACCTTGTCCCAATTCGCTGATTTTTTCTTAAGGGAGGCAGTCATCACACAACGTTCATAAGTGTAGGACACTACTGATATATTGAACATTCTTAAGACAGTGGAGTTTGAGCCAGAGAACCAGTTGCTGGTCACTATTGATATTGAATCACTATATACTAGCATCCCCAAGGACGCCTCGCTGGTGGCAGCAGCGCGGGCTCTGGGGGCGCTTGAAGGGTTTAATGACACTCCTTAGTTGTTTGTCTTGCAATGCATTGAACTGGCGCTCACAAAGAATTTTTTTTAGCACAAAAATCAATTGTACCTGCAGGTGTCGGGGACGTCAATGGGGGCTACATTCGCCCCAAGTCTGGCCTGCATTTATGTAGGCCAGTTTGTGGAGAATGTTATACACCACACCTCCAATCCCTTCAGAGGGAATATCTTCCTGTGGAGGAGATATATTGATGATGTCCTCTGTATCTGGACGGGTACAGAGGACCATCTTTTGGCGTTCCTAACATGGTTGAATCAGGTTGATGAGTGCCTCCGGTTCACGTGGTCTATCAGTAATACATCTGCTGTATATCTGGATGTGGATATTACAGTCGTGGACCAGAGGCTGGCCACTAATGTCCATCATAAGACTACAGATAGGAATTCTCTCCTTCATTACCGCTCGTTTCACCCAAGAGCCTTAAGGGATAATCTCCCGGTGGGCCAGTTCTTGCAATATCGCCGTAATTGCTCCACAACGGGTACATTTATGGAACAATTGGAAGAACTGGAGACCAAGTTGAAGGAAAGGGAATATTTCACTGAAGTCATTAAGCAAGCACGCAAGCGTGCTTTGAATACTCCACGTTAAGCTTTGTTGGAGAGGAGTGCTGAGGAGAGGAAAGAGTGTCTTCCTGTTGTCACTACTTTTGATCCACTCTCAACAAAAATGAGACAGATAGTGAGGAAACACTGGTCCATTCTTGACACTGCCACTAGCAAAATGCCACCTCCACGGTTTGCGTTTAAAAGAGCGCCCAACCTGAAAGACAAATTTGTTCATACCCGCACTCCCATAACAACACAGTTAACCACCCTTCCATCTGGTCATTACCCGTGTGGGGGTTGTTTGGTATGCAATCTCACTCAGGTGACTAAAAGTGTGACTCTGCATAATGGTAAAACGTGGTTTGTAAATAAGTTCAGAAATTGTATACAACTAATGTTATTTACAGACTGACCTGTAGCTGTGGGCTGCACTATATTGGTCTAACCTCACGGAAGATCAAAGTGCACATACAAGAGCATTTGAGCACTCTTAAGGCCAAGAAGTTGACAACTCGGCTAGGAAAGAAGCAAATTGATTTTTTCTGAACGAGCAGACCAGGATGGATTGAACGATTCCATTGAATGGAACAGAGTCAGCAGACGTTAAAGGGAGTGGGTCCAGATGTGTGACTATAGAAATCAGGATGCTTACATTGTGAGGGTCTCTTGTTTACATCACAATGGGGTGTGAGCTAGTGGCGCAGGGACAGGATAAGTGCCAGTGACACATACATGGAGACTCTGTGTTGATTCAGTGGGTGGGACCACTTTCATAAAAGGCTTTATTTCCCACATTTTTCTCTCTTCTTCTACCCCTCCTTCCCCCCCCTTTGATTGTTTCATTGGGTGGTTGAATAGGATTAGTCATGCAATCACTAAAAATTGAGATCCTTGTTATTCAGAGCAGACTATATAGAAAAAGTACCGCGTGCAATTCCCTATTACACGCAACCAGTGCACACCCGGAACATCAAAAAAGAGCAATCCCCTATGGAGAACTAGTCAGGACACGCTGCAATTGCAGCAATGATACTGAATTTGAAACTCAAAAGAGAGGGGTGGTAAAAAGATTTGAAATCAGAGGGTACAAAAGAAAACAACTACTGAAAGCAGTAGGTAGAATCGATAGAGTAGCTAGAGCAGACACACTAAGGGATAAACAACAGAAACACAAGGAGAAGGAAGAAAAGATCAGACTGATAACGGGCTACAACAATTGGGCTTCGATCTTAGAGTCTGAATAGACATTGGCACCTACTAAGGACAGATACGACACTAAACAAATATATAACAGAACGACCAACAATAACATTCAGGAAAGGAAGAACCCTGAGGAACATACTGAGTCCCAGCTACCCCAACACAGCTAAGAAAAACACATGGCTGACAGAACCAGGTTTTTACAGTTGTGGAGGATGCATAGCCTGTAAGTGGGCATATAAAAAGAAAAAATAATTTGAAGGAACAGATGACAATAAAAAATATTGCATCCTCACTACTATAAACTGTCAAAGCAAATTTGTAGTCTACGCTTTATTTATTTAAAATTTTATATAGCGCGCAGCTACCCTTGGGCATCCCAGCGCTTATCCAGACACCATCAGATAGTAGAGACGGCCAGATTAATGCACTCAAGCAGGAAACACATAGGTTTTAAGACATTTGCGAACGCGCAGTGTACAAGGCTCGGCGCGTAATTTTAAAGGGAGCGAGTTCCACAGCTTCGCCGTGTTAACTTAGAATCTTCTCCCACCAGTGCGGGCCCTTTTGACTCTGGGGACTAAAAGAAGGTGTTTTTGGTCGGACTTGGTGTTTTTGGTTTAGACTGCAAATGCGGCAAAAGATACATAGGCAGCACCAAGAGACCACTGAGGGACAGGATAAATGAGCACATAAGGGCTGTGAAACAAGGCGACATGCGGTACCCAGTTGCAGCACACATGTCAATCTGCCCAGCACAAACAACTAATCACTCTTTCCAGTATTTTGGATTCGAACACACACCCACCCACCCAAGGGTTGGTAATAGGGAGCTGACACTACGCAGGAGGGAGGCGACCTGGATTATGACACTTAAAAGTGTAGAACAAGGTCTTAACATTGATCCTGAATTTCACTACTTTTTAGGTACATGAACAATAACAACTACCAAAATTCAAAAGGACAAGTTCAATAACAAGGAATAATATGTACCTATTTAAATACATGTTGTAAAAAATGTAAATATTCTTTACTGAAACGTAAGATGCCTGTCTTATTGTTTTGTAAGATAATAGGGCCACCTAATGGCACATATTTCTGTACTGTACCCATTTTGAATGGAGAAACCATACCCTCACAGTAGCAATGGCCCACTTCGGAGCATGTCACTAATGAAACGAGACGATATGATACCCTCACAGTATTACAAAAATAAATTCACAAATATCACAATCACCTTGAATACACCATCACTATTTACCCAATAGATACAACAATATCATAGAATTCTAGTAGATCAAGTATAGGCTTTACCACAACTCATCAGGGACACGTAATTTTAATGTTTAGAAAGAAACAATTGTGATAGAGTCTCTAACTAAGAGCCGTTCAGACAACGCAGTGGCAAGCTGAATATAATATAATAATCAATAAATAATTTGGGCCAGTATAACAAGGAACACATCAGAGAGGCTAAGATGGCCGCCGTTTACTGAGGAACTACCAACAAACCCCTGTACACAACATTACCGGCAAACCGGAAATGAACAGGGTCAGGTGACACGGAGCAATTCCTGTTTCAAATATCTAGCGCCAAATCGGGGGAACTAACACTGCATCACACAAACGGCAGCGGGGACAGAGACAGAAGCACGAAAATAGCAGCGAAAGGTAAGACAAGGGTAACAATACCGATACCAAAATAATACGCGAAGCATCCGTGGCTTAACTACGCTACTGCGCTTCTAAGTACACTTAGTACTGAGACGTATGTGCAGCTGGGAATAATAGAACTTTAAATGCCCTTAGTCCGGAGCACTAATGCAAGGGAATCTTAAAATTATACCGGCAATGTTTGAACTATGTTAACAAAGAACCGACAGGAAATAACAGAAATTTCCTTTTTAATGCTACTGAATTTAATTTAAAGGGAGAATATCGTATGAATATAACATCACGGGTCACTTGATGGGTTATCCCTCATAAGTATGGACAATCACTTTAACCGACTTTCCAGTAATAAAATTACAGATTCAATAAAAAACTAAGCTATAATGAACACTAAATTAACTTACAGCTGCCATACTGATAACCGATACTCTGGTTACAACCTGTGGAACACATCATCACGAGCAAAAGTCCCCTAACGGAACCCCTTTGAGGGTTGGAAGTATCACATCAATGAATGTGAGTAATTGTGAATTAACAATCTAAAAAAGGTGTAAAATTGTGAATACGCCTAAAACATGTTTAAAATGGGTTCTGACTCAATACTTTCCTTCCGTTGTTTGCCATACAGAAAAAGAAACATTTCGGAGAATAGGTACCCCGAGCACTACTTATACTTATGCATGCCACTACGGGTCAAATTAGAATGTTACGTCAAGACCCTTCTTTTAATAGTCTCACCATGCACATATATTACCTAGCAGCACGATTTACAATGATCCACTGGTGTCTCCATTTTCTCAATGGGTCCATTTAACTTCTGAAATTTTGGAAGTACGCTATGTATACTTAGTGGTCAAAGTAAAACTAAACTTACATTTAATATGGCACTAACCAATGTACGTATGCACAATATGTAAGATCCTAATCACCACCTGCACACATAATGTATTGTAATGTACTGAAACATCATGTAAAGACCACAATCTGAATGTTACAAACGTTACTTTCTTCATCTAACAGCCTTGAAAAAGTCGAGGGTTACATTCCCTACCGACGAAACACGTGTTGGCTGTGACGTCTTCTGAAATAAACAACACCTACCGACAACCCTGAATAACAAGGATCTCAATTTTTAGTGATTGCATGACTAATGTATGGTGGAAACACATATGTATAACTTGTAGTATGATACAAAAACGAGTGGTAAGGAGTTTTCAAGTATCTAGTGGCTCTTGCCTAATCTAGAAGAGGAAGTGTGGTTCTCTTCTCCTTGTAGCACCGTCACCAACAGTGAGCTAGAAATCAGAAAGGTGTATATTCCCTTGAGGCGCCAAAACCTAGTATAATACCACCAACCCAGTCCAAATAGTGGTTGAATAGGATGTTGCATTTTTAACATCTTGTGAGATTAGTTATTCCATATGATACAGTATGCCCTAGGGGGTACTGAATGGAAATAAGCATTTTGAAACACTTTGTGTATTTACATTCCCCCTTGATTAATGATGGATTATTACGGCTTTCTTTGGAAAAATCTATCCAACATTGGGTCTGTAAAAAGCAATTATTGAAAAGAGTCTGAATGGGGGAGGACGTTTTTTTAAATGTTTTTTGATGCATAATGACGGAAAGTAGTAGGGTTCCTTGTAGATTCAATTTGGCCAGATAGATTAAATAAAGTAATGGTTTTTGAGAACCATTCGATTTGAAAACTTTATTTATCCGTTTTGTGGCTGCTTTCTCTCTTACAGATGGCCGCCATTTACGATCGGCATAGGCCGGCCGCCGGATGTTTACGTGCCGGATGGGCGGGGCTTAGATTGCCTTTAAGCTGCACGGGTGTGTTAGTTTGCAGTCGGAGCTTCTAACACGCGGCAGGGGTAAGCGCTGTGCAAGCGTGAGTGGAGGGTGCGCACGGTTGAATGCCTCAATCAGACTCAGATTGTGAAGCGCACGGTGAGTTGTGAGGGCGCAAACTGAGACTGTACAGGGCCCGTTGGATATTCGGGGCGATGTTGACACTGCAGCATGTATGGATTCAGTGTAGCAATGAAATCGGACACTTTACTCCATGCTGGTTATACGAATAAGGGGAATACGTTGGCAGGATAGCGACTTGAAATATTTGCATATTATATGTCGCTCTGTATAGACGTGGTTGCTAAAGGTTTGGAAATGTAGATTGATGGGTGTCTGTATACTACATTTATGAATGGCAGAATAGTATGCATGGCAACAGACTGTCTTTACTGTTATAAAGGTATGACAAGCAATTGAGACATTCAGAAGGAAAATTATATGTCTTTTTTACACACCTGCAGGGGGCTAGACAGTGGGCAGTTACCCCAGGCACAAGTGATCAGAGGAAGCCTGCTCCATTGTGAAGACGGTTGCAGGTACGAGGAGGCTTCGCAACCGTTAGGTAAAGATGAAATTATGTACACTATGTACAGCAAACGGCCCGATTACAAAGCGTTTGAATACATTATGTCTTCTTGTAAGGCAGATGAATGTTACAACTGGCATCCTTTTTGTGTTTTTAACGGTACCATCACAGGTTTTAGGTGAATCTCAAGTGAAGTTGAGAATTGGAACCCCTTCTTGCCCTGAAGAAGTTGCGTGAGGATTCAGCAAAGAAACATGTTGGCAGTACAGAATTGATTATGGTTTGAATAAAACCATTTTTAATTGGGGAAGCTTGCAGCATTCAATAAAGTTGTGTCAGGCCAGCAAGCTTCACCAGTTTTTAATGGTGAGAATTATATATTTTTCAGATTCTCACAGGGGTCCAATGGGCACTCACAAAACACTAGGCACTGATAGTTTTACTTCTATTTAGGTTTCACTATCACTTTTTACTATATTCGTTTGAGATTCTTCCAAAAGGAGTACACACTTATTTTTTCTTTACACAGAGAGAAAGCAACCTATGATGATAAGTGGGCACTCTGGCGAGTACCAGCCAGCGGCCCCTTTGGTGTTACTACCGTGAGGTACTCTCTCTCTTCTCCTAAAAAATGTTCACAATTCTTTTGGTCATTTTTAGGTGGGATTTAGCCTATGATGGTTTTTATGATATTAATTTAATACACTATGACAATTTGAGTAGTCATAGGGAAAACACTCTAGGGAATTGGAAAATATTGAAAACCCTTCCAATTGTCATTTGTCAAGAACTGGGTGTAGTGTAGGCGAGGCCACTCGTTGTTGATAATACTTTGAGTGGGGGGCAGCCTCCCCTTTTTCTCCCCCTGTGACTCCTATTGTGTTGTTGCCCTCCTTGCATAGTCCAGCGCAAACCAGCTCAGGGAGCAGTTGGCTCCTGCTCTGATGGGAAACTGTATAAACATCTTAATACATGTATTTACTCAACTCGAGCAACTCTCTCACAGGAGGTTGTACACGAGTGATTATTAGAAAAACATCTTAATACATGTATTAAGATGTTTTTCTAATAATCACTCGTGTACAACCTCCTGTGAGAGAGTTGCTCGAGTTGAGTAAATTTTCCATATCTAACCGGTAAATAATTTATTGTTTTTTATTAACATCTCTTCGAATTTGTTGCATATACTTTGTTTTCAAGTATTAGTGGCTCTCGCTCAGTACTGGTTCACTGTAGTTATCTAGTAACTCTTCTATGTCCCTTAAGTTAGTGAAGTATTGACCCCGCCCCCAACTTCGCTTAGTAGCCCTGCGGAGTCCGCAGAGACGAACGTCTGACTTCAGCGGCCCCTTCGAGTGCCTGTAAGTAGTAGCGCACCCCGGTTTCCCGAATAACCGCGTTATTTGCCAAACTCCTACGAAGACCTCGCATTTCTTTCTTGACTGGCGGTTCTTCTCCCCGTAGGATTCTATCACCGCGGAGGTTGTTTGATACGGAACGGCTGCTCAAGCGTCTGACTGCAGCGGCCCCTTCTAGTGCCTGTAAGTAGTAGCGCATTCCTCTTTCCCGACTAACCGCACTAATTGCCAAACTCCTACAAAGATCTCGCTATTCCTTCTTGACTGGCGGTTCTTTCCCCATAGGATTTAATCACCGCGGAGTTTTTTGACTTACGGAACAGCTGCTCAACCCTTTCCTGTTTCACTTTCGGGCTGGTGTTACACGAAACGACCTTATTCTCATACTACACCGCTATCAAAATAATGGAAGATTGGCTCCCTGATTAATTATCACCCCAGAGGTATGTCACAGTACTTTTGTGCTTTCGACTAGGTTGGTACCCTTCTCTAGCCTGTTACCAACACGGTCTTAATTGTATCCTTACAGCGACCTATAACGTTGCAAATTGTTACCAGGAACAACGTCTCAAGTGCAAAGACGACCAGCGCTTTTCACCCCTGCATGTCGTATCTAATGTAAGTTATGAGGTGACCTACACGCCACAATGTTGGCTTCTGTTGCGAATATCACCCGACTAATTCAGTCTTATACCCTTTTGTCAACCCACAGCCTGTGTACTTTAACGGCATCTTGCCCTTTGGGATATCGACGACTGGGATTGTACCCCACAATACTTTCACCTTGGCTGATAAGTTGCAGCCCATGTGAGTTGAATCCCGATATTAAACCAAATATGTAATTATGCTTGACAGAATAATTTCTAGAACATCCTCTAATTGGTTGTTCCTATCCCACATTGGTTAATTCTCCCCTTTTGTTACGCTTTGATATCGCTGAGTTTGACCATGACCATTGGCTTGGTCTCACTCAATTCCCACGTTCAGAGGCCTGTTTTTGGCCCGGACTCCATGGTAATTTGTAGATATTGTATTGTAGTAATGTCAAATAGGATGACGTTTATCAGCTCTTGCAAATACATTAGTCTGACCTTTGGTTTTAATTTTCACAGATAGGACCGCCCCTCCTAACTCCTGCCTTCCCCCCCCCCTTTTTCCTGCACACGTCCTGATGAAGACCCCGTTTAAGGATCTAACGTAGCCTACGGCTAGGGGTCGAAACGTCGATGGCTCTTTTTCTTCACCTTGGACCTCCGGCACATGCCCCTGATTACTCTGAACTGTGTATGTGACCGTTGAATGTCCTTAGTTGAACAGTTTCTCAATGGATGCCTTAATAGTTTAGGCTCTTTGTATCTGATTTGTTTTGATTTTCATTTAAGATTGTTATAATTCGCATTCTTTTTGACTGTGTTTACTTTTCTTTGACTTTACACCGCCCTGAGCACACTCTTCCCTCCCTTTCTCCCCTTCCCCAACTGGGGCTATTCATTAAATGTGAATGTTTGTCATAATGATTGAAATTTGGTATTGTAAAATAAAGGACAATACCTGTTATAAGTCCTTCTGATTAATGGTTTTTGACTAAAGTTTGTGTTATACAGTGTTACTTTGTAACAAGGCTACACTACAAAAACAACACAGCTCACCAACTCACTTTCAACCACCGTCTCCAACAGCTACACACGCAGACCCATCAAAATACTTTCAAAGCTTGCTGGATAAGGAACTTGATACAGAACAGCTACACCATAGCTAACCTCGTACATTTAACACCAACACTAAAGACACGCCTGCTACAAGCCCACAAAATACTTCTCACTCTTCCACAAAACAAAGTCACACTATCACCAAAGCACATTCTCTAAACTGTCTACTGATAAATGCTCTAGCGCTCTCTAAAAACAAGCATCACGTCTATGACGTTCTCTCTGACACAAAACCTGACATACTCTTCATAACTGGATCATGATTGAGAGATGAAATGGCTCCAGTCCAGCATGAAGCCGTTCATCTAGGCAATCAAACTATCGCGCAAAATCGTATAGGCAACAGAGGAGGTGGCCTAGCTGTTGTGTTCAAGCAAACATTAAATATCAGTAAAACTGACATCTCAATACAAGGTTGTGAGGCCCTCTTCACCAGATGCAACCCTACACCACCTTCTTCCTGTAGCTTCCTGCTTAATACAGAACTCCACCTAGCAATGCAACATTCCCAGACACACTTCTAGGCACAGTTTCGAACATGATAACACTACACTCCAACCTATGCATTCTGGGTGACCTCAACATTTGGTTTGACAAACTCAATATGCCCCCATCCAAAAACAATCCTCATTGGCATAGACACACTGAACCTGCATTAGATCTTCTACAAATCCACACACATCGCTGGACATATCCTAGATGTCATTTTTGGTAAACTGAACTAGTTACCTTTCAAACAATAACTCCACTCACATGGTCGAACCACCATTTGCTTGCTTTCCAACATAAAACAACACAAAGCAACACACCTAAAACCACTTTACGTGCATCCACCTACCGACAGTGGAACAAACTCAATTTGGAACTTAGAATCACAGCTAACATCCAGTACAGATCTAGACAGAACACATTCTGCTAAAAGAATATATGAGTGGCTACAGGAAGCGTTTGGTATCCTATTACCACTAAAATCTAAACAATAGAACAAAAGAAAACAGGCACCTTGGAGAAATACAGAGATAAAGAAGATAAAATAACAAATTAAAACGCTGCAACATGCCTGGCTCAAAACAAACACCAATCAAGGCAAACTTTGCCTACAGAAACTTAACAGATTATGCAAGTCAGCTATCAAAAAAGCAAAGAAATGGTACATCCTATTCAGACTGAATTCAAAATGCTAAATGAGCAAATAAATAATTCTATAAGAGTCTCACTGAATTTCATAAACCAAATTGCCTAGAAGGAACTCATACCGTTACTCAGGATTTCACAGACAAACTGGCAAATCATTACACGGCCAAAGCAAAACCATTGGACTCATATTTAAAACAAAAGAAAAGCCCCAGCCCTGACCCTTTTCCAAAACAAAATCCAAGAATACTCTAACCCAGCCTCTCTATTTCTTCCAACAAATTTCACAAGAATAATTTATCAACCTGGTCAAAGCAAGTAGGTCGGCAGGCAGCGCTTCCGACCAGTGTCCACCAGAAAACTTCAAGAGTATTCTTCTAACAACCTCTGATGCCACACCAGTAAGAAAAATCATCATCAATTCTTTGACTAAAGGAATATTTCCAGAAGAACTGAAAAAGTCATACAGACGCCCAAAAATGAATCTGAATCCGCTGAACCCCGACAACCACAGACCGATTACAAATGGAACTTTCCTGGGCAAACTGATAGAAAGAGCAGCATTTGCCCAGGTATCCAAGTTCATTGAAGATAATGCCATACTTTCAGATTTCCAAATAGGCTTCCGTCGAGGAAGAGTGCAGGGAGCTGGCTCTGTTTATACTATACCAACATAAGGTATGGTGTGTCCCTTGAAGTATAGCAGAGGCTAAATTATGTTAGTACCAACAGCTCTCTTTGTGGTAGTGTGGGTGAGCAGTTAGGCTTATTCAGAGAGTGTGTTAAGCATTTATTGTATTCACTCAATAAAGAAATAATACACACAGTCAGAGACAGATTACAGGAATGTCTGACAAAATATCGAAATCAAAAATATCGAAATACAAAAATATCGGGACAAAAATATCGAAGTCAAAAATATAGGAATCCTATCCCTAACAAGGTAAGTACAAAAATATCGAAAAAATAATATCGTAGTACAAAAATATCGTATTTAAAAATATCGTTTTTTTAAATGTATTAATAATAATTTAAAAATAATTATAAAATACATATAATGTTACAAATATTAAATAAAAATATTAAAACATAATTAAAAATTTAAAACTAATACATATACATTTAAAATAAATTAAAAACTTAATAATGTAATGTCATTTTATATTTTTTAATTTCATTTAATTGATTTAATTTAAATTAATTTTATTTTTACCCTGTACGACTGTACCCCAAAAACCCAAAACTGACCCTGAACCCTAAAAATACCCCTTTACCCAAAAACCCAAAACTGACCCTGAACCCTAAAAATACCCCTTCACCCATGAACTGAAAACTGACCCTGAACCCTAAAAATACCCCTTTACCCATGAACTGAAAACTGACCCAGAACCCTAAAAATACCCCTTTACCCAAAAACTGAAAACTGACCCTGAACCCTAAAAATACCCCTTTACCCATGAACTGAAAACTGACCCATAACCCTAAAAATACCCCTTTACCCAAAAACTGAAAACTGACCATGAACCCTAAAAATACCCCTTTACCCAAAAACTGAAAACTGACCCTAAACCCTAAAAATACACCTTTACCCAAAAACTGAAAACTGACCCTGAACCCTAAAAATACCCCTTTACCCATGAACTGAAAACTGACCCTGAACCCTAAAAATACCCCTTTACCCAAAAACTGAAAACTGACCCTAAACCCTAAAAATACACCTTTACCCAAAAACTGAAAACTGACCCTGAACCCTAAAAATACCCCTTTACCCATGAACTGAAAACTGACCCAGAACCCTAAAAATACCCCTTTACCCAAAAACTGAAAACTGACCCTGAACCCTAAAAATACCCCTTTACCCAAAAACTGAAAACTGACCCTGAACCCTAAAAATACCCCTTTACCCATGAACTGAAAACTGACCCTGAACCCTAAAAATACCCCTTTACCCATGAACTGAAAACTGACCCTGAACCCTAAAAATACCCCTGTACCCATGAACTGAAAACTGACCCTGAACCCTAAAAATACCCCTGTACCCAAAATTAATTAATATTATTTAATTACCAATTAATTATTAATTAACAATAACAATAAAGTAAATATATTAGCACATTTGCTGTAATTAATTTAATTTAATAATTAATATTATTTTGCACAATTAATTAATTAAGAATAACAATAAATTATATATAAAAAAATTACTATAATTAATGTAATTAAATAATTAATAATAATTAATTACCAACTAATTAATAATTATAAATATGTAAAAATTATAATAATTAATTAACTAATTAATAGAAATTAATGACCAATTAATTATTAATTAAAATATGTACAAACATATATCAATTAATTAATTATTATTAAATTACTTCCCACCCTATTCCCCTATAAACCCATAACCCGCTACAGAACATATTTATCTATTAATAAATTAATTAAAAATAATTAAAAATTAATTCTCAATTAATTAATTAATAATTCCTACTAATTAATAATTAATTTAACATAATTAAATTACTTCCCACCCTATTCCCCTATAAACCCACAACCCGCTACAGTAGTAAAAGACAATATTTAATAAAATAACATTAAAAATAAATAATAAAACATAATAAATACAATATAATATACACTAAATTTATTTAAAACTTGATATTAGTAACATCAAAGTTATTAATTTCGATATTATTAACATCGATATTTACAACTTCGATATTACTGATATCATGCCAATATCGATATTTAGACTGTCGATATTACTTACCTTCGATATTTTTGTATCTCGATATTTAAACTTCGATATTTTGTCTTTCCGATATTTTATTTTCGATATTTTGTCTGTGTACCAGATTACAGACCAATGAGGTAAGTATAAAAAAGATATACTTATGTTTTATTTTAGAACCAAGCAGGAGTTGACACAGGTGAGTAAAATATACCGTAAAATGCAAGACTGTTCAAGGAAATGCAGTTGTACTAGAAATTGCAGTTGTTACAGGTTTGTATCACATTTAAATGCAGTTTGTATCATAAATTTAGTACTTTCAGATTACGTTTTAGTTACTTCAGGATAACCTTGAGTACTGGGGGTGGTATGCCTAAATACCACACCTTAAGATCTCTACATACAAGGTAAGAATGACTTATTATACTTTGCAACAGGAATTCCTTTTCTTCATACAGCACAGTTCAACACTTAGATATTTTTAGGCCCAATATCTCTTTACATGGGTTTTAATGGGGGAAATGTATTAGTTGATTTGGAGGCAAGTACATGACTTACAAGGGTGAGTTTTGGTGGTTAGGACCAAGGTCTAGATGGGCAATCAATTTGCACCACCAACAGCACTGGGGCGACTGGGTGTAGAGTGCAGGGGCCCAATGTTAGCCAATAGGCCTTGGGGGCCTTCAGTTAGGGACTGCTGATGAGCAGGCCATTCGGTTGTGGGAACTAAGCTCTAAGGGTTTAGATCAGCAGTGCAAGAGCCAATGTTCAGCACAGGAGCTGCACCACTAGCGGTACTCAAGCAGCGGGTGCAGGGTGCAAAACAGACATTGGGGACCCTGTGGTTTCCAATGGAGAAATTCGGTTTCTGAAAGATGCTGCAGGCTCGGGCAAGGAGAGTGTTTGAAGGTGACCACTGGCTGGAGAGGTAAGTTGGTATCTTGGGGGATGTCTGGACACATTTGGTTGGGCCACCCAAGGCGGAGGGGGGTCGGGTGCAGGGGTGACTTCTTGGGTCAGCTTTTCTTACCAGCTCAGGTCGCGGCTGGGGGACCCTTCAGGTTGAGGGTGCAGGCGTCATCTGGAGTCTTTTGGGAGGTTGAGGATCACCAGATTCCAGGTCAGGATCACTTGGGGGACCTCCTTGTGGTGTCAGGACACTTGAATTCGGGTCAAGGGCGTCGGGTGCAGAGTGGTGCAACGGAATCTAGATTCTTGAGGTGAGTGTTTGGTTGAGCAAATCTGGTGCTCATGGGAGACAGAGTCTGTGAGAAGGATGAAGGGCATGTCTTCTATGCTCTGGGGTTGCTGGCTGCTGGAATCACCAGGGTTCTTGCTGTTGGCAGGTCGTAGACGGGACAGGCCGGTAGGGCTGGGGCCAAGGCAGTTGGTGTACTCTTCTACTTCCTGGATCAGCATAGCTCTTTGGTCCTTCTTCTTTCTTCCTCAAATCTGAGGAGGCAATGTAAAGGGTTGCTCCTAAATACTAGATTTAGGGACATTAAAGGGATGTGCAGGTCGCGACCAATAGTTCCCTTCCCTGGACAGGTAGACCCCTATCATGCCATCCTCCACTGTGAGGGGGTATGAGCCTCTTCCTAATTGGCAGAGTCCCATCATCTTCAAGATTGAGGGGACTGAGATGGGTGCTTCACCTCGCCTCCCCCACCTGAGGGGTGGGGTTGGCATAGATGGGGGCACCTCTCTTCCTAGCTTGGATTTCCAGCCCATTCTCCTGCCCAAAGTGGGGGCCAGAACTAGTGGTAGCCAGTTGCAGGTGGCAGCAAAAGGCAGGGACAGTGTCCAAAGGCATCAGACTTTGAAGCTTACCCTCTTGTGGATCCAGCCTATCCTGGTGGAGGAGGCATGACACCTCTATCCAGGATGGCCTTTGTTTATGTGCCCAGAGAGTGGAGGCTCTCTACCTAGGGGTCCAGAAACTTGTCTGGTGGTGGCAAATGGTGGGTAGCCATTCAAGAACCTCGCATTGGCTGGTAGAGTTTCAGGAGGCATTGCTCAGATGCCCTTTGTGTGCATTTTTCATTAAATCCCACATTGGCATCAGTGTGGGTTTAATGTGGTGAGAAGTTTGCTACCAAACTTCCCAATTTTTAGTAAAGCCATCATGGAGCTGTGGAGTTTGTAGTGACCAATCCACAGACCATATACTCTTTATGGCTTTATTATGCTTATAATGTCTAAGTATAGACTTAGACACTCTAGGGGTACAGATCTCATGCCTCTGTACCCTCGCCGTAGTGCTAGTGCACCCTGCCAGAAGGGTGACTAGCCTAGACCTTAGGCAGTGGATTGTAGACATTGCGAACAGGCTTGTCTGCCATGTCGAATCTTCACTTTTCTCTGTATGAAAACATGCAGCCTGCAGTGGCAGTGTGTGTGGGTTATGGCACAGGGCCTCTTAGGGTCGCACAACTGGTTCTGCAGCCCTTAGAGACCTTCCCCGGTCACAGTGACGTTGGTACCTATGGTACCTTTCATAAGAAGCTTACCTGTGGCCAGGGATTGTGCCAATTGTGGCTAAAAGATATAGTACACTGGCCTTGGGAACCTGATTTGCATGGACTCAGGGAGCATCAAGTCAGGTTGCATCAGATGTGGGGTAATGATGCAAAAAGGGGCACTTTCATAGAGGCACAGCATCTGCCCTCGTTGTCATCTGGGATGACCTTAATAACACAGTTGACCACAACAGGATTGCTGCACTACATCCATTGGACCACTCAGCTGCAGTTGACATGGCTGACCATGACACTCTGATATAAAGACTCTTCGAAGCCAGCTTAGAGGGGACTGCTTTAGACTGGATCAGATCCTACCTTCACAACAGAACTAATGTCATCCATACCCCCCTTTCTCTTCCAAACCGTACTTCACAAAAGCAGAAGTCCCTCAAGGCTCAATTATCTAGCCTATGCTTTTCAACATATACATGAAGTCATTACCGGCACTGATCAATCAATTTAACTCACATGATTCCTTCCTGGCGGGCAATCATTATTGAGCCTAACTGGCCTGCTTTTAACCTTTATTGTCTGTTCCTTATAAGCGCACTAGGTGCTGTGAGGTGCCTGGCTCCTGCATCCCCTTGCCTTTGATTTTGCCCTCACTTTTTACCTTTCAATTCCTTGTAAGTGCACTAGGCGCTGGGAGGTGCCTGGATCCCCTGGATTGTTGCACATTTGATCGTTGCCTTTTAATAAAATGTAACCCACCTTTCTAGTTGTGCTTTTTGCTGCTGGGCTGCAGCTCAGGCTTGTTTCCTTCCCTGCCTGCCTGCCACGTCAGTCAGCTGCTGCCGTTCTCCGGAGGTGGAATTGGACCATAGCCAGGCCCCTAGAGCCGGGCTTCATATTCATGGCATCTTCGCGGCCGTGCGGCTGGCGCACTGAAGGCACACCAAAGGCAAACCTGTCTGCACCCATCTGTGCCAGGACGGTATCAGGGGCCAGGACCCCTGCTCTGCACACCACCCAGTCCCCCGCTAGAAGGTTAGAGGTAGGTAGGCATGGCTACTATTCCCAAGATGACTTATTGAAGCTCAAGTGTCCTGCAAGAGACATGTGCTCTCAGTTTTTAAACCTATCACAGAAACACTCAACTGTTGCTCGCTACTCAAACAAAAACTGGAAATAGCAGACCTTATCTCAGAATTCCAGCCTGACACCCTCTTTATAACTGATACATGGCTAACAGAAACTTCTGCCCCTGACATACTAGATGCAGTTCCTCAAAATGATGCCATACTTCGCCTGGACCACCCCACAATTAGGGGGGGAGGGCTGGCGATAATTTTTAAATGTAATCTACGCTGCCAACTGAATTCAATTATTATTGCTAATTCTGAGTTCGTCTTTTTTAGCCTTACTCTAAACAGTCAGCTTCCACTGACTAGGATCTTAATCTATCGCCCGCCAGGTTCAGCTGCGACTTTTGTGAAAAGTTTAGCAGACATGAATCCTGACTATGCAGTTAGATATGTTCCTTTCACAGTTTTAGGGGACCTCAACATGCATTTAGATGATAAGGACTGCCCAAACACGAAAAATCGATTGGAAGACTTGAGCATGTTCTAACTTACTCAAGCGTTAATGCCCCCACACATGCTCTGGGCCATATTTTTGACCCAATTTTTACCAATTCACACTCCTTAATAGTGGCCAAAACCATCCCGGTGGCGCAGTCAGATCACCACCTGGTCCTGTTTGGAACTACGGAGCTTCCACAGGAAGGGGCACTGTCCCAAAAACGCACCTCGCGTAAATGGGCCTGTATTACCCTGATCTCTCTTACGATGGCCCTCAACTCCAATAGTCCGATTCACAAAGCCTGCCCATCACTGGCTAATAAAAAGATCAAGGAGTGGATTAATTAAGCCGTAGACACTTTAACACCACTTAAGCCAACTACTAGCGGGAGGTCTAATGCCTCTGCACCATGGTTCAAAGAGGCACTCCAATGATTATCATAAATCTACGTACCTTGCAGCTTTAAAGAAGAACTCCAAGGATCTCAGGCAGGCCTGTGAAAGCTACTGTGCCTTACAAATTGAACACTCTCTACTAGGGAGCTTTTTCATGTAATTAAGTCCCTCACTTCCTTGGAACACACCACAGCGACAATTCCTCCATCTACCGAGCGCTGTGATCAAAGTGCATATCCTTTTTGAACAAATGGAATAACATCTACACCTCTTTCCCTGAGAGTGCCAGTACTGTTAAAATGTCTCTCCCCTCTTGCACTCTGCCAGACACCCCAGGTAAGCTCCTTAATCTGCAATCTATCTGAGAGACTGACAAGTAGAGTCTAATGCTCAGAGTTAAATCCAGAGCCCCTCTAGACACTGTGTTTCCAGCTAACTTGGCAAAGGGTTGTGCCGCTAATGTCCCAGTGCTTACTGAGCTACTTAACCTATCTTTCTGCACTGCCTAGTCCCGAAAGAGTGGAAGCATGCCATGGTCATCCCTCTATTTAAAATCCTAACCTAGACCCATTACTACCTGACAACTTAAGACCTATCTTGCTACTTCCTTACTTTGCACAAATTGCGGAGAAGTTTGTAAACCAACAACTAATGCAGTATGTAGAGGCACATGATCTCCTCCATGAGTCTCAGTTCGGATTCAGATCCTCCATTAGCACGGAATCAGCACTACTCCTAGCTTCAGACTCAAAGCAGAAAATTGCTGATGATGGTCAACCAGCTTGACTATATCGCCACTTTTGATACGGTCTCTCATGGCCTGCTACTTGTCAGACTTCATCATGCATGCATAGGAGGTTTGGTCCTAGGTTGGCTGGTGAGTTTTTTGGAGTGTTGTACCTTTCAAACTACTCTGCAACCCTACGCCTTGTCCATTCCACACCTGAAACAGGGGGTCCATGAGGGCTCTGCCTTGAGTTCGACCCTCTATAATGTGTACATGCAACCGTTGGCAGATCTATTGAACAAACATAGGGTGCAGACGGTGTCATATGCAGATGACATGCAACGGATCCACACATTGGCCAGGAATAACGGTAAAGCGGTAGAGGATTTTCAGCTCTGCCTGCAGAACATGGCGAATTGGATGAAATACAGTGGCCTCAGGCTAAATGTAAGTAAAACAGATACACCAGGTGGTGGGAAAACAACGCTCCATCTGGTCTTCGAGGTGGTGGCCGAGTATGTTAGGGCTCCACCTTATCTGAGCACCAAAGTTAAAAATCTTGGAGTCTGGTTTGACTCCACACTATCTTTCTCGGACTAGATCTCGCCTCTCACATGTACCTGTTTTTGGATTTTAAAAAAGATGAAAAAATTCTAGGGGTCATCCCAGACGATGCTAAAAGACAGCAGTACAGGCACTGGTGACATTCAGAATAGATTATTGCAGTATTCTTTATCTGATGGCACCAAAGAGGAGAATATATATATATGCTCCAACAGGTGCAAAAAGCGGCAGCTCGGATGCTGTTAAATATTCCTAGATTTGCACCGACAGGTAGTGCCCTAGAGACTCTCCATTGGCTCCCTATTGAGGATAGGAGCTCCTTCAAAGCTCAAGGCTATGTCCATTGAATAGTGCAGGGCAAGGGCCCGAAATATCTCCACCCTGTGATACACCCCTACCACCCCACGCGCAACCTGAGATAAGCTGGAACGGGACTGGTCTGCATCCCTAAATTCAACTGAAAAAGCTTTGGAGGTATCTCTTTCATGCACCTAGCACCTAAGAGGTGGAATTCTTTACCTTCGTACCTAAAGACAGGAGACGTCAGAACTAGCCTTTAGGAAACAACTTAAAATTTCATTGTTTAGTAAACATCTCGCTCCCAGGAATCTCATCGCCTACTCTCTCTCATTTATGATTCTAGTCTTGAATGGAATTCAGCAACGGGTACATCTCCGTAATGGAGTAACCATGGCGCCATATAAACTGCCTTGACATAACATAACATGCAGATGGCACACAAATACTTCTCCAATTGGAATACCTCAAAGACATTTGAAAATCACCAAATTTCAGTTGTCTCGGAGCCGTGAATCAATGGATGACATGGAGCCATCTCAAATTGAATGCTTCCAAAATGGAAACACTCACGTATGGCGAGTAGAAAAATTATGACCCACTCGCCAATGGCCTAATGACCTGGGAACACCACCTAAACTATCAAAGGAAGTAAGAAACCCCAGATTGAACATGGACTTCAAGCTATCAATGAATGCCCAAGTGGACAAACTAGCAAGATCAAGCTTTGTTACTATAAAAACTCTGCGATAGAGCTTCCCACACCCTGGATTTCAACACAAGATCCAAGCTGCTATCTCTTGTTCTGTTCAAACTTGATAATGCAAATAGCTTCTACCATGGATCACCTTTAATAATGATGAAAGGTTTACAATTGATTCAGAACTCTGCTGCCAGACTACTCGTAGATATATATAGCTATAAGCCCACATCTCCCCTGCCTTGACAGCCCCACATTGGTTACCGGTTGCCAGAAGACCCACATTCAAGCTGCTTTGGATCTCCCACAAAGCGATACATGGGATAGCACCACTCTTCATTAGGAATAAAATCACAAAATACATTCAACAAAGGAACCTCTGCTCTAGAGTGCCACCTCGCCTCAAAATCCCACAGTACAAGAAAAAAACATGAGTGGCACATCTTTCAGCCAAACTATGGAACTCTTTACCCCCGAACATAAGATCAATGGATAACCATCTTATCTTCAGAATACTACTCAAGAATTGGCTCTTCCCCACATAACCACCTTACTCAAACATAAATATACAGCATATCCCTCTATATGTAAGCATTTATTTGGGCTATAGATGTGTACCTACAAATGTGTATTGCTTTGTATAAGTGTGCATCATAATTATGTTTTTAAAGATATAGATATTTGTTAATTCTGCTTAAAAATTTACATATTTCTTACAGTTAAATTATTCTATGTTTAATATGTATGTAGGTGACTGCATACATAAGTAAATCTTTTCATCATAACTATCTACAATTGCTTCACTATGGAATTACAAATCATTCAAAAAAATACATTCATTTAAAGTACAGCAACATTTGATAGTCTGAGTTTATTAAATGCAAGTTTAATCTACTTATATTACCTTCCTTATGCATATATATACCCTCCAAGTACTTCTGCATCTTTATCTTATTACTTTGCTTCTAAATCTCCATATCATGCACTACTCTACATCTCACCCTATATCTCTCGCAATATATCCTCTACCTCCACTCTGACTCATATCAAACCTCCTTCTACTACTCACTTCAATGCACTGCCCTATTCTCATCCTATACCGCTCTTAATATATCCTCTACCTCAACTCTCTGACTAATTCCAAATCTCATTCGACCACTCTTTCCAATGCACTACCCTATTTCTATCCCTATACCTCTATAAATATATCCTCTACATCTGTCATTCATCCAAAACCTCATACCACTACTCTGATACCCCAAATAACCATTTCTAGACTCTTCCTTTCTCTACCCCTCCTTGCTTCATCTCATACCGCTTTTACTATTCAGATCTCCCAAACAAGCCTTTATAAACCCTTCCCTATGACTCTTCCCCCTCCACCTCCCCATTACTCATCACAAACCCCTCCTACTGCCATAAACACCAAAAAACAACTACAACTTACTTTCTAGACCCTTCCCTCTTCTATCTCTCCACTATTCCTTTTCAATCCAAATAACAGACTAATATTTCCACCACTCACATTAATTTCATATTTCCCTATACTAATTCCCCACTAATCCTGTTTGGGTTCCAGTGTAGCTTGCTTCCTACCAAAACGCACTTCATTAGGTGTAGCAAGCACTATATAAATGCAAACCCGTTCCTCTTCTGTACCTCCACTATCCTTTTTAATCCAAAAATAAAACTAACATGTCCACTGCTCGCATTAATTTAATATTTCTCCAGACTAATTCACCAGTAATCCTTTTTTGGTTCCGGAGCAGCATGCTTCTCACCTAAAAGCTCTTCAACACCTCATTAGGGTAGCAAGCGCTATATAAATGGGGGAACATCCTTTACAACGCAACTTTTACAACGCACTACCTTTACAACGCAATTTTTACAACGCAAGTACTTTTACAACGCATGCATTTACAACGCATGCCTTTACAACGCAAGTGCCTATACAACGCAAGTGCCTTTACAACGTAAGTATTATGTATTATTGTATATATATTTTTTTTTATAAATTGATTTCTATGTTGATAAATGGAGTATGTTTGAAGTAATTTAATACTCAGGTATTAATAAAAAAAGTTATATTTTGGGGGAATGGAGTATGTTTGAAGTAATTTAATACTCGGGTATTAATAAAAAAGTTATATTTTGCGGGAATATATTTTTCTGTTTAGAAGAATTAAATTAATACTTATGTAACAAAGTAAAATCTAATTAAAGAGGGAATTAATTTACAGAGAATTTAAAAAATACAAATAGATTTCTAAGAGGGAAAATGGTTTATGGTTGAAGAAATTTAATACTCGTGTAATAATAATTAAAATATATTTTTAGGAATAAATTCTTTAGTTTAGAAGAATTAAATTAATACTTATGAAACATTGTAAAAAAGTTTAAAGAGGGAATTAATTACCAAAGAATTAAAAAATAAAAATAAAATTGTGAGGGGAAATGGAGTATAGTTGAAGTAATTTAATACTCAGGTAATAAATTTTTTTTAAATAAGAGGGTATTATTTCATAACTAATTAAGAGTTTATGTTTTTTTAAATTAATGTTTTTTAAAAAAAAAAATTTATTAAACCTTTATTTAGTGCAGTCAATAGAGATACATGACATTCACATCATTACCAATCAAACAGAGCGTAATACTTATGGTACATCAGTAGAATAGCGTACAGTCCTGTGGGCTGGATCACCTCATCATGTCTTAACAGCAAAGCAATGAACAGCAGACAGCAGGGTGGAGACATCATTAGCAGAGCACTGCGCACAATGCAGCGAGGAATGCAAGTAGTGGGAAAGATCCACTACTCTGGCAGGCCGATCAAACAACAAGCTAGCTAGCTACAAGCAATGTGTAGTATAGAGGACGAGCATCAGACTGCCCATGTAATGTGGCTGACACAATCCTTACCAGGTGGCCATCAGCATCCCTATTAGTACTAGTGCACCCTGCATGCAGCATCAAGGGCGTCCCTCCGCCTCCTCCAAGTATGCATATGGAATGTGGGTACTCTGATTGGTGTTTGTCATGAGGTGATGCACGGTTTCCAATCTGTTAGGGGCCACCCCTACATGTGTTTAGTCACTGAACCCAATGTGCATGTAAAATCCCAACTTGATTACAGCAGCAGTTTATCGGGGGGCCTGCGGCACGTGCCCAGCAAATAGCAGTATCCAAACTGCAGGTGTCTCATAGTCCTCTACTACGTCTCGACGCTGAGTAGCACGCCACTCCACGAGCAGAGAGACTCTGTTTCCACCAGCTAGGCTCAGTGCAGTTGTATCCGAGCATCATACGACATTAATTTGCTCAGGGCTCAGCTATCTGACCCTCATCTGCAGAGGTGTCACTGTGAGACACTTGGGACAACCAGTAGAGCTGTAACGGGGACCAGATATCTTTGGGCCTGCAACGTACAGGCATTAGGTCTGCATAGACGCCATGTTGGTCTTGGCAGTATGTGAGATCATCTAGCCATTCTTTGAATTTTGGTGCCCTGCCCCTCCCCCATCTGCAGGCTACTCTCCTTTTAGCAAGGAGCAACGCAATATCAACGAATCGTCGGTGCGATTTGGGTATGTCTTTGGTATATCCCAACAGCATCAGCACCGGGTTTAGTGGAAAAGGGCCTGCAATCATGACCTGAATCGCAGCATGCACCTGCGTCCAATATTCCTGTATCGCGCCACACTCCCAGGCCAGATGAAGGAAGCCCGCTCCTTCCGAGCGGCAGCGCGCGCACCTGTCGTCGTCTGAGAGATGAAATCGCAGCTTCCTGACTGGCGTGTAATAAAATCTCTGAATAAACTTGTAGTGAATGATTTTCAGTCGAGAGCTGGACGAGACGTTTGCCGTGACCGAGCAGCAATAATTCCATTGCTCTTCAGTGAGTTCAGCGTCCAGTTCAGAGCTCCAGTCGTCTCGCGCT
Source organism: Lissotriton helveticus (assembly GCF_964261635.1). NCBI lineage: Eukaryota > Metazoa > Chordata > Amphibia > Caudata > Salamandridae > Lissotriton > Lissotriton helveticus. Next base: position 509,008,363 of record NC_136068.1, on the reverse strand, counting down.
TTGGACCTAACAGGCGGACGCTGCGCTAGGATGTTATTATACAGTTTAGAAATCATATGCCTCCCATCTGACACCAATAGCACATGCAAGGGCAACACCACCCCTGGTTCATCCGGAAAGCTGGGGAGTATGTCACGCATACCCTGACGAAGCCTAATATAGTAAAACACCTCCATCGGAGTCGGGGGACCCGCCTGAAATATCTGATCTTTGGTACGAAATATCCCGTCCTGGAACAAATCACCCCATGTACTTATGTGAACGCGCTTACACATGGATCGAAATCCATGTTCCAATAACAATGACAGTTTCGGATGGTACGCCAGGGGCAGTGCAGGTGAGTAAAGCATGGGAGCGTCGAGCATTTTAGCTACTCTTCTCCAGGCGTCGACAGTACATGTGACTGTGGTGGCAGGCGTCTCAATATCACCAATCACTCCCATTAGCATACCGTTAAGCGGAAGCGGATGCGCAATCCATTCTTCAGCCGCAATCTGTGGCATAAAGGGAGCGGTACTAACCCAGTGGTAGGCGTATTGCGCCTGAGCACTAAGATAGTACACTGCAAAATCCGGCACATCGAATCCACCCTTATCGTATGGTTGTGTCAAGACCGCCCAGCTAAGCCGCGGTTGTTTACCTCCCCAAAATAAGCGAAGAAGTTCAGTTCGCAGTATCTTAAAGAAATAGGGGCCTGGGTAGTAGGGGATATTCTGAAAAAGGTATAGGAAACGCGGGAGGATGATCATCTTGATCAGTGAGGCTCTGCCTGCCATCGATAGCGGCAGGGCCATCCAGCGAGTCACATTGTCTGCCAATTGCGAGATAGCCACGCCATAGTTTAGCCGGATAGTGTCCTCTTTATTGAGCGATATCTCAATGCCCAGGTATCTGAGTTCCGAACTGCACCATTCTAGGGGGTAGTCCAATTGAAAATGGTCAACCGAGGCCGTGAGGGGGAAGAATTGTGATTTCTTCCAGTTAATGTGCACTCCGGACATGCCGCCAAAAACAATAAATTCCTATCTGCCGTTGGTAGCAGTTAAAGGCGCTGGCCTTATGTAGTTGCCGGATCCTGCATGCCAATGGCTCGATTGCCAAGGCGAAAAGCAGGGGCGACAGGGGGCAGCCCTGCCTGGTCCCTCTTGTGATCGGCATTTGTGTAGAAAGCACACCATTAATGACGACCCTGGCAACTGGGGCAGTGTAAAGAAGCTTCACCCATGAGATGAAAATCCGAGGAAATCCCATTCTAATCAAAATAGCCATGAGGTAGCCCCATTCCACAGAATCAAACGCTTTAGTGGCGTCCAGAAACACAGCGGCAACAGGCAGCTCAGGCGCGATGGTGGGGATAAGGGAGAACAGCGTGCGAAGGTTATGCGACGTTGCTCGCCCTGGCACAAAGCCAGACTGATCCGGTAGCACCAGGGTAGTCATGAGTAGGGATAGCCTAGTCGCTAACACTTTGGCAAGTATTTTTGCATCATAATTCAGCAGCGAAAGGGGTCTATAGGAGTCGGTATCTAATGGATCTTTCCCTGGCTTCAGAAGTGAGGTAATCGCCACCTCCCTCATTGAGCCTGGTAGTATCCCCGCCTCCAGCGACTCTTCAAAGACTTCCTTCAGCACCGGTGCCATAATGTCAATGTAGCACTTGTAAAATTCAGCTGGAAGGCCGTCCAGCCCTGCAGCCTTGCCGTTACTGAGGGACATGATAGCATCCCTAATCTCATCTAGTTCAAAAGGACACCCAAGAAAGGCCCTGTGACTGTCGCCAAGCCAACATAGCGCTATGTCATCAAGGAAGTCCCCGAACTCCACTTCGCCTTCCTGCTGCGTGGAATATAATTGTTTGTAGTGCTGTAGGAAGGTGTCCTGTATCCTTTTTGTGTCCTGATAGGTCCCACCCTTGCCATCAGTGATTTCCAAGATATGGGTAGCATAGCGCTGGTGTCGCGTGAGTGCAGCAAGTACCTTCCCCGGTCGGTCCCCCTCGCAGAATCTCCTAGCCGTCCAGTACTTGCCCCGGAACTTCACCTCCCTGGCAGCCTCCTCCTCAAAGGACGAAAGCTTAGACCTGAATTCCTGCGCCAGATCAGGGCTAGGGTTGTGGACCATCTCCGCCTCTAGGGCTTTAAGTTCCGATTCAAGTTTAGTCAGCGTGCGCACTATGTCCCTCAGTATCCCGCAGCTCTTAGCAATCGTGATACCTCTGATAGTCACCTTGAAGGCTTCCCATATCGTCTCCACACTTTCGACTGACCCCTTATTTCTAGGGAAGAAAGCCTCTATCTCCTCACCAAGTTCATGCTTAAACACCGGGTCAAGAAGAGAGGAGGGGAACAGCCGCCACGGTGGTCGCAATTTGTTCATTCCAGGCATCTCCATTAAAGCCAAGACCGGACAGTGGTCAGAGTAGGTCCGAGGCAAATGCTTTACTTTAATGACACCATTGGCTAGGCCCCGCGATATAAAGCAGTAATCAAGTCTCGCCCATGTGCGTGCGTGTGCCGTGAAATGTGTGCCCTCTCTAGTCACTGGGTGCGTGAACCTCCAGCTATCTATTAGCCCTGCCTCAGTTAGTATACCCTGCAGGGTGTCGCGAGCCTGGGTAGGAGTGTTCTGATTAACTCAGATACTCTGTCCATCACCACCCTCTTTTTGTAATTATTTTGGCCACCATGAGTGTGGAAGGGTATGCTCAGACATGAGTCCCTTGCTCATTGCACCATCAGGATTCAAGCAAGCCGGGCCGAAGACGGCTGTAATGCCAGAAACCGGTCCCCGGAAGCTTGTTTCCTTTCCAGTGAAGAATTGGCTTGGTAGTTTGGTCTGCCCTGTTCCCATGATGCACTGGGCCAGGGACAGACTAATTTGCATATAGCCAGGTTCTGAACTGGGATGGTGCAGTGAGCTAAAAAACGTGATGGATCAAGCCCTGATCTGTTGACTGGGTAGAAGTGTTCTGATTAACTCAGATACTCTGTCCATCACCACCCTCTTTTTGTAATTATTTTGGCCACCATGAGTGTGGAAGGGTATGCTCAGACATGAGTCCCTTGCTCATTGCACCATCAGGATTCAAGCAAGCCGGGCCGAAGACGGCTGTAATGCCAGAAACCGGTCCCCGGAAGCTTGTTTCCTTTCCAGTGAAGAATTGGCTTGGTAGTTTGGTCTGCCCTGTTCCCATGATGCACTGGGCCAGGGACAGACTAATTTGCATATAGCCAGGTTCTGAACTGGGATGGTGCAGTGAGCTAAAAAACGTGATGGATCAAGCCCTGATCTGTTGACTGGGTAGGAGTGTTCTGATTAACTCAGATACTCTGTCCATCACCACCCTCTTTTTGTAATTATTTTGGCCACCATGAGTGTGGAAGGGTATGCTCAGACATGAGTCCCTTGCTCATTGCACCATCAGGATTCAAGCAAGCCGGGCCGAAGACGGCTGTAATGCCAGAAACCGGTCCCCGGAAGCTTGTTTCCTTTCCAGTGAAGAATTGGCTTGGTAGTTTGGTCTGCCCTGTTCCCATGATGCACTGGGCCAGGGACAGACTAATTTGCATATAGCCAGGTTCTGAACTGGGATGGTGCAGTGAGCTAAAAAACGTGATGGATCAAGCCCTGATCTGTTGACTGGGTAGGAGTGTTCTGATTAACTCAGATACTCTGTCCATCACCACCCTCTTTTTGTAATTATTTTGGCCACCATGAGTGTGGAAGGGTATGCTCAGACATGAGTCCCTTGCTCATTGCACCATCAGGATTCAAGCAAGCCGGGCCGAAGACGGCTGTAATGCCAGAAACCGGTCCCCGGAAGCTTGTTTCCTTTCCAGTGAAGAATTGGCTTGGTAGTTTGGTCTGCCCTGTTCCCATGATGCACTGGGCCAGGGACAGACTAATTTGCATATAGCCAGGTTCTGAACTGGGATAGTGCAGTGAGCTAAAAAACGTGATGGATCAAGCCCTGATCTGTTGACTGGGTAGGAGTGTTCTGATTAACTCAGATACTCTGTCCATCACCACCCTCTTTTTGTAATTATTTTGGCCACCATGAGTGTGGAAGGGTATGCTCAGACATGAGTCCCTTGCTCATTGCACCATCAGGATTCAAGCAAGCCGGGCCGAAGACGGCTGTAATGCCAGAAACCGGTCCCCGGAAGCTTGTTTCCTTTCCAGTGAAGAATTGGCTTGGTAGTTTGGTCTGCCCTGTTCCCATGATGCACTGGGCCAGGGACAGACTAATTTGCATGTAGCCAGGTTCTGAACTGGGATGGTGCAGTGAGCTAAAAAACGTGATGGATCAAGCCCTGATCTGTTGACTTGGTAGGAGTGTTCTGATTAACTCAGATACTCTGTCCATCACCACCCTCTTTTTGTAATTATTTTGGCCACCATGAGTGTGGAAGGGTATGCTCAGACATGAGTCCCTTGCTCATTGCACCATCAGGATTCAAGCAAGCCGGGCCGAAGACGGCTGTAATGCCAGAAACCGGTCCCCGGAAGCTTGTTTCCTTTCCAGTGAAGAATTGGCTCGGTAGTTTGGTCTGCCCTGTTCCCATGATGCACTGGGCCAGGGACAGACTAATTTGCATATAGCCAGGTTCTGAACTGGGATGGTGTAGTGAGCTAAAAACATGATGGATCAAGCCCTGATCTGTTGACTGGGTAGGAGTGTTCTGATTAACTCAGATACTCTGTCCATCACCACCCTCTTTTTGTAATTATTTTGGCCACCATGAGTGTGGAAGGGTATGCTCAGACATGAGTCCCTTGCTCATTGCACCATCAGGATTCAAGCAAGCCGGGCCGAAGATGGCTGTAATGCCAGAAACCGGTCCCCGGAAGCTTGTTTCCTTTCCAACGAAGAATTGGCTTGGTAGTTTGGTCTGCTCTGTTCCCATGATGCACTGGGCCAGGGACAGACTAATTTGCATATAGCCAGGTTCTGAACTGGGATGGTGCAGTGAGCTAAAAAACGTGATGGATCAAGCCCTGATCTGTTGACTGGGTAGGAGTGTTCTGATTAACTCAGATACTCTGTCCATCACCACCCTCTTTTTGTAATTATTTTGGCCACCATGAGTGTGGAAGGGTATGCTCAGACATGAGTCCCTTGCTCATTGCACCATCAGGATTCAAGCAAGCCGGGCCGAAGACGGCTGTAATGCCAGAAACCGGTCCCCGGAAGCTTGTTTCCTTTCCAGTGAAGAATTGGCTTGGTAGTTTGGTCTGCCCTGTTCCCATGATGCACTGGGCCAGGGACAGACTAATTTGCATATAGCCAGGTTCTGAACTGGGATGGTGCAGTGAGCTAAAAAACGTGATGGATCAAGCCCTGATCTGTTGACTGGGTAGGAGTGTTCTGATTAACTCAGATACTCTGTCCATCACCACCCTCTTTTTGTAATTATTTTGGCCACCATGAGTGTGGAAGGGTATGCTCAGACATGAGTCCCTTGCTCATTGCACCATCAGGATTCAAGCAAGCCGGGCCGAAGACGGCTGTAATGCCAGAAACCGGTCCCCGGAAGCTTGTTTCCTTTCCAGTGAAGAATTGGCTTGGTAGTTTGGTCTGCCCTGTTCCCATGATGCACTGGGCCAGGGACAGACTAATTTGCATATAGCCAGGTTCTGAACTGGGATGGTGTAGTGAGCTAAAAAACATGATGGATCAAGCCCTGATCTGTTGACTGGGTAGGAGTGTTCTGATTAACTCAGATACTCTGTCCATCACCACCCTCTTTTTGTAATTATTTTGGCCACCATGAGTGTGGAAGGGTATGCTCAGACATGAGTCCCTTGCTCATTGCACCATCAGGATTCAAGCAAGCCGGGCCGAAGATGGCTGTAATGCCAGAAACCGGTCCCCGGAAGCTTGTTTCCTTTCCAACGAAGAATTGGCTTGGTAGTTTGGTCTGCCCTGTTCCCATGATGCACTGGGCCAGGGACAGACTAATTTGCATATAGCCAGGTTCTGAACTGGGATGGTGCAGTGAGCTAAAAAACGTGATGGATCAAGCCCTGATCTGTTGACTGGGTAGGAGTGTTCTGATTAACTCAGATACTCTGTCCATCACCACCCTCTTTTTGTAATTATTTTGGCCACCATGAGTGTGGAAGGGTATGCTCAGACATGAGTCCCTTGCTCATTGCACCATCAGGATTCAAGCAAGCCTGGCCGAAGACGGCTGTAATGCCAGAAACCGGTCCCCGGAAGCTTGTTTCCTTTCCAGTGAAGAATTGGCTTGGTAGTTTGGTCTGCCCTGTTCCCATGATGCACTGGGCCAGGGACAGACTAATTTGCATATAGCCAGGTTCTGAACTGGGATGGTGCAGTGAGCTAAAAAACGTGATGGATCAAGCCCTGATCTGTTGACTGGGTAGGAGTGTTCTGATTAACTCAGATACTCTGTCCATCACCACCCTCTTTTTGTAATTATTTTGGCCACCATGAGTGTGGAAGGGTATGCTCAGACATGAGTCCCTTGCTCATTGCACCATCAGGATTCAAGCAAGCCGGGCCGAAGACGGCTGTAATGCCAGAAACCGGTCCCCGGAAGCTTGTTTCCTTTCCAGTGAAGAATTGGCTTGGTAGTTTGGTCTGCCCTGTTCCCATGATGCACGGGGCCAGGGACAGACTAATTTGCATATAGCCAGGTTCTGAACTGGGATGGTGCAGTGAGCTAAAAAACGTGATGGATCAAGCCCTGATCTGTTGACTGGGTAGGAGTGTTCTGATTAACTCAGATACTCTGTCCATCACCACCCTCTTTTTGTAATTATTTTGGCCACCATGAGTGTGGAAGGGTATGCTCAGACATGAGTCCCTTGCTCATTGCACCATCAGGATTCAAGCAAGCCGGGCCGAAGACGGCTGTAATGCCAGAAACCGGTCCCCGGAAGCTTGTTTCCTTTCCAGTGAAGAATTGGCTTGGTAGTTTGGTCTGCCCTGTTCCCATGATGCACTGGGCCAGGGACAGACTAATTTGCATATAGCCAGGTTCTGAACTGGGATGGTGCAGTGAGCTAAAAAACGTGATGGATCAAGCCCTGATCTGTTGACTGGGTAGGAGTGTTCTGATTAACTCAGATACTCTGTCCATCACCACCCTCTTTTTGTAATTATTTTGGCCACCATGAGTGTGGAAGGGTATGCTCAGACATGAGTCCCTTGCTCATTGCACCATCAGGATTCAAGCAAGCCGGGCCGAAGACGGCTGTAATGCCAGAAACCGGTCCCCGGAAGCTTGTTTCCTTTCCAGTGAAGAATTGGCTTGGTAGTTTGGTCTGCCCTGTTCCCATGATGCACTGGGCCAGGGACAGACTAATTTGCATATAGCCAGGTTCTGAACTGGGATGGTGTAGTGAGCTAAAAACATGATGGATCAAGCCCTGATCTGTTGACTGGGTAGGAGTGTTCTGATTAACTCAGATACTCTGTCCATCACCACCCTCTTTTTGTAATTATTTTGGCCACCATGAGTGTGGAAGGGTATGCTCAGACATGAGTCCCTTGCTCATTGCACCATCAGGATTCAAGCAAGCCGGGCCGAAGATGGCTGTAATGCCAGAAACCGGTCCCCGGAAGCTTGTTTCCTTTCCAACGAAGAATTGGCTTGGTAGTTTGGTCTGCCCTGTTCCCATGATGCACTGGGCCAGGGACAGACTAATTTGCATATAGCCAGGTTCTGAACTGGGATGGTGCAGTGAGCTAAAAAACGTGATGGATCAAGCCCTGATCTGTTGACTGGGTAGGAGTGTTCTGATTAACTCAGATACTCTGTCCATCACCACCCTCTTTTTGTAATTATTTTGGCCACCATGAGTGTGGAAGGGTATGCTCAGACATGAGTCCCTTGCTCATTGCACCATCAGGATTCAAGCAAGCCGGGCCGAAGACGGCTGTAATGCCAGAAACCGGTCCCCGGAAGCTTGTTTCCTTTCCAGTGAAGAATTGGCTTGGTAGTTTGGTCTGCCCTGTTCCCATGATGCACTGGGCCAGGGACAGACTAATTTGCATATAGCCAGGTTCTGAACTGGGATGGTGCAGTGAGCTAAAAAACGTGATGGATCAAGCCCTGATCTGTTGACTGGGTAGGAGTGTTCTGATTAACTCAGATACTCTGTCCATCACCACCCTCTTTTTGTAATTATTTTGGCCACCATGAGTGTGGAAGGGTATGCTCAGACATGAGTCCCTTGCTCATTGCACCATCAGGATTCAAGCAAGCCGGGCCGAAGACGGCTGTAATGCCAGAAACCGGTCCCCGGAAGCTTGTTTCCTTTCCAGTGAAGAATTGGCTTGGTAGTTTGGTCTGCCCTGTTCCCATGATGCACTGGGCCAGGGACAGACTAATTTGCATATAGCCAGGTTCTGAACTGGGATGGTGCAGTGAGCTAAAAAACGTGATGGATCAAGCCCTGATCTGTTGACTGGGTAGGAGTGTTCTGATTAACTCAGATACTCTGTCCATCACCACCCTCTTTTTGTAATTATTTTGGCCACCATGAGTGTGGAAGGGTATGCTCAGACATGAGTCCCTTGCTCATTGCACCATCAGGATTCAAGCAAGCCGGGCCGAAGACGGCTGTAATGCCAGAAACCGGTCCCCGGAAGCTTGTTTCCTTTCCAGTGAAGAATTGGCTTGGTAGTTTGGTCTGCCCTGTTCCCATGATGCACTGGGCCAGGGACAGACTAATTTGCATATAGCCAGGTTCTGAACTGGGATGGTGCAGTGAGCTAAAAAACGTGATGGATCAAGCCCTGATCTGTTGACTGGGTAGGAGTGTTCTGATTAACTCAGATACTCTGTCCATCACCACCCTCTTTTTGTAATTATTTTGGCCACCATGAGTGTGGAAGGGTATGCTCAGACATGAGTCCCTTGCTCATTGCACCATCAGGATTCAAGCAAGCCGGGCCGAAGACGGCTGTAATGCCAGAAACCGATCCCCGGAAGCTTGTTTCCTTTCCAGTGAAGAATTGGCTTGGTAGTTTGGTCTGCCCTGTTCCCATGATGCACTGGGCCAGGGACAGACTAATTTGCATATAGCCAGGTTCTGAACTGGGATAGTGCAGTGAGCTAAAAAACGTGATGGATCAAGCCCTGATCTGTTGACTGGGTAGGAGTGTTCTGATTAACTCAGATACTCTGTCCATCACCACCCTCTTTTTGTAATTATTTTGGCCACCATGAGTGTGGAAGGGTATGCTCAGACATGAGTCCCTTGCTCATTGCACCATCAGGATTCAAGCAAGCCGGGCCGAAGACGGCTGTAATGCCAGAAACCGGTCCCCGGAAGCTTGTTTCCTTTCCAGTGAAGAATTGGCTTGGTAGTTTGGTCTGCCCTGTTCCCATGATGCACTGGGCCAGGGACAGACTAATTTGCATATAGCCAGGTTCTGAACTGGGATGGTGCAGTGAGCTAAAAAACGTGATGGATCAAGCCCTGATCTGTTGACTGGGTAGGAGTGTTCTGATTAACTCAGATACTCTGTCCATCACCACCCTCCTTTTGTAATTATTTTGGCCACCATGAGTGTGGAAGGGTATGCTCAGACATGAGTCCCTTGCTCATTGCACCATCAGGATTCAAGCAAGCCGGGCCGAAGACGGCTGTAATGCCAGAAACCGGTCCCCGGAAGCTTGTTTCCTTTCCAGTGAAGAATTGGCTTGGTAGTTTGGTCTGCCCTGTTCCCATGATGCACTGGGCCAGGGACAGACTAATTTGCATATAGCCAGGTTCTGAACTGGGATGGTGCAGTGAGCTAAAAAACGTGATGGATCAAGCCCTGATCTGTTGACTGGGTAGGAGTGTTCTGATTAACTCAGATACTCTGTCCATCACCACCCTCTTTTTGTAATTATTTTGGCCACCATGAGTGTGGAAGGGTATGCTCAGACATGAGTCCCTTGCTCATTGCACCATCAGGATTCAAGCAAGCCGGGCCGAAGACGGCTGTAATGCCAGAAACCGGTCCCCGGAAGCTTGTTTCCTTTCCAGTGAAGAATTGGCTTGGTAGTTTGGTCTGCCCTGTTCCCATGATGCACTGGGCCAGGGACAGACTAATTTGCATATAGCCAGGTTCTGAACTGGGATGGTGCAGTGAGCTAAAAAACGTGATGGATCAAGCCCTGATCTGTTGACTGGGTAGGAGTGTTCTGATTAACTCAGATACTCTGTCCATCACCACCCTCTTTTTGTAATTATTTTGGCCACCATGAGTGTGGAAGGGTATGCTCAGACATGAGTCCCTTGCTCATTGCACCATCAGGATTCAAGCAAGCCGGGCCGAAGACGGCTGTAATGCCAGAAACCGGTCCCCGGAAGCTTGTTTCCTTTCCAGTGAAGAATTGGCTTGGTAGTTTGGTCTGCCCTGTTCCCATGATGCATTGGGCCAGGGACAGACTAATTTGCATATAGCCAGGTTCTGAACTGGGATGGTGTAGTGAGCTAAAAAACATGATGGATCAAGCCCTGATCTGTTGACTGGGTAGGAGTGTTCTGATTAACTCAGATACTCTGTCCATCACCACCCTCTTTTTGTAATTATTTTGGCCACCATGAGTGTGGAAGGGTATGCTCAGACATGAGTCCCTTGCTCATTGCACCATCAGGATTCAAGCAAGCTGGGCCGAAGACGGCTGTAATGCCAGAAACCGGTCCCCGGAAGCTTGTTTCCTTTCCAACGAAGAATTGGCTTGGTAGTTTGGTCTGCCCTGTTCCCATGATGCACTGGGCCAGGGACAGACTAATTTGCATATAGCCAGGTTCTGAACTGGGATGGTGCAGTGAGCTAAAAAACGTGATGGATCAAGCCCTGATCTGTTGACTGGGTAGGAGTGTTCTGATTAACTCAGATACTCTGTCCATCACCACCCTCTTTTTGTAATTATTTTGGCCACCATGAGTGTGGAAGGGTATGCTCAGACATGAGTCCCTTGCTCATTGCACCATCAGGATTCAAGCAAGCCGGGCCGAAGACGGCTGTAATGCCAGAAACCGGTCCCCGGAAGCTCGTTTCCTTTCCAGTGAAGAATTGGCTTGGTAGTTTGGTCTGCCCTGTTCCCATGATGCACTGGGCCAGGGACAGACTAATTTGCATATAGCCAGGTTCTGAACTGGGATGGTGCAGTGAGCTAAAAAACGTGATGGATCAAGCCCTGATCTGTTGACTGGGTAGGAGTGTTCTGATTAACTCAGATACTCTGTCCATCACCACCCTCTTTTTGTAATTATTTTGGCCACCATGAGTGTGGAAGGGTATGCTCAGACATGAGTCCCTTGCTCATTGCACCATCAGGATTCAAGCAAGCCGGGCCGAAGACGGCTGTAATGCCAGAAACCGGTCCCCGGAAGCTCGTTTCCTTTCCAGTGAAGAATTGGCTTGGTAGTTTGGTCTGCCCTGTTCCCATGATGCACTGGGCCAGGGACAGACTAATTTGCATATAGCCAGGTTCTGAACTGGGATGGTGCAGTGAGCTAAAAAACGTGATGGATCAAGCCCTGAGCTGTTGACTGGGTAGGAGTGTTCTGATTAACTCAGATACTCTGTCCATCACCACCCTCTTTTTGTAATTATTTTGGCCACCATGAGTGTGGAAGGGTATGCTCAGACATGAGTCCCTTGCTCATTGCACCATCAGGATTCAAGCAAGCCGGGCCGAAGACGGCTGTAATGCCAGAAACCGGTCCCCGGAAGCTTGTTTCCTTTCCAGTGAAGAATTGGCTTGGTAGTTTGGTCTGCCCTGTTCCCATGATGCACTGGGCCAGGGACAGACTAATTTGCATATAGCCAGGTTCTGAACTGGGATGGTGCAGTGAGCTAAAAAACGTGATGGATCAAGCCCTGATCTGTTGACTGGGTAGGAGTGTTCTGATTAACTCAGATACTCTGTCCATCACCACCCTCTTTTTGTAATTATTTTGGCCACCATGAGTGTGGAAGGGTATGCTCAGACATGAGTCCCTTGCTCATTGCACCATCAGGATTCAAGCAAGCCGGGCCGAAGACGGCTGTAATGCCAGAAACCGGTCCCCGGAAGCTTGTTTCCTTTCCAGTGAAGAATTGGCTTGGTAGGTTGGTCTGCCCTGTTCCCATGATGCACTGGGCCAGGGACAGACTAATTTGCATATAGCCAGGTTCTGAACTGGGATGGTGCAGTGAGCTAAAAAACGTGATGGATCAAGCCCTGATCTGTTGACTGGGTAGGAGTGTTCTGATTAACTCAGATACTCTGTCCATCACCACCCTCTTTTTGTAATTATTTTGGCCACCATGAGTGTGGAAGGGTATGCTCAGACATGAGTCCCTTGCTCATTGCACCATCAGGATTCAAGCAAGCCGGGCCGAAGACGGCTGTAATGCCAGAAACCGGTCCCCGGAAGCTTGTTTCCTTTCCAGTGAAGAATTGGCTTGGTAGTTTGGTCTGCCCTGTTCCCATGATGCACTGGGCCAGGGACAGACTAATTTGCATATAGCCAGGTTCTGAACTGGGATGGTGCAGTGAGCTAAAAAACGTGATGGATCAAGCCCTGATCTGTTGACTGGGTAGGAGTGTTCTGATTAACTCAGATACTCTGTCCATCACCACCCTCTTTTTGTAATTATTTTGGCCACCATGAGTGTGGAAGGGTATGCTCAGACATGAGTCCCTTGCTCATTGCACCATCAGGATTCAAGCAAGCCGGGCCGAAGACGGCTGTAATGCCAGAAACCGGTCCCCGGAAGCTTGTTTCCTTTCCAGTGAAGAATTGGCTTGGTAGTTTGGTCTGCCCTGTTCCCATGATGCACTGGGCCAGGGACAGACTAATTTGCATATAGCCAGGTTCTGAACTGGGATGGTGCAGTGAGCTAAAAAACGTGATGGATCAAGCCCTGATCTGTTGACTGGGTAGGAGTGTTCTGATTAACTCAGATACTCTGTCCATCACCACCCTCTTTTTGTAATTATTTTGGCCACCATGAGTGTGGAAGGGTATGCTCAGACATGAGTCCCTTGCTCATTGCACCATCAGGATTCAAGCAAGCCGGGCCGAAGACGGCTGTAATGCCAGAAACCGGTCCCCGGAAGCTTGTTTCCTTTCCAGTGAAGAATTGGCTTGGTAGTTTGGTCTGCCCTGTTCCCATGATGCATTGGGCCAGGGACAGACTAATTTGCATATAGCCAGGTTCTGAACTGGGATGGTGTAGTGAGCTAAAAAACATGATGGATCAAGCCCTGATCTGTTGACTGGGTAGGAGTGTTCTGATTAACTCAGATACTCTGTCCATCACCACCCTCTTTTTGTAATTATTTTGGCCACCATGAGTGTGGAAGGGTATGCTCAGACATGAGTCCCTTGCTCATTGCACCATCAGGATTCAAGCAAGCTGGGCCGAAGACGGCTGTAATGCCAGAAACCGGTCCCCGGAAGCTTGTTTCCTTTCCAACGAAGAATTGGCTTGGTAGTTTGGTCTGCCCTGTTCCCATGATGCACTGGGCCAGGGACAGACTAATTTGCATATAGCCAGGTTCTGAACTGGGATGGTGCAGTGAGCTAAAAAACGTGATGGATCAAGCCCTGATCTGTTGACTGGGTAGGAGTGTTCTGATTAACTCAGATACTCTGTCCATCACCACCCTCTTTTTGTAATTATTTTGGCCACCATGAGTGTGGAAGGGTATGCTCAGACATGAGTCCCTTGCTCATTGCACCATCAGGATTCAAGCAAGCCGGGCCGAAGACGGCTGTAATGCCAGAAACCGGTCCCCGGAAGCTCGTTTCCTTTCCAGTGAAGAATTGGCTTGGTAGTTTGGTCTGCCCTGTTCCCATGATGCACTGGGCCAGGGACAGACTAATTTGCATATAGCCAGGTTCTGAACTGGGATGGTGCAGTGAGCTAAAAAACGTGATGGATCAAGCCCTGATCTGTTGACTGGGTAGGAGTGTTCTGATTAACTCAGATACTCTGTCCATCACCACCCTCTTTTTGTAATTATTTTGGCCACCATGAGTGTGGAAGGGTATGCTCAGACATGAGTCCCTTGCTCATTGCACCATCAGGATTCAAGCAAGCCGGGCCGAAGACGGCTGTAATGCCAGAAACCGGTCCCCGGAAGCTCGTTTCCTTTCCAGTGAAGAATTGGCTTGGTAGTTTGGTCTGCCCTGTTCCCATGATGCACTGGGCCAGGGACAGACTAATTTGCATATAGCCAGGTTCTGAACTGGGATGGTGCAGTGAGCTAAAAAACGTGATGGATCAAGCCCTGAGCTGTTGACTGGGTAGGAGTGTTCTGATTAACTCAGATACTCTGTCCATCACCACCCTCTTTTTGTAATTATTTTGGCCACCATGAGTGTGGAAGGGTATGCTCAGACATGAGTCCCTTGCTCATTGCACCATCAGGATTCAAGCAAGCCGGGCCGAAGACGGCTGTAATGCCAGAACCGGTCCCCGGAAGCTTGTTTCCTTTCCAGTGAAGAATTGGCTTGGTAGTTTGGTCTGCCCTGTTCCCATGATGCACTGGGCCAGGGACAGACTAATTTGCATATAGCCAGGTTCTGAACTGGGATGGTGCAGTGAGCTAAAAAACGTGATGGATCAAGCCCTGATCTGTTGACTGGGTAGGAGTGTTCTGATTAACTCAGATACTCTGTCCATCACCACCCTCTTTTTGTAATTATTTTGGCCACCATGAGTGTGGAAGGGTATGCTCAGACATGAGTCCCTTGCTCATTGCACCATCAGGATTCAAGCAAGCCGGGCCGAAGACGGCTGTAATGCCAGAAACCGGTCCCCGGAAGCTTGTTTCCTTTCCAGTGAAGAATTGGCTTGGTAGGTTGGTCTGCCCTGTTCCCATGATGCACTGGGCCAGGGACAGACTAATTTGCATATAGCCAGGTTCTGAACTGGGATGGTGCAGTGAGCTAAAAAACGTGATGGATCAAGCCCTGATCTGTTGACTGGGTAGGAGTGTTCTGATTAACTCAGATACTCTGTCCATCACCACCCTCTTTTTGTAATTATTTTGGCCACCATGAGTGTGGAAGGGTATGCTCAGACATGAGTCCCTTGCTCATTGCACCATCAGGATTCAAGCAAGCCGGGCCGAAGACGGCTGTAATGCCAGAAACCGGTCCCCGGAAGCTTGTTTCCTTTCCAGTGAAGAATTGGCTTGGTAGTTTGGTCTGCCCTGTTCCCATGATGCACTGGGCCAGGGACAGACTAATTTGCATATAGCCAGGTTCTGAACTGGGATGGTGCAGTGAGCTAAAAAACGTGATGGATCAAGCCCTGATCTGTTGACTGGGTAGGAGTGTTCTGATTAACTCAGATACTCTGTCCATCACCACCCTCTTTTTGTAATTATTTTGGCCACCATGAGTGTGGAAGGGTATGCTCAGACATGAGTCCCTTGCTCATTGCACCATCAGGATTCAAGCAAGCCGGGCCGAAGACGGCTGTAATGCCAGAAACCGGTCCCCGGAAGCTTGTTTCCTTTCCAGTGAAGAATTGGCTTGGTAGTTTGGTCTGCCCTGTTCCCATGATGCATTGGGCCAGGGACAGACTAATTTGCATATAGCCAGGTTCTGAACTGGGATGGTGTAGTGAGCTAAAAAACATGATGGATCAAGCCCTGATCTGTTGACTGGGTAGGAGTGTTCTGATTAACTCAGATACTCTGTCCATCACCACCCTCTTTTTGTAATTATTTTGGCCACCATGAGTGTGGAAGGGTATGCTCAGACATGAGTCCCTTGCTCATTGCACCATCAGGATTCAAGCAAGCTGGGCCGAAGACGGCTGTAATGCCAGAAACCGGTCCCCGGAAGCTTGTTTCCTTTCCAACGAAGAATTGGCTTGGTAGTTTGGTCTGCCCTGTTCCCATGATGCACTGGGCCAGGGACAGACTAATTTGCATATAGCCAGGTTCTGAACTGGGATGGTGCAGTGAGCTAAAAAACGTGATGGATCAAGCCCTGATCTGTTGACTGGGTAGGAGTGTTCTGATTAACTCAGATACTCTGTCCATCACCACCCTCTTTTTGTAATTATTTTGGCCACCATGAGTGTGGAAGGGTATGCTCAGACATGAGTCCCTTGCTCATTGCACCATCAGGATTCAAGCAAGGCGGGCCGAAGACGGCTGTAATGCCAGAAACCGGTCCCCGGAAGCTCGTTTCCTTTCCAGTGAAGAATTGGCTTGGTAGTTTGGTCTGCCCTGTTCCCATGATGCACTGGGCCAGGGACAGACTAATTTGCATATAGCCAGGTTCTGAACTGGGATGGTGCAGTGAGCTAAAAAACGTGATGGATCAAGCCCTGATCTGTTGACTGGGTAGGAGTGTTCTGATTAACTCAGATACTCTGTCCATCACCACCCTCTTTTTGTAATTATTTTGGCCACCATGAGTGTGGAAGGGTATGCTCAGACATGAGTCCCTTGCTCATTGCACCATCAGGATTCAAGCAAGCCGGGCCGAAGACGGCTGTAATGCCAGAAACCGGTCCCCGGAAGCTCGTTTCCTTTCCAGTGAAGAATTGGCTTGGTAGTTTGGTCTGCCCTGTTCCCATGATGCACTGGGCCAGGGACAGACTAATTTGCATATAGCCAGGTTCTGAACTGGGATGGTGCAGTGAGCTAAAAAACGTGATGGATCAAGCCCTGAGCTGTTGACTGGGTAGGAGTGTTCTGATTAACTCAGATACTCTGTCCATCACCACCCTCTTTTTGTAATTATTTTGGCCACCATGAGTGTGGAAGGGTATGCTCAGACATGAGTCCCTTGCTCATTGCACCATCAGGATTCAAGCAAGCCGGGCCGAAGACGGCTGTAATGCCAGAAACCGGTCCCCGGAAGCTTGTTTCCTTTCCAGTGAAGAATTGGCTTGGTAGTTTGGTCTGCCCTGTTCCCATGATGCACTGGGCCAGGGACAGACTAATTTGCATATAGCCAGGTTCTGAACTTGGATGGTGCAGTGAGCTAAAAAACGTGATGGATCAAGCCCTGATCTGTTGACTGGGTAGGAGTGTTCTGATTAACTCAGATACTCTGTCCATCACCACCCTCTTTTTGTAATTATTTTGGCCACCATGAGTGTGGAAGGGTATGCTCAGACATGAGTCCCTTGCTCATTGCACCATCAGGATTCAAGCAAGCCGGGCCGAAGACGGCTGTAATGCCAGAAACCGGTCCCCGGAAGCTTGTTTCCTTTCCAGTGAAGAATTGGCTTGGTAGGTTGGTCTGCCCTGTTCCCATGATGCACTGGGCCAGGGACAGACTAATTTGCATATAGCCAGGTTCTGAACTGGGATGGTGCAGTGAGCTAAAAAACGTGATGGATCAAGCCCTGATCTGTTGACTGGGTAGGAGTGTTCTGATTAACTCAGATACTCTGTCCATCACCACCCTCTTTTTGTAATTATTTTGGCCACCATGAGTGTGGAAGGGTATGCTCAGACATGAGTCCCTTGCTCATTGCACCATCAGGATTCAAGCAAGCCGGGCCGAAGACGGCTGTAATGCCAGAAACCGGTCCCCGGAAGCTTGTTTCCTTTCCAGTGAAGAATTGGCTTGGTAGTTTGGTCTGCCCTGTTCCCATGATGCACTGGGCCAGGGACAGACTAATTTGCATATAGCCAGGTTCTGAACTGGGATGGTGCAGTGAGCTAAAAAACGTGATGGATCAAGCCCTGATCTGTTGACTGGGTAGGAGTGTTCTGATTAACTCAGATACTCTGTCCATCACCACCCTCTTTTTGTAATTATTTTGGCCACCATGAGTGTGGAAGGGTATGCTCAGACATGAGTCCCTTGCTCATTGCACCATCAGGATTCAAGCAAGCCGGGCCGAAGACGGCTGTAATGCCAGAAACCGGTCCCCGGAAGCTTGTTTCCTTTCCAGTGAAGAATTGGCTTGGTAGTTTGGTCTGCCCTGTTCCCATGATGCACTGGGCCAGGGACAGACTAATTTGCATATAGCCAGGTTCTGAACTGGGATAGTGCAGTGAGCTAAAAAACGTGATGGATCAAGCCCTGATCTGTTGACTGGGTAGGAGTGTTCTGATTAACTCAGATACTCTGTCCATCACCACCCTCTTTTTGTAATTATTTTGGCCACCATGAGTGTGGAAGGGTATGCTCAGACATGAGTCCCTTGCTCATTGCACCATCAGGATTCAAGCAAGCCGGGCCGAAGACGGCTGTAATGCCAGAAACCGGTCCCCGGAAGCTTGTTTCCTTTCCAGTGAAGAATTGGCTTGGTAGTTTGGTCTGCCCTGTTCCCATGATGCACTGGGCCAGGGACAGACTAATTTGCATATAGCCAGGTTCTGAACTGGGATGGTGCAGTGAGCTAAAAAACGTGATGGATCAAGCCCTGATCTGTTGACTGGGTAGGAGTGTTCTGATTAACTCAGATACTCTGTCCATCACCACCCTCTTTTTGTAATTATTTTGGCCACCATGAGTGTGGAAGGGTATGCTCAGACATGAGTCCCTTGCTCATTGCACCATCAGGATTCAAGCAAGCCGGGCCGAAGACGGCTGTAATGCCAGAAACCGGTCCCCGGAAGCTTGTTTCCTTCCCAGTGAAGAATTGGCTTGGTAGTTTGGTCTGCCCTGTTCCCATGATGCACTGGGCCAGGGACAGACTAATTTGCATATAGCCAGGTTCTGAACTGGGATGGTACAGTGAGCTAAAAAACGTGATGGATCAAGCCCTGATCTGTTGACTGGGTAGGAGTGTTCTGATTAACTCAGATACTCTGTCCATCACCACCCTCCTTTTGTAATTATTTTGGCCACCATGAGTGTGGAAGGGTATGCTCAGACATGAGTCCCTTGCTCATTGCACCATCAGGATTCAAGCAAGCCGGGCCGAAGACGGCTGTAATGCCAGAAACCGGTCCCCGGAAGCTTGTTTCCTTTCCAGTGAAGAATTGGCTTGGTAGTTTGGTCTGCCCTGTTCCCATGATGCACTGGGCCAGGGACAGACTAATTTGCATATAGCCAGGTTCTGAACTGGGATGGTGCAGTGAGCTAAAAAACGTGATGGATCAAGCCCTGATCTGTTGACTGGGTAGGAGTGTTCTGATTAACTCAGATACTCTGTCCATCACCACCCTCTTTTTGTAATTATTTTGGCCACCATGAGTGTGGAAGGGTATGCTCAGACATGAGTCCCTTGCTCATTGCACCATCAGGATTCAAGCAAGCCGGGCCGAAGACGGCTGTAATGCCAGAAACCGGTCCCCGGAAGCTTGTTTCCTTTCCAGTGAAGAATTGGCTTGGTAGTTTGGTCTGCCCTGTTCCCATGATGCACTGGGCCAGGGACAGACTAATTTGCATATAGCCAGGTTCTGAACTGGGATGGTGCAGTGAGCTAAAAAACGTGATGGATCAAGCCCTGATCTGTTGACTGGGTAGGAGTGTTCTGATTAACTCAGATACTCTGTCCATCACCACCCTCTTTTTGTAATTATTTTGGCCACCATGAGTGTGGAAGGGTATGCTCAGACATGAGTCCCTTGCTCATTGCACCATCAGGATTCAAGCAAGCCGGGCCGAAGACGGCTGTAATGCCAGAAACCGGTCCCCGGAAGCTTGTTTCCTTTCCAGTGAAGAATTGGCTTGGTAGTTTGGTCTGCCCTGTTCCCATGATGCACTGGGCCAGGGACAGACTAATTTGCATATAGCCAGGTTCTGAACTGGGATGGTGTAGTGAGCTAAAAAACATGATGGATCAAGCCCTGATCTGTTGACTGGGTAGGAGTGTTCTGATTAACTCAGATACTCTGTCCATCACCACCCTCTTTTTGTAATTATTTTGGCCACCATGAGTGTGGAAGGGTATGCTCAGACATGAGTCCCTTGCTCATTGCACCATCAGGATTCAAGCAAGCTGGGCCGAAGACGGCTGTAATGCCAGAAACCGGTCCCCGGAAGCTTGTTTCCTTTCCAACGAAGAATTGGCTTGGTAGTTTGGTCTGCCCTGTTCCCATGATGCACTGGGCCAGGGACAGACTAATTTGCATATAGCCAGGTTCTGAACTGGGATGGTGCAGTGAGCTAAAAAACGTGATGGATCAAGCCCTGATCTGTTGACTGGGTAGGAGTGTTCTGATTAACTCAGATACTCTGTCCATCACCACCCTCTTTTTGTAATTATTTTGGCCACCATGAGTGTGGAAGGGTATGCTCAGACATGAGTCCCTTGCTCATTGCACCATCAGGATTCAAGCAAGCCGGGCCGAAGACGGCTGTAATGCCAGAAACCGGTCCCCGGAAGCTCTTTTCCTTTCCAGTGAAGAATTGGCTTGGTAGTTTGGTCTGCCCTGTTCCCATGATGCACTGGGCCAGGGACAGACTAATTTGCATATAGCCAGGTTCTGAACTGGGATGGTGCAGTGAGCTAAAAAACGTGATGGATCAAGCCCTGAGCTGTTGACTGGGTAGGAGTGTTCTGATTAACTCAGATACTCTGTCCATCACCACCCTCTTTTTGTAATTATTTTGGCCACCATGAGTGTGGAAGGGTATGCTCAGACATGAGTCCCTTGCTCATTGCACCATCAGGATTCAAGCAAGCCGGGCCGAAGACGGCTGTAATGCCAGAAACCGGTCCCCGGAAGCTTGTTTCCTTTCCAGTGAAGAATTGGCTTGGTAGTTTGGTCTGCCCTGTTCCCATGATGCACTGGGCCAGGGACAGACTAATTTGCATATAGCCAGGTTCTGAACTGGGATGGTGCAGTGAGCTAAAAAACGTGATGGATCAAGCCCTGATCTGTTGACTGGGTAGGAGTGTTCTGATTAACTCAGATACTCTGTCCATCACCACCCTCTTTTTGTAATTATTTTGGCCACCATGAGTGTGGAAGGGTATGCTCAGACATGAGTCCCTTGCTCATTGCACCATCAGGATTCAAGCAAGCCGGGCCGAAGACGGCTGTAATGCCAGAAACCGGTCCCCGGAAGCTTGTTTCCTTTCCAGTGAAGAATTGGCTTGGTAGTTTGGTCTGCCCTGTTCCCATGATGCACTGGGCCAGGGACAGACTAATTTGCATATAGCCAGGTTCTGAACTGGGATGGTGCAGTGAGCTAAAAAACGTGATGGATCAAGCCCTGATCTGTTGACTGGGTAGGAGTGTTCTGATTAACTCAGATACTCTGTCCATCACCACCCTCTTTTTGTAATTATTTTGGCCACCATGAGTGTGGAAGGGTATGCTCAGACATGAGTCCCTTGCTCATTGCACCATCAGGATTCAAGCAAGCCGGGCCGAAGACGGCTGTAATGCCAGAAACCGGTCCCCGGAAGCTTGTTTCCTTTCCAGTGAAGAATTGGCTTGGTAGTTTGGTCTGCCCTGTTCCCATGATGCACTGGGCCAGGGACAGACTAATTTGCATATAGCCAGGTTCTGAACTGGGATAGTGCAGTGAGCTAAAAAACGTGATGGATCAAGCCCTGATCTGTTGACTGGGTAGGAGTGTTCTGATTAACTCAGATACTCTGTCCATCACCACCCTCTTTTTGTAATTATTTTGGCCACCATGAGTGTGGAAGGGTATGCTCAGACATGAGTCCCTTGCTCATTGCACCATCAGGATTCAAGCAAGCCGGGCCGAAGACGGCTGTAATGCCAGAAACCGGTCCCCGGAAGCTTGTTTCCTTTCCAGTGAAGAATTGGCTTGGTAGTTTGGTCTGCCCTGTTCCCATGATGCACTGGGCCAGGGACAGACTAATTTGCATATAGCTAGGTTCTGAACTGGGATGGTGCAGTGAGCTAAAAAATGTGATGGATCAAGCCCTGATCTGTTGACTGGGTAGGAGTGTTCTGATTAACTCAGATACTCTGTCCATCACCACCCTCTTTTTGTAATTATTTTGGCCACCATGAGTGTGGAAGGGTATGCTCAGACATGAGTCCCTTGCTCATTGCACCATCAGGATTCAAGCAAGCCGGGCCGAAGACGGCTGTAATGCCAGAAACCGGTCCCCGGAAGCTTGTTTCCTTTCCAGTGAAGAATTGGCTTGGTAGTTTGGTCTGCCCTGTTCCCATGATGCACTGGGCCAGGGACAGACTAATTTGCATATAGCCAGGTTCTGAACTGGGATGGTGCAGTGAGCTAAAAAACGGGATGGATCAAGCCCTGATCTGTTGACTGGGTAGGAGTGTTCTGATTAACTCAGATACTCTGTCCATCACCACCCTCTTTTTGTAATTATTTTGGCCACCATGAGTGTGGAAGGGTATGCTCAGACATGAGTCCCTTGCTCATTGCACCATCAGGATTCAAGCAAGCCGGGCCGAAGACGGCTGTAATGCCAGAAACCGGTCCCCGGAAGCTTGTTTCCTTTCCAGTGAAGAATTGGCTTGGTAGTTTGGTCTGCCCTGTTCCCATGATGCACTGGGCCAGGGACAGACTAATTTGCATATAGCCAGGTTCTGAACTGGGATGGTGCAGTGAGCTAAAAAACGTGATGGATCAAGCCCTGATCTGTTGACTGGGTAGGAGTGTTCTGATTAACTCAGATACTCTGTCCATCACCACCCTCTTTTTGTAATTATTTTGGCCACCATGAGTGTGGAAGGGTATGCTCAGACATGAGTCCCTTGCTCATTGCACCATCAGGATTCAAGCAAGCCGGGCCGAAGACGGCTGTAATGCCAGAAACCGGTCCCCGGAAGCTTGTTTCCTTTCCAGTGAAGAATTGGCTTGGTAGTTTGGTCTGCCCTGTTCCCATGATGCACTGGGCCAGGGACAGACTAATTTGCATATAGCCAGGTTCTGAACTGGGATGGTGCAGTGAGCTAAAAAACGTGATGGATCAAGCCCTGATCTGTTGACTGGGTAGGAGTGTTCTGATTAACTCAGATACTCTGTCCATCACCACCCTCTTTTTGTAATTATTTTGGCCACCATGAGTGTGGAAGGGTATGCTCAGACATGAGTCCCTTGCTCATTGCACCATCAGGATTCAAGCAAGCCGGGCCGAAGACAGCTGTAATGCCAGAAACCGGTCCCCGGAAGCTTGTTTCCTTTCCAGTGAAGAATTGGCTTGGTAGTTTGGTCTGCCCTGTTCCCATGATGCACTGGGCCAGGGACAGACTAATTTGCATATAGCCAGGTTCAGAACTGGGATGGTGCAGTGAGCTAAAAAACGTGATGGATCAAGCCCTGATCTGTTGACTGGGTAGGAGTGTTCTGATTAACTCAGATACTCTGTCCATCACCACCCTCTTTTTGTAATTATTTTGGCCACCATGAGTGTGGAAGGGTATGCTCAGACATGAGTCCCTTGCTCATTGCACCATCAGGATTCAAGCAAGCTGGGCCGAAGACGGCTGTAATGCCAGAAACCGGTCCCCGGAAGCTTGTTTCCTTTCCAACGAAGAATTGGCTTGGTAGTTTGGTCTGCCCTGTTCCCATGATGCACTGGGCCAGGGACAGACTAATTTGCATATAGCCAGGTTCTGAACTGGGATGGTGCAGTGAGCTAAAAAACGTGATGGATCAAGCCCTGATCTGTTGACTGGGTAGGAGTGTTCTGATTAACTCAGATACTCTGTCCATCACCACCCTCTTTTTGTAATTATTTTGGCCACCATGAGTGTGGAAGGGTATGCTCAGACATGAGTCCCTTGCTCATTGCACCATCAGGATTCAAGCAAGCCGGGCCGAAGACGGCTGTAATGCCAGAAACCGGTCCCCGGAAGCTTGTTTCCTTTCCAGTGAAGAATTGGCTTGGTAGTTTGGTCTGCCCTGTTCCCATGATGCACTGGGCCAGGGACAGACTAATTTGCATATAGCCAGGTTCTGAACTGGGATGGTGCAGTGAGCTAAAAAACGTGATGGATCAAGCCCTGATCTGTTGACTGGGTAGGAGTGTTCTGATTAACTCAGATACTCTGTCCATCACCACCCTCTTTTTGTAATTATTTTGGCCACCATGAGTGTGGAAGGGTATGCTCAGACATGAGTCCCTTGCTCATTGCACCATCAGGATTCAAGCAAGCCGGGCCGAAGACGGCTGTAATGCCAGAAACCGGTCCCCGGAAGCTTGTTTCCTTTCCAGTGAAGAATTGGCTTGGTAGTTTGGTCTGCCCTGTTCCCATGATGCACTGGGCCAGGGACAGACTAATTTGCATATAGCCAGGTTCTGAACTGGGATGGTGCAGTGAGCTAAAAAACGTGATGGATCAAGCCCTGATCTGTTGACTGGGTAGGAGTGTTCTGATTAACTCAGATACTCTGTCCATCACCACCCTCTTTTTGTAATTATTTTGGCCACCATGAGTGTGGAAGGGTATGCTCAGACATGAGTCCCTTGCTCATTGCACCATCAGGATTCAAGCAAGCCGGGCCGAAGACGGCTGTAATGCCAGAAACCGGTCCCCGGAAGCTTGTTTCCTTTCCAGTGAAGAATTGGCTTGGTAGTTTGGTCTGCCCTGTTCCCATGATGCACTGGGCCAGGGACAGACTAATTTGCATATAGCCAGGTTCTGAACTGGGATGGTGTAGTGAGCTAAAAAACATGATGGATCAAGCCCTGATCTGTTGACTGGGTAGGAGTGTTCTGATTAACTCAGATACTCTGTCCATCACCACCCTCTTTTTGTAATTATTTTGGCCACCATGAGTGTGGAAGGGTATGCTCAGACATGAGTCCCTTGCTCATTGCACCATCAGGATTCAAGCAAGCTGGGCCGAAGACGGCTGTAATGCCAGAAACCGGTCCCCGGAAGCTTGTTTCCTTTCCAACGAAGAATTGGCTTGGTAGTTTGGTCTGCCCTGTTCCCATGATGCACTGGGCCAGGGACAGACTAATTTGCATATAGCCAGGTTCTGAACTGGGATGGTGCAGTGAGCTAAAAAACGTGATGGATCAAGCCCTGATCTGTTGACTGGGTAGGAGTGTTCTGATTAACTCAGATACTCTGTCCATCACCACCCTCTTTTTGTAATTATTTTGGCCACCATGAGTGTGGAAGGGTATGCTCAGACATGAGTCCCTTGCTCATTGCACCATCAGGATTCAAGCAAGCCGGGCCGAAGACGGCTGTAATGCCAGAAACCGGTCCCCGGAAGCTCTTTTCCTTTCCAGTGAAGAATTGGCTTGGTAGTTTGGTCTGCCCTGTTCCCATGATGCACTGGGCCAGGGACAGACTAATTTGCATATAGCCAGGTTCTGAACTGGGATGGTGCAGTGAGCTAAAAAACGTGATGGATCAAGCCCTGAGCTGTTGACTGGGTAGGAGTGTTCTGATTAACTCAGATACTCTGTCCATCACCACCCTCTTTTTGTAATTATTTTGGCCACCATGAGTGTGGAAGGGTATGCTCAGACATGAGTCCCTTGCTCATTGCACCATCAGGATTCAAGCAAGCCGGGCCGAAGACGGCTGTAATGCCAGAAACCGGTCCCCGGAAGCTTGTTTCCTTTCCAGTGAAGAATTGGCTTGGTAGTTTGGTCTGCCCTGTTCCCATGATGCACTGGGCCAGGGACAGACTAATTTGCATATAGCCAGGTTCTGAACTGGGATGGTGCAGTGAGCTAAAAAACGTGATGGATCAAGCCCTGATCTGTTGACTGGGTAGGAGTGTTCTGATTAACTCAGATACTCTGTCCATCACCACCCTCTTTTTGTAATTATTTTGGCCACCATGAGTGTGGAAGGGTATGCTCAGACATGAGTCCCTTGCTCATTGCACCATCAGGATTCAAGCAAGCCGGGCCGAAGACGGCTGTAATGCCAGAAACCGGTCCCCGGAAGCTTGTTTCCTTTCCAGTGAAGAATTGGCTTGGTAGTTTGGTCTGCCCTGTTCCCATGATGCACTGGGCCAGGGACAGACTAATTTGCATATAGCCAGGTTCTGAACTGGGATGGTGCAGTGAGCTAAAAAACGTGATGGATCAAGCCCTGATCTGTTGACTGGGTAGGAGTGTTCTGATTAACTCAGATACTCTGTCCATCACCACCCTCTTTTTGTAATTATTTTGGCCACCATGAGTGTGGAAGGGTATGCTCAGACATGAGTCCCTTGCTCATTGCACCATCAGGATTCAAGCAAGCCGGGCCGAAGACGGCTGTAATGCCAGAAACCGGTCCCCGGAAGCTTGTTTCCTTTCCAGTGAAGAATTGGCTTGGTAGTTTGGTCTGCCCTGTTCCCATGATGCACTGGGCCAGGGACAGACTAATTTGCATATAGCCAGGTTCTGAACTGGGATAGTGCAGTGAGCTAAAAAACGTGATGGATCAAGCCCTGATCTGTTGACTGGGTAGGAGTGTTCTGATTAACTCAGATACTCTGTCCATCACCACCCTCTTTTTGTAATTATTTTGGCCACCATGAGTGTGGAAGGGTATGCTCAGACATGAGTCCCTTGCTCATTGCACCATCAGGATTCAAGCAAGCCGGGCCGAAGACGGCTGTAATGCCAGAAACCGGTCCCCGGAAGCTTGTTTCCTTTCCAGTGAAGAATTGGCTTGGTAGTTTGGTCTGCCCTGTTCCCATGATGCACTGGGCCAGGGACAGACTAATTTGCATATAGCTAGGTTCTGAACTGGGATGGTGCAGTGAGCTAAAAAATGTGATGGATCAAGCCCTGATCTGTTGACTGGGTAGGAGTGTTCTGATTAACTCAGATACTCTGTCCATCACCACCCTCTTTTTGTAATTATTTTGGCCACCATGAGTGTGGAAGGGTATGCTCAGACATGAGTCCCTTGCTCATTGCACCATCAGGATTCAAGCAAGCCGGGCCGAAGACGGCTGTAATGCCAGAAACCGGTCCCCGGAAGCTTGTTTCCTTTCCAGTGAAGAATTGGCTTGGTAGTTTGGTCTGCCCTGTTCCCATGATGCACTGGGCCAGGGACAGACTAATTTGCATATAGCCAGGTTCTGAACTGGGATGGTGCAGTGAGCTAAAAAACGTGATGGATCAAGCCCTGATCTGTTGACTGGGTAGGAGTGTTCTGATTAACTCAGATACTCTGTCCATCACCACCCTCTTTTTGTAATTATTTTGGCCACCATGAGTGTGGAAGGGTATGCTCAGACATGAGTCCCTTGCTCATTGCACCATCAGGATTCAAGCAAGCCGGGCCGAAGACGGCTGTAATGCCAGAAACCGGTCCCCGGAAGCTTGTTTCCTTTCCAGTGAAGAATTGGCTTGGTAGTTTGGTCTGCCCTGTTCCCATGATGCACTGGGCCAGGGACAGACTAATTTGCATATAGCCAGGTTCTGAACTGGGATGGTGCAGTGAGCTAAAAAACGTGATGGATCAAGCCCTGATCTGTTGACTGGGTAGGAGTGTTCTGATTAACTCAGATACTCTGTCCATCACCACCCTCTTTTTGTAATTATTTTGGCCACCATGAGTGTGGAAGGGTATGCTCAGACATGAGTCCCTTGCTCATTGCACCATCAGGATTCAAGCAAGCCGGGCTGAAGACAGCTGTAATGCCAGAAACCGGTCCCCGGAAGCTTGTTTCCTTTCCAGTGAAGAATTGGCTTGGTAGTTTGGTCTGCCCTGTTCCCATGATGCACTGGGCCAGGGACAGACTAATTTGCATATAGCCAGGTTCAGAACTGGGATGGTGCAGTGAGCTAAAAAACGTGATGGATCAAGCCCTGATCTGTTGACTGGGTAGGAGTGTTCTGATTAACTCAGATACTCTGTCCATCACCACCCTCTTTTTGTAATTATTTTGGCCACCATGAGTGTGGAAGGGTATGCTCAGACATGAGTCCCTTGCTCATTGCACCATCAGGATTCAAGCAAGCTGGGCCGAAGACGGCTGTAATGCCAGAAACCGGTCCCCGGAAGCTTGTTTCCTTTCCAACGAAGAATTGGCTTGGTAGTTTGGTCTGCCCTGTTCCCATGATGCACTGGGCCAGGGACAGACTAATTTGCATATAGCCAGGTTCTGAACTGGGATGGTGCAGTGACCTAAAAAACGTGATGGATCAAGCCCTGATCTGTTGACTGGGTAGGAGTGTTCTGATTAACTCAGATACTCTGTCCATCACCACCCTCTTTTTGTAATTATTTTGGCCACCATGAGTGTGGAAGGGTATGCTCAGACATGAGTCCCTTGCTCATTGCACCATCAGGATTCAAGCAAGCCGGGCCGAAGACGGCTGTAATGCCAGAAACCGGTCCCCGGAAGCTCGTTTCCTTTCCAGTGAAGAATTGGCTTGGTAGTTTGGTCTGCCCTGTTCCCATGATGCACTGGGCCAGGGACAGACTAATTTGCATATAGCCAGGTTCTGAACTGGGATGGTGCAGTGAGCTAAAAAACGTGATGGATCAAGCCCTGATCTGTTGACTGGGTAGGAGTGTTCTGATTAACTCAGATACTCTGTCCATCACCACCCTCTTTTTGTAATTATTTTGGCCACCATGAGTGTGGAAGGGTATGCTCAGACATGAGTCCCTTGCTCATTGCACCATCAGGATTCAAGCAAGCCGGGCCGAAGACGGCTGTAATGCCAGAAACCGGTCCCCGGAAGCTTGTTTCCTTTCCAGTGAAGAATTGGCTTGATAGTTTGGTCTGCCCTGTTCCCATGATGCACTGGGCCAGGGACAGACTAATTTGCATATAGCCAGGTTCTGAACTGGGATGGTGCAGTGAGCTAAAAAACGTGATGGATCAAGCCCTGATCTGTTGACTGGGTAGGAGTGTTCTGATTAACTCAGATACTCTGTCCATCACCACCCTCTTTTTGTAATTATTTTGGCCACCATGAGTGTGGAAGGGTATGCTCAGACATGAGTCCCTTGCTCATTGAACCATCAGGATTCAAGCAAGCCGGGCCGAAGACGGCTGTAATGCCAGAAACCGGTCCCCGGAAGCTTGTTTCCTTTCCAGTGAAGAATTGGCTTGGTAGTTTGGTCTGCCCTGTTCCCATGATGCACTGGGTCAGGGACAGACTAATTTGCATATAGCCAGGTTCTGAACTGGGATGGTGCAGTGAGCTAAAAAACGTGATGGATCAAGCCCTGATCTGTTGACTGGGTAGGAGTGTTCTGATTAACTCAGATACTCTGTCCATCACCACCCTCTTTTTGTAATTATTTTGGCCACCATGAGTGTGGAAGGGTATGCTCAGACATGAGTCCCTTGCTCATTGCACCATCAGGATTCAAGCAAGCCGGGCCGAAGACGGCTGTAATGCCAGAAACCGGTCCCCGGAAGCTTGTTTCCTTTCCAGTGAAGAATTGGCTTGGTAGTTTGGTCTGCCCTGTTCCCATGATGCACTGGGCCAGGGACAGACTAATTTGCATATAGCCAGGTTCTGAACTGGGATAGTGCAGTGAGCTAAAAAACGTGATGGATCAAGCCCTGATCTGTTGACTGGGTAGGAGTGTTCTGATTAACTCAGATACTCTGTCCATCACCACCCTCTTTTTGTAATTATTTTGGCCACCATGAGTGTGGAAGGGTATGCTCAGACATGAGTCCCTTGCTCATTGCACCATCAGGATTCAAGCAAGCCGGGCCGAAGACGGCTGTAATGCCAGAAACCGGTCCCCGGAAGCTTGTTTCCTTTCCAGTGAAGAATTGGCTTGGTAGTTTAGTCTGCCCTGTTCCCATGATGCACTGGGCCAGGGACAGACTAATTTGCATATAGCCAGGTTCTGAACTGGGATGGTGCAGTGAGCTAAAAAACGTGATGGATCAAGCCCTGATCTGTTGACTGGGTAGGAGTGTTCTGATTAACTCAGATACTCTGTCCATCACCACCCTCTTTTTGTAATTATTTTGGCCACCATGAGTGTGGAAGGGTATGCTCAGACATGAGTCCCTTGCTCATTGCACCATCAGGATTCAAGCAAGCCGGGCCGAAGGCGGCTGTAATGCCAGAAACCGGTCCCCGGAAGCTTGTTTCCTTTCCAGTGAAGAATTGGCTTGGTAGTTTGGTCTGCCCTGTTCCCATGATGCACTGGGCCAGGGACAGACTAATTTGCATATAGCCAGGTTCTGAACTGGGATGGTGCAGTGACCAAAAAAACGTGATGGATCAAGCCCTGATCTGTTGACTGGGTAGGAGTGTTCTGATTAACTCAGATACTCTGTCCATCACCACCCTCTTTTTGTAATTATTTTGGCCACCATGAGTGTGGAAGGGTATGCTCAGACATGAGTCCCTTGCTCATTGCACCATCAGGATTCAAGCAAGCCGGGCCGAAGACGGCTGTAATGCCAGAAACCGGTCCCCGGAAGCTTGTTTCCTTTCCAGTGAAGAATTGGCTTGGTAGTTTGGTCTGCCCTGTTCCCATGATGCACTGGGCCAGGGACAGACTAATTTGCATATAGCTAGGTTCTGAACTGGGATGGTGCAGTGAGCTAAAAAACGTGATGGATCAAGCCCTGATCTGTTGACTGGGTAGGAGTGTTCTGATTAACTCAGATACTCTGTCCATCACCACCCTCTTTTTGTAATTATTTTGGCCACCATGAGTGTGGAAGGGTATGCTCAGACATGAGTCCCTTGCTCATTGCACCATCAGGATTCAAGCAAGCCGGGCCGAAGACGGCTGTAATGCCAGAAACCGGTCCCCGGAAGCTTGTTTCCTTTCCAGTGAAGAATTGGCTTGGTAGTTTGGTCTGCCCTGTTCCCATGATGCACTGGGCCAGGGACAGACTAATTTGCATATAGCCAGGTTCTGAACTGGGATGGTGCAGTGAGCTAAAAAACGGGATGGATCAAGCCCTGATCTGTTGACTGGGTAGGAGTGTTCTGATTAACTCAGATACTCTGTCCATCACCACCCTCTTTTTGTAATTATTTTGGCCACCATGAGTGTGGAAGGGTATGCTCAGACATGAGTCCCTTGCTCATTGCACCATCAGGATTCAAGCAAGCCGGGCCGAAGACGGCTGTAATGCCAGAAACCGGTCCCCGGAAGCTTGTTTCCTTTCCAGTGAAGAATTGGCTTGGTAGTTTGGTCTGCCCTGTTCCCATGATGCACTGGGCCAGGGACAGACTCATTTGCATATAGCCAGGTTCTGAACTGGGATGGTGCAGTGAGCTAAAAAACGTGATGGATCAAGCCCTGATCTGTTGACTGGGTAGGAGTGTTCTGATTAACTCAGATACTCTGTCCATCACCACCCTCTTTTTGTAATTATTTTGGCCACCATGAGTGTGGAAGGGTATGCTCAGACATGAGTCCCTTGCTCATTGCACCATCAGGATTCAAGCAAGCCGGGCCGAAGACGGCTGTAATGCCAGAAACCGGTCCCCGGAAGCTTGTTTCCTTTCCAGTGAAGAATTGGCTTGGTAGTTTGGTCTGCCCTGTTCCCATGATGCACTGGGCCAGGGACAGACTAATTTGTATATAGCCAGGTTCTGAACTGGGATGGTGCAGTGAGCTAAAAAACGTGATGGATCAAGCCCTTATCTGTTGACTGGGTAGGAGTGTTCTGATTAACTCATATACTCTGTCCATCACCACCCTCTTTTTGTAATTATTTTGGCCACCATGAGTGTGGAAGGGTATGCTCAGACATGAGTCCCTTGCTCATTGCACCATCAGGATTCAAGCAAGCCGGGCCGAAGACGGCTGTAATGCCAGAAACCGGTCCCCGGAAGCTTGTTTCCTTTCCAGTGAAGAATTGGCTTGGTAGTTTGGTCTGCCCTGTTCCCATGATGCACTGGGCCAGGGACAGACTAATTTGCATATAGCCAGGTTCTGAACTGGGATGGTGCAGTGAGCTAAAAAATGTGATGGATCAAGCCCTGATCTGTTGACTGGGTAGGAGTGTTTTGATTAACTCAGATACTCTGTCCATCACCACCCTCTTTTTGTAATTATTTTGGCCACCATGAGTGTGGAAGGGTATGCTCAGACATGAGTCCCTTGCTCATTGCACCATCAGGATTCAAGCAAGCCGGGCCGAAGACGGCTGTAATGCCAGAAACCGGTCCCCGGAAGCTTGTTTCATTTCCAGTGAAGAATTGGCTTGGTAGTTTGGTCTGCCCTGTTCCCATGATGCACTGGGCCAGGGACAGACTAATTTGCATATAGCCAGGTTCTGAACTGGGATGGTGCAGTGAGCTAAAAAACGTGATGGATCAAGCCCTGATCTGTTGACTGGGTAGGAGTGTTCTGATTAACTCAGATACTCTGTCCATCACCACCCTCTTTTTGTAATTATTTTGGCCACCATGAGTGTGGAAGGGTATGCTCAGACATGAGTCCCTTGCTCATTGCACCATCAGGATTCAAGCAAGCCGGGCCGAAGACGGCTGTAATGCCAGAAACCGGTCCCCGGAAGCTTGTTTCCTTTCCAGTGAAGAATTGGCTTGGTAGTTTGGTCTGCCCTGTTCCCATGATGCACTGGGCCAGGGACAGACTAATTTGCATATAGCCAGGTTCTGAACTGGGATGGTGCAGTGAGCTAAAAAACGTGATGGATCAAGCCCTGATCTGTTGACTGGGTAGGAGTGTTCTGATTAACTCAGATACTCTGTCCATCACCACCCTCTTTTTGTAATTATTTTGGCCACCATGAGTGTGGAAGGGTATGCTCAGACATGAGTCCCTTGCTCATTGCACCATCAGGATTCAAGCAAGCCGGGCCGAAGACGGCTGTAATGCCAGAAACCGGTCCCCGGAAGCTTGTTTCCTTTCCAGTGAAGAATTGGCTTGGTAGTTTGGTCTGCCCTGTTCCCATGATGCACTGGGCCAGGGACAGACTAATTTGCATATAGCCAGGTTCTGAACTGGGATGGTGCAGTGAGCTAAAAAACGTGATGGATCAAGCCCTGATCTGTTGACTGGGTAGGAGTGTTCTGATTAACTCAGATGCTCTGTCCATCACCACCCTCTTTTTGTAATTATTTTGGCCACCATGAGTGTGGAAGGGTATGCTCAGACATGAGTCCCTTGCTCATTGCACCATCAGGATTCAAGCAAGCCGGGCCGAAGACGGCTGTAATGCCAGAAACCGGTCCCCGGAAGCTTGTTTCCTTTCCAGTGAAGAATTGGCTTGGTAGTTTGGTCTGCCCTGTTCCCATGATGCACTGGGCCAGGGACAGACTAATTTGCATATAGCCAGGTTCTGAACTGGGATGGTGCAGTGAGCTAAAAAATGTGATGGATCAAGCCCTGATCTGTTGACTGGGTAGGAGTGTTCTGATTAACTCAGATACTCTGTCCATCACCACCCTCTTTTTGTAATTATTTTGGCCATCATGAGTGTGGAAGGGTATGCTCAGACATGAGTCCCTTGCTCATTGCACCATCAGGATTCAAGCAAGCCGGGCCGAAGACGGCTGTAATGCCAGAAACCGGTCCCCGGAAGCTTGTTTCCTTTCCAGTGAAGAATTGGCTTGGTAGTTTGGTCTGCCCTGTTCCCATGATGCACTGGGCCAGGGACAGACTAATTTGCATATAGCCAGGTTCTGAACTGGGATGGTGCAGTGAGCTAAAAAACGTGATGGATCAAGCCCTGATCTGTTGACTGGGTAGGAGTGTTCTGATTAACTCAGATACTCTGTCCATCACCACCCTCTTTTTGTAATTATTTTGGCCACCATGAGTGTGGAAGGGTATGCTCAGACATGAGTCCCTTGCTCATTGCACCATCAGGATTCAAGCAAGCCGGGCCGAAGACGGCTGTAATGCCAGAAACCGGTCCCCGGAAGCTTGTTTCCTTTCCAGTGAAGAATTGGCTTGGTAGTTTGGTCTGCCCTGTTCCCATGATGCACTGGGCCAGGGACAGACTAATTTGCATATAGCCAGGTTCTGAACTGGGATGGTGCAGTGAGCTAAAAAACGTGATGGATCAAGCCCTGATCTGTTGACTGGGTAGGAGTGTTCTGATTAACTCAGATACTCTGTCCATCACCACCCTCTTTTTGTAATTATTTTGGCCACCATGAGTGTGGAAGGGTATGCTCAGACATGAGTCCCTTGCTCATTGCACCATCAGGATTCAAGCAAGCCGGGCCGAAGACGGCTGTAATGCCAGAAACCGGTCCCCGGAAGCTTGTTTCCTTTCCAGTGAAGAATTGGCTTGGTAGTTTGGTCTGCCCTGTTCCCATGATGCACTGGGCCAGGGACAGACTAATTTGCATATAGCCAGGTTCTGAACTGGGATGGTGCAGTGAGCTAAAAAACGTGATGGATCAAGCCCTGATCTGTTGACTGGGTAGGAGTGTTCTGATTAACTCAGATACTCTGTCCATCACCACCCTCTTTTTGCAGAATAAAGCATGACGCAGCAGAAGACCGAATTTCGTCGTAGAGTTCATTGTTTCAAAAAGTCTTATTAACGTCATCAAAAAGTTGTTCCTCTTAAAAAAAAAAGTCTCAGGTCACTGGACCATTTACGTCATTAGACGCTGTTGCCCTCGCCAGACAAATGAGTATACACTTAATACGGCACTTAACTGGCCCAACAGGTCCTGCACCAAGGAGTGTTTCAAGCAACTCAGGTGCCGGCTAAAGGTTGTATGGGCATGAGGCAAACCATACTCAGGTAGAGCTCACTGAGGAGCATTCTTCAGCGACACATAGCGACCCAAGCGTTCCTTTGTGTTCAGGGGCCTACCTGCTCTGCAAATAGACACTGCTGCCCGCTAGCTGAACAAAACAAGACGTGCGCGCACACTGACAAAAACGAAACCTATCGTGGGGCGGGACTTCCATCTTGTAAAGCCCGCGCCCACGGAGTGCCTGGCCAGAGGAGCAGTGGTGACGCGGGGCTCCCATGCCCGAGGGAAAGCCCCGCGTAGGCTGCAGATGTCCGGAGTGGCGGTAAGTGGGCCTTAGTTGTAGGGGCGGAGGCTGGGGGAGGGTCTTGGTGCGCTTGTGTGTGGGTGTGCGCGTGTGTGTGTGTATGTGTGCGACGGCGGGGGTGTCTCTGTATGTGTGCGTGCGTGTATGTGCGCTCGTGTGTGTGTCTCTGTGTGTGCGCATGCGTAAGCAGGGGGAGGTGTGCCTGTGTATGTTTGCCCTTCCCAGGAGACAGGAGATGGCCACAGCGTGCGCGTTCGCGCGCGTGGCCCGCTCCGATCCCATGCGCGTGGCCAGCTCTTGTCTCCGGGGAAGCTGAGCCGCTGACAATAGGCCTCTGTCGAGAACGCGCTTTCGCGCGGTAAACGCCACGAGACCTAAAAAGTTGGGGATTCTAGATATTACATCACCACAGTAAAATATTATGGAAAACACAGGGAAGGGTGCTAATTGGCAGAAAATACTTTGTCCAGAGAATGCCATGTCAAATTGAACCCTGGTAAGCTCTAACCCAAGAAATATAAGGCATACCAAATATTATAGCCCTAACAAGGATATATATTTGGTATCCCCGAAAGGAACCAGATGTGAAAGCTTGTGGAATCACATGAAAAATGCAAAGAATTAGTGTAATCTACTAACATATAAAAGGTAACTTTTTTTTGTTGTTGATTTTTTTTGTTGATTGATTTTAGAACAACACGTTACATAGTGCTTCAGATCAGAGTAATACGCACA
This sequence comes from Lissotriton helveticus, assembly GCF_964261635.1. Lineage (NCBI taxonomy): Eukaryota > Metazoa > Chordata > Amphibia > Caudata > Salamandridae > Lissotriton > Lissotriton helveticus. Next base: position 508,972,871 of record NC_136068.1, on the reverse strand, counting down.
ATAAGTTCCATGTCAGTCTCATATATGTAAGACACTCGTACCTGCCAGACAACAGTTCCGATATGGTCTCATGTAATCAAAACAGACTCTGAAGTGTGGTCCCCCTCTCCACAGGAGGCAGTAAGCAGGGCTGGAGTGACGGTGGACAGTGCAGCTGACTAGGGGCAGGACCGGGGGGAGGGGGGCAGGCAATCACTGACCTTCACCGGTGGACTCCGTGGGCGGGGCGCCGGCAGGGAGCGCGGGAGAGGCAGCGCCTCTAGAAGGGGCTCGGGAGTGGAGGAATGTCACTAGGGGTCCCCATATATCGAAAGGTCGAGATCTCACGGGCAGTAATTCACAAAATTCTGACACAAGGTCTGGAACCTCAAAGCGTTCTCTAGCCAGTGGACAAACTTGGGTGCCAATTTGCGACCCCAGCACATAGCCACCCTACGCCTAGCAAGGACCAGCAGCATAGCGATAAGGTGACGATAGGCGTCAGGGCAGAATTTAACAAAACCCAACAGGCACAGGGGGGGGGTCTGGCTGCACCGTCGCGGAGGTGATTTCAGATATGGCGGAGCACAGTGCTGCCAAAAATCAGACACCTTGGGGCACAGCCAGGCAAAATGAGCGAAGTCCGTGGCAGGGGCGGCACAGCGCATAAAGACATCACTGGGTATGAGTCCGAGTTTGCAAAGCTGGGCGGGAGTGCGGTACATCCTGTGTAAATATTTGAAATGTATAAGATAAAGACGATAAATTGATGACAGTTTTTTCGTCTGATTGCAGCAATACAGCCAATCAGCCTGCGCAATATCCATGCCAAGGTCTGCACCCCACGCCACACACGCCCGATCTGTAGAGATGGAGGCAGTCGACAAGGTGATGGCATATAATTTAGTAACTATCTTGTGTGGGGTCGGAGATGTATATATAAAATCAAGAGCAGGCATCGTCGGCGGGGGCTGAGGGAAAGTGGGGTGGAGTGACCTGCAGACAGCGCGCAACTGATAAAACACAAGTGTGTCCAGCGGGCCGGAAGAGTCAGAAAGAGAATAGAAGGATTTCTCCGGATATAAATCCGCCACTGTTAGCAATCCCAGTCGCGATGCATGTTTGGACATGCCGGAGGTTGGAAATGGGGGAAAGTCAGGATGACGGACAATCGGCATGGCATTGGCTGAGATCAACAGAAGATTAGAGAAACGGCATAAGCCAGACCAGGCCCAGCGCAATGTCTCAACAGTGTCTACTTCCACACGCGGACGCAACGCCGGGGCAAAGAGTGCCGTGGTCAGCGGCCAAGGGGAAGCAATGTCTGTCTCCAGCACCACATGTGGCTGGTAGGGAGAGGGGTGGATCCAAAAGTGCAGGAAGCTAGCCTGAGCACAGAGGGCATAAAGCTTAAAATCAGGGACACCCATACCCCCGACCGACATAGGGAGCGTAAGAATCTCGTACGCAACTCTTGGCTGCCTACCGGCCCAAACAAGTGAAATTATTAAGGAGCGTATCTTGCGGAAAAAATGAGCAGTCAAAAGAATAGGAATATTCAGAAACAAATATAGGAACTTCGGCAGTACCACCATCTTGGCGATGGCAATCCGGCTGGCCAGAGATAACAGGAGACGACTCCAGTGAGGAATCGTGGACTCAAACCAATCCCAAAGTTGGATCTCCAAAGTTCATCTAGGTCCCAGAGGCCCACACAAATGGAAAGTCCAGCGTAAACGGCTTAGTAGCATCAGTTACGGGGAACAGCACAGACTTGCTCCTGTATGCCCGACAACCTGCCGAATTGTATGATCTTGCGCACGAGAGGACTAAGGTTGGCCTGGGGATGGCGGACATACAGGGTTATGTCGTCCGCATACATGGAGACAAGGAGGGAACTGTAGGTAGGTGGATACCTGACTATGGTTACCCCAGATGTTTTGCCTTGTGTTTAGCTGGTTTTCGACTTAGTTGGCCTGGGATCCTGCTAATCAGGGCCCCAGACCATCTGCTCTCTCTATAACATGGACTCCATGTACCTTAGGTACATACCTAATTGGATATTGGGTCACTCTTGTGAGTCTCTGTACAGTGTACCATAGGTACCCAGGGCATAGGTGCACCCAAGGCCTACCAGGGGTTGCAGCATATATTTTGCAACCCCTGGCTGGCCATCCAAACTGACACAACTGGCTGATCACTCAGCTGGGGCAAGGTCGTGTAATCACCCCTTGCTTAGATATAGTATACCTATATCTAACCTTATATCTAGACACATATGCACCTATAAGTCACTCCTATGGCAGGCCTTATCAATCCTGAAGGCAGAGTGCTTGGTTTTATGTGAGAAGGTGCTCTAGCATGAGCGGAGCCTGTCTGCAGCTTTCGAAACCATGTCCTTATAGCTGTTCTAGGATATTGCCATACAATATACTCTTAAGTGCATTATGAACCTCACAGTTAAATGCTAACTTTGGTTTGGCTTTATCAAAACATGTTGTGTAAGGTGTCATACCCTTTGGAATACTACCCCCTCGCCAGTTCTGGTGACGGGGCTAGCATTCCACCCTTCTAGAGGGAGAAGACATGTTACTTCCACTAATCCCGGTTAAAATTAACCAGAGCCTCAGCATCACAAAATGGATGCTGCTGCCACAGACACCGTCTGTCCTCCTGCTGCTGGGAGTCGATTCGAGGTCGATTCGATTCATAAACTTTATTCGATTCAAAATGATAGAATCACAAAAGTATACAGACCTTAGTTTAAAAAAGAACATATTAACATCAATAAATCAGGATGATTCATATTACAGTTTACACATTTTTAAAAAATAAAAATAAAAATTTCCAAAATGAGGTTTATACAATCTTAAAAAACATTTTTCAATTAATCACACCCTATACCAAAGGATGAAGTAGTAATTCATTTTATGCAGATAGCAGAGAAAGGAAGGTATTAACCAGACAAACTAACAGTACCGTTTCCTAAGTTGCAATGACAATCGTATAAAACTTAGCATGGCAGAACATACTCCAGGTGAGGATAATGACAACAAATAATCATAACCCTCTTTATAGTTACATGGTCGCCGGTTTTTTAGAATAGGCTTAATAAACCTAATTCTTGGTTCCTTATAAAGAGGACAAAAAAGAACAAGATGGATGGTATTTTGACTGGTTTTGTCATCACAAGGACAAGGGGGCAGCCTCTCACACCAACCCCCTTGTTTTGGGAAGGCAAAAAGAAAATGGAGAGTATTTAATCTAAATCTTGTCAAATAAAAACGCCATTGCACATGGGTAGTGAACGTTAAATAAAATTGGACTTTCGATTTACCCAAGCAATCTGTAGGCTGGTCCAAATGTGACATATTTAAGCTATTACGATAACTTGATTTAATTAAGTTTTTTATATCCCCCTGCATATTTTCGGGATTATCATACAAATGGCCCAGACCAATTTTATGCAGAGTATCACTAACATATGAAAGCCATGGAATCTGCATTGCATGTTCAAGATTTTTACAATCCCGAAGGATATCTTTTGAGAGCTGTAGATCTTCTGATAGCCATACTTTACCCCATAATATTAGAGGGGAAACGCGAATGATGTCAGACACATATTCCAATCCCATCTTAGTATGGCAAAAACTGTTAGATGAACCTAGTGGGACTGCTAACAAGCGTTTTAAAAATGTATTTTCCATGACCTGGATCATGGCTGAGTTTTCTGTCCCCATACCCCTGCCCCATAGGTTGCCACTGATAAGCACTTTGCTCTATACAAAGTTTTTAACTGTGGGACTGGTTTTTGTCCTAATTTGCTCCAAAAACGGAATAGACCCTCAATTGATCGGCTAGTGCTTTGTACACGCGCCTTCATCAAAGGAACCCAGCTCAGTTTGTTATTAAATAAATTTCCCAGGTAATTGAAATTTTCGATTTTATCAATGGTGGAATTCATTACCATGAACTTACTGGTTTTTGTCCCTTTGGGACCACAGACCATTGCAAAAGATTTTGCAAAGTTTACCTTTAGGTCCAGGTCCAGCATAAAGTTATTAAATGCATCTAAACAGGTCTGCATACTGTTAGCTGTAAGGGTCATTGATACCGTATCGTCGGCATAAGATAGCATAGGTATCTTCTTACCGTTTACTTTTGGGAAATCCGTGCAATGTTCCAACAAAAACTTTTCCAGGCCATTAGTGTATACTAAAAACAAAAAAGGTGCTAAAATGCAGCCTTGCCGCACACCCTCGGTTGAGGGGATGGATTTTGTTTTTTCCCCCCCTGGCCCAAATCTTATGGCCACAGTTGTGGCCGCATGTAGTCTACGGAGCAGGGTAACCAAGGGTTCTTCAAAACCCATGTCCTCCATCATCTGCCACAGTTTATTTCTGCAAACAGTGTCAAAAGCACTGGATAAGTCCATGAAGGCCAGGTGGATGGAAGAAGCCCTAGCCTTCATGTACTTACCCATAATTAGTGCCAAATTTAGGCATTGTTCGGTCGTTCCCTTTCCTCTCCTAAACCCATATTGGGAATTTACAATTAGGCCTGCAGAATCTGCCCAAGTCTCCAATCTGGCCAAGATTATCCTACCCAATAGCTTGCATGATGCATCAATTAATGATATTGGGCGAAAGCAACGTGGGTCGCACTTATCCCCTTCTTAAAAATTGGCACCACCACTGCCTCCTTCCAAGATAGGGGAATGCGACCAACAATAGCTGCTTTAAAAACATTCAGGAGCAATGGGGCCCATAAGACAGTATTATGTTTGAAAAAGTCCAGCGGCACCGCATCCGGGCCAGGGGCTTTTAGTCGAACACCTTTCCTCAAAGCCTCCTCCACTTCACAGAGGGTGAGCGAAGAACTGAGCTGGGAAGCTGTAACCGGGATGTCCCCGTCCCTTATTTCATCCTGCAAACCTATAAGGGGGATAGACTTAGGGTTAAAAATGTTCCCATAATGGGCTTCCCATGTCTCGGCGGTTATCTGCATTACCATATTATCGTTACCATCATTTGTGAGGAAAGGACGGTTTATAACCTCCCAAAAAAGCCTACTATCTTTTAAGTCTGAGGCTTTCCCTAAGTCATCCCAAGCTAGCCTTTTTAGATCCAACTTTCGTTTTTTAATTGCCTCTTTGTAGGTGCTTCTCGCAGTTCTTACCAACTCCTTATTCCTAGGTTTTTGGTGCAAAGCCCTTTTTAACAATTTTTGAGCTGCGGAACAAACAGCATCAAACCATTTAAAGCCCTTAGACTGTTTAGAGGCCAGTGGTTTTTTAAGATGTTCTGCCACATTCCCACACACAATTTCAAAGTTTCTAATTGTATTCTCCGGGTCTGTTGTTGGTGACAAAGCTCAATTTCAGAGCTATTGGAGTTTAAGATCTCTACCTCCAACCCAGTTGCATCTACTTTCTCCCACTTCGGGGTGACTCCTTTATTCCTATTATATTTTATCGGTTGATCCCAGGTTGGATATCTTGCAATAGCTGGGAGTCCTTCCAGTGAGGGAGGCTTGGACAATAGGTTTCTGGTCTTGGGAGGTGCTAGCACCACCCCAGACAGGCCATAGTGTATTGGGGCAGGGAGGGCTGAATGAAATGAGACACTGCCTGGGGCACACAAGGTGTCCCATGCATAGTCCAGTTCAAACCGGTGCTGGGGCACTACAGCCCCAGCTCTGGAGCGAAAATGGACAAAGGGAAAGGGGTGTAACAACCCCCTTCCTGGGTCCCACCCATAGGAGGGACCTAGCAGGTAATCCAGCCCCTAAATTTGGTATATAGGTAGGAGCTGAGTCCCAAGACTTTAGATTTATCCTGACTGAAACTCTGATACGAAACTCTGGACCTTCGACATCCTACTCGACGTAGAAGACTGAAGAATCTCCCTTGTGGTCAAGGAGTGACCACCCTGCACAAGCAGGCGCCATCAAGCGATCAACGGTTTGCTTTGTCGACGCTCCTGCCGGAGCCCAAGCACAGTGCCTGACAAGACCCGGACTTCCGGACTTCCAGACTTCCTTCAGCCCGATCCACAGCCACAGCAAAGCTGAGACCCGTGGAGGCGACGCGAGACGTGGGACCGGCCATCTTGGAAAGCCAGCAAATTGCTTTCCATACAACTTGTGAGGTACCCTCAAAGTTGTGCATTGGGGATTGAGAAGCCCCAGCCCCAAGCACCAACTGCACCGAAGATCAGCCCTCCACACGCCACGAGTTCTGCGTGGGGCCCTTCTGCATTTTCCTGCTAGACGCATCTGTCCGGTAACTTGCCCGTTGGCTAGTGGCCTCTGTGACGACAAAACCTTTGATTTACAATGTTGGTCTGGTTGCTCCAGACTGGCCCTTGCTCCCCTGAAAAGGAGCAGCCCATCAGACCTTGCTGGTCTGATTAAGAAGCCATCTTCCTTTTCTGCGTGGGTTGCCTTTGCCAAGGCTTGTTGACTCCAATCCGGAAGCCGACACCGCCAACAGCGAGATCCTTCGTGGGACAGTCCGTGCCCAGCTCCTGGTCGTCGTCGACACCTCCTGGTCCACGTGGCTGCAGAGACAAGCTTCACGACATCACCTGATTGCTTCGCGACATCGCCTGGTTCCTTCCTGGTTCCATCCTGGTCGCTGGCTAGTGACCCAGACTCTGTCCCCTCTGCTTTCAGGTACTCTTTATCCTCGATCCGCCCTTGAATCCAACCGGACACTTCTCTCCTGGTCGCCTGCAGCATCTTTCTCCAAGGCTCCATAGGAATCAGCGACAAAACCCGACACACTTTGACACCTATGCACCCGCTTCCTGTGGGTGAGGTAACGCGAGTATTTCGGTACTCCTGTGGGCATTGACTATCCTAGTGTCCTAGTTTGAAGTAGCTTTTCCCTAGTCCATCCGGAAGTGTCCTAAAAGAATTAGTTTCCATTTCTTTCGTTCCCATTCTAACTCTACGGTAACTCGCGTGCGTGTAAAGACACTGCGCGCGCATCCCGTGGGCCTCCTGCTCTCTATCCTTTGGTAGTACAGTGTAGCCCCAGCGATTCTCCAGGCCCTAGGCCTTTCCTTGGTTCATGACGTGGTTCTTATACCACTATTTTAGTATATGGTTCGTAGTGCCCCTAGGGCATTAGTGTAGTTTATGCAACTTATTGTATTTTAATTAAGTATCTTGTTATGTGCTGGTGCCTCTGACCTTATAAAGAGTTCAGGGGATTGTGTTAGAAATAAATACATATATATTTCGATATACAACCTGTGTGGTGTCCTTTCACTTGGTATTAAGGGGATTGCATATGCTAAAACAGCTGGCTTCACATGCCCTCTTGAGTTTAGCCTAAGACTGCTTTGTCCATGCTACCACTAGGATAGCTGGTCCATAATGTTGACTTTACAACCATCACCATAAGGGTTGTTTGGACTGGTGCAATGTGCTCACTAGAATAGTGAACATCATATACCAGGCCAACTTCTCACAGGAACGCGCTGAGAAACCAATACCCCTCTGAGTGTGGTGCTGTCGGAGTCTAGCCGCGAGAGGCTCCATGGCAATAGCGAAAAGCATGCTGAGTGGCGCATTTGATAAAGATGGGATCCGAGACCTGTCCGTTTATACGGAGACGTTCCAAAGGGCTGGTGTAGAGAAGCGAAACCTTACGAATAAAAGTGGTGCTGAACCCAATACGAGGCAGAAGGAAGAATAGAAAAGGCCACTCAAGCGTGTCGAAGGCCTTTGTAGCGTCCAACAGAGCAGCCACCGCAGGTAGGCTGGGATTAATTTGGTGGAGCACCGAGAAAATTGTGCGGAGGTTGTGAGAGGTGGCCCTGCCGGGGATAAAGTCAGATTGGTCCGGAAGAGCAATGAGGGGCATAAGTAATAGGAGAGTGGAGGAGATTAACTTAGCATAAATATTACTGTCAGTGTTGATAAGGGAAAGGGGTCGATAGGAGTTGCGACGGTCAGCTGGCTTGTCAGGCTTAAGCAGTAGCGTTAACATGGCCTCCCGTAGGGACTGAGGGAAGACGCCATTGTCAAATGATTTGTTATACATGGCCGCCAGATGTGGCTCTAAGAGAGAAGCATACGTTTTATAAAAAGAAGCTGGGAGGACCATCCAGTCCAGGGGCCTTGTCACCGGGCAAGCCACTGATAGCAGCGAGTATCTCCTCCTTAGTAAATGGCTCATCCAAAAATTTGCGATGGTAGCCCTCCAGCCAGACCAGTGAGATGGTATCAAAATATTGCCCGAAGGCCTCGCGAGTGGGGGGGGCAACCGGCGGTATATAACTGTGAGTAAAAGTCCATAAAGGTGGTCTGGATTTCGTCCGGGAAGTAGTTCTGGCGGGACCCCAGACACTAAGAGCTGCGTATGATGCCACACAAGGGGGGGGGGGGACAGAAGGTTCGCCAGAGTCCCACCAGGCCAGTCCCCCTCCCCAAAACATCACGCTCGGTCCTCTCTACCAAGAAAAGCGAGTTCCCTGTCAGCTTCTTCTGTGAATTCTGTGTGTTTCTGTCGTAAGAGTACGAGGGTTTCAGTACTGGGGTTAGCAGCCTGGGCTGCGTCAAGAGCCTTAATTTCATTCTCCAACTTGGTAAGGGAGTTACGGATAGAGCGAAGGACACCGGCCTGTTTAGAGATGCACTCACCACGAATACCAGTTTTGAAGCCTTCCCAGAGTACAGAGGCCGAGTCAACGGAACCAACATTTAGTTCAACATAATTGGTAATGGCCGTTTGAATGTCCGCGCAGAAGACTATGTCACGGAGTGCGTTCGGAGGGAGCCCGCCATGAGAAAGCACGCTGAGGAGAGTGGGGGAGATGGAGGCTAATTTGACCCGGTGCATGGTCCGAGAACGTACGCGCCATATGAGAAGCATCAGTAAGCCAGGTGAGAACGTCAGGGGAGGTGAGTCAAAAATCTATGCACGACCAGCAACCCCTGGCACCGGAGAAAGAGGTGAAAGAGGTGAAAGAGGTGCCCTAGCGAGCACCAGACCGCACATGACGCCAGGCGTCATGGAGTGAATCATCAGTGAGTATGGACTGAAGCACAGCGGTAGCGCGCGGATGAGAAGACTGAGGACCAGAGCGATCGAAGCGTCGCAGAGAGAGTGATATCTCTCCCCCCCATATAATAGCAGCCGGACCGAAAGAAGAAACCAGGTGCCAGATGTGATGGAAAAAATCTGGATCGTCCGAGTTGTGACCGTAAACTGCCAAAATGGTAACGAGCTGAGACTGCAGAGAACCGTGCAATATTACATATCTGCCGTTAGGGTCAATGAGCGTCTGAGAAGTCTGCCAGCGAAGACCCCTACGAATCAACACGGAGACCCCCCTTGCATAAGAAGAGTAGACCGAGGAATAAGATTCCCCCCAGTAACGTGCCCGCAGCCTAGAGAGGGACCCAGACATAAGGTGCATCTCCTGTAGAAGACACAAGTCAACCCAGTGGTGCTGTAAATGAGAATGTATGAGCCTAGACTTTGAGTGTTCGTTCAAACCACCCACATTCCAGGTCCAACAAATGATGTGAGTCATGGTGCAGTGGGACTTAGGAAAATGTTACGCAGCAGGAGCAAGAGATAACGCAGGTGGACGTGGGTAGTGCGCAGCTGCGCAATGGCGTCCGCATACAGAGGTACAGTAGGGTTTCCCCAGAGAGTGAAGTGATGGATAAGGAACCCACCAACAGGGCAGACCAGGTGGCAGCAGGGACCTCCAATGGACAAGAGCCAGGGAAATATATCAGAACCGAGGTGGGAGAGACCAACATGTCTATCAATACAAGGCTAAATGACATCAGCAGGCACAGTACAAGTTAAGGCAAGGAACACAGTGCAGTGTCGTAATCTGAAAATTCGGAAAAAGATGCAGATTGACCCAAGAATAGCACACCCAAAACCCAACACAACAAAGAGCGCGTGGCACTCAGAAAACCCCTCACCCCAGCCCATCCTCCCTCCCCTGAACCCCAAGACAGCAAGGGATGCAGTAAACTCAACATAATCCCAACCCCGACCAACCCAGTTACCAATAGGGATGATTTGTCATGACATAGCAGGAGGTGATCAAAAGTGGACAAAAACGGTCCCCAAACCCTGCCCCCTCGACCCCCCCAACTCCAACACCCCATGAAAAGCAGCAGAATGCCCACAGACTGAGTAACCCACCCACCCCACCCCAGGAACCCACAACTGGGAAAAAGGAGGAAAAAAGCAAGGTAGGGAATCATCCTGTGGGGGCATGGCAGGGCTGGGTGTACCCTCCTGCAGCAAAGCAGGGTGGCCAAGCTTATGCAGTGTTAGGCATCATTAAGAACAAGAATAAGTACAACCAATTTGAGCACTTCAATTATTTGTCACCAAGGCGATCGCAAACATTGTCTCTGAGGCGAAGCGAGTTAAAGAAACCATAATGTCTGCACTGCTAATCATTGTCGCTGAGACGGTCAACGCCGTCGGGCTGAGAGTTAGGAGGGGAGGAGCGGGCCCCTCTGTCCAGTTTCTTGGCAAACGCAAGGGCTCGCCTAGGATTGGGAAAGACGAGTTCTTTTGCACGATGACGAACCCTCAATTTTGCTGGGTAAGCCAAAGAATATGAGACCTCATGCTTCTGAAGAATGCGCTTGGCAGGGAGGAATTCTCTCCGGGCTGCTTGGACAGTGAGGGTGTAGTGCGGGTAGAAGGGGAGTGTATTACCCTGGTGGCAGATGGTGCCCCTGTCTCGCGCAGCACGAAGGATGGCGTCCTGATCCTGGTAATTCAAGATTTTGGCGATGATGGGGTGTGGAGGCTGCCCGGGACCGGGACGAGGACCAAGGGAACGGTGGGCGCACTCAACAACGAAGACTGAGGAAAGGACGTCCCCAAAGAGTTCCTTGATCAGCTGTTCCACAAAGTCCTCCATCCTCGCAATATTGGTGGACTCCAGAAGACCGGTGATGCGAAGGTTGCTGCGACGGGAGCTGGCCTCCAAATCTTCATTCTTTTCCCGGATGATCGTCAAGATCTTGTCCATCTGGAGTAGTTTCTGACGGTCTTGAGTAGCAGCACCCTCGGCGTCCGACACTCTGGAAACTACATGGAGCAACCGGTTGTCGTGGGAATCTACGCGGGCCTTCACGGTGTCTTGACGGGCCGAGAGTTGGTCTAGCTGGGTTGCGATACCAGTCACCGTCGACTTGACGTCCAGCATGATGGCCTTAAGATCGTCCTACCGAGTAGTGGGGGCCTCCCTGGTGGCAGCGAAGTCTGCACCCTCGGAACTGGCACTGTCCTGGCGAGAGGACCTTCGGAGCTCAAAAGCAATCTTGGGCTGTTTGGGGTCGGTTTTCCGCATTATGAGACACCCTGGTAGCAGAAAAGGGGCCTATGCGAGGCAAAAGACGGACTATACGGCCAGGGGCACACAGACCCCCAGCAGCTGGCAGCGGGAGGCAGTGGAAGTCAAACTGGACCCACCCGATGGGGGCCACCAACGATCGGAGGAGAGACACCTGGGAGAATATGATAGACAATGGGCAGCCAGAATAAGGAGGTGATGTGGCTGACAGTAAAACTACAAGAATAGGCGCCCGCTGTGGTGACAGGTGAGTGAGGAAGGCAAGCAGGAGCCACGGCCTGCGTCAAGCTGGCGCAACCTAGGCAGACCTGTTAATCCACAAGGCCACAATAAGCCAGGTAGGTAAGGACACAGCAAAGCAGACAGTCATTGCGCCTAGAGGATGAACAAGGGTGGCCAATCTACACGCACTAAGCTGCCAGTCCAGGCCACGGCACACCAAGGGCAATGATCCAATAGGGCGCACCACCAGCCGTAGGGAACAAGGCCAGGTCAGGGAAGCACCGGGGTGGAGCAGCAGGCGGGGTCCAGAGACCAGTTCACCCCCAGGAGCCAGCAAGGGCCACAGCACTGAGCAACAGAGATGCAGGAGAGTCCCAAGCTGCAGTTCACGTGGGCAAGCCTAGATGGAGGCAATTGGTAATGATGCCGGTATGGGGCGATGCTGCCAGCCTCCGGCGGCGACCCCAACAGCAGACAGCCCACAGGCGAGGGAAACGGCGAGGCCGCGGCAAAATAAATGCCCACTCTCCACAGTATAGCCCTCAGGAGGGGATCCTGGCCGTAAGAGGGAAGCGCTGGTGGGAAAATCAAGTGCAGATCCAAGTGGCGGCGGACAGCGCGTGCGTGGCAAAATAGGTGTACAGCTGGCGGGGAGGGGGGGGCCCACTCCATACTGCGGCGGAACAAGTGGAGAACCGCGGGGGGGCCACCGATCACATCGCCGGGTACGGGTGCCCGCGGCAGCCACCAGAGATGGCCGAAAGGGTGCGTAAGTGGCCGCGCCTCAGCCGCAGCACCCCAGACCGGGCGAAATAGACCGAGGGCCCCCAACCATGCCAGCAAGGCCACAGGGGTGGCACCACTCGCCCGATGCGGACAGCCGGAGTCCCCGGGCAGTCTTCTCCGCAAGCGGCACCAAGCAGTCCCAGCGCGCGGCACCAAGCAGTCCCAGCAGTCCGGGGCGGGGGGGGGCAAACCTCGCGATCTTGAGGCCGCAGGCCCAGAGTCCGTCAGAAACAGCGTATCGCCGCCGCAAGACCCAGCCGGGAGGCGGCGGCGCGAAGAATCAGCGCCTCACTGGAAAGGTTGTTGAGATACGGCGTCGGTGTGCAGCCAGGGTAAGGATGCCTTTAGGATTTTAGCGGATTGTCAAGCTTGGCCGGCAGGGCCCAGTCAGAGTGCGGCCATCTTGCCGCTGGCCAAGCCATGCCCCATCATATCAAAGGTAACCTGAATTGGTCAGTGGCTAAAAGCTAACCGTTGAAAAGTAGGGGATAGCAGAAATTACAGCAATGCAAAAGCAGTAATATGTGATATCCACACAGTAAAAGATGTTGGAAAAACACAGTAAAGGGTGCTATTTGGCAGGAATATACTGTGTTCATCTAGCTCAAAGTATGCCATGTCAAATTGAACCCTGGTAAGTTCTAACCCGAGAAACATAGGAAACACAAAATATTACAGCCCTTGTAAAGCATTATATTTAATATCCCCAGAAGGACCCTGATGTGAAATCTTGTGGAATGAAATCACAAATATGAAAAGACACAACAGTCTGCTATCAAATAAATGGCAACTTGAGTTGAAAAAGTAGGGGAAATAAGAATTTGCAGAAATGCATGAGCTGTAATATGTGGTATCACTTTAGGAAATGATGTTGAAAAAACTCAAGCAAGGATTCTAACTGGTAGAAAAAGTAATGCGTTCTTAGAGCCAACATAAGGCCATGTCAAATTGTATCCTGGCAAGTTCAATCTTCAGAAAAATTGGGGTTACCAAATACTATAGGCTGTACAGGCAATTATATTTGGTGTACTCCAAAGAAACCAGATGTGAAAGCTGTGAAATTATATCAAAAATGCAAGAGAACAATTGTTACTTACCAGTAAACAGGTGGTTCTCCAGTATTGGTGTCTTTCATAGATTCATATGCTTGAATATTCCCCGTCGTCGAAGTGGGAGCACCACGGTAAATAAAATAGCAATAAAATCCCAATAAAATATGTATGTAAAAACATAACACATAAAAATACACACTAGAAACAGTTGCAAATACCAGGTCAAAATTCCCACATAGAATACATGGAGAGAGAAAAAACATTTGCAACATATCACTGTCATTATGTTAGTCCAAACTACAGCCAATCAGGCGCAAGCACCCCTCTAGAACCTTCTCCTCATAGGCTCAGGCCCACAGATTTTCGTAGCACAAGAGTGACAAAAAAGTCTAGGAGGAGAAGCGAGCCTCTGAGGGGAGGCGGGCGGGTCGCATGTGAATCTATAAAAGACACCAATACTGGAGAAACACCTGTTTACAGGTAAGTAACAATTGTTCTTCTCCAGTATTAGGGTGTCTTTCATAGATTCACATGCTTGAATAGAATAGTGAGCAGTAATAGCTGGCAGCAAGAGCAAAATCAGCAATGCATAGGTAGGAAGATGCAGCAAAGCATAGCATAGCCAGGAGGAATGATACAAATAATAACAACCGTATCATTAAACAAACCATATAGGTGGAGGGTGTGAAAAGTTGGCCTGGTATATGATGTTCACTATTCTAGTGAGCACCTTGCACCAGTCCAAACAACCCTTATGGTGATGGTTGTAAAGTCAACCTTATAGACCAGCTATCCTAGGGGTAGCATGGACAAAAGCAGTCTTAGGCTAAACTCAAGAGGGCATGTGAAGCCAGCTGTTTTACCATATGCAAACCTTTTAATACCAAATGAAAGGACACCACACAGGTTATATATTCAAAATATATATGTATGTATTTCTAAAACAACCCTCCGAACTCTTTATGAGCACAGAAGTACAAACGCATAACAAGTAACTTATTATAACATACAAAAGTTGCACAAATATGGATAGGTCCTGGTGGCCCGCTAAACCATATACTAAAATAGTGGTATAAGAACCACGTCACGAACAATGGTAAGGCCTAGGGCCTTGGGAATCGCTGGGACTACACTGGACTAACAGTTGTTAGGAAGCAGGAGGCCCACGGGATGCGGGTGCAGTGTCTAAAGGCACACGCGAGCACACATAGAAGTCAATGGGTGCGTAAAGTTAGAAAGTTAAAGGTTTAGGAGTCTTCCGACTGTACTAGAAGCTAACCACTTGAAATTAGGACACTAGGAGAGTTACTCTTCACAGGAGCACCGCAGTACTCGCGTTACCTCACCCACAGGAAGCGGGTGCATAGGTCCCAAAGTGTGTCGGGTTTTGTCGTGGAGTTCTATGGAGCCTTGGAGAAAAGATGCTGCAGGCGACCAGGAGAGAAGAGTCCAGTTGGATCCAAGGGCGGATCGAGGATGAAGAGTACCTGAAAGCAGAGGGGACAGAGTCTGGGTCACTAGCCAGAGACCAGGATGGAACCAGGAAGGAACCAGGCGATGGCGGGAAGCAATCAGGTGCTGTCGCGAAGTTTGTCTCCGCTGTCACGTGGACCAGGAGTTGTCGACGATGATCAGTAGCTAGGCACAGACTGTCCCACAAAGGCTCTCGCTGTTGGTGGTGTCGGTTCTCGATTCGAAATCAACAGGCCTTGGCAAATGCAACCCACTCAGGAATCAAAGATGGCTTCTGGATCAGACCAGCAAGGTCTGATGGGCTGCTCCTTTTCAGGGGAGCAAAGGCCAGTCTTGAGCAACCAGACCAGTGTTGGAAATTCAAGGTTTCGTCGTCACAGAGGCCACTAGCCAACGGGCAAGTGACCGGACAGACGCGTCGAGCAGGAAAATGCAAAAGGGCCCCACGCAGCACTCTGTGAGTGTGGAGAGGTGATCTTCGGTGCAGTTGGTGCTCGGGGCTGGGGCTTTTCAATCCCCAATGCACAGCTTTGAGGGTGCCTCAGAAGTTGCACGGAAAGCAATTTGCTGGCTTTCCAAGATGGCCGGTCCCACGTCTCGCGTCGCCTCCACGGGTCTCAGCTTTGCTGTGGCTGTGGATCGGGCTGAAGGAAGTTTGGAAGTCTGGGTCTTGTCAGGCTCTGTGTTCGAGCTCCGGCGGGAGCAACGACAAAGCAAACAATTGAGCGCTTGATGGTGCCTGCTTGCACAGGGTGGTCACTCCTTGACCACAAGGGAGATTCTTCAGTCATCTACGTCGTGTAGGATGTCGAAGGTCCAGAGTTTCATATCAGAGTTTCAGTCAGGATAAATCTAAAGTCTTGGTACTCAGCTCCTACCTATATACCAAATCTAGGGGCTGGATTACCTGCTAGGTCCCTCCTATGGGTGGGACCGAGGAAGGGGGTGGTTACACCCCTTTCCCTTTGTCCAGTTTCGCGCCAGAGCTGGGGCTTGAGTGCCCCAGCACCGGTTTGAACTGGACTATGCATGGGACACCTTGTGTGCCCCAGGCAGTGTCTCATTTCATTCAGCCCTCCCTGCCCCAATACACTATAGCCTGTCTGGGGTGGTGCTAGCACCTCTCTATTACAGGAAACCTATTGTCCAAGCCTCCCTCGCTGGAAGGACTCCCAGCAGCAGGAGGTCAGACTTGTGTCGGTGGCAGCAGCATCCATTTTATGATGCTGAGGCTCTGGTTAACTTTAACCGGGATGAATGGAAGTAACATGTCTTCTCCCTCTAGAAGGGTGGAATGCTACCCCCGTCACCAGAACTGGCGAGGGGGTAGTATTCCAAAGCGTCTGACACCTTACACGACATGTTTTGATAAAGCCAAACCAAAGTTAGCATCTGACCGCGAGGTACATAATGCACTTAAGAGTATATGGTATGTCAATATCCTAGAACAGCTATAAGGACATGGTTCCGAAAGCTGCAGACAGGCTCAGCTCATGCTAGAGCACCATCTCACATAAAACCAAGCTCTCTGCCTTCAGGAATGTTAAGGCCTGCCATAGGAGTGACTTATAGGTGTATATGTGTCTAGATATAAGGTTAGACATAGGTATACTATATCTAAGCAAGGGGTGATTACACGATCATGCCCCAGCTGAGTGATCAGCCAGTTGTGTCAGTTTGGATGGCCAGCCAGGGGTGGCAAAAGATATGCTGCAGCCCCTGGTAGGCCTTGGGTGCACCTATGCCCTGGGTACCTATAGTACACTGTACAGGGAATCATAGTGACCCAAATCCCAATTGGTGATGTACCTAAAATACATGGTGTGTAATTTAGAGAGAGAACAGCAGGGCTGTGGGTCTGTGGGTCTGATTAGCAGGCCCACAGTCACATTAAGTCGAAAACCAGTGAAGCAAAAAGCAATAAATTGGGTGACCATAGGAAAGCAGACCCTACTCTCCTACAGAGGGTAGAAAGCAGAGGCTCACCTTAGTTAAAAAGATTGTGAAGCACTGCTTGTCCCACTGCCGTATCGGCTTCATTGATCGTTTCAAGGCAATAATGTCTCGTGAAAGTGTGCCTGCTGGACCACGTAGCTGCTCGGCAAATTTGATGAATCGGCACACCAGCAAACAGGGCAGTAGAGGATGACATCGCCCTGGTAGAATGAGCTCTCACTGAGGATTGAAGAGGTTTGCCAGCCTTCTGGTGACAGAAGGAAACTGCTGAAGAAATCCAACGTGCAATAGCTGCCTTGGTGACAGATCGCCCTTTGCACATGCGTCCGTAGGCTACGGACAGCTGATCAGTTTCACGAAAGGGTGCCGTCCTATCAATATCAAATTTAAGGCATTGCTTATCATCCAGAGAATGTAAACGCTGCTCCGCTGGAGATTGAGGGTTTGGAAAGAAAGTCTTTAAGAAAACAGGCTCATTGAGGTGAAAGTCCGTGGGCACTTTAGGCATGTAAGCCGGGTTTGTGAGAAGCACTACACAGTCCAATTTGAATTGGAGAAAAGGAGGCTTAATGGTAAAGGCGTGAACATCACTCATGCGACGTGAAGAGGTTAAAGCAAGGAGAAGGGCCACTTTCCAAGTTAAAAATTTCAAATCCGCCTTGTTGATAGGCTCGAATGGTGCCTTCATTAACTGTGTCAAAACAATGTTGAGATGCCAGGATGGGGGAGGACGCCTAATGGGCGGGAACTTCCTGAACAGTCCTTTTCAAGCCCTGACTGTGCCAGCTCTAGAAAGAACGGAAGGAGTTGTGCTGGAGTAGAATGAACAGGATGAATGTTGGCAGCCACGCACCAGTGACAGAACCTTTTCCACTTGAGTTTATATGTCTTTATTGTAGATGGAGCTCTGGCATTGGCAAGAATGTCTCTGCATTCTGGCGGGATGTTCAAATGGGCAAATTCAAGGTGCTCAGGTTCCAGGCTGATAATCTGAGAGAGGAGAGGTGCGGATGACAGATCAGGCCCTCGTCCATCGTGAGGAGGTCCGCTCGAGGATGAAGGAGAATGGGTTTGCACTGAGAAAGAAGCAGCAGTTCCAAGAACCACGCTTGTCGAGGCCATCTGGGAGCGATCAGGAGAATGTGGCACGGATGTCTCCGCATCTTCTACAATACCCGAGGAACTAGTGGAATCGGTGGAAAGGCGTAGGCGAATAGACCGCACCAATCCATCAAAAGGGCATTCCCGGACGATTCTGAATGGGGAAGCCAACTTGCAAAGGATGGGCATTTCCAGTTCACTGGGCTCGCAAAGAGATCTATGCTGGGATGACCCCAACACCGAAAGAGGAAGTCCAGAGTCGGCTGATGTAGCTCCCACTCATGCGTCGAGGATGCGGACCTGCTGAGGGCATCCGCTAGGATGTTCGAGACTCCTGGTAGATGAACTGCCATCAGGGTAACATGGTGCCGAAGCGCCCAGTCCCAGATAGTTTGTGCCAGCCGAGACAGGAGAGGAGACTTGGTGCCGCCCTGCTTGTTCACATAGTGCATACTGGTGGTATCGTCTGTTTGGATGAGCACACCGATTCCCCCTGGAGCAGAAGATGAAACGATTTGAGAGCCAGAAAGATGGCCATCAACTCCAACCTGTTGATGTGCCAGGAGCATTGAGATTGAGTCCATTTGCCCTTGATGGACAGCCCCTGAAGGTGTGCGCCCCAACCTTCCAAGGAGGCATCCGTGGTCAGAGTGAGTTCCGGAGTTGTGATGAGAAATGAGGTCCCGGCAGCCACGTTGGACGGCTGCGCCCACCATTGGAGAGCTGACCTCATCCGGGCGGTCACACGAACGAGATTGTTGAAGGAGCCAGTGACCTGACGCCACTGACGTCCAGTTCTTCCTGAATTGGGAGACTCCTGAGCCTGCAGTTTGGTATCAGAGAGATGCACGAGGACGCCATTCTCAGAAAAGACTTCAATATACGAACGGAAACTGACTCTTTTGAACAAAGGAGGGTCACCAGGCGTAGAATCCACAGCTGACATTCGTGAGACACGAATGCCTTGGCTAGTGACGTATCCAGAGTGGCGCCTAGACTTCTCAGCATTGATGAAAAGGCTGAGGGAGCGAAGTAAGTCCTGACAGAGTTGAGTGTCTCGAGACAGTTGGTTGTGAGACTGCGACTTGATGAGACAATCGTCCAGGTATGGAAAGATTTGGACGCCCTGAAGATGTAGGTAAGCCACTACTGGGGCCAAAACGTTTGTGAAGACACGAGGGGTGGCGCTCAGGCCGAAAGGCAGCACTCTGAATTGAAAGTCTCTCCACCCCACCCGGAAGCGCAAGTACTTCCGGTGAGGAAGAAGAATTGGCACATGGAAATAAGCGTCCTGGAGGTCGATGGTGGTCATGAAGTCGTCCTTGCAGAGAAGACGTAAGATCTCCATCAGTGTAAGCATGTGGAAGGACTGGCACATCAGGTATTTGTTCAGTGCCCGTAAATCGAGGATTGGACGCCAGTCACCTGTCTTTTTGAGGATGAAGAAAATCTGGGATTAGAATCCCATTCCCCTCTGAGACTTGGGAACCACTTTGATGGCACCTTTCTGATCATGATGTGAATCTGTTGGAAAAGTTCTTTGAGGTGCGCAGGAGGCAGACCAGTTGGAGGAGTGTGAGGAGGAAATTTTACAAACTCCAAGGCATGGCACTTTGATACAATGTCCAATACCCAACGGTCCGAGGTGATTGAGGACCATTGAGAAAAGAACAGGGAGATTCGACCTCCAACCTTGCGCGGGAAAGGAAAGCTATCGCCTTTTGGAAGTGAAACCTCTATAGGAAGATTTTCCACGATATGATTTGGAAGTTTGCTGGCGTGAGGTCTGCTGCTGCTGGTTGGAATATCGTTGGTTTCCCTGGACATTGGAACGGTATTGATTCGATCCTCCACGAAAAGAAGAGGCGGTGCCGCGTCCGCGTGCACCACGAAAGGGCTGTATTCGGAACTGTAAAGTGCCCAAAGAGTGAGCCGTTTCAGTATGTTTCTTCATCGTATGCAGCGCCTCATCGACATGCTGACCGAAGAGTGACTCACCGTCATAAGGCATGTCGAGAATCTTCTCCTGGACCTCCTGGCGAAAAGAGGTAGACCGAAGCCCACCCTGGCGCCGTAGAACAGCCTCCCCTCCAAGTTGACGGAAGCCAGTGCAGGCAATATCCACGGAGCAGTCAATGATCTCTTACGACGCTCTCTTCCCCTCCTGGATGATTTTAAGAACCTCCACCCTTGAGGATTCCGGAATGAGGGCAACCAAGGCGGACATGTCAGACCACATCTGACAATCGTAACGTCCCAGTATGGCCAAAGCGTTAGCTGCCCTTACAGTTGTGGAAGCCATAGTTGACAACTTTCGCCCGATGGCATCTAGGCGACGACCTTCACGATTCGGAGGGGCCGTAATCGAGTAAGATGGGTTTCTGGAACGATGCTGGGCGGCCTGGGTGACTACTGAATCCAGTTTAGGCTGCACCACCAGGCAAGCTGGAGAACCCTGGGGTGCCCTATATTTTTTCTCCAATGGAGGTAGCTGTGCCGGGATGGAATTTGTCATTTGTATCAACTTGACTCCTTCATTCCAGATGAAGTCGATGATCGGGATGTCTGAAATTGCTTGAAAGGTTGACTCTTAAAGTCATACAAGAAGCAGTCCTCTTCCCTTTGAACCATGGGAAGTTTAAAACGGAGTTCCGCCCTATCCATGAGTTGATGGAAACCTGCAATGTCAACAGGGGGGAATCCCTCGGAGTCCCAGGAGATGGGGACGGTGTTTGTATCTGGTAATCGTCCCAGTCTTGCATATCGCCATCACCATCAGTATTGTCATCCTGCAGTTCTCCATCCTCTCTGTCCGGGCGAAGATTATCATCATCATCTTCATACACCGTAGCATGAACCTGAATAGAGGTCTTAGCAGGAGCAGGCGGCGGTACCGGTTGCAGCTGCGGAGCAGCGGTAGGAGGTGGCACAGGCGCCTGTTGCGGCGGCGGAACAGCGATAGGAGGTTTCAGGTACTGTATGCAGAGGTGAACCATGACTAGATGGCGGAAAACGCCTGTTGTAATCTTCAAGCATATGCTGAAGGTTAGAAATGAGGGACAGAGGAAATGATGCCGTTGGAACCTGGATGGACTGTTCTTCCTCCGGAGAATAGGAGTCCTCAATATCATCTCCATAGTCCTGACACTTTATAACTAGTTCAGAAGGGCTATGTGCTGCCTGGAAATTATCATCCTCTTCACCCTCAGAAACCGAGTCTTGTTCAGAATCTGTCGCAAACAGGGGCGACGGAGGCTGCGTGCTACGTGGAATTTCAAGCTGTTCCAGAGGCACTTGGCGACGTTGGTGCAAAAGGTCGGCGGAGGAAACACCAGACCCGGATGAAGGAAGCAGCACCAGAGGTAAGGAGGCGAAAGATGAAAGCACCACCGTCGAAGAAACCGTCGTTGTAGCCATCGACGATGACAGGACAGACGTCGACGGAGTTGCAGTCGACAAAACCACTGTCGACGGAGTAGCCGACGACGAGGAGGTTTTCTTCCCAACTCTCGTCGACATAGATCCTGATGACGATGAGAGACTCTTCTTCGACCTCGAGGCGATAGGGATCGTCGACGAGACAGTTTTAAAACTGAGGCATACCTTCGTCGACATGGACGCCGTCGATGCAACCACCGTCAACAAACCAGAAGCCCGAAGTCGTCGTCACTGTTGTCGTCGACGAGCCAGAGACGGCAGATCTCGTCGTCGGGACGATCGTCGACGCTCCCGTCGATGATTTTACACGTTTTAAGGTGGAAACGTACTTAGAAGAAGCCATAGACGCCTGAAAGCCAGATCTCGGGGCGTCGGCCTAGCAGGAGGAGATGGGGACACCGCAGGAACTTTCAAGAGTGAGAGTTTCATCTTCTTCAAGAAGGGAGAAGGTAAATCCTGCACACCGCTACACTTTGAGGCGGCTTTAGAGGTACCTGACACCAGGCTGTCTGCATCAGAAAGAGCTCAATCCTTGTCCTTCAGCCTTTGTAACCAAAGGAGGAGGCGACCCTCCCTATCCTTCAAGGTCTTGGTGGAGTAAGTTCTGCAGATTTTACATTTGCCTACCTCATGGTCAGGATAGAGGCAATATATACATTTCTTGGGGGGGTCTTCAGAATAAAGTCTCAACTTCCCACAAGAAGAACAAGGTCTCAACAAAGACTTCTTACTTGAAGACATTGTAGAGGTTCTGGAAACCAGAAAAAAGTAGAAAACTGAGCAGTGCTCAGAGAGACTCCCTTCACACAACGTGCGGTACAAAATCTGAGGGCCTGAGCCTCTGAGGAGTAGGTTCTGGAGGGGTGCTTGCACCTGATTGGCTGTAGTTTGGACTAACATAATGATAGTGATATGTTGCAAATGTTTTCTCTCTCTCCATGTATTCCTATGTGGGAATTATGACCTGGTTTTTGCAGCTGTTTCTAGTGTGTATTTTTATGTGTTATGTTTTTACATACATATCAGCAGCCTTTGATACCGTCTGCCACCGCACCCTAATAAACCGCCTCGACAACACCGGAATCCAAGGAAAGGCCCTGGAATAGATCACCTCGTTCCTCTCCGGCAGAACCCAGAGAGTCCGCCTCCCCCACTTCCGCTCCACGGCCACCGAGATCATCTGCGGCGTACCCCAAGGATCCTCACTCAGCCCAACCCTCTTCAACGTCTACATGAGCCCCCTCGCCACCATCGCACGCAAACACAACATCAACATCATCTCCTACGCCGACTACACACAACTGATACTCTCCCTCACCAAAGACCCAGCCTTCGCCAAAACCAACCTTCAGGAAGGCATGAAAGATATAGCGCAATGGATGAAGCACAGCCGTCTGAAGCTCAACTCGGACAAGACGGAGGTCCTCATCCTCGGACAATCCCCTCAGCATGGGACAACTCCTGGTGGCCCACGGCGCTGGGCACCGCACCGACCCCCACGGACCACGCACGCAACCTGGGATTCATCCTGGACTCCTCCCTCACGATGACCAAGCAAGTCAACGCCGTCTCATCCTCATGCTTCAACACCCTGCGCATGCTCCGGAAGATCTTCCGATGGATCCCCACCGAAACCAGAAGAACAGTCACCCAGGCCCTGGTCACCAGCCGACTGGACTACGGGAACGCCCTTTATGCAGGAACTACTGCCAAACTTCAGAATCCCCTCCAGCGCATACAGAATGCCGCCGCACGGCTCATCCTCGACATCCCTCGCCACAGCCACATATCCGCCCACCTGGGAAACCTCCACTGGCTCCCTGTCAACAAAAGGATCACATTCAGGCTACTCACCCACGCACACACAAGGCGCTCCACAACTTGGGCCCTGAATACCTCACCAGCCGACTCTCGTTCTACACCCCCACCCGCCAGCTCTGCTCCACCAGTCTCACCCTCGCCACCGTCCCACGAATTCGCAGAACCACCACCGGAAGAAGATCGTTCTCCTACCTGACAGCGAAGACTTGGAACTCCCTCCCCAAACACCTACGACTGACCCAGGACCACCTCACCTTCAGGAAACACCTCAAGACCTGGCTCTTCGAGCAGTAGCAGCACCCCTCCCCCAGCGCCTTGAGACCCTCACGGGTGAGTAGTGCGCTCTATAAATGTCTTGATTGATTGATACATATTGTATTGGGATTTTATTGCTATTTTATTTACCATGGGGCTCCCACTTCGGCGACGGGGAATATTCAAGCATCTGAATCTATGAAAGACACCCTAATACTGGAGAACAAGACAGTAGGCATCTAACAAATATAAGGCCATTTAAACTGGTCAGTGGCTAAAAGGAAACCTTTGAAAGGTGGGGACAAAGATATATTAATGCATGATCAATTGTGTTGTACCCCAATACAAAAAGATTTTGGAAACCGCAAAGATCGGTACACATTGTTTGAAAAAAATATTGTTTTCACTTAACCAATATGGAAATGTCTTGTTACTTACCCATTTCAAATGTTTTCTAAAAGTGAAATACAAAATGCTATAGAGCAAAGGGAGAATGTGCTGTAACAGGTAGCACCCACGATTGGCTGCTAGTCACTAACCAGAACAAGTAGAGGGAGTATCCACCACCTAAAACCAAATAATATATTGAGGCTAAGGATATTTTTTAGTATTCAGTTTTTAAAAAAATTTCCAATGTTTCCCCTTGAATTTGGCACGCCCTTCATTTTGCACCTGAAGCAACCGCCTAGTACACCTATAAACTCTGACTGTAACTCTTATTTGTTAAACTGAAGCTTGCGCTGCAGGTATTTGAATGTCTGGATTCTCTTTGGGTTGTTGACCATTAAACTGTTCATTGCCACATAGCACTTTTAGAGTTCCCAAGCCAGTAAGTCTTCTCTTTTAAAATATAAGAGCGCTTTGCATTCTGCAATTTCTCAGCCATACTGTCAATGTTAAAAGAGAAACGAAAAGTCCCAGAATGCTCAATGTAGACTGAAAAGTAAAGATTTACAGCTCTCATAATAAAGAGAGACTTGACACCGGGGCTGCACCAGAAACAAATATCAATTGGTTTTGTTTACTATTCTTAAACAGCCAAGTGTTGGCACATGAAAAGGTAATCCCTCCAGATTTTTCCATTATCTGCTTTGCTGGTTTTACAACTCGGTGCAATTTACCCCTGCTAGTAGAGTGCCTGTGCGCCCTCTTGGATATGGTTAATTTGGCTTATTCCTCATTGGAATATTTAACTTGCTTGGATGTCCCTACTATATAATGTAGAAAGGGAACACAGGGTCCAGAAATCTAATGGCACTAGAGGACTGCAGTGCCTATAGTGCCATTGACTACAGCGGCAGGGCAAACATGGCTTCAGTCCTACCCTGTGTATCCCTGACTGCTGCACTGTAACAATCTACTGTGTATTCATTCAACAAAACGTTTTTTGTTAGGTAAAATCATTTCTCTTAAATATCAAAAAGTCACTCCTTTGTAGGCCGTATAGCCCATAAGGCAGTGTTCATGGTCTATGAAAGTAGAACAGTAGAAATATACAGATAACAGTAGAAATATACAGTTAACATTCCCTTATAATGACTAGCACCCAAAAGCTATTTTTACTGTGAGAAGGCTCTTGCTATCCCAAAGGGAAACACTGGGAAGCGATTGTAAAAATAAATGTTGGTATCTCCCGTTAGGGTCCAGCTACAAAAATGATGGAACAACTATTTCGTATTAGTTATTAAAATCCCAACTCAATAGTGTGAAGTCGTATTTTTAATGAATATTAGGGAAAGTTATATGTTAGAAAGTAACATTTTCCCTGCTTGAAGCTGCTCGGGATAATTTGCATTCTCTCATAATCAGTGGCACAGCCAGGAATAAGCCGTGATAAATGGTATGAAAAATTATCATAGGCCAGGTACAATGGCTCGGGAATCAGGAGTTGTTTTTCTCTTCCCCTGGCAGAAAGACTAGTGGGGCTGGTCCAGGCACTTAATTTACTTCGAAGGGGTGGCCCCTGTAACAGGCAAATGTTTGGTAATACCTGGAGAGTTCCGGACTTATGTCCTTCTTATAAGGCTGACCCAAAATGCCACCTCCAGAACTGGTGTAGGGTGACCTCAGAGAAGGAGAGTGTTGATTTCCGTGGTCATACATCTCGAAGGGCAGTGCACACAGGCTCTGCATGAAGAGAAAAGGATTTCTCCGTCTTGGATTTTGAGAGTGAGGGGGCACTGTGGGAGTGTTTACAGAAGGGAAAACAGGAGCAGTTTCAAAAGTGGGCAGGGTTACCCCTAGGAAATTTTACCCATTCGCTTTGGGCGCCATTAGGAGCAATGCACTAGTTGGTACCAAGCCTTAATATGGAACGTCAAGACACCCTCTTTAATCACACTTTATGGACCTGTGGAAGAAGAGAACAGGACCGGACCTGTTTTCTGTAACTAGAGCAGAGCCATGAAGGGTTGAACTTGCTTTCCCTTGTAACCGGGACAAAAAAGTGGACGCCTATTGACCTGCGTAGCTACAGGGCCACCACAAGCTGCAAGAGGACTTTTCCATGAAGTGCCCAGCTGACCAAAAACAACTGGACCTAACTTGGAACCTGCTGATGGCCTCTCCTGGAGTGAGTCTTGACTGACAAATGTTGTTTCTCAGGTCCTGGAAACCTGAGCTGTGTCTAACTGCACTTGTCATACCACCTCTGAAAAGTTGTGACCTACAAGGTTTTAGATTTCCAGTTCTCAGGAGGGCTAGAACACACAAACCCATTCTATCCACCTAAAGCATAGCCAAGCTGGTTTGAAGAAAGTGGTTCCTACTACTTGGAGCTTCGCCACACCAGCAAATCAGTGGGCCCTGATGATAAGGTACCGGGCCTCATGGAACTCACCGTCGGATACAGCCTGGCAGCTTAACCCATTGTAGGATTTTGACTTCAATTTCAGAGACTGAGTCCCGAGGAAAAACTCTACTGTGGCCATTGACTATCAATGGTGTGTAATCCTTTTCAGTGCTATTATCACTATCACTGATAGTAGTTTCGAATCCAGTCCGGGCTTTCCAGGAAGCCTGCTGAGAGCCGATCACCATTGTTTGCTAGAACCACCATGGAGCTGGAGCTGCGGAGATAGGCAGATGGACGGAACCTGCCGTTTTTATCTTACACTCCCTACCTGCCTCTACGGCTCGCTTCTACGGCTTCTACAGCCTCTAAGGTCTCTGCGGCCTGCACAGTTCCTTATTCCTCAGTGCGAGGCACTAGCTTGCACCCGCACCGCCGTCAGGCTGACCTCGCCACCCGCCCAGCTGCCCAGCTTCCCTGCTATCAGCCGGTGCGCCCCCGGGCCACCCTTCCCAGTTGGAGCTGGGAGCAGGGTGCTGGGAGCCGAGGGCTGGGACCCAGGTGGCGGCAGGGCAGCTGTGCAGTGGGAGGACTCACCAGGATCATCAGGATCTATCAATCAGCCCGCATTGAGAGCGGGACGGCGACGGAGAGTGCGGTGCAGTGCGTAGAAGTGCAGTGCGGCTCTATGCCAGACACAGTCACCCCCAGCCACGTCCTGCTCGCCCTTCCAGGTGACTTCTGCTATCACAGAACAGCCAGATAGTCAGACCGCCACCAGATCACCCGTAAGCCCATCAGGACACCCAAGAACTGAGTTGAGGTGAGACAAGAGGTGGGTGAAGAGAACTGTTGTGGATTATGAGTGCACTGAAAGACCATTTGGAGAGCCCGCTCACCAGCCCAGACCCAGGCCCGCAACTTAAAAGGAACTCCAACAGCCCAGCCCGGCCATCTAGCTGGGGGAGCTGGTGAGCGGGCCCACAGTCGCTGAGGCTGCTGGGGGTAGTCCGGCAGTCTAGCAGGTGGCATCACATCAGTTTTACACCGCAAGAGCTAGCAAGAGCTCGCAAGGGCCCAGTGCAAAGATCAACCATGCGGACCAGAAACTCAAACCTGGTCCAGCACCAAGACAACCATCGCCCTTACAAAACCGCAAGGCGGCAAAAGTCCAAGATTCTGTATCCCCTAGGCATAGGGTGTGCCAAACCCTGCTGATTATTCCCTAGGGAGGGGCTGCAAATAGGCGAGTTGCTAACCACAACTGCAACCACATCGGAAAAGACTATACATATAAGGGAAACTACGGCAACCGGTAATAGCAACAGTTTTAAAAAGAACACAACCACCACCAACTGTAACCGCGACATAAGAGCGTACCTTTACTACACAACTTCAGAAGATACATTTGTGAATCTGGCAAAGCAGCCAACATACCCCATGCTGAAAACACTGTAAGAACATCGGCAGATGCCTACAAATATGCGGACAAATATTCAGACCCAAATTAAGGACTTCAACCAGACGTTCCACTTTCTCCAGAAATAACTACTGTTATGGGAAAAAGAGCTCCAGAAACAACAATGGATCTAGGCTCATCCAGCTCCAACAACCCAGCATGTCAAACTTTAGGGACCGCAAAAATGGACCACATGGACGAGGGAGCCAACTTTCTTATTACAAACAAACTACCAGCGGGTACCACCCACTACCAAAATTAATGCCAACAGCTAACCTTGGCTCCCCCAATATCCCAAGGGGGCACATTAACAAATAGTCAGTCAATTGACCAGCCAACTGCGTTGTCCCCAAATGCCTCACTGCCTGGTCAAAAAACCATGTCAACATGGTCCAACAACAATGACAGGGCTAAAAAAGAAACAAGTGTAGCATCAAAGGCAGCTCCAATGGCTGCACATACCAACGGTTCCAACCCTGTGTTTTACAGCCCAAATCACCAGTCAACCTTGAGAACATCTCCCACATTACCCATAAACCCTTCCGTTTTCCGATTACCCCACAGTGGCAATAATCACACAGAAAACAGTGGAGCACTTTTAACAAATCAAATTCATCTCCCGATCTCTTAATTTCAGAATAGAGTGAGAGTTCTCCTTCAGAACCAAGAAACAACACAGGCACACACAGAACTCCTTTAAGGCTTCAATCGGAGCCTTTTGATTCGTCTTCTGTGCCGGCTGAGTCCACAAGTCAACAACTCTCACCCAAATGGCACCCTAATCTTTTAAACTCCAGCTTTCTTCCACACGCAAATGAGCCTTGGATCCTTGGTTCTCCTTAAACGGGAGCGGAAATTGGTCTGCAGCCTCATAAAATCGAGAATCATCTAGCACTAATCAACAGCGCCTTGATTTAAATGGCAAATGCTGCCATAATGCATGCAGACAAATTGGACACTCAAATAATATACTGCAAACAGTCGCTGGACTGATCGCTGTACTAAATTTGAAACTGGAACACTTAAATTCACTGATCTACGGAGTTCAGGCAAATACGGCTTTAATGGTCAAACAAGAAGATTGTGGATGCAGTCCAATACTGCAGAATCTGGAAAAGCTCCCAGAGATAATGAGCACCCTAGTTAAGGACCTCCGGAATGAAGTCAACAGGGGACCAAATACTCTATACTCCCTGCCCCAACATATCACAAAGCCGACCACAAGCACAACGGACTTACAAATCAGCGATAAAGAAGTTTTGTTCTAAATTACTGGGGCAATGGGTGACCAAATAAATAGTGCAGAAGAACCTGAAACAAAAACCTGCTGCAACTTAGACAAAGGTCCAGGAGCTATCTATAAGTCAAGCCCATAACTTCTGATAGATACATCTGCCGTGTGGATTCCTGACCTTGTGAATATCCCCTTGCGTCAGCAACATTCGGAAATTCTTTTTGTAGCTTCGCGCCGACGTGGACTCGGACGTCACAGAGGCACGGCATCGCTCGCGACTCCGCTGACGTCACCGACGCCTACAATAGGCCCACGCCGGCGTGATGACATCAGTTCCCTTTTTTCCGCGTCGTCGACGCTAACGGTTTTCTGGGATCGTCTGCAATGTTCCCTCTAATTTTTTTCCTCTGTGTGCGGCAGTGTAAGGTCTCTGTGCGCTGCAGCCAAGGCTATGTGCGTCAAGAACCGGACCGCACGTGGGTGTGCAGTGTCCGGGTTCTGACATGGGGATTCCTGCTTGATTGTGAGTAGCACGATACTCCGGAACCCAAACAGGATTAGTGGGGAATTAGTATAGGGAAATATGAAATTAATTTGAAAGCGCAAAGAGTCCGACACCTAAAAACACTCAGTCAACATTAGGGTAGAGACTGATCATGGAAAAGAAGCTGCCAGTTCTGCCCCTGAGACAAATGGTACGTCTTCGATGCTATTCAATTAGTTGGTGAGATGCATGTCAAGCTGTGGTGCATGGTGCCTCCTTGTGCCCCGAGAATGGACTATGGACAAAATGTGGTGCTGACACGGATGCATGCCAAGAACAGTAATGAAGACAATATGAAAAGTGGGCACCGTGACTCTAAGAGATGCTTCACCAGGGGCAGCAGGTTTACAATTGTTGTCACACCTTTCGGCTAAGTGTGCACGGCCTGGTGTGCTCTCCTTGTGCCCCTAGAATGGCTCATGGATAATAGAGTATAAGCATGCACCAAAGGAAGCGGAAGTGACGAAGATGCTCGCACGAGGCGCTGAATCACTCCATATAGTATAGAAGAAAAGTAAAAAATAATGCTCACATGTGGCACTGCCCTGCAGGGTGTAACAGCCGATGTGTACTCCCACTTGTAGAGTATGGGGCAGTCTGACGTAAGTGGGGACTTCCCTTACCCAGACAAAAGATGGTAAGGCCTCTTTTATTTAAATATACAACAGCTGCTGAATTAATACAGATGAACTAGTAACAGTTTCAGTCGATAAATTCCTTCAATCTGATCTTAATTTTTACCAGTCATTTTGTCCTTCTGTTCTGTTCTCTTAGGACGACGTTCCTTTGGCCATACAGGTAAACAAGGGCCCTTTTGTGAAGCGAATGCAGCATAAGGGCTGAGAGCTACCTACTTTGGACCTGGGGAACCTGGTTTGTATCTCAGCGTGGCTCACCAACCTGTGATCCTGTGCAAATCACTTAAATTGGAGAAATATGAACCTGCAATAATCAAACAACAAAAATGTGACACATATCGGAAGAGAAATTCAGATATTTGTGACTGTTATGAGGCATGCAGCGAGTTGAGAAGCACCCTGTGTGCTTTCACACTCACTAACATATATTAGTGATTGTGAAAGCAGACATCGTCCTTTTAGGCTTGCTGCATACCTGTTGGTAATAGAGTGCAGCAGACTGCGTGCCTTTTTGAAAGTTTACTGTTAATTGCAGTGCCCGACATGCTAATACACGGGCTGCAATTAACATGAAAACTTTAAAAAAAGGCACGCAATCTGCTGCGCTAGATTAACAAAAGGCATAGCTGCCAAGGTTTTATATTGCTATGTGTGACATTTTCATATTTTCAATGTAATTATGAGTGACATTTGAATGACTACGAGTGACACTTTTTAGGGAGCAAAATCAAGCAATGAAGAGAGGGAAATATATTACATTGAAATAAAATGTGAGCAACAAAAAATGTTTCAGCCGCAGCAAAGCACCTGGAGGCGCAGAGAAGTCTCAGGTATAGCCAACCGCTAGTACGCTGTAGTGTTTATAATTTTACAAAATGGAGTTCTGGACTTTTTAGTACCGTCCAGAGGTGTCAGGGACAACACCCGAAGACCCCGGAGTTCAACCTGTCTTGGTACACTAATAAACAGAAACACGGGCTTCTCGATGGTGGCGTCAAAGACCAAAGGTTTATTACTGCAGGGACACAGAAGTCACAGAAACTACACATGGGCAGTATCTAGGAGCCTGTTCGATTTGTACAAAGAGGGTTGTTCCTTATATACTAAATATTGGGCTTCAGGCAAATTCTTTACATGTTACCACAGTTCTAAACATTCGTGTCTTATACAATAAATATTTGGCGTTGCACAGGAATCGTCAACAGTATCTGATGTCAAAACATTACAAATGAGGGGTTCCCACTAGTCCATCATAATCCCATGTCAATTCTTCATTCAAGACCCGGACCGCCTCATCGTAAATTTCGTTACCACCCCCTACTAAAGGCCCAGAAGGAAAGGAGCAGAGCCAGGTGTGGAAGATAAAAAGACAGGATAAGAAATGTTTGTGGGTCGTAAATGGGCACGGTTACCAGCTTCGGCCGCCTAATCATGATCAGGCCAACGAACACAAGAACCAGTATAGCAGGACTGGCCTCAGGCTGGGGAGGCAGCTCTTGCCGAGTCATGCTTCCAGGGCGTTGCTGGCCTAAGGTGCACGTGTCACTTGCAAGGTGAATCGCCGGCCAAAGCCTACGTGTCCTTTAATGAAAAGAGGTCATTGCGTGTCCATTGACTATGTGAGGGCAAGGAATACAAAATGGCTTCCGCGTTCTAAGATGGATGCCATGGGTAGATCACAAATGTGTTGGTAACAGGAGTGCTCTTGCTCGTAGCATAGCGAAAACGCCAGGATATACTAAATGGATCATTTGCGGTTCACCGATACCAAAATTATGTATTTACGACAAGGTTACAAACACGAGTAAAATCGTCACGGAACCTCAGACCCTCCTTTTGCCCTTACATAGGCAATTACTCAGTCTATATCAGAGTCAGAGTCCATTTCTATGTTCATTAGGTCAGCGACATGTCGTTGTATCATCATCCTGCCTCGTGCCTTTTCTCCTAATGCAGGTGGTTTCCTGAAACAGGTTGCAGCGCAGAGACTACACAGAGCGGGACCACACTGGATAATAAGACAGCACGAAAACAGAAATACTAGGATGACGCCAATAACCATCAGAACCTTCCATCCCCACGCTGATACCAGAGTCCAAAACCACTCCATGAAGGACCAGTTTCCCTTATCTACGTGTATGGAGTCGGAAATCTTGTGTAGCTTAGAGATTGCTTCATAGACTGTTGGAGCATTATTAGGAATAAAGACACAGCAGCTCGATTGGATCATTCTGCATACCCCACCTCGATCTGCAAGTATTACGTCTAGAACCATTCGGTTCTGCAACGTCATGAGACGATCCGCCTGAAGCTCAGCTGTTAAGTTACTAAGGGCACCTGCAGTTTCTGTAATAGTAGATTCAACTACCCGTGTTAGTTGACGTAGATTTCTACTATTAGCCATAGGCCCCCAAAACGGAAGGAAACCTTTGAAAAAGTCTCCAGCTTCTTGACCAGCGGTATCTTCCTTGCTGAAGACACCTCTTGCTACTCTGGTTTTATGATAATCTGAAGAAGCAGTGTATGTCGGGGGTAACAATCGAGCAATATAACATGAACCTGAAAAGTCAGCAGGCAGCCATGTATATGCTCTGTCCTGACAAATGAAGTAGGTACCCCTAGCAGTCAGAAAGGCAGGGGAGGAGTTAGACGGAAATACGTAAGTCTCAACGCACTCACTCTTCCCTAGCTGGGCTTTCGGATTTCTCCCATTTCCTTGCACACAGACCTGACCTCGGTGAGGCACGACCCAAACTGAAGTGGAGCTTTTACGCTTGCTTTCTCCCAAACTAAGGCGATACTCTGTAGAGTTCCAACTCAGATACACCAGTAATTCATCTCTAGGATAAGATGGAGTATTATTGACGTCTTTAATCATATCAATAATTCCCTGGACTAAAGCTTTGTTGGCTGAGTTGTATTTAGTGGACCGTGGTGGACGCGGAGGATAGGTCTCAAGGGCATATGAAAAAATGGTCTGAAAGGCATAAAATGATCCATTGTAGCTGAAAGGCAAGACTAGATAGGGAATGCCTTTATCCATAGTGTGAGGTATCAAGCCACACACCCAGCAGTTTGTAGTATTAACTATCAGTTGGTGTTGATGCAAGAGCTGTACAAATGTATTGTTAATAAATTCTGAGCGTCGAGCTTGTTCGTGTTCAGGAAATGAGTGAAAAGAATGCATAGAAGAAACCGTAGAAGTAGTAGGATCAAGGGGAGGTACTGTAGCTACTGGCACAAAAATCAAATGTACGCCAAAGACGATTCCACCCACCAGCGTTATTAAAACAATTAAAAATGTAACTGCACATTGCATTAGAAAGCATTTGCTGCGTAGTATTCTGTACAGTCTATCTCTGCGAACATAAATTACATTTTCTCGTTGTAGCTCAGGAAGCTCCATCTTCTACGACCGTTCGCGACCACTGATGATGTGTACGTAGATGAAAATGCCTCTATCAGCCCTGGGAGTTCCCAGAACTAACAGAAAGATCGACCTTGTGTCAGATCCCTGCAGATTCAACTAGGCACACAGCCACGACCCTACGGCTACCCAGACGGCAAGGCAATTTTAAAACAAAAAGAAACAATACAAAGTATTAGCAAACTTCCTGGCTGGAGGCAATGTATAGCAAATGCAAATCTGAAAATAGGCAGTTTTCTGCTTTATTTGTCCATATCGCGAGAACGTAAGTTGTATCTCAGTTTTGCAGGAGCTGTCTGATCTGGAAACAATGTATTTTCAGCTGGCGTTGCAATGTTCACGTTCGCAGATGGCAAATGTTCTTTTGGTGCAGAAGGCAAATGTTCAGGGTTCAAAAGAGCAGTTTCAGGAGGAGAGTCAGAATTTGGTGAATCCGTGATCAGTTCTGCATCGCTGAAAGGTATGAACCTGGGGACTCGTTCCGTTTCAGAGGCACCGATTCCTTTCTTTACCCAGTTGTCGTAAGGAAGTGGCAGAGGCACACGTTTAGCATGTGTCGTGTGGATCCAATGTTTCCTTCCGACCACACGAATAGCAGTTCTCGTCGCTAACAGGACTTGGAAAGGGCCAATAAATCTGGGCTGAAGATTTTTCGTTCTTGCAAAATTTCGGATGACCACCTGATCACCCGGTTTCAGCTGATGGCCTGGACTCTCCGGTGGCTTTGGCAATGCGTCGAAAACCTGTTGGTGAATAAGACTCAATTTAGCAGTCAAGTCGAAAAGGTAATCAATTAACATTGGGTATTCCAGCTGCTTAAATTCTTTCGGTCTAGGTACCCCCCAAACATTTGCAGGACGACCGAAAACTATTTCGTAAGGACTAAGCCCTACTCTAGAATGTACAGTTGCTCTTGTTGATAGCAAAGCCAAAGGCAATGCGTCTGGCCAGGACAAACCCGTGGATGCTTGTATCTTAGCGAGTTTCAGTTTAAGGGTGCCATTGTAACCCTCGACTAAACCCGCGGACTGGGGATGATTCGCACTATGAAATTTTTGCCTAATCCCTAGGCCGGCACACACACTCTGCATAACTTTCCCTACGAACTCACTTCCGTTATCTGACCATACAATCCGTGGCATTCCGTATCGGGGGAAGTACTCCTTAAGAAGAATTTTGGCAGTGGATAAGGCAGTATTGTCCTTCAGTGGGTATGCTTCGATCCATCTGGAAAAAGCACAAACTACCACTAGGACGTATTTCAGGTTATTACAACGGTCCATGTGAATGAAGTCTAGCTGGATCACTTCAAAAGGGCAGGAAGGAGGAGCGAAGTGACCTGCAGGTGTGGGGATTCCCTTGCCAGGATTATGCATCAAGCATACCATACAATTTCTCACCACTCTCTCTGCACACTTACTAATTCCGTCATTCTTCCAGACCGGAGCCAACATCTTACAAATCCCTTTTGAACTGATGTGCGCTGTTCCATGCGCCATCGTCACTACTGCAAGCACATACGCATCAGGCAACATCCAACGCTGTTGTTCCGACAAATCAATCCAACACCCACTCGAGTCCAATTTACCCGCTCTCTCTCTCCATGCACGTTTTTCCTCCTCAGTCGCCTCTTTCTGAATTTCCTTCACGCTTTCCACTGTGTCTTCACACATTCCAGACTCAGAAATCCATCTTGCAGACGTTGCAACATACATTCTACTCATCATATTTCTAGCTGTCTGTTTTGCGATCTCATCAGCAAAAGCATTCCCACGACCAACATCATCCGTGATTGCTTTATGAGCACTGCATTTCACAATCGCAACTTCAGTCGGTAAGGTTAGAGATTCCAACAAGTCATTAACTAGCTGACCATGTTGAATCTTAGTCCCATGGGACGTAATGAAACCTCTTTCTTTCCACAAACGGCCAAAACTATGGGCCACGCCGAACGCGTACTGACTATCTGTGAACACATTCACTCTCTTTCCCTTAGCTAAAACGCACGCTCTTGTTAGCGCGATCAATTCTGCAGCCTGGGCAGAATTCTGACTCACTCTTGCAGTCTCCACAATCGTACTCAAAGTCGTTACGGCATAGGCAGCAGTCACATCACCATTCTCCAATTTGAAGCAAGACCCATCAACATACAACGTGCCATCTGGATCTGACAACGGAGTATTTTTTAGATCGATTCGTCCTTTTGTTTCTTCCTCAGTTCTGAAACAACAGTCGTGTGGTTCGGAATCACTCGACTCTTGGCTAGTCGGCAACAACGTTGCTGGATTCAATACATTGCATCTTTTGATCTGAATATGACTAGCTAATAGTGTCAATTCATAGCCTGATAATCTAGCACTGGTAAGGTGTTGCGTCTTGGTTCGGTTCATGAGTGTATCCACAGCATGAGGAACCATAACTACTAGCATGTTGTTCATTACTAAACCAGCAGATTGTCGAATGGAAGCTGCAGCTGCGGCTGTAGCTCTCAAGCAACTAGGCAACGCTCTAGCTACTGGATCTAATGTTGATGAAAAATACGCACAAGGGCGTTGTTTATCACCAAATTTCTGCGTCAAAACACTTAATGCACAACCTTCTCTCTCATGGACATAGAGCGTAAATGGCTTACTGTAGTCGGGTGTACCCAATACAGGTGCTGAACACAGTGCATTTCGTAACTCAGAAAAACTCTGCTGACATTCAACAGACCATGGTACCGGACTCGGAACACCTTTCCTAGTCAAGGCTACTAATGGTTTTGCTAAAAGTGAAAAATTTGGGATCCATTGCCTACAATAGGAGGTAATACCCAAAAAGGCACGCACTTCTCTCTGCGTGCTAGGAACATTCATCTGTGTAATTGCTTTTATTCTCTCTGGGGTCAACTTCCTTCCCTCCTTTGACAAGAGATGACCTAGGTAGGTCACTTCTTGGCAGCAGTATTGCATTTTTGAAGGTGACACCTTGTGATTCAAATCTGACAAGTGATGCAATAAAGAAATCGTAGCTGTTTTGCAAGTTTCCTTGTCATCGGCAGCCACTAGAAGATCATCGACATACTGTACTAAAGCAGAACCACGAGGAAGTACGAAGGAATCTAACTGACTTTTTAATGCTTGACTGTAAATGGATGGGCTTTCACAATAACCTTGTGGAGCGCGTTTAAATCTAAAACTTCGTCCTCCTAGAGAAAAACCGAAAATATCTCTGCTTTCCTCGGCTATCGGAATGCTGAAAAAGGCATTTTTCAAGTCGACAACTGAAAACCATGCTGCTGTAGCGGGAATCAACGTTAATAATGCAGTAATGTCTGGTACCACAGGAAACTGTGGGATCACAATTTTATTAACCTCTCTAAGATCAATTACGAACCTATATACTGGAGGCTTTGTAGGGTCAGTTCGTTTCAAAATAGGCAGTACAGGACTATTACAGACATTACCTCTAGTCTCTTCTACAACATCTTTCTTGATCAGGTCTTGTACTATCAGTAGGAGCGCACGCTCACCTTCACTAGAGATTCTGTATTGTGGAATTCGTGGAAGTTTGACATTTGCTTTCAAAGTTACTACATAGGGTGGAATTTCCAATAGACCTACATCATTAGGACCAGTCGCCCAAAGAGTATCAGGGAGTGAACGCAGCTCTGGTGGGAGCGCATCCATCGACAAGTACATCGGGGAGATGATTCTTTTACCCAACGTAAGCTGTACTCCCGCTGGAGAACAGTACAATGTCGCGTACAGGCGTTTTAACAAGTCTAAACCAAGCAGATTTTCGTTACAACCTGTCGTCAAAATCAGGGGTGCTTTCAATTGACGGGGTCCAACAGAAATAGACAAAGGACCAGAAACAGGGTTGTGAACAGGGGCGCCCGAAAAACCTACTGAAACGTTTGTTGAGCCAGACAAAGGTGCGCCAGGGAGTTTTGCATGTATGATAGAACTTTTTGCTGCACCAGTATCCAACAGAAACGGTTCGACTATACCTGATGTTGCTACTGCGACATAAGGCCCACTCTGATCTACTGGTACTGATACTACTCCCTCTCTTTGTCCATGGCTGTCCTAGTATTCACTTTGCTGACCTTCCTCACTAGCTTCATAATAGTCTTCAACATGATACTGTGGAGACCTATTCTGTTGGGCAGATTGTCCATTTCGCTGGTCGAAATAATTAGAGGGGCGATCGCTTGTCTGTGGAGGCATAGCACCTCGTCCTCGACCTCTAGAGTTTTGCATAGAACTACCACGACCTCTCTGAGCTGCCGCATCATTATTTTGTGTTCGAACTGGACACTCACTTTTGTAATGACCTTCCTTTTTGCAATAAGCACATTGATTCCACTGGTATTGTGGCCTCTGAAAGTTATAATCCGTTCTTTGATATGACCCCTGCTGCATATTAGTTTGATTCATGCGAGGCGGATAAGCTTGTTGTAAAAGTACTTTAGTTTTTAAATCTTTCGTCTTTTTATCTGATTTTTCCTTCTCTTCTTTATCCCTATTTTCATAGTACTGAGCAGTCGCAAGTATTTGCGCAGTCGTAGAGACAGCCCACGCACTTTCAGAATTCTTTAATTTACTACTAA
This sequence comes from Lissotriton helveticus, assembly GCF_964261635.1. Lineage (NCBI taxonomy): Eukaryota > Metazoa > Chordata > Amphibia > Caudata > Salamandridae > Lissotriton > Lissotriton helveticus. The sequence continues at coordinate 508,934,750 of NC_136068.1, read as the reverse complement.
GTTCTGGCAACAGATTGTGCACAAATTTATCGACAAATAATCTCTGGCCTCCTTCTGTGCTCATATCCTGACCACTATGATCCACGAAAGTCTCCTCGAATCTTGTGAAAAAGTCGGAGACGCTTTCGTCTTTCTTTTGTTTGCACGCGGACAATTTGTCCCAGTTAACGCGCAATGCTGGCATCAAGGTTTTCATTAAATCGATTATTCTACCAGGCAAATTAGCAATTAAAGGTTCAGGTTTGGAACCACCTATTTGTTGACCATCCGCTGCAATTATAGCTGCCCAGTCACCACCTAGGGCAACTGGATGATTCTCTTTACGAATTTTAGCCCAAATTGGTTGTGGTACTACATTACCAAATAGCAGATCTATGTCAGCCAAATTCAATACACAAGCGTCAACTGTCTGAGCCAACTCTTTGTAGTACCCTGCAGGATTTTTACGCGGATCTGGCAAAGCCTGTTTTACTGCTAATACTTCAGCTCGCTTCCATGGAATATGTATCCATACTCTCTGGAATTGGGCCGGAGCGGCTGCAATACCAAGCGGTGCATTAGCTTGCACAGCTTCGCGCCAAATTGGTGGAACCTCTCTCATTGGATATTGACGATTTCGTTTCGTACTACGTTTCTCTAACTCTCTCGGTGAAAGAAGGGATGAGTCGGATCTATAACTTAGAACCAGTTCCATCGCTTCTTTTATATTTTGTCCAACTATCATACCTGTAGCAAACTCTTTCTGAACATTGATTAATTCTCCTAGATTTGATTCAGGGTCATCCTCTTCCAATTCCTCACGTAGAAGGAAACACATTTCATCGAACACATATCGTTGTGTCGGTTCGTTCCATTGCATAAATGTATCTAATACATTTTGTACGTTATATCTTCCAACTTTCGAAACCCATCTAAGAGCAGTGGAATCTAGTATTCCTCTTTCTTCAGTACTGGGAAGCTGACTACGTCTCTGCACAGAGTCAGAGGTAGGAGTCTTAATCAGAGTTTTATAGAAGGGAGATAGAATATTAGAGACAGAATCAGTGATTCTTCGACGAACAGAAAGCGGAGTCATAATATTAGCAGAGGCAGTGAATAGAGTAGCAGTTGGAACAGATAGGTCAGGAACAGTAGGAGTAGCAGGAAAATTAGCTTGTGAAGTAGCAGGTGTGAGCGACACAGGCATAGGTAAAGAAGTCGGCAACCCTAGAAGAGGGGTTGTCGAAGGAACATTAATATTGACCACAGGAGGTACAGGAACTTGATTCAGGGGAGCGAGAACAGGGACACCAGGTTGTCCAGCAACCGGTAATTGAACATTCGGTATAGGTGGAGCCGTAGCACCTTGTGCATACGGTGGGGGTGATCGTAACAAGTAAGACAACAGGGGATCCTTTTCAGGGTCCTCTACTATCTTAGCCGTACTCGATGGCAAAGCAGGATAGCACTTGTCTATCGCTAAATTACGCTCTCTATCGGCCACCTCCATCGCTTTCTCAGACTCGTTGAGTTGCAGCTGCCTAGCAGACTGTTCTAAAGTCAACTCTTGCTCTTTCTGTTCTTTCTTCAACTTTTTAAGTTCTCTTTGTTTAGATTCTTTTCGCCAATAACGGAAAGAATCAAACATTGCCGGCCGGGCTTTCTTCTTAAACAACCTTCTTTCTAGATTATCGAGAATTTCAGGTTCAAAACTACCATGTAGTGGCCAACTAAGGACACCATCTTTTTCTGTATAGCGGATCCATATCTCGTTATAAGAGATAGGGCCCACACCAAATTTGCAATATAGATCATAAAGGGGAGTTCCAATCGGAGGAACCAAACACGAGTCCTCCAACTGGGAATCACTGTTGCAACTAAAACAAGACAACATACAATTTTTCTGACTTACCATTTTATAATCCGGAACACAAGACAAACAAAACACAAAAAGATGCGCACTTGAACCGAGAACTTAGGCCTACCAGAACTGACAATTGTATCGATACCTGAACTCAACAGAATGATTATCGTAACTAGAATAACCAGTGATAACCTTACAGAACTGAACTGAACTGAGAACTAAAAGGATTATCCAAATAGGAGCAACCCTCACAAAATAACCAACTAGCAACCACTAAATACTTAACTGAGGCACTGAAGACGTCACCAAGGAGAAACCCGTCACGTTTCGCCGTACTGAGGACTGCACCTCGGGTCCAAGACAGGGCGACGGTCAAGGCAACGGACCACTGCAGCCGTCTGAACGGGAACCCTCGTGGAAGAGGACGTCGGGGCCACTTTTGCGATATGCCGGGATCGATGAAGTGGGGCGCCTCCCTCTGAAATCTTCACACGAAGCTCCTCGAATTCTTCAGGCTTTTGGACAGGTACCGAATGACGTCGCCCCGAGTTGGGCGCCAAATGGAGTTCTGGACTTTTTAGTACCGTCCAGAGGTGTCAGGGACAACACCCGAAGACCCCGGAGTTCAACCTGTCTTGGTACACTAATAAACAGAAACACGGGCTTCTCGATGGTGGCGTCAAAGACCAAAGGTTTATTACTGCAGGGACACAGAAGTCACAGAAACTACACATGGGCAGTATCTAGGAGCCTGTTCGATTTGTACAAAGAGGGTTGTTCCTTATATACTAAATATTGGGCTTCAGGCAAATTCTTTACATGTTACCACAGTTCTAAACATTCGTGTCTTATACAATAAATATTTGGCGTTGCACAGGAATCGTCAACAGTATCTGATGTCAAAACATTACAAATGAGGGGTTCCCACTAGTCCATCATAATCCCATGTCAATTCTTCATTCAAGACCCGGACCGCCTCATCGTAAATTTCGTTACCACCCCCTACTAAAGGCCCAGAAGGAAAGGAGCAGAGCCAGGTGTGGAAGATAAAAAGACAGGATAAGAAATGTTTGTGGGTCGTAAATGGGCACGGTTACCAGCTTCGGCCGCCTAATCATGATCAGGCCAACGAACACAAGAACCAGTATAGCAGGACTGGCCTCAGGCTGGGGAGGCAGCTCTTGCCGAGTCATGCTTCCAGGGCGTTGCTGGCCTAAGGTGCACGTGTCACTTGCAAGGTGAATCGCCGGCCAAAGCCTACGTGTCCTTTAATGAAAAGAGGTCATTGCGTGTCCATTGACTATGTGAGGGCAAGGAATACAAAATGGCTTCCGCGTTCTAAGATGGATGCCATGGGTAGATCACAAATGTGTTGGTAACAGGAGTGCTCTTGCTCGTAGCATAGCGAAAACGCCAGGATATACTAAATGGATCATTTGCGGTTCACCGATACCAAAATTATGTATTTACGACAAGGTTACAAACACGAGTAAAATCGTCACGGAACCTCAAAACGAGTCTCTCTCTACATTTAGACAGTTGTTTCGAAGTTCCTCAAGGAATGGCCTGTTCAACTTGAGGCCGCTCAGCACAAATTAGTTGTTATCCAAAATAAACCTCTTGCTCTGTTTTCCATTCACATGTTCCAATAATTAGTGTATTTTTAATGCACTTCAACTTCAGTTTAGCTAGCAGTCATGTACCACAGGTATCATCCGGGTATCAGCCGCCTTCACAAACACAGACACTACCTTCCGGAGACACCTACAAGCCTCTTGTAAGCGCTTAATTTAATTTCCTATTATCATCCAAGTAAAGCATGGGTGGGCTGATGGCACGCCAGAGTGAAGTCAAGGGAAAACTGACTGGGGCAGACAAGAGCACGCCCCCCTAGCATTTTGGGCAAGGCAGCCTCAGGCCCTGTACAGCACACTTACTTGGTCACATCCCACGCGTCCGGCAGCCTCAAGCTAGTAAGTAATTATGTGGGAGATGATAGATCATGTGTAGTGGGATTAGTAAGCAGTCTCAAGTGAGCATTTAGACCAGCACAGAGAAATCATGTTGCATCAGCCCTGTGAAAGGTGCTGTGTCGTGCATGTTGTGTGTGTTTCACTGATGGCCGCTACGTGCAAGTCTGTGTGTGGGTGTGACTTGTGTGTGAGTGTGTAGAACTTGGAGGTCGGAAGGCAAGCTGAGAACAGAGTTGCAACTTGATTACCGACAGCAACTCTTATCGTACGCCCCTCACTGACTCCAGTACTTCGCACACACTTACTCGAAATTACGGGATTTAGTCATAGAAAAATCATACTTGTTCCCTTATGAAAAGGCATATACATCCATTTTAGACATGTTCTATTATTTGTATAGATTGCAAAAGCCAGTAAAATGCCTTTACAGTCCATGGCTTTCAGTTTTCTATATTCTCAAACATATAGTATCCACAGATACATTTTTGAGCACGTTTGATTTTGGTGATCAGCTAGTCTCTTGATTTTTAATATATTTCATTGAATCATGTTATTTGGTTTCTGCACACGGAGATATTCATTCATTAGGAATCGGAGATTCTCATCCTCTTCCCTATTTTTTATGCCGCATATACATTTGCCCATGTAGGTATACGTTTAGAAATGCCAATAATTGTACCAGTGTGTGATGTCCTGGACAGAGAGAAATGTATCCCACTAATTTCACGCAGCACCCCAAAGTCTTGACCCAGACGCTCAGTCCAGAGAAAGAGCATAAACTACTAGCTTGCTCCATAAACACATTATCGATAAAATACTTAGTTTAGTATAATGTACTGGTTTACATTACATTTCCAATGGCGGCCAGGTGGAGAGCAGCTGCATATATACGTGACGCCGGCTGCCTTGCTTCTCTCTCTTCTATGGTGACCGGCTGCCCTAATCAAGCTTCCTCGGGCCTGCTGCTCAACTTTACAGTCAGGGGTCCCGGTGCTCTGGGGCCGTGAATGAACCACTCTGGCCGCCCCAGGAAGTCAGGGTGTTAAAATAACATCGCCGCTGTCTGGGCCATGGTGGGACTGGCTGGGTTGGTCGCTTGCAAATTAGCAGGATTCATGACCACACCGGCAGCAAAGAGCGGAGCTCATTAACAACAGGGGCCCATTTCATTCGCCTGCTGCCCACTTGCGTCACAAGAACTTACTACAACTTCACAGTACTTTAGACTGTGTTGTGTCTCTGTCTGCGTCTGTGATTGTGAAAGCACAGGTCGTGCTTTTAGACTTGCTGCATGCCTTTTGTTAATAGCAAGCATGCCCTTTCTTAATGCTTCGCAGCTGGGGGCAGATTGTCTGCTTTTGTTAAAGTATTCCTGTTGATCGCAGCGCCCGTCTACAGGGCGCGGCGATCAACAGGAATACTTGCCTCTAGGGGGATGGGTGTGCTCTGTGAGCGCACTTCAAAGCCACTGCGCGCTGTGAGTGAAAGGCGTGCGCGCCCGCGCTCCCGCGCACGTTGCTGGGAACAGTGATCGTCTGTAGTCTTTACTGTAACTTTGTTACTATCTAAATTTCTAGTATCTTTGTCTTCTCGTTTTCATCATGACTTCGAAGAAGACTGGATTTAAAGCTTGCGGAGAATGTAACAGAATAATGTCCATTACAGATCCGCATGAATGCTGTTTGTGGTGTCTGAGCTCCGACCACGACGTCGAGGACTGCCAATCCTGCAAGAAGATGACACCAAAGGCCCACCGGGAGAGAGAAGCAAAACTTCTAGTTGCTAAGTTTAAAGGAGGAAAAGAAAAGAAAAAATCAAGATCGCGAACTCGTCGTTCGAAGTCGAGATCTCGATCGAGGTGGCGATCGGATTCGTCATCAGCCCATGCTTCGAGGTCTTCTAGAAAGAAGCATAAAAAGAGAACCCATGAATCCCGACATCGATCGAGGAAGGAGTCGGGTTCCAAGCCGAAGTCACAAGTGAAACTGATTGAGAAGGTAGTTTCGTCGGCTTCGGAAGATCACGATGTCGAGGTTGAAGCATCGCATGCGAACTCACCGAGTTCACCGAAGCAGAAGTGTGCTCCATCTCCGGACCCATCCCATCCTTCAGGTCGGGAGGATGAAGGTGAGGAGGAGGAGGTTGGTGAGGGTGGAGCTCGGATGCCCGAAGGTAGTACGACTCCGGTACACCAGCCTGAAGAAGAGGTCGACGTCGTTTCGACTCCACGCCCTCAAGAGCAACCTGGGGGTTCATACCCAGCCTTCCCGGCTCCAGGTCAAGACCCTTCGCATTTCCTGAATGCGATGTTCGGAATTTATTCAAGGGCTATGTATCCCTCTAGGGCTCCTACTGGTCCTATGGGTCCTATGGCATATGGTTTGGGTGTTCCTCATTCCTATGCACCTGCGCCCTTTATGCCTTTTATGCCGGCTCCGGCGCCGCATTGGCATTATCCGACTCCGGCGAGGCCTTCGACACCGAAGCCATCGACGCCGAGATCGACGACTCCGATTCCTTCGACTCCAGTTCAATCAACTATGATGCCGAACCCTGAGCGACGTCGTGAATCTCTGCCTCGTCCGACGTCGAGATCGACGCCGGCTCCGGTTCCGTCGGAGTCGATTGCGGATCCGACGACTTTGAATGTGAAGATGAGATCTAGGCGTGAAGCCCAAAGATTGATGGATGAGGAGAGATATAGAGATGAAAATCTAGAGGAAGGCGAGCTTCATGATTCGGAGGACCCTTTTGAGGACCTATCTGTAGCTAGTGGCCTTGAGCTGTCACCTGAATGGGACCTTGTTTCGGTTTCTAATGAACCCTCAAAAGATGTGACACCTTATCATGTGGTGATAAAGAAAGCTGCTAATTTATTGAACATTTCTCTACCATCTGCAGAGTTTAAATCTAACCTGCTCACAGAGGTCCTTCACTCTCCTTCTTCAGTGACTGAACCTTTACTACCTTTTAATGATGCCTTAAAGGAACCAATTTTAGAAATTTGGAAAAATCCTGTATCAGCTCCTGCTGTATCTAGAGCTGTGGCTAGAAGGTATAGAGCAGCTCCTGAGGACCCAGAATTTTTAACATCTCATCCTCTACCGGAGAGTTTGGTGGTGCAGGCTGCCTGTTCCAAGAGATCTACAGGTGCGTTTCCGCAGGTTCCAGCGGAAAAGGAGTCTAGAAAGCAGGACCAGGCTGCTAAGAAGGTCTTTTCCTCTGCCAGTATGGCTTTAAAATCCACAAATGCAACCTGCTTAATGGGACGTTATATCCATGCTCTTATGGACACTGTGAAGCAATTGGTGCCCAAGATACCTGAAGAGGATAGGAAAGACTTTCAGGAAGTTATTTCTGATACTCAAGCTGCAGCAAGACAGGTTATCCAAAGTGGATTGGACATGACTGATTCTGTGGCAAGGATCATAGGTTCTTCTGTTGCGACCAGGAGAGCCGCATGGCTTAAATCTAGTGAGTTTTCCACTGATGTCCAAGCTGCACTGATGGATCTTCCTTTTGACGGGTCTGGATTGTTTGGGAAGAAGGCAGACACTGCATTGGAACGCTTTAAAGATAGCAGAGCAACAGCAAAGTCGTTGGGCCTTCAGACCAGGGGCACTTTTGCAAGACGCTCAAGAGGATTTGGCAGATCTTATTTTCGAAACTATAAATCAACCCAACAGCAGCCACAGCAGCAGCAGAACACTTTATACAGAGCTTATAGAGGGAAACAAAGGGCCCGAGCTCGGGCCGTAATGTTTCCTCCTCTTCCTCCTCTTCTCCATCCCAACCCCCAGCCACAGCAGCAAAGCAGCCCTAGATCCACCATTCTGGATCATGTGGGCCCAGTGCGGGGCCGGCTTACCCATTTTCTACAAGATTGGGAATTGATTACATCGGATCTTTGGGTTCTCAATCTTGTGGAGAATGGGTATGCACTTCCTTTCCAGGAGTTCGCTCCCAATTACCCTCCTTGCCAAGGTTATTGTTCGGAGGACCATCTACTTCTCCTTCAAGAAGAAGTCCTGGCTTTGTTTCGAAAGGGTGCGATAGAGGTGGTTCCGGAGCAGGAGAGAGGTCAGGGATGCTACTCCCCGTACTTCCTGATCCCCAAAAAGGATGGCAGGCTCCGGCCAATTCTGGATCTCAGGATCTTGAACCTTTACCTGAAACAGGAAAAGTTCAAGATGCTCACTCTTGCACAGGTTCTTCAAGCGCTGCTGGAAGAAGATTGGATGGTGTCGATCGACTTACAAGATGCGTATTTTCATATTCCCATCTTGAAGTCGCACAGAAAGTATCTCCGTTTTACAGTTGGGTCGCAACATTACCAGTTTGCGGTCCTTCCGTTTGGTCTTACTACTGCGCCTCGAGTCTTCAACAAGGTGATGGCGGTGGTGGCAGCACATCTCAGGAGGTCGGGGATACATGTGTTCCCGTATCTGGACGACTGGTTGATCAAAGCGAAGTCGCCGGAGAAGGTGCTCCATCATCTGCAAGAGACAACTCAGTTGTTACACAGGTTGGGTTTTTCGATAAATGTACCCAAGTCTCACCTGGTGCCCTCCCAGCGCAACCTGTTCATAGGTGCTGTACTGGACACAACTGTATGTCGTGCATTCCCTCCACCTCAAAGGATTCACGACATACAGGGAATGATTCCTTTGTTCTACAATGGAGCGCTCGTTCCAGTCCTGAAGGTTCTTCGCCTGCTCGGTCTGATGGCTTCTTGCATTCTATTGGTCAACCATGCACGCTGGCACATGAGGACACTCCAGTGGTGCCTCCGCAGGCAGTGGTATCAGCACAACGGAGATCTCAGGGAGTCAGTGAGGATCTCCAGAGAAACTGCAGCGGATCTGTCTTGGTGGAGCGTGGAAGGCAATCTGTCGCAAGGAAAGCCTTTTCAACTTCCTCCATCGGTGGCCACGGTAATAACGGATGCATCCACTCTAGGGTGGGGTGCTCATCTGAGGGACCTGGAGATCAAGGGTCTTTGGTCTCTAGAGGAAAGGTTGTTTCACATCAACCTTCTGGAATTACGGGCAATACGTCTGGCGCTCAAGGCCTTCCTCCCTTCCCTTCGCGGTCGGTCGATTCAAGTCCTGACGGACAACACAACCGCGATGTGGTATGTCAACAAGCAGGGAGGAGTGGGGTCGCAGTGTCTCTGCAAAGAGCTCTGCGTCTCTGGTCCTGGGTTCAGGACCACCGGATTTGTCTGATGGCAAATCATCTGGCCGGAGTTCTAAACGTGCGAGCTGACAGTCTCAGTCGGCAGTTCTCTGCCGACCACGAGTGGAGGCTCCATCCGGAGGTGGTTCACGACATCTTTCAGATGTGGGGGACTCCTCGGGTGGACCTGTTCGCCACTCGCGAGAATGCTCACTGCCTGTCATTCTGCAGTCTCCAGTATCCGATGCAAGGAGTCTTGGGGGACGCGTTTCAGTTGAGTTGGAACTCACAACTCCTTTACGCGTTTCCTCCCATACCTTTGATTCCTCGGGTTCTGAGGAAAATTCGCCAAGACTGGGCCCAAGTTATATTGATTGCCCCGGATTGGCCAAGAAGGGTGTGGTATTCAGACCTTCTCCACCACTCCTCTCACCCGCCGCTCCGTCTCCCTCACAGGGCAGACCTCCTCTCTCAGATGGAGGGGCAGGTTCTACACCCCCACCTCCAGACCTTACACCTTCATGCCTGGAGATTGAACGGGGCAACCTGAGTTCTTTTTCTCTCCCGCCTGATGTAGTGGATGTCATCTTGTCAGCCAGGCGTGACTCCACTAAGTCCATCTATTCTTATAGGTGGTCAAAATTTGTCACTTGGTGTGGGGAGAAATCTATAGACCCTTTGAGAGCCCATTTGTCTGATGTTCTCCAGTTTGCCCTTTCTCTGGGGCAACAGGGTCTTGCCGTTGCTACAGTGAAGGGCTATCTTTCAGCGCTGTCGGCATTTCTCTGTTTGCCTGATCAGCCTTCTCTTTTCAAATCTTCTGTGGTTTTGAGATTTTTGAAGGGCCTCACAAATAAGTTCCCTCCTACTCCTTTTATTGTTCCTCATTGGGATTTGAATCTTGTGTTGACCTATTTGATGGGTTCTCCCTTCGAACCCTTGCACAAGTGTCCCTTGAGACTTCTTTCTTTTAAAACGGTCTTCTTGGTTGCAATCACCTCGGCAAGGAGGGTGAGTGAGCTTCAAGCTCTTAGTTTCAAGCCCCATTCTTGTCCATTCATGCTGAAAGAATGGTTCTCAGGACCAGGGCTGCTTTTCTGCCTAAGGTGGTAACTCCCTTCCATCTAGGACAGTCCATTACCCTTCCTACCTTCTATCCTCCCCCACACCCTTCCAAGGAGGAGGAGAGGCTTCATCGCTTGGACCCAAAGAGAGCTGTTAGTTTCTATCTTGATAGGACTAAAGACTTTCGTATTGACGATCAGCTCTTCGTGGGTTTTGCTGGCTGCAAGAAGGGCAGAGCGGTGCAGAAGCGCACACTTTCCAGATGGATAATCTTGTGCATCAAGATTTGCTATTCTCTGGCGGGTAAGGACCCTCCTGAGGGTATTAGAGCACATTCAACTAGAGCAAAGTCTGCAACTTCTGCTTTGTCTAGAGGTGTTCCAGTTGAGGACATTTGCAGAGCGGCGACTTGGGCCTCCCTCCACACTTTTGCGAAGCATTACTGCTTGGATACCGAGGTGAGGAGGGACGGCCATTTCGCGCGTTCTGTCCTCCAAGATTTCCTGGTATAGCGGAGGTGGACACCCTCCTCCAGGAGTGGGGATTGCTGTGGGACTCTATTCACAAGGTGAGGAATCCACACGGCAGATGCATCTATCAGAAGAACAAGTTACTTACCTTCAGTAACGCTTTTTCTGGTAGATACTATATCTGCCTGTGGATTCCTCACTGACCCACCCGCCTCTCCGTTGTCCACTCTTCTATACCAGTGTTTCTGTTATATATTTATTTTGTGGTAAAATGTTTTATTGTATTTGCTTCACACTGTGTGTGTTACTTTGATTTTTATACTTCGTATACTGTGTATATGTCTACTATCATTGGTCCGTCCGTGTGCCTCGAAGGCACGGAAAAAAGGGCGGAACTGATGTCATCACGCCGGCGTGGGCCTATTGTAGGCGTCGGTGACGTCAGCGGAGTCGCGAGCGATGCCGTGCCTCTGTGACGTCCGAGTCCACGTCGGCGCGAAGCTACAAAAAGAATTTCCGAATGTTGCTGACGCAAGGGGATATTCACAAGGTGAGGAATCCACAGGCAGATATAGTATGTACCAGAAAAAGCGTTACCGAAGGTAAGTAACTTGTTCTTCAGACAGCCAACATTTATCTAGAAAAAACAAGAAAAAACAAAAAAAGTTAAACAAATCGAAAAAAAATCAAAACCCACAATGAAGGGTCTATCTTGCATTGGCTCCAGCTGGAAAACAAGGAGAATGAGAATCATAATAAAGAACACCATGAGGTAATTACCTCGTCTCAAAAAACAACCCCAAACAAAAAAACTTCAGGCATTCAAACGGGCGGCGCAACCAACAGTGAAATCATCGCTCTAGGCACCTTAGAACACCCTTTGGCGCATCCGTCTAAGTCCCTGGATACGACTGACGAAGAACCTAGGTGGCACTTTAATAATATACAAGGGCCACAAGTTGAAGAAGCAAACCACGAACAAAAGAAAAATCTGGAATCTAATTTAAAGTGGCCTGCAGTGACCAAAGCGTACAATGTAAGAATGAATAGCATCAATCAAGGCAAATCTTACCCATGCAAAACAAATAAATGTGTTCGTGTGCCAGCAACAGACCATAAGGAGCCCCAACTAACAACCACACCTAGTAATTATAGGGAGATGATGTCCATTCAAACATGCACCGCAACCATAAGCCCTGGAGCAATGCTCAACGGACGGTAGTAAGCTTAAATCTGCCGGGGAAAGACTTGGATACCCAGGCGAAATCAACTCGCTACTCCATAGAGGACCCTGACGTGCAGGAGGCAACTCTCCATCAAAATTTGCCATTCACCGACCAAACAAAAGACCAAGAAAAACTAAAAGGACTGCTGTACCCTGATTACACCTCGCAGGGGAAACGGGACATTTTCCTGAAACTTTGAGTAAATATTCCGGGCTTAGAAAAAATAAAAACAACTGACATCGACAGTGTGTCTTTCCTCGCCCCTGGAACAAGCGAGACAAATGAGATAACAGGGATAATCTTTGCCAATCTGGCTATGGCTGAGACCCTGGGAAGAAATAACAAGCAACTGGAAAACTAGAGTATAAAAATCATGACCTCGTCTGCTATAAAATACCCGATCATTACTGAAAAGTAGAGACCCGAAGGAACAGCTAGGACCTCAAGAACTGAACAATCAGAAAAGGACGCTCAAAAAGGATTCAATCTGGCCTGCAATAGTAACTGGGTCTATTCTCCATGGCACCTTCGGTGGATCAAAAATAAATCTGACCAGTGATAGCTCTATCAAAAAAACAACAGGCGCAGAAGGGGGAATCGCTCCTGTGCCCATGGGGAACATCAGCATAGACTGGTCCTGGCTCACAAGGGCCCTAAATCCTAGCCCCTAAGACCAGGCCCCTTGCAAGCAAGGAGTCTGAGCTACCGAAAGGTTTGGCACCTCCTAAGGAACGGCTCTGTCCAGCATAGAAGCCCTTCGAACCACATCCAAACATTAAATATCATGACCTGGAGTGTTGCAGGGATCACCAAGGTTTTGCAAAGCCCACTGGCAACTACATTTCTAGAGGGAGCTGATTTAATTTAATTTGTATCCAAAAAACATGGGAAATTACACCTACACCAATAAGAGACTATGCAGAATTTTCCAAACCTGCCACCAAAGTTAACATATTTGGGAGACCCTCAGGGGGATCTCCATATTCATTAAGCACTCATTGAAAGTACACTTTACAGAGATAAAGAACTCTTCAGACATGTTTCTGGCTGGCACCCGTTAAGGCCGTAATACGTTTGATGGCCCACAATCAATACTTCTGATTAACGTCTACTACAACCCCCACGACCTGGCCCTAAAGACAAGCTCACCCTGTTGATAACTCAGATAGAAACTCTGCTTCTACAGTTTGCATCTATGGAACCCATTATTCTTGGAGACTTCAATACGCACAAAATAGGGGCCACTGTATCACCAAACCACCACTCAGGGAGCACCGGGATTTTCAACGACCTTATGCGGTCATACTATTTGGCAACAACGCACTCTCTATCGATAAAATATAAGCCTGGGGCATTCTCTGCACCCACTTACAACAACCAGACCACAATAGACCATATCTTATTATGTGAGAGATTACAAAAACTCATGTCAAACTACACTGTGCACCCACGGAGTGAAAGCGACCATGCCGCCTTAATTGTTCAGTTAACCATCACAGCAGACATTAGCCACTTTCTTTGCTGCATCGGGGCATCAAAGGGGGAAGAACACCATAAACTCCTCAGAAGAATCAAACGTGGGCCCATGCCAATCAATAAATTTGACTCTTGGAAACAAATGTGGACAGGCTGGCAAGCTGGCTCAAATAATTGAGTTATCATAGACGAATTAGACCATCTCGCCTACAAACTAGCCTCATTGCTTCAGGGGAGCACCACATCTAGAACTCCCACAGATTCATCATATACCCTAGGACACGTCCCAGCGATCAAGGAAAGTGCCAAACAATTAAACGGCAAACACAGAGTCTATCAGAAATCCTGTGTCAGAGTCCGCCAAAAGCACAAGTTACTTACCTTCGGTAACAATATATCTGAAAGAAACAGTAGTTAGTGTTAGATTCCTTACCTTAGAATATCCCCGGGCGTCAGACTGGATCCGGAAAGTTTTCGTCAGCAGTACCCCTGCGCGTCGGTAGGCGTAGTCTGCGGCTCCGCGTTCATCGTCGGCATCGTGATGGCCAGGATGACATTGTCGGAGTACTTAGACGCCGCCCTCGCACGCTGACGTCAGTTCTGTACATAGCTTTCGTGCCAGGAATGCAGAGCCATGCAAGAAACCGACACTGGTGCCATGAAACTAGGGCCCTCAAAGGGAGATAACTTAACCCCAGATATCGGTTCGCAGAACGGGGAGGATGGGTGGGGAGGTAAGGAATCGAACTACTGTTTCTTACAGATATATCGTTACGGAAGGTAAGTAACTTGTGCATCTGAAAGAAGCCTTAGAATGGATACCCCAGCAATACCAACCCCTGTGGTGGGTCTGTGAACCAAGATCACACCAGAAAGTCCTGGAGAACGGAACGGCCGAAAAAGCCGTCTCTCCAGGCTTGGCGGTCCAGGCAGTAGTGCTTAGCAAATGTGTGCAGCGAGGCCCACGTAGCTGCCTGACAGATGTCCTGCAAGGGGACTCCCCGACCCAGGTCAGTAGTACCCGCCGTGGCCCGAGTAGAATGGGCGCACAGCCCCACAGGAGGCTCCTTTTTCGCCAAGGAATAACAGACCTTGATGCACAAACCGACCCACCGAGAGATGGTCCGCTTGTGCACCGCCCGTCCCTTCTTAGCGCCCACGTAACCAACAAAGAGCTGGTTGTCCACCCGGAACTGGCGTGTGTGGTCTAGATAGAAGGAGAGCGCAGGTTTTGGGTCCAGGCGGTGGAGCCTCTCTTCCTCTTTCGAGGGATGCGGGAGGAAAGAAGGTGGGCAAGGTGATGGACTGCACGATATGAAAGGCTGTAATCACCTTGGGCAGGAAAGAAGGACGAGTCCTCAGAACAACCTTGTCCGGATGGACAGAGAGGAAAGGAGGCTTAGAAGACAGAGCCTGGAGCTCACTCGCTCTCCTGGCAGAGGTGATGGCAACCAGGAATGCAGTTTTAAGAGTCAGAAGATGAAGAGGACGGTTATGAAGTGGCTCAAAGGGAACGCACATCAGATAAGTCAGTAGTAGATTCAAGTCCCACTGAGGCATCACAAAGGGAACAGGAGGAAACATGTGTGTGATGCCTTTTAAGAATATATTTACAACAGGGGACTTGAAAAGAGAAGGCTGATCAGGAAGCATTAAGAAGGCTGAAATGGTCAAGAGATAGCCTTTGATAGTGCTCAGAGCAGAGCCCTGCTGGGCAAGAGAAAGAAGGAAGAGGGGAACCTCTGAAAGGGGGGCAGAAAGTGGATCCACAGCATTTGCTGTGCACCATGCCACAAATTTGTTCCACCTGCAGGCGTATACCGTTTTTGTGGAGGGACGCCTGGTTGCCAGAATCACATCACAGACTTCAGGAGGCAAGTCAAATGGCCTCAACTGACGCAGCTCAATCTCCACGCATGTAGGTGGAGACTGGACAGGTTTGGGTGGAGGACCGTCCCCTGCTGCTGCGATAGAAGGTCCTCCTGAAGAGGCAGACTGACAAGTCTGACTTGGGCCCGGTCTCGCCTGATCTTCTTCAGCACTCTGGGCAGAAGTGGTATAGGCGGAAAGGCCTACAACGGACCGCAGCTCCACTGGCATGTCAGGCGAAGTATCCAAACCTCCTTGCCTCCCCAAGCTCGTCTGCCCAGTCCTGGCTCAACTGGCCCTGCTGTGCCAGAGGGTCCTCAGATCCCTCCCAGTCCTCCCCTTCATCCGTGTCCTGGTAAACAGGCTGGAATGACGGAGCCGGGCCGTAGATGAAGGCCTCACCCATCGACGCCAGAGACGGCGCCGAGCGGCACCGTTCCGATGCCGGACCCGGACTAAAACTGGGGCCGACATCGTCCGAGGACGGTGCCGGGAGCAACACCATCGTGGTCGGCACCAGCGGAGGAGTCGTGAGGTCAACTGGCGTCGACGGGGATCCAGGCCTGGATCCCAAGGGGACCTGCGGCGTCGGAACCCAAGTCAGGTCTGCGCGGCCCGAAGACGCGCCGACAGGCCTCGACGGAGGGAAGTGACTCCTCATGGCCATGAGGAAATCACGTATCTCCTCCGGCGTTGCTCGCAGGCCAGGAACTGGAGGGTATGGGCATGGGAGCAACGCCTGTGGCTCCGATGGAGCCGCGCGGGCTGTGTCGTCCAAACCTTCAGCCGCGTCGCGTGAGCGGCAAGGGGAGTCTGAAGAGCGATGTCGCCTCTTCGACTTCTTTTTCGAATGCCTCAACTTACCGGAGGACTTGGAGCCCGACGAGTGGTGGTGATGACTCGACAAGTGACGACTGCGGCTCCGTGACCGGTCCCTCGACTTCCTCCTCAACAGGGACCTTGAGGGGCGGGGAGCCGACTGCCGGAACTCGAGTAGCTTGCGGGACTGCTCCGGCCTAGCTTTCGAGGTCAAGGCCCGGCAGTAGGGGCACGACTTGTCGTCGTGGTCGGCCCCGAGGCAGTAGAGACACCGGCAGTGGGGGTCGGTCACTGACATCAGGCGGTGACAGGCGTCGCACAGCTTGAAGCCAGGCATCTCTGCGGCACCAGGAGTCGAAGTCGACTCGAAAAAAGAGATCCAAAATAGGTCAAATATTTTTGTCAAAATTGACTAAGAGTACTGCTCTTCTCAGAGCTGCGTTTGCTTGCGTGGAAAAAAGAAGAACTGACGTCAGTGCGCGAGGGAGGCGTCTAAGTACTCTGACGACGTCATCCCGGCGATCACGACGCCGACGACGGACGCAGACGCCGCCTACTGACGCGCAGGGGTACTGCTGATGAAAACTTTCCGGATCCAGTCTGACACCTGGGGATAGTCTAAGGTAAGGAATCTAACACTAACCTGTTTCTTTCAGATTGCAATTTTAAAAAGCTGCAAAAAGCCACTCAAAACAGGTCTGGAAAGCAAGGCGTGAATGCACAGAGGCAAAAAGGCTGAAGATCTTTGAGATATTGGCACCGTGTAAATCCCAAGAATTTTAGCAATACCTAAACAACCTTACCCACGGGGCAACTAACAGGGAGAATCCACTGTACGCAGGTACCTGGGTAGCCCATGTGAAAACCTTGTACTCGTACGATTCTAACACAACTCCTCCAAATAGCCCCACAACACTAGGGGAGGGAACTGGCAACGCCACAGTTGAATGGACCATACTATTGGATGATTTAACCCTCCCAGGTAAAGGACTAGTCTGCACAACTTTAAAAAATATTCAACAGAATGGGGCGCCTGACCCCTATGGGCTGCCTGGCTCCCTCTTCAGGGAAGATACAGACTTTTCGACGGAAAATTTGGCTCAGTTATATGCCGAATGCAGACTTCTAGGGGAAGTTCCAGATTCCTGAAGGGGATCACTGCTGTCCCCAATGTACATAAAAGGGCCTAACACCAACCACAAGAACTACCACATGATTGCCCTGTTGGACATTGAGAGCAAGGCTTATGCAAGCCCTCTTCTGGCGGAACTAGTGGATTGGTTGGCATAGAAGGCCACTTTCCCTTATTTCAGACTGGGTTCAGACCAGGGGGCCCACTGTGGTCAACATCATCGCCCTGTCATACTTAGCCCAACAAGCGGTGGCCCATCAAACCCTGCCGCTTTTCGCCTGTTTTATTGACTACTCAGAAGCCTTCGATGGGGTAGATCGCACCATCCTCTCGCAGAAATTGGCTTGCTGGAATAACAGTCCGTCTTTACTACCAGTCGTTAGATCGCTGTATTCACGAACCTGGGTAAGGGTCAAACTCTCGAGCGAGATTGCCACAGAGAAAATCACCACGATCGGGGGCTAAAGCAGGGCTATGCTATGGACCGATGCTTTTCAATTTATACACAGCTGCCATGGGCCAAGCCCTGCATGAAGCCACTTTAGCCACCCCCAGGATTAAGGTCCAATTGATGCAATACGCTGATGACCTGGTTCTTTTGGATCACACCAAAATCGGCCTACAAAAAGCACTCAAAGTCCTCGCAGTCTATAATCACAAAATCAAATTGGTTGCTAACCCAACCAAGTCTAAAATAGTGATTTTTGGGCACTATCCGAAAAAATAGTGGCGAAGTTGAGGTTGGGTCCGCTGACTTTGGACTGTGTACAACATTATAGGTCTCTGGGGGCTTGGTTTAGCGAAACCGGCCGCCCACGGGTCTACCTCTACAAACTGCAGGAGAAAGAGAAAAAAGTCTCCTATGCCCTCTGCAAATTACACATTTCCCTAGATAGTCCAACGACAAGGGCCAATCAAAGAGTACTGAGGGCGAAACTACTACCATCCCTCAATTATGCGCAACAGGCTTTTCCAGGTAAATTTGTGAATGACCTAGAAAAAATACACTGCACAGCTTACAAAAAGATATGTTGTCTATCAGCCTGAACCAGGACCAACTTAATTCATCTGGAATTTAATCTTAATCAACAAAAACTGGAAGAAATGGCTACCCTGAGCAAAAACTGTTATCAAACAATGGCAGCACTGGAGAACTCAATGAAGGCTGTTCTAATATGCATCTTCCAACAAAATGGCAATCCTTGGTTTGCCTGTATCGCCTCCGCCAAAGACCTCCTGCAACTTGCAATAGAGCACTGGGACCCCAGCATAATCAAGTATGCCACTATTAAAAGGATAATAAAAAGCAAGTACATCTACGTTCTCGCACTTTGGATATGGAATCCCTGGCAGCAAGAGGCTTCCACGAGACCCAAAGCCTCCCCCAAACACTGCCCAGCCTCAAACTTCATCTTATGCAGGCTGTGGGGAGACAAGCCCTACATAGAATCTTAACTGCCACACTACATCCTCTCCCTCTTAAATAACTATATCCAACTGGGAAAGTAAGATCTGTCATCATGGAGTGCTGCCTTTGCAACTACAAATGAGAGTCTCTGGCCCATATTTTACTCTGCTGCCCGGCACGGCGTCTAGTCAGCAGAACCTACCTCAGGCCCATCCTCCACCAACTGGGTACTTGCACAGCAAAGGAGGTAGTCCATCGCCTCTATACGTTGGACACAGTGAAGCATATGGCCAACTTTGGCATATTTGTCCACTACACTCGTATAAAACTGGTGGACACCTCCCCCTAGGCTGTTAGGCGGGCACTGCTGTGGCTGCCGTCTGGCCACTTCTTTACAACAAACTTATATAATGTAAAAGACTGATTATCACCTGATTGTTTTTAGCTAAGATAGCAAAGGAGAATTTTAACATTGTTGTGCACATACACTTGCTTTTTTAGATTTTTTACTTTGTCATTTTATAAGCTGTATTTTTGTAATGGTTTTAGGTAACCTCAAATAAAGAATTCATTCATCCATTCACTTTAATCTTTAAAATGCATATCTGTTGTATGGATTAGTCTTGTTTTGGTGTAATTTTTCTTATTACATTTTACTCTATTTTTATAGTTCGGTTTCGTATTTTTATTTCTTGGTGTTTTTTGTATTACTGTTCTGACAGTGGATAAATAAGTCACACATTGCCCTAAATTAAGCCTGTCTTATCTACACCATTCCTATCAGTGGGTGGAGCTTAGGTTAATTAGTGACTTTGAAGGTCCACAGTATCTCAAGTTGTGATTATTTCTTGAGATGTATAGTTGTCCACCCCAAATATGAATCCAATTTCTTGCAATCATAGAAGGAATGCATATTTTTAAAGGACTGCTTTGTGTGCTTCTTGTTTTAGGTGTAAATGCCAAAAGGAAATAAAAATACATAGTTGTATTGCTTTTTAAGGTGAGCCTAGGGAACACGCATGTGCTGTTTGGAAGACCTGTTATATTGATAAAGGAGTTGGCTTCTGCCTGCTGCTTACCATTGGTTCAGTCCAGTGCCACTCTTTTTTGTTGCCTCCTAAGTGGTTCATGCAGCGATACCTCACTTAAGTTTTTTGCAGAGGAGCACCGCCTAAATACAGTTTCTTTCCACTTGCATTCTTCAACTGTTGTTGGGGAGAACTATTTTTTCTTATGTTACAGCGTGGCACGCCATGCTTTATTACTGTGCAACAACGGTAGAGCCCAGCTCGTATGTACAGCCGCTCACCCCTGCATTTCTCTCATTCCCAGCCCACAACCCCCCCATTTCTCTCATCAGTCAGTGGTGAGAATAAAATAGTGGCGGCTTGCCTGTGAACTTAAATGTATGAAGTCTGCCCTCCGTGTGACAGTGCCTCTGCTAAGAGACGTCTTGCTTCTTTCGCTAGTACTTGTTTTGTGTTGCTGCCGCTGTATTAGGTTCGCGAGCCCTCAACCATGATTACGCAGTTTGCGATCCCTTAACCAAAATGGCGCATCCTAAGCTTATTACTTTTAGTGTTGAAAGTACCTTAACTAATGTGGCGCCCTCAGGCTGACAATGTACGGGTGCTGCACTGGTCAAAATTATCCAGCCTTCCTTCTGCCTCCAGTGTTCACTGAGCTGCTGGGGGCCTTGAAAGGTAGCAACGACCCCATGGGATCCACGCTGCTGCAGCAGCAGCAGGTGAAACTGGGCCTGGCTAAGCTGGAGCAGGCAATGCGCATGGCCTTGGAGCTCTATTTGTTCAGGTAGGGCAGGGGTGGTGGGCTGTCCAGGCAGGTACAGCATCACAAGTTCGGCAGGAGTGCTTTTTAATGCATACATACTGAACATCTGAAACTTTTATCTGCATCTTTGCAAGGCATACAAAATGTTTCTGGAGCGTGCTTTGGGTATCGTTATACTTCTGATTTGTGAGGCTAGACTATTGTTTTTTCAGAGCGCAGTGCAGCCTTATTTCTTCTTCGTAGTGCTTCAGTGAATGTATAGGTCAGGTGTTTGGTGAGAGAATAAGGACTTTCACCTATCCAATTTACTAAAGCAGTACATTAAACATTCTGGGGCCTTACTACAGATGAGTGCGCCAGCACTAATTGTCACTGTGCACCAGAGTATGTCTGTACTTATGTGCATTTGCATCTGTGCGCTTATACAATATGCGCTCCGATTCACGCGCTTATAAACATAGAGTTCAAAGTCTTCACCAACATTATGGCACATTACAGAATGATCTTCTGTAATGCCATTGGGAGCATAATCTGGCGCACATTGACAATTAGAGCTGGCGCAGTCATCTGTAATACGGCCCCAGAATATGATATCTTTTGTTAGGTCTTCCAATCGAGTAAGCAACAGGGATACTGGGAAGCTGCTGCTGTGAAGGCTCAATCGGAAATGTTGCAGTCCTCAGAAAAAAAAGACGGTAATGCTGCCCCTGCTGCGTCAGTCATGCCATCCCTTCCTTGCCCTCACACAGTTACAATTTGCAAGGCTTTAGAAACATGTAGCATGCCTTTTGAGTGCATGACAGGCACCAGAGAGTTTACAAATAGGCCTATATTTGTCAGTCTCAATGCCACAGAGTGGCATTTTTGTGTTAATCAACAGGGCATAGTCAACGTGTCCTTGCAATGTGCAGAACACCACATGCAAGTGCTATAAATGAGACCAGCCATGAGACTTTTCCTTCATCAGTCATATTTAGTAACTGTTGGAAATGGGATCCCTGGCTGGCCAGGGCTTTTGCCAAAGTCAGTCAGAGACCACCACTCCCAAGTCAGGGCAAGGGAGTTACACGCCAAGATAACCCCTACTCACCCTCTAGGTAACGTGGCGCGAGCAGCAAGGCTAAACTTGGAGGCGATGTAAGTTAAGTATTTGCGCACGCACCCCAGCAACAACACCCAAAGGCCCACCACAAAGGAAACTCCACACAAGGTTATATAAAAATAGCCTTTGTATTACACCAAAACACATTAGATAAAACACACACTTTACAATGTGCCAGAGGCACGGGCAGAATTTACAAGGGATTATTTACAAGACAGGGCCACCTGGACCACTGTCAGGAATCAGCACTTTTAGAAGTAACAATACACTACTTGTAGGCCTAGAACTTAGAACATAGCCTATCAGACAGTACCTTCCGTCCTGGTTACACGGGATAATGCGAGTGACCTCCTTAGTAAGCTTGAGCGGGCGACCCAGCGAAGCGGCGCGGCTCAGGGTAGAGCGGCGCTGCTCGAGGCTTGGACGGGCTGCCGGCACAGTACAAGCGTTTCTCTGGGGCGACCAATGTGTGCGGCTCAGAAGAGGAGGGGGAGGCAGGATGCGGGCGACCCAGCGAAGCGGCGCGGCTCAGGGGAGAGCGGCGCTGCTCGAGGCTTGGACGGGCTGCCGGCACGAGCTGCCGAGGGGAACGAGCGAGGCACACTTCAGCGAGGCCCCAGGGGCCCAGGGAGATCAGACAAGTCCCATCAATTTGGCAGGGAAGGCACCATAGAGTCCACTGGTCCTGGGACTCTGGTCAGGGGGCAAGCTTAGTATCAAGCCCTTGGGATCACTTATAACAGAAGATCACTGTAACACAAAATAGGACATAAAGCACAAAACCAGTACCCACTGGTAACTGGTAAGTCCCCCCTACGCAATCCTAACCACCCTAGGAACAGGTCACGCAGGGAACCAGGACCTTACTAGCACCACCTGCACTAGCAAGAACAACCACCTCAGTATCACAATACACATAGGGGCATAGACCTGGGGACAAAACACATGATGCAGAACCTACATTCAGCGGTGTAAGGAACACATGACGCATCAACACACGTTCAGCGGTGTAGGGAACAGGGCACATAATGTATCAACAACACATTCAGAGGTGCAGAACACAGGGTGCGCAAAACATACTACACATTGTACATTTCCTAACACCCAAAAGCAATAGGACATAGATCATAACAGCATCTAAACCTTTAGCGCAGAACTCACAAAGTCCAGGTTGCGCCACTGCGCCAAGACCTAAACGTAGCAGCTGCCCACTACTTGCTGGGCAGCTGAGGGACAGAACAGGGGGGCCTAAACGCTGCAGCTGGCACTAAGTGCTGCGCAGCTGGGGAAAGGCCAGGGATGAAGGAGTGCGCCTCACTCCTAAGTCCAGAGTACATGTCCCTCCTAAAAGCAAAATACCTAAACGGTGCAGCTGCCCACTACCTGCTGGGCAGCTGGAAGACAAATCTGCGCCAGGGGCCCTCACTGGCCCCTCAGGAACCAAACTGCACCACATTGAGCCATCTGGCTCTCGGAATAGCTGGCACTCGAGCCTCTCTGGGCTCGTAAAACAAGAATGCCCCCTGAGCGTTGGAGTCCCCCCCCTGGGGACTCTGGATCGCAACCGGCCCTCTGTGGCCTCGGGGCTTCAGCAATATTGCCCCCTTGAGCCTCTGTGGCTCTGACAACAAACATGCCCGTTGGAGCCTCTCTAGGGCTCAGGAACCGAAGCTGCCCCCAAGAGCCTCTTCAGGGCTCTCCGCACAAATGGGACACCTGGAGCCCCTCGGGGCTCCGAGCAATGATGCCCCCGTCACTGGCAGAGTCCCCCTCGGGGACTCTCACAATGGCCCCCGGAGCGTCCCCCTCGCCCGTTAACACTCACCGGGATGCGGGGGCTCCTCTCTACCAAACCCCCCTCCTCCCGGGCAGCTCCACTCACCGGACTGCCTTCAGGAGGCGGCGGGGACGCTGGCTGTCTTCTTCCTCATTTTCCTCAGGTACTCGAGGAGGCGGGACTTCCGGCCGGGCCGCGCTGCCATTGGGCGGCCGGCCAACCACTTCCAGGTAATCTCCGGTCTCCCTCTCCACACGGGAGACCGGACAAAGGCGGGCCAATTGCTTTTCCTCTGCACTGGCGGCCCCGGGGCTCTCCACAGCTCACAGGAGCCCCGGGCCGCGGGAAGACTTTCCTCCTCTTCTCTCCGGTGCTCGAGGAGGCGGGGTGGGCTCCCGACCTCCTCTCTCTTGTCCCCACTTCCGGCCGCATTCTTCCTCGTACTTCCGTCCCGCTGGCCCCGCCCACAGTCAGGCGGGCCGCGGTTCGCGGCGGCAGGGCGGCAAGAGGGGTAGGCTCCCTCCGTGGAAAACAAACAAACGTAGAAGCGGGGTGGACACCCGCTAGTAGCACTATTCACTTGGGCACAATGCAGGGTAGGCCCCTGTGGACATCGGGACATAAGCAGGGTGGCACCTGCAAGGCAATAGCCCCATCAGCAGCACAGAAACGCCGTCGCGGCGGCGGTGATCAGGGCACGAGCTTCCCCAGTCTCCTCACGGCCACGAGCTGGGAAAGAAGCAGACAATTACCCCCACGCCTCCTGCAGACACCAGTGGGGGGGATTAGAAGACAGGCAGAACAGCGCTCCCCTGCAGCAAAAAGGAGTTAGATGCTTTTTAAAGGGAGGCCGCCCTCCCAGGGCAAAGTACATGAAGTCCAAGGTTTCTAGGGCAAAGAAAGGGAGCAGGTGACTTCCAGTAAAGCAAGTCCTCCAGGGCCTCAGCAGTCCAGGGGCTGGGCAGGGCCCAGGGAGGGCAAGCCTTCCCCTGGGCCCCAGCAGCAGCACGCCCCTGGCAGATTCAAGTGTCAGAACAAGAACATTTTCATGGGGTCACAGCCCCTCTTTTATACACCTTTTCCCTTTGTCTTTAGGTGCAGGGTGGGGGCAGAACCAGTCGCAGCTGGTTCTGGAGCACTCTTGATGGCCCAACCACCCATTCTATTCACTGGCAGGGCTTGGGTCATCAGTCACGCCACAGGGGGGCGGAGCCAGCATTGTGTGGGGAAAACCCAGCCCATCCAGGACACAGGTACACTCCTCCCACACATCACTCATGCTAATCTCCCACTCACCACCGGGGCAGACCCATCCAGACTTCCTGGAGCCTGGCATGCCAGCCAGCTCCAGCCAATCACACTCCAGCACCCTCACTGCACACGTACAGCCATGTCTAGAAATGGCGCTTCCCTACTAGACACATATATGCTGCATACACCATCTCGCAGCATTCACTCCCCCGAGTTCACACATACCAAACTTGACCATGCACACCTCACGCACCAGGAACTACCAGGGACACAGACATTCCCCATGCATTCCTATGGGAGGGCAGGCCAATCTCACACACGCACTCAGGGAGAGCACGCACTTTACACTGCGCCACAGTGTCAAAGTGCGCAAAGACCAGAAATCACTATAATTTCAAGGCAAAAAGTTCAGGGGTGACCCTGCCAGAAGGCCCAAGTCCAACACGACCCCCTTCCAGCCAAAACGCAGGGTAGGCCAATCACCACCGTGATGGACTTCCCTGCTTGGGGCGATAGAACACGGACGCGGGCCCGCACTGCAGGGACACCCTCCGGTTCTACGCCAAGTTGATCCATAAGACAAGCACATCCTTAAAAAAAACACAGGCCCAACTAGGCTACCCCACTGGTACTCCTTAGCTGTCCACGGCTAGGACCAGGCCCTAGGCCACCCAGATACCACTGGTCCTTGCCAATCCACAGAGTGGGGGGTGGTAACCCCTGGCCTACAATAGCCATTCTCCACTTCCTTTCTCAGTGTAGTTCCAAACTACCACTGATCCTTCAACCTAGGGTCCGCACCCTCAGGCTGACCAGAGGTCACGGGCACGATTGCCCCACCCTACCTCTACTTCTGAAGCACCCTCCAGAACACAACTCTCCCACCAGTTTAGGACCTGACTTCCTCAGCAGCAGTGTCCACAGTCAGACCAGCACAAGATCGGTGTAGTAAGGCGTTGCACTTTGCGGGTTGCCAGATGCGGCACAGGCGGCGGCTC
The DNA here is from genome assembly GCF_964261635.1 of Lissotriton helveticus. Taxonomy (NCBI): domain Eukaryota; kingdom Metazoa; phylum Chordata; class Amphibia; order Caudata; family Salamandridae; genus Lissotriton; species Lissotriton helveticus. The sequence continues at coordinate 508,909,372 of NC_136068.1, read as the reverse complement.
GCGGACCGCGTCGAGACGGGGACGGCGAGCGGCATAGACTGCGCGGCCGAAGGCAGACGCGGCTTAGTGCGGTGCCTACAGGACACCAGGCTGGTCATGACAGAGTCACAGCTCCCTCAACTGGTTTACCACCTGGGATTCAAATTCACCGGATGCACAGGGGTCAGACTTCCTCTGACCCCCTTCCAGAGTTCTGCACCCTCCCACTGTAGAACAGGGTCCCTCCACTTAAGGTAGGCCCCACCTGCTCTCAGGGTAGTACCACAACACTCAGCCAAGAACCCTAAAGATCCCTGCTAGGCCTGTACCACCCCTTCTGGGAAACACAGGGTCTCTTCACTTAAGATGAGCCCCACCTGTGTTCACAGGGGTACCCCTAGAAGACAAACCGGCCAGGACACTGGCTACAGTCGCCCTGCCGTCCAGGACAGGCAACACCTGAACCTGGCTCCCTAACCCAGGGACGCTACCCTTTGGTTAGATGCCTGGCGCACCAGGACTTCTACAAGTTGAAAACAAAAATCTAAGACTTTCTCTCCTCCTTCAGCAGCAAGGCAACCACTGTAGGTCAATACCCCATACCGCTTACCTGGTTCCTTCTCTTCAGGCAGGAGTTCCCTCTTGTAACTTCAGGACACTACATACAGTTGCCCTTACGTCCAGATCCGGAAACACCGGCTACTGGCTCCCCAACCAAGGGACGTACCTCTTTGGTCAGATGCCTGGCGCACCAGGACTTCCTTGAGGGTGACACAACTAATGTGTCGTGTACAAGTCTGCCTGACACTCAGGACAGAAGTGGCATCACCATGGTCACTCACTGGCGACACAACCCTTCTGGCTGGTCCCTGACCCACTGGCTCTTCCACTGAGGAACCTATCCCCCTCGCACCCCTCCATCTGGACTTCTGCACCCTCCCAACTGGAGCGGTACTGCCAGACACCAGAACTACTGGAACCCTGGTTACAGAGGTTCCACGTTCTCCAGACACTCTGGAAGATCCTCCTCAAATGACCTATTGGTACAGCCTAGGCCCCGACCTGATGTTCCCTTCAGAAACAATCCAGGCCCTGAGACTGGGTTTCGGGCACCTGGAGACATGCAGTCCCACCCACTCCTTCTCCTCTTGAGACAGGACGTGAGCCCCTACACCGAGACCTAGCTGGGCTACACTGATCCTCTTCCACCACGCTGGGCTGGAAGACACCTCAGACACTCCTTTTGGAATCACTCCATCCCCTATGCCTCTCTCCTCCCAGAACATTACCAACTCCAAAATTCTGTCTCTCAACAGACCACAGAAATCAAAAAGCAGGCTCCACTATCTGCAGACGTTCTTGGGAAAAGTTCAACACACAGGACTTAAATATCTGAACAAAACAAGCATTCAGCAAGCTCCCCATCCAGAGAACTTACAAACACGTCCAGTGCCACACACCATTCATCCACACACACCCCTCCCCAGACTGGTAAGGCAGTTTCTACCACCCCTGACTTCTCAACCTGACCACACTTGACACAGGTACCATTACTCCAGGGCAGGGACGGGGGACACATGCACTGGACACACTTATGCTGCCACCACTGGATCCCACCCTTCTGGTGAATCCAGAAAACACACTGCACTTAGGGGGATGATCTACCCTCCCGAGCTAGGGACACCTAACTCAAAGTGCACAAGAAACACATTTCCACAGAAATGACATTTTCAGCAAACTTAAACAATAATCCCCAAAATGTTTTTATCTAAAATGCAGAGTTTTGTGGTGTAGCCAGCTGCTACTAAGGTACAACGCAAACACAAATCCTTATCCCACCGCTTGCCGCCAATGTTGGAAATGGGATCCCTGGCTGGCCAGGGCTTTTGCCAAAGTCAGTCAGAGACCACCACTCCCAAGTCAGGGCAAGGGAGTTACACGCCAAGATAACCCCTACTCACCCTCTAGGTAACGTGGCGCGAGCAGCAAGGCTAAACTTGGAGGCGATGTAAGTTAAGTATTTGCGCACGCACCCCAGCAACAACACCCAAAGGCCCACCACAAAGGAAACTCCACACAAGGTTATATAAAAATAGCCTTTGTATTACACCAAAACTCATTAGATAAAACACACACTTTACAATGTGCCAGAGGCACGGGCAGAATTTACAAGGGATTATTTACAAGACAGGGCCACCTGGACCACTGTCAGGAATCAGCACTTTTAGAAGTAACAATACACTACTTGTAGGCCTAGAACTTAGAACATAGCCTATCAGACAGTACCTTCCGTCCTGGTTACACGGGATAATGCGAGTGACCTCCTTAGTAAGCTTGAGCGGGCGACCCAGCGAAGCGGCGCGGCTCAGGGTAGAGCGGCGCTGCTCGAGGCTTGGACGGGCTGCCGGCACAGTACAAGCGTTTCTCTGGGGCGACCAATGTGTGCGGCTCAGAAGAGGAGGGGGAGGCAGGATGCGGGCGACCCAGCGAAGCGGCGCGGCTCAGGGGAGAGCGGCGCTGCTCGAGGCTTGGACGGGCTGCCGGCACGAGCTGCCGAGGGGAACGAGCGAGGCACACTTCAGCGAGGCCCCAGGGGCCCAGGGAGATCAGACAAGTCCCATCAATTTGGCAGGGAAGGCACCATAGAGTCCACTGGTCCTGGGACTCTGGTCAGGGGGCAAGCTTAGTATCAAGCCCTTGGGATCACTTATAACAGAAGATCACTGTAACACAAAATAGGACATAAAGCACAAAACCAGTACCCACTGGTAACTGGTAAGTCCCCCCTACGCAATCCTAACCACCCTAGGAACAGGTCACGCAGGGAACCAGGACCTTACTAGCACCACCTGCACTAGCAAGAACAACCACCTCAGTATCACAATACACATAGGGGCATAGACCTGGGGACAAAACACATGATGCAGAACCTACATTCAGCGGTGTAAGGAACACATGACGCATCAACACACGTTCAGCGGTGTAGGGAACAGGGCACATAATGTATCAACAACACATTCAGAGGTGCAGAACACAGGGTGCGCAAAACATACTACACATTGTACATTTCCTAACACCCAAAAGCAATAGGACATAGATCATAACAGCATCTAAACCTTTAGCGCAGAACTCACAAAGTCCAGGTTGCGCCACTGCGCCAAGACCTAAACGTAGCAGCTGCCCACTACTTGCTGGGCAGCTGAGGGACAGAACAGGGGGGCCTAAACGCTGCAGCTGGCACTAAGTGCTGCGCAGCTGGGGAAAGGCCAGGGATGAAGGAGTGCGCCTCACTCCTAAGTCCAGAGTACATGTCCCTCCTAAAAGCAAAATACCTAAACGGTGCAGCTGCCCACTACCTGCTGGGCAGCTGGAAGACAAATCTGCGCCAGGGGCCCTCACTGGCCCCTCAGGAACCAAACTGCACCACATTGAGCCATCTGGCTCTCGGAATAGCTGGCACTCGAGCCTCTCTGGGCTCGTAAAACAAGAATGCCCCCTGAGCGTTGGAGTCCCCCCCCTGGGGACTCTGGATCGCAACCGGCCCTCTGTGGCCTCGGGGCTTCAGCAATATTGCCCCCTTGAGCCTCTGTGGCTCTGACAACAAACATGCCCGTTGGAGCCTCTCTAGGGCTCAGGAACCGAAGCTGCCCCCAAGAGCCTCTTCAGGGCTCTCCGCACAAATGGGACACCTGGAGCCCCTCGGGGCTCCGAGCAATGATGCCCCCGTCACTGGCAGAGTCCCCCTCGGGGACTCTGACTCACAATGGCCCCCGGAGCGTCCCCCTCGCCCGTTAACACTCACCGGGATGCGGGGGCTCCTCTCTACCAAACCCCCCTCCTCCCGGGCAGCTCCACTCACCGGACTGCCTTCAGGAGGCGGCGGGGACGCTGGCTGTCTTCTTCCTCATTTTCCTCAGGTACTCGAGGAGGCGGGACTTCCGGCCGGGCCGCGCTGCCATTGGGCGACCGGCCAACCACTTCCAGGTAATCTCCGGTCTCCCTCTCCACACGGGAGACCGGACAAAGGCGGGCCAATTGCTTTTCCTCTGCACTGGCGGCCCCGGGGCTCTCCACAGCTCACAGGAGCCCCGGGCCGCGGGAAGACTTTCCTCCTCTTCTCTCCGGTGCTCGAGGAGGCGGGGTGGGCTCCCGACCTCCTCTCTCTTGTCCCCACTTCCGGCCGCATTCTTCCTCGTACTTCCGTCCCGCTGGCCCCGCCCACAGTCAGGCGGGCCGCGGTTCGCGGCGGCAGGGCGGCAAGAGGGGTAGGCTCCCTCCGTGGAAAACAAACAAACGTAGAAGCGGGGTGGACACCCGCTAGTAGCACTATTCACTTGGGCACAATGCAGGGTAGGCCCCTGTGGACATCGGGACATAAGCAGGGTGGCATCTGCAAGGCAATAGCCCCATCAGCAGCACAGAAACGCCGTCGCGGCGGCGGTGATCAGGGCACGAGCTTCCCCAGTCTCCTCACGGCCACGAGCTGGGAAAGAAGCAGACAATTACCCCCACGCCTCCTGCAGACACCAGTGGGGGAGATTAGAAGACAGGCAGAACAGCGCTCCCCTGCAGCAAAAAGGAGTTAGATGCTTTTTAAAGGGAGGCCGCCCTCCAAGGGCAAAGTACATGAAGTCCAAGGTTTCTAGGGCAAAGAAAGGGAGCAGGTGACTTCCAGTAAAGCAAGTCCTCCAGGGCCTCAGCAGTCCAGGGGCTGGGCAGGGCCCAGGGAGGGCAAGCCTTCCCCTGGGCCCCAGCAGCAGCACGCCCCTGGCAGATTCAAGTGTCAGAACAAGAACATTTTCATGGGGTCACAGCCCCTCTTTTATACACCTTTTCCCTTTGTCTTTAGGTGCAGGGTGGGGGCAGAACCAGTCGCAGCTGGTTCTGGAGCACTCTTGATGGCCCAACCACCCATTCTATTCACTGGCAGGGCTTGGGTCATCAGTCACACCACAGGGGGGCGGAGCCAGCATTGTGTGGGGAAAACCCAGCCCATCCAGGACACAGGTACACTCCTCCCACACATCACTCATGCTAATCTCCCACTCACCACCGGGGCAGACCCATCCAGACTTCCTGGAGCCTGGCATGCCAGCCAGCTCCAGCCAATCACACTCCAGCACCCTCACTGCACACGTACAGCCATGTCTAGAAATGGCGCTTCCCTACTAGACACATACATGCTGCATACACCATCTCGCAGCATTCACTCCCCCGAGTTCACACATACCAAACTTGACCATGCACACCTCACGCACCAGGAACTACCAGGGACACAGACATTCCCCATGCATTCCTATGGGAGGGCAGGCCAATCTCACACACGCACTCAGGGAGAGCACGCACTTTACACTGCGCCACAGTGTCAAAGTGCGCAAAGACCAGAAATCACTATAATTTCAAGGCAAAAAGTTCAGGGGTGACCCTGCCAGAAGGCCCAAGTCCAACAGTAACTATCTCTTGTAAGGTTTGATGGAACACAGCATTTAAGATTTGAATGGGTTCAACCAGCGTCCAAGTGTAATACTGTGTTGGAAGACTGCAGATTAGGCAGGCATCCAAGCAGCTGACGAGTTTTCGGGGTAAGGGCACAAAACCACCACCAACGTCTGATTTGTAAATTGGATTTTATGTTTATTGAGATCTGGGCCACTGTGGAGCCTGATATTTCATCCCGTCTTGACCAAAGGTCCAACAAAGTACACAACTTTCCTTTTTATAAATATTTTACCTATGTATCCATCTTTTACTTTCCATACCGACCATCTGTAACTTTCCTACCCATGCATCACCTACCATCCTTTTGTTCAACTAATCACCCAGACATCCATGCATGTACTCATACGGCGATCCATCTATTCAAGCATTTATACAAATAGCTATCATTCCACCAACACATCCATCCTAACTGCAGCTCTGCTTCTTAAATGCTCACATTATGGTAGCCACATAATTCCACTACACACCACATACACCGACTCTACTCTATAACACATAAATATTTACATTTACAATGCCATTAGCTCTAACTCTCATTTTCGAACTGATCACTCCACTGCAAACAAAAACAAGCATTTGCAATGCAATAGGTCTCTCATTTGCGAGAGATTAAGCTATCTGCATTGTAAATGACAATGTCTTTTTTTATCTGTTTTGTAATTAGCACATAACTAAAAAACATTGTCATTTACAATGCTAATAGCTCAAACTCTTGTAAATACAAGACCTATTTCCTTGCAAAGAAGCAGCTGCCATTGTCCCGGTCTGCCTGGAAAGTGAAAGCACTCATGGCGAGCTGAATGTTGCAGGAAAGCCTGTTCTGCCTGCAGTAGGAGAAACTCATTTGAAAAACAGCATTAGATTGTGCTGTGCAGCATGAGGCATAAGTGTGCACCAGGGCCTGTGTGTGAAAACCAGCCATGTGGGAAACCAGCATTAAAGTGTGCTGTGCCGCATAAGACACGAGCGTGCACCAGGGTCCATGTATGAAAACTATCATTAGTGTGTGCTTTGCAGCGTGAGGCATGAGAGTGTACCAGGATCCATGTACGAAAACCAGCTGTGTGGGAAACCAGCCTTAGAGTGTGCTGTACAGCGTGAGGCATGAGCGTGCACCAGGATCCGTGCACGAAAACCAGCTGTGTGGGAAACCAGCATTAGAGTTTGCTGTGCAGCGTGAGGCATGAGCGTGCACCAGTATCTGTGTGCGAAAACCAGCCATGTGGGAAACTAGTATTAGAGTGTGCTGGGCTGCACAAGACATGAGCGTTCACCAGGACCCGTGCATTAAAACCAGCCCTGTGAAAAACCAGCATAACTGTGTGCTGTGCAACATGAGACACGAGCGTGCACCAGGATCTGTGCGCGAAAGCCAGCCATGTGGGAAACCAGCATCCGAATGTGCTGTGATGCATGAGACACAAGGGTGCACCAGGATCCGTGTATGAAAACCAGCATCAAAATGGTTGCAGTGCTACGTGAGACACAAGCGTGCACCAGGATATTATTATTATTATTATTCTGAGTTTTGTATAGCGCCTGGTTACCTATAGGCATCCCAGCGCTTACCAGAACATAACACTACTAGAGAATGAAGGGATTAAACAGAAAACAAAAAAGTTTTTAAAAGTTTTCGAAACCGAAGAAGGCTAGCTTCCGAGCGCAGTTGTAGGGGCAACGAGTTCCACAAAGAGGCCACATTTATTGAAAACCTTCTGCCACCCGTTCTTGCCTTTTTCACCCTGCCAACCTGAAGGAGATGTTGATGGTCAGAGCGAAGAGAGCGAGGGGCCTTGTAAGGCTGGACCATCTCCTCCAGAATAGGTGGGCCTACCCCGTGCAGAACTTTGTGAGCGATACAAAGTGACTTGAATTTCACCCTGTCCCTCACAGGGAGCCAGTGAGGTAAGTGAATGAAAAATTCCTCTGTCGAAAACCAACATTAGAGTGTGCTGTGCAGCATGCGACACAAGCGCGCACCTGGATTTGTGTAGGAAAACCTGCCCTGCTATGTAGAAAACCAGCATTAGAGTGTGCTGTGCAGTGAGTGACATAAGCTTGAACCAGAATTCCTGTACAAAAACCTGCCTCGTAGGAAGCTGGCACCAGAATGTTTGCCATGAGCCACAAGCGTGCACCAGGATCCGTGTACGAACAAAGGCAGTAAGGGAACTAGTCCCAGAATGTGTGCTGTGTAGCCTGAGACACGAGCGTGCACTAGTTTCTGCATACGAAAACCAGCAATGTGCGAAACGAACATCAGGATGTGTGCCACCAGTGTGCACCAAGAACCTTGTATGACAAGCATTTGCAATGCAATAGATGTCGCATTTGCCAGAGTTTAAGCTATTGGCATTGTAAATGACAAAGACTTTTATTTATCTATTTTGCTTATTAACACATAAATAAAAATCATCGTTATTTACAATGCCAATAGTTCAAACACTTGTAAATGCGAGACCTATTCAAAGAAGCGGCCATTATCCCTGGTTGCTCGGAAAGTGAAAGCACGCATGGCGCACTGAATGTTGCAGGAAAGCATGTTGTGCCTGCAGTGGGAGAAACTCATTAAAGAAAAAAGTTTTTGCAGACTAAAAAAGACGTATCGTGTAACAACTGAAGTAAAAGGGCCAGTTCTCATGGGAGGTTACAAATGAAGACAAGGTGGTACTAAGGAGGGACTTACAAGCCTATTAACGAATCAGAAGCCAGCATTTACGCAGGACAATGACACAAGCCAATGGCAAATATGGGAGGAGAGTGGGCGGGGCTTCGATTCCATGCTCCAAAACATCATGCCACAGAGTAGCACATGTGCTGCCCAGGCTCGACCTAAAAAAATAAGTAAAAAACATTGTCATTTACAATGCCAATACCTCTAACTTTCACAAAAGTTTGGGGGTGATTGCGTTGCCAATGCTTGTTTGACACAAAAAGATAGGGCAGCTGGTAAAATGCCAAGTATGTTGTCAAACTAAACATGCACAGTTATTCAACTAATTGTGCAAGTTATATGTGTGTCATTAGCACCTTGTAACATATTCATTATATGGAAATCAAAACACCTTCCCCCATTTTAATACTTTGCTTTTTTCATTGCCTTTTTTTTCCTTTACCCTCTAATCTTTCGCTCGTTTTGATATTATTTTCCCCTTATTTGAACCCTCCTATTTTTTCTATTCTCTTCCCCTCGTGTTATTTCGTTACGATTCGATATGCTTCAGCAATAGTTTCTTTGCTTTCACAATGTTTATTAACTTAATTGCTATTTTCTTTACGATTCATTCTCTCTATTTATTTCTGTCTGTCTCTCTTCGTGCAAAAGTTTCAGGTGATTTATCGCCAGAGCAGAGTTTGGCATCCTGTTGAATCGTGTATCCCCTAACTCAGCCCGAGCAGTGATCAGCTGCTTCTGTCTGAACCTGCCCGGGCTGAGTTTCGTTTCCGAAAAGTGCCGAAGGAGCAGGGGATACACAATACCGTGGGGATACCAGATATTATACAACACCGGGTCAAACGAGTGAGGGGTCGTCGTAGGACCAGGTGGAACTGCATTGAGCAGTGCCAGCACCATAAGCAGGAACAGTAGGGGGACGGAAGGAGCCGTGGGACCAAAAGGCACACTGGATGGCACCAATGCTCTTGCAAAGATTGAGTGCATGGTATTCAAAAGGAGCTTCTGAAATATTTTGAGGGTTGGGATACTTCCTAACCCTGAAATTGTGAAGTTTGTCATCGAGGTGGTGACAATACAGCGAAGGACTAAGCGTTCCTTTGCTCCATGATAGCAACCTTGGCTTCAAGTATTGCTTTGGTAGCAACATGTGGTGTGTCACAGACAAAATAAGGCCCCCATTAGGATGGCGGGTGGACTTTGCCCGCCCGTCATCCTCGCAGAAAACGTGACCGCCCGCGAGGTGTGCGGCGGTCCCGCCTAGTGGCGGGCGCATCATGCATTTATATCATTGCGACGGGCGACTTTCACACCAGCACCCGCCGCAATGCTATAAATGCTTGTGATGCATTTGCATACACAAAGCGGCAGGCACCGTGTGGTGCCTGCCGCATTGCGTATGCAAATGCAGGTGGGTACCAGGGGGCCCCCAAAGTGAAGACCGCATGCCTTTCCCTGATCCAGGCCATCCTAATATGGCTGGCAGTGTTTGATAGACACCGCCAGCCATATGAACCCTTTTCCGCCCCGGCGGCAAGGCGACCGGGGAGGAATAGAGGCAGACAGTGTTTACGTCCGCCGCGGTCCCCCCCGCCACGGGGGGAAATGGGTGGTGGCCGGTGACGGATGTCGGGCGGATCACCACCGCCTGCATGGCGGTGGCGATTCGCCCAACATCATAATGGGCCCCTGAGTTTGGGTTTCTTTAGCATACCAGAGACTTTCCTCCGGTTCTTGAAACCTTCAAATATATATCTTTTTACAGATTTAAGAGGCCTCTGAGGGACTGATTAAAATTGCAGAGTACATTTGTGGTACATCATGGTGTGAGATTAAAATACTCCCTAGCCTGATGGCGTACCGGTCCGCCACATTTAGAGATTTGCGCTAGCCCTGCAAACATCACTAGAAATTGACAGGCACCACCTTCACACAGGTTCCTGTTAATGTGTAAAAATGTGATGGATAGTACCGTCAAATTGATAGATGCCTGTCAAACTTTTAACACGTTTTTGCTTTCTTACAAACAAAATCCCAAATCGAGATTTTGTTTAAAAAAAAAATCTAAACGTAATGACCCCACGCGCACCGAAGGCTTGGCATAGAGGGTACACTATCACAGTTGCATCAGTGTACCCTCTCCCCCAGATTCTAAATCAGGCCTCGAGGCTTGTGGAGAAATTAAACCTATTACATAACAGGATTACATAAGGGGTGAGTTTTTGGCAGTAGGTATGGTTTCACCGGGGTTCCACTTACAGACCTGCTGTTTAAACCATTTAAAGCCATTCCTTTTTGTGGCAGGCTTTATATATGTAGGGACGAAAATCACTGACAATTTCTCCAGTTGAGCCATATTTGACATTTTAACTTTGTCCCTCTTCATTCTACTGTCTTTCTGCTTGTTGGCAAGCTTGATGGGTTCCTAAAATGAACCCTTCAAACAGCAAATTGACATTCCGTGGTTCCATACTGTTTCAAGTGGGTAGACAGCCCCTAACCCCTCACCCAACCTCTCCCCAAATCCTCCCTTGGCAGATGGCCCCATTTACTAGTTTAACCAAAAGAAGAGAATTAACTTTGTTTATTTGCATTTTTTATATCATAAACAGAACACATACAATACTCAGTAGGCATTTTAGTTACATTAAAGGGCTACAATTTGGTACAGCACGTTTGTTCACATTAACCCCTTGGCTGTGGGGTGTTTCCCCCCCGCTGTGCGGGGGGAGGGAGGCTGCGCGCGGTGCCGCTGTGCTGTTAACGAGCTCGGCTCGTCATGAGTCACACCACACCCGTTTTTAGAACGTTCAGCACAGTGGGGAAGTTATCCCCGCGTGCGAATGTTCCAACGGCTGTGACGAGCTCAGCTCGTCATGAGGGCAGCTCAACCGTCCCTCATGACGAGCTGAGCTCGTCAACAGCACACAAGGGGTTAAAAGCCTGATCACAGTACAAAGTGAGAGCGTTATGCAGGCAGTTTGTACACCACTATACATTGTGCGTCTAATCGGTCGACCCCCAGCATGCTACTACTCGGCCACTCCGGCCATCCAGCTGATGTTTACAGGTGGAGATCATACAGCAATTTTGCTGGTAGTCATATGCTGCAACTAAGTCGTGAGAGGTTCCAAAATATCACAGGGTCTAGAGTTTAGAGGTAGCAGCTCCGCGTATATGTTGTTTTGCTCCTGACAATGTGTCATGTCTGCTAGCCATTCCTTAAATTTGGGCACCCTGCCCCTCCCCCACCTACATGCAATTTTTAGGTCTTGCCTACGCAGCGCACTTGCGCTGCATAGGAAAGAGACCTGTAGCCATCGAGTGCCTTTTTCAGGCTAAAACGTGCACGCTCTCCATTGCTTCAATGGCAACACGTGCACGTGAGTAGATTTCCTTGCGGGAGCAAGCGCCGCCATATGGTAGCAATTATAATAATAATAATAATAATAATCCACATTTGTATAGCGCACAATCACCCGTTAGGGTCTCTAGGCGCTGGGGGCCGTCGGGAAGATTAAGCAAGCTATTGCCCAGAGTCGCATGGTGCTGGGCTAACCTGCCGCCGGAGCTGGGGATCGAACCCTGATCTCCAGATTCCAGCGTCAGTCGCCCTGGCCGCAGCGCCACACCTCTCCCAAGGGCGCCACACCTCTCCCAAGGGAATCAAGCAGCCCCCTTCCTCCCCCCTCTGCTGCCGTGTAAGGCGCGCACGCTCCTCCCCCTGCTGCCGGCAGCCTGCCTGGCTTGTGCTTCCTTTTCTTTTTCCTTTATTGTGTTTACTGCTTTACTTTTTAACAAAACACAACTGTCCACCATCAATCGTAAACTTATCCAACAGGTTACACAATACCTTTCCCCTCTGTGGTTTATGGCAATCAGGTTGCTCATACACATTGTCCATCAATGTCGTTGGTGCAGCTAGGGAGGTTTTGGGGGAGCAAGTTTGTTACCGGGGAGGAACGCATATTACCGCAGGCCAGTTTAGAAAGGATCAACGTGTGCAAGGTTGTGCAGAAATCCTTTGTGTGCGTGTATATTTCTATGCAATGTGGAGCATTTGTGGGTGTAATCCAGCGCCTCTGGACTTGTTTTTCACGTTGTGATCGCTGACTAAGTAAAAGCTGTAAGAGTTAATGTTCATAGGTGTGTCTTCTAGCTCTTCCTAAACAGGTGTTCAAATAACTGGCGGCAGTTTTGAAGTACAGCCACAATGAGCCGCGGGTCAGATTTACAGAATCCTGCTGCGGCATCTCAGAAAGAAACTGCGTTACCACAACACAGAAGGCAACCTGAGGAGACACAATTTTTGTCCAGGCAGTCTACATTCTTTCAATGGCTTCCCTATGGAACAAGGCAGTCGATTTAACAATGAGGAGTGGATTTCTCCGAAGCAGGAATACTAGGCTTCCATCTTGAAATTCCTGAGGTCGCCAGAGTAGAAACATTTCGAATTCCTCGCAGGATTTGCAGGCTCCTGCCACAGCACCAGAAAAGAAAGAAGCCAGCTTTAGATGGATACAAATTTTCAACAAACTCCTGAATGCGAATTTCACAGTTAACAAGATCCAACACGACCAAGGCAGTACTAACCAGTGAAGAAAGGTAAGAACTGAGCAGTGCGCTCCTCTACTCTTCTAAGCCTGACCTCTACCCACAGTTAAATCTTCAATTTTTTTTACCAATACACTTGAACCAATGTCTGCGCCTTTTGTGTTTTTTTTCCTAAGGCAACCAACGTGGCAAGTGAATAGTGAAGAGCTGTGCCAGGGATCTACTTACACCTCGATTGTTAGGGTCTTCCTTTTTGCAGACACCCAGTAAGACAAAAACAAATTCTCCAAAAATAAATAAATCTACACAATTTAAAACAAGCATTGGCGTAGCTCTCCCCTCCCCCTGCTACCCGCCTTCGATGTTGGTGTTGCTTATGTGTGTCACCCGTACAGCGCTCCTTTTACTCATTTCGTTCGTTCCCTCTGTTCCTTTACTGCACCTTTCTGCATTCCATCTTTCTTCTCTTTTTGTCCCGCTTGACGCCTCCATCCTGCTTCATCTGCTTCTATTCCTCCCTCCTCCCATTTTCACCTCACTTGCTTCATTCATTTTTTTAAAGCCGTTGACGCAGCTGCCTGAAAGCTGATTGGGTGCCCTGCTCTGTCTACCAGCTAGCCGCATTTTTTAAGAAACGTCTAACCGCCTAGCTAAAGGTTTCTGGCACGTTGGTCACAGTGTGTGATCATAAGACCGTTGGGTGTATGAGAGATTCCTGACCTCTTAGAACACTGCCGCTTTTAAAACTGTTGTTGGAATGTACTTTCGTTTTCAGCCTCACGCAAAGGGCGCGTGATTTCAGAGTTGTCAGCTCTGGTGATGCACGGAGCACGGCCTTCATCAAACAAAACACGTGATGCACAAGCCAGTCAACATAGTTTTACCAAATTCGAGGCATTGTCAAAATGAAATGTAACTGTCCAAAATACATGTGCACAGTTGCATATTTGACATTTTTTTTACTGCCTCCTGCTTTTGAAAAACCATGTAGCACCTGTGGATGTAATACATTTGAGCATGCCTGTCTGTCACCAGAATGCAGCCCTACCCACGTGGACTTTCTTGGAAGTAGTCTTTTATGGCTGATGAATGTAATGCAAAGGGTAACACAGTCAAAGCGATGTGGCGCATGCGTATGGGAAATGCTCGCCATTTAAATTCGGTTTAATTAGCAAAGTACTGTTACAGGTCATGTGATCTTTCAGTTGATAAACATATTTTCTGGTGAGGCCATACAGAAATTTTTGAATTCTAAAGTTGAATTCTTTGAGCAAAGGGCCAGTTCACCCTCGTAAAAACTTGAGGCCGTTTGGCAGGATGTAAAATAACATTTTAAGGTGGCTGTCCATCTTTACTTGCTTTTAAAAACAAGCATTGGCATAGCCAATAGGTCTCGCCTTTGGGACCTTTTAAGTGTTTAGCCATGCAACACTTGATGTTGTTGCTCCAAGGATATTGTGCTGGATAACTAAACACCTATAAGGTCCCAAAGGTGAGACCTATTGGCTATGCCTATGCTTGTTTGCTTTGCAATGAGCAAGCCCACCGCTAACAGATGTTTTATTCGGCCTCTATGGCCGGGCAAATATTATAGGAGTCCCATCTCAGGTGCTCGCCGATCATGTCCCCCAGGGCCGCTTCCACCTCATTCCAATAGTGCGCTATGGCCCTACATTCCCACGCAAATGTAAAAACCCACCCCCTCTTGTTTGCAGCGGTCGCATTTATCATTATCACGCAGTTGGAGCTTGTGCTTTTTCACAGGAGAATAATACACCCTATGAAGAAATTTAAAATGTATAATCTGAAATCTGCTACTCGTTGTTGTAAGGTGCGAGGTCTGGGCCTCGCACGTGGTGACTGGGGACTAATAAGTGGACACAGAGACTAGCTGCTGGCTGGTGCCGGAAAGACGCCGAGCGGTCTTCCGCCTGTTTATTTTATACCCCGGGACGAGCCCGCCCCGAGGGTGTATGACTGCGTGTGAAATGTAGATACATTGTAGAGGTGAGGCCGGGTGGCTCTCTACATCCCTCCTTCAATTTAGTTCGTTATATCAATCAATCACCAGCTAGGGTGAGGTCCAGGCGAAATCTCTTAGTCTCTGGCTTGGTCCCGGATTGGGCCTCAGGTGGTATCGGTTGCTGCGGCCTACTGGAGAGCCAGCAACCCCAGCCGGGGTTGCGTTAACACTCCTCGCCGGAGATGGGGGGCTGGCCACAGGGCCTTGAGGCGTGTTCTGGAGGTTGTCCCTTTCGTCCGGTCCACGCGGACTCAGCGGAGGGGTGGGAGCCCTCGCTCCCCGTCCTTCCTCATATTGGATCTCCATCTCAGTGGGTGATGCTTCAAGGATGTTCTTGGGATGGCCAGCCGGCTCTCTCACTTTCTTAAAGCAGGATACGTTCCTGGTGACTGTCTGGCGGCCTCGGCGCGCTGTCACCATGGTCCCTTGTACCTTTTCCACTCTCCACCTCTCTGGTTCATAAGGGGTCCGGAACTTCCACCCTGGATGACGGTCTTGGACCACCACGCAGTCTCCTTCTCGTAAGTTTGGCTGCACAGCATGTCCTGTCACGCTCGCTTTCTGGTTGGTAATGATTTCTGGTTGGTAATGATTCTGCGTGACCGAATGGCTTCACTGTCTCTTTCTTCGGGCATCCAGGTGGACGCTGCCGGTATGTTGCCTCGGGGCGCCCTCTTGAATAGTACGTGTGCCGGGGCGCACTTGGTGGTGCTGTGCGGGGTCTGTCTGTAAGCACCCAGAAATTGGTCCAGGGCAGCCTCTGGGTCGGTCCCGTTGTCTGTTGCCATCCGGAGTGCTCTGTTAAGAGTCCTCATGAGTCTTTCAACTTCCCCATTCGCTTGAGGCCATAGCGGTGTTATTTTCCGGTGTCTTATTCGGAGGTTGTCGAGGTATGCTTGGAATTCTCGTCCTTGAAACGGTGTTCCGTTGTCTGATCTTATTTCTTCAGGGAGTCCCATCGTCGCGAAGATTCGATCCAAAGCTTTTCTGACTTGGGGAAACGCTACTGACGGGACGATCTCTACCATGGGAAATTTCGAGAACTAATCTACCACTACCAGTGTGTGGCGACCATCGGGGAAGCTTCCAAAATCGACGCTCAGGTGAGTCCAGGGGTTTTGGGGTGCGTCCTCTGTGATGACAGGGGCGGGCGCCTGATCTCCCCCTGTGATGGCGCAGGCTTGGCATGACCTCACCATTTCATCTACCATGTTGTCCATGGCAGGGAACCAGACTTTGTGTCGTAGCCGTGCTTTTGTCTTGGCCATGCCCTGGTGGCCTACGTGCGCTATGGTCAGCATATGCCTCTGGAGGCTCTCAGGCACAACAATGAGATGGCCTCGAAGCACGACTCCTTCGTCTCCTACGCTGAATTTGTTGCGGATCTGCCACATCTGTTGTCGGGCATGGCTCATTTCTGGTCGTAAGCCCTGAATTCCGTCTAAGAATCTTGGCCAACTGTTGTCTGCGAGGGCTCGTTTCACTCGAGACAGTGTTTCGTCCTCGGCGGTGGCCTCCCCTATCTCCTGGAGTGAGAGTGTGTCTGGGCATGCCGCTTGAGTTACCATGTGGACGAATTCCTCTACTCCTTGTCCATCGGCGAGCGGGAGTGCCTTCTTTGTCCCGTCTGGGTGTCTGGACAGATAATTGGCGGGGTTGTGGGCCCCAGGACGGAACACCAGGGTGAAGTTATAGCCTTGAAGTTGGACAGCCCATCTCTCGATGCGCGGAGGCGCGAGTCTGGAAGATCCTGTGAAGAGCGGCAGCAGTGGCTTGTGGTCAGTTACTACCGTGAATTCCTGCCCGCACAAGTATAGATGAAAGTGCTGGCATGCCCACTTGATGGCAAGGGCCTCTCGCTCAATTTGAACATATCGGGTCTCAGTGTCTGTGAGCGCCTTGCTGGCGTAGGCCACGGGTTTCCACTCGTCCTTGCCATATTCTTGCAGCAGCACAGCTCCCAGACCGACTGGGCTGGCGTCCACGATGAGCTCTGTCTTTCTTCGTGGTTGAAAATACGCCATCACGGCCTTGTCTAGGAGGTTCGCCTTAATGTCTTGGAAAGCTTGATTTGCCAGGCATGTCCATTCCCATTCCTGATCCTGGCGCGTGAGCGCCCTCAGAGGTTCTGCCAGGGCGGCCAGGTTGGGGATGAATCGGCCACAGTAGGTGGCCATGCCGAGAAAACTCAGCACTTCGGATGGATTTCGTGGGGTGCTCGCATTCTGTATGGCCTCCGCCTTCTTCGGGTCCACTTTTAGACCTTCCCTGGTGAATGTGTATCCGAAGAAGTCGACCGCTTCCTGGTAGAAAGCGCACTTTTCCTTGTGCAGGGTCAGTCCTTGGACCGCCAACCTCTGCAGCATGGCTCTTAGGTGGGCGTGGTGTTCCTCTAGTGTGTTCGAGTATATGAGTATGTCGTCACTCAGGTTGATCACCCCACTCAACCCCGACAGTACTTCTCTGATCGCGTTTTGAAACACCTCTGCGGCGGAGGAAACACCAAAACTCAGCCTTTTATATCTCCGGAGCCCGACGTGAGTCGAAAAGGTTGTTATGTATCGACTCTCTGGTTCGAGCTCCAGTTGGTGGTATCCCGCGTTGAGGTCTAACTTGGTGAACCACTTGGCTCCGTTTAGGTCGGCGATGATGTCGTCCATCGTTGGCGTGATATGGCGCTCACGCTTCACAGCCACGTTGGGAAGCCTCATATCGACGCATAATCTGATAGCGCCAGGCTGTTTGGGTTTAGGTGCTACGACAAGGGGTGACACCCAGGGAGTCGGTCCAGAAACCTTTTCGATTACTCCGAGGTCCTCCAGTCTTTTGAGTTCAGCCTCTACTTGTGGTCGTAGGTTGAACGGTACCCTCCGGTGCCTTAGAGCAACTGGACGCACCGTGGTGTCGATATGTAGTCGTACCTTTTTTCCTTTTAGCTTCCCCAGGCCGCTAAAGAGCGATGGGAATTCTTGTAGTATGCCGTCCGCATGTGATTGGTGAACCTGGTTGGCGAAGAACACTAGTCCTAGATCTTCAGCAGTGTGACAGCTGAGGAGTGTGCCTTTCTTTCCTTCCGTGATGTGGAATCGAGCTTCTGTCGAGTAGTCGCCGTTGACGATAACAGTGTTAATGACTCCTCTCAGAGGTAGAGGGTCGGTGCCCCCGTAGGTGTATATGCGCGCACTCGATGGTGCCAGTGTTGGTTTGGGCGACATTTTCTCATATTGTTCAGAGTCCATCACGTTCACTGATGCTCCTGTATTTATGAGCGCTCGCATTTCGGTCCCTTCTATCGACACGGTGCACATGGGTGGAGGCCTTCTCCTTGTGGATACCCTGCTGACGTAGGATATTACATACACTTCGTCATCCTCTTCATCTTCGTAGTATGGCCTCCTTTCCTGAGCTTGACTGTCTGGGGGCGGACGTTCGGGTTCCAGCGATAATTGTCTCACTCTTTGCGTTACGGATCTTCGACCATATCCTCCTCTAGATCTCGGGGCGCTGGGCCTATATCTTCCACCTTGACACACCACTGCAAAGTGGTTCAGGCGCCCGCATTTCAGGCAGGTTTTGCCTTTTGCACTGCATGTCGCATTCGTTGGATGTTCCTCTCCGCAGTAGGCGCATTGGGTGTCTCGCGACTGCCACTGTCGCGGGCGATTGCCTTGCGGTCTTCTCTGTAGTGCGTCCACCCTTTCTTCTTTGATCGGCGCCATCTTGGGGGAATCCGGACGCACCATCGGGGAGCGCAGCGCCGTTTCCATCTCTTCTGCCCTTGCGTCCGAGAGTTCGTGGGATCGGGCGAGGATAAGTATCTCGTCCAAGGTTATTCCTGGTTGTCGGAGAATCAGTTTCCTGAGCAGTTTTGACCGACAACCCACGATGATTTGATCCCGTATCTCCTCCCTCGGGTTGGGGAATGGGCAGCTAGCGGCCAGACGGCGCAGTCTAGCGTAGTACATGTCCACCGACTCGGTCTCCGTTTGCCACGCCCTCTTGAATTTGAATTTCTCGAAATCCAGATTTAGTTGGGGGTCAAAGTGTGCGTCGAGGGCGTTGACCGCTGCATCGTAATCATCTTCTTCGCCCGTGTTTGGTAGAGTCTCAAACAGGTCATATATTTCGGGGCCTCCATAGAGGATGAGGAGGGACCTCATGACCGTGCAATCCGTTTCTCGGGTCCCTTTGAAGTATAAGTTGAGACGACCCAGCCACGCCTTCCATCGGGGCGCCGCGGTCGCCGGGTCAGCCGCTTCGCTGAAAGGTGGAATGGGAGCCACTCCTGTGTGGGCATGGCTGGTCACTTGAGGGCCAGTGACGAGCTGTTGGGCTGGCCCCGCGGGTCCTG
Source organism: Lissotriton helveticus (assembly GCF_964261635.1). Taxonomy (NCBI): domain Eukaryota; kingdom Metazoa; phylum Chordata; class Amphibia; order Caudata; family Salamandridae; genus Lissotriton; species Lissotriton helveticus. The sequence continues at coordinate 508,890,292 of NC_136068.1, read as the reverse complement.
GGTCTGTTGCTGGCGCCGTCGCCGCAGCTCCCTGCGACGCGTCAGTCATCGCGCCTCAGGTGAGCACGTAAGTTACTGGGCGGGAAGAGGACTGGTCACCTGTCTTGGCGCCGGGCAGCTATACCCTCTATAGCTAATTCCTTGTGAGATAGATATCACTGCTACTTCTCCGCACTGTTGGGTCCAGGACAGGGGACTGCACAGACTGCAGGCAAGGGGCAGCAGTGGGAGCTGTGGTGGGTGGGTATCCACTTCAATGACGCTATGAGCCTGTGTACTAGGTCGTTTGTGGCACTAAACAAAAATGTCTCTCGCTTGAGCCAATGCTTGTTGGCCACAGGGGAAGGTGGCCAAATCCGAGGCGCAGGTGTGGAGGCAGGGCAGAAGCAGTGATGCCGGTCCCACGCTGGCAGGATAGTGCTGGGCAATATGATAAGCCCTGGAGCAGACGTGCACCGTCGCTCTTCTTCGCGCCTCCCCCACCGGGGCAGCGCGCGTCGAGCAGCGCGCTTGACTGAGCAGGATCCTGGGCCACGTATGACGACTCGGGCCCAGAGCACGCACAGACAAGGGGGGGCCTAGCGAGGCTGCGGAAGCGCCGTGCAGGCGTGAAGTGAAAGTGCGCACTCACCCGGTCAGTGCACGCGCCGAGTCCCGCCGGCTGAACATGCTCCTGAGGAGGAGGCGCGTGGGCGGGTCTCGATCCGGCGCGGGCCGCAGCACTTCCCAGCAGGGACGCTGGCTGAGGGACAGGCACCGTCGGCGATCTCCGCATCCGGAGTTGGGCGAGGTGAGGATCCGCAGCGATGCAAGCACAGCCGAGTGCAGCAAGCACGCGCGAGGACAGTACCGGCCTCGTCGCCAATGTAAGGTGCGAGGTCTGGGCCTGGGGACTAATAAGTGGACACAGAGACTAGCTGCTGGCTGGTGCCGGAAAGACCCCGAGCGGTCTTCCGTCTGTTTATTTTATACCCCGGGACGAGCCCGCTCCGAGGGTGTATGACTGCGTGTGAAATGTAGATACATTGTAGAGGTGAGGCCGGGTGGCTCTCTACAGTTGTGATGCGCTCTGTCTGCTAGCAGCAATATGCCCAGATCTCGTCTATTAGCTGGTGTCCTAATTCTGTTTCCCACCCCATTTTTGCCTTCGATTTGTTGTGTGTTCCTGCCCCTATTGTCGCCTTGTATATACAGGACACTGCATGAGATGCTAGCAACAGTTGATGCAATGGGAGTAGTGTGAGGCATTCCTCCGGGAACTTGGGAGTAGCAGCCTTAACATCCTGATGCAATCAAATATAGAGGAACCGCTCCATAGTAGTGGAAGCGTTGCCCCCCAAAAAACTATCCGCCCCTTTGAATTGCCTGTGGGCATACATGTCCCCCATGTGTTCCTGTTATATTTGAGGAGCATGAGCTTCCAAACACCTTCCTGTGTGACTGGTAGTCCCAGTTGGTCTCGGAGGGGAAGTAACGAGGACTATAGCATGGGAGTTTGTGATCGTTTTGCGAGAGCGTGCCACGCCCCATTAGTGCAGGCTACTGTTAATCTTTTTCCTCCAACCGTCTTGTTGTCAGTTCCCAGAAATCCTGTTAGGGGGCAGGTGCCATATACCCCTGCTGCACCGCCAAGTGCGTCATAAAGGGTGGTGACTCAAACCAGTATGCAGCATAATGTGTCTGGGCTCTGAGATAGTAAAGTTCGGGATCTGGTGCCTCAAACTCACCCTGCGCAAACGGAAGTGTGAGGGCACTCCATTTGATCCGGGGCTGTTTCCCACCCCACACCAACCATATGAGCTGACTCTTGAGCTGTTTAAAAAAGGACCAGGCTGGGGAGTAGGGGACCTTTGTAAATAAATGTAAGAATGTGTGCATGATTACTAATTTCATTAAGTCAATTTGGACAGCGAGAGAAAGCTGCAAGGCAATCCACCTAGTGATCGATTCCTCCACTTTGTTGAAGACCATCCCATTGTTTGCCCCTATGAGTTCCTCGTTATCCTTAACTATGTTGATGTCAAGGTAACTGACTTCTTCCTCGCACCATTGTAGGGGGTACTCCATTGGGAAGGGGACAGTGCACCAGGTAAGCGGCATGATCTGAGATTTGCCCCGGTTTATAGTGATCCCCGGGAAAGCTCCAAATGTTTTGATTTTGCGAATCATGTAGTTCAGCCCAGCTTCAGGGTCCCTCACATAGAGCATAATATCATCTGCATAGAGAAAAATGAATACTGGTCTCGTTGGGTAGTATAGCGCATACCTCTTGTGATGCTGTCGAAGCATGGCGGCCAGCGACTACATTGCTATCGCAAACAGCAGGGGTGAAAGGGGACATCCCTGCCGTGTACCTCTTGATATGCTAAAGGCCGGGAAGCGCTCTCGATTCAAGAGCAGGGTGGCGCATGGGTGATGTTACAGCATGAGAAAAACGGGCGGGAACGCCATATGTGGTAAAATTGCAAATAAATATTCCAATTTGAAAGAACCTAATGCTTTGGTGGCGGCTAGTAATACCGCCACTGCCTGTTAATCCTGGTCTATGTCGTGCATAATGGAAAATAGTGTACGTAAATTATGAGAGGTCGATCGTCCAGGTATAAAACCCGCTTGGTCTGGCCGTATTAGGTTGCCCATCAAAAGCGTAAGTCTATTGGCCAAGACTTTTGCCAATATCTTGACATCACAATTGATTAAGGATAGCGGCCTGTAGGATTCCGTGGAGTCAGGGGCTTTGCCCGGCTTTAACAGTGAGACTGTCATTGCCTCTCTCATGGTAGGTGGAAGCATCCCTGTTTGGCCCTCTTCCTGATATACCATTTTCAGAAATGGAGCAAGCGTGTTTATGTAAGTCTTGTAAAATTCAATAGTGAGACCGTCGGGCCCCAGGGTTTTTCCATTCCCTAGCTGCATTATTGCCCCTCTTATATCTTCCACCGCACTGTCGGCTGCGAGGAATTCCAGCTGCTTTTACTGAGCCATGCCAGTTCTATTTGCATCAGTTATTGCCCTATTTCAGCTTGCCTTGCTGCACGGGACGAATATAGTGCTTTATAGTGTATGGTAAAGACCTCCATTATTGCAGAGGTATCCCTACCCGAGCTCCCCCCACAGAATACTCAGGCTGGGTTCCTTATCAATGCCCGGTCCTTGGTCAAAAACAACTTCGCCTTCAGAGACTTTATCTCAGACAGAAGCCCCGCCTGGACATTTGTCACAGAGACCTGGGCCTCTGAGACCTCCGGGCCTGAACTCTTGAATGCTATCCCAGAAGGTTACTCCCTGGCCAGAATGGATAGGGCGGGTCGGATGGGTGGAGGATTGGGAATCCTACATAGAACCTCTATAAAGTGCCGCATCGAACATCTGCCTTCAGTCTCTTTTCAGGCTATGTATTTTGCCCTTAACCCCGCCCCCACGGTCACCTTCGCGGGAATTCTGATATACAGGCCTCCTGGCCCTAGGGCCAGCTTCAGCCTTGACCTACTAAAAATGCTTGCACCCTATATAGACAGGCCAAACCTAACAATCTTGGGGGATTTCAATTTCCATTTGGAGAATGACACTTCCGCAGACTCTATCCACCTGTTGGATTCCATGGACTCTTGTGGGTTTACACAGGGCGTCATGGGCCCTACCCACTCTGCTGGACACACGTTAGACGGCGTTTTCTCCAACGACCCCAGATTAAGGATAGGGACCCCCCTCCCCCTATCCTGGTCAGACCACATGGCCGTCCCTTTTGCTTTTCATACTCCTCATTCCACCGCTGCGCTGGCAGACCCCAGCAGATGGGAATTAAAGAGAAACTTTCGGGGGATAAATAATGAAACCCTAGTCCCACTATTGTCCCGCTCCATGACCTCTTCACCTAAAGGCATCGACGCGGCGGCTCTGGACCTTCATAACGCCATCTCCAAGGCCGTCGATACTTTGGCCTCGCTTAGCAGCACTACACCGCAAGGAAACGCTCCACAGCACCCTGGTTTTCAGACACCCTTAGATCACTCAGGCAGGGATGTAGGAAGCAGGAGAGGCTTTGGAGGCTCCACCTTGACCCCCTTGAAAAAGATAATCATAAAAGACTCCTTAAGGAGTATAAAAACGCGGTGCTGGCGGCAAAGAAATCCCACTTTATCAAAATTACCACCTCTCTCAGCTCCCCTCGGGATCTATTAAAAATTGTGTGCCCTTCAAACTCCTGACCCCATTGTTGCCTCACAGGACCTCTGCGATTAAATTTCCACCTTTTTCCATGCGAAATTACAGATATCCATCTAGGTCTAGAAGCCCTCAACCATGATCTAGGGCCCCCTCCCGACATGATGGCACCCTCTGCAGATATGATTTTGCAGATATGATTTCTGTCAGACCTCAGGGTAGCTATCTTACCAACTTTCCCTTATTAACCTTAGAGCAACTTAATCTGCACCTGGATGCTCTCAAGTCAGGATCGCCCCTTGACCTCTTAAAATCTTTAAGGATTGCAGAGAAACTCTACTCCCTCCCTTCCTGGCAGTCATCAATACGGCAATTTACGAGGGTGTCTATCCGGAGCTGTGGAAACTAGCCATTGTTAAACCCCTCCTTAATAATTCCACTCTAGACTCAGGGATCCTCAAGAATTTTCGCCCTATCTCCTTCCTCCCTGCCCCTGCGAAAATGCTAGAAGCCCACTTAAACACTCATTTGAGCGCCTTCTTAGAACACACCAGCCTATTTGACCCATCCCAACACAGTTTTCGGAAAGCACACAGCACCGAGTCCGCCCTCACAGTTGTCACTAACAACATACGGGCTAAGGTCGACAGTGGCCAGACCACCTTGCTGGTCCTGCTCGACCTCACAGCCGCTTTTGACACCCTGTCCTCTTCCATCTTGGCCATGCGCCTCAGGGAGATAGGAGTGGAGGGGCCCGCGCTTAGCCTTTTAACATCTTTTCTGGCTAAACGCGAACAGAGGGTCAAGCTGGGCAACTACCTTTCCCCCATCAAGCCTGTGCAGTGTGGGGTTCCTCAGGGCTCGTCCCTGAGCCCCACGCTTTTTAATATTTATGTAACACCTTTGGCTAGGCTGGTCAGATCCTTTGGTCTGGAAGTCGTATCTTACGCGGACGACACCCAGATCATGGTCTCCATCTCGCAAACCACAGACATCACTGCCTGTAATTTTAGAGCCTGCATGGAAGCAGTTGCGAACTGGATGGCGAGAAATTACCTTAAGTTAAATGGGGAGAAAACGGAGGTGCTCATTTTTGGAGGCACAAGGGAAGAACAAGGGAACCCTACTCGCAACGGAACCAGGGCGCTTAGTTTATCAAGGAAAAACAATGGTTCATGCGATATAATATTTGTACATTTGCAAAGTCAATACAAAGCATAATAGCAATTTTCAAAAAACATTACAGGGTTTGACAGGGGATGCCAAAGGGAGAAGCAAGGCTCATAATACCCAGTAGTTTGTATCAAGGTTTTTGTATTTCAAAACATTGATTTCATCATTAATATACAATTTATACACATAGTAAAGTGAAGTGAGTGCAGTGTGTCCCAAGTGTTTTTAGTGAGAACCAAATTGTAAATCAGTGACAATAAGTGAGTATCTACAGGTTTCTACTGGGGATATGTACAAAAAAGGGAATTTAACCAAGAGCAGTAATACAATGGATGATTAGTACAGTGGCTATCTATGTTTATGGGCACTGTCTTGCGTAGTTCATTCCCAATTGTGTCGACGGCGTTTCGACCCGGAAGAATAAGGGTCTCGTCAGGACTGGTCGTTGGGGGACATCTAAGGGAATTAAACGGGGAGTGAGTGAGGGCATATACTATGTATAGATAAAGGTAATTGGCAGATTGCTGAATATGCTTAATTACCTCTCAGTGTGCGAATACACATCTAGCAGCCCATGCGTGATAAGGAAAGATAAAAACAACTTACAGTGTGCCCAGCCGGGTACTGTATAGTAGGAGAGAAACGGAAGTAAGTAAGGTCAAGTTAGGTTCCTTGTATATGACAATACTCACTAGGAGCACGCTATCGGTGGTACTTACCACTGTGGTTGAAATCGAATTGTGGAAGTCTGTGTTTAACAACTTCAACACTAGTCGTGACTAAATTTCAATACTGGCGGGCGGTGCTGGCAGAACTGTGGTTAACAGCTTTTTGGATCGTCACGGACGGCAAGCGGTCGATGCCGCCAGGATAATTGCCCTTCAGCCGGAACAATGCCTACATGGAAAGTGAGCTATTTAAAATCTGCTCAAAACGTTCGGGACATACATATTGGTAAATGCGCTGTGGGAGAGCCCTACCTGAGCTGGAATGCAGTAGCGCGATCGCTTCTCTCAGTATGTCACACGAGCGTCTGGAGATCTGACGGTGACGTGGGGCCAGCGTCCTCACAGTATGTACCGTAATGCGTGTGCTGAGTGCGCAGACCTAACTAGAGGAGATGGAAGTGTCTAACTTCATCAGGCAGCGCTAGATGATGACTGCATTCATACACTTGTACGGGGGTGTGAACCTTATCTCCTTAGACAACGTAACCAGCGCAGCATTCTTGAAAAGTACAAGTGTGACACATATAATAAATTATATGAATGCAGAATACGGTTGTACATGTTATTGAAGTACACTGTAAGATAAACCATTATACACAATAAATTCAAATTACATGGTGTGTACAGTGCGTGCATTCACATAGCATTACATCGCATGGCATAGGTGTACAGAATGAACAACAATTCGAATGAAATGCTAAACCCTCCCTCTTATTACTGGACCAGTTGAGGGCATAGTTGGCTATGTGTGCACGGGCAATGTGTAATATGCGCAAATCATGTAGCAAGATTTGACACAAAACCTCTCCATTCATCAGCAGAGTTAAGCCCTTCGCTGATCGAATTGATTTTGTCGATCCAGTGGCATTCACGGCGCTGTAATATTTGGGCAATGTCACCTCCTCTTTCAGGTAATGTCGCAATATCGATGACTTGCTACTTAAGTTCGTCCGCGCTGTGGTTCATTTCTTTATAGTGTGATACCAAGGGCGCAGTCATAACCGACTTACGGATGCGACTCCGGTGTTGTCCAATCCTAGCTTTAACAGGCTGTTGTGTTTGTCCAATATAGGGAAGCCCACACGGGCACCAGATACAGTACACGACATTGCGCGTATTACAGTTCGAAAATTATTCCAAAGTGTGTACGTAATTGCCATGTTTGAATGTGGTGGTTTTCTCAGTGTAGGGACAGATCACACAGTTGCCACACGGATAATGGCCTAGAACCGGTGGTAGACCCCAGGCTGATTCCAATGTACCACTTCTCTTCTGTGATGTTTCTGTGGAGGATTTCACTAAATGATCTTTTAAATTCTTTGCCCTCTTATAGGCAAAAAGGGGTACTTCCATTAGAGGATCAATGCTCTTAATATTATGCCAGTTTTTGATAATCATGTTACGAATTTTGTTGGTATGTATACCAAATGCAGTCACACAAACTATTTTTTGCATGTCTTTTTTGGCTCTTGTAACAAGAAGTTCCTCTCGTGGACAGTACCACGCACGTTTGAGTGATCTCTTTACTATCTTATTAGGGTATCCTCTGTTCAGTAATTTCTTTTTTAGTATCTCAGCCTCTTTCATATAGTCAACCTTTCGGGCACAATTGCGGCGGATGCGCAAAAACTGCCCGAAAGGTAGGCCATCCCTGAGAGCTCTTGGATGTTGACTATTATAAGACAGTAAGGTGTTTCTTTCTGTCGGTTTTCTGTGAAGTGAGGTAAATAATTTGTCCTCTTCACTTTGGATGTTGAGGTCCAAAAATGCAATGGTGGTTTTGTGTAACGTGGGTGTGAAAGTGAGATGGGTTTGGACCCGGTTGAGATATGTGACAAATGCATCATCATCACCTCCTTCGACACCGCTACCTTCCCAGAGAGCTGGAAGCACGCCGAACTCAGCGCTCTACTAAAGAAGCCATCAGCCGACCCCACCGACCTCAAGAACTACCGCCCCATCTCGCTGCTCCCGTTTCCTGATAAAGTCATCGAGAAGACCGTCAACAAGCAGCTGGCCGCCTTCCTCGAGACGAACGGATCCCTCGACCTCTCGCAGTCTGGCTTCCGGGCCAACCACAGCACCGAGACCGCCCTGATCGCAGCCACCGACGACATCCGAGCACTGCTTGACAACGGAGAAACAGCAGCCCTCATCCTCCTAGGCCTCTCAGCGGCCTTCGACACTGTCTGCCATCGTACGCTAGTGCAGCGACTCAGCAACGTCGGAATCCAGGAGAAGGCACGGGATTGGATCATCTCCTTCCTCGCCGGAAGGACACAGAGAGTCCGCCTAACCCCGTTCAGATCAGAAGCCACCGAAGTCATCTGCGGCGTTCCTCAAGGCTCCTCGCTCAGTCCAACCCTCTTCAACGTCTACATGAGCCCCCTCGCAGACATCGCACGCCAGCACAACCTCAACATCATCTCCTACGCCGACGACACCCAGCTGATTCTCTCCCTCACCAACGACCCCGCCACCGCCAGAGCCAACCTTCACGAAGGGATGAAAGAAGTAGCCGAATGGATGAAGATCAGCCGCCTGAAACTGAACTCGGACAAGACGCAAGTCCTCATCCTGGGATCCTCACCCTCCGCCTGGGACGACTCCTGGTGGCCCCCCACCCTAGGCAGCGCACCCAAACCAACAGACCACGCACGCAACCTGGGCTTCATCCTGGACTCCTCCCTCTCCATGACCAGACAAGTCAACGCCGTCTCCTCGTCGTGCTTCAACATCCTGCGCATGCTACGAAAGATCTTCCGGTGGATCCCCACCGAGACCAGGAAGACGGTCACCCAGGCCCTTGTCACCAGCCGTCTGGACTGCGGCAACTCCCTCTACGCCGGAACCACCGCCAAACTCCAGAAGAGACTACAGCGGATCCAGAACGCCTCAGCACGACTCATCCTGGACATCCCCCGTCGCAGCCACATCTCCGGACACCTGAGAAACCTGCACTGGCTCCCGGTCAACAAGAGAATCACCTTCCGACTCCTCACCCACGCACACAAAGCCCTACACAACCAAGGCCCAGGATACCCCAACAGCCGCCTCAACTTCTACGCGCCCAGACGCCACCTTCGATCGACCGGCAACGCCCTCGCCGCCGTCCCCCGCATTCGAAGAGCCACCACAGGAGGGCGGTCCTTCTCCTACCTCGCCGCCAAGACATGGAACTCCCTCCCGACCCACCTCCGCCTGACCCAGGACCACCTCGTCTTCAGGAAGCAACTCAAGACCTGGCTGTTCGAGCAGTAGCGGACCCCCCTCCCCTAGCGCCTTGAGACCCTCTGGGTGAGTAGTGCGCTATACAAATGCTTGATTGATTGATTGATTGATTGAAATCTCCCTCATTACCTCTCCAAATGAGGACGATATCATCTATGCATTTTTGGAGGCAAGCAGGAGACCTGGTCTGCTGACTGGTGGCCCTCCGCTCTAGGTGCCTGCCCCACGCCCTCTCAGTCGGCCCGGAATCTGGGTCTAATTTTTGACTCCTCGCTTCGCTTTGACACACAGGTTAGCAGGATTGCCTCAACCTGCTGTGGGGTCTTGCGAATCTTAAAGAAGATTGCCCACTATCTTTCGATCGAAGCCCGTAAACAGGTTACGGTGGCCCTCATAACCTCAAGATTAGATTACTGCAATGAACTCTATCTAGGAATTAACAAGCAACTTGTCCAGCGTCTCCAGATTATACAAAACGCGGCCGCAAGGTTCGTGGTTGACGCTCCTAGGCGGTCATCAGGCTCCTCCATCAGGAAATACCTGCACTGGCTCCCCGTGCAAGCAAGGATTGAATTTAAGGCCTTGTGCCTTACTCACCGCGCCCTGCATGGACTTGGAGCAGAAGGAATCTGTTCTCTGGTGTCCCGTCATATCCCTGGCAGGGCCCTTCGCTCAGCGAATAAAAATCTCCTTGCCATTCCCAGAAGTACCAAAGCAAGGTGGGGCGGGAGGGCCTTCTCCTCCCTCGTTCCAAGGATTTGGAACTCCCTTCCTGTGGAGCTCAAGGCTCAATCATCCCATCTCCTTTTCCGGAAGGCCCTGAAGACTTGGCTCTTCAGTGAATTCTATTGCTAGTCGGCACGCCTCTTCCCCCTCCACACTGACTTCTTTCCATCCTCAGCGCCTTGACGCCTATGAGCTAAGTTGCGCTATATAAGGCTCCAATCATCATCATCATCCCTATGCATCTCGCCTGCCCTGCCGCGAATGGCCATGCAATGTGATATTTACTACAAATGAGGCACTCCCGCTCTGCTGCGGCTTGGTATTCAGTAAGTAGCTCTCGCCCCCTGGCTAGCGCGGGGCCATCTTGTGCTGTGGGTGCTTTTGTTTCCTGTTCTTTAAGCTGGGGTTCTAGGCCAGTAAGGGTCGCTCGGATGTCCTTAAGGATGTCCCCCGCTTTAGCAATACACAGTCCCCTGACAGTAACTTTCAATGCTTCCCATACAGTGGCTAAGGAGGAGACGGAATCTGTGTTGAGCTACAGGAATTCTTCTAGCGCTACTCCTAGTTCTGTCCTAAACAGCGTATCTAAAAGCGCTGTACGTTGCAATCTCCATATCTTGGGTTGTGGCAGCATTCCTGGGGGATACAGCAATATATATACTGGGGAGTGGTGGGAGTAAGTACGCGCTAAGTGGCATGTGGAATGGGCATGCAGCGCTATATCTTTAGAAGTGAGCCACATGTCTAATCTGGACTAGTTGTTGTGCACTGCCAAGTAGAACGCTCCTTCCTTTTGCGCAGGGTGGTGATGCCGCCAGACGTCTACTAACTGATTGTCAATGATGATTTGCAGGAGTTGGCGCTGAGCCTTTTTGTAGTGGTGTGGCAGGAGATGTGAACGGGCCCATGACGGATGAAGCGTTAGGTTAAAATCTCCTCCCCAAATTAGGTGTATCAAGCCTATGCTCACTATTTGTGCCATAACTTATTGAAGTACTCTTCATCATCTACGTTAGGCACATAGCTGCTCACCAGCGTGATGGATGCTGCAGCCTGCCTACCCCACGTCATGCAGAATCTCCCCTGCTGATCAATTGTGGAGCCTTCCTCTACATATGGCAGCATTCTTTTAATGAGGATTGCCGTGCCTCTTGAGTAAGCTGAGTAAGAGGAGAAATATCTGTGGGAGGCCCATCGAGCCGCAAACTGTGACCCAGTAGAGGGGAGGGTATGTGTTTCCTGTAGCATAGGCATGCTCATGTGATGTCTGTCCAAATAAGCCAGTATATGTCTTTTTTTCCTAGGGTCTCCCAGCCCTCTAACGTTCCATGTCAGTAGTACCACTCGAGCAGCATGTTGTTCCCGTTGTTCCTCGCTTGCCATCAGCTAATAACGAGGGGTGTATTTGCCCTACCCACGAGTGTCTGCGTCTGAGCGATAGCTGGACCTGTGCTGCCTGTGTTCATTGTAAATCTATCAATGCCTACATTGTTACCCAAATGTCCCTCCCACAACGGCGTCCCCAACTTGCTGTGTACAGTCTTCGCCCTTCTAACCCCTCCCAACAGAGCTGTGTATGCCAATTCGACCTTTGTCTCATCTGTCCCATGCCTTTGATGCATGTTCCATGCTACAGGCCTGTAGCATGTATTCGTCTTATAAGTATGGTGTGGATCAGGCATGATGGCAGTCGCATCATGAAAGGCGAAGTGTGCTTGGGTAGCAAGTCAACTGGTTAACAACACGCTCAACATTCCCATAACATAAGAATAAACATAGTTAACTATAAGGACAGTTTCCCTAAATGAAGGAAAGGGGATCTCCCTTGGGACTTGTGTCCTAGGGGGCATGGCATCGCCTCCTGCACAAGCATGGTGTACATGTGGGGGCCCTGGAATGCAGGTTCATTGTCCGGAGGGTTCTCACTGTATCTGTTCAGTACTACGATGTGGCGTCAGGCCATACATATGTGACACAAAATGTTACCTGAGAGCAGCGTAAGATCTAGTTGCGGGGAAAGTGTAGAAACTGAACTGCTGTAAGTGTCCCTTCAGCCTCCGCTAGCAGTCCTCACTCCTTATCATGTGGCGAAGGTTCCTCTCTGCTGCCTGATGGGGAGTGCTCTGCTCTCCTGGAAGCCTTTACCGTTTTAAAAAAAAAGTCTGCTGGCTGTTGTGGAGTGTTGCATATGTGGTGTTTGCCGTCATAGGTGAGCCGCAACCATGCAGGGTAGAGCATGGCGTACTCTACTCCCTCCTGTTGCAGTTTTTTCTTGATTGGCAGATACTTTTTCTGCGCTTCTTGGACTTGAAGAGTGAAGTCAGGATATAGTGATATGCATTGTTCTCGAAGAGTACATTCTTCATTTCCCTCGCCTTGTGAAGGGCCACATTACGGTCTCTATAATTGAGCAGTTGCGCGACTATGGGTCTGGGTGGCACTCCTGGTGGGGGCTTCGGCACTAGTGTTCGATGCGCCCTTTCCACGATAAGCTTTTAAGAAAAGGCTTCCTGGCCAAAACAGGTGATAAGCAGCTTTTCCACGTAGTCTTATAGCCTCCCGGTATTTGTGGTTTCTGGGATGCCGGTGACTCGGATATTATTACGCCTCGAAGAAGCTTCGAGACCTTAATTTTTTGCTGCAATCACTTTGAGTAGTTCTTCCATGTCTGCGAGTTGTCCTGCATGGTCATCTTCGAGAATAGATATTCTGGTTTCTGCTTCTTTGATTCTGCCGCCTTGCTTCTCCAACTTCTGTGTAATTTGGTCCATTTTCGTGCACAGTGAGTCAATTTTCCCCTTGATGGATATTAGACTGTTCTTCATTGTGCGTAGCAGAGTTTTCATCTCTGCGTCGTGTGAGCCCTGTCCTGCCTGGCTTGACCCATCTTGCTCCGCCTCAGGCGGCTGCCCTCTGGGCATTGCACAGGTGGCAACAATAACTTATTCAGAAAAGGGGGTGGTGATGAACAGAGTGCCTGAATTAAGCAGACCACTCTTACCCAGTCCAAAGATCAGGGCTTGATCCATCACCGTTTTTTAGCTCACCGCACCATCCCAGCTCAGAACTTGGCTATATGCAAATTAGTCTGTTCCTGTCCCAGTGCATGATGGGAACAGGGCAAACCAAACTACCAAGCCAATTCTTATACTGGGAAGGAAACAAGCTTCCGGGGACCGGTTTCTGCCATTTCAGGCGTCGTCGGCCCGGCTTGCTTGAATCCTGATGGAGCAGTGAGCAAGGGACTCATGTCTGAGTATACCCTTCCACGCTTATGGTGGACAAAATGATTCAGAAAAGGGGGTGGTGATGAACAGAGTGCCTGAATTAAGCAGACCACTCTTACCCAGTCCAAAGATCAGGGCTTGATCCATCACCGTTTTTTAGCTCACTGCACCATCCCAGCTCAGAACTTGCTTTATGCAAATTAGTCTGAGGAAATTGAAATTGAATCAGGATTCAAGCAAGCCGGGCCGACGACGCCTGGAATGGCAGAAACCGGTCCCCGGAAGCTTGTCTCCTTTCTGGTGAAGAATTGGCTTGGTAGTTTGGTCTGCCCTGTTCCCATGATGCACCGGGCCAGGGACAGACTAATTTGCATATAGCCAGGTTCTGAGCTGGGATGGGGCAGTGAGCTCAATAACGGTGATGGATCAAGCCCTGATCTTTGGACTGGGTAAGAGTGGTCTGCTTAATTCAGACACTCTGTTCATCACCACCCCCTTTTCTGAATCATTTTGTCCACCATAAGCGTGGAAGGGTATACTCAGACATGAGTCCCTTGCTCACTGCTCCATCAGGATTCAAGCAAGCCGGGCCGACGACGCCTGGAATGGCAGAAACCGGTCCCCGGAAGCTTGTCTCCTTTCTGGTGAAGAATTGGCTTGGTAGTTTGGTCTGCCCTGTTCCCATGATGCACTGGGCCAGGGACAGACTAATTTGCATATAGCCAGGTTCTGAGCTGGGATGGGGCAGTGAGCTAAATAACGGTGATGGATCAAGCCCTGATCTTTGGACTGGGTAAGAGTGGTCTGCTTAATTCAGACACTCTGTTCATCACCACCCCCTTTTCTGAATCATTTTGTCCACCATAAGCGTGGAAGGGTATACTCAGACATGAATCCCTTGCTCACTGCTCCATCAGGATTCAAGCAAGCCGGGCCGACGACGCCTGGAATGGCAGAAACCGGTCCCCGGAAGCTTGTCTCCTTTCTGGTGAAGAATTGGCTTGGTAGTTTGGTCTGCCCTGTTCCCATGATGCACTGGGCCTGGGACAGACTAATTTGCATATAGCCAGGTTCTGAGCTGGGATGGGGCAGTGAGCTAAATAACGGTGATGGATCAAGCCCTGATCTTTGGACTGGGTAAGAGTGGTCTGCTTAATTCAGACACTCTGTTCATCACCACCCCCTTTTCTGAATCATTTTGTCCACCATAAGCATGGAGGGGTATACTCAGACATGAGTCCCTTGCTCACTGCTCCATCAGGATTCAAGCAAGCCGGGCCGACGACGCCTGGAATGGCAGAAACCGGTCCCCGGAAGCTTGTCTCCTTTCTGGTGAAGAATTGGCTTGGTAGTTTGGTCTGCCCTGTTCCCATGATGCACTGGGCCAGGGACAGACTAATTTGCATATAGCCAGGTTCTGAGCTGGGATGGGGCAGTGGGCTAAATAACGGTGATGGATCAAGCCCTGATCTTTGGACTGGGTAAGAGTGGTCTGCTTAATTCAGACACTCTGTTCATCACCACCCCCTTTTCTGAATCATTTTGTCCACCATAAGCGTGGAAGGGTATACTCAGACATGAGTCCCTTGCTCACTGCTCCATCAGGATTCAAGCAAGCCGGGCCGACGACGCCTGGAATGGCAGAAACCGGTCCCCGGAAGCTTGTCTCCTTTCTGGTGAAGAATTGGCTTGGTAGTTTGGTCTGCCCTGTTCCCATGATGCACTGGGCCAGGGACAGACTAATTTGCATATAGCCAGGTTCTGAGCTGGGATGGGGCAGTGAGCTAAATAACGGTGATGGATCAAGCCCTGATCTTTGGACTGAGTAAGAGTGGTCTGCTTAATTCAGACACTCTGTTCATCACCACCCCCTTTTCTGAATCATTTTGTCCACCATAAGCGTGGAAGGGTATACTCAGACATGAGTCCCTTGCTCACTGCTCCATCAGGATTCAAGCAAGCCGGGCCGACGACGCCTGGAATGGCAGAAACCGGTCCCCGGAAGCTTGTCTCCTTTCTGGTGAAGAATTGGCTTGGTAGTTTGGTCTGCCCTGTTCCCATGATGCACTGGGCCAGGGACAGACTAATTTGCATATAGCCAGGTTCTGAGCTGGGATGGGGCAGTGAGCTAAATAACGGTGATGGATCAAGCCCTGATCTTTGGACTGGGTAAGAGTGGTCTGCTTAATTCAGACACTCTGTTCATCACCACCCCCTTTTCTGAATCATTTTGTCCACCATAAGCGTGGAAGGGTATACTCAGACATGAGTCCCTTGCTCACTGCTCCATCAGGATTCAAGCAAGCCGGGCCGACGACGCCTGGAATGGCAGAAACCGGTCCCCGGAAGCTTGTCTCCTTTATGGTGAAGAATTGGCTTGGTAGTTTGGCCTGCCCTGTTCCCATGATGTACTGGGCCAGGGACAGACTAATTTGCATATAGCCAGGTTCTGAGCTGGGATGGGGCAGTGAGCTAAATAACGGTGATGGATCAAGCCCTGATCTTTGGACTGGGTAAGAGTGGTCTGCTTGATTCAGACACTCTGTTCATCACCACCCCCTTTTCTGAATCATTTTGTCCACCATAAGCGTGGAAGGGTATACTCAGACATGAGTCCCTTGCTCACTGCTCCATCAGGATTCAAGCAAGCCGGGCCGATGACGCGCGGCCTGGAATGGCAGAAACCGGTCCCCGGAAGCTTGTCTCCTTTCTGGTGAAGAATTGGCTTGGTAGTTTGGTCTGCCCTGTTCCCATGATGCACTGGGCCAGGGACAGACTAATTTGCATATAGCCAGGTTCTGAGCTGGGATGGGGCAGTGAGCTAAATAACGGTGATGGATCAAGCCCTGATCTTTGGACTGGGTAAGAGTGGTCTGCTTAATTCAGACACTCTGTTCATCACCACCCCCTTTTCTGAATCATTTTGTCCACCATAAGCGTGGAAGGGTATACTCAGACATGAGTCCCTTGCTCACTGCTCCATCAGGATTCAAGCAAGCCGGGCCGACGACGCCTGGAATGGCAGAAACCGGTCCCCGGAAGCTTGTCTCCTTTCTGGTGAATAATTGGCTTGGTAGTTTGGTCTGCCCTGTTCCCATGATGTACTGGGCCAGGGACAGACTAATTTGCATATAGCCAGGTTCTGAGCTGGGATGGGGCAGTGAGCTAAATAACGGTGATGGATCAAGCCCTGATCTTTGGACTGGGTAAGAGTGGTCTGCTTAATTCAGACACTCTGTTCATCACCACCCCCTTTTCTGAATCATTTTGTCCACCATAAGCGTGGAAGGGTATACTCAGACATGAGTCCCTTGTTCACTGCTCCATCAGGATTCAAGCAAGCCGGGCCGACGACGCTTGGAATGGCAGAAACCGGTCCCCGGAAGCTTGTCTCCTTTCTGGTGAAGAATTGGCTTGGTAGTTTGGTCTGCCCTGTTCCCATGATGCACTGGGCCAGGGACAGACTAATTTGCATATAAACAGGTTCTGAGCTGGGATGGGGCAGTGAGCTAAATAACGGTGATGGATCAAGCCCTGATCTTTGGACTGGGTAAGAGTGGTCTGCTTAATTCAGACACTCTGTTCATCACCACCCCCTTTTCGGCAACAATAACTTAGCTTGCTTTCCATCTAGTTTCCACATTGCAAATTAGTACTTGCCAAATGTGCTGGACGAGTGCAGGTGATATGGCGTACGTGATAGGACAGGTCGCTTGCTCCCACCTCGCGGTATGGTCGTCTATTTTCCAGTTACAGTTGTCTTTTAGGGGCAGCCTTCCACCCCCGCCAGCGTGCGCGTGCTTTGTGTCTCTGTGGCCCCTGGTCCCGCAGATAGCTATTTGGTCGATGCCTGCCACGCACTAGGTGGTTTTCCAGCGCGCCAACCGGGTGCGTGCTGCTGACTCCTCTCAATCAGCCTCACCGCGCCATGTGTTCTGGCCTGCCCTGGGAATCCTCAGTATGGCCGTTTTTTGTGCTCGTCGCTGAGGAGCGGCTAGATAAGCGGCTTGTGCCTCACGAGGTTCCTGTGTTCTGGCATGCGCCCTGCGATGTATGTGCAGCGCCCACTTGCTTGGCGGTGATGGGCTTGGGGGACCGCACAGTCAGTTATGCAGCTTACGTTGATGGGCTCCCTGGCCTCTCCACATCTAGCAGGGTGCTTTGTATGGCGACACAGTATCTGAGCGGTGGCGTCAAGGGGCCCTCTGTGGTCTGTGATATGTACTTAGGCTCCCCAGTTGATTTCACTTGCTCCCTGCCGCGACGCGCCGTCAGCGGTGAGACAGTCTGTTTGCGTCGCTACGGTGCAGGTGGCAGTCGCTGTCCACAATGTAGATTTTGGACTCCCCGCTCCTGATTTTCACCGCTCCTCAATTGTTAAGATGGCGCTTCCATGCCTTGGTGTCCAGTCACGAGATGAGTGCAGGACAAGGCGCAAGTTATATGGGTGGCGGACTGTGCGGGATCAGTACAGGGATCAGGGCCTGGACAACGCACCCCAGCTCGCTGCGGCAGTCAGGGAAAAGAGCCAGGGTATTTCTGCTGGAGCGTCAAAGCAGCCAGGGGGGAGCCCCGCACGAGCGGTGCCCAGAGATGCCCCCCTGCAGTTGCCAGGTGAGCGTTTACAGAGGGCCGCAGGCTGGCAGTGCTGCATCACAGGATGGGTGTGGTTCACTGTGGGGCGCCCCTGGGGTCTCCAAGCCCCAAAGGGTCCCGCGATGCGGCAAGTGCCAATGCAGGTCACAGATTCCGGCACCCGGCCGGGCAGCAGCAAAGGCTCTGGCTTTTGCGCGATAGGCCTTGATCCCCCAGCCTTGCGTGGATTCTGGCCCCTTCTGGTCTGTCACATGAGCCTGTGCAGTTTACGGCCATGGTGCAGACTCCCGAACCCACGGCCTGGTCGGTGCCCATCTTCTTTTCTTGCAGATCGACATCTGTGTGCCTCATGACCCCGCCCGGTCTGTGCTGCGTCTGTCGCCTTTGCGGGTAGCGGTAGCTTGACCCAGGCGGGTTTCAGTAGAGATCTGTGCAGCGCTCGGCAGGACAGGGATCCCCTGGCCTCGCGTAGCTGTAGCCCGCGCCAGGGCAGCCACAGGGTGCCGCACTACTCATGGTCTCAGGCGCAATCCCCAAACACGCGGCCTCACAGCTGTTCCTCCACCTTACTTGAGTTACCGCAAGTGTGTTGCGAGGCTCGTTGCCGGATAGCGTCAGCAGCCCCACACCGCTGCGATCACTCGGGCACCGCAGGCAATGGCGGGTCCCTGCCTCCCCCGGCCCGGCCGTTGGCGTAACATTTCTCAGGCTGCAATTGTTCACGGCGCTAGTAGGGCCGCCGCCGTGTCCAGTTCACTATGAGCAGGTCGTGTCACTTCTTCGGACCTTCCGCTGCTTGATTTGGCAGGTTACAGCGAAATTACCTCCGCTAATTCAGGATATTTTATGGATATTTCCTCCAGGGCTGAAGAAGCCTCACTGCAGTGCGGCCATCTTGTTAGCCCACCCTCTAGCGCCCCCTGAGAGTAGTCTCTTCATTTATTTTCTCTTGTGTTTACAGTGCCTACAAACATAAAGTTCAGAGGAACACTAACAGTGCATTCATAATAGGAGTTACCCTTAGTTATTCAAGGAGTTATTTATTTTTGGAAGTCTGCCTCCTGCTGCTTGCCGATGGAGGACTTTAATTTTGTTCACCAATGCAGGTTCTAACAAGCTACATGCTATAGCTTCTTCTTCACATTTCAGAATGACAATCAGATATGTGATATTAACTGCCTGTCTCAGTAGATCACACCATAATTTCTCTATCCAACTTATGCCTACTCAGGGGCATACACCTTAAACAAAATATCAAGGAAAGGACAACACCTTGCAGTACCCAGTTTAATAGACAATGATCATACAAATCTGCTTAACGCTGCCAGCTTAATGAAAACCATAAACTGCACCCCTCTCTTTCACCCTTCTCCATCCATCATTCTGCTAAGCTCTGGGTCCTATAATATAATAACGCTACCTCTGTGGTCATCACGCACAACATGCCAACACTTGCCTCACAGCATTAAGATTAAGTTAACACACTTCTAACAACACACCCCACTTTGATTAGTGTGCTACGCTAGAGGACAATCACACTCTAGTGCCCCACACAGATATATAGAAATGTTCCAATACAATACATAACAATTACTGGTGATATACTGGAAAGCTTTTACATGTCCTATAACATCTTAGAAAAAAGAGATATTTTCTCACCTGAGCTAGGAGACGGGATAGGGGCCTGTTCTGATCCTGAGGAAAATGGGAAAACTGCAAATTATTATAAGACACACAAGTGCGCAAGAGAGCAAGCTGTGAAACCTTTCAGGATGGCTATGTCAGAGAGTTAAATATGAAGCACTTAACTAGAATATATAGAATGCTCCACCTCATTGTAGTGCAGGAATGTGGAGTATCCACTGGAAAATAGAGAAATACAATGTAAAGGCACTGCACTTGAAAACAGAGCACTGTTGTGGCATCTTAGATCATGCCCAGAAACAAAAGGTTACTTACCTTCAGTTACAATCTTTCTAGTGGATTCTCTGTCTACCAGCAGATGCCTCTTTTTTTATACATTGCAGGTGTCAGACTGAATTCTGAAACTTTTCAATTGCTTTCTACTTCCATAGGAGAATGAAAGGAGCTGAGTTATTGCTTGAGGGGGTGTAAACCCTGCTCAAGCAACAAACACGATCCTTGTTCGGGTCAACCAAAAAGTCATTTAATTAATCAATGCTTAACCCTTGGCACAAAATCAGTCAGACTTAACTTAGATGCAGTGTGTTAAGTATTTATGGAGCACACAAACAGTAATGAAGACACCAAAATGAAAAAAATCCAGTCAGTAGAAAGGAAGCAATTTATTTTTAGGTCGAGCCTATGCAGCGCGCATGCGCTGCATAGTGGACCTCTTGCAATCGATTCGCTTTTTCAGCGAAAAACGTGCACGCATTGCATTGCATTCAATGCCAACGTGTGCACGTTTGGCGATTCCCTTGCGGGAGCGAGCTTTAACATATGGTTCCTGCTCGCTCCCGCAAGGGAAACAGCCGCAGGCCCCTCCTCTCTCCCCTCCCCCTGCTGCCTCCTCCTCTACCATCTCGTTTTTTTGTTGTTTTTACTTTCAGTGCAAGGCGCACGCTGGTTCTTTTTTGGATCAAAGTCAAAGTCAAAAAAAACTTTATTCGATTGTTCGTAGTAACAACCATAAAAGTACATTTCAGTAAACATACATTGACACATAAAATCCAAACATTTGTTAAAAACGACATATAGAGAATCACAAGCAGAATATACATTAAAAAATATAAATATGAGTGAATATGTTAGTTAAAATATATCTATCAGCAACACAATTCAGCAACACAGTTACCCCTCCATACTTTTCCTAAATTTAATTGCTAGTTTTAAAAAGCTACACACGAATAAAATGCAATCACAGCTTAAAAGTTGGAGGCAATAAAGTGCTGGTCTAATTTGTGCAAAGTTCATTTGTTTGAGGCATGGTTTTAAATATAGCTTCCGTGGTACGGTATAGAAGGGGCAGATGAATAAAAAGTGTGCCAGATCTTGCGGAGACTTTTCGTCGCAGCCGCAAGCTGGCAACACTTGGCCTCGATGGGCCCCCCTCGGTACAGCCAATAATAGATGGAATATGTCTAAGCGAAACCTCGTCAGCAGAAAGCGATCATAACCTGACAGGGGCCATGACAGGTACGGTTCCATGCGCAAAGAGGTTTTTAATAGCACATGTTTCCGAACACTGTCTTTCTTTAGTTCGACCTCCTCCCGAGCTAAATACCTAAATGCAATGAAGGTCTTCTTCACAAAGATAACATCAGATTTAGTGATAAACTCTGAGGTTGCAAAAAGATCGGGACGCCCTAATTCAGAAAAACAGTTACTGATGTATTTGATCCAGGGGACTTTAAGCCCGTTTTCCCATGTTAATGCTTCTTTCAGGATTTGTTGGGTAAGGGGTATGTCAGTATTCAGCCAACAGTTTAGCCAACAAAGTAAGGGATTTACGGCTATCCTATCGCATAAATAGGGCATGCCCAGCTCTTCATGGGCAGAAAAGTTTGCTGTTCCCCTTGGAACCCTCAAAACCCTTTTTAAAAAACTATTTTCTGCAACCTCCAGGCCTCTAGAGGAGACATACCCCCATAGCTCACTTCCATAGCATGCAATAGCAGTGCTCTTAGCTTGATAAAGTTGGAGCAATGCGGCCACCGGGCTATTACCCATTTTTCTTGCGAAGTCAAGTATTGCTGCATTGGCTCTAGTTACCTCTCCCATTTTTCTCTGTACTGTGGGTCCCCAATTTAATTGATGATCAAGGAGGACACCGAGGTAGGAAAATGTTTTAGCTACAGGAATTTTTTCCCCATTAACGCTAAAGGAGTTTAGCTTTTTTTTCCCTAGGCCTACCTTCATGACATAAGATTTTGAGTTATTGATACTCAGGTCCCGAGACTTCATAAAAGCATGGAAAGAATTTAGTAGGGCTTGTAGACCAATTGTAGTCCTGGATATCAGGACTGCGTCATCCGCGTAGAGCAGAACCGGCAAACCTTTCCGGCCGACATAGGGGTAATCTGCTCCTGTACTTAAAAGGTGCTCTTCCAGGTCATTTATGTATAGGTTGAAGAGAAATGGGGCTAGAATACACCCTTGGCGTACACCCCGATGTATTCCAAATTCCCTCGTTACTTTTAAGTCTTGGGTGTAACGGACATTTTCTCTTGTATCGGAGTGCATGTCGGCTAGTAAATTAATCAGGTTCTGCTCTACTCCCATTTTTGCCATGACATCCCATAGCCTATCTCGGTCTACGCAGTTGAAAGCCGACGATAGGTCCATGAATGCCATGTGAATTGTACCTTGTCGAACCATGGTGTATTTACCTATAATCATGTACAGGTTCAAGCACTGGGTAACCGTTGAGTGACCAGGCCTGAAGCCGTATTGAATTGGGGAAATTACATTATTTTCGTCTGCCCATGCTACTAACCTGTTTAAAATTACACCCCCCACTACTTTCGCTACAGAGTTAATTAAAGATATTGGTCTGTAGCAGAGTGGGCTACTGCGTTCTCCTTTTTTAAATACGGGTACTATGGTGGAGATCCCCCACGACTTTGGACAACCAGAGGCCGCTGCTGCATTAACTACAGCGGTAAGAACAGGAGCGCATAATGATGGGCAAGATTTAAAAAGATCTGGAGGGAGGCCGTCAGGCCCAGGGGCCTTATTACAGGTTAGGCCTTGAATTCCTTTTTCAACCTCGTTAATTGAAAAATGCAGAAGATTCTCCATAGGAGTAATAGGACTATACTCAGCTTGTGGCTCATTACTTTTAAAAATAGTACTAAAATGGGTGACCCACTCTTCCTCTGGGATATTTGTGCCAAGAACAGTGTTACTTGAATGATCAAACAGAGGTTTATTAATAATTTCCCAGAACTTGGCACTATTACCCAAAATTTTAGGATCTAAAAGGGATTCCCAGGTACTTGCCTTTACCTCTTTTTTTCGTGTCGCAAGGGATTTGTTATAGTTGGCACGCATAACCTTAATACGTGCCATATCTCTGGGCCTAGCTTTTAGGGCCATCTTAAGGTCTCGGCTGGCTTTAGAGGAGGAGTGGTCAAACCATTTTGGGTTATTGCTGGCATGCCCGTTTACTGGCACCATCAACAGAGACCCTACTGTTGATACAACCCCCTCAAATGCACACAAGGTTTGTCCAGGAGATGATGTAGGTGACACACAAATTGAAAGTTCGGAGCTACATAGATTATTAATTGAGATATACAAGTTATCACAATTCACCATTGTCCATTTCAAGCGGCGCTTTTCGTTTGTACACTTTAAGGTTCCCCGGCCTTCACAGCGCTTTCGAATTTCAAAGATACCTCCCCCCAATTTGATGGAGATGGGGTTATGATCACTATGAACGTTCATTTGGATGCGAAAATCTGAGGCAAAGTTGGCAAGGTCCGCAGATAGTAGAATATGGTCTATGTATGTTCCGTTTAAATTGCCTTTATATGTGGGTACATGAAAAAGTGTGTGCTCCGCCGTCTCAGACATAGCTGCAACTAAGTTGTTTTCATTCATCAAAATGTTAAGTTGAGTACCGCGTCGAGAATGATCGAAGTGAAAGCCTTTCAGGCTATTACACCCCAAATGTCCCATGGGCGTCACTCCTGGATTCCCACAGGGATGGGTATTGAAATCACCAGCAATCAATAATTGGCGTGACAAATTCCCCACATTGTCTCTCAGAAAATCACACAACTGCAGTAAGTTACATTCTCCGTGTTGGTTTACTGCATTATAAAAATTAATCAGGGTCAAGGTATGTTTACCCCTCTTTAGCTCTAAGACTTGGATATTCCTATTGCCTGAGTGATAAATATTTATATGACAAATAAGAGCCAGATTAATGTAAGTTACCAGGCCCCCCTTTGCTCTTCCACTGCGCGATGGTTCGGCTGGGATGAAAAAGCTTTGATATCCCTCAATGTGAACATATTTTTTTTCTGCCAACCATGTTTCTTGGAGGCATATCACCGCGTATTGCTTGACAAAAGACAGCCAAGTGGGATCGCAAGCTTTATCAGCCAAGCCCGCCGTGTTCCAGGAGACCAGGCTTGTGCTACATGATGGAGTTATGTCTACTTCTATAACTGTGTCTATGTTTACATTATTAGATATATTTGCATCATTAATCTCTGTTCGTGTAACAACCTGTTCTTCCATGATGTTATGATTGTGTTTTATATGGGTCAGGTCGGGGCTAAAGGCCTCTAAATATTCTGTGAATGAACTTGACCGATTTTGTCGGAGTGGACTCTCTGGTGGAGTTCTTATTTCTAGGCCTGTCTGGTCAGTTAATATTAGTTTCTCTGCAATGGTGAAATCGTTCAGTCCCTTGATATCAGCGTCTTTGCAGGGGGTTATATCATGGCTTGCATAATCATTATGTACTGGGGGGATTTGTGTTACGGGTAGTCAATCGACCCCCTCCAGGCCACACTGTTCATAGAAGGCATTAAACCTGTTTGAAATAGGAACGCTGTACTGATTACTCAGATAAGTTGAGTAGGGATATTCATGTTGGAGTACTTGGTGTGATCCTTCCCTCCTCTCTGGGTACATTGCAAAATGATTTGTGATTTTGTAGTCCCTGGGTATGGCCCGACTTGAATATGATGGGTCGTCTGGGGTATAATGGCCATCACTCCCTATAGTATCCCAGTTTTGGTATTGATTAGCGAGGGTATGAGATCTCCCCTGTTCCGGTATGAAATGTAGGTGCATGTTCTTCGGTCCGGAATCATTTGAGGGATAAAAGTAACTAAGGTCCATGGTACGAATCAAACTGTTAGTGGGGCCATCCCTCCATCTACTAATATAGCTTGCCACGCGGATGTCTCTAAAAGTTACAATAATGCACTCACCCTCGGTAGACTTGAATCTATGACCCACCCAATCTACCCTCCTGACATGGGATATTTGCCCATTGAAATGTGAGGGAAGCGGTCTATGTGTAGTTAGCCAATGACTCACTTTATTTTTTAGTTCCCCGTATGTTTCTGTTTTCCCCTCACCCAATTTCGGGACGCCTATCATTACTATTGTATAGGGGTGAGACTCGGGGGGAAGAATGTGTAGATTGCCTTTTTAGCTGGTATCCGGTTTGGGGGTTTCTCAGGGCGGTCATTTGTGGGCATATTTTGAGGTAATGTGGGCCTTAGAGGTCCGGGCTAGTCGTTTTGTTTATCAGTATATAGACCCTCTGCCGCCCATTCGCTCTCATCATTCTCAGTTATAGAGGGCTCAGAAGCTATATTGGGGTCTGGGGCTACTACTAATGCAGTATTTTCACGAGTGCTGGAGTTTTTATTTATGACATTTGGAGTTAGTGCTGCAGGTAGAGGGGTCAGTGTCTGTTTGATATTACCGCTATGTGGTGGATTTTTTGATCGTACGGTCTTATTGTTAGTCTGTTTTGATGAGCATTTAACCAACGTGGGGTTCTCTTTTAATGGCGGTGATCGGAGTATTTTTAACATTGTTGCGGTATTTTTATTTTGTGTAACTTCAAATTTCTCGACAGTTTCCTCCAGCTTAATAATTCTTTCGCGTATGGGCAACAAGAGGGCCCTTATTAAATGTTCCAGTTGAGTCAGAAATGTGTTATCACCTAAATTTAATGAATCAGTCTGACATGACTGGTCTATACTAGCTGTTACGTTTTCTACCTGTAGCTCTTTTGGCTGGCGGAATGCCACCAGACTAGATGGTAGTGGTGACTGGTGGTTAGGTATATTATTTATCAGTTTGGCCAATCTCAAGTTGGACCAAACGTCCTTCGCTAAGAGCTTGTGTTTGCAAAGGGGTCGGGAGATTATTTTCGCTATTGATTTTGTTTTTTTCCTATTCCGTCTTTTAAGCTTAGTTGTCAGGCTGCCTTTGTCAGGTGCGGAAATATTTATAGATGGTGGTCTCCCCGGATATTCATCACCTACACGTGGTGAAGCTAAAGACATGGCTCTAGAGGGAAGACGGCCCAATTTATCCAGTGTGCTACAAGTCGGCAGAGGGCTGCTTTCACTGCTGTTACAATGTAATGGTGTACTTGAATCTGGTAAAGAATTTTCACTGACTTGAGTATTAGGCAACCCTGTAAAGGATTGCATTAAAAGTGATTCCTGAGAATTTATAGTAATATCAGAAGTATTAATAGTAGTCGTGTTATGTAATGAAAGATTAGGGAGACACAAATTTGGAGTTAACGAAAGACGCCTCTCTGTATTTTGGATGGCGTCTGCCACGACACCGATAGTTTTCTGTAGCATTATGTCAATAGCGGTGAAGCTAGGAAGAGGTGTACTAGGGGCCACTTTATTCCTAGTAGAGGATCTTGTGGCAATGGGTGTTTTTTTTACTTTCATCATGTTATTAGTGTTAGACGTTAGTTATTGGGTTCTGTATACTTAAATACAGTTGCCTCTACTTAGGTTCGTAGATGTTAAGTACAATTGTAATACTACTATCCATTCAGCCACAAAAATAAATAGTTTGTTTTTTGTGTACAGTCACCTTATGCCGTGGTTCACGTAGCTAATTGAAAGGGAGATAGCCCGTCCCGTCCTCCTTGGTCCTCTGAGGGCCACAGAGGGCCCGCCCTTTGGCCGGGCTTAGCCCCGGGCGCTCCTGCGGCGCGGGGGTGTCGCGACCTTTATGCGCCGCCTGGCGCGATCTTCGTAGCGTCTCCCGCCGCTATGCAGGGCGGGAAACGTAGTCCAGAGCCCCCCTCCGCTCGGCGGCCACTGTCGATGTCGGTTGCGGCGGCGGGAGGGGGACTGAGGCAGACACCAGGCTCCGAGGGCAAAGAGAGTGTCAAGCGGTTGTTATCAGCAGGTCCTGGGGATTGCGGCAAAAGTTTTTAAACAACGTCTTTTTTGTGATCCATTTCAGAGGGAAGCAACTAAACGAAAGAAGGAAAGAGATGTTCTGAACCATTTCTTCAAGTCACGGTTTTCAGTAAGTGAAGAGCGAGCTGCGCGCTGGTGTACTTAGTCAGTCATACCTTTAAAGCGCCCTCTGGTGGTGGTCCGGTGGGGGGTATACCTTATATGAGCTTCCTCTGATATTTGTATTGTAGGGTGCAAAATAATCAGTGCGTGTGTTGGAAGGGGCTCATTAACATTGCAAAGCCATACTGTACTCAGACACTGCTTATGCACGTGCGGGGCATTCGGAGCTGCTAATGTGTCATCAATTTTCCAAACGCCCTCTGACTGCTTTTGAAACGAAAAGCAAATAAGAAACACTGCATGACTGAAAAGATAACTGTGGTAATATAAATAAGTCCATTGAAGCCGAGGTGCAGATGAAGATGGCATTTATTGAAGAAGGTAATAATCAAGTAATCAAGAGTCCTGTAGATAATAGTGCGAAGCCCCACCAGGAGCACCTCCCTTGCTGCCCAGCCCATATTCTCAACTGACAGTCTCAGGCATACCAACATTCTGTGACCTCACCACTCATA
The DNA here is from genome assembly GCF_964261635.1 of Lissotriton helveticus. Classification (NCBI taxonomy): domain Eukaryota; kingdom Metazoa; phylum Chordata; class Amphibia; order Caudata; family Salamandridae; genus Lissotriton; species Lissotriton helveticus. Next base: position 508,862,936 of record NC_136068.1, on the reverse strand, counting down.
CGCAAAAACAACAAGTGATGGACTGAATGTGGATCAATGTCACACACTCCCCCAGTCAAAAGATCTGGGCCCAAATCCATCGTTTTTTTGCACTCCACACCACCCTGGGTTAGACAATGGCGATATGCAAATCAGCTCTGACCCTGTTGCCCCATGGGAACAGTCCAGTCCGAACTACAAAAGCCATGTCCTTCCCAGAACGGAATCAAGCATCCGAGGACCGGACCGGTTTCGAGGTAACACCTCTCTTCAGCCCGGCTAGCTTGACTCCAAGTGGTGTGGAGTGCCTGGGACCCACGTCTGGGCATCCCCAGCGCACTTAGGGCGGCAATTGCAAAAACAACAAGTGATGGACTGAATGTGGATCAATGTCACACACTCCCCCAGTCAAAAGATCTGGGCCCAAATCCATCGTTTTTTTGCACTCCACACCACCCTGGGTTAGACAATGGCGATATGCAAATCAGCTCTGACCCTGTTGCCCCATGGGAACAGTCCAGTCCGAACTACAAAAGCCATGTCCTTCCCAGAACGGAATCAAGCATCCGAGGACCGGACCGGTTTCGAGGTAACACCTCTCTTCAGCCCGGCTAGCTTGACTCCAAGTGGTGTGGAGTGCCTGGGACCCACGTCTGGGCATCCCCAGCGCACTTAGGGCGGCAATTGCAAAAACAACAAGTGATGGACTGAATGTGGATCAATGTCACACACTCCCCCAGTCAAAAGATCTGGGCCCAAATCCATCGTTTTTTTGCACTCCACACCACCCTGGGTTAGACAATGGCGATATGCAAATCAGCTCTGACCCTGTTGCCCCATGGGAACAGTCCAGTCCGAACTACAAAAGCCATGTCCTTCCCAGAACGGAATCAAGCATCCGAGGACCGGACCGGTTTCGAGGTAACACCTCTCTTCAGCCCGGCTAGCTTGACTCCAAGTGGTCCGGTCCGGTCCTCGGATGCTTGATTCCGGTCTGGGAAAGATATGGCTGTTGTAGTTCGGACTGGACTGTTCCCATGGGGCAACAGGGTCAGAGCTGATTTGCATAAAGCCATTATCTGACCCAGGGTGGTGTGGAGTGCAAAAAAACGATGGATTTGGGCCCAGATCTTTTGACTGGGGGAGTGTGTGACATTGATCCACATTCAGTCCATCACTTGTTGTTTTTTGCAATTGCCGCCCTAAGTGCGCTGGGGATGCCCAGACGTGGGTCCCAGGCACTCCACACCACTTGGAGTCAAGCTAGCCGGGCTGAAGAGAGGTGTTACCTCGAAACCGGTCCGGTCCTCGGATGCTTGATTCCGGTCTGGGAAAGATATGGCTGTTGTAGTTCGGACTGGACTGTTCCCATGGGGCAACAGGGTCAGAGCTGATTTGCATAAAGCCATTATCTGACCCAGGGTGGTGTGGAGTGCAAAAAAACGATGGATTTGGGCCCAGATCTTTTGACTGGGGGAGTGTGTGACATTGATCCACATTCAGTCCATCACTTGTTGTTTTTTGCAATTGCCGCCCTAAGTGCGCTGGGGATGCCCAGACGTGGGTCCCAGGCACTCCACACCACTTGGAGTCAAGCTAGCCGGGCTGAAGAGAGGTGTTACCTCGAAACCGGTCCGGTCCTCGGATGCTTGATTCCGGTCTGGGAAAGATATGGCTGTTGTAGTTCGGACTGGACTGTTCCCATGGGGCAACAGGGTCAGAGCTGATTTGCATAAAGCCATTATCTGACCCAGGGTGGTGTGGAGTGCAAAAAAACGATGGATTTGGGCCCAGATCTTTTGACTGGGGGAGTGTGTGACATTGATCCACATTCAGTCCATCACTTGTTGTTTTTTGCAATTGCCGCCCTAAGTGCGCTGGGGATGCCCAGACGTGGGTCCCAGGCACTCCACACCACTTGGAGTCAAGCTAGCCGGGCTGAAGAGAGGTGTTACCTCGAAACCGGTCCGGTCCTCGGATGCTTGATTCCGGTCTGGGAAAGATATGGCTGTTGTAGTTCGGACTGGACTGTTCCCATGGGGCAACAGGGTCAGAGCTGATTTGCATAAAGCCATTATCTGACCCAGGGTGGTGTGGAGTGCAAAAAAACGATGGATTTGGGCCCAGATCTTTTGACTGGGGGAGTGTGTGACATTGATCCACATTCAGTCCATCACTTGTTGTTTTTTGCAATTGCCGCCCTAAGTGCGCTGGGGATGCCCAGACGTGGGTCCCAGGCACTCCACACCACTTGGAGTCAAGCTAGCCGGGCTGAAGAGAGGTGTTACCTCGAAACCGGTCCGGTCCTCGGATGCTTGATTCCGGTCTGGGAAAGATATGGCTGTTGTAGTTCGGACTGGACTGTTCCCATGGGGCAACAGGGTCAGAGCTGATTTGCATAAAGCCATTATCTGACCCAGGGTGGTGTGGAGTGCAAAAAAACGATGGATTTGGGCCCAGATCTTTTGACTGGGGGAGTGTGTGACATTGATCCACATTCAGTCCATCACTTGTTGTTTTTTGCAATTGCCGCCCTAAGTGCGCTGGGGATGCCCAGACGTGGGTCCCAGGCACTCCACACCACTTGGAGTCAAGCTAGCCGGGCTGAAGAGAGGTGTTACCTCGAAACCGGTCCGGTCCTCGGATGCTTGATTCCGGTCTGGGAAAGATATGGCTGTTGTAGTTCGGACTGGACTGTTCCCATGGGGCAACAGGGTCAGAGCTGATTTGCATAAAGCCATTATCTGACCCAGGGTGGTGTGGAGTGCAAAAAAACGATGGATTTGGGCCCAGATCTTTTGACTGGGGGAGTGTGTGACATTGATCCACATTCAGTCCATCACTTGTTGTTTTTTGCAATTGCCGCCCTAAGTGCGCTGGGGATGCCCAGACGTGGGTCCCAGGCACTCCACACCACTTGGAGTCAAGCTAGCCGGGCTGAAGAGAGGTGTTACCTCGAAACCGGTCCGGTCCTCGGATGCTTGATTCCGGTCTGGGAAAGATATGGCTGTTGTAGTTCGGACTGGACTGTTCCCATGGGGCAACAGGGTCAGAGCTGATTTGCATAAAGCCATTATCTGACCCAGGGTGGTGTGGAGTGCAAAAAAACGATGGATTTGGGCCCAGATCTTTTGACTGGGGGAGTGTGTGACATTGATCCACATTCAGTCCATCACTTGTTGTTTTTTGCACTCACCACTCATACAAGCATTCCATAACATCCACACTGGCTGAGCAGCAAGGACCATGAACTAGGAAAGATGCATTGCATTGAATATAAGATAAAACACATCTTCCCCCTTATGAATAACAACAGAATGATACAACAAGAAGTAAATGTAATAATCATAGCAATAACAATTACATGAATAATAAATCAATAAATAAGCAGATCAATCATATAGATAACAATTACATGAAGAAGCTACGAAACACCTTGAAGGAAGTTAGAAAGGCACACAAAACATAAAAGACAAGAGATACTCCTAACAATAAAAGCAAACAGGATCTCAAGGGTGAAAAGAACACCCACTAGCAGTACAGACAACAGAAAATTTGAGGGAAACCTCAAATGTCATACCCACAGAAGACTTTTGCGCAAAATTGAAAACTGTGGCTGACAAAATTCATTAAGTAATTTCAGAGAAGATCCCAAGTAAAGGAATCTTACAATGTAAACATATAAAGTTAAAGTAACGTGCACTAAAAATATGTAAATAAGTAAGTAACATATTCAGCAATGTAAGTGACGAGTCCACATAAAGTAACATGTTAAGATGGCAAGTCACATAGGCAATCGGCTATCAAATAATACAACTAACAATTCAGATAAAGGATCCCTTAATAATATGTTAAAGCAAGGCACTGTAATATAAACAGGAAAAGTAGGTGAGAACTAAAGTCACATAGTCAATAGACTATAAAACTCATATGTGTCTGGAACGGGAAGCATCACATAAAAAATAACATATGAAGTTGAACCTTACTGGATGACACATTTAAAGCATTTGAGTATGTTAAACATCATGTAATATAAACCTCAGGTGAGTTTAAGAAATAAGAGCATGCACCAAAACAGATGGAACAATGTACTATCAATAAGCATAAACATCATATCACCACATAATACATTAAAAGAACTAACAAATGCAAGTTAGCAATGTGGCTTAGAAGCAAATAGTCAGAGAGAAATCCCTGGGTACACACTGTCGTATGGACTTACTATACTTCCATACCCTATCTGTCTAGACATTCATACACTCTTACACCAGCAAGGACAAACAAATCAAACGTCGTAATGGCGAAAGGTTAATTTCCACACTAAAATTGAACGTTCACAGTCTTTTTAATAAAAACATAAAAGAGAATTTACACAAAATGTCGAATTAAAATTTCAAAGAACAATCTTTGAAAATGTACAGTAAAAAACAAGTATTCATAACAATTCATTACATACATAGGCAAGTTTAATTTGAATCAAAACAAGGGAAACCATATAAAAACAAATATGAGAGTGCTGTACATAGGAAGGAGAGCGCTGAATGGCAGCAGAAAAGAAAACAGTACCTTAATAATCACGGGACTGCTGACCTCCATTGGCATGGCAAAGTTGCAATCAACACAGTGAACTTGTGCTTATGACATAGAAATACATAAAATGTTAAGAAGCGGTGGTACTGAAGAGCCACTAGGTGGCGCTGTAATATAATATTCATCCACAGCGTGAAGTAGATCCAAAACTTGTGACTTTTTGCCGATCACAAGATGGTGGCAGAAAAGCAGCAAGCAGGCAGATGGCGGAAACTTCACAAGGAAACTCAGAGTCTCATAGCTGCCAAGGTTTCAGATAGCTATGTGTGACATTTTCATAAATACAGTGGGCCTCATTTATGAGGCCGTGCGTCACTTTTACGCCGCCGGTGCGTCACTTTTTGTGAGGCACCAACAGCGTAAAAAATGTGCCTTGTTGCACCATATTTACAAAGTGACGCATCTAGGTAGATGCGTCACTTTGTAAACCCCTGCGCTACATTATACCTGCGCCAGGTATAATGTATGCAGGGGGGCGTTCTGACGCAAGAAAATGTCCTAGAAGTGCCGCAGTGAAATTTATAGGATTTCACTGCGCCACTTCTAGGATGCAAATGTGTCAATTTCTTACGCCTGCCTCACAGCAGTCGTAAGACTGACGCAGGTCCTTTCACATGGGGCTTGCCCCATGTGAAAGGACACATTGCTGAAGTTGCGTCACTTTTGTGACACACTCCAGCAATGTGCCACTTTTGCGCCATACAGATACATCAGAAATACTGACGTATCTGTAACTCCTTGCGCAATGATACGTCATACTGTAAATATGATGCATCATTGGTGTTGCAAGGAGGGCGCAATGAAAAGTGACGCATCGCTGTTTTCACGCAGCGATGCGTCACTTTTCATAAATTAGGCCAAGTGTAATGATGAGTGACATTTCAGCGACTATGAGTGACACTTGCTCAAAAGCAAAATAAAGCAATGAAGAGGAGGGAAACATTTAAATGCCCATTTGAGCAACGAGAAAGTCTAAGTTAACTGCTTCAAAGCATAAGAAATAGTTGTTAAACAACTCATTTATCAGACTGTAGCCAAAATTGTGGAAAATAGATCAAGCAGTCTGGAAGACGTTCCTAATTTATTTAATCAGATGAGTGACTCACAGACTCACTCCATTGACGTTGATCACATGAGCTGTAAGCAGGGCTGCATTCGAAAGCGGAGAGTGGGAGGCACTCATTTAGGCCACAGCTAGGCTGATAGCAAAGTCTCACTGACCTGACTTTTAGAACACTTTCTTTTGAGGTAGGCGACGAGCCAGCTCTGTGGTAAAGATTATGCTCAGTCCTGGTGGCACACACGCTGTGATGCATTTTTGGATTAGGACTTGCACATTTACTGTTATTCCAAAACAAGCATTTACAATGCTATAGGTCCCGCAGCATTAAAGTTTGAGTTACTGGCATTGTAAATGACAATGCTTTGCATTAATTTTTTTTAATTTGCAATTGGTATATAAACATTGTTTGTGAGTGGTTAGCTGTTGCTAACAGACACCCTCACAGACCTAGAGCACTGCACGGCTCATATAATCGAATATGCACTGAAATCGGAACGCTGCAATGCTGATTGAATGCATAGGGCCAGGGCCCATGCACACCTGATGTGCAGCCGAGGCAGAGCAGAGGGCCCCACAGAAATTAATCAGTGATGCCACAGGCCATGGTGCCAAGTAACCCGAGAGCAAACAATGTGTCACGTGAGTGGATGCCTGTCATCAGCTGTGGCCCAGCACCACACTGGCCCCCCCACCTGATAAGGCATACCTGGTGAATGTACATGGTTTCCTTTTTCAAGTCGACCTGCGTTTATTGTCAACGTGAATAATACACTTTTCAACTGAACCTTATTTTCTTTTAAGGCCTCAGTGTGTTATCGGCTCCAGTAACTGTATTGGATACATTATAGTGACATATATCAGATACTGTGCGGTTAAATACGTTGACTTCTACAAGGCATGCGTACGGCTAAATGTACCTGTTGTTTAAATATATGTATTGTCTTATTACTGTTAAATGAATTGGTGCAAATAAGGTTACGTGTGTAATGTAGTACTTTTAACTATTAGATCAATGTGGGACTAAAATAAAGGCCACAGATTACAATCTACAGTATTTCGGATTCAGCCAGTGAGGCACAGACGTCAGGCAGTAGCTCAGGTGGTTCATGTCAACGCCCCCCCCCCCCCCCCCCCCCCCCCCCAGTTGTTACTGAGAGCCCACAGAATCGCGGAGGTACAGAGTCCCCCTACACCCAGGCACACAGCGCTTTATGTCTGTCATGACCCGGCGCATCCCTTGTCTTGGAAGGCGCGATAGCTCCGCGTGTTTCTGCGCCTGCTGCAGCAGCCTGTCGCAGTTGTGAATTGCGGCCTCTGATGACTCTCTTTGAGGGACAGGTTGGCGGGCGTGACTGGGTTAAATATGATGTATCCGAAATGCTCATTAAAATGCTGTGCCCCGGGGTATTTTTCGGGCCAGTTTACAAAACAACTGTGTCTGGAAACATGCAGGAGAGAAGGACACAGTATCCCAGTAAATTGTGGAACCGGTGCTGGCATAGAGACATACCAGGAGGTAGGGAGGGGGCGGTGGCACTTTCCATTACGGCACCCCAGGCTTGCCCTGGCCTCCACCCCAGCCCCGCCGGCCTCTTGTTCCGTACACACCAGTTGCTGCTCCCGATTTTCCCACGGGTTCAGGCCGCAGCCTCCTGCACCGGTCCATTCACCCTCAATAATCCGGGATTATCCCAACACAGACCCCGGGGCGGGGGGAGGGGCACCTCCCTGCTGCTGCCAGTTAAACACTCGCTGACACAAGCGGTACAGGTCCCGAGGCCCTGTTTAATGCCCAGCAATGCTCCTCGCCCTGCCCCCTGCTTCAGCTGCCCTCTCCCTCCTCGCCCCTTTCCCTCCAGTTGAATATTTTACTCTCGGTCCCTGGTTTCTCCTGAAGCCACCTCCCTGACACGCCCCCTCTCTGCTGTGTCACTTGTTGGGTGTCCACTAAACTTTAGCATTGTCCGGATATTATTCTCGGCGTACAGCGCCAACTCCCTAGCGCCAACTCCCTGGCGCCATTCTGTAGCGCTGTTAAGAATAGGTGTTTATTTATTTATTTATTTTATGCGTTTTTATATAGCACAGACTTTACCCGAAGGTGTCAGAGCGCTTCACAATGGGAACAGTAAGGATACATGAGGAGAAAATAACAAGTGAACATGTTACAAAAGCAAACGTTACGTTACATGAGGCAATAGTGACAATTGTGCATGTATCAAGAGCAAACAAAATACAAGAGGTAGCAAACGATTCATTACAAGAGGAAAAGTGACGTGTGCATGTTACAAAAGAGTACAAAATATAAGCTCCTTATTTAATGATACTCTGTGTAGCGACCTTGTTGGCCCGATCAAGATTTAAACCGTGGCTACTGATGTTAGCAGTCACAGCGCCAAGAAGCAGCCAGGAGGTGCTATGTTAGTGTTAGGAGTAACACTCGAGCACAATGACCCTGAAATAACCTGGTCGCCCCTTAGTAATGCACCCCGATCTCGTCTGCCACTCCCAGGAGGCGGAAAGGCAGGGTACACACTAGTGGGGGAGGGGGGGGGGGTAGAGGCGCACAACCCACTGTGCTGCTTTACAACATGAGGAGAAAATTACAAGTGAACATGTTACAAAAGCAAACGTTACGGTACATGAGGCAATAGTGACAATTGTGCATGTATCAAGAGCAAACAAAATACAAGAGGTAGCAAACGATTCATTACAAGAGGAAAAGTGACGTGTGCATGTTACAAAAGAGTACAAAATATAAGCTCCTTATTTAATGATACTCTGTGTAGCGACCTTGTTGGCCCGATCAAGATTTAAACCGTGGCTACTGATGTTAGCAGTCAAAGCGCCAAGAAGCAGCCAGGAGGTGCTATGTTAGTGTTAGGAGTAACACTCGAGCACAATGACCCTGAAATAACCTGGTTGCCCCTTAGTAATGCGCCCCAATCTCGTCTGCCACTCCCAGGAGGTGGAAAGGCAGGGTACACACTAGTGGGGGAGGGGGGGTAGAGGCGCACAACCCACTGTGCTGCTTTACAATCTTGCTCCTGAGCAGCACAAATCTGTAAAGACGCTTTGAGAGGGCACTCGTGCCCTCTTGGGTCAAGGGAGTCATGCCCTGACACAGCGCCCCCTGCTGCACCCCCTCACTAACAGCACATTCTTAAGGAGATGGTTGAGGAAAGCCCCGCTCCTATTTCAAAGGTGGGGGCCATGAAAGGTGTACTCCCCGCCCCGCTTCCACCAAGGCCTCTGGACTGGGGGGAATGGTTTGGACCAAGTTTAGCGCTTTAGCTGCTCCTTAAATGTTTGTCTGGGGGTGGGGGGCGATGGTAATTGGCCTCTTCGGGGTGCAAATGTACTGCTGGCCACGCCGTGGGGGGTGTCCTGCCTGCTTCCTGCCCGATGACATCAAAAAGCAGAATATATTAGGGGGGGTAAAAAATAAGCAGCCTGTGACCTCACAGGCTCTGGGGATATCACGCAATGCATGTGTGACCTTGGGCTCCTGGAAGCACAGGGGGGGGCATTTTGCCCATCGAACAGCAATTGGCAGGAGTGCGCCTGCGCCGGGTCTGTACTGCGCATGCGCAATGATGGGTTAACTTGGTTTGGCAGGGGATTAGTGGTGCATTTTCTTTGCTCGGGCCATGCCTATCTCCCGGGTACAATACGCTGCCAACGACAGCGCTCGAGACAGAGGGATATGGGTTTTTTGCAAGTGACAGGTGAACATCAAAGGAACATCCGGTTTCTCGGTCTTCTGGTGGGATGCGCAAGGTAAGATCGGCACTTTCTGTGTGCTCGAGTGTGTGTGTGTGTGTGTGCGCGCGCAGGGCAGGGGGGCGGCGGCGTGTGTGTGCTCGTGTGTCTGTGTGTGCCCGCGTGTGTGTCTGTCTACGTGCGTGCTCCATTGTGACGGGGATCAGCCTGCCGGAATCGGAGCGCGTGTTTATGCGCACGACCTGATCCGATTCCGGCAGGCTGCGTGCGCGTGCCAGTCTCTTGTCCCAAGTCTTGTTAGTCCTTGAAAGCAAAACTGATTACAATAGGGCTCTGCAGCGACAATCGCTTCACGATTGCGTCGCAGTGCAAGCCCTAAAAAGGTACTGCCACAGGCCTTTACTTACACCCACCTCTGCAGTTTAGACCACAGTTGGCAAGTTTTTTCCATGTCAAGTTTTACTTTTTCAGCCAGAATACCGTTAAAACCAAATGCATTTTACATTTTTGTGCTAGTAGTTTAGTTCACTTGTAACACTGTAACACAACGATTGGCTCAAAACTATGTCAGAACATAAACTGCTGTTTTTTTATGGCTTACTTGATATCCTTATGAGAGTTGAAAATCACTCTCACCACAATCTTAGCAGGATGCGAGAAAAACCGTCCAAGAAATGAGCTACTTGTAATAGGAACACAGCGAGGGGCATACACTGGACCCGAGGTCCCATGACAAATGTACAGAACATTCTCGCAACCTTTCATGTGTCCCCCAAAGACACTGTAACATGCACATGCCCCGAAAATCTTTGAAAAAACACTTTTAAATAAAAAGGCAGACTCATGGCAATTCTTAATGTTTGCATCAATATACATGTCATTTTGTAAATCACCATTATCACTTATTTTTGATTGTTTGTGGTTTAGTCAAATATTCAGAATGTATTTTCGCTGGGTCGCATAAGCACACACGCGCTCCCATGACTGGCACTTACTTTGATTCTTTGCAGGCAGCGACTGCAAGACAAGCAGACTGCAAGTCACCGCGGTTCAGGTTCCGTTTACCACCCTCCTCCTTAGGGTCCTGCTGTCCTGAAGTCAGCGTTTGTCCTCCAGTCAGTGTCAGGCTGTCCTGGGCGGCCGCTGCAGATGCCGGTCACTACTGACTAAATGACGACTGTGAGGCTGAGCTCCGGTGATGAATATTTTTATTCATCGTGGGACAGCACGAGATGGCGGCCTAGGCAGGTGCAAGCAGCAGGCAGTGCTGTGAATGGCAAGATTGCTGTGGCGCCCGCACAGCTGCCTCGGGCCTGGCCAGCGCAGATTCAGTTCTGCCAAGTATCACGCATCGTGTGTGACACTAACGCATTTCAGTGCGGTGCTCCGCATCACCGCACTGAAATGTATTGTCACGCATTTAGGCATAGCCCCACAGCTGTCACTCAAGCCGTTAGTGCTGCCTAAAACTATTAAAATGGAGTGGCAGCTGGCAGCGCGCACTGCTCTCATTATATCATGCTTAGGGCTCGCTCGCGGCTGGCTGAATTATTAGTGGCTGAAAGTGAAACATTTACTTGTGTGCATTGAGGACGGGGGGTCATGCCCTGCTGATTGAGAGTTAACTTGAGGGAGGGGACTGGACTACTTTGCGTCTAAACGTCATGGCGCAGCAGCGCTGTCTGTGGGCACCGTCGGCCGCCGCGTGGCTCAGCTTCTCAGTCAGAAAGCTGCAGTAAATATTTGAGCCTCAGCCGCGCCTCCGCGGTGATATAAAATTGCAAAGAGAGCCATACAGGAGTGACCGTTGCAGCAGCAGTGATCAGGACTGTCACTGGAGGACCTGAATCGCCTGGCTTGGGGGACTGAGTAAGCAGGGCGGCAAACGCAATTGTATAGTGGCTCGAGGCCTGCCGCCTGAGCCTACCGCGCAGAGCAGAGTCGCTGCAAGAATTACTGGCAGAGAAGTACGTGAGAAAGTGGTGAAATGCAGCTAAAACACGGTATGTGCGATTGAACAATTCCTTCAGGCAGCTGCCTGCAGTCAGTGGCTCAGAAGATGTAGTGTCCTGGCGTGGCTGCATGATCTAATGTCGATCGACACCCTTTATTATATAAATAATATAATTTTACTCTGCTCCGTCACACGTGCATTCATACCGGCCCAGCTGGATTCTCCCCTGAAGACTTTCCCTAATTACTAACCTTCATTCCCATGCCTCTGAGCTGGCCTGTACCTTCTGACCCATCCCCGTGATCCCCTCCAGTTTTGCTCCGTAGGCATAGAGCCGATCACGCTGCACTATGGTCCAGGGGCTGCCTCTCAAGGCCTCTCACAGTCACAGGCCTAGAACAGAAGGAAGCTCTCAGCCGGCCCCTCCGCCTCACGCTCCAAAATATAATAATTGGAGAAACAGACTCGGGGTGCAGTCTGAGGGTGAGACGTCTGCCATGGGCGGCGTGCCCACTGGTGCCTGCACATCGCTACCTGTCATCCAGCTACTAGCCCTTCACCCTGACTGACCCCCACAGAGCTGCGCAGGAATTTTGTTTAATGCATGCAGCCTGCTTTCGGAAAAAATCGACATTCTGTCTGTGGTCTGGTAACCCTGGATCTTTCAGTCAGAAGCTGGGAATGAGCTCAGTGGTAGAGCAATTTCCACCGACTCGGAGGAGAGAAAACTCGCTGCCAACTGTCTCTTTAAATGTACAGCACAAAGCAAACATATAAAGGATTACTTGTTAGACTTGAACCATTTCTGCTCACCACTCCCTGGCAACCTCAATGCTCAATAATCATTTACTTTAGGATGCACAGCGGAACCTGTAGATCTCATAAAGACAGGGTCCCTTCAGCAAAGATGGAACACTTTTTGTATGACCCACATTTGGGGGTCCACAGACACTACTTATCGGAAGGTGCAGGGTGCTCGTCCAGCTTCCAGGCAACAGTACAGTTATTCACAGCAGAGCAGCACATTCGTTTTCCATCCCATAACCGACATCGTGTCTATAAATTAACCAAGCAGGCCAGCGCACCTCTGGCTATATTTACTTTCCGCAATAGCCATGTCAAATGCCTCACATTTACTTTTCCACTTCCATTTCAGATTTTTGCCCTTCTCTCTCGCTCCTCCAATATCACCTATACCCTTTCTTTTTAGGTTTCGCTGGAGGGCGGAGCTCTTAGCTCCGCCTCCAGAGAAATCTCTTGATTTTAGTAAGGAAAATGGAATACGCCCCCCTGTCCCATTGGCTAGCTCCATAAATGGAGGCTAGCCATTGGAACAGAGATCTGTCCGTCAAGGCCGGACCAGATTCGGGGGCGTTCCCGAGATTTTTTCCCAGGGCGGAGTTACGTTTTTTCCCATTCCCGCCCCCTCCGTGTGCCTTTCCGCCCCCCCTCGCTGTCCTGTGCGCGTTTCCCGCCGTCCGTGTCCTCTCCCGCCCCCTCCCGCCGTCCGTGTCCACTCCCGCCCCCTCCCGCCGTCCGTGTCCTCTCCCGCCCCCTCCCGCCGTTCGTGTCCTCTCCCGCCCTCCTCCCGCCGCCCGTGTCCTCTCCTGCCCTCCTCCCGCCGCCCGTGTCCTCTCCCGCCCCCTGTGTCCTCGTAGGTGCTTGTTGTATTTTTCCATTTGCTTTAGGGCCGTCTTTACCTTTGAGATCTACTTATCGTCGGAACGTGCTTTTCTGTTCGGAGCTGAAAGCGCAGAGTCGCGGAGAAAATGGACCCAGGCAGTAGCGAAGGTAATGCTGATAATTATCTGTTCTGGCTAAGCTCGAGGCCTTTGCATAAAATATAAATTGGATTTGTTAGCTTGGAGTCCTCGGTGTGCGCGTTTCCCGCCGTCCGTGTCCTCTCCCGCCCCCTCCCGCCGTCCGTGTCCACTCCCGCCCCCTCCCGCCGTCCGTGTCCTCTCCCGCCCCCTCCCGCCGTTCGTGTCCTCTCCCGCCCTCCTCCCGCCGCCCGTGTCCTCTCCTGCCCTCCTCCCGCCGCCCGTGTCCTCTCCTGCCCTCCTCCCGCCGCCCGTGTCCTCTCCCGCCCCCTGTGTCCTCGTAGGTGCTTGTTGTATTTTTCCATTTGCTTTAGGGCCGTCTTTACCTTTGAGATCTACTTATCGTCGGAACGTGCTTTTCTGTTCGGAGCTGAAAGCGCAGAGTCGCTGAGAGAATGGACCCAGGCAGTAGCGAAGGTAATGCTGATAATTATCTGTTCTGGCTAAGCTCGAGGCCTTTGCATAAAATATAAATTGGATTTGTTAGCTTGGAGTCCTCGGAGAAAGCACTTTTACTGAGAGCAGTTAAAATAAACACCGAGATGTCTTGTTTGGAGGGAGCATTTCTGTATGTCCTAATGCAATAATCTTCGCCGTGCCAAAATGTAAAATGTTTTCGGTTATTTGTTTCAATGCAGACAAACGGAAGTATGTGTTGCGATTTATTTTATTGGTTTGTTTTGCTTTTGGAAAGTGCTTTACTTTGCTTTTCGAATCATGCCTGTTTAAACTTGACATGTTTTATTGTTTGCTGTCTTTTCTGACTCCCCTATTAAATAAAAAACAATTGGGACTCCGTAGTTGTCCAAAGTTGCGATATGTTGGTAAAACAATCGCTTCTTGAACAAAATTACTTTATTGAATTAGCATGAACTAAAATACCACATTTATTCAGTACTTGCTGTCTGGAGATTTGAATCTAGATAAGGCGAATGAATGATGCAGCATCGTATTAAATGCGTAAGTGCCTTTTTGCAAGTTAGATTAGCTGCTGCATTTTTGGGCCATTCACAATGATGGTGCCCAATCTCCGTCACGTTGAGGGATCGACAGTTATATGTGCACCACCTTGCACTTAACGAGGTTTGCCGCAAACTTTTCACCGGTAGACTGTAATGAGGAAATGCACCCAAACAAACCGTGTCGCCATTGCTGCTGGGCTGTTGAACATGAGGTAACAAATATTCGCTGATGCTACCACTTGGCTTCCCTGCTGGCAGATGTCAGACGGGAAAGCAGCAGCCAGGCTGAAACGCAGTCTCCCGTCTACAGAAGTTTAATGGATTTCAAAGGCTTCCGTCAAAAGGAAGATACCATTGCAACATGTTATCAACCTCCTTATTATGAACATTGTCGCAAGGGCTCCGGGCGCTGTACTCCTGAGGGTGGATTTATGGCGCTTTCCTTTAAAACCCCTGACATTCTACAAATCAAATACACTGGCTCAGAGACCTAAACTCAACCCCAGCAAATAAATCTGTCCCAAAGTCTTTCATAAATCACCCGAGTCGCAGAAGGCTAGGGATCAAGTTTTTAGTATGCAATCCTGCGCATACAATGGCTTTCTCTGTATTGTAGTGCTATTCTGCAACATATTTTCCACGTGTGCACAAATGTAGAGCCTATTTTGCTAATTTTTGGCATATTAAATGTTCATTTCTGCCAGCGCCTACATTTATTTAGTTTCTTGCACAGAAATTAGCTTGATTCATTAGATATCTATTCACATTTAACATGCTTTTTTGGCTTGTGTAGGGTAAATTCTTTAGGTCAAACTTAGGCAGTCTGCCCCTTGCCTTTTTATTCATCCCTTCCATGGGTGTTCAAAAAGTCTTGCTTTCTAGTGGTTAATCCTTACTCTTTGTCCCTCCTTCTTGTGTTTGGTATCCTCCTACAAAGCTTAGGCCAATTACTGTTAATTTTATGCTTCTGTGTTTGCGTTCATTTGGGGGGCTATTTTTTTTATTTGATTTTTGCTCGTTTCACTGTTTGCCCATTTATTTATTTTATTTATTTATTTATGCGATTTAGGCGACGAATCTGTAGGCACAACGATTACGTGCTCTGTATGTGTGCGTGCCTTTTCGCCTCTGCTGTGTGACCCCTGTGCCCTTATGTGTGCACCTGTACACCCCTCTCTCTCCTTCCCTCTGTGTGCACCAGTCTGCACCCCCTTGCCCCGTGTGGCACCTCTCAGCCTCTCTTGTGTGCGTTTCTCTGTGCCTCCGCTGTGTCACCTATGTGTCTCCCTATACACTCCTCCTGGACCTCCTGTGTCCTCCTGTGTGCACCTGTACATCCCCCCACCTCGTCTCCGTCCCTCTCTGTGCGCCAATCTGCTCACCCAGTCTCTCTTGTGTGAGTTCCTCTCTGCCTCCGCTATGCGACTTCTGGGCCTCCCTATTCCCTCCTGGGCACCACTATGTGCACCTGTACACCCCCGCCCACTTCTTCGTCCCTTTGTGCACGCCAATCTGCCACATCCCTCATGTTGATCCTCTCAGCCTCCCTTGCGTGCGTTCCTCTCTGCCTCCGCTGTGTGACCTATGCCTCCTTAGCCTCCCTATGCCCTCCAGTGTGCACCCGTACCCGAGCCCTTACCTTTATGTTTAAGAATCCGCCCCTCCTTTTGCACCTCCCAGCCTCTCTTATGTGCGTTCCTCTCTGCCTCCGCTGGGCCACCTCTGTGCCTCCCTTTGCCCTCCTGTATCCTCATATGTGCTCCTGTACACACCCTGTCTCCATTCCTCTGTGTGCATGAATTTGCGCTATCCCTTGTGTTGACCCTTTTAGCCTCTCTTGTGTGCATGTCTCTCTGCCTCACCTTCCCCCGTTTCCATGGCTGCTCTGCATTCCTGCCCCACTGCCCCTTCCGTCCCATTTCACAGAGAGGCCTCTGAGAGGCCCAGCTTCATGTAGGGGAGGCAGGGGGCCCTCAGTCTGCACAGACCCCTGTGACCATAGCCAACGCCCCGATGAAGGCACTAAAATCCCAGGCCTCAGAGCGCTGCTCACTCCCAGTTTGGGGGTGCTGGGGGCCACTAAGCACAGCACTGCAGGGGTGCAGCAGAACGGACTCAAAGATCTGACATGGGGAGCCCAGGGTTCCTCTAGTCCCGGGGTCTCTAGACTAGTAGCAGGCCCCTCCTGGGTCTTATGAGCCGCTTCATCTCTGGGAGCTGCTCTGACAATTGGACACTTTATTTATTACTAACTGACTGGGGCAGAGTTGCACGCTAAATCCCTGCACTGGCTCGAAAAGCAAAGCTTCACTTTGAGGCCAAGAAAGAAATCTTGTGTTACAAAGAAACGAGATGCGATGTAAAGTGACCTTTTTAAACGAGACTGCTCGCTGAACCCTGGTCTCTGTTAATTAGAGCCCTGCGTCTCCGCCTCAGGCAGTCACATTCAGAAATTATGTATAAATTAGCCTTTAATAATTAAAAGCGCGAACCGGAGAAATGGGGCGTTTCAGAAGCGTCTCTGGAAGTAGGCTAGCAGGCAGCAATGCAAGGACAGGCCACACAGAGGGAGGCTGTTCACCTTAATACACACAACAGCAATGCAGAGTATAGAGAGGGCTTGTCAGCTTGTATCTTCAGATTTTCAGGATACGCAATGTTTTTCCATTGAGCTTATTCTGTTTTATGCAGCTAACAACGAAGCAATGAATACTGGCTGTGAAAGCACACATTTGGAAAAATGAAAAATGCCCAGTCTATAGTCCCACATTTTGCTGAACACACAAAAGTCACATTCAACAGCTCACACTACTTTATGACAGGTTGCATCTGGGGTAATAGAGAAATCTATCTGCCTTTGGCATTCGCAGTCTTTTTTTTTATCACACGGAAAACATACTTTCTCGCACTGGGTTCTCAGATCAAATGAAACTAGATAAGCTGAACTGTAAATGTTGGGAATACTTATCACAAGCTTTTTTTTTACTCTGTCACTCCTTTCCTCATCACGGTCCTTCCTGCTCAGACAATAGGTCTCACATTTGCGAGAGATTAAGCTAATGGCAATGTAAATGACAATGCCATTTATTTATCTGTTTTCAAAACCAACACATAAATACCAATTTTGTCATTTACAATGCCAATAGCTCTAACTTTTCCAAAGGCGAAATCGTTGCATTGTAAATGCTTGTTCTATCTCTTTCCCTCTATCAACTCTCTCCTCCTTTTATCTACCTCCTCCCCCTCTCCCTACTCCCATTGTCTCCCTCCTTCCCTCTCTTCTACCGCCTCCTATTTTCTTCTTTCTTTTCATCCCTCTCACTCCACCTTTTACAAATGTATACATGTGTAGTCTGCAGTTAATGGCATGTGATGTCTTAATGAACAGCCTGTAATCTACAGCATGTTCAAAACAGGACAGTATAGTCTGCAATGTTACTGTCGTTGTAAATTTAATGCTAAAAGAATGAGAATAGCTAATGGGCAACTGGATGACGGCCGTGGTTAGAGCTGTGACCTGGTGTGTTTCTGTCTCCTCCTTTACGTTTGCGGTTTATTTCTCAAAACCGACGGGGGTAATTTAAAGCAGGTTTCTGACAATAATAAAGTGTCGGCTATGTTGTGTTGGAGATTACTGCGCAAACCTCAGCCTGTGACTGGACAATGCAAAATGGTGCTCGTCAGCCTGTCTGCGCGTGAATCAGCTGAGAGTGTGGCACTTACCCAGCTGAGATGCCTCTGTGTGTAACTTGTTCATGTTGAGGCCTCACACATCCTTCCTGTTGGGCCAGGTCCCACGTCGACAGAGAACATTTCTGGTGCTTTGCAGGAGTTTTAAGATGTTCCTGGAGTTTTTTGTTGCTCAAATGGGTGTAATTTCTGATATTTATATGTGTCCCTCATCTTCATTGCTTGATTTCGCTCGTGAAAAAGTGTCACTCATAATCATTGAAATGTCACTCATAATTACACTGAAAATATTAAAATGTCACACATAGGAATTTGAAACTTGCAAGGTGTGTCCACTGACAGACGTCTCCTCCTTAGTGGCCTGTATGACATTTCACATGTACAGGTAGCTGTCACAACCACCCACCACTGTTCACCAGTGTACTGCACTACAGTTTAAGTCAACAAAGCCAATATGTGGCACTGGATTGTCTGATGATGTGTGGGGAGGGCCAAAGGCTGAACTGACAATGTAGCTGTGTACTGCATTTACCAGGATGCAAAGGGGCGAACTGTGCTGGGACTGTGAGGCAGTGTGCTCCCAACCCCCATTAAGTCCATAAAGACTGAGGTGCAGATTTACAAGGCACTTGCGCCACTTTTACACCGCCATTGGGTCACTTTTGTGATGCAGCGGCGGAGCTGACAAAGCACCATGCTGCTGGGTAATTACAACGTGACACATCCGGTGCTGGAACGCCTCCTAAAAGTGGCTGAGTGAAATCTACAAGATTTCACTCAGTCACTTTTAGGGCCATGCTGCGTCAATACTCTGCGCCTGCTTGAAGCAGGTGTAAGGATTGACGCAGCACGTCAGCGATCGTGCACCCCTGAGCCTTGCTGGAGTGGGGTCGCACTTGCCACGCCACTCCAGCAAAGCGCCGCTATTCCACCGGGGATGCATCACGCATCTGCCCACCTAAGCGCCACGGTGTGCCGCATTATAAATGCGGTGCTTCAGGGGTGGTGCACGGGTGGGCAGATGCGTCGCAACTCTTCTGGCACACCTCTGCTGATTAGCAGAGATGCGCCAGAAGTTGTAAATCGGCCCCTGACAACTGTAGAGTGTGATCAGAGGAGAAATTAATTCTGACCGTGGCTCATCTATGTATGTGCATCGTCCTGAATGAAAAAACCACCACATAATGATTTTGCTAACACTTCTGCAGGCACGGCTGGTGAGACAGTAGATATGCAGGAACAAGTCCGGAGCAGGAGGAAATCAGTTTGCCGGCGGCTACACTCTCTTTCCACCAGCGAAGAAGAGGAGGAGGAGGGGCCCTCTTCATCTGCAGGCCAGGGGGTTGCGCCCACCCGGGATGAGGAAGAACAAGACTCTGGTACTACGTCCTGGGTGGAGGCTGTGGACATTGTAGGGGTGGGGGAAGGACCGGACATCTCGGACCATGATGTGGTGGAGAGCTACTCACCACCCACACACTCTTCACCAGTGGGTAACGAAGAGGTGTCCCTGGGGCAGGCCAATATTCAATCTAGGCCTGCCACCTGCCCCTCACGACCTCTAGAGTCTCCCAGCTCGATCCCCTGAAACCTGTCCCCCTCCTCGTAGCCGCCAAGCCGAACAAATCAGCTCCGGACCAGAGGCACCATATCCCTTCTGTCCACCCCACCCCTCCCGGTGTTGTTCCTCCTGTGGCTGTGCCAGGGGACTTGGGTTGGATGGTCGAGGGTCAACCTGACAGGTACGCTCGCATGTTCCTACAAGTGTGTCTGGAGATACGGTCTATGCGAGCGGACCTTGTACGATCAATGGACAACTTCAGCACCCACATGCAGTCCATAACCACAGCCATGTCGTCTTTTGTCTCACAAATGCCCTCCCATACCACCGTCTATGTGTCCCCTTGTCCGTTGCCCCACACAGTTTCCCCCCGTACTCCTCGTGTGTCACGTCCCCATGTGGTGCCTGTTCCTACACAAGCCAGCCGTGTGGATTTGTCAGACCCTGAGGATCTAGACATTGTGGTCCTGGAGGATGACCAGAAAGACACTTGACTTTTGGACTGAGACATTGTTCTTGACGAAGATTTATTTTTCCCCTTGTAAATAGACTGGTTTCCCTGATGCTCGCTGAGGTATTATATTTGTTTTGCCCCACTCCAATCCAAGTTCCCTTCTCCTTCTGCATTAAGATCATCATTTGTTTTTCTTTCTCCCTTCCAAACGGAGGGTCCGTTTTTTTTCCCTACATAAATATCTTTGAGTAATTCTACTTTGTTTAACTTGTTTGACTTCATTTTGAATGTCTGTTTCCAAAGATGGACACATATTTATTGAGTCATATGCTATGCACATAATAACGTGTTGCTATGATGTGTTACACTTGTAACTGTCTCAAACACACACACATGCCTACATCGTTAGACAGGACATGATAGACAACAGGATATTACTTTTGTAGATCTTTATTTTCACGATACACCTAAGGACCCCAACACAAATTGCCCACGTGATTGTCACTGGAGATCCTGTTTGCATTTCCGCAATAGTGGGGGTGATGAACGCGGTGAGGGGTGATGTTGAGCTTGTCCCCTTTGTGTATGTGGGTGTTCTACGGGGTGATCAAGAGGTGCAGGTGGTGTCTGCACATTTGGTGTCTGTACCTGGACAAGGGCTGGTTGTGCAGGTGGTGGAAGTGACTGTGAAGAGGTTGGTGGTGTTTGTGCAGATGGTGGGGGTGGTGTTGAGTGACTGTCCAGAGGTTGGTGGTGTTTGTGCAGGTGGTGGGAGTGGTGGGAGTGACTGTCCAGAGGTTGGTGGTGTTTGTGCAGGTGGTGGGGGTGCCTGTTCACAGGTTGTTGGTGTTTGTGCAGATGGTGGGGGTGCCTGTTCAGGGTGCTGGTGTGTTTGTGTACCTTGGCTGTGGTGCTGTGCAGTTGGTGCTACAGGTGTGGGGATGTGCTGTCCTGCAGGCCGATATGATGGTTCCCCTCCCTGCGTTTGCCGTGAAAGTAGACTTTGGATCACTCTCACCATGCCCTCCATCATCTTCATGGCCAAGGCATGGTGTCTTGCACTCTCTTCCCTTTGGATGGATATCAGGTCAGTCATATTCCTAGACATTTCCTGCCAAGTGCTATCCATCCTATCCAAAGCTTGGCACACCCTGTCCACCCCCTGAGGGAATTGGACCATGTCCTGCAGGGACCCTGACATGACTGACAGTGTAGCCCCTATGGCACGAATGTCCTGCCTCACATCTGCCTGCTGTTGATAGAAGTCCTGCTCCCACTGGCCACCATCGCCACGTGCAGGCCCCCTCTGCAGGTGTCTGCCAGGGATGAGATGAGAAGGTCGAACAACAGGGGGGGTGGCAGGTGGAAGACTGTGGGCAGGAGAAGGGTGCCCAGGGTATACCTGCATCACAACAGGGCTGGTACTTCCCACAGATGATGGAGAGGATGGCAGGGATACACTGCATAGGGAAGAGTGGGTAGGGGAAATATCATGTCGGTCCCGGACGTGAGGGCTGTGACGGTGTGATGTCTGTGATTGGATGTGTGTGAGCCGTGGCTGGTTTTATTTATGCCCAGTTTGTTTGAGAGGAGGCAGACGAGCGTTGCTTGGCAGAGGATGTGATGCCGTGACGTCAGTACCGTCATCCCCGGAGTCAATGTATATGTGCTCCTCCTCCTACTCCAAATCAACGTCCTCGTGATCTTGAGCCTACTCTTGGGCATGAGTTGCTGCCGACATCACTGCCTGGAGGATCAGGGGATTCTCTCCTCTGATTCCCCGTCGGCCAGCACTGGTTGTTGGTCTGTCAGCCTCTACCTCAGCATCATCTGAAACACAGAGGTTGCAACCGTATTAGTGATTGACAAGGTATTACATGTGCTGCAACACAGGGTTGTTTTAACTGTACCTTGCATCAGCAGATGAGGATCATGTGATCTGGTCAGGGTACCACCACAAATGACCGCTCACGCCATAGCACTGAGGTGTTACACAGAGATGTACATGATACTAGCAAACTCACCAGCTCCAGCCACAACTCTCTGTCCCTTTGCGTTCCCCCCTGGTGTATCCTGCTGCACCTGTCTCCTCATAGTTGTTGTAGACATAGCTGTAGAGGGTAGAAACTACATTCTCAATGATATGCATCACCAATTGACAGACAGGCATATGTGACACTCCTTGTTTGTATTTCACTTTGTAAACAACAACTGTTGATTCCATGCAGAAGGGGATCTCGACCTCTGTCATGGCTAAGTAATCTAAGCTGGTGACACACCTCATGCCCGATTTACCTGAAGGACAGGTGCGCGACGTTTTCACAGCTGCAGCCAGGATGTCATGCATCCCCCGGGATGTTGTCCGCTGCAGTGGTCTCATCCTGTCAGCACCTGTGATGAGAAATACATGTCTATATTTTAGTACAACAGATTGTAGCTATGAGCCAACATGTTATTCTCATTAACCATTTGCGGATAATCAAGGACGATGTGCAGCATGTTTACCTCATTGACTTTACATGTGGGCACCTGCTCACAAGCAGCATTTGACAGCTGTTACATCGATGCAGCACTGACATCAATAAGATGACACATCAACTGACAAACTTGTATGAGAAGGTTACTGATATTTCAAGGAAGGGGATAAATGATCCTGACTCATCTGCATCACACTGATTTCACCTTTACCATTGAGACTAACTTTTATCATGGGTGTAATGTTGTCTGTTAACAAGTCAGTAAGGAATTCATGTGTGAGATGTGCAGTTGTCAGGGACATGATGTTGCCCATTTGTGCTTCCCTACCCATGAGGTCACACAGCTCATATTTGAATGAGAGAACACAGATTACTAATGTCCATCCTTTGAGTGTTCTCTGTTCCCTCCATTTCCAACATCATGGTACTACTTACATGACAACGGATGGTGTCTTGTGTAGCAGACATCCAAACCTCATATGTCAAACACTCACCTATACATGTGAATACGATAGAAGGGAGGCAAGCAGAAAACAAAATTTGGTTATGATCACACATTGCAGATGAGCTGAAAAGCTTTGAGGCTTCCAACCTGCACTGGATTATCGTGTAGCTCTTCAGCCAATTCATTTTGCAGGTGTAACTGCATGAAGAGTCACCTTAGCAGCCCCTACACCCATCTGAAAGGTACGCAACTGGCACCAGAGTGTGCCTCGACCATACCAATTTAATTTTGATTTGACCATGTACAGTTTTCTACGGATTCATCCTATCATTGAATTGCAAGCCTGTTGTGTTTTGGTCAGTTCCTATGACACATTGTTCTATTATATGTCCATTCTGCACACACTTGGCATACATTTTGTGTCAGCCTCTCATTTGCCACCAGGGTCTGATTGGCCATGTGTTCAGATGTCCTATGTAAGCATATTGTGATGCAGGACAACAGTGTTGTACAACACATACAGTGGAGGTGAAAGGCACAATTGATGAGCATTCAGCCAGGTTCACTTACCTTGGCCCAGCACCGGAGCAGTGTGTGATCCCTGGACAGATGTCAAGTCCAACCTAGTAGCAGGAGTCAGTGTGCGTCTTTGTATCTGGGAGGACAGCATTGTACCTACAATGATAAGTGTGTTTTGCAACTTTACATTCCTGCTGCCACATGTGATGCATTCAATTTCTGGCACAGAGGACAAGCACAAGCAGTTGTGGGCACCACCGTTGCAGAAGTGTGTAATACATAATGTAAGGAGTGATCACACATATCACTTGGAATGGGCCCACTACCTTGATGCTACCTATATCACAATGACATGCCTACGAATTATGAGGTAAGGTCCACTATCGTGTTTTGGTGATGCCGAGAAAATTATCCATCCAATGTACGCAGTACATGACCAGCTGTGTGGACTGTGCAATTTAATGTATGTTGTTAAGATTTGAAGTTGGACAGTGTATGCAGAGACTGGTATCTCACTGTTTGTTTTTCATTTCCATATCTGTGCAAATAGACTTTCTTGATAAGTTCTACAGACACTATAACAATATAGTGGCTACACCCTTTTGACTAGTTGTGGCCTTCGATTACAGGGATGGTTTCCCCGGTCTGGGTCTGTTGGTGAAATACATGTTGTGTACCACAATTACAAAGGTATGATGAGCCAAGACATTTTACATTTTGTCTTTGGCTGTTCACAAATGTCATATGGTAAAGGTGAATGTCCATTGACAACTCCAATTGTAATGAAGCTAATTTTGCATCACTGGTTGACTTACACAGCTGGGCACTATTTGTCCCTCTGTCGTCTCATGACAATGTATGCATTTTGACCATCTCCTGGCCAGTATGACTTACCAGTTAGTGTGGTTGTCATGCCTTCCTCTGTACGTTGCTGATTCCTCCCATTAGATGCGGTGACCTCTCCTACTGCAGTTGTCCGTGCTTTAGCTGGATGTGTCAATGGGTGAGAATAGAGAAAAGTAAACAAATGGGAAATGTGCTTGTGGAACTTTTCGGGGATTTGCCCATATCTTCTGCGTGCTAACAGTGTTGTGAAGTACTGCCACAGTCGGGACAGGTAGGAGCAGTGGTGTGTTGGGGATGTAATGGCGTGGCAGAGTTGAAAATGGACAACAGAATATGTGAATGACATATTTACATCTGATGATACTCTCACCTTCTGCTTTGTGATTTAGGCTGGCACAGGGTGATGTACTTCTTAGAGATTTTGTGGCAGATTTACAAGCCCCTTGAATAAGATTTACACTGCTGTTGCATCACTTCTGTGACACAACGGTGGTGTACAACAGACGACAGATTTAGAATTATTCACAAGGTGACGCTTCTATGGTGAAGCGTCACATTGTGAGGCCCTGCACAACATTGAACCTGCGTCAGCTCCGATGTAGCCAGGGTGGCCATTCCTTTGGGATAAGCAGCGTACAAGTGGTTCAGTGAAATCTACAAGGTTTCACAGAGTCACATTTCAGAGGCTGCTGCGACGCAACCTTACGCCTGCTTGAAGCAGACGTAAGGAGTGGCGCAGCATGTTAGGTATGGGCAGTGCATGGAGATTATTGGAGTTGCATCGCTCTTGCGACACGACTCCAGCAAAGCCCCCTACACACCATCCGATTCAACACACATCTGTCTATCCCTGCGCCACAGTGCACCACCATCTAAACACAACGCATCCGTGTATGCGCAAGGGTTGAATTGCATGTCACATTGGTACTGGCGCTTCCCTGCTAATAACTGTCAATTGCTACTTTATATTTGTAATTTTATTTAGCATTTCCATGTAGCATTGCACATTTTCAGTCAATATGAACAGTTATTGAATTTGCAGGGTTGTGTATGTACGGCTGCAGTACTGTGTACATGTTTTCAATAGGGGGGAGGGATTTGCCATTTCTAATGCAAAGGATTCTGGGACTTGTGGTGCTACATACAGAGGGTGACACATGAGTCTCTGACTGACTATATTTTTATTTACACTTTGGACAAGTTCCTTAATAACAATGACAGTGTAACACAGACAATCTTTTCCTTTTCATTCCACTTACCTGGTACCACGTAGCGGACGTCACTGACAGGCAGCCCATGGATCAAGTTGGGGTGTATTGTTGTCAGGATATCCTCCTCCAGTGGGGTGAGCTGGATGCGGGGTACAGGGCATGCAGCAGGGAGGATCCTGCTTAACTCAATCCTTGAGTATTTCTCCTTCACCCTCTGCCTTTCGTCCTGCTACTTTTTTTTTATGTCCTGTACTGTGCGCCTCTCCTCCCCCAAGGCTGAGACAGCAGTGGCTATCTTCTGCCATAGCTCTGCCTTCTGTGCCCCACTGGTGCAGTAGGGGGGGAGTCCATATAGGCGCTTGTGGTACCTGACTATGAACTCCACAAGCATGGTGGTCTCCTCTGCTGTGAAGTTCCTTTTTCTCCTCATGTCCATTTTCTGTGGCACTGTGAGCGCTGTAGACACAAACTCTCTGTGGACAAACCGGTTCCTTCAATGTGTGCTGCTTTTATGTGTTTTCTAGTGCTGGTCAATTATTGCTAATTGGCTACAGCTGGAGTGTGATGGGAGATGGTAGGCACTGGCAACATTCACCATGGCAAAATGGGACTGTTGGCTGGGATTGGCTGCAGTGTATCAGCTGATCCCTGGTGGGGATGGTAGGCACTTGAACAGGTGTTTACCCTTGTATAACATGACCAACTGCCAAAATTCGTATCTTCCGGCCCGAAATCGGAATTTCCGGCCCGTAATCGTAAATTACGGCACTATTCCGTAAATTACGGGACGTATTTGTAAATTCTGCCGGAGTGCCGTAAATTCCGGCCCGGCGGCGGACATAAAGTTAGTAGTCTTAAGTTCATTCTGTGAATACCGAAAGTAGTAAGTTCATTCTGTGAATCCCGAAAGTAGTAAGTGCATTCTGTGAATCCCGAAAGTAGTAAGGGCATTCTGTGAATCCCAAAAGTAATAAGTGCATTCTGTGAATACCAAAATAGTAGTAAGTGCATTCTGTGAATACCAAAATAGTAGTACGTTTAGGATTTAGTCTTAAGTGCATTCTGTGAAGGGGGCGTGGCCGAGCTAGCCGAGATGGCGGACGACTCTTTGTAAGGCTCCGGCTGCCGGCCGGCGCCCGTGGTCACCAGTGTCACCATAGGGGTCCATGAGTGTCAAAAACCCCGGCGGCGGACTCCGGAAAGGGTGAGGCGTGCCCAGATATACTTGGTTCCCGGCTAGATGGAGTTGGAGAGCCGGGAACACTAAGTTGGTGGCGCCCGCGGTCGGACCTCCTAAAATGGTGGACACGCGCAGTACTACCGCGCAACTCTAGCAGCGGTCCTGGTGCAGCGTCGTCCGCGCTGTGACTGGTGTGCAGAGATCGGGGGATGTATGCCTGATTGTACCGGCGGGCACCACAGGAAGCGGCGTGTCAGCACGGAGGAGCCCCCCCCCTCCTGCCCGACCGGGGAGCGGGAGAACGCAGAGAGCAGCGGGAGAGAGATTCCGGTGTGCCCTGGAGCTACGTGCCCGCACGAGGACTGAGACAAACCTGCAGGCCCAGTGAAGGCCCCAGCAAAAGACTGCCGCTGAGGGAGGACGAGAGACCACCGGACCCCCAGGTGAGGAGGCGGCGCCCCGGCCCGATTCCCTGCCGGCACACAAAGAGGGCCACGAGTTGAGGGACATGCTAGCTGCGTTTCCTAGGAGGCAGCCACACGCAACCCACTTTCACCTGGGGCATTGACATTGTTGGACACATGCCTGTTGACGTCATCGGCGCCCAGAGGAGCAACGAGACGGCACGAGGGTGGAAAAGGACTCCCCTCCCCCCCTCCGGCCACATACCGGGAGGGCCCCGCAATCAGTGGCGAGCCCAAGGGAGA
Source organism: Lissotriton helveticus (assembly GCF_964261635.1). Lineage (NCBI taxonomy): Eukaryota > Metazoa > Chordata > Amphibia > Caudata > Salamandridae > Lissotriton > Lissotriton helveticus. The sequence continues at coordinate 508,835,755 of NC_136068.1, read as the reverse complement.
CAGGCCCTAGATCACCCCGAGCTGCATGCCCCTAGCGAAGGACCTGGCAGGAGCCTAACGGCGACTGGGGACGGAACCCTGTCAAACCCCGGGGGATAGTCAACACCCCGGCCTGACTGCCTGCCACCAAGCCACACGAGGGGAACAGAGATGTGACGGGTGCCCTTCGCTGTAATTAATAGCGCCAGCCACGCGAAGCCCCTGGGAGATTCACCACAGAGCACACTAACCGGACCACCCGGGTGCCGCACCACGTGGCACGAGGTGAGTGGTGCGTAACACGCCCTGCGACCAGCAGAGTCCAGTAGAGAGGCCTAGACCCGGCAATAGAGACACAACAGGCCACAGAAGGGTGGGCTTCCCCGCGGACGGATGGTGACGACTGGGTCCCCGCTACGTTATTCCCAAGGCCCTGGTGTCTGAACTAGTGGTAATGATCCCGATTGCCGGACAACCCCAAGAAGATTCACAAGCTTGCACCTGGGGGCTCAGAGGGCAGCTGGGAGGATGGAGTGATTGCGCGGGGGCACTGGGAACCGCCCTTCGAGACAGTCCCTGTGGTAACACATAACTACCGCCATTCATATCGCACACTCCTGGAGAGACGACACACAATGCCCACCGCAACGCTATCCGCGACCACGTCCTTAAGACCGGACGGAGCATTGACTGTGGACCTGGAGGCCAGGTCCCGGACTAGCCGGGACGCTAAGAGAGAAACCCCCCCCCCCGAACAGCGTCACTAGAGTGGTCGGCCCTCGCCTGCTAGTAAGTGCGGAACAAGCCGAACGGTCCGTCCCACCAACATGGGTCGCCCACAGAAAACGCCGTCACAGACTTCATCCACAACCAGATCCCGAGATGAGCCCCCCGGAGGCAATGATCCCACGTCCAGGATACTGGACCAGGTCCTGGCGGCCGTTGAACACTCCCGCGTAACGATGGAGAACAAGTTCGACACCCTGGCCTCTGACTTTACCATCCTACGCGACGACCATAGGAATCTCGCAGACAGAGTGACCCAGAATACAACGACACTGCACAGGATAGAACCTCAGGTTCAGCAGCAACTCCAAGCCTTCAAGGACCTACAAGCCAGAGTCCAGACGCTAGAACGCAAAACTGATGACTTAGAAGGGCGCTCCCGAAGGAGCAACATCCGCGTCATGAACTTGCCGGAAGGAGTGGAGGGGGCCGACCCGATCAAATACATCACGGACTGGATCGCAACATTCACGCCCTCCAAGGATCTAACTCCCTATTTTTCCATTGAACGGGCGCACAGGGTCCCTGCGAGACGACCCAAGCCGGGTCTCCCGCCCCGTCCGTTCCTACTGAAACTGCTCCACTTCCGAGATCGGGACACCATCCTTCGTGCCACCAGGGCACACGGTCGCCTGCAGGTGGAAAACAAGCAGGTGATGCTGTTTCCGGACTATTCCCAAGCAGTGCAGCGGCAAAGAGCTACATTCCAGGCTGTGAAACGGACCCTGCGCCAACTGAATGTGCAGTATGCTCTTCTGTTCCCAGCCCGCCTCCGGGTCGTCCACGGCGGGAACGCACATTTCTTCACAGACCCGAAAGAGGCGGATTCCTGGATAGATCAAAACTTGCAGCACCAAGACAACACCTCGTCCACACAGCACAGCCGGACGACGCGCAGAACAGGCCGACAACCTCGGAAGATCACGCTCACGCAACTGGAAACACGACACGGCCCCTCCGGAACGGGCTCTCCCGATCTCACGCAGATCATTGCCGAACGCCAAAGGGCCCTTCGAGCGGTGGCCGCCTTAGACTCTGAAAACAGGGGATCTGACCAGGAGGAAGGTCCCCATCTATTCAGCTCAGAAGATGAAGGTAGCGACGCACCTGGGAGGCTCTGTGACACCCCCTGCGGTCACTCCCCAGACAGCTGACACTTTGATCTGACAACCTACTAAAAGATCGGAATTCCCGCAGTGGTCGGCGGTGATCATGAAATGGGCAGAGCCTCACTATAGTCCTATCCCGCTCACCGGAGCCCACAGCCTGGCGCTCACTGACCCGATCCACTGAGTGCGCGATGATGGCGGACGCCATAACCCAGTCATGCACACGCAAGACAGAGATGACACGAGTGGACATATCACAACGATGATCACTGACCGCGGAGCTGAGCCGGCGGCGTCCGGAACGATATCCATCCACGACCCCGTGATAACGAACTAAAGTTTCTTCTAATATGTACTCCAGTTCGAAAGCATTGCCCCGGCAGTGGGTCCCTCGATGTTTGGATCAGTTCCCAGAGTTATAGTTTTCTATTTCCCCCCCTTTCCTTCAACCTACTTTCTCCACTTTACCCTAACCAGGCGGGAGGGGGACGGGGCACGCAACATGGACCCCTCAGGCAGTCGGCGGGTGGGGTGGGCCGGACGGGGCGAGACGAACGCAGGGGAGAGACATACAGCAGAGGAATCATACAGACCATACGGGTAACACATGGCCTATAAACCATCAAACACCGATTACAAATTCCTCACCCTGAATGTTAGAGGCATACATACGGCTAGAAAGCGGTATTCGGTATACGCATACATCAAACGCCAACAGGTTCAGGTGGCCCTCCTACAGGAGACACACCTGACGTCACAGGAAGTGGATCGACTACAAAAGAAATGGCGTGGAGTGATATGCGCCACAGGGTACTCGGCCTTCGCCAGGGGCACACTTATCTGGGTTAGGCCAGGGGTCCCCTTTAAGGAACATACCAGACTCATTGACAGGGAAGGTCCTTATGCTATCCTGACGGGTCTGTTAGAAGATCAGCCGATACTGATAGGTTGTGTCTACACCCCCAACATAGACCAAGATCATTACTGGGCCACCCTCACGGGTGTCTTGGCTCGTCACGCAGGGATCCCATGGCTCTTGGGAGGGGACTACAACACTGTCCTAGATTTGCAATTAGACAGGTCACACCCCACACCGGCGCACTCCCCAACACACAAACAGACAGAACGCCTGCTCCGCTGGCTGGATCACTGGTCTTTGGCGGACGCATGGAGGACACTACACCCAACAGATAGGCTTTATTCCTTCCATTCCATCCCACACGACTTGCGCGTCAGGCTAGATAGGTTTTTATGTTCCACAGACCTGCTCCCCAAACTACAGCACACGGATTATCTAGGGCGAGTCATATCAGACCACGACGCCCACGTAGTAGTCCTCCGATGGAGGCCGCCCCGACCCCCGGTCCCAACATGGAGACTGCCCCAGGAGTGCCTCACAGACCAAGTATTTCGTCAAACTCACGAAGATTATGTTAGAGACCACTTTCTGCACAACGCCGGCACAGCCTCCTCCAGGGCGACAGAGTGGGACGCATACAAAGTTAGCGCCAGGGGCCATTGCATCCAACAGATAGTGGGGGTACGACGCACATTAGACAAGATACTGAGCAAAGCAGAGAAGACCCTAGCGGAACTCTCTCGCGGCGCGGACCAGGGAATTGCCACACTAGCGCAAGTTTCAGCGACGAAACTAGTGCATGCAGAAGCTATGAGAGACCTGCGAAAGTATAACTTCCGTGCTCACGCGGCCAGGACGCACAAGGAGGGTGACAGATCGGGCGCGCTCCTGGCCTGGCTGATCAAACAGGACACGATGCCCCACCCCGTGGTAGAACTCATGGATGCGAACGGACAACTTAAGCAATCCCAGCTTGACATCTTGCACATATTTCGTGAATACTATGCCAAAGTCTATCGCGCCCCGACACTGACGGGGCTCGGTGACCTTACTCAATTTTTAGACCCGTCGCGCATGCCTACAATCTCTCAGGCAGACAAAAAGGACCTTGACGGGAAAATTACACCCCATGGCGTCAAACATGCCATAAGTTCACTAGCGAAGAAAAAAGCACCTGGCATGGATGGGTTCCCACTGGAATACTATAGAACATTCCTGACTGAAGTGGCACCCCGGTTGGCGCTTGTATTTGAAGAAGCCCTGACTGAAGGCAAGCTGCCGCAATCGTTCCGAGAATCACTAATCGTGACCTTCCGGAAACCACACAGGGACCCCACGCTTCCAGCCTCTTATAGACCGATTGCACTGCTAAATGCAGACTGTAAAATCTTGGGGAAGATACTGGCCGATCGATATAGTCAAATCCTCCCGACTCTAGTCCATCCCGACCAATGTGGTTTTGTGCCCAGGCGTAACACCTCCCATAATCTGCGCAGGCTGTTTCACGTACAAGACTATGTCGTGGATCGGTTCCCACGGACTGCCTGGAGACTTAGAGAAGGCGTTCGATACCCTGACCTGGCCCCACCTCTTTGCCGTACTGCGAGCTATACAGATAGGCCCCACACTGATGGTGTACACCCAACTCCTATACAGAGAACTCACCTCCAGGATGAGGATTGGAAAATTTATCTCGACCCCTTTCCCGGTAGAGAGGGGAACCAGACAGGTGTGTCCCCTCTCCCCCCTCCTGTTCGCGCTGGCAGTAGAACCCCTGGCCATCCGACTGCGGAGAGAGGGAGAGGATTGGGGCATTCCGATAGCGGACAGACTTCACTGCGTCTCCCTTTACGCAGACGACCTGCTAGTTTATGTCCGGGACGCGACGGGTGATCTCACCTCACTCTGGCATACATTGCAGGACTTTGGAGCCCTGTCAGGCCTCCATGTTAACTGGGGAAAATCGGCAGTCTACCCGCTCGGTTCGGATCTGGCGCCCCATGACATGCAAGTAGGCACGCAGACTTTGAAATGGAGCGAGGCAGCTCCCAGATATCTGGGTGTGCGCCTCTACCGTTCGCCCGAGGACCTATACGAGGGAAACCATCATAGAGTACTGGCTGGCCTCCGCTCCGCAGTCGGGTTTTGGAAGACACTCCCACTGGCACCCATAGGACGAATAGCGGTGGCCAAAATGATAATGGTGCCCAGACTTTTGTACCATTTTACAAATATACCGGTCATTCCACCCCAATCCTTTTTTCGTGAGTTGGACACACTTCTCACGACACTAGTCTGGGGGGAAGGGCGACGCAGAATAGCCCTGCGCACTCTACAGCTGCCCACAAAGGAGGGAGGCCTGGGAGCCCCGTCCTTCGAATCATATTTCCTAGCCGCGCAACTCCAATGGCTGTCCCACTGGACGGCGGAGAAACATATGGATGAGACGGCTACTGACCGGGGAGCACTGCCGCTACCTGCTATCAGGAGGCTACTAATGCCAGGCTCCAAACCGGATAGCACGCACCCGATACAGGTTACTGTAGCTCGTAAGTGCATGATGCGAGTCCACTGGCTATCGAAAGGGCAGCCGTTGTATTCCCCTCTGCTCCCCTTGGTGGGCTTCCCCCGCCAGGAGGGCTATTACACCGAGGGAGACCTGCAGGCATGGACAGACAGCAGGGTGACGGACTTGGAAGCCCTGTTCCATGATGGGCAGCTAAAAACTTACGACCAGCTGATCGAGTGGTAAGACCTCCCGAGGGGGCAATTCCTGACGCACAGGCAGTTGATAGACAGTGGTCGGACGTTCTGGGACCTGAGGAGTGGTGAACCCCCGACACATCCAGTACTGCATACGGTGTTGCGGATGGGGACGGGTCGTCACCTAGTGACATGGCATTATAAGGCCATACGAGAGTTGACTAAAGTTCCCCTGGACAGACTACGTCAAACCTGGGAGGACGATGCCGACCGGGTCTTCCATGATAAGGAGTGGGTACAAGCACTGGAATACCCCAAAAAAATCTCCCGCAACTCCGGATTTAAAAATATACAGTACAATATCCTACACCGCGCCTATCTTACACCCGAAAAACTGGGGAAATTCTACCCAGACACGGAATTCCAGTGCCCTCGGTGCCATGCGCCAAACGCAAATTTCAAGCACATGTTTTGGGAGTGCCCGACCCTGCATCCGTATTGGACTAAAGTCCATCACACCTTACAGACCCTGGTCCACCTTAAGCATGTGGACAAGTGGGAGGCCTGCGCCATGGGAATTTACAGGAGAAAGAAGTCCGACAAGACGCAATGGCGTTTCGCGTCCCTGGTCCTCCTCCTTGCCAAAAGAAACATAGCCATGCATTGGAGATCCCCTGCGGGACCACTGGAGGCGGCCTGGATAGGAGCGGTATCTAAGTGGGGGGCGGCAGAAGAGGAGGCCTTGAGGGAGGAGGAGGTAAAAGGCACACGCAAACACCCAATCTCAATGGAATGGGTGCATCTCCTCATACAATTTAAGCTAGAGACGGCCGTGGAGGACGCCCCAGAGCCGACGCAACCCCCGCCCTGTAGCCCCGCTCTGAACCAAGACCCCCCCCGTCCCTGATGGGGACACGTTGCGGGTCAGCCTTATTCTAGGAGATGGCCGGCCAACGCAGTGAACCCGCTGATTCCTTTCCCCCCCTCTTCCCCTCTCTGGGACGCGTGCTCCGGTCCCCCGCTGCCTGACGACCGCTCTCCGTGCTGATCGCATGGACTGTCTGACCATACACACCGCGCTATCCCCCGCCCCCCCCTCAGATAACCCGACCCGCCCCTCCCCTGTATTTATTTCCTGGTTGTTTTTTGAGGGAGGTAACCCCCTTCCACCGTTTGTAGCCTAGTTTCAGACGGCAGTTTGACGCCCGACTCCGTTACACACACATGATTCTGTGCACATCTCCTCAAGGGTACCACAACACCCACGGGGGTAATAACCTCCTCTGACTCGGCTCACTCACAATGGGAGGGGCCGAATCTATCCCAGTCGTCATATCACGATGAGGCAGTTTCCCACAACATACAGGGGGGTCACGTTATAGATCCCTCACTTTCTTCCACCTACCGCACTCTAGAAACTGGAGATTGTTTTACTGTTAATGAGCCATGATAGCTGATACCGAGCACTGTTTATGTTTATACTGCCAAACCTGTAATTTGTTATGAGTCCCACATGGGATCTTGCTTGAATATGGTACAAAAACCCTAATAAAAAGATTTAAACAAAAAAAAATAAAGTTCATTCTGTGAATCGGGCCCTTAGGGGCCGGTTACGATGTTCGTCAGTAAGGCTGCAAACGATATTCAGTTCATCCAAATCCGATTTGGAAGCCTTGATTCCGACCAACACAGAAAAATTTCCAACCGACTGATAACAATGGTCGGAAACCGCTTAGACTATTCGACTCAAGTCTGCACGCCATTCAGAGACACTGAGTCAGTCGAAGCAGACTCGTATGTCTCTACGGGCCGCGTTTCCGACCGAGCAATTATGATGTCAGATTCGGACAGCCTTTCCAAATCGGTCTGTCTGACACGGATCGGCTGTCAGAATCAGACTTTGAGGGCCCGTAGCAAGCCCCCCTTCACCCGGTTGGTGCCCGTGTTGGTTCCCATGGGTCCCCTCTTTTCAACCATGCAAAGTATGGCAGGCACAATGGGGTGCCCGCCACAGGGTGAAAAGTTTTACACGCCCACGCTGTTGTTCAATGTGAGCCTGTGTTGTCGGTCGGAACACAGGCTGCCATTGAAGTCAATGGGAATCTGACCGAATTGTGTTTGGAAAAATGGTAATCTGTCGAACGGACTCCTCGAAACCGAGTCGGCCGGAAAACCATTCCAAAACCGAGTTGGTCGAAACGTTTTCAGACCAACATCGTAATAAGCCCCTCAGTGTCTTAAATCGCACATGATGATAAGATTTTGGTTAATAATGTTCTAAATCTAGCAAATGTAGAGAACTTTTGCCATCTATCATAAGTAATGTCATCTATCACCTAAACATAAGGCAAGTACCAGGGTAAAAATGTAAACCATATAAACTAATAATGTAGCCCACCAGATACTTTCTGTGAAAATACCAGAAGGAATTTTGGGATAGTCACCTTTAGTGCTGTATATCCCATCAATGGTACCTCAGTCTAATGGGGTATGCCATAAATGAAGCATAAGCTCACAAAAATATCCTATAAACGTATAAGAGACACTTCATCAATTTCACCAAAACTAATAAGGGGGTCATTGTACATAAATCTCTCATCAAAATGCAGATCAAATATACACTGAGACCCCCATGGGATACAAATTTCAAAAGTAACTAACAAGAGGTACCAAACTTCACAAATATCGTACAACAGACAAATAACCTGCAAAGAGGGTAGAACTCTGCAAATATATACGTTTACTATGCATGCTTTACATCGCAAGTCATTTCAATGATTTTCTGTAGGGGGCACGCTGGACTTAGGAATAGTACAATTTACTATTCCTACTCCAGTTTGAGCAACAGCAGGGAAGGTGTTGGATTGTAAATCCAACACCTTCTGCCTCCTACAGCAAGTTGTTGTAACAACTTGTGAGGTAATGGGTCACATTGTACCAATGAGTAATGGCATGCGATGTAAAGCATGCAGTTTAAAGGCTGTTTCCCAACTCTGTACACTCAAATGTGCATCAGGAACCAATCTGGGAAGATGAACCTTGGAACACGCTCTTCTCTCTTCTGGACACGCAGAGGCAGCTGGACCCCAACAACCCCCAGAAATCATCCGACGAACACTGAACTAGAGACACCAGTGCTCATCCGATAATCTCAAGGGAAGGGGGTTTGGCAACAAACAACAAACTAAAATAATTAGTTAAAACAAAAAGTTGAAATGAAGAAAGAAACAACTGGTGCGCGTTCATGATGGTGGAGAAGCAAACTGTGAGTCACAGAACAACCCGGGATATCTGTCCTAAAACTAGGAATGAGTATGGAAACAAGCTCCTGCAGCAGTAGTAAAAGACATCAATAGAACACAAATAATCAATGACATATATCATGCATAAACTTCTGCATTGGGTCACAATAAAAGAGGTCTTTTAGAATGATTAGAATAAATCAGAACTGCACTCACACCATATGGCGCCAAAGATAAATACACACTCATACAATATTGTGCCAAGGAAGATTACACATAAGCACACCATACATTGTTTTTTTCAATGAGATAAGACATCATCTGTATCCTTCAGCTGAAGTATATCCAAGGCTTGAGATTGAGAGCGTTACCAAGACCTTCTTTCAGCAAGAAAAAACAGAGACGTAACAGAATAACAATAAACACTGCAATAATAATATACACTTCTATCAACAAGGACTATGCACATATTACATAAATGATATGAGGAGGAACTGACCAAAATCCAGGCAAGTAGCGAAAAGTAAGCTGAGTGGGAACAAGAGGGAACTGTGACATAGGAAACGAAGTCAGGAAGTCTCTGACTGCGAAGAGTTTCGTGCGCAGTTACCCAAGATCTCCCCGATAACCAGAAATGAGTCGGGAGTTAAAACAATGGAATTCCACTGGGCACAAGAGTTAAATGTAGCCCAAAAAGGATTAAGACTTATCTGCTAGTATCAGCAGCAAGGATGGAACAGGACTCGTCCGACCAGCACCTGCAGAGAAGAGCTGTCATGCCGCAGGATCTTCAACAGGAAACTCAATGCAAAGCCTTGAAGATGAGCCTGGGTGAGAGTTAAATACCTTTTGCCAGGCTGACGAGTCATGGAGGTTGCTGAGTCATGGAGGCTTGTTGAGTTACGGAGGCTGCAAAGTCATGGAGGTTGCTGAGTCACAGAGCCTGCTGAGTCATGGAGGCTTGTTGAGTCATGGAGGCTGCTGAGTCACGCAGGTTGCTGAGTCATGAAGGCTGCTGAGTCTTGAAGGTTGCTGAGTCGAGCAGTGGCGTGGCCTGGAAACAAAGATAAGGAAAACACCACCACATACCGGAGCAGAGAATTAAAGTAATATGTCAGCTTTTCTTCCTCAGGGAACACGGGGAGTAAAAGAGGGGATGAGCCGAGGATGAGAGGCATGTGTTGAGAACCTGCTAGGAGCCTGCACCGACAGGCAGTCTTCCTAGGTAGGATGTAAGTGAGTGAAATGCACCTAGCGCCCTGGGGTTCACCCTGAATAGTTCCCCTACTACTGCTGGAGTGCGGAAGGTGGAGGGCAGTCCAATGAATCCTGACAGTACCCCCCTTCCAAGGCCCGGTGACAGGGCCGGGTTTGTGGGGGTTACGCTGATGGAATATACGCAACAGTCGGGGAGCATGGACATGAGATAGTGGCTCCCAGGTGCGTTCCGGTGAGCCATACCCTTTCCAAGCTACCAGGTAATAAAGGGCCCCTGGTTTGGTGGAAATCTAGAATAGAACTTACTTCATGTTCTAAGTGACCCTCCACACTTACTGGAATTGGTGGAGCGAGGTGATGAGTGTTTGGATCAGTGGGTTTTAAAAGGTACACATGAAAGGTAGGGTGAATTTTTAAGTGAGCTGGTAAGGCCAGGTATACTGCTGATTTCTGATATAGTTTTAAAATCGAGAATGGACCGATGTATCGTGGTTGAAATTTACAAGGCCCTTTTAAGCATAAGTGTTTGGTGGATAACCACACTTGCTGGCCCACTTGGTAAGGAGGAGCTAAACTTTGCTTTCTGTCCACGTACTGTTTGTACAATAGTTTTGAGTCTGTCATATTCTTTTTTAATTGTTCGAGAACCTGATGTTGTAAGGTGTGTTTTTGAGCTAAAGGTTTAGGAGAGTGCATGCTGTGTTAGTAACGGGGAAGATCTGGGATGATACCCATGCAGAGCATAGAAGGGTGAGAATCCGCTAGATGTATTTACTACATTGTTATGGGAGAATTCTGCTGACCAAAGGTGACCAACCCATTGCTCTTGTTCGGTAACATAATTTCGTAACAATTGTTCCATCTCCTGGTTGGTTCTTTTCGTATGCCTATCCGACTCCGGTTGATAGGCAAAAGAGAGGCCCACTGAAATGTTAAGTAGTTTGCAAAATACTCCCCAGAAGTACGAAACAAATTGCGTACCACGGTCGGAAATGATAAGAGATGGTAAACCATGGAGCCGTACTATGTGTTGTAAAAACAGATTTGCTAGATGGGGGGCATCAGGAATCCCTTTAGTTGGGAAGCAATGACACATTTTAGTTAACAGTTCGACTACCACCATGATTAACGTAAATCCTTGGCCTTGAGGTAGATCAACTATTAAATCTATAGATACTGAATGCCAGAGTGATGGTGGTGTTGGAAGAGGATTAAGCAACCCTGCAGGTTTTCATCGTTCTGATTTAGTTGGAGCGCAAGTGTAGCATTTTTTCACACACTGATGGCAATCAAAACGCATGTTCAGCCACCAATAATCACTTTGCAGTAATTCAAGTGTTTTCGTGAATCCATTAAGACCAGAAAGTGGAGAGTTATGACACCACCCTAAGGCTTTGTGTTGAAGAGCAGGTGTGGGTAGAAACAAGTGTTTTTGATGGTATAATATACCCTTTACCACGTCTCTGTCGGGGTGTCCCTTTATCCCTTTTTCTTGATCGAACTGAGCAGAGGCTTGTTGTATTTGTTCCAGCCATGAATCATCTGTGATGTTGATGTTGTTCACAAAGTTTGTTATATCCAATACAAAAGGAGGTTTATTTGGTTGTTCTGCCTCTCGAGTGGGTCGGGAAGGAGCGTCAGCCTTTCAGTTCTTTCGCCTGGGTCAAAATGTGATTACTTAGGAGAAATCTGCGAAAGACAACTACCAGCGTAATCGCCAGGGCGTGAGCACTTCGACTGATTTATAGAACTGTAAGTTCCTGTGGTCCGTGTACACAGTGACTGGATGTTTTGTGCCCCTAAGATAATGTCTCCACTCCTGAAAAGCAGCCTTGGCAGCCAATAGTTCTTTATCGAAGATGGTATCATTCTTTTCAGGCTCTGCAAGTTTTCGTGAGCAAAAAGCTACTGCGTGGAGCTGCCCTGTGTCTGGGTGTCTTTGAGATAGTATAGCACCTAGAGCAATATTCCAGGCATCGGCTTCTAAATAGAAGTGTTGGTGTGAATCAGGGTGCAAAAGAATAGGTGCAGACTTTAAAGTCTCTTTGAGATGTTGAAAAACCTGCTCCGCTTCCAGGCTTCACTAGAATTTTTTACCTTTACGAAGGAGAGTGGTGATGGGGGCACCACTTTTGAGAAGGCTGTGATGAAGCGCAGATAGAAATTGGTGAAGCCAAGAAAGCGCTCGATATCTTTCACGCAACTGGGTGCTGCCATTGGAGGACGACTTGTACCCTGGCGTAATCTATAGCCAAACGATCTGGTGAAATAACAAATCCCAAAAAGTGCACTGTAGTGACATGGAAGACACATTTTTCCATCTTGGCGAATACTTGGTTTTCGCGTAATGCCTGTAATACTTTTTGCACATGTTCAATATGTTCGGAAAGGGAGTGCAAAAAGATCAAAATGTCATCAATGTACACTAATGAAGAAGTTACTTACCTTCGGTAACGCTTTTTCTGGTGGATACAGTATCTGCCTGTGGATTCCTCACCTTGTGAATATCCCCTGCGTCAGCAACGTTCGGAAAATTCTTTTGTAGCACGCCGGCGTGGACGACGTCACAGGAGCACGGCATCGCGGGCGACTCCGACTGACGTCACTGACTCCTTATTAGGCCTACGTCGGCGTGATGACATCAGTTCCGCCCTTTTTTCCGTGCCTTCGAGGCATCCGGACGGACCAATGATAGTAGACATATATATATATATATATATATATATGTATACAATGTACCCAGTACATAATTTCCAAAAATACACACATAGTGTGAAGATAATGCATGAAAAACACCATATATAACAAATATATATAGATAAACATATTAATGCATCTAAACATTATCATAAACTCAGATATAGAAGAGTGGACAATGGGGAGGTGGGTGGGCATGTGAGGAATCCACAGGCAGATACTGTATCCACCAGAAAAAGCGTTACCGAAGGTAAGTAACTAGTTCTTCTGATGGATACATCTGCCAGTGGATTCCTCACCTTGTGAATAGAATCCCACATCAGTCCTCACTCCCGGAGGAGGGTGTCCACTCTTCTATACCAGAAAATCCTGGAGGACAGAGCGCACAAAATGGCCATCCCTCCTCACCTCACTATCTAAGCAGTAATGCTTTGCAAAAGTGTGGAGGGAGGCCCATGTCGCTGCTCTACAAATGTCCTCTACAGGTACACCTCTAGACAAAGCAGATGTTGATGATTTTGCTCTAGTACAATGAGCCCTTATACCCTCTGGAGGTTCCTTACAAGCCAGGGTGTAGCAGATTTTGATGCATAGTATAATCCTTCTTGAGAGTGTCCACTTGTGCACAGCTCTTCCTTTTTTGCAGCCAGCAAATCCAACAAAGAGCTGGTCATCCACTCGATAGTCTTTGGTCCTATCAAGATAAAAGCTCACCGCCCTTTTGGGGTCCAGACGGTGAAGTTGCTCCTCCTCCTTGGAAGGGTGAGGGGGAGGATAGAAAGTAGGAAAGGTAATGGACTGTCCTAAATGGAAGGGAGTTACCACCTTAGGCAGAAAAGCAGCCCTAGTCCTAAGAACCATTCGCTCAGCATGAATGGTAAAGAACAGGGGCTTTGAACTAAGAGCTTGAAGCTCACTTACCCTCCTTGCCGAGGTAATTGCAACAAGAAAAACAGTCTTAAAAGACATAAGTCTCAAAGGACACCTGTGTAGAGGTTCAAACAGAGAACCCATTAAATATGTAAGAACCAGGTTCAAGTTCCATTGAGGCACAATAAAGGGAGTAGGAGGAAACGTATTTGTTAAACCCTTTAAAAATCTCAATACAACAGGAGATTTAAATAAAGATGGTTGATCCGGTAAACAGATAAAAGCCGATAAAGCTGAAAGATATCCCTTTACCGTAGCTACAGCAAAACCTTGCTGCGCCAATGAAAGAGCAAATTGAAGTATTTCTGACAAACAAGCTCTCAAAGGATCAACAGAATTCTCCCCACACCAGGATACAAATTTAGACCACCTATAAGAATAGATGGACTTGGTGGAGTCACGCCTAGCCGATAGAATGACATCCACCACATCAGGTGGGAGAGAAAAGGAATTCAGGTTGCCAAGTTCAATCTCCAGGCATGAAGGTGTAAGGTCTGGAGGTGGGGGTGTAGAGCATGCACCTGCGACTGCGAGAGGAGGTCTGCCCTGAGAGGGAGACGGAGCGGCGGGCACGAGGAGAGGTGGAGAAGATCTGTGTACCACACCCTTCTTGGCCAATCTGGGGATACCAATTTAACTTGGGCCCGGTCTTGGCAAATCTTCCTCAGACCCCGAGGAATCAAGGGTATGGGAGGAAATGCGTAAAGGTGTTGCGAGTCCCAACTCAACTAGCGCTGCGAGGCCTCCGGGTGGTTATGCGCTATATAAGTGGAATTTTTCATTTCAACTGAAACGCGTCCCCCAAGGCTCCCTGCATCGGAAACTGGAGGCTGCAGAATGACGGTCAGTGAGCATTCTCGCGAGTGGCGAACAGGTCCACCCGAGGAGTCCTCCACGTCCGAAAGACGTAGCCTCCACTCGTGGTCGGCTGAGAACTGCCGACTGAGATTGTCTGCACGAACGTTCAGTACTCCGGCCAGATGATTTGCCACCAGACAAATCTGATGTACCTGAACCCAGGACCATAGACGCAGAGCCTCTCTGCAGAGACACTGCAAACCTACTCCTCCCTGTTTGTTGATATGTTGATATACCACATCGCGGTGGTGTTGTCCGTCAGGACCTGAACCGACCGACTGCGAAGGGAAGGGAGGAAGGCCTTGAGTGCCAGACGTATCGCCCGCAATTCCAGAAGGTTGATGTGAAGCAACCTTTCCTCTGGAGACCAAAGACCCTTGATCTCCAGATCCCCCAGATGAGCACCCCACCCTAGAGTGGATGCATCCGTTATCACTGTGGCCACCGAGGGAGGAGTTTGAAAAGGCTTTCCTTGAGACAGATTGCCTTCCACTCCCCATCAAGACAGTTCCGCCGCAGCTTCTCTGGAGATCCTCACTGACTCCTCGAGATCCCCTTGATGTTGATACCACTGCCTGCGGAGGCACCACTGGAGTGACCTCATGTGCCAGTGTGCATGGTTGACCAACAGAATGCAAGAAGCCATCAGACCGAGCAGACGAAGGACCTTGAGGACTGGAAGAACCGCTCCATTGTAAAATAAAGGAATCCTTTCCTGTATGTCGAGAATACTTTGGGGAGGAGGGAATGCACGACATACAGTTGTGTCCAGTACTGCACCTATGAACAGATTGCGCTGGGAGGGCACCAGGTGAGATTTGGGTACATTTATCGAAAAACCCAACCTGTGCAACAACTGAGTTGTCACTTGCAAATGATGGAGCACTACCTCTGGAGATTCTGCTTTGATCAGCCAATCGTCAAGATAAGGGACAACTGGAATCCCTGACCTTCTGAGATGGGCAGCCACCACAGCCATCACCTTGGTGAAGACTCGAGGCAGAGTAGTAAGACCAAACGGTAGAACCGCAAACTGGTAGTATTGCGATCCCACCGTAAAGCGGAAACACTTTCTGTGCGACTTCAGAATAGGTATATGGAAATAAGCATCCTGCAAGTCGATCAACACCATCCAGTCTTCTTCCAGCAGCGCTTGAAGAACCTGCGCAAGGGTGAGCATCTTGAACTTCTCCTGCTTCAGGTAGAGGTTCAAGATCCTGAGATCCAGGATTGGACGAAGTCTGCCATCCTTTTTGGGGATCAGAAAATACCGGGAGTAGCATCCGTGACCCCTTTCCTGCTCCGGAACCACCTCTATCGCACCCTTTTTGAACAATGTCTGTACCTCTTCCTGTAGGAGCAACAGGTTGTCCTTCAAGAAAAAAACCTTGGCAAGGAGGGTAATTTGGGGGAAACTCCCGAAAGGGAAGAGCATACGCATTCTCTACGAGATTGAGAACCCAAAGATCTAATGTAACCGATTCCCAATCCCGTAGAAAATAAGTAAGCCGACCCCCCACAGGACCTGCATGATCCGGAATGGTGGATCTAGGGCTGCTTTGCTGTTGTAGGTGGGGGTGGGTAGAAGAGGAGGAAGTGAAGGAGGAGGAGGCTTGACGTCCATGAGAACGACCCCTCTGTCTGCCTCTGTAGGACCTGTATAAAGGATTTTGCTGCTGCTGTTGCTGAAGACGTCTGAAATGCCAGAAACCGGTCCTCGGAAGCTTGTTTCCGGTCCAGGGAAGACATGGCTTGGCAGTTCGGGCTGGACTGTTCCCATGAGGCACAGGGTCAGACTGATTTGCATATGGCCATGTCTGAACTGGGGTGGCAGAGTGGGCTAAAGAACGGTGATGGATTAAACCCAGATCTGTTGACTGGGTGTGAGTGTTTGATTGGTTTGAGGTACTGGGTTTTTATGAACCGGCACAGAACCGGTAACCCAGTGATGTCAGGGAATCAACACCCAGAGACCTCGGGTTCTTCCTGAGTCAGACCTACAGAAACTCAGAGTCTTCTAGGTGAAGTCAAAGATTAGTTTATTGGCTGCAACCAAGGTAACAGGGTCCTACAAGTACAATACGGGTATGTTCTCAGGAGACTGCACACTTTCACGAAGTCAGGCTTCTCTCTTTATACATGATTTTCAGCCTTGGGCAAAACATTCTTTGAATTCGTGGTATTTCATTTATAGTTACTGGTTACAAAAGAAAAGCAGAGTCATGATGACATGTACATATTTCACGTCGTGCTGCCCATAACAAATCATCCGGCAAGGCCCAACATTTCATCAGATATCGCTGGACCCCCAATAAAAACGGTCACCTCCCCATCATAAAGCAAGTGAAGAAAAGGAGTGGAGAAAAGATGTGAGCGAGATATGGCAGGTGTGCGCGCTGAAATGGTTTTATGGCTGGTTGAGCCTAGATGCTATCTTGCTCGGCCACTGGGAGGGAACTGACCTAACGAGTTCGGCCTGGGGCAATGGTTCTAACTTGTACTGAGGTCAGGGAGAAGTCGATTAAGGAGTATGTGTCCTTGTGGAATCAAATTCAACTGGATTAAGGCCTATGTAGAGGGCAACATGTAAATGGGAGATAAGGGTTTAGAATGTAAATGACGATTTTGAGGTGAAATCGTCACTCGAATATGCCGAAAATACATGTACATGATGTACTCGTCATTCTCGGTCTTTTGATACCAAATTCGTCCTATTTCGACGAAGTTTTTATTCTCGAGTCCAGTACTATTATATGAATCCAGATTTTCAGAACCACAGACCCTCCTTTTGCCCTTACATAGGCAATTAATCTATCCTCATGTTAGTCTGAGTCCAGATCTATATTCCTAAAGTCATTGAGATGTTGCTGTAACATCATTCTAGTGCTTAGTTCATCTCTTGACACAGGCTTCCTCACACATGATGTAGCACAGAGGCCACATATTGCAGGAGCACACTGTATGCATAGACAGAACAGGAAAAGAATGGCTAAGACCATCCCAATGACCATCAGAATTTTCCATCCCCAGGCAGATATCAGTTCCCAGACCCATCCCATTAACGACCAATCACCTTTATCCACATGAATGGATTCAGAAATTTTATGTAGTTTGGAGATGGCCCCGTACACGGTCGGAGCATTATCTGGGATGAAAATGCAACAACTAGACTGGATCAATTTGCATACTCCACCTCGGTCCGCAAGTATTACGTCCAAAGCGACCCGGTTCTGAAGGGTCATAAGTCGATCCGACTGGAGCTCAGCAGTCAGGTTACTAAGGGCACCAGCAGTTTCAGTCACGGTGGATTCAACTACCCTTGTCAATTGCCTTATGTTCCTGCTGTTAGCCATGGCTCCCCAGAACGGCAGAAAACCCATTGCAAAGACACCAAATTCTTGACCTGCAGTGTCTTCTTTACTCAAAACACCTCTAACTACCCTTGTCCGATGGTAATCCGCCGCTGCTGTGTAGGTGGGAGGTAACAGGAATGAAACAAAACATGAGCCCGAGAAGTCAGGGGGCAACCATGTATAGGCTCTATCATGGCAGATGAAATAAGTACCCTTAGCGGCTAAAAACGCAGGGGAAGTCTGAGATCCAAAAACATACGTTTCTGTACAGACACTCCTCCCTAGCTGAGCTCTGGGATTCCTGCCAATACCTTGCAGACACAGGTGACCTTGATGAGGTACGATCCAGATAGGGGACGATCTTCTGTCTTGCTGTTTCTCACTTAATGTAGTGCCATATCCGGTCACGTTCCAACCTACATATGCAAGTATCTCATCATCCGGGGTATCTTCATAGGAAGTTACTTCCTTGACCATGTCAACTATACCTTTGACTAGGGCGCTAGTCTTGAGGTTGTCTTTTACAGAACGTAGGGGTTGGATTTCTCGTGCATTTATGAACATTGTCCTATATGCCCAGACTGAACCATTGTGACTAAATGGCAGGACCAAATAGGGGATACCTTTATCCGTGGTGTGGGGCATGAGACCACACACCCAACAGTTAGTTGTGTTCATTACAAGTTGGTGTTGGTGTAATAACTGAACGAAGGAGTTATTAATGAACTCTAATCTCCTATTTGATTCGTGGTCAGGCAGAGGGTGGAATGAATGGGAGGAAACAGTAGGAGGAGGTATGGGTGATGTAGTGGGCGCAAATGTCACATGAAAAGAGAATAAAACATAGCTTATCAAAAAGACCATTACGCTGGATAGCATAAAAATACACACAATTATAAAACTTTTCTTCGTCATCGTGTAAAAAAGTCTCTGCTTAAAGTTCATTTGTTTGGCAGGCCTCTCCACATCAGGAAACTCCATCCTCTCTAAGGTGCTGCCCGCGGTGGTAGGTTGCCTCTGCTAAAGGATGCGTCCGTCAGTCTAGGGCAACTCCCTTGGACCAACCAGAACTACCGAACTAACGTCGTCAGCTGCACCCAAAAGTCTTTAATCAACCGCGACCCTAGCAGCGGAACCCGGATGGCGGTTCGAAAAACAAAAATAAGCAAGTTACCTAGATGGGAGATCTGCACTTTCAAAAATAGGATTTGGGGAAAAGACACATTTTATTAGTCCATAGGGTTTTCTCTCGGATCACAAAAAGGAATAACTTTTAATTAGTCTGTTTTTCTTGGTCGTAAATTGTAGCGTCTTTTCCCGGGTACTGTCTGGTCCAGAAATAGTAGTTCAGGTTCCACAGGGTTCAATTGTTCTGGTGGTGGCACAGTTTCTCGAAAAATGTTCTCGCTTTCACAGTCAGGGTTAGTTTCTTTTACACGTTCATCAGTTGTGCGCTCTGAGTCAGTGCCTCCTTTGTGGACCCATTGGTCATGTGGCAGAGGGAAGGGTATCTTCTTACATTGGATCCCGTGGACCCAATTGGCCTTCCCCTCCACCCTAACAGCCAACCTTGTAGACAGGAGGACGAGGTGAGGCCCGGTCCATCTGGGCTGGTCGTTTCTTGTTCTTTGAAAGTTGCGGACTAGGACCCATGAACCGGGTTCAATGGAGTGACCCGGAGTCTCAGTGACCGGAGGCAAGGTGTTGTGGACCTGTTGATATAAAACACGCAATTTAGCCGTCAATTCATACAAGTAATCAAGCAAAATAGGGTGTTGCAGCTCGCTGAATTTCGTGGGCCTAGGCACTCCCCATATGTTGGCTGGCCGACCAAAGATGATTTCATAGGGGCTCAGTTTCACTCGCGAATGCACAGTCATTCTGGTGGATAGGAGTGCTAAGGGTAGAGCGTCAGGCCATTTAAGACCTGTGCTCGCTTGGATTTTTGGCCAATTTAAGTTTAAGCGTGCCATTGTAACATTCCACTAATCCAGCTGATTGGGGGTGGTTTGCAGCGTGGAACTTCTGCCTAATGCCTAGCCCTTCACACACTCTTTTCATCACACGACCCACAAATTCACTTCCGTTGTCAGACCAGACCATTCTAGGCATTCCGAACCTGGGGAAGAACTCTTTCACAAGGGCTTTTGCTGTGGACAAGGCAGTATTGTCTTTTAGGGGATAGGCTTCTACCCATCTTGAGAAGGCACAAACAACCAAGAGCACGTATTTTAAGTTGTTGCACCTCTCCATGTGTATAAAATCTAGCTGCAAAACCTCGAACAGATACGTAGGAGGTGCAAAATGACCAGCTGGAGTTGGGGTTCCCCTACCAGGATTGTGCTTCAGACATACCATGCAATTCTTGACAACATTCTCTGCACACTTGGGAATCCCCAAATTCTTCCACACTGGTGCCAACAACTCGCAAATCCCTTTCACGCTGATATGGGCCATTCCATGAGCCATTGTAACCACTGCAGGTACATATGCATCGGGTAACAACCATCTCTGTTGCTCTGTCAATTCAATCCAACAACCATTTGCATCCATTCTTCCTGTACTTTCTCTCCACGTGCTTAACTCTTTCTCCGTGGCCTCAGCTTGGATGGACTTCACGCTCTCTATCGTGTCCTCACATATTCCAACATCACCAGTCCATCTTTCTGGGCTCGCAACATACATTCGGCTCATCACATTCTTTGCAGTTTCCTTAGCGGTTTCATCAGCAAATGCATTTCCACGACCAACATCATCAGTCACTTTCTTGTGAGCACTACATTTCACGATCGCTATTTGCAGGGGCAAGGTCAGTGATTCAAGAAGCTCATTCACCAACTGACCATGCTGAATCTTAGCTCCGTGCGAAGTCAGGAACCCACGTTCTCTCCACAATCGTCCAAAACTGTGAGCCACTCCAAATGCATACTGGCTGTCGGTATAGACAGTCACTTTCATTCCTTTAGACAACACACATGCTCTCGTCAGTGCAACGAGTTCTGCGGCTTGAGCTGAACCATGTGGTATTCGCGCAGGTTCAACGACTGTGTGCAAAGTTGTGACAGCATATGCTGTAGTCACGTTCCCATTTGGGAGCTTAAAGCATGAACCATCTACCCATAATGTACCATCACATTCAGCAAGAGGAGTGTCTAATAAATCCACTCTCACTTTTGTCTCTTCCTCTGTTGTGAGAAAACAGTTGTGCTGTTCTGAAGCATCTGACTCCTCTGCAATTGGCAACAATGTGGCTTGGTTCAAGGTACTGCACCTTTTTATGTGCACATGGCTCGCTAGCAGTGTCAATTCGTAACTGGACAGTCGAGCACTAGTTAAGTGCTGTGTCTTGGTCCTATTTAACAATGTGTCTACTGCATGCGGGACCATCACGATTAGTGTATTATTCATTACTAGACCAGCAGACTGTCGAATAGAAACAGCTGCTGCTGCGGTGGCCCTCAAACAACTTGGCAATGCTCGTGCTACCGGATCCAAAGTGGCCGAAAAATAGGCGCATGGCCGCTGTCTATCTCCGAATAACTGAGTCAGCACAGATAATGCACAACCTTCCTTCTCGTGGACATACAATGTGAAAGGCTTACTGTAGTTGGGGTACCTAACACAGGAGCCGAACATAATGCTGTGCGTAATTCGAGAGAACTTTTCTGACAATCTTCAGACCAAGGAATGGGATTGGGTGTATTTTTACACGTTAATGCCACCAAGGGTTTGGCTAATAACGAAAAATTTGGAATCCACTGTCTACAGTACGATGTAATGCCTAAGAAAGCACGTACTTCTCTCTGTGTTCTTGGCACACTCAATTTCGCTATTGCCTGAATTCTTTCTGGGGTCAGTTTCCTTCCCTCCTTCGATAAGAGATGACCTAAGTAGGTCACTTCTTGTCGGCAATATTGAAGCTTGGAAAGTGACACCTTGTGATGCAGATCACATAGATGACGCAATAATGACAACGTGGCCATTTTACAAATTTTCTCAGTATCTGCAGCGATGAGCAAATCGTCCACGTACTGTACGAGAGTGGCACCTTTGGGCAATACCATTGTGTCAAGCTGATTTTTCAGAGCTTGACTGTATATTGAGGGGCTTTCACAGTAGCCTTGAGGAGCGCGTTTAAAGCGGAATCTTCGACCTCCTAAACTAAAGGAAAAAATATCCCTGCTTTCCTCAGCAATCGGGATACTGAAGAAAGCATTCTTCTGGTCAATCACCGAAAACCAGGAGGCAGAGGCTGGAATCATAGTCAATAATGTGGTAATGTCGGGGACAACTGGGAATTGTGGCACAACAATTTTATTCACCTCTCTAAGGTCAATCACGAATCTGTACACAGGTGGCTGAGAAGGGTCAGTTCGTTTTAAAACAGGCAGAACAGGACTATTGCAAACATTGCTTCGTGTTTCCTCAATTACATCCTTTTCAATCAATTCGTAAACGATCGCTAGCAAAGCTTTTTCACCCTCATTAGATATTCTGTATTGGGGAATTCGTGGCATTCTGACATTCGACTTCAATGTTACAACATATGATGGAATTTCTAAAAGACCTACATCATTCGGACCAGTAGCCCAAAGAATATCTGGGAGAATCGACAATTCTGCTGGAAGTGCATCTCTCGACAAATAAATGGGAGAGACCACTTTCTTACCTAAAGTAAGTTGTACTCCTGAAGGAGAACAGTACAAAGTCGCATACAATCTTTTTAGCAAATCTAATCCTAGCAAATTTTCACCACAACCTGTTGTCAGAATGAGGGGTGCTTCGAATTCACAAGGACCAACAGAAAGAGATAAAGGGTCAGAAATCGGATTTCTAACTGGGGCGCCAGAAAAACCTACAGAAACGTTCATTTTGCCAGACAAAGGTGCGCCAGGGAGTTTGGAGTGCATAATAGAACTCTTTGTAGCACCAGTATCCAACAGAAAAGGTTCTGACACACCTGATGTAATCACCTCAACGTAAGGTCCACTCTGATCTACTGGAACTGAAACAACTCCCTCTCTTTGTCTATGGCTGTCCTAGCAATCCTCATTTTCCCACTGCTCATTTTCTGTGTAATTCTCATCAACGTAGTATTGAGCTGTCCTGTCAGATACGTTATTTTGCTGATCAAACCTGTTCATGGAGTTTTGTGGTGGAAGGGGACGTGTGTCCTGTGGGGCGTTTCCACGCCCTCTACCTCTAGGCGCTTGCTGACTGCCACGACCTCTTACACCAGAAATTCCATTTGCACGTTGTGGTAGGGCAGGACAGTTATACTTGTAATGACCCTCCTGTTTGCAATATAAACACTGGTTAGTACCTACACGGGGTTGAGTGTAATCGAATCTTTGCGAGTTTCTCTGATATTGTTGAGGCTGCTGAAAAGTATTCTGGTAGTGATTCGTGCCATTACTATGTTGATTACCACCACCACGTGGCGGATAGGCTTGCTGTAGCAAAACCTTCGTTTTGAGTTCTCTAGTTTTCTTTTCTACTTTATCTTTCTCATCTTTGTCTCTATTCTCGTAGTACTGTGCAGTAGCTAATATCTGGGCTGAAGATGAGACTGCCCAAGAACTTTCTGAATCTTTTAATTTCCTACACAATTCTGGAAGCAGATTGTGCACGAATTTATCGACAAACAATCTCTGACCACCTTCCGTGGTCATATCTTGACCGCTATGGTCAATGAATGTTTCTTCAAATCTGGTGAAGAAATCTGAAACAGTTTCTTCTTTCTTTTGCTTGCATGCAGACAACTTATTCCAATTTACGCTTATTGCAGGCATTATCGTTTTCATGTAATCTACTATTCTACCAGGGAGTTCTGCTATCAAAGGCTCAGGCTTGGCACCACCAACTTGTCGTGCATCTGCAGCAGTAATATTAGCCCACGTGTCACCTAATTCCTGGTTATGATCTACATGACGAATTTTACCCCATAAAGGCTGTGGAACAACATTCCCAAATAACATGTCGATATCGGCTAAATTCATTATACATGACCCAGCAGTTTGTGACAATTCTTTATAGTACCCTGCAGGATTATTACGCGGATCTGGTAATGTTTGTTTGAGTGCTAAAACTTCAGCTCGCTTCCATGGGACATGTACCCATACACGGTGAAAGTGTGGCAGGACAGGTGGGACAGCAGTCGCGTCACCCCCTCTCCACTGTGGGGGAACTTCTCTCATAGGGTATTGTCGTGCCTTTTTCCTACTAGATGCACTAGATTCCGATGGTGACCCAGAACTGTTTCCCTTACTTCGATATGATAATAACATTTCAACTGCCTTTTCCACATCGGGACCTACAATCATACCCTCTCCAAACTTAAATCGTACACGACACATCTCTTGTGGGATGCATTCTTGATCATTGTCTTCTAAATCCTCGCCAAGAAAAACACACATTTGTTCGAATACATATCTCTGTGTCGCGGCTTCCCATTGATGGAAGACTTCCATGACAGACTGTACATCATATTTTGCAGTGTCCATGACCCATTTCCGAGCTAAACTATTCAGTGAATCTCTTTCTTGATAATCGGGCAATTGACTTCGCAATTGTCTTCTTCCTATGTTAGGGGTCGTAGCAGGCGACCCGAAAAGAGGTAAAAGAAGATTAGTAACAGTGCTGGCCATTTTCTGCCGAATGGGAGGTGAAACTGAAGGACAAACAGATGGAAAAACGGGGTGAGATAAGGCGGGGGTAGAGATAGCAGAAGAGGTATCAGGAAAAATAGAGGGGGCACTGGGCAAAATCGTAGAGGGAGCGTTAGGAGACGTAAAAAGTACAGTAGGCAAAATCGTAGAAAACACAGGTGAAACAGAAGTGGTCGGTGGGCCTGGAGGAGGCTGCACCGAAGAAGTAGGAGCCAGCTGAAGAACAGCTGGTGGGTGCTGTGGAAGAGCAGGAGGCGCAGCTTGTGCAACTAAAGGTTGCGGGGGTGCTGTGGCATTCTGCGCATAGGGGGGTGGTGAAGTTAATAATTGCGACATTAATGGGTCTTTTTCACGCTCTTTTGCTGCCTCTTGCTGAAGAGACGGCAAAACTGGATAACACTTATCTATTGCCATTTTACGTTGCCTGTGCAACTAGTCATTTATCTGCTCTTCTTCATTATCTTTAAACTGCACGGCAGCTTGCATTACCGAAAGTCCCCCTTCTCTCTTATTTTTCTTAGCTAATTTAATTTCTTTTTGTTTGGCTTCTTTGCGCCATAAGCGGAAAGAGTCAAACATCGCCGGCCGGGCTTTCTTTTTGAAGAGTTTAACTTCAAGGTTGTCTAAGATTTCAGAATCAAAGCTACCATATTGGGGCCATTTTAAAACACCATCTTTCCTAGTGTATTTAGTCCATACTTCGTTGTAAACGATGGGGCCTACCCCATGTTTTACATACAGTTCGTAAGTCGGAGTTCCAACTGGAGGAACCGGACATGAGTCCTCCAATCGGGAGTCCCTATTATTACCAAGACAAAACAAATTCCCAAGTCTAAGACTAGGCATCCTTGCTCTCTAGTCTAGTTCCAAAACTTCAAAGGATTATCGATTACGATATTTCTCGTGAATACACGAGTCCTTCGGTTATGGTGCTTGCAAGTACCAATACAAAACCTTTTGTATCCCAAAGATACCACAAAGTAAGTCCAACTAAGGACTGGGAGACGCTCCACTTATACTTAACTGAAAATATCGATGGCGTCACCAGAAGACTCGTCTCAGTGTTTCGCTCTACCGAAAACTTCAAGGGTCCAACATCAGGGCGATAGCCAGGGCAGCAGTCCTTGTAGCCGTCGGGAAGCGGGGAACCTCGCAGCAAAGACCTTCGGACCACGTCGACATGCAGGGGTCGATGAGGTGGTGGGCCCTCCTCCGGAATTTCCACACGAAGCTCCTCACGATCTTCAGGCTGACTGGTACCACTGGAATCGCCCCAAACGCTGGGCGCCAACTGAGGTACTGGGTTTTTAAGAACCGGCACAGAACCGGTAACCCAGCGATGTCAGGGAATCAACACCCAGAGACCTCGGGTTCTTCCTGAGTCAGACCTACAGAAACTCAGAGTCTTCTAGGTGAAGTCAAAGATTAGTTTATTGGCTGCAACCAAGGTAACAGGGTCCTACAAGTACAATACGGGTATGTTCTCAGGAGACTGCACACTTTCACGAAGTCAGGCTTCTCTCTTTATACATGATTTTCAGCCTTGGGCAAAACATTCTTTGAATTCGTGGTATTTCATTTATAGTTACTGGTTACAAAAGAAAAGCAGAGTCATGATGACATGTACATATTTCACGTCGTGCTGCCCATAACAAATCATCCGGCAAGGCCCAACATTTCATCAGATATCGCTGGACCCCCAATAAAAACGGTCACCTCCCCATCATAAAGCAAGTGAAGAAAAGGAGTGGAGAAAAGATGTGAGCGAGATATGGCAGGTGTGCGCGCTGAAATGGTTTTATGGCTGGTTGAGCCTAGATGCTATCTTGCTCGGCCACTGGGAGGGAACTGACCTAACGAGTTCGGCCTGGGGCAATGGTTCTAACTTGTACTGAGGTCAGGGAGAAGTCGATTAAGGAGTATGTGTCCTTGTGGAATCAAATTCAACTGGATTAAGGCCTATGTAAAGGGCAACATGTAAATGGGAGCTAAGGGTTTAGAATGTAAATGACGATTTCGAGGTGAAATTGTCACTCGAATACGCCGAAAATACATGTACATGATGTACTCGTCATTCTCGGTCTTTTGATTCCAAATTCGTCCTATTTCGACGAAGTTTTTATTCTCGAGTCCAGTACTATTATATGAATCCAGATTTTCAGGACCACAGGTTCAGATGCTCCGTCCATCACCACCCCCTTTTGTACCGCTTTGTTCGCCATAAGTTGGCAGGGTATGCTCAGACGTGAGTCCCTTGCTCACTTTGCCACTGGATTCAAGCAAGCCGGGCTGAAGACGGCTGAAATGCCAGAAACCGGTCCTCGGAAGCTTGTTTCCGGTCCAGGGAAGACATGGCGTGGCAGTTCGGGCTGGACTGTTCCCATGAGGCACAAGGTCAGACTGATTTTCATATGGCCATGTCTGAACTGGGGTGGCAGAGTGGGCTAAAGAACGGTGATAGATTAAGCCCAGATCTGATGACTGGGTGTGAGTGTTTGATTGGTTCAGATGCTCTGTCCATCACCACCCCCTTTTGTACCGCTTTGTTCGCCATAAGTTGGCAGGGTATGCTCAGACGTGAGTCCCTTGCTCACTTTGTCACTGGATTCAAGCAAGCCGGGCTGAAGACGGCTGAAATGCCAGAAACCGGTCCTCGGAAGCTTGTTTCCGGTCCAGGGAAGACATGGCTTGGCAGTTCGGGCTGGACTGTTCCCATGAGGCACAGGGTCAGACTGATTTGCATATGGCCATGTCTGAACTGGGGTGGCAGAGTGGGCTAAAGAACGGTGATGGATTAAACCCAGATCTGTGGACTGGGTGTGAGTGTCTGATTGGTTCAGATGCTCCGTCCATCACCACCCCCTTCTGTACCGCTTTGTTCGCCATAAGTTGGCAGGGTATGCTCAGACGTGAGTCCCTTGCTCACTTTGCCACTGGATTCAAGCAAGCCGGGCTGAAGATGGCTGAAATGCCAGAAACCGGTCCTTGGAAGCTTGTTTCCGGTCCAGGGAAGACATGGCTTGGCAGTTCGGGCTGGACTGTTCCCATGAGGCACAGGGTCTGACTGATTTGCATATGACCATGTCTGAACTGGGGTGGCAGAGTGGGCTAAAGAACGATGATGGATTAAACCCAGATCTGTTGACTGGGTGTGAGTGTTTGATTGGTTCAGATGCTCCGTCCATCACCACCCCCTTTTGTACCGCTTTGTTTGCCATAAGTTGGCAGGGTATGCTCAGACGTGAGTCCCTTGCTCACTTTGCCACTGGATTCAAGCAAGCCGGGCTGAAGACGGCTGAAATGCCAGAAACCGGTCCTCGGAAGCTTGTTTCCGGTCCAGGGAAGACATGGCTTGGCAGTTCGGGCAGGACTGTTCCCATGAGGTACAAGGTCAGACTGATTTTCATATGGCCATGTCTGAACTGGGGTGGCAGAGTGGGCTAAAGAACGGTGATAGATTAAGCCCAGATCTGATGACTGGGTGTGAGTGTTTGATTGGTTCAGATGCTCTGTCCATCACCACCCCCTTTTGTACCGCTTTGTTTGCCATAAGTTGGCAGGGTATGCTCAGACGTGAGTCCCTTGCTCACTTTGTCACTGGATTCAAGCAAGCCGGGCTGAAGACGGCTGAAATGCCAGAAACCGGTCCTCGGAAGCTTGTTTCCGGTCCAGGGAAGACATGGCTTGGCAGTTCGGGCTGGACTGTTCCCATGAGGCACAGGGTCAGACTGATTTGCATATGGCCATGTCTGAACTGGGGTGGCAGAGTGGGCTAAAGAATGGTGATGGATTAAACCCAGATCTGTGGACTGGGTGTGAGTGTCTGATTGGTTCAGATGCTCCGTCCATCACCACCCCCTTCTGTACCGCTTTGTTCGCCATAAGTTGGCAGGGTATGCTCAGACGTGAGTCCCTTGCTCACTTTGCCACTGGATTCAAGCACGCCGGGCTGAAGATGGCTGAAATGCCAGAAACCGGTCCTCGGAAGCTTGTTTCCGGTCCAGGGAAGACATGGCTTGGCAGTTCGGGCTGGACTGTTCCGATGAGGCACAGGGTCTGACTGATTTGCATATGACCATGTCTGAACTGGGGTGGCAGAGTGGGCTAAAGAACGATGATGGATTAAACCCAGATCTGTTGACTGGGTGTGAGTGTTTGATTGGTTCAGATGCTCCGTCCATCACCACCCCCTTTTGTACCGCTTTGTTTGCCATAAGTTGGCAGGGTATGCTCAGACGTGAGTCCCTTGCTCACTTTGCCACTGGATTCAAGCAAACCGGGCTGAAGACGGCTGGAATGCCTGAAACCGGTCCTCGGAGGCTTGTTTCTGGTCCAGGGAAGACATGGCTTGGCAGTTCGGGCTGGACTGTTCCCATGAGGCACAGGGTCAGACTGATTTGCATATGGCCATGTCTGAACTGGGGTGGCAGAGTGGGCTAAACAACGGTGATGGATTAAACCCAGATCTGTTGACTGGGTGTGAGTGTTTGATTGGTTCAGAAGCTCCGTCCATCACCACCCCCTTTTGTACCGCTTTGTTCGCCATAAGTTGGCAGGGTATGCTCAGACGTGAGTCCCTTGCTCACTTTGCCACTGGATTCAAGCAAGCCGGGCTGAAGACGGCTGAAATGCCAGAAACCGGTCCTCGGAAGCTTGTTTCCGGTCCAGGGAAGACATGGCTTGGCAGTTCGGGCTGGACTGTTCCCATGAGGCACAGGGTCAGACTGATTTGCATATGGCCATGTCTGAAGTGGGGTGGCAGAGTGGGCTAAAGAACGATGATGGATTAAACCCAGATCTGTTGACTGGGTGTGAGTGTTTGATTGGTTCAGATGCTCCGTCCATCACCACCCCCTTTTGTACCGCTTTGTTCGCCAAAAGTTGGCAGGGTATGTTCAGACGTGAGTCCCTTGCTCACTTTGCTACTGGATTCAAGCAAGCCGGGCTGAAGACGGCTGAAATGCCAGAAACCGGTCCTCGGAAGCTTGTTTCCGGTTCAGGGAAGACATGGCTTGGCAGTTCGGGCTGGACTGTTCCCATGAGGCACAAGGTCAGACTGATTTTCATATGGCCATGTCTGAACTGGGGTGGCAGAGTGGGCTAAAGAACGGTGATAGATTAAGCCCAGATCTGATGACTGGGTGTGAGTGTTTGATTGGTTCAGATGCTCTGTCCATCACCACCCCCTTTTGTACCGCTTTGTTCGCCATAAGTTGGCAGGGTATGCTCAGACGTGAGTCCCTTGCTCACTTTGTCACTGGATTCAAGCAAGCCGGGCTGAAGACGGCTGAAATGCCAGAAACCGGTCCTCGGAAGCTTGTTTCCGGTCCAGGGAAGACATGGCTTGGCAGTTCGGGCTGGACTGTTCCCATGAGGCACAGGGTCAGACTGATTTGCATATGGCCATGTCTGAACTGGGGTGGCAGAGTGGGCTAAAGAACGGTGATGGATTAAACCCAGATCTGTGGACTGGGTGCGAGTGTCTGATTGGTTCAGATGCTCCGTCCATCACCACCCCCTTCTGTACCGCTTTGTTCGCCATAAGTTGGCAGGGTATGCTCAGACGTGAGTCCCTTGCTCACTTTGCCACTGGATTCAAGCAAGCCGGGCTGAAGATGGCTGAAATGCCAGAAACCGGTCCTCGGAAGCTTGTTTCCGGTCCAGGGAAGACATGGCTTGGCAGTTCGGGCTGGACTGTTCCCATGAGGCACAGGGTCTGACTGATTTGCATATGACCATGTCTGAACTGGGGTGGCAGAGTGGGCTAAAGAACGATGATGGATTAAACCCAGATCTGTTGACTGGGTGTGAGTGTTTGATTGGTTCAGATGCTCCGTCCATCACCACCCCCTTTTGTACCGCTTTGTTTGCCATAAGTTGGCAGGGTATGCTCAGACGTGAGTCCCTTGCTCACTTTGCCACTGGATTCAAGCAAACCGGGCTGAAGACGGCTGGAATGCCTGAAACCGGTCCTCGGAGGCTTGTTTCTGGTCCAGGGAAGACATGGCTTGGCAGTTCGGGCTGGACTGTTCCCATGAGGCACAGGGTCAGACTGATTTGCATATGGCCATGTCTGAACTGGGGTGGCAGAGTGGGCTAAACAACGGTGATGGATTAAACCCAGATCTGTTGACTGGGTGTGAGTGTTTGATTGGTTCAGAAGCTCCGTCCATCACCCCCCCCTTTTGTACCGCTTTGTTCGCCATAAGTTTGCAGGGTATGCTCAGACGTGAGTCCCTTGCTCACTTTGCCACTGGATTCAAGCAAGCCGGGCTGAAGACGGCTGAAATGCCAGAAACCGGTCCTCGGAAGCTTGTTTCCGGTCCAGGGAAGACATGGCTTGGCAGTTCGGGCAGGACTGTTCCCATGAGGTACAAGGTCAGACTGATTTTCATATGGCCATATCTTAACTGGGGTGGCAGAGTGGGCTAAAGAACGGTGATAGATTAAGCCCAGATCTGATGACTGGGTGTGAGTGTTTGATTGGTTCAGATGCTCCGTCCATCACCACCCCCTTTTGTACCGCTTTGTTCGCCATAAATTGGCAGGGTATGCTCAGACATGAGTCCCTTGCTCACTTTGCCACTGGATTCAATCAAGCCGGGTTGAAGACGGCTTTAATGCCAGAAACCGGTCCTCGGAAGCTTGTTTCCGGTCCAGGGAAGACATGGCTTGGCAGTTCAGGCTGGACTGTTCCCATGAGGCACAGGGTCAGACTGATTTGCATATGGCCATGTCTGAACTGGGGTGGCAGAGTGGGCTAAAGAACGGTGATTAATTAAACCCAGATCTGTGGACTGGGTGTGAGTGTCTGATTGGTTCAGATGCTCCGTCCATCACCATCCCCTTCTGTATCGCTTTGTTCGCCATAAGTTGACAGGGTATGCTCAGATGTGAGTCCCTTGCTCACTTTGCCACTGGATTCAAGCAAGCCGGGCTGAAGATGGCTGAAATGCCAGAAACCGATCCTCGGAAGCTTTTTTCCGGTCCAGGGAAGACATGGCTTGGCAGTTCGGGCTGGACTGTTCCCATGAGGCACAGGATCAGACTGATTTGCATATGGCCATGTCTGAAGTGGGGTGGCAGAGTGGGCTAAAGAACGATGATGGATTAAACCCAGATCTGTTGACTGGGTGTGAGTGTTTGATTGGTTCAGATGCTCCGTCCATCACCACCCCCTTTTGTACCGCTTTGTTCGCCAAAAGTTGGCAGGGTATGTTCAGACGTGAGTCCCTTGCTCACTTTGCCACTGGATTCAAGCAAGCCGGGCTGAAGACGGCTGAAATGCCAGAAACCGGTCCTCGGAAGCTTGTTTCCGGTTCAGGGAAGACATGGCTTGGCAGTTCGGGCTGGACTGTTCCCATGAGGCACAAGGTCAGACTGATTTTCATATGGCCATGTCTGAACTGGGGTGGCAGAGTGGGCTAAAGAACGGTGATAGATTAAGCCCAGATCTGATGACTGGGTGTGAGTGTTTGATTGGTTCAGATGCTCCGTCCATCACCACCCCCTTTTGTACCGCTTTGTTTGCCATAAGTTGGCAGGGTATGCTCAGACGTGAGTCCCTTGCTCACTTTGCCACTAGATTCAAGCAAGCCGGGTTGAAGATGGCTGAAATGCCAGAAACCGGTCCTCGGAAGCTTGTTTCCAGTCCAGGGAAGACATGGCTTGGCAGTTCGAGCTGGACTGTTCCCATGAGGCACAGGGTCAGACTGATTTGCATATGGCCATGTCTGAACTGGGGTGGCAGAGTGGGCTAAAGAACGGTGATAGATTAAGCCCAGATCTGATGACTGGGTGTGAGTGTTTGATTGGTTCAGATGCTCCGTCCATCACCACCCCCTTTTGTACCGCTTTGTTTGCCATAAGTTGGCAGGGTATGCTCAGACGTGAGTCCCTTGCTCACTTTGCCACTGGATTCAAGCAAGCCGGGCTGAAGACGGCTGAAATGCCAGAAACCGGTCCTCGGAAGCTTGTTTCCGGTCCAGGGAAGACATGGCGTGGCAGTTCGGGCTGGACTGTTCCCATGAGGCACAAGGTCAGACTGATTTTCATATGGCCATGTCTGAACTGGGGTGGCAGAGTGGGCTAAAGAACGGTGATAGATTAAGCCCAGATCTGATGACTGGGTGTGAGTGTTTGACTGGTTCAGATGCTCTGTCCATCACCACCCCCTTTTGTACCGCTTTGTTCGCCATAAGTTGGCAGGGTATGCTCAGACGTGAGTCCCTTGCTCACTTTGTCACTGGATTCAAGCAAGCCGGGCTGAAGACGGCTGAAATGCCAGAAACCGGTCCTCGGAAGCTTGTTTCCGGTCCAGGGAAGACATGGCTTGGCGGTTCGGGCTGGACTGTTCCCATGAGGCACAGGGTCAGACTGATTTGCATATGGCCATGTCTGAACTGGGGTGGCAGAGTGGGCTAAAGAACGGTGATGGATTAAACCCAGATCTGTGGACTGGGTGTGAGTGTCTGATTGGTTCAGATGCTCCGTCCATCACCACCCCCTTCTGTACCGCTTTGTTCGCCATAAGTTGGCAGGGTATGCTCAAACGTGAGTCCCTTGCTCACTTTGCCACTGGATTCAAGCAAGCCGGGCTGAAGATGGCTGAAATGCCAGAAACCGGTCCTCGGAAGCTTGTTTCCGGTCCAGGGAAGACATGGCTTGGCAGTTCGGGCTGGACTGTTCCCATGAGGCACAGGGTCTGACTGATTTGCATATGACCATGTCTGAACTGGGGTGGCAGAGTGGGCTAAAGAACGGTGATAGATTAAGCCCAGATCTGATGACTGGGTGTGAGTGTTTGATTGGTTCAGATGCTCCGTCCATCACCACCCCCTTTTGTACCGCTTTGTTTGCCATAAGTTGGCAGGGTATGATCAGACGTGAGTCCCTTGCTCACTTTGCCACTAGATTCAAGCAAGCCGGGTTGAAGATGGCTAAAATGCCAGAAACCGGTCCTCGGAAGCTTGTTTCCAGTCCAGGGAAGACATGGCTTGGCAGTTCGAGCTGGACTGTTCCCATGGGCACAGGGTCAGACTGATTTGCATATGGCCATGTCTGAACTGGGGTGGCAGAGTGGGCTAAAGAACGGTGATGGATTAAACCCAGATCTGTGGACTGGGTGTGAGTGTCTGATTGGTTCAGATGCTCTGTCCATCACCACCCCCTTTTGTACCGCTTTGTTCGCCATAAGTTGGCAGGGTATGCTCAGACGTGAGTCCCTTGCTCACTTTGCCACTGGATTCAAGCAAGCCGGGCTGAAGACGGCTGAAATGCCAGAAACCGGTCCTCGGAAGCTTGTTTCCGGTCCAGGGAAGACATGGCGTGGCAGTTCGGGCTGGACTGTTCCCATGAGGCACAAGGTCAGACTGATTTTCATATGGCCATGTCTGAACTGGGGTGGCAGAGTGGGCTAAAGAACGGTGATAGATTAAGCCCAGATCTGATGACTGGGTGTGAGTGTTTGACTGGTTCAGATGCTCTGTCCATCACCACCCCCTT
Organism: Lissotriton helveticus; assembly: GCF_964261635.1. NCBI lineage: Eukaryota > Metazoa > Chordata > Amphibia > Caudata > Salamandridae > Lissotriton > Lissotriton helveticus. The sequence continues at coordinate 508,801,849 of NC_136068.1, read as the reverse complement.
TTGTACCGCTTTGTTCGCCATAAGTTGGCAGGGTATGCTCAGACGTGAGTCCCTTGCTCACTTTGTCACTGGATTCAAGCAAGCCGGGCTGAAGACGGCTGAAATGCCAGAAACCGGTCCTCGGAAGCTTGTTTCCGGTCCAGGGAAGACATGGCTTGGCAGTTCGGGCTGGACTGTTCCCATGAGGCACAGGGTCAGACTGATTTGCATATGGCCATGTCTGAACTGGGGTGGCAGAGTGGGCTAAAGAACGGTGATGGATTAAACCCAGATCTGTGGACTGGGTGTGAGTGTCTGATTGGTTCAGATGCTCCGTCCATCACCACCCCCTTCTGTACCGCTTTGTTCGCCATAAGTTGGCAGGGTATGCTCAGACGTGAGTCCCTTGCTCACTTTGCCACTGGATTCAAGCAAGCCGGGCTGAAGATGGCTGAAATGCCAGAAACCGGTCCTCGGAAGCTTGTTTCCGGTCCAGGGAAGACATGGCTTGGCAGTTCGGGCTGGACTGTTCCCATGAGGCACAGGGTCTGACTGATTTGCATATGACCATGTCTGAACTGGGGTGGCAGAGTGGGCTAAAGAACGATGATGGATTAAACCCAGATCTGTTGACTGGGTGTGAGTGTTTGATTGGTTCAGATGCTCCGTCCATCACCACCCCCTTTTGTACCGCTTTGTTTGCCATAAGTTGGCAGGGTATGCTCAGACGTGAGTCCCTTGCTCACTTTGCCACTGAATTCAAGCAAACCGGGCTGAAGACGGCTGGAATGCCAGAAACCGGTCCTCGGAGGCTTGTTTCTGGTCCAGGGAAGACATGGCTTGGCAGTTCGGGCTGGACTGTTCCCATGAGGCACAGGGTCAGACTGATTTGCATATGGCCATGTCTGAACTGGGGTGGCAGAGTGGGCTAAAGAACGGTGATGGATTAAACCCAGATCTGTTGACTGGGTGTGAGTGTTTGATTGGTTCAGAAGTTCCGTCCATCACCACCCCCTTTTGTACCGCTTTGTTCGCCATAAGTTGGCAGGGTATGCTCAGACGTGAGTCCCTTGCTCACTTTGCCACTGGATTCAAGCAAGCCGGGCTGAAGACGGCTGAAATGCCAGAAACCGGTCCTCGGAAGCTTGTTTCCGGTCCAGGGAAGACATGGCTTGGCAGTTCGGGCAGGACTGTTCCCATGAGGTACAAGGTCAGACTGATTTTCATATGGCCATGTCTTAACTGGGGTGGCAGAGTGGGCTAAAGAACGGTGATAGATTAAGCCCAGATCTGATGACTGGGTGTGAGTGTTTGATTGGTTCAGATGCTCCGTCCATCACCACCCCCTTTTGTACCGCTTTGTTCGCCATAAGTTGGCAGGGTATGCTCAGACGTGAGTCCCTTGCTCACTTTGCCACTGGATTCAATCAAGCCGGGTTGAAGACGGCTGAAATGCCAGAAACCGGTCCTCGGAAGCTTGTTTCCGGTCCAGGGAAGACATGGCTTGGCAGTTCAGGCTGGACTGTTCCCATGAGGCACAGGGTCAGACTGATTTGCATATGGCCATGTCTGAACTGGGGTGGCAGAGTGGGCTAAAGAACGGTGATGAATTAAACCCAGATCTGTGGACTGGGTGTGAGTGTCTGATTGGTTCAGATGCTCCGTCCATCACCATCCCCTTCTGTATCGCTTTGTTCGCCATAAGTTGACAGGGTATGCTCAGATGTGAGTCCCTTGCTCACTTTGCCATTGGATTCAAGCAAGCCGGGCTGAAGATGGCTGAAATGCCAGAAACCGATCCTCGGAAGCTTGTTTCCGGTCCAGGGAAGACATGGCTTGGCAGTTCGGGCTGGACTGTTCCCATGAGGCACAGGGTCAGACTGATTTGCATATAGCCATGTCTGAAGTGGGATGGCAGAGTGGGCTAAAGAACGATGATGGATTAAACCCAGATCTGTTGACTGGGTGTGAGTGTTTGATTGGTTCAGATGCTCCGTCCATCACCACCCCCTTTTGTACCGCTTTGTTCGCCAAAAGTTGGCAGGGTATGTTCAGACGTGAGTCCCTTGCTCACTTTGCCACTGGATTCAAGCAAGCCGGGCTGAAGACGGCTGAAATGCCAGAAACCGGTCCTCGGAAGCTTGGTTCCGGTTCAGGGAAGACATGGCTTGGCAGTTCGGGCTGGACTGTTCCCATGAGGCACAAGGTCAGACTGATTTTCATATGGCCATGTCTGAACTGGGGTGGCAGAGTGGGCTAAAGAACGGTGATAGATTAAGCCCAGATCTGATGACTGGGTGTGAGTGTTTGATTGGTTCAGATGCTCCGTCCATCACCACCCCCTTTTGTACCGCTTTGTTTGCCATAAGTTGGCAGGGTATGCTCAGACGTGAGTCCCTTGCTCACTTTGCCACTGGATTCAAGCAAGCCGGGTTGAAGATGGCTGAAATGCCAGAAACCGGTCCTCGGAAGCTTGTTTCCAGTCCAGGGAAGACATGGCTTGGCAGTTCGAGCTGGACTGTTCCCATGAGGCACAGGGTCAGACTGATTTGAATATGGCCATGTCTGAACTGGGGTGGCAGAGTGGGCTAAAGAACGGTGATGGATTAAACCCAGATCTGTTGACTGGGTGTGAGTGTTTGATTGGTTCAGATGCTCCGTCCATCACCACCCCCTTTTGTACCGCTCTGTTCGCCATAAGTTGGCAGGGTATAATCAGACGTGAGTCCCTTGCTCACTTTGCCACTGGATTCAAGCAAACCGGGCTGAAGACGGCTGGAATGCCAGAAACCGGTCCTCGGAGGCTTGTTTCCGGTCCAGGGAAGACATGGCTTGGCAGTTCGGGCTGGACTGTTACCATGAGGCACAGGGTCAGACTGATTTGCATATGGCCATGTCTAAACTGGGGTGGCAGAGTGGGCTAAAGAACGGTGATAGATTAAGCCCAGATCTGATGACTGGGTGTGAGTGTTTGATTGGTTAAGATGCTCCATCCATCACCACCCCCTTTTGTACCGCTTTGTTCGCCATAAGTTGGCAGGGTATGCTCAGAAGTGAGTCCCTTCCTCACTTTGCCACTGGATTCAAGCAAGCCGGGTTGAAGACGGCTGAAATGCCAGAAACCGGTCCTCGGAAGCTTGTTTCCGGTCCAGGGAAGACATGGCTTGGCAGTTCGAGCTGGACTGTTCCCATGAGGCACAGGGTCAGACTGATTTGCATACGGCCATGTCTGAACTGGGGTGGCAGAGTGGGCTAAAGAACGATGATGGATTAAACCCAGATCTGTTGACTGGGTGTGAGTGTTTGATTGGTTCAGATGCTTCGTCCATCACCACCCCCTTTTTGTTCGCCATAAGTTGGCAGGGTATGCTCAGACGTGAGTCCCTTGCTCACTGTGCCACTGGATTCAAGCAAGCCGGGTTGAAGACGGCTGAAATGCCAGAAACCGGTCCTCGGAAGCTTGTTTCCGGTCCAGGGAAGACATGGCTTGGCAGTTCGGGCTGGACTGTTTCCATGAGGCACAGGGTCAGACTGATTTGCATATGGCCATGTCTGAACTTGGGTGGCAGAGTGGGCTAAAGAACGGTGATGGATTAAACCCAGATCTGTGGACTGGGTGTGAGTGTCTGATTGGTTCAGGTGCTCTGTCCATCACCACCCCCTTCTGTACCGCTTTGTTCACCATAAGTTGGCAGGGTATGCTCAGACGTGAGTCCCTTGCTCACTTTGCCACTGGATTCAAGCAAGCCGGGTTGAAGACGGCTGAAATGCCAGAAACCGTTCCTCGGAAGCTTGTTTCCGGTCCAGGGAAGACATGGCTTGGCAGTTCGGGCTGGACTGTTCCCATGAGCCACAGGGTCAGATTGATTTGCATATGGCCATGTCTGAACTGGGGTGGCGGAGTGGGCTAAAGAACAGTGATGGATTAAACCCAGATCTGTTGACTGGGTGTGAGTGTTTGATTGGTTCAGATGCTCCGTCCATCACCACCCCCTTTTGTACCGCTTTGTTCGCCATAAGTTGGCAGGGTATGCTCAGACGTTGAGTCCCTTGCTCACTTTGCCACTGGATTCAAGCAAGCCGGGCTGAAGACGGCTGGAATGCCAGAAACCGGTCCTCGGAAGCTTGTTTCCGGTCCAGAGAAGACATGGCTTGGCAGTTCGGGCTGGACTGTTTCCCTGAGGCACAGGGTCAGACTGATTTGCATATGGCCATGTCTGAACTGGGGTGGCAGAGTGGGCTAAAGAACGGTGATGGATTAAACCCAGATCTGTTGACTGGGTGTGAGTGTTTGATTGGTTCAGATGCACCGTCCATCACCACCCCCTTATGTACAGCTTTGTTCACCATAAGTTGGCAGGGTATGCTCAGACGTCAGTCCCTTGCTCACTTTGCCACTGGATTCAAGCAAACCGGGCTGAAGACGGCCGGAATGCCAGAAATCGGTCCTCGGAGGCTTGTTTCCGGTCCAGGGAAGACATGGCTTGGCAGTTCAGGCTGGACTGTTGCCATGAGGCACAGGGTCAGACTGATTTGCATATGGCCATGTCTGAACTGGGGTGGCGGAGTGGTCTAAAGAACAGTGATGGATTAAACCCAGATCTGTTGACTGGGTGTGAGTGTTTGAATGGTTCAGATGCTCCGTCCATCACCACCCCCTTTTGTACCGCTTTGTTCGCCATAAGTTGGCAGGGTATGCTCAGATGTGAGTCCTTTGCTCACTTTGCCACTGGATTCAAGCAAGCCGGGCTGAAGACGGCTGGAATGCCAGAAACCGGTCCACGGAAGCTTGTTTCCGGTCCAGGGAAGACATGGCTTGGCAGTTCGAGCTGGACTGTTCCCATGAGGCACAGGGTCAGACTGATTTGCATATGGCCATGTCTGAACTGGGGTGGCAGAGTGGGCTAAAGAACGATGATGGATTAAACCTAGGTCTGTTGACTGGGTGTGAGTGTTTGATTGGTTCAGATGCTCCGTCCATCACCACCCCCTTTTGTACCGCATTGTTCGACATAAGTTGGCAAGGTATGCTCAGACGTGAGTCCCTTGCTCACTTTGCCACTGGATTCAAGCAAGCCGGGCTGAAGACGGCTGAAATGCCAGCAACCGGTCCTCGGAAGCTTGTTTCCGGTGCAGGGAAGACATGGCTTGGCAGTTCGGGCTGGACTGTTCCCATGAGGCACAAGGTCAGACTGATTTTCATATGGCCATGTCTGAACTGGGGTGGCAGAGTGGGCTAAAGAACGGTGATAGATTAAGCCCAGATCTGATGACTGGGTGTGAGTGTTTGATTGGTTCAGATGCTCCGTCCATCACCACCCCCTTTTGTACCGATTTGTTCGCCATAAGTTGGCAGGGTATGCTCAGACGTGAGTCCCTTGCTCACTTTGTAACTGGATTCAAGCAAACCGGGCTGAAGACGGCTGGAATGCCAGAAACCGGTCCTCGGAGGCTTCTTTCCGGTCCAGGGAAGACATGGCTTGGCAGTTCGGGCTGGACTGTTCCCATGAGGCACAGGGTCAGACTGATTTGCATATGGCCATGTATAAACTGGGGTGGCAAAGTGGGCTAAAGAACGGTGATGGATTAAACCCAGATCTGTTGACTGGGTGTGAGTGTTTGATTGGTTCAGATGCTCCGTCCATCACCACCCCCTTTTGTACCGCTTTGTTCACCATAAGTTGGCAGGGTATGCTAAGACGTGAGTCCCTTGCTCACTTTGCCACTGGATTCAAGCAAGCCGGGCTGAAGACGGCTGAAATGCCAGGAACCGGTCCTCGGAAGCTTGTTTCCGGTCCAGGGAAGACATGGCTTGGCAGTTCGGGCTGGACTGTTCCCATGAGGCACAAGGTCAGACTGATTTTCATATGGCCATGTCTGAACTGGGGTGGCAGAGTGGGCTAAAGAACGGTGATAGATTAAGCCCAGATCTGATGACTGGGTGTGAGTGTTTGATTGGTTCAGATGCTCCGTCCATCACCACCCCCTTTTGTACCGCTTTGTTCGCCATAAGTTGGCAGGGTATGCTCAGACGTGAGTCCCTTGCTCACTTTGCCACTGGATTCAAGCAAGCCGGGCTGAAGACGGCTGAAATGCCAGAAACTGGTGCTCGGAAGCTTGTTTACGGTCCAGGGAAGACATGGCTTGGCAGTTCGGGCTGGACTGTTCCCATGAGGCACAGGGTCAGACTGATTTGCATATGGCCATGTCTAAACTGGGGTGGCAGAGTGGGCTAAAGAACGGTGATAGATTAAGCCCAGATCTGATGACTGGGTGTGAGTGTTTGACTGGTTCAGATGCTCTGTCCATCACCACCCCCTTTTGTACCGCTTTGTTCGCCATAAGTTGGCAGGGTATGCTCAGACATGAGTCCCTTGCTCACTTTGTCACTGGATTCAAGCAAGCCGGGCTGAAGACGGCTGAAATGCCAGAAACCGGTCCTCGGAAGCTTGTTTCCGGTCCAGGGAAGACATGGCTTGGCAGTTCGGGCTGGACTGTTCCCATGAGGCACAGGGTCAGACTGATTTGCATATGGCCATGTCTGAACTGGGGTGGCAGAGTGGGCTAAAGAACGGTGATGGATTAAACCCAGATCTGTGGACTGGGTGTGAGTGTCTGATTGGTTCAGATGCTCCGTCCATCACCACCCCCTTCTGTACCGCTTTGTTCGCCATAAGTTGGCAGGGTATGCTCAGACGTGAGTCCCTTGCTCACTTTGCCACTGGATTCAAGCAAGCCGGGCTGAAGATGGCTGAAATGCCAGAAACCGGTCCTCGGAAGCTTGTTTCCGGTCCAGGGAAGACATGGCTTGGCAGTTCGGGCTGGACTGTTCCCATGAGGCACAGGGTCTGACTGATTTGCATATGACCATGTCTGAACTGGGGTGGCAGAGTGGGCTAAAGAACGATGATGGATTAAACCCAGATCTGTTGACTGGGTGTGAGTGTTTGATTGGTTCAGATGCTCCGTCCATCACCACCCCCTTTTGTACCGCTTTGTTTGCCATAAGTTGGCAGGGTATGCGCAGACGTGAGTCCCTTGCTCACTTTGCCACTGAATTCAAGCAAACCGGGCTGAAGACGGCTGGAATGCCAGAAACCGGTCCTCGGAGGCTTGTTTCTGGTCCAGGGAAGACATGGCTTGGCAGTTCGGGCTGGACTGTTCCCATGAGGCACAGGGTCAGACTGATTTGCATATGGCCATGTCTGAACTGGGGTGGCAGAGTGGGCTAAAGAACGGTGATGGATTAAACCCAGATCTGTTGACTGGGTGTGAGTGTTTGATTGGTTCAGAAGCTCCGTCCATCACCACCCCCTTTTGTACCGCTTTGTTCGCCATAAGTTGGCAGGGTATGCTCAGACGTGAGTCCCTTGCTCACTTTGCCACTGGATTCAAGCAAGCCGGGCTGAAGACGGCTGAAATGCCAGAAACCGGTCCTCGGAAGCTTGTTTCCGGTCCAGGGAAGACATGGCTTGGCAGTTCGGGCAGGACTGTTCCCATGAGGTACAAGGTCAGACTGATTTTCATATGGCCATGTCTTAACTGGGGTGGCAGAGTGGGCTAAAGAACGGTGATAGATTAAGCCCAGATCTGATGACTGGGTGTGAGTGTTTGATTGGTTCAGATGCTCCGTCCATCACCACCCCCTTTTGTACCGCTTTGTTTGCCATAAGTTGGCAGGGTATGCTCAGACGTGAGTCCCTTGCTCACTTTGCCACTAGATTCAAGCAAGCCGGGTTGAAGATGGCTGAAATGCCAGAAACCGGTCCTCGGAAGCTTGTTTCCAGTCCAGGGAAGACATGGCTTGGCAGTTCGAGCTGGACTGTTCCCATGGGCACAGGGTCAGACTGATTTGCATATGGCCATGTCTGAACTGGGGTGGCAGAGTGGGCTAAAGAACGGTGATGGATTAAACCCAGATCTGTGGACTGGGTGTGAGTGTCTGATTGGTTCAGATGCTCTGTCCATCACCACCCCCTTTTGTACCGCTTTGTTCGCCATAAGTTGGCAGGGTATGCTCAGACGTGAGTCCCTTGCTCACTTTGCCACTGGATTCAAGCAAGCCGGGCTGAAGACGGCTGAAATGTCAGAAACCGGTCCTCGGAAGCTTGTTTCCGGTCCAGGGAAGACATGGCGTGGCAGTTCGGGCTGGACTGTTCCCATGAGGCACAAGGTCAGACTGATTTTCATATGGCCATGTCTGAACTGGGGTGGCAGAGTGGGCTAAAGAACGGTGATAGATTAAGCCCAGATCTGATGACTGGGTGTGAGTGTTTGACTGGTTCAGATGCTCTGTCCATCACCACCCCCTTTTGTACCGCTTTGTTCGCCATAAGTTGGCAGGGTATGCTCAGACGTGAGTCCCTTGCTCACTTTGTCACTGGATTCAAGCAAGCCGGGCTGAAGACGGCTGAAATGCCAGAAACCGGTCCTCGGAAGCTTGTTTCCGGTCCAGGGAAGACATGGCTTGGCAGTTCGGGCTGGACTGTTCCCATGAGGCACAGGGTCAGACTGATTTGCATATGGCCATGTCTGAACTGGGGTGGCAGAGTGGGCTAAAGAACGGTGATGGATTAAACCCAGATCTGTGGACTGGGTGTGAGTGTCTGATTGGTTCAGATGCTCCGTCCATCACCACCCCCTTCTGTACCGCTTTGTTCGCCATAAGTTGGCAGGGTATGCTCAGACGTGAGTCCCTTGCTCACTTTGCCACTGGATTCAAGCAAGCCGGGCTGAAGATGGCTGAAATGCCAGAAACCGGTCCTCGGAAGCTTGTTTCCGGTCCAGGGAAGACATGGCTTGGCAGTTCGGGCTGGACTGTTCCCATGAGGCACAGGGTCTGACTGATTTGCATATGACCATGTCTGAACTGGGGTGGCAGAGTGGGCTAAAGAACGATGATGGATTAAACCCAGATCTGTTGACTGGGTGTGAGTGTTTGATTGGTTCAGATGCTCCGTCCATCACCACCCCCTTTTGTACCGCTTTGTTTGCCATAAGTTGGCAGGGTATGCTCAGACGTGAGTCCCTTGCTCACTTTGCCACTGAATTCAAGCAAACCGGGCTGAAGACGGCTGGAATGCCAGAAACCGGTCCTCGGAGGCTTGTTTCTGGTCCAGGGAAGACATGGCTTGGCAGTTCGGGCTGGACTGTTCCCATGAGGCACAGGGTCAGACTGATTTGCATATGGCCATGTCTGAACTGGGGTGGCAGAGTGGGCTAAAGAACGGTGATGGATTAAACCCAGATCTGTTGACTGGGTGTGAGTGTTTGATTGGTTCAGAAGTTCCGTCCATCACCACCCCCTTTTGTACCGCTTTGTTCGCCATAAGTTGGCAGGGTATGCTCAGACGTGAGTCCCTTGCTCACTTTGCCACTGGATTCAAGCAAGCCGGGCTGAAGACGGCTGAAATGCCAGAAACCGGTCCTCGGAAGCTTGTTTCCGGTCCAGGGAAGACATGGCTTGGCAGTTCGGGCAGGACTGTTCCCATGAGGTACAAGGTCAGACTGATTTTCATATGGCCATGTCTTAACTGGGGTGGCAGAGTGGGCTAAAGAACGGTGATAGATTAAGCCCAGATCTGATGACTGGGTGTGAGTGTTTGATTGGTTCAGATGCTCCGTCCATCACCACCCCCTTTTGTACCGCTTTGTTCGCCATAAGTTGGCAGGGTATGCTCAGACGTGAGTCCCTTGCTCACTTTGCCACTGGATTCAATCAAGCCGGGTTGAAGACGGCTGAAATGCCAGAAACCGGTCCTCGGAAGCTTGTTTCCGGTCCAGGGAAGACATGGCTTGGCAGTTCAGGCTGGACTGTTTCCATGAGGCACAGGGTCAGACTGATTTGCATATGGCCATGTCTGAACTCGGGTGGCAGAGTGGGCTAAAGAACGGTGATGAATTAAACCCAGATCTGTGGACTGGGTGTGAGTGTCTGATTGGTTCAGATGCTCCGTCCATCACCATCCCCTTCTGTATCGCTTTGTTCGCCATAAGTTGACAGGGTATGCTCAGATGTGAGTCCCTTGCTCACTTTGCCATTGGATTCAAGCAAGCCGGGCTGAAGATGGCTGAAATGCCAGAAACCGATCCTCGGAAGCTTGTTTCCGGTCCAGGGAAGACATGGCTTGGCAGTTCGGGCTGGACTGTTCCCATGAGGCACAGGGTCAGACTGATTTGCATATGGCCATGTCTGAAGTGGGGTGGCAGAGTGGGCTAAAGAACGATGATGGATTAAACCCAGATCTGTTGACTGGGTGTGAGTGTTTGATTGGTTCAGATGCTCCGTCCATCACCACCCCCTTTTGTACCGCTTTGTTCGCCAAAAGTTGGCAGGGTATGTTCAGACGTGAGTCCCTTGCTCACTTTGCCACTGGATTCAAGCAAGCCGGGCTGAAGACGGCTGAAATGCCAGAAACCGGTCCTCGGAAGCTTGGTTCCGGTTCAGGGAAGACATGGCTTGGCAGTTCGGGCTGGACTGTTCCCATGAGGCACAAGGTCAGACTGATTTTCATATGGCCATGTCTGAACTGGGGTGGCAGAGTGGGCTAAAGAACGGTGATAGATTAAGCCCAGATCTGATGACTGGGTGTGAGTGTTTGATTGGTTCAGATGCTCCGTCCATCACCACCCCCTTTTGTACCGCTTTGTTTGCCATAAGTTGGCAGGGTATGCTCAGACGTGAGTCCCTTGCTCACTTTGCCACTGGATTCAAGCAAGCCGGGTTGAAGATGGCTGAAATGCCAGAAACCGGTCCTCGGAAGCTTGTTTCCAGTCCAGGGAAGACATGGCTTGGCAGTTCGAGCTGGACTGTTCCCATGAGGCACAGGGTCAGACTGATTTGAATATGGCCATGTCTGAACTGGGGTGGCAGAGTGGGCTAAAGAACGGTGATGGATTAAACCCAGATCTGTTGACTGGGTGTGAGTGTTTGATTGGTTCAGATGCTCCGTCCATCACCACCCCCTTTTGTACCGCTCTGTTCGCCATAAGTTGGCAGGGTATAATCAGACGTGAGTCCCTTGCTCACTTTGCCACTGGATTCAAGCAAACCGGGCTGAAGACGGCTGGAATGCCAGAAACCGGTCCTCGGAGGCTTGTTTCCGGTCCAGGGAAGACATGGCTTGGCAGTTCGGGCTGGACTGTTCCCATGAGGCACATGGTCAGACTGATTTGCATATGGCCATGTCTGAACTGGGGTGGCAGAGTGGGCTAAAGAGCGGTGATGGATTAAACCCAGATCTGTTGACTGGGTGTGAGTGTTTGATTGGTTCAGATGCTCCGTCCATCACCACCCCCTTTTGTACCGCTTTGTTCGCCATAATTTGGCAGGGTATGCTCAGACGTGAGTCCCTTGCTCACGTTGCCACTGGATTCAAGCAAGCCGGGCTGAAGACGGCTGAAGTGCCAGAAAACGGTCCTCGGAAGTTTGTTTCCGGTCCAGGGAAGACATGGCTTGGCAGTTCGGGCTGGACTGTTACCATGAGGCACAGGGTCAGACTGATTTGCATATGGCCATGTCTAAACTGGGGTGGCAGAGTGGGCTAAAGAACGGTGATAGATTAAGCCCAGATCTGATGACTGGGTGTGAGTGTTTGATTGGTTAAGATGCTCCATCCATCACCACCCCCTTTTGTACCGCTTTGTTCGCCATAAGTTGGCAGGGTATGCTCAGAAGTGAGTCCCTTCCTCACTTTGCCACTGGATTCAAGCAAGCCGGGTTGAAGACGGCTGAAATGCCAGAAACCGGTCCTCGGAAGCTTGTTTCCGGTCCAGGGAAGACATGGCTTGGCAGTTCGAGCTGGACTGTTCCCATGAGGCACAGGGTCAGACTGATTTGCATACGGCCATGTCTGAACTGGGGTGGCAGAGTGGGCTAAAGAACGATGATGGATTAAACCCAGATCTGTTGACTGGGTGTGAGTGTTTGATTGGTTCAGATGCTCCGTCCATCACCACCCCCTTTTTGTTCGCCATAAGTTGGCAGGGTATGCTCAGACGTGAGTCCCTTGCTCACTGTGCCACTGGATTCAAGCAAGCCGGGTTGAAGACGGCTGAAATGCCAGAAACCGGTCCTCGGAAGCTTGTTTCCGGTCCAGGGAAGACATGGCTTGGCAGTTCGGGCTGGACTGTTCCCATGAGGCACAGGGTCAGACTGATTTGCATATGGCCATGTCTGAACTTGGGTGGCAGAGTGGGCTAAAGAACGGTGATGGATTAAACCCAGATCTGTGGACTGGGTGTGAGTGTCTGATTGGTTCAGATGCTCTGTCCATCACCACCCCCTTCTGTACCGCTTTGTTCGCCATAAGTTGGCAGGGTATGCTCAGACGTGAGTCCCTTGCTCACTTTGCCACTGGATTCAAGCAAGCCGGGTTGAAGACGGCTGAAATGCCAGAAACCGTTCCTCGGAAGCTTGTTTCCGGTCCAGGGAAGACATGGCTTGGCAGTTCGGGCTGGACTGTTCCCATGAGCCACAGGGTCAGATTGATTTGCATATGGCCATGTCTGAACTGGGGTGGCGGAGTGGGCTAAAGAACAGTGATGGATTAAACCCAGATCTGTTGACTGGGTGTGAGTGTTTGATTGGTTCAGATGCTCCGTCCATCACCACCCCCTTTTGTACCGCTTTGTTTGCCATAAGTTGGCAGGGTATGCTCAGACGTTGAGTCCCTTGCTCACTTTGCCACTGGATTCAAGCAAGCCGGGCTGAAGACGGCTGGAATGCCAGAAACCGGTCCTCGGAAGCTTGTTTCCGGTCCAGAGAAGACATGGCTTGGCAGTTCGGGCTGGACTGTTTCCATGAGGCACAGGGTCAGACTGATTTGCATATGGCCATGTCTGAACTGGGGTGGCAGAGTGGGCTAAAGAACGGTGATGGATTAAACCCAGATCTGTTGACTGGGTGTGAGTGTTTGATTGGTTCAGATGCACCGTCCATCACCACCCCCTTATGTACAGCTTTGTTCACCATAAGTTGGCAGGGTATGCTCAGACGTCAGTCCCTTGCTCACTTTGCCACTGGATTCAAGCAAACCGGGCTGAAGACGGCCGGAATGCCAGAAATCGGTCCTCGGAGGCTTGTTTCCGGTCCAGGGAAGACATGGCTTGGCAGTTCAGGCTGGACTGTTGCCATGAGGCACAGGGTCAGACTGATTTGCATATGGCCATGTCTGAACTGGGGTGGCGGAGTGGGCTAAAGAACAGTGATGGATTAAACCCAGATCTGTTGACTGGGTGTGAGTGTTTGAATGGTTCAGATGCTCCGTCCATCACCACCCCCTTTTGTACCGCTTTGTTCGCCATAAGTTGGCAGGGTATGCTCAGATGTGAGTCCTTTGCTCACTTTGCCACTGGATTCAAGCAAGCCGGGCTGAACTCGGCTGGAATGCCAGAAACCGGTCCACGGAAGCTTGTTTCCGGTCCAGGGAAGACATGGCTTGGCAGTTCGGGCTGGACTGTTCCCATGAGGCACAAGGTCAGACTGATTTTCATATGGCCATGTCTGAACTGGGGTGGCAGAGTGGGCTAAAGAAAGGTGATAGATTAAGCCCAGATCTGATGACTGGGTGTGAGTGTTTGATTGGTTCAGATGTTCCGTCCATCACCACCCCCTTTTGTACCGCTTTGATCGCCATAAGTTGGCAGGGTATGCTCAGACGTGAGTCCCTTGCTCACTTAGCCACTGGATTCAAGTAAGCCGGGTTGAAGATGGCTGAAATGCCAGAAACCGGTCTTCGGAAGCTTGTTTCCAGTCCAGGGAAGACATGGCTTGGCAGTTCGAGCTGGACTGTTCCCATGAGGCACAGGGTCAGACTGATTTGCATATGGCCATGTCTGAACTGGGGTGGCAGAGTGGGCTAAAGAACGATGATGGATTAAACCTAGGTCTGTTGACTGGGTGTGAGTGTTTGATTGGTTCAGATGCTCCGTCCATCACCACCCCCTTTTGTACTGCATTGTTCGACATAAGTTGGCAAGGTATGCTCAGACGTGAGTCCCTTGCTCACGTTGCCACTGGATTCAAGCAAGCCGGGCTGAAGACGGCTGAAATGCCAGCAACCGGTCCTCGGAAGCTTGTTTCCGGTGCAGGGAAGACATGGCTTGGCAGTTCGGGCTGGACTGTTCCCATGAGGCACAAGGTCAGACTGATTTTCATATGGCCATGTCTGAACTGGGGTGGCAGAGTGGGCTAAAGAACGGTGATAGATTAAGCCCAGATCTGATGACTGGGTGTGAGTGTTTGATTGGTTCAGATGCTCCGTCCATCACCACCCCCTTTTGTACCGCTTTGTTCGCCATAAGTTGGCAGGGTATGCTCAGACGTGAGTCCCTTGCTCACTTTGTAACTGGATTCAAGCAAACCGGGCTGAAGACGGCTGGAATGCCAGAAACCGGTCCTCGGAGGCTTGTTTCCGGTCCAGGGAAGACATGGCTTGGCAGTTCGGGCTGGACTGTTCCCATGAGGCACAGGGTCAGACTGATTTGCATATGGCCATGTATAAACTGGGGTGGCAAAGTGGGCTAAAGAACGGTGATGGATTAAACCCAGATCTGTTGACTGGGTGTGAGTGTTTGATTGGTTCAGATGCTCCGTCCATCACCACCCCCTTTTGTACCGCTTTGTTCACCATAAGTTGGCAGGGTATGCTAAGACGTGAGTCCCTTGCTCACTTTGCCACTGGATTCAAGCAAGCCGGGCTGAAGACGGCTGAAATGCCAGGAACCGGTCCTCGGAAGCTTGTTTCCGGTCCAGGGAAGACATGGCTTGGCAGTTCGGGCTGGACTGTTCCCATGAGGCACAAGGTCAGACTGATTTTCATATGGCCATGTCTGAACTGGGGTGGCAGAGTGGGCTAAAGAACGGTGATAGATTAAGCCCAGATCTGATGACTGGGTGTGAGTGTTTGATTGGTTCAGATGCTCCGTCCATCACCACCCCCTTTTGTACCGCTTTGTTCACCATAAGTTGGCAGGGTATGCTCAGACGTGAGTCCCTTGCTCACTTTGCCACTGGATTCAAGCAAGCCGGGCTGAAGACGGCTGAAATGCCAGAAACTGGTGCTCGGAAGCTTGTTTACGGTCCAGGGAAGACATGGCTTGGCAGTTCGGGCTGGACTGTTCCCATGAGGCACAGGGTCAGACTGATTTGCATATGGCCATGTCTAAACTGGGGTGGCAGAGTGGGCTAAAGAACGATGATGGATTAAACCCAGATCTGTTGACTGGGTGTGAGTGTTTGATCGGTTCAGATGCTCCGTCCATCACCACCCCCTTTTGTACCGCTTTGTTCGCCATAAGTTGGCAGGGTATGCTCAGACGTGAGTCCCTTGCTCACTTTGCCACTGGATTCAAGCAAGCCGGGCTGAAGACGGCTGAAATGCCAGAAACCGGTCTCGAAAGCTTGTTTCCGGTCCAGGGAAGACATGGCTTGGCAGTTCGGGCTGGACTGTTCCCATGAGGCACAAGGTCAGACTGATTTTCATATGGCCATGTCTGAACTGGGGTGGCAGAGTGGGCTAAAGAACGGTGATGGATTAAACCCAGATCTGTTGACTGGGTGTGAGTGTTTGATTGGTTCAGATGCACCGTCCATCACCACCCCCTTATGTACAGCTTTGTTCACCATAAGTTGGCAGGGTATGCTCAGACGTCAGTCCCTTGCTCACTTTGCCACTGGATTCAAGCAAACCGGGCTGAAGACGGCCGGAATGCCAGAAATCGGTCCTCGGAGGCTTGTTTCCGGTCCAGGGAAGACATGGCTTGGCAGTTCAGGCTGGACTGTTGCCATGAGGCACAGGGTCAGACTGATTTGCATATGGCCATGTCTGAACTGGGGTGGCGGAGTGGGCTAAAGAACAGTGATGGATTAAACCCAGATCTGTTGACTGGGTGTGAGTGTTTGAATGGTTCAGATGCTCCGTCCATCACCACCCCCTTTTGTACCGCTTTGTTCGCCATAAGTTGGCAGGGTATGCTCAGATGTGAGTCCTTTGCTCACTTTGCCACTGGATTCAAGCAAGCCGGGCTGAACTCGGCTGGAATGCCAGAAACCGGTCCACGGAAGCTTGTTTCCGGTCCAGGGAAGACATGGCTTGGCAGTTCGGGCTGGACTGTTCCCATGAGGCACAAGGTCAGACTGATTTTCATATGGCCATGTCTGAACTGGGGTGGCAGAGTGGGCTAAAGAAAGGTGATAGATTAAGCCCAGATCTGATGACTGGGTGTGAGTGTTTGATTGGTTCAGATGTTCCGTCCATCACCACCCCCTTTTGTACCGCTTTGATCGCCATAAGTTGGCAGGGTATGCTCAGACGTGAGTCCCTTGCTCACTTAGCCACTGGATTCAAGTAAGCCGGGTTGAAGATGGCTGAAATGCCAGAAACCGGTCCTCGGAAGCTTGTTTCCAGTCCAGGGAAGACATGGCTTGGCAGTTCGAGCTGGACTGTTCCCATGAGGCACAGGGTCAGACTGATTTGCATATGGCCATGTCTGAACTGGGGTGGCAGAGTGGGCTAAAGAACGATGATGGATTAAACCTAGGTCTGTTGACTGGGTGTGAGTGTTTGATTGGTTCAGATGCTCCGTCCATCACCACCCCCTTTTGTACTGCATTGTTCGACATAAGTTGGCAAGGTATGCTCAGACGTGAGTCCCTTGCTCACGTTGCCACTGGATTCAAGCAAGCCGGGCTGAAGACGGCTGAAATGCCAGCAACCGGTCCTCGGAAGCTTGTTTCCGGTGCAGGGAAGACATGGCTTGGCAGTTCGGGCTGGACTGTTCCCATGAGGCACAAGGTCAGACTGATTTTCATATGGCCATGTCTGAACTGGGGTGGCAGAGTGGGCTAAAGAACGGTGATAGATTAAGCCCAGATCTGATGACTGGGTGTGAGTGTTTGATTGGTTCAGATGCTCCGTCCATCACCACCCCCTTTTGTACCGCTTTGTTCGCCATAAGTTGGCAGGGTATGCTCAGACGTGAGTCCCTTGCTCACTTTGTAACTGGATTCAAGCAAACCGGGCTGAAGACGGCTGGAATGCCAGAAACCGGTCCTCGGAGGCTTGTTTCCGGTCCAGGGAAGACATGGCTTGGCAGTTCGGGCTGGACTGTTCCCATGAGGCACAGGGTCAGACTGATTTGCATATGGCCATGTATAAACTGGGGTGGCAAAGTGGGCTAAAGAACGGTGATGGATTAAACCCAGATCTGTTGACTGGGTGTGAGTGTTTGATTGGTTCAGATGCTCCGTCCATCACCACCCCCTTTTGTACCGCTTTGTTCACCATAAGTTGGCAGGGTATGCTAAGACGTGAGTCCCTTGCTCACTTTGCCACTGGATTCAAGCAAGCCGGGCTGAAGACGGCTGAAATGCCAGGAACCGGTCCTCGGAAGCTTGTTTCCGGTCCAGGGAAGACATGGCTTGGCAGTTCGGGCTGGACTGTTCCCATGAGGCACAAGGTCAGACTGATTTTCATATGGCCATGTCTGAACTGGGGTGGCAGAGTGGGCTAAAGAACGGTGATAGATTAAGCCCAGATCTGATGACTGGGTGTGAGTGTTTGATTGGTTCAGATGCTCCGTCCATCACCACCCCCTTTTGTACCGCTTTGTTCACCATAAGTTGGCAGGGTATGCTCAGACGTGAGTCCCTTGCTCACTTTGCCACTGGATTCAAGCAAGCCGGGCTGAAGACGGCTGAAATGCCAGAAACTGGTGCTCGGAAGCTTGTTTACGGTCCAGGGAAGACATGGCTTGGCAGTTCGGGCTGGACTGTTCCCATGAGGCACAGGGTCAGACTGATTTGCATATGGCCATGTCTAAACTGGGGTGGCAGAGTGGGCTAAAGAACGATGATGGATTAAACCCAGATCTGTTGACTGGGTGTGAGTGTTTGATCGGTTCAGATGCTCCGTCCATCACCACCCCCTTTTGTACCGCTTTGTTCGCCATAAGTTGGCAGGGTATGCTCAGACGTGAGTCCCTTGCTCACTTTGCCACTGGATTCAAGCAAGCCGGGCTGAAGACGGCTGAAATGCCAGAAACCGGTCTCGAAAGCTTGTTTCCGGTCCAGGGAAGACATGGCTTGGCAGTTCGGGCTGGACTGTTCCCATGAGGCACAAGGTCAGACTGATTTTCATATGGCCATGTCTGAACTGGGGTGGCAGAGTGGGCTAAAGAACGGTGATGGATTAAACCCAGATCTGTTGACTGGGTGTGAGTGTTTGATTGGTTCAGATGCTCCGTCCATCACCACCCCCTTTTGTACCGCTTTGTTCGCCATAAGTTGGCAGGGTATGCTCAGACGTGAGTCCCTTGCTCACTGTGCCACTGGATTCAAGCAAGCCGGGTTGAAGACGGCTGAAATGCCAGAAAGCGGTCCTCGGAAGCTTGTTTCCGGTCCAGGGAAGACATGGCTTGGCAGTTCGGGCTGGACTGTTCCCATGAGGCACAGGGTCAGACTGATTTGCATATGGCCATGTCTGAACTTGGGTGGCAGAGTGGGCTAAAGAACGGTGATGGATTAAACCCAGATCTGTGGACTGGGTGTGAGTGTCTGATTGGTTCAGATGCTCTGTCCATCACCACCCCCTTCTGTACCGCTTTGTTCGCCATAAGTTGGCAGGGTATGCTCAGACGTGAGTCCCTTGCTCACTTTGCCACTGGATTCAAGCAAGCCGGGCTGAAGACGGCTGAAATGCCAGAAACCGTTCCTCGGAAGCTTGTTTCCGGTCCAGGGAAGACATGGCTTGGCAGTTCGGGCTGGACTGTTCCCATGAGCCACAGGGTCAGATTGATTTGCATATGGCCATGTCTGAACTGGGGTGGCGGAGTGGGCTAAAGAACAGTGATGGATTAAACCCAGATCTGTTGACTGGGTGTGAGTGTTTGATTGGTTCAGATGCTCCGTCCATCACCACCCCCTTTTGTACCGCTTTGTTCGCCATAAGTTGGCAGGGTATGCTCAGACGTTGAGTCCCTTGCTCACTTTGCCACTGGATTCAAGCAAGCCGGGCTGAAGACGGCTGGAATGCCAGAAACCGGTCCTCGGAAGCTTGTTTCCGGTCCAGGGAAGACATGGCTTGGCAGTTCGGGCTGGACTGTTTCCATGAGGCACAGGGTCAGACTGATTTGCATATGGCCATGTCTGAACTGGGGTGGCAGAGTGGGCTAAAGAACGGTGATGGATTAAACCCAGATCTGTTGACTGGGTGTGAGTGTTTGATTGGTTCAGATGCACCGTCCATCACCACCCCCTTATGTACAGCTTTGTTCACCATAAGTTGGCAGGGTATGCTCAGACGTCAGTCCCTTGCTCACTTTGCCACTGGATTCAAGCAAACCGGGCTGAAGACGGCCGGAATGGCAGAAATCGGTCCTCGGAGGCTTGTTTCCGGTCCAGGGAAGACATGGCTTGGCAGTTCAGGCTGGACTGTTGCCATGAGGCACAGGGTCAGACTGATTTTCATATGGTCCTGTCTGAACTGGGGTGGCAGAGTGGGCTAAAGAACGGTGATAGATTAAGCCCAGATCTGATGACTGGGTGTGAGTGTTTGATTGGTTCAGATGCTCCGTCCATCACCACCCCCTTTTGTACCGCTTTGATCACCATAAGTTGGCAGGGTATGCTCAGACGTGAGTCCCTTGCTCACTTAGCCACTGGATTCAAGTAAGCCGGGTTGAAGATGGCTGAAATGCCAGAAACCGGTCCTCGGAAGCTTGTTTCCAGTCCAGGGAAGACATGGCTTGGCAGTTCGAGCTGGACTGTTCCCATGAGGCACAGGGTCAGACTGATTTGCATATGGCCATGTCTGAACTGGGGTGGCAAAGTGGGCTAAAGAACGGTGATGGATTAAACCCAGATCTGTTGACTGGGTGTGAGTGTTTGATTGGTTCAGATGCTCCGTCCATCACCACCCCCTTTTGTACCGCTTTGATCGCCATAAGTTGGCAGGGTATGCTCAGACGTGAGTCCCTTGCTCACTTTGCCACTGCATTCAAGCAAGCCGGGCTGAAGACGGCTGAAGTGCCAGAAACCGGTCCTCGGAAGCTTGTTTCCGGTCCAGGGAAGACATGGCTTGGCAGTTCGGGCTGGACTGTTCCCATGAGGCACAAGGTCAGACTAATTTTCATATGGTCCTGTCTGAGCTGGGGTGGCAGAGTGGGCTAAAGAACAGTGATAGATTAAGCCCAGATCTGATGACTGTGTGTGAGTGTTTGATTGGTTAAGATGCTCCATCCATCACCACCTCCTTTTGTACCGCTTTGTTCGCCATAAGTTGGCAGTCTATGCTCAGACGTGAGTCCCTTGCTCACTTTGCCAATGGATTCAAGCAAGCCGGGTTGAAGACGGCTGAAATGCAGGAAACCGGTCCTCGGAAGCTTGTTTCCGGTCCAGGGAAGACATGGCTTGGCAGTTCGAGCTGGACTGTTCCCATGAGGCACAGGGTCAGACTGATTTGCATATGGCCATGTCTGAACTGGGGTGGCAGAGTGGGCTAAAGAACGGTGATAGATTAAGCCCAGATCTGATGACTGGGTGTGAGTGTTTGATTGGTTCAGATGCTCCGTCCATCACCACCCCCTTTTGTACCGCTTTGTTCACCATAAGTTGGCAGGGTATGCTCAGACGTGAGTCCCTTGCTCACTTTGCCACTGGATTCAAGCAAGCCGGGTTGAAGACAGCTGAAATGCCAGAAACCGGTCCGCGGAAGCTTGTTTCCGGTCCAGGGAAGACATGGCTTGACAGTTCCAGCTGGACTGTTCCCATGAGGCACAGGGTCAGACTGATTTGCATATGGCCATGTCTGAACTGGGGTGGCAGAGTGGGCTAAAGAACGGTGATGGATTAAACCCTGATCTGTTGACTGGGTGTGAGTGTTTGATTGGTTCAGATGCTCCGTCCATCACCACCCCCTTTTGTACCGCTTTGTTCGCCATAAGTTGGCAGGGTATGCTCAGACGTGAGTCCCTTGCTCACTTTGCCACTGGATTCAAGTAAGCCGGGTTGAAGATGGCTGAAATGCCAGAAACCGGTCCTCGGAAGCTTGTTTCCAGTCCAGCGAAGACATGGCTTGGCAGTTCGAGCTGGACTGTTCCCATGAGGCACAGGGTCAGACTGATTTGCATATGGCCATGTCTGAACTGGGGTGGCAGAGTGGGCTAAAGAACGGTGATGGATTAAACCCAGATCTGTTGACTGGGTGTGAGTGTTTGATTGGTTCAGATGCTCCGTCCATCACCACCCCCTTTTGTACCGCTCTGTTGGCCATAAGTTGGCAGGGTATGCTCAGACGTGAGTCCCTTGCTCACTTTGCCACTGGATTCAAGTAAGCCGGGTTGAAGATGGCTGAAATGCCAGAAACCGGTCCTCGGAAGCTTGTTTCCAGTCCAGGGAAGACATGGCTTGGCAGTTCGAGCTGGACTGTTCCCATGAGGCACAGGGTCAGACTGATTTGCATATGGCCATGTCTGAACTGGGGTGGCAGAGTGGGCTAAAGAACGGTGATGGATTAAACCCAGATCTGTTGACTGGGTGTGAGTGTTTGATTGGTTCAGATGCTCCGTCCATCACCACCCCCTTTTGCACCGCTCTGTTGGCCATAAGTTGGCAGGGTATGTTCAGACGTGAGTCCCTTGCTCACTTTGCCACTGGATTCAAGCAAACCGGGCTGAAGACGGCTGGAATGCCAGAAACCGGTCTTCAGAGGCTTGTTTCCGGTCCAGGGAAGACATGGCTTGGCAGTTCGGGCTGGACTGTTCCCATGAGGCACAGGGTCAGATTGATTTGCATATGGCCATGTCTGAACTGGGGTGGCAGAGTGGGCTAAAGAACGATGATGGATTAAACCCAGGTCTGTTGACTGGGTGTGAGTGTTTGATTGGTTCAGATGCTCCGTCCATCACCATCCCCTTTTGTACCACATTGTTCGCCATAAGTTGGCAAGGTATGCTCAGACGTGAGTCCCTTGCTCACTTTGCCACTGGATTCAAGCAAGCCGGGCTGAAGACGGCTGAAATGTCAGAAACCGGTCCTCGGAAGCTTGTTTCCGGTCCAGGGAAGACATGGCTTGGCAGTTCGGGCTGGACTGTTCCCATGAGGCACAAGGTCAGACTGATTTTCATATGGCCATGTCTGAACTGGGGTGGCAGAGTGGGCTAAAGAACGGTGATAGATTAAGCCCAGATCTGATGACTGGGTGTGAGTGTTTGATTGGGTCAGATGCTCCGTCCATCACCACCCCCTTTTGTACCGCTTTGTTCGCCATAAGTTGGCAGGATATGCTCAGACGTGAGTCCCTTGCTCACTTTGTAACTGGATTCAAGCAAACCGGGCTGAAGACAGCTGGAATGCCAGAAACCGGTCCTCGGAGGCTTGTTTCCGGTCCAGGGAAGACATGGCTTGGCAGTTCGGGCTGGACTGTTACCATGAGGCACAGGGTCAGACTGATTAGCATATGGCCATGTCTAAACTGGGGTGGCAGAGTGGGCTAAAGAACGGTGATGGATTAAACCCAGATCTGTTGACTGGGTGTGAGTGTTTGATTGGTTCAGATGCTCCATCCATCACCACCCCCTTTTGTACCGCTTTGTTTGCCATAAGTTGGCAGGGTATGCTCAGACGTGAGTCCCTTGCTCACTTTGCCACTGGATTCAAGCAAGCCGGGCTGAAGACGGCTGAAGTGCCAGAAACCGGTCCTCGGAAGCTTGTTTCCGGTCCAGGGAAGACATGGCTTGGCAGTTCGGGCTGGACTGTTCCCATGAGGCACAAGGTCAGACTGATTTTCATATGGCCATGTCTGAGCTGGGGTGGCAGAGTGGGCTAAAGAACGGTGATAGATTAAGCCCAGATCTGATGACTGGGTGTGAGTGTTTGATTGGTTAAGATGCTCCATCCATCACCACCCCCTTTTGTACCGCTTTGTTCGCCATAAGTTGGCAGGGTATGCTCAGACGTGAGTCCCTTCCTCACTTTGCCACTGGATTCAAGCAAGCCGGGTTGAAGACGGCTGAAATGCCAGAAACTGGTCCTCGGAAGCTTGTTTCCGGTCCAGGGAAGACATGGCTTGGCAGTTCGAGCTGGACTGTTCCCATGAGGCACAGGGTCAGACTGATTTGCATACGGCCATGTCTGAACTGGGGTGGCAGAGTGGGCTAAAGAACGATGATGGATTAAACCTAGGTCTGTTGACTGGGTGTGAGTGTTTGATTGGTTCAGATGCTCCGTCCATCACCACCCCCTTTTGTACCGTATTGTTCGACATAAGTTGGCATGGTATGCTCAGACGTGAGTCCCTTGCTCACTTTGCCACTGGATTCAAGCAAGCCGGGCTGAAGACGGCTGAAATGCCAGAAACCGGTCCTCGGAAGCTTGTTTCTGGTGCAGCGAAGACATGGCTTGGCAGTTCGGGCTGGACTGTTCCCATGAGGCACAAGGTCAGACTAATTTTCATATGGTCCTGTCTGAGCTGGGGTGGCAGAGTGGGCTAAAGAACAGTGATAGATTAAGCCCAGATCTGATGACTGTGTGTGAGTGTTTGATTGGTTCAGATGCTCCGTCCATCACCACCCCCTTTTGTACCGCTTTGTTCACCATAAGTTGGCAGGGTATGCTCAGACGTGAGTCCCTTGCTCACTTTGCCACTGGATTCAAGCAAGCCGGGCTGAAGACGGCTGAAATGCCAGAAACTGGTGCTCGGAAGCTTGTTTCCGGTCCAGGGAAGACATGGCTTGGCAGTTCGGGCTGGACTGTTCCCATGAGGCACAGGGTCAGACTGATTTTCATATGGCCATGTCTGAACTGGGGTGGCAGAGTGGGCTAAAGAACGGTGATAGATTAAGCCCAGATCTGATGACTGGGTGTGAGTGTTTGATTGGTTCAGATGCTCCGTCCATCACCACCCCCTTTTGTACCGCTTTGTTCGCCATAAGTTGGCAGGGTATGCTCAGACGTGAGTCCCTTGCTCACTTTGTAACTGGATTCAAGCAAACCGGGCTGAAGACGGCTGGAATGCCAGAAACCGGTCCTCGGAGGCTTGTTTCCGGTCCAGGGAAGACATGGCTTGGCAGTTCGGGCTGGACTGTTCCCATGAGGCACAGGGTCAGACTGATTTGCATATGGCCATGTATAAACTGGGGTGGCAAAGTGGGCTAAAGAACGGTGATGGATTAAATCCAGATCTGTTGACTGGGTGTGAGTGTTTGATTGGTTCAGATGCTCCGTCCATCACCACCCCCTTTTGTACCGCTTTGTTCACCATAAGTTGGCAGGGTATGCTCAGACGTGAGTCCCTTGCTCACTTTGCCACTGGATTCAAGCAAGCCGGCTGAAGACGGCTGAAATGCCAGAAACTGGTGCTCGGAAGCTTGTTTCCGGTCCAGGGAAGACATGGCTTGGCAGTTCGGGCTGGACTGTTCCCATGAGGCACAGGGTCAGACTGATTTGCATATGGCCATGTCTAAACTGGGGTGGCAGAGTGGGATAAAGAACGATGATGGATTAAACCCAGATCTGTTGACTGGGTGTGAGTGTTTGATCGGTTCAGATGCTCCGTCCATCACCACCCCCTTTTGTACCGCTTTGTTCGCCATAAGTTGGCAGGGTATGCTCAGACGTGAGTCCCTTGCTCACTGTGCCACTGGATTCAAGCAAGCCGGGTTGAAGACGGCTGAAATGCCAGAAACCGGACCTCGGAAGCTTGTTTCCGGTCCAGGGAAGACATGGCTTGGCAGTTCGGGCTGGACTGTTCCCATGAGGCACAGGGTCAGACTGATTTGCATATGGCCATGTCTGAACTTGGGTGGCAGAGTGGGCTAAAGAACGGTGATGGATTAAACCCAGATCTGTGGACTGGGTGTGAGTGTCTGATTGGTTCAGATGCTCTGTCCATCACCACCCCCTTCTGTACCGCTTTGTTCGCCATAAGTTGGCAGGGTATGCTCAGACGTGAGTCCCTTGCTCACTTTGCCACTGGATTCAAGCAAGCCGGGCTGAAGACGGCTGAAATGCCAGAAACCGTTCCTCGGAAGCTTGTTTCCGGTCCAGGGAAGACATGGCTTGGCAGTTCGGGCTGGACTGTTCCCATGAGCCACAGGGTCAGATTGATTTGCATATGGCCATGTCTGAACTGGGGTGGCAGAGTGGGCTAAAGAAGGGTGATGGATTAAACCCAGATCTGTTGACTGGGTGTGAGTGTTTGATTGGTTCAGATGCTCCGTCCATCACCACCCCCTTATGTACAGCTTTGTTCACCATAAGTTGGCAGGGTATGCTCAGACGTCAGTCCCTTGCTCACTTTGCCACTGGATTCAAGCAAACCGGGCTGAAGACGGCCGGAATACCAGAAATCGGTCCTCGGAGGCTTGTTTCCGGTCCAGGGAAGACATGGCTTGGCAGTTCAGGCTGGACTGTTGCCATGAGGCACAGGGTCAGACTGATTTGCATATGGCCATGTCTGAACTGGGGTGGCGGAGTGGGCTAAAGAACAGTGATGGATTAAACCCAGATCTGTTGACTGGGTGTGAGTGTTTGAATGGTTCAGATGCTCCGTCCATCACCACCCCCTTTTGTACCGCTTTGTTCGCCATAAGTTGGCAGGGTATGCTCAGACGTTGAGTCCCTTGCTCACTTTGCCACTGGATTCAAGCAAGCCGGGCTGAAGACGGCTGAAATGCCAGAAACCGGTCCTCGGAAGCTTGTTTCCGATCCAGGGAAGACATGGCTTGGCAGTTCGGGCTGGACTGTTTCCATGAGGCACAGGGTCAGACTGATTTGCATATGGCCATGTCTGAACTGGGGTGGCAGAGTGGGCTAAAGAACGGTGATGGATTAAACCCAGATCTGTTGACTGGGTGTGAGTGTTTGATTGGTTCAGATGCACCGTCCATCACCACCCCCTTATGTACAGCTTTGTTCACCATAAGTTGGCAGGGTATGCTCAGACGTCAGTCCCTTGCTCACTTTGCCACTGGATTCAAGCAAACCGGGCTGAAGACGGCCGGAATGCCAGAAATCGGTCCTCGGAGGCTTGTTTCCGGTCCAGGGAAGACATGGCTTGGCAGTTCAGGCTGGACTGTTGCCATGAGGCACAGGGTCAGACTGATTTGCATATGGCCATGTCTGAACTGGAGTGGCGGAGTGGGCTAAAGAACAGTGATGGATTAAACCCAGATCTGTTGACTGGGTGTGAGTGTTTGAATGGTTCAGATGCTCCGTCCATCACCACCCCCTTTTGTACCGCTTTGTTCGCCATAAGTTGGCAGGGTATGCTCAGACGTGAGTCCTTTGCTCACTTTGCCACTGGATTCAAGCAAGCCGGGCTGAAGACGGCTGGAATGCCAGAAACCGGTCCACGGAAGCTTGTTTCCGGTCCAGGGAAGACATGGCTTGGCAGTTCGGGCTGGACTGTTCCCATGAGGCACAAGGTCAGACTGATTTTCATATGGCCATGTCTGAACTGGGGTGGCAGAGTGGGCTAAAGAACGGTGATAGATTAAGCCCAGATCTGATGACTGGGTGTGAGTGTTTGATTGGTTCAGATGCTCCGTCCATCACCACCCCCTTTTGTACCGCTTTGATCGCCATAAGTTGGCAGGGTATGCTCAGACGTGAGTCCCTTGCTCACTTTGCCACTGGATTCAAGTAAGCCGGGTTGAAGATGGCTGAAATGCCAGAAACCGGTCCTCGGAAGCTTGTTTCCAGTCCAGGGAAGACATGGCTTGGCAGTTCGAGCTGGACTGTTCCCATGAGGCACAGGGTCAGACTGATTTGCATATGGTCATGTCTGAACTGGGGTGGCAGA
This sequence comes from Lissotriton helveticus, assembly GCF_964261635.1. Taxonomy (NCBI): domain Eukaryota; kingdom Metazoa; phylum Chordata; class Amphibia; order Caudata; family Salamandridae; genus Lissotriton; species Lissotriton helveticus. The sequence continues at coordinate 508,775,069 of NC_136068.1, read as the reverse complement.
GTGGGCTAAAGAACGGTGATGGATTAAACCCAGATCTGTTGACTGGGTGTGAGTGTTTGATTGGTTCAGATGCTCTGTCCATCACCACCCCCTTTTGTACCGCTTTGTTCGCCATAAGTTGGCAGGGTATGCTCAGACGTGAGTCCCTTGCTCACTTTGCCACTGCATTCAAGCAAGCCGGGCTGAAGACGGCTGAAGTGCCAGAAACCGGTCCTCGGAAGCTTGTTTCCGGTCCAGGGAAGACATGGCTTGGCAGTTTGGGCTGGACTGTTCCCATGAGGCACAAGGTCAGACTGATTTTCATATGGTCCTGTCTGAGCTGGGGTGGCAGAGTGGGCTAAAGAACAGTGATAGATTAAGCCCAGATCTGATGACTGGGTGTGAGTGTTTGATTGGTTAAGATGCTCCATCCATCACCACCCCCTTTTGTACCGCTTTGTTCGCCATAAGTTGGCAGTCTATGCTCAGACGTGAGTCCCTTGCTCACTTTGCCAATGGATTCAAGCAAGCCGGGTTGAAGACGGCTGAAATGCCAGAAACCGGTCCTTGGAAGCTTGTTTCCGGTCCAGGGAAGACATGGCTTGGCAGTTCGAGCTGGACTGTTCCCATGAGGCACAGGGTCAGACTGATTAGCATATGGCCATGTCAGAACTGGGGTGGCAGAGTGGGCTAAAGAACAGTGATAGATTAAGCCCAGATCTGATGACTGGGTGTGAGTGTTTGATTGGTTCAGATGCTCCGTCCATCACCACCCCCTTTTGTACCGCTTTGTTCACCATAAGTTGGCAGGGTATGCTCAGACGTGAGTCCCTTGCTCACTTTGCCACTGGATTCAAGCAAGCCGGGTTGAAGACAGCTGAAATGCCAGAAACCGGTCCGCGGAAGCTTGTTTCCGGTCCATAGAAGACATGGCTTGACAGTTCCAGCTGGACTGTTCCCATGAGGCACAGGGTCAGACTGATTTGCATATGGCCATGTCTGAACTGGGGTGGCAGAGTGGGCTAAAGAACGGTGATGGATTAAACCCTGATCTGTTGACTGGGTGTGAGTGTTTGATTGGTTCAGATGCTCCGTCCATCACCACCCCCTTTTGTACCGCTTTGTTCGCCATAAGTTGGCAGGGTATGCTCAGACGTGAGTCCCTTGCTCACTTTGCCACTGGATTCAAGTAAGCCGGGTTGAAGATGGCTGAAATGCCAGAAACCGGTCCTCGGAAGCTTGTTTCCAGTCCAGCGAAGACATGGCTTGGCAGTTCGAGCTGGACTGTTCCCATGAGGCACAGGGTCAGACTGATTTGCATATGGCCATGTCTGAACTGGGGTGGCAGAGTGGGCTAAAGAACGGTGATGGATTAAACCCAGATCTGTTGACTGGGTGTGAGTGTTTGATTGGTTCAGATGCTCCGTCCACCACCACCCCCTTTTGTACCGCTCTGTTGGCCATAAGTTGGCAGGGTATGCTCAGACGTGAGTCCCTTGCTCACTTTGCCACTGGATTCAAGTAAGCCGGGTTGAAGATGGCTGAAATGCCAGAAACCGGTCCTCGGAAGCTTGTTTCCAGTCCAGGGAAGACATGGCTTGGCAGTTCGAGCTGGACTGTTCCCATGAGGCACAGGGTCAGACTGATTTGCATATGGCCATGTCTGAACTGGGGTGGCAGAGTGGGCTAAAGAACGGTGATGGATTAAACCCAGATCTGTTGACTGGGTGTGAGTGTTTGATTGGTTCAGATGCTCCGTCCATCACCACCCCCTTTTGTACCGCTCTGTTGGCCATAAGTTGGCAGGGTATGCTCAGACGTGAGTCCCTTGCTCACTTTGCCACTGGATTCAAGCAAACCGGGCTGAAGACGGCTGGAATGCCAGAAACCGGTCCGCGGAAGCTTGTTTCCGGTCCAGGGAAGACATGGCTTGACAGTTCCAGCTGGACTGTTCCCATGAGGCACAGGGTCAGACTGATTTGCATATGGCCATGTCTGAACTGGGGTGGCAGAGTGGGCTAAAGAACGGTGATGGATTAAACCCTGATCTGTTGACTGGGTGTGAGTGTTTGATTGGTTCAGATGCTCCGTCCATCACCACCCCCTTTTGTACCGCTTTGTTCGCCATAAGTTGGCAGGGTATGCTCAGACGTGAGTCCCTTGCTCACTTTGCCACTGGATTCAAGTAAGCCGGGTTGAAGATGGCTGAAATGCCAGAAACCGGTCCTCGGAAGCTTGTTTCCAGTCCAGCGAAGACATGGCTTGGCAGTTCGAGCTGGACTGTTCCCATGAGGCACAGGGTCAGACTGATTTGCATATGGCCATGTCTGAACTGGGGTGGCAGAGTGGGCTAAAGAACGGTGATGGATTAAACCCAGATCTGTTGACTGGGTGTGAGTGTTTGATTGGTTCAGATGCTCCGTCCATCACCACCCCCTTTTGTACCGCTCTGTTGGCCATAAGTTGGCAGGGTATGCTCAGACGTGAGTCCCTTGCTCACTTTGCCACTGGATTCAAGTAAGCCGGGTTGAAGATGGCTGAAATGCCAGAAACCGGTCCTCGGAAGCTTGTTTCCAGTCCAGGGAAGACATGGCTTGGCAGTTCGAGCTGGACTGTTCCCATGAGGCACAGGGTCAGACTGATTTGCATATGGCCATGTCTGAACTGGGGTGGCAGAGTGGGCTAAAGAACGATGATGGATTAAACCCAGGTCTGTTGACTGGGTGTGAGTGTTTGATTGGTTCAGATGCTCCGTCCATCACCATCCCCTTTTGTACCACATTGTTCGCCATAAGTTGGCAAGGTATGCTCAGACGTGAGTCCCTTGCTCACTTTGCCACTGGATTCAAGCAAGCCGGGCTGAAGACGGCTGAAATGTCAGAAACCGGTCCTCGGAAGCTTGTTTCCGGTCCAGGGAAGACATGGCTTGGCAGTTCGGGCTGGACTGTTCCCATGAGGCACAAGGTCAGACTGATTTTCATATGGCCATGTCTGAACTGGGGTGGCAGAGTGGGCTAAAGAACGGTGATAGATTAAGCCCCGATCTGATGACTGGGTGTGAGTGTTTGATTGGTTCAGATGCTCCGTCCATCACCACCCCCTTTTGTACCGCTTTGTTCGCCATAAGTTGGCAGGATATGCTCAGACGTGAGTCCCTTGCTCACTTTGTAACTGGATTCAAGCAAACCGGGCTGAAGACAGCTGGAATGCCAGAAACCGGTCCTCGGAGGCTTGTTTCCGGTCCAGGGAAGACATGGCTTGGCAGTTCGGGCTGGACTGTTACCATGAGGCACAGGGTCAGACTGATTAGCATATGGCCATGTCTAAACTGGGGTGGCAGAGTGGGCTAAAGAACGGTGATGGATTAAACCCAGATCTGTTGACTGGGTGTGAGTGTTTGATTGGTTCAGATGCTCCATCCATCACCACCCCCTTTTGTACCGCTTTGTTTGCCATAAGTTGGCAGGGTATGCTCAGACGTGAGTCCCTTGCTCACTTTGCCACTGGATTCAAGCAAGCCGGGCTGAAGACGGCTGAAGTGCCAGAAACCGGTCCTCGGAAGCTTGTTTCCGGTCCAGGGAAGACATGGCTTGGCAGTTCGGGCTGGACTGTTCCCATGAGGCACAAGGTCAGACTGATTTTCATATGGCCATGTCTGAGCTGGGGTGGCAGAGTGGGCTAAAGAACGGTGATAGATTAAGCCCAGATCTGATGACTGGGTGTGAGTGTTTGATTGGTTAAGATGCTCCATCCATCACCACCCCCTTTTGTACCGCTTTGTTCGCCATAAGTTGGCAGGGTATGCTCAGACGTGAGTCCCTTCCTCACTTTGCCACTGGATTCAAGCAAGCCGGGTTGAAGACGGCTGAAATGCCAGAAACTGGTCCTCGGAAGCTTGTTTCCGGTCCAGGGAAGACATGGCTTGGCAGTTCGAGCTGGACTGTTCCCATGAGGCACAGGGTCAGACTGATTTGCATACGGCCATGTCTGAACTGGGGTGGCAGAGTGGGCTAAAGAACGATGATGGATTAAACCTAGGTCTGTTGACTGGGTGTGAGTGTTTGATTGGTTCAGATGCTCCGTCCATCACCACCCCCTTTTGTACCGTATTGTTCGACATAAGTTGGCATGGTATGCTCAGACGTGAGTCCCTTGCTCACTTTGCCACTGGATTCAAGCAAGCCGGGCTGAAGACGGCTGAAATGCCAGAAACCGGTCCTCGGAAGCTTGTTTCCGGTGCAGCGAAGACATGGCTTGGCAGTTCGGGCTGGACTGTTCCCATGAGGCACAAGGTCAGACTAATTTTCATATGGTCCTGTCTGAGCTGGGGTGGCAGAGTGGGCTAAAGAACAGTGATAGATTAAGCCCAGATCTGATGACTGTGTGTGAGTGTTTGATTGGTTCAGATGCTCCGTCCATCACCACCCCCTTTTGTACCGCTTTGTTCACCATAAGTTGGCAGGGTATGCTCAGACGTGAGTCCCTTGCTCACTTTGCCACTGGATTCAAGCAAGCCGGGCTGAAGACGGCTGAAATGCCAGAAACTGATGCTCGGAAGCTTGTTTCCGGTCCAGGGAAGACATGGCTTGGCAGTTCGGGCTGGACTGTTCCCATGAGGCACAGGGTCAGACTGATTTTCATATGGCCATGTCTGAACTGGGGTGGCAGAGTGGGCTAAAGAACGGTGATAGATTAAGCCCAGATCTGATGACTGGGTGTGAGTGTTTGATTGGTTCAGATGCTCCGTCCATCACCACCCCCTTTTGTACCGCTTTGTTCGCCATAAGTTGGCAGGGTATGCTCAGACGTGAGTCCCTTGCTCACTTTGTAACTGGATTCAAGCAAACTGGGCTGAAGACGGCTGGAATGCCAGAAACCGGTCCTCGGAGGCTTGTTTCCGGTCCAGGGAAGACATGGCTTGGCAGTTCGGGCTGGACTGTTCCCATGAGGCACAGGGTCAGACTGATTTGCATATGGCCATGTATAAACTGGGGTGGCAAAGTGGGCTAAAGAACGGTGATGGATTAAATCCAGATCTGTTGACTGGGTGTGAGTGTTTGATTGGTTCAGATGCTCCGTCCATCACCACCCCCTTTTGTACCGCTTTGTTCACCATAAGTTGGCAGGGTATGCTCAGACGTGAGTCCCTTGCTCACTTTGCCACTGGATTCAAGCAAGCCGGGCTGAAGACGGCTGAAATGCCAGAAACTGGTGCTCGGAAGCTTGTTTCCGGTCCAGGGAAGACATGGCTTGGCAGTTCGGGCTGGACTGTTCCCATGAGGCACAGGGTCAGACTGATTTGCATATGGCCATGTCTAAACTGGGGTGGCAGAGTGGGATAAAGAACGATGATGGATTAAACCCAGATCTGTTGACTGGGTGTGAGTGTTTGATCGGTTCAGATGCTCCGTCCATCACCACCCCCTTTTGTACCGCTTTGTTCGCCATAAGTTGGCAGGGTATGCTCAGACGTGAGTCCCTTGCTCACTGTGCCACTGGATTCAAGCAAGCCGGGTTGAAGACGGCTGAAATGCCAGAAACCGGACCTCGGAAGCTTGTTTCCGGTCCAGGGAAGACATGGCTTGGCAGTTCGGGCTGGACTGTTCCCATGAGGCACAGGGTCAGACTGATTTGCATATGGCCATGTCTGAACTTGGGTGGCAGAGTGGGCTAAAGAACGGTGATGGATTAAACCCAGATCTGTGGACTGGGTGTGAGTGTCTGATTGGTTCAGATGCTCTGTCCATCACCACCCCCTTCTGTACCGCTTTGTTCGCCATAAGTTGGCAGGGTATGCTCAGACGTGAGTCCCTTGCTCACTTTGCCACTGGATTCAAGCAAGCCGGGCTGAAGACGGCTGAAATGCCAGAAACCGTTCCTCGGAAGCTTGTTTCCGGTCCAGGGAAGACATGGCTTGGCAGTTCGGGCTGGACTGTTCCCATGAGCCACAGGGTCAGATTGATTTGCATATGGCCATGTCTGAACTGGGGTGGCAGAGTGGGCTAAAGAAGGGTGATGGATTAAACCCAGATCTGTTGACTGGGTGTGAGTGTTTGATTGGTTCAGATGCTCCGTCCATCACCACCCCCTTATGTACAGCTTTGTTCACCATAAGTTGGCAGGGTATGCTCAGACGTCAGTCCCTTGCTCACTTTGCCACTGGATTCAAGCAAACCGGGCTGAAGACGGCCGGAATACCAGAAATCGGTCCTCGGAGGCTTGTTTCCGGTCCAGGGAAGACATGGCTTGGCAGTTCAGGCTGGACTGTTGCCATGAGGCACAGGGTCAGACTGATTTGCATATGGCCATGTCTGAACTGGGGTGGCGGAGTGGGCTAAAGAACAGTGATGGATTAAACCCAGATCTGTTGACTGGGTGTGAGTGTTTGAATGGTTCAGATGCTCCGTCCATCACCACCCCCTTTTGTACCGCTTTGTTCGCCATAAGTTGGCAGGGTATGCTCAGACGTTGAGTCCCTTGCTCACTTTGCCACTGGATTCAAGCAAGCCGGGCTGAAGACGGCTGGAATGCCAGAAACCGGTCCTCGGAAGCTTGTTTCCGATCCAGGGAAGACATGGCTTGGCAGTTCGGGCTGGACTGTTTCCATGAGGCACAGGGTCAGACTGATTTGCATATGGCCATGTCTGAACTGGGGTGGCAGAGTGGGCTAAAGAACGGTGATGGATTAAACCCAGATCTGTTGACTGGGTGTGAGTGTTTGATTGGTTCAGATGCACCGTCCATCACCACCCCCTTATGTACAGCTTTGTTCACCATAAGTTGGCAGGGTATGCTCAGACGTCAGTCCTTTGCTCACTTTGCCACTGGATTCAAGCAAACCGGGCTGAAGACGGCCGGAATGCCAGAAATCGGTCCTCGGAGGCTTGTTTCCGGTCCAGGGAAGACATGGCTTGGCAGTTCAGGCTGGACTGTTGCCATGAGGCACAGGGTCAGACTGATTTGCATATGGCCATGTCTGAACTGGGGTGGCGGAGTGGGCTAAAGAACAGTGATGGATTAAACCCAGATCTGTTGACTGGGTGTGAGTGTTTGAATGGTTCAGATGCTCCGTCCATCACCACCCCCTTTTGTACCGCTTTGTTCGCCATAAGTTGGCAGGGTATGCTCAGACGTGAGTCCTTTGCTCACTTTGCCACTGGATTCAAGCAAGCCGGGCTGAAGACGGCTGGAATGCCAGAAACCGGTCCACGGAAGCTTGTTTCCGGTCCAGGGAAGACATGGCTTGGCAGTTCGGGCTGGTCTGTTCCCATGAGGCACAAGGTCAGACTGATTTTCATATGGCCATGTCTGAACTGGGGTGGCAGAGTGGGCTAAAGAACGGTGATAGATTAAGCCCAGATCTGATGACTGGGTGTGAGTGTTTGATTGGTTCAGATGCTCCGTCCATCACCACCCCCTTTTGTACCGCTTTGATCGCCATAAGTTGGCAGGGTATGCTCAGACGTGAGTCCCTTGCTCACTTTGCCACTGGATTCAAGTAAGCCGGGTTGAAGATGGCTGAAATGCCAGAAACCGGTCCTCGGAAGCTTGTTTCCAGTCCAGGGAAGACATGGCTTGGCAGTTCGAGCTGGACTGTTCCCATGAGGCACAGGGTCAGACTGATTTGCATATGGTCATGTCTGAACTGGGGTGGCAGAGTGGGCTAAAGAACGGTGATGGATTAAACCCAGATCTGTTGACTGGGTGTGAGTGTTTGATTGGTTCAGATGCTCTGTCCATCACCACCCCCTTTTGTACCGCTTTGTTCGCCATAAGTTGGCAGGGTATGCTCAGACGTGAGTCCCTTGCTCACTTTGCCACTGCATTCAAGCAAGCCGGGCTGAAGACGGCTGAAGTGCCAGAAACCGGTCCTCGGAAGCTTGTTTCCGGTCCAGGGAAGACATGGCTTGGCAGTTTGGGCTGGACTGTTCCCATGAGGCACAAGGTCAGACTGATTTTCATATGGTCCTGTCTGAGCTGGGGTGGCAGAGTGGGCTAAAGAACAGTGATAGATTAAGCCCAGATCTGATGACTGGGTGTGAGTGTTTGATTGGTTAAGATGCTCCATCCATCACCACCCCCTTTTGTACCGCTTTGTTCGCCATAAGTTGGCAGTCTATGCTCAGACGTGAGTCCCTTGCTCACTTTGCCAATGGATTCAAGCAAGCCGGGTTGAAGACGGCTGAAATGCCAGAAACCGGTCCTTGGAAGCTTGTTTCCGGTCCAGGGAAGACATGGCTTGGCAGTTCGAGCTGGACTGTTCCCATGAGGCACAGGGTCAGACTGATTAGCATATGGCCATGTCAGAACTGGGGTGGCAGAGTGGGCTAAAGAACGGTGATAGATTAAGCCCAGATCTGATGACTGGGTGTGAGTGTTTGATTGGTTCAGATGCTCCGTCCATCACCACCCCCTTTTGTACCGCTTTGTTCACCATAAGTTGGCAGGGTATGCTCAGACGTGAGTCCCTTGCTCACTTTGCCACTGGATTCAAGCAAGCCGGGTTGAAGACAGCTGAAATGCCAGAAACCGGTCCGCGGAAGCTTGTTTCCGGTCCAGGGAAGACATGGCTTGACAGTTCCAGCTGGACTGTTCCCATGAGGCACAGGGTCAGACTGATTTGCATATGGCCATGTCTGAACTGGGGTGGCAGAGTGGGCTAAAGAACGGTGATGGATTAAACCCTGATCTGTTGACTGGGTGTGAGTGTTTGATTGGTTCAGATGCTCCGTCCATCACCACCCCCTTTTGTACCGCTTTGTTCGCCATAAGTTGGCAGGGTATGCTCAGACGTGAGTCCCTTGCTCACTTTGCCACTGGATTCAAGTAAGCCGGGTTGAAGATGGCTGAAATGCCAGAAACCGGTCCTCGGAAGCTTGTTTCCAGTCCAGCGAAGACATGGCTTGGCAGTTCGAGCTGGACTGTTCCCATGAGGCACAGGGTCAGACTGATTTGCATATGGCCATGTCTGAACTGGGGTGGCAGAGTGGGCTAAAGAACGGTGATGGATTAAACCCAGATCTGTTGACTGGGTGTGAGTGTTTGATTGGTTCAGATGCTCCGTCCACCACCACCCCCTTTTGTACCGCTCTGTTGGCCATAAGTTGGCAGGGTATGCTCAGACGTGAGTCCCTTGCTCACTTTGCCACTGGATTCAAGTAAGCCGGGTTGAAGATGGCTGAAATGCCAGAAACCGGTCCTCGGAAGCTTGTTTCCAGTCCAGGGAAGACATGGCTTGGCAGTTCGAGCTGGACTGTTCCCATGAGGCACAGGGTCAGACTGATTTGCATATGGCCATGTCTGAACTGGGGTGGCAGAGTGGGCTAAAGAACGGTGATGGATTAAACCCAGATCTGTTGACTGGGTGTGAGTGTTTGATTGGTTCAGATGCTCCGTCCATCACCACCCCCTTTTGTACCGCTCTGTTGGCCATAAGTTGGCAGGGTATGCTCAGACGTGAGTCCCTTGCTCACTTTGCCACTGGATTCAAGCAAACCGGGCTGAAGACGGCTGGAATGCCAGAAACCGGTCCTCAGAGGCTTGTTTCCGGTCCAGGGAAGACATGGCTTGGCAGTTCGAGCTGGACTGTTCCCATGAGGCACAGGGTCAGACTGATTTGCATATGGTCATGTCTGAACTGGGGTGGCAGAGTGGGCTAAAGAACGGTGATGGATTAAACCCAGATCTGTTGACTGGGTGTGAGTGTTTGATTGGTTCAGATGCTCCGTCCATCACCACCCCCTTTTGTACCGCTTTGTTCGCCATAAGTTGGCAGGGTATGCTCAGACGTGAGTCCCTTGCTCACTTTGCCACTGCATTCAAGCAAGCCGGGCTGAAGACGGCTGAAGTGCCAGAAACCGGTCCTTGGAAGCTTGTTTCCGGTCCAGGGAAGACATGGCTTGGCAGTTCGGGCTGGACTGTTCCCATGAGGCACAAGGTCAGACTGATTTTCATATGGTCCTGTCTGAGCTGGGGTGGCAGAGTGGGCTAAAGAACAGTGATAGATTAAGCCCAGATCTGATGACTGGGTGTGAGTGTTTGATTGGTTAAGATGCTCCATCCATCACCACCCCCTTTTGAACCACTTTGTTTGCCATAAGTTGGCAGTCTATGCTCAGACGTGAGTCCCTTGCTCACTTTGCCAATGGATTCAAGCAAGCCGGGTTGAAGACTGCTGAAATGCCAGAAACCGGTCCTTGGAAGCTTGTTTCCGGTCCAGGGAAGACATGGCTTGGCAGTTCGAGCTGGACTGTTCCCATGAGGCACAGGGTCAGACTGATTAGCATATGGCCATGTCAGAACTGGGGTGGCAGAGTGGGCTAAAGAACGGTGATAGATTAAGCCCAGATCTGATGACTGGGTGTGAGTGTTTGATTGGTTCAGATGCTCCGTCCATCACCACCCCCTTTTGTACCGCTTTGTTCACCATAAGTTGGCAGGGTATGCTCAGACGTGAGTCCCTTGCTCACTTTGCCACTGGATTCAAGCAAGCCGGGTTGAAGACAGCTGAAATGCCAGAAACCGGTCCGCGGAAGCTTGTTTCCGGTCCAGGGAAGACATGGCTTGACAGTTCCAGCTGGACTGTTCCCATGAGGCACAGGGTCAGACTGATTTGCATATGGCCATGTCTGAACTGGGGTGGCAGAGTGGGCTAAAGAACGGTGATGGATTAAACCCTGATCTGTTGACTGGGTGTGAGTGTTTGATTGGTTCAGATGCTCCGTCCATCACCACCCCCTTTTGTACCGCTTTGTTCGCCATAAGTTGGCAGGGTATGCTCAGACGTGAGTCCCTTGCTCACTTTGCCACTGGATTCAAGTAAGCCGGGTTGAAGATGGCTGAAATGCCAGAAACCGGTCCTCGGAAGCTTGTTTCCAGTCCAGCGAAGACATGGCTTGGCAGTTCGAGCTGGACTGTTCCCATGAGGCACAGGGTCAGACTGATTTGCATATGGCCATGTCTGAACTGGGGTGGCAGAGTGGGCTAAAGAACGGTGATGGATTAAACTGAGATCTGTTGACTGGGTGTGAGTGTTTGATTGGTTCAGATGCTCCGTCCATCACCACCCCCTTTTGTACCGCTCTGTTGGCCATAAGTTGGCAGGGTATGCTCAGACGTGAGTCCCTTGCTCACTTTGCCACTGGATTCAAGTAAGCCGGGTTGAAGATGGCTGAAATGCCAGAAACCGGTCCTCGGAAGCTTGTTTCCAGTCCAGGGAAGACATGGCTTGGCAGTTCGAGCTGGACTGTTCCCATGAGGCACAGGGTCAGAATGATTTGCATATGGCCATGTCTGAACTGGGGTGGCAGAGTGGGCTAAAGAACGGTGATGGATTAAACCCAGATCTGTTGACTGGGTGTGAGTGTTTGATTGGTTCAGATGCTCCGTCCATCACCACCCCCTTTTGTACCGCTCTGTTGGCCATAAGTTGGCAGGGTATGCTCAGACGTGAGTCCCTTGCTCACTTTGCCACTGGATTCAAGCAAACCGGGCTGAAGACGGCTGGAATGCCAGAAACCGGTCCTCAGAGGCTTGTTTCCGGTCCAGGGAAGACATGGCTTGGCAGTTCGGGCTGGACTGTTCCTATGAGGCACATGGTCAGACTGATTTGCATATGGCCATGTCTGAACTGGGGTGGCAGAGTGGGCTAAAGAACGGTGATGGATTAAACCCAGATCTGTTGACTGGGTGTGAGTGTTGAATTGGTTCAGATGCTCCGTCCATCACCACCCCCTTTTGTACCGCTTTGTTCGCCATAAGTTGGCAGGGTATGCTCAGACGTGAGTCCCTTGCTCACTTTGCCACTGCATTCAAGCAAGCTGGGCTGAAGATGGCTGAAGTGCCAGAAACCGGTCCTCGGAAGCTTGTTTCCGGTCCAGGGAAGACATGGCTTGGCAGTTCGGGCTGGACTGTTCCCATGAGGCACAAGGTCAGACTGATTTTCATATGGTCCTGTCTGAGCTGGGGTGGCAGAGTGGGCTAAAGAACAGTGATAGATTAAGCCCAGATCTGATGACTGGGTGTGAGTGTTTGATTGGTTAAGATGCTCCGTCCATCACCACCCCCTTTTGTACCGCTCTGTTGGCCATAAGTTGGCAGGGTATGCTCAGACGTGAGTCCCTTGCTCACTTTGCCACTGGATTCAAGCAAACCGGGCTGAAGACGGCTGGAATGCCAGAAACCGGTCCTCAGAGGCTTGTTTCCGGTCCAGGGAAGACATGGCTTGGCAGTTCGAGCTGGACTGTTCCCATGAGGCACAGGGTCAGACTGATTTGCATATGGTCATGTCTGAACTGGGGTGGCAGAGTGGGCTAAAGAACGGTGATGGATTAAACCCAGATCTGTTGACTGGGTGTGAGTGTTTGATTGGTTCAGATGCTCCGTCCATCACCACCCCCTTTTGTACCGCTTTGTTCGCCATAAGTTGGCAGGGTATGCTCAGACGTGAGTCCCTTGCTCACTTTGCCACTGCATTCAAGCAAGCCGGGCTGAAGACGGCTGAAGTGCCAGAAACCGGTCCTTGGAAGCTTGTTTCCGGTCCAGGGAAGACATGGCTTGGCAGTTCGGGCTGGACTGTTCCCATGAGGCACAAGGTCAGACTGATTTTCATATGGTCCTGTCTGAGCTGGGGTGGCAGAGTGGGCTAAAGAACAGTGATAGATTAAGCCCAGATCTGATGACTGGGTGTGAGTGTTTGATTGGTTAAGATGCTCCATCCATCACCACCCCCTTTTGAACCACTTTGTTTGCCATAAGTTGGCCGTCTATGCTCAGACGTGAGTCCCTTGCTCACTTTGCCAATGGATTCAAGCAAGCCGGGTTGAAGACGGCTGAAATGCCAGAAACCGGTCCTTGGAAGCTTGTTTCCGGTCCAGGGAAGACATGGCTTGGCAGTTCGAGCTGGACTGTTCCCATGAGGCACAGGGTCAGACTGATTAGCATATGGCCATGTCAGAACTGGGGTGGCAGAGTGGGCTAAAGAACGGTGATAGATTAAGCCCAGATCTGATGACTGGGTGTGAGTGTTTGATTGGTTCAGATGCTCCGTCCATCACCACCCCCTTTTGTACCGCTTTGTTCACCATAAGTTGGCAGGGTATGCTCAGACGTGAGTCCCTTGCTCACTTTGCCACTGGATTCAAGCAAGCCGGGTTGAAGACAGCTGAAATGCCAGAAACCGGTCCGCGGAAGCTTGTTTCCGGTCCAGGGAAGACATGGCTTGACAGTTCCAGCTGGACTGTTCCCATGAGGCACAGGGTCAGACTGATTTGCATATGGCCATGTCTGAACTGGGGTGGCAGAGTGGGCTAAAGAACGGTGATGGATTAAACCCTGATCTGTTGACTGGGTGTGAGTGTTTGATTGGTTCAGATGCTCCGTCCATCACCACCCCCTTTTGTACCGCTTTGTTCGCCATAAGTTGGCAGGGTATGCTCAGACGTGAGTCCCTTGCTCACTTTGCCACTGGATTCAAGTAAGCCGGGTTGAAGATGGCTGAAATGCCAGAAACCGGTCCTCGGAAGCTTGTTTCCAGTCCAGCGAAGACATGGCTTGGCAGTTCGAGCTGGACTGTTCCCATGAGGCACAGGGTCAGACTGATTTGCATATGGCCATGTCTGAACTGGGGTGGCAGAGTGGGCTAAAGAACGGTGATGGATTAAACCCAGATCTGTTGACTGGGTGTGAGTGTTTGATTGGTTCAGATGCTCCGTCCATCACCACCCCCTTTTGTACCGCTCTGTTGGCCATAAGTTGGCAGGGTATGCTCAGACGTGAGTCCCTTGCTCACTTTGCCACTGGATTCAAGTAAGCCGGGTTGAAGATGGCTGAAATGCCAGAAACCGGTCCTCGGAAGCTTGTTTCCAGTCCAGGGAAGACATGGCTTGGCAGTTCGAGCTGGACTGTTCCCATGAGGCACAGGGTCAGACTGATTTGCATATGGCCATGTCTGAACTGGGGTGGCAGAGTGGGCTAAAGAACGGTGATGGATTAAACCCAGATCTGTTGACTGGGTGTGAGTGTTTGATTGGTTCAGATGCTCCGTCCATCACCACCCCCTTTTGTACCGCTCTGTTGGCCATAAGTTGGCAGGGTATGCTCAGACGTGAGTCCCTTGCTCACTTTGCCACTGGATTCAAGCAAACCGGGCTGAAGACGGCTGGAATGCCAGAAACCGGTCCTCAGAGGCTTGTTTCCGGTCCAGGGAAGACATGGCTTGGCAGTTCGGGCTGGACTGTTCCTATGAGGCACATGGTCAGACTGATTTGCATATGGCCATGTCTGAACTGGGGTGGCAGAGTGGGCTAAAGAACGGTGATGGATTAAACCCAGATCTGTTGACTGGGTGTGAGTGTTGAATTGGTTCAGATGCTCCGTCCATCACCACCCCCTTTTGTACCGCTTTGTTCGCCATAAGTTGGCAGGGTATGCTCAGACGTGAGTCCCTTGCTCACTTTGCCACTGCATTCAAGCAAGCTGGGCTGAAGATGGCTGAAGTGCCAGAAACCGGTCCTCGGAAGCTTGTTTCCGGTCCAGGGAAGACATGGCTTGGCAGTTCGGGCTGGACTGTTCCCATGAGGCACAAGGTCAGACTGATTTTCATATGGTCCTGTCTGAGCTGGGGTGGCAGAGTGGGCTAAAGAACAGTGATAGATTAAGCCCAGATCTGATGACTGGGTGTGAGTGTTTGATTGGTTAAGATGCTCCATCCATCACCACCCCCTTTTGTACCGCTTTGTTCGCCATAAGTTGGCAGTCTATGCTCAGACGAGTCCCTTGCTCACTTTGCCAATGGATTCAAGCAAGCCGGGTTGAAAAAGGCTGAAATGCCAGAAACCGGTCCTCGGAAGCTTGTTTCCGGGCCAGGGAAGACATGGCTTGGCAGTTCGAGCTGGACTGTTCCCATGAGGCACAGGGTCAGACTGATTTGCATATGGCCATGTCTGAACTGGGGTGGCAGAGTGGGCTAAAGAACGGTGATAGATTAAGCCCAGATCTGATGACTGGGTGTGAGTGTTTGATTGGTTCAGATGCTCCGTCCATCACCACCCCCTTTTGTACCGCTTTGTTCACCATAAGTTGGCAGGGTATGCTCAGACGTGAGTCCCTTGCTCACTTTGCCACTGGATTCAAGCAAGCCGGGTTGAAGACAGCTGAAATACCAGAAACCGGTCCGCGGAAGCTTGTTTCCGGTCCAGGGAAGACATGGCTTGACAGTTCGAGCTGGACTGTTCCCATGAGGCACAGGGTCAGACTGATTTGCATATGGCCATGTCTGAACTGGGGTGGCAGAGTGGGCTAAAGAACGGTGATGGATTAAACCCTGATCTGTTGACTGGGTGTGAGTGTTTGATTGGTTCAGATGCTCCGTCCATCACCACCCCCTTTTGTACCGCTTTGTTCGCCATAAGTTGGCAGGGTATGCTCAGACGTGAGTCCCTTGCTTACTTTGTAACTGGATTCAAGCAAACCGGGCTGAAGACGGCTAGAATGCCAGAAACCGGTCCTCGGAGGCTTGTTTCCGGTCCAGGGAAGACATGGCTTGGCAGTTCGGGCTCGACTGTTCCCATGAGGCACAGGGTCAGACTGATTTGCATATGGCCATGTCTGAACTGGGGTGGCAGAGTGGGCTAAAGAACGGTGATGGATTAAACCCAGATCTGTTGACTGGGTGTGAGTGTTTGATTGGTTCAGATGCTCCGTCCATCACCACCCCCGTTTTGTACCTCTTTGTTCGCCATAAGTTGGCAGGGTATGCTCAGACGTGAGTCCCTTGCTCACTTTGTCACTGGATTCAAGCAAGCCGGGCTGAAGACGACTGAAATGCCAGAAACCGGTCCTCGGAAGCTTGTTTCCGGTCCAGGGAAGACATGGCTTGGCAGTTCGGGCTGGACTGTTCCCATGAGGCACAAGGTCAGACTGATTTTCATATGGCCATGTCTGAACTGGGGTGGCAGAGTGGGCTAAAGAACGGTGATAGATTAAGCCCAGATCTGATGACTGGGTGTGAGTGTTTGATTGGTTCAGATGCTCCGTCCATCACCACCCCCTTTTGTACCGCTTTGTTCGCCATAAGTTGGCAGGGTATGCTCAGACGTGAGTCCCTTGCTCACTTTGCCACTGGATTCAAGCAAGCCGGATTGAAGACGGCTGAAATGCCAGAAACCGGTCCTCGAAAGCTTGTTTCCGGTCCAGGGAAGACATGGCTTGGAAGTTCGGGCTGGACTGTTCCCATGAGGCACAGGGTCAGACTGATTTTCATATGGCCATGTCTGAACTGGGGTGGCAGAGTGGGCTAAAGAACGGTGACGGATTAAACCCAGATCTGTTGACTGAGTGTGAGTGTTTTTATTGGTTCAGATGCTCCGTCAATCACCACCCCCTTTTGTACCGCTTTGTTCGCCATAAGTTGGCAGGGTATGCTCAGACGTGAGTCCCTTGCTCACTTTGTCACTGGATTCAAGCAAGCCGGGCTGAAGATGGCTGAAATGCCAGAAACCGGTCCTCGGAAGCTTGTTTCCGGTCCAGGGAAGACATGGCTTGGCAGTTCGGGCTGGACTGTTCCCATGAGGCACAAGGTCGGACTGATTTTCATATGGCCATGTCTGAACTGGGTTGGCCGACTGGGCTAAAGAACGGTGATAGATTAAGCCCAGATCTGATGACTGGGTGTGAGTGTTTGATTGGTTCAGATGCTCCGTCCATCACCACCCCCTTTTGTACCACTTTGTTCGCCATAAGTTGGCAGGGTATGCTCAGACGTGAGTCCCTTGCTCACTTTGCCACTGGATTCAAGCAAGCCGGGCTGAAGACTGCTGAAATGCCAGAAACCGGTCCTCGGAAGCTTGTTTCCGGTCCAGGGAAGACATGGCTTGGCAGTTCGGGCTGGACTGTTCCCATGAGGCACAAGGTCAGACTGATTTTCATATGGCCATGTCTGAACTGGGGTGGCCGACTGGGCTAAAGAACGGTGATAGATTAAGCCCAGATCTGATGACTGGGTGTGAGTGTTTGATTGGTTCAGATGCTCCGTCCATCACCACCCCCTTTTGTACCACTTTGTTCGCCATAAGTTGGCAGGGTATGCTCAGACATGAGTCCCTTGCTCTCTTTGCCACTGGATTCAAGCAAGCCGAGTTGAAGACGGACAAAATGCCAGAAACCGGTCCTCGGAAGCTTGTTTCCGGTACAGGGAAGACATGGCTTGGCAGTTCGAGCTGGACTGTTCCCATGAGGCACAGGGTCAGACTGATTTGCATATGGCCATGTCTGAACTGGGGTGGCAGAGTGGGCTAAAGAACAGTGATGGATTAAACTCAGATCTGTTGACTGGGTGTGAGTGTTTGATTGGTTCAGATGCTCCGTCCATCACCACCCACTTCTGTACCGCTTTGTTCGCCTTAAGTTGGCAGGGTATGCTCAGACGTGAGTCCCTTGCTCACTTTGCCACTGGATTCAAGCAAGCCGGGCTGAAGACGGCTGAAATGCCAGAAACTGGTCCTCGGAATCTTGTTTCCGGTCCAGGGAAGACATGGCTTGGCAGTTCGGGCTGGACTGTTCCCATGAGGCACAGGGTCAGACTGATTTGCATATGGCCATGTCTAAACTGGGGTGGCAGAGTGGGCTAAAGAACGATGATGGATTAAACCCAGATCTGTGGACTGGGTGTGAGTGTCTGATTGGTTCAGATGCTCTGTCCATCACCATCCCCTTCTGTACCACTTTGTTCGCCATAAGTTGGCAGGGTATGCTCAGACGTGAGTCCCTTGCTCACTTTGCCACTGGATTCAAGCAAGCCGGGCTGAAGACGGCTGAAATGCTAGAAACCGTTCCTCGGAAGCTTGTTTCCGGTCCAGGGAAGACATGGCTTGGCAGTTCGGGCTGGACTGTTCCCATGAGGCTCAAGGTCAGACTGATTTTCATATGGCCATGTCTGAACTGGGGTGGCAGAGTGGGCTAAAGAACGGTGATAGATTAAGCCCAGATCTGATGACTGGGTGTGAGTGTTTGATTGGTTCAGATGCTCCGTCCATCTCCACCCCCTTTTGTACCACTTTGTTCGCCATAAGTTGGCAGGGTATGCTCAGACATGAGTCCCTTGCTCACTTTGCCACTGGATTCAAGCAAGCCGGGTTGCAGGTGTGAGAAGTTGGCCTGGTATATGATGCTCACTAGTTCTAGTGATCACCTTGCACCATGCCAAGCAACCCTTATGGTGCAGGTTGTAAAGTCAACCTTATAGACAAGCTATCCTAGGGGTAGCATGGACTAAGCAGTCTTAGGCTAAACTCTGTAAAGGCATGTGAAGCAAGCTGTTTTACCATACACAATCCCTTGAATACCAAATGAAAGGACACCACACAGATATATATTGAAAATATATATGGATTTATTACTACAAATATCCCTGATACTCTTTATGAGCACAGAAGCAAATGCGTTAAAACAAAACACAGTTAAAATACACAAAAGTTGCACAATTTTGGATGAGCCCTAGGGGCCACCTAAACCATATACTAAAATAGTGGTATAAGAACCACTATGGGGAAAGTGAAGAGGCCTAGGGCCTGGGGAATCGCTGGAGCTGTTCGGGACTAACATTGAAGAAGTCGGGAAAGGCCCGCGGGACTCGGGTGCAGTGTTTAAAGTGCACGCACTCACCAATGCAAAGTCTATGGTGCGTAAAAAGTACAAAGTTAGTTAGAAAGGAACCTTCAGAGTGACCTAGAAGGATGAAACTTCAGACACTAGAGGTGTGTACCAGTGTGGGAACACCGGCGGAGCTGAGTTACCTCACCCACAGGAAGCGGGTGCATAGGGTCGAAGTGGTGTCGGGTTTCGTCACGCAGGTCGATGGTGCTTGGAGCTGAAGATGCTGCAGGCGGCTCGATGTGAAGAGTTCCGGTGGATCCAAGGGTGGATCTGAAGAGGTGAAGACATGAAAGCAGAGGGGACAATGTTCAAAGTCACTAGCCAGTGACTACCGTGGAACCAGAGTGGAACCAGGCGATGTCGGGTGCAAACAGGCGCCGAGGTGTAGCTTCTCTCTGCAGCCACGTGGACACGAGGGGTCGAAGACGTCCAGGAGTCGGTCACGAGCTGTCCCACGCAGGCTTCTCGCTGTTGGCGGTGTCGGCAACTTGATTGAAGCAAACAGGCCTTGGCTAATGAAAGCCACGCAGGAATCGAAAAAGGCTTGTTACTCGGACCAGCAAGGTCAGAGCAGGGGCTCCTTTTTACAGGAGCAAGGGCAAGTCTGGAGCAACCAGACCCGCAGTGAAAGTTGTAGGTTTCGTCGCCAAGATGGCCACTAGCCGCGTGGCAAGTGGGCGGTTAGGCGCGTCGAGTGGCACGATGCAAAAGGGCCCCACGCAGATCGTGGAGATGCTGGGGGGCTGATCTTCGGTGCAAAGGTTGCTCGAGGTTGGGGCTTCTCAAACCCCAAAGCACAGCATCGAGGGTGCCTCTGATGCTGCGCAGTCAGCGTTTCGGGGGTCTTCCAAGAGGTCCGGTCTCACGTCTCTCGGTGCCTCCACGGGTCCCTTCTTTGCAGGGACTGTGGATCGGGCTGTGAGAAGTCTGGGAGTCTGGATCTTGTCAGGCTCTGGGCTCGGGCTCCGGCGGGAGGCGGCGGCAAAGCAGACATCGAGTTGCTGGTTGGTGCCTGTGTTCACAGGGTGGTCACTCCTTGGCCACAAGGGAGATTCTCTTCCGTCTTCTGTGCAGCAGAATGTCGAAGTCCAGTCTTCTTCTGTATTTCAAGTTGATTCAGGATGATCTGAAGTCTCAGGACACAGCTCCCACTCTTATTCGAATCTGGGGGGCCGGATCACCTACTAGGTCCCTCCTCTGGGTGGAACCAGGAAGGGGGGTGGTTACACCCCCTTTCCTTTGTCCAGTTTCGCGCCAGGACTGGGGCTGGAAAGCCCCAGCACCGGTTTGAACTGGCCTATGCACAGGGACACCTTGTGTGCCCCAGGCATGTCTGATTCTATTCAGCCCTGTCCTACCCAATACACAAAATCCTGTCTGGAGTGGTGCTAGCACCTCCCCAGGCAGGAAACCCTTTGTCCAAGCCGCCCTCGCTGGAAGGACTCCCAGCAGCAGGAGGTCAGACTTGTGTCTGTGGTGGCAGCATCCATTTTGTGATGCTAAGGCTCTGTTTAACTTTAACCAGGGTTCAGGCTAGGTACATGTCGTGTCCCTCTAGAAGGGTGGAATGCTACCCCCGTCGCCAGAACTGGCGAGGGGGTAGTATTCCAATTCGTATGACACCTTACTCGACATGTTTTGATAAAGCCAAACCTAAGATAGCATTTAACCGCGAGGTTCATAATGCACTTAAGAGTATATGGTATGGCAATATCATGAAACAGCTAAAGGACATGGTTCCGAAAGCTGTAGACAGGCTCAGCTCATGCCAGAGCACCATCTCACATATTTCCAAGCACTCTGCCTCCAGGATTGATGAGGCCTTCCATAGGAGTGACTGATAGGAACATATGTGTCCATTTTAGGTTAGGTATAGGCATACTACACCTAAGTAAGGGGTGATTACACCGACTTACCCCAGCTGAGTGATCAGCCAGTTGTGTCAAATATGGAGGCCAGGCCAGGGGTGGCACAATACATGCTGCAGCCCCTGGTAGGGCTTGGAAGCACCTATGCCCTGGGTACCTGGGTACACTGTTACAGGGGCCAATAAGGTGAACCAGTTCCAATTGTGTATGTACCTAAGGTGCATGGAGTCCATTTTAAGGAGAGAGCAATTAGCCTGGGGCCCTGGATAGCAGGATCCCAGGCCAACTATGTCAAAAACCAGCTAAACACCAGGCAAAAAGTTTGGGGGTAACCATAGTCAGATATCCACCTTCCTACATAACCCCCCCCCAAACGAAAGGAGATAAGGCTATCCTTGACCAGGTAAGCCTATATTGCCTAAGTGGCCATATAAGGAAGTACCAGCTCTGGCTTGGTTACCCCCTGTCTCATGGTCCACTAAGCAATCCCTCACCCTAAGGGTATCTGAGGGTCTCCACCATAGGGAATCTCTACCTGTGGTGTGTCTTTGCAAAGTTAAAGGCTGGTGTTGGGATGGAGTACTGAAGTGAGATCCCTCTGTGGGACTCAGCTTCCTCCAATCACTCTACACCATGTGTGCCTTTCTTTCTTTGACTGAGTTGCACTGTGCTCTCAGGGTCAACCTCTGGCTACCTAAAGCTGGAGGCTGGGTCCCTTTTGTTGGCTTACTGGAGGGACAGGTCAGGTTTGGGGCTTTGGGGTCCCAGGTTTGGCTGTGCCCAACAGAATCCATCTGTGGGAGGTCCCTAACTACTTTTAAGGGGGCTCCCTCAGGAGTTTTTAAAGTTTTTACCTCACTAGGGCTACTAGTTTCGGTGCCCCTAATCTGTTGATGGGGGTGCTTTATTTGACAGGGGGCCCTTTGGGGCTCACTGTCCTTCTTGTCCTCTGCAGCCCTGGGCTGAGCAAGGCAAGGTAGAGAGGGGCAGGATACCTGCTCCAGACTGGTTCCCACCTGAGAAGGGTCCACTGTCATCAGAGGCTCTGTCAGGCGAGGCCTAACAACCTCTGGGACAGTTCCTTCATCAGGGGTAAGATCAGTTCCCTGAGGAGGCTGATCCTTTCCGAAAGTCTGGTGGGAGGGAGATTTCTCTTCCTCCTCAATGCTCTCTGTTTGTGTGGAGTGATCCATCTTTTCAGGCTTCACAACACATGTATCAGTTTGAGTTTGGGCTGTGGCCATCACAGCCCCACCAACCTTTTCAGGAGGAGACTCAGTTTGGGTATGGGCTGTTACCATCACAGCCCTGCTAATCTTTTCAGGAGGGAAGTTAGCTAAAGATGGGGCTGAGGTTTGCTCAGCCCTGCCAACCTTTTCAGGAAGGACATCTTGGATTGGGGCTGTAGCCATCACAGCCCCACTAACCTTTCCATGGAGATTTACCATTCTAGAATGGGTTTCCTGTTCAACCTCAGCCCAGGCTGAGATTTCCAAATCATTCCCCAGTAGACAATCTACAGGCAAGTTTGATGACACTGCCACTCTCTTTGGGCCAGTGACACCTCCCCAGCTAAGATTTACTACTGCCATGGGGTGATTGGTTTCTATTCCATCAATGTTTGTCACCTGATATGTGGCATCAGGTAAAAGTTGCCTTGAGGGGACTAGACATTCAGTCAACATGGTGATGCTAGCCCATGTGTCTCTAAAGGCCTCAACTTTCAAGCCATTGATGAGGGGCTTCTGTCTATACTTGCTCAAAGTGTTTGGGCAAGCAGTGAAATTGGCAAACCCCATGCCAGTCTCATAGACAAGCGTATCTGAGGTAGGGGACCTGGTTAGGCCAGAATCCACCTGTCCTCCAAAAGTAAACCCACCCAGATTCCTGGGTGTGCTCCCACTTCCTGGGGGATTACTGCTGACAGTAACAGGAGGTGTTGGAGCTGGCTTTGGAGGTATATTCTCTTTATTGCCATTCTTGGGACAACAGCTGTCTGTTTTGTAATGCCCAACCTGTTTACAGGCATGACAATAAGGCTTTTTCTGGGTTGAAGAAGTGTCTTGGGACCAACCCCCATCCTTGGAGTTTTGGGGCCCTGGGGAAGTCTTTTCCTTACTTTTATCCCCACCCTTCTCTTGAGGCTTGGTAGTCTCTTTCTTTTGGTCACCACCCTGGTTCTTAGGCCTGATCCTGGTTCTGACCCATTTGTCTGCCCTCCTACCCAATTCTTGTGGTGAGGTCAGATCAGAGTCAACCAGGTGCTGATGTAGAAGCTGATTTTGACAATTACTTAAGATTTGCTCCCTCATAATTAAATTATACAATCCTGTATAGTCAGTAACCTTACTTCCCAGCAACCAGCCCTCCAGAGCCTTAGTGGCACATTCAACAAATTCAGACCAGTCCTGAGTCTGTGTCTTCTGGGTATCTCTGAACATTAACCTGTACTGTTCAGTGGTTAAGCCTAACCCATCAATCAGAGCTCTCTTCAGGACCAGGTAGTTTCTAGAATCCCCATCACTAGCTGTGAGGAGTCTGTCTCGGCCTCTACCTTCAAAGGAGAGCCACAAGATTGCTGCCCACTGCTCCTGAGGGACCTGCTGTACTTTGCAAGCTCTCTCAAGTGCAGTCATCCACTTGTGGATATCATCCCCAACTTTGTAGGGGGCACAATCTTACTCAGGTTTCTATTGTCATAGGACCTGTCTTTATCCTTAGGGATAGTGCTGCCACCAGTGGAATCTAATCCACTCTCTCTAGGCTGCCTTGCTCTAGCAAGTTTCTCTTTGGCCAGGGCAACTTCTAATTCTTGTCTCTGGATCCTAAG
This sequence comes from Lissotriton helveticus, assembly GCF_964261635.1. Lineage (NCBI taxonomy): Eukaryota > Metazoa > Chordata > Amphibia > Caudata > Salamandridae > Lissotriton > Lissotriton helveticus. Next base: position 508,751,741 of record NC_136068.1, on the reverse strand, counting down.
TTCAGCCTCTCTCGTTTTGGCCTCATGTTCCCTTCTCTGAGGGCTAGTCAACTCCCTTCTGGAGTTGCCATGAGAACCTTTAGAAACATGGGAAGTATTGGATTCACCTGAGTGATTCCTCCTCCTCCTATGCTCCTGGTTAAGTCCATTTGGGGGTCTGAATGGGTTGGACCCACCTTCAGTCCCAAATAAGCTTAGGTTAGCCTGGTTAAGCCTGCTGACTAACACCTGGCTATCTCTATCATCATCAGACTCACTTTTTTCAACCTCCTCCCCCTCTTCTTCTTCCTCAGGCTGAGTATTCCCAGTGGTCTGGTTTTCCTCATCTATCTGGACGACAGGGGCAGGGGTATCAGGGTTATCATCTTCAGTGGGAGATCCTCCATCTCCAGTCCCTGAGGGGCCTGGTTTGGAGTTCCTTAGAGCTTCAGACTGGTCTAACAGCTCTCTGAGGTGTCCTGCTGTAGGAGAAGGACCTGTTTTGATTCCTCTCATGGAACACAGTTGCCTCAGTTCCTTAAATGGAAAAGTAGCAAATTTGGATGGTGCCCTTGGAGGGTCACTCTCAACAGAGATGGGTCCAGTGGATCCCTCTGCTCCAGACATTGCTCTAGTGTGGTGGATGTGTTGCAATCTACCTACACTGGTGTTTTCCTACAAAACCTATCTAGTAGTTGTAGTCAGGGTGTGCTACTCCCTATCCTCTACAACAACTAAGTTCAGTAGAACTTAAGTATATCTAGTCTTGTTTTAGTGTACCTATCAGGTACCTGTATGATCTTTCAAATGATATTTTCAAAGATTGTAATGGTAAAACAACAGCAAGCTCAAATCCCAATCCGCTGCTCACCAATGTGAGAAGTTGGCCTGGTATATGATGCTCACTAGTTCTAGTGATCACCTTGTACCATGCCAAGCAACCCTTATGGTGCAGGTTGTAAAGTCAACCTTATAGACAAGCTATCCTAGGGGTAGCATGGACTAAGCAGTCTTAGGCTAAACTCTGTAAAGGCATGTGAAGCAAGCTGTTTTACCATACACAATCCCTTGAATACCAAATGAAAGGACACCACACAGATATATATTGAAAATATATATGGATTTATTACTACAAATATCCCTGATACTCTTTATGAGCACAGAAGCAAATGCGTTAAAACAAAACACAGTTAAAATACACAAAAGTTGCACAATTTTGGATGAGCCCTAGGGGCCACCTAAACCATATACTAAAATAGTGGTATAAGAACGACTATGGGGAAAGTGAAGAGGCCTATGGCCTGGGGAATCGCTGGAGCTGTTCGGGACTAACAGTGAAGAAGTCGGGAAAGGCCCGCGGGACTCGGGTGCAGTGTTTAAAGTGCACGCACTCACCAATGCAAAGTCTATGGTGCGTAAAAAGTACAAAGTTAGTTAGAAAGGAACCTTCCGAGTGACCTAGAAGGATGAAACTTCAGACACAGACACTAGAGGTGTGTACCAGTGTGGGAACACCGGTGGAGCTGAGTTACCTCACCCACAGGAAGCGGGTGCATAGGGTCGAAGTGGTGTCGGGTTTCGTCACGCAGGTCGATGGTGCTTGGAGCTGAAGATGCTGCAGGCGGCTCGATGTGAAGAGTTCCGGTGGATCCAAGGGTGGATCTGAAGAGGTGAAGACCTGAAAGCAGAGGGGACAATGTTCAAAGTCACTAGCCAGTGACTACCGTGGAACCAGAGTGGAACCAGGCGATGTCGGGTGCAAACAGGCGTCGAGGTGTAGCTTCTCTCTGCAGCCACGTGGACACGAGGGGTCGAAGACGTCCAGGAGTCGATCACGAGCTGTCCAACGCAGGCTTCTCGCTGTTGGCGGTGTCGGCAACTTGATTGAAGCAAACAGGCCTTGGCTAATGCAAGCCACGCTGGAATCAAAATAGGCTTGTTGCTCGGACCAGCAAGGTCAGAGCAGGGGCTCCTTTTTACAGGAGCAAGGGCAAGTCTGGAGCAACCAGACCCGCAGTGAAAGTTGTAGGTTTCGTCGCCAAGATGGCCACTAGCCGCGTGGCAAGTGGACGGTTAGGCGCGTCGAGTGGCACGATGCAAAAGGGCCCCACGCAGATCGTGGAGATGCTGGGGGGCTGATCTTCGGTGCAAAGGTTGCTCGAGGTTGGGGCTTCTCAAACCCCAAAGCACAGCGTCGAGGGTGCCTCTGATGCTGCGCAGTCAGCGTTTCGGAGGTCTTCCAAGAGGTCCGGTCCCACGTCTCTCGGTGCCTCCACGGGTCCCTTCTTTGCAGGGACTGTGGATCGGGCTGTGAGAAGTCTGGGAGTCTGGATCTTGTCAGGCTCTGGGCTCGGGCTCCGGCGGGAGGCGGCGGCAAAGCAGACATCGAGTTGCTGGTTGGTGCCTGTGTTTACAGGGTGGTCACTCCTTGGCCACAAGGGAGATTCTCTTCCGTCTTCTGTGCAGCAGAATGTCGAAGTCCAGTCTTCTTCTGTATTTCAAGTTGATTCAGGATGATCTGAAGTCTCAGGACACAGCTCCCACTCTTATTCGAATCTGGGGGGCCGGATCACCTACTAGGTCCCTCCTCTGGGTGGAACCAGGAAGGGGGGTGGTTACACCCCCTTTCCTTTGTCCAGTTTCGCGCCAGGACTGGGGCTGGAAAGCCCCAGCACCGGTTTGAACTGGCCTATGCACAGGGACACCTTGTGTGCCCCAGGCATGTCTGATTCTATTCAGCCCTGTCCTACCCAATACACAAAATCCTGTCTGGAGTGGTGCTAGCACCTCCCCAGGCAGGAAACCCTTTGTCCAAGCTGCCCTCGCTGGAAGGACTCCCAGCAGCAGGAGGTCAGACTTGTGTCTGTGGTGGCAGCATCCATTTTGTGATGCTAAGGCTCTGTTTAACTTTAACCGAGGTTCAGGCTAGGTACATGTCGTGTCCCTCTAGAAGGGTGGAATGCTACCCCCGTCGCCAAAACTGGCGAGGGGGTAGTATTCCAATTCGTATGACACCTTACTCGACATGTTTTGATAAAGCCAAACCTAAGATAGCATTTAACTGCGAGGTTCATAATGCACTTAAGAGTATATGGTATGGCAATATCATGAAACAGCTAAAGGACATGGTTCCGAAAGCTGTAGACAGGCTCAGCTCATGCCAGAGCACCATCTCACATATTCCCAAGCACTCTGCCTCCAGGATTGATGTGGCCTTCCATAGGAGTGACTGATAGGAACATATGTGTCCATTTTAGGTTAGGTATAGGCATACTACACCTAAGTAAGGGGTGATTACACCGACTTACCCCAGCTGAGTGATCAGCCAGTTGTGTCAAATATGGAGGCCAGGCCAGGGGTGGCACAATACATGCTGCAGCCCCTGGTAGGCCTTGGAAGCACCTATGCCCTGGGTACCTGGGTACACTGTTACAGGGGCCAATAAGGTGAACCAGTTCCAATTGTGTATGTACCTAAGGTACATGGAGTCCATTTTAAGGAGAGAGCAATTAGCCTGGGGCCCTGGATAGCAGGATCCCAGGCCAACTATGTCAAAAACCAGCTAAACACCAGGCAAAAAGTTTGGGGGTAACCATAGTCAGATATCCACCTTCCTACAGAAGGCGGCTGAAATGCCAGAAACCGGTCCTCTGAAGCTTGTTTCCGGTCCAGGGAAGACATGGCTTGGCAGTTCGAGCTGGACTGTTCCCATGAGGCACAGGGTCAGATTGATTTGCATATGGCCATGTCTGAACTGGAGTGGCAGAGTGGGCTAAAGAACGGTGATGGATTAAACCCAGATCTGTTGACTGGGTGTGAGTGTTTGATTGGTTCAGATGCTCCGTCCATCACCACCCCCTTTTGTACCGCTTTGTCTACCATAAGTTGGCAGGGTATGCTCAGACGTGAGTCCCTTGCTCACTTTGCCACTGGATTCAAGCAAACCGGGCTGAAGACGGCTGGAATGCCAGAAACCGGTCCACGGAAGCTTGTTTCCGGTCCAGGGAAGACATGGCTTGGCAGTTCGGGCTGGACTGTTCCCATGAGGCACAAGGTCAGACTGATTTTCATATGGCCATGTCTGAACTGGGGTGGCAGAGTGGGCTAAAGAACGGTGATAGATTAAGCCCAGATCTGATGACTGGGTGTGAGTGTTTGATTGGTTCAGATACTCCGTCCATCACCACCCCCTTTTGTACTGCTTTGATCGCCATAAGTTGGCAGGGTATGCTCAGACGTGAGTCCCTTGCTCACTTTGCCACTGGATTCAAGTAAGCCGGGTTGAAGATGGCTGAAATGCCAGAAACCGGTCCTCGGAAGCTTGCTTCTAGTCCAGGGAAGACATGGCTTGGCAGTTCGAGCTGGACTGTTCCCATGAGGCACAGGGCAGACTGATTTGCATATGGCCATGTCTGAACTGGGGTGGCAGAGTGGGCTAAAGAACGGTGATGGATTAAACCCAGATTTGTTGACTGGGTGTGAGTGTTTGATTGGTTCAGATGCTCCGTCCATCACCAACCCCTTTTGTACCGCTCTGTTCGCCATAAGTTGGCAGGGTATGCTCAGACGTGAGTCCCTTGCTCACTTTGCCACTGGATTCAAGCAAACCGGGCTGAAGACGGCTGGAATGCCAGAAACCGGTCCTCAGAGGCTTGTTTCCGGTCCAGGGAAGACATGGCTTGGCAGTTCGGGCTGGACTGTTCCCATGAGGCACATGGTCAGACTGATTTGCATATGGCCATGTCTGAACTGGGGTGGCAGAGTGGGCTAAAGAACGGTGATGGATTAAACCCAGATCTGTTGACTGGGTGTGAGTGTTTGATTGGTTCAGATGCTCCGTCCATCACCACCCCCTTTTGTACCGCTTTGTTCGCCATAAGTTGGCAGGGTATGCTCAGACGTGAGTCCCTTGCTCACTTTGCCACTGCATTCAAGCAAGCCGGGCTGAAGACGGCTGAAGTGCCAGAAACCGGTCCTCGGAAGCTTGTTTCCGGTCCAGGGAAGACATGGCTTGGCAGTTCAGGCTGGACTGTTCCCATGAGGCACAAGGTCAGATTGATTTTCATATGGTCCTGTCTGAGCTGGGGTGGCAGAGTGGGCTAAAGAACAGTGATAGATTAAGCCCAGATCTGATGACTGGGTGTGAGTGTTTGATTGGTTAAGATGCTCCATCCATCACCACCCCCTTTTGTAGCGCTTTGTTCGCCATAAGTTGGCAGTCTATGCTCAGACGTGAGTCCCTTGCTCACTTTGCCAATGGATTCAAGCAAGCCGGGTTGAAGACGGCTGAAATGCCAGAAACCGGTCCTCGGAAGCTTGTTTCCGGTCCAGGGAAGACATGGCTTGGCAGTTCGAGCTGGACTGTTCCCATGAGGCACAGGGTCAGACTGATTTGCATATGGCCATGTCTGAACTGGGGTGGCAGAGTGGGCTAAAGAACGGTGATAGATTAAGCCCAGATCTGATGACTGGGTGTGAGTGTTTGATTGGTTAAGATGCTCCATCACCACCCCCTTTTGTACCGCTTTGTTCGCCATAAGTTGGCAGTCTATGCTCAGACGTGAGTCCCTTGCTCACTTTGCCAATGGATTCAAGCAAGCCGGGCTGAAGACGGCTGAAGTGCCAGAAACCGGTCCTCGGAAGCTTGTTTCCGGTCCAGGGAAGACATGGCTTGGCAGTTCGGGCTGGACTGTTCCCATGAGGCACAAGGTCAGACTGATTTTCATATGGTCCTGTCTGAGCTGGGGTGGCAGAGTGGGCTAAAGAACAGTGATAGATTAAGCCCAGATCTGATGACTGGGTGTGAGTGTTTGATTGGTTAAGATGCTCCATCCATCACCACCCCCTTTTGTACCGCTTTGTTCGCCATAAGTTGGCAGGGTATGCTCAGACGTGAGTCCCTTGCTCACTTTGCCACTGCATTCAAGCATAATAAAAATTGGTTCTGTCGGATAATGAACAATTTCTTTGTTACACAACATATATTCCTATAACTTTTCTTACTTAGTTATACTTGGAAATATTTGTATAAGAAAATCACACACCACACATTTTATATAGATATCAAAAAAAGAGAAAGGTTGTTATTCATCAATCCCTTTACAAAAAATTAATTAATTTTTAACATTTAAAAGTTGGTTGTCCATACAATAGAATGTCGAAACAAAGTGCACACGTGAATAAATGTGATCAAGTGATTTAAGTGTATAATACAGTGAAACAATTTAAGGCTAAAATTAAGAGAAACACAGGTCCAACATTAGTTTCAATCTCCACAGACAGTACAATTATTTCTATTTTTCTGCTGGGATATAACAAGGACCAATTGGTGAATTAACGTCGACGTTTCGACCCTGGGATACGGTGCTGTCTTATTAGCGACCAGTTCGGGTCTTCATCAGGACGAAAGAAAGGAAGGGACAACCTGAAAATTCGTTTTTTGGGGGGGATTTGTGGGGCGTCCTATTTCTGCCTCTACGCAGGTTATTCTTGTGTTCTAGCGTTGGTTCTCAAGGATTTGTCACCATCCGGTGGACAAATTGGATCTGGAAGCTGCAGATCGGTTAATATCTTTTTGGAGGTTTTTCAAGACGTTGAATCTTTTTGTATGAAACGCCACCGTCCGGTGAAAGTTTCGGGTCTGAAGTGCCGCAGCCGCGATCACTTAAAGAGCAGTAACAGCAGCCGTCTGTCTGTATCCCGCGAGTCAATCCTTGGTATATATGTTGTGTAACAAAGAAATTGTTCATTATCCGACAGAACCAATTTTTATTTAACATTGTCTACCCAGGTTCTGAGGGTTACTGGGTTACCCCATTACAAGTAATGGACTGCATTCAAGCAAGCCGGGCTGAAGACGGCTGAAGTGCCAGAAACCGTTCCTCGGAAGCTTGTTTCCGGTCCAGGGAAGACATGGCTTGGCAGTTCGGGCTGGACTGTTCCCATGAAGCACAAGGTCAGACTGATTTTCATATGGCCATGTCTGAACTGGGGTGGCAGAGTGAGCTAAAGAACGGTGATAGATTAAGCCCAGATCTGCTGACTGGGTGTGAGTGTTTGATTGGTTAAGATGCTTCATCCATCACCACCCCCTTTTGTACCGCTTTGTTCGCCATAAGTTGGCAGTCTATGCTCAGACGTGAGTCCTTTGCTCACTTTGCCACTGGATTCAAGCAAACCGGGCTGAAGACGGCTGAAATGCCAGAAACCGGTCCTCGGAAGCTTGTTTCCGGTCCAGGGAAGACATGGCTTGGCAGTTCGGGCTGGACTGTTCCCATGAGGCACAAGGTCAGACTGATTTTTATATGGCCATGTCTGAACTGGGGTGGCAGAGTGGGCTAAAGAACGGTGATAGATTAAGCCCAGATCTGATGACTGGGTGTGAGTGTTTGATTGGTTCAGATGCTCCGTCCATCACCACCCCCTTTTGTACCGCTTTGATCGCCATAAGTTGGCAGGGTATGCTCAGACGTGAGTCCCTTGCTCACTTTGCCACTGGATTCAAGTAAGCCGGGTTGAAGATGGCTGAAATGCCAGAAAACGGTCCTCGGAAGCTTGCTTCCAGTCCAGGGAAGACATGGCTTGGCAGTTCGAGCTGGACTGTTGCCATGAGGCACAGGGTCAGACTGATTTGCACATGGCCATGTCTGAACTGGGGTGGCGGAGTGGGCTAAAGAACAGTGATGGATTAAACCCAGATCTGTTGACTGGGTGTGAGTGTTTGATTGGTTCAGATACTCCGTCCATCACCACCCCCTTTTGTACCGCTCTGTTCGCCATAAGTTGGCAGGGTATGCTCAGACGTGAGTCCCTTGCTCACTTTGCCACTGGATTCAAGCAAACCGGGCTGAAGACGGCTGGAATGCCAGAAACCGGTCCTCAGAGGCTTGTTTCCGGTCCAGGGAAGACATGGCTTGGCAGTTCGGGCTGGACTGTTCCCATGAGGCACATGGTCAGACTGATTTGCATATGGCCATGTCTGAACTGGGGTGGCAGAGTGGGCTAAAGAACGGTGATGGATTAAACCCAGATCTGTTGACTGGGTGTGAGTGTTTGATTGGTTCAGATGCTCCGTCCATCACCACCCCCTTTTGTACCGCTTTGTTCGCCATAAGTTGGCAGGGTATGCTCAGACGTGAGTCCCTTGCTCACTTTGCCACTGCACTCAAGCAAGCCGGGCTGAAGACGGCTGAAGTGCCAGAAACCGGTCCTCGGAAGCTTGTTTCCGGTCCAGGGAAGACATGGCTTGGCAGTTCGGGCTGGACTGTTCCCATGAGGCACAAGGTCAGACTGATTTTCATATGGTCCTGTCTGAGCTGGGGTGGCAGAGTGGGCTAAAGAACAGTGATAGATTAAGCCCAGATATGATGACTGGGTGTGAGTGTTTGATTGGTTAAGATGCTCCATCCATCACCACCCCCTTTTGTACCGCTTTGTTCGCCATAAGTTGGCAGTCTATGCTCAGACGTGAGTCCCTTGCTCACTTTGCCAATGGATTCAAGCAAGCCGGGTTGAAGACGGCTGAAATGCCAGAAACCGGTCCTCGGAAGCTTGTTTCCGGTCCAGGGAAGACATGGCTTGGCAGTTCGAGCTGGACTGTTCCCATGAGGCACAGGGTGAGACTGATTTGCATATGGCCATGTCTGAACTGGGGTGGGAGAGTGGGCTAAAGAACGGTGATAGATTAAGCCCAGATCTGATGACTGGGTGTGAGTGTTTGATTGGTTAAGATGATCCATCACCACCCCCTTTTGTACCGCTTTGTTCGCCATAAGTTGGCAGTCTATGCTCAGACGTGAGTCCCTTGCTCACTTTGCCAATGGATTCAAGCAAGCCGGGCTGAAGACGGCTGAAGTGCCAGAAACCGGTCCTCAGAAGCTTTTTTCCGGTCCAGGGAAGATATGGCTTGGCAGTTCGGGCTGGACTGTTCCCATGAGGCACAAGGTCAGACTGATTTTCATATGGTCCTGTCTGAGCTGGGGTGGCAGAGTGGGCTAAAGAACAGTGATAGATTAAGACCAGATCTGATGACTGGGTGTGAGTGTTTGATTGGTTAAGATGCTCCATCCATCACCACCCCCTTTTGTACCGCTTTGTTCGCCATAAGTTGGCAGTCTATGCTCAGACGTGAGTCCCTTGCTCACTTTGCCAATGGATTCAAGCAAGCCGGGTTGAAGACGGCTGAAATGCCTGAAACCGGTCCTCGGAAGCTTGTTTCCGGTCCAGGGAAGACATGGCTTGGCAGTTCGAGCTGGACTGTTCCCATGAGGCACAGGGTCAGACTGATTTGCATATGGCCATGTCTGAACTGGGGTGGCAGAGTGGGCTAAAGAATGGTGATAGATTAAGCCCAGATCTGATGACTGGGTGTGAGTGTTTGATTGGTTCAGATGCTCCGTCCATCACCACCCCCTTTTGTACCGCTTTGTTCACCATAAGTTGGCAGGGTATGCTCAGACGTGAGTCCCTTGCTCACTGTGCCACTGGATTCAAGCAAGCCGGGTTGAAGACGGCTGAAATGCCAGAAACCGGTCCTCGGAAGCTTGTTTCCGGTCCAGGGAAGACATGGCTTGGCAGTTCGGGCTGGACTGTTCCCATGAGGCACAAGGTCAGACTGATTTTCATATGGCCATGTCTGAACTGGGGTGGCAGAGTGGGCTAAAAAACGGTGATAGATTAAGCCCAGATCTGCTGACTGGGTGTGAGTGTTTGATTGGTTCAGATGCTCCGTCCATCACCACCCCCTTTTGTACCACTTTGTTCGCGATAAGTTGGCAGGGTATGCTCAGACATGAGTCCCTTGCTCACTTTGCCACTGGATTCAAGCAAGCCGGGTTGAAGACGGCTGAAATGCCAGAAACCGGTCCTCGGAAGCTTGTTTCCGGTCCAGGGAAGACATGGCTTGGCAGTTCGGGCTGGACTGTTCCCATGAGGCACAGGTCAGACTGATTTGCATATGGCCATGTCTGAACTTGGGTGGCAGAGTGGGCTAAAGAACGGTGATGGATTAAACCCAGATCTGTGAACTGGGTGTGAGTGTCTGATTGGTTCAGATGCTCTGTCCATCACCACCCCCTTCTGTACCGCTTTGGTCGCCATAAGTTGGCAGGGTATGCTCAGACGTGAGTCCCTTGCTCACTTTGCCACTGGATTCAAGCAAGCCGGGCTGAAGACGGCTGAAATGCCAGATACCGTTCCTCGGAAGCTTGTTTCCGGTCCAGGGAAGACATGGCTTGGCAGTTCGGGCTGGACTGTTCCCATGAGGCACAAGGTCAGACTGATTTTCATATGGCCATGTCTGAACTGGGGTGGCAGAGTGGGCTAAAAAACGGTGATAAATTAAGCCCAGATCTGCTGACTGGGTGTGAGTGTTTGATTGGTTCAGATGCTCCGTCCATCACCACCCCCTTTTGTACCACTTTGTTCGCCATAAGTTGGCAGGGTATGCTCAGACATGAGTCCCTTGCTCACTTTGCCACTGGATTCAAGCAAGCCGGGTTGAAGGCGGCTGGAATGCCAGAAAGCGGTCCACGGAAGCTTGTTTCCGGTCCAGGGAAGACATGGCTTGGCAGTTCGGGCTGGACTGTTCCCATGAGGCACAAAGTCAGACTGATTTTCATATGGCCATGTCTGAACTGGGGTGGCAGAGTGGGCTAAAGAACGGTGATAGATTAAGCCCAGATCTGATGACTGGGTGTGAGTGTTTGATTGGTTCAGATGCTCCGTCCATCACCACCCCCTTTTGTACCGCTTTGATCGCCATAAGTTGGCAGGGTATGCTCAGACGTGAGTCCCTTGCTCACTTTGCCACTGGATTCAAGTAAGCCGGGTTGAAGATGGCTGAAATGCCAGAAACCGGTCCTCGGAAGCTTGCTTCCAGTCCAGGGAAGACATGGCTTGGCAGTTCGAGCTGGACTGTTCCCATGAGGCACAGGGTCAGACTGATTTGCATATGGCCATGTCTGAACTGGGGTGGCAGAGTGGGCTAAAGAACGGTGATGGATTAAACCCAGATCTGTTGACTGGGTGTGAGTGTTTGATTGGTTCAGATGCTCCGTCCATCACCACCCCCTTTTGTACCGCTCTGTTCGCCATAAGTTGGCAGGGTATGCTCAGACGTGAGTCCCTTGCTCACTTTGCCACTGGATTCAAGCAAACCGGGCTGAAGAAGGCTGGAATGCCAGAAACCGGTCCTCAGAGGCTTGTTTCCGGTCCAGGGAAGACATGGCTTGGCAGTTCGGGCTGGACTGTTCCCATGAGGCACATGGTCAGACTGATTTGCATATGGCCATGTCTGAACTGGGGTGGCAGAGTGGGCTAAAGAACGGTGATGGATTAAACCCAGATCTGTTGACTGGGTGTGAGTGTTTGATTGGTTCAGATGCTCCGTCCATCACCACCCCCTTTTGTACCGCTTTGTTCGCCATAAGTTGGCAGGGTATGCTCAGACGTGAGTCCCTTGCTCACTTTGCCACTCCATTCAAGCAAGCCGGGCTGAAGAAGGCTGAAGTGCCAGAAACCGGTCCTCGGAAGCTTGTTTCCAGTCCAGGGAAGACATGGCTTGGCAGTTCGGGCTGGACTGTTCCCATGAGGCACAAGGTCAGACTGATTTTCATATGGTCCTGTCTGAGCTGGGGTGGCAGAGTGGGCTAAAGAACAGTGATAGATTGAGCCCAGATCTGATGACTGGGTGTGAGTGTTTGATTGGTTAAGATGCTCCATCCATCACCACCCATATTTTGTACCGCTTTGTTCACCATAAGTTGGCAGTCTATGCTCAGACGTGAGTCCCTTGCTCACTTTGCCAATGGATTCAAGCAAGCCGGGTTGAAGACGGCTGAAATGCCAGAAACCAGTCCTCGGAAGCTTGTTTCCGGTCCAGGGAAGACATGGCTTGGCAGTTCGAGCTGGACTGTTCCCATGAGGCACAGGGTCAGACTGATTTGCATATGGCCATGTCTGAACTGGGGTGGCAGAGTGGGCTAAAGAACGGTGATAGAATAAGCCCAGATCTGATGACTGGGTGTGAGTGTTTGATTGGTTCAGATGCTCCGTCCATCACCACCCCCTTTTGTACCGCTTTGTTCACCATAAGTTGGCAGGGTATGCTCAGACGTGAGTCCCTTGCTCACTGTGCCACTGGATTCAAGCAAGCCGGGCTGAAGACGGCTGAAATGCCAGAAACCGGTCCTCGGAAGCTTGTTTCCGGTCCAGGGAAGACATGGCTTGGCAGTTCGGGCTGGACTGTTCCCATGAGGCACAGGTCAGACTGATTTGCATATTGCCATGTCTGAACTTGGGTGGCAGAGTGGGTTAAAGAACGGTGATGGATTAAACCCAGATCTGTGGACTGGGTGTGAGTGTCTGATTGGTTCAGATGATCTGTCCATCACCACCCCCTTCTGTACCGCTTTGTTCGCCATAAGTTGGCAGGGTATGCTCAGACGTGAGTCCCTTGCTCACTTTGCCACTGGATTCAAGCAAGCCGGGCTGAAGACGGCTGAAATGCCAGAAACCGTTCCTCGGAAGCTTGTTCCGGTCCAGGGAAGACATGGCTTGGCAGTTCGGGCTGGACTGTTCCCATGAGGCACAAGGTCAGACTGATTTTCATATGGCCATGTCTGAACTGGGGTGGCAGAGTGGGCTAAAGAACGGTGATAGATTAAGCCCAGATCTGATGACTGGGTGTGAGTGTTTGATTGGTTCAGATGCTCCGTCCATCACCACCCCCTTTTGTACCGCTTTGTTCGCCATAAGTTGGCAGGGTATGCTCAGACATGAGTCCCTTGCTCACTTTGCCACTGGATTCAAGCAAGCCGGGTTGAAGGCGGCTGAAATGCCAGAAACCGGTCCTCTGAAGCTTGTTTCCGGTCCAGGGAAGACATGGCTTGGCAGTTCGAGCTGGACTGTTCCCATGAGGCACAGGGTCAGATTGATTTGCATATGGCCATGTCTGAACTGGGGTGGCAGAGTGGGCTAAAGAACGGTGATGGATTAAACCCAGATCTGTTGACTGGGTGTGAGTGTTTGATTGGTTCAGATGCTCCGTCCATCACCACCCCCTTATGTACCGCTTTGTCTACCATAAGTTGGCAGGGTATGCTCAGACGTGTGTCCCTTGCTCACTTTGCCACTGGATTCAAGCAAACCGGGCTGAAGACGGCTGGAATGCCAGAAACCGGTCCTCGGAGGCTTGTTTCCGGTCCAGGGAAGACATGGCTTGGCAGTTCGAGCTGGACTGTTCCCATGAGGCACAGGGTCAGACTGATTTGCATATGGCCATGTCTGAACTGGGGTGGTAGAGTGGGCTAAAGAACGGTGATGGATTAAACCCAGATCTGTTGACTGGGTGTGAGTGTTTGATTGGTTCAGATGCTCCGTCCATCACCACCCCCTTTTGTACCGCTTTGTTCGCCATAAGTTGGCAAGGTATGCTCAGACGTCAGTCCCATGCTCACTTTGCCAATGGATTCAAGCAAGCCGGGCTGTAGACGGCTGAAGTGCCAAAAACCGGTCCTCGGAAGCTTGTTTCCGGTCCAGGGAAGACATGGCTTGGCAGTTCGGGCTGGACTGTTCCCATGAGGCACAAGGTCAGACTGATTTTCATATGGTCCTGTCTGAGCTGGGGTGGCAGAGTGGGCTAAAGAACAGTGATAGATTAAGCCCAGATCTGATGACTGGGTGTGAGTGTTTGATTGGTTAAGATGCTCCATCCATCACCACCCCCTTTTGTACCGCTTTGTTCGCCATAAGTTGGCAGTCTATGCTCAGACGTGAGTCCCTTGCTCACTTTGCCAATGGATTCAAGCAAGCCGGGTTGAAGACGGCTGAAATGCCTGAAACCGGTCCTCGGAAGCTTGTTTCCGGTCCAGGGAAGACATGGCATGGCAGTTCGAGCTGGACTGTTCCCATGAGGCACAGGGTCAGACTGATTTGCATATGGCCATGTCTGAACTGGGGTGGCAGAGTGGGCTAAAGAACGGTGATAGATTAAGCCCAGATCTGATGACTGGGCGTGAGTGTTTGATTGGTTCAGATGCTCCGTCCATCACCACCCCCTTTTGTACCGCTTTGTTCACCATAAGTTGGCAGGGTATGCTCAGACGTGAGTCCCTTGCTCACTGTGCCACTGGATTCAAGCAAGCCGGGTTGAAGACGGCTGAAATGCCAGAAACCGGTCCTCAGAAGCTTGTTTCCGGTCCAGGGAAGACATGGCTTGGCAGTTCGGGCTGGACTGTTCCCATGAGGCACAGGTCAGACTGATTTGCATATGGCCATGTCTGAACTTGGGTGGCAGAGTGGGCTAAAGAACGGTGATGGATTAAACCCAGATCTGTGAACTGGGTGTGAGTGTCTGATTGGTTCAGATGCTCTGTCCATCACCACCCCCTTCTGTACCGCTTTGTTCGCCATAAGTTGGCAGGGTATGCTCAGACGTGAGTCCCTTGCTCACTTTGCCACTGGATTCAAGCAAGCCGGGCTGAAGACGGCTGAAATGCCAGAAACCGTTCCTCGGAAGCTTGTTTCCGGTCCAGGGAAGACATGGCTTGGCAGTTCGGGCTGGACTGTTCCCATGAGGCACAAGGTCAGACTGATTTTCATATGGCCATGTCTGAACTGGGGTGGCAGAGTGGGCTAAAGAACGGTGATAGATTAAGCCCAGATCTGCTGACTGGGTGTGAGTGTTTGATTGGTTCAGATGCTCCGTCCATCACCACCCCCTTTTGTACCACTTTGTTCGCCATAAGTTGGCAGGGTATGCTCAGACATGAGTCCCTTGCTCACTTTGCCACTGGATTCAAGCAAGCCGGGTGGAAGGCGGCCGAAATGCCAGAAACCGGTCCTCTGAAGCTTGTTTCCGGTCCAGGGAAGACATGGCTTGGCAGTTCGAGCTGGACTGTTCCCATGAGGCACAGGGTCAGATTGATTTGCATATGGCCATGTCTGAACTGGGGTGGCAGAGTGGGCTAAAGAACGGTGATGGATTAAACCCATATCTGTTGACTGGGTGTGAGTGTTTGATTGGTTCAGATGCTCCGTCCATCACCACCCCCTTTTGTACCGCTTTGTCTACCATAAGTTGGCAGGGTATGCTCAGACGTGAGTCCCTTGCTCACTTTGCCACTGGATTCAAGCAAACCGGGCTGAAGACGGCTGGAATGCCAGAAACCGGTCCACGGAAGCTTGTTTCCGGTCCAGGGAAGACATGGCTTGGCAGTTCGGGCTGGACTGTTCCCATGAGGCACAAGGTCAGACTGATTTTCATATGGCCATGTCTGAACTGGGGTGGCAGAGTGGGCTAAAGAACGGTGATAGATTAAGCCCAGATCTGATGACTGGGTGTGAGTGTTTGATTGGTTCAGATGCTCCGTCCATCACCACCCCCTTTTGTACCGCTTTGATCGCCATAAGTTGGCAGGGTATGCTCAGACGTGAGTCCCTTGCTCACTTTGCCACTGGATTCAAGTAAGCCGGGTTGAAGATGGCTGAAATGCCAGAAACCGGTCCTCGGAAGCTTGCTTCCAGTCCAGGGAAGACATGGCTTGGCAGTTCGAGCTGGACTGTTCCCATGAGGCACAGGGTCAGACTGATTTGCATATGGCCATGTCTGAACTGGGGTGGCAGAGTGGGCTAAAGAACGGTGATGGATTAAACCCAGATCTGTTGACTGGGTGTGAGTGTTTGATTGGTTCAGATGCTCCGTCCATCACCACCCCCTTTTGTACCGCTCTGTTCGCCATAAGTTGGCAGGGTATGCTCAGACGTGAGTCCCTTGCTCACTTTGCCACTGGATTCAAGCAAACCGGGCTGAAGAAAGCTGGAATGCCAGAAACCGGTCCTCAGAGGCTTGTTTCCGGTCCAGGGAAGACATGGCTTGGCAGTTCGAGCTGGACTGTTCCCATGAGGCACAGGGTCAGACTGATTTGCATATGGCCATGTCTGAACTGGGGTGGCAGAGTGGGCTAAAGAACGGTGATAGAATAAGCCCAGATCTGATGACTGGGTGTGAGTGTTTGATTGGTTCAGATGCTCCGTCCATCACCACCCCCTTTTGTACCGCTTTGTTCACCATAAGTTGGCAGGGTATGCTCAGACGTGAGTCCCTTGCTCACTGTGCCACTGGATTCAAGCAAGCCGGGCTGAAGACGGCTGAAATACCAGAAACCGGTCCTCGGAAGCTTGTTTCCGGTCCAGGGAAGACATGGCTTGGCAGTTCGGGCTGGACTGTTCCCATGAGGCACAGGTCAGACTGATTTGCATATTGCCATGTCTGAACTTGGGTGGCAGAGTGGGCTAAAGAACGGTGATGGATTAAACCCAGATCTGTGGACTGGGTGTGAGTGTCTGATTGGTTCAGATGATCTGTCCATCACCACCCCCTTCTGTACCGCTTTGTTCGCCATAAGTTGGCAGGGTATGCTCAGACGTGAGTCCCTTGCTCACTTTGCCACTGGATTCAAGCAAGCCGGGCTGAAGACGGCTGAAATGCCAGAAACCGTTCCTCGGAAGCTTGTTCCGGTCCAGGGAAGACATGGCTTGGCAGTTCGGGCTGGACTGTTCCCATGAGGCACAAGGTCAGACTGATTTTCATATGGCCATGTCTGAACTGGGGTGGCAGAGTGGGCTAAAGAACGGTGATAGATTAAGCCCAGATCTGATGACTGGGTGTGAGTGTTTGATTGGTTCAGATGCTCCGTCCATCACCACCCCCTTTTGTACCGCTTTGTTCGCCATAAGTTGGCAGGGTATGCTCAGACATGAGTCCCTTGCTCACTTTGCCACTGGATTCAAGCAAGCCGGGTTGAAGGCGGCTGAAATGCCTGAAACCGGTCCTCTGAAGCTTGTTTCCGGTCCAGGGAAGACATGGCTTGGCAGTTCGAGCTGGACTGTTCCCATGAGGAACAGGGTCAGATTGATTTGCATATGGCCATGTCTGAACTGGGGTGGCAGAGTGGGCTAAAGAACGGTGATGGATTAAACCCAGATCTGTTGACTGGGTGTGAGTGTTTGATTGGTTCAAATGCTCCGTCCATCACCACCCCCTTTTGTACCGCTTTGTCTACCATAAGTTGGCAGGGTATGCTCAGACGTGAGTCCCTTGCTCACTTTGCCACTGGATTCAAGCAAACCGGGCTGAAGACGGCTGGAATGCCAGAAACCGGTCCACGGAAGCTTGTTTCCGGTCCAGGGAAGACATGGCTTGGCAGTTCGGGCTGGACTGTTCCCATGAGGCACAAGGTCAGACTGATTTTCATATGGCCATGTCTGAACTGGGGTGGCAGAGTGGGCTAAAGAACGGTGATAGATTAAGCCCAGATCTGATGACTGGGTGTGAGTGTTTGATTGGTTCAGATGCTCCGTCCATCACCACCCCCTTTTGTACCGCTTTGATCGCCATAAGTTGGCAGGGTATGCTCAGACGTGAGTCCCTTGCTCACTTTGCCACTGGATTCAAGTAAGCCGGGTTGAAGATGGCTGAAATGCCAGAAACCGGTCCTCGGAAGCTTGCTTCCAGTCCAGGGAAGACATGGCTTGGCAGTTCGAGCTGGACTGTTCCCATGAGGCACAGGGTCAGACTGATTTGCATATGGCCATGTCTGAACTGGGGTGGCAGAGTGGGCTAAAGAACGGTGATGGATTAAACCCAGATCTGTTGACTGGGTGTGAGTGTTTGATTGGTTCAGATGCTCCGTCCATCACCACCCCCTTTTGTACCGCTCTGTTCGCCATAAGTTGGCAGGGTATGCTCAGACGTGAGTCCCTTGCTCACTTTGCCACTGGATTCAAGCAAACCGGGCTGAAGAAAGCTGGAATGCCAGAAACCGGTCCTCAGAGGCTTGTTTCCGGTCCAGGGAAGACATGGTTTGGCAGTTCGAGCTGGACTGTTCCCATGAGGCACAGGGTCAGACTGATTTGCATATGGCCATGTCTGAACTGGGGTGGCAGAGTGGGCTAAAGAACGGTGATAGAATAAGCCCAGATCTGATGACTGGGTGTGAGTGTTTGATTGGTTCAGATGCTCCGTCCATCACCACCCCCTTTTGTACCGCTTTGTTCACCATAAGTTGGCAGGGTATGCTCAGACGTGAGTCCCTTGCTCACTGTGCCACTGGATTCAAGCAAGCCGGGCTGAAGATGGCTGAAATACCAGAAACCGGTCCTCGGAAGCTTGTTTCCGGTCCAGGGAAGACATGGCTTGGCAGTTCGGGCTGGACTGTTCCCATGAGGCACAGGTCAGACTGATTTGCATATTGCCATGTCTGAACTTGGGTGGCAGAGTGGGCTAAAGAACGGTGATGGATTAAACCCAGATCTGTGGACTGGGTGTGAGTGTCTGATTGGTTCAGATGATCTGTCCATCACCACCCCCTTCTGTACCGCTTTGTTCGCCATAAGTTGGCAGGGTATGCTCAGACGTGAGTCCCTTGCTCACTTTGCCACTGGATTCAAGCAAGCCGGGCTGAAGACGGCTGAAATGCCAGAAACCGTTCCTCGGAAGCTTGTTCCGGTCCAGGGAAGACATGGCTTGGCAGTTCGGGCTGGACTGTTCCCATGAGGCACAAGGTCAGACTGATTTTCATATGGCCATGTCTGAACTGGGGTGGCAGAGTGGGCTAAAGAACGGTGATAGATTAAGCCCAGATCTGATGACTGGGTGTGAGTGTTTGATTGGTTCAGATGCTCCGTCCATCACCACCCCCTTTTGTACCGCTTTGTTCGCCATAAGTTGGCAGGGTATGCTCAGACATGAGTCCCTTGCTCACTTTGCCACTGGATTCAAGCAAGCCGGGTTGAAGGCGGCTGAAATGCCTGAAACCGGTCCTCTGAAGCTTGTTTCCGGTCCAGGGAAGACATGGCTTGGCAGTTCGAGCTGGACTGTTCCCATGAGGAACAGGGTCAGATTGATTTGCATATGGCCATGTCTGAACTGGGGTGGCAGAGTGGGCTAAAGAACGGTGATGGATTAAACCCAGATCTGTTGACTGGGTGTGAGTGTTTGATTGGTTCAAATGCTCCGTCCATCACCACCCCCTTATGTACCGCTTTGTCTACCATAAGTTGGCAGGGTATGCTCAGACGTGTGTCCCTTGCTCACTTTGCCACTGGATTCAAGCAAACCGGGCTGAAGACGGCTGGAATGCCAGAAACCGGTCCTCGGAGGCTTGTTTCCGGTCCAGGGAAGACATGGCTTGGCAGTTCGAGCTGGACTGTTCCCATGAGGCACAGGGTTAGACTGATTTGCATATGGCCATGTCTGAACTGGGGTGGTAGAGTGGGCTAAAGAACGGTGATGGATTAAACCCAGATCTGTTGACTGGGTGTGAGTGTTTGATTGGTTCAGATGCTCCGTCCATCACCACCCCCTTTTGTACCGCTTTGTTCGCCATAAGTTGGCAGGGTATGCTCAGACGTCAGTCCCTTGCTCACTTTGCCAATGGATTCAAGCAAGCCGGGCTGTAGACGGCTGAAGTGCCAGAAACCGGTCCTCGGAAGCTTGTTTCCGGTCCAGGGAAGACATGGCTTGGCAGTTCGGGCTGGACTGTTCCCATGAGGCACAAGGTCAGACTGATTTTCATATGGTCCTGTCTGAGCTGGGGTGGCAGAGTGGGCTAAAGAACAGTGATAGATTAAGCCCAGATCTGATGACTGGGTGTGAGTGTTTGATTGGTTAAGATGCTCCATCCATCACCACCCCCTTTTGTACCGCTTTGTTCGCCATAAGTTGGCAGTCTATGCTCAGACGTGAGTCCCTTGCTCACTTTGCCAATGGATTCAAGCAAGCCGGGTTGAAGACGGCTGAAATGCCTGAAACCGGTCCTCGGAAGCTTGTTTCCGGTCCAGGGAAGACATGGCTTGGCAGTTCGAGCTGGACTGTTCCCATGAGGCACAGGGTCAGACTGATTTGCATATGGCCATGTCTGAACTGGGGTGGCAGAGTGGGCTAAAGAACGGTGATAGATTAAGCCCAGATCTGATGACTGGGTGTGAGTGTTTGATTGGTTCAGATGCTCCGTCCATCACCACCCCCTTTTGTACCGCTTTGTTCACCATAAGTTGGCAGGGTATGCTCAGACGTGAGTCCCTTGCTCACTGTGCCACTGGATTCAAGCAAGCCGGGTTGAAGACGGCTGAAATGCCAGAAACCGGTCCTCAGAAGCTTGTTTCCGGTCCAGGGAAGACATGGCTTGGCAGTTCGGGCTGGACTGTTCCCATGAGGCACAGGTCAGACTGATTTGCATATGGCCATGTCTGAACTTGGGTGGCAGAGTGGGCTAAAGAACGGTGATGGATTATACCCAGATCTGTGAACTGGGTGTGAGTGTCTGATTGGTTCAGATGCTCTGTCCATCACCACCCCCTTCTGTACCGCTTTGTTCGCCATAAGTTGGCAGGGTATGCTCAGACGTGAGTCCCTTGCTCACTTTGCCACTGGATTCAAGCAAGCCGGGCTGAAGACGGCTGAAATGCCAGAAACCGTTCCTCGGAAGCTTGTTTCCGGTCCAGGGAAGACATGGCTTGGCAGTTCGGGCTGGACTGTTCCCATGAGGCACAAGGTCAGACTGATTTTCATATGGCCATGTCTGAACTGGGGTGGCAGAGTGGGCTAAAGAACGGTGATAGATTAAGCCCAGATCTGCTGACTGGGTGTGAGTGTTTGATTGGTTCAGATGCTCCGTCCATCACCACCCCCTTTTGTACCACTTTGTTCTCCATAAGTTGGCAGGGTATGCTCAGACATGAGTCCCTTGCTCACTTTGCCACTGGATTCAAGCAAGCCGGGTTGAAGGCGGCTGAAATGCCAGAAACCGGTCCTCTGAAGCTTGTTTCCGGTCCAGGGAAGACATGGCTTGGCAGTTCGAGCTGGACTGTTCCCATGAGGCACAGGGTCAGATTGATTTGCATATGGCCATGTCTGAACTGGGGTGGCAGAGTGGGCTAAAGAACGGTGATGGATTAAACCCAGATCTGTTGACTGGGTGTGAGTGTTTGATTGGTTCAGATGCTCCGTCCTTCACCACCCCCTTTTGTACCGCTTTGTCTACCATAAGTTGGCAGGGTATGCTCAGACGTGAGTCCCTTGCTCACTTTGCCACTGGATTCAAGCAAACCGGGCAGAAGACGGCTGGAATGCCAGAAACCGGTCCACGGAAGCTTGTTTCCGGTCCAGGGAAGACATGGCTTGGCAGTTCGGGCTGGACTGTTCCCATGAGGCACAAGGTCAGACTGATTTTCATATGGCCATGTCTGAACTGGGGTGGCAGAGTGGGCTAAAGAACGGTGATAGATTAAGCCCAGATCTGATGACTGGGTGTGAGTGTTTGATTGGTTCAGATGCTCCGTCCATCACCACCCCCTTTTGTACCGCTTTGATCGCCATAAGTTGGCAGGGTATGCTCAGACGTGAGTCCCTTGCTCACTTTGCCACTGGATTCAAGTAAGCCGGGTTGAAGATGGCTGAAATGCCAGAAACCGGTCCTCGGAAGCTTGCTTCCAGTCCAGGGAAGACATGGCTTGGCAGTTCGAGCTGGACTGTTCCCATGAGGCACAGGGTCAGACTGATTTGCATATGGCCATGTCTGAACTGGGGTGGCAGAGTGGGCTAAAGAACGGTGATGGATTAAACCCAGATCTGTTGACTGGGTGTGAGTGTTTGATTGGTTCAGATGCTCCGTCCATCACCACCCCCTTTTGTACCGCTCTGTTCGCCATAAGTTGGCAGGGTATGCTCAGACGTGAGTCCCTTGCTCACTTTGCCACTGGATTCAAGCAAACCGGGCTGAAGAAGGCTGGAATGCCAGAAACCGGTCCTCAGAGGCTTGTTTCCGGTCCAGGGAAGACATGGCTTGGCAGTTCGGGCTGGACTGTTCCCATGAGGCACATGGTCAGACTGATTTGCATATGGCCATGTCTGAACTGGGGTGGCAGAGTGGGCTAAAGAACGGTGATGGATTAAACCCAGATCTGTTGACTGGGTGTGAGTGTTTGATTGGTTCAGATGCTCCGTCCATCACCACCCCCTTTTGTACCGCTTTGTTCGCCATAAGTTGGCAGGGTATGCTCAGACGTGAGTCCCTTGCTCACTTTGCCACTGCATTCAAGCAAGCCGGGCTGAAGACGGCTGAAGTGCCAGAAACCGGTCCTCGGAAGCTTGTTTCCGGTCCAGGGAAGACATGGCTTGGCAGTTCGGGCTGGACTGTTCCCATGAGGCACAAGGTCAGACTGATTTTCATATGGTCCTGTCTGAGCTGGGGTGGCAGAGTGGGCTAAAGAACAGTGATAGAATAAGCCCAGATCTGATGACTGGGTGTGAGTGTTTGATTGGTTAAGATGCTCCATCCATCACCACCCATATTTTGTACCGCTTTGTTCACCATAAGTTGGCAGTCTATGCTCAGACGTGAGTCCCTTGCTCACTTTGCCAATGGATTCAAGCAAGCCGGGTTGAAGACGGCTGAAATGCCAGAAACCGGTCCTCGGAAGCTTGTTTTCGGTCCAGGGAAGACATGGCTTGGCAGTTCGGGCTGGACTGTTCCCATGAGGCACAGGTCAGACTGATTTGCATATTGCCATGTCTGAACTTGGGTGGCAGAGTGGGCTAAAGAACGGTGATGGATTAAACCCAGATCTGTGGACTGGGTGTGAGTGTCTGATTGGTTCAGATGATCTGTCCATCACCACCCCCTTCTGTACCGCTTTGTTCGCCATAAGTTGGCAGGGTATGCTCAGACGTGAGTCCCTTGCTCACTTTGCCACTGGATTCAAGCAAGCCGGGCTGAAGACGGCTGAAATGCCAGAAACCGTTCCTCGGAAGCTTGTTCCGGTCCAGGGAAGACATGGCTTGGCAGTTCGGGCTGGACTGTTCCCATGAGGCACAAGGTCAGACTGATTTTCATATGGCCATGTCTGAACTGGGGTGGCAGAGTGGGCTAAAGAACGGTGATAGATTAAGCCCAGATCTGATGACTGGGTGTGAGTGTTTGATTGGTTCAGATGCTCCGTCCATCACCACCCCCTTTTGTACCGCTTTGTTCGCCATAAGTTGGCAGGGTATGCTCAGACATGAGTCCCTTGCTCACTTTGCCACTGGATTCAAGCAAGCCGGGTTGAAGGCGGCTGAAATGCCAGAAACCGGTCCTCTGAAGCTTGTTTCCGGTCCAGGGAAGACATGGCTTGGCAGTTCGAGCTGGACTGTTCCCATGAGGCACAGGGTCAGATTGATTTGCATATGGCCATGTCTGAAATGGGGTGGCAGAGTGGGCTAAAGAACGGTGATGGATTAAACCCAGATCTGTTGACTGGGTGTGAGTGTTTGATTGGTTCAGATGCTCCGTCCATCACCACCCCCTTATGTACCGCTTTGTCTACCATAAGTTGGCAGGGTATGCTCAGACGTGTGTCCCTTGCTCACTTTGCCACTGGATTCAAGCAAACCGGGCTGAAGACGGCTGGAATGCCAGAAACCGGTCCTCGGAGGCTTGTTTCCGGTCCAGGGAAGACATGGCTTGGCAGTTCGAGCTGGACTGTTCCCATGAGGCACAGGGTCAGACTGATTTGCATATGGCCATGTCTGAACTGGGGTGGTAGAGTGGGCTAAAGAACGGTGATGGATTAAACCCAGATCTGTTGACTGGGTGTGAGTGTTTGATTGGTTCAGATGCTCCGTCCATCACCACCCCCTTTTGTACCGCTTTGTTCGCCATAAGTTGGCAGGGTATGCTCAGATGTCAGTCCCTTGCTCACTTTGCCACTGGATTCAAGCAAACCGGGCTGAAGACGGCTGGAATGCCAGAAACCGGTCCTCGGAGGCTTGTTTCCGGTCCAGGGAAGACATGGCTTGGCAGTTCGGGCTGGACTGTTCCCATGAGCCACAGGGCCAGATTGATTTGCATATGGCCATGTCTGAACTGGGATGGCAGAGTGGGCTAAAGAACGGTGATGGATTAAACCCAGATCTGTTGACTGGGTGTGAGTGTTTGATTGGTTCAGAGGCTCCGTCCATCACCACCCCCTTTTGTACCGCTTTGTTTGCCATAAGTTGGCAGGGTATGCTCAGACGTTGAGTCCCTTGCTCCTTTTGCCACTGGATTCAAGCAAGCCGGGCTGAAGACGGCTGGAATGCCAGAAACCGGTCCTCGGAAGCTTGATTCCGGTCCAGGGAAGACATGGCTTGGCAGTTCGGGCTGGACTGTTTCCATGAGGCACAGGGTCAGACTGATTTGCATATGGCCATGTCTGAACTGGGGTGGCAGAGTGGGCTAAAGAACGGTGATGGATTAAACCCAGATCTGTCGACTGGGTGTGAGTGTTTGATTGGTTCAGATGCACCGTCCATCACCACCCCCTTATGTACAGCTTTGTTCACCATAAGTTGGCAGGGTATGCTCAGACGTCAGTCCCTTGCTCACTTTGCCACTGGATTCAAGCAAACCGGGCTGAAGACGTCTGGAATGCCAGAAATCGGTCCTCGGAGGCTTGTTTCCGGTCCTGGGAAGACATGGATTGGCAGTTCAGGCTGGACTGTTGCCATGAGGCACAGGGTCAGACTGATTTGCATATGGCCATGTCTGAACTGGGGTGGCGGAGTGGGCTAAAGAACAGTGATGGATTAAACCCAGATCTGTTGACTGGGTGTGAGTGTTTGAATGGTTCAGATGCTCCGTCCATCACCACCCCCTTTTGTACCGCTTTGTTCGCCATAAGTTGGCAGGGTATGCTCAGACGTGAGTCCCTTGCTCACTTTGCCACTGCATTCAAGCAAGCCGGGCTGAAGACGGCTGAAGTGCCAGAAACCGGTCCTCGGAAGCTTGTTTCCGGTCCAGGGAAGACATGGCTTGGCAGTTCAGGCTGGACTGTTCACATGAGGCACAAGGTCAGACTGATTTTCATATGGTCCTGTCTGAGCTGGGGTGGCAGAGTGGGCTAAAGAACAGTGATAGATTAAGCCCAGATCTGATGACTGGGTGTGAGTGTTTGATTGGTTAAGATGCTCCATCCATCACCACCCCCTTTTGTCCCGCTTTGTTCGCCATAAGTTGGCAGTCTATGCTCAGACGTGAGTCCCTTGCTCACTTTGCCAATGGATTCAAGCAAGCCGGGTTGAAGACGGCTGAAATGCCAGAAACCGGCCCTCGGAAGCTTGTTTCAGGTCCAGGGAAGACATGGCTTGGCAGTTCGAGCTGGACTGTTCCCATGAGGCACAGGGTCAGACTGATTTGCATATGGCCATGTCTGAACTGGGGTGGCAGAGTGGGCTAAAGAACGGTGATAGATTAAGCCCAGATCTGATGACTGGGTGTGAGTGTTTGATTGGTTCAGATGCTCCGTCCATCACCACCCCCTTTTGTACCGCTTTGTTCACCATAAGTTGGCAGGGTATGCTCAGACGTGAGTCCCTTGCTCACTTTGCCACTGGATTCAAGCAAGCCGGGTTGAAGACAGCTGAAATGCCAGAAACCGTTCCTCGGAAGCTTGTTCCGGTCCAGGGAAGACATGGCTTGGCAGTTCGGGCTGGACTGTTCCCGTGAGGCACAAGGTCAGACTGATTTTCATATGGCCATGTCTGAACTGGGGTGGCAGAGTGGGCTAAAGAACGGTGATAGATTAAGCCCAGATCTGATGACTGGGTGTGAGTGTTTGATTGGTTCAAATGCTCCGTCCATCACCACCCCCTTTTGTACCGCTTTGTTCGCCATAAGTTGGCAGGGTATGCTCAGACATGAGTCCCTTGCTCACTTTGCCACTGGATTCAAGCAAGCCGGGTTGAAGGCGGCTGAAATGCCAGAAACCGGTCCTCTGAAGCTTGTTTCCGGTCCAGGGAAGACATGGCTTGGCAGTTCGAGCTGGACTGTTCCCATGAGGCACAGGGTCAGATTGATTTGCATATGGCCATGTCTGAACTGGGGTGGCAGAGTGGGCTAAAGAACGGTGATGGATTAAACCCAGATCTGTTGACTGGGTGTGAGTGTTTGATTGGTTCAGATGCTCCGTCCATCACCACCCCCTTTTGTACCGCTTTGTTCGCCATAAGTTGGCAGGGTATGCTCAGACGTCAGTCCCTTGCTCACTTTGCCACTGGATTCAAGCAAACCGGGCTGAAGACGGCTGGAATGCCAGAAACCGGTCCTCGGAGGCTTGTTTCAGGTCCAGGGAAGACATGGCTTGGCAGTTCGGGCTGGACTGTTCCCATGAGCCACAGGGCCAGATTGATTTGCATATGGCCATGTCTGAACTGGGGTGGCAGAGTGGGCTAAAGAACGGTGATGGATTAAACCCAGATCTGTTGACTGGGTGTGAGTGTTTGATTGGTTCAGAGGCTCCGTCCATCACCACCCCCTTTTGTACCGCTTTGTTCGCCATAAGTTGGCAGGGTATGCTCAGACGTTGAGTCCCTTGCTCCTTTTGCCACTGGATTCAAGCAAGCCGGGCTGAAGACGGCTGGAATGCCAGAAACCGGTCCTCGGAAGCTTGTTTCCGGTCCAGGGAAGACATGGCTTGGCAGTTCGGGCTGGACTGTTTCCATGAGGCACAGGGTCAGACTGATTTGCATATGGCCATGTCTGAACTGGGGTGGCAGAGTGGGCTAAAGAACGGTGATGGATTAAACCCAGATCTGTCGACTGGGTGTGAGTGTTTGATTGGTTCAGATGCACCGTCCATCACCACCCCCTTATGTACAGCTTTGTTCACCATAAGTTGGCAGGGTATGCTCAGACGTCAGTCCCTTGCTCACTTTGCCACTGGATTCAAGCAAACCGGGCTGAAGACGTCCGGAATGCCAGAAATCGGTCCTCGGAGGCTTGTTTCCGGTCCAGGGAAGACATGGATTGGCAGTTCAGGCTGGACTGTTGCCATGAGGCACAGGGTCAGACTGATTTGCATATGGCCATGTCTGAACTGGGGTGGCGGAGTGGGCTAAAGAACAGTGATGGATTAAACCCAGATCTGTTGACTGGGTGTGAGTGTTTGAATGGTTCAGATGCTCCGTCCATCACCACCCCCTTTTGTACCGCTTTGTTCGCCATAAGTTGGCAGGGTATGCTCAGACGTGAGTCCTTTGCTCACTTTGCCACTGGATTCAAGCAAGCCGGGCTGAAGACGGCTGGAATGCCAGAAACCGGTCCACGGAAGCTTGTTTCCGGTCCAGGGAAGACATGGCTTGGCAGTTCGGGCTGGACTGTTCCCATGAGGCACAAGGTCAGACTGATTTTCATATGGCCATGTCTGAACTGGGGTGGCAGAGTGGGCTAAAGAACGGTGATAGATTAAGCCCAGATCTGATGACTGGGTGTGAGTGTTTGATTGGTTCAGATGCTCCGTCCATCACCACCCCCTTTTGTACCGCTTTGTTCGCCATAAGTTGGCAGGGTATGCTCAGACGTGAGTCCCTTGCTCACTTTGCCACTGCATTCAAGCAAGCCGGGCTGAAGACGGCTGAAGTGCCAGAAACCGGTCCTCGGAAGCTTGTTTCCGGTCCAGGGAAGACATGGCTTGGCAGTTCAGGCTGGACTGTTCACATGAGGCACAAGGTCAGACTGATTTTCATATGGTCCTGTCTGAGCTGGGGTGGCAGAGTGGGCTAAAGAACAGTGATAGATTAAGCCCAGATCTGATGACTGGGTGTGAGTGTTTGATTGGTTAAGATGCTCCATCCATCACCACCCCCTTTTGTCCCGCTTTGTTCGCCATAAGTTGGCAGTCTATGCTCAGACGTGAGTCCCTTGCTCACTTTGCCAATGGATTCAAGCAAGCCGGGTTGAAGACGGCTGAAATGCCAGAAACCGGCCCTCGGAAGCTTGTTTCCGGTCCAGGGAAGACATGGCTTGGCAGTTCGAGCTGGACTGTTCCCATGAGGCACAGGGTCAGACTGATTTGCATATGGCCATGTCTGAACTGGGGTGGCAGAGTGGGCTAAAGAACGGTGATAGATTAAGCCCAGATCTGATGACTGGGTGTGAGTGTTTGATTGGTTCAGATGCTCCGTCCATCACCACCCCCTTTTGTACCGCTTTGTTCACCATAAGTTGGCAGGGTATGCTCAGACGTGAGTCCCTTGCTCACTTTGCCACTGGATTCAAGCAAGCCGGGTTGAAGACAGCTGAAATGCCAGAAACCGGTCCGCGGAAGCTTGTTTCCGGTCCAGGGAAGACATGGCTTGGCAGTTCGAGCTGGACTGTTCCCATGAGGCACAGGGTCAGACTGATTTGCATATGGCCATGTCTGAACTGGGGTGGCAGAGTGGGCTAAAGAACGGTGATGGATTAAACCCTGATCTGTTGACTGGGTGTGAGTGTTTGATTGGTTCAGATGCTCCGTCCATCACCACCCCCTTTTGTACCGCTTTGTTCGCCATAAGTTGGCAGGGTATGCTCAGACGTGAGTCCCTTGCTCACTTTGTAACTGGATTCAAGCAAACCGGGCTGAAGACGGCTAGAATGCCAGAAACCGGTCCTCGGAGGCTTGTTTCCGGTCCAGGGAAGACATGGCTTGGCAGTTCGGGCTCGACTGTTCCCATGAGGCACAAGGTCAGACTGATTTTCATATGGCCATGTCTGAACTGGGGTGGCAGAGTGGGCTAAAGAATGGTGATAGATTAAGCCCAGATCTGATGACTGGGTGTGAGTGTTTGATTGGTTCAGATGCTCCGTCCATCACCACCCCCTTTTGTACCGCTTTGTTCGCCATAAGTTGGCAGGGTATGCTCAGACGTGAGTCCCTTGCTCACTTTGCCACTGGATTCAAGCAAGCCGGGTTGAAGACGGCTGAAATGCCAGAAACCGGTCCTCGAAAGCTTGTTTCCGGTCCAGGGAAGACATGGCTTCGAAGTTCGGGCTGGACTGTTCCCATGAGGCACAGGGTCAGACTGATTTGTATATGGCCATGTCTGAACTGGTGTGGCAGAGTGGGCTAAAGAACGGTGATGGATTAAACCCAGATCTGTGGACTGGGTGTGAGTGTCTGAGTGGTTCAGATGCTCCGTCCATCACCACCCCCTTCTGTACCGCTTTGTTCGCCATACGTTGGCAGGGTATGCTCAGACGTGTGTCCCTTGCTTACTTTGCCACTGGATTCAAGCAAGCCGGGCTGAAGACGGCTGAAATGCCAAAAACCGGTCCTCAGAAGCTTGTTTCCGGTCCAGGGAAGACATGGCTTGGCAGTTCGGGCTGGACTGTTCCCATGAGGCACAGGGTCAAACTGATTTCCATATGGCCATGTCTGAACTGGGGTGGCAGAGTGGGCTAAAGAACGATGATGGATTAAACTCAGATCTGTTGACTGGGTGTGAGTGTTTGATCGGTTCAGATGCTCCGTCCATCACCACCCCCTTTTGTACCACTTTGTTCGCCATAAGTTGGCAGGGTATGCTCAGACGTGAGTCCCTTGCTCACTTTGCCACTGGATTCAAGCAAGCCGGGCTGAAGACGGCTGAAATACCAGAAACCGGTCTCGGAAGCTTGTTTCCTGTCCAGGGAAGACATGGCTTGGCAGTTCGGGCTGGACTGTTCAAATGAGGCACAAGGTCAGACTGATTTTTATATGGCCATGTCTGAACTGGGGTGCAGAGTGGGCTAAAGAACGGTGATGGATTAAACCCAGATCTGTTGACTGGGTGTGAGTGTTTGATTGGTTCAGATGCTCCGTCCATCACCACCCCCTTTTGTACCGCTTTGTTCGCCATAAGTTGGCAGGGTATGCTCAGACGTGAGTCCTTTGCTCACTTTGCCACTGGATTTAAGCAAGCCGGGCTGAAGACGGCTGGAATGCCAGAAACCGGTCCACGGAAGCTTGTTTCCGGTCCAGGGAAGACATGGCTTGGCAGTTCGGGCTGGACTGTTCCCATGAGGCACAGGGTCAGATTGATTTGCATATGGCCATGTCTGAACTGGGGTGGCAGAGTGGGCTAAAGAACGGTGATGGATTAAACCCAGATCTGTTGACTGGGTGTGAGTGTTTGATTGGTTCAGATGCTCCGTCCATCACCACCCCCTTTTGTACCGCTTTGTTCGCCATAAGTTGGCAGGGTATGCTCAGACGTTGAGTCCCTTGCTCACTTTGCCACTGGATTCAAGCAAGCCGGGCTGAAGACGGCTGGAATGCCAGAAACCGGTCCTCGGAAGCTTGTTTCCGGTCCAGGGAAGACATGGCTTGGCAGTTCGGGCTGGACTGTTTCCATGAGGCACAGGGTCAGACTGATTTGCATATGGCCATGTCTGAACTGGGGTGGCAGAGTGGGCTAAAGAACGGTGATGGATTAAACCCAGATCTGTTGACTGGGTGTGAGTGTTTGATTGGTTCAGATGCACCGTCCATCACCACCCCCTTATGTACAGCTTTGTTCACCATAAGTTGGCAGGGTATGCTCAGACGTCAGTCCCTTGCTCACTTTGCCACTGGATTCAAGCAAACCGGGCTGAAGACGGCCGGAATGCCAGAAATCGGTCCTCGGAGGCTTGTTTCCGGTCCAGGGAAGACATGGCTTGGCAGTTCAGGCTGAACTGTTGCCATGAGGCACAGGGTCAGACTGATTTGCATATGGCCATGTCTGAACTGGGGTGGCGGAGTGGGCTAAAGAACAGTGATGGATTAAACCCAGATCTGTTGACTGGGTGTGAGTGTTTGAATGGTTCAGATGCTCCGTCCATCACCACCCCCTTTTGTACCGCTTTGTTCGCCATAAGTTGGCAGGGTATGCTCAGACGTGAGTCCTTTGCTCACTTTGCCACTGGATTCAAGCAAGCGGGGCTGAAGATGGCTGAAATGCCAGAAACCGGTCCTCGGAAGCTTGTTTCCAGTCCAGGGAAGACATGGCTTGGCAGTTCGAGCTGGACTGTTCCCATGAGGCACAGGGTCAGACTGATTTGCATATGGCCATGTCTGAACTGGGGTGGCAGAGTGGGCTAAAGAACGGTGATGGATTAAACCCAGATCTGTTGACTGGGTGTGAGTGTTTGATTGGTTCAGATGCTCCATCCATCACCACCCCCTTTTGTACCGCTCTGTTGGCCATAAGTTGGCAGGGTATGCTCAGACGTGAGTCCCTTGCTCACTTTGCCACTGGATTCAAGCAAACCGGGCTGAAGACGGCTGGAATGCCAGAAACCGGTCCTCAGAGGCTTGTTTCCGGTCCAGGGAAGACATGGCTTGGCAGTTCGGGCTGGACTGTTCCCATGAGGCACATGGTCAGACTGATTTGCATATGGCCATGTCTGAACTGGGGTGGCAGAGTGGGCTAAAGAACAGTAATGGATTAAACCCAGATCTGTTGACTGGGTGTGAGTGTTTGATTGGTTCAGATGCTCCGTCCATCACCACCCCCTTTTGTACTGCTTTGTTCGCCATAAGTTGGCAGGGTATGCTCAGACGTGAGTCCCTTGCTCACTTTGCCACTGCATTCAAGCAAGCCAGGCTGAAGACGGCTGAAGTGCCAGAAACCGGTCCTCGGAAGCTTGTTTCCGGTCCAGGGAAGACATGGCTTGGCAGTTCGGGCTGGACTGTTCCCATGAGGCACAAGGTCAGACTGATTTTCATATGGTCCTGTCTGAGCTGGGGTGGCAGAGTGGGCTAAAGAACAGTGATAGATTAAGCCCAGATCTGATGACTGGGTGTGAATGTTTGATTGGTTAAGATGCTCCATCCATCACCACCCCCTTTTGTACCGCTTTGTTCGCCATAAGTTGGCAGTCTATGCTCAGACGTGAGTCCCTTGCTCACTTTGCCACTGCATTCAAGCAAGCCGGGCTGAAGACGGCTGAAGTGCCAGAAACCGGTCCTCGGAAGCTTGTTTCCGGTCCAGGGAAGACATGGCTTGGCACTTCGAGCTGGAATGTTCCCATGAGGCACAGGGTCAGACTGATTTCCATATGGCCATGTCTGAACTGGGGTGGCAGAGTGGGCTAAAGAACGGTGATAGATTAAGCCCAGATCTGATGACTGGGTGTGAGTGTTTGATTGGTTCAGATGCTCCGTCCATCACCACCCCCTTTTGTACCGCTTTGTTCGCCATAAGTTGGCAGGGTATGCTCAGACGTGAGTCCCTTGCTCACTTTGCCACTGGATTCAAGCAAGCCGGGTTGAAGACGGCTGAAATGCCAGAAACCGGTCCTCGAAAGCTTGTTTCCGGTCCAGGGAAGACATGGCTTCGAAGTTCGGGCTGGACTGTTCCCATGAGGCACAGGGTCAGACTGATTTGTATATGGCCATGTCTGAACTGGTGTGGCAGAGTGGGCTAAAGAACGGTGATGGATTAAACCCAGATCTGTGGACTGGGTGTGAGTGTCTGAGTGGTTCAGATGCTCCGTCCATCACCACCCCCTTCTGTACCGCTTTGTTCGCCATAAGTTGGCAGGGTATGCTCAGACGTGTGTCCCTTGCTCACTTTGCCACTGGATTCAAGCAAGCCGGGCTGAAGACGGCTGAAATGCCAGAAACCGGTCCTCAGAAGCTTGTTTCCGGTCCAGGGAAGACATGGCTTGGCAGTTCGGGCTGGACTGTTCCCATGAGGCACAGGGTCAAACTGATTTCCATATGGCCATGTCTGAACTGGGGTGGCAGAGTGGGCTAAAGAACGATAATGGATTAAACCCAGATCTGTTGACTGGGTGTGAGTGTTTGATCGGTTCAGATGCTCCGTCCATCACCACCCCCTTTTGTACCACTTGGTTCGCCATAAGTTGGCAGGGTATGCTCAGACGTGAGTCCCTTGCTCACTTTGCCACTGGATTCAAGCAAGCCGGGCTGAAGACGGCTGAAATGCCAGAAACCGGTCTCGGAAGCTTGTTTCCTGTCCAGGGAAGACATGGCTTGGCAGTTCGGGCTGGACTGTTCAAATGAGGCACAAGGTCAGACTGATTTTCATATGGCCATGTCTGAACTGGGGTGGCAGAGTGGGCTAAAGAACGGTGATGGATTAAACCCAGATCTGTTGACTGGGTGTGAGTGTTTGATTGGTTCAGATGCTCCGTCCATCACCACCCCCTTTTGTACCGCTTTGTTCGCCATAAGTTGGCAGGGTATGCTCAGACGTGAGTCCTTTGCTCACTTTGCCACTGGATTTAAGCAAGCCGGGCTGAAGACGGCTGGAATGCCAGAACCCGGTCCACGGAAGCTTGTTTCCGGTCCAGGGAAGACATGGCTTGGCAGTTCGGGCTGGACTGTTCCCATGAGGCACAGGGTCAGATTGATTTGCATATGGCCATGTCTGAACTGGGGTGGCAGAGTGGGCTAAAGAACGGTGATGGATTAAACCCAGATCTGTTGACTGGGTGTGAGTGTTTGATTGGTTCAGATGCTCCGTCCATCACCACCCCCTTTTGTACCGCTTTGTTCGCCATAAGTTGGCAGGGTATGCTCAGACGTTGAGTCCCTTGCTCACTTTGCCACTGGATTCAAGCAAGCCGGGCTGAAGACGGCTGGAATGCCAGAAACCGGTCCTCGGAAGCTTGTTTCCGGTCCAGGGAAGACATGGCTTGGCAGTTTGGGCTGGACTGTTTCCATGAGGCACAGGGTCAGACTGATTTGCATATGGCCATGTCTGAACTGGGGTGGCAGAGTGGGCTAAAGAACGGTGATGGATTAAACCCAGATCTGTTGACTGGGTGTGAGTGTTTGATTGGTTCAGATGCACCGTCCATCACCACCCCCTTATGTACAGCTTTGTTCACCATAAGTTGGCTGGGTATGCTCAGACGTCAGTCCCTTGCTCACTTTGCCACTGGATTCAAGCAAACCGGGCTGAAGACGGCCGGAATGCCAGAAATCGGTCCTCGGAGGCTTGTTTCCGGTCCAGGGAAGACATGGCTTGGCAGTTCAGGCTAAACTGTTGCCATGAGGCACAGGGTCAGACTGATTTGCATATGGCCATGTCTGAACTGGGGTGGCGGAGTGGGCTAAAGAACAGTGATGGATTAAACCCAGATCTGTTGACTGGGTGTGAGTGTTAGAATGGTTCAGATGCTCCGTCCATCACCACCCCCTTTTGTACCGCTTTGTTCGCCATAAGTTGGCAGGGTATGCTCAGACGTGAGTCCTTTGCTCACTTTGCCACTGGATTCAAGCAAGCGGGGCTGAAGATGGCTGAAATGCCAGAAACCGGTCCTCGGAAGCTTGTTTCCAGTCCAGGGAAGACATGGCTTGGCAGTTCGAGCTGGACTGTTCCCATGAGGCACAGGGTCAGACTGATTTGCATATGGCCATGTCTGAACTGGGGTGGCAGAGTGGGCTAAAGAACGGTGATGGATTAAACCCAGATCTGTTGACTGGGTGTGAGTGTTTGATTGGTTCAGATGCTCCGTCCATCACCACCCCCTTTTGTACCGCTCTGTTGGCCATAAGTTGGCAGGGTATGCTCAGACGTGAGTCCCTTGCTCACTTTGCCACTGGATTCAAGCAAACCGGGCTGAAGACGGCTGGAATGCCAGAAACCGGTCCTCAGAGGCTTGTTTCCGGTCCAGGGAAGACATGGCTTGGCAGTTCGGGCTGGACTGTTCCCATGAGGCACATGGTCAGACTGATTTGCATATGGCCATGTCTGAACTGGGGTGGCAGAGTGGGCTAAAGAACGGTAATGGATTAAACCCAGATCTGTTGACTGGGTGTGAGTGTTTGATTGGTTCAGATGCTCCGTCCATCACCACCCCCTTTTGTACCGCTTTGTTCGCCATAAGTTGGCAGGGTATGCTCAGACGTGAGTCCCTTGCTCACTTTGCCACTGCATTCAAGCAAGCCGGGCTGAAGACGGCTGAAGTGCCAGAAACCGGTCCTCGGAAGCTTGTTTCCGGTCCAGGGAAGACATGGCTTGGCAGTTCGGGCTGGACTGTTCCCATGAGGCACAAGGTCAGACTGATTTTCATATGGTCCTGTCTGAGCTGGGGTGGCAGAGTGGGCTAAAGAACAGTGATAGATTAAGCCCAGATCTGATGACTGGGTGTGAATGTTTGATTGGTTAAGATGCTCCATCCATCACCACCCCCTTTTGTACCGCTTTGTTCGCCATAAGTTGGCAGTCTATGCTCAGACGTGAGTCCCTTGCTCACTTTGCCACTGCATTCAAGCAAGCCGGGTTGAAGACGGCTGAAATGCCAGAAACCGGTCCTCGAAAGCTTGTTTCCGGTCCAGGGAAGACATGGCTTCGAAGTTCGGGCTGGACTGTTCCCATGAGGCACAGGGTCAGACTGATTTGTATATGGCCATGTCTGAACTGGTGTGGCAGAGTGGGCTAAAGAACGGTGATGGATTAAACCGAGATCTGTGGACTGGGTGTGAGTGTCTGAGTGGTTCAGATGCTCCGTCCATCACCACCCCCTTCTGTACCGCTTTGTTCGCCATAAGTTGGCAGGGTATGCTCAGACGTGTGTCCCTTGCTTACTTTGCCACTGGATTCAAGCAAGCCGGGCTGAAGACGGCTGAAATGCCAGAAACCGGTCCTCAGAAGCTTGTTTCCGGTCCAGGGAAGACATGGCTTGGCAGTTCGGGCTGGACTGTTCCCATGAGGCACAGGGTCAAACTGATTTCCATATGGCCATGTCTGAACTGGGGTGGCAGAGTGGGCTAAAGAACGATGATGGATTAAACCCAGATCTGTTGACTGGGTGTGAGTGTTTGATTGGTTCAGATGCTCCGTCCATCACCACCCCCTTTTGTACCGCTTTGTTCGCCATAAGTTGGCAGGGTATGCTCAGACGTGAGTCCTTTGCTCACTTTGCCACTGGATTTAAGCAAGCCGGGCTGAAGACGGCTGGAATGCCAGAAACCGGTCCACGGAAGCTTGTTTCCGGTCCAGGGAAGACATGGCTTGGCAGTTCGGGCTGGACTGTTCCCATGAGGCACAGGGTCAGATTGATTTGCATATGGCCATGTCTGAACTGGGGTGGCAGAGTGGGCTAAAGAACGGTGATGGATTAAACCCAGATCTGTTGACTGGGTGTGAGTGTTTGATTGGTTCAGATGCTCCGTCCATCACCACCCCCTTTTGTACCGCTTTGTTCGCCATAAGTTGGCAGGGTATGCTCAGACGTTGAGTCCCTTGCTCACTTTGCCACTGGATTCAAGCAAGCCGGGCTGAAGAAGGCTGGAATGCCAGAAACCGGTCCTCGGAAGCTTGTTTCCGGTCCAGGGAAGACATGGCTTGGCAGTTCGGGCTGGACTGTTTCCATGAGGCACAGGGTCAGACTGATTTGCATATGGCCATGTCTGAACTGGGGTGGCAGAGTGGGCTAAAGAACGGTGATGGATTAAACCCAGATCTGTTGACTGGGTGTGAGTGTTTGATTGGTTCAGATGCACCGTCCATCACCACCCCCTTATGTACAGCTTTGTTCACCATAAGTTGGCAGGGTATGCTCAGACGTCAGTCCCTTGCTCACTTTGCCACTGGATTCAAGCAAACCGGGCTGAAGACGGCCGGAATGCCAGAAATCGGTCCTCGGAGGCTTGTTTCCGGTCCAGGGAAGACATGGCTTGGCAGTTCAGGCTGAACTGTTGCCATGAGGCACAGGGTCAGACTGATTTGCATATGGCCATGTCTGAACTGGGGTGGCGGAGTGGGCTAAAGAACAGTGATGGATTAAACCCAGATCTGTTGACTGGGTGTGAGTGTTTGAATGGTTCAGATGCTCCGTCCATCACCACCCCCTTTTGTACCGCTTTGTTCGCCATAAGTTGGCAGGGTATGCTCAGACGTGAGTCCTTTGCTCACTTTGCCACTGGATTCAAGCAAGCGGGGCTGAAGATGGCTGAAATGCCAGAAACCGGTCCTCGGAAGCTTGTTTCCAGTCCAGGGAAGACATGGCTTGGCAGTTCGAGCTGGACTGTTCCCATGAGGCACAGGGTCAGACTGATTTGCATATGGCCATGTCTGAACTGGGGTGGCAGAGTGGGCTAAAGAACGGTGATGGATTACACCCAGATCTGTTGACTGGGTGTGAGTGTTTGATTGGTTCAGATGCTCCGTCCATCACCACCCCCTTTTGTACCGCTCTGTTGGCCATAAGTTGGCAGGGTATGCTCAGACGTGAGTCCCTTGCTCACTTTGCCACTGGATTCAAGCAAACCGGGCTGAAGACGGCTGGAATGCCAGAAACCGGTCCTCAGAGGCTTGTTTCCGGTCCAGGGAAGACATGGCTTGGCAGTTCGGGCTGGACTGTTCCCATGAGGCACATGGTCAGACTGATTTGCATATGGCCATGTCTGAACTGGGGTGGCGGAGTGGGCTAAAGAACAGTGATGGATTAAACCCAGATCTGTTGACTGGGTGTGAGTGTTTGAATGGTTCAGATGCTCCGTCCATCACCACCCCCTTTTGTACCGCTTTGTTCGCCATAAGTTGGCAGGGTATGCTCAGACGTGAGTCCCTTGCTCACTTTGCCACTGCATTCAAGCAAGCCGGGCTGAAGACGGCTGAAGTGCCAGAAACCGGTCCTCGGAAGCTTGTTTCCGGTCCAGGGAAGACATGGCTTGGCAGTTCGGGCTGGACTGTTCCCATGAGGCACAAGGTCAGACTGATTTTCATATGGTCCTGTCTGAGCTGGGGTGGCAGAGTGGGCTAAAGAACAGTGATAGATTAAGCCCAGATCTGATGACTGGGTGTGAATGTTTGATTGGTTAAGATGCTCCATCCATCACC
The DNA here is from genome assembly GCF_964261635.1 of Lissotriton helveticus. Classification (NCBI taxonomy): domain Eukaryota; kingdom Metazoa; phylum Chordata; class Amphibia; order Caudata; family Salamandridae; genus Lissotriton; species Lissotriton helveticus. The sequence continues at coordinate 508,714,144 of NC_136068.1, read as the reverse complement.
ACCCCCTTTTGTACCGCTTTGTTCGCCATAAGTTGGCAGTCTATGCTCAGACGTGAGTCCCTTGCTCACTTTGCCACTGCATTCAAGCAAGCCGGGCTGAAGACGGCTGAAGTGCCAGAAACCGGTCCTCGGAAGCTTGTTTCCGGTCCAGGGAAGACATGGCTTGGCACTTCGAGCTGGAATGTTCCCATGAGGCACAGGGTCAGACTGATTTCCATATGGCCATGTCTGAACTGGGGTGGCAGAGTGGGCTAAAGAACGGTGATAGATTAAGCCCAGATCTGATGACTGGGTGTGAGTGTTTGATTGGTTCAGATGCTCCGTCCATCACCACCCCCTTTTGTACCGCTTTGTTCGCCATAAGTTGGCAGGGTATGCTCAGACGTGAGTCCCTTGCTCACTTTGCCACTGGATTCAAGCAAGCCGGGTTGAAGACGGCTTAAATGCCAGAAACCGGTCCTCGAAAGCTTGTTTCCGGTCCAGGGAAGACATGGCTTCGAAGTTCGGGCTGGACTGTTCCCATGAGGCACAGGGTCAGACTGATTTGTATATGGCCATGTCTGAACTGGTGTGGCAGAGTGGGCTAAAGAACGGTGATGGATTAAACCCAGATCTGTGGACTGGGTGTGAGTGTCTGAGTGGTTCAGATGCTCCGTCCATCACCACCCCCTTCTGTACCGCTTTGTTCGCCATAAGTTGGCAGGGTATGCTCAGACGTGTGTCCCTTGCTCACTTTGCCACTGGATTCAAGCAAGCCGGGCTGAAGACGGCTGAAATGCCAGAAACCGGTCCTCAGAAGCTTGTTTCCGGTCCAGGGAAGACATGGCTTGGCAGTTCGGGCTGGACTGTTCCCATGAGGCACAGGGTCAAACTGATTTCCATATGGCCATGTCTGAACTGGGGTGGCAGAGTGGGCTAAAGAACGATGATGGATTAAACCCAGATCTGTTGACTGGGTGTGAGTGTTTGATCGGTTCAGATGCTCCGTCCATCACCACCCCCTTTTGTACCACTTGGTTCGCCATAAGTTGGCAGGGTATGCTCAGACGTGAGTCCCTTGCTCACTTTGCCACTGGATTCAAGCAAGCCGGGCTGAAGACGGCTGAAATGCCAGAAACCGGTCTCGGAAGCTTGTTTCCTGTCCAGGGAAGAAATGGCTTGGCAGTTCGGGCTGGACTGTTCCCATGAGGCACAGGGTCAAACTGATTTCCATATGGCCATGTCTGAACTGGGGTGGCAGAGTGGGCTAAAGAACGGTGATGGATTAAACCCAGATCTGTTGACTGGGTGTGAGTGTTTGATTGGTTCAGATGCTCCGTCCATCACCACCCCCTTTTGTACCGCTTTGTTCGCCATAAGTTGGCAGGGTATGCTCAGACGTGAGTCCTTTGCTCACTTTGCCACTGGATTTAAGCAAGCCGGGCTGAAGACGGCTGGAATGCCAGAAACCGGTCCACGGAAGCTTGTTTCCGGTCCAGGGAAGACATGGCTTGGCAGTTCGGGCTGGACTGTTCCCATGAGGCACAGGGTCAGATTGATTTGCATATGGCCATGTCTGAACTGGGGTGAAAGAGTGGGCTAAAGAACGGTGATGGATTAAACCCAGATCTGTTGACTGGGTGTGAGTGTTTGATTGGTTCAGATGCTCCGTCCATCACCACCCCCTTTTGTACCGCTTTGTTCGCCATAAGTTGGCAGGGTATGCTCAGACGTTGAGTCCCTTGCTCACTTTGCCACTGGATTCAAGCAAACCGGGCTGAAGACGGCTGGAATGCCAGAAACCGGTCCTCGGAAGCTTGTTTCCGGTCCAGGGAAGACATGGCTTGGCAGTTCGGGCTGGACTGTTTCCATGAGGCACAGGGTCAGACTGATTTGCATATGGCCATGTCTGAACTGGGGTGGCAGAGTGGGCTAAAGAACGGTGATGGATTAAACCCAGATCTGTTGACTGGGTGTGAGTGTTTGATTGGTTCAGATGCACCGTCCATCACCACCCCCTTATGTACAGCTTTGTTCACCATAAGTTGGCAGGGTATGCTCAGACGTCAGTCCCTTGCTCACTTTGCCACTGGATTCAAGCAAACCGGGCTGAAGACGGCCGGAATGCCAGAAATCGGTCCTCGGAGGCTTGTTTCCGGTCCAGGGAAGACATGGCTTGGCAGTTCAGGCTGAACTGTTGCCATGAGGCACAGGGTCAGACTGATTTGCATATGGCCATGTCTGAACTGGGGTGGCGGAGTGGGCTAAAGAACAGTGATGGATTAAACCCAGATCTGTTGACTGGGTGTGAGTGTTTGAATGGTTCAGATGCTCCGTCCATCACCACCCCCTTTTGTACCGCTTTGTTCGCCATAAGTTGGCAGGGTATGCTCAGACGTGAGTCCTTTGCTCACTTTGCCACTGGATTCAAGCAAGCGGGGCTGAAGATGGCTGAAATGCCAGAAACCGGTCCTCGGAAGCTTGTTTCCAGTCCAGGGAAGACATGGCTTGGCAGTTCGAGCTGGACTGTTCCCATGAGGCACAGGGTCAGACTGATTTGCATATGGCCATGTCTGAACTGGGGTGGCAGAGTGGGCTAAAGAACGGTGATGGATTAAACCCAGATCTGTTGACTGGGTGTGAGTGTTTGATTGGTTCAGATGCTCCGTCCATCACCACCCCCTTTTGTACCGCTCTGTTGGCCATAAGTTGGCAGGGTATGCTCAGACGTGAGTCCCTTGCTCACTTTGCCACTGGATTCAAGCAAACCGGGCTGAAGACGGCTGGAATGCCAGAAACCGGTCCTCAGAGGCTTGTTTCCGGTCCAGGGAAGACATGGCTTGGCAGTTCGGGCTGGACTGTTCCCATGAGGCACATGGTCAGACTGATTTGCATATGGCCATGTCTGAACTGGGGTGGCAGAGTGGGCTAAAGAACGGTAATGGATTAAACCCAGATCTGTTGACTGGGTGTGAGTGTTTGATTGGTTCAGATGCTCCGTCCATCACCACCCCCTTTTGTACCGCTTTGTTCGCCATAAGTTGGCAGGGTATGCTCAGACGTGAGTCCCTTGCTCACTTTGCCACTGCATTCAAGCAAGCCGGGCTGAAGACGGCTGAAGTGCCAGAAACCGGTCCTCGGAAGCTTGTTTCCGGTCCAGGGAAGACATGGCTTGGCAGTTCGGGCTGGACTGTTCCCATGAGGCACAAGGTCAGACTGATTTTCATATGGTCCTGTCTGAGCTGGGGTGGCAGAGTGGGCTAAAGAACAGTGATAGATTAAACCCAGATCTGTGGACTGGGTGTGAGTGTCTGAGTGGTTCAGATGCTCCGTCCATCACCACCCCCTTCTGTACCGCTTTGTTTGCCATAAGTTGGCAGGGTATGCTCAGACGTGTGTCCCTTGCTCACTTTGCCACTGGATTCAAGCAAGCCGGGCTGAAGACGGCTGAAATGCCAGAAACCGGTCCTCAGAAGCTTGTTTCCGGTCCAGGGAAGACATGGCTTGGCAGTTCGGGCTGGACTGTTCCCATGAGGCACAGGGTCAAACTGATTTCCATATGGCCATGTCTGAACTGGGGTGGCAGAGTGGGCTAAAGAACGATGATGGATTAAACCCAGATCTGTTGACTGGGTGTGAGTGTTTGATCGGTTCAGATGCTCCGTCCATCACCACCCCCTTTTGTACCACTTGGTTCGCCATAAGTTGGCAGGGTATGCTCAGACGTGAGTCCCTTGCTCACTTTGCCACTGGATTCAAGCAAGCCGGGCTGAAGACGGCTGAAATGCCAGAAACCGGTCTCGGAAGCTTGTTTCCTGTCCAGGGAAGACATGGCTTGGCAGTTCGGGCTGGACTGTTCAAATGAGGCACAAGGTCAGACTGATTTTCATATGGCCATGTCTGAACTGGGGTGGCAGAGTGGGCTAAAGAACGGTGATGGATTAAACCCAGATCTGTTGACTGGGTGTGAGTGTTTGATTGGTTCAGATGCTCCGTCCATCACCACCCCCTTTTGTACCGCTTTGTTCGCCATAAGTTGGCAGGGTATGCTCAGACGTGAGTCCTTTGCTCACTTTGCCACTGGATTTAAGCAAGCCGGGCTGAAGACGGCTGGAATGCCAGAAACCGGTCCACGGAAGCTTGTTTCCGGTCCAGGGAAGACATGGCTTGGCAGTTCGGGCTGGACTGTTCCCATGAGGCACAGGGTCAGATTGATTTGCATATGGCCATGTCTGAACTGGGGTGAAAGAGTGGGCTAAAGAACGGTGATGGATTAAACCCAGATCTGTTGACTGGGTGTGAGTGTTTGATTGGTTCAGATGCTCCGTCCATCACCACCCCCTTTTGTACCGCTTTGTTCGCCATAAGTTGGCAGGGTATGCTCAGACGTTGAGTCCCTTGCTCACTTTGCCACTGGATTCAAGCAAACCGGGCTGAAGACGGCTGGAATGCCAGAAACCGGTCCTCGGAAGCTTGTTTCCGGTCCAGGGAAGACATGGCTTGGCAGTTCGGGCTGGACTGTTTCCATGAGGCACAGGGTCAGACTGATTTGCATATGGCCATGTCTGAACTGGGGTGGCAGAGTGGGCTAAAGAACGGTGATGGATTAAACCCAGATCTGTTGACTGGGTGTGAGTGTTTGATTGGTTCAGATGCACCGTCCATCACCACCCCCTTATGTACAGCTTTGTTCACCATAAGTTGGCAGGGTATGCTCAGAGTTCAGTCCCTTGCTCACTTTGCCACTGGATTCAAGCAAACCGGGCTGAAGACGGCCGGAATGCCAGAAATCGGTCCTCGGAGGCTTGTTTCCGGTCCAGGGAAGACATGGCTTGGCAGTTCAGGCTGAACTGTTGCCATGAGGCACAGGGTCAGACTGATTTGCATATGGCCATGTCTGAACTGGGGTGGCGGAGTGGGCTAAAGAACAGTGATGGATTAAACCCAGATCTGTTGACTGGGTGTGAGTGTTTGAATGGTTCAGATGCTCCGTCCATCACCACCCCCTTTTGTACCGCTTTGTTCGCCATAAGTTGGCAGGGTATGCTCAGACGTGAGTCCTTTGCTCACTTTGCCACTGGATTCAAGCAAGCGGGGCTGAAGATGGCTGAAATGCCAGAAACCGGTCCTCGGAAGCTTGTTTCCAGTCCAGGGAAGACATGGCTTGGCAGTTCGAGCTGGACTGTTCCCATGAGGCACAGGGTCAGACTGATTTGCATATGGCCATGTCTGAACTGGGGTGGCAGAGTGGGCTAAAGAACGGTGATGGATTAAACCCAGATCTGTTGACTGGGTGTGAGTGTTTGATTGGTTCAGATGCTCCGTCCATCACCACCCCCTTTTGTACCGCTCTGTTGGCCATAAGTTGGCAGGGTATGCTCAGACGTGAGTCCCTTGCTCACTTTGCCACTGGATTCAAGCAAACCGGGCTGAAGACGGCTGGAATGCCAGAAACCGGTCCTCAGAGGCTTGTTTCCGGTCCAGGGAAGACATGGCTTGGCAGTTCGGGCTGGACTGTTCCCATGAGGCACAAGGTCAGACTGATTTTCATATGGTCCTGTCTGAGCTGGGGTGGCAGAGTGGGCTAAAGAACAGTGATAGATTAAGCCCAGATCTGATGACTGGGTGTGAATGTTTGATTGGTTAAGATGCTCCATCCATCACCACCCCCTTTTGTACCGCTTTGTTCGCCATAAGTTGGCAGGGTATGCTCAGACGTGAGTCCCTTGCTCACTTTGCCACTGGATTCAAGCAAGCCGGGTTGAAGACGGCTGAAATGCCAGAAACCGGTCCTCGAAAGCTTGTTTCCGGTCCAGGGAAGACATGGCTTCGAAGTTCGGGCTGGGCTGTTCCCATGAGGCACAGGGTCAGACTGATTTGTATATGGCCATGTCTGCACTGGTGTGGCAGAGTGGGCTAAAGAACGGTGATGGATTAAACCCAGATCTGTGGACTGGGTGTGAGTGTCTGAGTGGTTCAGATGCTCCGTCCATCACCACCCCCTTCTGTACCGCTTTGTTCGCCATAAGTTGGCAGGGTATGCTCAGACGTGTGTCCCTTGCTCACTTTGCCACTGGATTCAAGCAAGCCGGGCTGAAGACGGCTGAAATGCCAGAAACCGGTCCTCAGAAGCTTGTTTCCAGTCCAGGGAAGACATGGCTTGGCAGTTCGAGCTGGACTGTTCCCATGAGGCACAGGGTCAGACTGATTTGCATATGGCCATGTCTGAACTGGGGTGGCAGAGTGGGCTAAAGAACGGTGATGGATTAAACCCAGATCTGTTGACTGGGTGTGAGTGTTTGATTGGTTCAGATGCTCCGTCCATCACCACCCCCTTTTGTACCGCTCTGTTGGCCATAAGTTGGCAGGGTATGCTCAGACGTGAGTCCCTTGCTCACTTTGCCACTGGATTCAAGCAAACCGGGCTGAAGACGGCTGGAATGCCAGAAACCGGTCCTCAGAGGCTTGTTTCCGGTCCAGGGAAGACATGGCTTGGCAGTTCGGGCTGGACTGTTCCCATGAGGCACATGGTCAGACTGATTTGCATATGGCCATGTCTGAACTGGGGTGGCAGAGTGGGCTAAAGAACGGTAATGGATTAAACCCAGATCTGTTCACTGGGTGTGAGTGTTTGATTGGTTCAGATGCTCCGTCCATCACCACCCCCTTTTGTACCGCTTTGTTCGCCATAAGTTGGCAGGGTATGCTCAGACGTGAGTCCCTTGCTCACTTTGCCACTGCATTCAAGCAAGCCGGGCTGAAGACGGCTGAAGTGCCAGAAACCGGTCCTCGGAAGCTTGTTTCCGGTCCAGGGAAGACATGGCTTGGCAGTTCGGGCTGGACTGTTCCCATGAGGCACAAGGTCAGACTGATTTTCATATGGTCCTGTCTGAGCTAGGGTGGCAGAGTGGGCTAAAGAACAGTGATAGATTAAGCCCAGATCTGATGACTGGGTGTGAATGTTTGATTGGTTAAGATGCTCCATCCATCACCACCCCCTTTTGTACCGCTTTGTTCGCCATAAGTTGGCAGTCTATGCTCAGACGTGAGTCCCTTGCTCACTTTGCCACTGCATTCAAGCAAGCCGGGCTGAAGACGGCTGAAGTGCCAGAAACCGGTCCTCGGAAGCTTGTTTCCGGTCCAGGGAAGACATGGCTTGGCAGTTCGAGCTGGAATGTTCCCATGAGGCACAGGGTCAGACTGATTTGCATATGGCCATGTCTGAACTGGGGTGGCAGAGTGGGCTAAAGAACGGTGATAGATTAAGCCCAGATCTGATGACTGGGTGTGAGTGTTTGATTGGTTCAGATGCTCCGTCCATCACCACCCCCTTTTGTACCGCTTTGTTCACCATAAGTTGGCAGGGTATGCTCAGACGTGAGTCCCTTGCTCACTTTGCCACTGGATTTAAGCAAGCCGGGTTGAAGACAGCTGAAATGCCAGAAACCGGTCCGCGGAAGCTTGTTTCCGGTCCAGGGAAGACATGGCTTGACAGTTCGAGCTGGACTGTTCCCATGAGGCACACGGTCAGACTGATTTGCATATGGCCATGTCTGAACTGGGGTGGCAGAGTGGGCTAAAGAACGGTGATGGATTAAACCCTGATCTGTTGACTGGGTCTGAGTGTTTGATTGGTTCAGATGCTCCGTCCATCACCACCCCCTTTTGTACCGCTTTGTTCGCCATAAGTTGGCAGGGTATGCTCAGACGTGAGTCCCTTGCTCATTTTGTAACTGGATTCAAGCAAACCGGGCTGAAGACGGCTAGAATGCCAGAAACCGGTCCTCGGAGGCTTGTTTCCGGTCCAGGGAAGACATGGCTTGGCAGTTCGGGCTCGACTGTTCCCATGAGGCACAGGGTCAGACTGATTTGCATATGGCCATGTCTGAACTGGGGTGGCAGAGTGGGCTAAAGAACGGTGATGGATTAAACCCAGATCTGTTGACTGGGTGTGAGTGTTTGATTGGTTCAGATGCTCCGTCCATCACCACCCCCTTTTGTACCGCTTTGTTCGCCATAAGTTGGCAGGGTATGCTCAGACGTGAGTCCCTTGCTCACTTTGCCACTGGATTCAAGCAAGCCGGGCTGAAGACGGCTGAAATGCCAGAAACCGGTCCTCGGAAGCTTGTTTCCGGTCCAGGGAAGACATGGCTTGGCAGTTCGGGCTGGACTGTTCCCATGAGGCACAAGGTCAGACTGATTTTCATATGGCCATGTCTGAACTGGGGTGGCAGAGTGGGCTCAAGAACCGTGATAGATTAAGCCCTGATCTGATGACTGGGTGTGAGTGTTTGATTGGTTCAGATGCTCCGTCCATCACCACCACCTTTTGTACCACTTTGTTTGCCATAAGTTGGCAGGGTATGCTCAGACGTGAGTCCTTTGCTCACTTTGCCACTGGATTCAAGCAAGCGGGGCTGAAGATGGCTGAAATGCCAGAAACCGGTCCTCGGAAGCTTGTTTCCAGTCCAGGGAAGACATGGCTTGGCAGTTCGAGCTGGACTGTTCCCATGAGGCACAGGGTCAGACTGATTTGCATATGGCCATGTCTGAACTGGGGTGGCAGAGTGGGCTAAAGAACGGTGATGGATTAAACCCAGATCTGTTGACTGGGTGTGAGTGTTTGATTGGTTCAGATGCTCCGTCCATCACCACCCCCTTTTGTACCGCTCTGTTGGCCATAAGTTGGCAGGGTATGCTCAGACGTGAGTCCCTTGCTCACTTTGCCACTGGATTCAAGCAAACCGGGCTGAAGACGGCTGGAATGCCAGAAACCGGTCCTCAGAGGCTTGTTTCCGGTCCAGGGAAGACATGGCTTGGCAGTTCGGGCTGGACTGTTCCCATGAGGCACATGGTCAGACTGATTTGCATATGGCCATGTCTGAACTGGGGTGGCAGAGTGGGCTAAAGAACGGTAATGGATTAAACCCAGATCTGTTGACTGGGTGTGAGTGTTTGATTGGTTCAGATGCTCCGTCCATCACCACCCCCTTTTGTACCGCTTTGTTCGCCATAAGTTGGCAGGGTATGCTCAGACGTGAGTCCCTTGCTCACTTTGCCACTGCATTCAAGCAAGCCAGGCTGAAGACGGCTGAAATGCCAGAAACCGGTCCTCGGAAGCTTGTTTCCGGTCCAGGGAAGACATGGCTTGGCAGTTCGGGCTGGACTGTTCCCATGAGGCACAAGGTCAGACTGATTTTCATATGGTCCTGTCTGAGCTGGGGTGGCAGAGTGGGCTAAAGAACAGTGATAGATTAAGCCCAGATCTGATGACTGGGTGTGAATGTTTGATTGGTTAAGATGCTCCATCCATCACCACCCCCTTTTGTACCGCTTTGTTCGCCATAAGTTGGCAGTCTATGCTCAGACGTGAGTCCCTTGCTCACTTTGCCACTGCATTCAAGCAAGCCGGGCTGAAGACGGCTGAAGTGCCAGAAACCGGTCCTCGGAAGCTTGTTTCCGGTCCAGGGAAGACATGGCTTGGCAGTTCAAGCTGGAATGTTCCCATGAGGCACAGGGTCAGACTGATTTGCATATGGCCATGTCTGAACTGGGGTGGCAGAGTGGGCTAAAGAACGGTGATAGATTAAGCCCAGATCTGATGACTGGGTGTGAGTTTTTGATTGGTTCAGATGCTCCGTCCATCACCACCCCCTTTTGTACCACTTTGTTCACCATAAGTTGGCAGGGTATGCTCAGACGTGAGTCCCTTGCTCACTTTGCCACTGGATTTAAGCAAGCCGGGTTGAAGACAGCTGAAATGCCAGAAACCGGTCCGCGGAAGCTTGTTTCCGGTCCAGGGAAGACATGGCTTGGCAGTTCGGGCTCGACTGTTCCCATGAGGCACAGGGTCAGACTGATTTGCATATGGCCATGTCTGAACTGGGGTGGCAGAGTGGGCTAAAGAACGGTGATGGATTAAACCCAGATCTGTTGACTGGGTGTGAGTGTTTGATTGGTTCAGATGCTCCGTCCATCACCACCCCCTTTTGTACCGCTTTGTTCGCCATAAGTTGGCAGGGTATGCTCAGACGTGTGTCCCTTGCTCACTTTGCCACTGGATTCAAGCAAGCCGGGCTGAAGACGGCTGAAATGCCAGAAACCGGTCCTCAGAAGCTTGTTTCCGGTCCAGGGAAGACATGGCTTGGCAGTTCGGGCTGGACTGTTCCCATGAGGCACAGGGTCAAACTGATTTCCATATGGCCATGTCTGAACTGGGGTGGCAGAGTGGGCTAAAGAACGATGATGGATTAAACCCAGATCTGTTGACTGGGTGTGAGTGTTTGATCGGTTCAGATGCTCCGTCCATCACCACCCCCTTTTGTACCACTTGGTTCGCCATAAGTTGGCAGGGTATGCTCAGACGTGAGTCCCTTGCTCACTTTGCCACTGGATTCAAGCAAGCCGGGCTGAAGACGGCTGAAATGCCAGAAACCGGTCTCGGAAGCTTGTTTCCTGTCCAGGGAAGACATGGCTTGGCAGTTCGGGCTGGACTGTTCAAATGAGGCACAAGGTCAGACTGATTTTCATATGGCCATGTCTGAACTGGGGTGGCAGAGTGGGCTAAAGAACGGTGATGGATTAAACCCAGATCTGTTGACTGGGTGTGAGTGTTTGATTGGTTCAGATGCTCCGTCCATCACCACCCCCTTTTGTACCGCTTTGTTCGCCATAAGTTGGCAGGGTATGCTCAGACGTGAGTCCTTTGCTCACTTTGCCACTGGATTTAAGCAAGCCGGGCTGAAGACGGCTGGAATGCCAGAAACCGGTCCACGGAAGCTTGTTTCCGGTCCAGGGAAGACATGGCTTGGCAGTTCGGGCTGGACTGTTCCCATGAGGCACAGGGTCAGATTGATTTGCATATGGCCATGTCTGAACTGGGGTGGCAGAGTGGGCTAAAGAACGGTGATGGATTAAACCCAGATCTGTTGACTGGGTGTGAGTGTTTGATTGGTTCAGATGCTCCGTCCATCACCACCCCCTTTTGTACCGCTTTGTTCGCCATAAGTTGGCAGGGTATGCTCAGACGTTGAGTACCTTGCTCACTTTGCCACTGGATTCAAGCAAGCCGGGCTGAAGACGGCTGGAATGCCAGAAACCGGTCCTCGGAAGCTTGTTTCCGGTCCAGGGAAGACATGGCTTGGCAGTTCGGGCTGGACTGTTTCCATGAGGCACAGGGTCAGACTGATTTGCATATGGCCATGTCTGAACTGGGGTGGCAGAGTGGGCTAAAGAACGGTGATGGATTAAACCCAGATCTGTTGACTGGGTGTGAGTGTTTGATTGGTTCAGATGCACCGTCCATCACCACCCCTTATGTACAGCTTTGTTCACCATAAGTTGGCAGGGTATGCTCAGACGTCAGTCCCTTGCTCAATTTGCCACTGGATTCAAGCAAACCGGGCTGAAGACGGCCGGAATGCCAGAAATCGGTCTTCGGAGGCTTGTTTCCGGTCCAGGGAAGACATGGCTTGGCAGTTCAGGCTGAACTGTTGCCATGAGGCACAGGGTCAGACTGATTTGCATATGGCCATGTCTGAACTGGGGTGGCGGAGTGGGCTAAAGAACAGTGATGGATTAAACCCAGATCTGTTGACTGGGTGTGAGTGTTTGAATGGTTCAGATGCTCCGTCCATCACCACCCCCTTTTGTACCGCTTTGTTCGCCATAAGTTGGCAGGGTATGCTCAGACGTGAGTCCTTTGCTCACTTTGCCACTGGATTCAAGCAAGCGGGGCTGAAGATGGCTGAAATGCCAGAAACCGGTCCTCGGAAGCTTGTTTCCAGTCCAGGGAAGACATGGCTTGGCAGTTCGAGCTGGACTGTTCCCATGAGGCACAGGGTCAGACTGATTTGCATATGGCCATGTCTGAACTGGGGTGGCAGAGTGGGCTAAAGAACGGTGATGGATTAAACCCAGATCTGTTGACTGGGTGTGAGTGTTTGATTGGTTCAGATGCTCCGTCCATCACCACCCCCTTTTGTACCGCTCTGTTGGCCATAAGTTGGCAGGGTATGCTCAGACGTGAGTCCCTTGCTCACTTTGCCACTGGATTCAAGCAAACCGGGCTGAAGACGGCTGGAATGCCAGAAACCGGTCCTCAGAGGCTTGTTTCCGGTCCAGGGAAGACATGGCTTGGCAGTTCGGGCTGGACTGTTCCCATGAGGCACATGGTCAGACTGATTTGCATATGGCCATGTCTGAACTGGGGTGGCAGAGTGGGCTAAAGAACGGTAATGGATTAAACCCAGATCTGTTGACTGGGTGTGAGTGTTTGATTGGTTCAGATGCTCCGTCCATCACCACCCCCTTTTGTACCGCTTTGTTCGCCATAAGTTGGCAGGGTATGCTCAGACGTGAGTCCCTTGCTCACTTTGCCACTGCATTCAAGCAAGCCGGGCTGAAGACGGCTGAAGTGCCAGAAACCGGTCCTCGGAAGCTTGTTTCCGGTCCAGGGAAGACATGGCTTGGCAGTTCGGGCTGGACTGTTCCCATGAGGCACAAGGTCAGACTGATTTTCATATGGTCCTGTCTGAGCTGGGGTGGCAGAGTGGGCTAAAGAACAGTGATAGATGAAGCCCAGATCTGATGACTGGGTGTGAATGTTTGATTCGTTAAGATGCTCCATCCATCACCACCCCCTTTTGTACCGCTTTGTTCGCCATAAGTTGGCAGTCTATGCTCAGACGTGAGTCCCTTGCTCACTTTGCCACTGCATTCAAGCAAGCCGGGCTGAAGACGGCTGAAGTGCCAGAAACCGGTCCTCGGAAGCTTGTTTCCGGTCCAGGGAAGACATGGCTTGGCAGTTCGAGCTGGAATGTTCCCATGAGGCACAGGGTCAGACTGATTTGCTTATGGCCATGTCTGAACTGGGGTGGCAGAGTGGGCTAAAGAACGGTGATAGATTAAGCCCAGATCTGATGACTGGGTGTGAGTGTTTGATTGGTTCAGATGCTCCGTCCATCACCACCCCCTTTTGTACCGCTTTGTTCACCATAAGTTGGCAGGGTATGCTCAGACGTGAGTCCCTTGCTCACTTTGCCACTGGATTTAAGCAAGCCGGGTTGAAGACAGCTGAAATGCCAGAAACCGGTCCGCGGAAGCTTGTTTCCGGTCCAGGGAAGACATGGCTTGACAGATCGAGCTGGACTGTTCCCATGAGGCACACGGTCAGACTGATTTGCATATGGCCATGTCTGAACTGGGGTGGCAGAGTGGGCTAAAGAACGGTGATGGATTAAACCCTGATCTGTTGACTGGGTCTGAGTGTTTGATTGGTTCAGATGCTCCGTCCATCACCAACCCCTTTTGTACCGCTTTGTTCGCCATAAGTTGGCAGGGTATGCTCAGACGTGAGTCCCTTGCTCACTTTGTAACTGGATTCAAGCAAACCGGGCTGAAGACGGCTAGAATGCCAGAAACCGGTCCTCGGAGGCTTGTTTCCGGTCCAGGGAAGACATGGCTTGGCAGTTCGGGCTCGACTGTTCCCATGAGGCACAGGGTCAGACTGATTTGCATATGGCCATGTCTGAACTGGGGTGGCAGAGTGGGCTAAAGAACGGTGATGGATTAAACCCAGATCTGTTGACTGGGTGTGAGTGTTTGATTGGTTCAGATGCTCCGTCCATCACCACCCCCTTTTGTACCGCTTTGTTCGCCATAAGTTGGCAGGGTATGCTCAGACGTGAGTCCCTTGCTCACTTTGCCACTGGATTCAAGCAAGCCGGGCTGAAGACGGCTGAAATGCCAGAAACCGGTCCTCGGAAGCTTGTTTCCGGTCCAGGGAAGACATGGCTTGGCAGTTCGGGCTGGACTGTTCCCATGAGGCACAAGGTCAGACTGATTTTCATATGGCCATGTCTGAACTGGGGTGGCAGAGTGGGCTAAAGAACGGTGATAGATTAAGCCCAGATCTGATGACTGGGTGTGAGTGTTTGATTGGTTCAGATGCTCCGTCCATCACCACCCCCTTTTGTACCACTTTGTTTGCCATAAGTTGGCAGGGTATGCTCAGACGTGAGTCCTTTGCTCACTTTGCCACTGGATTCAAGCAAGCGGGGCTGAAGATGGCTGAAATGCCAGAAACCGGTCCTCGGAAGCTTGTTTCCAGTCCAGGGAAGACATGGCTTGGCAGTTCGAGCTGGACTGTTCCCATGAGGCACAGGGTCAGACTGATTTGCATATGGCCATGTCTGAACTGGGGTGGCAGAGTGGGCTAAAGAACGGTAATGGATTAAACCCAGATCTGTTGACTGGGTGTGAGTGTTTGATTGGTTCAGATGCTCCGTCCATCACCACCCCCTTTTGTACCGCTTTGTTCGCCATAAGTTGGCAGGGTATGCTCAGACGTGAGTCCCTTGCTCACTTTGCCACTGCATTCAAGCAAGCCGGGCTGAAGACGGCTGAAATGCCAGAAACCGGTCCTCGGAAGCTTGTTTCCGGTCCAGGGAAGACATGGCTTGGCAGTTCGGGCTGGACTGTTCCCATGAGGCACATGGTCAGACTGATTTGCATATGGCCATGTCTGAACTGGGGTGACAGAGTGGGCTAAAGAACGGTAATGGATTAAACCCAGATCTGTTGACTGGGTGTGAGTGTTTGATTGGTTCAGATGCTCCGTCCATCACCACCCCCTTTTGTACCGCTTTGTTCGCCATAAGTTGGCAGGGTATGCTCAGACGTGAGTCCCTTGCTCACTTTGCCACTGCATTCAAGCAAGCCGGGCTGAAGACGGCTGAAATGCCAGAAACCGGTCCTCGGAAGCTTGTTTCCGGTCCAGGGAAGACATGGCTTGGCAGTTCGGGCTGGACTGTTCCCATGAGGCACAAGGTCAGACTGATTTTCATATGGTCCTGTCTGAGCTGGGGTGGCAGAGTGGGCTAAAGAACAGTGATAGATTAAGCCCAGATCTGATGACTGGGTGTGAATGTTTGATTGGTTAAGATGCTCCATCCATCACCACCCCCTTTTGTACCGCTTTGTTCGCCATAAGTTGGCAGTCTATGCTCAGACGTGAGTCCCTTGCTCACTTTGCCACTGCATTCAAGCAAGCCGGGCTGAAGACGGCTGAAGTGCCAGAAACCGGTCCTCGGAAGCTTGTTTCCAGTCCAGGGAAGACATGGCTTGGCAGTTCAAGCTGGAATGTTCCCATGAGGCACAGGGTCAGACTGATTTGCATATGGCCATGTCTGAACTGGGGTGGCAGATTGGGCTAAAGAACGGTGATAGATTAAGCCCAGATCTGATGACTGGGTGTGAGTGTTTGATTGGTTCAGATGCTCCGTCCATCACCACCCCCTTTTGTACCGCTTTGTTCACCATAAGTTGGCAGGGTATGCTCAGACGTGAGTCCCGTGCTCACTTTGCCACTGGATTTAAGCAAGCCGGGTTGAAGACAGCTGAAATGCCAGAAACCGGTCCACGGAAGCTTGTTTCCGGTCCAGGGAAGACATGGCTTGGCAGTTCGGGCTCGACTGTTCCCATGAGGCACAGGGTCAGACTGATTTGCATATGGCCATGTCTGAACTGGGGTGGCAGAGTGGGCTAAAGAACGGTGATGGATTAAACCCAGATCTGTTGACTGGGTGTGAGTGTTTGATTGGTTCAGATGCTCCGTCCATCACCACCCCCTTTTGTACCGCTTTGTTCGCCATAAGTTGGCAGGGTATGCTCAGACGTGAGTCCCTTGCTCACTTTGCCACTGGATTCAAGCAAGCCGGGCTGAAGACGGCTGAAATGCCAGAAACCGGTCCTCGGAAGCTTGTTTCCGGTCCAGGGAAGACATGGCTTGGCAGTTCGGGCTGGACTGTTCCCATGAGGCACAAGGTCAGACTGATTTTCATATGGCCATGTCTGAACTGGGGTGGCAGAGTGGGCTAAAGAACGGTGATAGATTAAGCCCAGATCTGATGACTGGGTGTGAGTGTTTGATTGGTTCAGATGCTCCGTCCATCACCACTCACTTTTGTACCACTTTGTTTGCCATAAGTTGGCAGGGTATGCTCAGACGTGAGTCCCTTGCTCACTTTGCCACTGGATTCAAGCAAGCCGGGCTGAAGACGGCTGAAATGCCAGAAACCGGTCCTCGGAAGCTTGTTTCCGGTCCAGGGAAGACATGGCTTGGCAGTTCGGGCTGGACTGTTCCCATGAGGCACAAGGTCAGACTGATTTTCATATGGCCATGTCTGAACTGGGGTGGAAGAGTGGGCTAAAGAACGGTGATAGATTAAGCCCAGATCTGATGACTGGGTGTGAGTGTTTGATTGGTTCAGATGCTCCGTCCATCACCACCCCCTTTTGTACCACTTTGTTTGCCATAAGTTGGCAGGGTATGCTCAGACGTGAGTCCCTTGCTCACTTTGCCACTGGATTCAAGCAAGCCGGGCTGAAGACTGCTGAAATGCCAGAAACCGGTCCTCGGAAGCTTGTTTCCGGTCCAGGGAAGACATGGCTTGGCAGTTCAGGCTGGACTGTTCCCATGAGGCACAAGGTCAGACTGATTTTCATATGGCCATGTCTGAACTGGGGTGGCCGACTGGGCTAAAGAACGGTGATAGATTAAGCCCAGATCTGATGACTGGGTGTGAGTGTTTGATTGGTTCAGATGCTCCGTCCATCACCACCCCCTTTTGTACCACTTTGTTCGCCATAAGTTGGCAGGGTATGCTCAGACATGAGTCCCTTGCTCTCTTTGCCACTGGATTCAAGCAAGCCGAGTTGAAGACGGCCGAAATGCCAGAAACCGATCCTCGGAAGCTTGTTTCCGGTACAGGGAAGACATGGCTTGGCAGTTCGAGCTGGACTGTTCCCATGAGGCACAGGGTCAGACTGATTAGCATATGGCCATGTCTTAACTGGGGTGGCAGAGTGGGCTAAAGAACAGTGATGGATTAAACTCAGTTCTGTTGACTGGGTGTGAGTGTTTGATTGGTTCAGATGCTCCGTCCATCACCACCCCCTTTTGTACCGCTTTGTTTACCATAAGTTGGCAGGGTATGCTCAGACGTGAGTCCCTTGCTCACTTTGCCACTGGATTCAAGCAAGCGGGGTTGAAGACGGCTGAAATGCCAGAAACCGGTCCTCGGAAGCTTGTTTCCGGTCCAGGGAAGACATGGCTTGGAAGTTCAGGCTGGACAGTTCCCATGAGGCACAGGGTCAGACTGATTTGCATATGGCCATGTCTGAACTAGGGTGGCAGAGTGGGCTAAAGAACGGTGATGGATTAAACCCAGATCTGTGGACTGTGTGTGAGTGTCTGAGTGGTTCAGATGCTCCGTCCATCACCACCCACTTCTGTACCGCTTTGTTCGCCATTAGTTGGCAGGGTATGCTCAGACGTGAGTCCCTTGCTCACTTTGCCACTGGATTCAAGCAAGCAGGGCTGAAGACGGCTGAAATGCCAGAAACTGGTCCTCGGAAGCTTGTTTCCGGTCCAGGGAAGACATGGCTTGGCAGTTCGGGCTGGACTGTTCCCATGAGGCACAAGGTCAGACTGATTTTCATATGGCCATGTCTGAACTGGGGTGGCAGAGTGGGCTAAAGAACGGTGATGGATTAAACCCAGATCTGTTGACTGGGTGTGAGTGTTTGATTGGTTCAGATGCTCCGTCCATCACCACCCCCTTTTGTACCGCTTTGTTCGCCATAAGTTGGCAGGGTATGCTCAGACGTGAGTCCCTTCCTCACTGTGCCACTGAATCAAAGCAAGCCGGGTTGAAGACGGCTGAAATGCCAGAAACCGGTCCTCGGAAGCTTGTTTCCGGTCCAGGGAAGACATGGCTTGGCAGTTCGGGCTGGACTGTTCCCATGAGGCACAGGTCAGACTGATTTGCATATGGCCATGTCTGAACTTGGGTGGCAGAGTGGGCTAAAGAACGGTGATGGATTAAACCCAGATCTGTGGACTGGGTGTGAGTGTCTGATTGGTTCAGATGCTCTGTCCATCACCACCCCCTTCTGTACCGCTTTGTTCGCCATAAGTTGGCAGGGTATGCTCAGACGTGAGTCCCTTGCTCACTTTGCCACTGGATTCAAGCAAGCCGGGCTGAAGACGGCTGAAATGCCAGAAACCGTTCCTCGGAAGCTTGTTTCCGATCCAGGGAAGACATGGCTTGGCAGTTCGGGCTGGACTGTTCCCATGAGGCACAAGGTCAGACTGATTTTCATATGGCCATGTCTGAACTGGGGTGGCAGAGTGGGCTAAAGAACGGTGATAGATTAAGCCCAGATCTGATGACTGGGTGTGAGTGTTTGATTGGTTCAGATGCTCCGTCCATCACCACCCCCTTTTGTACCACTTTGTTCGCCATAAGTTGGCAGGGTATGCTCAGACATGAGTCCCTTGCTCACTTTGCCACTGGATTCAAGCAAGCCGGGTTGAAGGCGGCTGAAATGCCAGAAACCGGTCCTCTGAAGCTTGTTTCCGGTCCAGGGAAGACATGGCTTGGCAGTTCGAGCTGGACTGTTCCCATGAGGCACAGGGTCAGATTGATTTGCATATGGCCATGTCTGAACTGGGGTGGCAGAGTGGGCTAAAGAACGGTGATGGATGAAACCCTGATCTGTTGACTGGGTGTGAGTGTTTGATTGGTTCAGATGCTCCGTCCATCACCACCCCCTTTTGTACCGCTTTGTCTACCATAAGTTGGCAGGGTATGCTCAGACGTGAGTCCTTTGCTCACTTTGCCACTGGATTCAAGCAAACCGGGCTGAAGACGGCTGGAATGCCAGAAACCGGTCCTCGGAGGCTTGTTTCCGGTCCAGGGAAGACATGGCTTGGCAGTTCGAGCTGGACTGTTCCCATGAGGCACAGGGTCAGACTGATTTGCATATGGCCATGTCTGAACTGGGGTGGCAGAGTGGGCTAAAGAACGGTGATAGATTAAGCCCAGATCTGATGACTGGGTGTGAGTGTTTGATTGGTTCAGATGCTCCGTCCATCACCACCCCCTTTTGTACCGCTTTGATCGCCATAAGTTGGCAGGGTATGCTCAGACGTGAGTCCCTTGCTCACTTTGCCACTGGATTCAAGTAAGCCGGGTTGAAGATGGCTGAAATGCCAGAAACCGGTCCTCGGAAGCTTGCTTCCAGTCCAGGGAAGACATGGCTTGGCAGTTCGAGCTGGACTGTTCCCATGAGGCACAGGGTCAGACTGATTTGCATATGGCCATGTCTGAACTGGGGTGGCAGAGTGGGCTAAAGAACGGTGATGGATTAAACCCAGATCTGTTGACTGGGTGTGAGTGTTTGATTGGTTCAGATGCTATGTCCATCACCACCCCCTTTTGTACCGCTCTGTTCGCCATAAGTTGGCAGGGTATGCTCAGACGTGAGTCCCTTGCTCACTTTGCCACTGGATTCAAGCAAACCGGGCTGAAGACGGCTGGAATGCCAGAAACCGGTACTCAGAGGCTTGTTTCCGGTCCAGGGAAGACATGGCTTGGCAGTTCGGGCTGGACTGTTCCCATGAGGCACATGGTCAGACTGATTTGCATATGGCCATGTCTGAACTGGGGTGGCAGAGTGGGCTAAAGAACGGTGATGGATTAAACCCAGATCTGTTGACTGGGTGTGAGTGTTTGATTGGTTCAGATGCTCCGTCCATCACCACCCCCTTTTGTACCGCTTTGTTCGCCATAAGTTGGCAGGGTATGCTCAGACGTGAGTCCCTTGCTCACTTTGCCACTGCATTCAAGCAAGCCGGGCTGAAGACGGCTGAAGTGCCACAAACCGGTCCTCGGAAGCTTGTTTCCGGTCCAGGGAAGACATGGCTTGGCAGTTCGGGCTGGACTGTTCCCATGAGGCACAAGGTCAGACTGATTTTCATATGGTCCTGTCTGAGCTGGGGTGGCAGAGTGGGCTAAAGAACAGTGATAGATTAAGCCCAGATCTGATGACTGGGTGTGAGTGTTTGATTGGTTAAGATGCTCCATCCATCACCACCCCCTTTTGTACCGCTTTGTTCGCCATAAGTTGGCAGTCTATGCTCAGACGTGAGTCCCTTGCTCACTTTGCCAATGGATTCAAGCAAGCCGGGTTGAAGACGGCTGAAATGCCAGAAACCGGTCCTCAGAAGCTTGTTTCCTGTCCGGGGAAGACATGGCTTGGCAGTTCGGGCTGGACTGTTCCCATGAGGCACAAGGTCAGACTGATTTTCATATGGCCATGTCTGAACTGGGGTGGCAGAGTGGGCTAAAGAACGGTGATGGATTAAACCCAGATCTGTTGACTGGGTGTGAGTGTTTGATTGGTGCAGATGCTCCGTCCATCACCACCCCCTTTTGTACCGCTTTGTTCGCCATAAGTTGGCAGGGTATGCTCAGACGTGAGTCCTTTGCTCACTTTGCCACTGGACTTAAGCAAGCCGGGCTGAAGACGGCTGGAATGCCAGAAACCGGTCCACGGAAGCTTGTTTCCGGTCCAGGGAAGACATGGCTTGGCAGTTCGGGCTGGACTGTTCCCATGAGGCACAGGGTCAGATTGATTTGCATATGGCCATGTCTGAACTGGGGTGGCAGAGTGGGCTAAAGAACGGTGATGGATTAAACCCAGATCTGTTGACTGGGTGTGAGTGTTTGATTGGTTCAGATGCTCCGTCCATCACCACCCCCTTTTGTACCGCTTTGTTCGCCATAAGTTGGCAGGGTATGCTCAGACGTTGAGTCCCTTGCTCACTTTGCCACTGGATTCAAGCAAGCCGGGCTGAAGACGGCTGAAATGCCAGAAACCGGTCCTCGGAAGCTTGTTTCCGGTCCAGGGAAGACATGGCTTGGCAGTTCGGGCTGGACTGTTTCCATGAGGCACAGGGTCAGACTGATTTGCATATGGCCATGTCTGAACTGGGGTGGCAGAGTGGGCTAAAGAACGGTGATGGATTAAACCCAGATCTGTTGACTGGGTGTGAGTGTTTGATTGGTTCAGATGCACCGTCCATCACCACCCCCTTATGTACAGCTTTGTTCACCATAAGTTGGCAGGGTATGCTCAGACGTCAGTCCCTTGCTCACTTTGCCACTGGATTCAAGCAAACCGGGCTGAAGACGGCCGGAATGCCAGAAATCGGTCCTCGGAGGCTTGTTTCCGGTCCAGGGAAGACATGGCTTGGCAGTTCAGGCTGGACTGTTGCCATGAGGCACAGGGTCAGACTGATTTGCATATGGCCATGTCTGAACTGGGGTGGCGGAGTGGGCTAAAGAACAGTGATGGATTAAACCCAGATCTGTTGACTGGGTGTGAGTGTTTGAATGGTTCAGATGCTCCGTCCATCACCACCCCCTTTTGTACCGCTTTGTTCTCCATAAGTTGGCAGGGTATGCTCAGACGTGAGTCCTTTGCTCACTTTGCCACTGGATTCAAGCAAGCCGGGCTGAAGACGGCTGGAATGCCAGAAACCGGTCCACGGAACCTTGTTTCCGGTCCAGGGAAGACATGGCTTGGCAGTTCGGGCTGGACTGTTCCCATGAGGCACAAGGTCAGACTGATTTTCATATGGCCATGTCTGAACTGGGGTGGCAGAGTGGGCTAAAGAACGGTGATAGATTAAGCCCAGATCTGATGACTGGGTGTGAATGTTTGATTGGTTCAGATGCTCCGTCCATCACCACCCCCTTTTGTACCGCTTTGATCGCCATAAGTTGGCAGGGTATGCTCAGACGTGAGTCCCTTGCTGACTTTGCCACTGGATTCAAGTAAGCCGGGTTGAAGATGGCTGAAATGCCAGAAACCGGTCCTCGGAAGCTTGTTTCCAGTCCAGGGAAGACATGGCTTGGCAGTTCGAGCAGGACTGTTCCCATGAGGCACAGGGTCAGACTGATTTGCATATGGCCATGTCTGAACTGGGGTGGCAGAGTGGGCTAAAGAACGGTGATGGATTAAACCCAGATCTGTTGACTGGGTGTGAGTGTTTGATTGGTTCAGATGCTCCGTCCATCACCACCCCCTTTTGTACCGCTCTGTTGGCCATAAGTTGGCAGGGTATGCTCAGACGTGAGTCCCTTGCTCACTTTGCCACTGGATTCAAGCAAACCGGGCTGAAGACGGCTGGAATGCCAGAAACCGGTCCTCAGAGGCTTGTTTCCGGTCCAGGGAAGACATGGCTTGGCAGTTCGGGCTGGACTGTTCCCATGAGGCACATGGTCAGACTGATTTGCATATGGCCATGTCTGAACTGGGGTGGCAGAGTGGGCTAAAGAACGGTGATGGATTAAACCCAGATCTGTTGACTGGGTGTGAGTGTTTGATTGGTTCAGATGCTCCGTCCATCACTACCCCCTTTTGTACCGCTTTGTTCGCCATAAGTTGGCAGGGTATGCTCAGACGTGAGTCCCTTGCTCACTTTGCCACTGCATTCAAGCAAGCCGGGCTGAAGACGGCTGGAGTGCCAGAAACCGGTCCTTGGAAGCTTGTTTCCGGTCCAGGGAAGACATGGCTTGGCAGTTCGGGCTGGACTGTTCCCATGAGGCACAAGGTCAGACTGATTTTCATATGGTCCTGTCTGAGCTGGGGTGGCAGAGTGGGCTAAAGAACAGTGATAGATTAAGCCCAGATCTGATGATTGGGTGTGGGTGTTTGATTGGTTCAGATGCTCCGTCCATCACTACCCCCTTTTGTACCGCTTTGTTCGCCATAAGTTGGCAGGGTATGCTCAGACGTGAGTCCCTTGCTCACTTTGCCACTGGATTCAAGCAAGCCGGGTTGAAGACAGCTGAAATGCCAGAAACCGGTCCGCGGAAGCTTGTTTCCGGTCCAGGGAAGACATGGCTTGACAGTTCGAGCTGGACTGTTCCCATGAGGCACAGGGTCAGACTGATTTGCATATGGCCATGTCTGAACTGGGGTGGCAGAGTGGGCTAAAGAACGGTGATGGATTAAACCCTGATCTGTTGACTGGGTGTGAGTGTTTGATTGGTTCAGATGCTCCGTCCATCACCACCCCCTTTTGTACCGCTTTGTTCGCCATAAGTTGGCAGGGTATGCTCAGACGTGAGTCCCTTGCTCACTTTGTAACTGGATTCAAGCAAACCGGGCTGAAGACGGCTAGAATGCCAGAAACCGGTCCTCGGAGGCTTGTTTCCGGTCCAGGGAAGACATGGCTTGGCAGTTCGGGCTCGACTGTTCCCATGAGGCACAGGGTCAGACTGATTTGCATATGGCCATGTCTGAACTGGGGTGGCAGAGTGGGCTAAAGAACGGTGATGGATTAAACCCAGATCTGTTGACTGGGTGTGAGTGTTTGATTGGTTCAGATGCTCCGTCCATCACCACCCCCTTTTGTACCGCTTTGTTCGCCATAAGTTGGCAGGGTATGCTCAGACGTGAGTCCCTTGCTCCCTTTGCCACTGGATTCAAGCAAGCCGGGCTGAAGACGGCAGAAATGCCAGAAACCGGTCCTCGGAAGCTTGTTTCCGGTCCAGGGAAGACATGGCTTGGCAGTTCAGGCTGGACTGTTCCCATGAGGCACAAGGTCAGACTGATTTTCATGTGGCCATGTCTGAACTGGGGTGGCAGAGTGGGCTAAAGAACGGTGATAGATTAAGCCCAGATCTGATGACTGGGTGTGAGTGTTTGATTGGTTCAGATGCTCCGTCCATCACCACCCCCTTTTGTACCGCTTTGTTCGCCATAAGTTGGCAGGGTATGCTCAGACGTGAGTCCCTTGCTCACTTTGCCACTGGATTCAAGCAAGCCGGGTTGAAGACGGCTGAAATGTCAGAAACCGGTCCTCGAAAGCTTGTTTCCGGTCCAGGGAAGACATGGCTTGGAAGTTCGGGCTGGACTGTTCCCATGAGGCACAGGGTCAGACTGATTTTCATATGGCCATGTCTGAACTGGGGTGGCAGAGTGGGCTAAAGAACGGTGATGGATTAAACCCAGATCTGTTGACTGGGTGTGAGTGTTTTTATTGGTTCAGATGCTCCGTCCATCACCACCCCCTTTTGTACCGCTTTGTTCGCCATAAGTTGGCAGGGTATGCTCAGACGTGAGTCCCTTGCTCACTTTGCCACTGGATTCAAGCAAGCCGGGCTGAAGATGGCTGAAATGCCAGAAACCGGTCCTCGGAAGCTTGTTTCCGGTCCAGGGAAGACATGGCTTGGCAGTTCGGGCTGGACTGTTCCCATGAGGCACAAGGTCGGACTGATTTTCATATGGCCATGTCTGAACTGGGTTGGCCGACTGGGCTAAAGAACGGTGATAGATTAAGCCCAGATCTGATGACTGGGTGTGAGTGTTTGATTGGTTCAGATGCTCTGTCTATCACCACCCCCTTTTGTACCACTTTGTTTGCCATAAGTTGGCAGGGTATGCTCAGACGTGAGTCCCTTGCTCACTTTGCCACTGGATTCAAGCAAGCCGGGCTGAAGACTGCTGAAATGCCAGAAACCGGTCCTCGGAAGCTTGTTTCCGGTCCAGGGAAGACATGGCTTGGCAGTTCGGGCTGGACTGTTCCCATGAGGCACAAGGTCAGACTGATTTTCATATGGCCATGTCTGAACTGGGGTGGCCGACTGGGCTAAAGAACGGTGATAGATTAAGCCCAGATCTGATGACTGGGTGTGAGTGTTTGATTGGTTCAGATGCTCCGTCCATCACCACCCCCTTTTGTACCACTTTGTTCGCCATAAGTTGGCAGGGTATGCTCAGACATGAGTCCCTTGCTCTCTTTGCCACTGGATTCAAGCAAGCCGAGTTGAAGACGGCCGAAATGCCAGAAACCGGTCCTCGGAAGCTTGTTTCCGGTCCAGGGAAGACATGGCTTGGCAGTTCGGGCTGGATTGTTCCCATGAGGCACAAGGTCAGACTGATTTTCATATGGTCCTGTCTGAGCTGGGGTGGCAGAGTGGGCTAAAGAACAGTGATAGATTAAGCCCAGATCTGATGACTGGGTGTGAGTGTTTGATTGGTTAAGATGCTCCATCCATCACCACCCCCTTTTGTACCGCTTTGTTCGCCATAAGTTGGCAGTCTATGCTCAGACGTGAGTCCCTTGCTCACTTTGCCAATGGATTCAAGCAAGCCGGGTTGAAGACGGCTGAAATGCCAGAAACCGGTCCTCAGAAGCTTGTTTCCTGTCCAGGGAAGACATGGCTTGGCAGTTCGGGCTGGACTGTTCCCATGAGGCACAAGGTCAGACTGATTTTCATATGGCCATGTCTGAACTGGGGTGGCAGAGTGGGCTAAAGAACGGTAATGGATTAAACCCAGATCTGTTGACTGGGTGTGAGTGTTTGATTGGTTCAGATGCTCCGTCCATCACCACCCCCTTTTGTACCGCTTTGTTCGCCATAAGTTGGCAGGGTATGCTCAGACGTGAGTCCTTTGCTCACTTTGCCACTGGATTTAAGCAAGCCGGGCTGAAGACGGCTGGAATGCCAGAAACCGGTCCACGGAAGCTTGTTTCCGGTCCAGGGAAGACATGGCTTGGCAGTTCGGGCTGGACTGTTCCCATGAGGCACAGGGTCAGATTGATTTGCATATGGCCATGTCTGAACTGGGGTGGCAGAGTGGGCTAAAGAACGGTGATGGATTAAACCCAGATCTGTTGACTGGGTGTGAGTGTTTGATTGGTTCAGATGCTCCATCCATCACCACCCCCTTTTGTACCGCTTTGTTCGCCATAAGTTGGCAGGGTATGCTCAGACGTTGAGTCCCTTGCTCACTTTGCCACTGGATTCAAGCAAGCCGGGCTGAAGACGGCTGGAATGCCAGAAACCGGTCCTCGGAAGCTTGTTTCCGGTCCAGGGAAGACATGGCTTGGCAGTTCGGGCTGGACTGTTTCCATGAGGCACAGGGTCAGACTGATTTGCATATGGCCATGTCTGAACTGGGGTGGCAGAGTGGGCTAAAGAACGGTGATGGATTAAACCCAGATCTGTTGACTGGGTGTGAGTGTTTGATTGGTTCAGATGCACCGTCCATCACCACCCCCTTATGTACAGCTTTGTTCACCATAAGTTGGCAGGGTATGCTCAGACGTCAGTCCCTTGCTCACTTTGCCACTGGATTCAAGCAAACCGGGCTGAAGACGGCCGGAATGCCAGAAATCGGTCCTCGGAGGCTTGTTTCCGGTCCAGGGAAGACATGGCTTGGCAGATCAGGCTGGACTGTTGCCATGAGGCACAGGGTCAGACTGATTTGCATATGGCCATGTCTGAACTGGGGTGGCGGAGTGGGCTAAAGAACAGTGATGGATTAAACCCAGATCTGTTGACTGGGTGTGAGTGTTTGAATGGTTCAGATGCTCCGTCCATCACCACCCCCTTTTGTACCGCTTTGTTCTCCATTAGTTGGCAGGGTATGCTCAGACGTGAGTCCTTTGCTCACTTTGCCACTGGATTCAAGCAAGCCGGGCTGAAGACGGCTGAAATGCCAGAAACCGGTCCTCGGAAGCTTGTTTCCAGTCCAGGGAAGACATGGCTTGGCAGTTCGAGCAGGACTGTTCCCATGAGGCACAGGGTCAGACTGATTTGCATATGGCCATGTCTGAACTGGGGTGGCAGAGTGGGCTAAAGAACGGTGATGGATTAAACCCAGATCTGTTGACTGGGTGTGAGTGTTTGATTGGTTCAGATGCTCCGTCCATCACCACCCCCTTTTGTACCGCTCTGTTGGCCATAAGTTGGCAGGGTATGCTCAGACGTGAGTCCCTTGCTCACTTTGCCACTGGATTCAAGCAAACCGGGCTGAAGACGGCTGGAATGCCAGAAACCGGTCCTCAGAGGCTTGTTTCCGGTCCAGGGAAGACATGGCTTGGCAGTTCGGGCTGGACTGTTCCCATGAGGCACATGGTCAGACTGATTTGCATATGGCCATGTCTGAACTGGGGTGGCAGAGTGGGCTAAAGAACGGTGATGGATTAAACCCAGATCTGTTGACTGGGTGTGAGTGTTTGATTGGTTCAGATGCTCCGTCCATCACTACCCCCTTTTGTACCGCTTTGTTCGCCATAAGTTGGCAGGGTATGCTCAGACGTGAGTCCCTTGCTCACTTTGCCACTGCATTCAAGCAAGCCGGGCTGAAGACGGCTGAAGTGCCAGAAACCGGTCCTTGGAAGCTTGTTTCAGGTCCAGGGAAGACATGGCTTGGCAGTTCGGGCTGGACTGTTCCCATGAGGCACAAGGTCAGACTGATTTTCATATGGTCCTGTCTGAGCTGGGGTGGCAGAGTGGGCTAAAGAACAGTGATAGATTAAGCCCAGATCTGATGATTGGGTGTGAGTGTTTGATTTGTTAAGATGCTCCATCCATCACCACCCCCTTTTGTACCGCTTTGTTCGCCATAAGTTGGCAGTCTATGCTCAGACGTGAGTCCCTTGCTCACTTTGCCACTGGATTCAAGCAAGCCGGGTTGAAGACAGCTGAAATGCCAGAAACCGGTCCGCGGAAGCTTGTTTCCGGTCCAGGGAAGACATGGCTTGACAGTTCGAGCCGGACTGTTCCCATGAGGCACAGGGTCAGACTGATTTGCATATGGCCATGTCTGAACTGGGGTGGCAGAGTGGGCTAAAGAACGGTGATGGATTAAACCCTGATCTGTTGACTGGGTGTGAGTGTTTGATTGGTTCAGATGCTCCGTCCATCACCACCCCCTTTTGTACCGCTTTGTTCGCCATAAGTTGGCAGGGTATGCTCAGACGTGAGTCCCTTGCTCACTTTGTAACTGGATTCAAGCAAACCGGGATGAAGACGGCAAGAATGCCAGAAACCGGTCCTCGGAGGCTTGTTTCCGGTCCAGGGAAGACATGGCTTGGCAGTTCGGGCTCGACTGTTCCCATGAGGCACAGGGTCAGACTGATTTGCATATGGCCATGTCTGAACTGGGGTGGCAGAGTGGGCTAAAGAACGGTGATGGATTAAACCCAGATCTGTTGACTGGGTGTGAGTGTTTGATTGGTTCAGATGCTCCGTCCATCACCACCCCCTTTTGTACCGCTTTGTTCGCCATAAGTTGGCAGGGTATGCTCAGACGTGAGTCCCTTGCTCACTTTGCCACTGGATTCAAGCAAGCCGGGCTGAAGACGGCTGAAATGCCAGAAACCGGTCCTCGGAAGCTTGTTTCCGGTCCAGGGAAGACATGGCTTGGCAGTTCAGGCTGGACTGTTCCCATGAGGCACAAGGTCAGACTGATTTTCGTGTGGCCATGTCTGAACTGGGGTAGCAGAGTGGGCTAAAGAACGGTGATAGATTAAGCCCAGATCTGATGACTGGGTGTGAGTGTTTGATTGGTTCAGATGCTCCGTCCATCACCACCCCCTTTTGTACCGCTTTATTCGCCATAAGTTGGCAGGGTATGGTCAGACGTGAGTCCCTTGCTCACTTTGCCACTGGATTCAAGCAAGCCGGGTTGAAGACGGCTTAAATGCCAGAAACTGGTCCTCGAAAGCTTGTTTCCGGTCCAGGGAAGACATGGCTTGGAAGTTCGGGCTGGACTGTTCCCATGAGGCACAGGGTCAGACTGATTTTCATATGGCCATGTCTGAACTGGGGTGGCAGAGTGGGCTAAAGAACGGTGATGGATTAAACCCAGATCTGTTGACTGGGTGTGAGTGTTTTTATTGGTTCAGATGCTCGGTCCATCACCACCCCCTTTTGTACCGCTTTGTTCGCCATAAGTTGGCAGGGTATGCTCAGACGTGAGTCCCTTGCTCACTTTGCCACTGGATTCAAGCAAGCCGGGCTGAAGATGGCTGAAATGCCAGAAACCGGTCCTCGGAAGCTTGTTTCCGGTCCAGGGAAGACATGGCTTGGCAGTTCGGGCTGGACTGTTCCCATGAGGCACAAGGTCGGACTGATTTTCATATGGCCATGTCTGAACTGGGTTGGCCGACTGGGCTAAAGAACGGTGATAGATTAAGCCCAGATCTGATGACTGGGTGTGAGTGTTTGATTGGTTCAGATGCTCTGTCTATCACCACCCCCTTTTGTACCA
Organism: Lissotriton helveticus; assembly: GCF_964261635.1. Taxonomy (NCBI): domain Eukaryota; kingdom Metazoa; phylum Chordata; class Amphibia; order Caudata; family Salamandridae; genus Lissotriton; species Lissotriton helveticus. The sequence goes on along the minus strand of NC_136068.1, from coordinate 508,685,242 downwards.
CTTTGTTTGCCATAAGTTGGCAGGGTATGCTCAGACGTGAGTCCCTTGCTCACTTTGCCACTGGATTCAAGCAAGCCGGGCTGAAGACTGCTGAAATGCCAGAAACCGGTCCTCGGAAGCTTGTTTCCGGTCCAGGGAAGACATGGCTTGGCAGTTCGGGCTGGACTGTTCCCATGAGGCACAAGGTCAGACTGATTTTCATATGGCCATGTCTGAACTGGGGTGGCCGACTGGGCTAAAGAACGGTGATAGATTAAGCCCAGATCTGATGACTGGGTGTGAGTGTTTGATTGGTTCAGATGCTCCGTCCATCACCACCCCCTTTTGTACCACTTTGTTCGCCATAAGTTGGCAGGGTATGCTCAGACATGAGTCCCTTGCTCTCTTTGCCACTGGATTCAAGCAAGCCGAGTTGAAGACGGCCGAAATGCCAGAAACCGGTCCTCGGAAGCTTGTTTCCGGTCCAGGGAAGACATGGCTTGGCAGTTCGGGCTGGATTGTTCCCATGAGGCACAAGGTCAGACTGATTTTCATATGGTCCTGTCTGAGCTGGGGTGGCAGAGTGGGCTAAAGAACAGTGATAGATTAAGCCCAGATCTGATGACTGGGTGTGAGTGTTTGATTGGTTAAGATGCTCCATCCATCACCACCCCCTTTTGTACCGCTTTGTTCGCCATAAGTTGGCAGTCTATGCTCAGACGTGAGTCCCTTGCTCACTTTGCCAATGGATTCAAGCAAGCCGGGTTGAAGACGGCTGAAATGCCAGAAACCGGTCCTCAGAAGCTTGTTTCCTGTCCAGGGAAGACATGGCTTGGCAGTTCGGGCTGGACTGTTCCCATGAGGCACAAGGTCAGACTGATTTTCATATGGCCATGTCTGAACTGGGGTGGCAGAGTGGGCTAAAGAACGGTGATGGATTAAACCCAGATCTGTTGACTGGGTGTGAGTGTTTGATTGGTTCAGATGCTCCGTCCATCACCACCCCTTTTGTACCGCTTTGTTCGCCATAAGTTGGCAGGGTATGCTCAGACGTGAGTCCTTTGCTCACTTTGCCACCGGATTTAAGCAAGCCGGGCTGAAGACGGCTGGAATGCCAGAAACCGGTCCACGGAAGCTTGTTTCCGGTCCAGGGAAGACATGGCTTGGCAGTTCGGGCTGGACTGTTCCCATGAGGCACAGGGTCAGATTGATTTGCATATGGCCATGTCTGAACTGGGGTGGCAGAGTGGGCTAAAGAACGGTGATGGATTAAACCCAGATCTGTTGACTGGGTGTGAGTGTTTGATTGGTTCAGATGCTCCATCCATCACCACCCCCTTTTGTACCGCTTTGTTCGCCATAAGTTGGCAGGGTATGCTCAGACGTTGAGTCCCTTGCTCACTTTGCCACTGGATTCAAGCAAGCCGGGCTGAAGACGGCTGGAATGCCAGAAACCGGTCCTCGGAAGCTTGTTTCCGGTCCAGGGAAGACATGGCTTGGCAGTTCGGGCTGGACTGTTTCCATGAGGCACAGGGTCAGACTGATTTGCATATGGCCATGTCTGAACTGGGGTGGCAGAGTGGGCTAAAGAACGGTGATGGATTAAACCCAGATCTGTTGACTGGGTGTGAGTGTTTGATTGGTTCAGATGCACCGTCCATCACCACCCCCTTATGTACAGCTTTGTTCACCATAAGTTGGCAGGGTATGCTCAGACGTCAGTCCCTTGCTCACTTTGCCACTGGATTCAAGCAAACCGGGCTGAAGACGGCCGGAATGCCAGAAATCGGTCCTCGGAGGCTTGTTTCCGGTCCAGGGAAGACATGGCTTGGCAGTTCAGGCTGGACTGTTGCCATGAGGCACAGGGTCAGACTGATTTGCATATGGCCATGTCTGAACTGGGGTGGCGGAGTGGGCTAAAGAACAGTGATGGATTAAACCCAGATCTGTTGACTGGGTGTGAGTGTTTGAATGGTTCAGATGCTCCGTCCATCACCACCCCCTTTTGTACCGCTTTGTTCTCCATTAGTTGGCAGGGTATGCTCAGACGTGAGTCCTTTGCTCACTTTGCCACTGGATTCAAGCAAGCCGGGCTGAAGACGGCTGAAATGCCAGAAACCGGTCCTCGGAAGCTTGTTTCCAGTCCAGGGAAGACATGGCTTGGCAGTTCGAGCAGGACTGTTCCCATGAGGCACAGGGTCAGACTGATTTGCATATGGCCATGTCTGAACTGGGGTGGCAGAGTGGGCTAAAGAACGGTGATGGATTAAACCCAGATCTGTTGACTGGGTGTGAGTGTTTGATTGGTTCAGATGCTCCGTCCATCACCACCCCCTTTTGTACCGCTCTGTTGGCCATAAGTTGGCAGGGTATGCTCAGACGTGAGTCCCTTGCTCACTTTGCCACTGGATTCAAGCAAACCGGGCTGAAGACGGCTGGAATGCCAGAAACCGGTCCTCAGAGGCTTGTTTCCGGTCCAGGGAAGACATGGCTTGGCAGTTCGGGCTGGACTGTTCCCATGAGGCACATGGTCAGACTGATTTGCATATGGCCATGTCTGAACTGGGGTGGCAGAGTGGGCTAAAGAACGGTGATGGATTAAACCCAGATCTGTTGACTGGGTGTGAGTGTTTGATGGGTTCAGATGCTCCGTCCATCACTACCCCCTTTTGTACCGCTTTGTTCGCCATAAGTTGGCAGGGTATGCTCAGACGTGAGTCCCTTGCTCACTTTGCCACTGCATTCAAGCAAGCCGGGCTGAAGACGGCTGAAGTGCCAGAAACCGGTCCTTGGAAGCTTGTTTCAGGTCCAGGGAAGACATGGCTTGGCAGTTCGGGCTGGACTGTTCCCATGAGGCACAAGGTCAGACTGATTTTCATATGGTCCTGTCTGAGCTGGGGTGGCAGAGTGGGCTAAAGAACAGTGATAGATTAAGCCCAGATCTGATGATTGGGTGTGAGTGTTTGATTTGTTAAGATGCTCCATCCATCACCACCCCCTTTTGTACCGCTTTGTTCGCCATAAGTTGGCAGTCTATGCTCAGACGTGAGTCCCTTGCTCACTTTGCCACTGGATTCAAGCAAGCCGGGTTGAAGACAGCTGAAATGCCAGAAACCCGTCCGCGGAAGCTTGTTTCCTGTCCAGGGAAGACATGGCTTGGCAGTTCGGGCTGGACTGTTCCCATGAGGCACAAGGTCAGACTGATTTTCATATGGCCATGTCTGAACTGGGGTGGCAGAGTGGGCTAAAGAACGGTGATGGATTAAACCCAGATCTGTTGACTGGGTGTGAGTGTTTGATTGGTTCAGATGCTCCGTCCATCACCACCCCCTTTTGTACCGCTTTGTTCGCCATAAGTTGGCAGGGTATGCTCAGACGTGAGTCCTTTGCTCACTTTGCCACTGGATTTAAGCAAGCCGGGCTGAAGACGGCTGGAATGCCAGAAACCGGTCCACGGAAGCTTGTTTCCGGTCCAGGGAAGACATGGCTTGGCAGTTCGGGCTGGACTGTTCCCATGAGGCACAGGGTCAGATTGATTTGCATATGGCCATGTCTGAACTGGGGTGGCAGAGTGGGCTAAAGAACGGTGATGGATTAAACCCAGATCTGTTGACTGGGTGTGAGTGTTTGATTGGTTCAGATGCCCCATCCATCACCACCCCCTTTTGTACCGCTTTGTTCGCCATAAGTTGGCAGGGTATGCTCAGACGTTGAGTCCCTTGCTCACTTTGCCACTGGATTCAAGCAAGCCGGGCTGAAGACGGCTGGAATGCCAGAAACCGGTCCTCGGAAGCTTGTTTCCGGTCCAGGGAAGACATGGCTTGGCAGTTCGGGCTGGACTGTTCCCATGAGGCACATGGTCAGACTGATTTGCATATGGCCATGTCTGAACTGGGGTGGCAGAGTGGGCTAAAGAACGGTGATGGATTAAACCCAGATCTGTTGACTGGGTGTGAGTGTTTGATGGGTTCAGATGCTCCGTCCATCACTACCCCCTTTTGTACCGCTTTGTTCGCCATAAGTTGGCAGGGTATGCTCAGACGTGAGTCCCTTGCTCACTTTGCCACTGCATTCAAGCAAGCCGGGCTGAAGACGGCTGAAGTGCCAGAAACCGGTCCTTGGAAGCTTGTTTCAGGTCCAGGGAAGACATGGCTTGGCAGTTCGGGCTGGACTGTTCCCATGAGGCACAAGGTCAGACTGATTTTCATATGGTCCTGTCTGAGCTGGGGTGGCAGAGTGGGCTAAAGAACAGTGATAGATTAAGCCCAGATCTGATGATTGGGTGTGAGTGTTTGATTTGTTAAGATGCTCCATCCATCACCACCCCCTTTTGTACCGCTTTGTTCGCCATAAGTTGGCAGTCTATGCTCAGACGTGAGTCCCTTGCTCACTTTGCCACTGGATTCAAGCAAGCCGGGTTGAAGACAGCTGAAATGCCAGAAACCCGTCCGCGGAAGCTTGTTTCCGGTCCAGGGAAGACATGGCTTGACAGTTCGAGCTGGACTGTTCCCATGAGGCACAGGGTCAGACTGATTTGCATATGGCCATGTCTGAACTGGGGTGGCAGAGTGGGCTAAAGAACGGTGATGGATTAAACCCTGATCTGTTGACTGGGTGTGAGTGTTTGATTGGTTCAGATGCTCCGTCCATCACCACCCCCTTTTGTACCGCTTTGTTCGCCATAAGTTGGCAGGGTATGCTCAGACGTGAGTCCCTTGCTCACTTTGTAACTGGATTCAAGCAAACCGGGCTGAAGACGGCAAGAATGCCAGAAACCGGTCCTCGGAGGCTTGTTTCCGGTCCAGGGAAGACATGGCTTGGCAGTTCGGGCTCGACTGTTCCCATGAGGCACAGGGTCAGACTGATTTGCATATGGCCATGTCTGAACTGGGGTGGCAGAGTGGGCTAAAGAACGGTGATGGATTAAACCCAGATCTGTTGACTGGGTGTGAGTGTTTGATTGGTTCAGATGCTCCGTCCATCACCACCCCCTTTTGTACCGCTTTGTTCGCCATAAGTTGGCAGGGTATGCTCAGACGTGAGTCCCTTGCTCACTTTGCCACTGGATTCAAGCAAGCCGGGCTGAAGACGGCTGAAATGCCAGAAACCGGTCCTCGGAAGCTTGTTTCCGGTCCAGGGAAGACATGGCTTGGCAGTTCAGGCTGGACTGTTCCCATGAGGCACAAGGTCAGACTGATTTTCGTGTGGCCATGTCTGAACTGGGGTAGCAGAGTGGGCTAAAGAACGGTGATAGATTAAGCCCAGATCTGATGACTGGGTGTGAGTGTTTGATTGGTTCAGATGCTCCGTCCATCACCACCCCCTTTTGTACCGCTTTGTTCGCCATAAGTTGGCAGGGTATGCTCAGACGTGAGTCCCTTGCTCACTTTGCCACTGGATTCAAGCAAGCCGGGTTGAAGACGGCTGAAATGCCAGAAACCGGTCCTCGAAAGCTTGTTTCCGGTCCAGGGAAGACATGGCTTGGAAGTTCGGGCTGGACTGTTCCCATGAGGCACAGGGTCAGACTGATTTTCATATGGCCATGTCTGAACTGGGGTGGCAGAGTGGGCTAAAGAACGGTGATGGATTAAACCCAGATCTGTTGACTGGGTGTGAGTGTTTTTATTGGTTCAGAAACTCGGTCGATCACCACCCCCTTTTGTACCGCTTTGTTCGCCATAAGTTGGCAGGGTATGCTCAGACGTGAGTCCCTTGCTCACTTTGCCACTGGATTCAAGCAAGCCGGGCTGAAGATGGCTGAAATGCCAGAAACCGGTCCTCGGAAGCTTGTTTCCGGTCCAGGGAAGACATGGCTTGGCAGTTCGGGCTGGACTGTTCCCATGAGGCACAAGGTCGGACTGATTTTCATATGGCCATGTCTGAACTGGGTTGGCCGACTGGGCTAAAGAACGGTGATAGATTAAGCCCAGATCTGATGACTGGGTGTGAGTGTTTGATTGGTTCAGATGCTCTGTCCATCACCACCCCCTTTTGTACCACTTTGTTTGCCATAAGTTGGCAGGGTATGCTCAGACGTGAGTCCCTTGCTCACTTTGCCACTGGATTCAAGCAAGCCGGGCTGAAGACTGCTGAAATGCCAGAAACCGGTCCTCGGAAGCTTGTTTCCGGTCCAGGGAAGACATGGCTTGGCAGTTCGGGCTGGACTGTTCCCATGAGGCACAAGGTCAGACTGATTTTCATATGGCCATGTCTGAACTGGGGTGGCCGACTGGGCTAAAGAACGGTGATAGATTAAGCCCAGATCTGATGACTGGGTGTGAGTGTTTGATTGGTTCAGATGCTCCATCCATCACCACCCCCTTTTGTACCACTTTGTTCGCCATAAGTTGGCAGGGTATGCTCAGACATGAGTCCCTTGCTCTCTTTGCCACTGGATTCAAGCAAGCCGAGTTGAAGACGGCCGAAATGCCAGAAACCGGTCCTCGGAAGCTTGTTTCCGGTACAGGGAAGACATGGCTTGGCAGTTCGAGCTGGACTGGTCCCATGAGGCACAGGGTCAGACTGATTTGCATATGGCCATGTCTGAACTGGGGTGGCAGAGTGGGCTAAAGAGCAGTGATGGATTAAACTTAGATCTGTTGACTGGGTGTGAGTGTTTGATTGGTTCAGATGCTCCGTCCATCACCACCCCCTTTTGTACCGCTTTGTTTACCATAAGTTGGCAGGGTATGCTCAGACGTGAGTCCCTTGCTCACTTTGCCACTGGATTCAAGCAAGCCGGGTTGAAGACGGCTGAAATGCCAGAAACCGGTCCTCGGAAGCTTGTTTCCGGTCCAGGGAAAACATGGCTTGGAAGTTCGGGCTGGACAGTTCCCATGAGGCACAGGGTCAGACTGATTTGCATATGGCCATGTCTGAACTGGGGTGGCAGAGTGGGCTAAAGAACGGTGATGGATTAAACCCAGATCTGTGGACTGTGTGTGAGTGTCTGAGTGGTTCAGATGCTCCGTCCATCACCACCCACTTCTGTACCGCTTTGTTCGCCATAAGTTGGCAGGGTATGCTCAGACGTGAGTCCCTTGCTCACTTTGCCACTGGATTCAAGCAAGCCGGGCTGAAGACAGCTGAAATGCCAGAAACTGGTCCTCGGAAGCTTGTTTCCGGTCCAGGGAAGACATGGCTTGGCAGTTCGGGCTGGACTGTTCCCATGAGGCACAGGGTCAGACTGATTTGCATATGGCCATGTATAAACTGGGGTGGCAGAGTGGGCTAAAGAACGATGATGGATTAAACCCAGATCTGTTGACTGGGTGTGAGTGTTTGATCGGTTCAGATGCTCCGTCCATCACCACCCCCTTTTGTACCGCTTTGTTCGCCATAAGTTGGCAGGGTATGCTCAGACGTGAGTCCCTTGCTCACTTTGCCACTGGATTCAAGCAAGCCGGGCTGAAGACGGCTGAAATGCCAGAAACCGGTCTCGAAAGCTTGTTTCCGGTCCAGGGAAGACATGGCTTGGCAGTTCGGGCTGGACTGTTCCCATGAGGCACAAGGTCAGACTGATTTTCATATGGCCATGTCTGAACTGGGGTGGCAGAGTGGGCTAAAGAACGGTGATGGATTAAACCCAGATCTGTTGACTGGGTGTGAGTGTTTGATTGGTTCAGATGCTCCGTCCATCACCACCCCCTTTTGTACCGCTTTGTTCGCCATAAGTTGGCAGGGTATGCTCAGACGTGAGTCCCTTGCTCACTGTGCCACTGGATTCAAGGAAGCCGGGTTGAAGATGGCTGAAATGCCAGAAACCGGTCTTCGGAAGCTTGTTTCCGGTCCAGGGAAGACATGGCTTGGCAGTTCGGGCTGGACTGTTCCCATGAGGCACAGGTCAGACTGATTTGCATATGGCCATGTCTGAACTTGGGTGGCAGAGTGGGCTAAAGAACGGTGATGGATTAAACCCAGATCTGTGGACTGGGTGTGAGTGTCTGATTGGTTCAGATGCTCTGTCCATCACCACCCCCTTCTGTACCGCTTTGTTCGCCATAAGTTGGCAGGGTATGCTCAGACGTGAGTCCCTTGCTCACTTTGCCACTGGATTCAAGCAAGCCGGGCTGAAGACGGCTGAAATGCCAGAAACCATTCCTCGGAAGCTTGTTTCCGGTCCAGGGAAGACATGGCTTGGCAGTTCGGGCTGGACTGTTCCCATGAGGCACAAGGTCAGATTGATTTTCATATGGCCATGTCTGAACTGGGGTGGCAGAGTGGGCTAAAGAACGGTGATAGATTAAGCCCAGATCTGATGACTGGGTTTGAGTGTTTGATTGGTTCAGATGCTCCGTCCATCACCACCCCCTTTTGTACCACTTTGTTCGCCATAAGTTGGCAGGGTATGCTCAGACATGAGTCCCTTGCTCACTTTGCCACTGGATTCAAGCAAGCCGGGTTGAAGGCGGCTGAAATGCCAGAAACCGGTCCTCTGAAGCTTGTTTCCGGTCCAGGGAAGACATGGCTTGGCAGTTCGAGCTGGACTGTTCCCATGAGGCACAGGGTTAGATTGATTTGCATATGGCCATGTCTGAACTGGGGTGGTAGAGTGGGCTAAAGAACGGTGATGGATTAAACCCAGATCTGTTGACTGGGTGTGAGTGTTTGATTGGTTCAGATGCTCCGTCCATCACCACCCCCTTTTGTACCGCTTTGTCTACCATAAGTTGGCAGGGTATGCTCAGACGTGAGTCCCTTGCTCACTTTGCCACTGGATTCAAGCAAACCGGGCTGAAGACGGCTGGAATGCCAGAAACCGGTCCTCGGAGGCTTGTTTCCGGTCCAGGGAAGACATGGCTTGGCAGTTCGAGCTGGACTGTTCCCATGAGGCACAGGGTCAGACTGATTTGCATATGGCCATGTCTGAACTGGGGTGGTAGAGTGGGCTAAAGAACGGTGATGGATTAAACCCAGATCTGTTGACTGGGTGTGAGTGTTTGATTGGTTCAGATGCTCCGTCCATCACCACCCCCTTTTGTACCACTTTGTTCGCCATAAGTTGGCAGGGTATGCTCAGACATGAGTCCCTTGCTCTCTTTGCCACTGGATTCAAGCAAGCCGAGTTGAAGACGGACGAAATGCCAGAAACCGGTCCTCGGAAGCTTGTTTCCGGTCCAGGGAAGACATGGCTTGGCAGTTCGGGCTGGACTGTTCCCATGAGGCACAAGGTCAGACTGATTTTCATATGGTCCTGTCTGAGCTGGGGTGGCAGAGTGGGCTAAAGAACAGTGATAGATTAAGCCCAGATCTGATGACTGGGTGTGAGTGTTTGATTGGTTAAGATGCTCCATCCATCACCACCCCCTTTTGTACCGCTTTGTTCGCCATAAGTTGGCAGTCTATGCTCAGACGTGAGTCCCTTGCTCACTTTGCCAATGGATTCAAGCAAGCCGGGTTGAAGACGGCTGAAATGCCAGAAACCGGTCCTCAGAAGCTTGTTTCCTGTCCAGGGAAGACATGGCTTGGCAGTTCGGGCTGGACTGTTCCCATGAGGCACAAGGTCAGACTGATTTTCATATGGCCATGTCTGAACTGGGGTGGCAGAGTGGGCTAAAGAACGGTGATGGATTAAACCCAGATCTGTTGACTGGGTGTGAGTGTTTGATTGGTTCAGATGCTCCGTCCATCACCACCCCCTTTTGTACCGCTTTGTTCGCCATAAGTTGGCAGGGTATGCTCAGACGTGAGTCCTTTGCTCACTTTGCCACTGGATTTAAGCAAGCCGGGCTGAAGACGGCTGGAATGCCAGAAACCGGTCCACGGAAGCTTGTTTCCGGTCCAGGGAAGACATGGCTTGGCAGTTCGGGCTGGACTGTTCCCATGAGGCACAGGGTCAGATTGATTTGCATATGGCCATGTCTGAACTGGGGTGGCAGAGTGGGCTAAAGAACGGTGATGGATTAAACCCAGATCTGTTGACTGGGTGTGAGTGTTTGATTGGTTCAGATGCTCCATCCATCACCACCCCCTTTTGTACCGCTTTGTTCGCCATAAGTTGGCAGGGTATGCTCAGACGTTGAGTCCCTTGCTCACTTTGCCACTGGATTCAAGCAAGCCGGGCTGAAGACGGCTGGAATGCCAGAAACCGGTCCTCGGAAGCTTGTTTCCGGTCCAGGGAAGACATGGCTTGGCAGTTCGGGCTGGACTGTTTCCATGAGGCACAGGGTCAGACTGATTTGCATATGGCCATGTCTGAACTGGGGTGGCAGAGTGGGCTAAAGAACGGTGATGGATTAAACCCAGATCTGTTGACTGGGTGTGAGTGTTTGATTGGTTCAGATGCACCGTCCATCACCACCCCCTTATGTACAGCTTTGTTCACCATAAGTTGGCAGGGTATGCTCAGACGTCAGTCCCTTGCTCACTTTGCCACTGGATTCAAGCAAACCGGGCTGAAGACGGCCGGAATGCCAGAAATCGGTCCTCGGAGGCTTGTTTCCGGTCCAGGGAAGACATGGCTTGGCAGTTCAGGCTGGACTGTTGCCATGAGGCACAGGGTCAGACTGATTTGCATATGGCCATGTCTGAACTGGGGTGGCGGAGTGGGCTAAAGAACAGTGATGGATTAAACCCAGATCTGTTGACTGGGTGTGAGTGTTTGAATGGTTCAGATGCTCCGTCCATCACCACCCCCTTTTGTACCGCTTTGTTCTCCATTAGTTGGCAGGGTATGCTCAGACGTGAGTCCTTTGCTCACTTTGCCACTGGATTCAAGCAAGCCGGGCTGAAGACGGCTGGAATGCCAGAAACCGGTCCACGGAACCTTGTTTCCGGTCCAGGGAAGACATGGCTTGGCAGTTCGGGCTGGACTGTTCCCATGAGGCACAAGGTCAGACTGATTTTCATATGGCCATGTCTGAACTGGGGTGGCAGAGTGGGCTAAAGAACGGTGATAGATTAAGCCCAGATCTGATGACTGGGTGTGAGTGTTTGATTGGTTCAGATGCTCCGTCCATCACCACCCCCTTTTGTACCGCTTTGATCGCCATAAGTTGGCAGGGTATGCTCAGACGTGAGTCCCTTGCTGACTTTGCCACTGGATTCAAGTAAGCCGGGTTGAAGATGGCTGAAATGCCAGAAACCGGTCCTCGGAAGCTTGTTTCCAGTCCAGGGAAGACATGGCTTGGCAGTTCGAGCAGGACTGTTCCCATGAGGCACAGGGTCAGACTGATTTGCATATGGCCATGTCTGAACTGGGGTGGCAGAGTGGGCTAAAGAACGGTGATGGATTAAACCCAGATCTGTTGACTGGGTGTGAGTGTTTGATTGGTTCAGATGCTCCGTCCATCACCACCCCCTTTTGTACCGCTCTGTTGGCCATAAGTTGGCAGGGTATGCTCAGACGTGAGTCCCTTGCTCACTTTGCCACTGGATTCAAGCAAACCGGGCTGAAGACGGCTGGAATGCCAGAAACCGGTCCTCAGAGGCTTGTTTCCGGTCCAGGGAAGACATGGCTTGGCAGTTCGGGCTGGACTGTTCCCATGAGGCACATGGTCAGACTGATTTGCATATGGCCATGTCTGAACTGGGGTGGCAGAGTGGGCTAAAGAACGGTGATGGATTAAACCCAGATCTGTTGACTGGGTGTGAGTGTTTGATTGGTTCAGATGCTCCGTCCATCACTACCCCCTTTTGTACCGCTTTGTTCGCCATAAGTTGGCAGGGTATGCTCAGACGTGAGTCCCTTGCTCACTTTGCCACTGCATTCAAGCAAGCCGGGCTGAAGACGGCTGAAGTGCCAGAAACCGGTCCTTGGAAGCTTGTTTCCGGTCCAGGGAAGACATGGCTTGGCAGTTCGGGCTGGACTGTTCCCATGAGGCACAAGGTCAGACTGATTTTCATATGGTCCTGTCTGAGCTGGGGTGGCAGAGTGGGCTAAAGAACAGTGATAGATTAAGCCCAGATCTGATGATTGGGTGTGAGTGTTTGATTCGTTAAGATGCTCCATCCATCACCACCCCCTTTTGTACCGCTTTGTTCGCCATAAGTTGGCAGTCTATGCTCAGACGTGAGTCCCTTGCTCACTTTGCCAATGGATTCAAGCAAGCCGGGTTGAAGACAGCTGAAATGCCAGAAACCGGTCCGCGGAAGCTTGTTTCCGGTCCAGGGAAGACATGGCTTGACAGTTCGAGCTGGACTGTTCCCATGAGGCACAGGGTCAGACTGATTTGCATATGGCCATGTCTGAACTGGGGTGGCAGAGTGGGCTAAAGAACGGTGATGGATTAAACCCTGATCTGTTGACTGGGTGTGAGTGTTTGATTGGTTCAGATGCTCCGTCCATCACCACCCCCTTTTGTACCGCTTTGTTCGCCATAGGTTGGCAGGGTATGCTCAGACGTGAGTCCCTTGCTCACTTTGTAACTGGATTCAAGCAAACCGGGCTGAAGACGGCAAGAATGCCAGAAACCGGTCCTCGGAGGCTTGTTTCCGGTCCAGGGAAGACATGGCTTGGCAGTTCGGGCTCGACTGTTCCCATGAGGCACAGGGTCAGACTGATTTGCATATGGCCATGTCTGAACTGGGGTGGCAGAGTGGGCTAAAGAGCGGTGATGGATTAAACCCAGATCTGTTGACTGGGTGTGAGTGTTTGATTGGTTCAGATGCTCCGTCCATCACCACCCCCTTTTGTACCGCTTTGTTCGCCATAAGTTGGCAGGGTATGCTCAGACGTGAGTCCCTTGCTCAGTTTGCCACTGGATTCAAGCAAGCCGGGCTGAAGACGGCTGAAATGCCAGAAACCGGTCCTCGGAAGCTTGTTTCCGGTCCAGGGAAGACATGGCTTGGCAGTTCAGGCTGGACTGTTCCCATGAGGCACAAGGTCAGACTGATTTTCATGTGGCCATGTCTGAACTGGGGTAGCAGAGTGGGCTAAAGAACGGTGATAGATTAAGCCCAGATCTGATGACTGGGTGTGAGTGTTTGATTGGTTCAGATGCTCCGTCCATCACCACCCCCTTTTGTACCGCTTTGTTCGCCATAAGTTGGCAGGGTATGCTCAGACGTGAGTCCCTTGCTCACTTTGCCACTGGATTCAAGCAAGCCGGGTTGAAGACGGCTGAAATGCCAGAAACCGGTCCTCGAAAGCTTGTTTCCGGTCCAGGGAAGACATGGCTTGGAAGTTCGGGCTGGACTGTTCCCATGAGGCACAGGGTCAGACTGATTTTCATATGGCCATGTCTGAACTGGGGTGGCAGAGTGGGCTAAAGAACGGTGATGGATTAAACCCAGATCTGTTGACTGGGTGTGAGTGTTTTTATTGGTTCAGATGCTCCGTCCATCACCACCCCCTTTTGTACCGCTTTGTTCGCCATAAGTTGGCAGGGTATGCTCAGACGTGAGTCCCTTGCTCACTTTGCCACTGGATTCAAGCAAGCCGGGCTGAAGATGGCTGAAATGCCAGAAACCGGTCCTCGGAAGCTTGTTTCCGGTCCAGGGAAGACATGGCTTGGCAGTTCGGGCTGGACTGTTCCCATGAGGCACAAGGTCGGACTGATTTTCATATGGCCATGTCTGAACTGGGTTGGCCGACTGGGCTAAAGAACGGTGATAGATTAAGCCCAGATCTGATGACTGGGTGTGAGTGTTTGATTGGTTCAGATGCTCTGTCCATCACCACCCCCTTTTGTACCACTTTGTTTGCCATAAGTTGGCAGGGTATGCTCAGACGTGAGTCCCTTGCTCACTTTGCCACTGGATTCAAGCAAGCCGGGCTGAAGACTGCTGAAATGCCAGAAACCGGTCCTCGGAAGCTTGTTTCCGGTCCAGGGAAGACATGGCTTGGCAGTTCGGGCTGGACTGTTCCCATGAGGCACAAGGTCAGACTGATTTTCATATGGCCATGTCTGAACTGGGGTGGCCGACTGGGCTAAAGAACGGTGATAGATTAAGCCCAGATCTGATGACTGGGTGTGAGTGTTTGATTGGTTCAGATGCTCCGTCCATCACCACCCCCTTTTGTACCACTTTGTTCGCCATAAGTTGGCAGGGTATGCTCAGACATGAGTCCCTTGCTCTCTTTGCCACTGGATTCAAGCAAGCCGAGTTGAAGACGGCCGAAATGCCAGAAACCGGTCCTCGGAAGCTTGTTTCCAGTACAGGGAAGACATGGCTTGGCAGTTCGAGCTGGACTGTTCCCATGAGGCACAGGGTCAGACTGATTTGCATATGGCCATGTCTGAACTGGGGTGGCAGAGTGGGCTAAAGAACAGTGATGGATTAAACTCAGATCTGTTGACTGGGTGTGAGTGTTTGATTGGTTCAGATGCTCCGTCCATCACCACCCCCTTTTGTACCGCTTTGTTTACCATAAGTTGGCAGGGTATGCTCAGACGTGAGTCCCTTGCTCACTTTGCCACTGGATTCAAGCAAGCCGGGTTGAAGACGGCTGAAATGCCAGAAACCGGTCCTCGGAAGCTTGTTTCCGGTCCAGGGAAAACATGGCTTGGAAGTTCGGGCTGGACAGTTCCCATGAGGCACAGGGTCAGACTGATTTGAATATGGCCATGTCTGAACCGGGGTGGCAGAGTGGGCTAAAGAACGGTGATGGATTAAACCCAGATCTGTGGACTGTGTGTGAGTGTCTGAGTGGTTCAGATGCTCCGTCCATCACCACCCACTTCTGTACCGCTTTGTTCGCCATAAGTTGGCAGGGTATGCTCAGACGTGAGTCCCTTGCTCACTTTGCCACTGGATTCAAGCAAGCCGGGCTGAAGACGGCTGAAATGCCAGAAACTGGTCCTCGGAAGCTTGTTTCCGGTCCAGGGAAGTGTGGTATATAAATAAATAATACCGGATCTAGGTTTTACTGGACATAGCAATAACAGATAGCTCAATAAATAAGAGTCAAGATTCGAGGTAGTAGGAGTTTGCAGGTTTAATACAGCATAAAGGACAGGAACAGGACAACCTGCATGGGAACAGGATGGCAGCGCTGCCGGGGGCAGGATCAGAATCGGCGTAACATTCAACAACAGTGCACAAATATATATACTAAAACAGTTACATTACAATGAATTACAGTAGGCGGAGCAGTGGGTGTGGTCAATAGCAGTCGCGAAAGATAAGGGTGAAAATGGGTGTAACAGGGGCGTATACATAGACATGTGATGTAAACGTAACAGAATATGTCATAAATGGGGCGGAAACATGGAGGGGGCTACCTAAGGAGCCGGGACCTCTAACCTAATGGTGCGCGCAAACTGACAATGACTTGTTACTAGGAGAAGCTGGGGGCTATGAACTCTGTGCTAGGAGTAGAGACTGAAGTCTGGAGAGTCAGGGCGACATGTACCTAAACAGTATCTAGTATCTGATGTTTAGAGAACATGTTGATAGAATCCAAAAGTTATCGGGGTAAAGGCTAACAGACTCTAAGACTGGAGCATGCATTATTCTACATGTAGTGCGTGATGAAGAATATTAAATGACCATTAAATGCAGTATTTCTCTTACATGGAGACGTAAAGGCTAGACAATGACGGAAACTATTGATGCGATTCAGTAGCTTAGGAATGCAGAGAAGGAGGGCTGGACTGATAACTAGAATCATAACATACTCTTGGCAGACTCAGAGGCAGAGCCAGGCCGAGCCGGGCACTGCGAGGCAGGAAGTAAGTGAAGGGTCGAGGATACAGGTGGGGGCTGTATCGCTCCTCAGCGAGGACTCAGAAGACAGGAGCTGAATCTGGTGTCCGGGCCCTTTTGAGGCCTAGAAACGGGGACTTTACAATGAAATAACGTGCACACTGAGAAACGTGGCAACGCAACTTTACATAGGCCTAATATTCGTAGTATTCACGAGAACTGGAAACTGGCATACTAATGATGGACACAACTGTAATTGCGTCTTTAATCAAACATGGGGGATACATATGCATATTTAATCATGCACACATAACATAAGATGGAGGACACGTAGGGACACAGAACATGGCAAAATTTACTTTTCCACATTCCCTCCTTGTCACTACATTTCCATCAGGAAACATCAATATTCATGATACCATCTATCATTTCATACAGTATCATTTGCTCGTCTCGAATTTTCTTGGAACTGGATTTAGGACGGGACTTGGGACTAGGAACACATGATGTAGCACAAATGCCGCAAATCGCAGGGCCACATTGTAAACAGAGGCAGCAACTGAATATGATCGCTACTGCAATACCCAGAAATGACAATACTTTCCATCCCCAGGCGGAAATTGTATTCCAGAACCAACCGGACCATGTCCAGGTGTCTGGATCTTGGTGTAACATATGGGCAATTTTATGGAGTCTGGTTATAGCTGAATAAACAGACGGCGCGTTATTAGGAATGAAAATGCAGCAACTAGATCCGATGACTCTACATGCCCCGCCCCTATCGGCCAGTATGACGTCAAGGACGAGACGATTCTGGAGCACAACAATTCTCATAAAGGATTGTTCTTCGGTTAAGTTACCTAGAGCAGAAGTAGTCTCAATCACTACTGCTTCAAGTGTTCTGGTTAATCTACGTATCAGTTTACTATTCACGACAGTACCTAAGTAGGGGAAGACACCTTTATTGATATCTATGTATTGTTCTAGAGCAGTTTCAGTATAATCGACAATCGGGAGATTTCTCTTGTGTCTAGTATGTACTAGGTGGGAATTCCTATGATAGTCAGGTGGGGCTAGGAAAACTGGTGGCAGTAGGAAGGCAATGTAACATGTACCATCCCAATCAAGGGGCAGACGAACATATGCGGTCTGACCACAAACAAAATAAGAATGACGTGAAGCTTTCAAAATAGATTTCCTACTGTCACTATACTTGATAATAGTAGTACAATCACTATGACCTACATGTACGGAACCATTATTTCGGACACATAATTCACCTTTGACTGGTAGTACTGACATAGCAGGTAAGTCTGGAGTAGAATCAGACTGAACATTCAGGACCATGAAATTCGAAGAATAATTACCTAGATTATAAACTTCATTTTCTAGATCTAACCCTGTTCTGTGGGGAAGACCTTGCTTGTCTGGGAAACATGTACTGTTAAGTAAAGACATATCTGTTGAGGATGACGTTAACGTGGACCATGCTCCACACGAACCATTATGTGAAAATGGATAAGGAAAGAGTGGCAGAACTCCCTTCGGTGTCTGGAAAGGGGGGAGTCGACCACACACCCAACAATTTGTGGCATTGCTGGTCTGGTGTGAATAATGTAACATGCGGATAAAGGAGTTTTTACGCATAGCAAGACGATATGAGAGTTCATGAGGAGGCAGATCACTAAACGTGTGCTCTACTGTAACATTAGCAGACTTATTTACATGGGAAACTGAAAAACACAAATAAAATGCATAACTGGTGCAGGAAATCATAATGCTAAAATATAGCAGAAAACATAAAATAATAGTGCAACTTCTAGAGTTCTCACTAACTCTCTCTCTGTGGGGGTCTATTATATACATGTCAGAAACCGGTCTAACCGTTTCACCTAGGGGAGGACTTAGACAATCAAACTGGCTGACTTATTTTACTAGACCTTAGTTTAAGCTTATACTCCTGTTGCGGAGTTTTCTCTAACAGGGAAGGGTTCGTAGCAATGTCTTTTGCGGGACAGTCCTTAAGAATAGTACTTTGGCAGTCTTTAAGATCCTCGGAAATGTTCTTTGAAACAGGTTTCAGTCCAAAAAATCTTTTCACATGTGACAAATGGACCCAGCCCTTCCTGCCTTCCAGCTTGACGGCAGTACGGGTGGCCAGGAGGACCTGTCGGGGTTCTTTCCAGCGAGGCTCCAGCGGACTTGAACGATCAAAATTCCGGACAAGAACCATGGATCCGGGAACGATTTCATGCGGTGCCACCTCGGTATTGTCTGGAAATGCGGCAGCAACCTGTGAACGACAAGAGTTGAGGGCAGACATCAAGGAAGCTAGGTAATCTGTCAGCATATTACTTGAAACATCGGTAATACTTCGAGGTCTAGGTGTACCCCACATGTTAGGGGGGCGGCCGAATACGACCTCATAAGGGGACAGACCTGATCTGGAATGTGCGACCATGCGCATATAAAATAGGGCAACTGGCAGAGCTACTAGCCAGTCCACACCCTTCTCTTTACATACTTTTGCAATTCGGATTTTCAGGGTCTGATTATGTCTCTCTACGAGACCGGCTGCTTCTGGATGGCGTACACAATGGAACTTCCACTGGTACCCTAACAACAGGGAAATATGTTTCATAAGCTCGGATGAGAATGGCTGGCCGTTATCAGAATATACGACTCTAGGGAGTCCGTAGCGGGGGAAGAACTCACGAACCAACTGCTTGGCAGTGGTCACGGCTGTGTAATCTGGGACTGGATATGCTTCTGTCCACCTGGACAAAGCGCATACAACTACAAGGACATACTTGAAACCTCGACATCGCTCCATCTGAATATAATCCATCTGGAGGACTTCAAAAGGGTGGTCAGGGGGCTGGAATCCACCTTGTTCCACCGGGACACTTTTACCTGGATTGAACTGACAACATATCATACAGGTACGGACTTTCTGCTTGGCTGCAGCTCGTAAATGCTTGTTGAACCAAATGTTCTGGATACTATCTAACATAGCTTTTTCTCCTAAATGTGCTGGACTATGTGCGGTATTGATAATGACTTGAACCATAGAGTCGGGGAGAAACCATGTGGCTTTTCCCTTCGTCACCCATCCCTGATCTGTCTGGACCCCTCCTTGTTCGGACCATTTCTTGATTTCATCGGGAGTAGCATGTAACTGGATATCTATGACATCTTGAGTGGGGTCCTTAACTGTCATACATGTAGTCGGATCTGGAGTATGTGTCGGTGTCTTATTGACTGGAATGTCTGGTGTCTGAGCTGTAAGCTTGGCTGTGCGATCTGCTAGATCATTACCTTGAGAAATAGTGTCAGTAACTTTCGTATGTGCTTTGCATTTCATGATAGCAATAGATGTCGGTAAGTGTATGGCATCTAACAGAGCTTGAATAAGGAGACCATACTGAATCTTGAGTCCATGAGAAGTCATGAAACCTCTCTCCTGCCAGAGCACTCCAAAGTCGTGTACGACTCCAAATGCGTAACGTGAATCTGTGTAAACATTAACTTTCAGGTTCTTAGCGTGTATGCAGGCTTGTGTCAGAGCAACTAGCTCTGCTGCTTGAGCAGACAGGGTGTCAATACGGTGTGTTTCAATAACTTCAGTGTCAGTAGTCACTGCATACGCGGCTACTAGTTCTCCTGTACTTGTTCTCATACATGAACCATCCACATAAAGTGTCAGGTCGGGATCTGGTAATGGAATATCTGTCAGATCTTGTCTTGGCTTAGTCATAATGTTAACTACTTCCACACAGTCATGTGTGGCAGAATTTGAATTAACTGACGGTAACAGTGTTGCAGGATTTAGAACGTTGCAGCGTCTGATTTCTATGTGTGGCTGGAACAGTGTCAATTCATAACCTGTTAAACGTGCAATTGTCAAGTGCTGAGTCTGTGTTCGGTTTAAAAGAACTTCCACGGAGTGTGGAACTTGTACTGTCAAGGAATGTCCTAATACTATGGAATCACTTTGTCTGATAGCTAGTGCTGTGGCTGCAACTGACTTGAGGCACGCAGGCAGAGCCTGGGCTACAGGATCTAATGTGCTCGAAAAATAAGCACAGGGCTTGTATTGTCCTGCTTGATCTTGTGTGAGAACAGATAATGCTGTACCTTCGCGTTCAGTGACAAAAAGTGTAAAAGGCTTACTGTAGTTCGGTGTTGCTAGAACTGGAGCTTGGCATAGAGCTTTCTTTAACTCATTAAAACTAAGTGTATGTTCAGATGTCCAAGGGAGGACAGTCGATACGGCTGCCTCCTGTGTCGTTAACTGTATCAGTGGCTTGGCTAGAAATGCATACTGAGGAATCCATTGTCTGCAGTAAGAAGTGAGGCCGATAAAAGCACGTACCTCCTTCTGGGTCTTGGGCTGAGGAAGACTCGCTATTAGCTGGATACGGTCAGGTGTCAACTGCCTACCCCTCATGGACAGCAAGTGGCCTAAATAGATCACTTGCTGGACACAGAATTGAAGCTTAGAAGGGGACACCTTGTGCCCCATCTCGGCAAGGAAATACAAGACTGTAAGGGATGCTCGCTCGCAAGCACGTTCAGAACGGGCTGTGATCAGTAGATCATCGACATACTGGAGCAGGGCAGTGTCAGTTGGCATGTGAATATTGTCTAGTTGTCTCTTAAGTGCTTGACTGTAAATACTAGGACTTTCTGTGAAACCTTGAGGAGCGCGTGTGAACATATAGCTCCTTCCATTTAAACAAAATCCGAAAAGAAACTGGCTGTCTGGATGAATGGGGACACTAAAAAACGCGTTCTTGAGGTCTATGACTGAAAAAAATGAGGCTTCAGAATCAATGGCTGTCAATAGGGAAGAGATATCTGGGACAACTGGGTACTGGGGAATGATACATTTATTGAGTTCTCGGAGGTCAATCACTAATCGATATACTGGGGGTGCATTTGGATCAGTACGTTTCATGACTGGAATGATCGGAGAATTACATACATTGGAGTCAGTTTCTACAACTACTCCTTGAGCGATGAGCTCGTCAATAATTTTGGATAAGGCTGCTACAGCCTCAGGTGGCAATCTGTACTGCCTGATTCGTGGCAGGACTATACCTGGCTTAAGAGTCACACGATGGGGTGTGATTTGCATGAAGCCAACATCAGTTGGACCTTGCGCCCATAGATGCTGCGGAACATTAGACAATCTCGGATCAAAATCTCGTAATACATAGTGACCCTTGAAGTCACGTAGGAACAAGCGTATTCCCTCTGGGGAGCAGCATATGACTGCACCTAATTCTTTCAGTGTCTTAATGCCTAACAAATTTTCTGGACATGACTTCGTAAGTAACAGATCAGTAGTGCGGGACAATGGACCTACTTCTAGAGTAACTGGCTTAGATATCTCGTTTACAATAGGCTTTCCTGAAAATCCAAGGGAAACATTTCTTGAGCCTGAGAGCGGAGCCCCTGGAACTTCGGCGTGACTGATGGTGGTCCTACTTGCCCCTGTATCAATCAAAAACTTTCTGTCTTTCCCTAGTACTTGACTATGAACATAGGGACCCTCTTGATCTACAGGTATCTCGATGAGAGGCAAGCCTACCTCCCTTTCTAGGCTGTTTCATGAATATGGCTGATACTCTGGATACTCAGACTGTGCATACTGGTACATCTGCTGTGTAACATGCTGTGTCGCAGCAATAGGCTGCGGTACTGGAACTGTCTGTTGTGCATTCTGTGGCTGAGAAGTCTGTGAAACTTGTTCTTGTCTAGGCGGACGTGGTCTTTCTTTAGTCTTACCAGTAGCTATGTTGTGTTTCAGAACTGCACACTCGTTTATAAAATGACCTGGCTGTTTACAATAATTGCAGTTCCCTTTAACGGGAGCTGCAGGATGACTGGCTTGATTCGGACCCCTCTTCTGACTGTCTTGTGGAACAGATTGTGCAACTAGCACTTTCATTTTCGTGTCTTTCATACGTTTTCTCTCGTGTTCTTGCTCTTCTCTGATTCTATTCTGGTGGTATTGGAGCATCTGTAACATCTGGGACGGGGTATTAGCTTGCCAGGTACTTTCGACTTTCAGAACTCGGTTCTTAACTTGTGGACTTGAATTCTCGACTAGTTTAGTAACAAAAAGATGAGGGTATGACTCGCTACTTGTCTTGAGGCCACTGTTGATACTAAAGCATTTCTCGAATCTAGAATAAAAATCACTAGTGTCTTCGTCTTGTTTCTGTTTACAGGCTGAGATTGCATCCCAGTCTTCCTTTTTAGTGGCTAATAATCTGGGCAAAACTTGTATTAACAGTTCTGGTAATTCTTTACATTTTTCTCCTAGACCGGTACCTGGTACTCGTATCTTGTCTTCGGCTTCTAGGACTGCCCAATCGATCTTTTTCTCTCCCACCTCCCATTCTTTTTCCTTGAGTTTTTCATATACCCCTGCGGGCAACAGGACCTTTAACATTTTAATAATATCTGGATACGTGTATTCTCCCATACGGAGCATGTCTTTTAATTCTTGGTGGAACCCTGCTGGATCTTTGTCATGACAGGGAATTAACTTTTTCATCTCTAAGAGTTCCATCTTTGTAATCGGGGTGTAAACAAACACTCGTTGCATTTCACCATCTGTTGTCCTGACTGGGTGTACTTCTCGTAACGGATTCTGTCTGTCTATGTAAAACGGTTTACTCTCTGGAGGTGAGACATGAACAAAATGCGGGTTCAAAAACGTTCTATATTTGTGGCGCTGTTCTAGGATGACACTAATTAAATCGGTACCTAAACCTTTCCATCTATACTGGAGTAACTCGTTCAGGACATCGTGTAACGGACCTGGATCAGAATGTTGACCCTCATACAATGTAATGAGGTGCTGGATCATATACATACCCACCAGTCGCTGCTCGGCTGGGGGCAATTTAAGAAACATTTGTGCCACTATTTCGTCTGGAAAAGTGGTAGAATCAGTAATCCATCGGACTGCTGATCGGGCTAGTTCTTGTTCATGCATAGTACTTAACTCACTATAACCGATTCGTGATTTCAGAATATGATCGGTAGCTTGAAATACTTGTTCTAGAGAACCTTGTTCTGGTGCTGGATGATGAGAAACTAACTTGTGTTCTAGGCGTAAATTACGGTCTGGAAATCTAGATTTTCCTACATACGCTATTCTAGTGGGATTCTCGTCCTCTACCTCTTCGGTAGAGTCATTTTCTTTCTCGCTTACTTGTGCTGCTTTACGTTGTTCGTGTAACTTTAGTATTTCCTTACGAATTTTCTTGTACATACTCTCTATACTACTGATAGTCTTGTGTTTACCCTCGGCTATATTATCACTCCACCTTGTCAGGATTTTCATTTCGGCCGGATCTTTAGTCGGGGAATCTTGTTCTCTTATTAGACAATTAATCAGAAACTTTAATATCATAAGCTGGATCTCAGCTTTCCTTTGAGACATGGCTTCGCCAATACTTTCTGGATCATCCCCTGTACGGATGAAACGATATATTCGGTCTAGATCTCCTTTCATATCTGGTAGGGTGTCTAAATACCCGGTCACCCGTCTTACACGGATGGAATATATTACTGTACTATCATCACCTGCAACTGGATCATAGCGGCATTCAGTAAGAGCTCGTCGGATGTCTGCAACGGACTTATATTTGGGCGTACGCTGTAACGCACATTCATGTAACTCGGCCAACGTTCTACGTTGGTGTGGTGGCGGGGTACCAGGAGGACCTCCTCCTGCGGCCCCTAAACTGGAATCGTCGACTGATACTCTTCGTACTATCGCGGCGGGAAATTGTAATGTAGGCTGGACCGGGGGTACCGTAGCAGGTACTGCAAGAGGTGCCCCGGTGTCTGGAGGAGCTAGATTTACATTATTTACAGGGACTGGCGGAACAGGATTTGCATATTCTGGGACTGTGTCGTCCAAATAGGACGAGATGAAAATATCAGCTGCGGTCGGTTTGTGACGTAGCTTGGTCGGAACTAAGGGTGGCGGAAAATTACTGGATGCCTCCGGGGTCGCTTTTGGCAAGCCCTCGGCAAGAAGAGGGTACATACCCTTAATAAGGGCATGCCTCTGTCTGTCTGATTGTTCGGTTTTGACTCGTTCACCTATCTCGATTAATTCCCTTTCTTGTGCTCGTTCTAAGGATTCTCTACTTAGTTCTGACTTTCTGATTTCTTTTTCGGTTCTTTTATGAGATTCTTTGCGCCATAGCTCGATGGCATCCTTCTGCGACTGTCTGGCTTTCTTTTTCCATAATGCTTCTTCTACTCTCATGATGCACTCGGCATCCCACGTACCTGATACGGGCCATCTATACTTTTCCTCTAACTCTTTGGTATACTCTACCCATAAATCTAGATACAATATGGCACTTATGCCATGCTTTTGATACATAAAATGACCTGGACTATCCCTAGGCGGGACAGGAACTGCTGCTTCTAGCAGACCTTTTCTGGTTTTTAACTGACGTAATTTCGAGAATAAGGGCATGACTGAACTGTAATCTAGACACAATACAATACACAATGAACACGATAATTACTTCACATTCATACCACGACATTAAAATACATGAAGAACATTTAAAATAACAGTTCGAACAGAATACTACCTGGAATACTGAAAACAGAATACATAAATCTTCTCGAGAACAGAACTGACTAGAACAGAAACTAGATGCACTGCTGAAACAGTACGAAACTTACCGGTCTCATAAAGAGACACGTCAGGACCCGCATCCACCGAAGTGGACACTTCATTTTGGGTCTGTGTACCACCAACCCACGGACCAGAGTCAATTAGATTGACCCTGTCTAGATACTACCCCAGCAATGGTACTCACCGGGCAGCAAGAACGGAAGGCCTCGGACTGGACTGGACTGCTTCGACGCCGGACGGACGAACTTCGGACTTCTGTTACGGGTGGGCCTCCGGATACCTCGGACCTTGGACTCTCGGCTTGGGCTCTGGTCGGGACTCGCCGCGTTCCTCCACCGCCTCGTCTGGATGCTGGACCGCCACCTCCGTCTCCTCCGTGGGCCTGAGGGATACTTGAAGCAGAAATATCTGCACGTGCACGGTATGGTTCCGTCACGGCTGCAGAGGGTCAGGGGGCCGGCGTGGCTTCACCGGCGCGTGGGGAAAGGGCAAGTCCCTATTCGGGCGCCATTATGTGGTATATAAATAAATAATACCGGATCTAGGTTTTACTGGACATAGCAATAACAGATAGCTCAATAAATAAGAGTCAAGATTCGAGGTAGTAGGAGTTTGCAGGTTTAATACAGCATAAAGGACAGGAACAGGACAACCTGCATGGGAACAGGATGGCAGCGCTGCCGGGGGCAGGATCAGAATCGGCGTAACATTCAACAACAGTGCACAAATATATATACTAAAACAGTTACATTACAATGAATTACAGTAGGCGGAGCAGTGGGTGTGGTCAATAGCAGTCGCGAAAGATAAGGGTGAAAATGGGTGTAACAGGGGCGTATACATAGACATGTGATGTAAACGTAACAGAATATGTCATAAATGGGGCGGAAACATGGAGGGGGCTACCTAAGGAGCCGGGACCTCTAACCTAATGGTGCGCGCAAACTGACAATGACTTGTTACTAGGAGAAGCTGGGGGATATGAACTCTGTGCTAGGAGTAGAGACTGAAGTCTGGAGAGTCAGGGCGACATGTACCTAAACAGTATCTAGTATCTGATGTTTAGAGAACATGTTGATAGAATCCAAAAGTTATCGGGGTAAAGGCTAACAGACTCTAAGACTGGAGCATGCATTATTCTACATGTAGTGCGTGATGAAGAATATTAAATGACCATTAAATGCAGTATTTCTCTTACATGGAGACGTAAAGGCTAGACAATGACGGAAACTATTGATGCGATTCAGTAGCTTAGGAATGCAGAGAAGGAGGGCTGGACTGATAACTAGAATCATAACATACTCTTGGCAGACTCAGAGGCAGAGCCAGGCCGAGCCGGGCACTGCGAGGCAGGAAGTAAGTGAAGGGTCGAGGATACAGGTGGGGGCTGTATCGCTCCTCAGCGAGGACTCAGAAGACAGGAGCTGAATCTGGTGTCCGGGCCCTTTTGAGGCCTAGAAACGGGGACTTTACAATGAAATAACGTGCACACTGAGAAACGTGGCAACGCAACTTTACATAGGCCTAATATTCGTAGTATTCACGAGAACTGGAAACTGGCATACTAATGATGGACACAACTGTAATTGCGTCTTTAATCAAACATGGGGGATACATATGCATATTTAATCATGCACACATAACATAAGATGGAGGACACGTAGGGACACAGAACATGGCAAAATTTACTTTTCCACAGAAGACATGGCTTGGCAGTTCGGGCTGGACTGTTCCCATGAGGCACAGGGTCAGACTGATTTGCATATGGCCATGTATAAACTGGGGTGGCAGAGTGGGCTAAAGAACGATGATGGATTAAACCCAGATCTGTTGACTGGGTGTGAGTGTTTGATCGGTTCAGATGCTCCGTCCATCACCACCCCCTTTTGTACCGCTTTGTTCGCCATAAGTTGGCAGGGTATGCTCAGACGTGAGTCCCTTGCTCACTTTGCCACTGGATTCAAGCAAGCCGGGCTGAAGACGGCTGAAATGCCAGAAACCGGTCTCGAAAGCTTGTTTCCGGTCCAGGGAAGACATGGCTTGGCAGTTCGGGCTGGACTGTTCCCATGAGGCACAAGGTCAGACTGATTTTCATATGGCCATGTCTGAACTGGGGTGGCAGAGTGGGCTAAAGAACGGTGATGGATTAAACCCAGATCTGTTGACTGGGTGTGAGTGTTTGATTGGTTCAGATGCTCCGTCCATCACCACCCCCTTTTGTACCGCTTTGTTCGCCATAAGTTGGCAGGGTATGCTCAGACGTGAGTCCCTTGCTCACTGTGCCACTGGATTCAAGGAAGCCGGGTTGAAGATGGCTGAAATGCCAGAAACCGGTCTTCGGAAGCTTGTTTCCGGTCCAGGGAAGACATGGCTTGGCAGTTCGGGCTGGACTGTTCCCATGAGGCACAGGTCAGACTGATTTGCATATGGCCATGTCTGAACTTGGGTGGCAGAGTGGGCTAAAGAACGGTGATGGATTAAACCCAGATCTGTGGACTGGGTGTGAGTGTCTGATTGGTTCAGATGCTCTGTCCATCACCACCCCCTTCTGTACCGCTTTGTTCGCCATAGGTTGGCAGGGTATGCTCAGACGTGAGTCCCTTGCTCACTTTGCCACTGGATTCAAGCAAGCCGGGCTGAAGACGGCTGAAATGCCAGAAACCATTCCTCGGAAGCTTGTTTCCGGTCCAGGGAAGACATGGCTTGGCAGTTCGGGCTGGACTGTTCCCATGAGGCACAAGGTCAGATTGATTTTCATATGGCCATGTCTGAACTGGGGTGGCAGAGTGGGCTAAAGAACGGTGATAGATTAAGCCCAGATCTGATGACTGGGTTTGAGTGTTTGATTGGTTCAGATGCTCCGTCCATCACCACCCCCTTTTGTACCACTTTGTTCGCCATAAGTTGTCAGGGTATGCTCAGACATGAGTCCCTTGCTCACTTTGCCACTGGATTCAAGCAAGCCGGGTTGAAGGCGGCTGAAATGCCAGAAACCGGTCCTCTGAAGCTTGTTTCCGGTCCAGGGAAGACATGGCTTGGCAGTTCGAGCTGGACTGTTCCCATGAGGCACAGGGTCAGATTGATTTGCATATGGCCATGTCTGAACTGGGGTGGTAGAGTGGGCTAAAGAACGGTGATGGATTAAACCCAGATCTGTTGACTGGGTGTGAGTGTTTGATTGGTTCAGATGCTCCGTCCATCACCACCCCCTTTTGTACCGCTTTGTCTACCATAAGTTGGCAGGGTATGCTCAGACGTGAGTCCCTTGCTCACTTTGCCACTGGATTCAAGCAAACCGGGCTGAAGACGGCTGGAATGCCAGAAACCGGTCCTCGGAGGCTTGTTTCCGGTCCAGGGAAGACATGGCTTGGCAGTTCGAGCTGGACTGTTCCCATGAGGCACAGGGTCAGACTGATTTGCATATGGCCATGTCTGAACTGGGGTGGTAGAGTGGGCTAAAGAACGGTGATGGATTAAACCCAGATCTGTTGACTGGGTGTGAGTGTTTGATTGGTTCAGATGCTCCGTCCATCACCACCCCCTTTTGTACCGCTTTGTTCGCCATAAGTTGGCAGGGTATGCTCAGACGTCAGTCCTTGCTCACTTTGCCACTGGATTCAAGCAAACCGGGCTGAAGACGGCTGGAATGCCAGAAACCGGTCCTCGGAGGCTTGTTTCCGGTCCAGGGAAGACATGGCTTGGCAGTTCGGGCTGGACTGTTCCCATGAGCCACAGGGTCAGATTGATTTGCATATGGCCATGTCTGAACTGGGGTGGCAGAGTGGGCTAAAGAACGGTGATGGATTAAACCCAGATCTGTTGACTGGGTGTGAGTGTTTGATTGGTTCAGATGCTCCGTCCATCACCACCCCCTTTTGTACCGCTTTGTTCGCCATAAGTTGGCAGGGTATGCTCAGACGTTGAGTCCCTTGCTCACTTTGCCACTGGATTCAAGCAAGCCGGGCTGAAGACGGCTGGAATGCCAGAAACCGGTCCTCAGAAGCTTGTTTCCGGTCCAGGGAAGACATGGCTTGGCAGTTCGGGCTGGACTGTTTCCATGAGGCACAGGGTCAGACTGATTTGCATATGGCCATGTCTGAACTGGGGTGGCAGAGTGGCCTAAAGAACGGTGATGGATTAAACCCAGATCTGTTGACTGGGTGTGAGTGTTTGATTGGTTCAGATGCACCGTCCATCACCACCCCCTTATGTACAGCTTTGTTCACCATAAGTTGGCAGGGTATGCTCAGACGTCAGTCCCTTGCTCACTTTGCCACTGGATTCAAGCAACCCGGGCTGAAGACGTCCGGAATGCCAGAAATCGGTCCTCGGAGGCTTGTTTCCGGTCCAGGGAAGACATGGCTTGGCAGTTCAGGCTGGACTGTTGCCATGAGGCACAGGGTCAGACTGATTTGCACATGGCCATGTCCGAACTGGGGTGGCGGAGTGGGCTAAAGAACAGTGATGGATTAAACCCAGATCTGTTGACTGGGTGTGAGTGTTTGAATGGTTCAGATGCTCCGTCCATCACCACCCCCTTTTGTACCGCTTTGTTCGCCATAAGTTGGCAGGGTATGCTCAGACGTGAGTCCTTTGCTCACTTTGCCACTGGATTCAAGCAAGCCGGGCTGAAGACGGCTGGAATGCCAGAAACCGGTCCACGGAAGCTTGTTTCCGGTCCAGGGAAGACATGGCTTGGCAGTTCGGGCTGGACTGTTCCCATGAGGCACAAGGTCAGACTGATTTTCATATGGCCATGTCTGAACTGGGGTGGCAGAGTGGGCTAAAGAACGGTGATAGATTAAGCCCAGATCTGATGACTGGGTGTGAGTGTTTGATTGGTTCAGATGCTCCGTCCATCACCACCCCCTTTTGTACCGCTTTGATCGCCATAAGTTGGCAGGGTATGCTCAGACGTGAGTCCCTTGCTCACTTTGCCACTGGATTCAAGTAAGCCGGGTTGAAGATGGCTGAAATGCCAGAAACCGGTCCTCGGAAGCTTGCTTCCAGTCCAGGGAAGACATGGCTTGGCAGTTCGAGCTGGACTGTTCCCATAAGGCACAGGGTCAGACTGATTTGCATATTGCCATGTCTGAACTGGGGTGGCAGAGTGGGCTAAAGAACGGTGATGGATTAAACCCATATCTGTTGACTGGGTGTGAGTGTTTGATTGGTTCAGATGCTCCGTCCATCACCACCCCCTTTTGTACCGCTCTGTTTGCCATAAGTTGGCAGGGTATGCTCAGACGTGAGTCCCTTGCTCACTTTGCCACTGGATTCAAGCAAACCGGGCTGAAGACGGCTGGAATGCCAGAAACCGGTCCTCAGAGGCTTGTTTCCGGTCCAGGGAAGACATGGCTTGGCAGTTCGGGCTGGACTGTTCCCATGAGGCACATGGTCAGACTGATTTGCATATGGCCATGTCTGAACTGGGGTGGCAGAGTGGGCTAAAGAACGGTGATGGATTAAACCCAGATCTGTTGACTGGGTGTGAGTGTTTGATTGGTTCAGATGCTCCGTCCATCACCACCCCCTTTTGTACCGCTTTGTTCGCCATAAGTTGGCAGGGTATGCTCAGACGTGAGTCCCTTGCTCACTTTGCCACTGCATTCAAGCAAGCCGGGCTGAAGACGGCTGAAGTGCCAGAAACCGGTCCTCGGAAGCTTGTTTCCGGTCCAGGGAAGACATGGCTTGGCA
Source organism: Lissotriton helveticus (assembly GCF_964261635.1). Taxonomy (NCBI): domain Eukaryota; kingdom Metazoa; phylum Chordata; class Amphibia; order Caudata; family Salamandridae; genus Lissotriton; species Lissotriton helveticus. The sequence goes on along the minus strand of NC_136068.1, from coordinate 508,655,295 downwards.
GTTCGGGCTGGACTGTTCCCATGAGGCACAAGGTCAGACTGATTTTCATATGGTCCTGTCTGAGCTGGGGTGGCAGAGTGGGCTAAAGAACAGTGATAGATTAATCCCAGATCTGATGACTGGGTGTGAGTGTTTGATTGGTTAAGATGCTCCATCCATCACCACCCCCTTTTGTACCGCTTTGTTCGCCATAGGTTGGCAGTCTATGCTCAGACGTGAGTCCCTTGCTCACTTTGCCAATGGATTCAAGCAAGCCGGGTTGAAGACGGCTGAAATGCCAGAAACCGGTCCTCGGAAGCTTGTTTCCGGTCCAGGGAAGACATGGCTTGGCAGTTCGAGCTGGATTGTTCCCATGAGGCACAGGGTCAGACTGATTTGCATATGGCCTTGTCTGAACTGGGGTGGCAGAGTGGGCTAAAGAACGGTGATAGATTAAGCCCAGATCTGATGACTGGGTGTGAGTGTTTGATTGGTTCAGATGCTCCGTCCATCACCACCCCCTTTTGTACCGCTTTGTTCACCATAAGTTGGCAGGGTATGCTCAGACGTGAGTCCCTTGCTCACTTTGCCACTGGATTCAAGCAAGCCGGGTTGAAGACAGCTGAAATGCCAGAAACCGGTCCGCGGAAGCTTGTTTCCGGTCCAGGGAAGACATGGCTTGGCAGTTCGAGCTGGACTGTTCCCATGAGGCACAGGGTCAGACTGATTTGCATATGGCCATGTCTAAACTGGGGTGGCAGAGTGGGCTAAAGAACGGTGATGGATTAAACCCTGATCTGTTGACTGGGTGTGAGTGTTTGATTGGTTCAGATGCTCCGTCCATCACCACCCCCTTTTGTACCGCTTTGTTCGCCATAAGTTGGCAGGGTATGCTCAGACGTGAGTCCCTTGCTCACTTTGTAACTGGATTCAAGCAAACCGGGCTGAAGACGGCTAGAATGCCAGAAACCGGTCCTCGGAGGCTTGTTTCCGGTCCAGGGAAGACATGGCTTGGCAGTTCGGGCTCGACTGTTCCCATGAGGCACAGGGTCAGACTGATTTGCATATGGCCATGTCTGAACTGGGGTGGCAGAGTGGGCTACGGAAACGGTGATGGATTAAACCCAGATCTGTTGACTGGGTGTGAGTGTTTGATTGGTTCAGATGCTCCGTCCATCACCACCCCCTTTTGTACCGCTTTGTTCGCCATAAGTTGTCAGGGTATGCTCAGACGTGAGTCCCTTGCTCACTTTGCCACTGGATTCAAGCAAGCCGGGCTGAAGATGGCTGAAATGCCAGAAACCAGTCCTCGGAAGCTTGTTTCCGGTCCAGGGAAGACATGGCTTGGCAGTTCGGGCTGGACTGTTCCCATGAGGCCCAAGGTCAGACTGATTTTCATATGGCCATGTCTGAACTGGGGTGGCAGAGTGGGCTTAAGAACGGTGATAGATTAAGCCCAGATCTGATGACTGGGTGTGAGTGTTTGATTGGTTCAGATGCTCCGTCCATCACCACCCCCTTTTGTACCGCTTTGTTCGCCATAAGTTGGCAGGGTATGCTCAGACGTGAGTCCCTTGCTCACTTTGCCACTGGATTCAAGCAAGCCGGGTTGAAGACGGCTGAAATGCCAGAAACCGGTCCTCGAAAGCTTGTTTCCGGTCCAGGGAAGACATGGCTTGGAAGTTCGGGCTGGACTGTTCCCATGAGGCACAGGGTCAGACTGATTTGTATATGGCCATGTCTGAACTGGTGTGGCAGAGTGGGCTAAAGAACGGTGATGGATTAAACTCAGATCTGTGGACTGGGTGTGAGTGTCTGAGTGGTTCAGATGCTCCGTCCATCACCACCCCCTTCTGTACCGCTTTGTTCGCCATAAGTTGGCAGGGTATGCTCAGACGTGTGTCCCTTGCTCACTTTGCCTCTGGATTCAAGCAAGCCGGGCTGAAGACGGCTGAAATGCCAGAAACCGGTCCTCAGAAGCTTGTTTCCGGTCCAGGGAAGACATGGCTTGGCAGTTCGGGGTGGACTGTTCCCATGAGGCACAGGGTCAGACTGATTTCCATATGGCCATGTCTGAACTGGGGTGGCAGAGTAGGCTAAAGAACGATGATGGATTAAACCCAGATCTGTTGACTGGGTGTGAGTGTTTGATCGGTTCAGATGCTCCCTCCATCACCACCCCCTTTTGTACCACTTTCTTCGCCATAAGTTGGCAGGGTATGCTCAGACGTGAGTCCCTTGCTCACTTTGCCACTGGATTCAAGCAAGCCGGGCTGAAGACGGCTGAAATGCCAGAAACCGGTCTCGGAAGCTTGTTTCCGGTCCAGGGAAGACATGGCTTAGCAGTTCGGGCTGGACTGTTCCCATGAGGCACAGGGTCAGATTGATTTGCATATGGCCATGTCTGAACTGGGGTGGCAGAGTGGGCTAAAGAACGGTGATGGATTAAACCCAGATCTGTTGACTGGGTGTGAGTGTTTGATTGGTTCAGATGCTCCGTCCATCACCACCCCCTTTTGTACCGCTTTGTTCGCCATAAGTTGGCAGGGTATGCTCAGGTGTGAGTCCCTTGCTCACTTTGCCACTGGATTCAAGCAAGCCGGGCTGAAGACGGCTGGAATGCCAGAAACCGGTCCTCGGAAGCTTGTTTCCGGTCCAGGGAAGACATGGCTTGGCAGTTCGGGCTGGACTGTTTCCATGAGGCACAGGGTCAGACTGATTTGCATATGGCCATGTCTGAACTGGGGTGGCAGAGTGGGCTAAAGAACGGTGATGGATTAAACCCAGATCTGTTGACTGGGTGTGAGTGTTTGATTGGTTCAGATGCACCATCCATCACCACCCCCTTATGTACCGCTTTGTTCACCATATGTTGGCAGGGTATGCTCAGACGTGAGTCCCTTGCTCACTTTGCCACTGGATTCAAGCAAGCCGGGCTGAAGACGGCTGAAATGCCAGAAACCGGTCCTCGGAAGCCTGTTTCCGGTTCAGGGAAGACATGGCTTGGCAGTTCGGGATGGACTGTTCCCATGAGGCACAGGGTCAGACTGATTTGCATATGGCCATGTCTGAACTGGGATGGCAGAGTGGGCTAAAGAACGGTGATGGATTAAACCCAGATCTGTTGACTGGGTGTGAGTGTTTGATTGGTTCAGATGCTCCGTCCATCACCACCCCCTTTTGTACCGCTGTTGCTGCTGGGTCTGCTTATAGGTACGAAAATTAGACCTTCCAAAACCCTTGTATATTTTGGCAACAGAGCCTCTAGTTTGCAAACCCAAAGATCTTGCCGTTGCTCGGCTGTCCTTAAACCTATCCAAGGCAGCATCAGCTTTCTTTCCGAAAAGGCCTGTGCCATCAAAAGGCAAATCCATCAGAGCAGCCTGAACATTAGCAGAAAACTCAGAAGTCTTTAGCCAAGCAGCCCTTCTGGTGGCGATCGAAGACTCCATGATCCTAGCCACTGAATCTGCCGTGTCCATACCACATTGTATAACCTGCCGAGCAGCAGCTTTCGTGTCAGATACCACTTCATTAAAGTTCTCCCTATCCTCCTCAGGAAGCTTAGGAGATAGCTCTTTCACCGTATCCATCAAAGCATGGATATATCTGCCCAGCAAACAAGTAGCATTTGTCGACTTCAGGGCCATACTGCCTGACGAAAACACTGTCTTTGCATTCTGATCCTGATTCTTAGAGTCTTTATCTCCAGGAACCTGGGGAAAGACACCTGCAGACCTTTTCGAGCAAGCAGCTTGAATCACCAAACTCTCTGGCAAAGGATGAGAGGCTAAGCATTCAGGATCTCCAGGCGCAACTCTGTAGCGCCTTGCCACCGACTTTGAAACTGCAGGAGCAGTATGTGGTTTACTCCATACCTCCAATATGGGATCTGTAAGAGCCTCAGTAAATGGAAGAAGTGGCTCAACCACAGAAGATGGAGAATGGAGAACTTCAGTTAGAATGTTCGATTTGTACTCCACAGATGGCAAAGTCAAATTTAAAAGTTCTGCAGCCTTCTTAATTACCACATGGTAAGGCGCCACATCCTTAGAAGGAGCATCAGAAACTGTGGGCAATCCCCATTCTGGTGAAAATTCTAGACCACTTGCATCATGCAACTCTTCAAAATAGTCCTCCTGATCCTGAAGCTCGCCCTCTTCAACTTCAGCTTCTCCATAATTTCTCTCCTCCAAAAGGCACTGCGCTCTACGCCTCGACCACTCCATTAGAACCGACGTCGTCGGATCCGGTAACGACTCCAATGGAGCCGGAGCTGACGTCGAATGAGGAGCTGGCGACGGAGCCGCCTTCGAAAGCGAAGCTGGAAACGGCGTCGAACCTCGATTTGAATCACGAGGTCGCTCCGGAGCCGGTGAAGCCATGCACGGAGTCGATGACCTCGGAGGCGCCGATAGAAGCCGTGGTGGAGTCGGTGTCGGCATAAAATGCAGGAAAGGAGCTGGAGCATAAGCCTGCGGCACACCCAGGTTATAAGCTAATGGACCCATGGGACCAACCGGCGCACCCGTGGGGTACATTGCTCTCGCATATATGCCATACATGGCGTTCAGAAAATGCGAAGGGTCCTGACCTGGACCAGGAACCCACCGGCTGCTCCTGGGGAGGCTGCACCGGATTGGACTCCTGCACCTCTTGTTCCTCGGGATGATGTACCGGAGTCGTCGAACCCTGAGGAACTTCTTCTACTTCATGCTCCGAAGACTGATATGGATCTGGAGACGGATTCGACGGTAAAGGCGTGGCCTCACCTTCAGGATTACGAACTGGAGAGGGAGATACCATGCCCTTACGATGTTTTCGTGAAGACTTGTTCTTCGAGTCCGACTCTCTGCTGGAATGATGTCTCGAACTGTGCTTCTTTCTCCTATGCTTCTTCTTTGATGAGCCAGAAGCATGACCCGAAGCCGACTTTGAAGCCGACCTCGACCGGGACCTCGACCTCGACTTTCATTTTGACTTCGACCTCGACCTCGAGCGTCTCGATCTTGACCTCGAAGCTCTCTCGGTATCCTTACCCTTCAATTTGGCAACAAGCAGTTTTGCCTCTCGTTCCCGAAGAGCCTTAGGGTTAATTTTAAAACAGGATCGACAACCCTTGACGTCGTGATCCAAACCCAGACACCATAAACAGTCACCATGAGGATCGGTAATGGACATCATCCTTCCACACGTATCGCATGGTTTGAATCCTATCTTCCTCGATGACATCTCGACAGAAGACAGCAACACCAAACAGATACAGTAACCAGAAATCCACAAAAGTAATAAAGTTACTATCTGTACAACAGAAGATCCCAAGAAACCGTTAGCGCCGACCACGCGGAAAAAAGGGAACTGATGTCATCACACAGACGTAGGCCTAATAAGGAGTCAGTGACGTCAGTCGGAGTCGCGCACGATGCCGTGCTCCTGTGACGGCGTCCACGCCGGCGTGCTACAAAAGAATTTTCCGAACGTTGCTGACGCAGGGTATATTCACAAGGTGAGGAATACACTGGCAGATGTATCCATCACAAACAAAAAAAATCCAAAAACTCTTGTAGAACGCTGTTCACCAAGTACTGGAAGGCGGCCAGGGAGTGGCATAGACCAAATGGCATCACCTGGTACTCAAAAAGCCTGAACTTGGCGCAAAAGGCCGTCTTCCACTCGTCACCTTTTCTTATCCGTACCAGATGATATGCACCACGTAAATCCAGTTTGGTGAAGATGGCGGCGGATTGTACTTGATCCATCATGGTTTAAGGCTCGATAGTCGATGCAAGCAAGGAGGTCCCCTTCTTTCCCAGGGATGAAGAAAAGTGGAGAGGAGGCCAGCGATTTAGAATGGCGGATCAATCCATTAGCCAGAGATTTGTCTAGGTATATTTTTAAGAAGTCGTTCGGGGTAACCGTCAACAACACAGACTTGTTTGATGATGTTTTTCTTGTCACAGGAATCCGGTGAGTGCAAGCAAATCCCCAATCACAGAATTTTCCCATGGCCCCTGAATCGATCATGACTAGCACCCTCTGGAGGTGAAAATCGGGACCAGATAAGGATACATTCAAAGTGACATGGGTGGTGGCAATCTGGTTGGTTTTGGCCACAATAACCTTTCTGAAGTTTGGTGTTCTTCAATTTTTCTTAGGTTTCTTGGTGCAGTCTTTCACAAAGTGACCACTTAGGCCACAATAGAGACAAAGGTTGTTGCGCCGTCTTTTCTCCTTTTCGGTCTTGGAAAGGGGAGGTCGAACTGACCCGATCTGCATGGGTTCTCCGCTATCCATTACTGCATTGCAGAATAGTTGGGAGTCAGTATGGGCAAAAGTGGGGCTACTCTGTTCTCAGTACGTTTCTTCTCCCCTCGTTGTTCCGTCAACTGATGGTCTAATTGAAGAACCAGGTTTATGAGCGCATCGCAGTCTCGAGGGCGGTCGACCACCTGAGCCAGCATAAATTGGAGTTCATCACGCAAGCCTCTGTAGAATAATTATGTTCTTTTGTGTTCCGGCCAGTGGGCCTCTACCACAAGTCTGTTAAATTGTGCCAGGTAAGCAAGGAGATCTCTATTCTTGGGGAAGATCCAGTAGTTCATTGTCTACTGTCTATATGGAGGTTTGTTGGTCGAAAATGCACCTGAGATCCTTATCAAAGTGCTCAAAGGAATATAACACAAGATCATCATTGGCCACAAGGGTTGTGGACCAGGCTGCCGCATCCCCAGATAGATATGAGAGAATGAAGGCTACTCTAGACTTGTGTGTTGGAAACGGAGCGGGTCTACACAAAAATGTAATTTACATTGTGTAAGAAAAACATGTAATTTCGAGAATCCCCTTGATAGCACTCAGGGGGTGCCAAAGGAACCACTATTTGTTGACATGCCTGTAAGTGAGAGGTATAAGTTCCACACGTAGGAAGGCGAGATCCAGAGACAGCTCCCTCATTCTGTACTTGATCTAACCTTTGGGACATCCCCATTACATGTGACCACAAGGTTCAGTTCTCCACTCGTGCCAACTCTACCTGTCGTTAGAGATCCCTCAAGGTGTTGTTAAGAGCAGAAACGTCAAAAGAACCGAACGCCATGCTGCATGGGCAGGACAAGAATTTTTCTTTTTTTTTTTTTTTGTGGCTCGGCATTCTATCAGGAACCAATCTGGGTAAATGAAAGGTTGGAACAAGTTCTTCTGTCAGCTCGACACGCAGAGGCAGCTGGACCCCAACAATCCCCAGAAATCATCCGACGCACACTGAACCAGAGACACCAGTTCTCATCCGATAATCTCAAGGGAAGGGGGGTTGGGAACAAACAATCAACTAAAATAATTAGTTAAAACCAAAAGCTAAAATGAAGAAAGAAACAACTGGTGCGTGTTCATGCCGGTGGAGAAGCAAACTCTGGGTCACTGAACAACCTGGGACATCTGTCCTAAAGCTAGGAATGAGTATGGAGACCAGCTCCTGCAGCAGAAGTAAAAGATATCAGTAAGAACACAGTTAGGACTCCTAACTCTACTACTAATAAATGCCGTCTGTGAATAACAAAAGTAGTAAGTTTAGGATTTTATCTCAGTTTAGTAGAAGGAAAGTTAGGAGTCCTAACTTTACTACTACCTAATGCCTTCTGTGAATACCAAAAGTAGTACATTTAGGATTTTATCCCAGATTAGTTCTGTGAATCGGCCCCGTGATGATTAAGAGAATAAATCACATTCATTTGAATTGGTCATGGTGCTGTCTGAATAATTCAATTTCTTATCATGCAAAATGTATTTCCAATGTGACCATTTTTTAATGTACCTTCTGAAGCACATAGCACAAGAAAATTCCGCCCGGTCTGGTTTTAACAATCCTAGGTATGCAAATCAATCTATAGGACCGTAGACTGTTATAGGTGTATTGGATTTAATTAGGTGCTTCAAAACAAAACAAAGTGTATTACATTGAATATGCTTTCCAGTATGCAACCAGTGGAGATCTGCGAAAGATGGCTGATCAGGTAGATGTAAACAAATCAATATGGCTGGCAAATAACCTTTAACTGATGCCAAAGCAAGACCTTGCTGGGATAGAGATAGCAAAAAAAGTAGCACATTAGATAATTGGGCCTGTAAAGGCTAAATATGTTTGGAAGAACACTAAACAACAAATTTCGCCCAGCATCCCTCATCGGTGGTTGTAGTAGAGGGGCGCCTTGTTGCCAAAATGACATTTAATACTTCAGGCGTTGATGAAAGTATGTCAACTGTTGCTGCTCAAACTCCAAGCATGGAGTTGTAATTTGTCTAGATGCAGGTGAAGGACCCTGCCCTACTACTGTGAAAGAAGGTCTCCTCAAAGAGGCAGCCAGCTCAGAGGATAGATGCTCATGGCTAGAAGTTCCAGGTAACACACTCTCCTGGCCGAATTCAGAGCTGCTATTATGACCTGGTCCTGGTCGTTCTTGATTCTTTTCAAAACTCAAGACAGGAGAAGCTGGCGCAGGAAGGCATAGAGGAGTCCAGTGTTCCATTCCAGCCAGAATGCATCACCAAGAAAGTGCTCTTGTGGGAATTCCAAAGTGCAAAACTTTGAACACTGCTCATTCTCGATAGTGGAAAATAGATCTAGCTAGGTTTCTTCCAACTATTGGAATATGTCCTAAGGATGTAGACACCACTCATAAATTGCCAGACCCTATCTGGTCAACTCCTCCCTGACATTGAGGGAAATGTCCTTGTGCTCCAACCAACTCCAGATATGCAGAAACTCTTGGCACAGGACTCCACTCTGCCCTGCTTGCTGCAATACCATATTGAGGTGGTGTTGTCAGTGAAAACCTGCACCAGTCTTCCTTTGATGGATGGCAGGAAGGTCACCAAAAGCCAAACAAATGGCCTACAACTCCAACAGACTGATGTGGAGCCAGGCTTCTGTTGGAGGGCACCTCCGGTAGATCACTACCCCACTTTGGACCCCCCTCGGACCTGTACCCGCACCACATCTTCAAAAGAGCCAGCACCTCCATAGCCCTGAACTCTGCCATCCCATCAACTTCTCCATCAACTTCACATTCCTGGAAGACTGGAAACACACAGTGATCTGCACCTTGGTGAAGAAACTCTCTGCAGACCCGAAGGACCTGAAGAACTTCAGACCCATCTCTCTTCTCCCCTTCCCAGCCAAGGTCATCGAGAAGGCCATCAATGCCCAACTCTCCAAGTTCATTGAAGTAAACTACATGCTGGACCTCTCCTAATCCGGCTTCAAAAGCAACCACAGTACCGAGACCGCCCTCCTTGCCACCTCAGATGACATCGGCACCCTCTTCCACTGAGGTGAAACTTCAGTCCTCATCCTCCTGTACCTTCCGGCCACCTTCAACACAGTCACCCACTGCAAGCTATGTACAAGACTCCATGATGCCAGCATCTGCAACAAAGCACTGGAATGGATCTGCTCCTTCCTCAACGGCTGAAAACAGAGTCAGACTACCACTGTTCCACTCTGGACCCACAGAGATCAGCTGCAGAGTGCCTCAGGGCTCCTACCAGAGCCCCACACTCGTCAACATCTACATGGCCCGCTCACAGCCATCATCAGAAACCACAGACTCAACATCAGCTCCTATGCCGACGACACCCAGCTGATCCTCTCCCTCACCAACAAAGCCACAGTCGCCATGAACAACTTTGTGATGGGATGAAGGCGGTTGCAACCTGGATGAAGGACAGCTGCCTTAAACTAAAGTCAGAGAAGATTGAAGTCCTCATCATGGGCTCCTCCCCCACTGCCTGGGACAATTCCTGGTGGCCTTCAGATCTTGGGTCCCCCCACACCCACAGACGTCGCACAAAATCTCAGCATCACCTTGGACTCTTCACTCACCATGAACCACCAGATCAACTCCGTCTCATCATCCTGCTTCCACAAGCTACACCTGCTTCAAGAGATCTTCAAGTGGAGCCCCATGGAGTCCAGAAAGACAGTCACCCATGCACTCATCAGCAGGTGACTCAATTACGGAAACGCACTCTACACCATGTACTCTATGCCTGCATCACCCAGAAACTCCTCAGGAAACTGCAGAACATTCAGAACATCTCTGCCAGACTCATCCTCAATATCCTCTGCCGCAGCCTCATCACCAGCCACCTGAGAGACCCCCACTGACTCCCAGTCAACAAAAGAATCACCTTAAAGCTCCTCACACACACCTACAAAGCTCTACATGACTCAGGACCTGCATACCTCAACCACCGCCTCGCATTCCATGCACCCACCAAAGATCTCCACTCTGCCTAACTGGCCCTGGCCGCCATCCTACGTATCCGCAAGACCACGGCTGGGGAAAGATTCTTTTCCTACCTCATAGCAAAGACTTGGAACACCCTGCTTCTCCACCTCAGGAAATCACCGTCACTGCCCCAATTCAGGGAGGACCTCAAGACCAGGCTCTTCAACTGCACCACAGTGCCTTCAACAGATCAACAGTACCCCCGTGCCTTGAGACTCTTACGGGTGAGTAGTTGCGATATACAAGTTACTTGATTGATTTATTGAATGCAGGGCCTGATAACCCTGCTAGCCTGTGTGCTGCCTGCCAGACCTACGTTCATGGATTTGAAAGGGCTGAGGTGAAATAAAAACTGCAGGGCAGGGATCAACAGATCCCTTGAAAGGTCATATCATTGATGGAGGCCTGTAGATGACTTGAAAATCCAACAGAGAGCATTCACGGATGTCGACGAAGTAAGACACTGGTGTCACCTGCCCTCCCCAGGCAATTCGCAGTATCTAGATCAGCGGGCTACTATATTAGGCCGCATCTTGTCCATTTTGAATCATTTGAGCCAAAATGGTGTAAGGTCTTCCAGGACAGTTGGCAAGATCGCTGTTGGTCATATCCCACAGACAATTTGCATAATGATCCAGTAAGCAAACAGCATTAACATCACAGTAATGCTTGACCGGAGTAGGAAAAGATATGCTTGCCAAAAGCTGGGATCTTCTTGGAGTCCTTATCAAGAGGAGTTGTGGTGAATGAATTGAAATTTACTTTATTGGTTGAGGCCTGAACCACAAGGCTCCCTGGAGTAGGATGCTTGGTAAGAAAATCAGGATCACTAGGAGCTGGCCTGTGCCACCTGGCCACCTTCCTAATAACGGTGGACAGTAACAGGGCTTTGACAAGTGGTCAGCAAGGTATCAGTGAGGGCCTCATTAAAAGGGGGCAGGGTCTTAGAAGCAGCTGGCACAGGCTGTAAAATTTAAGTCACTCAAAAAGATGGACGGAATGCTGAACATTGTTAAAAATTCACCCTCCAGTCACAGATCTGGGTTAAATCCACTGATTTGTTGCTCACCATGCCATCCCAGTTTGGACCAGCCATATTTAAATCAGTCTTGACCCTGTTCCCCATGGGAGCAGTCCAGTCCGAACTGCAAGGGCAAGTCCTCCCTGGACAGGAAAACAAGCATCCTGGGACTAGTTTTGGGGTATCACCCCTCATCAACCAGGCTAGCTTGAAGCCAGTGGCATAGCAAGCATTGGACCCACATCTGGGCATACCCTTCCCACTCTGGGTGATTATAAAAACACAAAAAGATGATTGACGGAAAGCTGAACATGGTCAGACATTCACCCCCCAGTCATAGATCTGGATGCTTGTTTCAGTCAAGGACCTGGCTTAACAGTTTTGTCTGGACTGTGCCCATAGGGAGCAGGGTCAAGACTGATTTGCATATGGCTAGGTCCAGACTGGAATGGCATGGTGAGCAAAAGAACAATGGATTTAACCCAGATCTCTTGACTGGGGGTAAGTGTTTGACAATGTTCAGCATTCTGTCCATCATCTTTTTGTGTTGCTATAATCACCCTGAGTGGGAAGGGTAGTCCCTGACATGGACCACGTGCTCATAATGGGCTATTCCCCTAAAACTGGCCCCAATATGCTTGTTTCCAGTCCAGGGAGGACCTGACCTGGCAGTTCGGGCTAGATTGTTCCTGTAGGGAGCAGGTTTAAGACTGATTTGGGCATAGCTTGGTCCAAACTGGGGGGGTATGGTAAGCAAAAACGCAATGGATTTAACACAGATCTGCGATGGAATGAATATTTGACAATGCTCAGCATTCTGTCCATCATCTTTTTTTTGTGAATTTTCAATCATCATGTTTGTTTGGTCTCACTGAGAGAAGCAGGGAAGGGCCCACGTTATAATTGCGTTCTCATGTAATTATTGATTGTAATCTCTCTAACACCCCGTTGATGGAACTCTTAGCTTAATTTGCGAAAGTACCTAAAATGGTTCAAAGAACTACTGCCCTTTCACGGCTGAAGGTATCTGATGCATAACCATACCGTGGAGGAGAGGTCACCTTGGAGTGAAAGACGGATAGCATGATAGTTTACGCTACATTACTGTCAACCGCGGCTTAAACTCGGGCCATTTGGGTATCCCTGAGATATTACTTGTGTGATAGAGCTGACAACTAACAGGAATGTGTCATGACCTCTTCCTAATCCTATTATTTTTTACATTTAAACATCAAGCAATACTTTTACGAGTTTAACACAGGTTTGTATTGTTTTTACATATATTAGTGACTGACACAGTGTACTATGACTTGCAAGACTTTGACGGTGCGATGCCTTAAGTCGTAGACAGCTAAGTATCTTAGATCACAACTCGGTCTGTAAACCTCATTATTCTACTGCCCTAATATGGCATTCTGTTTCTTGTTATATGAAATATAAAAAATATAATAAACAAAAAAAAAACATATATTTGTAAATGTAAAATGGTATCATTAGTTTACCTTCTAAAGGACATAAAACATATAAGATTGCCATCAGATTTCTTACCTTGGCAGATAGGTAGAAGACGGGTTTGCTGTTGGTCCAAATCTGACAAAAAAGGGAACATTATACAATCTATGTACATTTCCGAACAGGAGAGAAAAGACTTGCACTTAACTGCTTAGGTGACTGTTGTCAGCAGGCAGAATCTGAGGCATAGTTGAACATGGGAAAATATTGCACTGCTCTGGTATACTGTCTACTGCATGATGACATAGAGCACCGTTTTAGACAAAAAGCACCACACATGGTTTATTTGAACCTGAATATTACACAACAGGGCACCACAGCTGCGCAGTGTTGCATTAAAATGCAGAGAGCAGAGAACAATAAGGGCATATGGACCTCAGTAGAACTGCAAATATGAGGTGCCAAACAGCCCAAAATTCAGCTACCTCATATACCTCATATAATTTTCAATGGTTCACATGACAAATAGATTGGTTTATGTATGAAAAATATTGGTTGTGCTTTTCTGAGCACTGCACTGGTTAACACATGCCTTGGTTTACATTCACTATACTGGTTGATATACTTGAAAGTTGGATTGAGTAATTTGTATACTATGTAATGCGTAGGGAAGCTGCTGATACACTGATCAAGCACATTGACTTGCGTGACAAAGCATTCAGTTTTAGGTGCCCGGTTTATGTTCCCAATATACTGATTTAATATAACAGCACGCTGCTGTGTCTCTTTAGTGCATTGGTGTATGCACAGTAAAAAAAAAGTTACTGCAGGAAGCTGGATCTTTATGTAGCATACCAAAACGGGGTACACTATTTAGAAAATCCAGACAGCCCTTATTGGTTTATAGGGCTTAATTGAATAACCCCTAATGCTCTCTTTTGCGGTAGTGTGGGTAAGCAGGTTAGGTTTATTAGAGGATATTCATTAATTTTTTGCACATATAGTCAATAAATGAGGGGTATACTCAAGAAGAAACTCAAGACCAATTTAGAAAAATAACAGGTATGTTTGTATTTATTTAAACATTAAGAACTTTGTTATTGATAAGTACTTTGCTGTATATCAATTTTTGCAGGTAAGTAAAAATGTAAAGAAAAATGTCCCACAGCGGATCGACTAGCAAGCACCTCAGATTTCCAAAGTCCCTTGAAGTATTACATATAGTTGTGCTGTCAACCTCCAGGACCTGCTGTGGTTCGGTCCCACTGCAATCCCAGACAGAAGATTTCAAAAAAGAATGGAGGCAGCACCAAGTTCAAAGTCAATCAACGGAACCAAAGTTTGTTCAAAAATTATTTTTTCTTTTTATTTTCTTATTCTCAAAGTGCACAAGACAGCCAACGCGGTTCGCTCCCCAACCACGGGAGCTTCGTCAGGGCAATTGTAATGGGCGATTAGTCTTTCAGTAGTGCAGTCAAGTTGAGTAAAGAGAATCTGGCCAATGTAATGGAACAGATACTAGTATAAGTATTCCAAGACGGGAATAAAGATATCACGAAGTATGGAGGGCCGTAGGGTAGTTCACACAGATTTCATAAACGGATTGTCCCAAAGGGTATGTATTAATATCCTAGGTACACTAGACGTAAAGCGACGTATGTGCAGTCCTTGATAAGCTGCCGATACATGTGCTACGAGAATATGTTCAGCACAAACGGCCCGCGGCGGATTCTCTCGAACCTAATGTAACCCAAATGTGTTTTTGCCTGGCAATGCTTTCCTATGGAGAAAGAAACGTATACTGCATACAGGTATTTGAAAACAAATCTCAGGGGTCCTCTTTAACCCCTTGCGTGCTCGTGATGGAACCATTCCGTCACGAGCCACGGTGGGGCTGTGCTGGTGACGGAATGGTTCCATCACGGCCCGCGCAGCGCGTTCTATTGAGCGGGCGGGGCCGTGACGGAACCATTCCGTCACAAGCACAGCGCCACCGCGGCTCGTGACGGAGTGGTTCCGTCACGAGCATGGCGGCGCTGCGCCCCCCTCCCCCCTAGCGCCGCGGCGGAATTACCGCCGCGGCCAAGGGGTTAAGAACTTAAGGTGTTAGGGGCCGAGATCCAAAGCATCACCAGAAGTTTGAGTTTACGTGCCCTGCAGTGTCTGGGTGTAGAAGTGCTGGACGAGTTGTTAGCCTTGTGTGTTACACCGTAGCAAAAAAAAGGGGGTAACTTAGGAGCAGGCTGCAAAAGGGGACTTAGGGACAAGTCTGGGAGCTTCCAATGGGGGGCTAGGTTCGTGAGGGCCCTGGGAGCAGGGGAGCACCATTGGCTGTCATGGACCCGTGCCAGGGAACTCGGGTGTAGAAGGTGTTGGCCCGCTGGTGCCCAATGTGTCAAAGGCACTCACAGTTCTTGGTTAGACCTGCAAAGGGAGACAAAACTGGACAGCTGGACCACTCTCTGTGCTGGCATTGGCAATGCAGATGTCCTTCGTCAGCTACTCAGTCTTTGAGGCATTGGAGTCCACATTGCACTCAAATAAGCTTTGGTTGCTGCAAGGGTTCTGGTACACCGGGTATTGGTGCAGGGTGGCTCAGGTTGGTCCTGGCATCTTCTCACTTGGTGGAGAGTCGGATCTGACCTCTTGGAGCATGGTGACTTCCTCCTGGGTGGCTGCCTTGGTGGTTGGCAGAATGATGTAGGAGGCTGGCTCAGTATACGATGTATGCATATTGGTGATATACTCTGCACTGAGACCAGGCAACTTTTAGTGATAGTGTAAGAGGTCCCTGATACCCAAATCTCTCAAGAGGTAGCTGTGGAGAGCAGCTAAGGCGTATCCAGGAGGGTGTAAAGAGGGTGTATTTACCTCACAAGTAAGTCAGTAAGAGTAACACTGAAACAAACCACACCAGTATTGTAAAAATAAGTACTATTTCTTACAACACCAGTCACTAAATACTTTCGTATATTCCTGTAGGAATCTGGCTCAGTATATACTATACCAAAGTAGGGTATAGTGTGCACAAAGACCAGGGGATCCCCAGAGGTATAGCAGAGGTGAAATTACATAATCACAAACAGCTCTCCTTGTGGTAGTGTGGTCAAGCAGTTAATCAGGAGGGTGTGTTCATGGGGGGTGTGGCTAGCCAGCCAAGATGGCGGATGCACTCTAATGAGGCTTCATCTCACGGCCAGTAAATCTGTAAATTATCCTGCGCATAGCAGTGCCATCGAGACGCCAAAACCAACTCAGTGGGATTAGAACGTCAGTGTGTGTGGACGTGGCCAGTTTGAAGGCGCTGAGAGCCATCTCGGTTGAGAAATGACCATCCGAGCAGTGATGGCACCATAGGGCCGGGCTGGAGGCCAAGTGACGCGGTGAGACGTGTGATTGCCAGGGCTGCAGCTAAACAGTGCCGCCCAAACGAGAGGTACGGCAGCCTGTCAATGAACGGAACGGCTTGAGGGCACTGTGAGGTGAGTTGGGACCGGCCCTGGGCGCTGTGGGGGGTGAAACAACATTTGCCCAGTCATGCGTTGATGCATGGGACCAAGATGGAGCGGAGCATCCGGGCAGTGGAGAGAGCCCGGGTGGGACCACGCTCGGCCGCAGAGGCTACTGAGGGAAAATAACCGCCTGGAGTCCAGTGGCAGGCAATGTAAGCAGCGGAGCGGTGCGGCCCACCCCCCGGTCCTAGAGGTGCGTTGTGGCCCATTGCCACCCATGGTGGCGGAATGCGAGACATATGGCGGGGCACCCCGCCTGGCGCCGATCGGGTGCTGAGGCGGTGCGGGGGGCTGTGAAACTGCTCAGAAGACTGCCCTTCATCGAAAGTCATTGTCATATAGAACCGGTATGAGCTGAAGCTGCGTGAGCTGCGACCCCGGAGGCCACCACTGACAGAGCACATAAAGCATCCATAGCCCAAGAAATGGTGAACTTGCAGGGCGGGCGTAGCTCCAGATGGTGAAATAGGCCCGGGCCCCGCTGCGCACCGCACAAGAGAGAACACTTGCAGTGGATTGAGGTGTGAGGTGCAGGTACCTGCGGTGGTGTTTGGATGGAGGGTACATCGTCACTACCTGAGCACGGAGGTATATAGTGGCTGACTGCTCGCTGCCCATTGAGGCAACTTAGGGGCCCCTCACCTGACCTTGGTGCTTGGAAGATGTGAGTTGAGATAGTGGGAAGATCCGCAACCTAGCTGCAGGACCACATTTTGCTGGGGCCCAGGGGGGGGGCAGAAGAGAAGCAAGCACAGAGCAGAAGGAGGCCAGAAGAGACATCAAGCGTGCCTGCATAGGTGAGCATGGTGGGAGCATACAGCGCCCAGGAAATGGCATTGGGATCAATGGCACTGCCATATAGTATGAGAATTCTGGCAGGTCATAGCTCCTGTGCCTGACCTGCACAAAACCTAACCACGAAAGTAGGACACAACGTTGACCGAAGAATGTAAACAACCCTAGACATGCTTACAAACATCTGGAGAAGCACGACACGGACACGGGTGAGCTCATACAGAGACTGCGCTAGCAGTGCAAGTGAAAGGGTTGGAATGCAAAAGTGAGGGAGCAGCGTCTGTGGTGTAGTCAAGGAGCTACAAGAAACCAAGTCAGACCAGACCAGCGCAGAGGACGCCCAGACCCATCAAGCAAGTTGAGTTTGACTCAGCGCACAAGCAGCAGTTCCAGGCCTGATGCACGACTGCCTGTTAAGTCACATGAGTGGAGCCTCCCTGAGGGGCTTACAAGTACTGGGAACACAGTGAACTATCCCATCTCCAAATACAACAGTCATAGCACCCTAACAGGATGGGCAGACAGCGCACAGGCAAGGGCGCAGTGTCTACGCGACCGATGTTGGGCCCAACTCAGTCTGACCAAAAATCTGAAGCATCAGGGACCTCCAGAACTTCCAGTTCGCAATCAAAAATAGGCTCTGTACTCCAGGCAGTGACACCAATCAGCAAAGCACTGACACAGACCTGTACATCTTTCGAAGGCCGAATAGACAAGATTACGTCAGTCTTTACGCTCCTACATGCTGATCACAGAAAACTGACAGGGAGGGTCAATGAGCTAGAGACGGAAGTAAAAGACATCGCACCAGTGGCCAAAGAAATGACCACGGAAGTATGCAACCTCACATCCAGACTCCACTCCCCGGAGCACAGAATGGACAATGCAGAAGGCCGGTCTCGCAGGAATAATGTGCGTGTGGTGGAACTGCCGGAGAGCACAGAGGGCAGAGATGCTGTAGCATACACCAAAGCCTGGTTACAGTACTTGAAGCAAACAGGCACAGGCACAGGCTCTGCTTTCTTCGCAGTGAAGAGAGCACATAGGGTGCCATTGAACCGCGTGCCGCCATGTGCTGATACTCAACTTTTCCTGTTCAGTCTCATGAATTTTAAGGACAAAGACAGTACTCCGGGACGCCAGAAAAATGGAAATGATAAAAGTGGACAACTCACAAGTTCTCTTCTTCCCAGACTACAACTTCGGGGTGCAGCGACAGTGAAATGCCTCCCTCACTGTCAAAAGATGAATGCGGGATCTGAACCTAAAATCCTCCCTCATATTCCCGACCCGGCTGCGGGTAGTCACAAAGCGTACCACACATTTCTTCAGCAAAGCGGAAGACGCGTGGGACTGGCTCGAAACCAAAGGACATCACACCTCGCCGAGCCAGAGGCACAGCAACGTGGAATCGCATGCAGGCACTCAAAGGAGTCACTCCACTAGACGTAGGATGCGAACAGCGGAACTACAATGCACTCCAAAGCTGCCCCCGACCGAGAGGAGGCATTGCAAGAGAGAAGAGACACACTGCAAGCGGTGGCGGACTTAAGAATAAAGCAGAATAGCAGAGTGGCCGATGCCTCCTCTGAACAGTCGCTGAGCGAGGACAGCTCGCAGGCTGTGTGGCCAGCCCACGAAGACTCGCAGTCACTCCCAGTTGTAACACCTCAGAATGCGGATGACTTAATGTAGCAGATAAATATAGCCCGTGAACACGTAAGTATGCGATTGTAGAAATACTCACATGTGGGATACATACATTCCTCACATGCACCACACACGTAGCATTCTAATGCACTGTTTAGAGTACAATGCATGTGTGGGCCAGGCTGACCCACCCACGCATTGTACTCTAAACAGTGCACATTCCCCAAGCTGCAGACCACTGGCGAATGGCAGAAGAAATAGTACAGCGCACACATTTATACGCGGAAGGCATGCTCAAGTTCACATATCCGGTTTACTGCAAGTTTTAACCCACCCCACCTCCTAGTTGGATCGAAAAGGCAAACGTAGCCATGAGTTGCCGTATGGCGCTGTTAACAGTTTGGGCCAACACACGTTGTCCCTCTGCTCTATTCCAGTTGAACCTCATAAGGTTTTCTCCCACAAACCTTGTTCTGGTCAGTACACCCATGCAACTATGGATACATCTCGCAATCAAAAGATATTCGACACATCGGAACCTCACCCCTAATACAAAAAGCCACTCACGAGGCGCACTGCCCTATATGTCACATGCCACCTACAAACATAATCACCTGGAATGTTAGGGAGATCCACACGCCAGCCCGCAGGTATGAAATATATGCCTACCTTAAGCGGCACGCCACTCACGTGGCACTCCTTCAAGATACCCACGTCTCACAGCCTGAAAGTCGCAGATTGCAACAGAGATGGAAGCACAAGTTACTTACCTTCGGTAACGATATATCTGTAAGAAACAGTAGTTAGTGTTAGATTCCTTACCTTAGAATATCCCCAGGCGTCAGGCTGGATCCGGAAAGTTTTCGTCAGCAGTACCCTTGGGCGTCGGTAGGTGTCATCTGCGGCTCCTCGTCCGTCGTGGTGATTGCCGGGATGACGTCATCGGAGTACTTAGACGCCGCCCTCGGGCGCTGACGTCAGTTTCGTACATAGCTTTCCGCACCGGGAACGCAGAGCCATGATAGAAACCGACACTGGTGCCATGAAACTAGGGCCCTGAAAGGGATGTCCTTAACCCTAGATATCAGTTCGCAGAATGGGGAGGATGGGTGAGGCGGTAAGGAATCTAACACTAACTACTGTTTCTTACAGATATATCGTTACCGAAGGTAAGTAACTTGTGCATCTGAAAGAAACAGGTTAGTGTTAGATTCCTTACCATAGAATAGATACCCCAGCAATACCAACCCTGGTGGTGGGTCTGCGAACCAATATCACACCATCAATACATCTGACGATAAAGGAGGTGAGGCAATACGCAAAAAACGTGAAGTCTTCTGGATTTTTTCTCTTAATACATTCCGTGAGGGGTTAAACAGCGAAATTCCATGGGAAAATGCGATTTTTTAGATACATAGCGATGGAAGAACATCGCGATAAGGGGACCCATAAATATATGTTCCCTTGAAGTTTGCTAAAAATCGGTTTTGGAGATGTGAGAGCAAAATATCCCTTTCTTCTGCTGTATCGACCCCCATTAATTATTTTTTACATTGGCGAGTAGCGCTTAAATGTATTTTCTGCATAGAAGCACATGACTGATTATAAATAGTTAATTTTAGCCGAAGTAATAGCAATAGCCTGTTACATCTTGCCCATGTAACCACAGAGGAGTCTTTCCTCGAGTTTCATTAATCCTAGCCACGTCAGGACTAGCTTAATGACTCTTCCAGGTGCAAACATAAATACGCGCGAAATCGGCCTAATCTTCATTCATCAAAGAACCACGTCCGAGTTAGACGTTCGCCTCCACGCGGCTTCCATCCAAGAAATCTCAGGTATGCATTCTGCAGACGCCGGTCATTTTAAATCACGCGCTCCGACTTAGAAGTCATGCGCTCTGACTCAAGCTCGGAAATACGCTCTGCTTTTGAACTATATGTGTGCTGATCGCATCGTTATTTTGTCATCCGGCAGGAATCCACCTAGCTGTTTTTATCGACACCACCTGACTAAATCCTCATCACGCCATACCGCGGAGTTTTAAAGAGCCGGCATCATAGGTACGAAATATATAAATACTACCTAGAGACATAGAGAGGGCATCTGTAACGATAGGCGCACATTGAGTATAATAGTAACCAGGCATTTGGTCTATTTATTTAGGCTTGGGATCGCGTATGGCCATCTATTGTGTATCGAGCACCAGACAGCGATTTATTTCAAAATAAATACGTCCGTGAGTTCACGAAAAGTCCGGTAAGAATTTACCAGGGTTTTTAAAGATAATCTATCGCCTCCATTCAAAATAATTCACTGAATTCACGCATTTCACTTTTTGCATTTTAGATAACGCTGGTATCCTAGGGCTCTAGAAGTAAATATAAAATAATAAAGTGTGGAGGCGACGCAATCTACAAGCTCTATTGCGGGTAAGGGGCTGACCTAGGAGTACATATTCTTCTGGGAGCTCGGATTGTTTGTCTTGAACGGTATATTTTGCATTTATTATTCAGGCAGTCCGCTTTCCTGGGCAATAAAGACCAAAGTATCTACATAACTGAAGTATCCGAATACCCGTTTTTGACATAAGAACCGCAGATTTACCAGATTAGGTTAGTTATGTTCTTTCTAATTAAAATGATCTTTTAGGAATTATATTAATCAGTGCGAGCCGTGCAATCCGTCAATAGTAAATGCTTTCTGTCTTTATTAACAAAAATTACAGAATCACTGTTAATCAGAAACGTCAATTCCGGTTTTAAGAATTACATGGATCCCCACAGCGTCGAAATTCTTACCATTGTGTTTAGTCCATTTTTGCTTTAGGTAAGTGAAATTAAATACGTGAACATTTAATACTGTAATTCCCTAAAAAACTACAATGATTATATCAGTATAAATAGAGACATGAGAGGCCTTTTTCTATAAACATAATAACCATCCTTATCACTTATAGAACAGAGATCCCCTGGTGTTCGGGTCTACTAGGATTCAAAATAGTATTGAAGAGTAGTACTGCTATAAACTATGAAGTACTGGACCATGAGAGTTGGTCTTGTCCACCTCACTCAATTCTCTTTTTCATCTGTCCTTATCGCATCAAATCTATAGCCTCAACCTTATTGATCACGTAAAAGATGTATGTATTCAGATAAAAATGTTAATTATTAATAAAAGATCAATCTCTTATTTGTAACTGAATAATTTAGTTTCAGACCAGCATGTTCCACAAATAAGTATTTGTTATACAATGTTTAACAATGTTTATCAAATATTAGTGAATGTAATAGTTGAATCATGTATCATTCATGTCTTGCGCCATCAAAAGATTTCAGTCACAAGTTAAATAGAAGAAAGCTACAATAGAGGTTATGTCATGTTATTTATGCTTTGCCATTCTTTTAGACTATCAGCTGCGCTTAGATTATCTTAGGACCTTTTTTGTTTGAACAGTTTTTCCTAGTTTAAATAGAATATATTGTGTATATAGGTTGTTTTTAATATTACATCCACGTTTAGATAATACGGTAATGACTGATTATAAACTATATATTGATTTATGCTTTTATTTTCAGAAAGTTGTAAACTGTCTTGAGAAAGGCGCTGGTCGCCGAAACGCGTCGACACACAACTTACTCCTTCATGTCCAAGAATTTTTATGTTATAATTGATGTATGTTTACTTTCTACGGAAGGTATATTTTTAGTTATTGATTTATGATACATGTATTTTTTATGTGATTGTAATAAACTTTTGTAACTAGCTGGAAACTGTTCTCTCTCAGTGTTGGTCCTTTTAATATTGTTTCAGTATTTTAGAATGACCGCCTAGGTAGTTTGTTCCATTGATTTATTCCCTGACCTAGGGGTTGATTGGCATTTGTTCTCACAGGGAACCCTTGTTGTTTACAAGTATTGTACCCACAGCTTGTCTGTGTAGGGTTGGCTGACCTCACTGTATATATTGTATTGCTATCTTAACCTCTATTGATGTTGGTAGCTTGGTGCAGTACCTTCTATAGATACATTTCTCCACTTTATCTGTATCTTCTATCTAGAACCTTTACTAATCATTTAATCTTTCTAGTTAATAGAGATTAACAATATAATTAAATCACGAGATGGCACAAATTCAAACCTTTGGCTTCTCTGATGCAGAATTTGCATTATTGATAGGCACATCGAATACCGTCACCAATACAATAAACTCCTCCTCTAACACCCAGAGAGGTCAAGATGATTACAACAAATTATTCGACCTGAAAAAGAAATTAAGACGAATGGAAGCCCATGGAGAATTTATGCTAGCCTATCTTAAATCGGGCATAATTCCCATGGGCTTGCGAGTAAGAAATATCCCAGGTTTATTTGTACATCACCGGAGCTTTATAGAAAAATGGAGCATGATCGCGAGTCGATGCTCGCGAGACTTAATGATGCTCATAGTAGAGACTGCCAAAGAACTAGCATCAGACATCAAAAAAGAAATAGAAACTTTGGAAGAAGCCATTAAACAACTAGGTAATCTAGAAGAGACCATGAAAAAATTAGAAGATCTTAATAAAGAAGTGGAATCGTTTGTAAGTTATTTAGAGAAGCGTAAAAATGACAAACTCACAAAAGAGAAAAGATTTTATTCAATAGAACTAGCCTATCCATATCTTAGACCTGATTTTTATAAACAGAATCACTATATGGATACCAATAGAAATCAACAAGAGAGGGTCAATAATTTTTCTGCCTCATCTGAATCAGGTGGAGAAGGAGAAGATGCCTTCTATGAGTCAGATAGTAATTACAATTCTGCTCAAGCCAAACGTAATCAAAATCAGACTCCTTTTTTAGGCAACCGCGGTGGTCACCGCGGTCGATCCAGAGTGAGGTTCCAAACACAAAACAGAGGAGGGTACAAACCCCAGCACCATTATCAACAGGAACCCCAGCATCATTATCAACAGGATCCCCAGAACCATTACCAACAGCAGGAACCTCAGTTTGTCAGAGAGACAAGAAACAGACAATACTGGAAAGCGGGAATGTAATTCCCATATTTAACCTTTCTAGCACCCCTCTAAATGAATCTAGTGTTAGCCTTTTATCGAAAGGACTGTCATTTGTACCTCATTGCAGCACCAACGTCTTTGAACTATATAGCGATATAATATCTTTCTTTCGGAAAATCCGATTAAAAAAGTACTTTCAAAATGAATCATTTGATTCATTACCAGTAGAACCTGTCACTCTTAGACTCCCATCTACATTTAGCCCATCCCTTGATCAGATTGGACCAGAGGTAGCGGCATTTGAATTAGTTGTCCTCAAAAAATTGGAAAAAACTATTCGTTTTATCCCAAAACCAATTTATAATATGGATAAATTGGAACATGCTGCCCTTCATGAACTTGCCTCTGACACATCTATCACAATCAAGAGCTGCGATAAGGGAGGGGGCATAGCAGTACTTGATTCCAAAGTTTATGAGCTTAATATGCTTAAAATGTTGGAAGACCAAACATTCTACCGACCAGAAAGGCATAATCCAATCAATAAAATAACCAAAGATATTCGCTTGATAACTACCCAGGCCTTAGAAAATGGCGAAATAAATGCTAAAGAGTTTGACTACTTAAATACTAATGCAGGTAAGACTGCCTGCATTTATGGTCAACCCAAGATCCATAAAGATGAAAAAAATCCTCCTTACAGACCGATCGTGTCAACGATAGGCACACCCACTGAGGGACTCTCTAAATATGTAGACACCTTTTTATGTCCGTTCATACCTAATGTTCCATCTTACATCAAAGATACTGGGGCTATGATTAACAAAGTGGAGAGTATCAGTTTCAACCCGTCCAGAGACCTGCTTGTCACTCTAGACATTGAGTCTCTCTACAGTAACATTCCTATTAGAGAGGCTTTGTTAGCAGTAGAATGGTTCATTGACCTCTACTCTGTACCCTGTCCAAAGTCCTTTTTGCTGCAATGCCTCCGTATGGTGCTTACGGAGAACATATTTGAATTCAGACAAAAACTTTACCGACAAACTAAAGGAGTCAGCATGGGGGCTTCGGTGGCACCCTCTGTAGCAAATATATATATGGCTGAATTTGAGGCTCGACATATTCAGAAGAAGTAGCGCCCTTCTACGAGTCGGTCTCCCATTGGTCCAGATACATAGACGACATCTTTTTTGTCTGGACCGATGGGAGATTAGCTTTCGATGACTTCCTGGCATGGCTTAATGCATGCGATCCTAATCTCAAATTTACTTCCCACATTAGTTCTGAGAGGTTGGAATTTTTGGATATTTGGATTTTTCATGAGGAAGGAAAACTGAAAGTAGATCTTTTTGTAAAACCGACGGCCAGGAACACTCTCCTGCATTTTCGAAGTTTCCATCCCAGGAATCAGAGACAAAGCATCCCATTCTCCCAATTTCTGAGAGTGAGGAGGAATTGTACTAATCTCCAAGATTTTGACATACAGGCGGCAGAGATGAAAAGGAAATTTTTAAACCGTGGCTATCCACATAGATTAGTGCGAGATTCGTACAAAAGAGCCCGGTATTATGACAGAGACTGTTTGTTAAGAACTAAACCAAAAACAGAAGCCAACAAACTAGTTTGTATCACTCGTCATTCCACAGTAAATGCAAAAGTGAAACAAGTCATTAACTCCTCATGGCACATCTTGAATAGTAATGGAGCAACTAAATTAGAAAAACCTCTGTTTGCCCACAGGCGCAATAAAAACATTAAAGATTACATCGTCCATTCAAGAATGAAAAGTCTTAGAGATTCTCAGCATTTAGCAAGAAATCTCTCACAGGAGACAACCCTGTAAAAGGCACGTTCCCTTGCTCAAGTTGTAAATCCTGCGCAAATATCCATGAAGGAGTTACCTTCACTCACAATGGATACACAACTAGTGCTAAAGGGATGTTCAATTGCAGAACTTCAAACGTCATATACTTTTTGGAATGCCCATGCCCGTTGGGGTATGTGGGCGAAACATCTCGTGCAATTCAGACACAACTGACCGAACATCGTTCAGCGGTGAGAACCAAAAAAATAACTGCACCAATTGTGAAGCATTTCCTAGACCATGGCCATGGTCCCAATGATTTCACTTGGCGCATACTAGAAAAAATCAATACATCTGACGATAAAGGAGGTGAGGCAATACGCAAAAAACGTGAAGTCTTCTGGATTTTTTCTCTTAATACATTCCGTGAGGGGTTAAACAGCGAAATTCCATGGGAAAATGCGATTTTTTAGATACATAGCGATGGAAGAACATCGCGATAAGGGGACCCATAAATATATGTTCCCTTGAAGTTTGCTAAAAATCGGTTTTGGAGATGTGAGAGCAAAATATCCCTTTCTTCTGCTGTATCGACCCCCATTAATTATTTTTTACATTGGCGAGTAGCGCTTAAATGTATTTTCTGCATAGAAGCACATGACTGATTATAAATAGTTAATTTTAGCCGAAGTAATAGCAATAGCCTGTTACATCTTGCCCATGTAACCACAGAGGAGTCTTTCCTCGAGTTTCATTAATCCTAGCCACGTCAGGACTAGCTTAATGACTCTTCCAGGTGCAAACATAAATACGCGCGAAATCGGCCTAATCTTCATTCATCAAAGAACCACGTCCGAGTTAGACGTTCGCCTCCACGCGGCTTCCATCCAAGAAATCTCAGGTATGCATTCTGCAGACGCCGGTCATTTTAAATCACGCGCTCCGACTTAGAAGTCATGCGCTCTGACTCAAGCTCGGAAATACGCTCTGCTTTTGAACTATATGTGTGCTGATCGCATCGTTATTTTGTCATCCGGCAGGAATCCACCTAGCTGTTTTTATCGACATCACCTGACTAAATCCTCATCACGCCATACCGCAGAGTTTTAAAGAGCCGGCATCATAGGTACGAAATATATAAATACTACCTAGAGACATAGAGAGGGCATCTGTAACGATAGGCGCACATTGAGTATAATAGTAACCAGGCATTTGTTCTATTTATTTAGGCTTGGGATCGCGTATGGCCATCTATTGTGTATCGAGCACCAGACAGCGATTTATTTCAAAATAAATACGTCCGTGAGTTCACGAAAAGTCCGGTAAGAATTTACCAGGGTTTTTAAAGATAATCTATCGCCTCCATTCAAAATAATTCACTGAATTCACGCATTTCACTTTTTGCATTTTAGATAACGCTGGTATCCTAGGGCTCTAAAAGTAAATATAAAATAATAAAGTGTGGAGGCGACGCAATCTACAAGCTCTATTGCGGGTAAGGGGCTGACCTAGGAGTACATATTCTTCTGGGAGCTCGGATTGTTTGTCTTGAACGGTATATTTTGCATTTATTATTCAGGCAGTCCGCTTTCCTGGGCAATAAAGACCAAAGTATCTACATAACTGAAGTATCCGAATACCCGTTTTTGACATAAGAACCGCAGATTTACCAGATTAGGTTAGTTATGTTCTTTCTAATTAAAATGATCTTTTAGGAATTATATTAATCAGTGCGAGCCGTGCAATCCGTCAATAGTAAATGCTTTCTGTCTTTATTAACAAAAATTACAGAATCACTGTTAATCAGAAACGTCAATTCCGGTTTTAAGAATTACATGGATCCCCACAGCGCCGAAATCCTTACCATTGTGTTTAGTCCATTTTTGCTTTAGGTAAGTGAAATTAAATACGTGAACATTTAATACTGTAATTCCCTAAAAAACTACAATGATTATATCAGTATAAATAGAGACATGAGAGGCCTTTTTCTATAAACATAATAACCATCCTTATCACTTATAGAACAGAGATCCCCTGGTGTTCGGGTCTACTAGGATTCAAAATAGTATTGAAGAGTAGTACTGCTATAAACTATGAAGTACTGGACCATGAGAGTTGGTCTTGTCCACCTCACTCAATTCTCTTTTTCATCTGTCCTTATCGCATCAAATCTATAGCCTCAACCTTATTGATCACGTAAAAGATGTATGTATTCAGATAAAAATGTTAATTATTAATAAAAGATCAATCTCTTATTTGTAACTGAATAATTTAGTTTCAGACCAGCATGTTCCACAAATAAGTATTTGTTATACAATGTTTAACAATGTTTATCAAATATTAGTGAATGTAATAGTTGAATCAAGTATCATTCATGTAAACCTTGATAAACAAAACGACCCACCGAAAGATGGTCCACTTGTGCACCGCCCATCCCTTCTTAGCGCCCACGTACCAACAAAGAGCTGGACGTCCACCCGGAACTGGCTAGTGCGGTCTAGATAGAAGGAGAGCGCACGTTTTGGGACCAGACGGTGGAGCCTCTCTTCCTCTTTCGAGGGATGCGGAGGCGGAAAGAAGGTGGGCAAGGTGATGGAGTGCCTGATATGAAAGGCTGTAACCACCTTGGGCAGGAAAGAAGGACGAGTCCTCAGAACTGTCTTGTCCCGATGGACAGAGAGGAAAGGAGGTTTAGAAGATAGAGCCTGGAGCTCACTCACTCTCCTGGCAGAGGTGATGGCAACCAGGAATGCAGTTTTAAGAGTCAGAAGACGAAGAGGACGGTTATGACGTGGCTCAAAGGGAGGGTACATCAGATAAGTTAGTGCAAGGTTCAAGTCCCACTGAGGCATCATGAAGGGAACAGGAGGAAACATGTGTGTGATGCCTTTCAAGAATCTATTTACAACAGGGGACTTGAAAAGAGAAGGCTGATCAGGAAGCCTTAAAAAGGCTGAAATGGCCGAGAGGTAGCCTTTGATAGTGCCCAGAGCAGAGCCCTGCTGGGCAAGAAAAAGAAGGAAGAGGAGCACCTCTGAAAGGGGGGCACAGAGTGGATCCACAGCCTTTGCTGTGCACCATGCCACAAACTTATTCCACCTGCAGGCGTACACCGATTTTGTGGAGCGATGCCTGGCTGCCAGAATCACATCACAGACTTCAGGAGGCAAGTCAAATGGCCTCAACTGCTGCCACTCAATCTCAATGCATGGAGGTGGAGACTGGACAGGATCGGGTGGAGAACCTTCCCCTGCTGCTGCGACAGAAAGTCCTCCAGAAGAGGCAGACGAATCGGGGATCGACTGACATGCTGAGTAGCTCGGGATACCAGGATCTTCGTGCCCGGTCCTGAGCCACAAGGATGACTTGGGCCCGGTCGCGCCTGATCTTCTTCAGCACTCTGGGCAGAAGTGGTATAGGCGGAAAGGCGTACAACAGACCAAAGCTCCACTCGCGACGAAAAGTGTCTCTGAGCGAGTGCTGCCTTGGAAATTCCAACGCGCTGAACTTATGACATTGCACGTTCTCTTCTGTGGCGAATAGATCTAACCAAGGCTCTCCCCACTGCAGAAAGAGGCCTTGTGCCACGTCCGAGTTCAGACGCCATTCGTGATCCATCATGCACCGACGGCTGAGTTTGTCCGCCCTGGCGTTCAGGGAACCAGCCAGGTGTTGAACCACCAGAGTGATGCCCTTGCGTTCCAGCCATGTCCAGAGGGGTCCTCGACCCCACCCCGCCCTGTTTGTTGCAATACCACATGGCGGTGGTGTTGTCCATGAACACCTGCACTACACTTCCCCGGACAGAGGGAAGGAATGCCTTCAGTGCAAGCCGGATCGTCCGCAGCTCCAGAAGGTTGATATGGAGCCAGGACTCCGCTGGAGACCAGAGGCCTCTGATCTCCCCCTCTCCCATGTGCCCCCCCATCCCAGAAGGGACGCATCCGTCACTACTACATGCTCCGATTGGGGTAGGGAGACGGATCTGCCGTCGACCCAATCGCGGTCCGTGAGCCACCACTGCAACTGACTCGCAGTGCCCTCCGAGATCAGGACATGGTCAGACACGTTGCCCTGATGCTGTGCCCACTGAAACTTCAGGTCCCACTGCAGAGCCCACATCCGCCACCAGGCGTGATGCACCAGTAGGATGCAGGAGGCCATCAGCCCCAGGAGCCACAGCGTCACCCTAATCGAGACCCGGTATAAAGGCTGAAAGATCGGAATCAGAACCAGAATATCCCAAACCCGCTGCTCAGTGAGGAAAAACCCGAAACTGCTCCGAGTCCAGAAATGCTCCGATAAAAAGGAGCTTCTGAGAGGGGCACAGGTGTGACTTCGGCACGTTGATGAAGAACCCCATCAGGTGCAGGAGGTCGGCCGTAGTCTGGAGGTGGGAGCGAGCCCGCCTTCAACAACCAGTCGTCGAGATAGGGGAAGACTGAAACCCTTGATCTGCGCTGATGAGCTGCAACCACCGCCATCACTTTCGTGAACACCCGAGGGGAACTGGTGAGGCCGAAGGGGAGCACGGTAAACTGAAAGTGCTCGTGGCCTACCGTGAACCGCATGTAGCGCCGGTGGGCCGGCAGGACGGGGATGTGGAAATAAGTGTCCTGCAAGTCCAACGTCACCATCCAGTCTCCAGGGTCTAGGGCAGCTAACACCTGAGCCAATGTCAGCATCTTGAACTTCTCTTTCCGGAGGAAGCCGTTGACGTTCCGGAGGTCCAAGATAGGGCGTAGGCCACCTTTGCCCTTCTTGGGAACCAGAAAGTTGTGGGAATAACAACCACACCCTACTTCTGGCCCAGGAACGCGCTCAACTGCCCCCTTGGCCAAAAGGGCCATAACGTCCTCTTGCACAAGTTGCAAGTGATCCCCCGACATGCGGTGGTATTGCGGTGGCAGGCTGGAGGGGTCGGCTCGAAGGGGAGGGGGTAGCCCCTTCGGACGATTTGCAGCACCCACCTGTCCGACGTGATGGTACGCCAGTGAAGGAGGTGATGGCGAACCCTGCCCCCCACTGGCGTCGAATGGGCCTGAAATGCCGGACTAGGAAGGCTTTGAGGCAGATGCTGCGGGGGTGGATGTGGATTGACCCTGCCATTGTCCCCCGGTACCGCCACGGCGGTAACCACGTCTGCGACTGCGTTGACACTGGTTCTGTGGCCTGTGGCTGGCTGGATGTGTGGGGGCACCCCTTCCCTGGCCACGAAAGGGGCAAAGAGCGGACGTTTGCTGGCGCTGGCCAAGGCCCAAGGACTTGGCCGTAGCCCTGGAGTCCTTGAAACGCTCTAGCGCAGTATCCGCTTTGTCGCCAAAGAGGAGACGGCCATTGTAGGGCATGACCATGAGCGTGGCCTGGACATCCCCCGAGAAGTTGGCAGACCGCAGTCAGGCGTGCGACGAATCGCCACCGTCGTGGAAATTGCTCTGCCCAGCAAGTCCACATCTAATCGAGTACCTTGTTGCATCCCGCTCCTCCGCCAGGGCTTGGGCGAGCCGTGTCCGTGCCTCCTCCGGACACTGTGGCAGCACGTCCGCAACCGTATCCCACAGAGAGTGGGTGTAACGGCCCAAAAGGCAGGCTGTGTTGACAGACCGCAGCCCAAACTCAGAGAGGAAAACAGTTTCTTCCCAAACTGATCATACCTTTTGGATTCCCGATCTGGAGGAGCGGTCGAGAATATGGTCTGGGACGTAGAGGCCTGAATTACCAGGCTCTTGTGGGTGGGGTGAATGGACAGAAAGCAGGGGTCGTCTGGAGCCGGGCGGTGGCATCGGGTCACGTTCCGATCCACAGGGAGGCCTGTAGAGGGCTTGGACCAGGTGCCCATCAGAACATCGGTGAGGGCTTTGTTAAACAACAGTAGAGGCTCCGAGGAGCTTGCCTGCAGTTTGAGCACCTCAGTGAGGAGGTTAGTCCTCACGGCCGTGACAGTGAGCTCAAGAGCCATGACCTTGGCCGCCCTGTTCAACACCACGCTATAAGTAGCCCCCTCCTCCGAAGTCACGGAGGGAGGAGAGACGAATCGAGTGTCAGGCGAAGTGTCCAGACCACGCGCCTCCCCCAGCTCATCTGCCCAGTCCTGGCTCAACTGGCACCTCAGTGCCAGAGGATCCTCAGATCCCTCCCAGTCTTCCTCGTCATCCATCTCCTGGAAACCAGGCAAAAATGATGGAGCCGGGTCGTAGGTGAATTGTTCACCCATCGGGGTCGGAGACGGCGCCGAGCGGCTGAGGAAAATTATATTTTGCCTTGTTATATGTGCCTACGTGTTCCCCATCCTATGTTATATGTGCATGATCGATATGCGTATATCCCCTTCTGATCGATTAAAGACGCAATTATGGTTGTGTCCAACTCTAGTATGCCAGAATTCAGTTCTCGTGAAAGCAACGAGTATTAGGCCTATGTTGCCATGTTTTACAGTGTGCACATTAATTCACCACATTGTCCCCGTTTCTAGGCCTCAAAGGGCCCGGACACCAGATTCAAGCTCCAGTCTCCTGAACCCACTCTGAGGAGCGATGCAGCCCCCACCTGCATCCCTGACCCTTCACTTACTTCCTGCCTCGCAGCGCGGTGCCCGGCCTGGCTCTGCCTGCCTGTCTGCCAAGAATATGTTATGCTTCCAGTTATCAGTCCAGCTTTCCTGCTCTGCATTCCTAAGCTACTGAACCGCATAAACAGTTCAGCTATAGTCTAGTCTTTCTGTCTCCATGTAAGAGAAATACTGTATTAGTATTCATAGAAGATTCATAGCACAAGCAATACATGTAGAATATATGCATGCACCAGCCTTAGTGTCAAGTAGCCTTTGCCCTGATAACTTTTAGATTCTATCAACATGTACTCCAAACACCAGATACCAGATATGCTATAGGTACATGTCGTCCTGACATCGCAGACTTTAGTCTCCTCTTCTAGTGCAGAAGTCATAGCCCCCAGTTCTCCCTGGTAACACGTCATTGCCCGTTTGCGCGCACCACTAGGTTAAAGGTCCCAGCTGCTCTCAGGTAGCCCCCTCCATGTTTCCGCCCATTCATGACATTTCTATGACGTTTCACATCACATGTCTCAGTGCACGCCCTGTACACGCCTTCTGTTTCCGCCCATGTGTTCTTATCTTACGCTTGTCACAAGTTACGCCTACTGTATGTAATGTATTTGAAATGTCTTACAATATATACACTGCACTGTTAATGAAATGGTGCAGCTGCCTTCCTTCCTATTTTATTTCAGGCTGTCCCATTCCAGTCCCTTCCCTTTTGCCTGAATAAAGCCTGTTCAACTCGGACACATCGGATCCTGCCTCTTATTTATTGAGCTATCTGTTATTGTTAATATATTCAAAAATAGTACCGGTAATTAATTATTTATTTACCACATAATGGCGCCCGAACAGGGACGAGCCCCTTCCTCACGCGCTGGTGATGCAACGCCGGTCCCCTGACCCTCTGCAGCCCTGACGGAACAATACCGTGCACGTGCAGATATTTCTGCTTCAAGTCTCCCTCAGGCCCACGGAGGAGACGGAGACTGCGGTCCGACATCCAGACGAAGCGGTGTGGAATGCGGTTCGTCCCGACCAGAGCCCAAGCCGAGAGAGCAAGGTCCGAAGTATCCGGAGGCCCACCTGTTTCCGAAGTCCGAAGTTCGTAGTCCGACGTCGTAGCAGTCCAGTCCAGTCCGAAGCCTTCCAGTTTCTGCTTCCCGGTGAGTACCGTTGCGGGGGAAGTATCTAGACAGGATCATTAGTTTGTTCCTGGTCCGTTGGGTTTGGGTACGCAGATCCAGTCCGAAGTATTCACCTAGGTGGATACGGGTCCTGACGTGTCTCTTTATGAGACCGGTATGTTCTGTACTGTTTTAGCAGTGCATCCAGTAATTCTAGTAGGTTTCGTTCTCGAGAAATTCATGTGTTCTGTTTTCAGTGTATCAGGTAGTATTCTGTTCGAACTGTTATCAATGTATTTTTATGTCGTGGTATGAGTGTTTTGTTTGCTATTCTATTACTGTGATTATTGTGTATTGTGTTCCAAGTGTATCACCGAAATGCCTCTGTTCTCGAAATTACGTCAGTTAAAGACCAGAAAAGGGTTACTCGAAGAAGCAGTTCCTGTCCCTCTTAGGGACAGTCCAGGACATTTTATGTATCACAAGCATGGCTTAGATGCCATAATATATCTAGACTTATGGGCGGACTATACTAAGGAACTAGAAGAGAAATATAGATGGCCCGTATCAGGTACATGGGATGCCGAGTGCATCATGCGAGTAGAAGAAGCATTATGGAAAAAGAAAGCCAGACAGTCCCAGAAAGATGCCATCGAGTTATGGCGCAAAGAATCTCATAAAAGAACCGAAAAAGAATTCAGAAAAACAGAATTAAGTAGGGAATCCGCAGGAAAAGCCCAAGAAAGGGAATTAATCGAAGAAGGTGAACGAGTTAGAGCAGAACAGTCAGACAGACAGAGGAATGCCCTTATCAAAGGCATGTATCCTCTTCTTGCCGAGGGCTTGCCAAAGGCAACCCCGGAAGTACCCGGTAATTTACCGCCGCCATTGGTCCCGATTAAACTACGTCATAAACCGACCGCAGCTGAAATTTTTCTTTCGTCCTATTTGGACGACACAGTCCCAGCATATGCAAATCATGTTCTGCCTGTTCCGCCTGCTCCCGTTAATAATGTAATTCCTGTCCCGCCAACTACTGTTCCCGAGGGTCAAGTTCATGTTCCAGCACCCCCGGACCAGCCCACAGTAAATGTACCCGTTATGCCAGTCCCTCTACCAGCCCGTATAGTATATACCGACGATTCTAGTTTAGGAGCCGCGGGGGGAAGTGCTCCTCGCACCCCGCCTCAACCGAAACGTCTGACGCTGCACGACGTAGCGTTACAGCGTACGCCAAAAGTGGCGACATACACAGATCTCAAGCGACTTCTTACTGATTGTATATATGATCCAGTTCCAGGCGAAGATCACAAGATCTTATACTCAGTACGTTTAAGACGGGTGGCCAGCTTTTTGATCACCCTGCCCGATATGAGGGAACATCTGAATAGAATATATCGTTTCATCCGAACAGGAGAGAATCCAGAAAGTATTCACGAAGCTATGTCACAAAGGAAAGCCGAGGTTCAACTTATGATTTTAAAGTTCCTGATTAACTGTTTAATCAGAGAGCAAGATTATCCAGATAAAGACCAAGACGAGATGAAAGTCCTAACAAGGTGGAGTGACAATATAGCCGATGGAAAACACAAGACACAAGGTTGTATAGAGAGTATGTATAAGAAAATTCGTAAGGAAATAATACGTATACACAAGGAACGAGAAGCAAAAAGAGCAACCGAGAAAGAGAGTGACTCTTCTAGTGAAGAGGTAGACAGCGAGAATACCTCCAGAATAGCGTATGTAGGTAGAACTAGACTTTCCGACCGATATTCACGCCTAGATTACAAGAAAGCTTTTCCTCCTCCTGCACCAGAACAGTGTTCTCTTGAGCAAGTATTCCAGGCCACCGATCAAATTCTGAAATCACGAATAGGTTATAGCGAGCTTAGTACCATGCATGAACAAGAACTAGCCCAATCAGCAGTACGATGGACTAGTGATTCCACCACGTTTCCAGATGAAATAGTGGCACAAACGTTTCTGAAACTGCCCCCAGCCGAGCAACGTCTGGTGGGTACATATATGATCCAGCACCTCATTACACTGTATGAGGAACAGCATTCTGATCCGGGTCCTCTACATGATGTATTGAACGAGTTACTCCAATACAGATGGAAAGGTCTAGGTACCGATTTAATTAGTGTCATTCTAGAACAGCGCCACAAATACCGAACGTTTCTGAATCCACATTTTGTTCACGTCTCACCCCCAGAAAGAAAATCATTCTACATAGACAGACAGAATCCGTTACGGGAAGTGCATCCAGTTAAGGGAGAAGACGGTAGTCTAGAACGAGTATTTGTTTACACCCCTATCACGAAAATAGAACTCTTAGAAATGAAAAAGTTAATTCCCTGTCATGATAAAGATCCAGCAGGGTTTCACCGTGAATTAAAGGACATGCTCCGTATGGGAGAATACACGTATCCTGATATCATTAAAATGTTAAAGGTCCTGTTGCCTGCGGGCATATATGAAAAACTCAAAGAAAAAGAATGGGAGGTGGGAGAGAAAAAGATAGATTGGACAGCATTAGAAGCTGAAGATAATACACGAGTACCAGGTACCGATCTTGGGGATAAAGCTAAAGCGTTGCCCGAGTTATTAATACAAGTTTTGCCAAGATTACTGGCCACGAAAAAGGAAGATTGGGATGCCATCTCAGCCTGTAAACAGAAACAAGACGAAGATACTAGTGATTTTTATTCTAGATTTGAGAAATGTTTCATTATTAATAGTGGTCTGAAAACAAGTAGTGAATCGTACCCCCATCTTTTTGTTACCAAACTAGTCGAGAATTCAAGTCCACAAGTTAAAAATCGAGTACTGAAAGTCGAAAGTACCTGGCAAGCTAATACTCCGTCACAGATGCTCCAGATGCTCCAGTACCACCAGAACAGAATCAGGGAAGAGCAGGAACACGAAAAGAGACGTATGAAAGACACAAAGATGAAAGTACTAGTTGCACAATCTGTTCCACAAGACAGTCAGAAGAGGGGTCCGAATCAAGCCAGTCATCCTGCAGCTCCTGTTAAAGGGACATGCAATTACTGTAAACAGCCAGGTCATTTTATAAACGAATGTGCAGTTCTGAAACACAACATAGCTACTGGTAAGACTAAAGAGAGACCACGTCCGTCTAGACAAGAACAAGTTTCACAGACTTCCCAGCCACCACAGAATGCACAACAGACAGTTACAGTACCGCAGCCTATCGCTGCAACACAACACGTTACACAGCAGATGTACCAATATGCACAGTCAGAGTATCCAGATTATCAGCCATATTCATGAAACAGCCTAGAGAGGGAGGTAGGCTTGCCTCTCATCGAGATTCCTGTAGATCAAGAGGGTCCCTATGTACACAGTCAAGTATTGGGGAAAGACAGAAAGTTTCTGATTGATACAGGGGCAAGTAGGACTACCATCAGTCATGACGAGGTTCCAGGGGCTCCGCTCTCAGGCTCTAGAAATGTTTCCCTTGGATTTTCAGGAAAGCCTATTGTTAATGAAATATCGAAACCAGTTACTCTAGAAGTTGGTCCATTGTCCCGAACTACAGATTTGTTACTCACGAAATCTTGTCCAGAGAATCTGTTAGGCATAAAGACTCTTAAAGAATTAGGAGCAGTCATATGCTGCTCCCCAGAAGGGGTCCGTTTGTTTCTGCGTGATTTTAAAGGTCATTATGTATTACGTGATTTTGATCCAATATTATTGAATGTACCACAGCATTTATGGGCGCAAGGTCCAACTGATGTAGGTTGTATGCATATCACACCCCATCGTGTCACTCTGAAGAAAGGTGTTGTATTACCACGAATCCGACAGTACAAATTGCCACCTGAGGCTGTAGCAGCCTTATCCAAAATTATTGACGAGCTTATTGCCCAAGGAGTGGTTGTAGAAACTGACTCCAATGTATGTAATTCTCCTATCATTCCGATTCTGAAACGTACTGATCCAAATGCACCTCCAGTTTATCGATTAGTGATTGACCTTCGAGAACTTAATAAATGTATCATACCCCAATACCCAGTGGTCCCTGATATTTCCTCACTCTTGACAGCCATTGATTCTGAAGCCACATTCTTTACAGTTATCGATCTCAAGAACGCATTCTTTAGTGTCCCCATTCATCCAGACAGCCAGTTCCTTTTCGGTTTCTGTTTAAATGGAAGAAGCTATAAATTCACACGAGCTCCTCAAGGTTTCACAGAAAGTCCTAGTATTTACAGTCAAGCACTTAAAAGACAACTAGACAATATTCACATGCCAACTGACACTGCCCTGCTCCAGTATGTCGATGATCTACTGATCACAGCCCGTTCTGAACGTGACTGCGAACGTGCGTCACTTACAGTTCTGTATTTCTTGGCCGAGATGGGGCACAAGGTGTCCCCTTCCAAATTACAATTCTGTGTCCAGCAAGTGGTATACTTAGGACACTTACTGTCCAAGAGGGGTAGGCAGTTGACACCAGACCGTATCCAGTTAATAGCACGTCTTCCACAGCCCAAGACACAGAAGGAGGTACGAGCTTTTATCTGCCTCACTTCTTACTGCAGACAATGGATTCCTCAGTACGCATTTCTAGCCAAGCCACTTATACAGTTAACGACACAGGAGGCAGCCGTATCGACTGTCCTCCCTTGGACCCAGGAACATACACTTGTTTTCAATAAGTTAAAGAAAGCTTTATGTAAAGCACCTGTTCTAGCAACACCGAACTATAGTAAGCCTTTTACACTTTTTGTTACAGAACGTTATGGTACTGCATTATCTGTTCTCACACAAGATCAAGCAGGACAATACAAGCCCTGTGCTTATTTTTCTAGCACATTAGATCCAGTAGCCCAGGCTCTGCCTGCGTGCCTCAAGTCAGTTGCAGCCACAGCTCTAGCTATCAGACAAAGTGATTCCATAGTGTTAGGACACTCCCTGACAGTACAAGTTCCGCACTCCGTGGAAGTTCTTTTAAACCGAACACAGACTCAGCACTTGACAATTGCACGTTTAACAGGTTATGAATTGACACTGTTCCAGCCACACATAGAAATCAGACGCTGCAACATTTTAAATCCAGCTACATTGTTACCGTCAGTTATTTCAAATCCTGCCACACATGACTGTGTGGAAGTTGTTAACACTATGACAAAGCCAAGACAAGACTTGACAGACATTGCATTACCTGATCCCGACCTGACACTTTATGTGGATGGTTCATGTATGAGAACAAGTACAGGAGAACTAGTAGCCGCGTATGCAGTGACTACTGAAACCGAAGTTATAGAAACACATCGTATTGACACCCTGTCTGCTCAAGCAGCAGAGCTAGTCGCTCTGACCCAAGCCTGCATACGAGCGAAGAACTTGAAAGTAAACATATACACAGATTCACGTTATGCATTCGGAGTCGTACACGACTTTGGAGTCCTCTGGCAAGAAAGAGGTTTTATGACTTCTCATGGAACCAAGATTCAGCATGGCCCCCTCATTCAAGCTCTGTTAGATGCAATACATTTACCGACAGCCATTGCCATCATGAAGTGCAAGGCACATACGAAAGTCACCGACATCATTTCCCAAGGTAACGATCTAGCAGATCAAACAGCCAAGCTCACAGCTCAGACTCCAGATATTCCAGTTAACACGACACTCACTCCAGATCAGACTACTTGTATGACAGTTAAGGATCCAACACAAGATGTAATAGATATACAGTCACATGCTACTCCCGATGAAATCAAGAAATGGTCCGAACAAGGAGGGGTCCAGACAGATCAAGGATGGTTGACGAAGGGAAAAGCCACATGGTTTCTCCCCGACTCTATGGTTCAAGTCATTATTAACACCGCACATAGTCCAGCACACTTAGGAGAAAAAGCCATGTTAGACAGTATCCAGAACATTTGGTTCAACAAGCATTTACGAGCAGCAGCCAAGCAGAAAGTGCGTACCTGCATGATATGTTGTCAGTTCAATCCAGGTAAAGGTGTCCCGGTGGAACAAGGTGGATTCCATCCTCCTGACCACCCTTTTGAAGTCCTCCAGATGGATTATATTCAGATGGAGCGATGTCGAGGTTTCAAGTATGTCCTCGTAGTCGTATGCGCTTTGTCCAGGTGGACAGAAGCATATCCAGTTCCAGATTACACAGCCGCGACCACTGCCAGGCAGTTGGTTCGTGAGTTCTTTCCCCGCTATGGATTACCTAGGGTCGTGTATTCAGATAACGGCCAGCCATTCTCATCCGAGCTCATGAAACAAGTTTCCCTTCTGTTAGGGTACCAGTGGAAGTTCCATTGCGTACGACATCCTGAAGCAGCCGGTCTCGTAGAGAGACATAACCAGACCCTGAAAATCCGCATTGCTAAAGTGTGTGCAGAGAAAGGTGTAGATTGGATAGTAGCACTGCCAGTCGCCCTTTTCTATATGAGAATGGTCGCTCACTCCCGTTCAGGTCTGTCCCCGTATGAGATAGTGTTTGGACGTCCCCCCAATATGTGGGGTACACCTAGACCCCGTATCATTACCGATGTTGACAGTAATATGCTGACAGATTACCTGGCTTCCTTGATGTCTGCACTACAATCTTGTCGTTCACAGGTTGCCGCTGCATTTCCAGACAACACCGAAGTGAAACCGCACGAAGTCATACCAGGCGACTTCGTCCTTGTGAGAAATTTTGATCGTTCAAGTCCGTTGGAGCCCCGCTGGAAGGAACCCCGCCTCGTTCTCCTCACCACCCGGACAGCAGTGAAGATTGAAAATAGAAAAGGGTGGCTACACGCCAGCCACGTCAAGAAATTCCATGGACTCAAAGCAAAAACTTTTCTCAAAGACTGCCCCGTTCTCAAGGACTGCCCAGAAACTGAATCTAAAATTCCCCTGTTAGAGAAAACTCCGCAGCAGGAGTATAAATCCAAGTTGAGGTCTAGTAAGTCAGCCAGTTTAATTGTCTAAGTCCCTCTCGGGTGAAACGGTTAGACAGGTTCCTGACATGTATAAGACAGACCCACACAGTGAGAGAGTTAGTCAAAACTCTAAGAGAATACGCTATCGAAAGAATCTTTGCAGTCGATGTATAGCTACTCTGTTCTTTTTATTATTTTTAAGTCTTATGGTTACATGCATAAGTTATGCGTTGCATTTATGTTTTCCTATTTCACATGTACATATGTTTTCTAATGTTACAGTAGAGCACACATTTAGTGACCTGCCTCCTCACGAGTTATCCTATCGTCTTGCTATGCGTAATAATACTTTTATCCGAATGCTGCACTATTCACACCAGACCAGCAATGCCACTAATTGTTGGGTGTGTGGTCGACTTCCCCCTTTCCAGACACCGAAGGGAGTTCTGCCACTTTTTCCTTATCCTTTTTCACATAATGGTTCGTGTGGAGCATGGTCCACGTTAACGTCATCCCTAACTGATATGTCCCTTCTGAATCGAACATGTTTCCCAGACAAGGAAGGTCTTTCCCATAGAACAGGGTTAGATCTAGAAAATGAAGTATATGATCTAGGTAATTATTCCTCGAATTTCATGGTTTTGAATGTTCAGTCCGATACTACTCCAGATTTGCCTGCTATTTCAGTTCTACCAGTTAAAGGCGAATTATGTGTCAGAAAGAATGGTTCCGCACATGTAGGACATAGTGATTGTACCACTGTGGTCGAGTATAGTGACAGTGGGAAATCCATTTTCAAAGCCTCACGTCATTCTTATTTTGTTTGTGGTCAGACCGCATATGTTCGTCTGCCCCCCGATTGGGATGGAACATGTTATATTGCCTTCCTACTGCCACCAGTTTTTCTAGCCCCATCTGATTATCACAGAAACACACATCTAGTACACGTTAGACATAGAAGGGAGACTGAGACCCCAATTGTCGATCAAACTGAAACTGCCCTAGAACAATATCAAGATTTCAATAAAGGTTTCTTTTTCTTCATAGGTCCTGTCCAGAATACTAAGTTAATACGTAGGCTAACCAGAACCCTTGAAGCAGTAGTGAATGAGACTACTTCCGCTCTAGGTAATTTAACCGAAGAGCAATCTGCCATTAGGTTTGTCGTGCTCCAAAATCGTCTCGTTCTTGACGTCATATTGGCCGATAGAGGAGGAGCTTGTAGAGTCATCGGATCTAGTTGCTGCATTTTCATTCCTAATAACGCGCCGTCTGTTTATTCAGCTATAACGAGACTTCATAAAATTGCCCATCAGTTACACCAGAATCCAGGCACCTGGACATGGTCCGGTTGGCTCTGGAGTATTATATCTGCCTGGGGATGGAAAGTATTGTCATTCCTAGGTATAGCAGTAATGATCATATTCAGTTGCTGCCTCTGTTTTCAATGTGGCCCTGCGATTTGCGGCTTGTGTGCTACCTCTTGTATTCCTAGTCCTAAGTCCCGTTCCAAGACAATTCGAGACGAGCAAATGATGCTATATGAACAGATAGATAGTATCATGAATATTGATGTTTCCTGATGGAAACGTAGGGCACAAGGAGGGAATGAGGAAAATTATATTTTGCCTTGTTATATGTGCCTACGTGTTCCCCATCCTATGTTATATGTGCATGATCGATATGCGTATATCCCCTTCTGATCGATTAAAGACGCAATTATGGTTGTGTCCAACTCTAGTATGCCAGAATTCAGTTCTCGTGAAAGCAACGAGTATTAGGCCTATGTTGCCACGTTTTACAGTGTGCACGTTAATTCACCACATTGTCCCCGTTTCTAGGCCTCAAAGGGCCCGGACACCAGATTCAAGCTCCAGTCTCCTGAACCCACTCTGAGGAGCGATGCAGCCCCCACCTGCATCCCTGACCCTTCACTTACTTCCTGCCTCGCAGCGCGGTGCCCGGCCTGGCTCTGCCTGCCTGTCTGCCAAGAATATGTTATGCTTCCAGTTATCAGTCCAGCTTTCCTTCTCTGCATTCCTAAGCTACTGAACCGCATAAACAGTTCAGCTATAGTCTAGTCTTTCTGTCTCCATGTAAGAGAAATACTGTATTAGTATTCATAGAAGATTCATAGCACAAGCAATACATGTAGAATATATGCATGCACCAGCCTTAGTGTCAAGTAGCCTTTGCCCTGATAACTTTTAGATTCTATCAACATGTACTCCAAACACCAGATACCAGATATGCTATAGGTACATGTCGTCCTGACATCGCAGACTTTAGTCTCCTCTTCTAGTGCAGAAGTCATAGCCCCCAGTTCTCCCTGGTAACACGTCATTGCCCGTTTGCGCGCACCACTAGGTTAAAGGTCCCAGCTGCTCTCAGGTAGCCCCCTCCATGTTTCCGCCCATTCATGACATTTCTATGACGTTTCACATCACATGTCTCAGTGCACGCCCTGTACACGCCTTCTGTTTCCGCCCATGTGTTCTTATCTTACGCTTGTCACAAGTTACGCCTACTGTATGTAATGTATTTGAAATGTCTTACTATATATACACTGCACTGTTAATGAAATGGTGCAGCTGCCTTCCTTCCTATTTTATTTCAGGCTGTCCCGTTCCAGTCCCTTCCCTTTTGCCTGAATAAAGCCTGTTCAACTCGGACACATCGGATCCTGCCTCTTATTTATTGAGCTATCTGTTATTGTTAATATATTCAAAAATAGTACCGGTAATTAATTATTTATTTACCACACGGCGCTGCTCCAGCATCGCACCCGGACCGGGGCTGAAACCGGGGATGGTGTCTTCCAATGATGGCATCGGGAGCGACACCCTTGGGGTTGGCGCCAGCGGAGGTGTCGT
Source organism: Lissotriton helveticus (assembly GCF_964261635.1). NCBI lineage: Eukaryota > Metazoa > Chordata > Amphibia > Caudata > Salamandridae > Lissotriton > Lissotriton helveticus. The sequence continues at coordinate 508,612,315 of NC_136068.1, read as the reverse complement.
GGGGTCGACTGGCGATGATCCGGATCAGGCCTGGATCCTGTGGGGCCCTGCGGCGTTGGAACTGGGGTCGACAATGGCGCCGGCCCTCTAGGGCTCCTAGTCGGACCCGCGGGGCCCGAACCCCTGCCCGCATCGCGTGAGCATCGGGGGGAGTCGGAAGAGCGATGACGTCTCTTCGACTTCTTTTTCGAATGCCTCGACTTACCGGTGGACTTCGAGCCCGACGAGTGGTGGTGACTCGACGAGCGTCGTTGACTGCGGCCCCGGGACCGGTCCCTCGACTTCCTCCTCGACTGGGACCTCGAGCGGCGTGGGCCGACTGCCGGAGCTCGAGCAGCTTACGGGACCACTCCCATCTAGCCTTCGAGGTCAAGGCCCGGCAGTCGGGGCACGACTTGTCATCATGGTCGGCCCCGAGGCAGTAAAGGCACTGATGGTGGGGGTTGGTCACCGACATCAGGCGGTGACAGGCATCCCTAATGGCACCGCGAGTCGAAATCGACTCGAAAAGTGATCAAAAGAGATCAAAAAAGTTAGTAAAAAAATTACTAGAGTACTGCTCTTCCCGGATCTGCGCTTGCAGGCGCGGAAAAAACAAAAAACTGACGTCAGCGCACGAGGGCGGCGTCTAAGTACTCGGACGATGTCATCCCGGCGATCACGACGCCAATGATGGCACGCAGAGCCGCAGACGACGCCTACCGACGTGCGACGTGCAAGGGTACTGCTGACGAAAACTTTCCGGGTCCAGCCTGATGCCTGGGGATATTCTAAGGTAAGGAATCTCACACTAACCTTTTTCTTTCAGGTAGGTCAAATACTGGCCACGGGCTACTCGGCCTAAGCCAGGTGGACCCTATTTGTGTTCGACTGGGCACCCAATTTGTGTCGGAAGAGATTGAAATAGACACACACAGCAGATATGTACTTGCAAAAGGCCGCCTCAATGAGATGCACACAGTGTTGGGATCCATTTATGCCCCAAACACAGACCAGGGCACATTCTGGCACACACTGACAGACCTACTCTCACGCTGGTGTGAAGTCCCATGGTTGTTGGGGGGTGACTTCAACTCGGTATTGGACACACCACTTGATAGGTCACTTCCACCACTGCCGCAAACAGCAGCAACATCCAACGCTAGGAATCTAGGGGAGTAGCTGCACCGCTGGGATCTGTGAGATGTGTGGAGGGCCCTTAACCCGCAGGTATGACTGTACTCACAGTACTCACACCCGCACGGGCTACATGCTTGTATTAATTGTTTTTTTTGCATGCGTGCCGATATTAGCGAAGTGCCTCAGTGCAGATTACATTGACAAAACACACCTAGACCATAATCCACATATCATGACACTGCAGGGAGAGGTTGGGGGACGCACTATACGCCTATGGAGGCTTCAGCCTCTTGCATTAGAGGACCCCCCATTCAGAGAAGCAGTAGGCACAGTGATAGAAACATATTTTGAAAGTAATGCAGGGTCAGTTGCAGACAGGGGCATCCTATGGAATGCAGGCAAGGCAGTGGTCAGAGGGTGTTGCATGGGGTTAAGATGGAACATCAGGAAACAACTAGATGGCGAAGTAAAATGCACTGAACACGCTCTGACGCGAATTGATGCTAAGTTAGCGCAGAGTAATGTTGTACAGCAAGACTTAGACACGTAGCGTCAAAAACTGCTGAAGTGCTGCGCTGGTTGAATTACGTGTCAAACGTCGCAAGCATGCATGTGGCGGCGGATAGAGCAGGTAGATTGCTGGCGCGTATGATCCAACAAGAATACACGCAGGCTGCGATCTGCAGCAGGGCCAGTGCTCACTGCGCAGTGAAATATCCATGGTGAGTTCACCACTTATTACACCAGAGTATACCAAATCGTTACATTTTGTAGCACCAACAAAAATAGACTCCTTTCTCACTCCCTTAACCCTACACCAAGTTACAGCAGAGCAAAGAGATGAGCTGAACAAGCTGCTCACGCTGTCGGAAGTGCAAGATGCTATACGTTCGTTAGCCATGGGTAAAGCACCGGGCCCAGATGGTTACCGGCCCAAATACCTTAAACTTTACCAGCAGGCCTTGGTGCAGCGTCTCCTCACAATGTACCAGAATGCGTAGGAAACAATCATACTTCCGGATACACTTCGGAAATCCCTGTTGGTGTCCTTGCTCAAACCTAACAAGAATGTGGAGTTGCTAGGCTCATATCGTCCGCTAGCGCTACTTAATCTAGATTATGGGGTGCTAGCTAAAATACTGGCGAATAGATTGGCCCCACTGGTGTTGCAGCTGGTGCACGAGGACCAAAATGTATCTGTGCCTGCCCGGAGCACATCATTAAATTTGCGACGCCTCTTACAGTTGGCACATTACTCCAGGGACAACTGGGCGCATGTGGATGCCTGATTTTGGATCTGGAGAAGGCGTTTGACACCCTAGAATGAGGGTTCATGTTTGCTGTGCGGCATAAATATGGATTGGGAGAGGTGTTTTTGGGCCTCGTTAAGCTATTATACACGCACCCAATAGCCAGAATCAAGATAGGTCCATATGTATCGGAGAAAATCCCCATTGAGTGCGGCACAAGGCAGGGCTGCCCGCTCTCCCCAATACTATTTGCGCTGGCCATTGGCTGAGGCACTGCGCAGTACTGAAGACGAATATGGAATCCCTTTGGAAGACGGCACACATATGGTCTCATTATATGCAGATGACCTGCTGATATACCTCAGTGATATCGGGGAGTCATGTACCGCAATTGAGGACACGCTGCTTGAATTTGCCTCAGTGTCAGGACTGAAGGTGAATTGGGAAAAGTTGTGTCTGTACCCCTTTGCAGAGTCTATCCCAGACCCGCAATTAGTCATCAATGGTAGGCCTGTACTTTGGCAGCTAGCAGCATTCCGTTATCATGGGATTCTTATTTATAGGGACCCGCAAGATCGCCTTGAAGGCACCCTGGATTGCGCCATCACAGCAGTGCTTGCACAGATGACCTTCTGGAGTACCCTGCCACTCGCAGTTATGGGCAGGATTGTGCTGCTAAAAATAGTGGTCCTACCACGCCTGCTTTATTACTTCACAAACTTACCACTGCATCTTAGATCACAGCTGTTTAAAGGTTTGGAATCAGATATGCGGCAGTTCATCTGGCATGGGTCGCAAAGTAGAGTATCACTGGTCAAAAAGTACCCACCGACCGCCCAGGGAGGCCTCTCACTGCCCAACATAAACAATTTTATCTGCAGGCGGAGCTTCAGTGGGTCGCACAATGTTTAAGTGCACACCAACTTGAGGATACAGTAACACAGACGCCTGGACTCACTTAATCCCAGATAGTGACTCTGTTCCATCCCGATACAAAAGGGGATGATGGACAGAGCGTTTGAGCAAATCAAACACTCACCCCCAGTCAACTGATCTGGGTTTAATCCATCACCATTCTTTAGCTCACTCAGCCACCCCAGTTCAGACATGGCCATATGCAAATAAGTCTGACCCTGTGCCTCATGGGAACAGTCCAGCCTGAACTGCCAAGCCATGTTTTCCCTGGACCGGAAACAAGCATCCTGGGACCGGTTTCGGATTCATAATCCTCATCAGCCAGGCTATCTTGAATCCAGTGGCCAAGTGAGCAAGGGACTCGCGTCTGAGCATAACCTGCCACACTTAGGGCAAACAAAGCGATACAAAAGGGGATGATGGATCCCAGCAGGAAGACTACCACACCTACACAGCTACTGGTGTGGGTGGCGTATGAATGTTACCGCCACAGTCTTCGCGTCACACACCAGGTAACACCATATGCACCGTCTCTTCCCATACTGGGCACACCCAGGAGGCATCAAGCAGTATCTAGTGCAGAACTTTTCCACTGGGAGGAAGCGGGCACACAAACATTAGGTGATCCATACAATGATGGGCAGCTCATCCTATTTGAGGAACTAGTTGAAAGCTCGGGCCTGCCACAAGGTCTGTTCCTACTTCACGTCGCAGTGCCATGCACGCTAAGCATATCGTGGGGGGAATGTGGCACAAGAACCTGCCAATATTTGCATGAATTGGGCTCAGGCCGCCATCTCACCAGATGGTTTGCAGAATCCCTCAGAACCCACGAGGCACCGCAATTACTCTCCCTCCGTGCCCATTGGGACGCAGATATACAGAGGCTCAGTAGGGAACGGGAATAGAACTATATAATTGAGAGCCCCACATGAATCCCCCGCAATGCCAGATTTCCACTCATTCTATATTATATAACAAATAGAGCCTATGAGACACCGAACTTATAAACAAATATTTTGACCGCACAGATACCAAATGCACAAGCTGTGACGAAGCAGACGCAGACCTATGGCATTTGTTGTGATTTTGCGCAACTATTCAAACATACTGGAGATCGGTCATCAGATGCTTAACCCAGTGCACGGAACAAACCTTAGACTGGTCATGGGAATCATGCATATTGGGACTGTATCAAAGACCCCAAAATACAAAGTGAAGTCTAGATACTAGATTTAAGCCTTATAGTGGCCAAACGATTACTCACGCACCTCTGAAAGCCCCACCCCCCAGCAGCAAAGGCCTGGTATCAATCCCTATTGTGCTGGGTGCAGGCGTAAAGTATAGTGCTCTGCCTCGAAGATGTGATGGGGCTGCGGAAGCAGCCACTGGCGGCAGCATGTGACGCAATATTATCAGACTTCCACACGACTTGGCAGGGTCACACAGAGGCATCAGCGGATGCACCAGAGAGTGATGAGGGGTAGACACCAGAAGGAAGTATAAGATACATGAAAAGGGGAGTGGTAACCATTATTCATCCGCCGACGCCTAAACAAACTTGCGGGAGTGACACCTTTCCTCTCCTCTTTTTGCCCCGCCCCCCCAACTCCCCTATTTCTCCCCAGTCCTACCACCAAACTCCCCCCTCCCCCCACCCGGACATACATTCAGGTTCTGAAAAAAAAACCATGTGGATTAAGAACTATGGACACTGGCAGGCACACAAAATTAAGTTTACATGATGCAGGTGATAGGTGGGTGGCTGGGACAGTTTAATGATATGAAGTAACACCAGGCATGATGCACGTGGTGAAGCACAAGTATAATGTAAATGATTCAAGGGGAAGGGTAAAATATATTATGTTATATTCATGTTCAGTTACTTATAGTTAAGATTTGAATGCCAAGACATTATGCTATCTGACTTGAAATTGGTGTTAACGGCTGACATGTCTACTGCCACAATTGCACTGTTTATACGGTTTTAATGTGCAAATTATATTGAATTGCAGATGTACCAGATGTCGCGGAAAGCTTACAAACTATAATAAAAAACAAATTTAAACTAAAAAAACAAATCAGTAGGGTGTGTTAAGCATTTATTGTATTCACTTAATCAAGACTGATGGCACACACTCAGAGACAGAATCCAGACCAATTAGGTGAGTATCAAGAACAAGTAACTTACCTTTGGTAACAATTTTTCTGGTGGATACAGTATCTGCCTGTGGATTCCTCACCTTTTAATTTAGCCCTTGCTCAGCATTTCACAGAAACATTTCTCCATAGCCCTCCCACGTCGACGAGGACGTCACAATGGAATGGCTCCGCTAGCAATCCCACGCGACATCATCGGATCCATAAGAAGACCTCATCGGCGTGCTGATGTCAGATCCACCCATTTTTTTCAGTGCCTTCGAGGCGAACAGGTGAACCGACAACATTTCACAAGTATAAACAGTATACAACATTTCCACAAGTATACACAGTATACGATTTAAAAAAGAAAATAAACTGGAAATTCTAAAGTATAGACATTTCCCAGTGACAAACATCATATTATTTCGAATAACAAAGTACATGAATATCATGCCAATGCATTTTTGGGGTATAAACAGGCCGGCAACGGGGAGGCGGTGGGTCAGTGAGGAATCCAAAGCAGATACTGTATCCACCAGAAATAGCGTTACCGAAGGTAAGTAACTTCCTCTTCTGATGGATACATCTGCCTGTGAATTACTCACCTTTTGAATTGAATCCCCAAGCAGTCCCGTTCACGGAGGATGGTGCCCGCCTACCTATACCAAAGTCTAAGCAGTAATGCTTTGCAAAAGTGTGGAGGGAGGCCCAAGTTGCAGCGTTGCAGATGTCTACAACAGGAACACTGTAGGAAAGTATGATCTGCTTTTATGGTTGCTCTTACTTTTTGAATCCACCTGTAAGTACATTATAGCCTGCACCACATTGCACTTTTTGTTAATAAACAGAATTTTCAGTAGAGATATGTGAGTAAGGTGGGGATTTGTGTACCCTGTCCTAATTTTGAAACCCTCACACGCACCACACATAGCCATCTAAGTAAGTGCTCCCGCGTAGTTGTAGGTAGTAGCACGCCGCATACCGTAGAGGGGTGCGAAGACCCCAATGATGAAGCATGACACCAAGGGTCCTTTTGGTGTGTGAGGGGTATTTTACAAACACTGGGTGCTCCCCACCACTGTAGGGAACACTCTCCATTTACAGGTGGATTCGTACTGTTTATACATACTCAACTAGGGAGAACGAATCCATACGATAACTCTCTCTCCTCTCTTTTGTTATTTTCATGCTCTTACTTTTTGCCAGGTGCTAAGCTGTTTCTGACTAGTCTGACAGGGATCCTGCTAATCAGGACCCCAGTCTCTGTGCTTTCTCCCTAAATTGTTAATGGTGAGTACTTAGGTAGATCCCAGAATGACTACTGACATACCCTTATAAGTCCCTAGTATGTGGTACTGAGGTACCCAGGGCATAGGTACACCAGGTTTCTCCCATGGGCTGCAGCATCTATTAGGCCACCCATGAGAGACCACTCAAATTGTGACTACAGGCCTGCCATTGCAGCCTGTGTAAGCTGGTGCGATCACTACTTACAACAGATATAGGTTTCCCTATATCTGAGGTCAATGCACTCCAAACCCATGAGTCACCCCTAAGGAAGGCCTTTCAATCCTGACAACCTTCGGAGGCCATTCTCCTGGGTTGTAAGTGCATCAGCCATTACGATACATATAGTGGCCATAACACGATGACCATCTCTAAACTGACTGCCATGAACCCTGCCATGTTTGGTATCAAACATGTTGGAATCATACCCCCACACTGTAAACGGTTTGGGAGTATGATTCCATGCAGTGTAAAGCTCCTCCGGGAGGCCCTCAGTGCTCACTGTACCAGTCTGCTAGACCCAGACAGCACATCATGGCTGCTGCCGACCTGATGGTGAGAAATATGAGAGAGACCCCTTTGCAAAGACTGGGGAAATACGGTACTTCAAACCAGAAAAACAGAATTTTCCCCTGACACAATATTCTGCGAACCTGACGTGCATAAATACACCTATCAGAATCTATAATCACTTGATTAAAAAACACTTTATTTTCACAAAAGAATGCTTTTAGAACTCCTAAACATATTACTGCATTATATAAAAACAGTACACAATAAAATATTTTAAAAAAAACTAAATTGACACAAGATAAGAAACCTACTGGAAATGTACCTGTACTTCCTACAGGCTTCTAAAAATACAAACAATCACTTATGACCAGCATAATGAAGACAACACAACAGGTAAGACCTAACTAATTGTCAATTACGGTTTGCACATCAAATTTATCAATTACAGATACGTCTGTTAACACATTGTTTACATCAGTATTTAACCATACACGTATCACTACTTTGATTGTGCCTGAACTAAAGTGTTGACGCGTTTCGATGGTTTTCATACAATACTTTCCATCTTTATCAAGACTGTAGATTTTCGTTGTCTTAAACCTTTAGGAGTTGCTGTATTTCTTCTCCCTGCCGTAACTTTGATAGCTCGTATGTGCAGTATTTAGTTTAGTTTGCTAAAAAACACACAAGCCTCTTGCCCAGTTGTCGTGCCGTGTTTCCCTCACAGGGTATCCCCGTCGTCTGTGCGGTACTGAAATTAACCAGCCGTGGTTCGCGTTCTCGTTTTCAGATTAAAAAATCGTAGCGATGCGCGTAGTTTGTACGGTGAAACTTGCACTAAGCCCTTCGCTGAAATAAACCTGTCGTGGTCCACGTTTTCTTTTTCTAATGCTAAAATCGTGGGATTGCGCACAGTTCTTGTGGTCCAACCTACACTTAGCGAATAGCTTAAATTTCGTGTATTTGGTCCGTCCGATAGGGTCTCTGGGTTGAAAAACTCCTTGAAACAACAGATATAGGTTTCCCTATATCTGAGGTCAATGCACTCCAAACCCATAAGTCACCCCTAAGGCAGGCCTTTCAATCCTGACAACCTTCGGAGGCCATTCTCCTGGGTTGTAAGTGCATCAGCCATTACGATACATAGAGTGGCCATTACGCCATGACCATCTCTAAACTGGCTGCAATGAACCCTGTCATGTTTGGTATCATACAAGTTGGAATCATACCCCCACACTGTAAACGGTGTGGGAGTATGATTCCATGCAGTGTAAAGCTCCTCCGGGACGCCCTCAGTGCTCACTGTACCAGTCTGCTAGACCCAGACAGCACATCATGGCTGCTGCCGACCTGATGGTGAGAAATATGAGAGGGACCCCTTTGCAAAGACAGGGGAAATACGGTACTTCAAACCAAAAAAACTGAATTTTCCCCTGACACACTATTCTGCGAACCTGACGTGCATAAATACACCTATCAGACTCTATAATCACTTGATTAAAAAACACTTTATTTTCACAAAAGAATACTGTTAGAGCTCATAAACATATTACTGCATGATATAAAAACAATACACAATAAAAGATTTAAAAAAAACTAAATTGGCACAAGATAAGAAACCTACTGGAAATGTACCTGTACTTCCTACAGGCTTCTAATAATACAAACAATCACTTATGACCAGCATAATGAAGACAACACGACATGTAAGACCTAACTAATTGTCAATTACGGTTTGCACATCAAATTTATCAAATACAGATACGTCTGTTAACACATTGTTTACATCAGTATTTAACCATACACGTATCACTACTTTGATTGTGCCTGAACTAAAGCGTTGACACGTTTCGATGGTTTTCATACAATACTATCCATCTTTATCAAGACTGTAGATTTTCGTTGTCTTAAACCTTTAGGAGTTGCTGTATTTCTTCTCCCTGCCGTAACTTTGATAGCTCGTATGTGCAGTATTTAGTTTAGTTTGCTAAAAAACACACAAGCCTCTTGCCCAGTTGTCGTGCCGTGTTTCCCTCACACGGTATCCCCGTCATCTGTGCGGTACTGAAATTAACCAGCCGTAGTTCGCGTTCTCGTTTTCAGATTAAAAAATCGTAGCGATGCGCATAGTTTGTACGGTGAAATTTGTACTAAGCCCTTCGCTGAAATAAACCTGTCGTGGTCCACGTTTTCTTTTTCTAATGGTAAAATTGTGGGATTGCGCACAGTTCTTGTGGTCCAACTTACACTTTGAGAATGGCTTAAATTTCATGTATTTGGTCCGTCCGATGGGGTCTCTGGGTTGAAAAACTTCTTGAAACAACAGATATAGGTTTCCCTATATCTGAGGTCAATGCACTCCAAACCCATAAGTCACCCCTAAGGCAGGCCTTTAAATCCTGACAACCTTCGGAGGCCATTCTCCTGGGTTGTAAGTGCATCAGCCATTACGATACATAGAGTTGCCATTACGCGATGACCATCTCTAAACTGGCTGCAATGAACCCTGTCATGTTTGGTATCAAACATGTTGGAATCATACCCCCACACTGTAAACGGTGTGGGAGTATGATTCCATGCAGTGTAAAGCTCCTCCGGGAGGCCCTCAGTGCTCACTGTACCAGTCTGCTAGACCCAGACAGCACAACATGGCTGCTGCCGACCTGAGACAAGATTCTGCCCTCCTGCTGTTGAGCCAAGCTTGAGCAGGGGAAGGTAGAACAATAGGTATCCTGTGGGGGTGTGACCAGCTCCCAGACAGGTTTTAGTGTATTGGGGCAGGGTGGGAGCGCCCGCCAGCGCCAAATAGTCTGCTTGAGCTGTACCTTTAGTGCCCTCCTTGCATAGTCCAGTTCAAACCGCTCAGGGAGCCGTTAGCTCCTGATCTTGTGTGAAACTGGACAAAGGACATGGGAGTATCCTCCCCACTGTCGACCCCTCCCCGGGAGGGAACCCTGAATTGTCCCAACCATATACTTAGGGACACTTAAGGGCTTACATGTAGGTGGATCCAGTGGTGGAACGAATGTTGAGGGGCCACTCTGCAAGGTACATGGAGGGACCCGCTCCGGATTTAATCCGGAGCTCCCAGGCCTGAGTACTGTGGTGAGGGGCCCCCTGCAGCTCAGGGGCCACCCCGCACTGCAATGGCTGCGGGGGCCTGTGTTACGCCTAGATTCTTCATGGGACAAGATTTATTTCAAGACACCACTTCTTTGACTGGACTTCACTGGACCTTGCCCTGGGCTCCGAGCCTCAACTGGGAAGACTATTGCTGCTCCTGGTCTCGTCGCCCTGCAAGTCTGCTGTAAAGTCTGTGCCCATGCTCCATACAGGAACCTTACAAGGCCTGTGGACATCCAAGACACCTGAAGGAATCTCCCTTGAAGTGAAGGAGTCAGTTCCCTGTATGTGCAGGCATCGCAACAAAGCTGACCGGTCTGCTGATCCTGAGCTCACATGGACTCCAAAAATTTCAGCAACACAAGTGGTGACTCGAGCCCTGCCCTGTCCACTCACCAAGTTTGAGGCCAGTATCCCTCTTTTGAGACGCAGGAACGGAATCACTGTGCACTGCATCGACTTGCCGTTGCAAAGGCTTGTTGCCTTCCTTCCTCCATGATCTTTGGGCTCCAAGTAGCCCCACCCTCAAGCATCTCCTGTAACCAAGAACTTCATCCTCACCACATCACTTGCACCATGGGCCTGCATCTTTGGTGAGCTGCTCGAGGGTCTCTTGCGACTCCAGTGCCTCCAGCCTGGGGGTCCTCTCGAGGGTCTTCTTTGATTTCTGCGTGCTCCCCTGACTGCTCGGGCCTGCCCTGACTTCCCTGCTTGTAGCGAGTCACCTGGACCTTGCTGGTCCACTCTCCACCTTCTTCGCTTTCCACATTGTTTGCAGTTGACAAGGCTTGTTGGTGCTCCCAACGGACACCATCTCCTCAACTCTCGACATCCGGCATAGGAAAGGTTCCTGGTCTTCCACAGTGTCCCTGGTCCTCACAGCTGCAGTTTCAAGGTCACCGTCATCTCTCCTGCAATACCCGACATCGGTGGGCATTTGCCTTCTGTACCTTCTAGTCACTCCTGAGTGGCACAGACTCTGTCCCCTCTGCTTGCAGGTACTTGTCACCTTGAAACCAACGTTGGGTTTCACCGGACACTTTTACCTTCTCCAGCAGCGGTATCTTCCTGAAGTCTCATACTGAGTTTGATGGCGGTTTCCGACGCCACTTCACACCTACGCAACTAGCTTTCCTGGAGTAGGTATCCTAGGGTATCCACGGGTGGGGTGACTCTCCAGCCTTCTGTCTTCCACAGGGTTTCTTCAGGGTCTACTGGGAAGGGTCCTTCTTTTTTAAAATTGCAACCGCAACATACTTATTCACTTGTATTGAGCCCACGGTTGTGTTCCCACTTTACACACGGCCTCAGCGGGGTCTCTGGTTACTTACCTTACTTACCTCGGGTGGTTCCTTGGGTCCCCAGCACTTCAACGTCTTCTAGGTATAGTCTTGACTCAAGCGTTGGTTCACATACCACTATTTTAGTATATAGTTTGGTCTCCCCCTGGTGACCACTGTGTATTTGAGCTACTTACCTGTTTTTATTGCAAAGTATTGTGTGCATTGTGTATATCTCTGGGTAGGAGAAATCTGTATGTGTTAGTGAGTGTCTTATAATAAATACATATTTTTGTAATATACACTGTGTGGTTCTTTTTCACTTAATTTATATCAATAAGATTATGTTGGTAAAACAAGCTGCTTTACACTTCTTCTGGACTAAGCCTGAAGGCTGCTCTCCAGAGCTACCACTTTAAGAGCTGTCAAAGGATGTTTAAGACCACAAAAATCACCATAAGGGTTATCTGGATTAGTGCAGGGTGCCCACTTACATAAGTGTGCATCATATACTAAGCCATCTTCTCACACTTGAGCCCGGTTGTTCCTGATCTTCCAGAGAACTCTGGGCAGGAGTGGTATGGGCGGAAAGGCATACAGGAGACCTGAGCTCCACTCTAGACAAAAAGCGTCTCTCAGCCCCTTGAAAACTCCAGAAGCAAAACTGCTGACATTGAGTGTTTGCTGCAGAAATAAACAGATCTAACTAAGGGTCTGCCCACTGCTGAAAGAGACCTGGCATCACCTCCAGGTGGAGATGCAAATTATGATCCACTAGGCATCAACGCCTGAGTTTATCTGCCCTGGAGTTACGAGAGACCACCAGGTATTGAACCACCAGGGATATGTCCTTCTGTTCCAGCCGCACAGAAGCGCAGAGCCTCTTGACAAAGGGTACACAACCCCACCCGCCCTGTTTATTGCGGTACCACATGGTGATGGTAATGTCCATGAACACCTACACTAGCCTTCCCTTGATTGTAGATAGAAAGGCTTTCAATGCCACTCGGATCGCTCAGAGCGCCAGCATGTTGACGAGGAGTTGGACTCCGCCGGAGACCAGAGTCCTCTGATCCCCACCTCTACTAGTTGGCCACTCTATCCCAGGGGTGACACATCTGTCATTACTGTCAGATATAGGTGGAGAAGGGACAGGGTTCTGCCAGACTGAATTGCGGTTCATTAGCCAAACTGAAGATCTTTTGCAGATCCCTCTGAGAGTTGAACCATGTCTGACAGACTCCCTTATGCTGCGCCCACTGGAACTTCAGGTCCCACTACAGAGCATGCATATAGCATTGGGCAGTTGTCACCAGTAGGATGCAGTAGGCCATGAGGCACAACAGCTTCAGAGTCAGTCTCACTGAAACCCAAGATAGAGGCTGAAACATCGGTATCATAGTCTGATTATCCTGGATTTACCACTGCACTGTGTCTAGAACAGCTCAGTGAAAGGGAGAGTCTGAGCGGGAGCTGGTGTAACCTGGCCATTGATGGTTAACCCCAGAGAGTGCAGGAGGTTCGCTGTAGTCTGGAGGAGGGAGATTACAGCCTGGGGCGAGCCTGCTTTTAACAGCTAGGAGCTCTAGAATAAAACAAACGGCCTTTGTCCTTTTTGGGGACCAGAAAGTAATGAGATTAGCAACCACGCTCTAATTCTGGCACCAGAAGTACAAGTTACTTACCTTCGGTAACAATGTAACTGTAAGAAACATAGGTTAGTTATAGATTCCTTACCTTAGAATTACCCCAGTCATCAGACTGGATCTGGAGATTTTTTTCTCGCATCGGTAGGTGGTGTTGGTTGACTCCACGTCTGTCTCGGCTTCGAATATCTGGGATGACATTGAGGTGTTACATTGACACTGCCCCTGCGTGCTGGCGTAAGTTCTGACACGACTTTCCACGCCAGAAGCACAGAGCCATGCAAGACACTTACTACTGGTACACTAAGCTAGAGCCCTGCGAGGGAGTCCATGTTCCTAGAAGTCAGTTCGCAGAGCGGGGAGGATGGGTTGGGGGTTAAGGAATCTACTACTAATATATTTCTCTTACAGATACATTGTTACTGAAGGTAAGTAACTTGTTCATCTGAAACAGACTGTTAGTTATAGATTCCTTACCTTAGACTAGATAGTCCAGCAATACCAACACTGGTGTAGGGTCTTCGACCTAAGTTCACACCAGAAAGTCCTCGAGGAGAGAATGGGCAAAATAGCTGTCCCTCCGGACTTGGCTGCCCAGGCCGTAATGTCTGGTGAACGTGTCCAAGGATGCCCACGTGGTCGCCTGACAGATGTCAAGGAGGGGAACTCCGTGAGCAAGAGCAGTGGGGGCCGCCATAGATCTAGTAGAATGAGCACGAAGCCCAACTGGAGATTCCTTTTTTGCCAAAGCGTAACAGATTTTGATACAAAAGACAACCCATCTAGAAATGGTACACTTCTGAACAGCACGACCTTTCCTGGCACCTACATAGCCAAAGACATGTTGATCATCCACCCGGAAATCTGTTGTGCGGTCAAGGTAGAAAGACAGCGCATGCTTGGGGTCCAGGCGGTGGAGTCTCGCCTCCTCCTTGGAAGGGTGCGGAGGTGGAAAAAAGGTTGGAAAAGTAATGGTTTGTCCAATGTGAAAGGGAATTACTAATTTGGGAAGGAACAAATATCGTGTCCTAAGCATCACTTTGTCCGGATGCACAGAGAATAAAGGGGGCTTAGAAGAAAGAGCTTGGAACTCACTCACTCTGCGAGCAGAGGTGATGGCAACAAGGAAAGCTGTTTTCAGAGTAAGGAGCCCGAGAGGACAGTTGTGAAGAGGCCCCATGTGAGCTCACATAAGGTAGGTTAAGACCAGGTTCAAGTCCCACTGTGGCATTATGAAGGGAGAAGGAGGAAAGAGATGAGTAATGCCCTTGAAGAATCTCTGTACAATCGGGGATTTGAACAATGATGGCTGATCTGGAACCCAAATGAAAAGAGTGCTGGCCGAAAGATAGCCCTTAAGAGTGTCATATAGATAGGCTTTGCCTTCACACTGTGTTAAGTTAGCATGAGCTTATTAGAAGTTTAAACGCCATTTTACCTTTCTGCTGCTTCTGCACACAGCACATATTGTTATTAGAACTTTGAGCCTAGTAGAATGTTTTGCTTCACACGAGAATAATATGTTTTCCAATTGTATCAGCTTTGCTTGGTAAGCTATGTCTGAACAGTGAGTGCCGAGGCCTTCAAGGTTATTTCAACACAGTGGTTGTTGTGAGGTCGGATCAGTGCACGTCCTAGACATAACACATATGCAGCTGCGGCCAACTCTGGCTTTTGGCGCGTTTTAATAATGCACTGCGCAGAGCATGCACACACACTTGATGAAAACTCGCTTGCAGAGAGCTGGTGGAGGATGATGTGATCCCTTTCCACTCAGATCAGCGGTATGGGGCCGCCCTCCTAAAACCCAAAGAGACCTTCTTTAGATATAATATAATATACTAGCAAGGGAGGGTAAGACTTAGGTGCCATTTAGCCTTCTTCCCTTTAGCATTTTAACATGCTTTCTCCCTTTGTATTTTATGGACTAGTAACTATGCTGATAACCTTGTTGCTTATAATATGTTTGCTTGTATTAGCTAAGATACTGCGCCTGAGAACACGGCATTAGAAATAAACATTTCAAACTTGCACGTGTCTTCATTTACTCCTCGTTTTGGATTGATCTGTTAGTATACCGAAAGAGTGTTCATGTGTTCCACATTACCTGAGGTGTTCCAAGTCCATGTTCTGGGTTGTCTAATCATTGGGGGTATGGAAGAACCAATGAGACACTGATTGCTAGTCTGGTAGGGGATTTTGGATACTGTGGTGAGTTCTGGTACGCCCTAATTCACTAGGGTTCTAGGTCTCTATGCACAGTTCTGTGTAGTAGCAGAATCCCTGCGACATGGCGCCCAACCGTTGGTGGTCTTATTACATGACACTTGAGTAGTGCTTATATCAGTCCTTAACCCCCTTCATTATTGTTTCCGGAAGACAGTGGTGTCGGAAAAACCTACCTATAGTTACAAAGGTCTTTTCAAGCGTGAATCGTTTCAAACGGTTTCCTTTTGAATTACTACCCAGTTGTGCTACGTAGTTTTTGTTGTACCTCTTTCTTCCTGTGTCACTATGGCTGACGTTGACATACCGCAGCATAGTCGGATTGCGGTTCGCAATCATTTGCAGGCGTATGACGTCAGGTTGGAGGGCATGGCAGTTATTATGGTTGTGAGTGCGGAAGTGACTTACCCATACGAAATGTTCTATAACATACAAAAGTTGCACAAATATGGATAGGCCCTGGTGGCCCGTAAAACCATATACTAAAATAGTGGTATAAGAACCACGTCACGAACAATGGTAAGGCCTAGGGCCTTGGGAATCGCTGGGGACTAACAGTTGTTAGGGAGCAGGAGGCCCACGGGATGCGGGTGCAGTGTCTAAATACACACGCGTGCGCACATAGAAGTCACTGGGTGCGTAAAGTTAGAAAGTTAAAGTTTTAGGTGTCTTCCGACTGGACTAGAAACTAACCACTTGAAACTAGGACACTAGGAGTGTAAACCTTTACAGGAGCACCGCAGTACTCGCGTTACCTCACCCACAGGAAGCGGGTGCATAGGTGTCAAAAGTGTGTCGGGTTTCGTCGTGGAGTTCTATGGAGCCTTGGAGAAAAGATGCTGCAGGCGACCGGGAGAGAAGAGTCTGGTTGGATCCAAGGGCGGATCGAGGTTGAAGAGTACCTGAAAGCAGAGGGGACAGAGTCTGGGTCACTAGCCAGTGACCAGGATGGAACCAGGAAGGAACCAGGCAATGTCGCGAAGCAATCAGGTGATGTCGAGGAGCTTGTCTCCGCTGCCACGTGGACCAGGAGGTGTCGACGACGACCAGGAGCTGGGCACGGACTGTCCCACGAAGGCTCTTGCTGTCGGCGGTGTCGGTTCTCGATTCAGAGTCAACAGGCCTTGGCAAATGCAACCAACGCAGGAATCGAAGATGGATTCTGGATCAAACCAGCAAGGTCTGATGGGCTGCTCCTTTTCAGGGGAGCAAGGGCCAGTATGGAGCAACCAGACCAGTGTTGGAAATTCAAGTTTTCATCGTCACAGAGGCCACTAGCCAACGGGCAAGTGACCAGACAGACGCGTTGAGCAGGAAAATGCAAAAGGGCCCCACGCAGCACTCGGTCAGTGTGGAGAGGTGATCTTTGGTGCAGTTGGTGCTCGGGGCTGGGGCTTCTCAATCCCCAATGCACAACTTCGAGGGGGCCTCAGAAGTTGCACGGAAAGCAAATTGCTGGCTTTCCAAGATGGCCAGCTCCACGTCTCTCGTCGCCTCCACGGGTCTCAGCTTTGCTGTGGCTGTGGAGCGGGCTGTTGGATGTCTGGAAGTCCGGTTCTTGTCAGGCTCTGTGTTCGAGCTCCGGCGGGAGCAATGACAAAGCAAACTGTTGAGCGCTTGATGGTGCCTGCTTGCACAGGGTGGTCACTCCTTGACCACAAGGGAGATTCTTCAGTCTTCTACGTCGAGTAGGATGTCGAAGGGTCCAAAGTTTCGTATCAGAGTTTCAGTCAGGATTATCTAAAGTCTTGGGACTCAGCTCCTACCTATATACCAAATCTAGGGGCTGGATTACCTGCTAAGTCCCTCCTATGGGTGGGACCCAGGAAGGGGGTGGTTACACCCCTTTCCCTTTGTCCAGTTTCGCGCCAGAGTTGAGGCTGGAGTGCCCCAGCACCGGTTTGAACTGGCCTGTGCATGGGACACCTTGTGTACTCCAGGCAGTGTCTCATTTCATTCAGCCCTCCCTGCCCCAATACACTATAGCCTGTCAGGGGTGGTGCTAGCACCTCCCTGTGACAGGAAACCTATTGTCCAAGCCTCCCTCGCTGGAAGGACTCCCAGCAGCAGGAGGTCAGACCTGTGTCTGTGGCAGCAGCATCCATTTTGTGATGCTGAGGCTCTGGTTAACTTTAACTGGGATTAATGGAAGTAACATGTCTTCTCCCTCTAGAAGGGTGGAATGCTACCCCCGTCGCCAGAACTGGCGAGGGGGTAGTATTCCAAAGCGTATGACACCTTACACAACATGTTTTGATAAAGCCAAACCAAAGATAGCATTTAACCGCGACATTCATAATGCACTTAAGAGTATATGGTATGGCATTATCCTAGAACATCTATAAGGACATGGTTACGAAAGCTGCAGACAGGCTCAGCTCATGCTAGAGCACCATCTCACATAAAACCAAGCACTCTGCCTTCATGATTGTTAAGGCCTGCCATAGGAGTGACTTATAGGTGTATATGTGTCCAGAGGTTTGACATAGGTATACTATATCTAAGCAAGGCGTGATTACATGACCTTGCCCCAGCTGAGTGATCAGCCAGTTGTGTCAATTTGGATGGCCAGCCAGGGGTGGCAAAAAATATGCTGCAGCCCCTGGTAGGCCTTGGGTGCACCTATGCCCTGGGTACCTATAGTACACTGTACAGGGACTCATAAGAGTGACCCAAATCCCAATTGGTGATGTACCTAAAGTACATGGTGTGAAATTTAGAGAGAGAACAGCAGGGCTGTGGGTCTGATTAGCAGGCCCACAGCCACATTAAGTCGAAAACCAGTGAAGTAAAAAGCAAAAAATGGGGTGACCATAGGAAAGCAGACCCTACTCTCCTACAGCGCCCTACCCCACTCTTTGTTAACTCCGAGGTTAGGTCCTTTGTCTATTCCAGGCGCTACCTGGCCTGTTTTGGCTGGATTTATACCGCATCGCGACATGGAGCGGTTCCCGTTGCAGATTTACGGTTGTTACATACAGTCGCAATTAGTGTAATTCGGTCATTAGTTCAATACATTACCCGCAATCTCCCGGGTGGGGTCCCGGGTGCTGCGGTGCATCCATCTGGAGTGAGCAGTATGAAGCTCAGTCCTGTTATGGTTAATGCAGTGACGATCAAGCGCCCCCAGGATAAGGATGATATGCCTTTCAGGCTTGCCGAGAAATTTGACCAGCTGGAAGAAGTATTGAAAAACACAGGATTCTGACAATTAGTTTGCCTAAAGACTTGATACCAGAGGCAGGTGACTGTGAGTCTTGGGGTAAGATTTTTGCGGCGGTGTACACGTGGTGCTTTGGCACTTCGTCAATGACCGTCCTTCCCTCGGTCATAAAGCGTGTTCAAGATGAGCACGGATCTGAGGCAGCGTTTGAATTGGGTATGCGGCTCTGCTGCAGTTTTGACGTAGTTTCCGATCTTGTACTTGCGAATGTCAAGGGAGATGCGGTAAGCTTTCAGGTGTCTAATGCTTTGCAGGCGGTTCCCGATGCTGATAAACCCCGCCAGTTACAGAGAATTAATACGGCGGCTTATAAAACCGTGGGCCGTAACAGTTTGGGTGTCAAGCCTTTTTCTACAAAAGAGAAAAAACAACCCCAAGGGCAGAAGTCGAAACAGATGACCAGCCCAAGGCTAAGAAGCAAAATTGGCCGAAAAAACAAAAACAGGGTAAACAACAGCAACAGAAACAGGGGTCTCGTCCTGCTTCACCGGTGACGGCACCTACAGAACGTGTTTATGACTTGCGCGATCGTGCGACGATAAACTCTCCTGATCGTTTTCAGGTTTCTGAACAACGCTCTCCTCGTTCTTTTCAGGACTCATCGGCCTCATCGACCGGTGGTGGAGGAGGCGGCAGAGGTCAGGTTGGCGAGCAAGGACGCACCAGCCCCTCCCGAAAGACGGTAAAGGCAAGCAGGGCGATTCAACACCGAAAAGACCCCAGTTTCAGAAAAAGAAAGTTGCCGCTTTAACAGTGAGATATGTCACAGATAGTGGGAACGCAGCTTCGGAATCTGACATGGGCTCTGACCTTGCTGGACAGCGCGGCGGAGATTACCATAGTGCAAGAGGCCCTGCGTCCACTACTGAAGGTGACAGCGAATGACCAGTATGTGGAGACAGCTGATACCAGAGTAGCTCCCCCTGATAGACTTTATAACATAGTCCTTTTAGTTGAAGGTGACATACAACGTACCATAAAAGGGGTATTTTGGGAAAATCTTACGACTACCTATGATATTTTGTTAGCGGAGGCTGACTGGCCCCCACCTTTTGTTCTCGCATCTCCGAGAGGGGAGGAGGTAACCCTTCCTAGTTTCGCGCACACTGTCTCGAAGGAGCATGCGCTGAATTTTGCAGAAGAGTGGGCTAAAGCCCTTGCGCCGGCTCTCTACCATACACACTGTGGTTGGGATAAATTTTCCCCACACCACGAGATTCCCTTACGGTCTATGCCACAGCCTCAACCTCAATATCCCATCCGGCGCGAAGCTAAGGCTTCCGTTGCGGAAATCCTTGAACAATTAGAATATCAAGGTGTAATTGAAACTTGTGTGTCACCGATGATAAACCCTCTTTTTACTGTGACCAAGCCAGACGGCTCGTTCCGTTTGGTATTGGATTACCGGCATCTTATCTCACATTGTCGTACCTGTGCAGTACAGAATACCCACGGCTCTGCTTTAGTGGATGGTCTTGTGCGTAAACGGTTTAAAACCACGCTTGACATTTCCAATGGTTTTTTGCCCACAATTTAGATGGTCTAAGTTCCCAATGGACCAGTTTTACAAGTGGCGGCAAACAGCGCCAATACAAACGTTTGCCAATGGGCTATAAGCATAGTCCAGGCGTGTTTGCTGCCCGCATTGCCTCTCTCTTAGAGAGAGTGGACACGGATGCGTGTTCCTATGTGGATGACATCTATCTCACAGACGACGAGCTTTGGGCGCATCTGTGTCGCGTTGACCGCATAATTTGTAACTTTGCGGACTTTGGTTACAAATTTAACTTTGCAAAGTCTCACATTGCAGAGTACTCAGTGTTGTTCCTGGGCTATGAGCTCAACAATGAAGGTCGAGGGTTGGCTCCTCACTTCTTGGCGAAATGCGCACAACTGCGCGCTCCTACAACTCTGAAAAAATTACAGTCCTTGCTGGGTGTTGGAAATGGGATCCCCGGCTGGCCAGGGCTTTCGCCAAAGTCAGTCAGAGACCACCACACCCAAGTCAGGGCAAGGGAGTTACACGCCAAGATAACCCCTACTCACCCTCTAGGTAACGTGGCGCGAGCAGCAAGGCTAAACTTGGAGGCGATGTAAGTTAAGTATTTGCGCATGCACCCCAGCAACAACAACCAAAGGCCCACCACAAAGGAAAACTCCACACAAGGTTATATAAAAATAGCCTTTGTATTATAATAAATATACATCAGATAAAACACACATCTTGTTACACTGTGCCAACAGGCACGGGCAGAATTTACAAGGGATATTGCACAGGACAGGGCCACTTGGACCACTGTCAGGGGTATCAGCACTTTTAGAAATAATACTTTCAGAAATAGCACTTTTAGAAAGTAAAATCAGTGTAGCACACAATATAAAAGTAGAGCATACAACCAGTAATCACTGGTAACAGGACCTCACTAGCACCACCTGTACTAGGGAGAAAAACAACCACCTACACATCTCAATTCCTGTAGGGGTGTAAAGACAAAACACATGATGCATTACAATACATTCAGAGGTGTAAAATCAATAACAATTGCGCCAAACTCACAAGTCACCACCTGTGACTGTCCCTGTGTCCCAGTGTCAGGGCCTAAACGTAGCAGTTGCCCACAAAGTGCTGGGCAACTGGTGCAGGGAAAGTTAGGGCAAAGTTGGAGCCTCTCTGGGCTCAAGAACCACCACTGTGGCACTGCGGGGCCTCTCTGGGCTCCAGACAAGAAATGGCGCCCCTGAGCCTCTCTCAGCTCTTAAACACGCATGTGGCACCTTTGAGCCTTTCTCAGGGCTCTAGAACCAACAATGCCCACACGAGCCTCTCTTAGGCTCGAAAATGAAGGAAATGCCACCTGGAGCCTCGGGGCTCCTCAACCCGGCTGTGGGCTTCGGTGGAGTCCCTCACGGGGGACTCAGCCTCAAATACTGCTCCCTTGAAGCCCTCGTGGCTTCATTCTGCAAACTAGCGCGATCTCGCGCTACCGGGAAGGGGGGGGGGCCGGACACCGACAATGTGTCCCGGCGCCCCTCCCAGGCTGTCACTCACCGGCTGTCTGGCGGCGGCTCTGGTGCCGCGGGCGGCTCCTCTCGCCGCGGGGCTCCTTTCCCCTCGTCCCGGGGCTCTCCTCTCCACTCGGGGAGCCTCGGGGACCCGGCCGGCAGCTTCTCCCTCCCCGGCTCGGCTGAGGAGGCGGGACTTCCGGTCGGCCTTTCCTGGGCCACGCTGGGATTGGCCGGGCCTCTTACCACTTCCGGGTCGCCCTGGGCAGCGCGGCGGCTCGCTTCTTAGGCAGGCAGGCGGCTTCCCAGGATCCGAGGAGTGGGCTCCCTCGTGAATCCAATAAAAACGGGCAAACAAAGCGGCAATGAGCGGGGTGGCACCCGCGCCGTCAAACCGCCACACAGGGCGATCAGATGCCGGGTGGGCACCGGCTGTGCTCTCAAAGCGCTAGCAGCGCTAGAACGAAGGGTAGGCGCTCTCCAGCGCCACAGGATGAAAACACATCGCTCACAGCGCTAGGGCCAAACATAAAGCGCTTCCAAGCGCTATGCAGGGATTCCAGCGCTCCCCAGCGCTGAAGGGCAGAGAGCAGCGCTCTCAGGCTGCAGGCAAGGAGTCCTCAGTGCTCCCCAGCACTGGAGGACAGGACAAGGCTCCAGCAAGGGCTGGAGGCAGGCAGGGGGGCAAGGCTGGGCCAGAGCCAGCACACTGGGTCTCCAGGCAGGGAGACACCCCAAGTGGCGGTCCTCCTGGCCCCAGCAGCAGCAACAGCCCCCTCTGGCAGGATCCAAAAGCAGAACATTTTCCAAGGGGACACAGCCCCTTCTTATAGTACCAAATCCTTTGTTTCAAGGTGCAGGGTGGGGGGAAAACCAGTTTCAGCTGGCTTTGGAGCACTCTTAATGGCCCAACCACCCATTTCATTCACTGGGGAGGCTAGGGTCGTTAGACACACCACAGGGGGGCGGAGCCAGCATTGTGTGGGGAAAACCCAGCCCATCCAGGACACAGGTACACTCCTCCCACACATCACTCATGCTAATCTCCCACTCACCACCGGGCAGACCCATCCAGACTTTCTGGAGCCTGGCATGCCAGCCAGCTCCAGCCAATCACTCTCCAGCACCCTCACAGCACACGCACATCAATGTCCAGAAGTAGCACTTCCCTTCTAGACACATACATGCCGCATATACCATCTCGCAGCATTCACTCTCACAAGTTTACACATACTAAACTCGAGCCTGCACTCCCCACGCATCAGGAACTACCAGGGACACACACATTCCCCATGCATTCCTATCGGAGGGCAGGCCAGCCATGCTACACGCACGCACTTTTACTCTGGGACCCAGGGAATAGTGCGCAGAGACCCAAAAATCACTGACACAGGGTCACACATAAGGCAAAAAGTTCAGGGGTGAACCAGCCCTGCGGGCAAGTCCAACACTGGGATTTTTTAATTTCGGGCGTACATATATTCGCGAATATGCCCAGCGTATCAAGCCTTTGTATGATTTGGTACAACCTACTTTTACCAAATCGTGCTGGCTGCCAGAACACTCAGCTATTTTGCAATATTTGCAGGTTGATCTTTTAGAATCTAATTCTTACTGACTCGTGATAACCACACCAACCTGGTGATAAGAATCATCCCTGGGGCGGTGGGTTTCACTTACCTTACATTTAACGAAGGAGACACAGTACCTATTGCTTACAAGTCACACTTGTACACTTCGGCAGAAATGCGGTTTTCCTCTCTGAAACAAGTTTTGACAGCAGTGCAAATTGCGATTCTTAAGGAACGTGCACTGTGGCAGGGAAAACGCATGTTGGCTGTTACCCCGTATCCTGCATTAGAGGCAGTGACGAAAGCCAGTGTACCAAATTCTAAAGCTTTGCACCCGCGGTGGATACAATGGGCAGCATCATTGACGTCTCCGGATGTCAAATTTATTTTTGATGCCTCCCTACAGTCGCAGGAATTTTTGCAGTATGAATTTGTTCATCCTGCGCCTTTGGCTATGCCGCCTTTGGAGGATTTCCATTGTATCATTTACACTGATGGTTCAGCGCAAGTTGCGCACGGGTCTAAGCACGCATACGTTTCAGCTTGTGCCATTGTGGTAGGTGCCATGGTGAATGATGAATTCAAGTCCAGGGTCGTGCACACGCAGACATTAGGGGACTGCACCGCACAATTGGCAGAGCTTCGTGCTCTGATGCTTGCATTGGAGTACGCTGATCCTAGTGTGACAACTCTTATTGTGAGTGATTCTTACTACTGTGTCCAGTCTTCCAATGAAAACCTGTTCTTTTGGATTCAGAATGATTTTCGTGATT
Source organism: Lissotriton helveticus (assembly GCF_964261635.1). Taxonomy (NCBI): domain Eukaryota; kingdom Metazoa; phylum Chordata; class Amphibia; order Caudata; family Salamandridae; genus Lissotriton; species Lissotriton helveticus. The sequence goes on along the minus strand of NC_136068.1, from coordinate 508,588,244 downwards.
CCAAGGGTGGCACAATAAAACATAAAATGATCTGGGTCCCAGTGGCTGAGCTTAAAGAGCAGTTGCCTCTCGTGTTTGTAATTCACACTCTCGGTCATCAGCGCGTGGGAGTTCACGCTGTCGGCAATTCATTGGCCGATAAGGCCGCAAAGTCAGCAGTATCGTCATATTTGGTTGCAGCAGTTACACGTTCCAAAAGTAAGATTGATGATGATATCTTGGCAGCTGTTGCTGCGACTGAGAAGGGAAGTAAATATCCTAAGGGGTTCCCTTCGAAGTATTCATACCACTTAAGTCCTGATAAAGTTCTTTATGTGAAAATACCAGACATTGGTGAACGGTTGATTCCCAACGCGGACCGCAGGCCTGCGCTGATTACTGCAGCCCTTGAAGGTGTTGCGTCTGCGCATGTGGGCGTTTCGGCTACTGTATCTCAGTTACAACAACGTTTCTGGTGGCGGGGACTGTACGAACAGACGCATGACTATGTCCTTCAATGTGACATTTGCCAGCAGATTAAGCCTTCAACTGCTGCGCGCCCGCCCCAGACACAGTTGTACATTTCTAATAAACCACTTGGTTTTGTTTACTTAGATCACTGCAATCCTTTTTCTTCTGATACTGCGTATAAGTACATCTTAGTAGCAGTTGATTCATGCACACGCTTTGTGTGGGTGTGGCCACACCGCAGCGCTGATTCACGAACTGTCATAAGAGACTTGCGTTTCTTTGTAGGGATTTTTGCCTGTGGTACCTTCCATTCGGATCAGGGTCCGGCTTTCGACTCTAAGGCGTATAAGGATGCCATGACTTTGTTGGGGGTCCAAGTCAAGTTTTCGTCTCCATACAGACCTGAGGGTAATAGTGTTGTGGAACGAATGAACCGAGATTTAAAGCAGTCTTTGACAGCTAGAGTTATAGGCACTGGCAGGGACTGGCTGGCCCACCTCAATAGCATGCAGCATGCTCTAAATAATCTCCCTAGAAGGTCTCTGGGTGGGCGGACCCCATACAAAATGCTCTTTGGTAGTAGATGACGTAGATGAACATTGCAATGTTTTACAGAATCTACAAGAGACGAGAGACAGTCTTGCAAAGGAACATTTGCCCTCCACCTCGGATGATGCGTTGCAGATCCCGGTAGTTGGCTGGCTACCCCAAGTTGGAGTACTGGTTCGAGAGAAGATCGAAAACAAGAAAGAATTTGGTCCCTCTTATCGATCCCCAGTTCCAGTGCTTGGTGTGAAGCGCACAAGAACAGTCATTTTACCACCACTTCCAGGTCGTAAGGAAAACAGGTATATCTCCATTGACAATGTCAAGATACACAGAGTGGCCGATTCTTCTTAGAATGACACCGGCAGTCTCATGTCCTTCGAATGTGGGAAATTCTGTTTTGGCCCCGGCTTCTGATCCAGTGCCTGATGTTGCCCTCGAGATGCCTGCAATTTCTAGCCCCTTACTGAGTATACTGCCTAGTACTCAACATGATGAAACTGACTACACTTACCCAACTGACTTATAGATGCCTGATTTGAAAACTCGCTTTGGCTACAGATGTGATGTATTCCTATAGGTTCTGAATCGATCCCCCTATTCCTGACCCTATTCTGGTTAACAAACTAACAAGTTAACTAAGTAGTTAGCCCATGAGGCAGAAAACCCCCATGATGCAGATACCGTTATCTGACGCAGTCACACTACGGCACAGGAACGTGTTATCTGATTAGGTCATAACGCTTGCGATCTAATTAGACAAGCGATATTCCTCCAGCCCCTGATAAGGCATACGGAGTTCTCATAACAAATCAAACCTATGACAACCTGGGCAAAACCCTGCGGCCATTGTTTTGATTTCACCGAGAACTTCAGTAAAAGAATGTGCTAACGAGCAAGTCGTATGACATCCTTATTGACGTATCTATGTCCATCCTTACGTCAACCTCGGCACCTTAAGGTATAAATATTACCGATATTGCCCTATGCAAACACACGCGTGGTGACGAGACGGAGCAGCCATACTTGCCGAAGCGAAGAGCAGAGCAGACCCCGCTGGCGCAGCCCCGCCTTTCTGACGCGCTGAGAGAAGCTGCTTTCTCCTGCCGAGAAATCCAGCACCGGCGTTTCTGGGTAGCCCTCGCAGGCAGCCTGGAATATCGAGACCAGAGACGAGAGATACCATCCCTCATTCAACCTAGATTCCAGGTACAGAACTGAATAACCCCTCACAGAGAATTCTTTAGTTATTCACTTGGCAAAAACAAACTTAACTTAAACTGTAACTTTCTATTCCCGCCCACATATTAGACTTAGGTCAGGTACACGGGGTAGGCGTATTTAGAAACACCAGTTGAGTACGTTTAGTCAAATGTATATGTGTATGTAATATATTTTATTCATTTTAAACATCTTATGGCTTAGAAACCATATCAATGTTTTTACAGTATTATTTTATACTATTGCTTTTAATGTATGCACTTTACTTAACTATAAGTATTGCAATAATATCGATCCATTTCTCTTGTATGAGAAAAGAGACTGATCAATAAATAACACCTTTTTATTGAACACGCCCGTCTCTTCCTTTTCTCTACAATCTGATGAGACTAAGAATGCACGTACTGACTGAGTAAAATAAATTGCCTTTTGTTCACACGACTCTCGAGATATACTCTTGATTAGGGGAGAGCAAAGTTGTCATGTTCTATGGTTGTCAGAAACTAAATCCCTTCTTGTCTAATCAGGGAAGTTAAGTCCTCCTTGAACATTCGAGAAAGTTTCTAGTGAACTCTGAGCTAAGCTGGCAAACCCAAAACTTTAAGTCTAGTATCGACAGTAGTAGACCTAGTTAACGTCTGGTCTAGGCCTTTACTGCTGTAGGTATTATTCCAATGCGCAGAGCCTATTGGGATGATAGGAACTACACTACATGGCGCCCAACGCGTATGGAAAGGGCGATAAAACTAACGTAAGACATTTAGAGTAACTCAGTCGTGCTTTCTCACTCAGACCCCTTTTCCCAAATACTCCAAAGACGTCTGGAGTGGGTGAAAGGTTATATCCGCCAGACCTCGCAGGAGGGAACTCCTATGTATGGTTCTTGGTACAAGTCAACGTTGAAGGATACACAGTTCCAAAATATTGTGCATCTAATCTTTGTTTCCATAAGAAACCTGATCTGCAAACAAAAGAAAAAACCTTTTGGACAGTAAAATGTCAGACAATGAGGATGAAAGAGAGGCAGTTAGATTAGCAACTGAACTCGCAGCAGCTGATGCTACCATGCAGGCAGCAGACGAGGATATAATACTCATCCCGGTCATTAAAAGGAAATCTATAACCATAAAACTTATAGAAAATGGACTGACACCTAGAGGTGAAACAGTCATATTCGTAATTGAGGCACACGAATATCGGCAGACAGAGGTATACTATTCATGGATAAATTTTCCAGCAGCAAATCCTGTAACAAAGTACTTCCACTATTACAAAATAGAGGAACCTCCTGAAACGTACACTCCTTTCGAGGAGGTGGAAGTACCACTCAAATTTCAAGAGCATTTGCTCTTATTTGATGGCGCCCTAAAACACAATAATCACATCACCAGGCTCGGTCCTTTAGGTAGACCAGGAGCAACGTGGCCGGTCCTAGCCGGATACACACCACATCCAGACATCGATGGGATGTCTGCACCAAACCTTTTAACACAGCTAAAACAGCTAATAAAAATACACAGACAATTAGTCCAATATGTGATGCGGACTTCAACAATTCAGCCAGCGATTAAACTCCAACAGCTGACCCCTCACCAGGGGAACACAAATAAAATTACACCACAGAACATCCAGTCCTGCCTAGGTAAAGTACCGGCTAAACGGGAACAAATACCATTCTGGCTAGCGCAGAAAATCACCCAAATAGAGGCGGTGTTTCCAGACACCACCCCGCTAGAAAAGCACAGGATTCCGACTATCTGTCTTCCAATGGGAATCGCACCACACATTGAGGACTGTGACACTTGGGGTACAGTCTTTGCTTCCATCTACACAAAAACGCACGGTGTTCCATCCATTTCGGTAATACCAGATGTGCTAAAACAAATTCAAGATGAATATGGTCCTGAACCCGCTTTAACTCTTAGTATGAAATTACTAAAAGACTTCAAGCAGGTCTCGGCTATACTATTAGCCAACATAAAAGGAGAAGCAGCAAACGTGGCGATCCGCCAGAGGTTAAAGGAGACAGATATAGCAGACCAACCAGCTGAAATTGCCAGAATCATAGAAAAATCCTATGAGGAACTAGGTAGAGATAGTTTAGGTGGAATACCAGTAAAACCGCAACTAATTGAAAGTCCTTAAAAAATATTTTTTAACAATAATTCTACATCACCAAAAAAGAACTGGGATGGAAACAAACAATCCAATCCCAAAGAAAAGAAATTCCAGTCCCAAGGAAGGTCTCCTAGGCGAAGAGAAAAATCTCCGAACCAAAGACACAGGTCACCCCAGAGTGACCCCTCTGGGAAAAGATATAACCTTAGAAATAGGGATAATATAAAAAAGCCTGATAGATATCAAGACATTGATACACGTCCCTCTCAATCTTTTCAGACTTCCTCGCAGAAATCGGAAAGAAGAGGACGATCAGAACAAAGAGAAGAGCACACCAAGTCAAAAGACAAGGAACCTGCTCAGCTAAAAAAGAAATTACAATTTCCAAAAAAGAAGGTAGCCAGTATCAAGGTAGTTAACAATGCCGAGAATACTGAGGACACAACTGTAAAACGGAGAATGGGCTCAGACAATGCTAGACAGCGCAGCAGAAGTGAGCATAGCTCGCAAAGTCCTTATGAATCATCTGGAGACAGTGGACACGAATGAATATCTTCAAGTGGAAACTGCGGACACCAGAGTTAGCAAACCTCACAAAATATACAAAATAACATTGCGTATAGAGGGAGATAAGACTAGGAAAATAAGGGGACTATTTTGGGATAATCTCTCCAAGGGCTATGATATCCTTCTAGCTGAAAAAGACTGGCCACCAGAGTTTGTCAGGGAGTGCCCTCATGGCGAAGAAGTAATTATGCCTGCCTTCTCAAATCAAATTCCTATTCATAAAAAATACACACTTGCTAGAAAGTGGGCAGTGGCTCTAGCTCCTGCTTTATATAAAAATCACGTGGGATGGGATGAGGACTCTCCACCTCACAAAATCCAGTTAAAATCACAACCTACTGCACAAAGGCAGTAACCAATTAAGCAAGAAGCTAAAAAACAGGTAAATGAAATACTAGATCAGCTAGAATACCAGGGGGTGATTGAAACTTGCACCTCACAAATGAACAACCCTTTGTTTCCGGTCTCCAAACCAGACAATTCATATCGTCTAGTTTTGGATTACCGACACCTTAACACATGTTGCAAAACTTTTGCAGTGCAAAACTCACATAGTGCTGCACTAATGAATAACATAGTGCGCAAAAAATATAAAACAACATTAGACATCTCTAATGGATTCTTTTGTCAAAACATAGCACCAGAGAGCAGACATTTAACTGCATTCTCAATAAATGGCACTCAAAAACAATTCTGTCGGTTAGCCCAGGGGTACAAGAACAGCCCGGGAGTATTCTCAGCGAGAGTAACAGAATTACTACAACTATATGATGATGAAGCATTATCTTATGTCGATGACATTTACTTAACAGATGATGACTTGGAGACTCACTTGAAAAGAGTGAACACCATAATACTTGGGTTCGCTGCAGAGGGTTACAAATTCAACTTTAAAAAATCCAGAATTGCCCATCTGACAGTCCTGTTCTTAGGATATGAATTATCAAGTGAAGGCAAAAGCCTGGCTGACAATTTCCTAGAGAAATGTGCCGTAATCCAAGCACCTAGAACACTAAAAAACCTACAGTCGATTCTAGGCTTCCTAAATTTCGGAAGAACATACATTGCAAATTACGCAGAAAGGGTCAAACCCCTTTATGATCTGATAAAACCAGATTTTAAAAGATCCAATTGGACTCAAATACACACAGAAATTTTGAGATCCCTACAAACAGACATGCTAATTAAAACAAAATTAGAAACACGTGATAACACACGCAATCTTGTGATTCGAGTCATCCCAGGGAGATGCGGATTCACATACCTGACCTCTAATGAGGGAGAAAAGGTACCAATTGCATTCAAATCACACTTGTACACAGAAGCTGAACAGAAATTCAGCAACAAAGAAAAAATTGTTCATGCAGTTCAAACCGCAATAGCTAGAGAAAAAGATCAAGCGGACGGTAGACATATCACAGTCAGAACAGCAGAATCAGCCTTTGAGGCACTAACAACACCGTGTAATTTACCAACAACAACATTGAATCCGGAATGGATACAATGGGTGAATTCAATCACAACGGACAAAGTGTACTACTACTTTGATCCAGAACTAGAAGAATTAAAAAATCTAGAATATGAAAAAACATATCCTCTGCCAATCGATATTCTGCCTTTACGACATTACGCCTGTGTAATTTATACAGACGGACATGCTCAACCCCCCGTTTGGGGCGAACAGGCATACAACCCCACATGTGGGATTACAAAAGAAGTGTGGCGCGGAGGTAAACTAAAACCTCTATTAACAAAAACACACTCAGTAGAAACTAATTCAGAACAACAAACTGAAATATTAGCTTTGAAAATGGCGCTAGATAATGCGGATCGCGAATTCCCGACACTTATAGTGTCAGATTCATATTACTGCGTCAAATCATATAACAAGGATTTGCAGACATGGATTCGAAACGGTTACAAAGATGACACAGATGCACCAATAAAGCAGAAACTGCTCTGGGAACAAATAGCTCTTTTACAAAAAGAACTACCAAAGACTCACGTGACACACTCACTGAGTCATCAGCGTGATGGCGTTCACGTTGCAGGGAATTCATTGGCTAAAACAGCCACAGCGGCAGCCACTAAATCGTCTCCCGTAGTTCGAAAAAAGCGTACATTAAAATACATTGACGGTGAAACAGTGCTGGCAGTGAAAACGTCATCAAAAGGCGACTGCTCAGCGTTACCGATCAACTATCCACTCAATTATACATACATAATCGATGCAAACTCCGTCCCTTTTGCTCGAATCCCTGGAGTGGGGGATAGGGTGATTCCAAACATGGACAGGAGAAACTTGTTAATCGCAGACGCACATATGGGCGAGGGTCTCAGACACCTAAAAATAAAAGATTCTCTGGAAGAATTACAATCATGGTACTGGTGGCCAGGCATGAGCCTGCGTCACACCATGTTTGTAAAAAACTGCCCAAACTGCAACAGAGATCGCAGTGGGGAGAGAAACAGTTTAATACCTCGTCGGTTTACTCCAGGAAAAATCAGGAGTAAAAAGGAAGGGTTGCGATTAACATATACAGGCTAGTTCCACTTATAATGTAGATCACCAGCACTCGGCTGACGTCTGGACTGTTATACAAAGATTTGCGAGTCTAAATGGCATATACGCTAAGAGCATGCTACGTTTGACCATTGTCTTCACTCTAGCCCAACAGCCTGAGGGAAAACATGACCAAATGAGCATAGCCCAGCGGGAATCTTCTCACTTCCTTCCTGAGGGTACGGGATGGTGTAAAGAAAAAACCAAGGCATAAAGCAATCTATAGCGGAAAGGATATTAGGTTCGGGAGCTGGGTGGGTCAAACATCTAATAAGTGTCCAACGTAGTCTAAATAACTTGCCAAGAAATTCTCTGAAGGGATTCAGTGCGTACGAATTATTATTTGGAACTAGGATGTTGATCTCTGACATTGATAGTCAGACTTCAGTGGTAGAAGAAAAAAGCTTTGATATCAAAGACCGTTTGGCTATTTTGCAGGACTTAAACAAAACAAGAAAAGACCTGAGCAACATAAAGTTGAAACAACAGCCAACAACCACTGAAGAACCACCACCTGTCCCAGCAAGACCTGTCTGGATTCCAAAAGTCGGGGATCTAGTCAGGGAAAAGATCGCGGTAAAGAAGGAATTTGGGCCTTCTTACAGAAAAGCAGTTCCTGTCTTGTCTGTCAACGGGACAAGATCAGTTGTACTACCGCCACTTGCTGGAAAAAAGGAGAACCGAGTTGTATCCATCGACCTGGTAAAACCACAACATGTGGCCGATAACAAACAGTAGGCCAAGTGGACTCCCAATAAGTAGCAGAACACCAAGGTTTGCTACCAGTACAGAGGTCCTAACGAAGAGGCTCATCACATTCGAAACGCCTACAGAAGAACAACAAGGACTATGCAACAATGCAATAGAACTCAGACCTCTGAAAACCCAAATAAAAACATTTAGCAGAGACACACCAATCTATAATGAAGTACCAAGTGAAAATGCAAGAAACAGAAATCCTGAACCAATTGGAACAATTGACAGAACAGCATCCGGCTACTTCATAAACTTCGATGATTCCTCTGAAGGCTTCAGTGAATCAAAGACACAGCCATCATCAAAAACCTTTAAAGATAAAGCTAAAGAACTTTTGAAACAACTGAAAGAAACATATCTGATTTCCCCATGGATTGAATTTTGGGTGGGTTTTGGTGCATTTATCCTCATACTTTGGCTCATCATGATACTAACTTTGGGACGCTTCATTGAGGGAAAATATGCAAAAATGGACACAGCAAGTCAGAAAATCAACTTGATCCTCAAACCACACACATCTTCACACATCGAGAAAAGAGAACTTTCTTCAGTCAACTTCACAGCCAATCCGATACCGGGTGGGGTAGCCTGGGACAACACTGACTATGAAATTTATGGTCCGGTCGAAATCCTGAAATATCCACACCAAATTAAGATCTCATTGAGTGACTTTGTAAAACCAAGCTCATTTGCTGATGATTGGGACTTCGAAAGCATTAATAATATGATGTCTGACTTAGTAATGTCTGCTAAATTTACCAAACATGATTATTTGCAGGGTTCTACAAATTATGATAGTATGTACTGTTGGTAACCATTTTCTACATAGATCTGCACAACCTAGAAATGTTTTAAATTATAATCAATGGGAACATTGTGCAACCCCTCCAAAAGGAAGCTCAAGGACCTTCTATGACAAATATTCATACTTTTCAGGTTTTAACACAAGTAATGCTGAAGCATTCTATTTTAAATTGTCAAACAAGACAGGGACAAAGACCATGATAACCAACACAAAATTGATATATTCAGACTCATTTTTTGAACAAATGAATACTTTTGGTTTTGATTATTGGGACAAAAATGTTGAATTGAAAAGTGTTTGGGGTACAAAAGAATGGCAAGTGCAGGGTATAGAATCTTTGTTTAGAGCCTGCATGATCCCAGAACAAATGATATTTTTAAATGACACTGTTCAACAAACTACCTGTCTTGGCCTAGCTAAAATCAAAGACTTAAATAAACCGTCTATTCCAAAGCCGACAATGCTCAGCAATAGCTCTACAGACGAAGAGATAGACGTAAATTATGTATTAAACCAAAACAGAACACATCCTGATTGGAAACAATGGTTGATCTGGCCCACAGATACTAATAACTGTCAAGACAGATTCCTGAATAAAACACAGGGGTTCAAAATGACCAGGCCAGACCCTAGATATCCTCAAAGACATCACCCAGGGATAATAACAACCTACAGTGTGGGCAAATTATGCCTTCGATGGCTACAAACTTCCACACTGGCAGAAATTAAGCAACACCTAACTTTACTTACTGATGGTGCTGACTTGCGTGATTTCATAATGGGACCACGCAAACAGCGTCAAAAACGTTTCATAGCAGCCTCTGTATATGCAGCATACAATGAGGCCTGGAAGGTTACTCAAATTGAAACAGCAGAGAGAATACGGGAAATTGACCGTATTAATTTGGAAAAATCACTTTCTGTAGTGGACAATGGGTTAATGACTCTGTCCTCCAGAATTTTTTCTTTGGACAGCATTGTGTCTTCAGCAATCGACATATTGTCGCAAGACTTACTGTTATTACAACACGGTCAGTCACAATTGCGCTCTATTGTACAGCTTGGCTGGACGTTACAAAATCTGCGTTCAGGCTATGTGCCTTGGCGTTTAATCAACACAACGTCACTATTCCAAATCTTTAACCTTACTGATAGACAAATCAGTATGGCACAAAAGGGTGCTGATTATACAATCCTGAGCATTGAGAAACTCGAAAGATTACCAGTGACAATGTCAGAACGACCTGTCAGTGAATGGATAATACATGGGATAATAAATATTCCAATCTCAACCTTCAGGTTTCAATACTGCCAAAAATATATACAGGCTGGCATGTACGAGAAATTGGGAAAGGGGTACCTTAAAACAACATGGAACCTGCCCTATTCACATGCATGTGTCAGTAATAAAGGACAGAAAGTGTTTCTTAGTGGCAACAATTGTGCGATGTCACTAAGTGGCACACTTCTGTGTAACGGAATTAGTTTGCATGGAGCCTGTAAAGGGAATGCATACAACCTTTCATGTCACCAGCAAGGCGCACCTGCAACAGAAATAGAACCATTCTTTCAAAGACTCTATAATGGGAGTTACATTCTAATTGTAGACCGCAGATGTTGTAGTCTTATGCCCGGGACTCCTTATCTAGTAACTACGACTGCGAAGGTCAAGTGCTGTGGACGCTCATTGTTCCCCAGCTCCTTTCCAGACAGGGAGGCAAGGGCATGGCCCAATTTGAAAATTACTTCTATTCGAATAGATACTTTAAGCAGAATGAAAACAGTGCTTCTTCAGACGCCTACTAGGCTCACGTCATCAAAAGAAACGTATGATCTACAAGTCGCAAGGACGACTGCAGAGATACATTCATTGTTATCAACTAATTCCCCCATACATTTCGCAGAAATTCTAAACGAAATCTTAAATATTTCTGATACCAATGGGGTCTCAAAGGTATTTAAGACAGTATTTTCGATGGCATTAACACCATTCAAAGCCATACTGGGTATTTTTCCAGATTTCGTCCATTCGATTTTTGGCGGACTTCCCCTGATCTTGGGACTAATTGCAGGAATCCTATTCTTAGTCCTTATTTTTCGTTATGGCAACCCATGTCACAGACAAAACTCTTGCGACAAGGGAAGAAACAATCCTAGCCATTGGATACCGGGACCGGATATCAAAAATCCTGGGACTCTCCCGGCTTAGAGACCTGAACATGACTTGGTTTCTATCATTTCGACCAATGTGGCAAAGATGTGTTTTACCTGTATTAAGGTGTCTGCTATGCGGAGAAGAATGCATGTTAGACACCTGTCTGACGCTACAATCGGATGCGCCAATGGATGCAGAAACATTGTTGAGCCCGATCAAGGTTCATGCTTTGTGCTGCCCTCAAAGGCTACCAATCCTGATGACGGCATTCGTGGAAGCTTCACCACTACGATTGATGGGTAGTGAAGTTCAAGATGAAAGCAGCATCGATCAGGTACGACCTTCTGTCAGCAATGCGAATCAGAATGTCAATGGAGACAATCATGCGCACGAATGCATGATTACACCTATATCCGAGTTAGTGGAACTTTCCCAGGAAGCTGTTGACAGTTTTTTCGAAAGCCTAAATGATATGATGTTCTCACCAGAACAGAAATAGAGACTTTTGAACAAGCTTGCACACGGCGTTCCCTGAATTCGGCCTTCAACTTTAAAAATAAAGTCACATGAACAATTTTCCCTCCAGTTCACGGACAGCAATTTTTCAGCAGCCCCAGAATATTTTTTGCATATTTTTCGGGACACTATCTTCTGCTTAAAGTAAGAACTATTCTTAGAGAACTAAGGTTTCTAAATTTTAGATAGCTTATAGACATTAGCTGCCCGCTGGTATGTTCATTGTTATTATATTCTGTGATGAAATGGTCTCGAACTTTTCTTCTGTATTAAGAGCCATTTCATGTGTAATTCTCATATACAAAATAGCAATAATGTATACAAATGCGATTACTTTGGCATTATTCTACAGCTTGAGTGCATACAATACATATGACTGCAATTTTTCCGTATATTTGAAACATTTCAAAATGCATTTTATGTATTTTGGGGTGGTAAGGTATACACTATACTCTATAGTATGTTGTACTATGTTATACTATGCATAGATTAGTAAATATGACCATAGTTAGCGTGGAGTGGGTGTGATGTATTCCTATAGGTTCTGAATCGATCCCCCTATTCCTGACCCTATTCTGGTTAACAAACTAACAAGTTAACTAAGTAGTCAGCCCATGAGGCAGAAAACCCCCATGATGCAGATACCGTTATCTGACGCAGTCACACTACGGCACAGGAACGTGTTATCTGATTAGGTCATAACGCTTGCGATCTAATTAGACAAGCGATATTCCTCCAGCCCCTGATAAGGCATACGGAGTTCTCATAACAAATCAAACCTATGACAACCTGGGCAAAACCCTGCGGCCATTGTTTTGATTTCACCGAGAACTTCAGTAAAAGAATGTGCTAACGAGCAAGTCATATGACATCCTTATTGACGTATCTATGTCCATCCTTACGTCAATCTCGGCACCTTAAAGGTATAAATATTACCGATATTGCCCTATGCAAACACACGCGTGGTGACGAGACGGAGCAGCCATACTTGCCGAAGCGAAGAGCAGAGCAGACCCCGCTGGCGCAGCCCCGCCTTTCTGATGCGCTGAGAGAAGCTGCTTTCTCCTGCCGAGAAATCCAGCACCGGCGTTTCTGGGTAGCCCTCGCAGGCAGCCTGGAATATCGAGACCAGAGACGAGAGATACCATCCCTCATTCAACCTAGATTCCAGGTACAGAACTGAATAACCCCTCACAGAGAATTCTTTAGTTATTCACTTGGCAAAAACAAACTTAACTTAAACTATAACTTTCTATTCCCGCCCACATATTAGACTTAGGTCAGGTACACGGGGTAGGCGTATTTAGAAACACCAGTTGAGTACGTTTAGTCAAATGTATATGTGTATGTAATATATTTTATTCATTTTAAACATCTTATGGCTTAGAAACCATATCAATGTTTTTACAGTATTATTTTATACTATTGCTTTTAATGTATGCACTTTACTTAACTATAAGTATTGCAATAATATCGATCCATTTCTCTTGTACGAGAAAAGAGACTGATCAATAAATAACACCTTTTTATTGAACACGCCCGTCTCTTCCTTTTCTCTACAATCTGATGAGACTAAGAATGCACGTACTGACTGAGTAAAATAAATTGCCTTTTGTTCACACGACTCTCGAGATATACTCTTGATTAGGGGAGAGCAAAGTTGTCATGTTCTATGGTTGTCAGAAACTAAATCCCTTCTTGTCTAATCAGGGAAGTTAAGTCCTCCTTGAACATTCGAGAAAGTTTCTAGTGAACTCTGAGCTAAGCTGGCAAACCCAAAACTTTAAGTCTAGTATCGACTGTAGTAGACCTAGTTAACGTCTGGTCTAGGCCTTTACTGCTGTAGGTATTATTCCAATGCGCAGAGCCTATTGGGATGATAGGAACTACACTACACAGAATCCTGATTTTCTTTTGACACTGATTCACAAACATCGAAGAAACCTTCGAAGGTCACTGTTTTGGCTAAATTGTTTAAAAAACATTTTTTGATTCCCCTTTGGACCTACATTTGGTTGGTGCTTTTTTCAATTTACCTTTTCATGTCAATTGGCTTTGTGGTGTATTTTCTTTGACTTGTCAATGGACACTATGTCGAGGAGAGAACATGCATTCGACATATCAATGGAACATTGACTCCCCATTCCTCATCACACAGATTGAAGAGAGACTTGGCTTTTGTTAACATCACTGCTTGGCCTCTTTTAGATGGGATTGTATGGGATGCTGTTCGTTTTCAAAATCATGGGCCCACAGAGGTTATAAATGTCCCCAATGTGCTTAGAGTTTCCATGGGGGATGTAGTTAAAAAAATATAAGTTCTGATGATTGGGATGTTCAGGCCGTAGAAGCTTTGTCTTCTGATTTGAAATATTATGCTGCCTTTGATGCTGAAGATTTGTATTTAGAATCTGCTAATTACGGTGATTTATATTGTTTCCAACATTTTGGCAATCACTACCTGCATAAAACTAATACCAGGAGGACCACTGTAAATTATACACAACGGGCGCATTGTCCAGCTCCTATACAAGGCAGTTCTGCTTCCTTTTGTAAAAGGTTTTCTTATTTTACTGATTTTAATCAGTCGAATCCCAATGCATTTTATTTTAAAATGTCCAAAAAGTCCACGTCCAAAGTTAGACTTACCGATACTACATTATTGTACTCGAAGTCCTTTCTCGACCAGTTGGCTGTAGGTGGCTACGAGTTGTGGAAGGATACCATTGACCTTAAATCAGTTTGGGGTTCTAAAAGCTGGCAAGTGCAAGGCACTGAGGCTTTGCACCGTGCATGCCTCATCCCAAACCATATGTTGTTCTTGAATTCTACAATTTCACAGACAATATGCTTTGGATTGGCTACTACTAAAAAATTAAATACTCCTTCTTTTCCTGAATTAGAAGAATATTCCGGCTGGAATAATATTACTAAATTTTCGATCAGAGAGTTACAAACTCTGTTGCTAAATTCTTCCTTTAACATATCCAGTTTGGATCCTGAGGGTTGGTTGCTCTGGCACATGAGTGCTGATTCTTGCCAGCATTGTTTTCTGGGTTTGGCTCAAGGCTTTACACAGGTCAGGGTGGATCCCCGTTTTGAAAGTGACCATTCTGTTACTACCTATTCTGTAGGCAAATTATGTCAGAATTGGCTCAAACATTCCACTTTGGCGTCAGTTAAGCTGCATTTATCTAAACTGACTGACGATGCTGATCTAAATGATTTTATAAAGGGCCCGGATAACGGTAGATCTAAAAGATGGATATATGCTATTTACAACGAAGTCTGGAAAACTTCCCAGATTGAGGCGGCTACCCGCATAGAGCTGTAGATCAGGATAATTTAGAGAAAGTGCTGGCAGTTGTAGATCACAGCATTAACCCCTTCGATGCTCATGACGGAACGGTTCCGTCATGAGCTACGGTTGAGCTGTGCTCATGACGGAACCGTTCCGTCATGACCACGCCCGTTTTTATTAGGGCCCAGCACCGGAGGGGGAATCGCGGTCGCGCTGAAAAGGTTAATACGCTTTCTTCACGCATTTACACATTAGACAATATTGTATCATCTGTTGTTTATATTGTGTAGGATGAAGTGTCTGTTTTATACCATGGTCAAAATCAATTACGTTCCATTATGCAGTTTGCATGGACTTTGCAAACCTTGAAAGCTGGCAAAGTGCCATGGCATTGCATGAATACCTTATCATTGTTTGCCCCATTTAATTTGACAGACAAGCAGCGTTTACTGTCAATGAAAGATGCCTCTTTTTCTATGTTACACATTGAAAGGTTAGAACCATTACCGTTTTCAGTGGCAGAGGCCAATTCAGCAACGTGGCTTATCCACGGGTTAATAAATCTCCCATTCCCTCTGTTCAAGTTTGATGGGTGTGTAAAGTACTTTGCAATTGGTAGATATGAACCTCTTAGAAGTGCTTATATCCATGAAGCTTGGTCGCTTCCATTTACCTATAGATGTCTTAGGGAGGGTAAAGAAGTTTATTTGAATGGTGAAGATTGAACTGAAACACCGGATCACTCATTGATGTGCAGACATATCCAATTGCATGGCTCTTGTAACCAGAATGAGACAAATTTGGCCTGTATTTTGAAAGGTACACCTGTCCCGGCAATTGTGCCCACATTCACATTACTGGCAAATGGGAGTTATTTACTTTTAAACAACAAGGATTGTTATGGGCTATTAAAAGGCATTGCTTATGTGGTTACCGTCAGTGAGCGTGTGGTTTGCTGTAAGAATGTAACGTATCCACCCCCGCATGGGAAGCTTGATGTTTCCACCTGGCCCACGATTCCGAACTTGAAAGCAGAGTTCAACAAGATGAGTCGCATAAGAGCTCTATTGTCCCAGAAAGTAGCCCTCACATCTGCTCGTGAGACATTCGTCCTTCACGTGGCTAACACCTGCACAGAGGTGCATGCTTTATTAAATACAGACTTGCCCTTGCTTTTCGGTGAATTAATTCACACAATCTTTAATGCATCCTCCACAACGGAGCTGGTGCACTTTTTTAAAGTTGTTAGCAGTGGCCTTGTGACTTCGTTTCAAACTATATTCGGGGCCTTCCCTGCTTTCTTTCATTCGATCTTTTCCAGCCTATTTGGTGGATTTTCCTTACTACTGGCTCTGGCTGCAGGCGTTCTTTTGCTGTTTTGTTTAATTCAAAATGGATGCACGTCCTGTGTTTCGAGAAGAGCTGTCACATTTGGCGCTGTTTCGCAATCGAATGCTTGAGTACTATGGAGCACTGCCTCTTGCAACATTAAGTGCAGCTTATGGATTATCGTTTCGATTTTCCTATTTTACATGTGTCCAGCCTGTCTTTCATTGCCTGAGTTGCGATTTCGACTGGGCCCTGGATTTGTGTCTCTGCAATACGGTGTCTCCCGATGTGGATTATAATCAGCTTATGAGCCCCTTAGTTGCTCATGAATTGCTTTGTTCTGATAGATGGATTATGGCCTTTGCAGCGATGCATGGAATACTGGGTCGTTGGAATGTGTTCGCAGCGGCGCAAGATTTCATGGCACACAGCTTCATTGAGAACCCACCGAGTTGTCCTCTGATTGTGCTAGAGGCTCCGGTAATTGACGAGCATGTATGTTCTTTCCCACTGTTAAATTGGATGGCTGAACTGTTTTCGGATGAGAACAGTGATTTCCTATTGGAGGCTGTTGCTGCATATTTTGCATACTCAATGTTAGGATGAGGAGTGTCATCGCTTCGCTC
Organism: Lissotriton helveticus; assembly: GCF_964261635.1. Classification (NCBI taxonomy): domain Eukaryota; kingdom Metazoa; phylum Chordata; class Amphibia; order Caudata; family Salamandridae; genus Lissotriton; species Lissotriton helveticus. The sequence continues at coordinate 508,571,291 of NC_136068.1, read as the reverse complement.
TCCCATAACCGAGGTCATTTATTGGACATCGAACATTTTTTTTTTTTTTCGAGCCTCTATGAATAATTTCTCTGCCCCAGGCCTATTGACTTTGCTACGGCCAATGACTAAATTTACTTGACTATGAGAATTTTAAAAGACAAAACATTTTTTTTTTTTTTACCTTGTGCAAATTTAAGCTGACTGTCGTTCTTGAACTCTGCATTCCAAAAATTTGCCCTTATCTTATCTTATCCGTGCTCGGATCAAGGGAGGGTGTCATATAGATAGGCTTTGCCTTCACACTGTGTTAAGTTAGCATGAGCTTATTAGAAGTATAAACGCCATTTTACCTTTCTGCTGCTTCTGCACACGGCACATATTGTTATTAGAGCTTTGAGCCTGGTAGAATGTTTTGCTTCACACGAGAATAATATGTTTTCCAATTGTATCAGCTTTGCTTGGTAAGCTATGTCTGAACAGTGAGTGCCGAGGCCTTCAAGGTTATTTCAACACAGTGGTTGTTGTGAGGTCTGATCAGCGCACGTCCTAGACATAACACATATGCTGCTGCGGCCAACTCTGGCTTTTGGCGCATTTTAATAATGCACTGCGCAGAGCATGCACACACACTTGATGAATACTCGCATGCAGAGAGCTGGTGGAAGATGATGTGATCCCTTTCCACTAAGATCAGAGGTATGGGGCCGCCCTTCTAAAACCCAAAGAGACCTTCCCTAGATATAATATAATATACTAGCAAGGGAGGGTAAGACTTAGGTGCCATTTAGCCTTCTTCCCTTTAGCATTTTAACATGCTTTCTCCCTTTGTATTTTATGGACTAGTAACTATGCTGATAACCATGTTGCTTATAATATGTTTGCTTGTATTAGCTAAGATACTGCGCCTGAGAATACGGCATTAGAAATAAACATTTCAAACTTGCACGTGTCTTCATTTACTCCTCGTTTTGGATTGATCTGTTAGTATAAGGAAAGAGTGTTCATGTGTTTCACGTTACCTGAGGTGTTCTAAGTCCATGTTCTGGGTTGTCTAATCATTGGGGGTATGGAAGAACCAATGAGACACTGATTGCTAGTCTTGTAGGGGATTTTGGATACTGAGGTGAGTTTTGGTACACCCTAATTCACTAAGGTTCTAGGTCTCTATGTACAGTTCGGTGTAGGAGCAGAATCCCTGCGACAAGAGTGCCCAGGGCAGAGCTCTGCTGAGCCAAAGAAAGTACATACAACAGAATCTCTGACAGAGGGGCAGAAAGGGGACCCACAGCCTTTGCTGTGCACCCTGCCACCAAAGTGTTCCATCGACAGGTGTATAACTTTTTCGTACAGGTAAGTATGGCTGCCAAGATGACATTATGGACTTTGGGAGGAATGTCAAACTCTCTAAACTGCTGTAGCTCAATCTCCACGTAAGGAGGTGGAGGCTGGATAGGTTGGGGTCGAGGAAGATCCTCCCAAAGGGGCAGTCTGATCGGAGGATCAATAGCTATGCTCAGGAACTCGGGGTACCAGACTCTTCATGCCCACTCCAGTGCCACAAGAATGACTTGGGACCCGGTCGCGCTTGTCTTCTTCAGCACTCGGAGCAGAAGTGGTACAGGAAGAAAGATGTACAGGAGGCCGAAAGTCTACTCACGCGCTGCCTCGGAAACTCCAACATGCAGAACTGCTGACATTGCGCGTTCTCTTCAGTGGCGAACATATTCAACCAAGGCTCTCTCCACTGCTGAAAGAGACTTTGCACCACCTCTGAGTGAAGACGCCATTCGTGATCTATCATGCACCAGCGGCTGAGTTTGTACACCCTGGCGTTCAGGGAACCTGCCAGGAGTTGAACAACCAGGGATTTGCTCTGATGTTCCAGCCATGTCCAAAAGTGAAGAGCCTCTTAACATAGGGTCCAAAACCCCACCCGCCCTTTTTGTTGCAGTACCACATGGCGGTGGTGTTGTCTATGAACACTAGCACTACTCTCCCTTTGACAGAAGGAGGGAATACTCTCAGTGCAAGCCGGATCGCTTGAAGCTCCAGAAGGTTGATGTGGAACCCAGACTCTGCCGGAGACCACAGACCCCTGATCTCTGCCTCTCCCATGTGGTCGTCGTATCCCTGGAGCGACGCGTCTGGCACCACTGTGAACTCGGGTTGGGGAAGGTAGAGGGATGCCGTTGACCCAATCCTGGTTCGTGAGCCACCACTGCAACTGATGTGCAGTCCTCTCCGATATCTGGACGACATCGGAAAGAATCTCTTGATGCTGTGCCCACTGGAACTTCAGGTCCCACTGCTGAGCCCACATGTGTCATCTGGCATAATCCACCAGCAGGATGCAGGAGGCCATGAGGCCCAGCAGCTTCAGGGTGATTCTTACCGAATTCCGGGATAGACGCTGAAACATCGGTATCACAGCCTGAATATCCGTGACTCGCTGCTCTGGAGGATAAGCCCGAAAATGTTCTCTAGCCAGAACTGCTCCGATGAGAAGGAGCTTCTGAGAGAGAATCAGGTGCGACTTTGGCACATTGATAGTAAACCCCAGTGAATGCAGGAGGTCCGCTGTAGGGTGGAGGTGGAACAAGACAACCTGAGGCGAGCCCGCCTTCAACAGCCAGTCGTCGAGATAGGGGCAGACTGGAACCCCTGATCTGCGCTGATGAGCTGCGACCACCTCCATCACTTTTGTGAACACCTGTGGAGTGCTGGTAAGGCCAAAGGGGATCACGATAATTTGAAAATGCTCGTGGCTTACCGTAAACCGTAGGTAAGACATGTAGGCTTGCAGGAATGGGGATGTGAAAATAGGCGTCCTGCAAGTCCACTGCTACCATCCAGTCTCCAGGATCGAGGGCAGAGAGAACCTGAGCCAAAGTAAGCATTTTTTGTTTCAAATCTTTTTTTTTTCTGATGAATACACACACCACAGGATTATTAGATACACAGCGTTAAGCCTACAACCCTATTCAGGGCCGGCCGCGTGACGGAACAGTGCATTAACTTTGCTAGGAATCTATGTAGAAAGCTAGATTGTACACAGTGTTGCACCTACAACCCACGAGGGGCGGGCCACGTTCCATAGTGCAGAATGTAATGCCATCTGATCCTGTCAGGAGGTTAAACCCCTAAGGTCCACCTTCGTAACAAACAGGCAACTAGCCCAGACTCAACAATCAGCCCAACAGGGCCCAGGAACCCAAAGAGTAGTAGAGAGAAGAGAAGAAAGGATAGACGAGAAGAAATGAGCAAAGAGAAAAAGGGAGGGACAGTACGGCGAGAGTAGGAGTAATGTGCGCAGGGGAGGGGAAAGAAGGGCAATAAGTCCGACCCAGTGTCGGTGGCGATGTTGTCGCATTGCAGGGGGGTAGCTATGGAAGCAATCTGCTCGGGTCAGGGGGGATAACAGCATCTTCAAAAAGGCGCAGCATCCTGAGTTTGGTGGGCATGTGGCACGCATGTTCAACAGTGCAGAGGTATTTCATTAAAGGTTGCCAAACAGCCTTAAAGTGTGTGTCACGCGCCTGCAGCCGCGCTGTGAAGAGCTCCATTGTGACAACATGCCATAAACGCACAAACCAGGCTGCGATTGGAGGAGCTTCACTTTTTTTCCAATAGAGGGCTATAAGCTGCTTGGCCACTCCTAACATTTGGAGCATCAAGGTCCAATCGCTCTTGGTGAGCGCCTTCGGCTAGCATGTTTAATACCTAGTAGGATTGTGCTCGTGACCTCAGGCAAAGGGAATCCCAGCACCCTCCTGATGAGGGTAAGGACCTCTTTCCATAATAAATTCAGCGACGGGCATGTCTACCAAATATGAATAAAATCCCCCGATGCAGACCGGCATCTCCAGCACAAAGGGGAGGATGTAGGGAACATCTTGTGGAGACGTTGTTGCGTGTAGTACCACTGAGTCATGAGCTTATAGGCGTTTTCCAATTGCGGGATGCTACGGTATACGTTGGGGATATCCTGCCACAGCCTACACCACTGTGCGGGGGTAATGTCCGTGTCTGATACTGCTTGCCATCTACATTGATAGGGGTGGGAGGGCGACGTCTTTGGATGCTGTAAAATCTGGTAAATCCGGGAGATAAGCCCCTTTGACTCAACAGGATATCGGGCCAGTCGCTCAAAGGGAGTGAAGGCGCATGTGGCCACCTGATACACTTCTTCCTTAGACACCCAGTGCCTCAGCTGGGCGTATTGCAGCCCCGCTGCCAACGGGACACGGAACTCTTCCCTACATTGAGCAAAGGATTTAAGCATACCCTCCTCGAACAAGTCAGTAAGCACCCTGCAGTCCCCTTGCGTCCATTTGGCGAAGGCACGCGTGTGATGTTATGTTATGTTATGTTATAGTTTTTTATTAGGCGCACAGCTGCTCCAGCGAAGGAGCGTCCTGGCGCCTGACAAGGTTAAACACAACATTACTAAAAAACACAACCAGAAGAGAATAACTAAAGGGCAGATCTAAAACAAGAAAGTTTTAATGGCTTTCCGGAACTGCATGAGATCCTCCAACAAGCGAATCTCCACCGGGAGAGAGTTCCAGATAGCCGCGGTTCTCACGCGAAAAGATCGTCCACCTACACTACACAGCTTAAATCGAGGGACCACGGCAAGAGCCTGGCCCAAGGATCGGAGAGAGCGTGTCGGAACATAAAAGGATAAAAGGTTAACCAGAATCTGAGGGGCAGTGCCTTTCAAAATTTTAAAGGCCAAACATAAGACCTTAAAATGAATTCTCCTCCTCACTGGTAGCCAATGCAAGGAACGGAGAACGTTGGAAACAGAACAGAATCTGGGCAGACCGACTATCGCTCTAGCTGCAGCATTTTGGACACGCTGGAGGCGAGTAATTTCTGCCTGATTGGCCCCCACCAGAAGAGAGCTGGCGTAGTCGAGCCGAGAAATAACAGTGGCCTGAATCACCAGCTGCCTGGTCGGGGCATCGAAAAATCTAAGAACAGGTCTTAAGCCCCGAAGAACACCAAAACAACAGGCCGCGGTTTTCTTGGTGTGGCCAACAAAGTTAAGGCCAGAGTCCAGCCATACTCCCAGGTTTCTTAATTCCGAAACCGGAGTCGGAGCTGGTCCCAGCTCCGAGGGCCACCACCTGTCCCCCCAAAGCTCCGCTCTCTTGCCGACAATCATAATTTCTGTTTTGGTTGCATTAAGCTGGAGACAGTTCGCCGTCATCCAGTTGGCCACCGCCTTCAGTCCATTCTGAAACCTAGGGGCATCTAACTCCGCATCCCCGCTGAGAGTAACCGCTAGCTGAGTGTCATCGGCATACGAGACCATAATCAGGCCCCACTGCCTTGCGACCTCAGCTAGCGGTCTCACGTAAAGGTTAAATAACGTGGGACTCAGCGAGGATCCCTGCGGAACCCCCATGGCCAGAGGTTGGAATTTGGACTGAAAGGGTGGGATGGCCACACAGAAAGAACGATTGTCAAGAAAGGAGCGAAACCACTGCAGAGCCTGTCCCCCAACACCAATCTCCTCCAGCTGGTGCAGCAGAATGCTGTGAGAGACGGTGTCGAAGGCGGCGCTGAGGTCTAATAATACCAGCGCCGCCGTCTGACCAGCATCCAGCACCGCACGTAGGTGCTCCACCATAGCAAGAAGGGCCGTCTCCGTGCTGTGTCCAGCACGGAAGCCATTCTGCGTGGAGTCTAGGACATTGGCCCGAGCGAGATGGTCTGACAGGGCCCGATTGACATTGGCCTCCGCAACCTTTGTTGGCCAAGGGAGTAATGAAATAGGGCGGTAGCTCTCAGGTTTCGAGGGGTCCAATGAAGGCTTCTTCAAAATTGGAGAAACCACCGCCTGCTTCCATTTAGTTGGAACCACACCCGAGGCCAGCAAAAGGTTAATTAGGGAGCACACCATAGGGCTCCCCAGAAAAGAATGGTCTCTGAAAAGAGCAGGTCTCACTGGGTCCGACGGAGAGCCAGACTTAATTTGCAAGGCTATTTTATTAAACCCCTCCGGAAGTAGCGGGGGAAAAAAGTGCAAGATGTTATGACCTTGAGCGCCGTCCAAGACTCTCGGTGCAGATCTCAAACTAGGGAAGGCCTGGTAGATCACCTGGACCTTCTCCAGAAAGAAAGAAGCCAAAGCCTCACAATGGGAAACGGAGCCAGCCACCGGAGAAGATGTCCTTTCCGCCAAGAGATCTTTAACGGCTTTAAATATAGTCTTGGACGGGTTCGAGCTGTTGCGGAATTCCAAGGCATAGAACGCCGCACGAGCTCTACAAATAGCTCGATGAAATATCTTGACGGAAGCAACATATGCGGCTTTCATATCAGCCTCATAAGACTTCCGCCACGCTCTTTCCACCCGTCTACATATACCCTTCAAGGCACGTAATGCACTGTCATACCAGGGACTCGACTCTCTAGAGCTTAGTTTGCTCGAAACGATAGGAATCAGAGAGTCCAACGCCCTGGAAATCCAACTGCAAAAGTGGTCGTAGCCTGTTTCCACATCCTCCAGGGTGCCCAGCGGCTCTGCCTCTAGAATGCGATGCAGGTCTTCCAGCCTGAGTTTGTTCCACTGCCGTCTGGGGACACGTCTGATCGACAGAGCGGAGGGAGCTTCGGGAAGAGGGTACTGAATGGACACAAGAAAGTGATCCGTCCACTCTAATGGGGAAATGGACAGAACCCGAGCCTCGGCCAAGTTGGAAAAAAAGGGGTCCAAAGTGTGACCCCCTACATGGGTGGGCTGGGATACCCGTTGGAAGAGCTGGAGGGCCTCTAAATCAGCTAAAATACTACTCACCGCCGGGATGGTCTGGGTATCAAAATGAAGGTTCAGGTCACCCATGATGGAAAAGTTAGCACAACCCACAGTTAGTGCACTAACAGCGTCTGGGAACACGTCTCTGAACACTACATCGCTACCCGGAGGTCGATAGACAACCATCCCAGAGAGCGTAAACTGGGAGCTGATTGAGATCTTAAAAGAGGCACTTTCACAGCCCGCGATGTTGAGACCATTCCATTTACAGGTAAAACAGGACCTAACTATGAGGGCAATGCCACCACCTCTAGTAGGCCGATTCAAAGTGTACATAGAGTACCCAGGGGGGCAGGCTAAGTTGATAATAGCCACATCCGCCTCCTGAAGCCAGGTTTCTGTGATGGCAAATATGTCAGGGGACTCATCCTCAATAAGATCATAAATAGCTTGGTAATGCTTTACCACAGATCTGGCATTCAGATTCAGCACCCGAAGAGAGGACACAGAGCCATTACTCCGAGGAACAGATGGAATGTTCCTCTGATGAGTAGGCACAGGGGGGTCAAGCATCCACCTCTTGCAGATGCATTGGTAAGGACCGCTAAGAGGATGGATAGGTGCTAACACACACCTCGGGACGGAGTGCCCGATAGACCATAAACTCTCTCTAAGGTGCCGGTGGGAAGGACGGATTCCCCTCTATCGGGGTGTGCGGTGAAGGAAATGTTGTGAGGCCTCGGCGCACCGCTACTTAGTCCCATATGTCCAGAACCGTTCTGGTGGGTACCGCAATATAGGCACTCTTAGAGCGTGCCGCCCGATAATGCCATGCAAGGTCCCAGATGGTTCGCCCCACCACTGCCTGGTCCATGTGCAGCCATCCCTTCTCACTCTCTGTCACCCCCCATTCCACCACAAACCAGAGGTGCGAGGCCCAGTAATAGTCCACTAGGTTGGGGCATGCCTGTCCCCCCTTTCTCTCGTTGTCATCAGGAGCTTCTGCGAGAACCGAGGTCGTTTTCCCGCCCCAAATAAAGTGTGTGAGGTCGCGCTGGAGGCCTCGTATACAATTTAGCGGAATGGACATGGGGAGGTATTGAAATAGATTTAACAATTTAGGGAGGATCAACATCTTGATGGCATTAAGTCTGCCTAGCCACGACAACACAAGGGGCCTCCACTTCCGCAAGTCCTCAAGGACCGACCTTCGACATTCCCGCCAATTTTCTTGTGTCCATGTGTCTAGAGAGGGAGTGACCTGGAGGCCGAGGTAGCGAATGCATTGGGAGGCCCATTGGTATGGCACAAGTTTCTCCAGGAGGGGGATCTCTTCCCTTGGGATGGTAAGGTTGAGGGCACAGGACTTGCTATGGTTGATTTTGAGGCCAGAGGCCCGCTCAAAGAGGCACAGCGCTGTATGGAGTGCCGGGAGTGACTCCCGGTGGCGTGTTTGGGTGAGGATAAGATCATCTGCTAACAACGCCACCTTATTCTCATGCCCTTCCATGGGGATACAAGTATATCGGTCGCCTGACAAATCATCTCTGCCAGTGGCTCCACCACAAGGGCAAATAATAAGGGCGAGAGGGGGCACCCTTGCCTGGTACCCCTATGAATGGTGAACGGTGCCGTAAGCTGTTCGTTGATCCGAATCCTAGCCTGTGGGGCAAGATATGGTGCCATGATTCGAGTGATCATGTTCTGGCCTAACCCAATCTTACATAGAACCGCCCGCAGGAAAGTCCAATCCACCCGGTAAAACGCCTTCTCCACATCTAGCGACAGAAGGCAGGCCGGAAGTCCCCAGTGGTGCGCTTTCCCTACTAGGTGCGCAATTTTGCGCACGTTGTCCGCCCCCTGCCGGTTGCGAATGAAGCCAACCTGGTCCGGATCCCCGAGACGCGGCATATAGGGGTCCAGATGCTTCGCCAAGAGTTTGGTGTAGATTTTAAAGTCAGCGTTTAGTAAGGCAATGGGGCGGTACGATGTACACTGCGCGGGATCCTTCACTGGTTTCAGGATCAATGATATCTCTGCCCATATCGTGGGACGGTCCCTCTGTATCAGTAAACAAATTATACAGCCTTAGAATATAAGGCCAAAGCTGTGACTGAAACATGTGATAGAAAGACAGAGGCAGCCCATCTGGCCCCGGAGTCTTCCCAAGGGGGAGATCCCTCATGGCTGCTGTTACCTCTTCTTGGGTGATGGGACCTTCCAGGGTCTTCGCATAGTGCGGGTGTAGCGGCGTTCCTGTATATGTGCTCAGAACGTCTGCCACCACTTCCGGAGATGGTGGCTCCGCCTTATACAGTGGAGAATAGTAAGCCCGGAACGCCTCACACTTGTCTCTCTCCGAGGTGGCCCTCGTCCCCTCCGGAAGCTATATGAGCCTTGGCCGCACCCGCCCTCAGCCGCCCTGCCCGCAGCCTGCCCACCTTGTCCCCTCCCTCAAAATATTTCTGCTTCAAGGCCAATGTGAGCATTTTTAACATCTCCTTCCGGAGGAAGCGTTTGAGGGCCCCGAGGTCGAAGTTGGCCGCAGGCCTTTGTCCTTCTTGGGTACCAGAAAGTAGTGGGAATAGCAACCACTACCTACTTCTGGCACAGGGATCCGTTCGATTGCTCCCTTGGCCAAGAGAGACGTAACTTCCTGGGGGGTGGGAAGGGTCAAGTGATCCTCTGACATGTGATGGGGTGCTGGTGGCATGGAGGGAGGGGTAGTCTCGAAGGGGAGAGAGGAGCCCCTACAGACTATCTACAAAACCCATCTGTCTGATTTGCTGTTATGCAAGTGGTGTAGGTGCTGGTGAATCCTGACGCCCACTGACCTCTGGTGGCCCTGAAAAGTCGGACTAGGAAGGTTTGGAGGATGCTGCAGGAGAGGTATGGGTGGACTGGCCCACCCGCTGTCCCCCAGGCCCAAGTCGATGGGTCCCATGTCCACGGCCATGATTAGACTGGGTAGCTTGCATGGCCCTGTGGCTTGATTGGGTGGAACGCAGTGGGCACCCCTTACGTAGTCATGAAAGGGGCAAAAGGCAGACTGCAAGAGGCAAGAGGCTGCTATCAGACCCAAGGATCTGGCCGTAGCCCTAGAATACTTGCAGCAATTGAACGGTGAGTCCGCCGTGTCACCAAACAGGCAACATCCATAAAAGGGCATGTCCAAAAGGGTAGATTGGACATCCCCAGAAACCAGACGTCCTCAAGCAGGTGTAGCTCCTCAGAGCTACCGACGTGGAAACTGTTGTGCCGAGAGAGTCTGCGTTATCCAGCCCACACCTGATGATGAACTTAGCTGTGTCTTGAACCTCAGCAACTTTATGGGTGCCTCCTCTGGGCACTGGGGCAGCACTTGCGTAACCGTATCCCACACCGGATGGGTATAATGGCCGCAGCCCTAACTTGGCGAAAGTAAAGATATTCTTGCCAAGATGGTCCAGCATCTTGGATTCCCTATCCCGGGGAGCAGTAGGGAATGCGCCTTTAGAAGATGGGGCTTTGACAACAAGCACTCAGGGGTAGGGTGTTGGGAGAGGAAATGTTGGTCACCCGAGGCCGGGTGGTGCCGTCGGGCAATCATCCTGTCCACAGGAGATCCCGTCCTGGCCTTGGACCAAGTGCCCAGAAGGATGTCTGTGAGAGCTTCATTCAAAGGAAGCACCTCAGTCAGGAGGTTAGTCCTGGCTTTCACCATAGGAAGCTCGAGGCCCAAGTCTCATCCGCCCTATGCAACACCACCGCGTAGGAAGATCCTTCCTCTGTAGCCACGGTGAGGGGGACGGCATGCCAAGGTCTGAGGAGGTGTCCAAACCACTGGCATCACCCAACTCCTCTCACCAGTCCGGCTCCCCAAGCTGGTCAGCTAAAGGGTCAAAAGACCCTTCCCAGTTATCCTCACCCTCCTCTGGGTGCCACTCAGGGCACCAGGGAACGCCAGGGATGAACAGCGGTACAAAAGTACCCTCCAACGCGGGCACCAACGTCGGTCTGGCACCGGGTCCAAAGCAGGGGTGAGGCCGGGGTCAACATCGGTTTAGGGCACAACCGGCGTCGGGGGAGTCCTCACTAGAATCAGCGCCAGGAAAGGTACCGTGAGGTCAACCAGCGCCCATCGAAATGCAGGCCTGGATCCTCAGGGGCCCTCCAGTGCCAGGGCCAGAGCCAATACCATCGAAGGGCCTGTTGCATATGAATTTAGGACCCTAGTGTAATTTTCCCGATTCATGCACATATATAGGTATAAATCACCCTATCCTTATATGCCCTGTGGCAGAGGGCGGAGGGCTTCGCGCTGAGCGCTGGAACCACACTTTGGCTCTTTTAAACTTGTGAACCTGCTGTGCTCTGCTGATTGCTAGCAGTTTGTTTGTGTAATCCTTCACCGTCCCGCTGATCAAGAGCGGCGAACGGCAATCTTTATTTTTTAAGTCACGACCCCTACCCCGCCCTCCCGACTCCTCCCCCACCGCGTCACTGCCTACTTAGGCTCCGCCTATTCCCCTCGCGCGCTGTCTAAGCCCTGTGGCAGAGGGCGGAGGGCTTCGCGCTGAGCGCTGGAACCACACTTTGGCTCTTTTAAACTTGTGAACCTGCTGTGCTCTGCTGATTGCTAGCAGTTTGTTTGTGTAATCCTTCACCGTCCCGCTGATCAAGAGCGGCGAACGGCAATCTTTATTTTTTAAGTCACAACCCCTACCCCGCCCTCCCGACTCCTCCCCCACCGCGTCACTGCCTACTTAGGCTCCGCCTATTCCCCTCGCGCGCTGTCTAAGCCCCGTGGCAGAGGGCGGAGGGCTTCGCGCTGAGCGCTGGAACCACACTTTGGCTCTTTTAAACTTGTGAACCTGCTGTGCTCTGCTGATTGCTAGCAGTTTGTTTGTGTAATCCTTCACCGTCCCGCTGATCAAGAGCGGCGAACGGCAATCTTTATTTTTTAAGTCACGACCCCTACCCCGCCCTCCCGACTCCTCCCCCACCGCGTCACTGCCTACTTAGGCTCCGCCTATTCCCCTCGCGCGCTGTCTAAGCCCTGTGGCAGAGGGCGGAGGGCTTCGCGCTGAGCGCTGGAACCACACTTTGGCTCTTTTAAACTTGTGAACCTGCTGTGCTCTGCTGATTGCTAGCAGTTTGTTTGTGTAATCCTTCACCGTCCCGCTGATCAAGAGCGGCGAACGGCAATCTTTATTTTTTTAAGTCACGACCCCTACCCCGCCCTCCCGACTCCTCCCCCACCGCGTCACTGCCTACTTAGGCTCCGCCTATTCCCCTCGCGCGCTGTCTAAGCCCTGTGGCAGAGGGCGGAGGGCTTCGCGCTGAGCGCTGGAACCACACTTTGGCTCTTTTAAACTTGTGAACCTGCTGTGCTCTGCTGATTGCTAGCAGTTTGTTCGTGTAATCCTTCACCGTCCCGCTGATCAAGAGCGGCGAACGGCAATCTTTATTTTTTAAGTCACGACCCCTACCCCGCCCTCCCGACTCCTCCCCCACCGCGTCACTGCCTACTTAGGCTCCGCCTATTCCCCTCGCGCGCTGTCTAAGCCCTGTGGCAGAGGGCGGAGGGCTTCGCGCTGAGCGCTGGAACCACACTTTGGCTCTTTTAAACTTGTGAACCTGCTGTGCTCTGCTGATTGCTAGCAGTTTGTTTGTGTAATCCTTCACCGTCCCGCTGATCAAGAGCGGCGAACGGCAATCTTTATTTTTTAAGTCACGACCCCTACCCCGCCCTCCCGACTCCTCCCCCACCGCGTCACTGCCTATATAGACGTTCCTCATGCGTCCGCGCAGCGGACGAGCGCAGCGGGCGCGACGTAGGCGCGCCGGAGTTGCGCCTGAGTTAAGCCCGTCTGCGCCCGTCCGCGGCAGACCGGGGCAAGGGGCCACCACCCCTGGCTCTCGCACCCAATACTCATCCGCTGCCTTGATCCTATTGCAAGGGCATTGGCCCCTCGATCCTCGTACCATCCATCGGATCGCATTGCTGGGCTGTAACTCCCCCTGTCATGCCTGTCCATCTGGTTGCCCTCCTCCTCACGCGTCACCGCCGGCCCCTGCCTCACTTACCACCTGTGATTCGTATTCTCCCCCTTTATCTATTATGTTACTCAATACCAGATCTGCGATTAAACATCACCATGAACTTTTCACCCTTTTAGACACTGACAAACCCGACCTTCTATTGCTGACGGAAACGTAGTTTACTGAAGCCTCCCTCCCTTCCCTCCTGGCTGCCCTCCCCTCGACTTATTATGCCATCCGTGCAGACCGCCCTGGCGGGAAAGCGGGTGGAGGCGTTGCTCTTATTGCCCGCTCTGATCTCCAGTTTCAAGTCCTCCCTTCACCCTCCCTCGGCGGAATCGACTATCTGGTGGTCCGCTCTACCTCCCTTTCCCCCCATTTAGCCATTGTGCTCATTTATCGCCCTCCCCAACCAACTCCATCTTTTCTCCCGGCCTTTCAAGACCTACTTGGCACTCTGGCGGTCAACTATGCCTCGGCTCTAGTCCTCGGGGACTTCAATTATTGGCCTTCGGACCCCAAGGAGTGTGTTTCATCCAAGGAATTCTCAGAAACTCTCCTTTCTCTTAATTTTATTTCTTTTGTTCACGCCCCTACTCATATTCATGGACACACCCTTGATCAGGTCTGGTCTCTCAACTGTACCCTCTCTACACTGTCCGTTGTCCCCTGCACTTGGTCTGATCACTTTATAATTTCGTTTTCCCTCAGTCTTTTTTTGGCCAAGACCCCTATCCACATCAAAAATTCATGGGCTCGTAACTGGGGTAAGGTCAACCTGTCTGACCTCTCGACCGCACTCCGGGCCTCCTCTCCCCCTCTATCGGGACTGGATTCCGCAGCCCAAGCCAAAGCCATTGATTCATGGCTTACGGAAGGAAGCGATTGCTTGGCTCCTCTCCGGCGTACCTCGATTAGGCGCCCTAAAGACGCCAATCGGTGGTTCAACAACGAGCTGAAGGAATCGAAGCTTATGGTTCGAAGGGCTGAACGCAAATGGAGACTGGATTACTCCCCTAATTCCAGGACCTGCTACGTTCACCTCCTGGGGATCTATAAGCAAAAAATTACTGAGGCCAAGAAAGCATATTTCTCGGCGAAAATCTTAGCGGCCGAGAATCAACCAAAGGAGATCTTTGCCATTACCCATGATTTGGCGTTCTCCGACCGGACCACACTCAAGCCCCCTCCTTCCCAGAAACTTTGCGATTCATTGAATCTTTATTTTGTCAAAAAAATCACGACAATCAAATCCAACATCCCCCCTCCTTCACCTTCTTTTGTTGACCCCCTCCTTCACCCTGTCCCAGCTTCCTTTAATTCTTTCCCCCTTCTTTCCGAAGAACTTTTCTTGTCCCTCCTCCCTAAAATTAAGTCCGGCTCTCCGTCTGACATATGCCCGGCTCATATCTTACGGCAGATTTATACTGTCTGCCCTTTGCCCCCTCTGGGTTTCCTTAACGATTCACTGGCCCGAGGGGTTGTCATTCCATCTTTAAAAGCCGCTTCCATCGTCCCCATCCTGAAGAAGCCGGGAGCCGACCCCTCTGTGATGGCTAACTATCGCCCCATTTCCCTTCTCCCTTTTCTGGCGAAGGTGCTGGAGCGGCACGTTACATCTGCCCTCAGCTCCTTTGCCGAGGAGAATGGGAGGTTGGCCCCATGTCAGGCTGGGTTCCGGCCAAAGCACTCGACAGAGTCAGTGGTGGTGTCAGTATTAGACACCCTCAGAGAGGGGATGGATGCTGGTAGACCACAGGCGCTGGTCCTCCTCGACTTGTCCGCCGCTTTTGACACGGTTGATCATTCCATCTTGCTTTCCCGTGTCAAGGCGGCGGGCATAGGAGGATCAGCCCTCATCTGGCTCTCGTCCTTTTTGAGGGACCGGACCCAGGCGGTCCATCTTGGGGAGTTTTCAGCTACCCCCTGTCAGGTCCAGTGCGGTGTTCCCCAGGGCTCTTCTCTCTCTCCTTTACTGTTTAATCTGTATATCGCTCCCCTCATCTTTGCTCTACAGCAACTGGAGGTCTCGGTATATAACTATGCCGATGACCTCCAGCTCATCTTTAATCTTTCTTCTACTCCTGACTCTATTTCTAATTTCCAATCTATCCTATCTTTCATCAGGGACTGGATGAACTTCAACCACCTGAAACTCAATCCCGATAAAACGGAACTTGTGGTGACAGGTGGTTGCTCCAGTCCCTGGAATTCTCTCTTCTGGCCCCCCTCCTTTGGCTCTCCTTCTACCCCTGTTTCCTCTGTCAAGACTCTCGGTATTAAGCTAAATAATCAACTTACTATGCACTCCCAGATTGGTTTGGTGGTTTCCTCTTGTTTTCTTACTCTCCGTACTATCCGTTCTATCTCCCGTTTCTTTTCTTTTCCTGCACTCAAGCTAATTATGTCCGCACTGGTCCTGTCCCGCCTGGACTACGGGAACATTTTGTACAATGGCATCCCTCAGTACAGCCTCCGTAAACTGCAATTAGTGCAGAACCAGGCTGCCCGCCTTGCTTTCGGTCTTCCCAAATTCCATCACACCTCCCCCCTCCTGAAAACGCTTCACTGGCTCCCTGTGCGGGAACGCGCCCTGTTTAAACTAGGCTGCATGGCGTTTCAGGCCAGGACTGGCCTGGCCCCCCTATTCATATCCTCAGCCATCAAGGCTTACGTCCCTGGCAGAGACCTCCGCTCTTCGGCACAACTCCTTTTAGCTGTACCCCGTTACCGGAAAAAAAACAGGGTGGCTCAAAATTTTCCACTCTTGCCCCCATGTTCTGGAACTCTCTTCCCTTTCATCTTAGGTCCCTCACTGAGTACTCCGGCTTCCGCAAAGCTCTGAAGACCTTTTTATTCTCTCAGGCTCTTCTTTAGTAAATTACCTGTTTTCCAGTTGCCGCCTTAGTTACCGTTCTAGATCAGTTGTTTGCCTTTTACTTTAGCGCCAAGAAACCGCTCAGGTGTATGTTGCGCTTGATAAATATTTTAAACTTAAACTTAAACTTAAACTAGGCATAGTAATCATAACCATATTTAGACTTAGCCTATGAAGTCCAAATACGGCATAGCTACTTCCACCAGTTCCGAAAATCCACAACGATTTCTTGGAAAAACCCGCCTTCAGCAGTCAGGACTTCCCCTTGCTTGAATATTGATTTATCCAAGAACTCATGGAGTTTTCAAAGAACTGAGTGTTTTATGACGTTATTATGTCCAACCTTACGCCAAACTAGGCACCTTCAAGGTATAAATATACCCACACTTGCCCAGGAAAACACACGGTGGTTTGAAGCAGTTCGACTATCTACTTGCCCGATGCCCTGCTACAGCAAGTGCCGAAGGAAGCCGTCCCTCCAGTAGACACACTGAGAGAGACGCTGTCTTTTCTCTTGCCGAAAAATCCAGCTCCAGTGTTTCCAACCTACCCTCGCGGGTTGTTGGGAAATCGAGTCCTGAGAGAGAGATACCAGACCTCCTTCATTCTAAAACCAAGGTACGGCGCTGATAAGACCCTTAGAGAATTCTTGGATAGATTCTTGGCAAAGAATACTGAAACTAAGCTAAACCTCACTTACTTCTTCCCTTGTACTAGACCTAGGTTAGGTACACCGGGGTAGGCGTATTTAGAAGCACCAGTTGAGTACTTTTAGTCTTTATTTATTAATGTATGTATTCTATGTATTTTATGGCTTAGAAACCATATCATGCTTTTGCAGAATTATTTTATAATACTCTTTGTACTGTACGCATTGTACTTTGCAACCAGTATTACGATTGTAGCAGTTCATTTACTCTGCATGAGAAAGAAGACCCTTTTATTGAAAACGCCCGTCTCTCTACTTTTCTGCACCTCTGGTGAAACGAAGCATGCATGATTGACTGAGTAAAATAACTATCTATTGTTTCCGCGACTCTAGAGATACATTTCTTATTCTTGGGAAACAAAGTTGTCATGTTTATGCGGTTGTCAGAAACTAATGCCTTCTTGTTTATTCAAGAAAGTTTATAGTGACCTCTGAGCTAGCTGGCATTCACAATTAAGTCTAGTATATTCGATAGAGACCTAGTAGACCTCAGTCCTACGTCAAATCTATAGGATATATTATTCCAATGTGCCGAGCCTATTGGGAATATAGGAACTACACTACATGGCGCCCAACGTTTGGTAAGGCGATAATTTGACGCTAGATACTAGCGTACCTCAGTCATGCTTTTCACACAGACCCCTATTTCCCGTAAAATACCCCTAAAGACATCTAGAGTGGGTAAAAAGGATATAATATCCGCCATAACTGAGTAGGACGAAAATCCTATGTATTCGTTTTTGGTTTGTTCAACGTTAAAGGATACAGTGTTCCAAAATATTGTGTACCTAATCTTTGTTTCCTTGAAACTTGCTCTGCAAACTTTCGGTCAACAAAATTACGGTTTAGTGACGACAAAAGGGAGAGAGCTGCAGCAGCAGCTCGGGTAGTTTTAGACAACACAAATCTCCAACAAAATGACCCGGATGCTATACTCATCCCGGTAAATATAAGGAAAACAATCACTATAAAACTTATAGAAAATGGAGTATCATCGAGAGGTGGTAAAGTAATCTTTGTAATAGAGGCACATGAATATCGGCAGACAGAGGTATTCTATTCATGGGTTCTGTTTCCTGCCGCAAATCCAGTAACACACGAGTTCCACTACTACAAAGTAGAGGAGCCCCCAGCGGAATACGTTCCTTTCGAGGACGTTGAAATTCCACTAACTTACAAAGAGCATCAGCTCTGGTTTAATGGCACCTTACAACATCAAAATCACATTACCAGGCTCGGTCCACTAGGTAGACCAGGAGCATCATGGCCGGTATTAGCCAGCTATACACCACATCCTGACATTGAAAGAATGATAGGTCCAGAACTATTAGCTCAGCTAAAACAGCTAATTAAAATACATAGACCATTGGTTCAATTTGTCATGCAGACCTTAACAGTCCAACCTACTATAAGGATTCCACAGCACACCCCTCATCAGGGGAACACAAACAAAATTACACCACAGAATATACTGTCAGTAATCGGTAAATTGCCCGCTAAACGGGAACAAATTCCGTCCTGGTTAGCCCAAAAAATTACTCAAATAGAGGCAGTATTCCCTGATAGTACACCTTATGAGAAACACAGAATTCTGACAATCTGTTTACCAATGGGGATTGCACCACACGTGGAGGACTGTGACACTTGGGGTACAGTCTTTGCTTCAATCTACACAAAAACACATGGTGTTCAGTCTATGGCAGTAATACCAGACGTCCTAAGACAGATTCAAAATGAATACGGACTAGAACCTGCCTTAAATCTTGGTATGAAATTACTAAAAGATTTCAAACAGGTCTCGACTATGCTATTAGCCAACATTAAAGGTGAAGCAGCATCCGTGGCGATCCGCCAAAAACTACAAGAAACAGATATTAATGAGCAACCATATGAACTTGCCAGAATTATTGAAAAATCCTATGAAGAACTAGGTAGAGATAGTTTGGGTGGGAAACCAGTAAAACCCCAACTAACTGAAAATCCTGAAAAAGTTTTTATAAAAAATAATCTCACTACTCCTAAAAAGAATTGGAAAAACACCAAACAGACACTTCCTAGAGAGAAGCGTTCCCAGTCCAGAGGAAGGTCTCCTCAACAGGAGCCCTCTGAAAAGAGATATAACCTCAGAAATAGGGATAATTTGAGAAAACCTGATAGATATCAAGATATTGATACACGTTCCTCTCGTACCTTTCAGACTTCCTCCAAGAAATCCGAAAGACGAGAACGATCAGAACAAAAAGAAGAACGCGTTAAGTCCAAAGACGAACAGCACGTTCCAAAAAGTAAGAAAACTGAATTCACCAAGAAGAAGGTAGCAAGTCTAAAGATCAGACATGGCGAGGATCTTGATGACACAACTCAAGAACGGGGACTGGGCCCAGACAATGCTAGACAGCACAGCAGAAGTCACCATAGCTCGCAAGATCTTGAAGGATCATCTGGAGACAGTGGACTTGAATGAATGCATTCAAGTTGAAACTGCCGACACCAGGGTTAGTTTACCACATATGTTATATGAAGTAACACTCCGGATGGAGGGGGATATAACTAGGAAAATAAAAGCACTCTTTTGGGAGAAGCTATCTAAGGGTTATGACATTTTTCTAGCTGAACAAGACTGAACAAGACTGGCCACCTGAATTTGTCATGGAGTGCCCACATGGCAAAGAGATAATTATGCCAGCCTTCTCTAATCACATTCCAATTCATAAAAAATACACCTAGCCCAGGCTCCAGCATTATACAAAAATCACGTAGGATGGGATGAGGACCCTCCTCATCATAATATCCTGTTAAAAAATCAACCTACTGCACAAAGGCAGTATCCAGTTAAGCAAGAAGCTAAAAAAATAGTCAGGGAGATCTTAGATCAACTTGAATACCAAGGGGTGATTGAAACATGCACCTCATCCATGAACAATCCTTTGTTTCCTGTCTCCAAACGAGACAATACATATCATCTAGTTTTGGACTACAGACACTTAAACTCTTTTGCAAAACTTTTGCAGCACTGATGAATAACGGTTTCTTCTGTCAAAACATTGCACCAGAAAGTAGGTATTTGACCGCTTTCTCCATCATGGGGACACAGCGACAATTTTGCTGTCTCCCCCAGGGATTCAAGAATAGTCCAGGTTTATTTTCAGCCAGAGTAACAGAGTTACTACAAACGTATGATCATGAGGCATTATCCTATGTCGATGACATCTATCTTACAGACGATGATTTGGACGTGCACTTGAAAAGAGTGAACACCATATTACTTGGGTTCGCTTCTGAAGGGTACAAATTCAATTTTAAGAAATCACGAATTGCCGACCTCAACGTCCTATTCTTAGGATACGAATTATCAAGTGAAGGCAAAGAGCCTGGCGCCCAACTTTCTAGAGAAATGTGCGTTGCTCCAACCTCCAAAAACGCTGAAAAACTTAGTCAATTCTAGGTTTCCTGAATTTTGGTAGAACTTGTGTTCTAAATTACGCAGAAAGGGTTAGACCTCTCTACGAACTAATCAAACCTGATTTCAAACCAACTAATTGGACTCAAGAACACACAGAAGTTTTGCGTTCAGTGCAAACAGACATGTTAGCAAAAACACAGTTACAAACACGCGACAACGTGTGCAATCTTGTAATCCGAATCATCCCAGGGAGATGCGGATTCACATACCTGACCATTAATGTAGGTGAGAAGGTACCAATAGTGTACAAATCACATTTGTACACCCAAGCTGAAATGAAATTCACTTCTACAGAAAAGATTCTGACAGCGGTTCAAACTGCAGTAGCAAAAGAGAGAGCTCTAGCGCAGGGTAAACGCATAATGATCTTACACCTGTACCTGCCTTAGAGGCAGTAACAAAAGCGAGCATTCCAAATGCTAAGGCTTTACATCCGAGATGGATACAATGGGTTAACTCTGTTGCTGCAACAGACGTTGAATACGTTTTTGACCCATACTTGAAGACACAAGAATTTCTCCAATATGAACAAGAATGTCCTCTGCCGACTGAAATTCTGCCTCTAGAACATTACGGATGTATAATCTATACAGACGGATCAGCACAGCCCGCAATTGGGGGTAAACAAACCTATAGTGCTGCGTGCGCGGATGTTAAAGGTCGCTGGCGCGAAGGTACATTTCGACCTATGGTCACTAAAACTCAATCACTCGGAGACTGTACAGCTCAGTGAGTTGAACTACAGGCTTTCAAGATGGCGCTTGAAAATACCGAACGCAAATTCCCCACACTAATAATGTGCGATTCGTATTACTGCATCCAGACTTACAATGAACATCTGCAGAACTGGGTTCAAAACGGTTTCAAAGATGCAAAAGGTGGCACAATTGAGCATAAAATGCTTTGGGAACAAAAGTTCTATTACAAAAAGGTCTACAAAAGACTCACGTCATTCATACACTGAGTCATCAGAGTGATGGCGTTCACGCTGCAGGGAATTCATTGGCTGATGAGGCCGCGAAGGCAGCTGTGCAAACGGCTTCCGTAGCTGCAATCACTCATTAAAAAAAAAAAATAGACGGTGAAACAATGCTAGCAGTAAATGCCTCAATGAAAGGCAGCTATGCAGCGTTACCTCTAAATTATCCACTCGGATATACGTACATAATTGATGCAAACTCCGTTCCTTTTGCTCGAATCACTGGAGTGGGGGATAGAGTAATTCCAAACAGGAACCAGAGAGGTGCTTTGGTTCACGAAGCACATATGGGAGAGGGTCTGACACATCAAGGGATCTTAAAATCTCTAATAGAATTAGAAGAGATGTACTGGTGGCCGGGAATGAGCGTCTAAGTTTACAAATTCGGAATTAACTGTGATACCTGTTACAGAGATCATAGCTTTGAAAGCCACCAAAGTACTTGACTACAGTATAGCCAGCTCAGTACAGACACCACTGTTAGACAGCATTAGACTTTCTTCACGCAGACGTCACCATGGACGGATGCGGTCCCACAACTATTAGGACAATATTCATTTGGATGTGGCCTCAGTGCTCGGCTGACGCCCGAACTGTTATAAAAGATTTGCGAGTCTTTTTCGGCACATACGCAATCGGCACGCTACATTCTGACCAGGGTCCTGCGTTTAGCTCTCGAGCTTACAAGGAGGCCGTGGCTAGCTTGGGCATTGCATTGCAGTACTCAAGTCCATTCCATCCTGAGGGAAATGCGGTAGTGGAAAGAAAAAAACGTGACATAAAGCAATCTGTAACAGCTAGGGTATTAGGTTCGGGTGATGGTGAGTCAAACATCTAATAAATGTCCAACGTAGTCTTAATAATCTGCCAAGAAATTCTCTGGGGGAATCACTCCATATGAATTACTATTTGTACTAGAATGCTCATCCAGGATCTTGATTGTCAAACTTCAGTGGTGGAAGAAAAACCCTTTGATATCAAAGACTGTTTGGCTGTTTTACAGGACTTAAATGAAACAAGAAGAAGTCTGAGTAACACAAAACAAAAGCCAACAACCACTAAAGAAAAACCACCTGTCCCAGCAAGACCTGTCTGGATTCCAAAGATGGGGGATCTAGTCAGGGAAAAGATCGCGGTGAAGAAGGAATTTGGGCCTTCTTACAGAAAAGCAGTACCTGTCTTAGCAATCCACGGATCAGTGTTACTACCGCTCCTTGCTGGAAAAAGGGAGAACAGAATCATGTCCATCGACCTGGTCAAACCACATCATCTGGCCGATAATAAGTAGTAGGCCCAGTGGACTCCCAAGATGTAGCAGACAACCAAATCTTGCTACAATACAAGAGGTGCAAACTGAACGATTTATCACCTTTGATAAACCTACAGTAAGAAAAGAAGGACTATGCAACAAAGCCATGGAACTTGTACCTCTTGAAACCCAAATAACAGTTTGTTCAGAAACACCTGTCTACAATGATATAGCCTCTGACTATACTAATATGACAAAGGAAGAAACGGCTCCAGCGATTCCGAAAGATCCGGATGCAATCCCAACAATTGACAGAACTGCCTCTGGCTATTTCATCAACTTTGATACATTTTCTGAGGATCCCAGTGAACCTGAAACTACGCAAGTTAATAAAACTTTCAAAGAAAAAATAACAGAACTCTTTCATCAACTTGGAAAAATATATCTGGTTTCACCATTTTGGATTGTGTTAGGTGTACTTTTTCTCCTGCTCTGGCTCATTCTTGTTTTAAGTTTGGGAAAGATGATAGATGGAAAATACAGTACAATGGACACAGCAAGTAAGAACATCAACTTGTTCCTGAAACCTCACAAATCACCTCATCGTGAGCGAAGAGACCTGTCATCAGTGAACATCACAGCTGTTCCTATACCTGGTGGTATAGCATGGTACACAAATGATTATGACATTTATGGCCCGGTGGAACCGTTGAAGATTCCACACCAGTTTAAGGTTTCTTTGAGTGACTTTGTCTCACCCAGCACATTTTCTGATGATTGGAACTTTGAAACTGTTAATAGCAAGATGGCAGATTTAGAAATGTCAGCTAAATTCACTAAACATGAATACTTAGAAGGTTCATCAGATTATGAACAAATGTATTGTTTTAATCATTATGGTCACCATTACTTGCACAAATCTGTTTTTACTTATAATCAATGGGAACATGGTCCAACGCCGCCAAAGAGCAGCTCAAAAACATTTTATGAAAAGTTTCCATACTTCTCAGGTTTTAATGTCACAAATCCAGAAACGTTTTATTTAAAAAATGTGAATAAGACAGGAATGAAAAACATGCTGACCAATACTAAATAAATGTATTCTGCAAATGTTTATGCTCAGCTGTCTACATTAGGTTTTAACTTTTGGAAAGATAACATTGAGACAAAAACTGTTTGGGGCACAAAAGACTGGCAGGTGCAAGGTTTAGAAGCCTTATTCAGAGCCTGCATTATCCCAGAACAAATAATGTTTTTAAATGACACTGTACAACAAACATCTTGTCTTGGTTTAGCTAAGATAAAAGATTTGAACAAATCGTCCATACCTAAAGCCACACCTGACAGTAATGGCACTACAGATGTGGAGGTAGACGTAAAACAGATTTTACAACAGAACAGAACTAATCCTGATTGGAAAAAAATGTTAATCTGGCCCACAGACACGAATAACTGTCAAGATAGATTCCTGAACAAAACACAAGGGTTCAAAATAACCAGGCCAGATCCAAGATATTCCTAGAGACAACATCCAGGGATAGTTACAACATACAGTGTAGGAAAACTATGCCTTGAGTGGCTACAGAAATCCACACTTCCAGAAATTAAACAACACTTAACTTTACTTAAAGAAGGCGTTGACTTACGAGACTTCTTACTTGGACCTCGTAAACCACATCAAAAACATTTCATATACGCCGGTATATATTCTGCTTACAATGAAGCATGGAAAGTCACGCAAATGGAAACTGCAGAAAGAATACGAGAAATTGATCGTATTAATTTAGAGAAAGCTCTCTCTGTAGTGGACAATGGGTTAACAACTCTGTCCTACAGAATTTATTCCTTGGACAGCATTGTATCATCTGCCATTGACATAATAGAGCAGGACTTGCTAATGTTACAACATGGCCAGTCTCAATTACGTTCTATAATGCTGCTAGGCTGGATGTTACAAAATCTACGTTCAGGCTACGTGCCATGGCGTCTAATCAACACCACGTCATTGTTTACTGTGTTTAACCTTACAGATAAACAAATCTCTTTGGTACAAAGAGGAGCAGACTGTACGGTGCTGAGCATTGAAAAACTGGAAGGATTACCATTAACCGTTTCTGAGAAACCTGTCTTAGAATAGATAATACATGGCACCATCCCGATACCAGTGACGATTTTCCAATTTCAGTATTGCTTACAACATATACCAGCAGGCCTGTATGAAAGGTTGGGTAAAGGATACATTAAGTCAACCTGGAATTTACTAATCACACACAAATGTTGGAGTGGGGGAAAGGAAGTGTTTCTTAGTAGTAAAAATTGTAAGAACTCGCTAAGCGGTACACTTTTATGCGAAGGTATTAATTTACACAGAGCCTGTGAGGGTTCTTCAACTAACCTCTCTTTAAACCTGCACGGTTCACCAGCAGCAGTGATAGATCCAATTTTCAGGCAGCTTTCCAATGGCAGCTACGTTATGCTCAATGACCACAGCTGTTGTGGCATGGTGCCAGGAAAAGCTTATCTAGTTAGTGTGTCAGCCAGGGTCACTTGTTGTATGCAAGTATTGTATCCGAAAAGCAAGACAGACAGGGAGTAGGCGTTACGGCCTTCACTGAATATCTCTTCTATACGAATTGATACTTTAAGCAGACTGAAAGCCATTCTTTTGCAAAAAACTGTGCCACTGACCTCGTCTAGAGAAACGTATGATCTGCAAGTTGCAAGGACTTCTGCAGAGATACATGCATTATTATCAACCAACTGCCCAGTATATTTCTCAGAAATGTTAGGTCAAATCTTAAACATTTCTGATACCAGCGGTATTGCACATGTATTTAGGACGATTTTTTCGGGGCTGTTAGCACCATTTAAAGCAGTCCTCGGCATTTTTCCAAATTTCTTGCACTCTTTGTTTGGTGGTTTGCCTCTCATTTTGGGACTCGTAGCAGGAATTCTATTTTTGTTTCTCCTGCTCCGATATGGCAAGTCCAGTCACCAACGAAGCCCAGACTACCATGGACGCCTGCCTGGCTATGCGGTACCGTGACAGAATTACACAGATTCTTGGCTTGGCTCATTTAAGGGATCTGAATACCACTTGGTTTCTTTCATTCAGACCAATCTGGCCAGATTGCATCTTACCTGTTCTACGATGCCTGCTTTTTGGAGAGGAATGCGTGGTAAATGTTTGTCTATCACTACCATCGGTTGCGCCAACGGATGCAGACGCATTGCTGGGTCCGGTAACGGCTCACGTGTTGTGTTGCCCCCAACGGCTACCAATCCTGATGACGGCATTCATTGAGATCTCACCAGCGAACCCAACAGGAGATGAGATACGCGGATCAACAGGCACACAGGTACCATCTGATTTGAACATTGCTAACACGGCTGACGCTGACGGCGATGCTTCTCATCTGTGCACAATTGATCTACTTAATGTAGTAGTTCCACTTTCACCTACTGTGGTAGATGATTTCTTTGCCAGCTTAGACAATTTGATGTTTTCTCCTGAAACCGAGAATGACTTTTGAGATCTGCACACAGCGTTCCATGAACTCTGAATTTGGCCTTGACTTTTCATAGCAATCCTTCCAAAAGACTTTGGAACTCTATTTTTTCTACGGCTAATTTTGACTTTTTCCCAATAACTTTTTTTTGGGGCACAAAGTAATCTGCTTAAATAGAACTATTCTTAGAGAAAAAGAAATTCTTTAAATACTTCCTAAAGAGACGATATTTGACCTGTCCTCTAAAAATGATAACAGTTTCTATATTCTGCAATGGAATGGTCTCGACTTATATATTCTGTAACTTAGAGCCATTTCATAAATGTTATTACATGATTCATTCAGTTAGCTTTGCCAACATCATACTTCATGTTTTGAATAACGCCTATTGCTTTTAGATGCGTACTGTACAAATGCTAATTTTTTCGTGTGCAAACATTTACAAATGCATTTTTTGTATTTTAGGTGGGATTGTAAACGCATGCTTTAGATATGTTTTAGTGCTTATAATTTAGTAATGTTTAACATAATAAAGTGGAGTGGGTGTTGTATATGAATTTAGGACCCTAGTGTAATTTTCCCGATTCATGCACATATATAGGTATAAATCACCCTATCTTTATATAGGAATAGAAATCATAACCATATTTAGACTTAGCCTATGCAGTCCAAATACGGCATGGCTACTTCCACTAGTTCCCAAAATCCACAACGATTTCTTGGAAAAACCCGCATTCAGCAGTCCGGGACTTCCCCTTGCTTGAATATTGATTTATCAAAGAACTCATGGAGTTTTCAAAGAACTGAGTCTTTGATGACGTTATTATGTCCAACCTTACGTCAAACTAGGCACCTTCAAGGCATAAATATACCCACACTTGCCCAGGCAAACACACAGTGGTTTGGAGCAGTTCGACTATCTACTTGCCTGACGCCCTGCTACAGCAAGTGCCGAAGGAAGCCGACCCTCCATCAGACGCACTGAGAGAGACGCTGTCTTTTCTCTTGCCAAGAAATCCAGCTCCAGTGTTTCCAACCTACCCTCGCGGGTTGTTGGGAAATCGAGTCCCGAGAGAGAGAAACCAGACCTCCTTCATTCTAAAACCAAGGTACGGAGCTGATTAGACCCTTAGAGAATTCTTGTATTATTTCTTGGCAAAGAATACTGAAACTAAGCTACAGATAACTTACTTCTTCTCTTGTACTAGACCTAGGTTAGTTACACCGGGGTAGGTGTATTTTAGAAGCACCAGTTGAGTACTTTTAATCTTTATTTATGAATGTATGTATTCCATGTATTTGATTGGCTTAGAAACCAAATCATGCTTTTACAGTATTATTTTATAATACGCATTGTACTTTGCAACCAGTATTACGATTGTAGCAGTTCATTTCCTCTGCATGAGAAAGAAGACTGTTCAATAAATACCCTTTTATTGAAAACGCCCGTCTCTCTATTTCTCTGCCCCTCTGGTGAAACGAAGCATGCACGATTGACTGGGTAAAAAAACTATCTATTGTTTCCGCGACTTTAGAGATACATTTCTTATTCTTGGGAAACAAAGTTCTCATGTTTATGCGGTTGTCAGAAACGAATCCCTTCTTGTTTATTCGATAAAGTTTCTAGTGACCTCTGAGCTAGCTGGCACTCACAATTAAGTCTAGTATATTCGATAGAGACCTAGTAGACCTCAGTCCTACGTCAAATCTATAGGATATATTACTCCAATGCGCAGAGCCTATTGGGAATATAGGAACTACACAACAGGCCCAGGGCTCCCCAGCCGAGGCGGTGGGGCCCTTAGACACCCCTGAGGAGACGAGGTGCCCAAAAATGCTGAGAAGCGCTTCGTAGAAAGCTCAAAGCTGGGCAGGGAACCCTCCGGGAAAGGGAGTGGGATCCAAAAAAGGAGATGGAAAGTGACTACGCTACGGGTCCCGCGTCACGTCAGTCAACCGACTGGGAGAAGACAAAGACCAACTATGCTTCTTTGCCTTCTTCTTTTGCCTCGACTTACCCTATTACTGAGAAGACTTCAGAGAGGAGTGGTGGTTGCTCCGCGACCGGTCCCGAGACCTTCCTCTCGACCGAGACCTTGAACGACGGGAACCAGACTGTCAGGCCTCCAGGAGCTTTCGGGACCGCTCCTGCAAAGACCTCAGATTCATGGCCTGGCAGTCGGAACATGACTTCGGGTCGTGTTCGCGCTCCAGGCACCAGAGGCTCACGAGGTGCTGATCGGTGACTGACATCAGCTTGTGGCACGAGTCGCAAGGCTTTAAGCCGGTCCGACGATGAAACATCCCTCATGTACCAGGAGTCGAAGACTCAAAAAAGATTTTGACAAAAGTCAAAAAGTGACTAAGGGGGCATGCTCCCTCCGGACCTGCAGGGGCGGCGTCTAAGTAGACACCTCATCGTCATCCTAGCGACCACGATGATGGATGTGGAGTCGATCGACACCACCTACCGGCGCGCAGGGGTACTGCTACAAAATAATTCTCTGGATCCAGTCTGACGCCTTGGGGTAGTTCTAAGGTAAGGAATCTATAACTACGGTCTCTTTCAAATAAGGATGTACAGAAGGGAGGCTACAAGGGTATACAAGAATAGTGCTGGATCAGGAGTCAAGAAAACAAAGTAGTACTGAAGACTGTGCTGGAGAAGGAACAAGAATTGAACAAAAGCTCAAAAGCCAAGGTAGCACTGCAGGCAGTGCTAGTTCAGGAACAAGGAATTACTTAAGTTCAGGAGTCAAGGTAGGACTGCAGGAAGTGCTTGGTCAGGAAAAAGGGAAACTGCTGCAGCTCAGGAACAAGGAATAACTATAGCGCACAAACACTTTGAACAAGGATAACAAAAGCTCAGGAAACAAGGGTCGATCTCACCAGTATACAGCTACAGGGACCAACCCTGGACTGAAAGCAGCTGTGGCTTAAAAGAGCTCACAGTAATTACATGCATCAGGTGTAAGCAGGCTGACAGCAGCCAGCCACAGGTGAGCTGAATTCCTCCACCCATCTTTGACCTGCAGGGCTGGGATGAATCAGTGAGCAGGGAATTCTAGGTGATAGAGTTTCAGGCAAGAGCAGGCTAGCTTCTGTTAGAATAGAAATCGTTTATGCTCAAGCACTGTTTTATGTAAGTTAGCATTTGCTGTGCCATTTTCTATTTGGGTGCCATTTTAGGCTGTTCAAAACTGATCTCGTTTAATTCCCAGAAATGTTTCCCTCTGAGTTTCGTTTCTTCTTTTTGATTCTGTGTTAGTATTGAGCTCATCGTTTATGTCAGCACAAAGCTTTCTCACTAGATAGAGGCCCTCTCCCCCTTGTTTAGCGGTGGGCTCCGAAAGGAACGACCTTGGGCTCGTGTACTATGTATAGGATATGAGCTTTGAACTTTCTTTCCTGTATTTCACTGTTTGATTGCACCTGCTTGGAAAATTTCACTGTGGTTGTGTTCTTTCACGGTCATGAAACATACATAATGTTTCTTTATGCTTGTCGGTTTCAGTCCCCTCTACAGCACTCTTAGCGGCAGGGCAGACCGGGCTCCGCTCTCAGTTTATATTAATAAACAGTTATTGGTTTGTATTCTCTACTGTCTAACCAACTCTTCATTTAGTACGGAAGGTTCAGTGGTGGTCTTAGAGACCCCGGTGACCCAGTTAGCGCCTGAATAGGGACTCCTTCGGGGTATGCCCCATCCCTTGTCCGTAGTCGGAGGGGAGGACGGGCGCATCGTCAGGACTGAAGGCTCAGGGATCCCTGCATGAAGAGCTTGGTGCTCGCAGCTGCTGCCTCAGTCCCAACGGAAGGAGCCTCGCCCAGTGGTTATCCCGAATGGGGTTCTGAACGGCAAAACTCTTGGATCTGACTTTTGGTCTGAAGAGTCGCAGTGAAGAAATCAGTTAGTTTGACCACTGATAACAGGTGAGTTTTTTTGGTTCTTTGTGGATTTGGTACCATTTGGGTTTGGTATGGTCTGAGGACTGTTTTGATAAAAAAAAGTATTTGAAAATACTTCGCCAGGTAAAACTTTGAAATTTTGTTTTTCTCTCAAAATGCCTGGCCTAAGTAAAGTTTGGAATGTGTGTTGTCTTTGTTGTTCTGCAGATGCTCGATTGGAAGAAGCTCAGCTTGCGCCTCCTGAAGGCAGCCTTAATTTTAATATGTATGTGAAATATGGTCTTTACCCTATTATGTTTAGTATATTATGGCACAAATATACAAAGGACAACGCCGAGTTGCAGTGGCCTCTAACGGACACTTATGATGAACAAAAAATTGGGGTTTTACAGGAGCAGTTATTTAAGAAAAGAAGCAGACAGTCCATGTTTGACTCCCTCAGGACTTGGTAGAAGGAGGCCAGACAGAGACGGTTAAAGATGGAAAGAGATGCACAAAACGGGAAAATGCAAACATTGACACAGAAAGCTGTGGCATATAATAGAGAAAAACAAAAGTCCGGAATTGAATGTGAAGATAGGAGATGTCGGTTGCATATAGATAAGTTTTTTTTGGCCAAAGAAGAAGATGATACTTTCATAGAAGAGTTGTTAGATACTTGACCCCCGCCTCCTTATGCTCCGCAGAAGATATATCCCACTGTTCCTTTACAACCACAACAGTCTGTTTCATTTGTTCCGGTTGCTCCCGTGTCTAAGGCTGTTATTTTGACGGCTGCGGCCATGGCGCCACCGCTTATTCTTTGTCCTCATCACCCCTGATGTCTGACCTCTAATACTTCTACTGTTTCAACACATGTGTCTTTTGTTCTTTCTCCTTCTGTGCAACCATCAGCTACGGTTGTACCTATTGCGTCTGTTGTTTCTCATTCTATGCTTATTCATCCCTCGTAATTTTTGGATGCTGCCATGGCAGTACGAGGTTTTGAGGATAGGGATTGGGTGAAATTCAGGGAGCGAATGGGCTCGTTAGTGTGATCTGGGGTTGGGGATGAAGAGAAACAAGTAATAGCTAACCAGGCTGCACAGTGGGCTCGTAATGCAATTTATAGTGTTGTGGATGTTTGGAAAGTTATGGGAGATTTTAAACCTTTATACAGCAAAATGCCCTTAAACATATGTCTGCTACATTGATTAGTCTCTGGCAAACACACATTAGGACAGAAGCGTCCCAAATTTTATTTGATATTAGAGATGGTGTATATGTTACTGATTTAGAGCCAGGCTAAGTGTTTGGGAATGTTACAACCTTAGTTGCCTACAGGGGTAGAGTACATGGGAGGAGCCCTACCTCGATAACTCAGTATCCGATGCGTAAGGTCCATCCCATATATCACCCAGAAATACCTCAGTTAAAGGATCAGCGTGGTACTGTCACTAGACCTTCTGCAGCGGCCCGTTTCCAGGAGCAATGGGTTTATACTCTGTGGAAAAGAAGTGAGGTTTTAGCCCTGAAGGCTAATTTGCCTGACCCTAGGAAAAATCCTACAGCTTATTATAAAGAAATAACAGAGGTTGCCTCTTCTACTGTAATGACTCTTGCTGATATTGAATTTTTTTGGGGTCTTTTCATTCCGGTTCATGTGTGGAGACAGGTTCACACTCAAGATCATGTTGCGCAGCTGGGTGGTACATGGGATGTAAATAAAGGAAAGGATCAGGAAAGGAAACCAGGTAATAAACACCGGGGCCGAGATACTTGCTTTGCCAGGCCATATTACTAAATATATGCATTAACTTATTCCACCTATGAAGGTAAGCTAGGACAAATTGACAGCTTGTTGACAGAAGAAGGATGAGAGTGTGTCTGATTTCTTTACTCGGTTTGAAGATATGTTTTTTGGACTATAGTGGGCAGGATATGTCTATTGAGGGAGGAGTTTGATTGTTGACAGGTTTGTTTCTAAGCTTCTTCCTGAAATTACGACTCATTTAGAGGTATCTGAGAATACTTGGTTCACGTCTTCCCCCTCTCTTATTTTGAATATTGCCCATTATTATGAACAACGGGATCAGGAGGAAAAGGATAAGGATGTAAATACAAAGGTGTTGTTGCAGCAAGCGTTTAGGGGAAATAGTAGGGGACGGGCGGTCCTTCTCAACAGCTGCCATGTACTCAGCAGCCTTCTGCAATACCGTTGGGGCAGAACCAGTGTGCGTATTGTAATGAGGAGGATCATTGGCGCAGCGAGTGTCCCTTACTTTTGCAAACGGTTTCATCCCCACAGGGACGGGGTTCTGGTAATAGAGGATGTGGAACAGGCAGACAGCACGACAACACAGCTTCCATGGGCCGTTCTGAGAACTCCAAAGATGGTCGGTAATTTAATGATGATTATGATTTTGATGATGTGACTGGCATGTCTTCCAGCTAGGACAGCCAGGGCCAGGGTTCGGGACCAGTAAAAATACCTGTAGTGCAGTGTGGCCCATATGTCAAGGCGGATTTGCAAGGATAGACTAAAGAATTTTTGGTGGATACAGTCGCTACAAAAAATTCTGTTTCCTGCCATATGGTCCCTATGGCGGCTTTGTCTGGCCAGAATAACGTTTCAGTGGGTTTTTCAGGAGTACCGGTTGTAAGCCCCATTTTACGCCCCTTTGCCCTTACCATTGGTCCTTTTACTGTAGATTCTCAGTTTTTTCTTACTTCTGACTGTGGTGAAAATTTCAAGGGTTTAGATTTATTGAACAAATTGCATGCTAATATTTATTATTCCCCTACAGGTGTTTATATTACCATGGGTCCGGATGTGAGTGCTAAGCAGTGTTTACCCCAGGATGAGCCTCTTCCAGTTAAATTTTCTCAGGTGGCTCCTTCATTGTGGGCCACGGGTGATACAGATGTGGGTCTGTTGAACAAGTTACTTTACCTCAGAATTTCTAACCTTAGAATTACCCCCAGGCGTCAGACTGGATCCGGAAAGTTTATTCTTCAGCAGTACCTCTGCGTGTCAGAAGATGATGTCGGTCGGCTCCGCGTCCGTCTTTGGTGTTGTGGTTGCATGGATGATGTTGTGGTATATACTTAGACGCCGCCCTCGCGCGCTGACATCAGTTCTATACACGACTTTCCGCACCAGAAATGCGGAGCCATGCAAGACACTGACCACTGTGCACAAAACTAGGGCCCTGAAAGGATGTCCTTAACCCTAGAAATCAGTTCGCAGAACGGGGGGATGGGTGGGGCGGTAAGGAATCCATAACTAACTAATGTTTCTTACAGATATATCATTACTGAAGGTTAGTAACTTGTTCATCTGAAAGAAACGCGTTAGTTATAGATTCCTTACCTTAGAAAGATACCCCAGCAATACCAACCCCGGAGTTGGGTCTGCGAACCAAGATCACTTCAGAAAGTCCTGGAAAACAAAACAGCCAAAGAAGCCGTCTCTCCGGACTTGATCATCAAGGCAGTAGTGCTTGGAAAAGGTGTGCAATG
The DNA here is from genome assembly GCF_964261635.1 of Lissotriton helveticus. Taxonomy (NCBI): domain Eukaryota; kingdom Metazoa; phylum Chordata; class Amphibia; order Caudata; family Salamandridae; genus Lissotriton; species Lissotriton helveticus. The sequence continues at coordinate 508,538,322 of NC_136068.1, read as the reverse complement.
AAGCCCATGTAACTGCCTGACAAATGTCATTCAGAGGAACTTCAAGTCCCAAAGTAGTAGTTGCTGCCGTCGCCCTGGTGGAATGGGCGTGCAGCCCTACTGGAGGCTCCTTCTTTGCCAGAGATTAACAGGCTTTGATACACAAAACGACCCATCAGGAGATGGTCCGCTTATGTACAGCCTGACCTTTTTTGGTGACCACGTAGCCAACAAAAAGCTGGTCATCCACCCGGAACTGTTTTGTGCGATCCAGATAAAAGGAAAGTGCACGTTTTGGGTCCAGACGGTGGAGCCTCCTCTTTCAAAGGATGCGGAGGCGGAAAGAAGGTAGGCAAAGTGATGGTCTGCCCGATGTGAAAGGCAGTGACAACCTTGTACAGGAAGGATGGATGAGTCCTGAGAACCACCTTGTCCAGATGGACAGACAGGAAAGGAGGCTTGGAGGAAGGGACCTGGAGCTCACTCACCCATCTGGCAGATGTGATGGCTACCAGGAAAGCCGTTTTGAGTGTCAGAAACCTTAAAGGACAGTAGTGAAGCGGCTCAAAGGGATCACACATAAAAAAAGTTAAGACTAGTCCCACTGAGACATAACGAAGCGGATAGGACGAAACAGATGAGTTATGCCTTTCAAGAAAGGATTAACAACCAGGGACTTGACAAGAGAAGGCTGATCGGGTAGCTGAAGAAAGGCAGAGATGGTCAAAAGATAGCCTTTGATAGTGCTCAGAGCAGAGTCCTGCTGGGATAAAGAAACAAGGAACAAGAGAACTTCAGAAAGAGGGGCAGAAAGGGGATCCATAGCCTTTGCTGTGCACCATGCCACATCCTTGATCCACCAGCAGGCATATGCCGTCTTAGTGGAGGGACGGCTGGCTGCCAAGATTACATCGGAAACTTCAGGAGGCAGGTCAAACGACGTCAACTGCCGCCGCTTAATCTCCACGCACGTAGGTGGAGGACCATTCCCTGCTGCGGTGACAAAAGATTCTCCCAAAGAGGCAGTCTGTAGCTCGGGATACCAGACTCTTCATGCCCAATCCGGAGCCACAAGAATGACTTGGGCCCAGGTGCGCCTGATCTTCTTCAGCACTCTGGGCAGAAATGGTACAGGCCTAAAGGTGTACAACAGACCGCACCTCCACTCAAAATAAAAAGAGTCACCTAGTGAGTGCCGCCTTGGAAATTCCAACGCGCAGAATCGCTGACATTGCACGTTCTCTTTAGTGGCAGATGGATATAACCAAGGCTCTCCCCACTGTCGAAAGAGACCTTGCACCACCTCCGAGTGAAGACGCCATTTGTGATCCATCATGCACCTGCAGCTGAGTTCTTCTGCACTGGCGTTCAGAGAACCTGCCAGGTGTTGAATCACCAGGGATATGCCCTGTTGTTCCAGCCATGTCCAGAGGCAAAGGGCCTCATGACATAGGGTCCATGACCTCACCCGTCCTGTTTGTTGCAGTACCACAAGGCGGTGGTGTTATCTGTGAACACCTGCACTACTCTTCCCCGGACAGAGGGAAGGTATGCCTTGAGTGCGAGACAAATCGCCCGAAGCTTGATGTCCACTGGAGACCAGAGGCATCTGATCTCCGCCTCTCCCATGTGGCCAGCCCATCCCTGAAGGGACGCGTCTGTCACCACCATGTGCTCTGGTTGGGGAAGGGAGAGGGATCTACAGTTGACCCAATCCTGGTTTGTGAGCCACCACTGCAACTGTCGAGCAGTGCCCTCCGAGATCTGGACGCAATCTGACAGATTCCCCTGGTGCTGCACACATTGCAACTTCCGGTCCCAATGCAGAGCCCGCATATGCCACCTGCCATGATCAACCAGCAGGATACAGGAGGCCATGAGGCTCAGCAGCCTTAGGGTCATCCTGACCAAAACCCGGGATAGAGGCAGAAAGAGCAGAATCATAGCTCGAATATCCGGGACTCTCTGTTCGGGAGGATACACCTGAAACCGCGTTGTGTCCAGAACCGTTCCGATGCAGAGGAGCACTGAGGGGGAATCAGGTGTGACTTCGGCACATTGATGGAGAACCCCAGAGAATGCAGGAGGTCAGCCATAGTCTGGAGGTGGGAGACGACTGCCTGGGGCGCACCCGCCTTCAACAACCAGTCGTCGAGATAGGGGAAGACTGGAACCCCTGATCTGCGCAGAGGAGTTGCAACCACCGCCATCGTTTTCGTGAACACCCGAGGGGCGCTGGTAAGGCCGAAGGGGAGCACGGTAAACTGAAAATGCTCCTGACCTACCGTGAACCGCAGGTAACGCCAGTGGGCCGGCAGGATGGGGATGTGAAAATAAGCATCCTGCAAGTCCAAGGCTACCATCCAGTCTCCAGGGTCGAGGGCGTCAAGATCTTGAACTTCTCCTTCGGAGGAAGCGGTTGATGTTCCTGAGATCCAAGATAGGACGCAGGCCCTTGACCTTCTTGGGTATCAGAAAGTAGTGGGATTAGCAACCACAACCTACTTCTGGGGCAGGAACGCACTCCATGGATCACTTGGCTAGGAGAGCCAAAACTTCCTCTTGGAGAAGTGCCGGGTGATCCTCGGACATGCGGTGGTATTGAGGTGGCATGGCTGGAAGGGGAGCCTCGAAGGGGAGTAGCCCCTTTGGACTATTTGCAAATCCCACATGTCTTACGTGATGGTGCACCAGTGGGGAAGGTGATGGCTAATCCTGCCACCCACTGGCGTTTGATGGGCCTGGAAGGTCAGACTAGGAGGGTTTGGAGGCTGCTGCAGAGGGGGGCTCCTCCCAGAATGGCCCCTGAACCACGGCGTTGGTTCCCATGTCCCTGGCCGCGCAATGGTTGGGAAACTTGCTGCTGCCTGTGGCTTTGGGTGGGATGTAGTGGGGCACCCCTTCCGTAGCCACGAATGGAGTGAAAAGCAGACTGTGCTCGGAGGCTGCAGAGGCCCAAGGAGTTTGCTTGGCCCGTGAGTCCTTGAAACGCTCTAGAGCTTTGTCCCTTTCTCGCCAAAAAGGCATCGGCCATCAAAGGGCATGTCCATCAAAGTGTTCTGGACATCCCTCGAAAATCCAGTCGATCTTATCCAGGCGTAGCGACGTAGAGCTAAAGATGTGGAAATCGTCCTGCCAAGAGAGTCGGCGGTATCCAGCTCACTACAGATAGTAAACTCACCGAATCCCTCCCGGCGGCGACAGCCTGGGAGAGCACTGTCTGGGCCTCCTCCGGACACTGAGGCAGCAACCGTATCCCACACAGAGAGGGAATAACGGCCCAATCGACATGCGGAGTTTACCACCCGCAGTCCCAAGCTGGTGGAAGAGAACAATTTCTTCCCAAGATGGTCCAGCTTCTTGGATTCCCTTTCCGGTGGAGAGGTAAGGAATGCGCTCCTGGAAGTGGAGGCTTGGACCACCAAGCTCTCTGGGGTGGGGTGTTGGGAGAGAAAAGTGGGGTCACCCAGAGCCGGGCGGTGGCGTCGGGCAATAATTCTATCCACAGACCCCCCAAAAGGATGTCGGTAAGGGCCTCAGTAAATGGCACCTCTGTCAGGAGGTTAGTCCTGACCACCACTGTAGGAATCTGGAGGTTGAGGGCCTCGACCACCACTGCGTATGACGCTCCCTCCTCCAAAGCCACGGTAGGAGAAGACAACATGCCATGGTCAGGGGATGTATCAAGACCACTGGCATCCCCCAGTTATTCTCTCTAGTCCTGCTCGGATTCCATCTTATCAGTTAAAGGGTCACCTGACCCCTCCCAGTCCTCTTCCTAGTCCTCAGGTTGTCAATCTGGCCTTAAAGGGACCCCAGTAGTGAACAGGGGCACAAAAACCCCACTCGGCGCCGTATCCGGCGTCGGGTGACGCTGGTCCGGATCCAGGTCCACCTCGGGATGGAGGCCGGGTTCGACACCAGCCGGAGACACGACCGGCATAGGCTACGGTTGTGGTGCCGGAGGTAGAGGCACCTGCGGTGCCATGGCCGGAGCCGACTGGGGAGAAGGCCTAGGCCCCCCAACCGAGTCTGCAGGCCCGAAGGTGCGCCAGTGGGTTTGGACCCCCAAAGATGACATGCATTGCCTCGTAAAACCTACGAAGTTGGGCGGGAGACGCTCCGGGTCCTGGGAAGGGAAGGAAGCCCGGAATCAACTCTTCGGCATCCGCATGCGGAGCCGCGGGAGCGGCCCCACCCGCATCCCTCAATGCATCAGCCGACCGACAGGGAGAAGTCAAAGAGCGACAATGCTTCTTTGGCTTCTTTTTGTGCTTCGACTTACCCAACCCCGAATGCGAAGACTTCAATGACTTGGACAAGTAGTGATGGCTTCGCGACCGGGACCTTGAACGGCGAGGAGTCGGCCGCCGGCGCTCAAGCAGCTTTCGGGACCGCTCCTGCAAAGCCTTCGGCACCATTGACCGGCAGTCGGAGCACGGCTTGGGGTCGTGGTCGCGCTCCAGGCAAAAGAGGCACACGCGGTGTGGATCCGTAACCAACAACAGGCGGGGACAGGAACCGCATGCCTTGAAACCGGGCATCCCTCGTGCACCAGGAGTCGTAGACTGAAAAAGACAACAAAAGCCGCTCAAAAAAGTCAGTCAAAAAGTGACTGGAGGTACCGCTCTCTCCCGATCTGCGCTGGCTGGTGCAGAAAAAGAAAGAACTGACGTCAGCATATGAGGGTGACATCTAAGTAGCTACCGCAACTTCATTCCGGCGACCACGATGCCAACGATGGACGCAGAGCCGACCCACGCCATCTTTCGAAGCGCAAAGGTACTGCTGACAAAAAAACTTTCTGGATCCAGTCTGACGTCTGGGGTAATTCTAAGGTAAGGAATTCTAAGGAAAGGAATCTATAACTTATGTGTTTCTTTCAGATGCATATATCACCAGTTTTTTATACAAGTTAAAGAAAATGCTACTTTACCCCTTATTCCTCAGTATAAAATACCATAGGCAGGAGAACGGGCTCTTCTTCAGATTATTCAGGATTTGATACGAAAGGGAGTAGTTGAGGAGACGTCTGCCAATATTTGCTATAGTCCTATTCTTACGTTCCTTAAGCGGACACCTTTGGGTTCCCCTGATGTTATTGATGATGTTTACCGTTTTGTGATTGATTTGCGAGAGGTTAATAAAATTTTGGTTCCACAGTTTCCAGTGGTTCCTGACATCACTACCTTCTTAACAATGATTCCATCTACTGCTATGTTGTTTTCTGTTATTGATCAAAAATGCATTTTTTTAGTATTCCCATTCATCCAGATAGTAGATATTTGTTTGGATTTACAGTGGCCGGATTCTGTCGGGCTTCTCAAGGTTATACGGAAAGTCCTCGTTTCTATAGTCAGGCATTAAAGAGTCAATTTGATTTGTTGTCACTTCAGGTAATGTATTAGTGCAGTATTTTTGACAACCTCTTGATCGCTTTTGATACGGAGCAGGGTTGCAGAGACAGTACGGTGAAATTGCTTTTACATTTGGCATATCATGGTCATAAGGGTTCTCTTTCCAAATTTCAGTACTGTTGACAGGAGGTCACCTACTTAGCTCACCTGCTCTCGAAAGAGAGTAGAAGATTGACCCCTGAGCGTGTTAGTACCATTGTTAAAAGGCCCATCCTGAAGACTAAGAAAGATTTACGTGCTTTTATAGGTATTGCTTCCTACTGCTGCCAGTGGATCCCAAGCTACTTGTTACTAATCAAACCTTTGCTTGCATTAACAATGATGAGGGATGTTAGCCCGAAACCGGTCCCAGGATGCTTGTTTCCGGTCCAGGGAAGACATGGCTTGGTAGTTAGGGCTGGACTGTTCCCATGAAGCACGAGGTCAAGACTGACTTGCATATAGCTGTGTATGAACTGGGGTGGCGAAGTGAGCTAAAGAACAATAATGGATTCAACCCAGATCTGTGACTGGGGGTGAGTGTCTGAAAAGTTTCAGTGCTCCGTCCATCATCTCCTTGTGTTTGCTTTGTTCGCCCTAAGTTGGCAGGGTATGCCCAGACGTGGGTCCCTTGTTCACTTTGCCACTGGATTCAAGCTAGCCTGGCTGACGAGGGCTGTTTGCCAGAAACTGGTCTCAGGATGCCTGTTTCCTGTACAGGGAAGACATGGCTTGGTAGTTTGGGTTGGACTGTTCCCATGCGGCACAGGGTCAAGACTGATTTGCATATAGCTGTGTCTGAACTGGGGTGGCGACTTGAGCTAAAGAACGATGATTGATTCAACCCAGATCTGTGACTGGGGGTGAGTGTCTGAAAAGTTTCAGCGCTCCGTCCCTCATCTCCTTGTGTTTACTTTGTTCGCCATAAGTTGGCAGGGTATGCCCAGACGTGGGTCCCTTGCTCACTTTGCCACTGGATTCAAGCTAGCCTGGGTGACTAGGGCTGTTAGCCTGAAACCCGTCCCAGGATGCTGGCTTCCGGTCCAGGGAAGACATGGCTTGGTAGTTCGAGCTGGACTGTTCCTAAGGGGCACAGGGTGTAGACTGATTTGTATATTGCTGTGTCTGAACTGGGGTGGCGAAGTGAGCAAAAGAACGATGATGGATTCAACCCAGATCTGCGACTGCGGGTGAGTGTCTGAAAAGCTTCAGCGCTCCGTCCATCATCTCGTTGTGTTTGCATTCACAACTAAAGCACTGCATGAGCCTTTGCCTTGGATGCCAGAATGTCAGCAGTCTTTTGAGCAATTAAAAACGGTGCTTTGTTCGGCTCCGGTACTAGGCACACCCAATTATAATAAAGAGTTTGTGCTCTATCTCCATTAGATGGCTGGTTGCGTGCTTTCTGTCCCAACACAAAATTTGGAGATAAGCCGAGGCCTTGTGCTTATTTTTCTGCTGTGCTTTACCCTGGTGCTAGAGACCTCCCGAGTTGCCTAAGATCGGTCGCGCCCGTGGCCACTTCATTCAATCGACTGGACTCCTACTTTATACTGACCTCACAGTTCGGGTACCCAATGCTGTGGATACACTTTTGAATAAAACAAAGACACAGCACCTCACCAGTGCACGTCTTACTGGCTATGAATTGACACATTACAATTAAAAGATGTGCCACTCTGAACACAGCACGTTTCTACACCTCCCTTCTGAGAATGATGCAATCGATAAACATGATTGTATCTTCCGGACGGAAAAAGAGACGAAGGGACGGGTAGACCTGACTTATGTTCCCTTATCTGACCCTCAAGGAGAACTATACGTCGATGGCTCTTGTTTTAAATTACCGGGTGGCACCACCACTGTAGCTAATGCTAACACCACATTGCGGACAGTGGTCGAGACATTAAGGGTTCCCTATCAGTCGGCTCAAGCTGTTAAGCTTGTTGCCCTTATTCACAGTTGTGAATTGAGTGAAGGACTGGCTGTCAATATTTATACTGACAGCCAGTACGCATTTGGGGTTGCCCATAATTTTGGCCGGCTTTGGGCAAAGGTAGGGTTCCTTACTTCTCATGGCAACAAGATTCAGCATGGGCACCTCAAATTGAGGCTTTGTCCGCTTTAAGGCTCCCCAAGAAATGGTCGTAATTAAATGTAGTGCTCACAGGAAGGTTACTGATCTCGTGGGTAGAGGAAATGCTTTTGCAGATCAGACAGCTAGGGAAACGGACCGAACTCATATTAGTGCAAAAGGCATTTGTAAATTGTTATCCCCAGTATGGCAGAATTACAATATTTCCAGGACGGCTGCGCATTTATTAAAGTATTGCATGGACTGCATGATGCATAATCCTGAGAAGGGTACCCCGACACCACGTGATAATTTTGCACCACCAAATTTTCCCTTTGAAGTCCTTCAAATGGACTATACTGAGTTAGAGAGATGCAATAATCTTACATATGTTTTGGTGGTTGTATGTGTGTTCAGTAAATCGGTTGAGGCCTACCCCAATAAAGATAATACGGCCATTACAACTGCGAAGATACACCTTAAGGAGTTCTTTTCTCGTTTCAGTTTTCCTCGAATTATATGAGTGACAAGGGAAGTAATTTTAATGGGAAAGTGATCAAATTGATTAGTGAAGGTATTCATGTAAAACAGAAATGTCATGCTGCAAATCGTCTACAGACAGCGGGTTGGTTGAGAAGTACAATGGTACGCTCAAACTGAAACTGGCAAAAATTCAGGAGACGTCAGAGTTAAAGTGGCCAGATGCTTTAGCATCAGCTATTTTGTCAACAAGAATAACTGCCCACTCTAGAACAAGATTTTCACCTTACGAGGTCGTGCTTGGATGCCCAGCAAATGTCAAGGGCAACCGCGCCCTCATTGGTTCTCAGATATTGAATACCCTGTGTTGCTTGATTATCTTGGCCAGTTAACCGAGAGTTTACGTTCTATTCACCAACAGGTGCGGCAGTCCCTACCTTCTATACCAGAGGGATCCGGCCACAATATTCTACCTGGCGATTATGTCCTTCTCCGGAACTTCCAGTGCAAGAAACGTTTGGAGCCGCGCTGGAAGGGTCTTGAGCAGGTTCTGTTGGTGACACGGATGGTTGTGAAAGTTGCTGGTCGAAAGAACTGGTTGCATGCCATCCACTACAGGAGGATTCCTCTACCTCATGATCAGTGGTTCAAAGAAGGCGTGGGCGATTCAAAGTGTGAGCAGGTGCCCAGGTTTGTCCCCTTCAGGAACGCTCAGCTGACCTGGACACAGACTGATAAGGAGAATTAATACATTTTGAATGAGACTGTTTCCCCAGAGATTCGAGCTATTCAGGAGCCTTAGTTTATTGATCACATGGTGCCTCGGGCTACCAGGTACAATTTGTTCCTTTGGCTGAGGGATATGGAGTCCAGAGAAAAGAAAGATTAGGGATGGACTGTACAAGATAAGTTGTACTGCATTCAGTACCAACGGCATTAGCAGAAGATTAGTGGAGAATTTTGAATTTACCTTGCCCTTATTGTTAGAACATTAGTTAGGGAGACAAGAAGTATACCCTTCAGGTATACCATCTTTATCGACGTGGGATAGATTAAAAGAGCTAAGAACAGAGCATGCTCCACCGCTGGTACTCAAGAGTGCCAACTTTTGATGGACAATAGGAGCCTGTACCAGTGAGGCTCTGACAGACAGTGGGGACTTGTATATTTTCTTTGCATTTTTGCCCCTTTTGCAATTCATTATGCATCCCTTTGGTGGGAAGGTTGCTGAGGAGGAGCATCCAATGGTTCTTGAAGCACATCATAATATGATGGGGACCCGGAAAAGCAAAATGATCTGTGTTACTCTTGTGGGTTTGTTCCTAACAATATTGTGTGAAGTCTCATGGGTTCTGGAAAATGATCAAAGTGTACCTTTACGTAGTAAAGGTAAGATTATCTCCTCGATAAGAAACAGAAGAGCTGCCCCCAGTAATGTATTTTTGGAGACACATAAGAGGTTCTTTGGAGAAGGGACAGCCTGTTACCCCACTCAATCTGTCATTAGTCTGTGGACTGCACACTCATTGTTACTTGTGAATTGTAAGTACACTCAACCACCTGAAATTGTAGAAGTAAAAGAAGTGTTTGGTTTTAGTTACTCGGGCCATGCCTGTACCATGGAAAACCATTGGGGAAGGGTTACCCCGTTGCGATAACAATACATACAGTGATAATTTCTACATGGATGAATAGAACACAACATTGGTGGGTTGGCATTACAAGGAATTGACAGTTCTCCGAGAAGCTGGTTATTACCCTCCTTGTTGCCCTATTATCAACAGTACTGACACTTCATATATATATATATATAAAAACTAAAGTATGTCAGTCTGTCTGTCTGTCTGTCTGTTTGTCCTTTATGCATTACTACACCATTCATCCGATCGCCATGAAACTTTGGGAAGTTGGTAAGTACACTCCCGCAAAGGTTTCTGGCATAAAAAGTTTTAAAATATCGGCCCCCTAGGGCCCTCATAATCTTTTGAATACTGATGTACGTACCAGACGGAAAAACAACAAATCGTGTATGCACAAGCACTCGAATAAATAAATAGAATTAAAATACCATTCATCCGATCGCCAGAAAATTTGGGGAAGTTGTTGAGTACACTCCGCGAAGGTTTCTGGCATAAAAATGTTTTCAAATATCAGACCCCCATAATCTTTCGAATACTGATGTACGCACCAGATGGAAAAACAAAAAATCGTGTATCCAGAAGCACTCAAATAAATAAATAGAATTAAAACGACACTTTGAAATGTTTTCCATATTAAAATGAATAAGTTTCAATAAAAATGACACAATGTAAATTGAATGTTATCATAATGAGTTTACTTGAATTTCCTTTCTTCGGAGATCGCAGCAAAGCGCGACGGGTAAGCTAGTTATATATAAATTGTTCAGGGATAGTATTGTATAAGGAGACGTTCCCTCTGGCGAATTCAGAAGATCCAAGTACCTTTGGGATGAATTTCCGGTACCATGCAGTGGATTATGATAGGCCAATTTATGTGCACCCAGGGTTTTTCTTTTTGTCTAATGGGACTTAATCCAATGTCCATAATGGTACGGACGCTGTGGCCCTTGGAATTATACTGCCTTTGGGTGTGCCTTGTTAACGTGCGAAGCCCAAGGTAAGATGGGTCAAAAGAACACTGACCAAAGAGTTCTGTGAGGGGTGACGGATATAGAGGTCAAACATTACAGCAATGGTATTACTTTTGGATATTTCCTTTCCTCTATTATCACATTGGGTGGTGCTACCATGGCTAGAGGTGAAAAGGCCAGAGAATATGTTGGGTGTAAGCTAAATATTTTATCCAATACCACCGTAGCAGCTTTACGCGACATGACCACTCAGTTGGAGAGTATGCAAATATATTTGGAACAGACTAGATATGCTAGATATGCAGTGGAATTCATCCTGGCCAAGAGTGGTGGTGTATGCGCGGTAATTGGTGATCAGTGTGTAGTTGGGATAACAAAGATGGAAAAAAATATTACTAAGAATATTCTGGATATCCTTCAAAATGTCAAAGGAATGGAGAGTGGGAATTGGAGTTGGTCTCTTTTTGACAACTGGGGTTGGATTTTTAAAAAGGTGATATATCTTATTGCGATATTAGTGCTCTGTTGTATTCTTTTTCAGTGCCTTCCCTTCTGCTGTTCTTATTGTACCACTATTCTCACCCTTAAACGGAAGATATAAATTCATGCCACCAATGCCGCCATAATGATTTTTGAGACTTCCTCACTGTTTCACTTCCTGATGTTGATAATATGGAATGTTCCAAATTGCTTATTCATGTGATTTCTCCCAATTGTTTGTAATTTTACTCGTTATTAGAAAATGCTTTTGCTCATGCTAAAAGGAGGGTCTGTTAGAATAAAAACGTTTATGCTCACACACTGCTTTATGTAAGTTAGCATTCACTGTGCCATTTTCTATTTGGACGCCATTTTGAGCTGTTCGAAACTGATCTCGTTTAATTCCCAGAAATGTTCCCCTCTGAGTTTTGTTTCTTCTGTTAGGTTCTGTTTTAGTATTAAGGACATTGTTTATGTCAGCACAAAGCTTTCTTACTAGATAGAGGCCCTCTCCCCCTTGTCGAAAGGCGGGCTAGGAAAGGAACGACCTTGGCTCGTGTGCTGTGTAGAAGATATGAGCTTTGAACTGTTTTTTATGTATTTTACTGTTTGATTGCACCCGATGGACAACTGTCCTCACCCGGTCATGAAACATACATAATGTATCTTTATGATTGTGAATTCAGTCCCCTCTGCAGCATTCTTAGCAACTGGGCAGACCGGGCTCTGCTCTGAGTGTATATTAATAAGCAGTTATTGGTTTTATTTTCTACTGTCTGACCGACTCTTCATTTAGTACAGTAGGCTGAGTGGTGGTCTTAGTGATCCGGGTGGCCCTAAGCTGGTCACTTCCTTCACTTCGCCAAAACCCAGTATGGATTGGAAATGGATGCCAATTTCCAAGTTTGCCCTAAATGGCTGGAAGTCAGTATGTGCATGAGGGGGACGGTCCAGAAGCTTATTTTAATAGTGGAAAGTCCCACGATTTGGCTCCCTGGTGGGTGGCATCAGAGCAAATCGTGACAGACTGCAGGCAAATCCTGCACAGTCCTGCAATAGTATGCTGGGCTCTTCTCCTTAAACCATGAACAGACACATTGGTGTACCAATGATGGAGTCACTGGAGACAGCTTGCCTGTCAAAACAATGACCTATCGGCAGTCTGACCAAGTTAAGGAGAGCATCAAAGCTGAAGTAAGCAAGATGCTGGAGTTAGGTGTTATTGAACTCTTTTAGAGTGCCTTGGCCAACCCAGTGGTTTTAGTCCCCAAGCTTCACCCACAGGGATTAAAGAAAGAGGTTTTGTGTGGACTACAGAGGTCTCAATACTGTCACCAAGACAGATGTTCACACTATACCCAGGGCTGATGAGCTGACTGACAAATTGGGTGCAGAAAAATTATCTTACTTTTAAGCCTATGTAAAGCCTTTGGGGATCCACTGGACTCTGTGCACACTATACCTTACTGTGGTATAGTATATACAGAGCCAGCTTCCTAAAAGTGGCTTGCATTTTGCTACTAAAGGTCCTAAATGTCTAAAAGCGTAATTTAGCCAGTTTAAAAAACTGCTTGGAGGCAAAAAGGGTAGTACTAATAGAATTACCTTGAATAGTGATTTGAAGATCTTTTTACAAATATAAGGCTAGTTTGCCCAAGTCTGAAGTAATATTCTCTCTCTATGCACCATAATATTCTGAAACTGAATGAGGTTGCATAAAGGTGAGAATAATTGGGTTGAGTTTCATATGGAATTCTGACAAGAGTATCTTTTATAATACATATTGTAAAAACTGTAATCCTAGGTAGGTGTTACTGTAATCTCAGGTTAGTGAAAGATGACAACCTGCTGCCTTCTAATATGCTAATACACCATGCAAGCTCCCTTTATACAGTACTAGCATACCCGTCGCGCGTTGCTGCGCTCTCCGAAGAAAGGAAATTCAAGGAAACTCTTTATGATAACATTCAATTTACATTGTGTCATTTTTATTGAAACGTATTCATTTTAATATGGAAAACATTTCAAAGTTTCGTTTTAATTCTATTTATTTATTCGAGTGCTTGTGGATACACGATTTTTTGTTTTTCCATCTGGTGCGTACATCAGTATTCGAAAGATTATGAGGGCCCTGGGGGGCTGATATTTAAAAAAAATGTATGCCAGAAACCTTCGCAGGAGTGTACTCAACAACTTCCCAAAGTTTCCTGGCGATCGGATGAATGCTGTTTTAATTCTATTTATTTATTCGAGTGCTTGTGGATACACGATTTTTTGTTTTTCCGCCTAGTGCGTACATCAGTATTCGAAAGATTACGAGGGCCCTGGGGGGGCCGATATTTAAAACATGTTTATGCCAGAAACCTTCGCCGGAGTGTACTCAACAACTTCCCAAAGTTTCTTGGCGATTGGATGAATGCTGTTTTAATTCTATTTATTTATTCGAGTGCTTGTGGATACACGATTTTTTGTTTTTCCGTCTTGTTCGTACATCATTATTTGAAAGATTATGAGGGCCCTGGGGGGCCGATATATATAAAACATTTATGCCAGAAACCTTTGCTCGAGTGTACTCAACAACTTCCCAAAGTTTCATGGCGATCGGATGAATGGTGTAGTAATGCATAAAGGACAAATAGACAGACAGACAGACAGACTGACATACTTTAGTTTTTATATATATAGATTTGACACAAGGATTGCATTAACGGACAATTTACTTACCTTCTGTAACGCCTTATCTGATAAAGACATAATATAGCTGTAGGTTCTTTACTTTGAATTGCCCAGGGATTCGGGGAAACAAGACATTACTGGCGTGTGGGAACTGCTTCCACTCAACTGACAGGGTCTTATCATAGTACCCAGAACTCTACAATTGAACTGCCCCTTGAACAAAATGGCAGTTGACACACCTATGGGATGAGCTTGGTCATATATCTACAAAAAGGAGCCCAGAGGGTATAAAGGAGAAAACCGGGTTGCCCTCCACTCATAAATCACATTAATCAATAAAACCCGTTCTCCATGATCGTGGTGTCAATCTGCATTTCACAAAAGCAAAAAAGGAACATATGTACTATGTTTTAAAATCCCTATATTTACAAAGAAGGCATGTATAATGTGGTGAAGAGTCCCTATATGTATGTACAAAATGCAAAATTTCCTTAGCGTATAACATATCACCTAGTAGTTGTATATCAAACTTAAAACCATCGGAAAAAATCTCTACCGATCTGGTTCAAATTACTCCAACCTCCCTAATTTTTTAAGAGGTCTGAGTATAGAAAGGTAGTTAACATATGCGCCACAACGGGAATCATTTCTCACACCGCGTGTGCTCAGTCATAGGTGTCATTACAACTGTGGCAACACTCACTCTGCCCAAACACTTCTTGCAAAGTATCAAACCGGAGAGAAATGCACCCCTGGCCTGTTAAACAGATTGTATTTGTAAAAGCCCCGTTACAGGGACACCTCGCATATACCCTGCCCCCCTACTCCTCACCGGTATAGGTCTCGGCGAGCTCCGCATCTCGTCCCATGTCTTGCCGTTGTGCTTGTCTGTTTTTTATGACGATGTTGCACTCAGACGCGGTCACGTGACCAACGAAAACAGCGTCTAGTTCGGCCGCCATTTTGGATCGGGAAGGATTAACAACCCAATCGGTTTAGTAATTAAAAAAACAATCAAAATTACAAATATTTCCTCATACTTGGGAAAAGGCCTATATTTATAATGCACTTAGTGTTTGGTTAACATTTAATTTTTAGCCAATTTCCAAATTGCCGTGTCACAAAAAAGAAACACGTTTTTTTTAACTCTCTGTGGCAAAATCATTTTTGTGATTAGAAAAAACGGAGGGACTGACATGGTATGTTAATTGCATTCTGCCTCCACCCTTCAAAAAACGATAAAAAGGGTTAAAAAAAGGTGCACTCCTTCAGATAAGTGAAATTCAAAATAATACAACTTTATTAGTATTGTCACATGTTCTTTACTCCTTTACTTCTAAAAGTCCCACAAGCACAACACAGCCCTCTCTCTCCAAGGGGAAAGGTACAGGGCCCCTTCTGCAGACCTGGGTGAAGCTAGAGACCGCAAATTCATTGACATTCATTTTCACAGGTCATAACTTGTATACGATAGGTATATGCCACAGCCACTTTGCTAACGTGCAACTCATACCCAACATGTTGTAACTGATACCAAGGAACAACCAGAGGTCATCAAGGATTGTGGCTGCCACTATATCTCATGTAAGGCGTCTCAGCCTATCCTGTTCAATTCAATGATCTCATTCAAACCCTGCTGATCGCTCTTTTCCTGATAGATCCACCTCGCTTCTTTTGAAAGAAGAATCTTTTCTACATTTTGCGGATTACCTACTACTTTTTCTAGGACTAACCAAGTAAAACAGTGTTTTGTAGTATAGCAATGCTGGACCAATTTTGTGGTCAACTCCCCAGATCTAATCGTACTGACGTGTTCTTGTATCCTAGCTTTAACTTTTCTTGACATCATACAAAAAATATAAAACTTTGAGACATGGAAGTGTGGCAATTAACCATAAGTACGAAATAGGTTTGTTGCAGGAAATTGAAAGCCTTGTGATGCATACACATCGTAGAGTAGAAAACCAAAGCGATGTACCCACGATTTCCTTAGCCGTGGAGAACGGGTTTTATTGATTAATATGAGCTTGGTCATGACAATTCAAGGTCGAGGACACTTATATGTGTGAAGACTCTGCTAAAATAGACTTTTTCGTTGCTGTCAATACTTTATCGACCAGAATCTTTGTCCAAACAACTCTTTTGAGTTACATACATACTTTGTTTCGACGCCAGCCGGGCCAAGTATCTTTGGCTGGGACCCTTTGTTTTCCCGGTGCTGGAAATTGATGTGCAATTCATGCCATTGATGCCGGTAACGTATTAAAAGACGTGGGAATCTTTATCAGCCACAACAATTTTGTCATTTGTAACTACTAATGAGGCAGGTTTGCAAGGAATTAAATATCCGACACATAAAAACATCAGTCTACCATTCCCAGGTGGATGGGCTTGTAGAGCTCTATAACGGCAATCTCAAGCTCATCCTCAGGAAAATGCTCACTTGGGATGGAAAGAACGGGGATCAGCTACTACCTTTAGCATTATTCGTGCTCAGAAGTCAGACCCAGAGTAGTCTTGGTATGTCCCCTTTTGAGCTTCTCTTTGGCCAAAAACCCTGAACACTCCTAGAGATTACAAAAGAGAGTTGGGAAAAAGAGGGGGTTCAGGAAGCTCAGTCATTGCTGGATTATGCAAACCAAGTTAAGTCCTGTTTGCACAAACTAAGAACCTTAGCCCACGTGTCATTAGAAGAGGCACAGCAAAGAAATAAATACTTCTATGATAAAGGGAGGAAGTGGCGTGAATTAGATGTAGGAGACTGGGCTCTAGTCCTTCTTCCGCGCTTGTAGAACACAACCAGTAACTACAGGTAAACGGTAGGTACACCCTACGCAACCCTAACCACCTTAGGCATAGATCACGCAGGGACACAACCTTACTAGTATAACTATACTAGGCAAAACAACCTCCCAGGTAGGAAAAACACATGTAGAGGTATAGGCAAAAAGGTAATGCATATCATGCATAGATCACATTAGGCAGGTAATCACATTTGCGCCAAAAATCACATAACTGACCCCAGGCCAACGTGGCCTCTCAGGGGCTCACAGGCCCAATGTCCAGAATGTCTGGGCTGGCTGCGCAGGCAGCCAAAGAAGAATGCGCCACAGGCCTAAACGATGCAGCTGCCCACTAAGTGCTGGGCAGCTGGGGAACGGAGCCTGGCACCAGCGTGCCTCCTGGCTCTCCTCTGTGCTCTTAAACAACTGTGCTGCCACACTGGGGGAGCGGCCCTCTGCAAACCGGGGCCGCTCTACTCTCTGGAATGCCCTCAATGCGCGTGGAGCCTCGTGGGCTCGAAATATCAATGTGCCCTTGGAGCCTCGTGGGCTCGAAATGAAATAATGCTGCCAACTGGGGGAGCGGCCCGCTGCCAATCGGGGCCGCTCTACCTCCAGAAATGCCCTCGAGACGTTGGAGCCCGCAGGCTCTAAATCATTCAGCTGCCATGGGCTCTAATTTAACAAAGAATGCCCCACTACGTTGGAGTCCGGCACGGGGGACTCATGAGCCCTGAAACAAAATGTGCCCCAAATCACGTTGGAGCCTTTCAGGCTCAGAGTCTTTAAACTGCCCCCGGGAGCCTCGTGGGCTCTGAAGACAGTACCGGCCCCTGGCTCCGCTCAACGGTCTCTGGCGGGGGACTCCCCTTTGTCTGGTCCGCAGGAGAACTCCCGGTCCTTGGGGCTCTCTCTCCGTACTCTTCGGCGGCACTCCAGGGCTCCCCTTCACTCTTGGGAGCCTTGGGTGAGGGGCACCGGCTTCCTCTTGGCGCGTCGGGTGGAGGCGGGGTGGGCTCCCGTCCTCCCTAAGCACTTCTCCTGAGGCAGCCAATAGGAGCGCGGCCCTGGGCGTTGAGCCGCCGGCTCCGGGACGCCTAGGCCAATGACAGTGCGGCCCTCACCTTGAGCCCCCGTGCCAGCGGCGGTGAAGTTTCTCAGGGCAACCGAGGGGTAGGCACCTTCAGAAATTGTAATGTCAAGCGTGGTAGGCACCCGCGCCGAAAATCAGCAAAGGGGATCCCCACAACGGGGAATCCCTCAGGGCTGTGATCACTGCTCCAGCGGCGCAAATGTGCTATTCTCAGAAGGGGGAGGTCAGCGCTTCCCAGGGGCTGGCAGCCAGGAATCCCGAAAGTTCTTTTAGGAGGTGGGGGGGCAAATGCTGGGCCCAGGGGCCAGCTCACAGAGCCCTCCAGGCAGGGAGGCAGTCCCCAGTGGCGGTCCTCCTGGCGCCCAGCAGCAGCAGGCCCCCCTCAAGTTAGGATCAGGAAGAGAACCTTTTCATGGGGTCACAGCCACTCTTTTATACACATTATTCCTTTGTCTGGTAGCACAGGGTTAGGGAATAAACAGATGCAACTGGTTTTGGAGCACTCTGTTGTGCTCAGCCCCTCTCCCCATTCACAGGACAGGCTAGGGACATCAGCCGCACCACAGAGGGCGGAGCCAGCATTGTGTAGGGAAAGCTCAGCTCCATTCAGGTCCCAGGTGCACTCCTCCCACACATCAACATGCAGATCTCTCCATTCACCACCCGGGCAGACCCATCCTGACTCTTGGAGCCAGGCACACCAGCCAGCTCCAGCCAATCACAAGCCAGACAGTCAAATCACCTTTATTACACAGAAATGCCAACTTCTAGAAGTGGCACTTCCACACTAGACACATTAAAGCCGCACACATCATCGCGTAGCATTCACTCTCACGAGTTCGCACATACCAAACTCGACCCTGCACTCCCACGCATCAGGAACTACCATGGACACATACATTCCCCATGCATCCCTATGGGAGGGCGGTCCAATCTCACAACATGCACTCAGAGAGCGCACGCACTTTACACTGGGACACAGTGTTAAAGTGCGCAGTAGCCAAAAATAACTAACACCAAGTTACATACCAAAGCAAAAAGTTCAGGGGTGAACCTGCCAGAAGGGCCAAGTCCAACAGAAACCCCCTTCCAGCCAAAACGCAGGGTAGACCAATCCCCACCGTGATGGGCTTCCCTGCTTTGGGCGATAGAACACGGACGCGGGCCCCCAACTGCAGGGACACCCTCCTGTTCTACGCCACGGTGAACCCATGTGGTTCCTTCTAAAAACACTGTCTGGAACAACTGGGCTACCCCGCTGGTACTCCCAAGCTGTCCGCGGCCAGGACCAGGCCCTGGGCCACCCAGATGCCACTGGTCCTTGCCTATTTACAGAGTGGGGGGTAGTAACCCCTGGTACATAGTAGCCATTCTCCACTCTTCCTCTCCTCAGGGCAGTTCTAGACGGCCACTGATTCTCCAGCCTAGGGTCTACACCCTCAGGCGGACTAAAAGTCACGGGTGAGGCTCTCCTCCCCCTACCTCTCCTTCTAGGGTTCCGCCCTCTCCTCCTTCGAGGGGTACCCATAGAACACCACTCTCCCAACCTAGGGTTTAACCCCTTAGGTTGCACCGGGGTCAGAGGCGGGGACTTCCACCCTCTGCACCCCCTTCCAGAGTTTTGCACCCTCCCAAGTGGAGTGGTACCCCTGGAAGATGAACCGGTCAGGACGCTGGTTACAGATGTCCTACCCTTCAGGTCAGGCTGATCCTGAACCTTGCCTCTCAACCTTGGGTCTAAAACCTTTCGCGGGATACTTGCCTGGCACTCCAGGACTTTTAGGGACTTACACACCATCCCCATGAGGCTAACACATGACTCATATGTTGTGTGACTGTCTGTGTGGCGCAGATCTCTCGTCCCCTGTCCATATGACAGTGCGTGACGACCCCCCGGAACGGAAGTGGTGTCTCCCGGGTCCCCCCAAGGGAACGTAGCCCAACTGGCTAGTCACTGGTCCACTGGTTCTTCCACTGGGGAACTCATCCCACATTCACTCCTCACTTTGGACTTCTGTGCCCTCCCAACTGGAGTGACACTGCCGGATACCAGAACCACTGGAGCTCTTGTTACAGATGCTCCAGGTACTTTATACACTAGGTGATCCCCCTCAAATGGACTAACAGGACTGTCTAGGTCCCCAACCTGGTGTTCCCTTAAGAAACCATCCAGGCTCTGAGACAGGGCTTCGGGCATCTGGGGACTCTCGGTCACACACTCACTCCTGCTCCACTGAGACAAGTCGTAAGCCCCTACACCCCTCTCGCTACACTGGGACCTAGCTGGGCTACTCTGAACCTCTTCCACCAGGGCTGGGCTGGAAGATACCTGAACCACTACTTTTGGAATCACTCATCAATGACTCTTCAGAACCTCTGGCTCCTTCCCAGCGCTCTGCTTCCCTTGCAAGGAGCTCTGGATCAGAAAACCTACATTCCAACAGGTGTTGGCGCAACCCTGGCAAACAACTGAGCAGGTGCTCTCTGAGAACCATATTGAATAGTTCGTCAAAATCAGATTCCATGCGAATCTCTACCCAAGCCCACAGTGCTCCAAGACATTCCTCCTGAAACTCCTCCCAAGACTGGTGCGACAGTTTCCTACTGTCCCTGAACTTTAAATTGTACTTCTCCTCTCAGGGACAAGGTACCATACTTTGGAAACTGGGAATGGGATTTCCTGCACTAAAGTCTATATAGCTGCCTCCACTGGACTCATCCCTCCCTGGGGAATCCAGAAAATGTTAACAGCGCTCAGGGGATAATATACCCTCCAGAGCTAATTTCTCTCTGGTGAAGGACCTCTCAGCCTCCTCAATCCTCTCCTGCGCTAAGACCCTCTCAGTCTCTAGCTGTTTCTCCTTAACACCCAGCTGCGCCATCTCCCTGGCATGCTCTAACCTGAGCTGTTTCAAAGCCAGCTGGTGTTCCCTTTCATCCCTCCTATCTTCCCACTCCTCTGGGGACAGGGAACGGGATGGGGCGCTGCTCTTGACACTGGACCCAGCAAGGGACTCCCTATCTATGGGGTCTTCACTATCTACTGACGTCCATGCAGTGACATCATCTTCCTCCTCTTCAGATTCCTCAGGGCTCCCCTTAGACCCACCACCCTCATGGCGTGTGGCCCGGGCCCTTTCCTCCTCACTGCGCTCAAGATCCCCTTGATCCTTTTGCCATTGGATCAGGATGTTCCTAAGTTCGGACTGGGTGTCTAACTCACCCACCTCTATGTCTGTCTCTTCACAGAACCTTACCAACTCCGGGAGGGTGCTATAGGGCGCACTGCGGTGTGGTCGGCTCCTGAGACGGCTCCGCCGGACGGGCGCTCTCTCCTGTCACTAATGCGGAGCTGAGGACGATTTTAACTTGCTCAAAACCTGATTTCGAAATCTTAAACGCTGGTGAACAAACTGGGAGGATGCAGATTGTGTAACGCCAGGCAGATACCTGTGAATTTAGGCCGAGACATCCCGACCCCGCGGATTTCAAAATGGCGGCGCCCATACGATGAAGCCTCGAGAGGTTCGCGGAGTTCTACCGATCTGGTGTACACACAAACAGTAAGAGCGGCATGCGCCCAGTGACTGGGGAAAATAGGCTCTGCAACAAAATATGGAATATACGTGCATAATATGCAATTGCGGTGTCTGAGCGAGCTGTACTGCGCGATCTCAGAGGACAGGCAGAATGGCGGGCTGTGCGTCTAACGGCCGGGACGAATAGTGGGTGTTGTGTGTCCGCGGCTGTCACCGCCACTCATCTGCTGCAGCGATACCGTGGAGTGCTCGCCGCTTGATCCTTGCCTGAGATGTGACTGCAGATAGCGGGACTACTTGCGATCCCGTGAGACGCCCACGACACGGTCCCGGGGCAGATGTGGAGTCCGCTGCCGAAAACTACATGTATTTACCTACGTGGGGTTGTGCATTCCACAGATGGTGTTAGTTACACTTCACAGGAGAATTCTCCCTATGACCTGCTGTGACGTTGCGCATGATAACACAAGTTTCAAACCTTTTCAGCGACGAATGGCGACGTCGCATGCTGATGTGCATTGCTCATGAATAACAGTGCACTGGAAGATATTAACGGACATGTTGTACTACACCTGCATAACTACCGCATTACAAGAGGCATCATGCGTTTGAGGTTGTGTGAGGTTGCGTGCTATGGCTCAACATTAACAAAAGCAGGTTGCTGACTCGTGCCAGGATGGAATCCAGTGTGCTGCTCCACAGCTAAATGTGATAAAGTGGTAACTGCGACATATCAATGTCATATCTGCGGATGTGGTGGCACTGCTTTGTTGAGCTAGGCGTTGCAACCCTCTCCCTTCAGTAGGCGATACCGGGCGACAAGCCGCTGTGTACGTGTGAGTGCTCAACTTCTATTCTACTTCAGACATTGACACAACTGCCTGTGCTCCAACATTTACCGGTTGTTGCTGGGAGGTGTAATCACTTGTGTCCGTGCTGTGTGGGTAAACGGACTAAAAAATGTATTGCTTCAGGAACTGTTCCCCTCCGATCGGATAGACGCCTCGCTGTGGGCCCAGCTGCGGCCTAACGGGGGGAACATGGGCAAACTGGATAACAGGCAAACAAAGCTGCAGTTTGAGGCCAAAAAGCAAACCAGAGGGGCGACTGCGCAATCGGACACAGAAACAGATGATACTCCTGCGGAGGGTAGGGGTATGGAGCAGGTGCTGCAAGCTATACAGCACAGCCTCCAAGAGATGAATGGTAAGCTGGATCACCTGACGCACCGAGACGACAACATGGCAGCCAAGCTGGACAAGCTTGGAGAACAGCTTGTAGAGGCGGAGATACAAATCTCTGCAGTGGAGGACGAGTCTGGGACCACCACGAAATTTTGGAAAAAGTGTTGGAAGTCCGGCGAAACAAGGCGGAGGATTTGGAAGCTAGATCGCGCCGTAAAAACGTTCGAATTGCAGGCCTTCCTGAATCCACGAATACTGGGAAAATGGAAACCTACGTGGAAAAGTTGCTGAAAGACATCTTTGGAGGCGAGGAACTGTCGCCAGAGTTCTTGGTGGAGAGAGCGCACCGCTCCCTAGCCCCACGTCCGAAACCAGGTGCCCCACCACGTCCCATAGTTGCCCGCCTGCTGAATTACAGAGACAGGGATACTGTTTTACGGCTGGCTCGCCAGAAAGGCGACATAACTCATCAAGGTAACAAATTGGAATTTTACCCAGACTACACCATGGCAGACCAAATGGCGTGCAAGGAATATAATCCAGCAAAGAAGAAACTGCGGGAACTGGGCAATGAATATGCCATGCTTTAACCGGCAAAGCTTAAGGTGACGCATGCTGGCAAATCCACGGTCCTTCTTGCACCACAAGCGGCGCAGGAATTTGTGAAAAAGCTTGGCCGCAAGCGCAGGGAATCCACTCGTGAGGACAAACAACGCGACTCAGAGTAAGTCACCCTTCACCTATGGGAAGTGACTGACGCATTATGTACACATCCGTGGTAAGCCTTAAACTTTACAAACATTTGTTTTGTTGACACCAATGTCATGGGCTGCCTGTTGTCCCTGCATCGTGATGTCGCACATGTGCAGGATATATGGAACATTTCGGGATGCTCTGGGGACTTATGTTGCGTGACGCACAAAACTGTTATCACCAGACATGGGGTCCTACCCCAATAGAGGACAGAGACTTAAAGAACAGTTTTTTTTACGGTGCAGCTTATCCATGATTTGATTTAGATTTTTTTGGATGTACCCAGCTGCGACAAATTGCAAGCACTTAGGAAATGCTGTTTTCATGAGTGAGTTCACAGGCGGTATGTCTTGCAAGTTGTGTTAGATGACGCTTGTACAAGGTAAATGTCTCACTGTTCTACATGTACGGTTTGCCCGATTCGATTGAAGATGATTTATTTTTATTTATACAACACTTGGATACTTATTTTTTTGCAAATGCTATTTGTTATATGTTGACAACCCATTTTCTTCAGGTTCATTGTAAATGCTATTTTACTACATGTCCGAGGTATTACCTCGTCATATGATGTTTTGGTTTGAGAGCCCGTCCACATCCACAATGTGGATGCAGTTGTGTGCACCAGGTGGACCCCCCACTTGGGTGTTCCTCAAACAAAGTGTATGCCATAGTTTGGTTTGTTACTGGGAATGGCTTTGGCAAGGTTGGGATGCTAAAGTGGGTGGGGGGTGGAGGGGGGATTGTTGGGTTGTTGCATTCAGACTGACGCACCTGAGAAGCATTGCGGAATCCTGGTCACACCAGTGGTACGAAATCACACTATCCTATGTTTTTAACACCTTGCAGAAAAGCAAAGTATCGCGATTGATGTTCACTAGCCCAGCACCCTATAGATGGTCACTTCGCTAACACACTGCACACAGTCCACCTACATTTTCTGACATGGAACATAAGGGGGCTCAATAATCCAAAAAAGATTCGCCAAATCTTTGCCTATCTAGACAGGTTGCATGTGGATGTAGCACTCTTTCAGGAAACTCACATTGCAGCTGACGCTCCCATAAAAATAGGTCAAAGATGGGCTGAATCAACGCATAGTTCGAATTACTCGTCCTATTCAAAGGGGGTCCTTATCCTTATATGGAAAGGGGTCCATTTTACGGTTGAGCAGGTTCTGAAGGACGAAGATGGCCGTTATGTGATTGTAGTGGGTACCTTACGCAACAGACATATGGCGTTGGTGAATACCTATGGCCCGAACATAGACGATCCCGGGTTTTATAGCAAAGTATGGCATACACTCTTAGAATTGCAAATCACACATCTGTTATGGGGTGGTGACTTTAACCTAACCCTCCAGGACGGGCTGGATTGATCACACTGCTCTGCAGAGCCACATAAACGGGCCCTTGACACACTGAGAAGTGCTATGGCAGACTTACAACTTAATGATATATGGAGAATGAGGCATCCTAATCATACTGAAGCCACACATATTATGGCGGCGCACAATAGCTGGTCCCGCATTGATTACTGGCTGGGGACGGGAGAGGTTTCTCTATGGACCTCCTCCATTAAACATTTGCCCCGCACGCTATCTGATCACAACCCGGTGCTGCTGACGCTACAAATGCCACACTACGTACCTCCTCCTTTTACGTGGAGATTCATTGCCACAGCACTTTTAGATACAGTCTATACGGACACTATTCACTCAGCCATTGTGGAATATTTTGAAATAAATGCGCCCCCGACTGAGGACCCAGGTGTGTTATGGGAAGCGTTTAAGGCCACTATTAGAGGCACTTGTATTAGCACCACTGCGGGGATCCTTAAAGATATCAGACGACAGCTCGCTGTCCGGGAAACAAACCTGCAAACTCTAGAACAACAATATAATCATACCCAAGACCCTAAAATACTAGGTGACATTAAGAAGATTTTGTTGGAACACCAAGAATTTGCTCAGGATGAAATCAGATACACTACGAAACGGCGCATAGCACGGGCTTATGGGAGGGAGGCAGACCAGGGAAAAACTTAGCACACAAAATTTGTACGGGTCACGCGCCGCAATTGATTCAGACAATCAAAGACACGGTAGGGACGCCTAAACATGACACTAGAGGTATACTGGAGGAATTTAGACATACGTACGGCCGACTATATATGTCACAACCCACTCAGCCGATCGCTGACATCCTGGAATATATGGCGGATGCAGAAATTGCATGGCTTTCAGATGCGCTTAGGGAATATCTGGCGGGGGCCGGTCACGGTTGAGGAAATAACTGTCATGCACGCACCTGTTATGTCTCGGAAGTGCCCTGGATCCACGATGCTATTCACCCTGTTTTCCCCCTGTCACCCTCCGGGTGCCAGGAATTAACACTAACACCCAAAAAGTAACTAAGAGGAACACAGGGGAACAAAACAAGGGTAGGAGGGGTAAGAAAAGACAGACACTCCACAGTCTTCTTCCTCGCTGGGGTATATGGTATCTTCTGTGTAACACTGCAAGGATATATAAGCAACAGTTATGAGAAGAAACCCCTCCCTATGTCTTTCTTGTAAAAGCAAGTAATGCGTGTCTAATGTACCTTGTGGACTGTGTAATGCTCTACGACTCCAAGGGAATATTTAACGAAAGAAACTCTGGTGAAGACTGGAACGGACTGTGTACGAAATGTCTGTACCCTTAAACACAACAATACTTGTTACATGTCAGTTTCTCTATTTTAACCAATAAACTTCTTGACAGAAAGTGTATAGACACTCACCCTGCACACCTTCAAGGTGCGCCTCACAACTGTCACGAAATGCCCTCCACAGAGGGATCTAACCATGCACGCTACACCGAGCGTGAATACTAAACGTAAACCCTCTATACTTTGAGGCAAATAGACCTGATACAACTGAAAGATAATACCGCACACCGCGGTAAACAAAAGACAAAAGGATAAGGCAAAACAAAGACACTTCCGCAAGCAAACCGCTATACGTAAGAACAATTGAACAAACGAGTACTTGCACGCCTTGCACGCCGACCTTCTCCTAGCTCCTCGGACGCCGAAGTGAAACCCGGAACGGAATCAACACTCTCTACCTGAACGCGAAGCACTTCCTGTATGTCGGGGCGGGCTTATCACTTGAATACTACTCAGTTGCGCATGCGTGGTGTTAACGCATGCGCACTCTCCTCTCCAACGCTTCTTGCCAACCAAGCCAACCAACAATAACCTGCCTGAACCACGGAACTGTTCTACTGCGCCTCGCCACTCGTATTGCAGGCATGACAGAACACCCCTCCCACAACGCCCCCCACCGGTTTGGGCTTGTGAGGGTACCGTCTATGAAAAGCACGCAGTAATCTAGGAGCATGGACGTGTGATGCTGGTTCCCAAGATCTGTCCTCCACTCCAAACCCCTTCCAGTGTATCAAATACTGAAGACGACTTCTCACTCTCCTGGAGTCCAGTACAGCACCCACTTCATATTCCACGTCAGACTCCACCGTCACTGAAAGAGGCGTAGGAGGAAGACGGGTGCCAGGCTGTACCGGCTTCACTAATGAGATGTGGAAGACAGGATGTATTTTCATCGAAGGGGGCAGAACCAATTTAATGGCCACCGGGTTCACAATCTTAAGTACAGTAAAGGGGCCTATATACTTGGGCTTGAATTTGCAGGTTCCCTTCAATGCCAAGTATTTGGTGGATAACCACACCTTGTCATTTTGATGGTACACGGGTCCTATGTGTCTATGTGCATCAGCAGATCTTTTGTACTCTGTCTTGGCCTTGTCAAGGTTGGTATGAATGGCAGCATGAACCACCTGTAAATGTGCTACTAAATCTTGAGCGGCCGGAATAGTACAAGGCCTCAACGGGGGAAAAGGCAGCACCTTCGGATGAAAACCATATGAAGCATAAAAGGGTGTATATAAGGTGGAAAAGTGATGGCTGTTGTTATAAGACAGTTCTGCCAACCAGATCAGTTCATCCCACTCTCTTTGTTCTTGTAACAGTTGACACCGTAAGAATTGCTCAAGGCTTTGATTGACTCGTTCGGTCTGTCCATCAGTCTGTGGATGGTGACTAGACGATAGACGCACTTCGATTTGTAATGTCTTACATAGTTGTTTCCAGAATTTGGAAATAAACTGGGACCCCCTGTCAGTAACCAAGACAGATGGAAGTCCATGGAGACGTGCTATTTGTTGCAGAAACACCCCCGCCAACCCTGCAGAGGTAGGTAAACCTGGAAGCGGGATGAAGTGAGCTGCCTTGGTGAACATGTCCACCACTACTAATAAAGTAGTGTTGCCCCTGTGTGTTCTAGGCAATTCCACAATGAAGTCCATGGATACCGATTGCCAGGGTGCTGAGGGTGTGGGAAGGGGCAATAACAAACCCACCGCCCCTTCATGGGAGGGCTTGCTCTGTGCACAGACATGACAAGTTTGTACATACTGTTGTACATCTTTAGCCATATGGGACCACCAACAATGTCTTTTGATTAATTCTAAGGTTCTTTTATACCCAGGATGCCCTGCCACTCCATGATTATGACACCATTCCATGACCTGTTGTTGTAACGATGCAGTGGGGATAAACAACCCTCCTTGTATGTACTGGAGATCATCTGTGACACTAGCCTGGTGTTGCTGTGCTAGGTCTCTAGCCTTGGCTTCACTCTGTGCATGCTTAACTTGTGCTAAGAAGTCTTCTTCATTATGCAATACTCCTATCAATCTATGGGGTGCAATAATACAAGGAGGCGTCTCTACTGGTGAGACCGGATCGAACCCCAAACGTGATAGCGCGTCCGCTTTCCCATTCTGCCTCCCTGCTCTGAAATGGATCTTAAAATCGTACTCATTAAAGAACTGAGTCCATCTCAACTGACGCATGGACAGAGCTCTGGCAGATTTAAGGTACTGGAGATTACGATGGTCGGTCAGGACAGTGACAGTGTGATTGGTTCCAAGGAGGTATTGTCTCCATTCTTCCAACACCTTTTTAATAGCCAGGAGTTCCCTCTCTCCCACAGCATAATTCACCTCCGCTGGAGTCAATTTGTGGGAATAATAGGCCACCGGATGTAGCTCACCAGAAGTAGGATCAACCTGAGAAAGTATCCCTCCCACAGCAACTTGGGATGCATCAACCTCGACTATATAGGGACTGGAAGGATCGGGGTGTTTCAGAATAGGAGCCTGTGTAAAGGAATTCTTAAGCTGGTGAAAAGCCTTATCTGCGGTCTCAGACCACTGGAACGGAACCCCTTTCCTCAACAATCTCGTGATAGGAGCCACTAAATCCGAAAACTGGTGTATAAAACGTCTGTAAAAATTAGCAAACCCAATGAATTGCTGGATTTCCTTCACGGTTTTGGGAGGGGGCCAATCCAACACAGCTTTGACTTTACTCGGGTCCATACGCAATCCTGTAGAGGACACTATGAATCCCAAGAAGGCTACTTGATGACGATGAAAGAAACACTTGTCTAATTTACAGAACAGATCGTTATCTTGTAATAGCTGAAGAACCGACTTGACATGCTCCACGTGTTCCTCTAGCGAATTTGAATAGATCAGTAAATCGTCAATATAGGCTATAACGTGCTTGTCAAGATACTCCTTCAGCACCTCATTGATGAAGTACTGAAATGCTGAAGGAGCGTTGCACAGGCCAAAGGGCATCACTAAATATTCATACAGCCCATATTTAGTACAGAAGGCTGTCTTCCACTCATCGCCCTCTCTTACCCGGACCAGGTGATAGGCTCCACGAAGATCTAACTTGGTAAACCATTTAGCATCTTTCACCTGGTCAAGC
Organism: Lissotriton helveticus; assembly: GCF_964261635.1. Taxonomy (NCBI): domain Eukaryota; kingdom Metazoa; phylum Chordata; class Amphibia; order Caudata; family Salamandridae; genus Lissotriton; species Lissotriton helveticus. The sequence goes on along the minus strand of NC_136068.1, from coordinate 508,509,431 downwards.
AGAGAGGAGATGAGCGGTAAGGGATATTTGTTTTTTATCGTGATGTCGTTCAATGAGCGGTAGTCAATACAACAACGTAAACCCCCCTCCCGTTTAGGAATAAAAAATAAAGCGGAAGAGGCAGGGGATCTGGATGGTCGTATAAACCCAAGTTCTAGCATGTTGTCAAGATACTCTCTCAAGTATAGATTTTCTTTCTCCGTAAGGGAGTACACCCTGCTGGTGGGTATGCGTGCGCCGGGTTGGAGGTCGATTCGGCAATCATATGCCCTGTGTGGTGGTAAGCAGGTAGCCTGTTTTTGATCAAAAACGGTATGAAACCTTTGATACTCTGGGGGTAGTGTGACATCTGGTAATTCTTCTTGTATCGAGGCCATAAGGTATTCTGATCCCACGGGTTCTGTAGTTTGCACTGGTGTGGCACAGAGACTGTCAGAAGACGAGTGTTCCTGAACAACCTCAAAAGGAAGTGATTGTTCGTCATGTATCGGGAACGTAATACTAGTGGTTTTCCAATTTATATGAGGGTTGTGAAGACGCAACCATGGAAGACCTAAGACCACAGGAAACTGGGGTGATTCTATCAAATCAAACGTTAATTGTTCTCTGTGTATGGAATTGATACACAGTTCTAAGGGGATGCTGGCATGTGTGATGGGCCCAGATCTTAAAGGGCTCCCATCTATGGTATATACTTCCTCAGGGGTCTCTTTGAGTTCAGTAGGAATGTTATTGGCAATCGCCCAACGATAGTCCATGAAATTGCCTGAGGCCCCAGAATCAATCATTATCGACTGTGTTAACGACTGTGTCAACCAGGTTAGGATGGCTGTGATATAAAAATGTCCTTTATCATTAACCAAGGAGGAGACCATTTGAACCAATGGACCCTGCGGTACGGTCTCTATTACCTTAGGGTCTTCTAGTTTTCCGCTTTGCGGTAGGATTTAGGTTTGACAGGACATTCACGTACAAAATGTCCTGCTTTTCCACAATACAAACATAGTTTGTTTACTCTACGCCTTTGTCTTTCTGTCTCACTTAAGGGACCCTTTATACTCCCTATCTGCATGGGTTCTGGTTCTTCTACCTTGGTATCCGTTTCTGTTTTCTTTTCTTTATGACTGTATCTAGTGTATTCATATCTTCCTCTATCTCTTTTTCTTTCGCCCAATCTGTGATCTAATTTAACCACAAGATCTATTAACTCGGGACATGTTGAAGGAGGATCCACTACATGAGCCAATTCGTCTTTGAGATCGTCTCGTAACCCTTTATAAAAAAGAGCACTTCTCTTATTCTCAGGCCAATCAGCCTCTACAACTAATCTGTTGAAGGTGGTAATGTAAGTGACCAAATCTTTAGACCCTTGTTTCAAATGCAGAAGCTCCGTATCTGCCGCATGCGTAAAGGTGTGTTTGTCAAACATTTTTCTTAGTGCTCGTCTAAACGCTTCGTAATCCAATAACATGGGGTCATCTTTTTCTATTAATGGGATGGTCCAATTGGCTGCGGACCCTCCAAGATATGACAATACAAATGCCACCTTAGCTTGGTCATTAGGAAAACAGGCAGCTTTGCATAAAAAGTGTAACTGGCATTGCGTCAGAAAAGCTGCGCATTTCGAAGGTTCACCGTAAAACCTTTCAGGTGGCGCTAAAGGAATAGACTGGGGGGTGACCACCTGCACTACTGGTGTTGCATTGCTGGTCCCGGCTCTATCCCCATCTTGAGCACTCAAAGCCGCCAATCTATCTGCGATGTTTTGGGTTTCTCTCTGCAGATTCCCCACCATACTAGCAACATCCTGCAGCGTAAGATCCATGACACCTAGGAGACACTGTACATAAAGGCTTCGCGTTCTGTCATGCACGCACCTGTTATGTCTCGGAAGTGCCCTGGATCCACGATGCTATTCACCCTGTTTTCCCCCTGTCACCCTCCGGGTGCCAGGAATTAACACTAACACCCAAAAAGTAACTAAGAGGAACACAGGGGAACAAAACAAGGGTAGGAGGGGTAAGAAAAGACAGACACTCCACAGTCTTCTTCCTCGCTGGGGTATATGGTATCTTCTGTGTAACACTGCAAGGATATATAAGCAACAGTTATGAGAAGAAACCCCTCCCTATGTCTTTCTTGTAAAAGCAAGTAATGCGTGTCTAATGTACCTTGTGGACTGTGTAATGCTCTACGACTCCAAGGGAATATTTAACGAAAGAAACTCTGGTGAAGACTGGAACGGACTGTGTACGAAATGTCTGTACCCTTAAACACAACAATACTTGTTACATGTCAGTTTCTCTATTTTAACCAATAAACTTCTTGACAGAAAGTGTATAGACACTCACCCTGCACACCTTCAAGGTGCGCCTCACAACTGTCACGAAATGCCCTCCACAGAGGGATCTAACCATGCACGCTACACCGAGCGTGAATACTAAACGTAAACCCTCTATACTTTGAGGCAAATAGACCTGATACAACTGAAAGATAATACCGCACACCGCGGTAAACAAAAGACAAAAGGATAAGGCAAAACAAAGACACTTCCGCAAGCAAACCGCTATACGTAAGAACAATTGAACAAACGAGTACTTGCACGCCTTGCACGCCGACCTTCTCCTAGCTCCTCGGACGCCGAAGTGAAACCCGGAATGGAATCAACACTCTCTACCTGAACGCGAAGCACTTCCTGTATGTCGGGGCGGGCTTATCACTTGAATACTACTCAGTTGCGCATGCGTGGTGTTAACGCATGCGCACTCTCCTCTCCAACGCTTCTTGCCAACCAAGCCAACCAACAATAACCTGCCTGAACCACGGAACTGTTCTACTGCGCCTCGCCACTCGTATTGCAGGCATGACAATAACTGATGTCATCAAAACTCTGCCTAATGGCAAAGCGCCGGGCCCCGACGGCTTTACTGGGGAATTCTACAAAGCATTTGCAGATTTGCTAGCTCCGCACCTGTTGAGGATGTACGGGGATGCCCACGAAAAGCAAACTCTCCCACCCTCTTTATGAGAAGCAATGCTGATTGCACTGCTTAAACCCGGGAAAGACCCAGAATGGTGTGACTCATATAGGCCATTATCATTGATCAATGTAGATACGAAGATTATCGCAAAATTAATTGCCACACGACTCAAACCCTTAATGCCTTTATTGATCAGGCCAGATCAAGCTGGCTTTATACCAGAAAGGTCTACCATGCATAATACAAGAACGCTTTTCGCACTGTCCCACTATCTTGCCCCTGACACTAAGGCTGCGGCGGTCCTACTGGATGCTGCCATAGCCTTTGACACTATAGAATGGCCGTATCTGAATGCAGTATTACAACGTATAGGCTTCCCACCTATATTTATGCAATGGGTTTCAATGCTCTATACTGATTTAACTGCCCGGATAAAGGTTAATAATTATATCTCTGACCCTATTACTATTACAAGGGGGACCAGACATGGTTGCCCGCTTTTACCATTATTATTCGCATTAGTACTGGAGCCACTGGCCTGCAAAATTAGGCAACATCACCACTACTCTGCGCTACAGTTTCCACAACGCCCATTACACATCTCATTATACGCCAACGACATGGTGCTGTATGTTCGTGACCCTGCTCAACATCTGAACCCCCTATTGCGAGAATATATAAAGTTTGGACAACACTCGGGGCTCAAAATTAACTTGTCCAAGTCGCAAATCATTCCGCTCACTGATAGCACAGTTTCGTTTGCTATGGATTACCCGTTAGAATGGCAAATAGAACCGACCCGCTACTTGGGTATTTGGTTTCATAGAGATACAGAACTCGTAATACGCACAAATTATGGCAGAGTTATTAGTAATATGGAGGAGAAAATTAAGTGTTGGAACAGGCTACCATTGTCACTAGCGGACAGAACTGCAATTGTGAAAATGGTGATCTTGCCCAAATTCCTGTATCTTTTTAACAACATCCCCATAAAGCCGCCAATGGCAGTATTCCACAACATAAAAAAATTGTTATTGCACTTAATTTGGGCTGGTAAGCAAGCTAGACTGGATTTACAAACACTAACGTTGCCCTATGGCCAAGGGGGGTTTAAAGTGCCAGATATGCTACTTTACTACTTATGCGCACAGGCACAATTTGCGCATTATTGGTACCACGAAATACCCTTCATGACACATGTAGCGATAGAAGAAGGTGACGCATTGCCTATACCCATCTCGGCCGTGCTACTACATAAGAGACCTCCCCTACATGCCCGGGACATAAACACAATTGATGCCACTAACGAGGCATGGTACTTAATGGGCAAAAAAGCAAAAAAACTGACATTATATGCAGCTGCCCTTCCCTTACATCATCATCCAGCACTATCTGTCACACAAGAAGCAGTTGGTGTGGATCTGCTTCGTAAGGCAGGTATAGACAAGATGGGCGATTAATTCACTGATGGGCAATTCAAAATGCTAGATACCCTGGGCTACATTAGCAATCCGACACTCCTTTTTAACTTCACATACTTTAGGCTACAGAGAGCAATGAAGGAACTTTACCCATCGTATCCGGAAGAACCGAAGCAATTGATCTCATTACAGTATGTATTGACGGGGCCTACGGCACAGCACATAGTCTTGGAGTTGTATAGCAGATTGCAGGAAGATATTGCGGGAAACACAGAAAAAGCAAAACACAGATGGGATATTAGTCTCTCTGAACGGTTAACGGAAGATGAATGGTCCACGGCATGTACACTGACTAGGCTGTTGACACCGAATGGCAATTTAAGAATAATACATTATAAATACTTACATCAGATGTACTATACGCCACAGCAGCTTTTTAAATATGGGTTAAGTACGGATTCAAACTGTAAATGGTGCCAAGCTGTAGATGCAGGATTCATACACCTGGCTTGGAGCTGTCCAAGAATTGCTGAGTATTGGGTGAAGGTTACTGGGGCACTGAGCACTATAATAGCTGTTCCTGTTGAGTGCACGATAAGAACATGTTTACTAGGATTGGTGCCTAATGTACGTGTAATGAAGCGTAAATATTGTGCCTTAGCACTGCTGTTGGCGAAGCGCAGGATCTCGATTGGATGGAATAGCTCGAGATCTCCGACCATGCGACAATGGATTGTAAACCTCACATATTGCAAGGACACTCTATTGACCTATGAGGAGGAACTTCCGGCAAGTTCAAGACCCAGGGACTATTGGATGTATCTCATTGACTATTTGCAAACGCATCCAGTAGATTGATATGTGTATACTAAGTTCATTATGTACAAAGCTGTGTGGGAGTTTCGTGCTGGTGCATAGAGGCGGGAGGAAGAATGTTGTGGTGCGTTGGTCTATGTGCTTTTTTGTTTTCACTCTTGTTTACTCTGTCTGAAAATGCCAATAAAAACAATAAAAAAAAACCTTACCAACTCCAACATACTGTATCTAAACAGACCACAGACATCAAAAGCAGGCTCCATTCTGGCAGACGTTCTTGAGAAAAGTTCAACACAAGGAACCTAGGTGTCTGAGCTAAAACAGGAGTACACAATTCACAAAGTATTCAGCAAGCTCACTATCTCAGAGAACTCACACCCAAGTATTCAGCGAGCTCCCTATTCCAGAGAACTCACACCAAAGTATTCAGCAAGCTCCCTATCCCAGAGAACTCACACTCATTGGTCCAGTGCAACACATCATTCATCCACACAAACCCCCCCAGACCGGTGAGACAGTATCTACTGCCCCTGAATCTCAACCTGCACCACTCTTACTGAGCATCAGCTACCATACTCTGGGAACGGGACGCGAAACACATGCACTGGACACACTTATCGCTGCTACCACTGGATCCCACCCTCACTGGTGAATCCAGACACACACTTTTGTTGCTTCCACTGGATCCCACCCTACTGGTGAATCCAGAAACCTCACACTGCACCTAGGGGATGATCTACCCTCCCGAGCTAGTGACACCTAACTCACAGTGCACAAGAAACACATTTCCAAAGAAATGACACTTAGAGCAACTTAGAAACAATAATCCCCTTCTATGTGACTATCTAAAATGCAGAGTTTTGTAGTGGAGCCAGTTGTCGCTGTGGTACTGCGCAAACACAAGTCCTTATCCTTCCGCTGCTACCAGTGTTAGAAATGGGATCTCTGGTTGGCTGAGGCTTGCGCCAAAGTCAGGCAGAAACCACCACTCTAGTTAGGGCAAGGAAGTTACACTCCAAAGATAACCCCTGCTCACTTCCTTAGCAACGTGACACAAGCAGCAAGGCTGATCCCAGAGGCAATGTAAGTTAAGTATTTGCGCACGCACCCACCAACAACATCCCAGGCCCCCCACAAAAGGAACTCCACACAAGGTTATATATAAAAATACCCTATTTTGATTTTTGATTGAACACAGGATCATTTACATTACAACTTCCCCTAGAGACACAAATTTAATTTTTGTGTTACTTGTCCATTGTTTTGACGAACTACCTTCCGTTCAGTCGCATTTCTATCTCCTTTGCCATAGAGCCGTTATAATCAACCCGGTAGCTGAGCCCTGCTACTTCCGGGTCACAAGAGGCAGCTGCAGCGTAACACGAGGCGCGAGGAATGGAGCGTTAGGTACACAACTTCCTCCACAACCCCACGGTGCAACCGCAAGTATCTTAAATCCCGACCTTAACTTTTTGAATTCTTTTTGGGTTTAGCCCCCTCGAAGCCCTTGTAACACCCGAAGGAGGTGTAATTTGTCTACACTTCAGGTATGTCATTTTCCGAAAAACAACCACCGGCATGAGCGGCTCTACACGTTTTAAGAGCATGCACGCTGAGAGTGACATTTGCAATACTGAGGGCGATGCAAACACAATATCGCATGGGTAGATTAGTTTTCTGCATGAATATACCAGCTCCAACATTCACGCATGCGAAAGCTATTTAAGCTCATGTCTAATGAGAACATTATGACACAATATGACAAACACCCCTATTTGAATAATCATAGATAATTGAGCCCTTTTTTACCTTGCATGACAAAAAAGAGTACACCAACACCACTGTAACCCGAAAAATCTTTTTGCATGGTACACGTTTGTGGAGAAAGAGAGAGTTGACACTGCCAGTTACTGGGGGTTATGAAGTATTGCCATTTTAAGTTGCATCAAGACTGAATTGTATAGTAGTAATTTCACTACGTTGTGTGTCTCCCATACCTCTTCCCTTGTCTTGTCTTTATATGTTCACAATGTTTATTTCACAGGTATACTGAGACCTTGGAGAAGAAACAGGTTGAAAATTTCCCTTTTTCAATCACTTGTTTGCTGTAGTTTAGTAAACTAGCATCACTTTCACTTGCCATGATTGGTCCTGAAGAAAGCCCTTAAGTATGAATCCCGGCAGATAGGGCTGAAACATGTTGGCCATTTTTACTTCACAGAAATGCTAGTGCGTCCTGAAAACCTAATTTTTTCAATAGAACGCACCCTTTTGAGCATTCCTTTATGGGATTTACCCGAACCCAGACTCAATAAAATTCATTTTCTGGTTATACGGGTAATTTTTAACTGAACACTGTCCACGTCACTGGGTCACTACTGTTTTTAACCAAGGGTAAGATCCTACTGGTGGAGGCTGCATACCGAAACTAACCCTATGATTATGCACACACGTGTATGAAGAGCGAAGAACCAAGATATACCGCTACCCACGCTTCCCAACACGTGCATGAGGGTTTTTTACTGGAGACACTTTTGCATCTCCTGCATACCCTGGTTCATGCAGGACCAGTGATCCTTCCCCATTTGATTATTTGTATATATAAAAATAGCCTTTGTATTACCATAAACACATTAGATCATAATCACACGGGTACACTGTGCCAACTGGCACTGGGCAATATTTACAGGGGATTATATATACAGGACAGGCCCACGTGTACCACTGTCAGGAATAGCACTTAGTAGAAATTAGCACTTAGACCATAGGATAATGGTAACATAAAATAGCACTTTTAGAACACTACCAGTAACTACTAGTAAATGGTAGGTACACCCTAAGCAACCGTAACCACCTTAGGCATATATCATGCAGGGACACAACCTCACTAGTATAACTATACTAGGCAAAACAACATCCTAGGCAGGAAAAACACATGTAGAGCTATAGGCAAAAAGGTAATGCATATCATGCATAGATCACATTAGGCAGGTAATCACATTTGCGCCAACAATCACATAACTCACCCCAGGCCAACGTGGCCTCTCGGGGGCTCACAGGCCCAAGGTCCAGAATGTCTGGGCTGGTTGCGCAGGCAGCCAAAGAAGAATGCGCCACAGGCCTAAACGTTGCAGCTGCCCACTAAGTGCTGGGCAGCTGGGGAATGGAGCCTGGCACCAGCGTGCCTCCTGGCTCTCCACTGGGCTCTTAAACAACTGTGCTGCCACACTGGCGGAGCGGCCCTCTGCCAACCGGGGCCGCTCGACCCAATGGAATGCCCCTAATGCGCGTGGAGCCTCGTGGGCTCGAAATAACAATGTTCCCTTGGAGCCTCGTGGGCTTGAAATGAAATAATGCTGCCAACTGGGGGAGCGGCCCGTTGACAACCAGGGCCGCTCTACCTCCAGAAGTGCCCTCGAGACGTTGGAGCCCGCAGGCTCTAAATCATGCAGCTGCCGTGAGCCTCTTGGGCTCTAATTTAACAAAGAATGCCCCACTACGTTGGAGTCCCGCTCGGGGGACTTGTGAGCCCTGAAACAAAATGTGCCCCAAATCACGTTGGAGCCTTTCAGGCTCGGAGTCCTTAAACTGCCCCCGGGAGCCTCATGGGCTCTGAAGACAGTACCGGCCCCTGGCTCCACTCACCGGTCTCTGGCGGGGGACTCCCCTATGTCTGGTCCGCAGGAGAGCTCCCGCTCCTTGGGGCTCTCCCTCTATACTCTTCGGCGGCAATCCCGGGCTCCCCTTCACTCTTGGGAGCCTCAGGGAGAGGCATCGGTTTCCGTCCTCCCTGAGCACTTCTCCTGAGGCAGCCAATAGGAGCGCAGCCCTGGGCGTCGAGCCTACGGCTCCGGGACGCCTAGGCCAATGACAGCGCGGCCCTCACCTCGAGGCCCCCGGGCCAGCGGCGGTGAAGTTTCTCGGGGTAACCGAGGGGTAGGCCCCCTCAGAAATTGTAATGTCAAGCGGGGTGGGCACCCGTGATGAATAATAACGCGGCAAGGTCCCTGGCGGGGTAGGCTCCCGCTCGGGGGATAAAACCGCGGATAAACGGGGTAGGCACCTGCGCTGTAAATCAGCAAAGGGGGATCCCCACGCCGGGGAATCCTTCAGGGCCGGGATCACTGCTCCAGCGACGCAAATGCGCTATTCTCAGACGGGGGAGTCCAGCGCTTCCCAGGGGCTGGCAGGCAGGAATCCCAAAAGACCAGGAAAGTTAATTGACTACATCTTCATTTCCACGGGTGTAGCTCAGGTTTGCTCCTCCATGGAGGTCACATCTTTGAACTTTAGTGACCATAACCCTCTGGTTTTGACTATATACAGGGAAGAGGACATATACAATCAGAAGGCAAATAAGGAGTGTAATTCTGACAAACTCATTCCCAAAGATCAGGGGAGGAGGCTTAACTGGGCTAAGGTGGTCCCAGATACTTTTATTAAGGACTTAGAGCATAAAGTAAAAGAGGACATGGAAATATGCCTAGATAACCAGGCAGATGGGAAAGAGGTCATAAATTCTTTTACCACTATTTGTACACAAGTGAGAGTTGACCTGAAATGCAATAAGAAGAGGGATGGCCTAGTCCATCCAAGGTGGTTTGATGAGTCGTGCTCAAAAGCCCACAAAGAACTAATGTACGCTCTAAAACAACAACCTAGAAACAAGGTATTGGTGGCCTTACTTAGAAAAAATTATACACTTGCTATGGCTGACCATAAAAAATGCATAAAGGAGGAGGCATGGGAAAACCTCATGTCCACTGACGTGCTAAAAGATAGTTCTAAATTTTGGATTGTAATAAACCACCCTTACTTTTCTGGTATAAATAATTCAGTGTTGGACTCTGTGATCCCAGATGAGACATGGGTCGCCCACTTTAGTAAAATATACGATAGTCCAGAAGAGTACACATTAATAGTGGACTCTACAGAGAATGGAGTAGAACCCCTTTTGCGATTTAAGGAATTAGAGGTACAAAAGGCAATTGTAGAGATGACGAAAAATAAGGCTCCAGGCCCAGATGGTGTGCCCGCAGACCTTTATAGGTCCCCACTGGAGCTCTGGACTAAGATACTCACGAATGTCTTCAACTCTACAATAACTTCGGGGTTTCCTTCTTCTTGGGCAACATCATCTATAATACCTGTCTTTAAAAAATACCCTGCCTGTTACAGACCCTCCCTGTTACAGGCTGATCTCGCTGATTGACTCTGCCGTTAAAATTCTGGGCAGAGTCATCCTGCAGAGATTAGGCGAACAGCTGGACGAGAAGAGGGTCCTCTCAGAGTTACAATACGGGTTCAGGGCCAAAAGGGGTACTCTCGATCAATGCCTCAACCTCCACACGTTGATTAGTAAATACACCTTGGCTAAGGAGGGTCTGCTGTACATGGCCTTTATGGACCTATCATCGGCCTTTGATCTAGTCAACCGTGGGAAACTCTGGGCTATTCTAATCAACATAGGGATCGACCCCCCATTGGTAAACTACTTAGCAGCTCTGCATCAAGATCTGCGGGCCACTATTAGAACCAACAGTGAGAGTAGAACTACCAGTTCTTTTAAATCACCCTCTATATAAATTCCCTTGAATCAACTCTGAAAGGGTCCACTTCTGACGTCCCACGTGTGGGGGAGTACATGGTGCCGGTACTCCTCTACACGGACGACGCGGTTCTGCTCGCCCGTACCGGGGTAGGGCTGCATAGACTCTTGGACGACTTTGGGGTATTTATGTCCTCCCTGGATCTACAGGTAAATAACAACAAATCACACGTCATGGTTGCGGGGAGGCGTTCCAAAACTGCAAAGCTTGGAAGGTTTCTTTGCAATAGTGAAGTCATTTCCAGGGTTCCGGTTTTCACCTACCTGGGCGTCCTTTTTGATGAAAGGGGCACCTCGAGACCTCAATTAATTGCAAAAGGTTTAGCTGTCACCAGAACTAACTCCGCTCTAATGAGCTTTGCTAAACGCTTGGGATCACGCCCTGTAGAAGCACTATTGGCAGTTTATAAATCTAAAAGCCTTTCCATAGCTAGGTACGGTGCCTCCATATGGGGCTACCTGCCACAAGATAAACTCCAGGTGACGGAAAATACGTTTCTTAGATCCCTTCTAGTAGTCATCCAATCAACCCCAGTGCTATCAGTCCATACTGAGGTAGGTCTTGGCTACATCAGCGATCAATTACAGCTAGCACCCCTGACCTGCTGGGACAAGACCTGGTTGAATTCTGACATCAGTTTAAACCATGCTATCCTCAAAGACTGCATGGCACTGGACAAAGTCAACAAAATTCCATGGTTGGCCTACATCAAAAACACCTTTTTTAAATTGGGGAGACCAGAACTATATCTTGACCCGAGTACCATCAAGAAGGGTGATGTATTGTGGATTAAGAACAATTTTCTGGAACGTAGGGTGATGGAACGGGAGGAAATAGAGGTCCAAAAACCGGGGGTTAGGGCTAACTATATACTTCAGACCACCCCTAAACTGGAAACCTATTTGTCCATTGTGACTCGGCCCTACCATCGTAACCTCCTTGTGAGATTTAGACTTAATATTATTCAATATTCTCTGGGGAATTACCCAGTATGGGGAAAACACGATACATCTATCCCCTGTAGCTGTGACAGTTTTTCTGAACAGACACTGATGCACTTTATTATGTTTTGCGGCCATTATGATAAATGTAGGAAACAGTTTTTAATACCCATTTTGAGAGATGCAGGGTTTATACAAGTCCGTCCCGCTCTCCGCTATCTACAACTTCTGAGTAGCACCAGAGTAATATTTGGGGTCGCAAGTTTTTTGGTCACAGCTATGCGTATTAAGTCTAAAAATTTGAAGTTAAATAACCATTGAAATCTGCTTTTAATCACTATTTGTTAATTCATCCATGAAATGCTCTAACTAATGTAAATATATGAATATTTTTTATAATGTTTTATATGAAATGTTTTTTATACACGTACTGTTGATTTTAATTGTGATGGCATTGCTTTTATGATTTTAACTAATTGAATAAAGCTTGTATTGACTTGACTTGACTTGACCAGGAAAGTTCTTGTAGGAGGTGGGGGGGCAAAGGCTGGGCCCAGGGGTCAGCTCACAGGGCCCTCCAGGGAGGGAGGCAGTCCCCAGTGGCGGAATTCCTGGTGCCCAGCAGCAGCAGGCCCCCCTCAAGTTAGGATCAGGAAGAGAACCTTTTCATGGGGTCACAGCCCCTCTTTTATACACATTATTCCTTTGTCTGGTAGCACAGGGTTAGGGAAAAACCAGATGCAACTGGTTTTGGATCACTCTGTTGTGCTCAGCCCCTCTCCCCATTCACAGGATAGGCTAGCGACATCAGTTGCACCACAGGGGGCGGAGCCAGCATTGTGTAGGGTCCCAGGTGCACCCCTCCCTCACATCAACATGCAGATCTCTCCATTCACCACTGGGGCAGACCCATCCTGACTCTTGGAGCCAGGCACACCAGCCAGCTCCAGCCAATCACAAGCCAGACAGTCAAATCCCCTTTATTACACAGACATGCCAACTTCTAGAAGTGGCACTTCCACACTAGACACATTAAAGCTGCACACATCATCGCGCAGCATTCACTTTCACGAGTTCGCACATACCAAACTCGATCCTGCACTCTTCATGCATCAGGAACTTCCATGGACACATACATTCCCCATGCATTCCTATGGGAGGGCGGGCCAATCTCACAACATGCACTCATAGAGCGCACGCACTTTACACTGAGACACAGTGTTGAAGTGCGCAGAAGCCAAAAATAACTAACACCAAGTCACATACCAAAGCAAAAAGTTTAGGGGCGAACCTGCCAGAAGGGCCAAGTCCAACAGAAACCCTACAGGGTCCCTGAGGCCCGGCGCCTGGCTCTCCAGAACGAGGTGTCTCAGATGCTAAAAACAGGGATCATAGTACGCTCTAAGAGCAATTGGTGTTCCCCCTTTTTCCTTGTATCGACTTTCGAGCGATAAACAGTGTCTCCAAACAGGATGGTTATCCGCTTCTCCAGGTTGATGAGGTATTAGTGCGCCTTTGTGAGGCTCGGTACATCTCCACAACAGATCTCACCAAGGGCTATTGGCAAATTCCCCTAAACCCTGCTGACCAAGAAAAGACGGCTTTTTCTACACCCGATGGCCTATAACACTTTACGGTCCTCCGGTTTGGGTTGCATGGGGCCCTGGCTAGTTTCCAGAGGCTGATGGATACGGTATTAGCACCTTACCTATCCTACACCTCTGCCTATCTAGACGATATTGTGGTATATAGTAATTCATGGCCCGAACACCTCCAAAATCTCCAGGCCGTCCTTGCCTAGCTTGGACTTGCTCGTTTACAAATCAACGCGAAAAAGTCCAGATTCGCTTTCCAGAAAGTCAAGTATTGGGGGTATGTTTTAGGGAAGGGTCTGATAGAGCCCCAGACGAGAAGGTAAAAGCCATCTAAAATTCACCCTTCCCAATGACCAAACGTGACCTTCGGGCTTTCCTTGGATTGGTGGGGTACTACAGGCGCTTCATCCCCCAGTTTTCCGAGGTCGCTGCCCCCCTCACAGATCTTTTAAAAAAATTAGTCCCTGCCTCACGGTCGCGTAACCACTCGCTCCATGGAGAACAGGCCTTTCTACTACTTAAGACCGCCTTAACAACCTCCCCTGTGCTGATGACCCTAGACTTTCAAAAACCCTTTATCCTCCAGACGGACGCCTTCGGGGTGGGTTCAGGGGTGGTACTGTCCCAGGTTGATAGTGAGGGTGAGGAGAGGCCTGTCGTCTATATCAGCAGGAAAATGTTCCCAAGGTAAAGGGTTTATCCCACAATTGAAAAGGAATGCATAGCAGTAAGGTGGGAAATCGAAAAACGGCACTACTATCTCGAGGGTAGACCCTTTATTTTGTATACTGACCATGCTCCCCTGACGTGGCTCCCGCTGAACAAGGGTTGCAACGACCGCGTCCTCCGATAGTTCCTGGTCCTACAGCCTTTTTAATTTTAAGTGCGTCACCGTAAGGGAACGGAACAGGGGAAGGCCGACTTTCTATCCCGCTATCCTGTTTCCCCCCGATCGGGAAAACCTAGGTGGGAGGTTGTATAACGGATTCCCTGGGGAGTGGGCCTCACAAGCTTCGTCTGATGTTGACGCTTTAATCCTCATCCATGCAGAGGAATGGCCTGGCCCCTTTAAGACCACTTGGGACCTACGGGAGAAAGTATCTGGGAGCAGGGGGGCACTAGGTGGCACTCGAGCAGAATGGCCGCTGTGTGGTGAGGCTCCCGCTGTCCGGCTGCATAATCCTGCTTTTGTCCGCCTCTCCGCCTGCATGTAACGACAGAAGTTGCAGGGGCTGATTGATGCTGACCTCGGGATCCCGGCGATGCAACTATTGGAGCTGCGGGAGGCACTGGCGAGCATTGGTGAGCATATGTAGCGAGGGGCGAGATACCTGCTCGCTGCTTCAGGAGCTGCTGATCGGGGTGCCTGGTCAGGAGAGACCCCAGCTCGCCACGCGTTCCCAGGGCCGGAATGCCGGAGAGCGGCCAGATCCGCACAGGGGGCCTGTGGTGGGTGTCTCCAAACTGTATCCCATAAGTGGCTGCCCCGGGAAATCTGAGAGCGGAGGCTTGGCCGCCTGCAGCGGTGAAGGACCGGCCACTTTAGCGAGATCCCCAATGGTCCAAGCTTGAGCTGGCAAACGGTCTCCACGCTGCGTGGGATGCCCGCTGCTGCCGTCGGCACCATCTAAACGTGAGATGAGACGGGCGGGGCCCTTGGGAGCTGGATCGAAGCCTACTGGAATGGACTAAGTGGTGGCGGTGAGTGAACTGTGGAGGTGCCGCCATTTTTCAACCTACTTGCGGCATAGGTTGTGGCTGTGGGACGCTGAGCTACGTGTGCGGCGCACTGACTAAGCTGCGGGCTGTGAAGTTAACGCGGCGGCTAGCGGTGTAGCAAGTGCTGGGTCCCAATACTGTGACTGCGCTGTTGGGGACTTGGGGACTGGAGGTGTGCAGCATTGAAGGTGAACAACCTATACGGAGCAGAACTTGGAGACCTTGTGCGCCAAGTCGCCCCCTGGGTGTGTGGGGATAAGCGCTATGGACTGTGTCGGAGGTTTCAGGTGGATGCAATTTGTCGGCGTTGCTGGGTGCATGTGCGTCTGTGAAACACGGGCACTGGGTTAGAAGCAGATGCCAGGCACGGATACTAGTTGGCGATGGTAACAGGAAGAAGCTTCTTCTGCTGATAGAGGTGTGAATAGAGCGCTAGAGCGTGACCGAGAGGCTCCTCAAAGGGCTGATCCTGGGTCCCTGGATCGCTACAACGGAGCGGAGCAGTGAGTGCCTACTTGTGGAGTGACGCGCAGTGCTGTGCTCTTGGCCATCTTCGTCGCAGGCAGTGCTGGGTCACTACCCGGCCCTCAGCGCCTGCAGTGGGTTTGGAGTAGCGAACGCAACGTGTGCCTGGCGACTGACAGAGAGGGGATCCGGAGCCGTCAGGGGTGCGGCTGGGCCCGGACTTAAAATGGGGCAACTGGATGCTCGCCAGCCGAAACTTTCATTTGAGGCTAAAAGAGCTAATAAACAACAGGCTGCAGTGAAGAGCGCTGGTGCGGAAGACTCTCCGCAAGATTCCATACAAACATCGAGCTAAGATCTAAAATCGCTTCTTAGGCAGGGGTTTGCGACCACGGCGGACAAAATCTACACGGTCTCCACCCGGATGGATGCCATAGTGCGCACAATAGAGGGGCATGAGACGCGTCTTAAGAAGGCGGAACAGCGAGTCTCCGATGTAGAGGACACCACTGCGAAGCCCAAAAAGGCGATGACGCAGATGGACAGGCTGCTCAAGATAATAGCGGCAAAGAATGAGGTCATAGAAGCCCGCAGTCAAAGAAACAACATTCGCGTCCTAGGAATTCCGGAAAGTACAGGTACAGTGCGCATGGAGGAGTATATTGAGAAATTGCTTATGGCTGTGGTGGGTGCCGACCTGTTATCTTCTCAATTTGTGGTGGAAAGGGCGCATCGATCGCTGGGGGCGAGACCCCCCCCCTGGAAGTCCTCCCAGACCTGTCATTAACTGTCTATTAAATTATCGAGACAGAGATGTCGCCTTAAGAATTGCTAGAGAGAAAAACAGTTAACGTATGATGGTATCTCTTTTACAATACATGTCCAAGAGGAACGTCGTAACATTTTGGGAGTAAAACAAAAGCTCAGACAAGCTCAGATAGACTATGCTTTATTGTACCCTGCTCACCTCCGCATTATTCATCAGGGGACACAAACATTTTTCACTAATCCACAACAAGTAGAGGATTACTTGAAAAACCTCAAGAAACAGAAACGACAGCAGCGGGAATTGGAGGACCCACCTGGATCGCAGTTTCCAGAGGAGGAATGAGGCTCTTGGTGTTTAGCTTTGTTGCACTGTATATAGACATTTTATGCCCTGCTATAATGGCTAGCAGCCTTACTGTTGCTGGAATGGGGGATCGAGATAAGTTACACATCTGATGTGTAGACATTGGGGTGTAGAAATTGCAAAAGGTGTGAGAGTTAATTGAACTGCCGTTCACCCTCGGGTTAGACCCTGTAGGTCGCGATTCATCGACGTGGATTCTGGGCTAACAAGGGGTGTCAGTGGGCTACCTAGGTGCATTTACCACCAAGGAATAGCCCCACTTTGGTTGCTGCCTTCATGATACTTCTCAGTAGTCTCCCCTTTAGTTTCGGAGGTGATGCTCTGGGCCCAGTTGGTCTACCTGAGAAGAAGTTTGGGACACGGGAGGGGGGCGGGTTGTGTACTCCTGGCATGATTGGGATGCTTCAGTGGGAGGGGGGATGGATGGGGGGTAGTTCATTGTTGCAATGATGCTAATATACTAGTCACTGAAAGTATCTATGCTCTGGTTTGTGTACACATCAGGAGGTGTCGGCATGTGCTAAAGGTTGCTCAAGGATCGACTTTCTTGTCTGATGGCACAGTGGGGGACTACACTCTTAGAGTCATCTCTTGGAATGTGCGTGGTCTTGGAGACCCGAGAAAGAGGAGACAGATGCTGACATATCTTGATAGGCAGCAGATTCATATAGCACTCCTACAGGAAACCCACACTGCGTCACGAGTGGCGAACTCATTTGCTAGTCGCTGGACAGGTTGCCGGGTGTTTGTCTCCGACTCCTCCTATGCCTGAGGCACAGCAATACTCTGCAGTAAACTCACATGCTTTGAAAGGATGGGGGAGGTGGTGGATTCACAGGGCAGGTATGTCATCCTTTGTGGGCGCTTGGGTAGAGATACCGTGACAAATGCTAACTGTTATGGCCCTAACTCAGACTGCCCAGAATTTTTTTACTGATTTATGGGGTAAGATCCTAGCAATTGGGTCTACTCATATTATTTGGATGGGGTGATTTTAATGTGGCGCTCAACCCACAACTAGATAGGTCCAACCCGGGGTTACAGCACTACACTAGGGCACAGGAGGTTCTGCAGGGCAGAATACTGGAAGGAGGGTTGACCGATAGTTGGAGATATTTCCATGCCACACAACGTGAGGGTACACATTTTACGTCCTGTACGGGAACTTGGGCGTGCATAGACTACTGTCTGGTTACAGGGGGGCTCGGGCCGACCATTAGGAATGTGACACATTTGGCCCGCACCTTCTCTGATCACTGTCCGGTTAAGGTCTCGCTGTCTCTTCCGGGGTATGATAGGCCCGACCGAGTTGGCGGCTCCAGCCCACGGCACTGCTGGATACAGTCTTTAGGGCTGAATTGGGTGAAGAGATTGAAGACTTTTTTGTACGAAACAAAGGCTCTGTAGACTGCGTAGAGATTATATTGGAGGCGTTCAAAGTAACGAAACAAGGGCTTTGCATGTCTAAGAGTTTTGAGGTACTGAGGGACATTCAGAATGCAATACGTAAACTGGAGCAGGAGTTGAAGGGGTTGGAGAGAAGGATAGGGCGGGGGGAAGTGGGTCAGGTACACAATGATTTTCGTACACTCTTAACTGACTAAGAAGATGCTGCGCATAGAGAGGTAAAGTTCAGGGGGAAGTATTGGACAGCGTGTAAATATGGGGAGGGGGATAGGCCAGGGAAGGTGCTGGCTGCACTAGTGAGGGGCCCTCGGTTCAATACCCGCGTGCTGGAAATACAGGAACCAGGAGGGGCGACACATAGGGATTTGCCACAAATACTGGAGGCATTTGTTAAACATTATACATCGCTATACACCTCTCAGAGAAGGGACACTGTAGATCTGGAGGACTTCACGAAAGATGTTGCACTGGGTTGGCTTGGGGATACACAGCAGAAGTTCCTTAGCATTCCCTTCAAATTAGATGAAATCAAGGAAGCTATTATGCAGCTTCAGAATGGAAAGGGGCCGGGTTCAGATGGCCTCCCGGCTGGATTCTATAAGGCCTATATTGACATCATAGCGCCAGTATTGAAGAAAGTTTATGAAGAATCCCTTGAGGTAGGAACACTCCCCACTTCAATGAGAGAGGCAATAGTTACCTCCTTATTGAAACCGGGTAAACCACCAGACACTTGTGACTCCTATAGGCCATTGTCACTGATGAACTGTGACACTAAAATAATGGCGAAAGTGTTGGCTAATAGATTGTCCCTTCTACTTGATAGGCTGGTACTGCCTGATCAATCGGGGTTCGTGCCTGGCAGAGCAACCTCCCATAACCTTAGGACATTGTTCACACTGATACAGAATGTAGCGCCGGATTTCCCACTCGTTGCAGTTTTTTTAGATGCAACTAAAACATTTGACACGGTGGAGTGGGATTATTTATTTGGAGTGATGCGAAGAATGGGCGTCCCCGAGGTATTCCTTTCTTAGATTGCGTTATTATATCATCATCCCACGGCTCGAGTGCTGGTTAATGGTCACCTTTCACAACCCCTCTAAGGGTACTCGTCAGGGGTGCCTGTTATCGCCGCTTCTATTTGCCCTAGCGGTGGAGCCCCTGGCTTGTAGGCTGCGGCAGCTGCATCAGGACACGGCATTTCGATGCTGCCTGCAGCAAATACTAGTCTCACTGTATGCGGAACGACATTACCCTCTATGTTAGAGAGCCGCAACAGAATATTAATCCCATTTTAAGTGAGTTTATAAAATTTGGTCGGCTCTCGGGCATTTGCATTAACTGGGGCAAGTCACTGATTTTCCCGCTCACCCCGGCGGTTCAGCAATTCCCACTGGACTATCCGATAGAGTGGTGTGGCTCGGAACTTCGGTATCTCGGAATACAGGTAACCCAAGACAAAGATGAAACCATACGTGCCAATTACGGTACGCCATCACGCGGCTTACTGCCAATGTTACTCGCTGGATATCATTGCCTCTATCGCTCGCCGGGAGAGCTTCTCTTATAAAGATCGTACTACCCCAGTTTCTTTATCTATTTCTTAACGTCCCTTATGATCCGGGGCGTTTTTTCTTTAAAACATTGTGGACTGAATTGCTTAGGCTTTTATGGGGGGGGGGGGGGGAGCAGGGGAGACTTGAATGGTCGACGCTAATGAGACCATATGAGCAGGGAGGGTTTGATGTTCCGGATTTTGAAATCTATTTTTTAAGTGCGCGGGCGCACTATGCTTACTACTGGGTCCACCCTCCTCGTTACATGCCACAGGTGACAGTTGAAGACCACCCACGACAGTCACGGGCACGGTGGACGCCTGGCATTGGATTGCTGCTCTGCTAGACGTGCCACTCCTATACTCTTCCCAGCTCCTACTGTCCTATCACCCCGAATTATCGCTCTTACACGAGAAAGGATTCCAGAACCTGTGCGCGCTCGTCCATGTAACCACCTGGGGAGATCTCTTTCATGATGGGGAGTTTCGTTCTTTGTACCACCTCTTGACGGGTATACAACCTATGCCCTTAGATACATTCCTATATATTCGGCTTAGGCAGGGACTGCGGTCTATTCTCCCTGATTTCCCACACGAGCTAGCATGCCTTCTCCCCTTACACCAAATGTTGATCTCTCCGGATGGGAGACATCTTGTGTCACGACTGTACAACAGCATCCGTACACATAGGGCAGGTATAGTGAGTAAGTCCCGGCTGCACTGGGGTGAAGAGTTGGGATGGGAGATTACTGACGAGCAATGGCGATATTGTTGTGTGCAGACGGCGCAGATTTCATCTAGCTGTAGGTTGCGAGTTATACACTATAAATATTTGCATAGATTGTATTACACGCAGGCAACCAAACTGCGATTTAAAATGGCAGATGATGATAGGTGCCTACGGTGTAAGCAAAACGGGCAGGATTTCTTCACTTAGCGTGGGAGTGTTCGTCTATACGAGAATACTGGGAGCAAGTCCTAGCGGCTTTGGGCACAATGGGCACAATGATTTGTCAAGTCTTGGAACGAGATCCGTTATTAGCATTGCTGGGTTATACGGCACAGATGCCTAAGAAGTATAGGAAATGTGTTGCTCTCTCCCTATTACTAGCTAAACGGAGGGTGGCCTGTAGATGGGGTAGGGGCCGTGCCCCGAAATTTAAGGAGTGGATAACAGTTTGACTTACTGTCAAGAGCAAAGCTCCATGTATGCTGAACTACTACCGATGGCCTCGAAGCCCAAAGATATCTAGGGGCGGTTGCAAGATTATCTCCGACTGCAGGATGCTGAGGACGCAATTGATGAACTTTGTGGAGATTAGAGAGTTTCATGCCCATGAGTGAGTAGAATATGGGCCCTGAACCCTCTAGCCAACTGTGAATAACATGTAGTGTTATGTGCCTTGATGAGTGTGCTGTAGAGATAAGACTGTGCATCTCCATCATCTGCTCGTGAGTTAACATGCTAAATATGGCCACTTTTTTTTTTTTTGCAGAGTTTTTTGTGACACTGTTTAATGTAATGTATTGTGAAAATTGCTGGAAAACTTGAAAATAAAGTTTACAAAAAAAACGTATCTGGGAGCATGACATCGGACCCTCTCCTATCAAAAGGGAGGAGCCAGAACCAGGAAGCGGGCAAGCTGGGGAAGACGAATGTGGAAGAGAACCAGAGAAGCAGCTGCTGGATCCTGTGTCGTCTGGCGTTCCTGACGCCCAGGATCAGAAGCCGGAGAAGGATCAGACGCCAGGAGGCCAACGATCCTATGCGTAGCCCCGCCACTCTCCAGGAGGAGTATGGCTGGAGCAGGTATGTAGTCGTCTGTGGGGGCTTTTGTTTTCACAGGGAGGGAATGGGTAGGTTTGTGTGGGTGGGCACCGATTCTCTTTATTGTTCGAGCACAAGTGATGGTAGTTCGTGGTGACCCCCTCGCACCCCACTGCCCTGGTCAAAAGCAGCTCCCTCAAATATTCCACTGATCTGTGGTTTTTCTTTTATTTTGACACTGTCCGGGACGTCCGTCTGCTGGAGCTGGGACAACACAGAGTGCCGCAGAAGCTTTCCTGCCAATAGGATTCCACCGGACTGTAGAGACAATTCCGTTTCCCCCCCCTTCTCCTCGTCCATGGCAACACTGGATGGACACTGTTCCTTTATGAACCACAGTTCACCCTGAATAAAAAACTTCCATATTACTAAATTTCCAGGGTCTCCTCATCTTCATTCCTGACTCAACGTTTCCTTGTGCCTACAACCACTCAGGGGCCTGTGACAGTGTGACTTTGTAAATTTCATCAAGATAGGGGCAGAATGGCACCCTTGATCTGCACAGACATGCTGCAACCACTGCCATCACCTTGGTGAACACCAAAAGGGAGCTGGTAAGGCCAAAGGGTGGCACGGTGAACTGAAAGGGCTTGTGGCCTACAGTAAACAGGAGGTGGCACCGATGATCAGTCCGGAGGGGAATGTAAAAATTGGCGTCCTACAAGTCCAACGCTACCATCCAGTCTCCTGGATCCAGGGCAGACAAGACCTGAGCTAGAGTAAGCATCTTGAACCTTTCCTTTTTGAGGAAGTAGATGAGGGCTTGCAGATCTAGGATAGGGTGCGGACCCTTTTCCTTTTTTGGGAGCAGAAAGTAGTGCGGAATGACAACCAAAGTCTACTTATGGTGCAGGAATTCTCTCTATGGCCCACTTACCCAAGAGAGTCATGACTTCCTCCTGAAGCAAAGTCAGATGATCCTCCATCAGCCCGTCATAAGTTAGAGGCATAGAGGAAGGGTAGTCTCAAAGGGGAAGGAGTACCCCTTCAGAGTATCTGGAGGGCCCACTTGTCAGAGGTGATGTTGTGACAGCAGTGGAGGTGATGGCTGATCCTGCCACCAACTGGCCGCTCATGATCTTGATAGCCAAGACTTGGAAGGTTTGGAAGTTAAGGTTGCAGGGAGAATGGTTGACTTTTTGGCTGCCCGACCCACGGGGTCAGAACGAGCCATGCCCATGGCCGTGCAGAGGTTGTTGAACTTGCACAGTCTTGTGGCCCTCTGTAGCTTTGAAAGGGGCAAAAAGCATATGGAATGTGTGACCACTAAGAGGCTCAAGGACTTGGTGGTAGCCTGTGAGTCCTTAAAGCTCTATTGAGCCATGTCTGCCTTATCTCCAAAGAGGCAGTTGCCATCAAAGGGCATGTCCATTATAGAGGCCAGGACATCCCCTGAAAAACCAGAAGTCCTTGACCAAGTGTGGTGTCGAACAACCACTGTTGATGAAACTGCTCTACACAGCAAGTACGGGTGTGTAACGATCACAGAGAATGGGAACTTTGCCGCATATCTCCCTTCTAATACTGCACGGGAGAGGATCGCCTAGCCCTCCCTTGGGACCTGTGGCAGCACTTGCGTAACTGTTTCCCACAAAGTGTGGGAATAACAGTCCAATATGCATGCAGTGTTTACCGACCGCAATGCAAGGCTGATGGAAGGAAAACGTTTCTTACCTCAGCTATCCAGTCTCTTGGATTCCCTATACGGGGGTGCGGAAGGGAACGCGCTGTAAGAGGTAGAGGCTTGAACGACCAATCTCTCAGGGGTAGGATGATTAGTGAGGAAATTTGGGTCACCCGTTGCAGGGCAATGGCGGCGGGCAACTGCATAATTCATAGGAGCCCCTGTGCTGGGCTTGGACCAGGTTCCCAGTGGGACATCAGTTAAGGCTTCAGTGAAAGGCAGCAGGGGTTCAGAGGGGAGATACTAGGACGTAGGACCTCTGTCAAGATATTCTTCTTGTCTGCCATGGAAGGGAGCTGAATGCCGAGCATTAAAGCTACCCTTTGCACCACCATAGTGTATGATACTCTCTTCTCTGTAGCAGTGGTAGGGGGAAAAATGAGGCCAGATTCTGGAGAGGTATCCAGTACGCTGGCTCACCCAATTCCTCATACCAGTCCATTTCTTGATGAGGCTGGTCTTGTAAAGGGTCCAGCGAACCCTTTCAATCTTCCTCAATTCCTAGCCCTTCAGAATGGAGCTGATGAAGTGGCATAGAACCTAAGGGCCCTGTTACACTGGTAGGTGCTGATCGGCTTTGAGTCATCAGTGATAAGAATGGGTCTGTCACTGCAAGTCGGCACCGGCAGCATCTGGAGACTCAGCATCGGGACCAGCGCTGGGAAAGGTCGCAGCATGTATGACCAGTGTCAGGCCGGATCCATGGGGGGTCACCAGCGCCAAGCTGGAGCTGCCAGCGTGGAACTCGATGGAGCCCCCATTGAGCCTCCGGGGCCTGAATGTGCACCAGTTGGGTCAGGCTGCACAAATATGAGGCACATGGCATCATAAAAGTCCTTCAGCTGGGCGGGCAACACTCTGGCTCCTGGGAAGGATGAGAAGCGTGGAGCTGACCCAGGCGCAGGCTCCAAGGAACAAGTCCTAAAGTGCCCAGACTCCTCTGTTGCATCAGCCACTGGACGGGGAGAACTTCTCATGTTTCTCGTGCTTTTCACCTGACAGACTCAATGATTTCGACTGGGAGGACGAAGACTTGGGATTTCCAGAGCAGTGCCTGTATCTTCTTCTCAACCAGGACCGTGAACGAGACCTCCTGGGAGAACGAAGCAATGCTGAGCGCGGGACCCCATGCAGCTTTAGAGACCCCTGCCTCAAAGCTTTCAGAGGCATGGAGTGGCAGTCGGAGCAAAACTTTGAGTCGTGGCCGCCCTCCAGGCACCAGAGACAAACTAGGTGTAGGTCCTTCATCGACATGGCGCATTTATACGGCGTGAAACCAGAAGGGTTCTTGAACATGAGGAAAAACCTCCCCAACAAAAAAGGGGTCGACAAAACATCAAAAAAATCCAGTCCAAAAATAACAGAGGGTAGCTCTCTTTACAGATCTACGCTGGCTGGTGTGGATGGAAAAGCACTGGTGGTGCCTCTATAGGTGACGCAGACGTCACAACAGTGCAGATCATGCCGACAATGTCGCTGGAGTTGACTGGTGCCACGTACCGGGGCTCAGTGGTATTGTTGGAAGAAAAATCTATTGGATCCAGTCTGATGCCTGGAAAAATCAAATGTAAGGAATCTGCAGCTAGATGTCTCTATCAGATAATATATTTGTCAGGTTTTAGCAACAGAACAGCTTCATGGAGGATCTATAACTACTGCTGTCAAGTCAAATGTCCTTACCAAAAAACAAAAAACATAAAAGCAGAGCCAAAACCCCTTTCTTAATACCAATTCTTAAAATTCTTTTTGGTGACTACATAAGCTCTTGAAGAAATTAAGTGTGTCTCTAGCTAGACCTAAAAAAAGGAAAACATAAATATATACATATATTCAACAGTGAGAAATGCACTCTTTCTTCAACATCAGAAATATTACCTGGCTGAGGAGGGGCTGGTTGCATTAGATCATATCCTGTGGAAAAAGAAAAATATAAACTAACATAATATACACAAGCAAATAGGAGAGCAAAGTTTGTAGTTAAAATCTTGAGGGACTGAAAGGGATGCTGTCAGAGAAGAAAAATAGGAGTTTAGAGGAAAACTGACTATATGACAAAACACTAGACTGTAGGACACTGCCATGAAACATAAGACTCTAGAACACTAATGTGTAAGAGCGTGAATGCAATATATGCATACTGAGCACTACATTGAGGTTTAGAGTACTGCACTATGTTATCAAACACTTATTTAAAGTAGACTGCACCATACAAGAATATGGAACGCTGTCATTAAAATAAAAGCATTATGATATAGCCCTACCCTGTCGCCTTATAAGTTATTTTTCAACTACAAGACACAGCGAATCCTGTAATGGTGGTTGCAACATTTTTCTTCATGTTGTTGACAGCCAATCATATCACTTGGCTCTGCTGGACTGGTACCGGTCTCACGAGAACAAAATGGCCAATGGGAAAAAACTCAGTTGGCCAAGGCCAATTAGAACGCTGTATATTTTTAATTTGTGGTACGGCACAAGTCCAAGGGACCCCTGTAGGACCAAGCGTCCAGGTATATTGATTCTTTTAACCCTTTCATGACCACCCTTGACACCTCATTAAACGCAAATTTCTCAACAGCTGAACGGATTTATACCAAATAATGAACAGTAATCATTGCAGGAAATGTTTTACCTTTCTGCCATATTTTTTGTATTTCTGTTCAGCCATAATTATGAAAAATAAGTGACCTTGGGGGAATGTGACAGTTACTAACCAATGGACTACTAGGTCCCTTCCTGCCTGATGTTGATTTCGTGAAGCGTGTGCCATCTAGCTACCATTGTTATGTGGTCAGATTAGACCCGGTCAGGGACATCACCACTTTACGTGTTCACGTTTAAAGTTGACATCTTTCTTGAACGTTGATATTTGACACACATTTGCTTGCGTGCCTTTGAAGGATAATGTTCTCCAAAATGATTTTGCTTACATTTACACTTCTTCAAAGGCACATTACCAGAGCCTTGAACTTCCTGTACGAGAGCTAAGTTCTCCGGCCAAAATGTCATTTTCCGCTCAGCAAGAGCTCTGTCAGGATAGAATCAATAATGGTGGCCAGACTGGTACTTCTGCATGGCAACATGTATGAGGTTTGTTATATAAATGACATCACTTTTTTTTCTAGTGAGAGGAGCATTTCGCTGACACTGTCTAGGTCGCTCCATGGCGGAATTTCAGCCCAGCTGAATCCTGTCTACCTCCTGAAAAGGATGAAGCCCAGCTCTACACCAAGATGGACTCCCAGATTACACATACCCACAGTGGACTGAGGAGTTAGATCACCCTCAGGGATTCTGGCAGATTCACCGACCCTAGGCACACTAGGATAGAGAGTGCCAGGTAGAAGCGTAACTATACTCATATACAAACATAAATTCTGTGTAACAGCACAATGTTTGAACTATTAATTTTCTTTACCATTCTTGTGATGCTGATTCCTCTATTTTGTTTCCTGCTATTAGTAATTGCAGTGCATGTATTTTACACAAGAATCTTATTGCAACAATAAATATCTGAAATACCAATTCAAGGATTTCATGTGTTTCCCTTTGGGCATGCATGAGTTACCAAACGAAAGAGCTTCAGATCTGTTTCCACAATTTCCTTGGGCAGTCAGGGGTGTCATGTTCTGAGGTTGCACATACCACCTATTACTTTGCTAGGTTAGGGGTACTCATGGTACACTGTGAGCTAGCCAGGACGACGGGCAACATATCTTGATAGTGTGCATGGACTCAGTCTTGCACAGTTTTCTGGTTTAGGGGAGACCGTGTTGAGCAGCGGAAAGGAGGGGGAGCCGAACTTCAAAACCCAGGAGCCTTGAGGCCATTTCAGCCATCATCAGTCTGCTCGAGGATGCGCTTATAGTGCACGCACGGGCACCGCAGCGCGGGAGACCGTTTTGAGCAGAGGAAAGGAGGAGGCAGCCGAACTTCAAGCCCCAGGAGCCTTGCGGCTATTGCAGCCATCACCAGTCAGAGCCAGGAAGCGCTTATAGTGCATGCACGGGCCTCGCAACGCGGCAGCCCATTTTTGATAAGCAGAAAGGAGGGGGCAGCCGGACTTCTGGCCCCAGGAGCCTTAAGGCTGTCCGCGCGAGGAGGTGCTTATAGTGCACAAACGGGCCCTGCAGCGTATGAGCCCGTTTTGAGCAGCGGAAAGGAGGGGCCAGCAGAACTTCAAGCCCCAGGAGCCTTGCGCCCTTTGCCGCCGTCACCAGTCCACGCCAGGAGGCGCTTATAGTGCACACACGGGCCCCGCAGCGTGGGCTTGCCAGGGCCACGCACGGGCAAAGCCCGGGCCAAGGGAGTGCCCGTCTGCGCCCTTCAGAGCCAGGAGGAGACGGGGCTGGGCCCTCCCTCTTGGCCTCTCGGTCCGGCAAAATTGGAACCTTTTGAAAACATTGGTTTGGTCTCCTAATAGAGATTCTTGTGATCCAGTCACCTGCTGAACTGCGAATTTTAAGACATTGTCGATGAGCTGGAACTGCAAGTGTTATACTAAAGTATTTTAAATATTTTATTTATTTTACATCTGTTTATGTTACTGCTGGGTTCCGTGGAGACATAGGAGAGTCAAGTAAAGATACCACATGGTTGTGAGGCCCGTAGAATAGATACAAGGCCCTCCATACTGATCCTGAGAACTGTATTCCAAAAGATCGGAAAAAGGAAGGCCATGATCACGACCAACCAGATTTTGCCAGCGACAAAGGCCAGGGGGACATCTCATACAAGACTATTGAACTATCTCACCAGGGCAATGTGGGCTATTAAAAGACAGATCCCCACAGTGGAAGATACTCTGAACGTGGAAAAAATGGGGGTCTCAGTAAGCAAAAAGAAGCCAAAAGACAAGCTGGCTAATAGCACAGATACAAAGGGTATTCAACCCCAAAACGCTTGCATCCAAATTGTCCCTGATGAAATACTAGTCAGCGATCAGGAGTCTGACTTCCAGCCCCCGTTAAAACGCCTAAGAAATCCAGAGACAACTAAAGAGATAATGATAAAGGAGGCACAAAAGCAGACAACCCCCAGGGAACCCAAGGCTTTACCCTTGGAAAATGGCAAAAAGTGACTAAACAAGCTAGACAAACTAAAACACTAACCTCCTTAGACAAAAGGCAAAAGGGAAGGCCCATACAAAAATTCAACACACCACCTCAGTTAATGATCAGCTAATGATCTTGGCAACCTAACCTCATTAGTGGTAGAATTAGATACATTTCTAAGATATGTATTAGCTAGCCTAACCAAAAGAGTTACCAGGATTGAAGAGAGTATGAATTATACACAGAGATCGGAGAGGTAGGAGAGTACTGATAATCAGGGTAGAAGTCTGCATAATCAAGTGGGCTTGGGTGAATCAAATAGGGTGTGAGAACAGGCAGCACCAACAGACAGACACTCCAAACGTTAGATCGAGTAAGCGTAGGGACACAGGACACTGTGTATCATGTAACGAAAGCCTCAAGGACAATAGATGAACCCTCAAAAAATTCCCAGAACTTCAATCGATTAAATGTTAAACGGGGCAAAGAGAGGAAAGGTACAACTATACCGAAGGGTAGTGCCACACAGTTAATTAATCAAGATTTATCTACCCTCCATCTCAGAGTAATTGCCAAGACAATTCAAATCGTCTAGATTTACCCCCAGCGGTTACACCATATACACCAATACTTGCTAATGTCCCAAGACTGATGGCTGAGGAAAAGGAACCTTGGGACTCTTTGAAAAACAAGGCGCTGCATTGATTGGAGGTAAAAACAGGGTTAACTGTTATGGAATTCAAAGTGGCCAGAAGAGTGAGCTGGCTTGGCAAGGATTATAAAAACCTGCCAGGGGACTTTATAGTCTTAACGTTAAAAACTCCACAATTAGTGGATAATATACTCTGGAGAGTAGGAAATAAGAATATAACGTGCTGTGGTATCAATGTGCTATCTTTGGGCTATTTTTATCAACCTCCTCCAGATATGAGTCTAAGAGTTGATAGAAGAGAAATCCACGAGAATAGCCACTACACATATAATGTACCAGTGAATAATCGGTTTGACTCCCTACTTTAGATGCAATAGATTGACTAAACATCGGAGATACTAATAAACCCGCCTAGAGAGACACATGATTCACTCACCCCAGCAGATGCGTCTAGTTTGTTTCTGGTTTCTGGTGTAAATCAGGAAAAGGGCTTAATTGTTGTGTACGAAGATAATTCCTCAGATATATCTGTAACCCCCGCCACTCCACCTCTCACCCTGGGGATAAGATCGTCCAAAGATAGGGGCAAGATAAACAAACCGCCATCAACCATCACATCAACCATCACAGCATTATCTACGGCAAAAAAATATCAATGCCAGTAATGATAAGATGGAAAATATATCTGTATTATTTTGGAACATTGTAGGCCTGACATAAAATTGCTAAACCCAATATGGCTTGACTTTGTTGGAAAATTTGATGTTCTTTGTTTCGACGAATCTTGGGCGGTAGACAGCATCCATATTAAAGGCTAGAAAACGTTTCACACTGCTGCAGTCCCTTCTGTTCATGGGATCCTAAAGGGGTTTTACGGACATTTGTGTCTAATAAGGTGAATGTAGACAAGATAGTCTTGTTGATATATGATTGTTATTATCAAATCAAGATCATGCACATGGATAAACATCACTGGTTAATTTTTACAACTATGCCCCTGAGGATCAAATAGTAGGAGTATTGAAAAGGGGAACCAGTGACCTGAACAAGGTAAAATGTGATAATATGAAGGATGTGTTTATTGTATGGGGTGGAGATTTTAATATCGGTGCGTGCACGATGAGCGGATGGAAAAGTTGTGGTTTACCAGCTGAGAATGACAACACATACCCCATTTCTCCCTCATAATTAGATATTATTTTTGTTTGATTTAGGATTTGCAAATATTTTTTGTTCCCCTCCAGTCTCTTTTACACAGACGTTCAATGGGAGGGGTATAAATTCAACTATTGATTACATCATTCTGCCCAATAGGCATTCTGCAAAACTTATGAAGCTTAGAACTCAGGAGAATGCAGTGAGCGATCATTTACTACAGAGCGTAATCTTATCCTCTGCGAATGACGTGCGAACCACCTGGTGCAACTCAGTCTACTTGGTCCAAAACATAGTGTTGGATAAATTAAATGGATACTCATTACGATGGTCTCAGATAGAACCTACGGAATTTACAAAGAAAATTGTGGTAAAGTGACAAAAATCCTTCTTACATAGTGGTCGATTAGGATGGTGGACGGACTTGCGTACATCCGCTACCCCCGAGGTGGAGGGACCGTCTGCAAGGGCAGCGGTGTTCCCTCCATGCCAATTAGGATGTGACCGCCACCCTGGCGGGCACATCCTGAATCTTTAACATTGAGGCGGGTGCTGCTTCAAGCAGCACCCGCCGCAATGTTAAAAATGCATGCATTGCATTTGCATGCACAAAGCGGCAGGCACAACGCGGTGCCTGCCGCTTTGTGCATGCAAATGCAGGAGGGTACCATAGGTACCCCCCATGTGCACCCCCACCCCCCCTTCACCCAGAAGCAAAGGTCCCAATGCTTTTCCACGGCGGGAAAACCGCCGCGGAAAAGCATGTTTACACACGCTTCCTAATTTGGCTGGCAGTGTCTTGCAGACACCGCCACCAAATAGCAGGCTACACCCCGCGGATCAGTGGCGGACGGACCTGCCGTCTGCCGCTGATCCTACCGCCATCCTAATCTGGCAGGTGGTGTTTACAGGGACCACGGTGCTGAATCCGCATCCTCCGGGCCGGTGGTGGCTTCCACCCGCCCGGAGGATGCGGATTCACCGCCATCCTAATCGACCCCTATGTCTGGATCAGACAATCGCCTACAATGATATTTTAAGATGTTATGCTTAAATCACATCTGAAATAAAAAACACTTTTAGGGTTGAGAATAAAAAAGCAAAAGCTAATAAGAAAGGATTGTTTGATACAAAATGCACAAAAGCATATTCAAAATTAAAGCACGCACTGCATAATTCGGTAATAAATAGCAGCAAAATAAGGGAAGGTAACGAGTCAGAATATCTAGTAGGAAATGTTGACTTGCACTAATATTGAGTGCAAAATATCGATATACATAACTATCTACTGTATGAATATCGTGGTCAAGAATATTGAAATTCAGGTAAGAAATATCATTTTCTAAAATATTTAAGTCATTAATATCATTTGCAAAAATATAGTTGTAAAAAATATAATTTTTTTAGTTAGTGTTATGTATTTTAAATGTATGTGCTCTATTTTTTGTCTAAGTATTGCATTTGTTTTTTAATATATGTGTTACATTTTTAAAAGTTATTATTTTATTTTAATTAAATTTTGAGTTTTAGTTCCATAGCGGGTTGTGGGTTTATAGGGGTTTAGGGTGGTAAGCAATTTAATTATAAATAATGTATTAATATATTTTATTAATTAATACTTATTTATGTTATATTGTTAACTGTGGGGATTAATTTATTAATTATTTATTAATTGGTTGTTAATTATTATGAATTCATTGGTAATTATGTTAATTGTGTCATTTTTTAGGAGCTGGTTGTGGGCTGATAGGGGAGTAGGGTGGGAAGTAATTTAATTATAATTAATGTATTAATATTTTTTATATTGTTAATTGTGGGAATTAATTTGATATTAATTATGTATTAATTGGTTGTTATTATTATTAATTAATTGGTAATTATGTTAATTCTGTCATTTTTTTAGGAGCAGGTTGTGGGTTGATAGGGGAGTAGGGTGGGAAGTAATTTAACTATAATTAATTCATTCATATTGTTGTAATTAATATTTATTTGTTTTATATTTTATAATGGTAACTGTGGGATTTAATTTTGTATTCATTATTTATTAATTGGTTGTTAATTATTATCATTGAGGGGTCGATTCCGATTTCGGGGAAGGGCTCCGAACGATGGTCGGAGCCCTTCCGACCGAATAGGAAAGTGCTGACCCGGATTCCCTTCCGAACGAGCCATTCCAATGGGCTCGGTCGGAGAGGAATCCGACTCGGATTTCCGGATGGTGTCCGGAAATCCTTCAGTACTCCCCCGGCCGCCTCTTCACGACCGAGGGAGTACGATGGCAGTTTTTCACTGCCTTTTTGTGCCGGTGTTTGCGGCACAAAAAGGCAGTCAGAAACTGTCTTTGGGGGCCCCCAGTAGGGCACCTATGGGTGCAAGGCCGCTGAATGGCGGTCTGGGGGCACCTATGGTGCCCCTCTGTTGATCCCGGAACCCAGTGGCAGGCACCTTGGGGTCCATCATCCCCTTTGGTTTTTCTTTGTTCGCCTACATGGGTCCCTTGCTCACTTTGCCACTGGATTCAAGCTAGCCTGGCTGATGACGGCTGATTAGCCAGAAACCGGTCCCAGGATGCTTGTTTCCGGTCCTGGAAAGACATGGCTTGGCAGTTCGGGCTGGACTGTTCCCATGAGGCACATGGTCAGACTGATTTGTATTAGGCCATGTCTGAAGTGGGGTGGCGGAATGAGCTAAAGAACGATGATGGATTAACCCCAGATCAGTTGACTGGGGGTGAGTGCTTGCAATGTTCAACACTCCATCCATCATCCGCTTTGGTTTACCTTGGGGTTCCGGCCACAGGGTGCAGGAATGAACTGCACCCCTGCTTTTCACAATGCAGGCATGTATTCCGCTCGAAATGCATGCTCCCATTGTGAAGTATACGAGTGCAACAGAACAGGGTTCGGTCGCATCGTACTTGCAGGGCCGTAACCCACGACAGTAGGTCGTTCGGTCACGGTTACTGCCTGAAGTCGGACGGACTCAGGTCCGTCAATCCGAATCGACCCCTTAATTGGTAATTATGTTAATTGTGTTCTTTTTTAGGAGCGGGTTGTGGGTTGATAGGGGAGTAGGGTGGGAAGTAATTTAATTCTAAAACATTTAATAATATGTATAATATATTTAATTAATTATATTTTATAGTGCTAATTGTGTGAATTAATTTATTAATAAATATTTATAATTTGCTTGTTAATTGTTATTAATTAATAAATGAGTTGTTAATTATGTTAATTGTGTCATGTTTTACTAAATTGCTGATGGCCTTTATAGGGGAACATGGTGGGAGGTAATTAATTTATAATTAATTATGTATTTGTTAATTAATGTTAATTAATTAAATAATTAAAATGTAAAATGCCAATGGTGTAATAATTTTGATGTGTGAGTTGTGCGGTTTATAGCAGTAAATGGTGCGAAGTAATTTTAATTCAAAATAATTAATGATTTGTTGTTAACTGATATTAATTTACTAATGTAAAATTAGTTATGGAAATTGTGTAAATATTTGTAGGTGTGTGTTTTGGTGTTTATTCGTGTGGAGGGTGGGAAGTAATTTAGTTTCTTTTTTTTAATAATTTCTTTTAATTTTAGCCACAAGGTACATTCTTAATCACATAAAACATATGTCCATTATTTACATTCCTTCCTTACAGTCCTATAAGTTGTCACGTATTACTGATATACACTCTAGAGTATTATTATTGTCATGATAGGACCACTAAACAAAAACAAATATATAATAAAAGTCCAGCATAATACAGATAAAACAAGAAAAGCAGAGAGGAACAGTTGACAATAAAACTCAGCCTATCACGAATATACATATATTTACAAAACATCAGGACTAACCAATTTTTGTCCTATTTACGGGCTCCACATATCTTCTTTTAAACCAATTGGTCATAGGTCCCCAAATCCTACGTCCTTTCTCTCTTGCACACCAACCCTTGTTATTATATAGTACCGTTTCCTGTACATGAATATTTAATAGCCGGTAAAGCCAAGCAGTATATGACAGGGGTTCTGCATCTTTCCATACCGTAGCTATCAGTAGCCTGACTACTGCGGTTGCAATAAACACAAAATCCGTGTGGGTTGTAGATAGCTCAGCTCGGTTATCAAATCCAAATAACATCATAGGTGGGGTAATAGTAAGCACGTGATTAGTTGTTTCTTGCCAGAATTTCTCAATTCCCTTTTTTTGGTGAGCTAAGGGAATTACATGAAAAGAACATGTGTATACTATCAGCAGGGCCCAGGTGACATCTTGAACATTCGTCCGATTCTCCGTTCCCCCACTTAAAAAGCTTGGCTGGGGTATAGTACAGATTGAAAAGAGTTTTATAGTGTTGTGCCTTTAAATTAGCCGCCAAGAAAACATTTCTCCCCAATTCCAAGGACATATCTAAATCTATCTCTGCATCCCCTATTTTCTATGCCCATCGCGTCTCTGTTTTTCCTAGATCATCTGGTACAGTTTCCATCAGTATGTTGTAAAAATCCCCAATCCGGGCGCCCCCCTGATGCATTTTATCCAATATAGGTATGGATCCTAGGTTAAATAATACCCTTTCCAGATTTTTGAGGCACCCCTCCACTTGAATATACTTAAAAATAAGTCATTTTATCAATTCCAAATTCCTCAACTAAATCCGGTAAGGGAATTATCTGTGCTTCATCATTATATACACATGCAGCCCGTTGTATACCTGCCTGCTCCCAATCCCTAGCCATACCATCCATTATTTCTGCTGGAAACAATGATGACCCCCATTATGGGGTATATCTATTGAGTTTGGGAATTTTCAGGATCTTACTGACTTTTACCCAAACCGATCTGGCTACTTTTATGCATTTAAAGCGAGTATTCTTATAGTAACTCGGCTCCCATTGCCTAAAAAAATCAGCCCTATTGCTTCCTTTCCTATGGCTAACTGATATATAGAAGGCAAACCATCCTCTCTACCCGTTCTATCCTGGGGTAATGCCATTCCTGTTCTCACGTGTGGTGTGTGTACTCTTATCCTCCTAGATCTGTAGCCAACGTCCTCGTCACCTGACAACTACTCCCACCCGGTGTATGCCGTATGAGTGGATACAAGATCCCCAAGTTGATCCAAATGTGGATGTAGCATGTTCCAGCTATAACTATTGATCATGTAGGAGTGCGTCCACCCTCCAGGTCTGACAGGTCAGCATCAGTGGACTGTGTCGCCGTCTGTGTCAAGTATGTGTGAAGCGGGCCCCAGATATCGGCCGGCCTAGATGTCATTGGTTGCATTTCCGAGTATATTCCATATTGCTCTTGACAGTACACCATGTCCTGTATCGATTCCTTGAACTTGGGGGCACGTCCCCTCCCTCACCTGCACGCCAGTCGTCTTTTGGCCAATAATAGTGCTACGTCGGTGAATTTCCTGCTACTCTTCGGAATCTGTGCCGTATAGCCCAATAAAAACAAAAGAGGATCCATCTCTATCGTGCTATCTGCCATGAGCTCCAGCGCTTCATGAATCTGCTCCCAATAAAGTCTCACTTGCGCACAATCCACGCCAAATGCATGAAGCCAGCACCAGGTTGCTTACAGCGTTCACAGCAGTCTGAATCTGTAAGACGAAATCTATATTTCCGAGCTGGGGTGTAGTACATTCTGTGTAAGAATTTGTAATGTATTATTTTAAAACGACAACTGGACATCAATGTCCCAGCAAGCCCACAGCAGTACTCCCACTGCTCATCTGTCACTTCACTGCCGAGATCTGCAGCCCAGTGCGCTCTGGCCGTACCAACCACTGCAGGTGTGTCACCCCGTAGGCTGCTATATATGCTAGACACCAAATGCGCGCCGTCTGCGCTATTCAGAATGACATTGAGGGGAGCCGTGCAGAGGGGCTCCTTAGGGTAGTCTGGGAGTACCGCTTTCATACCTTCTCGTAGTCGAATGTAATAGAACACGTCCAAGGGGCTGGGGCATAACTTATCTAATTTAAATCCTATCCTTACCCCCAGATACCCGCCATGCTTTCAATCTCCTTAATTGCCACCTCTGGCCTAGATGTAACCACAGCAATATCATCCGCATAGGCCAGAACTTTGGTCTCATAACTATTACCTCGATATGGTTCAATCACAGTATTTAAGATTAACTGATTAATAAAGGGATCTATATATAAAGCAACTGGATTGGGGAGCATGGGCAGCCCTGCCTAGTACCCGGTGCTACCTGAATTGGATCAGAGGTATTCCCCATCACTTGCAGCCTTGCAGTTGGTTTATAATACATCGCCCGAATGGCAGTAATCAGCCGCGGGCTGAACCCTCTTTCAGCCAAAGGTTCCCACAGATATTGCCAGGTCACCCGGGCAAAAGCCTTTTCGGCACCCAAGAGGATCACAGCCAAACCATCTCCTTTAACTTCCGCTATATCTATCAAAGAGATCACCCGTCGGATATGATCTGTAGTCCCCCCTACCGGATTTAAAGTCATGCTGCCACGTCAAAACCAATTTGGCTATGATTCCCTGGAGTCGATTGGGTGAAACCTTTGAGTAAATTTTAGCGTTGGAGTTTATTAGTGATATAGGCCGGTATGATCCTGGCTGCTCAGGTGGTTTCCCCTTTTTAAAAAATATTAATATATCTGTGTCCTGCCATGATTTGGGGGGTATCCAACGATATTGAACATCTAAAAACAGATCTTGTAATATTGGAGCCAAGATTGACTAAAGTGCCTTATATATTTCAACTGGAATTTTATCAGGGCCGGATGCTTTCCTCGAGGATAAGGCGTTTAGAGCTATAATTATTTCTGCCAATGAGATTTCCCCTTCCAGTTCAGAGCATATCTCTGCCTCAAGTCTACTAGATCCTGAATAGTTCCTTGTATTTCCTAGATGTACAGCATCACTGGAATCCAATTGATATAATTTCCTGTAAAATTGTTCGAACTCTTCTGTAATTTTTGCCAAAGTGTTTTCTAATTGCCCATCAGGGTTCATAATTTCAGCTATATTATTCTGTGAAACCCGTTGCCTGATCCTAAGAGCCAAAAGTCTGCCAGCCATCTCCCCATATTCATACCTCTCTCTGTGTCTGGTATACCTGGGCAATTTGTACCTGAAACAGACTATTAATTTCTGCTTTAGCTATTGCTGTCTCGTTCCTAACCTCACTCAGTCTCTCTAAATTCTAACAATTTAATATGTTCTGTCTCCAGTTGTGCCAATTTAGTCATAAGAACGGTAATTTGATCTTTGCGCAGCTTGCACCGCTAGCCAACATAGCTTATCACTTGTCCCCTAAGGGTGGCTTTAATGCGTCCCACACAATCGCGCAGGAGGCACTATAATGATTGGAATCAAAGAGGGGCGTGGCTTGAACGCCACCGAGCATGGACGCCTGAGCCCTGAGCCCCGAGCCCCGAGCCCCGGGCTGATCTCGGCGTTTATCCTGGTTAAAGAACTCCCCCGGCGGCGCTAACGACCCTGCGTGGTGCCTCGGAGCAGCAGAGCGCCTGAGCGGCGATTGAGAGCGGGGAGAGGATCCCGGTGGCGGCGAGCGCGGAGAACAACGGGACTCCGCCCACGGCGACCGGCCATCTTGCCTGCGGCCCGGAGAGGCCTACTGATCCCCGGTCTCAAGTGGCGAGGGGCCGTTGGGGTGATTGAGCCGCCGAGGACGGGCGGAGGCCGGTACTTGCATGCGGACTGCACCCTGCCTTACACCAGACTGGGCACCCGAAGGAGGAGGCGCCCAAGGACATTAGCGGCAACGGGGGCGGAAGCTGGTGGCGATTCGAAGGTGGGGCCCGGTGAGCTGTGCCAAGGCCCCATCGCCCCTGATTTACAGCAGCGGTGCGGTCGCCGGCGGGGGGCGGCGCCCTGGTTCGGACCTAACTCGACATTGCCCTACTTGAGGAACGGGGCTGCCTGGGGGCCTAGCTGGCTGTTGTCTCTGTGGCGCAGCACTACCGGTGGCCTTTGGGTGGACCCCGGCCCGGAGGGGATAGCTGGAGCGCCCGAGGCGGTAAGAGGCACACCGCCTACTGAGGGAAGCTGAGCCGGTGGGCCACCATATGGGCGGTCGGTGGGCCCGCAAAGTGTGCTAGACCCTGCCGGGGGCACCCCATTCATGAACTGGCAGTGGCGATGGGGGAAGTGCCTTGATTCCTGAGGGAAGCAGTCCCGGGCGCACGGTGGCTCCTGGAGGACCCTTAGTGGCAGAGCTGGCCTGCGGACATCGAGGTGCCCCCGCATCCTGCTGTATGCAGAGAAGGAAGACCTGGGGCTACGATGGACCCCCACCGGGTACGGGGGCACTCGGCCGGATTGCCCCGTGTACCGCGAGGCGCTGCGGATATTGTGCACCCCTGGTGGCTCTGGTCGGAGGGTTCTGAGGCTGGCAAGAGGTGCTCCCACCGGATCAGTGAGTGCCTGTGGGTCTGCGGCATCGCTCTGGAGAGGGGGCTGGTGCCTGGGCCTTCTCGCGCAGGTGGCTGGCCTGGCTTCAGTCCTGGTAGATTAACCAGACAGAACAGCGAGGGGCACGGCCCTTACTCCAACCAGGGGTGCCTCGAGGAGTTGGATCTTTGCGATTAGCGCGATTAGCGGGGCCCAGAGCTGCACCATGGGGAAGCCGTGAAAAGGAATGGGGACGGCGCCGGCCGACCAGGCTGAGGACTTGCCGGAGGCTCAGGGGCAGAGTTCAACTGAGGGCCAGAGTGCAGGGCTGCAACAGCAGCAGATGGACCAGATTCTCAAGGCCATAATAGACACGAGGGACGCGTTGCGGCAAGACATTGCGCAGGTATCGACAGGCCTAGGCTTGCTGAGGGCAGATCACGACAAGCTCGCTGATCGGGTCAAGACTGCAGAGTTGGTGTTGGAAACGCTGGAACCGGCCCAAAAGGCAACAAATACCACGATGGAGGACTTATTGCGTAGAGTGCGTCAACTGGAAAGGAGGGCGGAGGATGCAGAAGGGCGCAATAGGCGCAATAACGTCCGAGTGGTAGGATTGCCGGAAAATATTGAAGGGAGTGACATGGTCTCCTTCCTGGAAAAGTGGCTGCGGGATGTGGTGGTCCCTGAGGGCCTAACACACTTCTACACGCTGGAGAGAGCTCATAGGGTCCCGGCCAGGCCCCCGGCGCCGGGCCGCCCTCCCCGACCGGTGGTTGCGCGCCTGCTGCATTTTAGAGACCGGGACATCATCCTACGACAGGCCAGGATGGCTGGCCCGTATAAGGTGGACAACGCCTCGGTCTCTCTCTTCCCCGACTACTCTCAGGAGGTCCAACGCAGTCGCTTCTCCTTCCTGGCGATTAAGAGGGCCCTCCGCGACGAGGGAGTGCAGTACTCCTTATTGTTCCCGGCACGCTTGAAAGTGATGGTGGACGGAGTAGCGACCTTTTGTGATACACCGGAGGCCGCCTGGCAGTGGCTGGAACGATACCGGGCGGGCAAGGACGGCGCTAGCAACTGGGCAGAGGCGGCGGAGGAGCGACCTAAGCCACGCAGGAGTAGGCGCAACCGGAAACGTACACAGAACAGGAGTTCCCCATCCGCATCACAGACGGAACTGGAGAGACAGGCTGCCCTGCAGGCGGTGTCGGTTATTTCTGGAGTGGTGACGGAGGCCCCACTGGTGGACTCAGGCTCCCGGCAGGGGTCAGATGAGGCGGAATTTGGGGGCTCTGATGGGGGCTCCGAGAAGGACCCTGGGTAGCTGCCTCAGGTTACTCCACAGACGGCCGATGGCCTGCTGGACGAATGATCCTCCTGGATGCTGAGCGAAGTACAGTAAGGGGGCATGGTCGACCTGTGATATTGAACCTGTGGGAGACACTGGGGGACAGTTTATTGGGACGCTGGGAGGAGCGCTTTCTTCTGTATTGGGGAGGATTGCTGGGGAGTAGGAGGGCCCTGAAGGACTGGGGATGCGCATGGGGTAAGGCGCTGCTGGGGTGAGGAGGTTAACATATACGAGATTGGCATATCACGGTGTGATGGGTCGCTTGCTGTCCGGCTTGGCTGGTGTAGGGTCACCCCCTCTACCTCACATAACTTGTGAGTCTCTGGTGGTTACCAGAGTTTCCCCGTTGACGGGGGTCGGGTTTGGATGGGTAACAACTTCTTGGCACCTGTTCTGGGGGAGGGTGGGTTGGGGGTTGGTTGGGGTTGTTTCAAGTTACAGGGGCTTGTCGGTGTGCCTTTAAGGTTGTGTGGGGTCGGATCCAACTGCATGCCTACCTATGGCGGCTAGACTTGAATTAAAATGTATTACTTGGAATGTGGGGGGACTCATTTCAATGAGGAAGCGATATAAGGTACATGCATATTTGGTCCGCAGGGGGGTCCAGGTGGCCTTTTTACAGGAAACACACATAACTCAAGCGGAAGGGCAGGCACTGCAGCGGCGATGGAGAGGGCAACTCTTCTATACCACTTATTCCACTTATGCTAGGGGGGCATTGATCTGGGTGCGCGCAGGGGTCCCCTTTCAACCCATGACAACGATGGTGGACTCTGACGGGAGGTTCTTAGCTGTGTTAGGACGTCTAGATGGCCGGGATGTTACGCTTTGCAGTGTCTATGTCCCGAATTCCGATCAGGCTGCGTTCTTTTCGACACTCTCGGGGAGGCTGGCGTCCCTATTGGTGGGCACTGTGTTTATAGGGGGGACTTCAATTCGGTGGTGGACGTGGAGATGGATCGTTCCCATCCTCCATTGGCACAATCGGTAGTGCGTAGGGTGGCCACGGCGCGGAGGAACTGCAGGAAGAATGGGGCCTTATAGATGCCTGGCGGACGCACCACCCCGCAGATAGGGAATATTCGTTTTACTCTGCACCCCACGACCTTCATGTGCGCCTTGACTCTGTTCTTCGCACGCCTGGGGCCCAGAACTCACACATCGCAGCGAATACCTGGCGAGAACTATCTCGGATCATAACCCTTGCTTGCTCACGGTCCTCTGGTCGAGACAACGGCTGACGGTTCCTACATGGAGACTGAACCGGTTGGCGCTGGAGGATCCGGTGTTTAGCGCGGAGGTAAGGGAGGGCATTGAGCATTACTTTCAGGAGAACGCGGGGTCAGCGACTACTAGGGCGCATGAGTGGGATGCCTTCAAAGTGGTAATACGAGGTGTGTGCCTCTCATCCACAGCGGGGGCGCGTCGGACATTGTTGGAGGAGACCTGCCTGCGGCAGGCAGAGAAAGCTAGTCATGTTGCCGGGGGTAGTAAGGAGGAAGTGCTAGCGGCACGGGAACGGGTGGCCACTCACGTTGAGAGGCTTCGCTGTCTTGATTACAAAGAGTACATGGTTCGGGCGCATGCGGAGAGAGATCGGGTGGGAACGCTGTTGGCATGGCTGGCCAACCCACACACTAGGGGCACTCCGATATTGTCACTGGCTACGCCCACAGGGGACCTGGTTCACTCGCAGAAAGAGATTAATGACCAGTTTCTGGATTATTACACAAAACTCTACCGGAGCAGGTTGACTGTGCCACCAGCTGGGAGGCGCAATTACCACAGTTAGAATCGGAACAGGGTGACGCGTTGGGTGCTGCTATATCACTGGGGGAGATTAGAGCAGCGATTAAGCACATGGCCAGGAAAAAGACGCCGGGGCCGGACGGTTTGCCACAATTACATCAGGTGTATGGTGAGGCCTGGGAACTGGGCAAGCTACCACCATCAGCCAGAGAGGCGATTATAGTGCCGCTATTAAAGAAGGGCGGGCTACCTACTGCAAGGACTGCTTATCGTCAGCTCTCAATGCTTACTGTGGATTATAAGGTGCTGAGTAGGATCTTGGCCACGCGGCTGTCAGTACACAAGCGTACGCTGGAACACCCGGACCAGTCGGGCTTGATTCCCACGCGAAACACCTCGATGTGCATACGGCGACTGATACGGGTCATAGAGGTCGAGGGGGAGGGTCCGTCGGGCACTGCGGTGCTATCGGTGGATATCGAAAAGGCATTCGATAGTGTGGAATGGTCGTATTTGTTCTGCGTGCTTCGTAGGTTTGGGATGGGGATGATTTCGTCCGTTGGACGCAGCTGTTGTACAACACCGCTACCGCCAGGGTTCGCACGGGCCGGTCAGTATCAGCGGCATGTCCGGTGGAGAGAGGCACCCGACAGGGCTGCTCCTTATCTCCGCTTCTCTTTGCCTTAGCAATCAAGCCCTTGGCGGCACGAGCCCGGCAGGGACGACACTATGAGGGGGTGCTGCTGCGCGGCAAACCACATTATATCTCCCTGTACGCTGATGACCTCTTACTCTATCTGGCCGACGTGGAGACTTCGAGGCGAGGGGCACGGGCCCTCCTCCAGGAGGTCGGTGAGTTGTCGGGCTGCAGGTTAACTGGTCCAAGACTTGTCTATTCCCACTGGCTCGGAACTGCGCCCGGCCCACGGCACTGGAGGGCCTGCGCTGGGAGTCAGAGTGCCTACCGTATCATGGTGTCAATATTTATCATACCCACTCGCTCCTTTATGAAGGAAATGTAGGAAGAGCGTTGAGGGGCATCAGAGGCAGTATGGGGTTTTGACGTACACTTCCGATGTCAGTGGTCGGACGAATAGCGTTGTTAAAGATGGTGGTTCTCCCACGGCTGCTTTACTTCTTTCGCACGCTACCGGTGTGGATTCCGACTTCCTTCTTCAGGATGCTACAGTCGATGGTAATAGGGTTCATCTGGGGCTCCGGCAGGAGACGTGTGGCATTGAACACCCTGCTCAGACCGCGGGAGGAAGGAGGACTGGCAGTACCAGATTTCGAGTGGTACTACCTGGCGGCGCAGCTGCAGTGGCTCACGCAGGCGGTGGCATGGGAATTTAGAGGCCCAGACGGTCCACAGGGCAGAATTATTCAGCGCCATGTCCTGTCCTTTATAGTGCTCCAGCAGAAGCTTCGGCTGGACCAGCTCACTCTCGAGAAGCGCACCATTCTGGGCATGTGCACTGCCCTCCCGCATGGCGGGGATTGGTCGGCACTGGCCGGCTGGGAGGAACATGGGGCCCACATGATAGGGGACCTGTATAGGGATGGTATTTTGCTGCCGTTTCACGAGCTGCAGAGCGCCTTTGATTTGCAGAGTGGTGACTTTTTATTGCATACAGCTTTAGTGTCGGGAATCCAGAAACATTGGAAGATGGGCCTGGTGGAACCCCCCACGTCATTAGGTTGCCAATACATCACGATGGCCGCTGGCACTTTCAAGGCTATCACCTGTTTATACAGGAGAATGACATTGGAGGGACTACCACCCCTGGATGGGTTGAAGGCGCGCTGGGAGGAGGACCCCGGCCAGTCGATACCGGAGGCGACCTGGCCACAGCTCGTGCGGAGGGCCTGGAAGGGCACACGTAACGTCCGGTTTCAGTTGGTCCAATATTTTACGCTGCACAGGGCTTATTTGACGCCGGTCAAAATTCAACAGGTCTTTGGGGGAGCACATTCAATGAGCCCTCGATGTAACACGGAAGGAGCTGACTTTGCTCATATGTTTTGGTCCTGCGCAGAGCTAGGTGCATACTGGACCGATGTTATGACATGTCTGAATGGGGTCACGGGGCGTCAGATTGAAGTAAACATGGGGACTTGCCTTTTACTTTGGTTTCCGCACACGCCTGCCACAAAAATCACAAGCAAATTCTTCGACCTGGGGCTGATTATGGCCAAAAGAGAGCTTACCATGCACTGGAAGTCCAGGGGGGACCCAGCTTTCTGAGATGGCGAGGGAG
Organism: Lissotriton helveticus; assembly: GCF_964261635.1. Taxonomy (NCBI): domain Eukaryota; kingdom Metazoa; phylum Chordata; class Amphibia; order Caudata; family Salamandridae; genus Lissotriton; species Lissotriton helveticus. The sequence goes on along the minus strand of NC_136068.1, from coordinate 508,465,651 downwards.
CTTCCAACAATGGGCAAGTAGCGAAGGGACTCTTAGACTACAATTAGTCAGACGCACTTCTAATGACAAAGCGCTGGATGCGGCCAGGGCGTGGGGCGCCCTAGTGGTGGATCTTCAGTTACCAGTAGAGGCTGATGAGGGGATGGGGCGGATGCGCCGGCGAGTCAGGCACTAGAGACTGGGGTGGGGAACACGGGGGAACACACGGGAGATGGGGCCAACTAGAACCTAGAACTCCACCGCACGTGCTTGTTTCCGCGTTTTGGGCCAGACGGGAACGAAGAACCCGATAGGGAACACGGAATGCCTTGCACATTTACTTGGGGTTGCCTGACTCCTGAGGGGTGTAACTGTGTATGTCCTCGGAAGGAGTTGGGTGTTGCAGCACAAGGGTTTATACCAATCCATAGGAGGGATAGTGGAAGGCACACCGACATGGGGGAGTGGGGGTAGAGGGGGAGGTGGGAGGGGGACTCGAATAGGGACGTGGGATACGGCATACTGTTGATTTTCATCCTGGAACAACGGAGCCACGATGATGGTGGTCCTCTTAGGCTGCATGTTTGTAGGATGATTGAAGAAAAGTTCATAAAAATCTGTTTAAAAAAATGATTGGAATCAAAAAAATTCCCTGGCCCAGTCTTTAATAAACTTCAAGAAATCGTCATCAACTAACAGTTTCTTATCGAAGGTCCATGGACGAGACTTCCCTTCACTGCCCTGGTATGTTATTCCCAACAGGAGAGGATTATGGTCTGAAAATATTTGAGGGATTTCAGTGATTTCCGCCTCCCCAAGGATCCAAGCTGAAACCAAAAAGTAGTCCAGGCTCACACTCTTTAGATGTGGGCATGAAAAATACGTATACCCTGGATCTTTACCATTCTTGGATGCCCACACATCCACTAATCCATGGCTAGTCTTGAGCGTATATATTGCCTGATTAACCTTTGGCTTCCTGCCAGTGTACCTTATGCCTACCTCCAGTGAGATCCCGAGATGGATGTTAAAATCTCCAAATAGAATTAATAGGGTTGCCCATGTAGCTAACTCCACCTCCAGCTCTTCCCGAATTTAAGGGTCATCCTGATTTGAGGCATAGATAGTCCCGATTTTTAGCCCCGTATTTAATGAGACAATTGCCCTCGGCCCCATTCGTCTGCCAAAGTATGTATACTAATTCCCACTTGATGTTTAATAAAAATCGCTACTCCTGTTATCATGGACGTCTTTGAAAAACAAACAGCCAAGTCATAGCCATTTATCTGAAGGACCGCCTGATTACTCCATGGAATATGGGTTTCCTGCAAGCAAATAACTTCTGGGCTGATATATTGCAACATTTCATGAATCTTGTCTCTTTTAGCCCTATCATTAGGCCCTGCCACATTAACTGTGCAAATCTTTAGTTTACCCATACCCTACACCCTGTGATACCCAGTTAGCCTGCTCTATACTAATTTTACGGAATCTTCTTTTCCTCATCACATTCTCTATGCACCTTGTCTGGCTTTTTCACCCCTTTACCAACCCCCACCCCACCCCACCTGCCCCCTGACACCCCAACCTGCCCTCCCTCCTTTCCTGTCCCACCCCTACCCCTGGAAGTAGCTAGACCAATGGTCTAGTTACACCATGGTCCATGACACCCCCCTTTATACCTCTTTGTCACAGTATCTAACATTATTACATCATAACATTAGGCTACCTCACTCCCCCATATATACTATTTTTAAATTAGAATTTTGTTCCGTGGGAATAGTAATTTTTACCCCATTGCTATTCAACACTTTCCCGACTGTTGCACTCAGTAAAGTGGGAATAATAAATTAAAACCCTATGCTACCCAACACTTTCCCTACTGTTACACTCACTGGGGTGGGAATAGTAATTTGTACCCCTCTGCTATACAACACTTTCCCTACTGTTGCACTCCCTGGAGTGGGAATAGTGATTGTATCCCCTTTGCTATCCAACACTTTCCCTACTGTTGCACTCATTGGAGTGAGAATAGTAAATTATAGATCTCCACTATCCAACACTTTCCCTACTGTTGCACTTGCTGGAGTGGGAATAGTCATTTTTACGCCTTTGCTATACAACATTTTCCCTACTGTTTCACTCGCTGGAGTAGGAATAGTAATTTTTATCAATCCGCTATTCAACACACACTTTCCCTACTGTTGCACTCGCTGGAGTGGGAATAGTAAATTACTACCCTCTGCTTTCCAACACTTCGCCTACTGTTGCACTTGCTGGAGTGGGAATATTAATTTTTTACCCTCCACTAGCCAACACTTTCCCTACTGTTGCAATTGCTGGAGTGGGAATAGTAAATTATTCCCCTCCGCTGTCCAGCACTTTCCCTACTGTTGCACTTGCTGGAGTGGGAATATTAATTTTTTACCCTCCGCTATCCAACACTTTCCCTACTGTTGCACTAAATGTAGGTGAATTTTTTTTGCATATTTTAATATTTGAATTTATATTATAAAAAATGTTATGTTACTGGTGTATGTATATATATATATATATATATATATATATATATATATATACACACTCAATTTGGAATTCACAGCAACCATTAGACAGCAACAGGTTGAATTTTTAGATGTGGAGGTATATATTTGTGAGAATGTTATCCATACTAAACTCCACAGGAAACACACGGCAGGTAATTCTATTCTACATGCCTCCAGTGCCCATCCCCACCACCTTATCAAGAGTATCCCCTATGGGGAAATTTTAAGAATTTGGCGCATTTGTAGTGATGACAATGTTTTGGAACAGTGCCTAAATGAGTCATTTGATAGATTTTTGAAACGGGGTTACAGAGAGACTGATCTTAAAAATGCTCTTAAAAAAATGGTTTTAACATTTGATGCGTCATGCAATGCCATTCAACCTAAAAATGAGCCAAACAACAGTATTGTTATTCCTTTAAAAGAAGATCAGACAGTTAGACTGATTACAACTTTTTGCAATCAAGAAAAAAAGATACGTAATATCCTAAAATCTAACTGGCCTATTTTAAAAACGGATATTACTTTGGCACCACTACTTAGTGAGGTTCCTTGTATTACTTTTCGAAGGGCGCCTTCGATGAGGGATTCCCTTGTTAAAACCAGTCCCGAGGTAGTGAAAACAAGTAACTGGCTCTCCAATCGTACAGGTTTTTTCAAATGTAGTTCATGGAGGGCTTGCAAATTCTGAGTTAATAAGAAAGAATATCATGATGCTTTTAGTCAAGAGGCAATTAATATCAATGGCATGTTTACCTGTAAGACAGATCATGCAGTTTATGTTTTAAAATGTACTTGCAACCTACAATATATTGGGAGCACGAAGCTCCAGGTCTTTAATTGGATCTTACAGCATTTAAGAGCCATAGTTAACTCCGATCCAAATAATCCAGTGGCACGCCATTTTAAACTAGTGCATCAGAATAATCTTAAGGATTTAAGTTATTATGTTCTTGATGCTGTCCCTAGCTCGAAGCGAGGTGGGGACAGAGAACGTAAACTAAGACAACTGGAGAGCCACTATATTTTACTACTCGATACAAAAATTCCTATTGGGCTGAATACGGGGGACGATCTTTACAATTTTTTGTGAATTTTCTATGAATGGTTTATGAAACTTTTTATGAATAATTATAGATTATTTATAATTATTTATTGGATCTCTGTAACCAGTTTTGAATCTGATGTAATAGGTACCAAGTGGTTGCCCTTTGATCTATGCACTTTATCCATTATTGATCAATTTGGACACAAACTACATTTGATAACATTTTTACTTTTGGCTATGATGGAGATTGTTGGTGTTGATGACTGTAAACGATTGTTGTATATATATTGAGTAGTTGATTTCATCAATTATTGTGGAATTTTATCCATTAAGTATAGATTTATTCTTGGATTCAACCATGTATTTGATATATAATGAATTTTTCTATTTTTCCACTTGTTGGGATTTGATACCACTTAGGTCATTTTAGGTTATGTACCCCTATTTAGGCACTATGCACTTTAATTATGGTTCATTGGACATCCGCTAGATGAATATTTGAGTATGGATTTGGTACTCAGATTTTAATTCACTTTTTGCACTGTATTGTTATTTGCACATTCTCCAAACCTCCATGGACTTTCAAGACTACATGAATACCTTTACATATTAAGGGAATTGTTGTAGATTAGATCATATGTGGGCACTTGCCCTATATTCTTTTACCATCTCATCTTTTCTTGATATCATCTTATCTTTTTTTGATATTACTTTTCTTTGAGTGTGATTATCTGATTGTTTACAGAAAAAGTTACAAATGTTATTGTTGTGCTATTTATCCACTCTTTATATTGTGATTTAATAGATAAAGTTTACCTTTAGGTATTATTTAAAGGTAGGATGATAAAACATTTTGTTAAATAGGAGTATGTCTTCTCTTTCTATGCTTGTGGAGGTGGAGCTTATGTGTACACTCTGCACTTAAAAACTTGTTGATCTCTGTGAGCACCGTGTGATCAAGACCGGGTTGCCCCGGTCGAAACGCGTCATGCTGCCGGAGTGAAAGAGGAATAAAGCACTTTAAAAACTTACACGGAGTGGTTCGTGCCTGTTTGCTGTCAGAGGATTCGACTTCAGGATTCTTTCTTGATATATATACGCGGCCGTCCAGACGTGGAGTATGCACCACCCTGGTACCCTGGGGGTCACTAAAGTGAAGCAGCAGTCGTACTTGGAATCGAGGACGGGCCCACTTGTGGAGTCCATACAGGACTTGATTGTGCGCTTCCCGGACCACACTTCCCAGAATGCACAGTCTCGTTTGAGCCTCCCATCGGTGGGTGTGTTATATATAAAATGGGGAAGTGGGTCGGCGGTTGCGGACACCGCTTCCGTTAAAGCCCCTGAAGAGAAGCATATGGAGCTTCGAAACGCGTCGGGCAGATCCCGTACGGAGCGGCGTCTACGAGTGGATCCCGTCCTCACCTATACATAAACCAAGCTGCTGTTCGCGTGCTACTCAAAGGTGGACACCTTCGAGCATTGATTTATACGCGGCCGTCCAGCCGCGGCATATGCACCACCCTGGTACCCTGGGGGTCACTAAAGTGAAGCAGCAGTCGTACTTGGAATCGAGGACGGGCCCACTTGTGGAGTCCATACAGGACTTGATTGTGCGCTTCCCGGACCACACTTCCCAGAATGCACAGTCTCGTTTGAGCCTCCCATCGGTGGGTGTGTTATATATAAAATTGGGAAGTGGGTCGGCGGTTGCGCACACCTCTTCTGTTAAAGCCCCTGAAGAGAAGCATATGGAGCTTCGAAACGCGTCGGGCAGATCCCGTACAGAGCGGCGTCTACGAGTGGATCCAGTCCTCACCTATACATAAACCAAGCTGCTGTTCGCGTGCTACTCAAAAGTGGACACCTTCGAGCATTGATTTATACGCGGCCGTCCAGCCGCGGCGTATGCACCACCCTGGTACCCTGGGGGTCACTAAAGTGAAGCAGCAGTCGTACTTGGAATCGAGGACGGGCCCACTTGTGGAGTCCATACAGGACTTGATTGTGCGCTTCCCGGACCACACTTCCCAGAATGCACAGTCTCGTTTGAGCCTCCCATCGGTGGGTGTGTTATATATAAAAAAAAACAAATGGGGAAGTGGGTCGGCGGTTGCGCACACCGCTTCCGTTAAAGCCCCTGAAGAGAAGCATATGGAGCTTCGAAACGCGTCGGGCAGATCCCGTACGGAGCGGCGTCTACGAGTGGATCCCGTCCTCACCTGTACATAAACCAAGCTGCTGTTCGCGTGCTACTCAAAGGTGGACACCTTCGAGCATTGATTTATACGCGGCTGTCAAGCCGCGGAGTATGCACCACCCTGGTACCCTGGGGGTCACTAAAGTGAAGCAGCAGTCGTACTTGGAATCGAGGACGGGCCCACTTGTGGAGTCCATACAGGACTTGATTGTGCGCTTCCCGGACCACACTTCCCAGAATGCACAGTCTCGTTTGAGCCTCCCATCGGTGGGTGTGTTATATATAAAATGCGGAAGTGGGTCGGCGGTTGCGCACACCGCTTCCATTAAAGCCCCTGAAGAGAAGCATATGGAGCTTCGAAACGCGTCGGGCAGATCCCGTACGGAGCGGCGTCTACGAGTGGATCCCGTCCTCACCTATACATAAACCAAGCTGCTGTTCGCGTGCTACTCAAAGGTGGACACCTTCGAGCATTGATTTATACGCGGCCATCCAGCCGCGGAGTATGCACCACCCTGGTACCCTGGGGGTCACTAAAGTGAAGCAGCAGTCGTACTTGGAATCGAGGACGGGCTCACTTGTGGAGTCCATACAGGACTTGATTGTGCGCTTCCCGGACCACACTTCCCAGAATGCACAGTCTCGTTTGAGCCTCCCATCGGTGGGTGTGTTATATATAAAATGGGGAAGTGGGTCGGCGGTTGCGCACACCGCTTCCGTTAAAGCCCCTGAAGAGAAGCATATGGAGCTTCGAAACGCGTCGGGCAGATCCCGTACGGAGTGGCGTCTACGAGTGGATCCCGTCCTCACCTATACATAAACCAAGCTGCTGTTCGCGTGCTACTCAAAGGTGGACACCTTCGAGCATTGATTTATATGCGGCCGTTCAGCCGCGGAGTATGCACCACCCTGGTACCCTGGGGGTCACTAAAGTGAAGCAGCAGTCGTACTTGGAATCGAGGACGGGCCCACTTGTGGAGTCCATACAGGACTTGATTGTGCGCTTCCCGGACCACACTTCCCAGAATGCACAGTCTCGTTTGAGCCTCCCATCGGTGGGTGTGTTATATATAAAATGGGGAAGTGGGTCGGCGGTTGCGCACACCGCTTCTGTTAAAGCCCCTGAAGAGAAGCATATGGAGCTTCGAAACGCGTCGGGCAGATCCCGTACGGAGCGGCGTCTACGAGTGGATCCCGTCCTCACCTATACATAAACCAAGCTGCTGTTCGCGTGCTACTCAAAGGTGGACACCTTCGAGCATTGATTTATACGCGGCCGTCCAGCCGCAGAGTATGCACCACCATGGTACCCTGGGGGTCACTAAAGTGAAGCAGCAGTCGTACTTGGAATCGAGGACGGGCTCACTTGTGGAGTCCATACAGGACTTGATTGTGCGCTTCCCGGACCACACTTCCCAGAATGCACAGTCTCGTTTGAGCCTCCCATCGGTGGGTGTGTTATATATAAAATGGGGAAGTGGGTCGGCGGTTGCGCACACCGCTTCCGTTAAAGCCCCTGAAGAGAAGCATATGGAGCTTCGAAACGCGTCGGGCAGATCCCGTACGGAGCTGCGTCTACGAGTGGATCCCGTCCTCACCTATACATAAACCAAGCTGCTGTTCGCGTGCTACTCAAAGGTGGACACCTTCGAGCATTGATTTATATGCGGCCGTTCAGCCGCGGAGTATGCACCACCCTGGTACCCTGGGGGTCACTAAAGTGAAGCAGCAGTCGTACTTGGAATCGAGGACGGGCCCACTTGTGGAGTCCATACAGGACTTGATTGTGCGCTTCCCGGACCACACTTCCCAGAATGCACAGTCTCGTTTGAGCCTCCCATCGGTGGGTGTGTTATATATAAAATGGGGAAGTGGGTCGGCGGTTGCGCACACCGCTTCCGTTAAAGCCCCTGAAGAGAAGCATATGGAGCTTCGAAACGCGTCGGGCAGATCCCGTACGGAGCGGCGTCTACGAGTGGATCCCGTCCTCACCTACACATAAACCAAGCTGCTGTTCGCGTGCTACTCAAAGGTGTACACCTTCGAGCATTGATTTATATGCGGCCGTTCAGCCGCGGAGTATGCACCACCCTGGTACCCTGGGGGTCACTAAAGTGAAGCAGCAGTCGTACTTGGAATCGAGGACGGGCCCACTTGTGGAGTCCATACAGGACTTGATTGTGCGCTTCCCGGACCACACTTCCCAGAATGCACAGTCTCGTTTGAGCCTCCCATCGGTGGGTGTGTTATATATAAAATGGGGAAGTGGGTCGGCGGTTGCGCACACCGCTTCCGTTAAAGCCCCTGAAGAGAAGCATATGGAGCTTCGAAACGTGTCGGGCAGATCCCGTACGGAGCGGCGTCTACGAGTGGATCCCGTCCTCACCTATACATAAACCAAGCTGCTGTTCGCGTGCTACTCAAAGGTGGACACCTTCGAGCATTGATTTATACGCGGCCATCCAGCCGCGGAGTATGCACCACCCTGGTACCCTGGGGGTCACTAAAGTGAAGCAGCAGTCGTACTTGGAATCGAGGACGGGCTCACTTGTGGAGTCCATACAGGACTTGATTGTGCGCTTCCCGGACCACACTTCCCAGAATGCACAGTCTCGTTTGAGCCTCCCATCGGTGGGTGTGTTATATATAAAATGGGGAAGTGGGTCGGCGGTTGCGCACACCGCTTCCGTTAAAGCCCCTGAAGAGAAGCATATGGAGCTTCGAAACGCGTCGGGCAGATCCCGTACGGAGCGGCGTCTACGAGTGGATCCCGTCCTCACCTATACATAAACCAAGCTGCTGTTCGCGTGCTACTCAAAGGTGGACACCTTCGAGCATTGATTTATACGCGGCCGTCCAGCCGCGGAGTATGCACCACCCTGGTACCCTGGGGGTCACTAAAGTGAAGCAGCAGTCGTACTTGGAATCGAGGACGGGCTCACTTGTGGAGTCCATACAGGACTTGATTGTGCGCTTCACGGACCACACTTCCCAGAATGCACAGTCTCGTTTGAGCCTCCCATCGGTGGGTGTGTTATATATAAAATGGGGAAGTGGGTCGGCGGTTGCACACACCGCTTCCATTAAAGCCCCTGAAGAGAAGCATATGGAGCTTCGAAATGCGTCGGGCAGATCCCGTACGGAGCTGCGTCTACGAGTGGATCCCGTCCTCACCTATACATAAACCAAGCTGCTGTTCGCGTGCTACTCAAAGGTGGACACCTTCGAGCATTGATTTATACGCGGCCGTCCAGCCGCGGCGTATGCACCACCCTGGTACCCTGGGGGTCACTAAAGTGAAGCAGCAGTCGTACTTGGAATTGAGGACGGGCCTACTTGTGGAGTCCATACAGGACTTGATTGTGCGCTTCCCGGACCACACTTCCCAGAATGCACAGTCTCGTTTGAGCCTCCCATCGGTGGGTGTGTTATATATAAAATGGGGAAGTGGGTCGGCGGTTGCGCACACCTCTTCTGTTAAAGCCCCTGAAGAGAAGCATATGGAGCTTCGAAACGCGTCGGGCAGATCCCGTACGGAGCGGCGTCTACGAGTGGATCCCGTCCTCACCTATACATAAACCAAGCTGCTGTTCGCGTGCTACTCAAAGGTGGACACCTTCGAGCATTGATTTATACTCTGCCGTCCAGCCGCGGCGTATGCACCACCCTGGTACCCTGGGGGTCACTAAAGTGAAGCAGCAGTCGTACTTGGAATCGAGGACGGGCCCACTTGTGGAGTCCATACAGGACTTGATTGTGCGCTTCCCGGACCACACTTCCCAGAATGCACAGTCTCGTTTGAGCCTCCCATCGGTGGGTGTGTTATATATAAAATGGGGAAGTGGGTTGGCGGTTGCGCACACCGCTTCCGTTAAAGCCCCTGAAGAGAAGCATATGGAGCTTTGAAACGCGTCGGGCAGATCCCGTACGGAGTGGCGTCTACGAGTGGATCCCGTCCTCACCTATACATAAACCAAGCTGCTGTTCGCGTGCTACTCAAAGGTGGACACCTTCGAGCATTGATTTATACGCGGCCGTCCAGCCGCGGAGTATGCACCACCCTGGTACCCTGGGGGTCACTAAAGTGAAGCAGCAGTCGTACTTGGAATCGAGGACGGGCCCACTTGTGGAGTCCATACAGGACTTGATTGTGCGCTTCCCGGACCACACCTCCCAGAATGCACAGTCTCGTTTGAGCCTCCCATCGGTGGGTGTGTTATATATAAAATGGGGAAGTGGGTCGGCGGTTGCGCACACCGCTTCCGTTAAAGCCCCTGAAGAGAAGCATATGGAGCTTCGAAACGCGTCGGGAAGATCCCGTACGGAGCGGCGTCTACGAGTGGATCCCGTCCTCACCTATACATAAACCAAGCTGCTGTTCGCGTGCTACTCAAAGGTGGACACCTTCGAGCATTGATTTATACGCGGCCGTCCAGCCGCGGAGTATGCACCACCCTGGTACCCTGGGGGTCACTAAAGTGAAGCAGCAGTCGTACTTGGAATCGAGGACGGGCTCACTTGTGGAGTCCATACAGGACTTGATTGCGCGCTTCACGGACCACACTTCCCAGAATGCACAGTCTCGTTTGAGCCTCCCATCGGTGGGTTTGTTATATATAAAATGGGGAAGTGGGTCGGCGGTTGCACACACCGCTTCCGTTAAAGCCCCTGAAGAGAAGCATATGGAGCTTCGAAACGCGTCGGGCAGATCCCGTACGGAGCTGCGTCTACGAGTGGATCCCGTCCTCACCTATACATAAACCAAGCTGCTGTTCGCGTGCTACTCAAAGGTGGACACCTTCGAGCATTGATTTATACGCGGCCGTCCAGCCGCGGCGTATGCACCACCCTGGTACCCTGGGGGTCACTAAAGTGAAGCAGCAGTCGTACTTGGAATCGAGGACGGGCCCACTTGTGGAGTCCATACAGGACTTGATTGTGCGCTTCCCGGACCACACTTCCCAGAATGCACAGTCTCGTTTGAGCCTCCCATCGGTGGGTGTGTTATATATAAAATGGGGAAGTGGGTCGGCGGTTGCGCACACCTCTTCTGTTAAAGCCCCTGAAGAGAAGCATATGGAGCTTCGAAACGCGTCGGGCAGATCCCGTACGGAGCGGCGTCTACGAGTGGATCCCGTCCTCACCTATACATAAACCAAGCTGCTGTTCGCGTGCTACTCAAAGGTGGACACCTTCGAGCATTGATTTATACTCGGCCGTCCAGCCGCGGCGTATGCACCACCCTGGTACCCTGGGGGTCACTAAAGTGAAGCAGCAGTCGTACTTGGAATCGAGGACGGGCCCACTTGTGGAGTCCATACAGGACTTGATTGTGCGCTTCCCGGACCACACTTCCCAGAATGCACAGTCTCGTTTGAGCCTCCCATCGGTGGGTGTGTTATATATAAAATGGGGAAGTGGGTCGGCGGTTGCGCACACCGCTTCCGTTAAAGCCCCTGAAGAGAAGCATATGGAGCTTCGAAACGCGTCGGGCAGATCCCGTACGGAGCGGCGTCTACGAGTGGATCCCGTCCTCACCTATACATAAACCAAGCTGCTGTTCGCGTGCTACTCAAAGGTGGACACCTTCGAGCATTGATTTATACGCGGCCATCCAGCCGCGGAGTATGCACCACCCTGGTACCCTGGGGGTCACTAAAGTGAAGCAGCAGTCGTACTTGGAATCGAGGACGGGCTCACTTGTGGAGTCCATACAGGACTTGATTGTGCGCTTCCCGGACCACACTTCCCAGAATGCACAGTCTCGTTTGAGCCTCCCATCGGTGGGTGTGTTATATATAAAATGGGGAAGTGGGTCGGCGGTTGCGCACACCGCTTCCGTTAAAGCCCCTGAAGAGAAGCATATGGAGCTTCGAAACGCGTCGGGCAGATCCCGTACGGAGCGGCGTCTACGAGTGGATCCCGTCCTCACCTATACATAAACCAAGCTGCTGTTCGCGTGCTACTCAAAGGTGGACACCTTCGAGCATTGATTTATACGCGGCCGTCCAGCCGCGGAGTATGCACCACCCTGGTACCCTGGGGGTCACTAAAGTGAAGCAGCAGTCGTACTTGGAATCGAGGACGGGCTCACTTGTGGAGTCCATACAGGACTTGATTGTGCGCTTCACGGACCACACTTCCCAGAATGCACAGTCTCGTTTGAGCCTCCCATCGGTGGGTGTGTTATATATAAAATGGGGAAGTGGGTCGGCGGTTGCACACACCGCTTCCGTTAAAGCCCCTGAAGAGAAGCATATGGAGCTTCGAAATGCGTCGGGCAGATCCCGTACGGAGCTGCGTCTACGAGTGGATCCCGTCCTCACCTATACATAAACCAAGCTGCTGTTCGCGTGCTACTCAAAGGTGGACACCTTCGAGCATTGATTTATACGCGGCCGTCCAGCCGCGGCGTATGCACCACCCTGGTACCCTGGGGGTCACTAAAGTGAAGCAGCAGTCGTACTTGGAATCGAGGACGGGCCCACTTGTGGAGTCCATACAGGACTTGATTGTGCGCTTCCCGGACCACACTTCCCAGAATGCACAGTCTCGTTTGAGCCTCCCATCGGTGGGTGTGTTATATATAAAATGGGGAAGTGGGTCGGCGGTTGCGCACACCTCTTCTGTTAAAGCCCCTGAAGAGAAGCATATGGAGCTTCGAAACGCGTCGGGCAGATCCCGTACGGAGCGGCGTCTACGAGTGGATCCCGTCCTCACCTATACATAAACCAAGCTGCTGTTCGCGTGCTACTCAAAGGTGGACACCTTCGAGCATTGATTTATACTCTGCCGTCCAGCCGCGGCGTATGCACCACCCTGGTACCCTGGGGGTCACTAAAGTGAAGCAGCAGTCGTACTTGGAATCGAGGACGGGCCCACTTGTGGAGTCCATACAGGACTTGATTGTGCGCTTCCCGGACCACACTTCCCAGAATGCACAGTCTCGTTTGAGCCTCCCATCGGTGGGTGTGTTATATATAAAATGGGGAAGTGGGTTGGCGGTTGCGCACACCGCTTCCGTTAAAGCCCCTGAAGAGAAGCATATGGAGCTTTGAAACGCGTCGGGCAGATCCCGTACGGAGTGGCGTCTACGAGTGGATCCCGTCCTCACCTATACATAAACCAAGCTGCTGTTCGCGTGCTACTCAAAGGTGGACACCTTCGAGCATTGATTTATACGCGGCCGTCCAGCCGCGGAGTATGCACCACCCTGGTACCCTGGGGGTCACTAAAGTGAAGCAGCAGTCGTACTTGGAATCGAGGACGGGCCCACTTGTGGAGTCCATACAGGACTTGATTGTGCGCTTCCCGGACCACACCTCCCAGAATGCACAGTCTCGTTTGAGCCTCCCATCGGTGGGTGTGTTATATATAAAATGGGGAAGTGGGTCGGCGGTTGCGCACACCGCTTCCGTTAAAGCCCCTGAAGAGAAGCATATGGAGCTTCGAAACGCGTCGGGCAGATCCCGTACGGAGCGGCGTCTACGAGTGGATCCCGTCCTCACCTATACATAAACCAAGCTGCTGTTCGCGTGCTACTCAAAGGTGGACACCTTCGAGCATTGATTTATACGCGGCCGTCCAGCCGCGGAGTATGCACCACCCTGGTACCCTGGGGGTCACTAAAGTGAAGCAGCAGTCGTACTTGGAATCGAGGACGGGCTCACTTGTGGAGTCCATACAGGACTTGATTGTGCGCTTCACGGACCACACTTCCCAGAATGCACAGTCTCGTTTGAGCCTCCCATCGGTGGGTGTGTTATATATAAAATGGGGAAGTGGGTCGGCGGTTGCACACACCGCTTCCGTTAAAGCCCCTGAAGAGAAGCATATGGAGCTTCGAAACGCGTCGGGCAGATCCCGTACGGAGCTGCGTCTACGAGTGGATCCCGTCCTCACCTATACATAAACCAAGCTGCTGTTCGCGTGCTACTCAAAGGTGGACACCTTCGAGCATTGATTTATACGCGGCCGTCCAGCCGCGGCGTATGCACCACCCTGGTACCCTGGGGGTCACTAAAGTGAAGCAGCAGTCGTACTTGGAATCGAGGACGGGCCCACTTGTGGAGTCCATACAGGACTTGATTGTGCGCTTCCCGGACCACACTTCCCAGAATGCACAGTCTCGTTTGAGCCTCCCATCGGTGGGTGTGTTATATATAAAATGGGGAAGTGGGTCGGCGGTTGCGCACACCTCTTCTGTTAAAGCCCCTGAAGAGAAGCATATGGAGCTTCGAAACGCGTCGGGCAGATCCCGTACGGAGCGGCGTCTACGAGTGGATCCCGTCCTCACCTATACATAAACCAAGCTGCTGTTCGCGTGCTACTCAAAGGTGGACACCTTCGAGCATTGATTTATACTCGGCCGTCCAGCCGCGGCGTATGCACCACCCTGGTACCCTGGGGGTCACTAAAGTGAAGCAGCAGTCGTACTTGGAATCGAGGACGGGCCCACTTGTGGAGTCCATACAGGACTTGATTGTGCGCTTCCCGGACCACACTTCCCAGAATGCACAGTCTCGTTTGAGCCTCCCATCGGTGGGTGTGTTATATATAAAATGGGGAAGTGGGTTGGCGGTTGCGCACACCGCTTCCGTTAAAGCCCCTGAAGAGAAGCATATGGAGCTTCGAAACGCGTCGGGCAGATCCCGTACGGAGTGGCGTCTACGAGTGGATCCCGTCCTCACCTATACATAAACCAAGCTGCTGTTCGCGTGCTACTCAAAGGTGGACACCTTCGAGCATTGATTTTATACGCGGCCGTCCAGCCGCGGAGTATGCACCACCCTGGTACCCTGGGGGTCACTAAAGTGAAGCAGCAGTCGTACTTGGAATCGAGGACGGGCCCACTTGTGGAGTCCATACAGGACTTGATTGTGCGCTTCCCGGACCACACCTCCCAGAATGCACAGTCTCGTTTGAGCCTCCCATCGGTGGGTGTGTTATATATAAAAAAAATAAAATGGGCAAGTGGGTCGGCGGTTGCGCACACCGCTTCCGTTAAAGCCCCTGAAGAGAAGCATATGGAGCTTCGAAACGCGTCGGGCAGATCCCGTACGGAGCGGCGTCTACGAGTGGATCCCTTCCTCACCTATACATAAACCAAGCTGCTGTTCGCGTGCTACTCAAAGGTGGACACCTTCGAGCATTGATTTATACGCGCCCGTCAAGCCGCGGAGTATGCACCACCCTGGTACCCTGGGGGTCACTAAAGTGAAGCAGCAGTCGTACTTGGAATCGAGGACGGGCCCACTTGTGGAGTCCATACAGGACTTGATTGTGCGCTTCCCGGACCACACTTCCCAGAATGCACAGTCTCGTTTGAGCCTCCCATCGGTGGGTGTGTTATATATAAAATGGGGAAGTGGGTCGGCGGTTGCGCACACCGCTTCCGTTAAAGCCCCTGAAGAGAAGCATATGGAGCTTCGAAACGCGTCGGGCAGATCCCGTACGGAGCGGCGTCTACGAGTGGATCCCGTCCTCACCTATACATAAACCAAGCTGCTGTTCGCGTGCTACTCAAAGGTGGACACCTTCGAGCATTGATTTATACGCGGCCATCCAGCCGCGGAGTATGCACCACCCTGGTACCCTGGGGGTCACTAAAGTGAAGCAGCAGTCGTACTTGGAATCGAGGACGGGCTCACTTGTGGAGTCCATAAAGGACTTGATTGTGCGCTTCCCGGACCACACTTCCCAGAATGCACAGTCTCGTTTGAGCCTCCCATCGGTGGGTGTGTTATATATAAAATGGGGAAGTGGGTCGGCGGTTGCGCACACCGCTTCCGTTAAAGCCCCTGAAGAGAAGCATATGGAGCTTCGAAACGCGTCGGGCAGATCCCGTACGGAGCGGCGTCTACGAGTGGATCCCGTCCTCACCTATACATAAACCAAGCTGCTGTTCGCGTGCTACTCAAAGGTGGACACCTTCGAGCATTGATTTATATGCGGCCGTTCAGCCGCGGAGTATGCACCACCCTGGTACCCTGGGGGTCACTAAAGTGAAGCAGCAGTCGTACTTGGAATCGAGGACGGGCCCACTTGTGGAGTCCATACAGGACTTGATTGTGCGCTTCCCGGACCACACTTCCCAGAATGCACAGTCTCGTTTGAGCCTTCCATCGGTGGGTGTGTTATATATAAAATGGGGAAGTGGGTCGGCGGTTGCGCACACCGCTTCCGTTAAAGCCCCTGAAGAGAAGCATATGGAGCTTCGAAACGCGTCGGGCAGATCCCGTACGGAGCGGCGTCTACGAGTGGATCCCGTCCTCACCTATACATAAACCAAGCTGCTGTTCGCGTGCTACTCAAAGGTGGACACCTTCGAGCATTGATTTATACGCGGCCGTCCAGCCGCGGAGTATGCACCACCCTGGTACCCTGGGGGTCACTAAAGTGAAGCAGCAGTCGTACTTGGAATCGAGGACGGGCCCACTTGTGGAGTCCATACAGGACTTGATTGTGCGCTTCCCGGACCACACTTCCCAGAATGCACAGTCTCGTTTGAGCCTCCCTTCGGTGGGTGTGTTATATATAAAATGGGGAAGTGGGTCGGCGGTTGCGCACACCGCTTCCGTTAAAGCCCCTGAAGAGAAGCATATGGAGCTTCGAAACGCGTCGGGTAGATCCCGTACGGAGCGGTGTCTACGAGTGGATCCCGTCCTCACCTATACATAAACCAAGCTGCTGTTCGCGTGCTACTCAAAGGTGGACACCTTCGAGCATTGATTTATACACGGCCGTCCAGCCGCGGAGTATGCACCACCCTGGTACCCTGGGGGTCACTAAAGTGAAGCAGCAGTCGTACTTGGAATCGAGGACGGGCCCACTTGTGGAGTCCATACAGGACTTGATTGTGCGCTTCCCGGACCACACTTCCCAGAATGCACAGTCTCGTTTGAGCCTCCCATCGGTGGGTGTGTTATATATAAAATGGGGAAGTGGGTCGGCGGTTGCGCACACCGCTTCCGTTAAAGCCCCTGAAGAGAAGCATATGGAGCTTCGAAACGCGTCGGGCAGATCCCGTACGGAGCGGCGTCTACGAGTGGATCCCGTCCTCACCTATACATAAACCAAGCTGCTGTTCGCATGCTACTCAAAGGTGGACACCTTCGAGCATTGATATATATATACATATATATATATATATATATATATATATATATATATATATATATATATATATATAAAACACCATCTTCTCCCAAAATTAGCAGAAGCAGAGACCTCAGCGGGGAAACAGGAGACACCATTTATTTAAAGCTGTAGTTGGGCATAATGCATTTCGGCCTGGATTAGGCCTTCTTCAGATGCCAGTGAAAGTGTTCAGGCGACTCTGCTGCTCGAAAAAGTAGTCCATGCCGCCATCCTATTTGTAGATAGGCGCCACGCCCACCAATGGAGTGAAATCACGCAACCTGCGGCTCGTCGGAACTGCAGGGTCCATAATGCAACAGCCAGGTGAGTGCTGATGGTGGTGTGTCCAAGTGGACAAACGTTGATGCGGCAAAGTAGCGAGCAGCAAAAGTCAGTAACCCGCAAAGTAAACAGCATGCTCCCTCCAGTCCCCTTTGCGTTCCGACCTCCTAGTCCCGATGTGTAGCGAGCAGGGACCAAACAAAACAGTGCTTGTGAGTCCCCCGTGAAGTCACGGTTCAGCCATTGCTGCCGCCCAGGAAAACACCGGTGTTCAGAGGCGGGCTTGAGACAGTAGCAATACCTTGCTTAATTAGAAGACTGCAAACGCAGGGTCCAGATGTGTCCAAGCCTCAAAATGGAACGGGGTCACTGAAGCGCATTATCTGGAAATGCGCGCAATGTAAAACACCATCTTCTCCCAAAATTAGCAGAAGCAGAGACCTCAGCGGGGAAACAGGAGACACCATTTATTTAAAGCTGTAGTTGGGCATAATGCATTTCGGCCTGGATTAGGCCTTCTTCAGATGCCAGTGAAAGTGTTCAGGCGACTCTGCTGCTCGAAAAAGTAGTCCATGCCGCAATCCTATTTGTAGATAGGCGCCACGCCCACCAATGGAGTGAAATCACGCAACCTGCGGCTCGTCGGAACTGCAGGGTCCATAATGCAACAGCCAGGTGAGTGCTGATGGTGGTGTGTCCAAGTGGACAAACGTTGATGCGGCAAAGTAGCGAGCAGCAAAAGTCAGTAACCCGCAAAGTAAACAGCATGCTCCCTCCAGTCCCCTTTGCGTTCCGACCTCCTGGTCCCGATGTGTAGCGAGCAGGGACCAAACAAAACAGTGCTTGTGAGTCCCCCGTGAAGTCACGGTTCAGCCATTGCTGCCGCCCAGGAAAACACCGGTGTTCAGAGGCGGGCTTGAGACAGTAGCAATACCTTGCTTAATTAGAAGACTGCAAACGCAGGGTCCAGATGTGTCCAAGCTTCAAAATGGAACGGGGTCACTGAAGCGCATTATCTGGAAATGCGCGCAATGTAAAACACCATCTTCTCCCAAAATTAGCAGAAGCAGAGACCTCAGCGGGGAAACAGGAGACACCATTTATTTAAAGCTGTAGTTGGGCATAATGCATTTCGGCCTGGATTAGGCCTTCTTCAGATGCCAGTGAAAGTGTTCAGGCGACTCTGCTGCTCGAAAAAGTAGTCCATGCCGCAATCCTATTTGTAGATAGGCGCCACGCCCACCAATGGAGTGAAATCACGCAACCTGCGGCTCGTCGGAACTGCAGGGTCCATAATGCAACAGCCAGGTGAGTGCTGATGGTGGTGTGTCCAAGTGGACAAACGTTGATGCGGCAAAGTAGCGAGCAGCAAAAGTCAGTAACCCGCAAAGTAAACAGCATGCTCCCTCCAGTCCCCTTTGCGTTCCGACCTCCTAGTCCCGATGTGTAGCGAGCAGGGACCAAACAAAACAGTGCTTGTGAGTCCCCCGTGTAGTCACGGTTCAGCCATTGCTGCCGCCCAGGAAAACACCGGTGTTCATATATATATATATATTCATCTTTGTTTTTTAATATATTACTAACATTTTATAATTAACTAGCTTACCCGTCGCACGTTGCTGCGATCTCCGAAGAAAGGAAATTCAAGGAAACTCGTCATGATAACATTCAATTTACATTGTGTCATTTTTATTGAAACTTAATCATTTTAATATGGAAAACATTTCAAAGTGTCGTTTTAATTCTATTTATTTATTCGAGTGCTTGTGGATACACGATGTTTAGTTTTTCCATCTGGTGCATACATCAGTATTCGAAAGATTATGAGGGCCCTGGGGGGCCGATATTTAAAAAGAATTTATGCCAAAAACCTTCGCGGGAGTGTACTCAACAACTTCCCAAAGTTTCCTGGCAATCGGATGAATGGTGTTTTAATTCTATTTATTTATTTGAGTGCTTGTGGATACACGATTTGTTGTTTTTCCGTCTGGTGCGTACATCAGTATTTGAAAGATTATGAGGGCCCTGGGGGCCCAATATTTAAAACAAATGTTATGCCAGAAACCTTCGCGGGAGTGTACTCAACAACTTGCCAAAGTTTCCTGGCGATCGGATGAATGGTGTTTTAATTCTATTTATTTTTTCGAGTGCTTGTGGATACACGATTTTTTGTTTTTCCGTCTTGTGCGTACATCAATACTCAAAAGATTATGAGGGCCCTGGGGGGCCGATATTTAAAACATTTTTATGGCAGAAATCTTGGCGGGAGTGTACTTACCAACTTCCCAAAGTTTCATGGCGATCGGATGAATGGTGTAGTAATGCATAAAGGACAAACAGACAGACAGACAGACAGACTGACATACTTTAGTTTTTATATATATATATATATGAAGTGTCAGTACTGTTGATAATAGGGCAACAAGGATTTGTTGTTTTTCCGTCTGGTGCGTACCACCTTCTGGTGCGTGCCACCTTCGCAGTAGTGTACTCAACAACTTCCCAAAGTTTCATGGCGATCGGATGAATGGTGTAGTAATGCATAAAGGACAAACAGACAGACAGACATATTTTCGTTTTTATATATATAGATTAACATTATTATTTATTAATAATTTTTAAATAAATATATATCTATTACATGTTCTAAATGTATGTTTAATTTATTTTCAATCAATCAACAAAGAGGGAATAGAGGGATTTTATTACACAGAGGTCCAGCATGCATGCCCACTCACATAGTAAGAAAAAAGGGTATGCAGTTCCTCTGGTGGTAGGACAAGAGAATGATATGTCAGGACCCCACAGTGTTAGTGTTATGCTCAGGACGGTACAAAAGGAGGGGAATTCCTCCTGTCTGAACCAGGGCCCTCACACACCCAGCCCGCTAGGTGTCAAGCTTCATCATATGGGCCTGCTCCTCGTCCGGGCGGCGCTGCAATACCCGTTGGGCAACCATAGAGGGGCTCATTAGCGGAGATCTTTTGTACCTTGCCATATGGTGCAGTGGGGGTAAGAGGCCTAGGAAGTGTAGATGTGGTGAGTGGTGGTTAAACCAAGTTGGATAGTCCAAAGATACTTTTATTAGGACTGGCTATCCACCTGATTAAAAACCGGGACAGAGTTGCGGCTATCTGAAGTGTTATGGTTCAGTTTAACTACGCTCAACTCTCTGGGTCAACAAGTGAAGATTCCTGGTCCTTCCCACTGAATCATTGAAGGCGACAATACACCTAGGGGTCTATTAGCATGGCGTTCGGAAACCCACCCCTACCGCCATGGAAGTGGAAAACAACCGTCTGCCGGTACCGGGGAAAAACCAGCAGCTAAATTAGGAACAACCACCAAAAAACACCAACCGTGCCAGAACGGGGCAAAGAAAAAACGCCCGTAGAGGGCGGGGATGGCCAAAACCCGTCCACGGTGGTTGGATTCACGGCGGAAAAACACCAAACCGCCGCCAGGATAGTGTAGACACCGCACGGAAAATTAGGATATCCCCAACGGTCCCCCGGTACGTTCCGCTGTTTCTGACTGCCGCGGTAGCAAACAGTGATGAATGGGAGAGCCAGCGGAAGAGCTGCAGCATTGCCACCACTGCGGACGCTCCGGGAAGAAAGAAAAAACCCACAATAAGGCCACAAAGTGCACACAGCAAAAGAGCCATGCCACCCAAAAACACAGAACACACCCCAATGACACAACCACATGGCAAATATAAAAATACAAATCCCAGGACAACCCACACAACACACCTGACAGCAATCCCCCATTTGGACACACCCACATAGCTGAGTGTAAAACCAGACCCTGCCTTGACCAAAATCCTTTACAATACTCCGCAACTGAAGGGACCAACACCAGTGCACAAAGGAGAGGCAAACAACACACCATCACTACTCACACCACACACAGCACCACCACCACTTCCACACCTGCACCTGTAACCCCCTGCATATCACTCACCATACACATCACTACCAAACCCACCACTCACACCCCTGCATCCATAACCACTTTTTGCACATCACACACCGTGGCAACACAGAAAATGCCCAAATTCACAGAGAGTGAGTTGAAGGTTATGGTAGACGAGATAGTCAGAGTGGAACCACAACTGTATGGTAGCCTGGTCCAACAGACACCATTAGCCACAAGATCATATATGTGTGCAAGGATAGTCGAGAAGGTCAATGCAGGAGGGACCATCCCGCGCTCAAAACATGAAATCATGAAGTGGTGGCATGACCTGAAGAGGGTTGTCAAACAGCAGAAGAGCAAGAACTGTGAGCTGGCCCAGAGGACTGGTGGTGGCCCTCACATTCCACCCAAAGCATTCAATGCATGAGAGGAGAAGGTGCTTGCCATACTGCATCCAGAGAGTCTCACAGAAGTAGCCGGGGGAGTGGAGGCTGGTAAGTACAAACAAATGACTACCGCCACACTGCTATGTACTGTCTTGCACAACTACAAAGCTACACCTCCTAAGACAAATTCCATTCATCTGCACCACACACTACCCAAAACATGTCTCACAGATCCAACATTCACTCCCTCCCATTCACCCCAAACATAGCTAGCAACATTACCATGGGAGCATGTGTACAGGCAGCCAGAACTACAACTCCTACCAGGCCCCCTTGTCCCACAGATTAGCAAGATGGAGCCCTCCCCTAACCCACCCAGAAGTGCAATGTGGGCAAGACGGAGGTCATGCTCTTCGGTAATGCTCCACTTCTATGGTCTCCTGAGTGGTGGCCGCCTGAACTGGGCACGGCTCCATGCCCTAAAGAAAACGTAAAAAACCTGGGAGTTAAATTGGACCAATCCCTAGTACTTAAAGATCATGTCACACAGGTTACAGGAACCTGTATGAGGGTGATTGGCCTACTTAGTAGAGTCTTCCCCTACCTAGCAGACCAACATAGACGTACACTTGTACAAACCCTGGTAATCAGCAGGTTAGATTACTGTAATGGACTACTTATAGAAGAACAATTAAGGAGGCTACAAGTGGTACAAAATACAGCTGCTAGATTGATCCTAAATGTTCCTGCCAGGACTCCTTCCCGCCCTCTATTAAATAAACTCCACTGGCTCCCCATTTGTCTGAGAGTGAAATTGAAGATTTGTTGTACCATCCACAAATGCTTGTTTGGCATCGGACCCAGATATCTGGTGGAAGTTTTTAAGCCCTACCAACCAGGTTGTTCTCTAAGATCAAAACATCAGGCTCTACTCTCGATCCCCAGAGTTAGAAAAGAGAGACAAGGAGGTAGAGCCCTATCTTTCAAGGGCCCTACTATCTGGAATTCCCTACCACTCACCCTCAGACTAAATTCTAATTTACCTGCATTTAGGAAATGTCTAAAGACCTTTCTATTTTCCACTCAATAACTCCCTTCTGCTAATCACCTACTTTTGCATTTTACTGTCCACGGTCTTGGTCTTCAGAACGAACAAAGCGCGGAGATAGCTCTTCGGAGATCAAATTCCTGCGCTATAAAAGAACCTAAAATAAAATAAAATAAGCATGTGGCAGCCATTACATTACCCTCATCAAACTAACAGGTAGGTAGCCATCTTGCAACGGAGGGCTATATGGGGGTGGGAGGTCTGCACTGTACCTCCCACCAGGCCGCCTGGCCCCCACCTGAGCAGGATGTAGCACTCCACACCAACCCAGAAGCAGTTACCAGCCATTGTATTGTTCACCCCCACCTAACAGATAGGTAGCCAGTTACCAAGGCTGTACTGTTTGTGGGTGGGAGGCCAGCACTACTACTCCCACCATGCACCCTTGCCCCCAGCCCATCAAGTTGATGCACTCCCTCCTACCCAGATGCACGTGGCAGCCATACTATAACTACAAACAAAATAACAGGTAGGTAGCCAGTTACCAAGGATGTACTGTTTGTGGGTGGGAGGTCTGCACTACTACTCCCACCATGCACTCTTGTCCCCCAGCCCATCAAGATGGAGCACTCCCTCCCACCCAGATGCATGTGGCAGCCATACTCCCAGATGCATGTGGCAGCCATACTATCACTATAAACAAAATAACAGGTAGGTAGCCAGTTACCAAGGTGGTACTGTTGTGGGAGGGAGGCCTGCACTACTACTCCCACCAGGCAGCCCTGCCCCACCCCTAAGAAGGATGGAGTACTCCACACCCAGAAGCAGTTGGAAGACTGCACAGTACACCAACCAAACTTACAGGTTAGTAGCCATCTTGCCCTGGAGGGCTGTGTGGGGGTGGGAGGCCTGCATCGCAACTCTCACCAGGCAGCCCTGTCCCATCCCTAAGCAGGATGGAGCACTCCACACCCAGAAGCAGTTGGAAGCCATTGCGTTACACCAACCAAACTTACAGGTAGGTAGTCATCTTGCCATGGGGGGCTATGTGGGGGTGGGGTGCCTGCACTACAACTCCCACCAAGTAGCCCTGTCTCACCCCTAAGCAGGATGGAGCAATCTACACCCAGAAGCAGTTGGAAGTCATTGCAGTACACCAAACAAACTCACAGGTAGGTATCCATCTTGCCATGGAGGGCTGTGTGGGGTTGATAGGCCTGCACTACAAATCTCACCAGGCAGCCCTGTCCCACCCCTAAGCAGGATGGAGCACTCCACACCCAGAAGCAGTTGCAAGCCATTGTAGAACACCACACAAACTTACAGGTAGGTAGCCATCTTGCCATGGAGGGCTGTGTGGGGGTGGGAGGCCTGCACTACAACTCTCACCAGGCAGCCCTGTCCCATCCCTAAGCAGGATGGAGCACTCCACACCCAGAAGCAGTTGGAAGCCATTGCGTTACACCAACCAAACTTACAGGTAGGTAGTCATCTTGCCGTGGAGGGCTATGTGGGGGTGGGATGCCTGCACTACAACTCCCATCAGGCAGCCCTGTCTCACCCCTAAGCAGGATGGAGCAATCTACACCCAGAAGCAGTTGGAAGTCATTACAGTACACCAACCAAACTTACAGGTAGGTAGCCATCTTGCCATGGAGGTCTGTGTGGGGGTGATAGGCCTGCACTACAAATCCCACCAGGTAGCCCTGTCCCACCCCTAAGCAGGATGGAGCACTCCACACCCAGAAGCAGTTGGAAGCCATTGTAGAACACCACCCAAACTTACAGGTAGGTAGCCATCTTGCCATGGACTGCTGTGTGGGGGTGGGAAGTGTGCACTACAACTCCCACCAGGCAGCCCTGACCCACCCTTAAGCAGGATGGAACACTCCACACCCAGAAGCAGTTGGAAGCCATTGCAGTATACCAACCAAACTTACAGGTAGGTAGCCATCTTCACAGGGAGGGTGTTTGGGGGTGGGAGGCCTGCACTACTACTCCCACCATGCACCCTTGTCGCCCAGCTCAGCAAGATGGAGCACTCCCTCCCACTCAGATGTATGTGGCAGCTAATGGATCACTACAAACAAACTAACAGGTAGGTAGACATATTATGCTGTACTGTCCAACCCCTGAGCAGGATGTAAGTCTCCACCACACACACACACCCAGATGTGTCACAAAACAAAGCCAAATGGGAAAACATAACAGGTAAGTAGCCAGTACGTGCACCTAGCCATTCTTTTCAAAAACTATGGTGCCATATGACAACACCAGCCCTCTCATTACACAAACATACACACAGATCATATTGCCACTCACAGTGTGCAGACAGCTAAGCAAAGGAAACTGTCACAGCAACCAAAGTGTGACACACCAATGCACAATGTAGAAGGAAGTCTGTGCACAATCATGCACAGCACTGAATGACATGTGTAGTGCCATGGGACCAGAGAAACAAGGACCATATGAAAACAAATATTACATGGTTGGTGGTACAAATCCAGATATGCACATGACAAGACAAAGGTATGCAGGAGATGACAATGGCCAGTTCATGCCGAGAAGTAACGTCTTCCAGGGCAGAGTAATTAACAAAGAGTCCTCACAGAAAATCTTTGTTGCGCTAGTCCCTAGATGGCAACATGTCCCTGTAATCACAAATTATGCATGTGGCGCATGGTATGTATTGACACCTCACACCATGGCAAGCAATGCATATACCACAGTATAATGTCAGGAGACACAGTAGTGCACATAGAAAACATTGTGATGATTAGTCAACTGTGTGGTGTACAAACAGTGAATGATACACAGCTAACACAAAGCTTGCGGGGTGCACTACAATGACCATTTCCCATCTGACCCACAGGTGACCAAGAAGTGACTGCAGAGGACAACACCAGCAACCTGCAGAGCCAGTCTACTCCCCCTCCCCCCGGAACATGGACTCTCGGATGTTGGCTCCCAGGATTCTTTAGAGGAGCTCGAAGCCGACCCATCTGGTGTGCCAGGGCGCAACAGGTCCCAGGACCCCAATGCCCCTCCCACCACATCTGCAGCAATACCAACGTCTCTGCAGACCCCTGCTGTTACGGCTGGTGCGTCCTCCACCACCACCACCAGTGCTGCCTGCAACACTCTCCCTGTTCCAGAGGATGACCACCCCACCTCACCGACTGAGGAGGGCAGGAAGAGGATGCGGGTGCCTACAGTGGTGAGGCAACAGGTCTGTGGCAGCAGGGCAGGTGGTAGGGGCAGGGTCACCCACAGACAACCAGAGCCTGGGACCAAATCCCTGGACCCTATAAACAGAGTCCTTGGGGTAAATGAACGGTCCCAGGGATGAACGGGCCGGTCAGAACAAGATTCCCGTGAGCTCCTCCTGCTGATGAGGTCCATGGACACCCGCATGGGCTAAATTGTGGACCTTTTGGGCCAGCTAGTGCCGGTACTGAGGGACAGGCCTGCGCCACAACCAACATCTCCACCTCCCTCTGGTGGACCGCAGGATGACAGTTCACCATCCTCCTCTGCGCCCACAGAGTGGGGTGAGTCCTCAGACCCCACTGGTCCTACAGCAGAGGCCCCCCTGCCAAGCCACGAAGGGGCCGTCCTAAGAAAACCCTGGGAGTATCTGTTGGCAGAGCACCTGCCAAACGCCAGTCACGGCGCCAGCCATGATGGCAACCCTCTTCACCACTGCATTGACTTTTTGGACTGTCTTTCCCCACACTGCCTTGTGAATGGCATCTGTCTGTTGGACTGGGTCACCAAATCTATGAGGTGACTATTCGATTATCTCATTTACCATAACTGTCAACTCAATGCTTTACTAATCACCTCAACGTAAATGTTCACCCCCTCACATGTCGCCATTGTAAATAAAAAACTCCTTACACACATGTTGTTGTACCTGCTCCGTCTTTATTCTAGGATGTACAGTCTTCACCATGATTACAATGTACCATGAGTATGAAATGTATGTGGGCAAGGAGAGGTTGAAGGCACCTAGGAAAACACAACAGAACAACATTCACTAGTCTGGGTGTGGCATCACAGACATCACACAACACTTAACATCAAGATAATCCTACATGCACACATCACAATGAGCAACAGTTGCCAACATACACATCCTGTAGATGTTCCTAAATGAACTGTCCCAGAAACATTGTCAGCCACCACTGAGTCAACAACCGGCTGCAGTCACAAATCTCAAATACACCTTCACAACAACAGCAACATCATCAATGTACATTGTCAACCACCTTCAAGTGAAGTAGCGGGTGATGAGCTGTTGATGCAGGTCAACCCCTTCCTCCTCTCCACTGTCCTCATCGCTGGACATAAGTTGGTTCGCAGGCGGGGGCCTTGGCTGCTCATCATCATCCTGGATCAGGGGAATCTCCTTGCGAATGGCTAGGTCGTGGAGCATGCAGCATGCCACTACAATCTGACACACCTTCTTGGGCGAGTACATTAGTGCACCTCCGGTCTTGACCAGGCATCGGAAACGGGACTTCAGCAGACCAAAAGAACGCTCCACCACAGGACGTGTCCTCCCATGGGCATCATTGTAGAGGACGTCAGCTGGTGTCCTGGGATTCCGCAGTTGGCTCAGCAATCAAGGATGGTTGGGATATGCAGAGTCACCTGGGTGTGACAAACACTGATAAACATTGTAATGTCGCTGTGGCAGAGGACAACAGGTCACACACACAGCACGCTATTTGACTAGGCATACTCACCCACAATCCATGCATGCTCGGGAAGCAGATTAGCCATCAGCTGGGGTACAATGCTGTTACGCAAGATGTACGAGTCATGGGCCGAGCCTGGAAATTTGGCATACACGTGCAAGATGATCATATCTGCCTGGCACACCACTTGCACATTTATGGAGTGGTAATGTTTATGATTCCTGTGCTCACATGCCTGTGTTGGTACACGCCCAACATGGGTGCAATCAATGGCACAAACAACATGGGGGATGTGTCAGAAGGGATAAAAATCTCCCTTCACAGCTGCCAATTGAGGCCCCCTGGGGAAATGGATACATCTGTCCTTGTAGATTATCATAGCGGACAGAACATCACGCAGCACCAAGCTGAACATAGGTTGTGACAGCCCACCTGCACTGGACACCGTGTGCTGGAATGATCCAGTTGCAAAAAATGAAGGGCCAGCATCACCTTAGACGTTGGGGTGAATACTGTTGGATATGATCTGCGAGGCTGCAGGTGGGGCTCAAATATAGCACAAAGGGTTTGTAGGGTGGCTCTATCCAGATGGAATTTCTGGATGATCGCCTCATCCTCCATGTCTGCCAGCACTGTGAAGGGACGATGCAGATTTTGTCTCCTCCTAGTTGAGATGAAAGTGGACACATGTCAATGCAATACATCATGAGCTATAAACAGCATGTCACGTTTTGGCTGACACAACGCCAACAATT
This sequence comes from Lissotriton helveticus, assembly GCF_964261635.1. Lineage (NCBI taxonomy): Eukaryota > Metazoa > Chordata > Amphibia > Caudata > Salamandridae > Lissotriton > Lissotriton helveticus. The sequence continues at coordinate 508,437,644 of NC_136068.1, read as the reverse complement.
ACTGTCATCAAAATTGAGATACAGGCCGGCTTACATGTAGGGACACCTTCAGCTACACTAATCGCACACTTATCAACTTACACACAGCAAGTACTTCCAAAACCACCTCGGTCTATGTGAATGCACATAGGGATATGGCCACATATACAATGGGCATGCCTGGGAGTATATCATCCAGCATATGTGTAACAATGCAACCTCACTGTCTCATACCTAGCTGAGGTACCTGACACACCTTCAGGCGTCATTTGAACCTGGCACACATCAACAACACCATGACCACAGGCTGAGCATAAATGACGAGTGTGTGCATGATCAAACATAAGAGGACAGGCACATCAGAACACCATTCATTGAGACAAACATTGCTGTGATTTTCACTGCACCTTAACACATTGAAATGTGTACACATTGTAGAGTCTATAACAACACTGTCCTGTGTACAGTCCCATCAATATCACAAGTGACATGTGAGGGAGTACATGCCAATCTACAAAATCACATAAACAAACAGCATGTGTAGTCACCAGTGGGATAAATAGAACATTGGCATTGTGAGCACAATTATGTGCCATTAACCATGTGGCCACTGTGCACTGTTGAGGATTGCCAGATGGCCATTGACACAGCATGATGTGTTCATTGGTGCTGTGAAAGTAATTCACCACGCTAATCCCAGCCACCCATGTCACTGTATGGCACCCAAATCGCAGTAGCTACCACCTGGCACCAGCAGTGTGTCACCGCCAATGCCCAAGCCACAATCGCGGTAGTGATAGATATCTATGTATTGCCAAATGGCGGTTGGCATGCTCTGCCACCCAAATCGCGGTGACTCGTGTGAATGTATGGCACTCATATCGTGAGAGCCACCACCGCCTGGCACCAGCGGTGTGTCACCGCCAATCCCCAAAACACAAGTGCAGTAGTGATAGCCACGGAGACATGCCCAAATGGGGGTTGGCATGCTCCGCCACCCAAAATGCGGTGACTTGTGTATGTATGGCACCCAAATCGCGGTAGCTACCGCCTGGCACCAGCGGTGGGTCACCGCCAATCCCCAAAACACAGGTGTGGTAGTGATAACCATAGAGACATGCCCAAATGGTGGTTGGCATGCTCCGCCACCCAAATCGCCATGACTCATGTGAATGTATGGCACCCAAATCGCGGTAGCTACCACCTGGCACCAGAGGTGTGTCAACGCCAATCCACAAAACACAAGTGAGGTAGTTATAGCCATAGAGACATGCCCAAATGGCGGTTGGCATGCTCCGCCACCCAAATCGCGGTGACTCATGAGAATGTATGGCACCCAAATCGCGGTAGCTACCACCTGGCACCAGCGGTGTGTCACCGCAAATCCCCAAAACACAAGGGCGGTAGTGATAGCCATAGAGATATGCCCAAATGGTGTTTGGCATGCTCCGCCACCCAAATTGCGGTGACTCATGTGAATGTATGGCACCCAAATCGCGGTAGTTACTGCCTGGCACCAGCGGTGTGTCCCCACCATGGAGCAAGCCCTCACAGCCAATGGGAACCTTAATCGCGGTAGCATGATGCAATTTTGAAAATGGCGGTAGGCGTGCTCTGCCACCACGGAGCCGGTCATTGGATACAATTGAAAGATGCACCACCGCAGTAGCGCCCACCTGGCCCCTGCAGTGTGTCACCGCCATGGACCATGCCCTTACAGCCAATGGGAACCTTAATTGCTGTAGCATGAAGCAATTTTGAAAATCGCAGTAGGCGTGCTCCGCCACCGCGGAGCCAGTCATTGGATGCATTTGAAAAAGGCAGAACTGGAACACCAATTGCAGCAGCTTAGCACCACTGACCAGGGGGCTATATATGTGAGGGAGGGATCCTCACATTTCCACTGCTCCCAGAGCCTGCTGCCTGAGACCCCTCATCAGCTGCTGCCTCCAGGGACTGCTGCCTGTGACCCCTCATCTGCTGCTGCCTCCAGGGACCGCTGCCAGAGACCCCTCATCTGCTACTGCCTCCAGGGACTGCTGCCAGGGACCCCTCATCTGCTGCTGTCTCCAGGGACTGCTGCCTGTGAACCCATATCTGCTGCTGCCTCCATGGACTGCTGCCAGAGACCCCTCATCTGCTGCCTCCAGAGACTGCTGCCAGAGACCCCTCACCAACCACTTCCGCCGCTGCTGTCTCATGTCCACAGTGATGGTAAGGACTGAGAAGATCCGTGCCAGTCCCTTCACAACCGAGGAGCTGGAGGTCCTGGTGGACGAGGTGCTGTACGGTGCCCCAAATGTTGTGGTAAGTCTTCAAATACAGTGGGGGGGAGTGCAGGGGGGCACACATGTAGTTGGTCTAATGCAGTATGTGCCTGGGAGTGTGGGGTTGTGTCATGCACTGCCTAACATGCTGTCTCCAGGGGGAAGGTGGGTGTACCCTATTCCACACATTTCCTTGCCTGCACATCAATATTTGAGTGACATGTGTTGTCTTGTCAGCCATACAGTGACGCAGCAAGTTGTTAATGCAGGAGTCAGGACAGTGATTGCTTGGCTGAATGGCTGTGTGTGCTCCTGTTGTCCATCTCAGTGTGAGCCCACCTGGCCTGCACAGTCACCGCCCAAAATGACAAGGACACATCACTTAACTTACAAAGTTTTACATGTGTCTTTTCTCATTGCACTCCAGCAATAAGCCAACTCAGCCCTGTAGATTGCACACGACCGGCCTTGTGAGAAGGATTTTGGATTTGTGAGATCATGTCCCTCAATGTGACATCCTTGACACAGTGAGCTATTCACAGGGCAAGGACATTGAGGGCCGCGCAGTGTTGGACACAGTGAGTCTACCCCCAAACACATGGTGATATGTGATGCATGGCTTGCTCAACCTAAACATGGACAAGAGATGTGAGCAGACTACATATGGCTTGCAGTGCTGGCATCCTGCATGTGTGTGAGATGTGCAGGTACTGTGTCCCCCGTCACACCTGCATGCATTTACATCTGCTTTTTCCATGTAGATGTTCCTTCTGAGATGCCTTGTTAGAAAGGTGACCCGGGGGAGGCAGAAGATGTCTGACTGACCACCCCTAGGTCCACCCCTCCGTCGAGAAGTAGCCGAGCGTTTACTGAGAGGCCTACTGAATGAGGGTCCTCTCCTAGGATCGTACAGCAGAGTAATCACAACACTACAGATGGACACCACACAAGAGGTCAAGTTCTTAAGCTTTTATAGCTAGTAAAAGGTTGCGGGTTTTTGGTAGTATGTACAAGCAGATCGAGGGATCTGTAAAGTCTCGTAAAGGGGGGTAAGGTAGCGGGACAGTCTTACTCTGGGCGGAGGACGGGATACCCTACGCACAGCTCTCAATCCTCGAGCCGGGGGGTTCCGAGAGGTCGAGCCGCGGCAGCGCCAGCAGGCTAACAGATGGTCCAGCAAGGTAGGCTGCGGCAGCGCCAGCAGGCTCTCAGATGGTTCAGCAAGGTAGGCCGCGGCAGCGCCAGCAGGCTCTTAGATGTTTCAGCAAGGTAGGCCGCGGCAGCGCCAGCAGGCTCTCGAATGTTTCAGCAAGGTAGGCCGTGGCAGCGCCAGCAGGCTCTCGGATGTTTCAGCAAGTTAGGCCGCGGCAGCGCCAGCAGGGCTTCCAGTCCAGGATACAACTGGTGTCCTACTCCGGGGCGGGCCCAGATATAGGACGGAGGTCCTTTGATGTCCGGACCCTCGCGCCTGGGGGCCAGAGGGGCCGAGATGATGGTGTCCAGACACCCAGCAGGGGGGTGGAGCCAGCGCCCAGGGAGGCCGGAGGGCGATCGATATCGGGCGTCCGGGGACGGCTGGAGGGCCATCGAAACTCCTCTCCCTCCGGATCTGTCGAGTGGCCACTCGACCACCTGGGTGGATCTTGGTGCCTCTATGTCTGGGCTTCGCTGGGGCCGAGGCTGGGGCCGAGGCCACGCGGTCGTGACGTGGTGGGCCCAAGATGGAGTCGGGCACGGCCTCGTGCTTAGGTCGTGAGGGGCCTACGCTGGGGCCAGGCCGATGATGGGGGTCCGTGATGGTAGCCGGATCGGTGGTGTTGGGGCGTGCAGGGTCGGGCAGAATGGGCCGCCCGAGGTCCGGAGGAGGGCTGATGTCGTCTGGAGCCCGCCATGCGGGAGGGGTAGGACCACGCCATGAGGCCGGGTCCAACACGCGTCCCCCCCAACTGAAGGCAGGGGAGAGTCACCCACTTTCTTGGGGATTCTCCTCGCCGAGGCGGAAGAATCTGGACAGGCCGTCGGCATTGGCGTGGTCGTTGCCGGGGCGATGCTCCACAGTGAAATCCATCCCCTGTAGAGAGATGGACCAGCGCAGCAGTTTCGGGTTCTCGCCCCGCATCTGCATTAACCACCGCAGGGGCTGGTGGTCGGTCTGGACTCGGAAGTGGGTGCCGAAGAGGTAGGGCCGAAGCTTCGTGAGGGCCCACACCACGGCAAAGGCCTCCCTCTCGATGGTGCTCCACCGCTGTTCTCTTGCCAGGAGGCGTCGGCTGATGAAGGCCACAGGCCGGTCGATTCCTTCGGGGTTAACTTGGGACAGGACCGCCCCAATGCCGTGCTCCGAGGCGTCGGTTTGGACTACAAACTCTCTGCTGTAGTCGGGGGCCTGGAGCACAGGGGCGGTGCACATGGCAGTCTTTAAAGTCTCAAAGGCTGTCTGGCACGCGGGGGTCCAGTGCACCTTCTGGGGTAGTTTCTTTGAGGTCAGTTCTGTGAGGGGCCCCACAATGCTCCCGTAGTCTTTTATAAATCGCCGATAGTATCCGGTGAGCCCCAGGAAGGCTCGGACGGCGGTCTGGGTGACCGGGGCTCCCAGGCCCGGATGGCGTCTACCTTTGGTTGGAGGGGAGCTACTTGACCGCTCCCTACTTGGTGTCCTAGATAGGTCACGGACCCTTGGCCTATCTGGCATTTGCTGGCCTTGATGGTTAGTCCAGCCCGCCGGAGGGCCGTCAGGACTTCCCAGAGGTGGGACAGGTGCTCATCCCAGTGAAGGCTGTACACCGCAATGTCATCGAGATAAGCGGCGCTGTATTCCTCTAGTCCGGCCAGCACCTGGTTCACTAGTCTCTGGAAGGTGGCCGGCGCATTTTTCATGCCGAAGGGCATTACTTTAAAGTGATAGTGGTCATCTGGTGTCGAGAAGGCCGATCGTTCTTGTGCACCAGGGGTAAGGCCGATCTGCCAATACCCCGCCGTGAGATCGAAGGTGCTGAGGTATCTGGCGGCCCCGAGGCGATCGATCAGTTCATCCGCCCTGGGGATGGGATGTGCGTCGGTCCTGGTGACGGCATTCAGTCCCCGGTAGTCAACACAGAACCGGAGCTCGGGCGCTGCTCCGGGGGAAGCAGCTTTCGGGACCAGGACAACGGGACTGGCCCAGGGACTGTTGGAGGGTTCGACTACCCCCAGGGCCAGCATCTTGGCCACCTCGGATTGGATGCAGGCCCGAACCCGGTCGGGCACTCGAAAAGCTCGTTGTTTCACAGGGGGGCTGTCTCCGGTGTCCACATCGTGGACACACCACCGGGTGACCCCCGGCGTGAGGGAAAACAGATCCGCAAACTGCCCCAGCAGCTTCCGACAGTCTTGTTGCTGCTCTGGGGTCAGGGTAGAGGAGAGCCGGACCCCTTCGAAGGAGCCGTCTTTCTCGGTGGTGCTGAGGAGATCTGGCAGTGGCTCGGAGTCGTCTTCAGCTCCGTCATCGGTCGCCAGCAGCAGGCTCAGTTCGGTGCGTGCAAAGTGCGGCTTGAGCTGGTTAGCGTGTAGAACCCGGAGGGGGTTCCTGGGGGACTCCATGTCTACCAGGTAGGTGACGGGGCTCTTGCGCTCCACCACCTTGAAGGGCCCCGTCCATTTGTCCTGGAGGGCACACGGTTCAACCGGGGACATGACCCAGACTTGCTGGCCCGGGTCGAACTCGATGGACGAGGCGTTCTGGTCATACCAGCGTTTCATCTCCTCCTGACTGGCTTCCAGGTTGGCCTCGGCAAGTTCCCTGAAATTCCGAGTCTGATTGCGGAGGGTCAGGAGGTACCGGTAGACATCCGGTGGGGCATCTCGAACTGCTGTCTCCCAGCCTTCCTTGACCAGGCTAAGGGGGCCTCGAACCGGGTGTCCGTACAAGAGTTCGAATGGGCTGAACCCCAGGGATTTCTGGGGTACCTCTCGGTAGGCGAACAGGAGGCAGGGCAGCAGGACATCCCATTTGCGCCGGAGGGGCTCTTCTAGGCCCTTGATCATTCCCTTCAGTGTCCTGTTAAAGCGTTCCACTAGTCCATTTCCCTGGGGATGATACGGGGTGGTGAACTTATATGCGACCCCGCACTGTTGCCATAGGGACCGCATTTGCTTCGAGATGAAGTTGGACCCCCGATCACTCACGACTTCTCGGGGGAAGCCGACTCGGGAGAAGATGCTCATGAGGGCTCGGCCCACCACGGGGGCCGTGATTGTTCGGAGAGGGATGGCCTCAGGATAGCGGGTGGCATGGTCCACCAGGACGAGGATGAAACGGTGCCCCTGCGAGGTGCGAGGATCCAGGGGTCCTACGATGTCTATTCCCACTCGCTCGAAGGGGGTGGTTACCATAGGGAACGGCTGGAGCGGGGCTTTGACTTTCCCCCCACTCTTCCCGCTGGCTTGACAGGTCGGGCAGGTCCTGCAGTGGTTCTGTACATCAGTTCGCATTTTTGGCCAGTAGAAATGGGTCACCAGGCGGCTGTAAGTTTTGTCCTGGCCCAGGTGCCCGGCGAGGGGCACATCATGTGCTAAGTTCAGGAGGAAGTCTCTGAACCGGAGGGGTACAACCAGCACCCGGCCGGCCCCTAGCTCGGCAATCTTCTGCTCACTGTAAAGGAGGTCGTTGTCCCAGTAGACCCAGTGGGACCCCGCGGGGTCTCCGGCGGCTTGCGTAGCGGCTTGCCGTCGCATCCCCTCGAGGGAGGGGCAGGTTTTCTGTTCCTGCCGGAACTGTTCGCGGGTGGGGCCACCTTCTTGGCGCCATTGAGCGAGCTCCGGGAGGCGTCGATCTCGGTGAGATCTTCTTGGTCGGGCCCTTGGGGGCCGGGCCCGGTGTCGGCGTCCTCGGGGACGACGGGCGGTGGAGGTGCGGGCCATTCTGGCTCCTCTGTTGGAGCTTCCCCCGCTGGGGCGGAGGCTCGGGCGGACATGGAGCGGGTAGTCGCACAGACCCACTCGGGAAGGCCTAGCATCCCCAGGTGCTCTCTTCGTTCGATGCCAGCCCATGGGGAACTTTCCAGGTCGTTCCCAAGGAGGCAGTCCACGGGGGCATCGTCGCGGACAGTCACTTTCAGCATGCCCGACACTCCCCCCCACTCGAAGGGGATGCGGGCCATCTGACACATAGTTTCGGAGTTATCTGCGGATCGGACTGGACACAGGACGTTAGGAAGGATCTGTTCCGGGGTCACCAGATGGCAGCGGACCGCTGTCACGCTGGCCCCAGTGTCACGGAGGGCTTCGGTCCGGCGACCGTTGATGGTGACCCACTGGCGGTACTTCTGGGTGTTGCCGGGGATCGGCCCTCGGGGGATCATGTCGTGAGTACCCAGGCAGGCTAAGGTCATGGCGGCGGGCTCCCACTCGGCCTGCTCGGGGTCGTCGTCCTCTTCCTCCCTTCTTTCTTCACCTAGGGCAGCTGCCGTGATCTGGCGGGCTGGGGGCCCGGTGGTGCCGGGTCGCTGGTTCATCGGGCAGAGGGGGTCATTCGCATAATGCCCCTGTCGCTGGCATCTGTGGCACGTAACGTTCGGGCGGGGCCCCGGCCTGGCTGGGGCGCCCCCTCTCCGGGCCAGGGATGGCGACGTGGAGGTAGGGGATGACCCCTGGGGGGTGTCTCGACCCCGGCTCTGGCCTACTCCGCCACCTCGGGGGCGGCGGTTCCCCGGGGACCCCCGGCCGTAATCTCCCATCATGTTCCGGGGAACTCGGGTGCTGGCCCATCGGTCTGCCTCGACAGCGAGTTTTCGTGGCTCAGTCAATTTGCTGTCGAGGAGGTGCTGCCGGAGTTCGACGAAACAGTTATTGGACAGGTGTTCCCATAGAATGAGGTCGACCAACTGCTGGTAGGTGGTGACCTGGCAGCCCCGAGTCCACCCCTCGAAGGCTCTACTGTAATAGTTCACGTATTCTACCCACGTGGTACCGGGGATTTTTTTGCAGTCTCGGAATCGCTGCCCGTACATCTCGGGGGTGAGTCCGTCGCGAGTGAGGAGGGCGGTCTTCATGTGCTCGTACGAGGTCCTCTCGGCATCAGGGAGCTCCAGCAGGGCGTCTCTCCCTTCGTTGATAAATTTCCCCCACAGGCCGGCACCCCAGTCCCTGAGGGGTACTCGATGGGCGGCCATGGCGACCTCGTAAGCTTTGAACCACTGCTGGATGTCGTCGTTCTTATAGTACTCTTTGACGACATCCTTGGGTATGTGCACCTTTGTGTCCCCTGGGGGAGGTGAGGTCTTACTCCCGGAGGTGGTAGTCTCGCCTGCCTTGGTTTTAAATTCTAGTTCTTTGAGGACGCGCTCGTGCTCGAGCATGAGTTTCTTCTCCTCGAGGTCTCTTTGTCTTCGCTTTTCTTCCAGGTCTCCTTCCAGCCGTAGCTGCTCGAGGGCTAGCTTCCTTTCTGCCAGTTGGATCTCTCCTTCTTGTTTGAGTCGAGCAAGCTCCAACTCGTGGAGCCGGTTCCTCTCTCGTTCTCGGGCGTCTTCGGGGGAGAGGCCCGGGTTTGGGTTTGCGGGTCTCTCTCCCGCTGGGTTCAGCTGAGCCTCCGGGCCTCCGTTCGGGCCCGGGTTATCTTCCCTCGGGGGTGGCGCCTCCCCGGCGTCCACCCAGGCCTGCAGGGCCGATTTGAAATCTTCTTTGGTGTTTAAGCCAGTGGTAGCGATGCCTAGATCTTTGCAGAATTGCTTCAGTTCCTTGTGACTGTAGTCTTCCATTTTCTCCTTCCGGAATTCTGTGCTCATGGTCGCAGTGGGTTTTTCTGGGTAGCGAGTGAATCACTCTCTGTACGATCTGCGTGGGCTCGGATCCCAGCGCTTACCACCAATGTTAGAAAGGTAAACCCGGGGGAGGCAGAAGATGTCTGACTGACCACCCCTAGGTCCACCCCTCCGTCGAGAAGTAGCCGAGCGTTTACTGAGAGGCCTCCTGAATGAGGGTCCTCTCCTAGGATCGTACAGCAGAGTAATCACAACACTACAGATGGACACCACACAAGAGGTCAAGTTCTTAAGGTTTTATAGCTAGTAAAAGGTTGCGGGTTTTTGGTAGTATGTACAAGCAGATCGAGGGATCTGTAAAGTCTCGTAAAGGGGGGTAAGGTAGCGGGACAGTCTTACTCTGGGCGGAGGACGGGATACCCTACGCACAGCTCTCAATCCTCGAGCCGGGGGGTTCCGAGAGGTCGAGCCGCGGCAGCGCCAGCAGGCTAACAGATGGTCCAGCAAGGTAGGCCGCGGCAGCGCCAGCAGGCTCTCAGATGGTTCAGCAAGGTAGGCCGCGGCAGCGCCAGCAGGCTCTTAGATGTTTCAGCAAGGTAGGCCGCGGCAGTGCCAGCAGGCTCTCGAATGTTTCAGCAAGGTAGGCCGCGGCAGCGCCAGCAGGCTCTCGGATGTTTCAGCAAGTTAGGCCGCGGCAGCGCCAGCAGGGCTTCCAGTCCAGGATACAACTGGTGTCCTACTCCGGGGCGGGCCCAGATATAGGACGGAGGTCCTTTGATGTCCGGACCCTCGCGCCTGGGGGCCAGAGGGGCCGAGATGATGGTGTCCAGACACCCAGCAGGGGGGTGGAACCAGCGCCCAGGGAGGCCGGAGGGCGATCGATATCGGGCGTCCGGGGACGGCTGGAGGGCCATCGAAACTCCTCTCCCTCCGGATCTGTCGAGTGGCCACGCGACCACCTGGGTGGATCTTGGTGCCTCTATGTCTGGGCTTCGCTGGGGCCGAGGCTGGGGCCGAGGCCACGCGGTCGTGACGTGGTGGGCCCAAGATGGAGTCGGGCACGGCCTCGTGCTTAGGTCGTGAGGGGCCTATGCTGGGGCCAGGCCGATGATGGGGGTCCGGGATGGTAGCCGGATCGGTGGTGTTGGGGCGTGCAGGGTCGGGCAGAATGGGCCGCCCGAGGTCCGGAGGAGGGCTGATGTCGTCTGGAGCCCGCCATGCGGGAGGGGTAGGCCCACGCCATGAGGCCGGGTCCAACAGCCTTCTTGTCACTGTTAGACATATCTGCAGATTTGGCATGAGTTACTATCATGCTACTGTACTGCGAGATGTAGGTACATAACACTATGTCACTGATGTTTTACCCCTCTTGTCTCCGACGCCTGTAGCTCAAGGTACACCAGCGTAAGGCCGTGTGAAGGGCCATTGCGTCCAAGGTTCGGGCTCTGGGTGTCTCAAACTGACGGCGCACCCACTACCACAAGAGGTGGGACGACATCAGCCGGCTGGCAAAAAACGTGGTGGAGATGACCTTGGGGCTGCTCCCTTGCACTGGGCAGTTGGTACGGCGCAGCATGACTCCACTAATCGGCTGCATCTTGGCCGTGACACAGCCTGAGTTTGAAGGAGCATCAGTAGCAAACTAGGGGTGAGTATTCTGGGAAAGGTGACTTTGGCTGTGAGTGGCTGCATGTGTACACAGCCTGTGCCAGTGCTGGCCTATGTGATGTTGGTAGTGTGATGCAGTGGCTTGTAAGTGGCCGCTGTGCTGGGTGCAGCTGACATGCATTTGCCCTACCTGTACTTACTAAGGTAATTTGAGTACTGTGCATTTCCAGAGCATTCTGAGTCATGGTCTTCAGGTATCGCCTCCATTGGGGTAGTCTGGGAAATCCCATAGAAGGAAACAGCAGTGTGCCCAATCTGAGTCTGCTTTCTTCAATGCGTGTATTACCTGACCTCAGATTTGGGAGGCTTAGACATCTGACATCAATGTGCAACAGTAGTTGTGCCCCAAAGTACAACATGGTGGATGGCACGGGCTCATGGCCATTGTGGAATGTCATGTTGTAGTCTGTATCTGTGTTCTCCCCTCCTGCTTCATGTCCCCACCAGGGTGTCTGATGTGGATAGGGACCTCGTATCAGCCCATGAGTTGTGTTTTGTGGTTGTGTGCGGGATTGTGTTATTGCGTGCCTGCGGTGGCGTCCGCAACGGTCCATGAGTTGCTGGTGATGTATCAGGTACAGCACTGCAAAGACGTGTAGGGCTGGGTCCATTGCGGTCGTGACCGGGTGGTAGGGACCGGGACTCTGGTTTTGCGATCCGCTGTCGAGCTTCCGCCGTCTCTGGTTAAGCGGTTTCTCCGCTGCGGTACGACTGGTTGTTTGGGGCATCCTAATTTGTGAAGCGGGGCGGACGTCATTCTGCACGGCGGTGAGTCTCCATTGGCTCACACGGCCACGGTGGCGGGCGCACTTTGATGGTGGTTTGCGTTGCCCCGCGGCAGACGGGAAATAGGCTATGTTTGGCCATACTAATATGGCGGACGTGAGGACCGCTGCTGGCGTGCGGTAAAAGCTACCACCCACCATACTAATAGGCCCCTAAGTGTACCACTTACCAATAGGTGTGTGTGTGTGTATGGTGTATTTTGTAAAGCGCACAGCGGCCCCAACGGGGCGCCCGGTGCTGTATAACGCTGTGGAACCCTTCCTGGCTCTCCCTGTGAGATGCCTCTCCTGGGCACCCCCAAGGTAAAGCCAGGCATCCCAGTGTTGTAGGGGCCATTGTGGAGATTAAGCAAGCTATTGCCCAGAGTTGCAGCGTGGGACCCATGATTAGAGTAGGCGCCGATGCGAGAATTATCGAGTCCGTGGACATTGAGCCCAAGACCCTGCCGCGTCGGGACTTGAACTCTGGTCCCGGGCCTGATCTCTGCTTCAGAGTCAGGTATTGACCTGTACCAATATACAACCCTTTCCATTCCATGTGAGCCTTAAACTCTCAGTAATACACCACTGAGCCTTTACATATAGCACTTGATATATATGGGCCCACTCTATGACATTCGTCCGGCAGGTTTCAATGGTCTTTCTGCCTGCCACTTACATCGGCTTAATCCACCCACTGGCCGCCGAGTTAGACTCAAAATCATACTAGACACATAATCATGTGATACTGTGGGTACCTTACTCAGAGCGATGAGATGTGGTAGGCATATTAATCACCCATCCCTCAGTGTAGATAGTTTGAAGCACTAGGTCCTGATGAATTGCCCCAGATCCTCCTGACCAATTGGCATGAAACATGTTGACCCAGAGAGTTGAGCGCAGTTAAACTGAACCATAACACTTCAGATAGCCGCAACTCTGTCGCTGTTTTTAATCAGGTGGATAGCCAGTCCTAATAAAAGTAGCTTTGGACTATCTAACTTGTTTTAACCTCCACTCACCACATCTACACTTCCTATGCCTCTTACCCCCACTGCACCATATGGTAAGGAACAAAAGATCTCCGCTAAAGAGCCCCTCTATGGGTGCCCAACGGGTATTGCAGCGCCGACCGGAAGAGGAGCAGGCCCATATGATGAAGCTTGACACCTAGGGGGCTGGGTGTGTGAGGGCCCTAGTTCCGACAGGAGGAATTCCCCTCCTTTTGTCCCGTCCTGACCATAACACTAACGCTGTGGCATCCTGACATATCTCACTCTCTTGTCCTACCACCCGAGGAACTGCATACCCTTTTTTCTTACAATTTTTTTTTTTATTACATTTATTAGTTATAATTGTTAAAATTTACAAATAATCTAAACTTTTTTTAAGTAAAATGGATTATTTAATTTATTTTACAATATTTATAATACATTAAAAAACGATATTTTGTATTTTGATATTTTTAACAATATTTTTTTTCGATATTTTTGTACTTACCATTATGAAGATAGGAGGTCAATATTTTTGACAACGATATTTATGTCCCGATATTTCTGTAGGTCGATATTAGTGCTGTAGATATTGTGTCAGTGATCCATAAGGGAAACCAGAAAGGAATTTAACTAGGCCCTGAAAGCCCTCAAATGCGAATAAAAAGATAAGTCATCGGCTATACTACAAGAAGCAATTCTGGAAAGTGATAGCACAGGTTTTCGGCATGTGGTAAATGTACCATGCCTTACAGCTCAAGATCTACCAACCATAGATATTGTCATAGATGAATGTCAATAGGTGAGTATTTTTCTACGGTGTACAAACAGGAACCACATGGAAGCAGTATGATAATTGCATCAACACAACAGGGAACCAGCAACCCAGGCAAATGTTCGATAGACCTTTTTTTTTTTAAATACTGAGTTTTATAAAGCGCAAACTTGACCCGAATCGGGTATCAGAGTGCTTTACATGAGGACACATTAATTTTTGTTAGGCACAGGGGGATGATGGGTCATATGTAGGTAATCTCTATTTACCGATTATTAAATACCGAATTTTACGGATTCGGTATTTGAGAATCGGTAAATAGTATGTAGGTAAAAATTCTGTAAATTTTACCGATTCGGTAATATTCGGTATTTCCGAATTGGTATTTACCAATTCGGTAATTCCCATTCATTCCTATGGCCCTGGAGGCCCATAGGAATGAATGGGAAGCCATTCACTTTTACCGATTCGGTATATACCGAATCGGTAATATGGGGAACATATTCAAGGGTGCCAGAGTGTCACATTGACACCCTGTTGCACCCCTGAATCGTGCATGTGTGCACATGTGGCGCACATACATGCCCTAAGGGCATGTATGTCTGCCACATGGCACTGAGAAAAAAGCAAAAAATTGCTTTTTCAAAGGTATTTCGGTATTAACCACCAACTTATAGTTGGTGGTAAATAAGGAATCCTTAAGGCTAAAATCCACTCACTTGAGTGCTACCTACATAAGCTTTGAGGAATAGGTAATTTACCAATTCCTTAAAATAAGGAATCAGTATTTTACAGATTCCTTAAAATAACGAATCGGTAAATTACCGATTCCTTATTTGCAGCCTCCTACATCTCAAATCCCTAAATACCGGTCGGTAACGGTGAAATTTACCGAATTTCACAGTTACCGACCGGTATTACCCCACCTACATATGTGATTTGCCAAGAATCACAGGATGTTCAGCGTCATTGCCGAGACTCAAACCAAGTTCCCCAGATTCGCGGTTGACTGCCCTAGCTGTTAAGCAAACTCCTCTCCCCATGTTTTACCTTAGACAAGGTCCTCGGTGCAATAACTTCAAGTAAGGGAGGGAAGGCCCCCGGCCCAGACAGTGTGCCAGTAGATCTATTTATATCAAATATACCTTTATGGGCCCCTATTTTAACACAGGTTTTAGCAGCATGTTGCTCCACAGGTCTCATGGAGACGTGTCAGAGTCAATAGTGGTCCCTATATTCAAAAAGGGCGATCGACAGAACCCAGCGTGTTACCGCCCAATATCCTTGTTACATTCCTTGGCTAAGGTGGTGGGCCGGATTGTGCTCAATGGGCTACAAGATTGGGCTGAAGATAACATTCTTTCACAAATACAATTTGGTTTCCGGCAGGGATTGGGTAGTCTGGAACAAGGATTAAACATAAACATTTTATTGGGGAAGTACAAGCTTTCTAATCAAGGAAGGCTGTATCTCCCATTCGTAGGTCTGACGACAACCTTTGACTGCATGGTTCATGGCAAGTTTAAAAAAAAAAAAATAATTTTATTGAGAGTTTTGCAGTAGCATACAGAATAGACACATTCCAAGAATACAGTGCAATGACGCTCTTTGATATAGAGACCAACATAACAATACAATATAAAGAAAACAGTAACAGGTACCTTCTAGTGATTGGTGTATAGCATACATGCACATGGCTCTCTATGCTCTTACCACATAAATGAATAGTCCGGGTAACCGGTTCCCTATTAAGCACCATTCACAGTTATAAATTATACAAAATCTACATCATCCTGAGTCAATAAATATTCTCTTAGAGGAGTTCAGATATATGTGGGTCTAGAAGTTGCCGGTAGTTCCTCAGCATACAATTCCAGCTGTTCGTGGCAGAATACGATATCTTTTACCCACATATCAGCTTTCGGAATTAATTTACTTCCCCGCGTAAATAAGACTCGCCTCTTTGCAAGTAAGAGGGCCACTCTCACAAATCTTCCCACACTGGCCTTTATTTGTGGGACATATGCTAGGAGGCACTCCAGTGGTGTGCATTGTAAAACCTGTCCTGTCATAGTGTGTATAAGAGTAATGAAATTTTCCCAATAATTGAACACCGGATTACACTGCCATGCAAGATGAAAGAAGTCAGCCCCGCATTGGCCACATCTCCTACAATTGTCCGAGTCCCTAAGACCCATTTTATGTAATTTAACATGAGTATAGTACACTTGATGCAAAAACTTAAAATGAATGATTCTCAAATTACTATTCGAAGTCAAGTGGCCAGTCAGCGAGCAAATCTGTTCCCATTCCCTGTCAGTGATCGGGGGAGTCATCATAGCATTCCATCGCTCCAGACTCCTGTCTGGTCTATGGACTGTTTCCCCTTGAACCGCTTTGTATAACTTAGTGATCAGCTTCTTCCTAGATGGGGCTACTATCAATAATTGTAGTGACTTAAGTGGTTCTGGCTCATCAAGAAAAGCAGTGTAATTATCCCTTACTGCCCGCTTCAATCTATAACAGGTGTACTGGAATAGCGGGTGGGATTTTGGATGTAATTTAAATAGTCGTCTGTGAGGTACTTTCACCCAGGGTAAAGATCGCACATGTGTGTGATTCCGGCTCCCTTTGGAGCGGTTATAAGCCCATTTTCTTGTGCTACGGATAATGGCGCATGATCAGCGAGAGGCAGTGCCGGCACGTACAGAGGGAGTTTGTGTGCCTGCCAATCGCCTGCCACGCCGCAACAGTGGTATCTATTGTGTTGATCTCAGTCCTGGGCGTCTGCCTATGAGTGTATGTGATGACGCTCCTCAGAGGCACAGGATGGCCGTCCCCTTCTTCGACAGCCACATGCGGGATAACGTTATGGGACTTAAACCAGTAATACACAAACAGGGCCTGCGCGCAAAGATAATACACATAGAAGTCTGGAGCATTGAACCCTCCTTTTTCATAAGTCAGCATTAACGTAAGCCAGTTAATTCTAGGTTGTTTATTCCCCCATACTAACCTCAGTAGCTGGGTTTGTACTGTTTTAAAAAAATGTTTTGTCAATGGGATTGGGATATTGCAAAAAAGATATAAGAACTTAGGAAGTATGACCATTTTTATTACAGCTATACGATCTGCCATGGACAATGGCAGACAGGACCACGGTCCACCTGCTGCACTAAGGTGTTATATGCCTGACCATAATTCTCTTTGACCACAACCTCAGGGTCTTAGTCTACCCATACCCCTAGGTATTTGACCGGTTCTTCAGACCATACCAGTGGGTATTCTACCTGGGGTGGGGCCGTGGCTAGCGTTAGAGGAATGATGACAGACTTTTCCCAATTTATCTGAAGCCCTGAAAATAGGCCAAATTTAATATATTCCCGTATAATCTGGGATAAATAAAGCTGGGGACCGCGAATAAAAAGGACCATGTCATCCGCATACAGGGAGATCCTGACCGGCCGGTGATTAAAATTGAGGGCAGCAGCCCAATGACATTGCCGAATTTTACATGCTAGAGGTTCCAAAACGAGGGCGAAAAGAAGGGGGGCCAGGAGACAGCCTTGTCAGTTCACGACAAGTTATGGAACATTCTAGCCGAGATGGGGGTAGATGCTCCACTCATCCATTTTTTGAGACAACTCTATGGGAACGCGAAAGCAAGGGATCGCTATGGAGTAAAGGGTGAATGCACTCACCGTTCAACATGGAAAGGGGGGGTTAGAAAGGGCTGCGTCCTGGCACCGTTTTTATTTAAACTCTACACCAACGGTCTAGAACATAGAATGGTGGAGAAAGGCGTGGAAGTGCCACATATAAACAATCAGCCCCTACCAGCCCTTCTCTATGTGGACGATACAGTGTTGACGGCAAGAACACAATTGGGACTCCAAAGGGCCCTCACAGAATACACTGAGTAAATGGACAACTTGGGATTGACAGTAAACACAACAAAAACTTTCATTATGAAGTGTGGGAAGGCAGTGCTAAATGTAGGGATTTGTTTATTGGCAACAGAAAGGTGGAATTCACCAAGACATTTCCCTACCCAGGCATCTTATTTGATCAAAAGGAGACATGGTCCCAAACAGTTAGAAATAGGAGATTACTATTTATAAAAATCGACGGCAGCTCTGACCAACTTAGCAAGGAAATTGGGAAGAAGGCCGCCAGTCGAGCTGCTGCAGATTTATCAAAGCGATACAAAAGGGGATGATGGACGGAGCGCCTGAGCAAATCAAACACTCACCCCCAGTCAACTGATCTGGGTTTAATCCATCACCATTCTTTAGCTCACTCAGCCACCCCAGTTCAAACATGGCCATATGCAAATCAGTCTGACCCTGTGCCTCATGGGAACAGTCCAGCCCGAACTGCCAAGCCATGTCTTCCCTGGACCGGAAACAAGCATCCTGGGACCGGTTTCGGATTCATAATCCTCAACAGCCAGGCTATCTTGAATCCAGTGGCCAAGTGAGCAGATTTATCAGGCAAATTGTGTCAGTATAGCAACATACGGTGCTGGAGTGTAGGGTTATCCTGACATAAAATCTTTACAGCAGGTTGAGAACACCTTTTTAAAGTTTCTTTTGGAAGTCCCAGGCAGTACTTCAACATACATTTGCCACTCTGAACTAGGGCTACAATACATCTCATATTAATAAAAGCCCAACCTGTCCTTTTGTGGCACAGGATTTGGACTTCCATAAAGAGTACTTTGCATCGCGACATTTTAAAAGATTGTCTCAAATTGGACTGGGTACTGGAGATACCATGGTTAAAATATGTGTAGGATTTTACGAACGATCTTGGTCACCCTGAATACTACAATGACCCTGGTACCATAAGTTCCTCTCCAGAAAGGATTTTAAAAGACTCTGTATGACCCTTCTGGAGGCAAACAGATTTGCTTGGAGGCAATGAAACCCTCAGTACAATTCAACCAATTGATACTGACACTTATGGAATACAGCTGTATCTAGAACTGACGCTAAGTGGCTAGGATAGATTCGTATTAACACGTTTCAGATTCGGAATCTCCCATCACCTGGTAAGCATCCCTGTAATAAACATTTGGGCCACAGTACTGAGTAGATGCCCATGCGATGAATTGTCCCAGCAATCAACAATTCATGTGGTTTTATTTTGTACGTTTTATGCAATGCAAAGAAGGAGATGGATCTTACCTATTTTAAGACTACTGGATTTGAGACAATGTAGACCAGCATTGTTTGCACTACAATTACTGGATCATGAATATTTTATAAATTCAGTTTTATATTTTTTTTAATGTACAGTGCAATGTAGGGAACTATTCTTATTTGATACACTTGACCCTAAACTAAACGAAAACTGTAGTGACTGTATGAACTGATTTTGCGCGTTACTCTGTACATAATAGCTCACAAATGTCATCCTAAGTGTCCTCTTAACCCATGTTTTACTGATGTGTTTAAATGAATGCTTTTATGATTTTATCACAAAAATCAAACAAAGCTTGTTTTGATTGATTGATTAATGTTTATGTTGGCCATAAAATGTACAGTTTTACTGAGAAAGTATGCATCCGTATGACATGGAGCCAACAACATTCTAACTTGGGTACTTATCTTCTTTTTTTTAAATTTTCTTTATCGATTTTACCAATAACATAACCCTCCCACCCAACATGGTCATATTTGTCCTGGCACATTGTATCAGTGTATACATTATAAGGGATGTAAGACAGTATAACCAGACTATACAGTGCAAGTTAGTAACGTCATTAACCCATTGTTGATGGACAGCGCTCCCGGCTTTTCCAGATATCTAGGCCCGGCTAGTGGCAGTGCAGCTGTTACCGGTTGGTCTCAGCACGTTCCTCTCTGTGTCCTCTAGGAGGGGGGGTCTGTATTCGGTGTGTGTGCCCCACCTATGTCGCCCTGTCTGAGGTAAGCCACAAAAGGTTCCCAAATATCCATCGGTCAAGCAGCAAGGGGCGTCACGTCCCAGTATGTCGTTAACCACTCCAGACAATAGGAAACATCTGCTCTCCAGGCCCATGTCGTCTGGGTCAGTTGTCTCCCCCAATGTAGTGCCACCCTATGCTTTGCTAGTAGAAGCAACATAGCTGGGAGCCTACTGCAACTTACTGGGACGTCTCCAGTGAAGCCCAGCAAACAAGTGATAGGATCTGGTAGGAGCGTCTCTCCAACTATGGCACTCACCATGTCGCACATCTTTTCCAAAAAGCCACAATCCTAGGACAGGACCATGCTAAGTGCAGCAAAGTGGCATCAGACCTCCGACAGCAAAGGCACCGAGTGGACCCACGAATATTCACTCCTACCCTTCCAGAGATGTAGGGGTTGCAGCCATCTAAGAGATAGATGCACCGGAGGGGTTCTCTGCCTCCTCGGAGAACTTCTTGGAGGAGAACCTGCAGGTTCTTTGGAATGCATGGATGCACTGCGAGATGACGCAATTGTCTTTGGGGAACTTCTGTTAAAATGCAAAGAGGCCCCATGGGTTCTTCAGTGTGACCTCCGTCGCGAAGAGCGTTGAGACGTCGCTGGCGGGTGCCTTGACGTTGATCTGCTCTGTGTCACCATAATGGGAGAGACTCTGGATCCTGAACGTCTCCTCGACGTCGATCTTTCTGACTGCCTCGACGTTGAGTGGAGTGACGCCGAATGCCTGGAGCCTCTAGATCTTGCTCTTGAGGGTGAGCGTACCTGCGATCTCCCCGATGACCTGTTGGACAGAGAAATCCTCCTCGACGTCGAAGATCCCTCATCGTCGACTTTCTTGGCTTAGGCGTCGAATGTGACAACGGAGGGGATCTAGACCTCGACGTCGAACATCGCCTCAACGCCGACGGAGGTGATGGTACCTGTCTCGATGTCGAATGCCGCCTGGATGACGTCGATGGAGAGGTATGCTTCGACGCCGGTCGCTGATGAACCTGCGAAGGCGGAGCTTGACTCGATGTCGACAATCGCCTAGTTAAGGCCAGCTGAGATCTACCCTTCAACGTCGATCGCCGGTGACTCTGTGAAAACAGAGCATGTCTCGGCGTCGAATGCCACCACGATGATGGAGACTTGTCTCTCGACGTTGTGCGAGCCTGCATCAACGGAGAACGTTGCCTCGACGCCGATCGCCACCTGCTTGACGACAGGGGAGGTATCGATGTACCTGTGATCCTCGACGACGACCGGTCTTCCGTCGACGGCGAGCCTGCCGTCCATGGTCTTTTCGTCATCGTTTTCGACGCTGAAGAAGGGTTTCTAGGCGCTGAACCTGACGCCGATGGAGAGCACACTGGGATCTTACTTGTGGATGCTCTCTCCTTCTTCTTCTTTAGCGGTGACCTGCCTCTGGAGGAAAATCTTCTCCTCTTTGCCAGCCCATAGAGGGGAGTCCTTCAAAGTTCTTTTGAACAGGAGCTGGCAATGCTGGCAGGTGTGACGATCATGATCAGAAGGCAAACATAAAATACAGACCGAGTGAGAGTATGTTTTTGCCTTCTTCTTGCCAAAGGAGGGGCAAGGATCAAAAAGGGAAGGCATTTCTGAGTGGAAAATAATGCCCAAATCCTTCAAAAATAGTTGAAAAGTACTTCAACACTGAAAAAATGTCAAAATAAAAAGGTTTCACCTAAAAAAAGCGAGTAATTTCTGACAAAAATCAGAAAGAAGTAGAGCTGTAGAGACCAGGTTCCTGTCCGAAGGAGCCGGAAAGAACAACTGACCTAACTGGCACCCCTGAGGCATGATGGGAGCTAGGGGTCATGGCTGCCTTAAAGGCGCGGTGCCAGTTTATTGTTACTGTTTATGTGGGTTAGCTTTTCAGCTTTCTACACTGATGTTTCCTCTACAATGCAGCCTATGTGCTGACAATGTTTTCACTTTCCTTGCAGCATTACCTTTTCTGCTATATAAAAAAGAAGTTTTCAAAGGCTCTCTTTCTCCCTGCTTTATTGGAATGTATTTATGTGCAAAGACTTCTCTTGCAGCATTGTTCAGCATGTCTAGGGAAGGCTGCATTGTATGTTTTTATATATGTATATATACATATATGTAGAGCTACATATATGGTTTTCACATATATGTGTTTCCAGGGTCCCGCGCATGGGCGGGAATATTCATGTGCTTATGACTATTGATGAGGTTTCCCTGGAAGAGAACCAAGGGTAGTAAAACTGCATTAACAAAAATATAATCAATTGTTGAGTTCATGCCCCTTCCCTTAAACGTGGGGATACCCGCCTCTTCATTTGTAAGAATAGGATATATCATCCCAAATTCCGCCAAAAGATCCTCTAAATAACCACATTGTAGCATATGTTCAAAGTGTATCTCTGAATAATAATTACCATCAGTGACCAAGCAGTTTTGTTGCACAAATGAATGTTAAAATCACCCAATAAAATGATCGAAAATGGTACAGATTGTTTTTCCCTGTATGAATCTAAGAAGTGATTTAGACTGCATAAATGTTGTTTCGCAGAACATAAATGTTCATTCACAGCAAGTATTCCCAGGTCCTGCAAGTCCATACTTCGCTCCCCATCCTTAACCTCTTCCAACCCTTGCACCGAAGACTCAGACCCATTATACTCAGCAAATCCACTGGAGACATCACCAAAGTGCCAGGCCCTGCCACTCAGTCCTCCCAATGAGAAACACATCTGCAATCGCAGGCCTTATGCACGATTACAATGCTCTGCTCTCCTCAATCAGACCCTGGTGCGTAAAGGGCACCGCCAGTCACATGCACACCCATGAAGAAACCTCAGAAGATACTGTAATTAACAACAAATCTCATGCGAGTAATGCATTTCCATCCTTTTTACAAAGCAAGCCACAAAGTCAGCCAGTTCGGCACTCCGTATCGTCTGCATTGTCCACAGCACCCTTATGGACACCATTTATAACCACAATGGAGGTGATCTCATCGGCCCTAAAATTCCACTCAGAAAAACTTGAAATTCAAGTGGACTTATTGAACATCTTGGCCACGCATGTCTTAGGCATAGAACAACATTTACAGGACTTAAACAGTCTAATAAAGAGAGTACATAAAGAACCAGAGACAGCATATCACTCTTGCAAATGCGCCCGTACTTTGGATCACTTAACATCAATTCCAAACATCCTGTCTGAAATCCTTATGGTAGTTAGGTCCTCAAAGCCGACAGTTGCAGCATCAACACCCACTATGTTAAACCTGGAAAGTCCAGAACGACACCAAGGTTATATGGGGCGCTGAGGTAATCTTCACACCATTAAAGATGCATTGCCAATCGGGACCAACAACAAATAAACATCAAGGTGGGACACCTCTGGTGCGACCTGAGGACCATGTCCAACACCAGAAACCTCCCCAAACCAAAAGGGAACACAAACGCCTCAGCAAAGCCAGGAACAACGTTCACAAAAAATCACCATCCTCTCAAATACTACAACTCTGCACTGACCAGCTAATGCCCAAGTATTCTCACTACAGGTCGGATGTGCACCCAATTTTTCAAATGCACAAAGCTCAGCCTAGCAAAACGAAAACACAAAACAGCACAGATGTAAGTAATGCTGAACCTGTGCCCCATACAGAATTCCCTCAGCAGCAATCGAATCTTTGTTCAGATCATTATGACACATCAACTGGCCATGTCAGCCTAACAACTGGAAAACCAAGGCCTCAGTACTCGGCCTAAAAAGTCCACGACACCACCCAGCGGGAGACAAAGTTACCTTGTGCGAATCCGCATAAGCAATCAATCCCCACAGCACACATGCCTTACCCAACTGAGCAACCTCTGACACAGCATATGAGACAAGCACGAGATCAGACAGAGGCACTGTCCAATCACATATGTCAACAGACTCCCACACATTTGATACAAAGGCAATGCCACTCATCCCAGCTTGCCCTCACACCCAAACACTAATAGCTACCGCCATTACCCAGTGCGACTATCACCCCTCTCCGCAGATGATGGAGCAGATAGTATGCACACTTACGGGGGAAATGCAACAGGCCCACCTATTTCTTGAGTCATTTCACATTGATTGTATCCAGAAATCGTCTCGCTCAGAAATACATGGAGACACCTTACGGAGACTAGAAATGATTTCTCTCAGCCAGTCTGGAGGACACCACAACACTCTGAACAGAAGTGCAATCCTGCAACTCACCAATACAATAGAAGCTTTGAGCCATGTGACAACGCGAGACATAGATGCCATCAAGTTTAAACCAAATTAAGAGAGGTTAGGGCACGAAAATAAGATAGTCACCTGGGCCATTAACAAAACAGCTACGATGGCTTGGCAACAAAGAGATTGCTTCCTAAACTGACGCACTGAATTAAAATTAAGTGAGCCAGAGAGGTACCCCAGCCCGTTACAGGCACGGCAGAACTGTCACCCGAAAACCATCCCACCATCAGTCAGCGCCCTCAGGTGTGCAATAGGCCCAGTAGGAAAGCACCCCACCAGCACCAAAAATCTGTGCATCACCCACATAGCAGTGCCCAGGTGTAAGATGAAGAATTCCACAATCTCCAAAGGATCCTTTTAAGTAGTTTATTAGAAGTAAAACTCCACCCGATGCGTAATGGTAAACCTCAACGGTGACTGTTCACAACGTTAGAGACTTCCATCGAACAGCTACAATGCGCGCGGGACATACATTTAAACAATCACACAGTAAGTCATGCAGAATAATATCGCATGCGCATCGCGCGACGCACCCCTCGATGTGCACAGATTACCTACCACTACACCACCTTCCCCCTTACAACAGCAAAAATGAAAAATTACAATAAAACGTACATATTTCAAAATCTGACAAAACCATCAAACCTGCTAGGAACTCTGATGGGTCTGCCACGAGAAGACAAAGTAACATTCTGTAAATTAGAGGAAATATTAGGGTGAACATGAGCATTAACAATTTGATTCGTATTAGTACGATTAAGAGGAACATCCAACCAATTACTCCAATCAAGGTCCTCAACAGATTCGCATCATCTACTCTTAATGATATCTGCCTGATGATGAGAGACTTTTACAGGATGGCGTTTATTCCACCAACCCTTCCCATCAACGAATGCAGAACCTTTACTAACTTTAAGGACCTGTAAAGGTTCAAAGAACTTCGACTCTCCTTTTTTAACTCTATCGGGTTTCTTAATCAAAACCCAGTCACCCACAAAAATATCTACCTGTACAGAATTATTTCTCTTGTCAAAATTGTTTTTCATTTGCATGCGCTAGTCATTAACTTTCTTGCGAATAGCACCCAAATCAATCTTCTTATCTCCAGACAAATCCTGAAGCCAAGAAGGAAAAAAATTTGAATGAGAGCCCCTGTTTCTTAACAAAGTAAAAGGAGAGACGCCTGTTGTACAGTGCGGGGATGTGTTAT
Organism: Lissotriton helveticus; assembly: GCF_964261635.1. NCBI lineage: Eukaryota > Metazoa > Chordata > Amphibia > Caudata > Salamandridae > Lissotriton > Lissotriton helveticus. Next base: position 508,413,047 of record NC_136068.1, on the reverse strand, counting down.
AAAGCCACACTTTGTCTCTGATAAAATCGCTCACATTATGATTGCATGCTACCGCCGTTTCTACGCTGCTCCTTAATCACTTTTTCCCCCTCTCTACCAAACCATTAGACGACGGAGAATACAAAGCAACTTTAAGTTGTTTAATGTCCAAATCACTAAGAAACGTTCCCATTTTATTGGAAATGAAATGTGTGCCATTATCCGCGACTATAATCCTAGGTGTACCTTCCACATTAAAAACTCTTTTCAAGAATGAGATCGTAGAATCAGAATCAGGTGTTTTAACGAACTCATGATACATCCATTTTGAATAATAGTCAACCAATAAAATAACATACTTGCACTCTTGGTCTAGAATCGAATACGGCCCAGAAAAATCAATACCAATTTTCTCCCAAGCTGATTGTGGAAACTCTGTTGGACATAAAGGAACCTTCATAGTATGCCAATGTTAATCAGAGACTAGACACTCAGGGCAAGAATCAACCAATCTCCTAATTTGCTCATCCATAGAGGGCCACCAATAGTGTTCTTTGATTCTCATAACAGTCTTAGTGACACCTAAATGTCCTCTATGAGCCTCGTTAATGATTAAAGGGCGTAACTTGAACGGAGGAATAAACTTGTCGCCTCTACGGACAATATTATTTTCAACCGAAAACAGCCTACAAGAACAATTAACACTCCTTAGCACACGCTCTGTAACTTTACTGGTAACTCCAAAACCTTCTGTAACCTCAGCGACGCCGCCCGATCGTTGTAAAGCCGAGCACGCTTCACAACGATCGGGTGGCGTCGCTGAGGTTACAGAAGGTTTTGGAGTTAGCGTTCTGAAGAATGACTACATAGAGGACTTGAGATAGCAGTAAAGTTACAGAGCGTTGACGCCGCCTAAACAGAAACCCACTGTGGGTTGGAAATATCACCACAAATTAAAGTATTTTACACGGAAGACATAACCTTGAGGAAGTCGCGGGACAAAAAACGTGTGCTAAGGAGTGTTAACAACAATTACAGGCTTCAAAGAGTATCAACAACCAGCAACAAAAAAATCTAAAGAAGGTAGAGCAGTAGGAAGCCTCTCTACCTACATAGCAACTGATCTCTAGCTGTACCCAGAAAGCATAGACCTTGGGCTGGCATGGGCACAATGCCTCAAACTCTCACCTTACTCAGATCAAGGACCACAAACCAACACCATTGATGCCAATTTACTACTCTGCAATGTTTATATTCACCCAGCTCAAAAGAACAAACAGGACCAGATTCCCTTACTAGTATCAATTTTAAAATCGCTCCAAAAGACATTTCCACAACATAAAATCATACTGTCTGGAGATTTCAACATGCACCTACTACAAACAGATTACCAGGATGCAAACCAACGGTTCCTCAGGCTGCCTACAAAACAGCTACCTTCGGTAATAACAAAACATCAAAAAATGGACCATCTCAAGAAATCGTGCATTACAGATCTAGAAGGAATTGGCCTGTGTGCTCCTAATGGTCGTCTTTCACAAGACCAATCGGCTGCGTTCACAAGGAGCTCCCAAAAACTACATCCATCTTAGATTACACACTTGTGGACTCCTTTGACAAAATCTGTTCTTTTTTCCATAATCCCCAGAATAGAAAGCAACTATTTTCCTCAGTAGGTCAAATTTCTTATACATCCATCAAGAGTCCCAGAAAGCAACAACTTAATTACATACTCCAGTGCTTACAATCTAAAACGCCTTGCCTGGAATGGAAGGATGGCAGTTGCCATAATGAACTTTATTTTTACATTCACTTCTCAAATAAATACTGCACAACAGGTGACGTGGTCCAGCTGGAAACTTCTCACAGCAGAACTGGTCGCCAACTGGTCAGCAAACACTTCACACACGCTTAAATCGATGACTAAGGTTTACCGCAGACCTCCAGAAAGAAAGAACAGCAACTAATAGGGAAATTAGGCAGTTGCGTAAAAACATTCCAACGCCTAGCCACTCCATTACAGAGAAAATCGCGGCCCTAAGGCGTGCCTATAAGAAGGCACTCTGGACGGCAAAAAGATCCTATCAGGACCCATAGTGCCACACCAAAAGGTGTAACCACGCAGGGCACATTGCCCAATATAAGTCCACAAAAGCATATTTGGCTGGAAGTAGCACAGGTTGGGCAATCTTTGAAGAAACTGAGACCAGTTGAGGCACCGAGACCGAACAGTCTCCCTGATGCGGTATTTAAATATGACCAGGCCTTTTGGATATCGTACTTTACTCCCCTATTTAATTTGGCATTTACCACCAACACAATCTCACCATCATGGAGAGGCAGTGTTCTTCACCCCATCTTTAAATCAGGTTCACAGACAAATCCTGCAAACTACAGACTACATGCCTTGATCGGTGTTGAAGCAAACCTTTACGCCTCTAACCTTCTGTTAGACCTGGAAGTATGGGCATTGGTCAAAAAAATGATCCCAGCTACACAAACGGTGTTCCAGGCACGCATGAGCACAACCACTAACCTCTTGGCTCTCACTCTCATGATCAAAAAAGCCACCCATAAGGTTGCAAATTTATACACATGTTTGGTCGACTTAAAATCAGGATTCAACACAGTCTGGAGATGCCTTTTATGGGCAAAAATGGCCAGATGGGGAGTGCCTCCACACTTTGAAGCCATTATCAATTTATATTCTGATACTTGGGTATAAATCAAAGTAAGCAAGGGCGACAGAATGACAAGAAAGATCACCACATCCAATGGTCTCAAACAGGGATGTGTTCTCGCTCCCTGCCTTTTTAATATTTATATTTATACAGCAGACCTGGACACCCTGCTATCTGAAGTCTCAAGCGATCCACCAAAACGTATACAAAGACCATTTTGCTGCCTACAATACACAGACAACATTGTCTTATGAAGCCAGACTCTCATCGGCTTGCAGCGTCAAATAACCACTCTATATATCATAACTATATCTTTAGGCCTGAAGCTAAACTACAGGAATACCAAAGTTAACTGCTTCTTGCCAAAAAACAGACAGCAAAGTCTCAAATTCAAATGGAAAGTTGGCGGCAATAGGATGGAACAGGTAACACTTACAAATACTTAGGGGTGGTACTGGACTCCAGATTAAACTTCAAAAAGAATTTAGCCCAACAAAGAGCCTTAGTGAACAAACTGTTTTTCGCCTTTAATCTAATAAACAAAAAATTGGGGAGTTTGTCTCAATTGTACTAACTACTAATTATTAGCACCAAATTTTTACCATCATGGAACTATGGCTCAGAACTCCAAAAGGGCAGAGACACAGCAATTCTCAATACTCTACTGTCCTTCCTGTTCAAAAGCATCTATTGTATCCCACGACATACCTGCCAAACCCAAGTATGCTTGGAATTTGGGCTCCAGCTCCCGGTGAGAATGTCTTCCCAACTTAAACTGTCCTGGAAGTTGAGAGCCGCCACGCCTGAGACCTTGGTCGCTTTGTGTTGTTCTGAAATAAAAAGCCAACACAAGACCAAAAACAGCTGGTCAAATGTGCACCGTAAAGCTTTGTCACTCCTCAACTTACAAGAGGCTTGGGAGCTAAACATTAGCCATGCAGCATTAAAATAAATTGCCAACAAAGCTGCCAAACTAAAATGGTGGTTGATGGACAAAGTGGAACTGGCAGCCAAAAACACAGTTGGCCATTCTTACAATCTTACAGCAGTTGGGGGCCCCAACCATATCTTATGTGCCATATTCCCCAAACCATCCAGCATTTTAATCTAAAAATATGAATGGGAGCCCTTCCTTCATCGATCAGGTGCCGTCCGGGGAACAAAGATGGCCGAACCTTCTCTGCCCTCTTTGTGGTCTATTTGACGAAAGTTTACCACACTTTTTGCGCATCTGCTCGCCTGTGAACTTTCTAAGGCGAAAACTACTTTGCCCCTCCTTTCGGGCACTCAATATAGAATCATGCCGCTTTGCAGTGCTGGTACAAAAGGGGGTGGTGGTGATGGACGGAGCATCTGAACCAATCAAACACTCACACCCAGTCAACAGATCTGAGTTTAATCCATCACCGTTCTTTAGCCCACTCTGCCACCCCAGTTCAGACATGGCCATATGCAAATCAGTCTGACCCTGTGCCTCATAGGAACAGTCCAGCCCGAACTGCCAAGCCATGCCTTCCCTGGACCGGAAACAAGCTAGCGAGGACCGGTTTCTGGCATTTCAGCCGTCTTCAGCCCGGCTTGCTTGAATCCAGTGGCAAAGTGAGCAAGGGACTCACGTCTGAGCATACCCTGCCAACTTATGACGAACAAAGTGGTACAAAAGGGGGTGGTGATGGACGGAGCATCTGAACCAATCAAACACTCACACCCAGTCAACAGATCTGGGTTTAATCCATCACCGTTCTTTAGCCCACTCTGCCACCCCAGTTCAGACATGGCCATATGCAAATCAGTCTGACCCTGTGCCTCATGGGAACAGTCCAGCCCGAATTTATTTATTTATTTTTATTTATTTTTTCAATTTATAGGGCGCAGCAGCTACCCAAAAAGGGTTTCCCGGCGCCTAGACACAGCTAGTTTGAGGACAGAAAAAAGGGGGAAATGGCTATTGAGTATTATTGTTCAAATAGCCAGGTCTTAACAAGCTTTCTGAATCTGATGTAATTTTCTTCCTTCCGAATGAAGGGAGGGAGCGTGTTCCAAAGGGAGGGTCCCAGATGGGCGAAGGATCTGCCTCCTGTTCTCGCCCGTTTGAATCTCGGTACGCAGAAAAAGGCTGCCGTCTGCGACCGAAGGTTTCGCTTGGGACTGTAAAGATAGGCGAGGGTTTGAAGATATTTAGGTGCTGCACCTGCTTTAATTCTGAACATGTAGTTCAGGGCTTTAAAGCGGATTCTGTTTTCAATCCTGAGCCAATGGAGTTTCCGACGATGGTTCGAGACTCCGGAGTTCTTGGGAATATTGCATAGTAGCCGAACTGCTGCGTTTTGCACCATCTGCAGTCGGCCGATTACAGATTTGTTTGCGCCCAGGTACAGAATGTTGCCGTAGTCAAGCCTTGATGTAATGAGGGCATTGACTACGGTCTTTTGCGTGGACAAAGGCAGCATCCATAGGATCTTCCTCAACCATTTAACTATAGTGAGGCATAGGCCAGTTACTTTACTGGCCTGTTTGTTCATGGATAGGGAATTGTCCAAAATGAAGCCCAAATTTCGAGCGTGGGTCACCGGAGTAGGAAGGGCGCCCATCTGGTCAGGCCAGTGTGCGGAATTCCACAGATCTTGATCTTTTCCCAGGACCAGTATCTTCGTCTTGTCGCCGTTTAGTTTTAACTGGTTTTTTGTCATCCAGTTCAGGATGTTTAGGAGTCCGTCTTTGAGTAACGAAGGGGAATGAGGACAAGATTCGGATAGGGAAAAGATGATTTGGGAGTCGTCGGCATAGTTCTTAAGAGTGAGACCCGATTGTTCAACAAGGTCGGCCAGGGGTTTGAGATATAAATTAAAGAACAGAGGGCCTGCCAAGCCATGCCTTCCCTGGACCGGAAACAAGCTAGCGAGGACCGGTTTCTGGCATTTCAGCCGTCTTCAGCCCGGCTTGCTTGAATCCAGTGGCAAAGTGAGCAAGGGATTCACGTCTGAGCATACCCTGCCAACTTATGGCGAACAAAGTGGTACAAAAGGGGGTGGTGATGGACGGAGCATCTGAACCAATCAAACACTCACACCCAGTCAACAGATCTGGGTTTAATCCATCACCGTTCTTTAGCCCACTCTGCCACTCCAGTTCAGACTTGGCCATATGCAAATCAGTCTGACCCTGTGCCTCATGGAAACAGTCCAGCCCGAACTGCCAAGCCATGTCTTCCCTGGACCGGAAACAAGCTTCCGAGGACCGGTTTCTGGCACTTCAGCCGTCTTCAGCCCGGCTTGCTTGAATCCAGTGGCAAAGTGAGCAAGGGACTCACGTCTGAGCATACCCTGCCAACTTATGGCGAACAAAGTGGTACAAAAGGGGGTGGTGATGGACGGAGCATCTGAACCAATCAAACACTCACACCCAGTCAACAGATCTGGGTTTAATCCATCACCGTTCTTTAGCCCACTCTGCCACCCAAGTTCAGACATGGCCATATGCAAATCAGTCTGACCCTGTGCCTCATGGGAACAGTCCAGCCCGAACTGCCAAGCCATGCCTTCCCTGGACCGGAAACAAGCTACAGAGAACCGGTTTCTGGCATTTCAGCCGTCTTCAGCCCGGCTTGCTTGAATCCAGTGGCAAAGTGAGCAAGGGACTCACGTCTGAGCATACCCTACCAACTTATGGCGAACAAAGTGGTACAAAAGGGGGTGCTAACATTACTGAACAGGGAATCAATCCAGCTCTACTGCAGGGCCACTAAGTTCCTTCTAGAAGTGAACAACCTATTAACATAAGCTCGGCCACCCCAGAAAAACAACAGCAGTCGTGAGGCAGGGAACCTCAAAGTAAAGATCTTGCCAACCGCTAGTTGAACTGTGCGCCAACACTTTACTATCGTTAAACAAACAATTCTCATTGCCTAATCCCACGTCCACACCCACACACAGAGCACTTGATGGGCCATTGTTCCTTTTTATTTTTTTACAATGTAATGAAATTTTAACTATGAACCTCTTATAAACCATAATGTTTTAAAAAAATAAGATATCTTATTCAAAATGCAATGATTTTAATCAATCTGCAAATAAATATTTACTTACTTTGAATGACTGCCTGCCATTTTTCACCACCAGACAGGTTTCTGGAACACTGGTAGGGAGCCTACTCTCTCTGGGTCCAGAAGCAAATCCCATCCTGAGCAGAAGTGTTATCCCTCCTCCCCCAGGATGGGCTGGGTCCACGAAAAGGGTAGCTTCAGAGGCCTGCTGCCTTTGGAAGCTGTCCCTGCCTTTTGCTGCCTCCAGCAACTGTCTCCCACCGGTTCTGGCCCCCACTTTGGGCGGGAGAATCAGCGGGAAATCCAAGCTAGGAAGAGAGGTGTGTCCACCTCTTTGCCAACCCCACACCTCAGGTGGGGGAGGCGAGGTGAAGCACATATCTCAGTCCCCTTCACCTCGAAGATGAGGGGACTCAGCTAATTCGGAAGAGACATAATAGGGGGTGTACCCACCCCAAGGAAGGGGCCCATCAGTCCTGACCTGCAAACCCCTTTAAATGCCCCTAAATTTAGTATTCATGGGTGACCCTGAACCGTGCCTCGTCAGATTCGAGGAAGAAAAAGGAAGAAGGACCGTAAAGCTGTGCTAACCCAGGAAGAAGAAGAGGACACCAACTACTTTGGCAAAAGCTCTACAGGCCTGTCCCATCTATGACCTGCCTACAGCAAACACCCTGGCGAGTCCAGCAACCCCCAGAGGCTGGAGGACTTGCCCTGTAACCTTCCCACAGACTCTGTCTTCTGTGAGCAAGGGATTTGCTCAACCCAAGACTCACCTCCAGAATCTGGATTCCGGTGGCTCAGCGATTCTGCATCACTCCAGATGCCCACGACCTGTCTTCGAGTGCCCCAACACCCCAAGGTCTCCCCAGCGATCCTGACATGGGATCAGGTAAACTCCGACCTCCTTCAAGACTCCCGACGCTGCCTGTAGCCTCAACCTAACCAGTTCCAGTGACGGATGTGGTAAGAAAAACTAGATGCCAGAAGACACCCCTGCATCGAAGCCCCACGCACTTAGATGGTCCAATCGACGGTGTCCAGGCATCCCCCAAGATCCAACTTTCCCTCGCAAGCCGGTGGCCTCCTTCGGAAAGTCTCCCTGTCCGAGCCTGCAGCATCTTTCTGAAACCGAAGGTCTCCATTGGAAAGCACAGGGTTCCCGACATGTGTTTTGCACCCTGTACCCGGCCACCCGAGTGCCGCTGATGGTGCAGCTCCTGTGCCAGTGGTCGGTCCCTGCAGTGCTCAAAAGTAATCTGAAAATCCTTACTGTTTGATACAAACTGCATTTAAAAGTGATAAAAACCTGTAACAATTGTAATTCAAGCACAACTGCATTACCTTGAATAGTCTTGCATTTTGAAAGTGTATATTACTCACCTGTTCCAAGTCCTGCTTTGTTATAAAACACAAGTATATATTTTTTATACTTACCTAACTGGTCTGGATTCTTTCTCTGAATGTGTGGAACAGTCCTTGATTGAGTGCATACAATAAATGCCTAACACACCCTTTGGATAAGTCTAACTGCTCCCCCACACTACCACAAAGAGAGCTGGTAGTACTTACATAGTTTAGCCTCTGATACCTCTGGGGACTCCCTGGACTCTGTGCACCCTATACCTCATTTTGGTATAGTATTGATGAAGCAAAGCTTCGCATTCGCGACGTGCTTTATTCATGAACCTCGCCCGTGTGTAATCCAGTAATAAGTTGTACGTCTTACTAACGTTTATTCTATGTTTAAACGAGGTTTCCCGACGCTTGCCTATGTGTTTTACTAAAAATAATTAACTCGAGTCTTTTAAAATGGCCGCTGCTTGGAAGTAAGTGTCTGCGCATGCGTCAGTCACACTCACGTGTCCTGATGTGTTTGCAGAGTTGGAGGGAAATAGATGCGCATGCGTAATACATAGCTTTGCCAGTAACGTGGTACTGCTCGTGCCACTGCTCTTGTGTACGTATACATGTAGCTAACATTTAGACTGCATAAGTATATTTTATAGTGATAAGTTGAAAGTACAAACCCTGTGATGTGTTTCCATAATGTTATTTCTATGTATTAATTTGTTCTCGCTTACTTTTCATGTACCGCGGGGAATGGGGGTCTGACTGAACCGAATGCCATCTTGGAGGGCCTTTCTGCGCATGCTCCTCCATCTGGGGAACTGACAACCTTGACTGGTGGAACTTGGCCAGCTGAGAACTGACCTGAAAACCCAGGAAAATGGAGCCATGTGTCCCTACTCTGCAACAATGTAAATTGTCATTGTATTTCCCTGCAGTTTCTCATGGGAACCCCAATCTTGCTAGGCGGTACCCAAAGATGCAAATTATGCATCCAAATAGTGTGTTATGATTGGTGTGTTACCCAAATCCTACCTTAGGACCAATCCAAATTGAGGGATTCTGACACTTTGCAACATTGGGGGGTGGTACACCGTCCCCAAACTGTATATCTACCCTGGGTTCACCTAGGCAAATTGTCCGACTTGTCTGGTTTAGCTGACCTGTCACTGACCCATCGTACTCAATAGGTGACTGAAGATACAGAGCGCTGCGGAGCACTCTGTCCGAAATTTGACCATAGACTAAGGTTTTACTAAACCTTAAAGTGCTGGCGAAGCACTTTGCTGGGAGTTCGCTGATCCAATCGGGGTCTTGATCGATAGCTGCAGAGAGGGTGGAGCGCAGGCGTTGCTTCCAAACTGCGGGTGTGGTCCTGTCCTGAGCGGTCCTGTCCTGAGGGTTTGCTGTCCTGTCCTGAGGGTCCTGTCCTGATTCCTAATCTGAGGGTATCCTGTCCTGTCCGGGGTGTCCCTTCTGCACCTGCTGTCCTTTGAGGGGTATCCTTCCTTGAGGGTTTCCTGTCCTTAACTGACCCGTGGCCAGGGTTTGGTTTTCACACCAGTGTAGGTAAATATTGCTCTAAATTCTTTGAACTTGCACCTTTCTATTTTTCTGTCTTTGCTTCAATAAAGAGACACCTTGCATATGTTGATTTTTCCATGTCTTTGCCGCAAATTATTGAAACGTAAAGCCAATTGCATATTTTTATAACGTGTTCCCATGTTACCCTACCTGTTAGAAATCATATTTTGCATTGCAGTTTGTCATTTTCTGATATGGTCTAGAACGGCCTTACTTAAACTGTCTAAAGCACTTTTACCTTAAATGCCTAGCGTTTCTTGTTGCATCTCATATTAGTATTTCCATGATTACCCTGACTTTATTTCTCTATAGTTATGTACTCTTCATTATCTTGATTATTGATTGCCTTATTCTTGTAAACTTAATGCTCAACGAAAACGAACTTTAGATAAAGCTTTTAAAACTTCCAGTTGTCCGTGGTCATTTTACAACAGTATTGAATGTCATTTTGGGTTGGTATTTTGCTGCCTTTCCTTTTACAGCTAGCTCCCTGATCCGTTGAGGTCATAGGTACCCGTGTCGGTGGATGGTAAGTCGGGTACGCTGAGTAAATAACAGTAGGGAAATTCACACAAATTGGTAGCAGCCCGTGAAGTCACCCTGTCAATGAATAGTGTGAATTGAAAGTATATGGGCCCGAAGCCGGAAACGGCGAAATTATTGGCTGGGTGACCTCGCGCGCTCTATCAGTTTTTCTGGCTAGCAGAGGATGGTTAGGGACTAGTTGAAGGTTAGGCAGGATTAGTCAGACTAGTTAAGTCGGTAGCTGCTAGTATATTAATGCTGCTATAAGAGCGGCTGTTCCGAGGGACCCGATCACTCTCTTGTGAATACGCTGCTAAAATTCATGAATTGTTTTATTATTGTTATTCTTGTTCTTATCTTGTTATATGTATTAATCCATGCATTTGTAAACCGTGTCAGTCAGTGTTGTCCGAACTCCCCGGGGAATTGAAAAGGCAAGTGGTGAATAGAATCCATTGCCTTGAGGTCGCATGCTTAAGGAAGGTTAGGTGCAGGTTAGGATAACCGGGAAGCACTAACTAGGGTTTTTCTGAATACGTGTGTGAACAAATGTCAGTAACGAGGTTCATTGGCAAAATTCCCATAGTGGCGTAACCTAGTAAGGGTCACATCGGAAGAGTAGCAGGTTCCTCGGAGCTTGGGTGAAAGCAGAGGGGTCCGCTGGGAAACCTTAGACTCGGATATATCCCGGAGAAGTGGATGAGTTTAGGGGAATAACAGGTTCACCGATGCTAGAGTGAAGGGTAGGCGGAAGAGATCTACCCGCAGCGCGTGAAAAGTAAATGGAAGTAGTTTACTTGCAGTAACAGAAATCTTTCCTGTCTAGACACTTGAGCACTGTGGCGAATGTGTATTCGTTGTAAAATAACCAAGCACTAGCACTTTAGAAAGAAAGAAAGTTTCCGTTACCTTGTGAAGGGAGGGAGTCAGCCGCGAAGCGTCTCTGACGTCACTCCGTGCCACGCTGGGATTGGTAGAAGCAGCGGGCGGGTAGCGGGGCAGGAATTGTAAAGGAGGGGTGAAGCGCCGGAGCGTGAGGATAGTCTCACGAAGGGGCCGCGCACCCATTGGTCGAAACTATTTTTGAACGCGTGCACCCATTGGTCGCACGGAATTGCAAGGCGCGTTCTGATTGGAGGTGACATTGTAAACAGAGTTAAGCGTAGAAATCGTATGTGGCACTCGTATTGTCCAGAGACTAGACCCGATCCAAGAAGCCAAGGGTTTGAAAGGGATCAGTGGAAAGCCAATAGATACGATATTATGTACGGGACTAAGAGAAAGATGTCCCTTGTAAATAGGGTAAAGAATTATTTCAAAACGGACAAACCGATTAAATCCAGAGAGGGCGTTATTGTCCCGCCCCCGAACACTCCCGCCTCGTTCATGATGTTTGACCGAGGGTACAATACCTGTGTGTGGTTGGAAAATTGGGTAAAGTACACAAAAGATGACGGAATATTGGCTTTTCCGTTAGACGGTACTTTCAATGGCAGGATTTTATTTAATTTAAGAACCCGAATGAATGAATTGCATCCCAGACCGAGACTAACGCAGTATGAGGCATTAGAGGAATGGGAGATTGAGGCTTTCGAAAGAGAGAAACCCCGAATGGACAAAGGTCTGACCAAGTGGTACCCAAGGCTGAAACAAGAGACCAGGGATAAAAAGATGAAACAGTGGAGACAGAGCATGATTGTTGAGGGTCTGTTTCCCATGATGCCAGCAGGTACCCCTTCTGCGGGAGAGAAAAAGACAGAAAAGAGTAAGCATTGGGGAGCGCTTGGAGAGTCAGACGATGAATTGTTAGATGACATCTTTACGAGAAGTCCGCCCCCTTATGATGAGGGAACCTGACTTTCCAGTACAGGAGGGAATCCCCAGCGTCCATCTATTAAGGAGGAGGACAGATCCCTAAGTAGGGGGGGAGGTGGTCAAGTACTGCCCTATTTTGAGAATCCTGGACCCGCGGAGGTACGAGATATATATCCTAGAGTGCCCGTGAGCTCGGAGGAAAAATATTCCCGTGAAAGAGCCTTTTTCCCCGGACCTCTTTATGAAAACGAAGAAAAGCCATTAAGTTCAGGAATGCCTTTTTTGCAGCCTCCATATGGGGAGGAGCGCAGGTCATTTGGCACAGGAACTTTGTTCCCAAAACCAAATTATGGTGGGGGACCAAGTGAAACGCATCCTACTGCCCCGAGTCTTACCCCTCACCTGACCCCACAGATGATACCTGACCGGACATTAGGAAGAGTACTAGATGAAAGGGAGCAAGAGGCCCTAGCTAGACAGAGGACAGAAATAATTCAGAAAATCTCCCAGTTAAATACCAGTCCTGAGGCTTTGACTATTCCGGTAACAATCGGACCAGTGGTTCCATTGTATGGGAATAATCAAGGAGGTCCAAACCCTCCAGTTATGAACCCTATCATGGCCCCGCCGAGGCAGGAGCCCCTACTAATAGATGATCAGTCCAGTGAGTGCGAGTCCGAAGTTGTGTTTTTGGACCTGCCAAACAAACAGACCGGGAAGGGAGTGCAGAAGAGGCATAATCCTTTTAATGCGAAAGAGATAAAATTAGAATCCACGTCAGGTACTAGGAGTGTTTCCTTGGTGACTCCGGAAGAAATTGAAAATTGGAGTCGTGAATTGGAGAAACAAACTCCGCAAACGAAACCTTTAGACCTCTACAAGCTGAGGGTAGAAATAGAGGAATTAATGGCAGGAAATGTGGGATTGGACAGATTAAACACCTATTCTGAAGAAGAGTTGCTGTTTATGTGTAAAAGCCTTACCAGAAGTACCAGAGTGCTCCACGAAAAGCTGACAGACACTGCCGCTAGTATGGGGGTAGATATTTCAAGATCCAAGCCCTTGCAAAAACCTTACAGAGCTGAATTCTCAGACAAAGATATAGAGAACTTGAATGTGTCAGGGAAAAAGTTGCAGATTAAAGAGCTGCTAGCAATTTTGCAGAAATGGGGAGACGTGGAAAAATGGAGAAGCAGGTGGGCGCGAAAGAAAGATGAGGCTCGATCCAGACAAGCCACCCCTGAGTTCCCTTTGAGAGAAGTAGACAAGCCTGAACAGTTATGCCCCATGCGTGAAGTACCAGGTGGGAGGTATGTGCACGTTCCATGGTCCAGACAGGATATTGTGTCCTTTACTAACGATTTCCCGAAATTGCGCGAAAAGCCAGTTGACTGGTACCGGCAAGTGGAAAGGTTTGTAAAGGTGCAGAAATGCCTGTGGAAAGACCTGGATGGATTTTTCGACATTGTGGTTCCGGTAGATCTATGGACCGAGTGTAAAATTGCCATAGGCTGGCCTAGTGAGGAGTACCCGAGGGACTCTAGCACAGGGGAGCCGTCGATTGAAGTGATGAAAAAATACGAACAAGTAATGCTGCATTTGAAAAATAAGGTGCCAGCAAAGGAAACTGATTGGACCAGGATAGATAGAACTACACAGGAAAAAGACGAGACAGTGCACTCCTATTATGAAAGGCTGTTGCAGGTGTTTAAAACATACAGTGGTATAGATAACATCGAGATGAAGGATATGACGCATTTCATTTACAGGTTTGTAAACGGGTTAAGGCCTGAAATTTGTCAGTGGATAAAAGATAACAAAATTTGTTGGCACTCCAAAAAGATAGATGAGGTCCTCCGGTACGCAAAGTACTGCGAGGACGAGATGGCAGAAAAGAAAAAGGCACTCAAGGAAAAGGTCATGTGGGCTCAGGTGAAGCTCGCAGAACAGCAGGAAAAACAGTTGAGTAATATGGTCAAAAACACTCAGAACCAAAGTCCTGGGGGTGGGGGAGGAGGTAAGCCCCGGCCCAAAATGAGCAGGGAGGAGGCTATGAAGAAATTTCCCTGTCACCAGTGCGGAGAAATTGGACACGGGCGTAACGAGTGTCCTTATTTGCCTGACGATAACCCCAAAACACCTGATTTAATTCCACAGACGCAGAAAGAAAGACCAAGAAAGACTCAACCACAGGTAAAAACGGTTCAGGTGCCCCGAGCTCCAAAGCAAGTACATAGGGGAAAAGCGACAGAGGGTGATGAGATAGAAGTCTGGGAAAGCAATGAGAACAGAAATGCAGCAACTTCGCAGTATCTGTTGAACGATACCTTCCTTTGTGATGACCAGTACTGACGGGGCCTGAGAGGGGAGGACGAGGAGTGCGTACTTGGCGCCTCCTTGCCGGTAGACCAGTCCGGACCATACATTGAAGGAAAGGTTGACGGAAATGATGTCACTTTTCTTTTGGACACTGGCGCTACCCGTTCTACTGTGAGAACAGTGGACGTTCCAAACCTACCCCTCTCGGGAGAAGCCATCCAAGTAGTGGGTGTATCTAATCAATTGATTAGTACTCCTGTTACCAAGCCCATGGAGATCTCAATTGGAAACTTTAAGGAAATGCATAGATTTGTCGTTTGTGACACCAGTCCAGTGAATTTACTGGGACGAGATTTGCTGTGCAAAATGAACTGTACCATCTTTTGCACACCAAAGGGTGTTGAAATTCAGACCCCAGACGAAGACGGCATTTATAAATTAATGTTAATCAGACCTGACTCAGAAATTAAACGAATGACCATGCAGGATTTGCCCAAAGAACTCCAAGAAGCAGTGAAGTCAGAAGTATGGGACTTTACTGGGAAGGATGTAGGGTTAATGAAAAACGTGGACCCCATACAGATAGCAATCAAGGATAATGCGGTATACCCCAATACTAAACCCTACAGAATGAATGCAGAAGTGAGAGCTGGTGTTACCCTGGAAATACAGAAATTGCTGGAAGGAAACATCATACAGGAAGTAATGAGTAGCCCATGCAACTCACCGATTATGGGCATCAAGAAGCCTAGTGGCAAGTACCGGGTAGTACAGGACCTACGAAAAGTCAACAAGATAGTGGTCCCCTGCTGCCCTATTGTCCCGAACCCAGCAGTGATTCTGTATCAGATTCCCTGGGATGCTGAGTGGTTCACTGTGATAGACCTGTGTCATGCATTCTTTTCCATTCCCTTGCATCCAGATAGCAAATTTCTTTTCTCATTTGCCTTCAATGGTCACGTGTATGTCTGGAACAGGGTCCCTCAAGGGTACACAGAGAGCCCCTCTATCTTTAATCAGATCTTGAAAAAATGTTTGGAAACTTTGGTCTTACCTGGGAACTCTGTCCTAGTGCAATATATAGACGACCTCTTGGTGGCGTCTAAAAGTCATAGGGATTGTGTGATTGACACCATTGCCCTACTGAATCACCTGAGTGAGAAGGGACATAAAGTGGCCCCTGACAAATTACAGTTTTGTGCAAAATCAGTGAAATATCTGGGGCACCAGATAGAGAAAGGTGTCAGGAAAGTGACATCAGAAAGAGTGAGAATAATACAAAAGATGCAGTTACCCCGTACTCAGAAAGAGATCAGAATGTTCCTGGGTGTGATAGGATACTGCAGGCAGTGGATTCTGGGATTTGCAGTCCTAGCTAGACCCTTGATAAAAATGACCAAGAGAGGAACACCAGATGTTGTAGAATGGGATGATGAAAGCTTAACAGCCTTCACCAAACTGCGGGATTGTCTGTGTACAGCCCCTGCGTTAGGAATGCCAGACTATACCAAAGAGTTTGCCCTATTCTGTGACACTCGCGATAATTGCGCGTTGTCAGTCCTGACACAAGATCATGGCACAACGAGAAGGCCTGTGGCATATTTCTCTGCCACCCTGGATCCAGTGGCTGCTGGATTACCAGGTTGTCTGAAAGCAGTAGCTGCTACCTGCGCAAGTTTAGAGCAGAGTGAGTCCATTGTCATGGGACATCCTGTAACTGTGTATGTCCCACATGGAGTGGTAATTTTACTGACCAGAACAAAGACTCAGTATCTCACCCCTAGTCGGCTGACTAAATACGAGAGGATTCTTGTGGGTGCTGCAAATGTTAACATTGTTAGGTGCAGTATTTTGAACCCTGCCACTTTACTCCCTGACCCAATGGATATGGAAGGTGGGGTGGATGATGAGCATGATTGCATTGATTTAACAGAATTCAATACCAAGCCACGTCCAGACATTAAAGAAACACCATTGCCTGTGCATGACAAGGAATTATTTGTGGATGGTTCATGTCTAAGACATGAACAAGGAGGCCTGAGTGCTGCCTATGCGGTAGTCTCCTTAACAAAAATTGAAGAAGCAGGTTATCTATTTGACATAAAGTCTGCACAAGTAGCCGAATTGATTGCTATGATAAAAGCTTGCAAAATTGGGAAAAACCTACGCATAACAGTGTATACTGACAGTCAGTACTGTTATGGGGTTGTGCATGACTTTGGCCAGTTATGGCTACAGAGGGAGTTCCTGACTTCGTCAGGTACCCCTATTAGAAATGGAAAAGTTGTTCAAGACCTTTTAGAGGCAATCCAGTTACCAAAGGAACTGGCAGTGGTGAAGTGTGTTGCTCATAAGAAGAGTATGGACACTGTATCACTGGGAAATGATTTTGCTGATCGAGTGGCCCAATGGTGCGCCAGAGATCGGTATATCGTAAATCCAAAACGAGGGGGGCCAGGAACCAGCTGCCAACTTCAGGTGTTTGAAGAAGTGCCTACATGGGATGAAGTGAAAGAGTGGCAGCAGGCGGCACCTTGGCAAGAGAGAGAGAAGTGGAAGGAAGATGGGTGTAGACCAAGACGTGTGGATGGTGTCATCTTAGGTCCAACTGGTATGCCTGTGTTACCTAGACACTTACTTAGCACAATGGCGAGGTTGATACATGAAGGATCACACATTGGTAGGGATGCCATGATTCTAGTGTTCCAACAGACTTGGTACAGTAAAAGGTTCAGGAAAGTAGCAGAGTCCCTCTGCCAGAGGTGCCTGTCATGTCAAAAGATGAACCCAGGGAAGAAGACTGTGGTGGAACTGGGGAAAATTGGGAGGTCCGGGGGTCCCTTGGTGAGAATACAGGTTGATTTCATCACCATGCCCCGTTGTGAAGGGAAGCGATATGTCCTTGTCATGGTCTGTTTATTTTCAAAGTGGGTGGAAGCTTTCCCTACTCCCCAAAATGACGCAAAAACAGTAGCTAAGTGTTTACTAAAGGAACTGATACCTAGGTTCGGGGTTCCAGTCACTATTGAATCAGATCAAGGCTCACATTTTCAGAATGAGGTGATCGCCGAACTCTGTAAGGCCTTTGGAATATCTCAAAAGCTTCACTGTGCATACCGTCCAGAGGCTTCTGGAATAGTGGAACAAATAAACGGAACTATCAAAAACAGACTAGCAAAACTGTGTGATGCATCTAAGCTGACCTGGGTGAAGGCCCTGCCCCTGGTCCTGATGGGACTCAGAAGTGTTCCTGACCGCAAGACAGGCCTAAGTCCCCATGAAATCATTATGGGAAGAGTGATGAGACAAGCATGGGTGCCAGGAAGCAAACTGTTAAGTATTACTGATGATTTGGTGCTTGAATACTGCAAGAGATTGGGTGACCAAGTGCGTTCTATCTCTCGCCAGATCGGAGAAGACGCCATCCTCAATCCAACGACTCCCCTCCACAAACTGGTCCCGGGGGACTGGGTGAAGATAAAGAAACATACTCGGAAGAGCTGCCTGGAGCCAAGGTGGGGAGAGAAACGTCAGGTGATCTTGGTAACTACCACAGCAGTAAAGTGTGCAGGGGTTAAACGCTGGGTACACGCCAGCCACACCCAGAAGGTATTACCAGACGAGGAGCCTGAAGAAGAAGGGCGTCCAGCAGAGGACTCTGCAGGAGCGAGACCAGAAGTAGCTGACGACATACAGCCCAGTACCAGTCGAGCTGCAGAATCAGCAGACGGTGGCCCAAGAATAGTTGAAAACGAACTACCAAGAGTCCAGCCTGCTGAAGGGGTCCAAGAAGCTGAGCAAGAAGTAGCTGAAGACGAGCTGCCGAGCATATGGCCAGAGGAATGGATTCCATTGATTGATCTCACTGAAGACCCCATTCGAACAAGTGAACGACTTTGGGAAGGTAGAGAGTGGACTAGAGAGGAAAAGCAAGGCACAGGCGAAGAACCTCAGAATCTTGAGATTCACATCAAAACTGAGGAAGGAGAAGGTCAGACAGGGACAGAACAAGTGATTGATACAGAGCAAGTGAATGATACAGAGCAAGTGCCCGATACTGAACAAGTGAAGGATACAGAACAAGTGATTGATACTCCTCCACTGACTCCTGATATCGGGAAGGGACAGACTAGACATAGCGTAATAGTTCGAGCAGAAGAAAGTCCAGAGATCGAAGTGCTTGAACAGGATCAGATAGGATTAGAAGAACGTGTTCAGGAAACAGAAACAGAGACATTTGAAAAGCAAAAACAAAATTCTCCTGAACAAGGCCAGATTAGTAACCAGGCAGAAGAAATAGATGCTAGCCCTGGAAATAGTCAGATAGAAGAGGAAGAAACTGAAACAGAATTGCCACAAACTAATGAAAACAAAAGGGCAAGAGAAGAAAACAAAGTCCAAGTACGAACTAAAAGACTCAAGAAAAGAAAGCACATTGAGCCTGGATACATAAAGAAATTGAGACTGAGAATAAAAACGGTAGAAGAAAAACGTGCAGAAGAAAGGAGAAGTGCTCGCATAGCAGGACAACCAGAAGACACTTCCAAAAGAAGGAGTGATCGAATAAAGAAACAAAACAAAAGGTACAAGTCACCTGAATGGACACTTGTGTTGGAAGAACTTGAAGATCTTGATCTAACTGACGAGAGCGACGGAGAACCCGTCCCTGAGTACTCTGCCGAAGAAGAAGACGAGCCACCGTGAATTTGCACAAAGTAAGCTACTCGTGTAAAGACACAAAGAGGGGTCGAGAAACTTCTTCTGAGCCAAAATGTCTGATTCAACCGTGAATGGTAGACCTAGTTGCAGTCGTTGCAAAACATGCTGCAAGGTATGTGTATGTAGTATAGTTATACTGATATTACTCTGGATAGGACTAACAATTTTCATTCCCTTTGCTGTAAGCAAAAATACTAATATTGTCCCTACTGAAATTGTAAATACTGACAGTGAGGAGCTGACAACACAGAGTGTAGCCAGACATGAGAGAGCACTGAGACAAACAAAACAAGACTTAGAAGCATCAGATGAGGGAGAACTACATTATCATGGAGTTAAGAACAGGACACACTTAAATGTTTTCGCAAACTTGTTAATACACTATGTAGAGACTATGGAAATTGAAGATTGCTATGTCTGCATGAAGCTACCTACCTCTGTGGCTGAAGGCGTGACATACCATCACTTGCCGCTGACATATGGAATCTCCTGTAGCATTTTAGCTAGTTTATTTTACAAAAGAGGACCGTTACAGTACTATTACTCTAATAATGACGTGATCTTTTCTGAGCTTCCTATACGTGGGAACTTGAATCCTGTACATACCAAAAGCGATGTGATACGATATATGGGAGACTACTTTCTGACTATTGGTGATATTGACATAGGTGACGCACACAGAGATAACTTGACTTGTTCTTTGCGTGAGCAGGAAAAGATGTTCCTGAACATGGCAGAGAAAAGGAGAATTAAAATACAAAAGAAGGCAAATGACGAAAGTCAGAAAAGACCAAGGTGGGCAGAGAACATGGAAGGCACCTCAACTGGTGGGGCGGGTCCTGCTCTGTTGCTGGATTTTGAAAAGAAAGGCAAGCTATGTCTTCACCGCGAGAAGACTAGCTATTATAATAACATTTTCATTGGTTCCAGTGAATGCGAACATAATTACAAGGTAATTGGAGGTTGGGGTTTCAAAAATGGGTCAGAGCCTGTGTTTCCTGGAATTTATTATATCTGTGGGGACAAGGCTTATTTCAAATTGCCGGATCACTGGTATGGAAGTTGCTATTTTGGCATTGTCTTCCCGAAAATATACCATGTGAATAGAGTTGCTGGAAGCAGTGAAAATACTAATGGCTTAGTGCGTAGTAAAAGAGAAAGTATAGGTGAAATAATGGGTAGTATTTTCAGTGCACTGATACCTGGAGTGGGAGTGGTTCTGAACACTCACAGAATTTGTAAATTGTCCACTATAGTGGATGCGTTGTCTACTGACACAGCTCATGGATTTCTGCTGGTCAATACCGAAATGGTTGCGATCAGATCAATGGTTTTGCAGAACAGACTTGCTCTTGATACCTTATTAGCAAAAGAGGGCGGAGTCTGCCGGATGTTGAAGGCGCAACATTGTTGCACTTATATTCCGGACAAAAGTGTGCAGCTCAAAAGATACGTGAAAAACATTACTAATTTGGAAAGGGAACTCAAACCACTCGAGGTTGACAGTGCCTGGAAGAGACTGGTAGATGGTCTCTCAAATGTAGGTCATTGGTTTGCTAGCTTAGGTAAAAGCTTATTGTTTAAGATACTGATGCCAATTGGAATTATAGGTCTTATCCTATTTTTCATATTTGCCTGTTGCAAATGTCGCAAGCACACCGGAAAGCATCAAGTGAATGCCAGAGGAGTGAAACGAAGTGTGGATGAGCTTGAATTAGAGGAAATGAATAATCAGATATACAAAAGGGTGAAGAATTCTCACCCTACTAAAAATGAGAAAGAAAAGTTGAGCAAATTGTTGGAAGAGATAGAGATGTATAAGGTGTGATAAGTTGGCATCTGGTTCCATTTATTTTGTGATGATAGTAAATATCATCAAAGAGGGGATTGATGAAGCAAAGCTTCGCATTCGCGACGTGCTTTATTCATGAACCTCGCCCGTGTGTAATCCAGTAATAAGTTGTACGTCTTACTAACGTTTATTCTATGTTTAAACGAGGTTTCCCGACGCTTGCCTATGTGTTTTACTAAAAATAATTAACTCGAGTCTTTTAAAATGGCCGCTGCTTGGAAGTAAGTGTCTGCGCATGCGTCAGTCACACTCACGTGTCCTGATGTGTTTGCAGAGTTGGAGGGAAATAGATGCGCATGCGTAATACATAGCTTTGCCAGTAACGTGGTACTGCTCGTGCCACTGCTCTTGTGTACGTATATACATGTAGCTAACATTTAGACTGCATAAGTATATTTTATAGTGATAAGTTGAAAGTACAAACCCTGTGATGTGTTTCCATAATGTTATTTCTATGTATTAATTTGTTCTCGCTTACTTTTCATGTACCGCGGGGAATGGGGGTCTGACTGAACCGAATGCCATCTTGGAGGGCCTTTCTGCGCATGCTCCTCCATCTGGGGAACTGACAACCTTGACTGGTGGAACTTGGCCAGCTGGCAGGGATGGGCAAGATGCTCCTGAGAACTGACCTGAAAACCCAGGAAAATGGAGCCATGTGTCCCTACTCTGCAACAATGTAAATTGTCATTGTATTTCCCTGCAGTTTCTCATGGGAACCCCAATCTTGCTAGGCGGTACCCAAAGATGCAAATTAGGCATCCAAATAGTGTGTTATGATTGGTGTGTTACCCAAATCCTACCTTAGGACCAATCCAAATTGAGGGATTCTGACACTTTGCAACATTGGGGGGTGGTACACCGTCCCCAAACTGTATATCTACCCTGGGTTCACCTAGGGAAATTGTCCGACTTGTCTGGTTTAGCTGACCTGTCACTGACCCATCGTACTCAATAGGTGACTGAAGATACAGAGCGCTGCGGAGCACTCTGTCCGAAATTTGACCATAGACTAAGGTTTTACTAAACCTTAAAGTGCTGGCGAAGCACTTTGCTGGGAGTTCGCTGATCCAATCGGGGTCTTGATCGATAGCTGCAGAGAGGGTGGAGCGCAGGCGTTGCTTCCAAACTGCGGGTGTGGTCCTGTCCTGAGCGGTCCTGTCCTGAGGGTTTGCTGTCCTGTCCTGAGGGTCCTGTCCTGATTCCTAATCTGAGGGTATCCTGTCCTGTCCGGGGTGTCCCTTCTGCACCTGCTGTCCTTTGAGGGGTATCCTTCCTTGAGGGTTTCCTGTCCTTAACTGACCCGTGGCCAGGGTTTGGTTTTCACTCCAGTCTAGGTAAATATTGCTCTAAATTCTTTGAACTTGCACCTTTCTATTTTTCTGTCTTTGCTTCAATAAAGAGACACTTTGCATAAGTTGATTTTTCCATGTCTTTGCCGCAAATTATTGAAACGTAAAGCCAATTGCATATTTTTATAACGTGTTCCCATGTTACCCTACCTGTTAGAAATCATATTTTGCATTGCAGTTTGTCATTTTCTGATATGGTCTAGAACGGCCTTAATTAAACTGTCTAAAGCACTTTTACCTTAAATGCCTAGCGTTTCTTGTTGCATCTCATATTAGTATTTCCATGATTACCCTGACTTTATTTCTCTATAGTTATGTACTCTTCATTATCTTGATTATTGATTGCCTTATTCTTGTAAACTTAATGCTCAACGAAAACGAACTTTAGATAAAGCTTTTAAAACTTCCAGTTGTCCGTGGTCATTTTACAACAGTATTGAATGTCATTTTGGGTTGGTATTTTGCTGCCTTTCCTTTTACAGCTAGCTCCCTGATCCGTTGAGGTCATAGGTACCCGTGTCGGTGGATGGTAAGTCGGGTACGCTGAGTAAATAACAGTAGGGAAATTCACACAAATTGGTAGCAGCCCGTGAAGTCACCCTGTCAATGAATAGTGTGAAATGAAAGTATATGGGCCCGAAGCCGGAAACGGCGAAATTATTGGCTGGGTGACCTCGCGCGCTCTATCAGTATATACAGAGCCAGCTTCCTACAGGGCTTCACTGAAGGGAAGCATAGGCCCTGATGAAGCATCCCAATTAAGGGATCAATGGCCACCTCTACAGACGGGAGCTGCAGCTCCAGAACCATAGCAACTCTTCGCAGAAGCTCAGCAAAAGCAGACCTAGCCTCAGTAGCGAGGCTAGGAGGAGAAAACAAGCCCAAGGATGGGAAAGAGTCAAGGCACTAGCCTCACCAAGGTCAGACACCCAATGAAGCTCCGGAGGAGGCTGAATAGTGTCTCTTATGCCATCACAGACATCACCAAAATATTTGTCTCCCATGGGGAAAATAGCAGGGGGCTCATTTGAAGGCAGAGGAAGGTAGCCCGAAAAGAACTGTTCTGCCGACGCGTCCCTGACGTTGACCAGCGTCGAAGAGGCGACACCTCTGCCATACTGTGGTGTTGGGCGTCCCGGGTCGTGCTTTGCTGTCTCCCGTCATTTGAGGTCGCATTGTGAAGTAGAATTACATGACCGTTTGACTTGTGTTTTACATTGCGAATCTGTTGAGAATTGAGACATATGTTATTGTGCAACTATTTTGTCCTGAAGATGGTCCCAAGGATCCGTGCGACCACCGGGGACCGAAACGTCGACGCATGAACACCATTTTTGCTTGAATATCAAATTTGTTTTGTTATTGACTTAATCAGTTTGTGTAATAATCACATGAACATGGTTGATTATACAATCCATGTAAAATGCGAAGGGTGTTCTATGTACTACCACTGAATACCATCTGTAAACGATTGGTAGTGTGTGTTGCCAAAACAAATGACAACAATTCAAAAATATATGTATTAAAATTGACTTTTTGATAAACTACGATTGTCATTAAGTTCCTGTGATTTTCTCAGATTAAGTGTTCATGGATATGACCCTGATAAAGATTTAAGTTGTTATTAGAATGATTCCTTTAGGGGCATTTTGCTATTGTTATTAACGATACCCAGTTCCTGGGGGATTATTGGATGGCTCTATTGTATTATTATTGGGAAAGAGTCAAGGCACTAGCCTCACCAAGGTCAGACACCTAATGAAGCTCCGGAGGAGCCTGAATAGTGTCTCTATGCCATCACAGACATCACCAAAATATTTGTCTCCCATGGGGAAAATAGCAGGGGGCTCATTTGAAGGCAGAGGAAGGTAGCCCGAAAAGAACTGTTCTGCCGACGCGTCCCTGACGTTGACCAGCGTCGAAGAGGTGACACCTCTGCCATAGAGAGGAGAGACAGAGTAGAGGAGATCCACACCATTGATGCGACGTTGGTGCCGGCGGGTCCAACACTGGCATCACAGGTGGGAATCCAGAAAAGCTGTGCACCGGGGTTGATATGGATTCGATCACGGATCCATAGGGCCTCACTGACATCGAAAGAGGTCCTTCGACTTGGAATCAGTCATTGGGGAGAAAAGTTGGCCTAACGGCAAGGGTGGTCAACCTCGAATCTGGGGAACTGGGTTCGAGTCTTTGCAATGGCGCTGAACATCCTGTGATTCCGGGCAAATCATTTAATCTCCCCGTGCCTAACAAAAATGAATCGTTGTCCTCATGTAACGTAATTGGTGCTATGCAAAGAGCTCCGATACCATATTCGGGTCAAGTTCGCGCTATAAAAAACTCTGCAAAAAAAAAGGCTTCTCCGATCTCCTTGCGGCCGAGATGCACACCAGAGGGAGGTGGAGAACCAGAAATAGCATGAAGGGAGAGATAGTATTCCCTCATCTGATTCAGAGTCACCTCAGCACCGGGGAATACTGGAAGGCGCAGGCAGACTCTCGCTCCCACTCCGCAACAGAGGAATTGAATGTGTGTCAGAGACACCACACGTCCCAGTAAAGTTGGGGAAGACAGAAACTACGACCACCTATGGCGTGACTTACTAGATGACAGCGAAGATAAAGGACTTCAGGAGCTGTCCCTCGAGCGGTCCTGGAGTGAGAAGAGGACCTTGACTGATGAGGGACCTTGGATGACTGCGCCGAATACAGTGTCATGCTGTGCTCGTGCATAGCCGATGATTGAAGCTGAAGACATGAGCCGCACCCTTCTGAGTCACCGTACACACCCAGACCCAATATGGAAATAGAATGAGGGTGCAAGGTCGAAATCATAGTCCACAGGACCCCTAAAGCATCCAGAAAAAGGTACACAATGTCACTGACAAACGTCTAGATAGACCAAAAATGGCCCGAGGTACCACTCTCCGCACATGTGCTGAAAGGAAGAAACTGACGTCAGCGCATCAGGGGAGCGCTTATATGGACTCTGTCAATGTTACATCCAGGGGACAACGTCGCTACTGAGTCACTCGACACCCTCTACCAACAAGCAAAGGTACTGCTGTAGAAAAAGTCCTAGTTGCAGTCTGGCTGTTCTGGATAAATCAAAGGTGAGGAATGTGCTGCTAGATGTCGCTATCCGATATCTCAGTGCCAAGCTATCGAGGGTGAGTGGAGGATAATTTGGGTTGTGTTGTGACTCACTCAGACTAGGAGCGTGGTCATGATTTGGACAAGGGTGCATACTTCTGCCACCTAGAGACCCGGTTTCTAACAGAGTCCTTTTTAGGAAATGGGTCACAACTGGTGACTTGAACAGGGATCCGGCTACCAAAATAAGCTACCCTTTAACTGTGTCCTGGGCAAAGCCTTGCCAGGCTAAAGATAGAACAAACAACAAAACCTCAAAGATGAATAAAGGGGATCAAAATTTTCATCAAAGTAAAAAGCCACTAACTTGTCCCAAATGCAGGCATATACTGTCTTAGTTGAGGGATGAATGGCTGCCAGAATGATAGCACTTACTTCCGGTTCGGAGGTCAAAGACCATCAGCTGTCGTCACTCCATCTCCATGCATGAATATGGGGTGTCCGCAGGTTTGGGTGCAGAACCCTACCCTGTTGCTGTGACAGAAGATCCTTCCAAAGGGGTAGCCTGATCGGAGGACCGATTGTCATACTTAGGAGTTCAGGAGACCACACTCTCGGAGCCCAATCTGGAGCGACAAGAATAACTTGGGCCCAGTCATTCTTGATCTAGGAAAGGCGTACTGGAGACCTGAATTCCACTTGACATGAAATGCATCTCCAAGTTTGGCCACTTTGGAAACTCCAGCTTGGAGATGTGCTGATGTTGCACATTCTCAGCAGTGGCGAATAGATCTCACTAAAATTCACCCCATTCATGATCCGCAAGGCACTGTTGGCTGAGCTTGTCCGCTCTGGGATTCAGAGTCCATGCCAGACGATGTATGAGCAGGAAGATTTCCTGGCAAGCCAGGCATGTCTGGATGCATGCAGACTCTTGACACATGGTCCATGGCCCACCTGCCCAGCATGTTGCAGTAACACATGTTGGTGGTTTTGCCCATGAACACCTGAAACAGTCGCCCTTTGATGGAAGGAAGGCTTTCAATGCCAAGTGGGTTGCTCTCAACTCCAAGAGGTTTATGTGAAGCTGAGACTCTGTCAGAGACCAAGGTCCTTTGATCTCCACCTCTCTCAGATATCCGCTCCCAAACAAACCAGAAGGAAGGCCTCTGTCTGAGCTCTGGGTGGCAAAGGGGTCTGTGGCTGACCAAATCGCGGTTCGGCAGCCGCTACTGCAGGTCATTTGCAGTTCCCTACGAGATCTGGACCAGGTCAGAGTGATTCCCCTCATGCTGCGCCCAATGGGACTTCAGGTATCACTGCAGAGCCAGCATATGCCAGTGGCCATAAATTGCTAGCTAGATGCAGTAGGCCATGAGGCCCAGCAGCCTAAGAGTTAGTCTCACTGAAATCCAGGATAGAGGCTTAAACAGCGAAATAATAGCCTAAATATTCTGGACTAGACACTGCAGAGGATAGTCTCAAAACTGCACTGTGTCCAGAATGGCTCAGATGAAAGGGAGCATCTGAGAGGGAGTAAGATGTGACTTCGGCACATTGATAATGAAACTCAGCGAATGCAGGAGGTCCGGGTGAGCCTGCTTTCAACAGCCAGTGGTCATGGTAGAGGAAAACTGGGACCCCATATCTCTGTAGATGGGCTGCAACCACTGCCATCACCTTCGTGAGCACAAACGGGGAGCTGGTAAAGCCAAAGGGGTGTATGGCAAGCTGAAAGTGCTTGTGGCCTATTGAGAAACATAGGTAACATCTGTTGGTTGGTAGGACAGGTATGTGGAAATAGGCGCACTGCAAGTCCAACACAGGCTTTCTCTGGGGTCCAGGGCAGACCCCATGAGTCCTCCATCCTTTATCAGCACCAGAAAGTAGCAGGAATAGTAACCATGATCTACTTCTGATGCCAGCACCCTCTCAATGACTCCTTTGCCCAAAAGAGCCTGCACTTTGTGACGCAGCAGGTAGAGGTGGTCCTGCATCAGCCATTCTATGGATACTGGCATGGATGGAAGGGTTTTTGTGAATGGGAGGATGTAACTCCACTGGACAATTTGAAGTACTCATTTGTCCCACGTTATGGACTACAATTGGAGTAAGAGGTGCCTGACCGACTCGTTGCCCGTAATAGTGCAAGGGTAAATTAAAGGAGTTTGGAGACTGTGGCAGCAGAGAGAGGAAGGGGGTGTACTTGGTAGATCTCTGGCCTTTGGTCCCACAGGACTTAGGGGAACCGCGTTCGCAGCCACGAAAGGACTGGGGAGCGTGTTGGAAAAGGATGGAACAAGATGCAGTTGGTAGCCCCTACTGTAGCCATATAAGGGGCGAAAGGTAAAGTTTGAATGGTATGGGCCATGGAGGGTCCCAATGACCAGGTGGTGGCCCTGCTGTTTTTAAAGTGGTGCTGGTTCACGGCTGCCTTATTACAAAAAAAGTGGTTGTTGTTGATGTCTATAAGGGATACCTGGACACCCCTGAAAAACCAGTGGCCCTCTAAAAGGTGTGGAAACGGAATGCCACTGGAGATGCATCGCTCTACGAAGTGAATTGGTCAGATCCAGTCCGCAGCTTATGGTGAACTTTGCTGTGCCCCTGCCATCAGCAATAGCCTGGGGTCAGGATGGCGCAGGCCTCCTCCGAGACCATGGGCAGCACTTGGGCAAATGAATCCCAAACTGTGAGGGTATGTCACCCAAGAAGCATTTGGTCTTTACCGACCACAGTGTAAAGCTGGCAGAAGAGAACATCTTCTTCCCAAAGCTGTCTCCATCCTTTGCAATGGTAGAGAATGCGACAGAGGTGGTTTTGGATGTGGAAGCCTGAACAACCAAACTCTCCAGGGTTGGGTACTGGGTGAGGAAAGCTGGGCAATGTCGGCTGTCAGTTGTCCTGTGCAAAGGTGTCCATGTGTGGGGCTTGGCCAATGCCCCAAGCAGACATCCATGGGGGCTTCGTTAAACGGGAGGAGAGGTTCTATGGGGGCAACCCCGACAGAAGCAACTCTGTCAAAATGTTTATCTTCACATCCACCGAGGGCAGCGTGAAGTCCAGGACCTCAGCCTCTCTCTCAGCACAATGGCAAATGAAGCCCCTCCTTTGTAGACACACTAAGAGGAGAGACTAAACCAGTGTCTGGGGAACTGTCCAAACTACTGGCATGCGTCAATTCCTCATTCCAGATAGCCTCAGGCTCATCAATGGGCTTGGCATAACAGTTGTACTTCCCACAAGGCCTATTATAAAAAGAAACCCCTAGCTCCAACTCTGAAGGTCGTGTTCTGGCTGTCACCGGCATCGACATCAGGCGATAGCGCTCTGACTACGTATCAGAGTCGGATATGACGATGGGGCCAGCCATCCGTAGGTTGGAAACAGCGCCACAGGAACAGGCGCAGGGAAGGTTTGAGGCCTTGTGGCCAGAGGTAATATGGAGCTGTGAATGCATCCAAAGGGCCCAATTGGCACCAAGTGTATACCCTCAGGTGGCAATCCAGTAGGGGCACCTGCCAAACCCGTGGGGGCGGAAAGTGCTCCACAAGAGTCGGCACAACCAAATACAAGTTTAATGGATTCATAAAACCTTTAACTGGGCGGGGTCACTCTGGCTCTGGGAAATTCTGGACTTGTAGACCTACTCTCAGGCTCTGCAAGTGATGCAGGGGAGCATGGCCTAGACCTGTGGTGTAGTTTCCACCAGTCTTGAATTGGTGAAGCGAAGTTAAAAAACGTTTCAACTTCTTAGACTTCTTTGATTTCTTGTGGGACCTACCCGACAACTTTGAGAGCGACGATGAGTACCAGGAATGGCTCTGTGAACAAGCTCAGACCTTCCACACAACCATTACCTTAGTCCATTGTGGGGTCGACATTGGGCAACCAAGAGCTTCAGGGAGCGTTCCCAAACCACTTTGGGATTCATGGCCTGACAGTCAGGGCAGACTTTGGAGTCATGGCCTGGCTCCGGGCACCAGAGGCCAACCAGGTGGGGGTACTGTCACAGACATCTGCTTGTGACAGTCACTACAGGGTTCAAACCCCACAAGTTTTTGGGGTGACATCCTTATGCACACTGGGAGAAAAATCTCAAAAAGTGTGGACAAAATGTCAAATCATCCACAAAAATGGACTAAAGTAGCTCTCTCCGGATCTGCGCTAAAGGCGCAGAAAGAAAAGGAACTGATGTCCGTATGCTAAGGTAGCGCTTACATAGGCACTGCACATATTACTTCCAGGACAGAGTCGATCATTGCCACCTACCAGTGTACAGAGGTATTGCTCAAGATTATTCGGATCCAGTCTGATGTCTAGTGTATATTCTAAGGTAAGGAATCTGTATCTAGAAGCCTCTGTCCCAGTCACGGCCGACTTGAATTGTTCCAATCTGAGAAACATTAAACTTGTGTGCATGTAAACTTATTATTACACTTCATTTCGGGATACATTTTGTGCCTTTGAGAATTATTTAACTTTAACCAAATCTTTTACCTGACTGAGAAGGGGCTGGAGACAATAGATCTGATCCTGTGAAGGAAAGAAAAAAGCTATAAATTAGAATACTAGAAGCAAGCAAACAGGAGTTTGAGGTGGCAAATGGACTGAAATCTGATTGCTTCATATCGAGCACATATTGGTATACATGAACCATAGTTTTTTACATTCCAAATACATAGGTTTATGTACGAAACAAATCTGATGTGCCTTTGTATATACTGCACTGGTTCACACAAGTAATCCTGGTGTGCATACATTATATCAGATCAGATCAGATAAGAGTTTATTGTTATTAGTTAATAAAAACCATCACAATATACATATAAAAGCAATCCGTTTTAAAATAATCAGTTATCTTAGAAAAATGAATTAATATTGCCACAGCTCAGGGAAATCTTGTTGTCTCGTTAAAAACATTATCATTGTAAAATGTATTCAGTCATTTATATGGATACTCTTCACCGTTGCTATAAATTGACGTATACCTCAATATAAAATTCCACAACTCTTAGGGCCCGATGTAGGTAATTCTTATTTACCACTTCTTAAATACCGAATTTTACCGATTCGGTATTTAAGAAGTGGTAATTATGAAGGGGGGAGATGTAGGTATTTCCAGATGTGTA
Source organism: Lissotriton helveticus (assembly GCF_964261635.1). NCBI lineage: Eukaryota > Metazoa > Chordata > Amphibia > Caudata > Salamandridae > Lissotriton > Lissotriton helveticus. The sequence continues at coordinate 508,382,602 of NC_136068.1, read as the reverse complement.
AATACCGAATCTTTAAGATTCGGTATTTACCGAATCTGGAAATACTGAATCGGTATTTCCTATTGATTCCTATGGGCTGTGAAGCCCATAGGAATCAATGGGCAATACCGATTCTGTAATTACAGAATCAGTAAATACCGAATTTCTCAAGGGTGCAGGGGGTGTCACTTTGACACCCTCGGGCCCCCCCAAAACAGGCTTGGGTGCCATGTGGCAGGCATACATGCCCCAAGGGCAGGTGTGCCTGTCATATGGCAGAGGTGTGCATGCACACATGTGCATGCACACCGGAATCGGTATTTTACCATCAAATTGGATTTGATGGTAAAATACCGATTTTGTAAGGCTTGTGGGACTCAGAAGAGTCCCACCTACATCTCAAATTTACTGAATCGGTAAAAATACCGATTCGGTATTTTACAGAATCGGTAAATTTACCGATCGGTAAATTTACCGATTCTGTAAAATTAAGGGCCCTACATATCATTCCTGAAATACCGGTCGGTAACGGCCGAAAATACAGATTTTCGGCCATTACCGACCGACCTACATCTGGCCCTTAGTGTCAACATCTTAGTACTGTTTTAACGGCATATAAATGTTGTGTACTCATTGTACGAGGCAAATTCCTCATGCTATGGTATGCAGCTTATAATTCTGCTTAACTGCTTCATCGTGAATTTGTAAAAATTTCAGAAGTTTGTAGTTTAGCTGGAGATCTGTAGGGGCCAGGCTTCTCATGATAGCTGTTTTGCACATACGTATCCCTCTCTCATTAAATAGGTGTTTTAAGAGTGTGTGGCGTACATTCTTTAATTTGGGACATATGGTGACCAAGTGCACAAAATCCTCATTTGGAGCATCACATAGACTGCAAGTTTTTGATCCTTTGTATCTCCATGCATACATTATTGTTATCTGACTGAAGTAATTTTGGTTTGTTGAATCAATATGTTGGTTAAAGCGTAGGTAAGGTAAGGTAAGGTCATTAACTTTAACCAAATCTTTTACCTGACTGAGAAGGGGCTGGAGACAATAGATCTGATCCTGTGAAGGAAAGAAAAAAAGCTATAAATTAGAACACTAGAAGCAAGCAAACAGGAGTTTGAGGTGGCAAATGGACTAAAATCTGATTGCTTCATATCAAACACATATTGGTCTACATGAACCATAGTTGTTGACATTCTAAATACATGGGTTTATGTACGAAACAAATCTGATGCGTCTTTGTAGATACTGCACTGGTTCACACAAGTAATCCTGGTGTGCAAACATTATATCAGATATCAGATCAGTTCAGATAAGAGTTTATTGTTATTAGTTAATAAACAACATCACAATATACATATAAAAGCAATCCGTTTTAAAATAATCAGTTATCTTAGAAACATGAATTAATATTGCTACAGCTCAGGTAAATCTTGTTGCCTCGTTAAAAACATTATCATTGTAAAATGTATTCAGTCATTAATATGGATACTCTTCACCATTGCTATAAAGTGACGTATACCTTAATATAAAATTCCACAACTCTTAGTGTCAACATCTTAGTACTGTTTTAACGGCATATAAATGTTGTGTACTCATTGTACGAGGCAAATTCCTCATGCTATGGTATGCAGCTTATAATTCTGCTTAACTGCTTCATCGTGAATTTGTAAACATTTCAGAAGTTTGCAGTTTAGCTGGGGATCTGTAGGGAACAGGCGTCTCGTGATGGCTGTTCTGCACGTACGTATCCCTCTCTCATTAAATAGGTGTTTTAAGAGTGTGCGGCGTACATTATTCAATTTGGGACATATGGTGACCAAGTGCACAAAATCCTCATTTGGAGCATCACATAGACTGCACGTTTTTGGTCCTTTGTATCTCCAAGCATACATTTTAGTTATCTGACTGAAGTAATTTTGGTTTGTTGAATCAACATGTTGGTTAAAGTGTAGGTAAGGTAAGGTAAGGTCATTAACTTTAACCAAATCCTTTACCTGACTGAGAAGGGGCTGAAGACAATAGATCTGATCCTGTGAAGGAAAGAAAAAAGCTATAAATTAGAACACTAGAAGCAAGCAAACAGGAGTTTGAGGTGGCAAATGGACTAACATCTGATTGCTTCATATCAAACACATATTGGTCTACATGAACCATAGTTGTTGACATTCTAAATACATGGGTTTATGTACGAAACAAATCTGATATGTCTTTGTACATACTGCACTGGTTCACACAAGTAATCCTGGTGTGCAAACATTATATCAGATATCAGATCAGTTCAGATAAGAGTTTATTGTTATTAGTTAATAAATACCATCACAATATACATATAAAAGAAATCCGTTTTAAAATAATCAGTTATCTTACAAACATGAATTAATATTGCTACAGCTCAGGGAAATCTTGTTGTCTGTCTCGTTAAAAACATTATCATTGTAAAATGTATTCAGTCATTAATATGGATACTCTTCACCGTTTGCCATAAAGTGACGTATACCTTAATATAAAATTCCACAACTCTTAGTGTCAACATCTTAGTACTGTTTTAACGGCACATAAATGTTGTGTACTCATTGTACGAGGCAAATTCCTCATGCTATGGTATGCAGCTTATAATTCGGCTTAACTGCTTTATTGTGAATTTGTAAAAATTTCAGAAGTTTGCAGTTTAGCTGGGGATCTGTAGGGAACAGGCTTCTCGTGATGGCTGTTCTGCACGTACGTATCCCTCTCTCATTAAATAGGTGTTTTAAGAGTGTGCGGCGTACATTATTCAATTTGGGACATATGGTGACCAAGTGCACAAATCCTCATTTGGAGCATCACATAGACTGCACGTTTTTGGTCCTTTTTATCTCCATGCATACATTACTGAAGTGATTTTGATTTGTTGAATCAATATGTTGGTTAAAGCGTAGGTAAGGTAAGGTAAGGTAATGATACAACTATCATGACAGCATATGGCCTAAGGTGTGCATTATGAAACATAACTTTTTGGTTTATAGTCATATTACGATATTTTTATCTGCACTACATTGACCATTATGGCTTGTATGCCTTGCTTCTGTGCATGAATTACCCACTTGTCCATACATATCAGTTGTTATATATATCAGTTTTTCCTCATAATGTAATGATTGCTTGTAATGCATGTGGGTTCACGTGCATCTAATTCTGCTTTGCATGAATAACACACTGGCACAACCTTTTAATGTACTGTCCATAAGAACAAGTTACTTACCTTCGATAATGCTTTTTCTGGTGGATACAGTATCTGCCTGTGGATTCCTCACCTTGTGAATATCCCCTGCGCCAGCAACATTCGGAAACTTTTCAAGCTCTCCACGCCGACGAGGACGTGGACGACATCACAGAGGCAAGACTCCGCTCACGACCTCGCTGACGTCACTGGATTCATAATAGAGCCTCGTCGGCGTGATGACGTCAGTTCCTCCCTTTTTTCCGTGCCCCCGATGCACACGGACGTACCGACATAAATAGGTACAGTATACATAGTACACAGTATTCAAACTAACACACATTGTGTGAAATCAATTTAAAAACAAAAACATTTCCATAGAAAGACACAATCATAAAATAAACACTTAATAGGTATAGAAAAGAAAGTGGACAACGGGGAGGCGGGTGGGCCAGTGAGGAATCCACAGCCAGATAATGTATCCACCAGAAAAAGCGTTACCGAAGGTAAGTAACTTGTTCTTCTGATGGATACATCTGCCAGTGGATTACTCACCTTGTGAATAGAAACCCACAGCAGTCCCCACTCCCGGAGGAGGGTGTCCACTCCTCTATACCAAGAAATCCTGAAGGACAGAATATGCAAAATGGCCATCCCTCCTCACTTCAGAATCCAAGCAGTAATGCTTCGCGAAAGTGTGGCTGGAGGCCCAAGTTGCCTCTCTACAGATGTCCTCAACAGGAACACCTCTAAATAAGGCAGATGTAGAAGACTTTGCCCTGGTAGAATGAGCTCTTAAACCCTCTGGAGGTTCCTTACCGGCCAAAGAGTAACAAATCTTGATGCACAAGACAATCCATCTGGAAAGTGTGCGCTTGTGCACCGCTCTGCCTTTTCTGCAGCCAGCAAAATCCATGAAGAGCTGGTCATCCACACAATAGTCTCTAGTTCTGTCAAGATCAAAGCTCACCACCCTCCTTGGGTCCAAGCGGTGAAGCGCTCCTCCTCCTTGGAAGGGTGAGGGGAGGATATAAGGTAGGAAGGGTAATGGACTGCCCAGATGGAAGGGAGTAACCACCTGAGGCAGAAAAGCAGCCCTGATCCTGGGTACCATTCTGTCAGCATGAATGGTCAAAAATGGGGGTTCTGAACTCAGAGCTTGAAGCTCACTTACCCTCCTTGCCAAGGTAATAGCAACTACGGAGAACCCATAAAGTAGGTTAAGACAAGATTTAAGTCCAATTGAGGCACAATAAATGGAGTGGGTGGAAATTTGTTGGTAAGACCCTTAATAAAAAGTAACACAATAGGAGATTTTAACAAAGACGGCTGATCCGGCAAACAAAGGAATGCTGACAAAGCCGACAAATAGCCCTTCACAGTAGCCACTGCAAAGCCCTGCTGGGCTAAAGAAAGAGCAAACTGAAGGATGTTGGATAAACGGGCCCCTAAGGGGTCAATAGACTTCTCTCCACACCATGAGACAAATTTGGACCACCTATAGGAATAAATAGACTTGGTGGAATGCCGCCTGGCCGAAAGAATAACATCCACCACGTCAGGCGGGAGAGAGAAGGAATTCAGGTTGCCCCGTTCAATCTCCAGGCATGAAGGTGTAAGCTCTGGAGGTGGGGGTGTAGAACCTGCCCCTGCGACTGCAAGAGGAGATCTGCCCTTAGAGGGAGACAGAGCGGAGGGCACGAGGAGAGGTGGAGAAGATCCGTGTACCACACCCTTCTTGGCCAATCCGGGGCGATCAAAATGGCTTGTGCCCGGTCTTGGAGAATCTTCCTCAGAACCCGAGGAATCAAGGGTATGGGAGGAAACGCGTAAAGGAGTTGTAAGCCCCAACTCAACTGAAACGCATCCCCCAGCGCCCCTAGATCGGATACTGGAGACTGCAGAATGACGGGCAGTGAGAATTCTCTAGAGTGGCAAACAGGTCCACCCGAGGAGTTCCCCACATCCGGAAGATGTGACGAACTACCTCCGGATAAAGCCTCCACTCGTGGTCGGCTGAGAACTGCCGACTGAGACTGTCTGCATGTACGTTTAGAACTCCGGCCAGATGATTTGCCATCAGACAAATCTGATCATCCCGAACCCAGGACCAGAGACGTAGAGCCTCTCTGCAGAGACAATGAGACCCTACTCCTCCCTGTTTGTTTACATACCACATCGCGGTAGTGTTGTCCGTTAGGACTTGAACCGACTAACCGCAAAGGGAAGGGAGAAAGGCCTTGAGCGCCAAACGTATCACCCGTAATTCCAGAAGGTTGATGTGAAGCAACCTTTCCTCTGGAGACCAAAGACCTTTGATCTCCAGATCCCCCAGATGAGCACCCCACCCTAGAGTGGGTGCATCCGTTATCACTGTGTCAAACATAAAGGAATATCACGAGAATAAAATATAGACAGAGTCAATCTATATTTTCAGGACAGACATGTCCAGCCGGACAGGGGTCTTCCAGAGATTTTACTCAAGATTTATGTATTGAAATCACATAAAAATACCATCCAACAATCAACCAGAGTGGACAACAAGCCTGTGTCCAGTACTAACAGAGTAAGTACAAGAGGTGATGTAGACAGCAGAGAAGGGCTTTGTAAGGCAAAACAACGTTACTCTATAAACAGTACAATTGTACAGAGTATAACAAACATGCACTGGACATTTCAGTAGTAATCACAGTTAAGTTCACGTGCATAAAAGGTCGACGGCGTTTCGGACCCCTATAAAATATCAGGGACCATCATCAGGACAAATACAATGAAAAGCCTTAGGTTAATTAAGCCTCTAAATGCCTAAAGGGGGGAGAAAAGAGATATTCAAAACATATACATGGACAATTAAAAATAAGATCTGTAACATGGTGACGTGAGTGTGACCAATGAGCGACAGCATACCGATCAATTACGTCACGTGGACTATGGTGCTGGTGGTGTACACTATTAGCTGTGATCCGGAAGATGGAAGTGTCCAGTAATCGCAGTCATGATCGTAGTAATACCGCAGTGACTAAATCAGAGAGGCCTCGCAGTAAGGGCGTGACATCGAGTGAAAGCGATTTCAAAATGGGCAAGGCGCGTGATCGTGAGGAATCGTGAAAGAACAACCGGCGCGGTTTGTGTTCAAGAATTAGCCGTAATTGCAGTCATGATCGTAGTAACGCCGCAGTGACTAAATCAGGAAGGCCTCGCAATAAGGGCGTGACGTCGAGTGAAAGCGGTTTTAAAATGGGCAAGGCGCGTGATCGTGAGGAATCGTGAAAGAACAACCGGCGCGGTTTGTGTTCAAAAAGTGGCAACAAGGCTCACCGGGTCGCCTCGTTAGATAGAGGCTGGCTCCTCGGGCAAAAGATTTCCACGGTATATAAAATTAAATTAACCTTAAGAAGCCACGGAGGCTCTGTCAAGGGGCTCAGAGACTCACCAGAATCGAGTCGCGTCGGCCGCGGAAAATTTGGATTCCGTCGGCTTGGCCAGGATACCTGATAGAAAAGGGGACGCATCAGTACTATGTTTAATAAAATTAGTAGCCTTAGTGCGGGGGGGAAGGGTGGAGGAGTTCACTTACCGGGTTAGTCGGTATGAATCTTTTCCTGGCGTCCACAGGGCAGGGTATCCACTGACTAATATACTTGCACCGGATTGGTCCAAGGGTTGGGCATAGAAATCAAAGACGGACTCACATGGGCGCCATCTTGTGGCGGTGGTTGTGAGGGGAACAGTGATACGAAGTGAAGGCATGCTTAAGAAACAGGCGCATTGAGAGAGAAAAAACCAATGTTTAAGGAACAATACAGATAACATACATTTTATACATTTAACAATAGGCTGACAGCAGCATCCAGTTCTTAATTATTGCTTCAGGGAAGCACATAATTATTGCAGTCCAGACACAATCAAAAACCGAATAATGAACACAGACCCAGAGTGTCAGATAAGGGCAGTCCATTCATCTTGGACGTTGAGCCCCGAATTCAGACTATCAGTCTTTAAAATCCATTTCAATTCCTCTCTGTTCAAGAGGCGTGTCAGATCACCACCCCTGGGTGAGATGATGATTTGTGCGATCACAGTCCAGCGGATGTCATTCTCGGAGTGTCCCTTCTCCACAAAATGTTCCACCAGAGGGGCGTTGGGTGTTTTACACCTGATGCGGCTTCGGTGTTGGGAAATCCTCAGTTTGACCTTCTGCTTAGTTTGGCCCACGTATATCAAATTGCATGGGCAGATGATGGCATACACAACATTCTGACTATTACAATTGGTGAACGTTTTACGTGCATTTTTTGTAGTGTTGAACACAAATTCTTTGCCATCAATTGAAAACTCACATACAACGCACGACCCGCACCGGGCGTGCCCAAGAAGTGGGGGTAATTGCCAGTGGTCATGAAGGGTTACATTTCTAGTGGATGGTAACGCAGCCCTCACCAATTGGTCCTTGAGATTTTTGTTTTTCTTAAAGGCAAACAACGGAGTGTCCCAATTTAGTACCCCTGAGTTCAAAATGTGCCAGTTCTTTTTGACACATTGTCTCACCCTACTGGAGACTGGGGAATATGTAGTTACACAAACCAATTTTTCAGTGGCCTTTTTGGGTTTTGGTTCCAGGAGGGTTTCCCGTGGACAATACCAAGCTCTCTTCATAGAGTTCTTGATGAGGCGCTTGGGGTATCCTCTAAACCGGAGTTTGCTCGATAGTATGTTAGCTTCACAGAAATAGTCTTCCCTTTTGTAACAGTTCCTTCTGTGTTTCTCTCCGTAGGTTTACGGAAAAGGGAGGTGTATAGAAAGAAATGCTACTTTGGTTGTGAGCAATTGCTCACAACCAAAGTAGCATTTCTTTTCTTGATTTAAATATACAACATCATGAGGGTACCCTATACACCTCCCTTTTCCGTAAACCTACGGAGAGAAACACACTGCTACGGTATGACAGCTGTCACCCCAGGGCTCTGAGGGACAGTCTGCCATACTCCCAGTTCCTGCGACTGAGAAGGAACTGTTACAAAAGGGAAGACTATTTCTGTGAAGCTAACATACTATCGAGCAAACTCCGGTTTAGAGGATACCCCAAGCGTTCCTCCAGGCGGTCAGTCATTCGCCAGAAGTCGTTGACTGGCCAAAAGATGTGTTAGTGACCATAAATTCTTGCAGGAGCTCGCGGGCATCTAGCAAATCTCATGGCGCTCCCAAACGGCTAGGAAAACTCATGTGCAATTGCGAGTGCCTGGCACGTTGCTCCCACGAGCGCGAAAGGACATTTTGAGCAAGCCAAAAAATAAAAGCCTCCGCTCCGTTGCTGAGAGCGGAGTTTATCGGTAACTCAGTGTGCTCCATGGAATGCAGTGTTGCTGAATACCGTAAACTACACTAGCAGAGCGGAGTTTTACACCAAGGCCTACTAGTGTCACTATGGTGACAGAGAAACTTGTGTCTCCTGAGCAGATTTTACTTGGTCAGATTTACCAAGTGACCAATGCTAACAATGTCAGAACAGCTCATTCAATGGTAGTTGTCAATCTCAGCTGGGGAGGTGTAAATGGCCCAAGGAGAGTTGTGGTACCCTCAGACCTACCTGTGGACTGTCTACTGGGCAATGATTTGGAGACTTCAGCCTGGTCTGAGGTGGAGTTTAGATCCCATGCAGAAATTTTGGGAATTTCAGCCAGTGTCTTTGCTGTCTCAGGTGCTCAGGCCAAGAAGTTAGGCATCAACAGAGTCCTGGATCCTGAAAAAATGGACCAGCCAGCTCCCAAGGGAAGGAGCAGGAAGGGTAAAAATTTAGCGTTCTCTCTGACTTCAAGTGAGAATTAGCCTCCTGAGGGAGATGATCTCAGCATCTGTGAAGCAACTGTGCCAGAGGAGCTTGGCCCTGACACAGCAGAGCTATTGGGGCCAGGGGGACCTTCCAGGAAAAACTTGAGTCTGGAGCAGAAGGCAAGCCCCTCTCTTGAACAACTCAGACTGCAGACTACTGCTGAGGAAGCAGGGAATGTCAGTGGGTCAGATAGGACGTTTGGGAAGATGGGCTTCCGTATTCTGAGGGTAGAGACCCCAAGCCTGGTGCCACCAGGAGGTTGGTCATACCTCAGAAGTACAGGGGATTCTTATTGAAACTTGCACATGAAATTCCCCTTGCAGAACATCTTTGGCAAAGTAGGACTTGGGACAGACTTGTCCCTCATTTTCACTGGCCCCAAATGTCTGAAGACACCAAGGTGTTTTGTCCCTCTTCTGCCACCTGTGAGACCAGAGGTAAGTCAAGTGGCATTACAAAGGCCCTCTTAATCTTACTACCAGTGGTTAGGGTTCCCTTTGAGAGGGTAGGGATTTCAACTGTAGGTCTCTTAAACCCTCCAACAGCATCTGGAGATAGTTTTATTTTAGTGGACCATATCACTAGATATCCAGAGGTTATTCCCTTTAGGACAACTATAGTAGCCAGGGCCCTCCTGTGAATATGTTCCAGAGGTACCAACTTCATGTCTAGCTACATCACTGCTATGTGGAAAGAATGTGGTGTTAACTATAGGTTTACCACACCCTATCATCCACAGTTTAGTTTAGTTTTTTAGTCAATTAAAACCATAAACAAAATCACACGGTTAAAAAGTACATAACGAATAAAAAGTAAAAATGGATGTAAAACGGGTATTTCATACAGCTAGTACAACCTCGACTCTTCACGCTGCTTACCATTTGCTTTCTTCAACTTTCCTTCCTAGAAATTTTAGTCGGAATACCAACACTAATCTATGTTAGATAAAAAGTGCCTAAACAAGAATCGTTTGTTACCCTGATGTCTACAAAAGCAAGCTTTCTGCACAGATAACTAAAATGTCCCTTAAGTACTTTAATATATATAATTAAAATGCCTATAAGTGGGACTAAGAAAAGTATCAATACGGTGCCAGATGGACTGTGAAACCCACTATTAAAAACAATAATACAAATATTCACATCATTAGGAATACAGAAATAAATAAAGTAGTTATCTGAGTCTAACAGGATAGCGAACTACTAGTTTCAGTCCCTAGCAACCCGTCCTTCATAGTTACTGTGCGTGCTCGGTCAACATTAAAAGTTTCCGAGTTATCACAATTTAGGATTACATTCAGGGACCACCTCCAGATTACACATCGCATATCCTATTAGCTAATCATTTTCTTAAAACAGATCAATAACTGAGTCAGTCTAATGTACAGCATGGTGTTGATTGAGTCCATGGACTCCACCAGTGCATGCCTGCAGGAGCTAATTTCCCGTTCAAGGAACTGTGGGATGAAAATCCGGTTCTTCCCCCTTTCTGCAGCATTAGACATAGTTATATATTTGTTAGCATGATGTATCTATCTATGTACCTAATCTATTTCACGTTTATCACAGTTTAGAATAATCAGTTGTATTGATACAGGAACTCCTTTCCCACTCTTGTGTTGTATTCTTTTGTATTCAAATAGAGAACCAAACTGACGCCATTTTGGTGTACATGTATTAGATTCAGGCAGGGGTCACGTGCTGTCCTCCAGCACATCAAGTAGGCCCCAGTTAGTTGAGTTACACAAGGCAGCTGAATTCATACTATTCTCTCTCTCATACTAAGGCCCAAGGTCACATCTGGCTTCAGAGGTGATAAACACATTCCTGGAGGCGCCGTGCCTACCCTCCCAAGCTCCAAGACGAAACGGGGTCACCCTTCCTGACCTCCCCAGTAATGAATAGCTAAGCTATGAACTAACCATGTGTGCCATATATGGTTCTTTCCTGGAGCTAAGGGGCCAAGTGGTGTTTTTCCATTTACAGTGACTTCATGTGTTGATCTGAAAGTATATCTGTTCTGTTCTGACTGTAAGTCTTCAGTCTTCTCTGCGCACCGGATGGGTGAGGACAGAGAGGCTCCTCTACAGAGTATTATGTTTAATAAATGGTTGAACCTTCTTCACTGCCAACTGACTGGTTATTTGGTAATTGGTTTTGGCGCTATTGGTAGGTATAGCTCCAATGATTATTTCTGTAATACAACAGAACTCCCGCCTTAATAGAACTCTTCGTTGAACCATCAAAGCAGGACAAACACAGATGATGTAAAGCAGAGATTCAGGCCTCTGGTGGCATAGACGGCAGGACTGGTCTTCCCTTTGACCAGACATCCTCCATTTTGGCATGAGGTCTAGCGTGGGTATTTCTCCAAATCTTAGGGCCAAAAACGACTCATTGATCTTCCAGTGGTAAGGTGCAGCTAGCAAGGCTGCTTCTCTTAGAGTGGAATATGATTTCAACATCAGCCACCGTGGCGACGTTTTGACAGGGTATCTTTGTCTGCCATCCAACTTTGCAATTATGTAGATGTATTTACGAGCTTCTTAAAGATTTGCCCAGAGATATTAGAATTCCAAAGGTCACCCAGATCATGCGTTGTAATGCTGTTTTCTAAAAATGTCTTGTAAGCACAGTTGCCCCTTTGCAAGTTAATTTCAGTCCAGACTAGATTTGCCAGAGTGTTTTCTGCTGCTGCTCGCAAGTTATAACATAGCTTTAGAAACGCCGCTGGCCTAGCGAGTGTCTGTTTTGTAAGCAGAAATTCTGGCCAGATTTGCGCCAGAGAAGCTGACCTGGGGAGCCTAAAAATTTGTTTATAGGCTCTTAGCATCAGTTTTTCCAACAAAAGAGCATCATCGCCAACATAATCTCCATTCCACATGCAAGAGTTGGCAACAGTTTGGCTTTCAGAACTAATCCCATGGGCTTTAGATCGTGAACTTTAATAGATCTGGCCAGTGACAAGAAGCCGTAATTTAGAGCCTGCGCTTTCGCCCTAATCGCCTTCTTCTGGGAAACAAAGGAGGAATCTGTGTCTATTTTCACTCCTAGGTATACGTAGAGTTTGACCTCCTCAATTTTGTTTCCGTTATTAACCCATTTTCGATTTGTCTTGACGGGACGATTGCACACCATCACACTTGTTTTTGAAAAATGTATTTCCAGGCCGTTCTTTTCAGTGTAAGCTCCCAGAGTGTTGAGCAGCCTTTGGAGTCCTATTTGCGTGTTGCTGAACAACACCAGGTAATCTGCATAGAGGATACGTGACAATTGTTTACCTCCTACAGACGGAGCGTGGGTAATCTGTTCGTAAAGCTCAGTGGAAAGATCTGCCAAAAATAAGCTAAAAAGGTAGGGGGCTAGGACATAGCCCTGTTTTACACCTAAAGTTGTTTGGACCATCCTTGATACGCAAGAGCTGTCTCTGATTTAGATTTTGACCCAGGTGTCGGAATATACTAGCATAATTGCTTGTAGGATGCTCGATGGGATGCCCCATTGCTGAAGCTTAGCCCATAATTTGTCCAGAAGGACATCATAAAAAGCTGCTTTAAAGTCAACAAAGCACAAGTAAAGAGGTGTCCTGGTTGCTTTCGCTCTATTCCTGATTAGACTCTTTTTTTTTTAAACAGATTTTATTAGGTTTAAGTTGGATCATACTACAGGTATCACATTGTTTTGGTACTGTCCTTATGTTCGTGGCAATTACAATATTTGGTCAAATATACATACAAAGGCAACATTGGCATAGTAACTCTTACACTGAATTATAATACATATACATTATAATGGCGCATTTTATACCTGTGTTCGTATGTTATATGACATAATGAAATGTCTCCATTTCTAAGCTAATCCCCTTAACTCCCCCCACCCTCAACTTTCCGATCGCAGTTCCTGAGCTGTAATACATCGGTAGAACCATTGTTATTGTTACAGCAACTTGTATCTCACGTATGTATACATACAACTTCACACTTATTACACCTGAGTTCAAGGCATGGGCAAAACATTTTGCAGCATTTCGGAAACTTGTCAGTCAGCCTGGTCTACATCGGCCGTTTTCAACCCCTGCAACATAGCCTCCCATTCTAGCGATATCGGTACCTTACGTAACCCTCTTACTTCCTCTCTGCGTAGGCTGCACCTTCTGCAGTACTCCATCGTATCATCTCTGTACACCAGTGCGATATAGTGGGGGTTTGCTCGACTTCCAGAGCATAGTGAGGGTTCTAATAGATAGTATTAATGCAAGGTCTATGAAACGGTATTGGACCTTGTATTTTGACAAATGTTTGTGCAAACCCAAGATACATTCTTCCACAGTATCATGCATATCGTGTTGTGCTGCTGTCCCGGTTAGTCTTCTAATCTTGTCCCAATAGCCCCTTATGACCGGACATACCCATATCATGTGTAACAAGTCTGCCCCTTCCGTCTGACATCGCGGGCAGACATGCTATGTTTGAGGAAACATTCTATCCAATCTACTTGGGGACAAGTAAGCCCGATGCAGTACCATTGTTTGGATAAATTTGAATTTCGAGTTTCTCGACACCTTTCTGGGATGGCTGTCCATTCCTTGTCTGACATATTTCTACCTATATCCTCCGACCAAGCAATTTTTAGTGTTTCCAGTGATATCCTCGTGTGGGCACTAATGCCAGTGTACAACCAACGAATCAAGTGTCTACCTCTCCCCATATAGTGCACCATCTTCACTAGCTCATTGCTGGAGGGTATCCTCCTCTGCGGTGCCCAGTGTTTTTTCACATAGTGTAACAGTGCAGCGTGTATTAAGTACAGGTGGGCAGATGCACCCGTCTCATATGAAGGCGTCGTGGTCCAGGAGTGTCTCATTACTAAATAAGTCTCCCACCGTGCTGACACCCACTTCCGCCCAGGGTGCTAGTCTGCGCGTGGTGAGTATGCAGCTCGCAAGCAGGATTCCCAGCAATTGAATATTGCCTGTGTATGCAGGGGGTGCATTCGTGTATAGTAGCGCCGCCTTCCAATACTTAAGTGCAGAGTCTAGCAAGAGAGGTAGTTCTCTCTGCATTTTATGTCCTGGCAATAAGAAGGCGTGTAGTCCTCCATTATCTATGTACTCCGCAGTGTACCCTATTTCTTGCAGATTAAGACCCGCCCCCCAGTACGACAACCATTGCAGTTGGCAAGCGTAATAATAAGCACGGATGTCGCAGCCCCCCGGCACGGGTAACCACCTGCAGTTTTTTTAAGCTTATACGTCTCCTACCCTTCCCCCATATTAATTCTATCAATAAAGTGTTCAATACATTGAAAGTGGCTTGTGGCACTATTAATGGCAGGTTAGTAAAGTAATACAATAGATGTGGCAAAACAAGCATTTTCGAAATCGCAACTCTCCCCATTACAGACAGTGGCAGTGCAGTCCAAAAGGTGACACTGGATCTTAAGGCTCTAATCGCTCTGTTGAGGTTGCCATCCAGCATGTCCGCATTCGTCCTATAATTCTGGATACCCAAGTACTTAAATGTGGTCTGAGCTATCTGCAGCTTGGTTTCTCTGAATTCTATTTCCACTTCATCTGCATGCTCTGTGAAGAAAAATGCATGGGACTTTGCCGTGTTTAAGGCCAGACCCGACAGCTCCTCAAATTGTTTATACAATTCGAATATTGGGGTTAGGGGTAATCCGAGATCTCTGACGTACACAATGATATCACCTTTCGGAATTCCCCATCCCAAAAAGTCCTGTCTCATTTTTATTGCCAAGGGTTCCAATGCCAGAATAAAGATAAGGGGCGATAGAGGACAGCCCTGTCTGGTACCCCTATGTATCTCATATTCTTCCGATATGTGTCCACCCGTTCTGGTGCGCGCTGTCGGAGCCTTGTACAGGAGGCGCAACCATTCCACATACCCTTCGGAATTCCAAATTTCGGTAACCCTTGAAACATATATTCCCACCTTATGGAGTCAAATGCCTGCCTAAGGTCTAAAGAGAGACAGCCCGCATGAGGGAAACGCTTCGGCGCTTCCGTCATCAAGTAATGTAATTTCCTGATACTTAGTGATGTGCTCCGCGGCGGTAAGAACCCGGTCTGTTCGATGTGAATCAACCGTGACAGATATGGCAATAGCCTGTTGGCCAGCACTTTACTTAATATTTTGTATTCTGTTGACAATAGTGACAGGGGGCAGTAGTTAGCCATGTCCGTATGGTCCCTTTCGGTATCGATATTACTAGCGCCTGTGCAGTGGTGGGAGGCAAGGAACCCTTATCCCACACTGCTTGAAACAAAGCCGTTAACTGAGTACTAGTGTGTCTGCATACGTGGCATAAAATTCAATGGGGAGCCAATCTAACCCGGGGGTCTTAATACGTGGGAGGCCCTTCATGGCAACTTTGATCTCCTGCAGCGTAATGGGTCCTACCAATTCTTTCTGTACCGCAATCGGTAGTGTCGGGAAAGTTAAAGAGGAGAGAAAAGCCCCCAATTGATCAGTGGTAGCATCTGTCGTCACTCCATATAGCGTCGCATAGTAGTTCCGAAAGGCAGCATTGATATCCCCTTGACTGGAAACCCTTGTCCCATTTGCAGTGCTAACTTCTCTAATGACTACTGTAGGAGGGGTATATTGGATTAATCTAGCAAGCAAAGTACCTGCCTTTTCCGCTTTCGCGTGCGCACATCTAGTATATGCCTGATAATCTATAACCCTGAGTGACTCCAAGAGTTCAGCATGTCTAATTCGTGCCTCCTGTAACACGCCCTTCTTTTCACCATCCGCCACTGCCTCCTGCTCCAACCTACCCATTGAATTCTCTACCTCTACCAATGATCTATGGACTTCCTGTCTGGCAACGACCAACGCACTGATCGCTTTGCCCCTTATGACCGCCTTAAAGGCGTCCCCTTCTATCAATCTACTCGTCGCCGTATCCCTATTTTCCGCAATGTAATTATCTATAGTTTGTAAGATATAATTGCGGAATACTGTGTCCTCCAGCGACTGCGGCCACAGCCTCCACGTGGGTACCGGGGTGGGGATTCTGTCCCAAGTGATAACCATCTCCTGTGTCTTATGATCCCAAAAGGTTTTGGGCAGGTATGTTGTGTGAAGCACTTGCATTGCTATACTATTAGAGAAAAAAATTCTATCAATTCTAGTGTGCAGGTCATGCACCGCAGAGTAATAGGAGTATTCCTTATACCCCGGATGCCTCATCCTCCATACATTGCACAATTCCCACCCTTCTGCCCATCTCACCAATGCTGCAGCCTGTTTAAAGAACCCAGCTCAGTGTAACGGTGGGTGCGATCTGTCTAAGGGCACATCCAGCACTGTGTTACAATCACCCCCAATATCTACGGGCAGGTGTCCCATCCCGCCAACGCCCCACTCACTGTGTCCCAGTATTTGTCTTGGTCAAAGTTGGGGGCGTAGATCGTGCCTAACACCACTAACTGTCCGTCTAATGCTCCCTTTACAAATAAACATCTACCCAATTTATCAATCCTCCGTTCATGTGCCACAAACGGCACACCATGCCTTACCCACACCGTGGAACCCCTAGCATAATTAGAGTAGGAGGTTAAAAAAATTGGCCACGCCATTTCTTCCTAAGTTTCACCAGTTCACTTTCCACCATATGTGACTCCTGTAGGTACACAATCTGTGCTTTACGGTGCTGCAGGTGTGCATGAATTCTTTGTCGTTTGTGCGTTGTGCCCATACCTCGTATATTCCAGGTTACAATGGTGAATTTCGCCAGCACATGCATTGTATCAGGTATTTACTCCAGTTGTGTGTCAACAAGGTTCCCAATAGTTCTAAAGTAGCTGCACTAGTGTGGAATCTGCGATCGCCCCGTCCCCCAACTTGCACAATACTCGGTCTGGTCTCCGAACTATACCAGACCATAACACAGAACCAAGCAAATAAAAACATAGTGTTCATGTAAAGGGCCTTCACCATATGGGGGGCAGCGCTTGCACTCTGCATGTGGTGGTATGCGACATCAAGTTACTACACTCAAGCTTCAACGGTACCTGGGCCCAATAATGATGCCTGACTTAATACTGACAGTGTGAGAGAGGGACAAGCATGGTCACATTAACGCAAATACACTTATATAAAAAACAGTAACCAAACAGATCTGTGATCAGCTACGGGGTGGCCGAAGGTAACAGGGCCACACTGCCCTCAGAGTCCGAACCATGCGTCACTTCATCCTCTGAGGAGGTTTTTGTTTCTGCTACTCGAGAAGGATTTGTGAAAGTGGCCACAGCAATGGTCGCCTGCGATTTGTTCTGCCTTATCAGCTGGGAGGTAATATGTGTTCGTGCATTAGTCCGACGTGTTCTTCCACCCCTGCGTTTCAACGAGGTTCCAGTGTGGGGTCGGCCCCCTTCCTCATTCTGTGCAGCGAGTTCCACAGCGTTAGTCAGTTCCATTACCTCCAGCCAGTCCTCCACGTCTCCGGGACTTTCAAAGAAATAAGCTTTCTGGTCATGCATTATTTTTAGCCTGGCCGTGAAGAGTACTGTAAATTTCAGATTCAAGTCCCTGAGCTGCCGTTTCACTGCCATAAAGGAAGACCGTTGTCTCTGCATCAGCACCGTGTAACCCGGGTATAAGGAGATTCGTGCATTTTCAAAGTTAATTGGCGCTGCTTCCCTGGCCTTTTGTAGCAAAATGTCCCGGTCTCGGAAGTTCAGTAGTTTTACTATGAGGGGCCGTGGTGGGGCGCCCGGTCTCGGCCTTCCTGTGGGTATTCTATGGGCACGCTCAATGCAGTATTGTGTGGACAGTCCCTCCGCCGTAACATGATCCCGAAACCACTGTTCAATATAACTCGAAGCGTCAGATCCTTCACTTTTTTCCGGCAGACCGATCACTCAAATGTTGCTCCGTCTTGCTCCCCTTCTGCGTCCTCCACTTGCTCCAATTGAGTGGCCACCTGTGTCTGAAGTTGCTTCACATCAGATTCAGTCTGTTTCTGCCTGGGCAGCACCTCAGCCAGCGCAGCCACGTTGTCTTTAACTTTGTCTGCCGTTTTCGCGTGATCCACCTTAAGCAAATTCAGGCCAGTGGACAGGGTCCCTATCTAGATTTCTATCGCTTTTCGAGGTTCCCTTACTTCTCGTAATATGAGGTCCAACTTATCCTCCGGAGCTGTTAACGTAGTTGGAAGGTTACAGCCAGATGCGGGCGTATTGTCCATGCTGCTCGCCAGATCCTGAACCGGGGCCGTGCCCCCCTGTTCCTGCTGTTTGATCTTGTTCCGTCCCATCACGGCGAGTTTTTGTGGTGGCCGGGCACAACCACCGCAGACCCCAAGTCAGATATTCCGTGCTGCCCTCTGCCGCAGGGACAGAAGCAGTTTGCCTCTCCTCAGAAACAGGTAGGTATACTCCGCAGGCTTCCTATGGCGTAGTAGTGTGCCTGGGCACCCCGAGAGGCGGTGGACGGCACCCCAGCATACAAGGATCCACACTGGCAGAGTTACGCGATGCACATTAAGTCGCCTGCCTTTGCACAGGGTCCACTTTATAGGAGTGCCTGCGCCCTCCTGTATTTGCTCTGTATCAATGCTGGGCCTGGTCATGGGGGGCACATCCGCCCATAGTGAGCCGCAGGAGCACTGGACCGCCTTCAATCACCCAACTGCACCCAGCGCAGTGGTTCACATACAGCCAGTCACTGCCAATCGTACACTCCGTGGCCCTCTATCGTACTTGCCAGTGGCATGGGAACATCCCACGGGGCGCCTCACGTGTTCTTGGTCCCACAACAGTATGCTGGACAAACAGGCGTAATGCCCCCTCACTTCGCGCAGCCTCGCTACCTCTGTTGTTCCTCCCCAGGGGAGCCTGCAGCCTGGGCACACAAGCACCACTCTCGGTGTTAATACAGTTTGACTAGTCCCAGTACAGAGCATGGGGCCTTCTCCCTTCGTTTTAGCCACAATATTCTTCCTGGGGTGGCGGGAGGGGGGGGATGGGGACACCACACGTGTCTTCGGGGGAGGATCGGTGAGCCTCTCCGAAGCTCACTACTCCTCCTCCATTAGCCGCCGCTCTCCCCGCCGCAGAGGGCCTTCTCCGCAATCTTCGTACAGGAGGGGGTTTTCAACTGCAGCGCAGCCCGCAGCACCCGGACCCAAGCGCCGATAGCCAGCAGAGACTCTCCGTCCCCCTTTCACTCCGTCCCTCCAGCCGCCGTAGGGGAGAGGCCACGCAGCAGGTCCCGGCGGCACTCCGGTCTTCTTTTCCCTACCTCTTCCGCAGGGACCGCAAGACGGGAGGGGGGGTTCGGGGACAAAGGCCGTCTCCACCGCCCGCACTCACTGGCACGTCGTGTCCGCCGAGTCTGTCCCCTCCTCCGCTGCCTCGTCCGTTCCCGGGTCCGCCAGATGCTCTGCGCCAGATAGTACCACAGTCAGTGAAGCCACCGCCACTGTTTCGCAGTCTGCCTTCACCTCAGCCCATTGACAGGGCGTAGCAGTGCTCCTCTCTTCCCAGGCCCAAGATGGTGCCCCTCGAGCCCCATAGCAGCGGGTCTCCACAGCTCAAAGCGACCAATGCCGGCGATCAACACGGTCTCCGTTGGTATAGCACGGCTCCCCCGCAATTCCGGTAGCAGTATCTTGCCTCCTGTCCTCAACTGCACATGTGTGACAGGTTTATACCAGGATATTTAGTGGCCCAGTCTGGAGCTCGTCTACTAGACGACCGCCATGCTCGGCGCGTACTCACGCCCCCCCATTCCTGATTAGACTCAGGGCCATAAGATTGGTTAAAGTACCTTGGCCCCTTTGGAAGCCAGTTTGAGTTAGGAGAATTATTCCATTGCCATGTGCCCAGAATTCCAGATGTTGAATTATTATTATTATTTTTTTTTCCACACTTGCAGAACACGAGAGACATTTGACAACATGTAATGTCCATATATATATATATATACTTTTAAGATAACTTTTATACATTGTTTTATCTAGCTGAGCCTTTTCAATAGACTTTATCAAGAGAGAATATGCAGCGCTTAACATAAATACAAATAAGCTTCCACAAAAAAATGAATTTACCTTATCATTAGCATATCCCCATTTGTACTTTAGCTTAACAAATGTAGTTATTGTATTGTATTTTCAGCAACTATTAGTCCTTTTACTTTAGATAATTCTTTTGAATTTGCAAATTAGTTCACTTAATTGTCCATTTGAGCCAAAAATTGTTCCCAAATCATTAGACCCAATCTCCGTTTCTTTGCCCCTTTTAACGAATAGAGACTAAATTCCAGGCTTGAAATTCTATATACCTTAGCCCTCCACATCTCAAAGCTTGGAGGCTCCGGGTGTAACCAATCCCCCGCTATACATAATCGGGCTATAGTCATTACAACAAATAAAAAATATCTATGCTTGTATAGACTTCCCCCCTTGGAAACATCCTGCCCCATCCCTAACAGCAACAAGGCAGGAGTTATGCAAACAGGTGTCCCTAGTATAACAGATAGGAATCGTTCCATGGCTTGTATGAAAGTAGACAATGTACCACAAGAATAAAAGATATGATCTATATCCGCGTCGGGTGAAGCACATCGAAAACATTTGCCATCGTATTTACTACCCCATTTTTTCATCCGCGCGGGTGTATTATATAACCTAAATATAGTTTTAAAAAATTGCACTTGTAAGTTTGCTGACATGAGAACTTCCCTAGATCTTGCAATCGCTTCCTCCACTGATATGTCTATTTCGTTTTCGCCAAGAATTTCTACCCAATATGTCATATGTTTTTCCAAGTCGTCCTTTTTTCTTAAATTAAGGATTTTATATAGCCCACCAATTCTACTTTGAGCCTTTAGAGCTTCCATTAAGGGGCTAGATAACCGTTTCAGATTTTTTTTAACTAAAAAGTCTCTAATTTGTAAAAATTTAAAAAATTGTGTTTGTGATATCCCATAAACCTGTGAAAGTAGTGAAAATTGTTTGATCGTACCACTTTGATCATACAAGTCGCCTAGCGTCCTAATCCCTTTAGCCTGCCAAGCCCTCGCCACACTATCACCACAAATAGATTGGAGCAATTTTGTCGCATTTAATGGGGTATAGTAAGTTAAAGTTCCTAAGTTTATTACTTTGCGTACTTTCCTCCAGATATTACTGGCTGCTGCTATCGTCTTGAACTTAGTTCTTTTGTAGTAGCTCCATTCTATCTCCCTAAACAGACTCCGATTTGCTGCAGTTCCCAGGGTTAAATGGTATATAGAAGTACTGCAGCTTGATGTTATTAAATTGTCTCCCTCTTCACCTCCCATCAATAAAATATGCATCTTTTGTAGAAAGCAGACATAATAATATAATAAAAAATCAGGGACTGATAGTCCTCCCCTGTCTTTTGGTAGTGTCATAAGCCGCATTGCTCTGAGCGGTTTACCAGGAGACCATATGAATTTAGCACATAAAGCCTGTAATTGTTGTATTTGGGCTGGTAATATTTCTAATGGTAGTGATCTAAAAAGATACAATACCTTTGGCAATACATTCATTTTTAAGACGTTGGTTCGGCCTATCAAGGTGAAATGTAATCTCCCCCACTTCTCTAAAGATTCTGCTATATTTCTGTATAGTGATATCCAATTAGCCGAAACTACTTCCGACATTGCTGCCCTTATCTTAACCCCCAAATAAGTTGCTTCTGCAACTACTCTAGAACATTGACCCTCACTGCTTGAGAACAAACCAGCTGTGTTTTTGTAGCATTTAGCTTATAACCAGATAGTTGACCAAACACTTTAGCTAAACGTTCAATTTCTACTAATGCAAGAGTCGGGTCCTCTGTAGTCACTGCAATATCGTCAGCAAAGGCAAAAACAGTATGAGGGATATCGCGCACACAAAACGGTTTAATAGCTTCGCTACTAGAAAGCATACCAATAAAGGGGTTTATATATAGTGCAAAAAGGAGAGGAGAGCAGGGACATCCCTGCCTTGTACCTCTAGTTATCTGCCCTATATCTGAAGTTGCACCCATGGACGCTATCCTGGCAGTTGGTGCCTCATATAAAATTTGCAATGCCATCATGAATTTCCGGGGAAATCCCATATTTTCCATTAATGTCCATAAATATTGCCATTCCACACGATCAAATGCTTTTTCTGCATCAAGTAATATCAACCCTAGTCTGCGTTTCTCAACTTCGGCAATATCAAGCAGAGTAATAACTTTGTTGATATGTGCCACTGTACCTCTACCTGGGATGAAGCCATGTTGATCATCAGAAACTAGTGAAGTGATGACTTTAGATATCCGATTTGCTAAAATTTTTGAGTAAATCTTCCCGTCACAATTTAAGAGTGATATGGGACGATATGACCCTGGAAGATCAGTCTCTTTTCCCTTCCTACTAAAAACAACTATAATAGCTTCATCCCATGATTTCGGTGCAACCCCAATTTGAGCAGCCCTAAATGTATCAAGCATGGTCTCTTTAAGTTCTTCAAAAAACAGTTTGTATATTTTCCCTGGTAGCTGATCAGGACCTGCTGCTTTCCCCATTGCTAACGTTTTAACTGCAATAGCTAACTCCTCGTTTGATATGGGTGCCTCTAATAAATCCACCATCGATGTATCTATCTTGACAGGTGTTCCTAATACGGTAAGATCTACCTCCCCCAAGCGCCGATAGCCAGCAGAGACTCTCCGTCCCCCTTTCACTCCGTCCCGCCAGCCGCCGTAGGGGAGAGGCCACGCAGCAGGTCCCGGCGGCACTCCGGTCTTCTTTTACCTACCTCTTCCGCAGGGACCGCCAGACGGGAGGGGGGGTCTGGGGACAAAGGCTGTCTCCGCCGCCCGCACTCACTGGCACGCCGTGTCTGCCGAGTCTGTCCCCTCCTCCGCTGCCTCGTCCGTTCTCGGGTCCCCCAGATGCTCTGCGCCAGATAGTACCACAGTCAGTGGAGCCACCGCCACCGTGTTGCAGTCTGCCTTGACCTCAGCCCATTGACAGGGTGTAGCAGTCCTCCTCTCTTCCCAGGCCCAAGATGGTGCCCCTCGAGCCCCATAGCAGCGGGTCTCCACAGCTCAAAGCGACCAATGCCGGCAATCAACACGGTCTCCGTTGGTATAGCACAGCTCCCCCACAATTCCGGTAGCAGTATCTTGCCTCCTGTCCTCAACTGCACATGTGTGACAGGTTTATACCAGGATATTTAGTGGCCCAGTCTGGAGCTCGTCTACTAGACGACCGCCATGCTCGGCGCGTACTCACGCCCCCCCATTCCTGATTAGACTCAGGGCCATAAGATTGGTTAAAGTACCTTGGCCCCTTTGGAAGCCAGTTTGAGTTAGGAGAATTATTCCATTGCCATGTGCCCAGAATTCCAGATGGTGAATTATTAACGTTGAAAAATATTTTAACTCAACATCCATCAGTGCTATTAGCCTATAGTTGTTAAGTGAACAAGCCAGACCTTTTTGGAAAATGGGATGAAGGATGGAGCCCCTCCAGCTATTGGGAATAACGTTGTTTTCCAAAATGAAATTGAACATTGATGCTAGAGAAACAGCCCATTTTTGGGAAAGATTTTGAATAAAGCCTGTGGTAACCCATTTGGACCTGGGGCACAGTTGACCCGGGACTTTTTGATGACCATCTCTAATTCAGCTGCTGTCATTTTCCGTTGTACCACAGTGGTTTTATTTGGGCAGAATGTACGAGCGGGATGAATCAAATCACTCTTGAAATGTGAATTTAAAGAATTTACCCAGTCTGTCTCACTGATATTAGCATTATTTGCAGTTGCTGAGCCTTTCTCGCTCCGATTTATTATACACCAAAATCTTTTCGAGTCGTGCGTTTTGGAGGCATGTTGTAACTGGGCCAATAGTATTTCCTGTTTTGCTTATTTGTACTTCCAGATCTCTTTTTTTAGCAGCCGTCTTTCAATATGGAACTGTTGTAGTAGGTAAGGGTCTCCTGGATGTTGGCGTACTTGCCGAAAGAGTCTGCGTGTTACCTTTCTCATGATCCGAATTTGAACAGGCAGAATTAACGATTTACCATGATCAAGTCGAGTTCCCTTCATGTGACTCCTCTCACTTTGGGTATTAGTCATATTATTAGCGAAGGTCTCCTAAGTCGCTTTTGGATTAAGCTCACATTGGGCTAGGTCCTGTAGACTTGTGACCCAATCCTGCGCTAATGACTTGATGGAGCTAGGGCTCCACTTCAGGCGTTTCAGATTTTATGAGTATGTTTCTCCCAACAATGTACGAAAAGCCTCAAGTTTGCCCAGGGATGTGTTCACCATGATTACTTGAGGGTTGTGGTCGCTTTCCACACGAAGGCATATCCTATAATCACAGACCTGATGGTAAAGGAGCATTGAAACAAGGGCATGGTCTATGATTGAGACCATGTCACCACAAACCCTTGACCAGCCAGGTGAAATATCAGATGGTTTTCGGCCATTTACTACCAGCAGGCCCAATAGTTCACAGGCTTTTATGAGTTCCTCACCTGAGTTGTTCCTCCGTAATATTGATGACCTTGCTTGCTCTGGGAGGGGGCCCACTGCGTTGCTATGTTCTTCATTCAAAGGAAAATGAAAAAGGTTGAGGTTAAAGTCACCGGAAACTAGCCATTGTGCCTTGTTTTGGCTATCTT
This sequence comes from Lissotriton helveticus, assembly GCF_964261635.1. Taxonomy (NCBI): domain Eukaryota; kingdom Metazoa; phylum Chordata; class Amphibia; order Caudata; family Salamandridae; genus Lissotriton; species Lissotriton helveticus. The sequence continues at coordinate 508,357,918 of NC_136068.1, read as the reverse complement.
TTAACTGGGATAGATGAGCTGCTATTCTACTGGAAGATGTGGCTTTCTGCTTGGGATTGATGTACAGCTTTGCGATGATAATTGATTCTTTGTGGTTACTGTCCCGACCTTCCACATTTATTACCAGCATATTTGGGTTGTCCACATACACTTTCACAGTTTCAAGAATTATATTTGTATTTATATAAATTGCCAGACCACTTTTTGCCCTCCCATATGCACTATTTCATTCAGCTAATTTTGTGTATTCCTCGTAGCCAATGAGAGGGATAGACTTCTGCACCCATGTTTCCTGGAACATTAGGATATTAAAAGGTCGTAGGAAACCTGTGAAACCTGGGTCTGAAAATGTTGTCTGTAAGCCGTTAATGTTCCATGAGCACACTTCCAGGCCGCTCTGAATTAATTTTGGCGGATTTCCCTCGCCTCAGTCTTTGGCACTCCCGGCTCGAGACAACGCCTGCGGTAACCAACTCCTAGAGGATTGTTGCTCGTTAGTTATAACCAATCTTTGTTTCCGCTCAGCAGTTATGTCATTAGTTACTCTAACAGACATTTTGGTGAGATCTGAGTCTGATTTATGATAGACTGCAGGGGAGGTCCTTCCGCCAGCTCCTCTTAATACAGACACAGTGGGTCCCGGTTGCTCACTTGATGGTGGCCCTGCAAGCAATATGTGGGGATATCTATCTCCATAATAGGCTGTTACTTCGATGCCCTAGGCCTTTAGATGCTTTTTCTTTTCCGAGATCACAGTCAGAAGCACAGAGGATGAAAGGTGTCTAAAGTGGGATCGGTAAGCTGACGTCTTCTTGCAGGCAGAAACTTGATAGAAAAAAATGTCATTCGACTTTAGATGGGCCAGGCCCGGCATGGCTTTGATCAGTTTTAGGATGTTTGAAAGGTTTAATATATCTTGAGAACCGCTCAGTTTAAATTCTGGGATCTACAGCAACATCTGACCCAAGTTGTTTAAACCAAGAAGTTCATCAGGACCGACACAGTTTTTTACGGTTTGTTGACTACCAACAGTTGCTACCTGCAACTGGGGTTCCAGGAGAGGCTGTTCACTTTGGGGAGGTATATTGAATTCTTCTACCAAGCATTCTTTCGCTTCCCTGTGGGTAAAATTGTGTCCTCTCGGCTGACATGGTGGGCTCGTAGTGTTCCCTCTGGTTGGAGGCTGTATAACAGTGAGGGTCCATTAGATGAGGAAAGAGATGCCCTTAGATGTTTAAGGAATGCAGTCTTATTGTGAACAACATCTTGAGATGAGGCCACGATGGCACCCCGAGACTTCGGGCTCATTTGGGTCATCGCTAGACAATCCTGATCATCCTGTTACTGAGTTTGGGGGGGAAAGAAGCTCTCTAAATTGCCTGAACAGATTTTATTCCTTCTTTTTCTCGCAAGTTTCCTTTCCCTTTTGGTTTGTCGTGGTGGGTTCGAAGCAATAGGTTTTGTGCTGCCGTCCCCAGATGTTTCATTTACAACCCCGTTCAGGGTTTCAGGGTTAATCTCCACTATATCTACAGCTTCTTCCTCTTGTGGCCATTCACTGGAAACCAATCCGCTCCAAGCAGTTACGTCCTTAGCACTGAGTATTACCTCATTCAATAGAGTGCTGTGCCGAAACTTGGGGCTAAGGTTGTTTTTAACTTCGCCCAGTATGACTTGCATTATACCTGGACGTTGCACACATTTCTCAACTAATTCCTTACAGGAACAAACTTGAAAATCATTTAAATGATTTGATTGGGTCCTTGTGAGTAGTGCGTTTAGTTTTTCGAGTTTCTCGTCAATTCCGGACACAAATACAGCCATCGTGTTCAGCATATCCACCTGAATATCCATTTGTTTAGAGTGATGAGTTAGAGCCACTACTGTTGCTTGCATAGAGTTCAGTATAGCCGCCCACAGATTTGAAGAATTTTCTCCGGGAGTCACTATCCGTGCCCTTTTATTTCTCTCATCTTCTATAGTTACTTCCTGTGAGATTATATTAGGCACCTCATCAGATACTAAAGGAGGTAAAGAATCCTCTTCGCAGTATAATTTGAACTCTGGGAAAACAAAGGATTTAGGTACCCATCCATCAATACCTTTCAAAGCTGGGCCTTTATCAACCACTTCTTCTGGGGCATACATAGGTGATCTACTTGATGGATACTCATTTGGCTGCTCATTTGGTAGAGATATTGAGTTGGGTGGTGGAGAGGTCAGGGCAAGGCATATAGCGACCATCCCTTCTTGTTGACAATTGACATTCCTGTTTAATTGTTGTGATTTATCATGCTTATTTGCTTGTCAAAAGTAATCTGTCACTTTTAATGAGTTGTGATGATTCGTCAACTTTTTATCTTATTTGCAACTATCTTTGTCAACCAACTTGCCTGATTGCAAGCTCATAGTGCGAACTGAAGAAGTTTGATCCTTTGGTCTACTTTCTGGCTGAAGCTCCATGCTGGCGTCCGAATCTAGGTCTGGGTCATAAGAGGCACTTTGATTCCTCTGAGGGAGGGGATCGGTGATAACAACGGACCAGCCTGGTTGTATTTTGGGCTTCCTTTTTGCAGAAAGATTTCCTGGAACAGTCTCTCTTTCACACTTTCTTTTCATAGGGGATTGAGCCTTACACCGCACCTTACCAGATCTCATCCTTGATATGAAAAATATGAAATAAGTAGACTCTTGTAGACTCTAGTAGGGACCTGAATAATGACCTAAAAGATAGATTGTGGCTGCTGACTTGCTGTCTTGCTATATTAGCAAAGGGTAAATCACAAATGGTAAGTCAATTCTCAGAAAAGTACCAAGAGGTGATACTGAGAAAATACGAGCAGAGATAACCCCCTGACAAAAATACGGCAACACAAAGGCCTGTTAGTCCCTTTCAAAATTCACTATTTGCGATTGTGAATACTATCATCCAGAGGACATTGGGGTTTTTCAAATCTTCAACAAGACCCTCAAAGGTATGATTATGAGACTCCTAGAAAAACTGAGAAGAAAATGGGACGTCTTACTACCTTGCCTTTCACTTTGTCTACAGAGCCATTCCTTAGAAGGGGGTGGGCTACAGCCCATTTGAACTTCTGTTTGCCCATCCAGTATGGGGTCCATTTTGTCTAGTTAAATAAAGATGATAGAAATCCCCCTAGCAGGGCATAGTTGACTATCTGCTGGCCCTGTGTTCCTGCATGGCGTGAAGAAGGTCAGCAAAAACCTTGTGGCAAGAACTTCAGAAAGCTTGGCATGGCTAAATTGCTATACTGACTGTTTACCAGCCAGGACAGAAGGTGTGGGTGTTGGAGCCTGTGGCCCCAGCAGCTCTTCAGGACAAGTGGAGTGGCCTCTTCACTATAATGGAAAAGAATGGTGAGGTCACCTACTTAGTTGACCTAGGTTCTCCAAGACGTACCCGCAGGGTACTTCTTGTGAATCGCCTGAAACTGTTTGTTGATAGGGCTGACATGAGCTTGCTCATGGTCACTGATGAGGGACAGAAAAAAGAGAGTAACCCTACCCCTGCTCTCCTCTCTCAGGACCCAAATGATGGATCAGTTGAAGGAGTAGTCTTGGCAGACAGTCTAACTGGTCAACAGCATGCCAATAGCAGACAGGTTCTCAATCTATTTCCTGATCTCTTTTTTTTACACACAGTCAAAACTACCTGGTGTACCCATTAAGTCGACACAGGTGATAGACTGCCTGTGAAGAGCACAAATTACAGTCAGAGATTGCATTAGGACAGAGATCCAAAGGATACAGGAGTTGGGGGTCGTTGAGCCTTCAGATAGCCATTGGGCTAGTCCAGTAGCCCTTCTACCAAAACCTCACACCCAAGATGGTAAGAGAGAGATAAGGTTTTGTGATGACTACAGAGGCTTCAATGCAGTCACCAGGACTGATGCCCATCCAATTTCAAGGGCAAATGAATTGATACTTTGGCCTCTGCAAAACAAAAACAGCATTTTCAACCCCTCAGTGCGCATTATCAATTTATTGTGATGCCTATTGGCTTGAAAAATGCACCTGCCACATTTCAGAGGATGGTGAACAGAGTCTTCACAGGGCTGGAAGCCTATAGTGCAGCATATATAGATGATATAGTTGTCTTTAGCTCCACTTGGGAAGAATACCTGTCCACCTCAGAAATGTAGGCCCTGCAGAAGGCAGGCCTAACTTTCAAGCCCACTAAGTGCCAGATAGGGCAGAGCAAAGTTTTGTACTTGAGCAACCTTGTGGGTGGAGGCCAAGTTCAACCATTGGAAAGCAAAATACAGACCATTATGTGCTGGAATAGTTTCCCTACGCAGACTCAGATCAGAGCTTTCCTGGTCTCGACTTGTTACCCACAAGATTTGTTAAGCGTTATGGATCCATGATGACACCCCTTGGTGAGCTCACTGCCAAAAGGATGCCTAAGAAAGTTCAGAGGACAGAAGGCATTAGATGACCTGAAGTAAGTGATGTGCTTTGATCCAATCCTGGAAAGTCCTGACTACTGCAAAACTTTCATTGTCCAGACAGATGCTTCTGAGATAGGAGTAGGTGCAGTGTTGTACCAACTTAATGTAGAGGGCCAGGATCAACTAATAGGTAAGATGTTGAGTCCATACCTGATTGGAACTCACTTCATTGTTCAGACAGAACATAAGGATTAGTTACTTACCTGTAATCCTAGTTCTCTTCCAGGGATATCCTCATCAAAGTCATAAGCATTAGAATATTCCCGCCCATGTGCGGGACCCCGGAAACACTATATTATATGTGCCCCACATATATATATATATATACACATATATATATATATATATATATACATATATATATAAACATGCAATAGCAGCCAAAATAAAAACAGAGCTGAAATATGCTGTAAAGAATTTCCACCATACATGAGTAATAAGCATTAGAAACATGAGAAACAACACAAAGTTTGTTTTAGAAACTGTTTTAATGCTCAGAAAGCAGTAGACATTCTCATAACTCACTGGAAGCATAGAAAGCTCCCAGGCTGCATTGCAAACACACAGTCTAAAAAGACTGAAAAGCTAACCTGTAGCTGCATAGCAATAAACTGACACCGTGCCTTTAAGGCACCCATGACCCCCAGTATCCCATCATGCCTCAGGGGTGACAGTTAGGTCAGTTGTTCTTTTCGGAGACTGAAAATAAACCCAGTAACAGATAGGTTAACAAAATCTCCTTATTAAAGAATTTCCTTTGCCCGGGGAGGCGGGAGGGTTGCTTATGACTTTCATGAGGATACCCCTGGAAGAGAACTAGGATTACAGGTAAGTAACTAATCCTTCTCTTCCAGGGGATCCTCATCAATAGTCATAAGCATTAGAATAGAATAGCGAGCCTTACCTCATCTCCCTGCGGGCAATGGAGTAACAATACAGTAATAATCATATTAAGCCTAGTAACCACTAAGCTCGTACAGGCCGTAGGTTACCCAAATAGATTCCTCAAAGAGGCTTGTCCTACTTGAGTATTGGCCCTGGAATCAGATTCTAGGCAGTAATGCCTTGTAAAGGTATGAACTGATTTCCATGTCGCCGCCTTGCATATCTCTGACATTGGAATGTCGTGCAAGAAAGCTACTGTAGCGGCCTTCCCTCTAGTGGAATGCGCTTTGGGTGACCCCAACAAAGGCTTGCCTGCAAGCTGATAGGCCAATTTAATGCACGAGACAATCCATCTCGCGATGGACCTCTTGGCCGCTGGAAAACCTGTTCGCATTGAACCATAGTTCACGAACAGTTGATCCGTTTTCCTAATCCCTTTGGTCATTTTCAAATAGAACTTGAGCACTCTCTTAAGATCTAAGGAGTGAAGCGACCGCTCGGCTGGGGTCGTAGGATTTGGAAAACACGAAGGGAGGGAAATGGACTGATTTATATGAAAATCAGAAATGACTTTAGGCAAGAAAGATGGATGAGCCCTTAGGACTACTCTATTGTGATGAAAAACAGTATATGGTGCTTTCGCACAGAGCGCTTGAATCTCGCTTACTCTGCGCGCAGAGGTAATCGCCCCCAAAAAAGCCGCCTTCCAAGAGAGCTGTTGCAAGGAAGCCTTGTGGATGGGCTCGAAAGGAGGTGACATTAACCTGGATAGAACCAGGTTCAATTCCCATGGAGGAGAAGGATTTCGCACAGGGGGATGCACTTTTTTCAACCCCTGGAGGAAGTCCTTAACCACTGGAACTTGAAAGAAAGAAATCTGATCAGGTGATTTTCTGTATGCTACTATGGCTGACAAATGCACTCTAATAGAAGCGTACTTTAAACCAGCAGTTGCCAGGTAAAGGAGGTATGGCAAGATGACGTCCTCCTGCCCCTTAGTCGGATCTAGGCGATGATCCCTACACCATAAGTAAAACCTTTTCCACTTGAACGCATAGGACACTCTCGTGGAAGGCCTCTTAGCCTCTTTTAAAATGTTCATGCATTCAAGAGGCAAGTTCAAATAGTCCATATTGCAGGACCTCAGGAGCCATGCTGTTAGGTTCAGTGATGGGAGGTTGGGATTCATTATCCTCCCGTTCATCTTGTTCAACAGGTCCGGCCTGCAAGGGAGTCGTCTGTGTGGACACACAGATAGATGTAGAAGGTCCGGGTACCACCACTGCCGCGGCCAATCCGGAGCTATCAGGATAATTTTCATGTTCGACCTGCGGAGCTTGGAAACTACTCTCGGAATCAGAGCCAGGGTAGGAAACGCGTAAGCGAATGTCCCTGACCAATCCATCAGTAGAGCATTCCCCTGCGTCCCTTGCCGGTGGAACCTGGACGCGAAGGCGTGGCATTTGGTGTTTTCATCGTCTGCAAACAAGTCTATGGTTGGACGACCCCAGCAACGAAAAAGCTCTTCTACTACTTCGTCGTTTAGCACCCAGTCTGGCTGATCTTCGAAGTGCCTGCTGAGTGCGTCTGCTTTTACGTTCAACTCGCCTGGAAGGTGCACTGCCACTACCGTGAGGCCTCGAGAGAGGAGCCAATGCCAGATTGCCTGAGCCTCTCGAGAAAGTGGGCGAGACCTTGTGCCTCCTTGTTTGTTCAGATAGAACATGGTGGTCGTATTGTCCGTCTGAACTAGGACTGAGTTGGACTCTATCACTGGAAAGAAAGCTTTGAGAGCCAGGAATACCGCTCTGAGCTCCAGCATATTGATGTGGTATGTCTGCTCCTGCGCAGACCACTGGCCTTGAATTTGAAGCGGACCCATGTGCGCTCCCCAGCCTTGCAGAGAGGCATCCGTCACTATAGACTGGGATGGAAGAGGTTGGTGAAACAGTACCCCCACCAGTAAATTCTTTCTCCGAGTCCACCATTTGATGACATCTTTCGTCGCTTGGGAAAGCATGATACGATCTTCCCAACGTCCTGTCGCTTGGTCCAACTGATCCTCCAGAGCCTGCTGTAGAGGACGCATTCTCAGCCGGGCGTTTGGGATGAGAAAAATGCAGGACGCCATGGAACCCAGCAGGGATGCTACTTATCGGGCTGTTGGAAGCCGAGACTCTAGCAGGAGTCCACATTTCTGACTCATGGAAAAAAGTCTCTCCTCCGAAGGAAACGCTTTTCCCACTTTTGTGTCCAGAACGGAGCCTAGGTAATGGATGGACTGTGTAGGCCGCTGGACTGACTTCTCCAGGTTCACATGGAGGCCGAGCCTGCGCAACTGGTGCAGACACAGATGTAGATCGTGCTTTACCTGTACCGGAGAAGGACCTTTTAGGAGCCAGTCGTCCAGGTATGGGTAGTTGAAGAGCCCCTTCTTGTGAAGAAAAGCCGCCACCACTGCCATGCATTTGGTGAAGACTCGTGGTGCGGACTTGAGACCGAAGGGTAGCACCTTGTACTGGTAGTGTTTGTTCCCTACGACAAACCTCAAGTACTTGCGATGTTGTTGAGCAATTGGGATGTGAAAGTACGCATCTTGCAGGTCCACCGAACACATCCAATCTCCGACCTGAAGATGCGGGCATATTTGGTGAAGCGCTAACATGCAGAACTTTTCTCTGACGATGACTTTGTTTAAAAGTCGCAGATCGAGTATTGGTCTGAACTTGTCCTCCTGATCTTTTTTGGGGACAAGAAAATATCTGGAGTAAACTCCCTTTCCTCTTTGAGCGAGAGGAACCTCCTCTATCGCTCTTTTTTGCAGTAGGACTTTTACCTCTCTTCGGAGCAAGCTTAGCTGGTGAGGGCAAGAGCTCTTTGGAGGAATGTTCTTCGGAGGCACACGGAAACGTAGCCTGTATCCATTGCGCAGTATATTCAGCACCCACTGATCCTTTGTGATGCTGACCCACTCTGCCAGGTGTTGTGAAGCACTTCCTCCCACTGGAGTGGGTAACGGCGCCAGAGGAAGCCACTGCTCGGGCCTTTCCTCCTCTTGTGGTGTTAGAGGATTGTTGGTGACCTCCTCTACCTCTGCCGGGTTTGCCTCGAAACTGGGATTTCCCCTGGTTCTTATTTTGGGACCACTGAGGGGTTTGAACCCTCTGTTGAGCCCCTCTCCCCCTGTTGGTCTTGAAGCGGCGTTTGAATTCTTTCTTCTTCTCCAAACCCACCGCTTTCACTGTGTCCAGTTCCGTCGTCATTCGGGTCATTTCTTCGTCAGCATGTTCCCCGAAGAGAGCGAAACCCGAAAGGGGGAGATTAAGGATGCGATGCTGAGCATCCGGCTTCAGACCTGTAAGACGCAACCAGGCCGACCTCCTGGCACAAACCCCATGTGAATAGGAATGCGCCACAAGGACAGCACCATCCGCAGCCGTGCTGATCATCTGATTCGCCACCAGACATCCTTCTGTGACAGTCTCTTCAAAATCCTGCTGGTCTTGTTTTGGCAGCTTGGATTTGAACCTTTCCATGGAGTCCCATAAAGATCTGTCATATCGACCCAGAAGCGCAGCCGCACTAGAAACCTTAAGAGTAGATGCCGCTGAGTTGCAAACTTTGCGACCCCAGGAGTCTTGAGATTTGCTGTCCTTGTCTGGTGGGACTGAAGAGAAACCGGCAACTGCATGTGTCTTCCTCGCCGCTGCCACAATTACATAGTCTGCTGGAGGGTCAGATTTTACAAAAACCGGGTCAGAAGAGGCCGGTTTGTATTTTTTCTGAATGCGGGCTGGCACCGCTCTGATAGCCGCTGGAGTTAGGAAAACCTCTTTGACAGGATCCATAATCCCCGGGACTAAAGGCAGCAGAGGACGGGAGATAGCTTTTTTGTGTAAAGTCTCAAAAATGACTGTCGTTGTAACCTGAGGGACAGACATTTCAATGCTCAGCTTCTGAGCTCCTCTTTGTAGGACATCTAGATACGTGCCAATGTCATCCACTGGAGAGGATCTGGACGTAGGACTGTCCGTCAACGTAGGGGAGTAGTCCCTCTTGGAAGACCTGGTAGAAGAGGTAGATGAAGTAGACGGAGTTCGTCGACGTCTACGGTGAGCACTGTACCTCCTCTCCCGCGATCTTTTTGAACGCTCCTCCCGCCTAGGAGAGCGAGATCTGATCCGATCTTCTGAACGAGGTCCTTTTCTGGGAGATCGGGACCTTCTGGGAGATCTGATTGGTGTTCTTACAGGTGATTTGCGCCTGGGAGGACTACGCTTGTCCATCTCCTCCTGAAGAGGAGACCTGTGCTGTGGGCTGGCATATTCTTGCATACGTTTGGCAGCCCCAGAATCTCTCCAATGGTCCAAAGACCTGTACCATCCAGGTGATAGTCTGATTTGCCCAGCCGAAGGGTCTGGCTGACGCTCAGGAGATTTGCGCACAGGACTTCTGGACTTTGAAGATGCAGTTGAGGAGCCAGAGGACCGTGAAGTGGAATGACGGGAAGCTGACTCCGTTACCATAACCACATCTGAAAACCTCGACGTCGAGCGATCTTCCCTCGCCGTCGAGCGCCCTCGGGGAGTCGGCGGGTCAAACAATCTCGACTTTGATTGTCTATGCGAGGATCTATGGTCCCTTGACGTCGAGCGGCGATGACCCGCCGTCGACGGAGTTCTCTGTCTCGATGTCGAACGGCGATGACCGGCCGTCGACGGAGCCCTCTCTCTCGACGTCGAACGACGATGTCCAGTCGTCGACGGAGGCTTCTCTCTCGACGTCGAACGACGATGTTCAGTCGTCGACGGAGGCTTCTCTCTCGACGTCAAACGGCGATGTCCAGTCGTCGACGGAGCTCTCTGCCTCGACGTCGAACGGCGATGACCAGCCGTCAACGGAGTCCTCTGCCTCGACGTCGAATGTCTGTGCGACGACGGCGGAGGGGTATTGGGCACCCTCGACGCCGATCGACTTTTTCCTGTCGACGGCGGAGGAGTCTTGGTCCTCGACGCCGAACGTCGTTTTTTAGACGACGGCGGAGGGGTCACACTTCTCGACGCCGGTCGTCGCCTGGATGACGACGGCGGAGGAGTGACCTCCCTCGACGCCGGTCGTCGCCTGATTGACGACGGCGGAGGGGTCTTGGATCTCGACGCCGACCGTCACCCGCTTGACGGCGGCGGAGTCACCTTCCTCGACGCCGGTCGTCGCCCGGTTGACGCCGGCGGAGGGGATTTCAACGACGGAACTGGATCCTTCGACGTCGTCGACGTACCTGGTCTTCTTTTCGACGGCGAGCCCGCCGTCGACGGTAGTTTAGAAGAGAGATGATCCAATGGTGGTTCTTTTCTCAGCGCCGAGCCCGACGCTGAAGTTGAAGGGTGTGAAGACTTCTTTTTTGAAGATGTATGAGCCTTCTTGGAGCCCTTCTTCACCGGAGATCTTCCTCTTGATGACCTGTGAGCCAGGCCATAAATGCGAATCCTCTCCCTGTCCTTGAGAGTTCTTCCTGACAAGTGCTCACAATGAGGACAGGTACCTGGATCATGATCTTCAGGCAGACACAGGATACAGACATCGTGGTTGTCTGATTTTGCCTTCTTGTTGCCACAAGAAGGACATTTGTCAAAGAGTGAAGGCATTCTCAAAAGAAAATGTACACTAAACTGACTGAAAAAGACAGTATCTTACTTGACCTAACTGTCACCCCTGAGGCATGATGGGATACTGGGGGTCATGGGTGCCTTAAAGGCACGGTGTCAGTTTATTGCTATGCAGCTACAGGTTAGCTTTTCAGTCTTTTTAGACTGTGTGTTTGCAATGCAGCCTGGGAGCTTTCTATGCTTCCAGTGAGTTATGAGAATTTCTACTGCTTTCTGAGCATTAAAACAGTTTCTAAAACACACTTTGTGTTGTTTCTCATGTTTCTAATGCTTATTACTCATGTATGGTGGAAATTCTTTACAGCATATTTCAGCTCTGTTTTTATTTTGGCTGCTATTGCATGTTTTTATATATATATGTATATATATATATATATATATATATGTGTATATATATATATGTGGGGCACATATAATATAGTGTTTCCGGGGTCCCGCACATGGGCGGGAATATTCTAATGCTTATGACTATTGATGAGGATCCCCTGGAAGAGAAGCTCCTTTTACAGCTTGAACAGATGAAGGGTGAAAACCCCAAACTTTTGAGGTGGTCCATTTCCCTACATGGGATGGACTTTTCAGTGGAACATAAACCTGGGAGTAACCAAGCCAATGCAGATGGAATCTCCAGATATTTCCACTTAGAGAATGAAGACTCAACTGGGCAAGGTTAGTTTCTAGCTCTCATGTTTGGAGGAGGGGTTGTGTAGGAAAGTAGAATCTGCTTTCATGGTTACCCCCACTTTATGCCTGCTGTCAGTGTGTTTTGACTGTAGTCTGATGGGATCCTGCTAATCAGGACCCCAGCAACTGTGCTTTCTAACCTACAGTGTCTCTGGTAAGTGTTTTGGTACAGCCACAATTGGCTACTTGTGTACACTTATAAGTCCCTAGTAAATGGTACAGGGTTACCCAGGTCATAGGTATACCAAGGGTCGCCAATGGGCTGCAGTATGTATTGTACCACCCATGGGAGTTCACTTTAACTCTGACTACAGGCCTGAAAATGCAGCCTATGTGAGGCGGTGCTTTCATCACTCACAACAGATATGTTTTCTTATATCTGAGGTCACTGCACTTAAAACCTATAAGTCACCCCTATGGCAGGCTCTTCAGTCCTGAGGGCAGGGTACTTCGTTGCAAGTGTGCGGGTGACTCTGCATGAGCAAGAAATCCCTGCAAAACCAAGAGTCCATTCTCCAGGCTTTGTAAGTACGGTCAGCCATTTTAAGATATATAGTGGACATCAGTAAATGCGAGATGTCTAACTTATATAATGGCTGCACCGAACCTGGTCATGTTTGATATCAAACATGTTGCAATAATACCCCAACACTAATTGCAGCGCTGGAAGCATGATCGCATGTACTGGGGGCACCTTAGCAAAACCCCCTGTACTCCCGGTAACAGCCTTTCAGGTTCTGCCAGAAAGCTAGTGCTGCTGCCGACCACATACATGATTCTGTCCTCCTGCTTCTGAGCTGCGCTCAGGCAGGGGAAGGTAGAACAATAGAAGACCTGTCACAGGAAGGTGTGATTACCTCCCAGACAGGAATTAGTGTATTGGGGTGGGGAGGAGGTGCTTTCCAGCGCCATCAGACTGCACTGAAGGGCACAGTTCGTGCCCTCCCTGCATACTCCAGTTTGAGCCAGTTCAGGCACCCTTTGGACCTGCTCTGATATGAAACTAGACAAAGGTTAGGGGAGTATCCTCCCCTCTGCCCAGCCCTTCTTTTGAGAGGGACCCCTGAGTCCTTCAACCCTTTTCCAGGGGTACTTAAGGGCCCCCCTCTGGGTAGGACCTCAGATTCGTGTGGAACAAAACTCACTTCTGAAACCAAGACACCCTTAGACTACTTGGACACATGGACTTCGCTTGACTTCACCTGGAACCGAGACTGCATCAAGGAAGACTCCTTCTGCTCCTGGTCTCTCTGCTCTGCAAGTCTTCTTTGTTGCTTGTGTTTGTGCTTCATCCAGGATATTCAAAAGACTTGTGAGCATTAAGAACACCTGAAAGTAATCCACTTGGAGTGAAGGAGTTTCTTCCATACATTTGCAGGCCCCGCAAAAAAGCTGACCGGCCTACTGCTCTTGACGCCCCAAGAACATTGAAAGGCTCAGCAACACAGGTGGTGGTTTTGCAGCTGCATCTAGGCCTGACCTGTCCTCTCTGTAATTTTGAGGCCAGTATCACTCTTCGCAACTGCTAAACCAAAACCCTGTGCACTGCGTCGACTTACCGTTGCCAAGACTTGTTGACTCTGCACTCCAGAGATCTTCAGGCCACAAGAAGCTCCAGCCTCCAGCATCTCTTCCTGCCAAAATCTTGGTCCTCACTGCATCCTCTGCACCTTGGGCCTTCATCTTTGGTGGGCTGCTTGAGGTTCTCTTGCTACTCCTGTGCCTTTAACCTGTGGGTCTTTTCAAGGGTCGTCTCTTGCTTCAGTGGGCTCCTATGCTTGCTCTGGCCTGCTGCAACTCTCCTGCATTTGGTGAGTCCCTTGGACCTTGCTGGTCCCAAAGTTGCTCCTTTGTTTTCCTCATCTGTTGCTGCCAAAGCTTGTTGGTTCTCCCGCCGGACACCGACACCCTGGTTCTCGACTTCCGACGTGGAAGAGCTTGTGAACGGTACTTGGTCTTCCTCAGAATCACTTGGTCCTTACAGCTGCAGCGACAATGTCACCATCATCACTCCTGCATCTTCTGTCATCGGTGATCATTGCTCTTTCGTTCATCCTGGTCACCTCCCAGTGACATAGAGACTATCTCCTCTGCTTGTAGGTTTTTCTTTTCAACAATCCACCCTTAGATTTCACTGGACTCTTGCATAGTCTTCGCCAGCAGCATCTTTTCTGAAGTCCTCCATTGTGGTCTATGGCGGTTCCCGACGTCACTTCACACCTATGCCCTTGGCTTCCCTGGTGTAGGTATCCGGGTTCCTGGGGTATCCAATTGTTGGTGACTCTCCAACCTTCTGTTTTCCACTGGGTTTCTTCAGGGTTTACTGGGAAGGGTCCTTCTTCTTCAAAACTGCAACAGTGAGTTTCCAGTTGACTTCTACTGAGTACGTGGCTGTGTTCCCACTCTGCACACAGCCTCCGTCAGTTCCAGGGTACTTACCTTGTGTGGTTCCTTGGATCCCCAGCTCTTCTGAGTCTCCTGGTCCAAGTTCTGACTTCTGTCGCAGTTCGCATTACACTTTCTTAGTATATGGTTTGGTCTCCCCCTGGACACCACTGTGTATTGTTCTCACTTACCTGTTTACAATTGAAGTATTGTGTGTATTTGTATTGATATCGCTGGGTAGGAGATATACCAATGTGTTGTAGAATAAATAGACATATTTTTATAAATTCACTGTGTGGCTCTGTTTCGTTTAATCTACACTTTATGATTAGATCTGTTAAAACAAGCTGCTTAACACTCTTTCTGGACTGAGCCTGAAGGCTGCTCTCCACAGCTGGATTCAAGCTAGCCTAGGTGATGAGAGGTGTTACCCCAAAACCGCTCCCAGGATGCTTGTTTCTGGTCCACAGAAGAACTTGCTTGACAGCTCGGGCTAGACTGTTCCCATGAGGAACAGGGTCAAGACTGATTTGCATAAGGCTGGGTATGAAATGGGGTGGCAAAGAGAGCTGAAGAACGATGATGGATTTAACCTAGATCTGTTACTGGGAGTGAGCATCTGAAAAGTTCCAGTGCTCTGTCCATCATCTCCTTGTGTTTGCTTTGTTCTCCCTAATTTGTCAGGGTATGCCCAGATATGGGTCCCCTGCTTATTTTGCCACTGGATTCAAGCTAGCCTGGCTAATGAGGGATGTTACCCCAAAACCGGTCCCAGGATACTTGTTTACGGTCCAGGGTACACCTGGCTTGGCAGTTTGGTCTGGACTGGTCCCATGAGGAAGAGGGTCAAGACTGATTTGCAAATGGCTGGGTCTGAACTGGGGTGGTGAAGTGAGCTAAAGAATGATGATGGATTTAACCCAGATCTGAAACTGGGAGTGAGAGTCTGAAAAGTTTCAGCGCTCCGTCCATCATCTTCTTGTGCTTGCTTTGATCTCCACAGCAACCACTTAGAGAGCTTTCTATGTTTGTCTAAGACCACTAAAATAATGCTGAATTGTTGGTGTATGTTTCTTGTCAAAATCAATAAAATTGCTTATAAAAAATAAAATCACCATAAGGGTAGTCTGGATTAGTGCAAAGGGCTTCACTTAAATAAGTGTGAACCATATACTAAGCCAGCTTCCTAAAACCTGGTCTGGGTGGAGGTGCTTCACACCTACACCCATTAGCACTAATGGGGTAACCCTGTGTCTCTCAGAACCTGGGTATTTATGATATATAAAACAAGTGGTTCTGTCGGGGAATAACAATTACTTTGCTCAATGTATATAATACACCTTGAACTCTCAAATTCCAAAAACATAAATTACAATTTCAATTAAGAAGTTGGTTCAACAGCAATTTTCAACAACCAAAGGGGATAGAAGGGAACACACCACACAAGCAAGGCATGTGAGGCAAAAGTAAAATTATTTACTAGAATATTATATACAACAGACAATGAATATGACTGTCAATGAAACATTACATAGACGGTGATGTAAAGGTGACTAAAGTGCAGGATAAGTGACTTGTGGTGATATGTGAAGTCAAAAGTGCAGAGTAGGGGGTTGGTGGACTCGCCCGCCCGCTGGCCCCCTGAACCAAGACGGTGGTTCCCACGTCCCAGGCCACGCGAAGGTTGGGAAACTTGCTGCGGCGAGTGGCTCTGTGCGGGACGTAGTGGGGCATCCCTTCCATAGCCATGAAAGAGGCAAAAAGCAGACTGTGCTGAGTTGCTGGAGAGGCCCAAAGACTTGGCGGTAGCCCGTGAGTTCTTGAAACACTCTAGAGCGTTGTCCATTTTGTCGCCAAAAAGGCGACGGCCAGCAAAGAGCATGTCTATGAGGGTGTTCTGGACATCTCTCGAAAAGCCAGTCGATCTCATCCAGGCATAGCAACGAAGGGTTACAGACCTGGAAATTGTCCTGCCTAGAGAGTCAGCGGTATCCAGACCACAATGTATGGTAAACTTTGCCGCAACCCTCCCGGCAGCGACAGCCTGGGAGAGCAATGTCCGAGCCTCCTCCGGACACTAAGGCAGCACCTGGGCAACCAAATCCCACACAGTTTGGGAATAATGGCCCAATAGACATGTAGTGTTTACTGACCGCATCCCAAGTTGTCAGAAGGGAAAATCTACTTTCCAAGATGATCCAGCTTCTTGAATTTCCTTTCCGGTGGATGGGTAGGGAATGAAATCTTGGAAGTGGAGGCTGGGACCACCAAGCTCTCTGGTGTGGTGGTGAGCCTCAGCTGGCACAGAAACTGGAATATAAAATACATAGTTCATTAAACCTCATGAGGTGGAACTACATTCACACAACACCATTTGGCAATGTATGAAGTAGCACACTGAATGGAAGGAGCTTGGTCCTTTTATACCCACCCAGGGGCTCAAAAGAAGGTGGTACATGTAAAAGAGAAGGTTTCAGGTACATATAAGGTCAGACAGAAAATGCACAGTCAACAAGTGGGAGGAGCTAACAGTTGCTAATTTTGGTGAACACATTCTGACAATTACAGACTAGGGACAGCTGCAAGGACAGCTGCAAGCTCAAATGAGCATGTGCGAAGTAGAAGAGACTAAATATAACCTGTCTCTAGGCAGATTTCAAGAGCAGACAACAGCAAGGTAGGACAGAGCACATGGCAGGCACGTGGTAGCACACGGCAAACAAGATGGCTGCCAGAAATACAAAATGGATTCCACAAAACGGACAAGATAACTTCTAAATACAGGATGGCTTCTGCTAATGCTAACCCAATCGCTGCAAAATTACAACAGATGACCCTTTTAGCATTAGCTGAAGACATTTGCTCATCTGGGGTAATCTAGATATGCATCCTGTACATCGATGCTCATCAGTTCAGTGACCTCTTTATTTAGCATTTGTTGGGCTTTCATTTCTGCAATATTTCTCTTGGCAGGTGTACAAGCAGTGATGCAAATGGAGCACAGCATGGGACCACATTGTATACATATACAGCATGCAACTAGTATCACCAGTGGTATACATAGAACAGTCAGTAGCTTCCAGCCCCAAGTAATACAGAGTGTCCACATCCAGTTCGAAAAAGTCCATGTACCAGTCTCTGGGTGAATCTCTGCCTGCAGCAATCTTATGCAGTTTAGAGATTGCATCATATACTGAAGGCGAGTGATCCGGTGTAAAGACACAACAACTGCTACCGATGATGCGACATGCACCACCTCGATCAGCCAAAATCACATCAAGCACCATACGATTCTGGAGTGCTACAATCCTTGAAACTTGCAGCTCTTCTGTAATGTTCCCAAGTGCCATTGCTGTCTGATTGGTAACAGCTTCCACAACACGAGTAAATCTCCTTATTTCACTACTGTTCAATGCAGCACCCACGAAAAAGAATAAGCCTAAGTTAAAGTCGACATATTGTTGCAAAGCGGTGTCAGTTTGGCCAACTTCATCCATACTTACTGTCCTCTTATTTCTGTTCTTGGAAATGTCATTGTACAGTCTATAGTCCTTATGATATGATGTAGGTGCCAGAAACACAGGGGGCAACAGAAGGACACGTAGCAGACCCCAGACCACCCCACAGGTAGTTGGTAGTATCCCTTATTACCGCAAACAAAGTATGTATTATGCGATTAAATAAAGCTGCTATTATTGGTACCTTCAATTGTCAGAATTACAGTACATTCACTTCTCCCAACACTAATACATAAGTCTGCTTTAGCCCTTGTCACTGAAATAAAAAAAGGTCCCTTGTTCTTCAGAGTCCTTGTATTTATGAACACATGTGACATAGAAATATTATCAGGTTGGTACTCCTCCCATTCCCATTTTGTTCCTCTAGCTTGAGGGTACCCATTCTCATCAGATTAAAATTCTTTATTAAGGTGATAATTAATCTGTCCTACTGTCATTTCTGTAATGTTGGCCCTTTCAGAGGCAAACAAGAGCGCAAACCATGCTTGACAAGAACCATTATGAGAGAATGGAAGAGTAATGAAAGGTGTACCTCCTTTCTTTTGGTGCGCAGGTATCATCCCACACACCCAACAGTTGGTAGTGTTCGTGGCATTATGTGTATGATGCAACATCTGGATGAATGTATTATTCAGGTAGGATTGTCGATGCTTTTGCTCATGGTAGGGAAGCGCAAAGTAGTGGTGCTCAACTGGTACTGGAGTAGTGGCAATCAAAAGCTCTCAAACAGGAGCCACTTTCTCAACATACCAGGTAATTGCTGCCATAACCACCATAGCACCAACAAACCCTACAGCATAAATTATTTTCTTAGTGCAGATCTTAGCAACTTTTGATCTCTCGGCAGACATGATCACTTTATCTTAAAAAAAAAACAACCATTGGAGCTCTTATCCCTGGGCAGCCGTTGATTTCTTCACCCAGGGTCAAGACGGGTGTCAGTTCGCAGGACTGACCCCCATCCCCCTTGCCACATCGGCACTCCGTTTCACCAACCCAGGGCGGTAGCTCAACCAGTCCTTTTTGACAATGCAGGCTCTTTCCGTGGTCTCAATTGGTATCGCGATACTCAAGAAATCGTGTGGTCCGGGAAGACTTCCTCAGATTCATCAGGTGAGATGGCTTGGTTTTTCTCCGTATCTAGGATCTCTCGATGGTCGGTCAGCACAGCAGGTTCCACCAAGGTAGGCGACACACATTTGCAGTGTGTTCTATGGATCCAATTCTTTCTGTTCGTCACTCGAACTGCTGTCCTTGTAGCCAAAAGCACTTGCTCTGTTCCTTGCCACCTCGGCTCCAAGCTGTTTGACCTCTCAAATAATCTGACCATAACCTGGTCTCCAGGCCGGAGATCGTGGGCCTCACCTGTAGATCTGTCAGGAAGGGCTTCACAAACCTGTTGATGCATAGAGATCAAACTGTCGGTTAACTGTGCCAAATAATCATTCATCAGAACACAAGGGTCATCATGTATTGGGCATGGCTTAGGAACTCCCCAAATGTTCATCTGTCTCCCAAACACCACTTCATATGGTGTAAGACCAGATCGTGAATGTGGCACCGATCTTATGGACAACAATGCCAGAGGTAGTGCATCTGGCCATTTCAGAGACGTGGAAGCCAGTATTTTAGCTAATTTCAGTTTCAAAGTAGCGTTGTACCTCTCCACTAATCCTGCTGATTGTGGGTGGAAGACTGCATGGAATTTCTGCTTGATCCCTAATCCTTTCAGGACATATTTACCAACTTGCCCAATAAAATGAGGTCCGTTGTCACACCACAAAAGTTTGCAAACACCATATCTAGGGAAAAACTCCTTTAGAAGCACCTTCGCAGTAGTGAGAGATGTATTATCCTTTGTAGGGTATGCTTCTATCCATTTACTGAAGGCACATACCACCACTAGGACATACTTTAAGTTATTGCAGCGTTCAAGTTGGATGTAATCCAGCTGCAAAACATCAAAAGGTGCAGTCAGTGTAGCAAACCCTGCAGTAGGAGTTTGTGTCCCTTTACCATGATTATACTGCCAACAGATCAAACAGGACTGTACTACTCTCTTAGCTGTGCTGGCAATTTCAGGATGCTCCCAAACTTACGTAAACAATTTCGTTATTACTAGAGCTCCAACATGTGCCAGCCCATGTGCCATTTGGACCATAGGTTGTAAATACGCTGCAGGTAGTTTCCATTTATCCATGTCTTTGTTGCGCCAACAACATTTATCGTCCTATATTCCTTCTTTAGCCCATTGCTCAAGTTCTGCTCTAGAAGCAGATCTCTGTACATCTAACACTTTCTGTCTAGCGTCATGCCATCGCTCAGCTTGAGACTTCACTATGTACATAGAAGTAGTGCTTCGTTGCATCGCAGTCTCATGAGCTACGCGATCCGCAAAGGCATTACCTTGTCCTGTCTTATCAGTTACCTTCTTGTGTGCATTACACTTCACAATAGCTATCTTCTTTGGATATGTTAGTGCAGTCAGAAGATTATGCACTAATTCTCCGTGCATTATCTGCATCCCGTGGGACGTAAGAAAGCCTCTTTCCTTCCAAAGCAGGCCAAAATCATGGGCCACACCAAAAGCACAGCGGCTGTCTGTAAAGATGTTCACACACAAGTCAGTGCTAAGTTTACACGCTTGTGTCAAAGCTATTAGTTCAGCTGCTTGAGCCGACTTTTGTGGTATGCGAGCTGTCTCCACTACTGTCTTAAGTGTCGTAATTGCATATGAAGCTGAGGTCGTGCCATCTGGTAACTTCAACTAGGACCCATCAACCCACAGTTCCCCATCTACATCTGAAAGGGGCGTGTCTAGCAAATCAACACGACCATTTGTCTGTTCCTCAGTAAGGAATATACAATCATGAGGCTCTTTTGATTGAGACTGAGTCACAGGTTATGGCAACAAAGTAGCTGGGTTTAGAGTCGCACACCTCTTTAGGGTAATGTGAGGGGCCAAAAGTGTCAATTCGTAGCCTGTCAGACGAGCACTAGCTAAGTGCTGCGTTTTAGTCTGATTCAAAAGGGCATCTACTGCATGGGGTACTAGCACCAACAGTTTATGTGACAAAACTATCCCTTCACTCTAACGTATGGACAGCCAGCTGTTGCTGCATCTGAACGGAGGCACCCAGGCAATGCACGAGCAACAGGATCAAGAAATGCTGAAAAGTACGCATAGGGACGCTGCTTATCACCGTGTGCATGTACTAAAAACGACAATGCACACCCATCTTTCTCGTGTACGTAGAGTGAAAAGGCCTTCGTGTAATCTGGAGTTCCTAACACTGGTGCAGAACAAAGAGCTTGACGTAACTGATGAAAAGCATTCTGACATTCGTCTGTCCATGGAAGGGGCATTGAAGTATCTTTAGTCAAAAGCGCTAGCAGGGGTTTAACAATGTGTGAAAACCCTAATATCCATTGCCTGCAAAACAAAGTCAACCCAATGAATGCACGGACATCTTTCTGAGTGGAAGGCACTGGGGTATCTAAAATTGCTTGAATGCGATCTGGTGTAAGTGCACGGCCCTCCTTAGACACAAGGTGACCTAAGTAGGTTACCTTCAGTGTACAATATTGCAATTTCTACCGTGACACTTTATGATGGTGTGTAGCAAGAAAAGAAAGCAAAGACAAAGAACATTTTTCACACTCTTCTGGTGTATCGGTTGCCAACAAGATGTAATCGACATATTGTATGAGAGCAACTGCTAGGACTCTCAGTGTACCCTTGAGAAATTCTACAAAATCTATACGATCGATTATTCAAAGTGAAGCCGAACAAATATCGGCTATCAGGATGAACAGGAATCGAGAAGAAAGCATTCTTCAAATCGATCACAGAAAATGTAGTTGCTGTTGGAGGAACCAGAGTAAGAAGTGTCGTAATGTCAGAAACCACAGGGTATTGGGGCACTACATTCTTATTAACTTCTCGCAAATCAATGATGAATCTGTAACTCCTAGTGTCAGTGTCTTTTTCAAAATTGGAAGAATAGGACTGTTGCAAACATTATAAGGAACTTCTTCCACAATTTCCACTTTAATCAAATCATGGACAATGCGTATAAGTGCTTCTTCCCTTTCTTGAGAAATGTTATATTGCGGCAATCGTGGCAATGAAGCGCCCTCCTTGACACTAATATGCACTGGTGGGATAACCATTTGCCCATAATATGTGTCTGAAGTAGCCCACAAAGTACTAGGGAGTGAAGCTAATGCGATATCCTCTTTAACAAGACAAGATCTCTCAATCACGGGGTAGTTGTCATTCAAAATAACACGTACACCTTCAGGAGAACATCGTATCGTAGCCCTGAAATATTTGAGCATATCAAGACCCACAATATTGTCTGGTGTGTTTGGAGAGAGCAAAAATGGACATGGAGCAGTAAATTTATCAACATGGAATGCAAGTGGCTTTGATAGCGGGCTAAGGGAAGGTGTTCCATCGAAACCTATCAATGTAATGGTTAAGCCAGACAGGGGAGCCCTTCGAACCAATTGTTTAGATGAGGTGCTACGAGTAGCTCCTGTATCAACCAGAAACTGATCAGTAGAACACAAACCATGTGCTGTAACATAGGGACCCTTCTGATCTACTGGAAATTCAACTGATTCCTTACCCCATCCTAGGCAATCCTATGCGTAAGCAGCATCTTTCAAATCAGACGGCACATAATCAGACATTTGATATTGATTTCGTCTATCAAAAGTGTTAAACACATCTTGTCCATGTGTATTAGCATCAAACCTAGCACGATCGTCTGTGCTTCCTCTAGGCCCTGAATAGCCTAAACGATTTCTCATTTGTCCCCGTCCACTTGGATACTGCTGAGCACGCAATGCTGTACAATCAGAAGCCCAATGCCCAAATTTCCTGCTGTACGCGCACTGGTCAACAGACAAATTTGAATGCGTATAAGAAGGAAAAGACGAACCATAAGATCCACGTCCACCTCTGTCATTATCTCTAGAAGGCGGACCATAAACCTGAGCCATCATAACCTTCGTTTTTAACTCCTTAGTCTTCTTATCCTCATTACCCTTCGCTTCTAACTCCTGCCGTTCATAATACTGAGCCATAGTTAAAAGAGAAACCGGAGAAGAGGTAGTCCTTGAGCTCTCACTGGCCTTTAGGCGACTAGCTATTCCTGGCAACAGGTTTGCGACATATTTATCGACGAACAGATGCATGCCTGTGTCATCTGTCAATGACTGGCCACTAATATCGTAAAATGCCTCCTCAAAACGCGAAGTCAGAAACTGATTTATCTGCCTTTTGCTTACAAGACGCTAATACAGTCCAATCTATCTTTTTAGGGGGAATAATCGTTTTTACCATAACTAATATGGCTGCGGGAAGATCTAAAATTAACTGACATGGTTTCTGTGCAGGTTCCCTCTCTACATCAAGTCGTTCTAAATCTTTCAATGCCCCAAAAGTCGCATGATCATCAACCTTACGTACAGTTCTCCACATATCAGGGGGTAATATCAATCCGAAAAACAGGTCAATATCAGGCAGAGTCACAGTACAAGAACTAATGGCACCCTGAACTTCCTCATAAAAAGCTGCTGGATTTTTCCGCGGATCGGGCAATGCAGTTTTAAGAAACAAAAAACAACAAGTGATGGACTGAATGTGGATCAATGTCACACACTCCCCCAGTCAAAAGATCTGGGCCCAAATCCATCGTTTTTTTGCACTCCACACCACCCTGGGTCAGATAATGGCTTTATGCAAATCAGCTCTGACCCTGTTGCCCCATGGGAACAGTCCAGTCCGAACTACAACAGCCATATCTTTCCCAGACCGGAATCAAGCATCCGAGGACCGGACCGGTTTCGAGGTAACACCTCTCTTCAGCCCGGCTAGCTTGACTCCAAGTGGTGTGGAGTGCCTGGGACCCACGTCTGGGCATCCCCAGCGCACTTAGGGCGGCAATTGCAAAAAACAACAAGTGATGGACTGAATGTGGATCAATGTCACACACTCCCCCAGTCAAAAGATCTGGGCCCAAATCCATCGTTTTTTTGCACTCCACACCACCCTGGGTCAGATAATGGCTTTATGCAAATCAGCTCTGACCCTGTTGCCCCATGGGAACAGTCCAGTCCGAACTACAACAGCCATATCTTTCCCAGACCGGAATCAAGCATCCGAGGACCGGACCGGTTTCGAGGTAACACCTCTCTTCAGCCCGGCTAGCTTGACTCCAAGTGGTGTGGAGTGCCTGGGACCCACGTCTGGGCATCCCCAGCGCACTTAGGGCGGCAATTGCAAAAAACAACAAGTGATGGACTGAATGTGGATCAATGTCACACACTCCCCCAGTCAAAAGATCTGGGCCCAAATGCATCGTTTTTTTGCACTCCACACCACCCTGGGTCAGATAATGGCTTTATGCAAATCAGCTCTGACCCTGTTGCCCCATGGGAACAGTCCAGTCCGAACTACAACAGCCATATCTTTCCCAGACCGGAATCAAGCATCTGAGGACCGGACCGGTTTCGAGGTAACACCTCTCTTCAGCCCGGCTAGCTTGACTCCAAGTGGTGTGGAGTGCCTGGGACCCACGTCTGGGCATCCCCAGCGCACTTAGGGCGGCAATTGCAAAAAACAACAAGTGATGGACTGAATGTGGATCAATGTCACACACTCCCCCAGTCAAAAGATCTGGGCCCAAATCCATCGTTTTTTTGCACTCCACACCACCCTGGGTCAGATAATGGCTTTATGCAAATCAGCTCTGACCCTGTTGCCCCATGGGAACAGTCCAGTCCGAACTACAACAGCCATATCTTTCCCAGACCGGAATCAAGCATCCGAGGACCGGACCGGTTTCGAGGTAACACCTCTCTTCAGCCCGGCTAGCTTGACTCCAAGTGGTGTGGAGTGCCTGGGACCCACGTCTGGGCATCCCCAGCGCACTTAGGGCGGCAATTGCAAAAAACAACAAGTGATGGACTGAATGTGGATCAATGTCACACACTCCCCCAGTCAAAAGATCTGGGCCCAAATCCATCGTTTTTTTGCACTCCACACCACCCTGGGTCAGATAATGGCTTTATGCAAATCAGCTCTGACCCTGTTGCCCCATGGGACAAGTCCAGTCAGAACTACAACAGCCATATCTTTCCCAGACCGGAATCAAGCATCCGAGGACCGGACCGGTTTCGAGGTAACACCTCTCTTCAGCCCGGCTAGCTTGACTCCAAGTGGTGTGGAGTGCCTGGGACCCACGTCTGGGCATCCCCAGCGCACTTAGGGCGGCAATTGCAAAAAACAACAAGTGATGGACTGAATGTGGATCAATGTCACACACTCCCCCAGTCAAAAGATCTGGGCCCAAATCCATCGTTTTTTTGCACTCCACACCACCCTGGGTCAGATAATGGCTTTATGCAAATCAGCTCTGACCCTGTTGCCCCATGGGAACAGTCCAGTCCGAACTACAACAGCCATATCTTTCCCAGACCGGAATCAAGCATCCGAGGACCGGACCGGTTTCGAGGTAACACCTCTCTTCAGCCCGGCTAGCTTGACTCCAAGTGGTGTGGAGTGCCTGGGACCCACGTCTGGGCATCCCCAGCGCACTTAGGGCGGCAATTGCAAAAAACAACAAGTGATGGACTGAATGTGGATCAATGTCACACACTCCCCCAGTCAAAAGATCTGGGCCCAAATCCATCGTTTTTTTGCACTCCACACCACCCTGGGTCAGATAATGGCTTTATGCAAATCAGCTCTGACCCTGTTGCCCCATGGGAACAGTCCAGTCCGAACTACAACAGCCATATCTTTCCCAGACCGGAATCAAGCATCCGAGGACCGGACCGGTTTCGAGGTAACACCTCTCTTCAGCCCGGCTAGCTTGACTCCAAGTGGTGTGGAGTGCCTGGGACCCACGTCTGGGCATCCCCAGCGCACTTAGGGCGGCAATTGCAAAAAACAACAAGTGATGGACTGAATGTGGATCAATGTCACACACTCCCCCAGTCAAAAGATCTGGGCCCAAATCCATCGTTTTTTTGCACTCCACACCACCCTGGGTCAGATAATGGCTTTATGCAAATCAGCTCTGACCCAGTTGCCCCATGGGAACAGTCCAGTCCGAACTACAACAGCCATATCTTTCCCAGACCGGAATCAAGCATCCGAGGACCGGACCGGTTTCGAGGTAACACCTCTCTTCAGCCCGGCTAGCTTGACTCCAAGTGGTGTGGAGTGCCTGGGACCCACGTCTGGGCATCCCCAGCGCACTTAGGGCGGCAATTGCAAAAAACAACAAGTGATGGACTGAATGTGGATCAATGTCACACACTCCCCCAGTCAAAAGATCTGGGCCCAAATCCATCGTTTTTTTGCACTCCACACCACCCTGGGTCAGATAATGGCTTTATGCAAATCAGCTCTGACCCTGTTGCCCCATGGGAACAGTCCAGTCCGAACTACAACAGCCATATCTTTCCCAGACCGGAATCAAGCATCCGAGGACCGGACCGGTTTCGAGGTAACACCTCTCTTCAGCCCGGCTAGCTTGACTCCAAGTGGTGTGGAGTGCCTGGGACCCACGTCTGGGCATCCCCAGCGCACTTAGGGCGGCAATTGCAAAAAACAACAAGTGATGGACTGAATGTGGATCAATGTCACACACTCCCCCAGTCAAAAGATCTGGGCCCAAATCCATCGTTTTTTTGCACTCCACACCACCCTGGGTCAGATAATGGCTTTATGCAAATCAGCTCTGACCCTGTTGCCCCATGGGAACAGTCCAGTCCGAACTACAACAGCCATATCTTTCCCAGACCGGAATCAAGCATCCGAGGACCGGACCGGTTTCGAGGTAACACCTCTCTTCAGCCCGGCTAGCTTGACTCCAAGTGGAGTTTTAAGAGCCATAACATCCGCTCTGTTCCGAGGAGTGTAAACCCAATTATAAATAAAATAACTCTTTGCATCAGAGGAAGCCTTATCATCACTCGTACCCGCTCCTTTAGGAAGAACATACAAAGGTGCGGCTTCCCGCATAGGTTTAGCATGAACTATCATAGTCTTATCTGTTCCGAAGATAAAAGCTTGTGCCACGCCGGTCTGAGGTGTTTGTGCAGCTGCGTCTGCTGCCTTTTTCTCCTCTCGCAAACGGACTGTCTCAACACGTAATTTAACCAAACGCCTGATTAAGTCAGCCACCTGAGAAAAAACAAAAAGACCATCACGCATTTGCTTACAATCATTTGCTATATCAACAGGCTCCAATTCTTCAGAATATTTCCTAAACCGTTCAACAACTTCCGTGGCAAACACCTCTGTAAAATATATTTGCACCCTTTCCTGCCAATCCGTTATGCTATCTAAAAGTTCAGAAGCAGAAGCAGTATTACAGGCGGCTTTGTGAGCAGCAGATCTAAGCTGAGACGCACGTTCAGCGGACAACAGAGAACGAGTTTCTCGTGTTTTGTCCTGGTGTGTAGGAGAGTCCTCATCTGAATTATGAGGAGCAGAAGGAAGAGTATACAGAGGTGGAGACCAATCT
Source organism: Lissotriton helveticus (assembly GCF_964261635.1). Lineage (NCBI taxonomy): Eukaryota > Metazoa > Chordata > Amphibia > Caudata > Salamandridae > Lissotriton > Lissotriton helveticus. The sequence continues at coordinate 508,330,760 of NC_136068.1, read as the reverse complement.
AATAACAAGAAATCATCTTGAGGTTTATTAAGGATAGGTTAGAGTGGTCGCCGAACAGCGTATTGGCCAGTTACCTGTAAATGGCGCTCCCTATCTTCTCTCTCTTTTAGTACTTTTATTTCTTTATTTTTCATTTCTAATGCTTTCGCATAGATGTTCTTTCGCTTTTCTTTTTCAATCAAGGCTTGTCCATGCTTCATTCGTTCAAGCACTTCTTTCTCCCACATTCGTACACAGTCAAACATGTCTTGCCTAGCCTTTCGCTTAAACATTTGTTGCTCCACATACTGAATCTTTCGCAAATCAAATGACCCATGCATAGGCCAACGCAACTCAGGATCCTTACAAGTATATTTATTCCATAACGTGCTATACATCATAGAAGAAATACCATACTTAATATACATGTCCCTTTTAGGCGTCCCTTCCGGGGGAGCCGGTTGTGCTTCATCGAGTCTCAAATTGGTACCACTACAAAAGCACCACATCCTACGAAGTGTGCTAGAAACAGGCATGTCAAAAATAATGCAGAATATACAGTATTATAACCAAAGTAGCACTTAAGGTACTTCTTAGTACGTTGTGCCATTCAAATCAATTCAAAACAGAGAAAATTCTCCTCATTACCTGTCTATATAAATTGCAATTCATATATTAATCCCATACAAATCCAAGTTGGCCAACACAATTCCAAAATTCCAAAGCCACAGTAAGCGTTACTAAACTACCTTACCAATTCCAGGCATCAAAACTAAGAGCAAGTGTTGCATAACAACTCTTACCAATTACTTGGTGTCCAGGTTCCAACTGCCAAGTTCTCAAAATCGACCAAATGGTAACTGCACAGCGAATCAACAGAAGAGATCTCAGTCGAGGACCGGCACCACCTGGAAGGTCAGATCAGAAAGAGACGAAATTACGCAGTGGTTGCCAAGACGCGGGTCTCCTCGTGCAGTGATCATCCAAAGCGAGATTCCAATTCTCCGTTTCGACCACTCCTTCAGGCATCCGAGTCGCCGATGAGCCCCACGGTGGGTGCCAATTTCGGGTGGTGAGCCTCAGCAAGGCCTACCAGTGCAAGGGGTTCGCCCTTCTCTGCACAAGTTCTCAGACCAATAGGATAAAAGTTGGCAATGAAACTGGAATAGAAAATACAAAGTTTATTAACCTCATGAGGTGGAACTAAATTCACACAACACCCTTCGGCAATGTATGAAGTAGCAAACTGAATGGAAGGAGCTTGGTTCTTTTATACCCACGCAGGGGCTCAACAGAAGGCGGTACAAGTACAAGAGAAGGTTTCAGGTACATATAAGGTCATACAGAAAATGCACAGTCAACAAGGGGGAGAAGTTAACAGTTGCTAATTCTGGTGAACACATCCTGGCATTTACAGACTAGGGACAGCTGCAAGGACAGCTGCAAACTCAACTGAGCATGTGCCAAGCAGAAGAGGCTAAATATAACCTGTCTCTATGCAGATTTCAAGAGCAGGCAACAGCAAGGTAGGACAGAGCACATGGCACGCACGTGGTAGCACATGGCAAACAAGATAGCTGCCAGAAATACAAAATGGATTCCACAAAACGGACAAGATAACTTCTAAATACAGGATGACTTCTGCTAATGCTAACCCAATCGCTGCAAATTTACAACACTGGGGGGGAGGGGGTGTTGGGAGAGGAAAGTGGGGTTGCCCAGACCAGGGCGGTGGCGTCGGGCAATCATCCTATCCACGGGAGCCCCCGTGCTGGGCCTGGACCATGTGACCAAAAGGACTTTGGTAGGGTCCTCATTAAAAGGCAGCAGGGGCTCCGAAGAGCTCGCAGCCGGCTGAAGCACCTCTGTCAGGAGGTTGGTCCTGACCCCCACCGTAGGAAGCTCGAGGTTGAGAGACTCGGCCGCCCTACGCAACACCACTGCATATGATCCTCCCTCCTCCATAGCCACGGTAGAAGGAGACAACAGGCCATGGTCAGGGGAGGTGTTGAGACCACTGGCATCCCCCAGTTCCTCTCTCCAGTCCTGTTCAGATTCTAGCTGATCAGTTAAAGGGTCACCTGACCCATCCCAGTCCTCCTCCTCAGGTTGCCAATCTGGCTGAAAAGGGAACCCAGGAGTGAACAGTGGCACAAAAACCCCTCTCTGCACCGGGTCCACATCAGGATGGAGGCCGGGGTTGATGCCGGCCGGGAACAGGACCGGTGTCAGTTGCGGTGCCGGAGGAAGGGGCGCCACTGGAGGTATAATAAGGTCAACTGGTGCTGTTCCGGATCCAGGCCTGGATCCACATGGGGGCTGCGGGGCCGGAGCCGACGGCGGAGAAGGCCTAGGCCCCCAACCGAATCCGCGGGCCCCGAAGTCGCTCCAGCGGGTTCGGGATGCCCAAAGATGGCGTGCATAGCATCTTAAAATTTAGTTGGGCAGGAGTCACTCCGCGTCCCTGGATAGGAGGGAAACCCGAAATCGACTCTTCGGGCTCCGCGTGCGAAGCTGCATGAGGGGCACCACCCACATCCCTCATCGCGTCAGCCGACCGACGGGGAGAAGTCGAAGAGCGACGATGCTTCTTCGACTTCTTTTTGTGCTTCAACTTACCCGACCCCGAGTGCGAAGACTTCAATGACTTGGGGAGTGGTGATGTCTCCACGACCGGTCCCTCGACCTCTCTCGTGACTGGGACTTCGAACGGCGCACAGCCGACTGCCGGCGCTCAAGCAGCTTTCGGGACCGCTCTTGCAAAGCTTTTGGAGCAATGGACCGGCAGTTGGAGCACGACTTGGGGTTGTGGTCGCGCTCCAGGCAAAAGAGGCACACATGGTGTGGATCCGTAACCAACTTCAGTCGGGTACAGGAACCGCATGCCTTGAATTCACGCATCCCTTGTGCACCAGGAGTCTTAGACTCAAAAAAGACGTCGACAAAAGTCGCTCAAAAAGTTCAGTCAAAAAATTACTGGATGTACCGCTCTCTCGGGATCTGCGCTGGCTGGAGCGGAAAAAGAAAACTGACGTCAGCGCTCGAGGGCGGCGTCTAAGAAGGTACCATGACGTCATCCCGGCAACCACGACGCCAGCGATGGACGCACATCCGACTGACGTCACCTTCGGACGCGCAGAGGTACTGCCGAAGAAAAAACTTTCCGGATTCAGTCTGACGCCTGGGGGTAAATCTAAGGTAAGAAATCTATAACTAACGTGTTTCTTTCAGATCTGGCATTCAGAGATCTCGGGGAAATGCCGTAGAGTTCCAGCCAAGTCCAGGGATGCAGAGCTTCTTGAAAAAGGGTCCACGACCCCACCCCACCCTGCTTGTTGCAGAAGCACATTATAGCAGTGTTTTCCATGAACACCTGTACCAGCCTTCCCCTGATGGAAGTAAGAAAGTCGTTCAATGTCACATGGATCTCCAGACGCTTCAACAGGTTGATGAGGAGTCCCTTCCGCCAGAGACCAGAGTCCTCAGGTCTCCACCTCTCCCAGAAGGCTGACAGTAAGGTCTGGTTGGGAAATAGAGAGGGGTCTGCCACTGACCCAATCACAGTTTGTCCGCCATCACTGCAGAACTTTCACTGTTCCCTCCGAGATCTGGACCATGTCAAAGAGATTCCCCTTATGCTGTGCCCACTGTGACTTTAGGTTACACTTAAAAGCCAGTATATGCCAACTGGCATGTGTTACAAGCAGGATGCAGGATTCAGGGTAGAGGCTGAAACATCAGTATAATACCCTGAAAATCCTGAACTGCACTGTATCCAGCACAGCTCCAGTTAAAGGGAGCGTCTGAGAGGGAGTCAGATGTGACCAGTTCGGGCTGGACTGTTCCCATGAGGCACAGGGTCAGACTGATTTGCATATGGCTATGTCTGAACTGGGGTGGCGGAGTGAGCTAAAGAATGATGATGGATTCAACCCAGATCAGTTGACTCGGGTGAGTGTTTGTAATGTTCAGCACTCCGTCCATCATCCCCTTTGATTTTGCATTGATAGTGTACCCCAGCAAGTGCAGAAGGTTCACCGTAGTCTAGAGGTGAGCGACAACTGCCTATGGTGATCCCAACTTTAGCAGCCACTCTTTGAGGTAGGAAAGACTGGAACCCCTGACCTCCATAGATGAGCTGCAACCACTGCCATCACCTTGGTAAACACCCAAGGGGCATTGGTAAGGCCAAAAAGAAGCACAGCAAACTGAAAAGGCCTCCATCCTTTTTGGGCACCAGAAAGAAGCGGGAATCCTAACCACAACCTACTTCTGTTGTCAGTGCCCTCTCGAAGGCTTCAATAGCCAAGATAGCCAGCACTTCCTGACAAAGCAAGGAGAGGTGGTCATCCCTCAGCCCATCATGGGTGGGTGGCATGAGTGGAGGGGTTGCCCCTTTGATTGATCTGTAAAACCCAACGGTCTGATATTACTGACCTTCAGTGTTCCAGGTGATGGAATATCCTGCACCCATTGGATGCCCATGATGGTCGGAAGGCAAACTAAAGGGGATTGGAGACAGTGACTGCCGGGAGTGGAGTACTGGCCAAACATCTGACTACTTGTTTCAGGTGGTTTCACGTAGTCTATGGGCCTGTGTCCTCAGCCAAGAATAGGCTCTAAAATTGGCAAAAGGGGGGGAAGACAGACTGGGGTTGACAAGGGGCCATAGAGAAGCCTGGGGATCTGGCTGTTGTCCTGCTGTCCTTAAAGTACTCCAGGGCTGAGTCTGTCTTCTCTCCATAGAGACAAGTGTCATCAAAGGTCATATCCATAAGTATGGCCTGAACATACCCAAAAAAGCCATGGTGTGGCGAGGAGCCCAAGGGCCACTGATGATATATTAACTCTACCAAGCAAGTCGGATGTGTCCAGTCCACATCGTATGGCGTATTTTGATGCATCTCTCCTGTCAGCAATAGCTTGGTAGAGTATGGCTCTGGCCTTGTCCGAGATCGTAGACAGCAAATGGGTAACCGAATCCCAGATCGTATGGAAACATCTGCCCAGAAGGCATGCAGTGTTCACCGACTGCAGTGCAAGGCTGGCAGATGAGAACATCCTCTTGCAAAAGTATCCAGCCTCTAGGATTCCCTATACAGTGGAGTGGTAGGGAAAGTGCCAGGGTTCACCCTAGAGGTAAAGGCTTGGAGCACCAAGCCATCCGGGTTGGATGCTGTGTGAGCAAACTGGGGTATCCAGGAGAGGGGTGATGGTGGTAGGCAATTGTACTCTGCACAGGGGGCCCTGTGCAGGGCTTGGACAAGGCACCAGATACAATGATGGTAAGGGCTTTATTAGAAGGGAGTAAGGGTTTAGAAGGGGCTATTGGCAGCTGAAGCACTTCTGTCAAAATGTTTGTCTTAACTGCCACTGAGGGTAACTGAAGTTCCAAGACCTCAGCTCCCAATGCCCCACCATAGTGAATGTGTATCCCTCCTCTGTGGCTATGGTTGGAGGAGAGACCAATCAATGTCCGGTGAGGTGTCTAACCCACTGGCTTTTGCTAGTTCTTCATACTAGTTGTCATCAGTATCATTTAGGGAATGCCGGCATCCATAAGTGTTCTCAGACTGCTCCCATCTGTTTCCCTCTCTGAGCATATTGAAGGAAAAATGCACTGGCCCCGATCAGGATGGCATGGTCCTGGTCGGCGCTGGAACCGGCCTCAGACAACGCCTGTCCGGCTCCATGTTGGAGTCAGGTTTGATGATGGGGATGTTATTACTGTGGGGAGTAGGCAGTGCCAGGACATTGGCACTGAAGCGGGTGCTGAGGAAGGTCTCGGTCTCGCAGGCGGCTCCGGATCCAACACTGTATCCAGGGGGCCCAACTGGTGTCAAGGGCGAACCCGCAGATGAGGATCCAGTGGGGACCTCTCCTGAGCCTGTGGGACCCAAAGGCGCTCCAGAAGGGTCGGGCTACCCAAATATGAGGTGCATGGTCTCATAAAATTATTTCAGCTAGATGGGGGTCGCTCTGTCTCTGGTAAAATCAGGGAAGCACGGAGCACACCCCTACTCAGGCTCTGAAGAAGTGTGAAGCCTGGAGTGCCAACGCTGCCACGCCTCATCAGAAGACTTTGACGGACTTCTTAATTTTTTTTCTGTGGTGGGACTTACCGGATGGCTTCAAATGAGATGATGAACGCCAGGTGCGGCTCCACGAACTGAAGTAATATTATCCTTTATTCGGTTTTAAGGAAACAAAACATAAAAGCTGAGACATAAATAAAATAAAACCACACTAGATCAGTTAAACACCCTTGTGACCATTCAGTCTTTCAATTGAAAATGAACATGCCCCATTAGACATGGGTTCATTAATTCAGAGGCAAATATCCTAAAATAATGTACCTACAAAGTGCTTATGTGCAATGTTACTCCAATAGTGCTACCCTTTCAGTTTTTATCAGCACTTAATTCCAGTCTTTAGCAACCACAATAGTGAACAGTATCAAATGTCATATGAAGTGTAGTCTTTGTGATGCGTGAGCAGGAGTTTTTACTAATCACACTCCTTTGATTAGCAACTCCCTCATAAACTATTAAGAAAAAGCCTAAGCAATAAAATTCCCCAGATAAAAATTTCTAAAAGCAGTCCATTGAAACAGAACTAAACTGCTTTTTGAGCATAAGATTTCCTAACAATACTTATGTGAAAGTTCCTAAACAGAGCTGTATGTAGCTGGACGGTCTCAGAAAAGGAAAATCAATCCAGTACATCATTATCTTAAAATTTTCAAAAATACAGCGCATTAGCTATAGGCATTACTACTTGGTAAACAGAGGCTACTTAAAAAATTCAATAACAGAAAAAAACAGTTCCATAATCTAGCCGCAAGTTACAACGTCTTGCATCTCAGCCGCCAGGAAAATAACTCCTATTTAAATAGTACAAAGATTATCAATTCTGTGCTATCACTTCTAAGAATTTTAATAGTAGCCCTCAAGGGTCTTGCGGATATAATGTGACAGATCGGACTTCAAAGCCTCTTCCGCCTTTGACATGCGACCTGGCTTCCTTTAGACCTGGAGAATGCCACCCCCTGCCATGGGGCCCATTTGGCACCAGAGCAATTGGAAACATTAGCTAATCAGTAGGCATGTCGCACTATCAGGCTAGCACAAACCATAAGTGAGCCACCTAAAATGGTCACTGAAAGAAGGGTTTCGCCATCTTGTTTTTGGTTAAACTAGGAACTCTGGGTCAGGATTATGCCCACTCTCCCCAAGAAGTTGTTAGTTAGGGGGTGTAGTCACCCCAGGGGCAGGTAGCCCGTTGACTACAACAGCCCTAAGACAGGGTGCATTATATTATATGTGAGAACATATTATCTGCATGAGCAGATATGCCCCTCTGAGGCCCAGTTTCAATGCTGGTTATTGCAAGTATTCAGGCAGTCATTTCGAAAGAATGTATGATTAAACAAATACCACTTTAATAACGAGTGCCTAAACCAAGAAGGCTAAACAACGAAAAAATCCTATCCACTATGTATTCAACCGAGACTTACTGAACCACGAAAATTAATCTATTGCCATATAACCGGAATCTACAGCGTCCTTTATATTAATAGGCAATGAGCACTGGTGAAATTTGACTTTGAGTCATTTAAATTTATTGGCCCAAAATGCGCTACCTCCCGTAAGAGGGTGCAACAGAAAACTTTGCAGACAGAAAACTGAACGTTACAAGGCATTTTGTTCTAATGACTGAGGAAATTCCAGCGAGGTAGCGAGTATTTAGCGGAAAATAAATTAAAACAAAAGCATGAAGCACTGCTGTGAGAAGGTGAGCTGACCAAAAAAGGCGGATGCTTGTGAGCTTAAACCAGCAAGTCATGTTCATAATACATTCATTTTAAGGTTTTCAATAGACCCTGGAAAATATGAGACCCTGAAACACTAACAGTGTGTACTTTAAACTGTTTGAACATTTATCAACATGCTAAGAACGACGTCAAAACACCACTTTTAGTGGTAAGGTTCCTTTAATCCAGCAGTTTCCCACTCGAATAAAACATATTAAAAAAAAACAGCTAACCACCCACATTGAACATTCGCATGAGCACAGGCCATCATGGCATCATTGAAAAAGAAACCTACAGTGCCATTCACTGGCCTCACAGAGTAAATTAAAACAAAGTCTATTATAATGAAAACATAAAATATAGTAAGGTAATGTACAAATCAATTTAATAAAAAAAATTAAAAAAATATCTTTAACTTTTTTACAAAATTAAAAACAGTAAACGAAAACATAAAAAAAAATATATAATTATATTTATTGGTTTAGGAGATCGTGGTTCAGGTCCAGTAGTGGCTTAGGAAGTTGTGGTTTAGTAAAAAGGTAGTTGTTTAGGATTCGTTGTTAAGCCCACTGGTTGTTACAATTTCGCTATGAAGGCCGTTTCCCATTTCGAAACCATGTACTGGTCACTGGTCATCACGAGTGACCCAGCTACATGATAGCTGCACTGAAAGTTACAGTGTTTAGTATCAAACACGTTGTCTTAATAAATCCACACTGTTGCCAGTGCTGGATTTATTATGACATACAACCTGAAGGCACCTTAGAGGTACCCCTGGAAAATTACCAGTCTTTTAGTGTGCTGGCTGACTGAACTCTAGAGTTTCTGACCCCAGGCTCTAGAGAGCGGAGGCTCTCAGAGTCAGCAAAAATGCCTGCTCCAGAGGAAGGTGATCACACCTCCTCCAGTAGAACGGCTAGTGAATTAGCATAACAAGGCCAGAGGCTTCAAAGTCTCTGCTGTCTTTGATATGCAACCCCGGCTTCCTCCAAAACAGAAGAATTTCACCCCCTACCCTGAGGCCCATTTGGAACCAGAGCAGGTGGGAAAATTGGCTAATCAGTAGGCGTGTCACACTACCAGACTAAGTACAAAATTAGGATGGGCCACCCGAAGTGGACCCTCGAAGGAGGGTTTTACAATCTTATTTTTGGGGAGACAAGGAACTCGGGTCAGGTTTATGACCCCTCTCCCCGAGAAGTGGTTATATAAGGAGTGAAGTCACGCCAGGGGTAGGTAGCCCATTGGCTGCTATGTTACACTCCCCTTAATGCCCTTACATTCAGTATTTAGGTGGCCCTCTGACACCAGTTGTCAGAACTGTAGACCAGCACCGAAATTGGCACCAAACCCTGTCAGGCTGCTGCTCTCCCAACAATTGGAGGAAATGACTCGTCCTGCCACTGAATAGCCTCCCCAAAACCCTTGAAGCACTGTCCAGTACTTCACCGACCAAGAAGCATCTCCTTTGAGGTGGAGCAGCCATCTACCTGCATCTGCAGGCACAGACCGTTTCTGCCCAGTTCACCCTTTTGTTGACCACTGGATCCACCGAGGAAGCAACTCACTAGGAGGAGGCCATCAAGAGTCCAGGAGTTCAGCCCCATCACATCACAAAGTCTCGAGACACTGAGCCTTCCCGTACCCTCTCTGCACCAATACCAGGGGTACTGTCGCCCTTGCAAGAACCAAGGCTTGTTCTGTATTCAGCCCGGACACCGCTGACCAGCTAACAAGGGATGTTAGGATCTCCAAGGTCATCACTGATTGAGGTCCGCAGTCCGATTTCCTCCCCCCTCCAGGTCACTAAAACTAAGTGAGAGCCTCTGAGTCGAGCAACCAAACGGACATAACACTTCTGCACCCAAGCCCCCTGGCCCACGTAAACCAACTGTGTGTTTGTGGTCCAAACAACCTTAAGAGCCAAACCTTCTTTGGGTTCTGCCGGACTGGTCTCCCAGTCCCCACTTGCTGTGTTTTTTTTGCAGGTACTTGTGAGCAGCTGGTTTAGTTAATGGTGCACATGTATGTAAGTGGGCACCCTGCACTAATCCAGACAACCCTTATGATGATTTTAGTGGTTTTAGACAACCTTAGAAAGCTCTCTTAGTGGTATCTGTGGAGAGCAGCCTGCAGGTTTAGTCCAGAAGGAGTATAAAGCACCTTGTTTTACCAGAACATAATCTTATTGGTATAGATTAAGTGAAAAATAACCACACCGTGTATTTATAAAAATATGTATTTATTATAAGACATTCACTAACACATACAGATATCTCCTACCCGAAGATATACAAAAAGCTCACGATACTTTGCAATAAAAACAGGTAAGTAGCACAAATACACAGTGGCCACCAGGGAGAGACCAAACCATATACTAAAATAGTGGTATGCAAACCACGATTCACGTCAAGACTATACACAGATGACGTAGAAGTGCTGGGGACCCAAGGAACCAAGCGAGGTGTGTAACCAGGAACCCAACTGAGGCAGTGTGCAGAGGGGGAACACGACCACAGGCTCAATACAAGTCAATTAGTAAGTTGCTGTTCCAATTATAAAGAAGAAGGACCCTTCCCAGTAGATCTTGAAGAAACCCTGTGGAAGACAGAAGATTGGAGAGCCACCCCACCAGTGGATACCCTAGGAACCAGGATACCACACTAGGGAAGCTGGGTTCATAGGTGTGAAGTGGCGTCCAAAACCACCATCTAACTCAATGGAGGACTTCAGGAAGATGCCGCAGCTGGAGAAGGTGAAAGTGTCTGGTGAAATCCAAAGGTGGATTCAAGGTGAGAAGTACCTGAAAGCAGAGGGGATAGAGTCTATGCCACTCAGGAGTGACCAGGAGGCACGGAAGACGAATGCCCACCGATGTCGGGTGTTGCAGGAGAGAAGACAGTAACCTTGGAATTGAAGGTGTGAGGACCAGGCAGAGCTGTGGAAGACCAGGAGTCATTCATGAGCTATCCTACATCAGATGTCGAGAGTTGAGGGATCGGTGTCCGTCGGGGGCACCAACAAGCCTTGGCAACTGCAAACAACGTAGAAAGCGAAGAAGGTGCAATGTCGTGACCAGCAAGGTCCCGGTGACTCAACAGAAACAGGGGAGTCAGGGCAGGCCCGAGCAATCAGGGGAGCCCACAGAAATCAAAGGAGACCCTCAAGATGACCCACAGGTCGGAAGCACTGGAGTCACCAGAGGACCTCAATCAGCTCACCAAAGATGCAGGCCCACGGTGCAAGTGATGTGGTGAGGAAGCTGATCTTGGTCACAGAAGATACTTGAGGTTGGGGCTACTTGGAGCCCAAAGATCTTAGAGGAAGGAAGTCAACCAGACTTTCCAACAATAAGTTGACAAGGTGCACAGGGGCTTTGTTCCTTCGGCTCCGACAAGGAATACTGGCCTCAATCTTAGTGCGAGGACAGGACAGGCCTCGAGGGATGTAAAGAACTACCACCTGTGTTGCTGAACCTTTCGGAGTCCGTGAGAGCTCAGGACCAGCAGAACAGTCAGCTTTGTGGCGGTGCCTGCAGATGCAGGGACGTTACTCCTTCACTTCAAGGGAGATTCCTTCTGGAGTTTTGGATGTCCAAAGGCCTTGGAAGGTTCCTGTATGGAGCAGGGGCACAGACGTTACAGCAGACTTGCAGGACAACGAGACCAGAAGCAGCAGGAGTCATCCTAGTTACAGTCTCAGAGGCTAGAGCAAGGCCCAGCGAAGTCCAGAGTGCCCAGGGGGTCGAATAAGAAGGGGTGTCTTAAAATGAATCTTGTCCCACAACGAATCTAGGGACCCACCTACAGGTAAACACTTAAGTACCTTAATCCCTCCCATGCTCATGACGGAGCCGCTCCGTCATGAGCATCGGCTGAGCTGTGCTCATGACGGAGCGGTTCCGTCATGGCCCTGCCGCCGCGCCTGCACGGCGCTGATTTCGCGCCTGCGCGGCGCTTTGTATTGAGCGGGCGGGGCCACGACGGAACCGCTCCGTCATGAGCACAGCTCAACCGCGGCTAGTGACGGAGCGGCTCCGTCACGAGCAAGCGAGCGCTGCTCGGCCCCCCCGACCCCCTAGCGCTGCGGCGGAATTGCCGCCGCAGCGAAGGGGTTAAGGAAAGGGTTGGAACAATTCAGGGTTACCTCCCATAAGGAAGGGTCAGACAGTGGGGAGAATACTCCCATGTCCTTTCTCTAGTTTCGCGCAAGAGCAGGATCCAATGGTTCCCTGAGCTGGTTTGAATTGGACAATGCAGAGGGTGCACCATATGTGTCCCTCAAGCAGACTGCTTGACGCTGGAAAGCGCTCCCACCCAGCCCAATACACTAAACCCTGTCTGGGAGGTGGTCACACCTCCCTGTAACAGGATAGCTATTGTTCTGCCTTCCCCCGCTCGAGCTTGGCCCAGCAGCAGGAGGGCAGAATCATGTCTCTGGTCGGCAGCAGCCATATTGTGCTGTCCGGGTCTAGAAGACTGGTACCAGGAGCACTGAGGGTCTTCAGAAGGAGCTTTACAGTGCATGGAGTCCCACCCCCACACTGTTTACGGTGTGGGGGTATGATTCCAACATGTTTGATCAAACATGACAGGGTTCGTTACAGCCAGTTTAGAGATGGTCATTGCATAATGACACATGGCCACCCTATGTATTGTAATGGCTGATGCACTTACCACCCGGTAGAATGGACTCCGAAGGTTGTAGGGGTGTCCTGCTCATGCAGGGGCACCCTCACACTTAGAACCGAGCACCCTGCCTTCAGGATTGAAAGGCCTGCTCTAGGAGTGGATTCTAAGTTTTAGGTGTAGTGACCTCAGATATAGGGAAACCTAAATCTGTTGTAAGTGGTGATAGCACCAGCTTACACAGGCTGCAATGGCAGGCCTGTAGTTACAGTTTGAGTGATGCATTATGCCACACATGGGGGACCCCAGGTTTATCTATGCCCTGGGTACTTCAGTACCATATACTAGGGACTGATAAGGGTACACCATTGATCAATCTGGGATGTACCTAAGTACTTACCATACCAATTTAGGGGAGAAAACACAGAGACTGGGGCCTGATTATCAGGATCCCAGTCAGATTAGTCAGAAACAGCATAGCACTAGGCAACAAGTTAGAGTAACCATAAAAAAGTAGATCCTACTTTCCTACAGTACTTCTCCATTGACTTTACAGCACAGCGCTCAAGGCTACCAACATGACCAGCACGTCTGCACCCGGACACTCCAGGGAAGGTAAAACCGAACTGCTGGTGGTTTCTTGGACCTTGGCCCTTAAGTCCCTTAAGTCCAGGAGAAGAACACTGTAAACCATTTGTAAGTATTTCCAAGCAGTGATTGTTTCTCGTCTACGATAACATTACCGCGCTCAAGACTCGTACCTCAACAAACGTTATTTGACTGTATTTTATATTTCTACAAACATTCCTATTTCCAGAATGACCTACCTGATCCTGATGATCGTGGTGTATAAAATATATCAAAATCTGTGTAATTTCTCTAAATTGATCTCTAATCTCTTTTTGAGCGTGTGTCTCATTTATTAAATCACTGGATACAACAAATGTTCAATCCTCCCTCCTGATAAGCCTAAGCTGCTCGCCAACACAACAACGAGATGAACACCTGGGATTAATAAAATAGGTCCCTGTAAACCAATAAGTGTAGTCTGGACTATGTGCATGATGTACCCCTAAATTTGGTAAACTACATAAAAAGCCAGCTTCCCACAGTCAAGGTCGAATGACGGGACTCTTTTTGGGTCCAGAGGGTGGAGGCACTCTTCCTTGGAGGAATGAGACAGACCGTAAAAAGTAGGCTGAGTAAGGCTTTGGCCTACGTGAAAAGGAGTGACCACTTTCGGAAGAAAGGAAGCCCTTGTACGAAATACCAGTCTGTTAGGGTAGATGTTTAGATAAAGAGGCTTGGATGACAAGACCTGAAGCTCTCTGACCCTCTGGGCAGATGTTATTGCCACAAGAAAGGGTGTTTTTATTGTAAGGAGCTTAAGTGGACGATTGTGCAGAGGCTAAAAGGGAGCATACATAAGGAGGGTGAGGACGAGATTGAGATTCCACTGGGGCATAACAAAAGGAGTGGGAGGGAACATATGTTGCACACCTTTTAAAAACCAGTTACAATAGGGGCTTGAATAAGACAAGGTTCATCAGGCAACCAAAGGAATGCAGAGATTGCAGATTGGTATCCCTTAATGGAGCGCAGAGCAGAGCCCTGCTCGGCAAGGGAAAGAACCAAACAAAAGTCCCTGAGAATTTTCTTTTTTACAACGCATATACTATACTCCTGTCAAGATGTATGAATATAAATTAAGGGATTCGGATCACTGCGATAGATGCAGCATCCCAGGTGCCGACTTCCTTAACTTGGCTTGGGAATGCCCAGGGGTGAATGAATGCTGGGGACAAGTTTTTGATGCCTTGGAACAGATGACAACACTCTCTTTAGAGCGTACTCAATTGGTAGCTCTTTTAGGATACACCAAGCTGATCCCCAAGCTGCACCGTCATAATCTTGATGCTGCTGTGTTAATGGCTAAACGCCGCGTGATTTGCCGTTGGGGTAGGGGGCAGGCGCCTAAATTCAAAGACTGGCTCAGAGACTTAGGGCTAGATGTAGGTATTTTTAATTTACCGATTCGAAAATACAGAATTTTACCGATTCTGTATTTTCGAATAGGTAAATGCAATGTAGGTAATCAATCGGTAAAAAATACCGAATCGTTAAGATTCGGTATTTACCGAATCGGTAATTACCGATTCAGTATTTGCCATTCATTCCTATGGACCTGGAGGCCCATAGCAATGAATGTCAATTACCGAATCGGTAAATACTGATTCGGTAAAATTGGGAAAAAGTCAAGGGTGGCAGGGTGTCACTTTGACACCCTGCTGCACCCCTGATTAGTGCTTGTGTGCACATGTGGCACACATACATGCCCTAAGGGCATGTATGTCTGTCACATGACACAGGTGTAAATGCAAATTTTTGCATTTACATAGGAATTCGTTATTTACCACCAACTAATAGTTGGTGGTAAATAACGAATCCTTAAAGCCCAGAAGCACTGTTTACAGTGCTTCCTACATCTCATTTACCGTTTCAGTAAATACCGAATCGGTAAATGATGATTCGGTAAATACCGAATCGGTAAATACCGATTCGTTAGTTACCGAATCAGTAAAAAAGCCTACTACATAGGAAAAGTCTATTACCGGTCGGTAATAGCCCACCTACATCTGGCCCCTAGTTTATTGTCAAGAACAACTGACTATCTATGCAGAAACACTTCCCCGGGCATCCCGATCCAGGTATATTTGGGACCCTCTCAAAAACTATCTATTGGCGCACCCACAAGATACCCCAACGGATACTCAAGAAATAGAGACACAGTAGTGCTGTTACTTTAAAAGTATACGTGGGAAATGTTGGAAATTATGCTGGCTTATCTTCTATACTCAGTCCATCTTCATGTTAAACCTGAGACTTTCATGTATTGCTAATTGTACCAGTGTGGAACGGTTACTGCTCGTTGTTAATGTATTGATTGAAACTTTACCTCCTGTCTGGTCAATGTCCCTCTCAGCTTCACTCTGTAAGTCATCATTTGCCTCGTGATAAAGATCATGTGATGCAAATGTAGATCATATGTTGGACTATGCCACTATACAATGGTACCACGGATCAATTGCGGAAGACGAGAATAATAATTTCATTCTCTGTAATATGTCTGTCACTGCATGCTTTTATCGATGCTGTAATGTTTTTATCGCTACATAAACCAATAAAAACAGTTTAATAAATAAATAAATAACAAAAAAAAGTCCCTGAGAAAGGGGGTAAGAAAGAGGATCAGTGTTTCTTTCTAAACATCATGCCACAAATTAAGCCCAATGGCAGGCATAAACCTTCTTGGTAAAGGGGCGCCTGGCTGCCAAGATAATATTACAGACTTTGTGATGAAGGTCGAAAGCTATCAACTGTCACCGTTCAATCTCCACACATGAAGGCGGAACTATGATAGGGTCGGGTATAGAACCCTCTCTGCTGCTGTGACAGAAGATCCTCACAGAGCTGCAGCCTGATCAGAGAACCAATGGCCATGCTCAATAGCTCGGGATACCAGAATCTCTGTGCCCAATCCGGAGCATCAAGGATCACCTGGACCTGATTGTTCCTGATCTTCTTGAGAACTCTGGGCAAGACTGGTATGTGTGGAAAGGCATACAGGAGGCCTGAGTGCCACTTGAGATGAAAAAAGTCTTAGAGCGAGAGCTAACTTGGAAACTCCAGCTCACAGAACTGCTGACATTCAGCATTCTCATCGTTGGTGAACAGATCTTTCCAAGTCTCCCCCCATTGCTGAAAGAGGCTTTGCACCACATCCAGATGGAGATGCCATTCGTGTTCTGCTAGGTATCGTTGGCTGATTTTGCTCACTCTTGCGTTCAGAGAATTCCCCCAGATGTTGAACCACCATGGATATGCACTGCTGTTCTAGCCATGCCCAGAGCTGCGGGCCCCTTGACAAAGGGCCCACAATCTTACCCCACCCTGCTTGTTGCAGTACCGCATTGCTATGGTCTTGTCCTTGAATACCTGCACTAGCCTTTCCTGGATAGAGGGTAAAAAGGCTTTCAATGCAATCAGATTCTCAGAGCTCCAACGGGTTGAAGTGGAGCCCAGATTCTGCCGGACACCAGAGACCCCGGGTATACACCTCTTTTAGATGGATGCCCCATCCCAGGAGTGACACATCTGTCACTACTATCACATCTGGTTGGGAAAGGGAGAAAAGTCTGCTGCTGACCCAATCACAGTTCGTAAGCTACCACTGCATGTCCTGTGCAGTTCCCCCCCCCCCGAGGTCCGGACTGTGTCAGAGAACATTCTCTGATGCTGCACCCACTGGAACTTCAGGTCCCACTGCAGAGCTTGCAAATGCCAACGGGCATGTGTCATAGGCATGATGCAGGAGGCCATGAGGCGCATGAGTCTCAGAGCCAGTCTCACCAAAATCCAGGATAGAGGCTGAAACATCAGTATCAAAGCCTGATTATCCCGGACTCGCCATTTGGTTGGATAAGCCGGAAACTACGCCATGGCCAGAACAGCTCTGATGGAAGGGAGAATCTGAGAGGGAGTAAGTGTGACTTCAACATTTTCTGCCGTAATCTGTAGGTGGGAGACGGCAGCACGAGCGAGCCCGCCTTCAACAGACAGTCATCAAGATATGGGAAGACTAGCACCCCGATCTCTGCAGATGAGCTACAGCCACCACCATCACCTTAGGAGCAAGTGAGGCCCAAGGGGAGCACAACAAACTGAAGATGCTCATGATCCACCCTGAACCGTGAACTGTGGGCAGGCAGGACGGGAATGTGAAAGTATGCTTCCAACGCTAACATCCAGTCTCTAAGGTCCAGGGCAGACAGGATTTGTGCCAGAGTGAGCATTCTGAATTTCCCCTTCTTGAGGAAGAAATTGAGAGAGCATACAACAAGAATAGGACAAAAGGCCTTCGCTTTTCTTGGGCACCAAAAAGTAGCGAGAATAGCAACCACAAACTACTTCAGGCGCCGGCACTCTCTATATTGCTCCTTTGGCCAAAAGAGCAGTCACATCCTTGCAGAGTAGAGATAGGTGGTCCTCCATCAACCTGCCGTTAGTAGGTTGCACAGAGGTTGGGGTAGTCTCAAAGTAGATGGAGTAGCCCCTTCGGGCAATCTGCAAAACCCACCTGCCTGATGTTATAAAGGGCCAAAGAAAGGTCCAATGACCTGGCTGTAGCCCTGCTGTCCTTAAAGTGCTCCAGCAAAGAGACCAGAGCCATCAAAGGGCATGTCCATAAGTGAGGACTGGACATCCCCAGAAAAGTCAGTTGTCCTCAACCAGGCATGGTGCCGCAGAGCCTCTGTTGACAAAATTACTCGCTTCGTGAATCAAAGGTGTCAAGTCCACAACGGATGGTAAACTGTGCTATATCCCTCCCGTTTACAACAGCCTGGTAGAGCATGCTCTGGGCCACCTCCGGGAATATTGACAATAACCTTATCCCACAGTGCTTGGGAATAGCGGCCCAAAAGGCATGCAGTCTTCACAGAGTGCAATGCCAGATTGGCGGGAAAAAACATCTCCATCCTGAGATTGTCCAGCCTCATGGCATCCCTGTCTGGAGGTTTGGTAGGCTCTCCTGGGTAAGGTGAGGAAATTTGGGTCCCCTGGAGCTGGGTGGTGGCAGCAGGCAATTGTTCACAGCAGCAACTCTGCAGGGCTTGGACCGGGTCCCAAGCAGGATGTCAGTGATGGCCTCATTTAAAGGGAGAAGCTGTTCTGATGGGGACGAACAAGTTACTTACCTTCGGTAACGCTTTTTCTGGTGGATACAGTATCTGCCTGAGGATTCCTCACCTTGTGAATATCCCCTTGCATCAGCAACATTCGGAAATTCTTTTTGTAGCTTTGCGATGACGTGGACGACGTCACAGTAGCACAGCATCGCACGCGGCTCCGCTGACGTCACCGACTCCATAATAGGCCCAAGTCGGCATGATGACATCAGTTCCGCCCTTTTTTCCGTGCCTTTGAGGCACACGGACAGACCGATCACAGTAGATATATACACAGTATACACAGTACACAATAATCAAGATAACACACATAGTGTGAAGACAATGAAGCTAATCAAGTAGAATAACACACTACTTTTGAAAGCAACACATATGCATTAAAACATTGCCAATAACTTAGGTATAGAAGAGTGAACAAAAGGGAGGCGGGTGGGCCAGTGAGGAATCCACAGGCAGATACTGTATCCACCAGAAAAAGCATTACCAAAGGTAAGTGACTTGTTCTTCTGATGGATACATCTGCCAGTGGATTCGTCACCTTGTGAATAGAGTCCCACAGCAGTCCCCACTCCCGGAGGAGGGTGTCCACTCTCCTATACCAGAAAATCCTGAAGGACAGAACGCACAAAATGGCCATCCCTCCTCACTTCGGAATCCAAGCAGTAATGCTTCGCGAAAGTGTGGAGGGAGGCCCAAGTTACCGCTCTAGAAATGTCCTCTACAGGTACACCCCTAGACAAAGCAGATGTAGCAGACCTCGCTCTAGTAGAATGAGCTCTTAAACCTTCAGGAGATTCCTTATCAGCCAGAGAGTAGCATATCTTGATACACAAGACAATCCATCTCGACAGCGTGCGCTTGTGCACCACCTTGCCTTTTCTGGCTCCAACAAAACCTACTAAGAGCTGGTCATCCACTCTGAAGTCTCTGGTTCTGTCCAGGTAGAAGCTCACCGCCCTCTTCGGGTCCAAGCGGTGAAGTCTCTCCTCCTCCTTGGAAGGGTGAGGGGGAGGATAGAAGGTAGGAAGGGTAACAGACTGCCCTAGATGAAAGGGAGTTACCACATTAGGCAGGAAAGCAGCCCTGGTCCTGAGAACCATTCGTTCAGCATGAATGGTCAAGAATGGGGGCTTAGAACTAAGAGCTTGAAGCTCACTTACCCTCCTTGCCGAGGTAATTGCAACCAGGAAGACCGTTTTAAAAGACAACAGTCTCAGGAGACACTTGTGTAAAGGTTCAAAGGGTGAACCCATCAAGAAAGTAAGTACAAGGTTCAAGTCCCATTGAGGCACAATAAAGAGAGTAGGAGGACATTTATTCGTAAGGCCTTTTAGAAACCTCAAAACAACAGGAGATTTAAATAAAGACGGCTGATCCGGCAAACAGAGAAATGCCAACAATGTTGATAAATAACCTTTGACTATAGCTACAGCAAACCCTTGCTGAGCCAGAGAAAGCACAAACTGAAGTATGTCAGATAAACGAACCCTCAACGGATTGATGGTTTTCTCTCCACACCAAGAAACAAACTTAGACCACCTTTAAGAGTAGATAGACTTGGTGGAGTCATGCCTGGCCGATAAAATGGCATCCACCACATCATGTGGGAGAGAAAAGGAATTCAGGTTGCCCCGTTCAATCTCCAGGCATGAAGGTGTAAGGTCTGGAGGTGGGGTTGTAGAACCTGCCCCTCCATCTGAGAGAGGAGGTCTGCCCTGAGAGGCAGACTGAGCGGCGGGCATGAGGAGAGGTGGAAAAGATCTGTGAACCACACCCTTCTTGGCCAATCCGGGGCGATCAAAATGACTTGGGCCCAGTCTTGGCGAATCTTCCTCAGAACCCGAGGAATCAAGGGTATGGGAGGAAACGCGTAAAGGAGTTTTGAGTCCCAACTCAACTGAAACGCGTCCCCCAGAGCTCCCTGCATCGGATACTGGAGACTGCAGAATGACGGGCAGTGAGAATTCTTGTGAGTGGCAAACAGGTCCACCCGAGGTGTCCCCCACGTCCGAAAGACGTGACGAACCACCTCCGGATGAAGCATCCACTTGTGATCGACTGAGAACTGCCGACTGAGACTGTCTGCACGCACGTTCAGAACTCCGGCCAGATGATTTGCCATCAGACAAATCTGATGGTCCTGAACCCAGGACCAGAGACGCAGAGGCTCTCTGCAGAGACACTGCGACCCTACTCCTCCCTGCTTGTTGACATACCACATCGCGGTGTTGTTGTCCGTCAGGACTTTAACCTACCGATCGCAAAGGGAAGGGGGGAAGGCCTTGAGCACCAGACGTATCCCCCACAGTTCTAGAAGGTTGATATGAAGCAACCTTTCCTCTGGAGACCAAAGTCCCTTGATCTCCAGATCCCCCAGATGAGCACCCCACATTAGGGTGGATGCATCCGTTATCACCGTGGCCACCGATGGAGGCAGATGAAAAGGCTTTCCTTGAGACAGATTGCCCTCCACGCGCCACCAAGACAGATCCGCTGCAGTTTCTCTGGAGATCCTTATCGACTCCCTGAGATCTCCGTTGTGCTGATCAGGACTGGAAGGACCACTCCATTGTAAAATAAAGGAATCATTTCCTGTATGTCAAGAATCCTTTGAAGTGGAGGGAATGCTCGACACACAGTTGTATCCAGTCCCACACCTATGAACAGGTTGTGCTGGGAGGGCACCAGGTGAGATCTGGGTACATTTATCAAAAAACCCAACCTGTACAACAACTGAGTTGTGATTTGTAGATGATTGAGCACTATCTCTGGAGATTCTGCTTTGATCAGCCAGTCGTCCAGATAAGGGAACACTGGTATCCCTGACCTTCTGAGATGTGCCGCACCGCAGCCATCACCTTGGTGAAGATTCGAGAAGCAGTAGTAAGACTAAACGGAAGGACCGCAAACTGGTAATGTTGCGAACCCACCGTGAAACGGAGATACTTCCTGTGCTACTTCAGGATAGGGATGTGAAAATACGCATCCTGCAAGTCTATTGACACCATCCAGTCTTCTTCTATCAGCGCTTGAAGAACCTGCGCAAGGGTGAGCATCTTGAACTTCTCTTGCTTCAGAAAAAGGTTCAAGATTAACCCCTGGCGTAGTATGCGTAGTGTGGCTACGCAAAGCTACACAAAGTGGGCAAGAAACTACACCCACCTGCGCACTTCGCGTAGCCCCACTACGCGCCACCTGCCCCCTTCCCCTACATACCTAATTTTTGTAAATTCTCAAAGAAAAGTAAATAAAAGGCACTTACCTTGTCCGCTGCGTCCCAGGGCTCCCTCTGCTAGTTCCCAACGCCGTCTTGGATACCAATGCGCATGCGCGGCCGCCCGCGCATGCGCATTTCTCGCGAGAAATGCGCATGCGTGGGCGGCCGCGCATGCACACTGGTATCCAAGACGGCTGCGTGAACGAGCAGATGGAGGGAGTCAGGTGGCAGGCAACTTCGCTACACCCACGGAGTGGGCGTAGTGTTGCCTGCTACGCCTACTTTGCAAAGGGCAAAGTAGGCAACACTACGGCCACTCCGTGGGCGTAGCGAAGTCCTTCGCCCAGGGTTATTCAAGATCCTGAGATCCAGGATTGGACGAATGCCATCCATCTTGGGGATCAGGAAATAACGGGAGTAGCGTCCCTGACCCATTTCCTGCTCTGGAACCACCTCTATCGCACCTTTTTTCAGAAGTGTTAGGACTTCCTCTTGCAAGAGAGGCAGGTGGTCCTCCGAGCAAAAACCCTGGCAAGGAGAATAATTTGGAGGGAACTCCCGGAAGGGAAGTGCATACCCATTCTCCACAAGATTGAGAACCCAAAGGTCCGATGTGACCGATTCCCAATCCCGTAGAAAATAGGTAAGCCGACCCCCTACAGGACCCGCATGATCCGGAATGGTGGATCTAGGGCTGCTTTGCTGATGATGGAGGGGGGTGGGAAGAGGAAGAGGAGGAGACTTGGCGTCCTCGAGGACGAGCTCTTTGTTTGCCCCTGTAGGATTTATACAGCGGATTTTGCTGTTGCTGCTGCTGTTGAGTTTGATGGTAGGGTCGAAAGGAGGAACGTCCAAAACCCCTATATCTTTTACTCGCAGTGCCCCTAGACTGCAACCCCAAAGATCTGGCAGTAGCCCTACTGTCTTTCTAAAGCTGCATCAGCCTTTTTGCCAAAAAGACCAGAACCATCGAAGGGCAAATCCAATAAGGCTGCTTGAACGTCCGCAGAAAAGTCAGGTGACTTTAACCAGGCTGCTCTTCTAGAGGCAATATAAGTCCCCATAACCCTAGCTACTGAGTCAGCAGTGTCAAGTCCGCTTTGTATAACTTGACGCGCAGCAGCTTGTGTGTCAGCTAACACCTCATTAAAATCCTTTCTGTCCTCCTCCGGAATCTTAGGAGCCAACTGCTTTACAGAGTCCATTAATGCATGTATGTATCTCCCCAAAAGGCATGTGGCATTAGTTGACTTAAGAGGCATACTCGCCGATGAGAATATTTTCTTCGCAGTTCGATCTTGTTTCTTAGACTCCTTGTCTCCAGGCACTTGAGGGAAAGCACCAACAGACTTCTTTGAACAAGCTGCCTGTATCACCAAACTTTCCGGCAAAGGGTGTGATGATAAATAATCTGGGTCACCAGGCGCGACTCTATACCTCCTCACAACCCCCTTAGCAACTGCAGGAGCTGTGAGAGGCCTGTTCCAAACCTCCAATATAGGTTCTGTCAAAGCCTCATTAAAAGGAAGTAATGGTTCCACAACAGAAGATGGGGAATGGAGGACTTCTGTCAAAATATTAGACTTGAATTCAGCAGTATACAGGCTTAAATTCAAAAGATCTGCAGCCTTAAATTCAGCAGTATGCAGGCTGAAATTCAAAAGATCTGCAGCCTTCTTTATGACCACATGGTATGGTGCAACGTCTTTTGAAGGGGCATCTGAAACAGAAGATAGCTCCCAATCAGGCGAAAGCTCCAAACCGCTAGACTCCCTTAAGTCATCAAAATAATCCTCTTGAAGCTCACCCTCTTCAACTTCTGCTTCAGCTTCTCTGTACCTCCGCTCTTCAATAAGGCGCTGAGCTTCACGCCTCGATCTCTCCTTCAAGAGCGGCGTAGTCGGATCTGCAATCGACTGCGACGGAGCCAGAGCCGGCGTCGACCTGGAACTCCCTCCCGACCGACCTGCGCCTGACCCAAGACCACCTCTCCTTCAGGAAGAAGCTCAAGACCTGGCTGTTCGAGCAGTAACGGCACCCCCCCCCCCAAGCGCCTTGAGACCCCACGGGTAAGTAGTGCGCTATATAAATGTCTTTGATTGATTGATTGATGCGGGAGCACAGGCCGATGTTCTTGAGGTCGGACCAGCGCCGGTGACAACGGTATCGGCGTCGAAGACCTCGGCGGCGCCGAGAAAAGCCAAGGCGGAGTCGGCGCCGGCATAAATGGAGCTGGAGCATAAGAATGGGGAACTCCCAGATTATATGTCAATGGACCCATGGGACCTGACGGTGCACCAGAGGGGTACAAAGCTCTTGAGTAGATGCCATACATCGCGTTCAAAAACTGTGTAGGGTCTTGACCTGGAGCTGGAAATGGCGGGTAAGGACCCACAGGATACTCACGTGGAGGCTCCGGATTCACCTCCTTTTCTCCAGGTGGATGAACCGGAGTCATCGAACCCTCAGGTAAAGGAGACTCCTCTTCCTCTCGAGCTGGAGACGGCGCCGGAGAGGGATTCGATACCGGAGCTGGTGAATGCTCCGGCGACTCCAAGGGCGTGGCCTCACCTTCCGGATTCAGAATCCCTGGTGAAGGAGACACTTCATCTTTTCTATGTCTCCTCCTGGGCGACTTCGGTCTCTAATCCGAGTCTTTTCCAGAATGATGATGAGATCCATGTCTTTTCTTCTTCTGTTTCTTTTTTGCTGATCTAGAAGCATGTCCTGATGACGACTTGGAAGGCGACGCTGTGCGGGACCTCGATCTCGACTTCGACCTCGACCGCCTCGACCGCGACCTCGAAGTCTTCTGATCCTTTTTACCTTTTAATTTGGCCACCAGAAGTTTCGCCTCTCTCTCACGAAGGGCTTTTGGGTTCATCTTCTTGCAGGAAGAACACCCTTGCACATCATGGTCCTAACTCAGGCACCAAATACAGTCTTTGTGCGGGTCCGTAATCGACATCATCTTTCCGCACTCCCCGCACGGCTTGAAACCGGTCTTCTTTGTAGACATCTTCGACAAGAGACAAAGAAGCAAGAAGACACCAGACAGATAACAACAGTAACAAAGTTACCAACAGCTACAGAGGATCCTTCGAAAACCGTTAGCGTCGACGACGCAGAAAAAAGGGAACCGATGTCATCACGCCGACTTGGGCCTATTATGGAGTCGGTGACGTCAGCGGAGCCGCACGCGATGCCATGCTACTGTCATGTCGTCCACGTCGGCGCGAAGCTACAACAGAATTTCCAAATGTTGCTGACGCAAAGGGATATTCGCAAGGTGAGAAATCCACTGGCAGATGTATCCATCAGAAATCCCCGGCTGAAGCACTCCTGTCAAGACATTAGTCTTGACTGCCACAGAGGGAAAGCTAAAGTCCAGGACTTCAGCTGCCCTCCGCACCACCATGACCAAAGAAGCTCCCTTCTCCATAGCCACGGTCTTGGGAGAAAGCATGCTAGTATCTGGAGAAATATCCAGTGCACTGGCTTCACCCAGATCCTCCATTCAGGCAAGTTGTTTTTCATAAGACTAGTGTTCTTCAGGGTCAACTGACCCCCTCCCAATACTCCACAAGTCCCAGCCCATGGGAATTGGGCTCAGGCTCCGGCCTGGAAGACATGGCTCCAGTCAGCTCCAGCATCGGACAACAACCCTCCAGCTCTGTGCTGGAGTCGGGATGAGAATGGGGATAGCTTTACTGGTGGGCAGCAGTGGCACCAGGAGTGTAAACATCGGGATCAGCATTGGTTGAGGTTGTATGACCAGCGCCAAACCAGATCCATCTGTGGATCCTTTGGGTCCGACTGTCCGCAGCGCTGCCAGCATGGATCCAGCAGAGGCTACTCCCAAACATGCGGGGCCCGGTAACGCCCTTATCTGGTAGAGACAATATTTACCCACAGATTCCTTCCTGACTGTGAGAAGTTAGCCTGGCATATGTTGTCCACTATTCTAGTGGGCTCCTTGCACCAGTCTAAACGACCCTTATGGTGATGGTTGTAAAGTCAACCTTATAGACCAGCTATCCTAGTGGTAGCATGGAAAAGCAGTCTTAGGCTAAAACTTCAGAGAGCATGTGAAGCCAGCTGTTTTACCATATATAATCCCTTAAATACCAAATGAAAGGACACCACACAAGGTATATATCAAATATATATGTATTTATTACTAACACAACCCCTCTGCACTCTTTATGAGGTCAGAGTTCGAGATACATTACAAGTTACTCATTAAGCATACTATAAGTTGCACAAATACAATTCTGCCCTAGGGGCCTCACGAACCATATACTAAGTAAGTGGTATAAGAACCACTTCAGGGATGGTGAATAGGCATAGGGCCTAGGGAATCGCTGGGGCTACACTACAGAACCAAGGGTTTGGAAGTAGAAGACCCACAGACGCAAGTTACCATTGACTAACAATAGGGAACGAAGAAGTCACGAAGTTACTGATTAAGGGCACTTCCAAGTGCACTACGATAAAACCCCTTTAAACTAGGACACTTGCATAGTCAATACCCATGGGAGCACCGGAGTACTTGAGTTACCTCACCCAGGGGAGCCGGGTGCATAGGTGTCTTTTTGTGTCGGGTTTCGTCGATGCTTTCAATGGAGACCTGTAAAAGAAGTTCTGCAGGCGGCCGAAGGAAGAGTGTCCGGGTGGATCCAAGGGTGGATCAAGGAACTGAAGAACCTGAAAGCAGAGGGGACAGAGTCTGGGTCACTAGCCAGTGACCAGGATGGAACCAGGATGGAACCAGGTGATGTCGCGATGCAAACAGGTGAAGAGGTGAAGCTTGTCTCTGCAGCCACGAGGACCAGGAGGCGCAACCCACGCAGGAAATGAAGATTCGCTTCAGGTCAGACCAGCAAGATCTGAGGCACTTCTCTCTTGGAAGGAAGCTGGAGCAAGCCCAGAGGAACCGGGCAAGCGTTGGAAAATCAAAGGATCTTCTTCGGAGGTCTCACTAGCCAACGGCTAGCAACCGGGAAGACGCTTCGAGCTGAAATGCAGGAGCGGGCCCCACATGGCACTCGTGAAGTGTGGAGGGCTGAGATTTGGTGCAGATGCTGCTCGGGTCTGGGGCTTCTCTTACCCCAATGCACAACTGCGAGGGTGCCTCGGTCAATGCACAATTAGCACAGTGCAGGTAGTCCAGGATAACCGGTCACACGTCTCTCGCGTTCGCCACGGGTCTCAGCTTTGCTGTGGATGTGGATCGAAGTCGGAGAAGTCTGGAAGTCCAGTCACTGAGTCGCTGAGTCGTCGTGTTCCCGCTGGAGCGTCGACAAAGCAAACCGGCAAGTTACTGGTGGTGCCTGTTTGAACAGGGTGGTCACTCCTTGACCAAAAGGGAGATCTTCTTCAGTCTTATAGTCAGCATAGAATGTCGAAGTCCAAGAGTTCTGTATCGTAGTTTCTTTCCAGGGTAATCTGATGTCTCTAGGCACAGCTCCTAACTTTATACCAAACTAAGGGGCTGGATTACGTGCTAGGTCCCTCCTACGGGCGGAACCTGGGAAGGGGGTGGTTACACGACTTTCCCTTTGTCCAGTTTCACGCCAGAGTTGGGGCTGGAGTGCCCCAGCAACTGGTTTGAACCGGGCTATGCTTGGAGCACCTTGTATGCCCCAGGCAGTGTCTCATTTTACAGCCCTCCCTGCCCCAATACACTAAAAGCCTGTCTGGGGAGGTGCTAGCACCTCCCAAGGCAGGAAACCTATTGTCCAGGCCTCCTCTGCCGGAGTTTCATACAGCAGCAGGAGGTCAGACTCGTGTCTGTGGCAGCAGCATCCATTTTGTGATGCTGAGGCTCTGTTTAACTTTAACCGGGTAAAGCAGTAACGAACATGTCTTCTCCCTCTAGAAGGGTGGAATGCTACCCCCGCCCCCAGAATTGGCGGGTGTGGGGGGGGGGGTAGTATTCCAAAGCGTATGACACCTTACACAACATGTTTTGATAAAGCCAAACCAAATTTAGCATTAATCGCAAGGATTATAATGCACTTAAGAGTATATGGTATGGCTATGTCATAGAACAGCTATAAGGACATGGTTCCGAAAGCTGCAGAGGGGCTCAGCTCATGCTAGGGCACCATCTCACATAAAACCATGCACTCTGCCTCCAGGATTGTTAAGGCCTGCCAAAGGAGTGATTTATAGGTACATATGTGTCTATATATAAGGTTAGATATAGGTATGCTATATCTAAGCAAGGGGTGATTACACCACCTTGCCCAACCTGAGTGATCAGCCTGTGGTGTCAGTTTGGAGGGACAGCCAGGGGTGGCATAATTCATGCTGCTGCCCCTGGTAGGCCTTGGATACACCTATGCCCTGGGTACCTATGGTACACTGTATAGGGGCTCACAAGGTTACCCAATACCCAATTAGATATGTACCTAAAGTACATGGTATCAATTTAGAAAGAGAATAGCTGGGCTGTTGGTCTGATTAGCAGGCCCACGGCCACACTAAAGTCGATAAACCAGTAAATCACAGCAAACGCAGGGACATTGAACTAACCTTGACCAGTTGAGTCTTCATGTTCTAAGTGGAAATATCTGGAGAGTCTATCTGCATTGGCAAGGTCAGTCCCAGGTCTATATTCCACTGTAAAGTCCCTCCACGGTAGGGAAATGGACCACCTAAGCAGTTTGGGATTTTCACCCTTCATCTGATTTAGCCACAAGAGGGGCTTATGGTCTGTCTGAATCTTGAAGTGAGTACCAAACAAGTATGGCCTCAGCTTCTTCAGGGCCCAAACCACAGCAAAGGCCTCCCTCTCAATAGCTGACCAACGTTTCTCTCTAGGGGTCAGCCTTCTGCTAATAAAAGCAATGGGCTGGTATTGACCATCTTTATTCAATTGTGAAAGAACAGCTCCCACACCCAACTCAGAAGCATCTGTTTGGACAATGAATTCTTTGGAGTAATCTGGACTTTGCAGAATAGGTGCAGTGCACATGGCCTGCTTCAGGCCATCAAATGCCTTTTGACAGCTTACTGTCCACTGAACTTTCTTTGGCATTTTCTTTGAGGTGAGGTCATTAAGAGGAGTCACAATGGACCCTTAGTTTTTAACAAACTTCCTGTAATAACCAGACAGGCCCAAGAAAGCTCTGACCTGTGTCTGGGTGGTTGGAGGAGTCCAGTCCTATATGGTCTGGATCTTGCTCTCCAGTGGTTGAACCTGACCTCTACCTACTAGGTGACACAGGTATACAACCTTGCTCTGCCCTATCTGGCACTTGCCTTGATAGTTAGGCCTGCCTTCTGCAGGACCTCCAAAACATTCTTCAGGTGGATCTGGTGATCTTTCCAAGTGGAGCTAAAGACATCAATATCATCTAGATAAGCTGCACAGTAGTCATCCAGACCTGAGAGGACTTGGTTCACCAACCTTTGGAATGTGGCAGGTGCATTCTTCAGACCAAAGGGCATTACCACAAATTGATAATGACCTCCTGGGGTTGAGAATGCTGTCTTGACTTTTGCATCATCAGCTAGTCTGATGTGTCAGTAGCCAGCTGTCAAGTCAAATCTGCTCAAAAACTTGGCAGAAGCCAATCTGTCAATGAGCTCATCTCCCCTTGGTATTGGGTGGGCATCTGTCCTAGTGACAGCATTGAGACCTCTGTAGTCCACACAAACCTCATCTCTCTCTTACCATCTTGGGTGTGAGGTTTAGGCACAAGGACTACAGGACTGGCCCAAGGGCTCTCTGAGGGCTCAATAACTCCCAACTCCAACATCTTTTGGACCTCTGTCCTGATACAGTCCCTGACATGATCAGGTTGCCTGTAGATTTTACTCTTCACAGGCAGACTGTCACCAGTGTCCACCTCATGGGTGCACCAGTTTGTCTGACTTGGAGTCAGTGAAAACATATGTCTGTAGGACTGTAGAACTTGTCTGCAGTTCTGCTGCTGTTGGTCGGTGAGGCTGCCTGCCAAGGCCACTCCATCAACTGAACCATCATCAGGGTTCTGAGAGAGCAGGTCTGGGAGAGGGTCACTCTCCTCCTCTTGTCCCTCATCTGTAGCCATGAGCAAGCCCATGTCTTCCCTGTCAACATATGCCTCCAATCTGTTGACATGAAGCACCCTGTGGGGCTCCTGGGAGTTCCAAGGTCAACCAGGTAGGTTACCTCTCCCTATTGCTCAACAATAGTGTGGGGTCCAGACCATTTGTCTTGGAGTGCTGCTGGGGCCACTGGCTCCAACACCCACACTTTCTGTCCTGGCTGGTAAACAGTCAGCACAGCCTTTTGGTCATGCCAGTCTTTTTGAAGTTCCTGGCTAGCCTCAAGGTTTTTAGACAACTTTTTCATATACTCAGCCATCCTGGAGCAGAGACCAAGTGCATAATCCACTATGTCTTGTTTAGGCTTTTTTTTTTAAAACCTTTATTTTCAAAAGTTTTTACGAGAAATACAAAAAGCAAAAAGACCCCCCACATGGGCATCATTACAAACAATAGTACACAGGTCGATTGACTCATTATGGCACGCTACAGTAAGGACTACATCTGCAAGCAAGGAAGTTCATGTGACAGAGAAACATTACCAGAATTACATTTCAAGTATACGTGAGGAAGTCAGAGCAGGACCCAAGAGCCGCACCCCACATTCAAGTACTCATAGACGTGCATCCCCCCCCCTCCGGGCCTGATTCAGATGAAGAGAACAGGTCGCGGCTGGTTCCCTCGGAATCAGAATGTGACTCCGTTCCAAACCCTGCCATACACAGGGTTTGCCAAGCCAACAGGTCTTCCTGCAATTTGTCATCTTTTTTGAAGCTCTGCATATGCGTTTCCTCTGCAAGTGCCCACTCCCTCACATCCTTAAGCCAAATATCTACCTCAGGGGCCCTCTGTCCCATCCATGTGATAGCAACCCTGCGCCTAGCCAAAACTAGCATCAACTGGAGCAGCCTATACGGAAGTTTCCGTTTCCTGGGCCTAGGCACCAAACCCAACAGACAATGCAAGGGGGACAAGTCAATTCGAAGGCTGGTAGTGGCTACAATGCGACTCACCACCCCGGTCCAGAAGCTCCCCACCAAAGAACATTCCCAGGCCATATGCAAAAATCCCGCCCCTGCTGCGCCACACCTGGGGCAGTTGTCCCGTCCATCCATCGAGTAACGGCTCACCGTTTTGGGGGTAAGATAGGTGCGAAGAAGAAAATTAAAATGAATAAGCTTAAAACGAGCATTACAGGACACTAGTTTAGTCAAGGTCCCTATGCGCGTCCGCTGACCCTGATCCAGAAGTGCACCCAAGTCCCCTTCCCACGCCGCCCAGGATGGCGGGACCGGGGGGGGTGAATCATCGCCGCGTACAACAGAGTTATCAACTTACGCCCCCTGCCACAGGTCAATATGATATGAAGTGTATGGGTCATTTGGGGGAATCTTTGGACACTGCGGCAAGATTGATCGCACAATGGAGCGGCGCAGGCTCTGATACTGAAGGAATTGCCCTCCGCTCAGTTGCTTAGGCTTTTTGAGAGGTAACTCCCATCCTTCCTTCACAGGGGTCCCCTTACAGGGTGCCCAAATAGAAGTTCAAAAGGGCTGTAGCCAATCCCCTTCTGTGGGACCTCACTGTAAGCGAATAAAAGGCAGGGCAGCAAGATATCACATCTTCGTCTAAGCTTTTCAGGGAGTCCCTTGATCATGCCCTTCAAGGTCTTGTTAAATCTTTCAACTAGACCATTGCACTGTGGATGGTAGGGTGTGGAGAACATGTAGTTCACTCCACACTCTTTCCACATAGCAGTCAAATATCCAGACATAAAGTTTGCACCTCTGTCTGAGACAACCTATTTTGGAAAGCCCACTCTTGAGAAAACTCCCAGGAGGGCTCCTTCCACAAAAGGGGCTGTTGTGGTCCTTAAGGGAAATGCTTCTGGGTACCTGGTGGCATGACCCACTACCACCAGAATAAATCTGTGCCCAGAGGCTGTTTGGGGATCCATTGTTCCAACAATGTCTATCCCAACTCTTTCAAAGGGAACCCCCACCACAGGTAGTGGTATTAGGGGGACCTTTGTGGTGCCACCTGATTTGCCACTGGCTTGGCAGGTGTCACAGGAGCGACACAACTCCTTGGTATCCTCTGACATGTGTGGCCAGTGAAAAAGAGGGACAAGCCTGTCCCAAGTCTTGTTCTGGGCAAGATGTTTTGCTAAGGGAATATCATGGGCTAAGGTAAGAAGGAAGCCCCTGAATGCAAAGGTATGACCAACCTCCTGGAAGCACTAGGCTTGGGGTCTCTAGCCTCTGAATAAGGGAGTCCTTCATCCCAATACACTCTATGGGCACCTGTAGCATTCCCAGCAGCCTCAGCAGCAGCTTGCTGTCTGAGGGGTTCAAGAGAGGGGCAGTCCAGCTGTGCCTGCCTCAGATCTGCCCTTGAAGGTCCCCCTGTCCCAAGAAACTCACCCTGATCAGACTCAAGCTCTTCTAGGAAAGTTCCTTCTTGGGTCTCACTATCAGCTTCCTCAGAAGGCTGATCCTCATTCTGAGGCAGGGGGAAAGGCACTGCCTTACCCTACTGCTCTTTCTCTTGGTAGGCAACTGGTCCATAGTTTCAGGATCCATGGCCTGTTCAGTTTTGCACTTTTTTGGCCTGTGACCTGATCACAGCAAGGACATGTGCTGATATACCTAGCATTTCTGCATGAGTCCTATACTCCACTTCAGACCAGACTGAAGATTCCACATCATTGCCCAACAAACATTCTACAGGGAGGCCTGAACTAACAACAACTATTTTGAGGCCAGTTACCCCTCCCCAGGAGAAATTAACAATTGCCATACTATGGGTGGTAGTGACATTGCTTGCATTGGTCACTAGGTAATTGTCACCTAGTATTATCTGATCAGGGTCCACAAAGTTAGGCGTCACCATGGTGACACTGGCACATGTGTCCCTGTAGGCCTGAGCCACTTTGTTATTGATTAAAGGTGTTTGCCTGTACTTGCCCAAGTTATTGGGAAACACAGTAGAGGACATAGCCATGTCCACATCACAGACTAGAACAGCTTGAGTTGGTATTCTGACTAGGCCAGAATCCATCTCAGCACCCAGGGTTAACCCCACTATAGCAAAAAGTGGGGGTGACCATAGGAAGCAGACCCTACTCTCCTATACTGACCCTCCCATCCTCCCTGTTCTGCGGATTGATCTGTAGAGTCTGGGTTGATCCCTTTTTGGGCCCTAGGTTGGACACACCTGTGTCAGTGCACTTCATGGCTCAGCGAATCTGGCATGAAAAGGTTTGAAACGTAACTGACGTCAGCGTGCCGATGTGGCTCCTATATAGATGACGCTGACAACAGTTATTCGAGGATGAGGCCAACACTGCCATGTTGAGCCAATTGACTGCACCTACCTGCATGCAGGTAAGTGTGGGCGGAGATCGCGGAGTTGCACTATGCTGAATTTCATGGAGTTGCATAAAAACTCCATGGAATTCCGCAGAGTTCCGTGAGCAGGCGGAGTTGCACCACTCGCCCACCCCTAGTCAGTATCAAAGTGTGAGTGTTACCAGTTGCCAAAAAACTAAGATTTGAAGTCACAGTTAGGTTAGCTGGACATGTAATTGCGGGACTCCTAGGCTAATAAGTGACCTTAGAAGATCTAGACGCATGTGCAGCTAGCCCCAATTCTTCTTCAGCTAATACTCTCATGAGTTAATGCCACAACTGTGGAAGTTAAAAATATCAGATTATTGACACCTTTGCAAATACATTTCTGAACATTGGGGACTCTGGAAAATGTGTGCTTACCCATGTTATCAATTATCAGCAGGAACAGCCAAGGGTGGTGGCATGTTCTAGTATTGGTGAGGTGCAGATAGGCCCAATCCTGGCCTGGGGTAACCACAGGGCGCATCCCAAGGATCAGGACTTTGGCTTGCGTTTTCTTTTATGGTACGTGTGGAGAAGACCCCTGCCCCTCCTGTGGAAGGGACATTATTAGCATAAGTCCGCTGCTCACCAGCAATCACTGCTTCACCCACAAGTGAGGCTTTGCTGGACTATATGTCTTGTTTGAAGGAATTTGAAGATGCTTCCCATTGAGAACCAGCATCATCTCCTTCACCCAGCTTTGGGGTCCGCTTGTTCGAGAGGGGGTGAACCAAAACCCACACCTTTGAGGGACTACCTTGGGGTTAGCTTTGTCAGATGCGCTCTCTGACCCCCAATTGTTAGGGGTCGAAGGAAGAATTGGTCCACCACAACAATGGGGAGAGGGGTTGGCCTAACGGCTAAGGCGCTCGACCTCGAACCTGGGGATCTGGGTTCGAGTCTCGGTAACGACGCCAAAAACCCCCTGTGATTCTGGGCAAATCACTTAATCTCCCTGTGCCTAAAAAACAAAAAAAATGAAAATGTGTCCTCATGTAATGTAACTGGTGCTATGTAAAGCGCTCTGATAACTGATTCGGTTCGGTTCTAGTTCGCGCTATATAAAAGTCTGCAAAAAATAAAACAAGAAAAACGAAGATCACAACCGCCCTTCCAACGAGCTCACAGGACATCTTAGGTGGCACCTCCCATTGCCCATGAGAGCTTGAGCCCAGCCCCATAGTCAATGCCCACGCGTACCGCCCACCACCACACTAACTTCACAGAGTGCAGGGGAGTATGCGCAAGTCTCAGACATGCACAGTTTGTGCCTGACTAATACAAAAGAGAAGAGGAGATCTAGAGTGCTAAAACTTTTAAGGAGCCATTTTGGCTGGGTGAAATCCGCTATGCGGCCTAGGCAGAGTTGTAGTCAAACCTCACGCTCAATGTGGAGAGTAGCGTTTTTTGTGAAGACAATAAGAGGGTAAATGGGTAATCAGAAAGACCAATGGCAATGCAGATGGGTTAAACGGATTTCAGACAAAGAGGTAGCCGAGTACACTGTAGTTGCGTATTTTTAGTTTATAGCAAATACTGAAATCAAATTCAAATATACAGAAAGATTGGTGTTTAGTGTCCCCAGTGCAAAATTGGAACCAAAAAAAAGGAAATGTAGTGACATTTGTGACAATTATAATCTGGTTTCCATTATTCTAAACAAACGATCATTCATATTTATGAAAGTTTTCTCCAACACTGTGAACAATAGTCAGTGCTGGTATAATGATTAGTTTTCTCTAAAGTCGACGGCGTTTCGACCCTTCAAAGAATACAGGGTCTCTTCAGGATGTAATAATATAGGGACAACTGCAAATTAGCAGAGTGACGTAAGCTAAAGTCCAGTGGGAACATTA
This sequence comes from Lissotriton helveticus, assembly GCF_964261635.1. Classification (NCBI taxonomy): domain Eukaryota; kingdom Metazoa; phylum Chordata; class Amphibia; order Caudata; family Salamandridae; genus Lissotriton; species Lissotriton helveticus. The sequence continues at coordinate 508,296,085 of NC_136068.1, read as the reverse complement.
TATGTAAATAAATGACTTTGAAGGCCAAATAGCGAGAGGTACCTGGAACAAAAACAATTGGTATGCGCTGCCACGTGGATGGAGTGAAAACACCGGTTGAGTGAGAAAAAGGGGAAAGATACTCACACTGGACCCAGCCGGGTGGTACAGAAGTGAGAGAAGAAGGAATAGTGAGATACAGAAAAATGGCATTATTGATGGTCGTGTTATGACAAAGCAGTGTCCATGCTTACCTCAGTGTAAGGAAAGCGGGTGAGGCAAGGGAAGAGCTGGCGCTAATGGATGAGGCAGGGCGGATGCTCAGGCCTGTAGTGCAGCAAGGAGGTGTTCGCTGTAGACAAACAGTAATATATCAGTGTCAATCATAGCAAGAGGAGCGTAATGCCATATGTTCAAAATCAAGGTAACTGTACCCGAATTAAATATTCAAAATGTGGGCGACGAAGCAAAGACGATGCTTTGAGAGCGGGAACAGGATGTATCCCGGCAGTAGTTGTCCTGCAAAATTTTGCAAGGGACAGTAAGGGTAATGCCTTTCACATATGCTTCTTATGTCGCTCAATGTCTTACTAGATATGGATAGTGTCAAGCTCCCAATGCAGTAGCTACGGGGCCTACAAGGTCCGTTAATAACACAATGCTGCGAAAATGGTGCCAGCGCATTTCTGACGTGAAAGCATGGCGGTCCTATCCTCTGTAAGTGGAATAGCCTCAAGAGTCTCCTGTACATGAAAGGAATACTCATTGTTTGAAAATAAAGATAGGGGATTGGACTTCTGCAACCTGACAATCGGCTGTGGGGTTAAAGTACAGGTCCCGCTCCATAGCGAAGTGGCTCACCTTCAGTATTCTTTGGACGATGCTTGCAGCCGCTACGCGTCCCTCCTTTGGCAGCTGTCTTGGTGCCATGACAGTGAATGTGTAATGGCAGCAGATTTAAATAACAAAAAAGCCGGCGCGAACCGGAATACGCGGACGCCATTAGTCATGATTGCCGTTCGTGACGGTCAGATTACGGGGGAAAAGAGGAAAGAGTAGAAAGATCGGATTTTTAGAAGTGGTACAAAGTTCAGTGCGCGGTGTGTAAAAAAATGCCATCTACATTGTGGAGAAATCCGTTAAAATATGAAACATTGGAGGAGGAGCTTTGCGCGTAACCAAGATGGCCGCGTGAGCACAGGGCTCCCGAGACCCTTGCAACCTCCCGCATCTATCCTGAAAATCATCCTGATCACATTGACGGGTTATTGAAGATGAGCCATAGCTGAGGCGGACACCATTGTCTAAACCTGAATCGGACATCGGGAACCGAAATAACATCGATTTGAACATTGCGGCCAGCCCCGCGGAATTGCCCGGAACTCGAGTTGGTATGATGCCCGGGCAGTAGTTGAACAACAGCGGCCTGAGGAGACACTGGTCTACTTTCACTTTCGTTTCCGAGGCCCCAGTCTGCTCTCATCTGAGAGCGAGCCTTCTCCTAGCAGAAACTGTTTGCCGGCTTAGAGATCAAAGGTGCTGTTCCGTATGTGTATACTGGGCCCGGACAGGCTGTGCCCTCTGGTCGCAAAAATCCAAGACCACTCGGCGAGGTGGCTACACCCAAGTGAACAATATGGATCGATATGCTCAATCTAAAGGATCCCCATGCGGTCCGAGTAGATCGCTTGATGGTACTAAGGAGGACCCGGCCTCATCGATTGAATTGACTTTGCAAGACGTCATGGGTGCCCTGGACGGGATGAAGGCGTCCATCGGCCAACAATTTGAGACTCTCGCCCATAAGCTGGACACCGTATCGATTGATGTTAATTTGATCCGTACGGATTTAGCAAAAACTAATGAAAAAGTCAAGTCATTAGATCTGAAAACTTCCAGCCTCACGGGTGATGTGTCCGACTTGCAGACAGAGGTCCGCAACCTGAAGACCTCGAATGACTTTTTTGCCCGCTGGTTGGAGGACTTTGAAAGCAGGGCCCGACGTAATAACGTACGCATCATAGGGGTCCCGGAAAAATCAGAGGATCCAGCGGCCGACCTTTTTGTGGAAGATCTCATCATCAAGCACCTCGCTCCTAGAGGTCTTAGCAAGTTCGTTGCTGTTGAACGAGCCCACAGAGTACCGGGTGGTAAACCGAAGGTGGGTGCCCCGCCGCGGCCTCTCATCGTCAGAATCTTTAATTTCAGGGATAGAGACGCTATCCTGCAGGCCTCGCGGATTAATGGACCCATGGCTTATGAAAATACCACTGTAAGTTTTTACCCGGACTTTCAACATTCTGTCCAAAAGCAAAAACTTGGATTTCTGGGCATCAAACGCCGACTGAGAGAGATGGAACTGAAATACGCAATGCTCTTTCCAGCCAGGCTGCGCGTTGAATTCGAGGAACGGACATACTTTTTTGATCGTCCAGAGCTGGCGGGGAACTGGCTTGACACTTTGCCACACCAACGTGGCAGGGAGGAACATTCTGGAGGAGCGGAGGGTGGCCCGTCGGAGCAGGAATAGGCACATGGTTTCCGGTCTCTGAACTTTATTGATAACCCTGTCTATGGTTGTATTGTATGATTTGCTGTGTCGTACCCGGGGGTGGCGGGGCGATTGATGGGACTCTTTCCTCCTCTAGGGTTTCTTTTTGTAGACTAGTTTGATGTTAGGGCGACAGGCACACTGCACGTTGGGGTGGCTATTTGGTCTTATGCAGGGGCGCAGGGTGGGGGATTTGTAACGGTTTTCTGGTTCAGGGGTGGGGGGAGTTTAAGTGGGTATGTTTTGGTTCAGTGCAAGGCAACATATGGTTCTGTCAATTGATTTGGATGCTGTCCTCCGAGGGGGGTTGGATCTGCTTTCACTTTTGGGATGGGGGGTAGGGGATTGAGACTAATGAGTTGTAATGTGAATGGGTTGGGGTACAGGATAAAACGAGGGATTGTGTTACAATTTTTGAAGCGACTTTCCCCAGATGTGGTATTATTACAGGAAACACACTTGATTGGTAACACTTGTCATGCCATGAACCGGAGAGGGTATCGCCTGGTTGCCCATGCGGGGTTCTCATCTGGATCTAGAGGGGTGGGTATCCTAATTAGGAATTCTCTCCCCTTAGCAATTGATGCAACACTCTTGGATGATAGGGGGCGCTACGTAGCTATCACTGGACGATGGGAGGGTAAGATTATATCCTTGCTCTCTGTTTATGTCCCCCCCGGGTCTGCAATCAACAACTTTTGCGGACTTGGGACGAGTAATATTGGGGCTTCCTGAGGGGACTCTGATTGTGGGCGGAGATTTTAACTCAGTTTTCTCCGGTATGAAGATCGATACCCACCCAGGGACCTCGCAGGGTCTCAGAATTGGCTTAGTGGCTTAATAGACACATTGGGGTTGGTGGACTGCTGGAGACTGCTACACGCGGCCCAGAACCAATACACTTTCCACTCGGGTGCACACGGTAGCCTTTCCAGGATTGATTATATTCTGATGCCGGCTGCGCATGCCCTCTCTGTTACAGAGGTCCGACATCTAGCTCGGGGAATTTCCGACCACTCCTCGTTGTGGCTTCGGATGGAGCTGCGTATATGTGCGGAGGGGCGGGTGGTCCCAATTAATCCGTGGTATCTCCGTGCTCCTAAGACCCATGCGGCGCTGGTCAAATCCCTCGACCAATATTTTGTCGAGAACCAGGGATCGGTGTCTTCTGCAGTGTCGCTCTGGGAGGCTTTTAAGATGGTCATCCGAGGTCAGGCGTGGTCATTGATTGCTGGTGCGAAGAAGAGTAGGAATGAGGAGGTGGTTAGATTAGAGACGGAGATCACCGAGTTGGAGCGTGATCTAGAACAGGGCGTCACCCATGAGAGGATGCATATCCTGCGTCTTCAACAACTCGACTACAGGGCGCTGGTAACGGATGCCGCGAAAGTCATGGGTAGGGAGCAGCAGGGTCGGTTGTACGATGTCGGGGATAAAGCTGGCAAACTGATAGCATGGTTGGACAAAAAAGAGAGGGCTAGTCGTGTTGTTCCCGTGATTGAGAGAGTGGATGGTATGCGTGTGACTGAACCCGAGGAGATCGTCCAGAGTTTTGCAGAGCATTTCCAGGAGGTGTACTCCCTGTGTCTGATAGGCCGGAGGAAGACTCCCATTTATTGTTGCGCGATATAGCATTGCCCAACTTGTCTGACTCGGATAGAGAGTCGCTGGATGCCGTAATAACCGCGGATGAGGTAGCTCTGGCTATTCGTTCCATTTGTTCGGGAAAGGCAATGGGCCCTAACGGCCTCCCCATTGAACTTTATAAACTGCGCCCGATAAAGTAGCCCCGTATCTTCGCGACATGTTTTTGGAATCGCGAGATATAGGCTCCCTCCCCCGTGATCAGCGTCTTGCGACCATAGTGGTGATTCATAAGGAAGGGAAGCCGAGAGACCGCTGTGCATCTTATAGGCCGATATCACTCCTCAACGCAGAACCCAAGATTCTCGCTAAATTATTGTCCAATCGTATAATAACGGTGATTAGTGACTTGATTCATCCAGATCAATCCGGTTTCATCCCTCATCGGAATACGGCCCTGAATCTGCGACGATTGCATGGCGTTCTCGCGAGGGGTTCGTCATTGAGTGAGCCGGCCAGCTTGGCCTCCTTGGATGCCACTATGGCTTTTGATACTGTGGAGTGGCCATATTTGTGGGCCGTATTGGCCAAATTTGGTTTTGGTCCTGGCTTTATTAGCTGGGTCAAGCTCCTCAATGAGGATCCGTTGGCTCAGATTGTGGTAAATGGTCGGGTCTCTACGCCATTCGTTCTTGGAAGAGGTACGAGACAAGGGTGTCCATTGTCTCCGCTCTTATTTGCCCTTGCTCTTGAGCCCCTTGCTGCGTGGATTAGATGGGAACCATCGATGAAGGGTATTCAGTGGGCCCCATACTTTGAAGATCGTATTTCGCTCTATGCGGACGATATACGTTGTACCTGACGTCGCCCAGGAAGTCGTTAATTGTTTTGTTTGATGTCCTCACATCCTTTGGTAGAAATTCAGGCCTAGTCATCAACTGGACGAAATCTTATTTATATGTCCTCTCGGGTGATGTCCCTCTTTTGCTGCGCGGTTGTCCCATCCAAGTTACACATACGGGTTTTAAGTATCTTGGGGTATATATATCGTTGAATCCGACTGTCCGATATAAACAGAATTTGCTTCCGCCACTAAACCGGTTGAAGCTGGACGTGGAGTGCTGGCGCAAGCTACCGCTTTCGCCATTCGGCCGTGCGGCGCTTTTTAAGATGATGTCATTGCCACGCTTTTTATATGCTCTTCTCAACACCTTTGATGTAATCCCCGCGAGCTATTTTCGGGCTATCGAGCGTCTCCAGAGGAAGTTGATTTGGGATGGGCATCGCCAAGTTGACGCTTCCATGGTATGATGGTGGTATCGCTCTCTCCGACATCAAACGGTATTACTGGGCGTCTCAGTTGGGGGCCATTAATCATGGTATGTATGGCCCCGGACCAAACCCGGACCGAACCCTGCGTTTGCAATGGACAGGTGGTTGTTGCCGGGGGGCGATTATTATAGAGCGCTTTATTCTAGACTAGATGGAAGGGAACTCTCCGGGCCCACGAAGATTGCGGAACGGATATGGAACTGCACCAACAGCGCGATGGGTTGGAAAGATCGACTGACCCGGGCGACTCCGCTTTTTGCTTCCGAGAAGTTGGGTAGCTTGTGGAAAACGAAAGGATATGAGAAATGGGATATGATTGGGATTAGTAAGGTGAGTGACCTCTGGGTCAAAGGCAAGTTTAAAACTTTTGAGGAATTACAAGCCGAGTTCCAACTTAGTAACAGGGAATATTTTCGATATCCCAGGTCCGTCATGCCTTGCAGCCATTCCGGAGTCCTCTCCGCTTGAGGATAGAATACTGGACTGTCATGTGCCGGACAGTACTATCTCCTTGATCTACAAAAAGCTAATTAATGACAGGACTGACTTGTTGGTGCTCCCCCGGGACGCATGGACCCGAGATGGTCTTGAATTAGACGATGAGGATTGGCAGTCCGCGATCTCCTCTCCTAAGGAGGTTGCGATTCCGGCCCGCTTCCGGCAGGTGCAACTTAAAATTCTGCACAGAGTTTATGTGACTGGCCCCCGTTTGATTAAAATGGGCTATTCAGAGGATGGTCTTTGTAGGCGTGGCTGTGGGCTGCTCGGGACTTTCTTACATATAATTTGGGAATGTCCCGTAGTTGCTCCCTTCTGGAGTGGGGTGCATAATAAGATAGGGGAGGCTACCGGTGTTGCTCTACAGCCTGAGGCTAGACATTGTCTCCTGAATGTTTGGGAACCAACTGACTATAATGTTGCACATACCCAGTAGGCAACCTTGGGAAATATGGTGGCTAAGAGAGACATTGCACAACTGTGGGGTTCCCTGAGGCCACCCACGGTCGAGGCTTGGATGGAGAACATGAATTGGTGCATGTTCAGGGAGAAGACGGTCTACGTGGCACGGGGGAGACCCAGAAAGTGGGGTAAGGTTTGGGGTCAGTGGAACACCTACCGTGGAGACATTTGCACCCCTCCCCTTTTGGATGTCCCTGAAGTTCCACTTTCCCCCCTGACCTCCCATTCCCTGTAATGTATTGTATGTAACTGAGCTGTACTTTGTCTCTCCCCTGCTTCCCTTCCCCAACATGATTTAAATAATTTACTGTATGGTTCTTTTGTTTCTCCTTCCTCGCTCGGACTGATATCCTACTGTACTGTATTTTTTTTTGCCTTGTTTGTTTATCACTTTCAATAAAGAGTTTTTTAAAAAAAATATGAAACATTTGTTTATCCTTGATGGTATTTGTCAAAACAGAGTAAGTTACAAAGCAGGTCTTAACATTCACATCATTATTGGAAGGGTTACGAAGTAGACCTTGACATTCACATCATTGTTATTGAAAGGTTACAAAATTGTAAGGGTTCTGTTAAAATCATATGACACAATACATGTTTGAGGAAAATCTACGTTTGTTAGGCAAGCACTTCCCCTGAGCCCTAAAGAGGATAATGCTTACATAGTGAGTTGGGTGAGGTATGGCTAGAGCCTGAAGAGCAGACCTAATGTATGAAATCATCTTCGTATGAAGCCACATTGTTTCGAGATACACACAGCATATATCAGCTAATAAGCAGTCATGGTGATGTTATGGATATATATATGTGTGTTTTGGAGTGGTGTGTGCATAAAACGGAGGGATATCATCATTTTTCTTACATTCATCATGGAGGTCACAGACATGAGAGTGACTGGAGAGTGCCCTGTGTGATCAAGGACCGATCAGCATTGTAGTGTCACAGGGTGTCTGGTATTATCAGGATGATAATAGAGTAACAAAGCCTCTCCATTCCTCTGCTGAGTTCAGGCCTTTTACTATTGAGTTGGTCTTTTCAATCCAACGACATTCTAGTCGTTGCAGAATCTGGGTCATGTCACCTCCTCTTGGTGGTAAGGTAGCCTTGTCGATGACTTGCCATTTAATGTCATCCACTGTGTGACTTCGTTCTGCGAAATGATCCACCAACGGTGCATTAAGCAATGACTGCCGAATGCGGCTCTTGTGTTGCCCAATTCTTGTTTTAACCGATTGCTGAGTTTGCCCTTTATATGGCAAGCCACAAGGGCACCAAATGCAATACACCATATTGCCTGTGTTGCAATTGGAAAAGAATTGCAGAGTCTGTTTAATGATTGCGTGTTCGAACACTTTTATATTGAAGGTGGAGGGACATGCCACGCAGTTTCCACACCTGAAATGTCCCTTCATCTCTGGTATATTCCAAGTGGAAGTTATGGTGGATTTATTTTGCTGGACCGTTTCTGCAGAGGAGCGTACTAAATGATCTTTTATGTTCTTTCCCCGCCTGAATGCGAACATGGAAGTCTCTATACTGTTGTCTATGCTTCTTATCAGATGCCAGTTCTTTAGGATTAGGGTGCCTAATTTATTTGTATGCACACCAAAGGTGGATACACAGATCAGTCTGTCTTGTGTCTTTTTCTCCTTTGGTTTCAGAAGTTCCTCTCTCGGACAAAACCAGGCTCTCTTAAGTGATCGTCTCACTATTTTGTTGGGTTACCCTCTCGTCAGCAGTTTTCTTTTTAGTACCTCCTCTTCTGCCATATAGTCCTGTTTGTGTGTGCAATTTCTGCGGGGACGCAGAAATTTACCATATGGCAGTCCATCCCTTAGTGCCCTAGGATGATGACTCTTATAGACAAGAAGGGTGTTCCTCTCTGTGGGTTTACGGTGTAATGATGTAAAGAGTGAACTCTCATCATGTTGTATGTAAAGGTCTATAAAAGGAATTGATGATTTGTTGATAGTCGAAGTAAAGGTGAGGTGTACATGAATATTATTTAGATATGTTACAAAATCATTGAAATCCATTTCTGTCCCAGAAACCAAGTACTTCGACGATCTACACTACGCTGGATGACTGAAGAATCTCCCTTGGAGTAAAGGAGTTACCCCCCTGCAAGGCAGACACCTAAACGCATCTGACCGGTTTGCATCTCCCGAGCTCCTGAGGACTCCGAAGATATCTGTAACACAGGAGGTGGGTTCCCGAGGTCTCTGAAGTTGATCTGTGCTCTCAGTAATTCTTTGGCCTGTATCCCTCGTGGGGACCGTGCAACCCGAACCCCTGTGCACCATGTACTTTTGTAGCAGCGTATGCTTTTTGGCAATCCCTGAGGCTGTGCTTTGGGCTACTTGTAGTCCTGACCCCGAGCACTGTTTCCACCAAAGATTTCCGGCCTACACTCGACGAGTGTTCCGTGGGCTGGTATTTCATGATTCAGCTCGAGGTCCCTTCGCGATCCCTGGTCTGTTGACCTGTGGGTCCTGTGAAGGTAACTTTAACTTTCCGTGGGCTTTCCTGGTTGCTCCAGATGTGCCCAGATTTTCCATTGCTTGGAGAGTCCCCAGGACCTTGCTGGTCCTCACCGAAGCTGATTTCCTCTGACCGTGTGGGTTGCAGTTGCCAAGGCTTTTTGGTGTTCCATCCGGACACTGACCCCCCCAGCACTCGACATTCTTCGTGGGACAGCTCACCTCCGGACTTTGGTCATCGTCGATGTCTCCTGGTCCCCGTGGCTGCTGAGTCAAGCATTGCGTCATCTCACCTCAAGCCTCCGACATCAGTGGGCATTCCTCTACCGAGCCCCTGGTCACCCTGAAGAGACCCAGACTCTGTCCCCTCTGCTTTCAGGTTCTTCTCAACTCGAATCCAGGCTTGGATTCCACCGGACACTTTTCATCTTCCTGGCAGCAGCACTTTTCCGCATTACGTCATTGAAAACGATGAAGGATTCCGACATCACTTGACACCAATGCACCGGGCTCCCCTGGGTTAGGTAACACGGGTACTCAGGTACTCACAAGGGTGCTGGTCTTAGAATCTCCTATGTTTTAAAGAGTTTGCTCAAAGTCCGCTCTGAAGTGTCCTTAATCTTTAAAATTCCAACCGCGACATTCCCATAAAGTTTTACGGAGCTCGCGTCTGTGTTCTCACACGGCACAGGTCCTCGGTGGGTCCCCTGTGTTACTACTTTGGGTGGTTTCTTGGGGTCCCAGCGATTCTACGTGCTCTAGGCACTGTGTCTAGTCAAGCTGTGGTTGTTATACCACTTTCTTAGTATATGGTTTGGTCTCCCCCTTGAGCCCACTTTGTATTTTGCTATTTAGTGTTGTTCTAGTGATTTAGTATTGTGTGCATTGTGCTCTAATCTCATAAAGAGGTTAGTGGAGAGTGTTTAGTAATAAATCCATATATTTTATATATCTCTTGTGTGGTTCTCCTTTCATTTGGTCATTCAGAAGGTTCTGATCTGGTAAAAACAAGCTGCTTTACATTCCTTAAAGACTTAGCCTGAAGGCTGCTCTCCATAGCTACCACTAGGATAGCTTTCAATAAAGGTTGTCTTTAACCTAATCATCAATAAGGGTTGTTTGGACTGGCACAAGGTGCCCACTATAGTTATTGGACAGCATATACCAGCCCTACTTCTCACATTGGTGTGCAGCAGTTGGGATTCATGCTTGCTATTGTTTTACCAGATACATCTCATTGAGTGATTAACTGAAAATCACTAAAGGTATTAGGTACATATAAATCAAGACTAGAATAAGTAAGTTCTACTGAATTTGGAGTTGGGTAGTCAAGGGTCTAGCACACCCTTTCTCCAACTCAAGAGAGTTTCAGTTGCCACTAGGTTAGGTAGGTACCTACACCACATAACTCTAGTATGTTTTCTAGGACTGAAGCCAGACAGATGGTATGACCATCTCTCATTTCAGGAATTGAAAAATATATATACATCTAGGAAACTGAAGACAGGGAGACATGTAAGCACTCAACGTCTCTTAGAGACTTTGCTTTTAGATGATCTCAGAAAGACTCCAGGGTCTGATGAGGCAGGCAAGTTGGGTGGGGCAGCACATGAGGAAAGACCAGGAAGTGAAAACTTCTATGACCTGGACTCAAAGGCTGACCAGGAGGATCATGATGATTCTAAACTGGATAATCCAATTCTTCCTTCAGGTGGGGGAGAAGGCCCCAGTGGCCCCCTCAGTGCCCCACCAGGGAGAGCTAGCAGTTTACCAAGATGATCAAGATATCCTTCTCAGGAATCTAATCATTCTGGTACTTCTGTAGGGACCTCTGCTTCTCACAAAAGAGAATCCTCTTATGAGAAGAAGTGCCAACTGCTTGAGTTTGAGAGAGGTAAACTCAGAATCAAGATAGAGTGATTGACCGTAGATAGGGAATCCCTAGAGCTTCAGAGAGCTTTCAGAAGGTTGGGGCTAGAGCCACATGGTGGCAGCAACAGTGACCCTTGAGGTAGAGAAAATACTCATGACCATAGGAACTTGAACACGGTAGTCCCTCTCTATCAGAGTGTGGATGGCATCCACAAATAGATAACTGCATTAGAGAGGACCTGTAAAGTACAGAGGGTCCCTCAAGAGAAGTGGGCAGCTATCTTGTGGCTTTCCTTTGCAGACAAAGGTAGAGACAAGATCCTCACTGTTAGAGAAGAGGATGCTGATAATTACAAAGTTGTTAAGGGTGCTCTGATTGATGGCTTTGGCTTAATCACTGAACAATACAGGATTAAGTTCAGAGACACTCAAAAGGCACAGACTCAAGACTAGGTTGACTTTGTAGATTATGCTACTAAGGCTCTGGACGGTTGATACATGGCAGGAAGGTGCCTGACTTTTTAGGATTGCACACTTTGATTATGAGGGAGCAGATCCTTAATAATTGCCCAAACCAGCTTTTACACCAATACCTGGTGGACTCAGATCTGACTTCTATCCAAGAATTGGGCAAGAAAGCAGATAAATGGGTCAGAACCAGAGTGAAGCCAAAGACTCAGGGTGGTGACCAGAAGAAAGATTCTTCCAAGAACCATGAGAAAGGTGGGGATAAATCAAAAGAAAAATCCATTACAGGGCCCCAACAATTCTCTTCTGGGGGTGGATCCCAAACTCCTTCCTCCCCTACCAAGAAACCTTATTGCCATGTCTGTAAGAAGTCTTGCCACTGGAAAAATGATCCAATTTGCCCTAAGGTCAGCAATAAGGAAAATGTTCCACCCAGCAATACTACCACTCCTGGGGGAGTGGAGGATCCTTTGCGTCTGTTCTTGATCAGCGTTCTAGTGCACAAACCCAGTCACGGAATGGCCGCTCTGTAAGCGTGCTCCGCCGGCCGGGAGAAAATCCTGCATTTTTCCTAAGAACGGAGGGCTAAACCAACGTGAAAACAGCCTCTCGTGAAGCGGGGACACCTAATCTTACATCGCTACAAGTTTCATGAGCAAGGAGGATCACCAGCCGGGGGTTGCAGTAAATCGAGTGGAGCGGCAGCTGACCTGCTGGAGCTCGTCTTCCGAGGCTGCGGGGCTGACCCGAAAATGTAACCCGCGGCTGCAGCGGCCCAGGGACTCTGAGGTGAGTCGCGCGGGAGCAGGGGATTGAGCCGGCATCCAAGGGCCGCGGCTGAACGGGCGGTACCCCCTGCGGGTACGAGGCGCGGTGTGGTGCATCGAGGGTCGGAGACCCGCTTGTGAGGCCCGGACGGGGGAGACCCGGGAGGTCGCACCCGACATTTTGCGAACCAGATCAATAGCCTGGCAGCGAGAAGTGAAAGGGTGGCTGGTGGGGCTGTAGAACCCGCACAATGCATACTAGCCCAGGTCAGATAGGCACAGACCAGGGGGCTGCATGAGGTGTACATTCCCAGAACAGAGGATCAGGCCTTTCTGTTATAATCCCCCTGGGAGAATGTTTAACTTGCTGTGCCACACTGGGGCTGTGTGATTGTGGAGAAGTGTAACTGAGGAGCTCAAAGTGGATGCACGTGCTAAAGACAGGAGACACGCAGGTGCGGGAGGTGTGCTGAACTACCGAATGCTTATACATGAGATAACAAGGGTGACTGTGAGGTGAAATACAGTCGCAAGATCGGTCCCTTAGTTTTGCTCGTACATGACATGTCCTGCTACATACACTGGAGGCGACACACAGCACGCGGGACACCAACGGTGGCTGAGGAGTGACAAGTAATACCGGGTGCCGCTCTCAGCGGCTGTTTGGGTACACTTACCTACCAGGAAACCGGATGGGAGAGAGGGAGCCAGTGGGACTCCATTGCCCAGGAGCCCCCGCACTCACTACCAACACGCTCCTCCCCCTGCTACTGACAGCCTATATTGCTGGCCACGCCCACCGCTACATGGGACGGGCGGGCACCAGGCGAAGCCCCGAGGCCAGAGAAGGCCAGGCCGGGCCGACTCTCTAACTTCCAGCCTTGGAGACGGATGACCAACGCTGTTTGGTAAATCAAGCACTAAAGTCTTCCTTAAAGGGGTTTAAATCTTCCATTCACCAGAGATTGCGCTGGGTGCTACTAAGGACAAGATAAGCATGAAAAGTGGGGGCATGGGGGGCGTGGCTTCGGAGGCGATGAGCTAGGACGTGCCTTCCGAGAGCTCCGGCGCCCTGCTGCCTGTATTAGCGATTTTCAGCGGATTTTGGGGGCTACACGAGGACTCCGGGTGCTGGGGACTCTCTAGGGACTCCTAGAGAGTGTGGAATCTGGTGCTGTGAGGCGGTGAGAAAGCACCCCGCCGGAAGAGCTGCGAGGGCTCGGTGGCGCTCCCGCGAGCGCGCCGGATCCGCCATTTTGTCTCTGATCGGCGGCGAGCCCCTGAGCTCTGAACTCGGCTGCATCCTGCCTGCGGAGCCCGGAGGGGCAGTGGAGAGCGCCGGAGAGTGCTCCTGGTAGCGGAGCTTCTGGCGCTGCCCGGCAGTACTGAGCACGGGAGCGGCGAACCCGTGATCCGGCGGTGCCCTTGGAGTGAGCTGCATAGCGGGCCTCCACCCGCGATCATCCAGAGCGGTTGGTGCGGAGAAGTCAGAGCGGGCGGCGGGCGGCCTGCGGCCTGCGAATCTCGGCGGGGAGCGAGGGATCCCGCCTTGTGTGCCAGCGCTGGACTGTGTCTGTTGTCCTGAGCCTCCGGACCTGGTGGGGGCTGCTGGTGCGCGCGGGGGTGCCCAGGAGACTCTGTGGTGGGGGGTGCCGCAGCGCCGGTGCCCTGCTTCTGTGAGGGGCCTTTGTAAGCCACGCGCCTCGAGTCCTGAGCCTGTGACGAGCGCTGGGCCTGGAAGCAGGCACCCCCTGGAGGCGGCCAGAGGAGAGGTGGGGGTCCTGGTGCTGGCCCGCCCTGGGACTGCAGCGTGAGTGTACCCTGGGGCCGGCTTCGGGTGGCGGACGGAGACCCTGGGGATTGCAGCGGTGACGAGCCAGGCCCATCTGCAGCTGCCATCTTTGATCCCTGAGCACCGTGTGTGCTGCGCCTGGCGGAGACTTCGCTGCATGGCTGTGGCGCCCTGAGACATCGGACAGACACACGGAGGTGAGGCGTTCCCATTGGGGGTGCGGCTGCAGGCGGGGGGCGCTCATCCCTGGTATCCTTGAAGAGACTTCACCTGGCCTATTACCCTGCGCCCCTCCCCCCCCTGCGCTCTGGGGCCTACTCTGGAAGCTGTGCCTGTTGGGGGAAGCCTGCGGCTTGCGGGGGACGCTGTACACCACTTGACTCTTATTGCCTGCTGCCCTCCTGCCCGCAGGTCCCGGAGGCGGGAGGAGGTGGGTGGCGAGTCGCAGCGACCCTCCTGGTGTGGGGCCCATCTTGACCCGGGCCCCTGGACCTTGTGCTGGCCTCCGGCTGTGGTACTCTGTCCTGCTTGTGGTGGCGGCGCACCGTGCTGCCTGGTCTGACTGCAACCTCCTCGTGCGTTTAACGGGGGTGCGGGCCGCCTGGAACTGTTGCTGGGAGCGGTCTGGGTGCTGCTCGCCGCTCGTGGTCGCTCTACCCATTGACATTTGCTGACCTTGACCTGGGTGCGGTGGGGTGCTCTTGGCCTGATTGGATGGGGGTGCGGGGCAGAGAGGCTATAGATGACATTGGATCTGATCCCTATGGGTGAGCTGCTCCTTCATACTACGGTGCTGGAGCTGCTGCGACATCTGGGACTTTGTTTCTTGGCTTGTGTGTGAGCTGGCCTCTGATTCCCCTGACAGCTTGCCTCCTCGCCCCGGGTGCGACGCATTGCCCTCTGCCCTGAGCCCTTGGGCCTTGCCTCTTGACTGCACTGATTGGGGGCGTCCTCTCCTCTGGGCCTGGGGGGGTTCGGGTTGCTGACCGCTAGACTGCTACTACCTGGGATAATGTCCCCTTACGATCTTCGCTGCAAGCCTGACGATGACGAGGTCCAGAGGGGGCAAGCAGGAACCGGCGACGGCGGCCAAGGACACGTCGGTGATGGCTCTGTGGGGCAAGACTGGAGCTGCGGCGTCAACTGAAGGCCCTCCATCGATGTCTACGGACTCATCGCCGGTGACCCAAGCTTTTATGGCCTCCTTTATGTCTGAGCTCAAGACGGAGATAGGCTCCTTGCGTACGGAAGTCCAAACTTGCGTTAAGGAGCTGCGCAAAGAGGTTACTGAGCTGGGCGATAGAGTGGACGGCTTGGAGAAGATAGTTGATGCGCGTACGGAGGACCAGGAACAGCTATGGCAGAGGGTGGCGGCCCTGGAAGAGCAGAACATTGAACTGCAGGTCAAACAGGAGGACCTTGAGAATCGGAGCTGTCGAAACAATCTCCGAATCCGTGGTGTGCCACTCGATGCAGAAGGGACGGACATTTTGACTTACGTGGCACAACTTCTGCACGAGGTGTGGGGAGACGAGGATGCCTCCCCCCCGACTCTGGATCGTGCACATCGGGTGTATGGGCCGGCGGGTAGGGCGGGCCCCCTCCCGGACATCCTGACGCGGGTGCACTATTTTGCGGAGAAGGAAGCCATCCTGAGAGCGGCCCGGGACAAACCTAACCTCACCTATGGAGGCCACAAAATACAGATTTTCCAGGACTTGGCTCCTAACACCCTGCGACGGCGGCAAGCTTTCCGACCGGTGACGGAAAAGTTGAGGGCCCTCAACATAGCCTACCAATGGGGCCATCCCTTTGCCCTCATCTTTCGCTGGGAAGATAAGCGCAGGGTCCTTCGATCCTACCAGGAGGCGGCGCAGCTCCTTAAACTGCCGGACTCTCCGGCCCACAGTCCTTCGCGGTCCAGACGGAACGAGAGGATCCCGGCCCGCCCGGACTGGACCCAGGTTTGACGGCATCGTCGCTCGCCTCCAGTGGATGAGAAAACCGCGTCACAGGCCAAACAGGACATTATAGCTCACATCCGCTCTCTTGAGGGGGATCGGGATGGCCGAACCTCTCTTCCACCTACCCCTTGAATTGGGCCGTGTCGCCGCATGCTCTGTGGTGGCCCCCTTCGGCGTCCTGGGACGCTCTGCCGCTCTACAGCTTACATTCCTGATGTGGCATGATGCCTGCGCCGGCGCCCTGGAAGATACCTGGACCTTACCGTTGTGTTGAGCTCCCTGACCGGTGTCCCAGTCCCCACGAGCCACAGGCAGCATGCGCTTCCACGGCGCCTCGTCTGATTTGCATGCCTGCTCCCTTTAGGTCCGCGGTGCCCCCGGTCCTGGCTCGAGCAGCGGGGCTGCCGGGGCGGAGGTCTTTTCTTCTGCCTGCCCTCCTACCCCATAGGGAGTGACATTCCTGAGAGCGTCCGAACCCTCGGATAGAGGATGCCTGGTGAATGGGGTAGTCCGATCTGGCCCTGTTGGCCTTTGATGTTTTTGGTATGTTGGAGGCGTGCTTGGCCTTCGGCTGCTTCCTCTCTTTTTCTCTTTTGTATCCTCTACTTTTCTTTGCTTTTCCTCTTCTTGCCTTCCCCTCTGGCTCCTTCTTCTGGTTTGGTGGGTGGCGGGATGGGGATGGGGTGGCGGCCGCTGTCTGGGTGGTGGGAGCGGGTCCTTTGGCGCCTTCCTTTGTTCTCCCTTTCCTGTGCTGGTGGGAGCGGGGTATCCAAGCGGTCTTTGCTCGATGATTGTCATGGCTGCGAATATACCTAGTACGCTGAAGGTTATATCACTTAATGTCAAGGGCCTGAACCCCCCTAACAAGCGTCAGCAGGTTTGGCGCTATCTCCTCCAACAACACCCTGATGTCATTTATCTCCAGGAAACCCATTTGCTGCAGGAAGATACCTACCGCATGGCCCACCCCAAATATCCTCTTCAGTTCTGGGCGTCAGCAGACACCAAGACTGCGGGAGTGGCCATATTCTGCAGGGCTGGCTTCAGGCGAGGGGATTCCCGGCCCTTTAAGAGTGGGGACGGGCGCTTCCTCAGGGTTACAGTGTATGCGGGACAGCGCAGGCTCACCCTATGCAATGTATACGCCCCTAATCAGTCGCAAGACCGATATCTCCAGACGCTCTTCAGAGAGCAGGTACCCTGTGGTGAACCGCACATGATACTGGGTGGGGACCTCAACATGGTATGGGAATCGGACCTGGATCGATGTGGTGCTTCCTCTAACGCCTCTGGGGTGATGTCTTCTACCCTGCGCAAGCAGATTGCGGACTTAGGACTCTTCGATGTGTGGCGCTATCACAACCCGGATCGTAGGGACTATTCATTTTATTCACACTCTCACAGGTCTTACTCCCGTATTGACTTCCTCTTCGATGGACTTGCTTCGCGATATGCTGGGTGCCTCCATCTCCGACATATCTCTGTCGGATCACGCTCACGTGGAAATGAGTCTCCGGGATCCGGCAGCGCGTCCCGCGCGTGTCGCACGCTGGTCCTTCCCACCGAGCATCCTTCGGGATGCTGATGATGTGGATAGCATTCGGGAAGCAATAGATTCTTACTTTGCTTCTAATGACACCCCGGACATGCCCTTCCCGGTAGTTTGGGATGCTTTTAAGGCCGCGATCCGGGGACACATCACCTCTCTGGCGATTGCACGCAGACGTGCTGCATCCAAGCTGGAGGCTGACTTGACGGCGGATATTAAGCAAGCTGAGCTGTGGGACCGGGAGCGATCGTCTAGGGACACCAGGAGGAAACTGGCCACCCTTAGAGGGCAGCTCCGCCTGCTGCGCACCAACAAGGCGGAAGGGGCCTTGTTGGCCTTGAAGCAAAAGTACTTTGAGGGAGGTGATAAGGTAGGCCGGCTGCTGGCGAGAAGGCTGAGAGCGCGCGCTGCCAAGGCCCATATCACCAGTGTCCAACTGGACGACGGATCGAAGGTTATCTCGGAGGGCTCTAAGCAGGCCGCGTTTATGGACTATTTTACATCCCTGTACAGGAGCGACCCTGTGTCGGTGGATGCGACGGCAGCCGTCCTGGACAATTATGAGGGGCCGACGATACCGGCTGCGGATGCGGCGGAGCTAGAAAGCCTCATTACTGAGGATGAGATCACAATGGCACTTAAGAAACTGCCCCTGGGAAAAACGCCGGGCCCGGATGGCTTGCCACTATCTTTCTATCGCACATTTCAGGCCCAGCTCCGGCCTTACCTCCTTCGACTGTTCAACTCTTTCTCGGACGAGGTGGGTCCATCCCTTGACATGGGCATGGCGGAAATTGCTCTCATACCGAAACCAGGGAAGGACCCCACACTGTGTGCGTCCTACCGTCCTATCGCCCTGCTTAATACAGATCTCAAAATATACACTAAGCTCTTAGCCCAACGCTTGGATCCGTATATGCAGTGGCTTGTGGATCCCGATCAGGTTGGATTTATCTGCGATCGCCAGGGGGCCGACAATGTACGCAAGCTTGCACTCCTTGTTGGGAAGGTGCGCCACTGGAGGATCCCGGCCTGCCTTCTCTCGTTAGACGCTGAGAAGGCATTCGATCGGGTGAACTGGACCTTCCTCAGGGCGGTATTGTGTAAATTCGGACTGGGCCCGAAGATGATTGCTAGGACCATGGCTCCATACATAGGACCCCATGCTCGAATTCGAGTTAATGGGGATCTCACACCGCCACTAGCGATCCACAGGGGCACTAGGCAGGGGTGCCCCCTTTCACCCCTCCTATTTGCTCTTGCTGTGGAACCCCTTGCGGAACTTATTAGGCGCGACTCGGACATACACGGGATTACGCACGGGGGAAGAGACAACAAAGTGGCGCTGTTTGCTGATGACCTGATCCTTACTCTCACGCACCCGCGGGACTCTTTGCCGGCAGTTCATAGAGTGCTCTGCCTTTTCGAAAGGGATTCTGGTCTGAAGATCAACCACGATAAGTCCTGGGCTCTGAACCTTACCATACCGCCGGAAGATCTCCCCATCCTGAGAGAGATTGTGCCCTATCAGTGGGCTGAGCGTCACATCAAGTACCTGGGTCTCATCCTGACCCCCTCCCTTGAAGATTGGAGCTCTGTTAACTGGCGGATCTGCCGGAGGGAGATCCTAGACGATTTGTGGCGGTGGAAACCTCTAATGCTGTCCTGGCTAGGCCGCCTTCACGCAGTCAAAATGTCGATCCTCCCCAAAGTTCTTTATGTATTTCAATGCCTCCCCACTCCGATCCCGTTGCATTGCATACGGAGCTTGCAGCGTGAGCTCACATCCTTTATCTGGGGTGGCAAGCGCCCTCGTTTCTCCCAGAAACTCCTCATGGCCCCACGGGATCGGGGAGGACTAGCCTGTCCGGACTTGGTCCTCTACTACTGGGCCGCACATCTCCGATTTGTGATAGAGTGGGGGGTACGTGAGAGTGAAAAAGGGTGGCTGCACATGGACGGGGCGGTGACGGGACGCACCCTTTGGGATTTGCCATGGCTCCACCGAGCGGCCCGATCTCGAAGTGCATATCTTGCAGTGCCCACGAAAACGGTACTGGACATCTGGGATGCCATCGCTGTTCCCAGGGGCCTTACTACGTTTCCGTCCCCGCATACTCCCATAGCAGCAAACCCTCACTTCCCGCCGGCTCATCGAACCCGGGCTTTCGAGAACTGGGTGCAGGGAGATTGTAGGGTGCTTTGTGACCTTTTTGACGGGGGCGCCTGCAAGTCGTTTGACCACTGTTGTGAGGAGTTTCGCCTGCAGCGCGGTTACAATACGCCCAATTGCGACACTGGGCCTCTGGAGATGCCGTGTACCAGGCTGCGACGCGTGCCTTTACCCCTTTTGAGCGTTTAGCGCGCTCCTTGGGGGGCCTGAAACGGTTGGTTTCTCAGATATACTACATTCTGCAGCACCCGCCGCTCATTCTCCCCCACCCGTATCAGCGCCACTGGCAGGCAGCGGTCGCTACAGATATTTCGCCTTCACAGTGGGCTGTGGTATGGAGGGACATCTCCAGAGTGTATCGGAGCATCCCGCAACGAGAAAATGCCTATAAACTTTTAACTCATTGGTATTACACTCCCCTGCGACTCCATAAGATGTTCCCTAATGTTTCACCGCTGGGCTGGAGGTGTCGGGCTGCGACTGGGGACTTCGTGCACATTTGGTGGGCGTGTCCGCTCCTCACTGTTTACTGGAAGGAGGTCCTTAGCCACATCAGGGGAGTGCTGGGGTTCCCTCTGCCTGAAGCCATAGATACGATCTTGTTGGGTATTAAACCGTCAAACCTTAAGGCCCTGACCCGTAGTGACTGGATTATAACACTGCAGATGCTAGGTGCGGCCAAGCAACTCATAGCCCTGTACTGGAAAAAGCCTGTAGCGCCTCCAATAGCCTCCTGGTTTGTGCGGCTGTGGCACGTCTTGGCAATGGAGCTCCTTACGGCGCAACTCCAGATGCGCCACACCCGCTTTGAGGCAGTTTGGAAGCCCCTGGTGCGCTATTTGTGTTCCACGGAACATGCACGGCACATGCCCACTAGGCTCAGGACTTTACATCTCTTTGAGGACGCTATTGTACCTACGGACCCTACTAGATTGCTTCAGTAGGCGCCTCTTCTACGCAATGGGTGCTGGAGGTTGACCCTGGTTGCCTGGCACTGCTCTCCACCCGCTGGCCTGCCCGCCTGGCCTGCTCTCATAACCACCCCCCCTCTTTTCTATATCTGGCTTACTTCTCTTTTACTTTCCTTTTCTCTCTTTCCTCTGTAGTTCTTTTATGTTCTCATGGACCCCTGTTGGGTCGTTAGTGCTTGATGGGCTTGTTGCTCTCTCCCTCCCCCCCTCTGGATTGCATTTGGAGCCCACTCGACGCTGTTCAACCTCAATAGCTCCCCCTAAGCCACGCGGCCGGCCCCTCGGGGTTCTAGGCACGGCGCTGTGTTAACTCCTCTGCCCAAATGACCACTGTTGCACATTCTTTGCGGCCGGCCTCGGTTAGAGGTTGTAGGCTTAACGCTGTGTTTTCTGTTTCCCCTTTGGGAGGTCTTGTTTCAAAATAAAACAGACTTGTAACAAAAATTAAAAAAAAAAAAAAAAAAAAGTGGGGGCATGATGGGAACACTGGACTACTTCTTTACGAAAGCGTCTAACGTGCTTGCGCAAGAGATAGCAGTAACTGAACGGCGGCTGTCAATCGATGCGCACGCACATTCCTGCCAGCCAGGGGATGGATATTCGCCGGCTAATTTAGCTGTACAGGGCGCGCAATGTAACGCAATATAAAGGGGACCCCCTCTGAAATATCAAGCAAAAGGTCAGGGAGAAGAGGGGAAATACAAAAACAACAAAGCAAAAAGAATCTCCCTCGCGACCTACAATTATTTTACATTAACATGGTAACAATTCTAAATGTGAGGCATCATAAAGACTGTGCAAAAACACCAATAATTCACGAAAATATTTATATTTGTCTTTTTCTGAAAAATGTATTTCTTTTGCAAAAATTCTTATCTTTTTAATTCATTTCTTTTATCAGAAGCGATATTATTGTCTTGTTCTCTCTTTTTTTAATATAGACATTTTTATACAATTTATAAAACACTAATGTACAAGTTGATTTTACAAAATCAAAATACACATATGGAACAATATACAAGAGCGATCTATCCTTACAATTGACAACCCCAAGAGGAGAGACAGACACACCAAAGTCACATAACACCAATCATATCACACATTCTCACCATCAAGACACCCACTTTCACACACCTAACATATTCTGGGAGGATCTGCTACAGGATGGTATAGTAGTTAGGTTGACCAAATCCAGCTACTGCATAAAGCAGGATCTTAACCAGGCAATGGTCGGCGAGTTTCGGTTGCTAGAACACTGTTGAAGTGCCACCTTCTTCAGGACCTGCGATATTTCAAATCTTATAAAAAGGAGTGTCTCCTCAACCTGGGGAAGAGATTTGACTTCACAAGTCTTCTATTGTTTGAAAACATCCAACCAGTATTGGATGTGTTGAATGACGGGAGAGTTTAAAAAAACCACAATCCCTCTTATGTTTTGTACTTAGCTGTGGATCAAGTGACGCTGACCTATAAGCTAAGTCTGTGTTCCGCTATGTCCCGTATTTCCTTCAAAAGTCATAACTTCAGTGGCTCAGTTCGTATTTTTCTTTAATTATATCCCTTCCAGGAAAACTGCTCCCAACACTATACTCAGACTAAATCTATCTAGAGGGTCCTTACTGCTACATATCCGGTTGCCAACAAACTCTTAAATCCTGCATCTGAATAAGAGCGTTGAGGATTATTCCAACCACCTCGCACCAGTCAGTCACGTCTATTAGAGCCCTTCACCGAGCCCCGTCATTTCTTCAAGAGGATCCACGACAGCGTGTCGCAAAAAACCCGAGAGTGCGCAATGTAGTAACACCTCCACCCCCAGGGCGACTAATATTTCAACAAATGACCTGACTGACCACATAATAGAGTCAAGGTCATCAGTTGAGTCATCCTACCCGAAAACAAGGTCGATGACTGCCCCTGTAACGAGTAGAAAAGATCATTCACCAAAGTCACAAGGAGCCATTAAAAAGAAACGGGACACGGGATATCCAACGAAAAGGTGCCTTACCAAATCAAAGAGAAGAAGGCTGGAGTAGGCTGAGTAACAATCGCTGGAACCCCGTGAAGATACTGAGCAAGTGACACTTGACGTAGAATTTACGGCTATTGACATGCAAAATGCCCAAGCGCCCATCGTGACCAATGATTTTTGGGTCAAAGTGGGGGCCATTTTTTCTGATCTTTTATCTCCCCTCACTCATAGACTGGCTGTAATTGAAGCTTTGAAGCTAATTTATTAACTTTAACTAATGCTCTCAATCAGTCCGAAGGAATTGTAGCGAAACGATCAAGGGTTGATGACAACCCCCCTCCTGTTATCCCAAATAGCTTAAACACTGTGGGTCCGGCCAATCCAGCTGCACTAGATCTTGGTGCGGCAGGCTCGGCCGGGTCAGTCGTACCAGATTCTAAATCACAAGGGCCTGGCAGCGCGGTAATGGGTACAACAGGGCGCGCCGTGGCTGCTCCCAATGCTGGCCAGGGCTCAAATGTACGACATAAACCCATACCACGCAATGATCCCAATACATTTACACAGCTACAATGCACCGGTAACTTAAGGCCCATTCATATTAATTTACCACCTGAATCTAGTCCCTATGTGGTGGTTTTAGCTGGGGTCCCTGAATTGAATAATGGAAGTGAGGAGACACATACTTCACTTAAGAATAAAGTCACAGAGCACAGATAATTGGGAAATGAGACTCTTGGCGGGTAGGGCGGATGAGAGGATGCTGCAGGTGGCGCTGATGCGGGGGAGGGGAGCAGATGAGACCTTGCCATATGTAGTGAGGCATGCTGCGGGGATCTGGCAGCGGTTTGTTGAGAGGATCTTGAGACGGGCCCCCTTTCACAGGGAATTGCCGGTGTGGATTCTAGCACCTGTTATACTTATGGAGGACCATATGTCCTTCCGGAACTGGCGGGAGGGGGGTTGCGAGACCTTAGCGGACCTGTATCCGGATGACTCCTTTGTGTCCATTGAACGTGCTGCGGAGGCCTTTGGACTGAGTGAGGGGCAATACCTCCACTACAGGGGACTCCAGGAGATAGCGAGGGTGATCTGGCCACGGTTACCGGAGGCGTCTCCGATGTCCCACACCCTCAACATCCTTCTTTCTTGTGGTAGAGGACGACGCTGATCACATTGTTGTATTCGGCCATGCGGCAGGACTCGGACCCGTTGGTTTCACCAGCCTGGGCGGCCTGGGAAGCAGACCTAGGTGTTGCCATGGAGCCCGGACAGCGCAAACGCATCGGAGCTCTCACCCGTAAGGTGTCATGCAATGCGAGGTTCAAACGAATTCACTTCAACTATGTACATCGCACCTATATGACCCCGGTCTCCCTACGCCGTATCTCTGAAGACAGGCGGGACAATTGCCCTAGGTGTGGGGTGGAGGGGGCGGGATTTTTGCATCTGGCCTAGGAGTGCCCTCTGGTTGAGGACTTCTGGAGGCAGGTGGTGGAGCGCATTCGGAATGTCACGGGTCTTCGGATCGCCTTGAATCCTCTTCACTGTTTGTTGGACTTGGTCCCCAAGCCCAAGAAGAGAAACTTATCCTATAAGATGTTGCAGCTGCTCCTGGTGTTAGCGAGGCAAAGGGTGGCTATCACCTGGATGGGTCATAAGGCCCCTGAGTTGTCGTTGTGGCTTAGGGATGTCCGGGAATGGTCCTTGGCTGAGGAAACACACATGCAGCACACACGCAGGGATGAAAGGCTGCAGGAGGACCTGCTTGCATGGAGGATGATGTGTGCTGTGGGGTCGTCCCGTAGTGGCTCGGACGCCACCAGTGCTGAACTGTTTACCCCGGAGGAGTCGGACTCCAAGGGAGCGGGTGGCGGGAGCGGGGATGGGGGACTGTCCTGGAGTAGTGCCCTGCTGGTAACGCGCAGCTACCTCCAACGGAGGTGTCCCGGCGCTGGAGACCGTGTCCTAGAAGGTTCAAGGGGTGCTTGTGAGAAAGGGTGGATTAAATTAGGGAAAAGAGCCAGGTCTTGAGTTTTTTCCGAAATAGAGGCTCTGAGGTCAGGAATCTCAATTCCATGGGCAGGTGGTTCCATAGTTTGGAGGTGGCTACTGTAAAAGCCCTTCCTCCCGTTCGTGCAAGGCGAAAACGGGGACAGATCATAAGGCGGAGATGGTTTGATCTGAGGTTTCTTGATGCAAGTGAGAACTTCATTCTTCGTCTCAGATAAATTGGGCCACGATCATTAAGAGCTCTGAAAGCTAGAATTAAAGACTTAAATTGAATGCGTAGTCTTACTGGGAGCCAATGAAGTTTGATCAAGTGGGGTGAGATGGAGTGAGGTAAGGGATGTTGCAAATCAACCTGGCAGCTGAATTCTGAACTGTTTGTAGTTGATTTACAAGATATGTCGGGGCTCCGACATAAAGACTATTTGCGTAGTCTAAATAAGGGGTGATGAGGGCGTGGACTACTGTCTTGCGTGAGTCTAGTGGAAGAAAAAGAAGGATTTTTTTTATCATTCGGAGCTTTGCAAAGCAGGATGTGGTGACTTTATTAATTTGGGTCTTACAGGAGAGGGCAGTATCAAATTGGAAGCCCAGGTTACGAGCAGCTTGGACTGGTACCGGAGGAGGGTTTAGCTCAGTCGGCCACCAAAGACTGGGAGAGATGGGAGATTTCTGGTTAAAAAAAAGAAACTTCAGTCTTATCTGTGTTAAGTTTTAAATTGTTGGATGGCATCCATGTGGCGATATGCACCATGCAGTGTCTGAAGTTGTTAAATGACTTTTTGGAGTGATCTTTAAAGGAGAATACCAACTGAGTGTCGTCAGTGTAAAAATTTACTCTGACGCCCCAGGATTCTACCACTTTTGCCAGTGGTTTTAGATATACATTGAATAAAAGTGGACTGAGGGCTGATCCTTGTGGAACTTCCCAGATCAATGGTTTCTTGGTGGAAATGTAGGGTCCCAGCATCACCTGTAGAAATCTGTCCGTGAGGAAAGATTTGACCCAAGCGAGGGGAGTTCCGCTGACTCCTACCTCTTGTAAGCGAGTGAGTAGTACGTCGTGGGAGATGGTGTCGAATGCAGCGGATAGGTCGAGGAGAACCAACATGGCCTCCTCTCCCCTATCCGTGCACTCTCTGATTGACTCAGATACCTCAAGTAGGGCTGACTCAGTGCAAAAGTTTGGTCTAAATCCTGACTGAGAGTCATGGAGCAGCAAGTTAGACTCAAGGTAGTTGGACAGCTGCTCTTGTACCGCCTTCTCAAGCACTTTGGCTGGCTTGGGTAGAAGTGAGATTGGTCGGTAGTTAGTCAGGCAGGAGGGGTCGACACCTGTTTTTTTTTAATGGGAATTAGCATTGCTTGTTTCCACGCGGAAGGACGATACCTAAAGATAAGGAGGAGTTCCAAATTTCAAGTAAGGGATTAATAACTAACGGGGCAATTGCATTCATAACCAGGGCCGGGGCTGGGTCAAGTGGTGAGCCTGATTTACATTTCAAAAATACGTTCAATGCATACTCCATGGTGAGTAGTTTAAAAATAGTGAATGTAGTCTTGCAGGGAGTGATAGGGACTTCAGTAGTATCTGTACCGTTTTGAAGAATAGTAGCTGTGATGTTTGCAATTTTATTCGCAAAGAAATCAGATAGATCTACGCTAAATGCTAGGGAGGGGGAGACTGATGTGGATAGAGCAGTGGGGTTGGTGAATTCTTTTACTATGTTAAAAAGGGCTTTAGTGGAATTTTTTGCATTGGTAATAGTTTTTGCAAAGTAGGCACTCATAGAGATGCGTTTGAGTTTGTGAAACTCCTTGGGGGCCTGTCTATATATTAGCTTGGCAGGGGGGTCATAGGTCCGTCGCCAAAGTTGCTCCAACTTTTTGCAACGGCTTCTATGTTCCCTTAGTTCCATGGTAAACCAGGGGGCTGATGGTTTTTGTCTGCGGGAGGTAAGGGTCTGTAACGGGGCAACATTCTCGATGGCAGTCATAGGATCATTGTTGAATGTGAGGACCGCTATATTGAGATCGTCGGGGGGAGGTTTTAGGCTGTTGTTGTATGATTGCTCTAGGGCAGTACAGGAAATGTTGTGCCATTTTCTGCCTTGTGTTCTAATGGCTGATTCTTTTTTGACAGTTTGAGTTGTAAATACCTCAAATGGGATCAAATAATGATCAGACCATGTCAGGGGTTTAGCAGGGAGGATTTTTAACTTCGGACAGTTGGAAAAAATAAGGTCAAGGGTGTGACCTGCCACATGAGTGGGACCCCTTACTCCTTGAGTCAAATTTATATTTTGCATAGAGTTTAGGAAGGAAGTGGCGCGGTTGCAGCTACTTATATCAACATGGTGGTTGAAGTCTCCCAATACCGCAAAATGAGGATGTTTGAGAGACAGGTCTGCGGTGACTGCCAGTAGTTCAGAGATGGCAGACTGGGGGGTGTTAGGGGGGTTGTAGACCAGGATTCCTGAAAAGATGGCTGTGGTGGAGTCCGAGATTGAAAAATATAGTGCCTCAATGGGCTTTATGTTGGTAATTTTCCTAGACGTGATTGTCAAGTGATTCTTTGATATTATCGCAATTCCTCCACCCGTTTTAGAACCCTCAACCCTCCCTGATGAGTTGAACACACTGTACACATATGGTTTAATAATGATGCCAAGTTTGGGGAGGGGCTGTTTCAGTGTTACCATGTTACACTAAAGTTTTCAACTGATAAAAATGTTAAAATGTGATGCTGCACTCTTACCTTGCTGCTGATAGCGCCTACATGTTTCTTACCATGAATGCGGAGTTCCTTAGTTCATTACCATATTGCCGCCCAGCCCCCGGGATGTGGTCTGAATGGCTGTGTTTTTCTCATTCATACTGGGGTCTTCCGGACCGAGTCTCAATTTAAGCTGTGGTTTACTCCGCTGTATACTTTTCATCACAATAAAAAAAAAAAAAGAATAAAGTCACAGACTGGCTTAATAAAAACAGGCCCGTGCCGCCAACTGTAACTAGCGAAATCTTACTTGTCCGTAGGGTGTCATGGGAGGGCAACAGGGCAAAGGACCTAACTGGTGATTGTGTACTAATAAATTTCAGAGACACACGGACAGTGTCTCACATTTGCCAATGGGGTCAGTCCTGCTCTGTGGCAGCTATACAGTCGCTCCCCCTGTCATACTTGTATCCCCCGGGGCAATTGAGCATTAGCAAAGGTCCTGAACAATCATGGAATTTGGAAGGGCGTCCATCGGCGGATGGAATTGACCAGTGCAGGGACAGAGATTTTCCAGGTCCAGTGGCAATAAGCCTACATAATAGATTCCGTAGCCTGGACCAGGTGGATTGACTGTGAGGTATACAGAGGCCTACTAAAGGGGAAGCGATTGACACAGATACGGCTGATAAGGTAGCAGATGGAATAGCAAAAGAAAGGATAAGAGACAGCTCCAGCGGGGCTAGGATGGTGGGAAGAAATAGGGAGGCTACACCAATACAATCCATTCCTAGCAATAGCCAGCACCCCACTGGTAAAAGTAGTGAGTCCAGTATCCTTGTAGCTGTGGCTGATAATCCACTGCCGCCCCTAGTGCACACAGCGACCCGGACCAATATAGGTAGCACGGTTCCATTTAAGGAAAATGCTGGGGGCCCTGGGACAGATTAATTTAAAATACTATTGTGGAATCTGGCAGGGCTCCCCAGCAAATTGACCTGTCCTGACTGGGGCTCCTTTGTGGACGAAAGTGATGTGTGCCTCTTTCCGGAGACATGGGCTCGCACTGAGCTACACCGGATAGGCTTTGCTACATTTCATGTTCCGGCTGTCTGGGGAGGGAAAGGTCGCCCATCCGGTGGCCTTACTATCTGGGTTGGCACTCACCTTGGTTGCACAACCAAATCTCTAAACACTTATTCCAAAGATATCCAATGTGTGGTTCTTACTTGGCCTAACGCGTTCAAACTTGCGCTGATTAATGTTTACTCACGCCCTGTAAGTCCAGCCAGCGAGTCTAGTACCATTGAGTATTTATCCCTCTTTATTCCAACAATCCCGACTGGTGCCCGATTGCTGGTGGGCGGTGATTTTAACTGCCACTACGAACCCCCCAAGGGCCTTAATGACGAAGCCCTAACTGCAGAGGATGAGCATTGGTCTATACCTGCGATTCAGGCTCCCGCCCCCAAGGCCTGGTCCCCGTTAACCACTCAAATTATGTCACTCACCCTAAATCACTCTCAACGAGCCTGCAACGGCCGAACTCCTTCCGACATCCCAGCCAAATATACTTACAATAAACCAGGTCAAATGTCTCTTCTTGACTACATATTGGCTGAGACAAGGCTATGGCCACTGGTCATTGATTTTAATGTTGTCATAAGAGCAGACAGTGACCATAATGCCCTTATCTTAAAACTGGGTTTACCCTACAGCAGTGGGAGTGATGTTCTATCCTCTGACGCCAATGTTGGCAATCTTACCGTCTCCAACGATAGGTGCAGAGTCAGCTGTCATAAATTAGTGGAACACCCGGAACAACTAGGGAAACTTTACAGTTCAACTATCCTCTTGCTCACCAAGAGATTGCAATGTTAACTAGTCAACCACCATCTTATGACTATCTATCCAAGCTGGAGGTACTTAATGAGGGTGTTCTGCTAAATCTGGCCGAGTTACTTAACCCTTGGATGTCGGGGAGGATAAGAAGGGTGCCCCACTGCTCGTGGTATAACCCAGCATGCAGGAAAGCCAAAAAAGAGGTATTGCAGGCCATAAAAGACAATGACAGAACTGCAATTAAAACTAGGAGGGCGCACTATAAATGGCTGACTAACTGCGCCAAGGAAGAGTGGGACCATGAAAAATGGTCCAGCTTATCTCTGGCGCTTGAAACTAACGATTCCCGCAAATTCTGGACTATAATTATTAATGATAGCAGTGAGCCGAGAGCAGCAATAGAATCAAACATAGCCCCAGAAGTCTGGGAAGGTCACTATCGGGCCCTATATTCTACAGAGGGACTTATTGATCACACCCAGGACTTAGTCGCCCAGGCCGCATTAACATCACATCCTGAGGTGATTGAGTTCACGGTGCCAGAAGTCTGTAATGTTATTTCCAAACTTGCCTCAGGTAAAGCCCCAGGCTTGGATAAACTTCCGGGGGATCTCTTTAAGCAGGAACTGAAAATCTGGGGTCTATATTTCCAGATTCTGTTCAATGCGATTTTGAGAGGCATGACGGTTCCTTGCACTTGGCTGGGCGCAGAGATAGTGCCCATATTTAAAAAGGGCTCTCCTCTGCTCCCAGCCAACTACAGACCGATCAGCCTCATTGACATCCCCAGAAGATCTTCGCAAGACTCATTCTGGATCGGTTGCAGAACTGGATAGAGGAGTCTGCAATCCTTAGTCCCTATCAGGCGGGGTTTAGGAAGAATACCTCCACTGTGGACCAAATTTTTTGTTTACAACTCTTATACTGGAAAACAGTGAGATTAGAGGGTGGCAGCATCTATATGGTATTCATTGACCTTCGCTCCGCCTTCGAACTTGTTCCCAGGGGTAAACTCTGGGCTGTTCTTCTCGACCTTGGTATTCCCATGCATCTTTTGACTGTTTTGATGAGGCTGCACGAGGCCAACTTTGGCCAAGTCAGATGTGGGAAAAATGGTACACTTTCATCCAGATTCTCCGTTGGCAGGGGGGTAAGGCAGGGTTGTGTGCTTGTACCAACCCTGTTTTGCCTCTATATCAACGGGGTAATCAAGCACCTTAATGGAGTCCCTCATAATGATGCCCCAAAGTTGGCAGGTAATAGGGTCCCTGCAATTATGTTCGCCAATGACACCCTCTTGTTGTCTAAAACCCCCATGGGGGTACAGAGAATATTGGATGGTTTTCAGGAATTCTGCACTATTCGAGGCCTGGAGATCAACTCTTTAAAAACAAAATTTATGATCTTCAATCCTCCGAGAACTACCCGGCCAAACCCAAGCTTAGGGGCTACACTTCTAGAAAGCGTAACTACCTTTGACTATCTCGGGGTCACAATGAATGAAAATCTTACGTGGGGCCCCCAGCAGATTGAGTCACAGTTAAAATTGGCCCAACTCTCGGGTGGTATTCTTAAATGATCTATTAAGTCCACAATTAAACCTCTGAGGCCCCCATTGGAGGTCTACAAGGCACAAGCTAGGGGTGCCATTATGTATGGGGGCGAACTTTGGAGTTATTCCGTCAGGTCCGAAATTACCAGAACCGAAAATAAATTCTTAAGAGGGTTACTAGCACTACCGTCCAGCACCCCACTCTTCCCCCTAAGGTTTGGCCTGGGAATTAGACCAATCAATGAAGAGTTAGCACTAAAATCCCTGAGATTTTGGCGCAGGCTCTGGGTTACCCCGGAGCTGTTACAATATAGAGAAGAACTGAAGGAGATTCTGACCTTTACAGGTTCGGGGAACATTCCCTGGCTTGCTTACATAAGGAAAGAACTTATAAGGTTAGAAACCTCTGATTTATGGTCTCACCCAGATCGGGGC
Organism: Lissotriton helveticus; assembly: GCF_964261635.1. Lineage (NCBI taxonomy): Eukaryota > Metazoa > Chordata > Amphibia > Caudata > Salamandridae > Lissotriton > Lissotriton helveticus. The sequence goes on along the minus strand of NC_136068.1, from coordinate 508,265,116 downwards.
TGTAACAAACTCTCACGCACCCAGCTCACGAACATATTTAGTGTCGATAGACTTAATGCTGCACAACGCAATTCACAAATTGGCTCTACAACAGCCTCTTTCCTGCTGGTTAAAGATTTCTACCTATTCGAGCAATTCTTAGATGACATTTATCCTCTTTTAGCAAAAAAACTATATGTCCAATGGAGGCATGGTGTTTTACCACTGCGAGCTGTTACCAGTAGGTGGTCACCTTCTGCTCTGGATATCATAAGGCCAGGAAGAACTAGTTTGTTCCTCTATGCAAAAATCTAGGCTTCCGACAATGCATGCAGGCATATAGAATACTAAAAACTGACACAACAGGTCCGATTGTATTTGCCGTTTCAAAATTCTTAGTTGCCATATGGCACAAGCTCAGGTTATTAACCCCTTCACTGCGGCGGCTATTCCGCCGCAGTGCTAAGGGGGCAGGGCGGCCGCGCGTCGGCCGCATGCTGGTGACGGAACCGCTCCGTCACCAGCGTCGGTTGAGCTATGCTGGTGACGGAGCGGTTCCGTCATGGCCCGCCCCGCTCAATAGAACCCTCAGCGCAGGTGCGGAATTCGCGCCGCACATGAGCGTTCTATCGAGCGGGGCGGACCATGACGGAACCGCTCCGTCATCAGCACAGCGCACCCGCAGCTGATGACAGAGCGGTTCCGTCATCAGCATGCAAGGGGTTAATTGCACGAACCTAAGCCTGGTCTTCTAGCTCGTGGCCACATATTGTCTTTCTTACTTGTTCTTAAATTGTCATATGAAAATTATTTATTGTTTTAACAATTTTAATTGTGTTTAATACTTATGAAACCCGGCCAATCGCCTCTGTGGTAACATTTTGCTGAAACTGTTTGCTCTACAATGAAATTATATTGTCATCTATTCTGCATTGTTTTTATACACCATTGTTCTCTTTTATGGCATACCGCCGAAATAAAGATCTTTTGATTGGTTGGTAGTACAAGTAGTAATCCTCCAGGTGGTAGTAGTGCACCTAAAAAGTTAGGTGGGTTCTCATGGGGAACTGAGGTGGACCATGGTTTAGAAAGGTGCCCCTCACAGGCCTCCTCAGTCTGTGATGGTGGCATGGGATTTGCCACTTTTACTGTCAGTGCTAATTCTTTGGGCAAGTACAGACAGGAGCCACTAATAAATGGTCAGAAAGCTGTGGCCTTTAGGGACGCAGGGATAGTGTCACCATGGTGACAGGGAACCTAGTAGCCCCTCAACAGCTTTTACCTGAGTTTAAGTACCAGGTGACCAACATTGCTGGTATCAAGACAGATCATCCCATGGCCATAGTCAATCTCAGCTAGGGAGGGGTCACTGGACCAAAGAGAGTGGCAGAGTCCCCAAACTTGTCTGTGGATTGCCTGTTGGGTAATGATCTAGAAATTTCAGCCCGGGCTGAAGTTGAATACCAGGCCATTTAAGAATGTTAGACCTCCCTGAGAAAGTTGGTGGGACCCATAGGGCCTCAACCCAACCCCAGGGAAATGTTGGAGTGGTGGAGCCTGAAAGAATGGCCCACTCTACTCCACCAGAGAGCCGAAGGGTTGAAGAAAAGTCTTCTTCCCCCCAGACTATAGGTAAGGACCAGCTTCCTCAGGGAATTGATCCTACCCCTGGTGAATGAACTGCCCCAGAGGTGGTCAGGCCTGGACTGGCAACACCTTTGATGGCAGGAGACCCTTCCAAGGTGGTACCCAGTCTGGAGCAGGTAATATGCCCCTTTGTATCCTACCTCAATCACCCTAGGGCTGCAGAGGTCAGGGAGGTCAGTGGATCCATAAGGGTCCCCTGTTCAGAGGAACCCCCTCATTCACAGATTAGGGCCACCCAGTCTAGTAGCCCTAGCCAGGTGAAAATTCCTAACACACTGAGGTATCCCTTTTACCCTTGGGTAGGGACCTCCCCCAGATGGACTCTGTTGGGCAAAGGCAAACCTGGGACCAAATAGTTCCAAACCTACAGTGTCCCTCCAGTGTTCCAACCAAAGGGACCCAACCCCCAGCTGTAGGCAGCCAGAGGATGACCCTTAGGACCAAATACAACTTAGATGTGGAAAGAAAGGCCTCCATGGTGACCAGGGCTGAGACCAACTTTATTAGGGGCTCACTTCTCTACTCAGACACCCCACAAGCCTTTTACTTTGCCAAAACACAGTACAGGTAGTAATACTAACTTTTGGAGAAAATCCAATACCCTTAAGGGTAGGGACTCCTTAGGGGACCATAAGACAGGGGGTATCCATGCTAGTGCAGGATCTTCCTTATATGGCCACTTAGTCAATAAAGTCTCAACTGGACAAGGTTAGCCTTATCTTCTTTCGTTTGGGGGGATTATGTAGGAAGGTGGAATCTGACTGCATGGTTACCCCCACTTTTTTCCTGGTGTTTTGCTGGTTTTCGACTAGTCTGACTGGGATCCTGCTAATCAGGACCCCAGTTTATCTGCTTTCTCCCTAAATTGATTGCATGTACTTTAGGTGCACTCCAGATTGGATACTGGGGTACCCTTATCAGTCCTCAGTATTTGGTATGCTATGTACCCAGGGTATAGGTACCCCAGAGGCCTCCCAGGGGCAGCAGCATGTATTATGCCACCCCTTAGCGACCATTCAAACTGACACCACAGGTCTGCTACTGCAGCCTGTGTAAGGTGATGCATGCACCTCTTTCTTAGATATAGTCTCACTATATCTATCATATATCACTGCACATATTAACCTATCAGTCACCCCTATGGCAGGCCTTATCAATCCTGAAGGCAGGGTGCTGGGTTTTATGTGAGAGGGTGCCCATGCATGAGCAGAGCCCTTCTGCAGCCTTCTGAACCTATTCTCTGGGGTTGTTTGTGCTGCAGACAACCATATATATTTAAGTGCATTATAACCTCGCAGTAAATGCTAACTGTTAGACTTGGCCCTTCTGGCAGGTTCACCCCTGAACTTTTTGCCTTTTAATATTACCTAATTATAGTGATTTCATGTCTTTGCGCACTTTGACACTGTGTCCCAGTGTAAAGTGCGTGCGCTCTCTGAGTGCATGTGGTGAGATTGGCCTGCCCTCCCATAGGAATACATGGGGTATATGTGTCCATGGTAGTTCCTGATGTGTGGGGAGTGCAGGGTCGAGTTTGGTATGTGCGGACTCGTGTGCTTAAATGCTACGCGATGATGTGCGTGGATTTAATGTGTCTAGAAGTGCCACTTCTAGAAGTTGGCATGTCTGTGCAGTGAATGTGAATTGACTGTCTGGCTTGTGATTGGCTGGAGCTGGCTTGTGTGCCTCGCTCCAGGAGTCAGGATGGGTCTGCCCCGGTGGTGAATGGAGATATCTGCATGTTGATGGGAGGGAGGATGCACCTGGGACCTAAATAGGGCTGTGCCTTCCCTCCACAATGCTGGCTCCACCCCCTGTGGTGTGTCTGATATCCCTGACCCACCCTGTGAAAAGGGAGAGGGGCTGAGCAAAACAAAGTGCTCAAGAACCAGTTGCATCTGGTTCACCCCTTGTCTGCCCTTTGGAAACAAAGGGATGTTGTGTATAAAAGAGGGGCTGTGAACCCATAAAAATGTTCTTGTTTCCTGACTTGAATCTACCAGGGGCGTGCTGCTGCTGGGGCCCAGGGGAAGGCTTGTCTCCCTGGGCCCTGCCCAGCCCCTGGATGCTGGAGGAATTTCCTTTGCTGGGAGCTGCTGTACTCCATCCCTTATGCCCAGGACCTCTGGGACCTATTTCCTCCGTTGTGGACTGTACCAGGGCTTGTTACAGACTTCCTGCGCCTTATTCTTGGGCTTGGCGCTTTGATTTGCCCTCCCTGGGAAAGGGAGAGCCTGGGGGCTAAGCAGCGCGGCGCTGCAGCCCTTGCCGAGGGAATTCCCCTGCCTGGGGATCCCCCCCTCCTTGTGTGCCTTTGCGGGTTCCCACCCCGCTTATCGTGATATTGTCAGTTCAGGTGCCTACCCTGCATTGTGCCCGTTTATTGGTTATTGCCCCGTGCGCAGGTGCCCACCCTGCGTCTTCATGCTTATTTTATAAACCCGGAGCGGGTGCCTAGCCCGCGAATCACCGCCGCAGCCTGAGCTGCTTGTTAAAACGTTGCCGGGCCGCTGCCTACCGCGACCCGGAAGTATTAGAGGTGGGCGGGGCCTGGTGCCCCTTTGTTCCGCTTGAGTCCCGGAGCCTCGCGGGCTCCATTTTGCAAAGTTCCGGTCCCGAGATGGGGGACCGGGTGAAGCCGGGCACCTGGTGAGGCGGGGCTCTCGTTAGTGGAGAGAGCCCCGCAAACGATGCAGCGTTCAAGGCGGAGGGGGCGAGGCACATTGCCAGTGCCTGCCCCCGCCAGGTCTGACAAGGAGAGCGCCAGGAGGAGAGTGCTGCACCCAGCCCCAGGAAGCACCGGTGAGTGGGGCTTCCCTGTGTTGGTGCCTTCTGAGGCACCAGGTGAATGGGATATTTCCAGCGGCCCCGTCGTGCAGCGGGCCGCTCCAGCAGTGTTCCCCTTAACCTTTCCCCGAGCCCAGATGGCTCCACCTTTGGGGGCATTATGTATTTGAGGAGCCAGAGTGCTCCGAGGTGGCATCTGTATTCTAAGAGCCCCGTGTGGCTCGAACGCTTGGCACATTATTTGTTTAAGAGCCAGATGGCTCCAGCAGGGGCACGGTTATTTTGAAGAGCCCCAGCAGGGCCCACAGGGCACAGTTGTGCCAGGGCCGATTTCATCCTTTACCCCGCAGTCATTAGGGGACACCTGTGATTACCAGAGCCAGAGGCCTCCACCGTTTTGCGCATTCCTTCTTTCAGAGCTTAGAGAGCTCCCATGTGCACCCTATTTATTGTTAGAGCCAGATGGCTCTGGTGTGTGGCGCAGTTTTGTCCAAAGGGCCAGTGAGGGCCCTGTTGCAGTTTTGCTTCCCAGCTGCCAGCAAGTAGTGGGCAGCTGCACCGTTTAGGTTTTTCTTCCTGGGGACTTGTTCTTTTTGGACTCAGGAGTGGGACGCACACCTTCGCCCCTACCTTGGCCTTCCACAGCTGGGCAGCACTTAGTGCCAACTGCAGTGTTTAGGCCCTGTTCTTGTCCTCAGCTGCCCAGCAAGTAGTGGGCAGCTGCAACGTTTAGGTCTTGGCGCAGTGGCGCAACCAGGACTTTCGCTGCTTAGGCAGCAGCCCTAACTCTGTGGACATAGGGCATTTGAGCCCCTTCCTAGATAGCCAGTTGGCCAGGGGGGTTGTTACATCTATAGGGCGCAGGCCCTAATGTGATTTATGTGTTATTGTGATTTATGTGCTAATACTTTTGGGTGCTAGGAAATGTATGGTGTATAGTATGTTTTGCGCACCCTGTTTGATGCCTCTAGATATGATTTCTGCATAGGAGGTTGTTTTACCTGTTTAGGTTTATGTTAGGGAGATTTTAATTCCCTGTGTGATTTGCGCCCCTAGTGTAAGGTTTTACTTAGGTGGTGAGGGTCTAATGTAGTTAGACTTGTGGGGTACTGTGTATGATGGATTTCATGGCACAGACTGTTGCAAGTGCAGTGATTATCAGTGTTTACTGACTGTACGTTCTATGACCTATTTTTACTTGTATGTTTATGATTTAGTTCACCTTGACCAAGTTATCTATTTTTACCAAGTGCTGATGCTGACAGTGGTCCATGTGGCCCTGTCAGGTGTACATAATCCCTTTTAAATATTGCCTGTGCCAGTTGGCACAATGTATAAGGTGTGATTACTATCTGATGTGTTTTGAGAATACAAAGGCTAGTTTTGATATAACCTTGTGTGGAGTTCCTTTTGTCGGGGGCCTGGGATGTTGTTGCTGGTGGGTGCGTGCGCAAATGCTTTACACATTGCCTCCGGGATAAGCCTTACTGCTTGTGCCATGCTACCAAGGGGGTGAGCAGGGGTTATCTTTGGCGTGTAACTCCCTTGCCCTGACTAGAGTGGTGTTTTCTGTCTGGCTTTGGCGCAAGCCTCAGCCAACCAGAAATCCCATTTCTAACACTAACTTTAAAACGGCTGCTTGGAAACATGTTGTGTTTGGTGTCAAACACATTGGAATCATACCTACCAGCCAGTAACTGGCGGGGGAGGTATGATTCTACCCTCCTAAAGGGACATATGCAACACATCAGTACACCAGGTACCAGCTTTCTCGACCTGGGTATCACAAAATGGATGCTGCCAGCCACAGACACGAGTCTGCCCTCCTGCTGCTGAGCAAAGCTCGAGTAGGGGGGGAAGGCTTGACAATAGACTACCTGTCACAGGGAGGTGTGACCACCTTACATACAGGCTTTAGTGTTTTGGGCTGGGTGGGCACACTCTGAGAGTGCTTTGAAGTCTGCACTGGGGGCACATTTGGTGTCCCTGTGCATAGTCCAGCTCAAACCGGTTGCAGGAGCCATTTGCCCCTGCTCTGGTGCAAAACTGGCCATGGAGAGTGGAAGCTGCAGCCATTTATCAACCTGCATCTCCAGTTGATGAATAGCCTTACAATGATTCAATTTAATGATTTCAGAGGTGTTAAGGTGTATGTTGATCCCCAGGTATTTAACTGAGTCTGTAGTCCAAGCAAGTGGGAACTCACAATCCCATTGCACCGTGCTGGAAGTTAAGGGAAAAATCACAGATTTGTGCCAGTTTATACCCAGGCCAGAGAACCCACCAAATGTAATGATCTCTCTCTGATTAATGGATCCTGATTACTCTGCGGGTCCCTAAAATAACATGGCCGTTTGTGCCGACTTGCAGAGGTACAGGAATCTTGCGCCATATCACAGGTGCTGGGAACTTGTTTCACCCTAATTACGGGTTAAATCCCAACGGGAGAAACGCCAAATTATATTGTGGGGAAGTACATTTTCGGTCCCCATATATTCTCTCTGGGATTGCAACTTGAATTTAGATACAATTTATATTGAGGCAAACTATCCAATAATTCAACTGTCCAGAATTCAATATGGAACAGATATAACGCTTGAACCCCATGGATCATTACTTGGGGGCTTGAAAACTGGTGGTCATTGCCAGGAGGACCCCTTATACAGGAAGATAGTAGTCATCGTTCTACATATAGGATCATTCCTTCTGGAAACGCTATTGGTGCTAATCTTAGGACTAATTTGAGAACCTGAAAACCTGGGACGATACACCCTTGATGTCCGTTTATTGAGGAAATTTGCTCACCTAACACAGATCACTATATTTATGTGTTCTCTACATATGCCCTGATGAAGTTCCCGTGGCACTAGGGGAACGAAACCTGTTGGCTGTGCCCTTGTTTTAAGAAAATGAAAGAATATAAATAAAGAGAAGACATTTCCAAAATATTGTTCTGTGCTATCGACTTCATTGGAGTGCACCTTCCATTTTCCTTGTACATTTTAGAGAATAGTATCGTCCGCATATAGCAACAACAGAAGGTGCCCTGTGTTAAACTGATATTCTCGCTGCAAATTGTGTTCCTGAAAGTGCTGGACCAATGGGTCCACTGCCAATATGAAAAGGAGAGGGGATAAAGGGCAACTCTGCCTGGTGCCACGAGATAATTTGAAAGAGCAGGTGAGTGTGCCATTTAATCGAATTCGGGCGGTAGGGGCAGAATAGATGAGGGAAGTGAGTTCAACGAAGCCCCTGGGCATACCCAGTCTGCGTATTACAAACATTAACAAGCATTGGCATAGCAATAGGTCTTGCTTTTGGGACCTTATAAGTAATTAGTTATGCAACACAATATCCTTGGTGCAACAACATCAACTGTTGCATGGCTCAACACTTATAAGGTCCCAAAGGCGAGACCTATTGGCTATGCCAATGCTTGTTTAATTAATTATGAACACAGTCCACTTGCTTCCCGCCAGGGGATGGAGTGAAAAGTGCATCTGACCGCTGAGTTTACAGGAAGGACAAACACATGCACGCTGAAGACGTCTGACCGGCTGAGTCTTGCAACCAGGCGAGTAACACATTTTAATATATATTTTTTTTAATATTTCTTTTTATTAAAACAAGGCATCAAAACAATCTGCAAATAATAACATTACACGGGGGACACAGTCTCCCATATAGCTCACAATACAACAAAAGGAAAAGGTGGGGAAAGGCGAGAAACACGATAAATAATCATAAAAATCAAGGCGAGGCAGGGATATCAATGGGCGTTTCTGCAGGTGGCACTCAAATGTCCCCCCTTATAGTGATTCCACAATCCCCACACAGGTGTCCACTTACGGGAGCGGCCCCTTGCAACATAAACAGTTTTTTCTCGGAACATACACCAGTCCATGTTCTCCATCCATTCTTCAACCGTCAGCGCACTTTCTGCCCCCCACCTCTGCGCTATATTCCGCTTCGCTATCATATTACCCAAAGTTACCCACTTGGTCTGTGCCACATTCAGGTCCGTAGGTTCCCAAATATTCAGGAGGCACCTCCGTGCTTCTGGCAACACGGCTACTCCCAGAACCTCTCGTATGACTTCATGTATCCCACTCCAATACACGGACACAGAACGACGCTCCCAAATAATGTGGAGGAAAGTGCCCACAGAGCCGCAATTTCATCTACACAGGTCAGTCTCCGAGAGTCTCATCCGAACCAGACGGGCCATGTGACATAAACCCTATGCAATATTTTCCGTTGGACCAGGCGCAGGCGCGCTGGGATTGCGACCACCTTCGGTGAGGAGACCGCAGTTTGCCAGTCCTCATCATCCAATTCAATACCATCGTTCGACCATTTGTCCCTTAGCTCAATCAGGAGATCTGCCCTATGATTAATCAGTTTTTTATAAATCGGGGAAATGGTCTTCTCAGGCAGGTGACCATCCAGAATTCTGTCCTCGAGAGGAGACGCCTCGGGGAGGTCTGCCTGTGCCGGCAGTACCGCCATCAATGCATGCTTAACCTGCGCATAACGAAAGAACTATGTCTTTCCTAAACTGTATTCCATTTGCAATTCCTCAAACGTATTAATCCTCCCCTTAACCAATACCGCACCAATAGTAGAGATCCCGATCAGATCCCACTTGTTGAAGCCCTTTGTATTCCAAAGCTTGCCCAACTTTTCGGAGTCGAAAAGCGGGGTAGCCTGCGTCAAGCGGTCCCTCCATCCCAAAGAGCTGGTAGCCTCACGCCAAATCCGTACCGCATGCCTAGTTGGTCCTGTCAAACCGCTCCCAGCCGACATAGCGTACAGTGCACAGCTATAGGAGCCCCCAGGGAGAAGCCATCTATCCATTGCATATCCGGGATCAGTAGGGGAACCATAAGTACAAAGGTTAATGGCGGCTAGCTGTGAGGCCCAATAGTATCTCCTGATATCAGGGAGTGCAATTACGCCGTCATACCATGGAAGCGTCAGTTTAGCTAACGATACACGGGGTCTACCATCCCACAACAAACTATGTTGTAATCCCTCAACCTCTCGAAAGTAACTCGCTGGCACAACGTCTAACGTATTTTGTAGGGCATAAAGAAATCGGGGCAAAGACATCATTTTAAATAGAGTTGCCCGCCCAAGCAGGGAAAGAGGAAGTCTTTTCCAACCGGCCACATCGCTACGCAGTCGGACCAAGGGGGGGAACATTCTTAGCGTATCGGATCGCGGGGTCCAAGGAAATAAATATCCCCAAATACTTAAACCCTTCCGTAGCTATTTGAATTGGGCAGTTGCATGGGAGAAGCGGGGCATCCCCACTAAGAACGAATAATGGTGATTTACTCCAATTTATAGAGCCCCGAGTTCCTTCCGAAGGAGGACAACCCGTCACAAACCGCATCAAGGGATCTCCCAGGGGAGGCCAAATAAAGCAATATATTGTCTGCATACAACGAGATCCTATCCTCCCATTGTGGCGACCACTGGAGACCCCAAACCGAGAGTTCCCAGCGGATCCAGGCGGCCAACGGTTCCATAGCCAGTGAGAATAGAAGGGGAGAAAGAGGGCAACCCTGCCAGGTGCCCCGTCCAAGACCAAATGGCAACGAGACCCGGTTATAAACGATTATTGGGCGAGGGGTTCAGTATATAACAATCGAACCCAGCGGATGAATTCAGAGCCAAAGCCAAATTCAGCAAGGACAGCCCACAGGTAAGGCCACTCTATCGTATCAAAGGTCATTGTTGCATCGAGTGATGCTAGGTTCCATCAGGGTGTAAGCCCTGGCGAGCACCCCATGCAACCGACGCAGATTGAGGGCCGTATTCCTATGGGGGATAAAACCCGATTGATCGGGGTGTATCAATCCACTGATTACCTTAATCAATCTAATAGATAGGATCTTAGCAAGGATCTTGGGTTCCGCATTTAATAACGAAATAGGCCTATAGGAAGCACAACAGGATTTTGGTTGATCCTCCTTATGAATTACCACAATAAAAGCTACCCTATGATCATAAGGCAGCAAATCCCCCCCCCCACGCCCCCTTCCCGGGCCTCAAAGAACATGCGCCGCAGGTAGGGAGCGACCCTATCGGGTCAAAGTTTGTAGAGCTCGATTGGGATCCCATTCGGTCCCGACACCTTACCGGAGTTTAGAGAGCGTATCGCCTGAGCTACCTCATCCTTGATTCCCAGATGTTGGCTTATGACTGTGATGTCTGTACCATAATGGGCCATGTGGAGGTAACCAAACTATTTACACGTACTTTATAAGCGATGCCAAGCATGGGGGGGTTTGTTTGTTGTTGTATGTTAGATTGTGGTTTTATTGAAAAACTCATTGTGAAGGACAATGAGAGATGAGATCAACGGGAGACGTGTGAGGGAAAAAACAAAACAGCGGATACTAGCGATACATATGTAGTTCATGCAAACATTTATGTTTTTCGTTGTGGCACTCTCCGACTTTTCGCCGCCTGGCCTCCGGGCTGTGGGCTACACGGCTGTGTATTATCCTGAATGATAATTTTGGTTATTTTCATTTTTCAGTGCCTATGAGTAGACTTGCTTGATTGTATCTCCTCTGCTCTCCGCAATAAAAATATTTTTCAAAAAAAACAAAACACTGAGCACTTTCCAATTCAATGCCTTGAAAAAACACAACAAACAATACAAAAAAATCCCCAAATACACCCCCCCAATCAAACCCCATGCACCACCCCCCACCCTGCACCCCTGCTCATGGTGTTCCTCCGCCCCCAACTGGCAGTGTGCCTGTCGCCACATAATCTAACTACTGGACTATTGAAAAGTAACTCTGAGGAGGAGCACGACCCCCGATTCCCCACCCAAACCCCAACAATACCATCAGACCTATCTGGGCGATTTCAACAGTCGACTGGATTGTACACCCGCCCCAACACGATCCCACCCTCAACCCAGGCCGACCCCACCTGCTTCAATGATAGTTCTTATTCTTGCCCTTGAGCGCCTTCTTCTTCATCCCCGCTCCGTCGCCGCAGCTCGTCCCGATGGAAGACAGTTTCCAACGAGTCCGCGGCAACCTCAGGATTGGCAAAGAAGAACGCCTTAGCCATGTGCTCGACTCTTAACTTGGCAGGATACATCATGGCATACTTCAACCCTTTGTCTCGAAGTCTCCGCTTGACCCCCATGAAAGTCTGCCTTTGCCTTTGTACCGCCTGCGTAAAGTCCGGGTAAAAGCTGAAGGCAGAGTTTTCATACTTCAGAGGACCCCCAGTCCTGGAGGCCTGCAGGATAGCGTCTCTGTCCCTGAAGTTAAGCACCCTCGCAATCATCGGCCGGGGTGGCGCCCCAGGGCGCGGCCTCCCTCCCGGTACTCTGTGCGCTCTTTCCAAAGTAAAAAAATGTCCAAGGCCTCTGGGTTTCAAATGATTAAGAATGATGTCCTCAACAAAAAGATCCGCGGCCTGTCCCTCAGTCTTTTCAGGCACACCAATAATACGTACATTGTTTCTTCGGGCCCTCCCTTCATATTTGTCCAACTTGCGGCCTGCGACGTCACTGGCGGTTTTGAGGTCACAAACATCTTGTTACAGCAAGGCCACATCATCAGCGAGACTAGACGTTAAAATTGTCCAGGGACTTCACCTTTTCACTGGTCTTGGTAAGGTCCGCACGGATTAAGTTGACCTCAATCGTGACTGCATCCAGTTTATGATCTAAGGATTCCATCTTCTTACCAAGTGAGGATTGCACCCCATCGATCGCAGCCATCACGTCCTGCAGCGTGGGCTCCGTTGCAGCGGCCGACGCCTCCGCACTCCCATCGTGTGAATTCCTGGGCCCAGTCGGCGATCCCCTAGGCCCGGTGTAACGGTCAAGCTTGTTGGCTTGGGTATACCTGGCTCCCCTGGCCGCCTTAGATTGCCGCCAGTAGCGACCCCCCTAATGACTGATAAGCGGAGCCCACCCGCATGGTTATGGGTGCGATGCGGCTGAAAATAAAGTGAGAATGAGGCAAGACCAGCGGAGCCCACCCGCGGCCTGCCTGCAGCGACCCCCGCCCGCGGCATGTGGAGAGCTGCCGGGCACTGTCATAGAAAGCGGAGCCTACCCGCTGTGATTGCTAACTTTGCCCTACCTGTGGAAGCACCAGGCCCTGGGGAGAGCGAAAGGGGAACAGTGCCCAGCACCCTCCCCCGCCGCGCAGCGAGTAAGCTGTGAAGCTGCGGCGGCGGGGGTGAAGAAATTCGAATGGGAGCGCCTGCAGCGTGTGAAGAGCTGCCAGGCGCCATGAAGTGAAAGCGGAGCCAACCCGCATCAAAGTGCCAACATAATTAAGTTTCGCCGGTGCGTGCCTACCCCAAAAGACTGCATATGTCCCCAGCACCCCCCCTGCCCGCGCAGGACTGAGTGAGGTTTGCGGGCAGGGAGGGCGAAGTGACAGTAAAGTATGGCTGCCGCCGAAAAAAAAAAGCAAATGTGCCCCACCTCCTGGGTCCCGGCAGAAATGGACAGCCTGCAAGTAGCCAGCGCTGTTCAAAACTGAAAAGAACCAAACTAGCTGCATATTCTGCAAGAGACCGGCGTCTCTCTCTGTCCCCTCCACGACACGGACACTGAAAGGCTCACCCTCCATCGGCACAGCACTCAAGTCGTGTTTGTGCCCTACTGTCCCAAGTAAAAAAAAAATTTATAATAATAAAAAGGATCAGACTTACCTGGAAGAGGTGGGGCCCTGCTCCAAACGCCTATGGTCAGCAGTGGCTCCAGCTGCTGTGCAGGTCGAGGAAAACAAGTCCTGCAAGCACAAAAAACCGGGGAAGAAAGTTACCAAGAAAAGGAAGCTGCTGCTGAAGGAAAGCCTAATCCTACACTGCCATCTAATGGACACTGGGTGGTACTGCAGTAAATGGAGCAAACAAGCACAAGACAAGCCAAAGAAAGCATTACCATTCAAAGCAAACCTGCAGCGACGCGGACGAAGACTGAGACCCACTACCACTGCTGAAGAGAAGTGTGGTGACACCTGGTGGCCACAGGTGCTCACCGCAACCGCAGGGGAGACAACAGCATCACGCAGGACAGCAAGGGGATTCAAAATAGTCTACCGCAAGCAGCAAGGTTCAAGGGCAACGGATGGAAGCGCGCAAGTGTACCCCGGACGTGGATGGTACATGACAGCGCCTAAGAGGAGGAAGCCACACCGAAAACACTGGAAGATGTGCGCAGCAAGTACCCAAGTACTCGAAGAAGCAGAAGTGCACCATGCATGTGGAGTAGTGCGAAGACGCAAGAGAAGATAAAGAAGCGCAAGGAACAACGCTACACTGAAGATGTACCACAGACGGTACGAAGTGAAGCATGAACCTGCAACCGCCACGCACAAAGATAAGGCGAATCAACCAGGCATGGTTAGCGCCCCAAGAAGTAGAAGAGTCTCACCGGCAGTGAGCAAGAGAGTGCCCACCGGAGAAGGTCCAAGGAGTGGTGAAGTAACCCTCCGGAAACAGCAGAGCACAAGAAGAGCGCAGACAAAAGTGCACCAACGCAAAAGCCCTGCAGCAGAAAAAATGGCGATCCCAACGATCGCGGACAGCAAGAAGACTCACGAAGAGGAAGCTGTCTACCCAGTTCAAGTCACAAGGAAGGTGAAGTCGCATGGCAGACAAAGCCAGATTGTCGCCAGCGATGAGAGACCTGTCAGAAGGTCTGCTCAGAAGAAAGAAGACGTCCGTGACCTGAGAGATCAGGAGAATGTTCGGGAGAAGACCCGTAGAGACGGACGCAACACCTACAAGAATTGGAAGCAAAGATCGTAACGACCGGTCCAGTCACAGAAGAGTGGAGAGAAGACAGTGTCCTAAAGCTAGGACAAGACCAGAGGGAAACAGGCGGAGTGCACGCTGCATTAAGAAGCCTGGTCTGAAAGACTAAGATAAAAAGGTGACCGCACCGTGTTGTGAAAAGAAAGAATGAAGAAAGAAGTCATGTGGCACGACGCCAAGAACAACATCTGGAAAAAGTGAGAAGAGGTGTGATAAGTCTACACACTTACAAGAAGAAGAGGTGACACACACCACAACATCGTGAACAGTGACCCGCACGTCCAGGAGGACACTGATAGCACCAAGAACAGAACAGGCATCTACTTACAAGACCCCGACGACCAGTGGACTACAGGAGAGCACAGGCCGGACCATTGGCAACACCCACCTTTGGGATTGAGCGGAAGTCTGGAAGCGGAGGGAGCTCAGATGTCCTGAAGAAGGAGAACTGACCAATCCACACCAGCCCGTGGAGATCCAAGGGGCAAAGGCCTCAGGGACACCGGTGGCAGAGGGTGCCGACAAGAGAGATGGATTCGTCACCGTCTACCCTGCACGTCCCAGGAAGAAGAGGAACTTGTGCGCGAAGGCAGGAGTCAACAACAACCCTTCAGGTGGAACTACGGACTCTGTGAGGTAGTACTCTCATCGTCTCCTCCATTCACACGCAGACTGTGGAGTTGGAGCAACGCTGTGGAGAACACCCGGCCCAGTGGAAACCTGATGAAAAGGGCCTCCGGGACATCTCGTGGCAGGAGAACACCCGAGAGAGGGGCGTCCTAGTGAGAAGAATGTCCTTCAAACACTCCATCCTTTGTAATGTAAAGGCAAGCTGCCTACAGTGAAGAAACCGACGGACCAGTAGAAGACAACATCCTTCAAGTCTAACATCTGGTCATCCTATTTGGCGTCACCCTCAAAAGCAAGATCTCAGTGGACTGACCAACACGCTTCCACGGCGCAAGTGCACAAGAGCATGCCCACAGAGAACCAGGACGTCGAGCCCAGGAGAAGTTAACGTTTAAGCAGCAATTTCCACCCTCGTCATCAATCAAGCGGCTGAAGAGACTCATTGTAAATTTGTAATTATTGTATATTCATGTACTTCCTCCCACAGGTTCGAACTTTTGTCTTTCCTTAATTTTTATCAAATTTTGGGAGGAATGTTGTGTCCTGCTGGACACATTCTAGTTGTTCAGCCTGCAATCCTACACTTAATACCCACCCACCACTGATGTCACGAGGCACGTGACACAGTCAATAAAAGGAGCCGAGCGCACGTGCTCGTGGCTCATTAACCCACTATACATCCGAGTGTCCGTGTCCACTCATTACCCTAATGCGGGCCTAGGGCCCCAAAACAACATTAGTCACGTGTAAAAATTAGAGACGAAAGAAGCTTAACCTGAGAAACAACTTTTTACAATGGAGGGTTTTCTGAGAGCACGTGTAGCGAGGGAGTGGGGGTAGAAGGTAGATAAGCCTCCCAGCATGGTCCAGATTCAATCAAGATTCAATCAAGACTTCTTTCAGCAAAAAAGGTTGTGGTTTTCCGAGTCCAACGATTAAGCTACACTTCATATTTTCTAATCACCGGTCCCAAAGACACACCAATCTTACTCAATAAGTGCCCTTCACAGTTGTTTTAAAGCCCAATATGACAGAACGGATGGGATTATCAGCTGCGATGGCAAGATTATCACAAATATGAACTAGCAGAACGCAATTATATCAACTTTCCAGATTCCCCACTAAGGGTTTACCTTGTATTTATCATACATGTCAGAAGACTAATGACCATTACGAAAGACTCCCAAAAGTGAATGTCTTTAACAAAAAGTCTACTTAAGGGAAATCTAACTTCTAATGATGCACCTCGCAAAACAGGCTAACTCTACCCATCCCTATGCAACCAACCCCACTGAGATTCTTGGCCCGACACCAGGGCATCCAGAACGAGGCCATTCAAATCTAACTTTTAGGTGAGGTTCAAAATAGTTGATCGTCTAGAAAGCAAAAAAATTAATTGCACGCTCCTGTAGCTTTGACATGTTTTTAGTTAGGAGAAAGGAGTGCATGCAAAAAATGTAAAGCATTGTGTCTTGGTAAGAATCACGACCAGAACAATTCTTCGGAAGGAATGTGTATGAAGTGAGAACCGACATTTCCAGAGTTTATCCTAGAACTTTGATTGTCAGGAAAGAAAAATGAAATGTGTGATGGAGTGTAGACGTTTTTTAACGTTTCCCATGAAATCATGAAAACTATTTTCAACAATAAAATGTGATTATGCAAAACTAATGTTAATGAATGGTACATGCGTTTTACAGGTACACATGTTGTGTTTGGAGGTCCCTTGGCCCCACGGAATTTTTACTCGTTGGTTCATCGTGTGCATCTGGTGTTACTGGCTCTTGCATTCATCCCCCGTCTTGGGCGGGGTTCCTCCTAGCCCTTTCAGGGGCGGGGTTATAGTTGCGGCGCCCCTTCTATGCCGTCTCCAAGCTTCTGCCTTCTGGTGCTGTCCTTCCTGATGCCTCTGCCACATCCTGCCTCTCTCACAGTGGGCGGCCGGTTTGGTTCTTACGCCTTCTCCGGCTCCTGGATCCTTCGCCTGGAGGTGGTTGGTTCCCGGTCCGGTGTTGAGTCTGGATGATTCTTTCATTCAGTGTGGAGGTTATTACTGGTACTGTGGGCTACCTGCGGAGTGGGGCTGGTGGCTCAGTGGACTGGTGCATCCGCTGCAGGGGCCCGTGTTCATGCTCTTGGTCGCAGGTTCCAGTCCCGGTGGGCCCACTGCGCTTTTCGTCCTTCTCGGGGTGTGCAATTAAGTTTTTTCGGCACCACGTTGCTTACGGGTGATCCTGCGCTTTGCTGATGGACTCGTGGTTTTCTGTGTCCTTCCGGGTAAGTTGGTGTGTTACTGCGGCTCCTGCCTCTTGTTTCCTCTGGGGTCATTGTGGCTCCTTTGGTGCCTACTGCCGTCCTACCTTTGCCCTCCTGCTCTCGTCTGTTCTCAGACGTCCTCTCTTTCAGCTTCTGTGCTTTCTGAGGTGCAATTGTTACATTTATCACTCTATGTTTCGGGCCCATCGGGATCTCTGTCCTTTATTGAAACCTGGAGCTATACCTCAGTGGTAAGTCTTGTGCCTGTGGTGGCAAAGGTTCTCGCTGGACAAGGGTTCGAATCCTGCTCATGCTGTCATATTGTCCTGTCGTGGCAATTTTCAGACTCTGCTTTACAAAATTTGGACTGACTTTCCCCGCCTCAGCTCCTCCTTTTTGTATCCTCCCCTTTGGGTTGCCATCTGTCCCTCGGGTGTTTCCTTTGCCTTGGCTCCCCTGGGGGTCTAACGGTTCTCCCAGGGGTTTTACCTCTTTGTTTGGCTGCATCACCACATCCACCTCCCAAGCACCCCACAGGCACTAGACCAGACCAAGCAGGAGTTCTATCAAATAGCTCAATTCCTCCACGTCATTGGAAGCGTAGATGGGACACATGTCGCCATATCCCAGGAATCACAAAACCTACCATTCCCTGAACATACAGGTGGTGTGTGACGCCAAACACATCTTCCCCGACATTGTTGCAAAATACCCAGGCAGCACGCATGACGCTTTTATCTTCCATCACAGTGGGATACACCGTCGACTCACAAGTGGGGAGTTTGGTGAGGGATGTCTACTAGGTAAATGTATTAGTACAGAGGTCACACTGCTCACGAATAGCATGTGAAGGACAGTGTTTAACCATATTCCTCCCACCCCACAGGTGACAGTGCGTATGCGGTCCGTGAGTACATACTGACTCCCTACCTGAATCCAGCCAATGCTGGGGAGCGGCGGTACAACTGCGCCCACATAGCAGCCAGAGGTACCATTGAGCGGACCTTCGGGATACTCAAGAGCTGATTCAAATGCCTACATAAGAGTGGAGGGGAACTACAATACAGCCCCAGACCTCTTGCAAGATAGTCGTAGAATGTGCCATGCTGCACAACATCGCCACCAGGAAAGGCACACCAGTGGAGCTCAGTGAATCAGATTCATCAGATGTGGAGGGGCCAGCTCCAGGACGCATGCCAGCCGGGGTAGTTGGTGCAGCTGCTAGGTGCCAGAGGAGAGATGAGATTACACACAACTATTTCTAGGTAAGATAATATGACACAATGCTAGATATCATTTGTGTGACTGTGTTTTATTTCCTGTACTTCAGGATGAATGACGGCACACAGCCTGAGTACCACACAATGTATCTCCCAATGTCCAGCACATGTTACTGTCACAGTGCAAGTCTTTAATCAGGAGCAAGTGTCCATGTAAAGTGGTTAGGTGCACCCATCCAGTGGTCCTTGTCAGTGCACCTCAATTGCGGCGCTGTCGGGACGAAGCCCCTGTTTGGGGTTGCACAGTGCCCTCCTCACTTGGCCCACTATGCCTACTGTTACGCCCACTACGGCGCTTTTCCATGGGGGGGCGAGGGGTGATGCTGCTCCTTCCTGATTGTGCGTCCTCATCTGTGGGTGTTAGGACTCCTGGCCCAGTTGTGCGAGCTGCCCGCAGCTCATCAACAGCAGATGTGACTTGTACCAGGGCCCTTGCGACGTCCTGGCTTTTGTGTGCCACCTCACGCTGCATACAGATGCTGTGCCTTGATAGCACATTTGTAGCTGAGGACAGGCGGTTCACCGCCCGGGTTTACAGATCTAGGCGCTGCATCTCCCTGCGCCTAGCAGCACGGTCGGCCTTTAGTTCCGCACAGAGTGCCTCCTGGGCACCCGTCATGCCCATGAAGCCTACCCTGATTTCCCTTTGTAGTGATTTTATGTTTTTGGCCTGCAGGTGCTGTACTTGCAACATGTGCATCTCCAGTCCGCCGAACACTAAAAAAAAAAAAAAACTGTGTCATCTCCTGGGTCTGCAGCACTGGTGGATGCACGAACCCTGCGCCTGTTTGGAACTGTTGGGATCGGATCAGCACGTGCACAGTATTGTGGCTCTGGCTGTGTTGGGACAGGTTGGACATCACCATCGGTGTCCTGGCCCTCGTCCTCCAATGGGGACAGTGGTGGCACTACATTCCTCCTGCGGCGTTTTGGAGGGTGTACTGGGCTGTCCTCCTGCTCTGTTTCCTTCTCTTGCCCTGCTGCTTGTGAGTTAGGGGAATTGTCCTGTCTTCCACTGCCTGTTGCCTGTGTTACAGATGGTGCTGTGGACGTAAAAGCACACATTAATTTACTGTTCTGACTTGCACTTGTCATGTATTAAATATCACTGTTTGGGATTACATGTGTGTTGTATTTGCCTTTCCTGATGTGCACATGCTATTGGGGAGTGGCTGCGTGTAAATGCACCACTACAATGTGCATGTGACTACATCTCCCATACTGCATTGCTGTGTGTGCTTGCGTACCTGCACTGGATTTCTAGATTTGTCCTGCCCCTGGGTTGCTCTTGGGTGTGTGGGGGTAGTTAGGGGGTCTCAGGGGTGTGATGGCATGCTTCTTACCTTGTTCTGGTACTGGGGGGTCGGAGCTGTACAGGTCGGCCACGCCCATTACGCTCTCTGGAAGCAGGGTCCCCTAAACCAGTTCCTCTAGAGGTGTGGAGTCAGTGGCAGTGGAGGTCCCTCCACCAGTCGTCCTGGCATACTCCAACCTGGCAGCCACCTTCTCCTTGGAGCGCTGGCGCATATTGTACCAGCGCTTTCTTCCATGCTTCTGTGTGTGACACCAACAGCATTCACTTTGCGCTGGATTTCTGACCAAATCCGCCGCTTGCATGTCTCAGGCACCCGGAGTGATTTTTTCCCGAAGAGGTGCTCATGGCTTATCACCATTTCTTGGATCAGGACCTCCAACTCAGCTTCAGAAAACTTTTGTTTTCTTTTCCTCTGTGTCTTCCCCTGCTGCTGCTGTCTGTCCTGGCTGGCCATGTCTCCAGTGTCTTCCATTGTTTGTAGCACTGCAGAGTTCCCTCTCCACCACTCCTTCTCTCTCACTGTGCTTCAGAAACTCAGGTGCAGCATGGGTAGTCACACTTCCTGGTTGTGGTGTCATCAAGCTGCACCTGAGTCTCAGAATCTACGATTTGCGAATTTCGCAAAATTGCGATTTTTTAAAATAAGGAATCGCTATTTGGGGTTTCGCAATGAAAATAGCGTTTTTTCTGAATCGCTATTTATTTGCGATTTTTTTTATATACATACCGTTTTGCGATTCTCAAATTGCGATTCGCGACAAATCGCAATTTGAGAATCGCAAAAGGGGAGCTTGATACATATGGCCCTTAGTTCTTAAGAACTGCAACTCTATAGTTATTACATAGGTTCATCTATAGGGCATTAAAAAGGGTGGGAGGGCCAGTATTACTATACTATTAACTAGTGTATTTGGAATCTTTACATCTCACAATTTCTCCAAAGGAAGCCTTGTATACGAGGTTGGTAATTTTGGACACAGACATGGGGCAAATACCTTTATCTCTCAGTTGACACCAACCCTAAAGGAACGTATGGGGACAAAATGAGGAACAGCTCGTCTAGAGATTGTTACCCAAAACCATCATAATTAGTATTTGGGGCCAGATGTAGGAGGCCATTTACCGACCGGTAACGGCCGATTTCGGCCGTTACCGACCGGTAAATGGGTATTTGTGATGTAGGGGGCCAATTTTACCGATTCGGTAAAATACAGAATCGGTATTTTTACCGATTCTGTAACTGCCAGATGTAGGTGGGACTCTTCTGAGTCCCAAAGGCCTTACAGATTCGGTATTTTACCACCCAATCCAGGTGTGCATGCACATGTGTGCATGCACACCTATGCCATGTGACAGACAGACGTGCCCTTAGGGCATGTCTGTGTGCCACATGGCACACATGCCTGTATTTGGGGTGCTAGAGGGTGTCAAAGTGACACCCCCTGCACCCTTGCAGGATTCGGTATTTACAGATTCTGTAATTACAGAATCGGTATTTCCCATTGATTCCTATGGGCTTCAAAGCCCATAGGAATCAATGGGAAATACCGATTCTGTAATTAGAGAATCGGTAAATACCGATTTTTACAGAATCGGTATTTCAAATACCGATTTCACCTACATCTCCCACCTTCTATTTTACCGATTCATAAATACGAATCGGTAAAATTCGGTATTTATGAGTCGGTAAAATAGAATTACCTACATCTGGCCCTAGGTGTTTAAGTTTAGCAATGCCACAATAAAGGTACATTTTTTTTGCAGGAAAGTGGGAAGCATGGGTTAGGCAATCAATTGAGCGCAATTCTATTAACATAACAGGTGTATTTGTATAGCGCACGTTCACCCTAGCAACGGGGCATCTTGGCGCTGAAATAACAGATGTAAATTGTTACCCAACTCAATGGTATTCATTTTATCGACCTCAAATGGATGAAAGGCTGAATGGACCCGACGGGATTTGAACCTGTGACCATGAGGTCTAACACAGGCTCCTGCCGTGGATGCATTAGTCCACCGAGCCACCAGACCCGGTGTAGCAGGGATTCCGTTCTCCTACAGAACTGTGCATAGAGACTTGGAACCTCAGTGAATTAGGGTGTGCCAAAACTCACCTCAGTACCCAAAATCCCCTTACCGAGCTAGCTACAGTGTCTGATTGGTCATTACAAACTCCCAATGTTTAGACAAACCAGAACATGAACTTAGAATACCTCAGGTCACGTGGAACACATGAACATTCTTTCGTTATACAATCATTCAATCCAGAACGTGGAGTAAATGAGGACGCGTGCACATTTGAAATATTTATTTACTAATGCAGTGTTCTCAAACGCAGTATCTTAGATAATACAAGCAAACATATTATAAGAAGCAGTTATCAGCATAGTTACTAGTCCATAGAATGCAAAAGGTGACAACATGCTAAAATGCTGTATTGAATAGGGGTTAACAACACCTCATTCTCACCCTCCCTATCTAGTATATTATATTATATCTAAGAAGGTCTCTTTGGGTTTTAGCAGGGCGGCCCCATACCTCAAGATCCTAGTGGTTAGGGATCACATCATCTTCCACCAGCTCTCTGCATGCAAAGCACCATCAAGTGTGTGTCGTGTGCTCTGTGTGTCGCAATATAAAACGCGCCTAAAGCCAGATTCTGGCAGCAGCTGCATTTATGTTATGTCTAGCAAGGTGCGAAGATCAGACCTCACAATAACACTGTGTCGAGTTATCCTTGAAGGTTTCAGCACTCACTGTACAGACACAGTTTACCAAGCAAAGCTGATATCAGAGCAATAACATATTATTATCGTGTAAATCACAACGCTCTACTACGCTGAAAGCTAAAACAACAATTATGTGTCATGTGCAGAAGCAGCAAAAGGTAAAATGGCGTTTAAACATTTAATAAGCTCATGCTAACTTAACACTGTATATAGGAAATAAGTATCTATATGACATCCCCCCATGATCCGAGCACGGATAAGATAAGATAAGATAAGGGGCACATCCAGAAAGCAGAGTTCAAGAACGATTAGCCAGTTCAAACTCAAAAATCGGTAGAAAAAACGTTTTCGTCAGTCAATTTAAAAATATTCCAACTTGCCAATTTACTGTTCACTTTTACTTAAGTCAATAGGTCTGGGTGGTGAAAAATTTGCGCATAAATTTCAAAAATTGTGTAAGTAATAACGGTATGTTATCAAAAGCATTGAAAGTCTTTAGGACAGGACTGAATATGCAAAATATGCAGCAACAGCCTCCAACAGGAAGTCACTGTCATCATCCCAAAACAGTTCAGCCATCCAATTTAATAGCGGGAAAGAACATACGTGCTCTTCAAGTACCGGAGCCTCTAGCATCATCAGAGGACAACTCAGTGGGTTCTCAATAAAGCTGTGTGCCAAGAAATCTTGCGCTGCTGCGAGTATGTTCCAATGAGCCATTAGTCCATGCATCGCTGCCAAGGCCATAATGCTTTCGCCAGAACAAACCAACTCGTGAGTAACTATGGGACTCATCAGTCGATTAAAATCCACGTTAGGAGACACAGTCTTGCAGAGACACAAATCAAGGGCCCACTCGAAATCGCAGCTCAGGCAATGAAACACAGGCTGCACACATGTGAAATAGGAAATTCGAAATGATAATCCATATGCTGCGCTTAAGGTGGCAAGCGGCAGCGTGCCATAGTAATCAAACATCGTGTTGCGAAACAGTGCAAGGTAAGGCTGCGCGTTGTGTAACACAGGAAGGGCATCCGTTTTTAATAAAACAAAATATCACCAGAACGCCTGCAGCCAGCGCCAGCAAAACAGGAAGCCACCAAAAAAGCTTGAAAATATCGAATGGAAGAAAGCAGGAATGACTCCAAATATCTTTTCAAAGGAAGTCACAAGACCACTGCTAACTATTTTAACCCCTTCGATGCTGATGACGGAGCGGTTCCGTCATCAGCATCGGTTGGGCTGTGCTGATGACAGAACCGCTCCGTCATCAGTACAGCCCTCGGGGGGAGCGCTGTCGCTCCCCCCCCTGGGGCACCGATCGTGGTGGCAGTAGTGGGGGTGGCAGCGGAAGACTTTGCGCTGCTCCCCCCGCCCCCCCCGCACTTCCTGGTGACGTCAGCGCGCTGTCGCGCACGCCGACGTCATCAGGAAGTGCTAGACGCGCTGGAAGCCATTTGCTTCCAGCGCGTCGAGCAGGTAGGTCTGTTTCCTGCTCTCCGGTGGGATGGGGGGGCCATTTCTCGGTGCCTTGAGGCATCAGGGGGGAGGAAACACTGTTTCCTCTCCCCTGATGTCCCAATGCAGGGCATTCCTGGTTCAGGATCGCGCACAGCGTCGCAATCCTGCACCAGTAATGCCCCCACTAGACACCAGGGATGTTTTTTTTCTGAAAAGGAAGCGACCCCTTGGGCAAGGGTCGCTTCCAGGGGCAAAATATTTGGAAGTCAGACTTTTCTGCTCCCCCTGGGTCGACGTCGCTCGATTTAGCGAGCGATCTCAACCCAGGGGGGGGCAGAAAAGCCCACTGGACACCAGGGATTATTTATTTTGATAAAAGGAAGTGACCCCTTGGGAAAGGGTCGCTTCCTAGGGCATTTTTTATTTGTTTAGACTTTTCTGCACTCCCTGGGGGCAGATCGACCGTTTTATTCGGGAATCTGGACCCAGGGGGGGGGGGGGGGCAGGAAAGCCCACTAGACACCAGGGATTATGTTTTTATTAGTAAAGGAAGCGACCCCTTGGGGAAGGGTCGCTTCCTAGGGCCATATAAAAATAGTGTAGACTTTTCTGCCCCCCCTGGGGGCAGATCGCCCATGTTAGCGCATGATCTGGACCCAGGGGGGGCAGAAAAGCCCACTAGACACCAGGGATTTGTTTATAATTGTAAAGGAAGCGGCCCCTTGGGGAAGGGTTGCTTCCTAGTGGCCCATAATTTTTTTTAGACTTGTCTGCCCCCCCTGGGAGCAGATCAGCCATTTTTTGGCCCACATCTGGACCATGGGGGGGGTAGAAAAGCCCACTAGACACCAGGGATTTTAGTATATTTATAAAGGAAGCGACCCCTTGGGCAAGGGTCGCTTCCAGGGGGCATTATAAATATTGTAGACTGTTCTGCCCCCCCCCCGGGGGCAGATCGGCTGTTTTTTTTACAGTTTCTGGTCCCAGGGGGGGATAGAAAAGCCCACTATACTCCAGGTTTTTGTTTTTTTATAGGGAGCGACCCCTTGGCCAAGGGTTGCTTCCTTGGGCCCATTTGTTTTCAGTATGTTCTGGCGTGTCTTTATTTGGCCTCTCTGCCCTCCGTAGGGTTGCTTCCAGGGGGCCCACGTTTATAATGATTTATAATCTTCCCCCCTTGGGGACAGACACCCCATTTGTGACATACCCTGTGACATAGCCTGTTGTAATGTGTGTTGTTTTTGTTTCTTCTAATGTGTATTGTTTTTTTCTCTTTAGATTGTTGCAGTGTGCGGTTCCGTTACTGGTGGTTCTGTTGTTCTGCTGTTTCTGTAGTTGCATGTGTTTGGTAAGAGACCTTTTTTTGTTCAATTGTAACATAATTGTTTATTTTGCAAAGTGTGTAGTAATACGAGTATGTTTGGTTTCTGTTTGTTGTGATTGTAAAACATGTTTTGCATTTTTTTTTTCTTCTTTCTAGTGGGATATCGTTGCCTATTTGCTGTGTCTTTGCAGAGTAGGTGCTGGTGAGTGTAGTTGTGTCTTGTAAGTGAATTGTATATTTTTTCTAAATATAGTTTTTTTTTAAAAAGGCTTACATTTTTTATCTTACTTTGCGCAGTGTTGGGGTTGTTGAGTTGTTTGTGCAGACTCCTTTATTTGTAAGGATAATGGCTAGCCGCCGGATTACTGCTCAGCAAGTTGTTGGAATGCTTTTTGATTCTTCCTCTGACCATGGTCCAGAGACTGACTCTGATTCTGAGCCAGAGGTGGGAGGTGAAGATTCAGGTAGTGAGTTTTCTCTACACAAGGCTTCATCTGATGATGAAGACACTTTGAGTGCTGATGAAGCTACTTTTGGTGTGGATGATGTGCCTGTGGTTGGGGAGGACATTGCTGTGCCTGTGGTTGCGGAGGACATTGCTGTGCCAATAGTGCGGCAAGAGACATCTGGGCTGCAGCCTGGGGCTGCTAGACTTCCAGTTGGTGTAGTGAGTCAAGAGGCAGCTGGGCGGCAGCCTGTGGCTGCAAGACGTGACGATGAAAGTTCTGACCTCTGGGTTGCACCAGGCATGGTGCAGCCGGCATTGCCTGAATTTACTGGTGTTCCAGGGTGTAGGGTGAACACTGAAAACTTTTTGCCTATTGATTTTTTCAAGTTGTTTATGGATGATGTGTTTTTGGCAGAGATTGTAGAGCAGACTAATTTGTATGCTGACATTTTTTTGAGGGTGAACAGTGCCAGCCTTAAGCCCCACGCTAGAGCTACCCGGTGGACTCCCACAAATTTGGAGGAGATGAAAAAGTTTTTGGGTTTAACTTTTTTGATGGGCTTGCTTAGGAAACCATCAATGGCTTCATATTGGTCTACTAGTCCCTTGATGGCAACAGCTATATTTCCGGCAGTCATGAGTCGTGATAGGTATTTGCTTCTGCTTCGGATGATGCATTTTGTTGACAATAGTCTTGCTTTGCCACGAGATCACCCTGATTGTGACCGTCTTTTCAAGATTCGGCCTGTCATTGATCATTTTGTTGATCGATTTTCTGAGATCTTTTATCCTGGGAAAGAAATTGCAGTGTATGAGTCTTTGCTGTTGTTCAAGGGCCGCTTGGTATTTCGGCAATACATTCCTAGTAAGAGGGCACGCTATGGAATCAAACTGTATATGCTGTGTGACAGTGAGACTGGATATGTCTCTAATTTCAGGGTGTACACTGGTAAGGAATCCAGGATTAACCCCCCTGGTTGTCCGTCGACTTTTGGAGTGACTGAGAAAATTGTGTGGGAACTTGGTCGTGGATTTTTTAACAAAGGCCATCATTTGTATGTCGATAACTTCTACACTGGTGTGCGGTTGTTCAGGGAATTAGCCAAAGTGGACACTGTTGCTTGTGGCACAATCCGCTCAAACCGTAAAGGTTTCCCAAAAGAACTTGTTTGTCGAAAGCTTGCTCGGGGACAGTGCAGTGCATTGCGTTGTGAGGAGCTTCTAGCTGTGAAGTTTTCAGACAGGAGAGATGTCTACATGTTGACTACAATACATGATGAAAGCACTGAAGCGGTGACTGTTTTGGGTCAGGTTGCAGAAGTGCGCAAACCTGTGTGCATAATGGACTATAATAGGCACATGGGTGGTGTTGACAGAGTAGATCAGAGGTTGGAACCGTATGCTGCTCTTCGTAAGGCTTACATTTGGTACAAGAAGTTGGCTATCCATCTTTTCCACTTGGCAACCTTTAATGCTTTTGTTGTGTTCCAGAAATCTTGTCCCCAGTCAAAGATGACTTTTGTAAAGTTTCAGGAGTCTGTAATAGGCAGCCTTGTTTTAGTGGAACAGGCAAGTGTTCCTAGAGTTGGAGTGGTGGAGGATGTTTCCAGATTGAAAGATCGCCACTTTCCAGATACAATTCCTCCTACAATCTTAAAAGACTTTCCCAGTCGGAGATGTAGAGTCTGTTGGCGAAGAGGTTTGCGGAAGGAGGTTCGTATGTACTGCCCCGACTGCCCTTCAAACCCCGGGCTCTGTGTACCTGCTTGTTTTAGATTGTACCACACGCAAAAGAATTTTTGGGAGTATCAATGAGTGGTAAAGTGAACTGGTTGGTCTTTATTCTTTAAAACTTATTGTTCAGTTTCAAAGTTTGCATTTGTGTAGTCTTTTTAAATTTAGTTGTTGAGTTAGTAGATTTGTATCAATTTGCAATTTATTTTTGTTTTTCTTTTATTTAAAAAAAAACTAAAGTATGATGTTGGTTTGCGTGTAGTGTCCATTGTCTGACTGTGTGCATGGTTTGGCGCTTGGCTGCCGGTGTCTGTGGACTGGTGCTTGTCTGGCGGTGTCTGTGGACTGGTGCTTGACTGGCGGTGTGCGTGGTCTGGTGTTTGGATGGTGGTGTACGTGCTCTTGCGCTTGCCTGGTGTTGTGTTTGGATATGTCTTTGGCTGGTGGTGTGCGTGGAGTGGTGCTTGGCTGGCGGTGTGTGTGGAGTTGCGCTTGGCTGGTGGTGTGTGTTGAGTGGCGCTTGGCTGGTCATGTGTGTGGAGTGGCGCTTGGCTGGTGGTGTGCGTGGAGTGGTACTTGGCTGTCTGTGCACGGAGTGGTGCTTGGCTGGTGTTGTGTTTGTGGAGTGGCGCTTGGCTGGTGGTGTGTGTGGAGGGGCGCTTGGCTGGTGGTGTGCGTGAAGTGGTACTTGGCTGTCTGTGCACGGAGTGGTGCTTGGCTGGCGGTCTGTGTGGAGTGGCGCTTTGCTGGATGGTGTGCGTGGAGTGGTACTTGGCTGTCTGTGCACGGAGTGGTGCTTGGCTGGTGTTGTGTGTGTGGAGGGGCGCTTGGCTGGTGGTGTGCGTGGAGTGGTACTTGGCTGTCTGTGCACGGAGTGGTGTTTGGCTGGCGGTGTGTGTGGAGTGGCGCTTGGCTTGCGGTGGGCGTGGAGTGTTGCTTGGCTGGTGGTGTGTGTGGAGTGTTACTTGGCTGTCGGTGTGCGCTGAGTGGTGTTTGGCTGGCGGTGTGCATGGTCTGGTGCTTGGATGGTGGTGTGCGTGGAGTGGCGCTTGGCTGGCGGTGTGTGTGGAGTGGCGCTTGGCTGGATGGTGTGCGTGGAGTGGTACTTGGCTGTCTGTGCACGGAGTGGTGCTTGGCTGGTGTTGTGTTTGTGGAGTGGCGCTTGGCTGGTGGTGTGCGTGGAGTGATGCTTGGCTGGTGGTGTGTGTGGAGTGGTACTTGGCTGTCGGTGTGCGCTGAGTGGTGTTTGGCTGGCGGTGTGCATGGTCTGGTGCTTGGATGGTGGTGTGGGTGGACTGGCGCTCGGCTGGCGGTGTGTGAGTAGTTACTTTCTGTTGGTCACTACACACACTGGTAGTTGAGTGACACTCCACACAGTCAATCATTTTGTGTAGTTGCAATTTCAGAAATGTGGGCGTGTGAAAGTGATGGGCCCTTGAATGGCGCTGTCTGCTGGTGTGAGTTTTGAAATGTGATGGGTCCGCGGCTGGCGGTGTGAATGTTTTGTATGTGTCACATGTACGAAAGGTGTATGAATGGCCTGTAAAGAGGTTGGTGCCTTGACGTGGCTTTACAGCTCACGAGCTGTGAGTCAGTGGTTCAGTTTATCATACTTTCAATTATAGGCAGTGTATTTCATTTTTGTGAAATTACTTGCGAATACAATTGTATGTACTGAATCATCACTCACCCTCGTGCCAAATCCAACCAGTATGTGTGTGTGCTTGTGGATTAGATGGCTGTGCAGTAATATTTGTTTTTTTTCTCTTTCTGCAGTAGGGTGTACCTTGTCCCTTATTGTGATTGTTGTTATGTGTTGCTTTTCCTTCCAGATGGTGTCAATGGTCTGGTTTGTATCAGGTATGAAAGGTGCGTGAATGGCCTGTAAAACGGTTGGTGTCTTGTCGTGGCTTTACAGCTCACGAGTTGCGAGACACTGGTTCGGTTTTTATGCATTTATTTATTGACAGAGCATTTCATTTTTTTGAAATATCTTGTTAATAAAATTTTATGTACTGAACCATCACTCGCCCTCGTGCCAAATCCAACCTGTATGTGTGTGTCTTTGAGGAATAGAGAGCCGTGCTTGAATGTTTGACTTTTGAGTAACTCTGTTAAGGTGTGGTATCATTTTACTCGGGAGAACAAGGGGAACGCTGGGTGGTGGGACATGTTTGCCGGCACGGAGATCCCACGCAAAAAACTTTGGAAAAGTGATATTTTTACCTAATTTTAAGGTTTGCAAGGAATTCTGGGTAGGAAAACATTGGGGGACCCACGCATGCCTTACCTCCCTGGACTCCCCCTGGTGTTTATTGTTTAGAACTGTTTGGGTTTGGTAGTTTCCAAAGATGCCCGCCAAGCCCCGGGCCAAAAGCTCAGGTGACCCCATCAAAAAAGAAGAGAGTTTTACTAAAGGTAGTTTTTAAGTTTTCACCGTACAAATTGGGCCTTTTCCTGTTGCAACCACTATGCCTACCCACGCAAGTGAGGTACCATTTTTATCGAGAGACCTGGGGGAACGCTGGGTGGAAGGTAATTTGCGTGAGCCCAGTGATGCCATGCTTTCCCACACAAAAAAGTGTGAAAAATCAGATTGTTTTTGAGCTATAATCGAGATTTGCAAGGGATTCTGGGTAAAGGAACGTTGGAGGATCCACGCAAGCCATACCTCCTTGGAAGCCCCCGGGTGTCTACTTTTCAGAAATGTGTGGGTTTGGTAGGTTTCCCTAGATGGCCGTCTAGCACGGGGCCAAAAACCCAGGTAACCCCTCTTGCAAAAGCTGGTGGACTTGACATTGTCACCATTGTCAAATCCACCAGCTTTTGCAAGAGGGGTTACCTGGGTTTTTGGCCCCGTGCTAGACGGCCATCTAGGGAAACCTACCAAACCCACACATTTCTGAAAAGTAGACACCCGGGGGCTTCCAAGGAGGTATGGCTTGCGTGGATCCTCCAACGTTCCTTTACCCAGAATCCCTTGCAAACCTCAATTTTAGCTGGAAAAAATCAGTTTTTTCACACTTTTTTGTGTGGGAAACCGTGGCATCACTGGGCTCACACAAATTACCTCGCACCCTGCGTTCCCCCAGGTCTCCCGATAAAAATGGTACCTCACTTGCGTGGGTAGGCATAGTGACTGCAACAGGAAAAGGCCCAATCCGTACGGTGGAGACCTAGAAAATTACCTTTAGCAAAACTATCTTATTTTTTGAGTGGCTCACCTGAGCTTTTGGCCCGGGGCTTGGCGGGCATCTTTGGAAACTACCAAACCCAAACAGTTCTGAAAACTAGACACCCGGGGGAGTCCAGGGAGGTATGGCATGCGTGGGTCCCCCAATGTTTTCCTACCCAGAAACCCCTGCAAACCTTAAATTTAGGTTAAAAAACCCACTTTTCCTTACTTTTTTGGGTGGGATCTCGCTGCCGGCACAAATGTCCTACCACCCAGCGATCCCCTTGTTCTCCCGAGTAAAATGATACCTCACTTGTGTGGGTGGGCCAAAGGCCTGTGACTAAGGCAGGGGGGCTTAATTTGTAAAACTTAAATACTACTTTTTTCAAAATTCATTTTTGGCCTGTTCTGCTTTGGGGCACCCACACAAGTGAGGTATCCTTTTACTCGGGAAAACAAGGGGAACGGTGGGTGGTAGGACATTTTTGCCGGCACGGAGATTCCACGCAAAAAAGTTTGGAAAAGTGATATTTTTACCTAATTATAAGGTTTGAAAGAAGTTCTGGGTAGGAAAACATTGGGGGACCCACGCAGGCCATACCTCTCTGGACTCCCCCGGGTGTCTAGTTTTCAAAACTGTTTGGGTTTGGTACTTTCCAAAGAATACCACCGAGCCCCGGGCCAAAAACTCAGGTGCCCCCCCAAAATTCAAGGTTATTTTGCTTCAGGGTATTTTAAATTCACCACCGTACGATTTGGACCTTTTCCTGTTGCAGCCACTATGCCTACCCACGCAAGTGAGGTACCGGTTTTATCGGGTGACCTGGGGGAACGCTGCGTGGGAGGTAATTTGTGTGAGCCCAGTGATGCCACGCTTTCCAACACAAAAAAGTGTGAAAAAACTGATTTTTTTCCAGCTAAAATTGAGGTTTGCAAGGTATTCTTGGTAAAGGAACGTTGGAGGATCCACGCAAGACATACCTCCTTGGAAGCCCCGGAGTGTCTACTTTTCAGAAATGTGTAGGTTTGGTAGGTTTCCCTAGATGGCCGTCTAGCACGGGGCCAAAAACCCCAGGTAACCCCTCTTGCAAAAGCTGGCGGACTTGACATTGTCACCATTGTCAAATCCACCAACTTTTGCAAGAGGGGTTACCTGGGGTTTTTGGCCCCGTTTGGTAGTTTGGTAGTTTCCAAAGATGGCCACCAAGCCCCGGGCCAAAAACTCAGGTGCCCCCCCAAAATCAAGGTAGTTTTGCAATAGGGTATTGTAAATTCACCACCGTACGATTTGAACCGTTTCCTGTTGCAGCCACTATGCCTATGCACTATGCAAGTGAGGTACCATGTTTTTCAGGAGACCTGGGGGAACGCTGGGTGGGTGGGAATTTGTTGATCCACGCAGATTCCAGATCTTTCCACCACAGAAATGTGAGGAAAATGTGTTTTTTTGGTCAAATTTTTAGGTTTGCAAGGGATTCTGGGAAACAAAACCTGGGGGTAGGCAGACAAGTCACCCCATCCTGAATTCCCCTGGGTGTCTAGTTTTCAGAAATGTATAGGTTTGCTAGGTTTCCCTAGGTGCTGGCAGAGCTAGGGCGCAAAAACAAAAGGAAGTCTTTTTGTCCAAAAAGTGCAAGATTTCACAGGGAAATTGAGGTGCGACCATGTTGCGTTTTGTGCTGTTTCATGTCGCAGCCACTATGCCTACCCACGCAAGTGAGGTACCATTTTTTTCGGCAGACCTGGGGAAACGCTGGGTGGGTGGAAATTTGTTGATCCACGCAGATTCCAGAACTTTCCACCACAGAAATGTGCGGAAAATG
The DNA here is from genome assembly GCF_964261635.1 of Lissotriton helveticus. Lineage (NCBI taxonomy): Eukaryota > Metazoa > Chordata > Amphibia > Caudata > Salamandridae > Lissotriton > Lissotriton helveticus. The sequence goes on along the minus strand of NC_136068.1, from coordinate 508,232,715 downwards.
TGTTTTTTTTGTCAAATTTTTAGGTTTGCAAGGGATTCTGGTAACAAAACCTGGGGGTAGGCAGACGAGTCACCCCATCCTGAATTTCCCTGGGTGTCTAGTTTTAAAAAATGTATAGGTTTGCTAGGTTTCCCTAGGTGCTGGCAGAGCTACGGCGCAAAAACAAAAGGTAGTCTTTTTGTCCAAAAAGTGGTAGATTTCACTGGGAAATTGAGGTGCAACCATGTTGCGTTTTGTGCTGTTTCATGTCGCAGCCACTATGCCTACCCACGCAAGGGAGGTACCATTTTTTTCGGGAGACCTGGGGGAACGCTGGGTGGGTGGAAATTTGTTGATCCACGCAGATTCCAGAACTTTCCACCACAGAAATGTGCGGAAAATGTGTTTTTTTAGTCAAATATTTAGGTTTGCAAGGGATTCTGAGTAACAAAACCTGGGGGTAGGCAGACGAGTCACCCCATCCTCAATTTCCCTGGGTGTCTAGTTTTCAAAAATGTATAGGTTTGCTAGGTTTCCCTGGGTGCTGGCAGAGCTAGGGCGCAAAAACAAAAGGTAGTTTTTTTGTCCAAAAAGTGCTAGATTTCACTGGGAAATTGAGTTGCGACCATGTTGCGTTTTGCGCTGTTTCATGTCGCAGCCACTATGCCTACCCACGCAAGTGAGGTACCATTTTTTTTGGGAGACCTGGGGGAACGCTGGGTGGGTGGAAATTTGTTGATCCACGCAGATTCCAGAACTTTCCACCACAGAAATGTGAGGAAATGTGTTTTTTTTGTCAAATTGTTAGCTTTGCAAGGGATTCTGGGTAACAAAACCTGGTGGTAGGCAGTCGAGTCACCCCATCCTGAATTCCCCTGGGTGTCTACTTTTCATAAATGTATAGGTTTGCTAGGTTTCCCTAGGTGCTGACAGAGCTAGGGCACAAAAACAAAAGGTAGTCTCTTTGTCCAAAAAGCGCAAGATTTCACTGGGAAATTGAGGTGCGACCACGTTGCATTTTGCGCGGTTTCGTGTCGCAGCCACTATGCCTACCCACGCAAGTGAGGTACCATTTTTTTTGGAAGACCTGGGGGAACGCTGGGTGGGTGAAAATTTGTTGATCCACGCATATTCCAGAACTTTCCACCACAGAAATGTGAGGAAAATGTGGTTTTTTTGGTCAAATTCTTAGCTTTGCAAGGGATTCTGGGTAACAAAACCTGGTGGTAGGCAGTCGAGTCACCGCATCCTGAATTCCCCTGGGTGTCTACTTTTTAAAAATGTATAGGTTTGCTAGGTTTCCCTAGGTGCCGGCAGAACTAGGGTGCAAAAACTACAGGTAGGCACTTTGCCAAAAAAGGGTCAATTTGTAACTGCAAAATTTAGGTGTGACCACGTTGCATTTTGCGCCGTTTCCTGTCGCAGGCACAAGGCCGACCCACACAAGTGAGGTACCGTTTTTATCGGGAGACTTGGGGTAATTCAGATTTGTAAATCAACTGTTATTACCAATTGAGCTTTCATGCATTTCTCCCTTTCAATGAAAGACATTGTGTAAAAAAAAATCTTTTTGAAAAATGACCAATAATTCTCATGCTAGTATGAGTATTCCCAATTTTGAAAATGTGCAATTATATACTGTTTCTGAACTCAAGGACAAAGTGCTCTATACCCAGTAAATGAAAAAATACCATTGCAAGTTGCTGCTCAGTTTTTGGATCTGGGTTCGTCGGGTTCTTGGTGAAACTACAAGTCCTATATATCCACACAACCAGGAAGGTCTAACAGATGTAACGGTATATGCTTTCCAAGAGCTGTCAAAATTAGAAAAAGTTATAGGTGAAAACGTTGAGACAAAAGATTGTTTTTTCAACAAATTTTCAATTATTCCAATATTTAACTGTTAGTTTCCATAAAGAAACCTTCATGAATTTAGACAAATGACCCCTTTCTGAATTCATAATTATGTCTACTTTTCGAAAATGTACAGCTTTCCAGGATCCATTATTGCTTTCAAACTCATTTCTACCATTAACTGGAAGGAGGTGGAAAGCTCTAAAAATAGCAAAAATAGGCTATGTCCCAGAAAAATGCCAAAACTGTGTGAAAAATGTCGGTTCTCTGACAAAAGACTGTCATTCCCTAAAATCTGAGAAAATTGAGATTTCAGCCCCACAAACCCTTTTTTGATAACATTTTCAGGGAAAAACCCAGAGGCTTTCATTTGCAGCCCGTTTTTCCCATTTTTGCTGAAAAAAACAAAAAAATCACTATATTTTGGTTAATTTCTGGGACCCCTCCAAGGGAATCCACAAACCCTGGGCGGCTTTAGAATCCACATGATGTTGGAAGAAAAGGACGCAAATTTGGCGTGGATACCTTATGTGGTCAAAAAGTTACAAGGGCCTAAGCGCGCACTACCACAAAACGCCAAAAAAAGCCTTACCACAGGAGGGGAAAAGGCCTAGCAGCGAAGGAGTTAAAAAAGTGAGCGAGGCCAGAAGTGGAGGACGCGTTAAAGATTAAATGAATCAGGTTGCTGAAATGCAATGGCAAGTCAGTATTTAATAGCGTCTGCACCTCTGTGCGGGTGTTGGCGACGTGAAGAACAAATGTTTCACGAGCCGAACTCAGGGCCACTTCTTTTTGAGACAAAAGGGCTCTTATTCTACTCATTCCATTGAACTCTGCCGTCAAAGTTGGAATCCGCGGCCAGATGGAAACATCCGAATTCCCATGTGGAGGAGGATACAGAACGTTCTTGCAACACACTACACGTTCAGATACAGTGACCACATAAGCAATATCTCTAATTAACCCACAATAATCTTCATTATTTAAAAGTAAATAACTGCCGTTTTCCAGTAATGTGAAAGTGGGGATGATTGCGAGAACTGGAGTACCTTTCAAAACACAGGCTAAATTGGGCCGTTCTTGGTTGCAAGAGCCATGTAATTGAATATGTCTACACATTAATGAGTGATCTGGTGTCTCTGTGCACTCTTCACCTTTAAGATATACTTCTTTCCCATCCTTGAAGTAAACGGAAGCGACCATGCTTCATGTAGAAATGAACTACCTAGTGGTTCGTATTGGCCTATCGCAATATATCGCATACATTTTGTAAATTTAAATAAAGAAAATGGTAGTGTGATTAACCCGTGGATAAGCCATGTTGCTGCAGTGGCTTCTGCCACAGAAAACGGTAAAGACTCCAACCTCTCAATGTGTAACATAGAAAAAGATGCATCTCTCATCGAAAGTAAGCGCTGCTTTTCAGTCAAATTAAAAGGGGCAAAGAGGGAGGAGACGTTCATGTAATTCCAAGGCACTTTCCCAGACTTAAGCGTCTGCAGGGTCCACGCAAATTGCATAATTGAACGTAATTGATTTTGACCATGGTACAACACAGATACTTCATCTTGCACAATATCAACAACAGAAGACACAATATTATCTAATGTGTAAATGCGGGAAGAAAGCATGTTAATGCTATTATCTACAACTGCAAGCACTTTTTCTAAATTCGCTTGATCAATAGCTCTAAGGCGTTTAGCCGCTTCAATCTGTGATGTTTTCCAGATTTCATTATAAATAGCATATATCCATCTTTTTGATCTACCACTCGCCGGGCCTTTTATGAAATCATTTAAATCCACATCATCAGTCAGTCTGGATAGATGCAGTTTAATCGATGCCAAGGTAGAGTGTTTGAGCCAATTCTGACATAATTTGCCTACTGAATAACTGGTGACAGAATGGTAAGTTTCAAAACGTGGATCAGACCTAACCTGAGTAAAGCCATCAGCTAAATCCAGAAAACGTCGTTGGCAGGAATCTGCACTTCTGTGCCACACTAGCCAACCTTTTGGGTTCAAACTGGATATATTAAATGATGAATTTTGCAAAAGAGTTTGTAACTCTCTAATTGAAAAGTCAGTAGTATTTCCCCAACCGGAATATTCTTCTAAATCAGGTAGGGCAGGAGAATTTAATTTTTTAGAAGTAGCTAATCCAAAGCATGTGGTTTGAAAAATGGTAGAATTTAAAAACAACATATGATTTGGGATGAGACATGCACGGTGCAAAGCCTCAGTGCCTTTCTACCTGCCAATTTTTAGAACCCCAAACAGATTTAAGGTCAATGGTTTCCTTCCATAACTCGTAGCCTTCTACAGCCAACTTGTCTTGAAAGGACTTCGAGTACAACAACTTAGTATCGGTAAGTCTAACCTTGGACATGGACTTCTCTGTCATTTTAAAATAAAAAGACGCGGGATTTGACTGATTAAAGTCGGTAAAATAAGTGTACTTTTTAAAAAAACTACTCGAACTGCCTTGTAATGGAGCCGGGCAATGCTCCCACTGTGTATAATTTATAGCACTCCTTCTGGAATTAGTTTTATGCAGATAATGGTTGCCAAAATGTTGGAAGCAAAATAATTCACCATAATTAGCAGATTCGAAATACAAATCTTCAGCATCAAAGGCAGCATATCAGAAAACAATGCCTCTACGGCCTGAATATCCCAATCATCAGAACGTATGTTTTGTTTTACCACATCCCCATGTTTACCCTGAGCACATTAGGGACATTAACAACCTCAGTAGGGCCATGGATTTGAAATTTAACAGCATCCCACACAATCCCATCAAGGACAGGCCAAGCAGTGATGTTAACAAAAGTCAAATCTCTCTTCAGTCTGTGTGCTGAATGCGATGAGGAAAGGCGTGCCAAAGTACCATTTAGATGTCAAATGCATGTTCTCTCCTCAACATAGTGTCCATTGACAATTCGAAAAAAATAAAACACAAAACCAATTGACATAAAAAGGTAAATTGAAGAAAGTATCAGCCAAAAATATGTCCAAGGGGGAATCAAAAAATGTTTTTTAAATAAACTGGCATAAATTGCAAAACGTGAGGGCTTTTTTGAGTTATGCGAAACAGTGTCAAAAGAAAATCTGGATTCTGTGGCCAAACGAGTCTGCAAATCAGGCATCGATAAGTCAGTTGGGTAAGTGTAATCAAGTTCATCAACGTTATCACCAGGCAAAGTACTTAATAAAGGATTAGAAATCGCAGGCATCTCGATGGCCACCTCTGGCTCAGGATTAGAGGCAGTGGCCAAAACAGAATTTCTCACAATCAAAGGACAGGAGACCGCCGGTGTCATACTAAGAAGAATCGGCCACTCTGTGTATCTTGACATTGTCAATAGAGATAAACCTGTTTTCTTTACGACCTAGAAGTGGTGTAAAATGACTGTTCTTGTGCCCTTCACGCCAAGCACAGGAACTGGAGCTCGATAGGAAGGACCAAATTCTTTCTTGTTATCGATCTTCTCTCCAACCAGTTCTCCAACTTGGGGTAGCCAGCCAACTACCGGGATCTGGAACGCATCATCCGATGTGGAGGGCAAATGTTCCTTTGCAAGACTGTCTCTGGTCTTTTGTAGATCCTGTAAAACATTGCAATGTTCATCTACATCAAAGGTTGTGGCTTGGGCCACGCAGTCTAGACCGTCAAGGTCTAGGACATACATCTTGATACCAAAGAGCATTTCGTATGGGGTCCGCCCACCCAGAGACCTTCTAGGGAGATTATTAAGATCACGCTGCACGCCATTGAGATGGGCCAGCCAGTTTCTGCCAGTGCCTATAACTCGAGCTGTCAATGATTGCTTTAAGTCACGGTTCATTCTTTGCACTACACTATTACCCTCAGGCCTGTATGGAGACAAAAACGTGACTTGGACCCCCAACGACATCATGGCATCCTTGTACGCCTTAGAGGCGAAAGCCAGACCCTGATCCAAATGGAGGGTACCACAGGCAAAAATCCCTACAAAGACACGCAAATCTCTTATGACAGACCGTGAATCAGCGCTGCGATGGGGCCAGACCCACACAAAGCGTGTGCATGAATCAACTGCTACTAAGATGTACTTATACGCAGTATCAGAAGAAAAAGGACCGCAGTGATCTAAATAAACGCATCCTAGTGGTTTACTAGATATGTACAACTGTGTCTGTGGCGGACAGGCAGCATTCAAAGGCTTAATCTGCTGGCAAATGTCACATTGAAGGACATAATCGCGCGTCTGTTTGTACAGTCCCCGCCACCAAAAACGTTGTTGTAACTGAGATACAGTGGCCGAGACGCCCGCATGCGCAGACGCTACACCTTCATGTGCCGCTGTGATCAATGTATTCCTGCGGTCCGAGTTGGGAATCAATCTCTCCCCAACTTCAGGAATTTTCACATAAGGAACCTTATCGGGACTTAAGTGGTATGTGTACTTCGAAGAGAACCCCGCAGGATATTTACCTCCCTTCTAAGTGGCAGCTACTGCCGCCAAGATATCATCGTCAATCTTACTTTTGGACCGTGTAACTGCCGCAACTAAATATGTAGATACCGCTGATTTTGTCGCTTCATCAGCATGCGAGTTACCCACAGCGTGAACTCCAACACGCTGATGGCCAAGAGTATGAATTACAAACACAAGTGGCAACTGCTCTTTAAGCTCAGCCACCCGAACCCAGATCATCTTATGTTTTATTGTGCTACCTTTGGGATCACGAAAGTCATTTTGAATCCAAAAGAACAAGTTTTCATTGTAAGACTGGACACAGTAATAGGAATCACTCACAATAAGAGTCGTCACACTGGGATCAGCATACTCCAATGCAAGCATCAGAGCCTGAAGCTTTGTCAATTATGCGGTGCAGTCCCCTAGAGTCTGCGTGTGCACGACTCTGGACTTGAACTCATCGTTCACTATGGCACCGACCACAATGGCGCATGCGGAAACGTAGGCGTGTTTAGAGCCATGCGCAACCTGCGCCGACCCATCAGTGTAAATGATGCAATGGAAATCCTCCAAAGGTCGCATAGCTAAAGGAGCTGGATGAACGAATTCATACTGTAGGTACTCCTGCGACCGTAAGAAGGCGTCAAAAACAAATGTGACATCCGGGGACGTCAATGACGCAGCCCATTGTATCCACCGTGGGTGCAAAGCTTTAGAATTTGGTACACTGGCTTTTGTAACTGCCTCCAAGGCAGGACACGGAGTAACAACCAACATGCGTTTTCCCTGTGACAGAGCACGTTCCTTAAGAATCGCCATCTGTACAGCCGTTAAAACTTTCTCCACAATGGAAAACGCATTTCAGCCGAAGTGTACAAGTGTGACTTGTAAGCAATAGGTACTGTGTCTCCTTCATTAAAAGTCAGGTAAGTGAAACCCACCATTCCAGGGATGATTCTTATCACCAGGTTGGTGTGGTTGTCACGAGTCAGTAAGAATTTAGAAGCGAGCAGATCAGCCTGCAAGGATTGCAGAATAGCTGAGTGCTCAGGCAGCCAGCATGATTTGGAAAAGGTTGGTTGTATCAAAGCATACAAAGTCTTGATACGCTGGGCATATTCCGGAATGTATGTCCTCCCGAAATTTAAAAAACCCAGTAAAGACTGTCATTTTTTCAGAGTTGTTGGAGCGCGCAATTTTGTGCATTTCTCCAGGAAGTGAGGAGCCAAACCTCTACCTTCATTGTTGAGGTCGTAGCCCAGGAACAACACTGTATATTCTGCAATGTGCGATTTTGCAAAATTGAATTTGTAACCCATGTCTGCAAATTAAACGGTCAACGCGACACAGATGCTCCCAAAGTTCGTCGTCTGTGAGATGAATGTCATCCACATACGAACATGCATCTGGGTCGACTCTCTCTAGAAGAGAGACAATGCGGGCAGTAAAAATCCCAGGACTATTCTTATAGCCCATAGGCAAACGTCGAAATTGTTTTTGCACACCGCTGCAAGTAAAGGAGGTCCATTGGGAACTCAGACCATCCAAGTGGTGGGCATAAAAACAGTTGGATATGTCAAGCGTGGTTTTAAACCGCTTTCGCACTAGACTATCCACTAAGGCAGAGCCGTGAGTATTCTGTACTGCACAGGTACGGCAATGCGAGTTTAAATGCCGGTAATCCAATACCAAACGATATGAACCGTCCGGATTGGTCACAGTGAAAAGAGGGTTATTCACCAGTGACACACACGTTTCAATCACTCCTTGATATTCCAATTGTTTAAGGATTTCCGCAACGGAAGCCTTAGCTTCACGTCGAATGGGATATTGAGGTTGAGTCTGAGGCTGAGACCGCAAAGAAATCTCGTGGTGTGGGGAAAATGTATCCCAACCACAGTGTATACAGTACAGAGCCGGCGCTAGAGCCTTAGCCCACTCTTCTGCAAAATTCAGCGCATGCTCCTTTGAGACTGTGTGCGCGAAACTGGGGAGGATCACTTCCTCCCCTCGCGGAGCTGCAAGAACAAAAGGTGGGGGCCAGTCAGCCTCCGAAAGCAAAATGTCATACGTAGACGAAAGATTTTCCCAAAACACCCCTTTTATGGTACGTTGTATGTCACCTTCGATTAACAGGACAATTTCATAAAGTCTGTCTGGGGGAGCAACTCTAGTATCAGCTGTTTCTATTACAACATAACGGTCAGTCGCTGTCACCTTCAGTAGTGGACGGAGGACCTCCCGTATTATGGTAATCTCTGCCGCGCTGTCCAGCAAGGTCAGAGCCCATGTCAGATTCCGAAGCCGCGTTCTCACTATCTGTGGCATATGTCGCTGTTAAAGCGGCGACTTTCTTCTTTTGAAACTGGGGTCTTTTCGGTGTAGTGCCGTCCTGCTTTCCTGCACCGTCTTTCGGGCGGGGCTGGTCACGTCCTTGCTGGCCACCCCGACCCCTTCCGCCTCCTCCACCACCGGTCGACGAGGCCGATGACTCCTGAAAAGAACGAGGAGAGCGTTGATCAGAAACCTGAAAACGATCAGGTGATTTAATCTTTGCGCGATCGCGCAAGTCATAAACACGTTCTGCGGGTGCAGGCAATGGAGAAGCAGGACGAGACTCCTGTTTCTGTTGTTGTTGCTTTCCCTGTTTTTGTTTTTTAGGCCAATTTTGTTTTTTGGACTTGAGCTGAACGTCAGTGTCAGACTTCTGCCCTTGGGGTTGCGTTTTCTCTTTAGTCGAAAAAGGCTTGAGACCCCTACTATTGCGGCCCACGGTTTTATAAGCCGCCACAATAATCCTCGCTAACTGTCGGGGTTTCTCGGCATCGGGAAGCGCACCCAAAGCATTAGCCACCTGAAAGTTCACTGCATCCCCCTTGACATTAGCAAGAATGAGATCGCAAACCACATCAAAGGAGCCACACAGGCGCCTACCCAATTCAACCACAGCCTCAGGTCCGTGCTCATCCTGAACACGCTTAAGGACCGTTGTCAGGACAGTCATGGACGGAGTGCCGTAACACCTCGCATAGACTGCCGCAAATGTTCTACCCCAGGTCTCACAGTCACCGATTTCAGGGGCCAAGTCTTTTGGCAAACTAATTGTCAGAATCCTGTGTTTCTCACCAGGAGACGTGTTAGGAAATACTTCCTCAAGCTGGTCAAACTTCTCGGCAAGCCAGAAAGGGAAATCATCCTTCTCCTGGAGGCGCTTGCCCATCACAGGAGTGACCATCACGGGACTGAGCTTCATACCGCCCTGTCCTGCTTGAGGCGCCGCAGCACCCGGGGCCCCGCCCGGGAGATTGCGGGTTATGTATTGCACTAACGCTCGAATAACACTAATAGAGACTACATGTAGCCTCCGTAGCTCAACAATGGTACAATTGCCGTGCTGAAGATGAGGAGTAAATCCAGCTAAAACAGGCCAATTTGCGCCTGGAATGGACAAAGGATCTAACCTCGGAGCTGTCAAAGAGTGGGGGAGGGCGCCACCAAACCAAACGCGATGCTGCCAAGTATCAATAGGTACCTCCTGTGCCCTATACAGAGTATATTCATTCGGCAAAGCGGCGGGAGTGTATGTATGGAACACACCTGAAGTCGCGTCCACAGCCGGAAATGTCACCCACGAATAAAAGATTTCGTAGGGGTAAGCTGTTTCCGCACTCACCACCATTATCACGGCCATGCCATCCACTGAGACATTGTAAGTCTGCAAATGATTGCGCACCGCTATGCGACTATGCTGCGGAATGTCCACGGCAGCGGCCATGACGATACAGTAAGGTAAAAGAACAAAGCAAACTTTGTAGCACAACTGGGTAGTAATTCAAGGAAACCGTTTAGAAAGATTCAAGCTTGAAAAGACCTATTTCAAAAATAGGTAGGTTTTTTCCGACACCACCGTTTTCCGGAAACGACAGTGAAGGGGTTAAGGAATGAATGATATACTACTCAAGTGTTATGATATAAGACCACCAACGTATGGGCGCTATGTACCAGGTATTCCGTTCTCCTACAGAACTGTACATAGAGACTTGGAACCTCAGTGAATTAGGGTGTGCCAAAACTCACCTCAGTACCCAAAATCCCCTTACCGAGCTAGCTACAGTGTCTTATTGGTCATTACAAACTCCCAATGTTTAGACAAACCAGAACATGAACTTAGAATACCTCAGGTCACGTGGAACACATGAACATTCTTTCGTTATACAATCATTTCAAACCAGAACGTGGAGTAAAGGAGGACGCGTGCACATTTGAAATATTTATTTACTAATGCAGTGTTCTTAAACGCAGTATCTTAGATAATACAAGCAAACATATTATAAGAAGCAGTTATCAGCATAGTTACTAGTCCATAGAATGCAAAAGGTGACGACATGCTAAAATGCTGTATTGAATAGGGGTTACCAACACCTCATTCTCACCCTCCCTATCTAGTATATTATATTATATCTAAGAAGGTCTCTTTGGGTTTTAGCAGGGCGGCCCCATACCTCAAGATCCTAGTGGTTAGGGATCACATCATCTTCCACCAGCTCTCTGCATGCGAAGCACCATCAAGTGTGTGTCGGGTGCTCTGTGTGTCGCAATATAAAACGCGCCTAAAGCCAGATTCTGGCAGCAGCTGTATTTATGTTATGTCTAGCAAGGTGCGAAGATTAGACCTCACAATAACACTGTGTCGAGTTACCCTTGAAGGTTTCAGCACTCACTGTACAGACACAGTTTACCAAGCAAAGCTGATATCAGAGCAATAACATATTATTCTCGTGTAAATCACAACGCTCTACTAGGCTGAAAGCTAAAACAACAATTATGTGTCGGGTGCAGAAGCAGCAAAAGGTAAAATGGTGTTTAAACATTTAATAAGCTCATTCTAACTTAACACTGTATATAGGAAATAAGTATCTATATGACACCGGCTATGTCAATAGCTGGGTAAATGACAATGCAAACATGCAAAATTTAACATGGATCCTGATCTTATGTGATTTCATAAGGTTTGCCTTTAGTCTAAGTTTGGGTTATACAACATCACATAAATACACTTAGTTTAATAAATAAGAGCCAGATATGTTTTCCCAAAAAAAACTGAGATGCATCACCTGGTCCAGTCTATACATCATTTATAATAATTATTCTTTATCAGTGAGCACCTGTCCACTTTTAACCAATATTCCTAATTTCATACTTATTGCTTTGTCAGTCCTCAACAGCCCACACCTCTCAATTGGCACCAACCCCACACTCGCCACCTTCCCCACGCTGCACCCACACTTATCACCAACCACTTGTTATCAGCCCATTCGCCATCACTTAACGTAGACTTACAAGCATATTTGTAAGTACCAATTTCTGTTATCTTATGCCAACGTTCTTCACTTTATCATCTATTACTAACTAACTTTGCCATCTAACACTCGCTGCAATTGCCCTTTAAGCCTAACCCAACAAACACACAATATATTCCAGCAAGGCTACATGCAAATTTGTGACCTAAAGACTGCAGGGTCTCCTACACCCACAGGCCAAGACTACCAGGGCACCTGCACCCACAAGACTGCTAGAACCCATGCACCCACAAGTCACTACTACTGCCTGGGCTCCTGCACCCACAAGTCACTGCTACTGCCTGGGCCCCTGCACCCACAAGTCACTACAACTGCTTGGGCCCCTGCACTCACAAGTCACTACTACTGCCTGGGCCTCTGCACCCAAAAGACTGCTAGGACCCCTGCACCCACAAGTCACTACTACTGCCTGGGCCCCTGCACCCACAAGTCACTACTACTGCCTGGGCCCCTTCACCCACAAGACTGCTATGACCCCTGCACCCACAAGTCACTACTACTGCCTGGGCCCCTTCACCCACAAGTCACTACTACTGCCTGGGCCCCTGCACCCACAAGTCACTGCAACTGGCTGGGCCCCTGCAGCCACAAGTCACTTCTACTGCCTGGGCCCCTGCACTCACAAGTCACTACTACTGCATGGGCCCCTGCACCCACAAGTCACTACTACTGCCTGGGCCCCTGCACCCACAAGTCACTCCTACTGCCTAGGTCCCTGCACCTGCAAGTCACAACTGCCTGGGCCCTTGCACCCGCAAGTAACAACTGCCAGGGTCCTTGCACCCGCAAGTCACAACTGCCTGTGCCCCTGCACCTACAAGTCACTACTACTGCATGGGCACCTGCACCCACAAGTCACTACTACTGCCTGGGCCCTTGCACCTGCAAGTCACCCGCAAGTCACCACTGCCAGGTCCCCTGCACCTGCAAGTCACCACTGCCAGGTCCCCTGCACCCGCAAATGCCAACTGACAAATTCTCGTTACAACACCTGCCAGGCCAGCAGCACCCCGCGCCCAGACCACCTCCCCTACTCCCTTGTGTCACTCAGTGCCGGAGCAGCTGCAGGGCAGGCGCCCCCATCCTCTGGAAGGCACCGTCCATGAACACGCCGTTCTTGCAGAGGCAGCGAAGACAGAAGTGTGGCTCCTGAAAGAAGAGCTGCAGGTGGCGGCGAGAGATGAAGCTCGAGTGGACCATGTTCACGTCCACCAAGCCCTGCAAAGAGTTGCAGCCTTGACACTCTACACAAGGATGAAAGTCTCCAAGCAGCAGCACAAGAAGTGTTACCGGGTGAGAAGAGAGAAAGTACTCAAAAAGTTTGATGGTGAAAGTAATTGGGGATAGCCAGGAGCACAGCTGACCTTTCAGATTACCCTCTGATTCCCCTCTCTCTGAGTTCCTACCACTGGCCTCAGTATTCACGACGCAATGACCGCCGGCTGCCGCATGAGAAACTCCAGGCCGAGACCCTCCAGGTGGGCCAGGGCCGGGTCCTCGCACACCCCGCTGCCGGCCGAGCTGCGCAGCGGGCTGCAGGGGGCTGAGCGCAGAGCCAGCAGGGCCCAGGCTCCAGTGTCTCCCCCGGCCTCCGCCATGCTCAGTTGCTGGCGGGTCCCCTGGGTGGGCGGAGCCGGGAAGGGGAGGCAGCGGCCCAGTCATGTCACAGACGTGAGGAGGCCAGACCCCAGCGCTGCTCGTCCGGAGGAGGCAACAGAAAGCAACCTTGGATCCTGCAACGGGGATCTGGAGCCACCGCCACACACCCAAACAGAAACAGCACATGCACAGGAAGACGACAGGGTACAGAGCAAACACCAAGTCACGTGAGATGTTGTAAAATGAGTAAACAAACACTTGAGCTGCAGCGTAGCACTAACAGGCCCCTTAGAACAGGATTCTTTGGTAACAAAGCATCACATACACAGACAAAAGAGGCATTGGCAAATCCAATTGTCCGGGCTCTGGCAACCTTGCATTGTTTTTTTTATTTAGCGCCTCACGCAGAAGCGGGGGGGAGGGAAAGAGGAGGGGGACTGTGGAGGTTTCTCTTGCGGGAGCGAGCAGCAAGGCGCGATAATTGCTAACATATGACGCCAGCTGCTCGCTCCTGCAAGGGAATAGCTAAACGTGCACGCATTGCCATTGGAAGCAATGCAACGCGTGCACGTTTTTGCCTGCAAAAGTGTTGCGATGGCTAAAGGTCTTTTTCCTGTTCAGCCATGTGCGCTATGTAGGCAAGACTCAAAAAGGGCCACTCCAAGGAATCAAATGCTTTTTCGGAGTCCAACAGGATTGCTGCCGCAGGTACAGAAGGGTTGATTCTATGTAGGACCGCAAATAACGTAAGCAGGTTCAGGGAGGTGGACCTGTTGGGGACAAATCCAGATTGGACAGAGGATATTATCTTATCAAAGAGTAGGGCGATCTGCATAGTGACCATTTTGGCCAAAATCTTGTAATCCAAGTTCAGCAGCGAAAGCGGTCTATTTTTTTTTTCTAACAAAGATTTATTAGCAGTTTTTTCAACATACATTATACCACCAGCACGTTACTCTAAATAATAGAAATGGTACATACTGCAACAGTGCCACATCATGTAGCATAGCAGTAAAAAAGTCTGTTGTGCATCTTAACCCCTTCAGCGCTAATGACAAGGGTAACTCGTCATGGACTTTCCATTGATTTCAATGGAAAGTCAATGGGAAGAAGAGGGAGTACCTTAGCAGCCAAGTGGTTAATGAATTGTCAGTAAAAATCAGCACCCAACTTCCCCAACTGGTTATCCCTCCCCCCTCAGCGAAAGCGGTCTATAAGATCCACAAAGTAAGGGGTCTTTACCAGGCTTGGGCAACAAAATGATTACTGCCTCTCGAAGAGTCGGAGGCGATTGTTCCCACTCTAGGGCTTCGTGATATACCTCAAGAAGTTGAGGGGCCAATATGTCCATGTATTGTTTGTAAAAGTCACTTGTAAAGCCATCAAGGCCGGGAGCAGTAGAGCCGTTCAGTGCATCTATGGCGCTGAGGACTTTGTCTAAGGAGAAAGGCTCAGCAAGGAAATCCTCCATATATTTCTCCATGTAAACCGAAGCGATTTCAGAAAATAGTCCTCTAATTTCGCTGGTGTGTGAGTAACTTTTGACGTATACAAGGACTCGTAATAGGCAAGGAATTCCGTGCAAATCTCAGGCGTGCGCATGAGGTGCTGTCCCGCCTCCGTGCTAAGTTCTGTAATGTACGATTTGGCATCAGGGGGTCGCAAAAACCGTGCTCAAGTGCGACCAGGTCTCTCACCCTCCCCTTATCTACATGCCATGGCATATTTGCTTAGAAACTGAGTTTCCCTATCTGCTGCTTCTCGGAATTCAGACAGCAGCGCCATCCTCCACATCAGAGGAAACCATCATTGCATCATCTAGAGCGGTAAGTTGCTGTACTATGCGTACCAAGGTTCCCCTGAGGTCTTTCAAAACCCCAGCGTGTTTAGCAATTGTGACTCCCCTAATATAAGGCTTAAAGGCCTCCCAAAGAACCGCCCAGGAATCCACCGGCCCCGTGTTCAGTTCAAAATACTCTTCTATGGCCTCTCTAAGTTCTGACTCAAAGAGGTCATCTCCCAGTGCTCTGCCAGGGAACCTCCACTGAGGTTCATGCCCTTCTGGTCTGGATACACACAGCTTAACTGTCACAGGGGAGTGATCCGAGTATGTCCTGGGGAGTGTCTTAGTGTAGTGTAGTTCATATATTCCTAATAGGCTCTGCGCATTGGAATAACATATCCTATAGATGTGACATAGGAATGAGGTCTACTACGTCTCTATCGAATATATTAGACTTAATTGTGAGTGACAGCTAGCTCAGAGGTCACTAGAAACTTTCTCGAATGAACAAGAAGGGAATAGTTTCTGACAACCACATAAACATGACAACTTTGTTTCCCCAAGATAAAACTGATCATCAGAGTCGTGGAAACAATAGATAGATAATTTACTCAGTAAATCATGCATGCTTCGTTTCACCAGAGGTGCAGAGAAATAGAGAGACGGGCGTTTTCAATAAAAGTATTTATTGAACAGTCTTCTTTCTCAAGCATAAGATATGAACTGCTACAATCGTAAAACTGGTTGCAAAATACAATGCATATAGTATAAAGAGTAGAATAAAATAATACTGTAAGAGCATTGTATGGTGCCTAAACCATAGATAAATACATACAGCAATAACAGAGGCTAAAAGTACTCAACTGGTGCTTCTAAAATACGCCTACCCCGATATACCTAACCTAAGCTTGGCACGAAGGAAGAAGTAAGTGAGGTATAGCATATATGTAGTATTCTTTTGCCAAGAATCTGTCCAAGATTTCTCTTAGGGTCTAATCATCTCTGTACCTTAATTTGGAATGAAGGTCAGGCTCAGGACTCGATTTTCCAACAACCCACATGGGTAGCTTGGAAACACTTGAGCTGGATTTCTCGGCAGGAGAAAAGACAGCATCTCTCTCAGTGCGACTGCTGGAGGGTCGGCTTCCTTCAAGTCAAGTCAAGTCAAGTCAGAATTTGTATAGCGCACTACTCACCCAGAGGGTCTCAAGGCGCTTGGGGGAGGGGGGTTTCGTTATTTATCAAATAGCCAGGTTTTGAGTTGTTTTCGGAAGGAGAGGTGGTTCTGTGTAAGGCGGAGGTGGGTAGGGAGGGAATTCCAGGTTTTGGCCGCTAAGTAGGAGAATGATCTTCCTCCCATGGTGGTTCTTCGGATTCGTGGGATCGTGGCGAGGGCTTGGTTGGACGATCGTAGTTGGCGGGTGGGGGAGTAAAAGGTCAGGCGCGTGTTGAGGTAGCTGGGTCCTAGGTCGTAGAGGGCCTTGTGTGCGTGGGTGAGGTGACGGAACTTGATTCTCTTTTTGACGGGGAGCCAGTGAAGGTCTCTTAGGTGATCGGAGATGTGATTGTGGCGGGGTATGTCTAGGATGAGTCGGGCGGAGGCGTTCTGAATGCGTTGGAGTTTCTTCTGCAGTTTGGTTGTGGTCCCGGCGTAAAGGGTGTTTCCGTAGTCCAGTCGGCTTGTGACAAGTGCGTGGGTGACCGTTTTTCTTGTTTTGGTGGGGATCCATCGGAAGATCTTTCTGAGCATGCGTAAAATGTTGAAGCATGATGACGAGACGGCGTTGACTTGTCTGGTCATTGAGAGGGAGGAGTCTAAGATGAATCCCAGGTTGCGAGCATGGTCCGTTGGTTTGGGCGCGCTGCCAAGGGCCGGTGGCCACCATGAGTCGTCCCATGCAGAGGGGGATGATCCTAGGATGAAGACTTCCGTCTTGTCTGAATTCAGTTTTAGGCGGCTTTTCTTCATCCACTCGGCTACGTTTTTCATCCCTTCATGTAGGTTGGTTTTGGCGGTGTTTGGGTCTTTTGTGAGGGGGAGGATCAGCTGTGTGTCGTCAGCGTAGGAGATGATGTTAAGGTTGTGCTGGCGTGCGATGGAAGCGAGGGGGCTCATGTAGACGTTGAAGAGGGTGGGGCTCAGGGATGATCCTTGTGGTACTCCACAGATGACTTCGGTGGCCTCTGATCTGAAGGGGGGAGGCGGACTCTCTGGGTTCTTCCGGTGAGGAATGAGATGATCCAGTCCAGTGCTTTTTCTTGTATTCCGACATTGCTGAGGCGTTGTACAAGGGTGTTATGGCAGACCGTGTCAAATGCTGCGGAGAGGCCCAGGAGGATGAGGGCAGCTGTTTCCCCATTGTCGAGTAGTGCTCGGAGGTCGTCTGTGGCTGCGATGAGGGCGGTCTCGGTGCTGTGTTTGGCTCGGAAGCCGGATTGAGAGGGATCGAGGGAGTCGTTGGACTCGAGGAAGGCGGCGAGCTGGTTGTTGACAGTCTTCTCAGTGACTTTGGCAGGGAATGGGAGGAGCGAGATGGGGCAGTAGTTTTTAAGTTCAGTGGGGTCTGCTGTAGGTTTCTTCAGGAGGGCATTGAGTTCGGCATGTTTCCAGCTTTCCGGGAAGGTAGCGTTGTAGAGGGAGCAGTTGATGATGTCTTGAAGTTGGGGTGCGATGATGGAGTCGGCCTTGTTGAAGATGTGGTGGGGGCATGGGTCGGTAGGTGATCCGGAGTGAATGGAATTCATCAAACTGATGGTGTCTTCGGTGCTGATCGGGGTCCAGGCACAGAGGGTGGTGGTGGGGGTCTTCAGTTCGGTGGTGAGGGGAGAGAGTTGTTCGCCGAAGCTGTTATGTATGTCAGCGATCTTGCTGTGGAAGAACGAGGCTAGGGAGTCGCAGCGGTCTTGAGAGGGAGTGATGTCGTTGGTGCCGGCGCTGGGGTTGGTAAGCTCTTTGACAATGCTGAAGAGTTCCTTGCTGTTGTAGGCGTTGTTGTCCAGTCGATCTTTGAATGCTGATTTCTTGGTGGATCGGATCAGCTGGTGGTGTTTGCGGGTGGCGTCCTTGAGGGTGGACATGTTGTCAGTGGTTGGGTTTTTTCGCCAGACTTTCTCGAGGGTGCGATATTTTTTGGGGGAGTTTTTGAGGTCGTCATTGAACCAGGTGGCTCTTTTGCTTCTTCCATTGTTGTGATTGTTTTTCAAGGGTGCTAATTCGTCAGCGCAGCGGTTGAGCCATTGTGCGAAATTGATGGCTGCGTGGTTTGGGTCTGATACTCTGGCGGGGAGGTTTTGGTTTAGCGATGTGGTGAGCTGGTCGGTGGTAATTTTGTTCCAGTTTCTGCGGGGGACTTGTTGTGGGTGGTGGTGTGTCATGGTTTTTCTGAAGTTGAAGTGGATGCAGCTGTGGTCCGTCCAGAGGAGTCTGATGGAGTGGCTGAAGGAGATGTGCTTGCTGGCAGAGAAGATTGCGTCGAGCGTGTATCCGGCGTAGTGGGTGGAGGTGTTTACCAGTTGTTTGAGTCCGAGATTGGCGAGGTTGTCCAGAAGGGTGGTGGTGTTGTTATCGTTGTTCTTTTCCAGATGGAAGTTGAGGTCCCCAAGGAGAATGTAATCCTTGGAGGGGAGGGCGTGTGGGCTGATGAAGTCAGTGATGTCTTCGCAGAATTGTGCGCGAGGTCCTGGGGGTCTGTAGACGAGGGTGCCTCTGAGTGTTGTTTTGGTGTCGGTGTGAATCTGGAAGTGAAGATGTTCGGCGGCTGTGATGGTGTCGTTGGCGCTGGTCGTGATGCGGATGGTATTCTTGTGGACGATGGCGATGCCACCTCCTGTTTGGTTGATGCGGTCCCTTCGGATGATCTTGTAACCGTCCGGGATGGCTATGGCAATGTCCGGCGCTGATGAGGCATTCATCCAGGTTTCTGTAAGGAAGGCGACGTCCGGCGATGTGGTATCGAGTAGGTTCCATAGTTCAGTGGCGTGTCTGTGGATCGAGCGGGTGTTGAGCAGGATGCACTTCAGGTGGTTTTTGTGTGGGCTCTGTTTGGTGTTTGTGGTTGTAGTGTGGGTCTTGATGCAGCAGAACTTGCAGGATTGGCAGGTGAAGGGTCCATGGGCGCGTCCTGGGGCGGCTTGGTGGCAGTTGGGGAGTCGGCCGGTGTTGAGAGCAGTGAGGGTTGCGGCGTCGTATCTTAGGCGGGTGGAGTAGTTGTTGTGGGGGCCAGGGGGTCTGGCGCTGGGCGCGGTCCATGCGTGGACGGGCTTACCTTTGGCGCGCCTTCGGCGCGCATGGGGCGCGCCTGCTGCGCGTGAACGCTGCGCGTTAGCCACTTTGCCATAAGTGGAGCTTGGAGGGGGGGCGGAGCGAGGGAGGAGCAGCTGGGAGGCGGGAGCGGGGTGGGTAGGAGCGGTGATGCAGGATGGGACGGGGGTTGGGTTGATCCGCGGCAGGGAGCGGGGTGGAGGGGCACAACAAATGGTGTCCGAGGGTGAAAGCAAAACTGACCACAGAGTCACAGCGGCTAGGGGTGGCGGCAGCAAACAGGGGGCACGATTTAATTAAAAACAGAGTACACGAACACAGGCAAACAGTGAGAATTGGCGCAAATCTGAAAGCAGATGAAAAGAAATATTGAAATAAATATTGAAATAAATAAGTGCACAAGACCGGATCCTTGGCGGCGATTATCAGGGGCACAGCAGCTCAAAGGGACACCGGGGACACAGCGTCACAGCAGCTCAGGGGCACACCGGAGACACAGCCGCAGGGGTCAGGTACGAGGCGGGTGGAGCGACCGGCTCTGACCAGGTCAGGTCGAGTCACAGCTCCCAGTCTCGTTCGTGTAAGGCTATATTATCTGTGGGAGGGAGGAGCAGCTGGGAGGCGGGAGCGGGGTGGGTAGGAGCGGTGATGCAGGAGGGGACGGCACTTGCTGTATCAGGGGGCGTCGGGCAAGTAGATAGTTGAACTGCTCCAAACCACTGTGTGTTTGCTAAGGCAAGTGTGGGCATATTTATACCTTGAAGTTGCCGAGTTTGATGTAAAGGTGGACATAATAATGTCATTAAAGGTAGCCCTACCGTATTTGGACTGCATGAGCTATGACTAAATATGGTTATGATTCTTATGCCTATATAAGGACATAGGGGTTTATACCTATATAAGGGAATGAAACGGGAAATTTACAATGGTGTCCTAAAATGGTTCACAACACCCACTCCACGTTATCATGTTCATCTATGATTAAGTACTAAACATAAAAGCTAGAGCATTAGTTTGTACAATCCCACCCTAAAAATACATAAAATGTATTAAAAAAATGGTCGTACACAAAATGAGCATTGGTACAATATGCATCTAAGGGCAATGATTTCATTGTAAGCATATGATATGATATTAGAAATGCTAACCAAATGAATCACGAAATTTACATTTATGAAATGGCTCTAGATACAGAAAAAAGGTTGAATTCCATAGCAGAATATACAATTTAGTTCTATTTGTGCAGTAGGTCAATATTGTTTCTAGGAAGTAGTCAAAGAATTCTTGTTCTCTAAGAATAGTTTTACTTTAAGCAGATTGCTTTGTGCCAAAGTTCAGTCTGTTTTGGAAAAAGTCAAATTAAATTGTAGTGAAATAGAGTTCCAAACTTGGAAGTTTTTGTTTTGAAAAAAGTGAAGGTCGAATTTCAGAGTTCGAAAGAATGCTGCGTGTTAAATTCAAAAGTTATTCTCGGTGTCAGGAGAAAACATTAAGTCGTCAAGGCTGGCAAAGAAATTGTCTACCACAGAAGATGAAAGTTCAACTACTTCATTTAAGTAGGTCAATTGTACACAGATGTGAAGCATCGCCGTCAGCTTCAGCCGCATTAGCAATGTTCATAGTAGATGGTACCTGTGTGCCTGTTGGTCCGCGTATCTCACCTCCAGTTTGATTTGCCGGTGAGATCTCAATGAATGCTGTCATCAGGTTTGGTAGCCGTTGGGGGCAACACAACACATGAGCCGTTACCGGACCCAGTAATGCATCAACATCCGTTGGCATAGCCGATGGTAGTGTTAGACAGATATCTAACACGCATTCCTCTCCACAAAGCAGGCATCGGAGAACAGGTAAGATGCAATCTTGCCAGATTGGTCTGACTGACAGGAACCATGTGGTATTCAGATCTCTCAAACGAGCCAAGCCAAGGATCTGTGTTATCCTGTCATGATATTCCATGCTGACTTGGGTATCGCTGATGGCCGGATTTGCCATAACGGAGCAGGAGGAATAAAAATAAGATCCCTGCTACGAGTCCTAAAATGAGAGGCAGGCCGCCGAACACAGAGTGTACGAAGTTAGGAAAAATGCCCAGGACTTATTGAAAGGGTGCTAACAGTCCCGGAAAAATCGTCTTAAATACATGTGCAATACCGCTGGTATCAAACATGTTAAAGATACGACCTAACATTTCTGCGAAATGTATTGGGCAGTTTGTCGATAATAATGCATGTATCTCTGCAGAGGACTTGCAACTGGCAGATCATACGTGTCTCTGGACGAGGTCAGAGGCACAGTTTTTTGCAAAAGAATGGCTTTCATTCTGCTTAAAGTATCAATTCATATAGAAGAGATGTTCAGAGAAGGCCATTGCGGCGACTCCCCGTCTGTCTTGCTTTTAGGAAACAATACTTGCATACAACAAGTGACCCTGGCTGACACACTAATCAGATAGCCTATTCTTGGCATCATTCCACAACAGCTGTGATCCTTTAACTTAATGTAGCTACCATTGGCAAGCTGCCTAAAAATTGGATCTATCACCGCTGTGGGCGAACCTTGCAGGTGGCAAGAAAGGTTATTGGAAGAACCCTTGCAGGCTCCGTGTAAATTAATACCTTGACATAACAGTGTACCGCTTAGTGAGTTTGTAAAAATGTTACCACTAAGAAATACCTCCTTTCCCCCACTCCAACATTTGTGTATGTATGGTAAATCCCAGGTCGACTTAATGTATTCTTTATCCAACCTTTCATACAGGCCTGCTGGTATGTGTTTTAAGCAGTACTGAAACTGGAAAATCGTCACTGGTATCGTGATGGTGCCATGTATTATCCATTCAACCAATGGTTTCTCAGAAACGGTCAAAGGTAATCTCTCCAATTTTTCTATGCTCGGCACTGTATAGTCTGCTCCCCTCTTTGCCAATGAGATTTGTTTATCTGTAAGGTTAAACACAGTAAACAATGACGTAGTGTTGATTAAACGCCAAGGCACATAGCCAGAACGAAGGTTTTGCAACGTCCAGCCTAACAGCATTATAGAACGTAATTGAGACTAGCTATGTTGTAACATTAGCAAGTCCTGTTCCATTTTGTCAATGGCAGAGGATACAGTGCTGTCCAAAGAATATATTCTGGACCACAGAGTTGTTAACCCATTGTCAACTACAGAGAGTGATTTCACTAAATTAATATGATCAATTTCTCGTATTCTTTCAGCTGTTTCCATTTGCGTGACTTTCCATGATCCATTGTATGCAGCGTATGTACCGGCGTATATGAAAAGTTTATGACATTGATCACGAGGTCCCAGTAAGAATTCTCGTGAATCAACGCCATCTTTAAGCAAAGATAAGTGTTGTTTTATTTCTGGAAGTGTGGATCTCTGTAGCCACTCAAGGCATAGTTTTCCTACACTAAAAGTTGTTATTATCCCTGGATGTTGTCCTGGATATATCTTGGATCTGGCCGAGCTACTGTGAACCCTTGTGTCTTGTTCAGGAATCTATCTTGACAGTTATTCGTGTCTGTGGGCAAGATTAACCATTTTTTCCAATCAGGATGTGTTCTGTTTTGTAGTAAAATGTAATGTACGTCTACCTCCTTATCTGTATTTAAATTACTATCAGGTGTGGATTTAGGTATGGACAGTTTATTTAAGTCTTTTATCTTAGCAAGGACAAGACAAGATGTCTGTTGAACAGTTTCATTTAAGAACAGTATTTGTTCTGGGATGATGCAGGCTCTGAGCAATGCTTCTAAACCTTGTACCAGCCAGTCCTTTGTGCCCCAGACAGTTTTTGTCTCAATGTTGCCTTTCCAAAAGTCAAAGCTTAAGGATGACAATTGAGCATAAAAAGCCACAGAATAAATTTGTTTAGTATTTGTCAACATACTTTTCATGCATGTCTTATTAATATTTTTAAAGTAAAAACTTTCTGGGTTTGTAACATTAAAACCTGTAAAATATGGAAATGTTCTTAAAAATGTTTTAGAACTACCTTTTGGAGGTGTTGGACAATGTTCCCATTGATTATAAGTTAAAACATTTCTAGGGTTTGCAGATTTGTGCAAGTAATGATGACCAAAATGATTAAAACAATACATTTCTTCATAATTTGATGAGCCTTCTAAGTATTCATGTTTTGCAAATTTAGCTGTCATTTCTAAGTCTGCCATCATGTTATTAACAGTTTCAAACTCCCAATAATCAGAAAATGGGGTGGGTGAAATGAAATCACTGAAGGAAACCTTAAATTGGTGTGGGATTTTCAGCAGCTCGACAGGGCCATCAATGTCATAATCAGTTCTATCCCATGCTATTCCACCAGGTAGAGGAACCGCTGTGATGTTTACTGATGACAGGTCTGTTTGTTCACGATGAGATGATTTGTGTGGTTTCAGGAGCAAGTTGATGTTCTTACTTGCTGTGTCCATTTTACTATATTTTCCATCTATCAGCTTTGCCAAACTTAAAACAAGAATGAGCTATAGTAGGAGAAAAAGTACACCTAACATAATCTAAAATTCAACCCATGGTGAAACTAGATATGTATTTGCAAGCTGGTGACAAAGTTCCGTTAATTGTTCCTTGAAAGTTTTATTTGCTGGCGTTGTTTCTGGCTCACTGGGATCCTCAGAAAAGTTATCAAAGTTGATAAAATAGTCAGAAGCAGTTCTGTCAATTGTTGGTATTGCATCCGGATTATTTGAAATTGCTGGAGCGGCTTGTTCCCTTGACATGTTTGTATAGTCAGATGCTACATCATTATAGACGGGAGTGTCTTGATTAACTGTTATTTGGGTTTCAAGAGGCACAAGTTCCATGCCTTTGTTGCATAGTCCTTCTTTTCTTACTTTAGAATCTTCAATGGAGATGAGTCTTTCAGTTTGAACCTCTTGGATAGTAGCAAGATTTGGTTGTCTGCTACATCTTGGGAGCCCACTGGGCCTACTACTTATTATCGGCCACATGGTGTGGTTTTACCAGTTCAATTGATACAGACCGGTTCTCCTTTCTTCCAACAAGGGGCGGTAGTAGCACTGTTCTTGATCCGTGGATTGCTAGTACAGGTACTGGTTTTCTGTAAGAAGGCCCAAATTCCTTCTTGTCCACTATTTTCTCCCTGACAAAATCCGCAATCTTTGGAATCCAGACAGGTCTTGCGGGGACAGGTGGTTTTTCTTCAGTGTTCGTTGGCTTTTCACTGGTGTTGCTTAGACTTCTTCTTGTTTCATTTAAGTCCTGTAAAACAGCCAAACGATCTTTGATATCAAATATTTTTTGTTCCACCACTGAAGTGTGACGATCGAGGCCTTCAACCAACATTCTAGAACCAAAAAGGAGTTCATATGGAGTGATTCCACCCAGAGAATTTCTTGGCAGGTTATTAAGACTACGTTGGACATTTATTAGATGTCTGACCCATCCATCACCTGAACCTAATACCCTAGCTGTTATAGATTGCTTTATGTCACGGTTTTTTCTCTCCACACCAAATTTCCCTCAGGATGGAATGGACTCGAAAATTGCAATGCAACGCCGAAGCTGGCCATGGCCTCCTTGTAAGCCCTAGAGGTAAACGCAGGACCCTGGCCAGAATGTAGCGTGCCGATAGCGTATGCGCCGATAAAGACTTGCAAATCTTTTATAACAGTTCGGGCGTCAGCCGAGCGCTGAGGCCACATCCAAATGAATCTTGTGCATGAATCCACTGCGACCATGATATATTTATAGTTGCCATCCCTTTGTAAGGGACCACAGAGGTCCAGGTAAACACACGCTAGTGGTTTATCTGAAATCAGAAGGGGTGTCTGCGACGGGCATTTCACTGTTGAAACTTTCATTTTCTGGCAGATTTCACATTCCAAAACATAGTTTCTGGTTTGTTTCCTTATGCGTGGCCACCAGTATGGCTGTTTTTTATTAAAAAAATGTTTTATTATTTTATAATAAAAAGAGAACATAGGGCATATCATAATCTTATATCACATTTGTAACAGTTAGCGTGGAGACATGTAGATCGAAAATGCAGCTATAAATTACACAATTACTACGGAAAGACAGAAATTTCTGGCATAACATTAAAAAGACACCATTTCCTATCACCCTTATTCACTCCGAGTCATCCTCGCTTCCCAACACCGGCGGCTCACACAAATTACCTCTGTACTCATTCCAAGCCCCCCATATTCGGTTCCACTTCCGGGGGCACTTTCGGTTCAAATATACTGCTCGTTCCGCCAACATTGCGGAATCTAAATCACTGCACCAATCTCTGAGTGTTGGCAGCACCGGGGATCCCCAAAATTTGGCTATATTTCTCTTAGCGTTCATGCTGCCTAATGTCATCCAATCCTGCATATAGCACGTTAAGGCATTTGGATCCCAAATATTCAACAAACAACACTTAGGGTCCGGAGTCACTGATACCTTTACCACTTGCGACATAGTCCTCATGACCTTGGCCCAATATGGAGCCACTAGAGGACAGTCCCAAATAGTGTGAAAAAAAGATTCCTCCTCCCCACAGCCCCTTTAACAAAATGTATGCGTGGCCCTCCCAATCGCGTGCAACGTGGTCCTGGTATAATAGACCCGATGCAAGATCTTCAATTGTACAAGCCTGAGTCTGGATGGTATGGCCACCCCCCTAGGAGAGGAAAGCGCAGTCTGCCAGTCCGATTCGTCAAACTCTCCCACCTGCCGAGCCCAGGAGTCCCTAAGTTTCAGGGTAGGGTAAGGGAGATTATTTATGATCTTGCGGTATACAAAGGATATGCCTTTTTGGCCATATGTTCCGTGAGGAGCCTGTCCTCAAGTGGAGTGGAGTCGGGCACCGCATCGCCCGAATGGATGATCGAACCCAAGGCATGACGTACCTGCAAATATCGAAAGCGCTCCGTTGGGGCTAAGTCGTATTGTGACTGAAGTTGTTCAAATGTCAGAATGCTGCCCTGTTTCCACAGATCCCCTACAGTTGAGATTCCTATCAAATCCCATGCCTCAAAGCCTTTCGTGTGTCTCAGACTGCCCAACTTCTGGGACGACCAAAGTGGTGTCATGAGAGTAAGTGTGTCTCGACATTTAAGATGGGCCTGAGCGACGTACCACAGCTTGACCGTATGCGCCGTTGGGCCGATCAGAGTTGAGGCGCCTTTTTTATCATATAGTGCGCCAAGCACACCCGCCCCACCCATGTCATATCTATCCGCCTTGAATTCCGGTTCCTCCTGAGGGGCATGCAGCCAGTGGTTTATAATCTTTAGCTGGGCTGCCCAGTAATACAATTGAATATCCGGGAGGGCGATCCCCCCATCATACCAGCTTCTAACCAGTTTCTGCCATGATATACGAGCCGACTTATTGCCCCAAAGGAGGCCTGAAAGCAGCACCTCTATCGACTTGAAGTACTTCGGGGGGACGGGGTATGGGGTATTATCAACAATATACAGCAACCGGGGCAAAGTCATCATTTTGTACAGCGCCGCTTTACCCAGAAGCGTCAAAGGCAGGGAGCACCAATGTTTAGCATCTGCCCGGAAACGGTCATGTGGGGGTTCCAAATTATGGCGAAAGAAAGCATCGCAATCAGGTGTAATCCAGACCCCTAAATACATAAAGGGTTCATCGGTAATCCTAAGGGGGCAGTCTGCCGGGAGCTGAGGCGGGGGACCCTTCAGGACAAACAAAACTAATTTCCCCTTATCCAAACTGTCACAGAACATTGCGTGGAGATAAGGAACAGTCACATCTGCGACCCGCTGATACAACTCAATCGGGATCCCGTTGGGACCCAAAGCCTTACCCAATTGTAGGGAATGTAGTGCCGCCAAGACTTCATCTTTCGTAAAGTCAGAGTCTAGGAGCTGAGCCTCTTCCTCTGATAAAGAGGGCATTCGTATGTCTTTTATGTAAGTCTGGGCCTCTTCCGTTAATATATGCGAAGTTGATGTGTAAACCTGTTCATAATAGTCGGCCAAGGTGTTTGTAATGTCCGACGGAGACGTGACTATTCTATTTGCCGGTGTACGAAGTTGTGCAATCGTCCTCTGCGCCCTTTCTTTTTTATCCAGCCATGCCAAGAGTTTCACCGTCTTATCACCCTGCTCGTAAATAGTGTGCCTGCTGGTTTGGAGACGCAAAGAAAATGTCCTGTTAGGATTCATTCATCATTGAAGTTATAAATCAATAACTTGCCGCCGCAGCGGGCCTTAATAGCATGGAAACAAGGAGAGAACAGAATTAAACTGTCTTTTATTTTTGCTTATAAAATTTCTTCTTATTGGTAAATGATATGGCAACAAAAATACTACACAAATTGTATGGTTACTAAACCAGTAGTATTAGACACCTTCTGCTGATAACATGGAAAAACAATACCATGATCTACCACTTGTTTTGCATATTTAACAAGCTGAACAACCAAATAAATGATACATCAGTGGGCAGAGAGATGTCAAGCGTCGACGTTTCGGTGTACCACTGAATTGGAGTACTTGCCCTGTTCTTGCATGCTCCCAGTTATTGGTGCAGCTTTATTGGTATGCACTCGGATCAATGAGGACAGTTTCTGTAAATTAGCGTTTTTGAAAAATTTTGCGTTTTTTAAATCAGCGTTATATTCGGAGATTTATTACATCTTGTATACTCAGTACATTAGCAATCTATCTAGTTGAATTTATAAAGTTTGCGCTTTTAAGCATTATTGCTTTGGTAGCGCTCGATATTTTGTAAGTGTAGTCTTTTGGAATTGTACTCCCTTTACCAATATGGCGCTACCATACTATGGAATGACGTCGTGATGCGTGCGCTAGGTTATCTGCACGCATTGGCAAGCACTGACCTCGCGCTAGAAGCAGCCGACTACGAGGTGGCGTTACAAACACGATCAAGTAAGCATTGTAGTGATGGTATGAATGAGTGTAGAATGGAGCTGGCTGGCAAGGAGTCCGGATAAGCAATGTAGTCGTGTGTTTTACATCTGTAGATGACGTGACAAGTTTCTGCAATTTCGTGCAGTGCTGACAGACGATTACAGCGTCTTGACCAGCGGTAACTGATTGATCTTCGGTTCTAAAAAGCCCATTAACCTAGTAAGTACCTTGGGGAAGTGGCTTAAGCACTGTATTAAGACACTCGATAGTCGTATAATCTTGGTATTGGAGATGAGGGTAAAAGTTGCTGTTCATTTTTGCCATTTTAGACCCTTTAAAGAGTTCTATGTATGAGAGGCAACGTTTAGGAGTACTTCCGGCTGGAGGTCTTCTTGGTAAGGATTGAGTGAAGAGTGGATTCTATTTTGATAGTTTTTCTATTTTGATAATTTTCAGACACATTAGTATGGTTTTAGGCTTCATATAGTTTTGTTTATTCATAAGTGGTGATGGTAGTATTGACACGTTACTTGGTTTGTGAAGGTCACACGGGCATTTATTTGGTGCTATTGGTTTTACTCTAACGTGTCTGCACTTTTGATACACCTGGAATTTTCTTGTGATAAGTAGACGGATAAGTATTTATAAGGAGTATTTAGTAAATGTTTGTGATTATGTATATATTGATGTTTTAGATTTATGTGCAACTTCTGGTCCTGAAGATGGTCCTATGGATTTCGATAATCAACGGGGACCGAAACGTCGACCCTTGACATCTCTCTGCCCACTGATGTATCATTTATTTGGTTGTTCAGCTTGTTAAATATGCAAAACAAGTGGTAGATCATGGTATTGTTTTTCCATGTTATCAGCAGAAGGTGTCTAATACTACTGGTTTAGTAACCATACAATTTGTGTAGTATTTTTGTTGCCATATCATTTACCAATAAGAAGAAATTTTATAAGCAAAAATAAAAGGCAGTTTAATTCTGTTCTCTCCTTGTTTCCATGCTATTAAGGCCCACTGCGGCGGCAAGTTATTGATTTATAACTTCAATGATGAATGAATCCTAACAGGACATTTTCTTTGCATTTTGACTTAATACCCAGTCGTTTTGGGAATATTGGGTGGTTCTATTTTGGATTAGGTTTGGAGACGCAGCTTAACCTGCGCTTTTTGTAGTTCCGTGGGCCGTCTCCGCAGTAGGGTTGGCCTCGTGTAGGTTCTGGAGCGCTGTAAGTTTCGCTTCCAGCGCTTCTAGGTCATGCATCATCATGCGTTTGTTCCCTGTGATGGAGGAGATTGCCCGTCCCCATAGCACCGTCTTGTAGGCCTCCCACAGGACCCAGGAGATTGCACTGGGCCCAGGTTATCTTGAAAGTACTGCCTCGTGCCCACCTCAATATCTTTCCTAATCGCTGGGATCTGTAAATAACCGGGGGATATGCGAAAGATGCGTTTACGCACTTTCGTGTGGGGGGTGTAAGTCAAACTGATCATGAGTGATCTGAGATCCCCCTTGGTCGTATTTCTATGGAGGTCAAATAAGGGAGACTGTCCGCCGACACAAAAAAATAGTCAATACGGGAGAGACTTTATGTTCCCCCGAGTGAAAAGTGTATCCACGGCCCCCGGGGTGTCTATATCTTCATCCATCAATTAGTCCCAATGCGTCCAAAAATCCACTCATCCGTGACTCACTCGCCCCTATCGTCCTACTCGGGTGGCGGTCCAGTGCTCCGTCCATGACTGCGTTAAAATCCTCCCCCACAATGAGTTCATCTTCGGGAAGATTCAATAAAAACGCACTCAGAGCTGGAAGGATCACAGAATGAAGAGCAGGAGGAACATACACCGACACTACATTAAACCGTTTCCCCTCCCACTGACACATCACAGCAGCAAACCTCCCAAGGGGGTGCTCACATACCTGGTGCACAATTAAAGGAAAGCTCTTCCGTACTAGGATACCTACCCCTTTGGAGCCCGTGGAGAATTCTGAGTGTACCACCATTTTATACCCCCAGTGGTCCAAGGCTCTACTGGACGAACCAACCAAACGAGTCTCCTGAAGCAATGCTATAGCCGGTGCTGTACCTCTCAGATATTGCAAAACTAATCCCCGCTTAATCTTATCTCCCAGTCCATGCACATTCCAAGTAACAACTGTCAACGGGGGT
The DNA here is from genome assembly GCF_964261635.1 of Lissotriton helveticus. Classification (NCBI taxonomy): domain Eukaryota; kingdom Metazoa; phylum Chordata; class Amphibia; order Caudata; family Salamandridae; genus Lissotriton; species Lissotriton helveticus. Next base: position 508,202,357 of record NC_136068.1, on the reverse strand, counting down.
ACAGGAGTCAAAGAGGGGACACCAGCAGAGTCATCAGTGTACATCAATTCCTGATCCTCCATCAGTATCAGTACAATGCTTCAAACCATTCTCGTCCTCACAAATCCTGCTCATCATAAGAGATTGCAGCCCAAAATTGAAACATAAAACAAAACCCAGAACCCCCCCATCCCACCCCACAATCCTAAACCTTACTGAATATCCGTCCCACAACTCCCAATGAACGTCCCACCCTCTACCACTCACCCCCCTCCCTGCTCCCCTGCCTGTGGATATAGAACGACCCACCCCCAAAATGGCAGAGTGCCTCTACCCCTCCCAATCAATTGAATCAAACATAGTACACTCCTTACATAGTGCTATGCTATCCCCACCCATAATTTTCTACACAAACCAGGTCTTACAACGACCCTCGCCCCCCTCCCGCTCTACTTGGGGTCTGTTAGATTATCATGTCCCCACAGTCAATCAGGAGTCCACATCATTCTTGTACATCCAAACCACTCGTCTCCGGCGCAGATTCCATTGCAGCTCCTTCCTCCGCTCCACCCAGACCCTCATCATTCCGCTGTTTCTGTCTGTTGCGACGATTACCCCTCCGGCTTCCAACGGTGGTCCAGCCCTCCAGCCATTCCCAGGCCGCTTCAGGTGAGTCGAAGAACCAGGGTTTGCCATCCCATTCCACTCTTAGCTTGGCCGGGAAAAGCATTGCATACTTCAGGTCCTTGCTACGCAGCTCCCTCTTGACCGCCTGGAAGCTTCTCCGTTGCGCTTGGACTCTAGCCGTAAAGTCTGGGAAAAAGGATACCTCGTAGTTGTCGATTTTAAGTAGAGGGACGGATCTGGAACACTGCAAAATGCTGTCCCTGTCTCTGAAATTAAAGACCCTGGCAATGATTGGCCGTGGCAGGGCCCCGGGCTTGGGCCGGCCGCCCGGCACCCTATGTGCCCGCTCTAGGCAAAAGTAACTGGACAACGCCTTGGGCTTGAGATGTTTTGTGATGAGTTCTTCCACATAGAGATCAGCCGCTGGCTCCTCCGTTTTATCCGGTACGCCCTTAATCCTGATGTTGTTGCGGCGGGCCCTCCCTTCATAATCGTCCAGTTGTTGCTCCATTCTGACCTGACGTTTTTCCATTTCTTCCATTTGTCGCTGTAGCTCCGAAGTGTAGTATCGCTGTTTTAATACTGAAACTGTGGAAGAAACACCTGTGTCTGCACGGGCAAGCCCTTCATGTGCTGCTAAGATTAGTCCTAACCTGTGTTCCATGTTTGGGATTGCTCTAGCCCCCACTCCAGGGATTTGAGCAAACGGAACATTATTTGCATCAGTTATATATGAGTACTTGAGTGGATAGCCTTTTGGTAGTGTTTTACCACTGTCTTTTATTGAAGCAGTGACTGCTTGCATTATTTCGCTGTCTATTTTCGTTTTTGAACGAGTAATTGCAGCTACGGAAGCCGTTTGCACAGCTGCCTTCGCCGCTTCATCAGCCAATGATTTCCTTTCAACGTGAATGCCATCACGATGATGACTCAGAGTATGGATCATTTGAGTCTTTTGTAGTTCTTTCTGTAAAAGAACTACTTGTTCCCAAAGCATTTTATGCTTGATTGTGCCACCTTTTGCATCTTTAAATCCATTTTGAACCCAGTTCTGCAGATATTCATTGTAAGACTGGACGCAGTAATATGAATCGCACGCTATGAGTGTGGGGAATTCGCGATCGATATTTTCAAGCACCATCTTGAAAGCCAGTAGTTCAGCTCGCTGAGCTGTACAGTCTCCGAGAGATTGAGTTTCTGTGACCATAGGTCTGAATTTACCATCACGCCAGCGACCTTTAACAATAGCACACGCTGCACTATAAGCTTGTTTACCCCGAATTGCAGGTTGTGCTGATCCGTCTGTATATATTATACAGCCGTAATGTTCTAGAAGTAGAATTTCAGCAGGCAGAGGACATTCTTGTTCGTATTGGAGAAATTCTTGTGTTTTCAAGTAAGGGTCAAAAACGTATTCCACGTCTGTTGCAGCAAGAGAATTAACCCATTGTATCCATCTTGGATGTAGAGCTTTTGCATTTGAAATGTTTGCCTTCGTAACTGCCTCTAAGGCGGGTACAGGTGTAACGACTTTAATGCGTTTACCCTGTGTGAGAGCTCTCTCCTCTGCTACTGCAGTTTGAATCGCTGTCAGAATTTTTTCTGTTAAAGTGAATTTCATTTCAGCTTGTGTGTATAAGTGTTATTTGTAAGCTATTGGTACCTTTTCACCTTCATTAAAGGTTAGGTATGTGAATCCGCATCTCCCTGGGATGATTCGGATTACAAGGTTGCGTACATTGTCGCGTGTTTTGTGGTTCTGAAGATTCTGGATTCATGTAATCGTTCTGGACTCGAGAATTAAAACTTCATCGAAACATGACGAATTTGGTATCAAAAGACCGAGAATGACGAGCACACCATGTACATATATTTTCAGCGTATTCGAGTAACGATTTCTCCTGTAATCGTCATTATCGTCCAGAACCCTTGGCTTCCATTTTATATACTGCAGCCATCTTGTGTGTTGCCCTTTACATAGGCCTTAATCCAGCCAAATTCATTTCAGCAAGGACACGTACTCCTTAATCGACTTTCCTGTGACCTGTGCAAGTTGGAACCATTGCCCCAGGCCGAACTCGTTAGGTCAGTTCCCCTCCCAGTGGCCGAATAAGATAGCATCAGGGCTCAACAAGCCATAAAACCATTTCAGCGCGCACACCTGCCGCATCTTGCTCCCATCTATCTCTGCTCTTTTTGCTTCACTTACTTTATGGTGGGGAGGTGCCTGTTTTATTGGGGGTCCACCGATATCTGATGAAATGTTGGGCCTTGCCAGATGATTTGTTGTAAGCAGCACGAAGTGAAATATGGACATGTCATCATGATCCTGCTCTTTCTTTGTATTGGAAATATGTTAACGATTTACTTTACAACCAAGAATGTTTTGCCTGATGCTTAAAATTGTGTATAAGAAGAGAAGCCTGACTTTGTAAATTCGAGCAGTCTCCTGAGAATATACTTCCCCGTGTGTTGTACTTCTAGGACACTTGTTACCTTGGTTGCAGCCAATAAATCGATCTTTGACTTCACCTAGAAGACTCTGAGTTTCTGTGGTCCCGATCAGGAAGAACCAGAGGTCTCTGGGTGTACCCTGACACCGCTGGGTTACCGGTGTCTGTGCCGGTTCTGAAAAACCCAGTACCTCAGCTGGCGCCCAACGTTTGGGGCGATTCCAGTGGTACCAGTCAGCCAGAGGTTCGTGAGGAGCTTCGTGTGAAAATTCCGGAGGACGGCCAACCACCTCATCGACCCCTGCATGTCGACGTGGTCCGAAGGTCTTTGCTGCGAGGTTCCCCGCTTCCCGACGGCTACGAAGGTCTGCTGCCCTGGCTATCGCCCTGATTTGGACCCTTGAAGTTTGGTAGAGCGAAACACTAAGACGAGTCTTCTGGTGACGTCATCGATATCTCAGTTAAGTATAAGTGGAGCGTCTCCCAGTCCTTAGTTGGTCTTAGTCTTGGGTATCCTTTGGAATAATTGTTGGTACTTGCAAGCACCAAAACCGAAGGACTCGTGTTTTCACGAGAAAAATCGTAATCGATAATCCTTTGAAGTTTGGAACTAGACTAGAGAGCAAAGATGCCTAGTCTTAGACTTGGAAATTTGTTTTGTCTTGGTGGTAATAATAGGGACTCCCGATTGGAGGACTCATGTCCGGTTCCTCCAGTTGGAACTCCAACTTACGAGTTATATGTGAAACATGGGGTAGGCCCCATCACATACAACGAAGTGTGGATCAAATACACAAGAAAAGATGGTGTTTTAAAATGGCCCCAATATGGTAGCTTTGATATCGAAATCTTAGATAACCTTGAAGTTAAACTGTTCAAAAAGAAAGCCCGGCCGGCAACGTTCAACTCTTTTCGCCTATGGCGTAAGGAGGCCAAACAGAAGGAAATCTAATTAGCTAAGAAAAATAAGAGAGAAGGAGGAATTTCAGTAATGCAAGCTGCTATGCAGTTTAAAGACAATGAAGAAGAACAGATGAGTGAGCAGTTGCACAGGCAACGTAAAAAGGTAATAGATAAGTGTTATCCAGTTTTGCCGTCTCTTCAGCAAGAGGCAGCAAAAGAGCGTGAAAAAGATCCATTAATGTCGCATTTATTAAGTTCACCACCCCCCTATGCACAAAATGCCACGGCACCTCCACAACCCACAGTTGCACAACCTGTGGTTGTTATGCCTCCTATTCCTCTGCAGCAACCACCAGCTACTCTTCAGCTGGCTCCTACTCCTTTGGTGCAGCCTCCTCAAGGCCCATCGATCACACCTGTTTCTACGATTTTGCCTACTGTACTTTCTACTTCTCCTAATGCTCCCTCTACGATTTTGCCTAGTGCTCCTTCTATTTCTCTTGATGCCTCCTCTGCTGGTATCTCTGCCTCTGCCTTATCTTACCCCATTCTTCCTTCAGTTTCACCTTCCATTCGGCAGAAAATGGCCAGCACTGTCACTAACTTTCTTTCACCTCTTTTTGGGTCGCCTACTACGACCCCTAAAATAGAACGAAGACAATTGCGAAGTCGACTGCCTGACTATCAAGAGAGAGACTCACTGAATCGTTTAGCACGGAAATGGGTTATGGACACCGTAAAGTATGATGTAGAGTCGGTCATGGAAGTCTTCCATCAATGGGAAGCACCGACACAGAGATATGTTTTCGAACAGATGTGTGTTTTCCTTTGCGAGGATTTGGAAGACAATGATCTGGAATGCATCCCGCAAGAGATGTGTCACGATTTAATTTTGGAGAGGGCATGATTGTAGGTCCAGATGTGGAGGAAGCAGTTGAAATGTTGCTATCATATCGTCGTAAGGGAAGCAGTTCTGGGTCACAATCTAGTGCATCTAGTAGGAAAAAGGTGCGACAATACCCGATGAGAGAAGTTCCCCCACAATGGAGAGAGGGTGACACAACTGTTAACCCACCTATTTTGCCACACTTTCAGCGTGTATGGGTACATGTCCCATGGAAGCGAGCTGAAGTTTTAGCCCTTAAACAGACATTACCTGATCCACGTAAAAATCCTGCAGGGTATTACAAAGAGTTGTCACAAACCGCAGGATCATGCATAATGAATTTAGCCGATATTGATATGCTGTTTGGGAATGTTGTTCCACAGCCTTTATGGGGTAAAATTCGTCATACAGATCATGATCAAGAGTTAGGTGACTCATGGGCTAATATTGCCGCTGCAGACGCCCGACAAGTTGGTGGTGCTAAGCCTGAGCCTTTGATAGCAGAACTCCCTGGTAGAATAGTTGATTACATGAAAACGATAATGCCTGCAATACGTGTAAATTGGGATAAGTTGTCTGCATGTAAGCAAAAGAAGGAAGAGACAGTCTCAGATTTCTTCACCAGATTTGAAGAAACATTTGTCGACCACAGCGGTCAAGATATGACCACAGAAGGTGGTCAGAGATTGTTTGTCGATAAATTCGTACACAATCTGCTTCCAGAATTGTGTAAAAAGTTAAAGGATTCAGAAAGTTCTTGGGCAGTCTCATCGTCAGCGCAGATATTAGCTACTGCCCAATATTACGAAAATAGAGACAAAGACGAGAAAGATAGAGTAGAAAAGAAAACTAAAGAATTGAAAACAAAGGTTTTGCTGCAGCAAGCATATCCGCCACGTGGTGGTGGTAATCAAAAAAATAATAGTCAAAATAACAATGGACAGAACCACTACCAGAGTAATTTTCAGCAGCCTCAACAGTATCAGAGGAACTCGCAAAGAGTTGAGTATACTCAACCCCGTGTACCTGTAGGCCCCAACCAGTGTTCATATTGCAGAGAAGAGGGTCATTTCGAATATAATTGTCCTATTCTATTACAACGTGCAAATGGAGTTTCTGGTCTAAGAGGCCGTGGTAGTCAGCAAGCACCTAGAGGTAGAGGGCGTGGAAACGCCCCTCAGAACGCACGTCCCCTTCCACCACAAAATTCTATGAATAGGTTTGATCAGCAGAATAACGCATCTGACAGGACAGCTCAATACTACGTTGATGATTACTATACAGAAGATGAGTATTTGGAGGGTAATGATTGCTAGGACAGCCATTGACAAAGAGAGGGAGTTGTTTCAGTTCCAGTAGATCAGAGTGGACCTTACGTTGAGGTGATTACATCAGGTGTGTCAGAACCTTTTCTGTTGGATACTGGTGCTACAAAGAGTTCTATTATGCACTCCAAACTCCCTGGCGCACCTTTGTCTGGCGAAATGAACGTTTCTGTAGGTTTTTCTGGCGCCCCAGTTAGAAATCCGAATTCTGACCCTTTGTCTCTTTCTGTTGGTCCTTGTGAATTCGAAGCACCCCTCATTCTGACAACAGGTTGTGGTGAAAACTTGCTAGGATTGGATTTGTTAAAAAGGTTGCATGCGACTTTGTACTGTTCTCCTTCGGGAGTACACCTTACTTTAGGTAAGAAAGTAGTTTCTCCCATGTATTTGTCGAGGGACAAACTTCCAGCAGAATTGTCGTTTCTTCCAGATATTCTTTGGGCCACTGGTCCTAGTGATGTGGGTCTTTTAGAAATTCCACCATATGTTGTAACATTGAGAGCCAATGTTCAAATGCCACGAATTCCCCAATATAGGATATCTAGTGAGGGTGAAAAAGCTTTGCTAGTGATCGTTCACGAATTGATTGAAAAGGATGTGATTGAAGAAACACGAGGCAACGTTTGCAATTGTCCTGTTCTGCCTGTTTTAAAACGAACTGTGTACAGATTCGTGATTGATCTTAGAGAGGTGAATAAAATAGTTGTGCCACAATTCCCAGTTGTTCCCGACATTACCACATTATTGACTATGATTCCAGCATCTGCCTCTTGGTTTTCGGTGATTGACCTGAAGAATGCCTTCTTCAGCATCCCGATTGCTGAAGAGAGCAGGGATATTTTTTCCTTCAGTTTAGGAGGTCGCAGCTTCCGCTTTAAACGCGCTCCTCAGGGCTACTGTGAAAGTCCATCAATATACAGTCAAGCTCTAAAAACACAGCTTGATACAATTGTTTTACCTGAAGGTGCTACTCTTGTACAGTATGTGGATGATTTACTCATTGCCGCAGACACTGAGGAAATTTGTAAAAAGGCCACACTGTCATTGTTACATCATCTGTGTGATCTTCATCACAAGGTGTCACTTTCCAAACTGCAATATTGCCGACAAGAAGTGACCTACCTAGGTCACCTCTTATCGAAGGAGGGAAGGAAACTGACCCCAGAAAGAATTCAGGCAATAGCGAAATTGAATGTGCCAAGAACACAGAGAGAAGTGCGTGCTTTCTTGGGCATTACATCGTACTGTAGACAATGGATTCCAAATTTTTCGTTATTAGCCAAACCCTTGGTGGCATTAACGTGCAAAAATACACCCACTCCCATTCCTTGGTCTGAAGAGTGTCAGAAAAGTTTTCTCGAATTGCGCACAGCATTGTGTTCGGCTCCTGTGTTAGGTACCCCCGACTACAGTAAGCATTTCACATTGTATGTCCACGAGAAGGAGGGCTGTGCATTTTCAGTGTTGACTCAGTTGTTTGGAGGTAAGCAGCGTCCATGTGCCTATTTTTCGTCGACTTTGGATCTGGTAGCTAAAGCATTGCCAAGTTGTTTAAGAGCCACAGCAGCAGCAGCTGTCTCTATTCGACAGTCTGCTGGTCTAGTAATGAATAATACACTAATCGTGATGGTCCCGCATGCAGTAGACACATTGTTAAATAGAACCAAGACACCGCACTTAACTAGTGCTCGACTGTCCAGTTACGAATTGACACTGCTAGCGAGCCATGTGCACATAAAAAGATGCAGTACCTTAAATCTAGCTACGTTATTGCCAATTACAGAGGAATCAAATGTTTCAGAACAGCACGATTGTTTTCTCAGAACAGAGGAAGAAACGAAAGGGAGGATAGATTTATTCGATACCCCTCTTGCTGATTGTGATGGTACATTATGGGTGGATGGTTCATGCTTCAAGCTCCCGAGTGGTGACACGAATGCAGCATATGCCGTTACGACTTTGCATACAGTTGTTGAAGCTGCACGTGTGCCACATAATTCAGCTCAGGCAGCAGAACTGATTGCACTCACGAGAGCATGTGTGTTGTCTAAAGGGATGAAAGTGACTATCTACACTGATAGTCAGTATGCATTTGGAGTGGCTCACAGTTTTGGGCGATTGTGGAGAGAACGTGGATTCCTGACTTCGCATGGAGCTAAGATTCAGCATGGTCAGTTGGTGAATGAGCTTCTTGAATCACTGACCTTGCCCCTGCAAATGGCGATTGTGAAATGTAGTGCTCACAAGAAGGTGACTGATGATGTAGGTCGTGGAAATGCATTTGCTGATGAGATCGCGAAAGAAAAGGCAAAGAATGTAATGAGCCGAATGTATGTTGCAGGCCATGCAAGATGGACTGGTGATGTTGGAATGTGTGAAGACACAATAGAGAGTGTGAAGTCCATCCAAGCTGAGGCCACAGAGAAAGAGTTGAGCACGTGGAGAGAAAGTACGGGAAGAATGGATGCAAATGGTTGCTGGATTGAATTATCAGAACATCAAAGATGGTTGTTACCCGATGCATATGTGCTTGCAGTGGTTACAATGGCTCATGGAATGGCTCATATCAGTGTGAAAGGGATTTGCGAGTTGTTGGCCCCAGTATGGAAGAATTCAGGGACTCCCAAATGTGCAGAGAATGTTGTCAAGAATTGCATGGTATGTCTGAAACACAATCCTGGTAGGGGAACCCCAACTCCAGCTGGTCATTTTGCACCTCCTACGTATCCGTTCGAGGTTTTGCAGCTAGATTTCATCCACATGGAGAGGTGCAACAACTTAAAATACGTACTCGTTGTTGTTTGTGCCTTCTCAAGATGGGTAGAAGCCTATCCCCTAAAAGACAATACTGCCTTGTCCACAGCAAAAGCCCTTGTGAAAGAGTACTTCCCCAGGTTTGGAATGCCTAGAATGGTCTGGTCTGACAATGGGAGTGAATTTGTGGGTCGCGTGATGAAGAGAGTGTGTGAAGGGCTAGGTATCCAGCAGAAGTTCCACGCTGCAAATCACCCCCAATCAGCTGGATTAGTAGAATGTTACAATGGCACTTTAAAACTTAAACTGGCCAAAATCCAAGCGAGCACAGGTCTTAAATGGCCTGTGCTTACGCTCTACCCTTAGCCCTCCTGTCCACTAGGATGACTGTACATTCACGAGTGAAACTTAGTCCATATGAAATAGTTTTTGGCCGGCCAGCCAACATATGGGGAGTGCTTAGACCCGAGAGATAAACAGTTAAGGGGGGGTCCGAGGGGAAAAAATTATTATAGACCTACTGGTACCTAGTCTCCCAACTAGACACTAAAACACACGGAAGGTACAGAAGGTCTCAGAAATACAGAGGGAGAGAAAAGAAAATAGCAAATCTCTCTATTGGGACCTAATAGTGTCCTCTTTACATGCCCAGAATACACAGTTAATCTGGAAACAACCAAGAAAACAAAAACAAGAGAAGATGCACAAGGAGAGGAAAAAGATACCCATCAGCCCACTCATAAGTGGAATCTCGTCATCTGGGTATATGTTGGTAAATGGTGTCCTCTAGGGTCTGCCTTGGAAACAATCCATAGGACTGCCTAGTGATGGACCCAGAACATTTCACCAACAGATGACAGTATATGAGCGGGAGGGGTTGAGGTTGCAGTGCTCAAAGAAAAAGAAGAAGAAAAGGAAAATAATCCAAGTGATTCTAAAAATACCTACGATGATGTCATGAAATACTTTATTAGGGCTGACCATCAAAGTGGTATGGTTAAAAACAGTATGCTGATAGCATGTAAGGAATTGCTACCCACCAATGTTGTTATTCGGTCAACATGTTTCAGCCTCAAGGGCTTTCGTCAGACTGAAAAGAGTGTATCTTCTCCTGCATAGACACAATACAATGGTCTTTATAATATGGCTATGAACACTTGAAAGACACTCACCCTTATTGTGTCTCTCCCCACAATAAGGGTGAGTGTCTTTCAAGTGTTCATAGCCATATTATAAAGACCATAGAAACGAGAGTTTGCAGTCTGTGCACTTCTTTTTGTTGACATAATTTGTCCATGTCTCTGTTTCTGTCTTTTGTATTGTGTCTATGCAGGAGAAGATACACTCTTTTCAGTTTGGAAAGCAGATGTAGATCCCACTTTCACATCACTTAAGTAAGTGTTGCAGTAGCACCATAGGTCCTGACGAAAGCCCTTGAGGCTGAAACATGTTGACCGAATAACAACATTGGTGGGTAGCAATTCCTTACATGCTATCAGCATACTGTTTTTAACCATACCACTTTGATGGTCAGCCCTAATAAAGTATTTCATGACATCATCGTAGGTATTTTTAGAATCACTTGGATTATTTTCCTTTTCTTCTTCTTTTTCTTTGAGCACTGCAACCTCAACCCCTCCCGCTCATATACTGTCATCTGTTGGTGAAATGTTCTGGGTCCATCACTAGGCAGTCCTATGGATTGTTTCCAAGGCAGACCCTAGAGGACACCATTTACCAACATATACCCAGATGACGAGATTCCACTTATGAGTGGGCTGATGGGTATCTTTTTCCTCTCCTTGTGCATCTTCTCTTGTTTTTGTTTTCTTGGTTGTTTCCAGATTAACTGTGTATTCTGGGCATGTAAAGAGGACACTATTAGGTCCCAATAGAGAGATTTGCTATTTTCTTTTCTCTCCCTCTGTATTTCTGAGACCTTCTGTACCTTCCGTGTGTTTGAGTGCTTAGACCCACCAAGTTCAGCGAGCTTGAGCACCCTATTTTGCTTAACTATCTGTATGAATTGACGGCTAAATTGCGTGTTTTGCATCAACAGGTCCACAACACCCTGCCTCCGGTCTCTGAGACTCCGGGTCACGCCATTGACCCCGGTTCCTGGATCCTTGTAAGGAACTTCCAAAGAACGGAGAACGAAGAACGACCAGCCCAGGTGGACCGGGCCTCATCTCGTCCTTCTCTCTACAAGATCAGCCGTTCGGGTGGAGGGGAAGGCCAACTGGGTCCACGGGATCCATTGTAAAAAACTCCCTTTCCCTCTACCCTATGACCAGTGGGTCCAGAAGGAAGTCGCTGACCCAGAATCTGATACCGTGTCACATACCGTCCCTTTTCATGACTTGCACGTAAAAAGAACTGACTCTGAACAAGAAAATGAGAACATTTTGCACAAGGCTGTGACACCATCCGAGCGATTGAACATTACAGAGCCTGACCTTCTGTTCCAGGATCAGACAATACCTGGGAAACAACGATACAATTTGAGACCGAGTAAAACAAACTAGTAAAACACTTTCTTTTTGCAATTTGAGACTAAGATCCATGGACTAATAAAAACCGAGATTTTCCTTTTCCCCCAAGTACTATTTCTGAAAGTGCAGCTCTCCCATATAAGAAACTTGCTTATTTTTGTTTTTCGAACCGCGATCCGGGTTCCGCTGCTAGGGCCGCGGTTGATTAAAAGTCTTTGGGGTGCAGCTGACGACGTTAGGTCGGTAGTTCTGGTTGGTCCAAGGGAGTTGCCCTAGACTGACAGAAGCATCCCTTAGCAGAGGCAACCTACCACCGCGGGCAGAAATTTAGAGAGGATGGAGTTTCCCGATGTGGAGAGACCTGCCAAACAAACGACCTTAAAGCACAGACTGTGCAACGTGATGACAAGAAAAAACGTTATAATATTGTGTATTTCCATGCTATTCAGTGTCATGGTATTTTTAATAAGTTATGTTTTATTCTCTTTTCGTGTAACATTTGCACCCACTGCATCCCCCATACCTCCTCCCACTGTTTCCTCTCATTCTTTCCACCCTTTGCCTGACCACGAATCAAATAGGAGATTGGAGTTCATTAATAACTCCTTTGTTCAGTTGTTACACCAACACCAACTTGTAATGAACACAACTAACTGCTGGGTGTGCGGTCTTATGCCTCACACAACGGATAAAGGTATCCCTTATTTGGTCCTGCCATTTAGTCACAATGGTTCTGTATGGGCATATAGGACAATGTTCATATATGCACACGAAATCTACCCCCTGCGTTATGTAATAGACAATCCTAGAAAGAGTGCTCTAGTCAAGGGTATAGTAGACATGATTAAGGAAGGTATTTCTTATGAGACTATCCCTAGAGATGAGACACTATGATACATAGGAGGGAACATGACTGGTTATGGAGCAACTCTGAGTGAGAAACAGCAAGCTAAGAGATCGTCCCCGATTTGGATTGTACCCCATCAGGGTCATCTGTGTCTGCAAGGTAATGGCACGAATCCCAGGGCTCAGTTAGGGAAGAGTGTCTGTACTGAAACGTATGTTTTTGGATCTCAGACTTCCCCTGCGTTTTTAGCAGCTAAAGGTACTTATTTCATCTGCCACGATAGAGCCTATACATGGTTGCCCCCTGACTTTTTCGGGCTCATGTTTTGTTTCCTTCCTGTTGCCTCCCACCTACACAGCAGCGGCAGACTACCACAGGACAAGGATAGTTAGAGGTGTTTTGAGTGAAGAAGACACTGCAGGTCAAGAATTTGGGGACTTTGCAAAGGGTTTTCTGCCGTTCTGGGGATCCATGGCTAACAGCAGGAACATAAGGCAATTAACAAGGGTAGTTGAGTCCACCGTGATAGAAACTACTGGTGCCCTTAGTAACTTGACTGCTGAGCTCCAGTCGGATCGACTTATGACCCTTCAGAACAGGGTCGCTTTAGATGTCATACTTGCAGACCGAGGTGGGGTATGCAGATTGATCCAATCTAGTTGCTGTATCTTCATCCCTGATAACGCTCCAACAGTGTACCAGGCCATCTCCAAACTACATAAGATTTCCGAATCTATTCATGTGGATAAAGGAGATTGGTCGTTAATGGGATGGTTCTGAGAACTGATATCTGCCTGGGGATGGAAAATTCTAATGGTCATTGGGATGGTCTTAGCAATTCTTTTCCTGTTCTGTCTGTGCATACAGTGTGCTCCTGCAATATGTGGCCTCTGTGTTACATCATGTGTAAGGAAGCCTGTATCAAGAGATGAACTGAGTACTAGAATGATGTTACAGCAACATGTCAATGACTTTGGGAATATAGATCTGGACTCAGATTAACATGAGGATAGATTAATTGCCTATGTAAGGGCAAAAGGAGGGTTTGTGGTTCTGAAGATTCTGGATTCATGTAATCGTTCTGGACTGGAGAATTAAAACTTCATCGAAACATGACGAATTTGGTATCAAAAGACCGAGAATGACGAGCACACCATGTACATATATTTTCAGCGTATTCGAGTAACCATTTCTCCTCGAAATCGTCATTATCGTCCAGAACCCTTGGCTTCCATTTTATATACTGCAGCCATCTTGTGTGTTGCCCTTTACATAGGCCTTAATCCAGCCAAATTCATTTCAGCAAGGACACGTACTCCTTAATCGACTTTCCTGTGACCTGTGCAAGTTGGAACCATTGCCCCAGGCCGAACTCGTTAGGTCAGTTCCCCTCCCAATGGCCGAATAAGATAGCATCAGGGCTCAACAAGCCATAAAACCATTTCAGCGCGCACACCTGCCGTATCTTGCTCCCATCTATCTCTGCTCTTTTTGCTTCACTTACTTTATGGTGGGGAGGTGCCTGTTTTATTGGGGGTCCACCGATATCTGATAAAATGTTGGGCCTTGCCGGATGATTTGTTGTAAGCAGCACGAAGTGAAATATGGACATGTCATCATGACTCTGCTCTTTCTTTGTATTGGAAATATGTTAACGATTTACTTTACAACCAAGAATGTTTTGCCTGAAGCTTAAAATTGTGTATAAGAAGAGAAGCCTGACTTTGTAAATTCGAGCAGTCTCCTGAGAATATACTTCCCCGTGTGTTGTACTTCTAGGACACTTGTTACCTTGGTTGCAGCCAATAAATCGATCTTTGACTTCACCTAGAAGACTCTGAGTTTCTGTGGTCTGGATCAGGAAGAACCAGAGGTCTCTGGGTGTACCCTGACACCGCTGGGTTACCGGTGTCTGTGCAGGTTCTGAAAAACCCAGTACCTCAGCTTGTAAGTGTGTTGTTGCCAACAACTTTGAAATCAGGTTTGATTAGTTTGTAGAGAGGTTTAACCCTTTCTGCGTAATTCAGAATGTAAGTTCTTCCGAAGTTTAGGAATCCTAGAATTGACTGTAAGTTTTTCAGCGTTTTTGGAGGTTGGAGCATCGCACATTTTTCTAAAAAGTTGGCTGCTAGGCTTTTGCCTTCACTTGAAAGTTCGTATCCCAAGAATAGGACGTTGAGGTGGGCAATTCTTGATTTTTTAAAGTTGAATTTATACCCTTCAGAGGCGAATCCAAGTATTATGGTGTTCACCCTGTTCAAGTGCCTGTCCAAATCATCATCTGTAAGATAGGTGTCATCGACATAAGATAATGCCTCATCATCATACGTTTGTAGTTACTCTGTTACTCTGGCTGAAAATAACCCTGGACTATTCTTGAATCCTTGGGGGAGACGGCACAATTGACGCTGTGTCCCCATTATTGAGAAAGCAGTCAAATACCTGCTTTCTGGTGCGATATTTTGACAGAAGAAACCGTTTGAAATGTCTAATGTCGTTTTGTATTTTTTGCGAACAATGTTATTCATCAGTGCTGCACTGTGTGCATTTTGTACTGCAAAAGTTTTGCAACAAGAGTTTAAAAGTCTGTAATCCAAAACTAGACAATATGATTCGTCTGGTTTAGAGACAGGAAACAAAGGATTGTTCATGGACGAGGTGCATGTTTCAATCACCCCTTGGTATTCAAGTTGATCTAAGATCTCCCTGACTTGTTTTTTAGCTTCCTGCTTTACTGGGTACTGCCTCTGAGCAGTAGGTTGAGTTTTTAACTGGATCTTATGGTGAGGAGAGTCCTCATCCCATCCCAGATGATTTTTATATAATGCTGGAGCCTGGGCCACAGCCCATTTTCTGGCATAGGTGTATTTTTTATGAATCGCAATATGATTTGAGAAGGCTGGCATAATGATCTCTTCGCCATGTGGGCACTCCCTGAAAAATTCAGGTGGCCAGTCTTTTTCAGCCAGAAGAATGTCATAACCCTTTGATAGCGTCTCCCAAAAGAGTGCTTTTATTTTCCTAGTTATGTCCCCCTCTATTCGGAGTGTTACTTCATATAACTTATGGGGCACACTAACCCTGGTGTCAGCAGTTTCAACCTGAATGCATTCATTCAGATCCACTGTCTCCAGATGATCTTTCAGGGTCCTGCGAGCTATGGTGACCTCTGCTGCGCTGTCCAGCATTCTCTGGGCCCACTCCCCGTTCTTGAGTTGTATCCTCAAGATCCTCGGCATGTCTGATTTTAATACTTGCTACCTTCCTTTTGGAGAATTGAGTTTTCTTTTTTTTTGGAACGTGCTGATCGTCTTTGGACTCCACGCGTTCTTCTTTGTGTTCTGATCGTCCTCTTCTTTTGGATTTCTGCGAGGAAGTCTGAAAGGTACGAGAGGATCGTGTATCAGTATCTTGATATCTATCAGGTTTTCTTAAATTATCCCTATTTCTAAGGGTATACCTCTTTTTAGAGTGCTCTTTTTGAGGAGATCTACCTCTGGACTGAGAGCGCTTCTCTTTAGGAAGTGACTGTCTACTATTTTACCATTTCTTTTAAGGAGTAGTTAGATTGTTTTTGATAAAAACTTTTTCAGGATTATCTGTTAATCCGGGCTTTACAGGTTTCCCTCCCAAACTATCGTTTCCTAGTTCTTCATAGGATTTTTCAATAATTCTGGCATGTTCATACGGTTGCTCAGTAATATCCAGTTCTTTTCATTTTTGGCGGATTGCCACTGATGCTGCTTCACCTTTAATGTTAGCTAATAAAATAGCCGAGACCTGTTTGAAATCTTTCAGTAATTTCATACCAAGATTCAAAGCTGGTTCAGGACCGTTTTCATTTTGAATCTGTCTCAGACTGTCTGGTATCACAGCCATAGACGGGACACCATGTGTTTTTGTGTAGATTAAAGCAAAGACTGTACCCCAAGTGTCAAAGTCCTTCACGTGTGGTGCAATCCCCATTGGTAAACAGGTTGTTAGAATCCTGTGTTTCTCATGAGGTGCACTATCGGGAAATACTGCCTCTATTTGAGTAATTTTCTTGGCTAACCAGAATGGAATTTGTTCCTTTTTTGCGGGCAACTTACTGATGACTGACTGTATAGTCTGTGGTGTGATTTTGTTTGTGTTCGCCTGATGAGGGGTGTGCTGTGGAATTGTTATAGCAGGTTGGACTGTTAAAGTCTGCATGACATATTGTACCAATGGTCTATGTATTTTAATTAATTGTTTTAGCTGAGCTAATAGTTCTGGACCTGTCATTTGTTCTTCGGCAGGATGTGATGTATAGCTGGCTAGTACCGGCCATGTTGCTCCTGGTCTACCTAGTGGACCGAGCCTGGTAATGTGATTTTGAAGTTGCAGGGTGCCTTTAAACCAGAGCTGATGCTCATGGTAAGTTAGTGGAATTTCAACGTCCTCGAAAAAAGCGTATACCACTGGAGGCTCCTCCATCTTGTAGAAGTGGAACACATGTGTTATTGGATAGAATACCTCTGTCTGCTGATATTCATGTGCCTCTATGACAAATATGACTCTACCACCTCTTGGTGATAGGCCATTTTCTATAAGCTTTATAGCTATGACTTTCCGCACATTTTACGGGATGTTTATAGCATCCACGTCGTCATGTCGGAAACCTGTAGTGTCAAAACCTGGTTGGTTTGTATTTACTGCAGTTCCACTGCCCCCAGGATTGTCTTCGTCTGACATTTTGTTTAAGAAGTCTGGAGAGCAAGTTTCAATGAAATAAAGATAAGGTACCCAATATTTTGGAACACTGTATCCTTCAACGTTGAACAAAAGCAAAACTAATACATACGATTTTTCGTCCTACTCAGTTTATGGCAGATATTTTATCCTTTAACCCACTCCAGACGCCTATTGGAGTATTTATGGGATAAAGGGTTCTTTATGAAGAGCACGACTGAGTTACTCTAGTATCTAGAGTTAAATTAGTGCCTTACCAAACGTTGGGCGCCATGTAGTGTAGTTCCTATATTCCCAATAGGCTCTGCGCATTGGAATAACATATCCTATAGATGTGACGTAGGACTGAGGTCTACTAGGTCTCTATCGAATATATTAGACTTAATTGTGAGTGCCAGCTAGCTCAGAGGTCACTAGAAACTTTCTCGAATGAACAAGAAGGGATTAGTTTCTGACAACCGCATAAACATGACAACTATGTTTTCCCAAGATAAAACTGATCATCAGATAGATATTTTACTAAGTCAATCGTGCATGCTTCATTTCACTAGAGGTGCAGAGAAATAGAGAGACGGGCATTTTCAATAAAAGTATTTATTGAACAGTCTTCTTTCTCAAGCATAAGAAATGAACTGCTACAATCGTAAAACTGGTTGCAAAATACAATGCATATAGTATAAAGAGTAGAATACAATAATACTCTAAGAGCATTGTATGGTGCCTAAACCATAGATAAATACATACATAAATAACAGGCTAAAAGTAGTCAACTGGTTCTTCTAAAATACGCCTACCCCGATATACCTAACCTAAGCTTGGTACGAGGGAAGAAGTAAGTGAGGTGTAGCATAAATGTAGTATTATTTTGCCAAGAATCTGTCCAAGATTTCTCTTAGGGTCTAATCAGCTCCGTACCTTAATTTGGAATGAAGACGGTCAGGCTCAGGACTCGATTTCCCAACAACCCGCAAGGATAGCTTGGAAACACTGGAGCTGGATTTCTCGGCAGGAGAATAGACAGCGTCTCTCGCAGTGCATCTGCTGGAGGGTCGGCTTCCTTCGGCACTTGCTGTAGCAGGGCGCGTCAGGCATGTAGATAGTCGAACTCCTCCAAACCACTGTGTGTTTGCTAAGGCAAGTGTGGGCATATTTATACCTTGAAGTTGTCGAGTTTGTCGTAAAGGTGGACATAATTCTTTTTGTTTGAATATCTTTTATTGCATTTCTTATGTGGATTGCTTTACATATCATAAGTACCAATAGTGAAAATGTATCATAACAAGTCGTAGTCATATAAAAATATGCAGTAGAGACAACAGTGTGTTACGATGGTATTACTCATGCTCCATATCTTACATTTCAAACATGCAGCCTAAGGCACGTCTACTAAGGAATCATTCTTCCAAAATGTGGTGGGTTCACATAGAAGAGAAAAGGAAAATACAATTCAAAATAATTTAGTTCTACATCACCTAAGGTGTTGAAAGGTGCAGAGGATACATGAAGTAAAAGAAACGCAAAGAGTGCATGACATCGTGGTCTGTCTAGCCGTTCGTCCCAGCAGCCGATGATGCTGTTCCAAAGGTGTAGTCTCACCTATGTGCCTCTAGTAGTGTATATCATTAAACAGTTATAGGACCAGTGTAACGAAATCCGCAAGTGTAGTCATTGGGAAGAGCCCAAAGGTTTGCTTATACAATTCAATATTCAGAACATTGAAACTATCTTAAAAAAAACTGCAACAATAACGTAATACATAATAATAACATAGAATATAAAAAATCAAAAGGAAAGAAAAGAGAGGCTGGTTGTCAATGTTGTGTTACCGCTAATGTAAAGCATCTGATGAGAGGTGTGGCTTATTTGGGAGTAAGGGGATATGTAGGTGACGTGGTTGGAGGGGAGGAGGTCAGCGGGGAGGCGCAAGGGTCAATAATGGCCTCAGCGTCGGCAGTAGGGTTTCAGGATGTTAGGAGCTGAGGTATCGGGATTCAGTATGTGAATATGTCAATGCTGCTTCGCAAATTACTTTTCCCCAGGTGGAAGCCAGACACGAAATAATTGCACTGGGCCACCTCTTGTGATAGTGTCTCGCTCATAGAATGGGTCAAAGAGAGTGCGTCTATGTTATTCCACATTGAAGGCACACCCGGTGAAAGGCAATCAAGGTGTCATCCCAGGACTGTGCTAAAGGGTATGTTCGTAATCCCGCTGTTTCTTCCCTATGGAGTGTCATGCTTTCCGCACTCGCCCAATTGTCAAAAGAGCTGCGCTAATGTGCCGCCTGGGGGGGCTCGCTGTTTTTCCAGCGTTTAGTAATTAACCTTTTCGCCGTGATTAAACCAAGGTCCCAGAATCTAGTGGGAACTCTTGTCCTTTTGTAGAGGCCTAAGATGCATGTTTCCCATGTGCAATTCCCCACCTACACCTTCAGCTAAGGAGGCTGTCACTGCACGCCAATAGGCGTGCAGCGAGGGGTATGACCAAAGCATATGCAAAAGATCTGCAGCTACAAGTGCACATCTGGGGCACGCAGACGTTGTGAGCCCGAAGTAGCGATTGATCTTGTCTGGAGACAAATAAGCACGGTGTATGATGTAGAACTGAATGAGTTTATAGCGGGAGTTGCGCGGTATGTTCGTTGCGCCAGTCAGTACCACTGCCCACTCCTTGTCTGTCCACTCCCGTCCCCTGTGTTCCGCCCACCTGTCCCGCAGGTGCTGGGAAGAAAATTATGTGTGGGTATGGAGAGCCTGCGCAAGCCAGTGTACCACGTGGGACTCGTTCCCCATGACGTGCAAATATTGTATTAGCAGATGAGTTGTTAGTTCTTCAGAGAGGTCGCCCCAGGCCCGCGTTAGCATACGTATGAGTGTTGCATGTAGCAGAAACTGTCCTGCTGGGAGGCCCGTGTCAGTGGCTAGCGTCCCAAAGGGGACCAACTCCCCCTCTGCGTATAAATTTCCTACAAAGTCTAGCCCAGCCTGCGCCCAGCTGCTCAACACCGTCTTGGGGACCACGCCGCTCTCTCTAGGTGTCCCCAGCAGGGGTAGGATCGGAGCGTACAGCTTCATGGAGCTAGTGAGTTTCAGGCTTCTCATATAGCATCTACGCGCTACTGCTAAGTGCAACTGCGTTGGACAACGGGTTTTGGTCAAAGGATGAAACAGTGTGTGAATTTGCGTGAGCGTCATGACTGTGGTGTTCGTAGCGGTATCACCCAGATTTTTCCCACTCAGCCAGCCGGCCACCCACTGTAGCTGTGCCGCTAAATAATAAAGTTCCTGGTTGGGAACCGCCAGGCCTCCTGCATCTGTGGAGGCATATAGCGTCCTCAAAGCCACTCGGGCCGTCCCGTATTCCAGATAAGGTTCCGAACCGAGGTTTCTAATTCTCGGAATATGCGTGTGGGGACATATACCGGGAGATTGGCATAATAATACAATAATCTGGGCAACACGCACTCCGGCTACGGACGGTGATATCCGAACTAGTCCACCTGGACCAGACGGGCTTCCTCCCGACAGAGCCACTAGATTGAACCTAAGACGCACTCACAACTGGCTACAAGAAGTAGGTGAGAGAGAGGAGCCACACTGGCTCCTGTACTTGGATGCCGAGAAGGTCTTCGGCGCGGTCCACTGGCATTTTCTCAGGGGGGTCTTGGAGCGGTTCGGCTTCGGACCCAAATTCCAGAAATGGGTACACCTGCTATACACGGAGCCTAGAGCCAAAGTTAGGGTTAATGGAGTCCTATCCCAGGACTTCCCGGTAAGACGAGGGACTAGACAGGGGTGCCCGCTGTCCCCCCTACTCTTCGCGCTCACAATAGAGGTGTTGGCAAGCGCGATTCACCAAAATGAGGGCATTACAGGTTTTAGACTGGGGTCGGCAGACTCCGCTGAGAAGATATCGCTTTACGCGGATGATGTCCTCCTATACATCACACACGAAGCCACGATTCCGGCGCTGTTTGCGGAACTAGAACAATATGGGGCATACGCAGGGTACCAGATAAACTGGCACAAGTCGGTCCTCTACGACCCTCGCGGGCTGGGACGATGGACGGATCTGCCTGGAAGACTGCAGACAACAACTGAAGGGTTTAAGTATCTCTGAGTGTATGTGACGCTGGATAGCGGCAGGTCTTACGAACAGAATATAGAACGGATAGTGAAGAACTTCATAGATGATGCAACTCGGTGGCGGCAGCTCCCTCTTACTATACTAGGACGGGCGGCCATGTTTAAAATGATAACGCTACCGAGATTCCTGTACGCACTCCAAAACGAGTGCTACCCTTAACCACGAAAGGTGTTCACAAGAATAAATGCGGAACTTAGAACTTTCCTTTGGTTGGGAAAACAACCGAGAATTGCATTGACCACACTACAACGCCATCAGTATAGCGGAGGGATTTCACTCCCAAATCTGGAGGCTTACTATTGGGCAGAACACCTGGCCCCAGTTAATGATTGGCTTCATGCTCCGGCTGACCACCCCACATTTATTTATTTGTGCACTTTTATATAGCACAAACTTTACCCGAAGGTGTCAGAGCGCTTTACATAAGCTCTAGTTGAAAACATAAGGACTAAGGGTTACATGCGTAAAAAAAAAATTGCAAATTTTTGCTTTACATAAGAACCAGTTGAAAACATACGGACTTAGGATTACAAGCGTTACAAAAAAGGTACAAACAGGAAAAATTGCAAATGTACAAGAGATAAAGTCACACAAGGAGGAGATACAAATGGATATACTCTAGGCATATACTAGTGATATCTCTATCTACATAGGGAGGGGATACACATGGATATACTCTAAGAGTCACATAGGAATGGTAGAGAGCACAGCGGACTACTGCATATACTAGTGATTAGAGTTATCTCTATATACATAGGGAAGGGGTAAGACTGGATATACTCTAGGAGTCACAAAGGAATGGTGGAGAGCACAACGGTCTACAGCATATACTAGTGATTAGAGTTATCTCTATATACATAGGGAGGGGATACACATGGATATACTCTAAAAGTCACATAGGAATGGTAAAGAGCACAGCGGACTACTGCATATACTAGTGATTAGAGTTATCTCTATATATATAGGGAAGGGGTAAGACTGGATATACTCTAAGAGTCACATAGGAATGGTAGAGAGCATAGCGGACTACTGCATATTCTGGTGATTAGAGTTATCTCTATATACATAGGGAAGGGATACACATGGATATACTCTAAACGTCACATAGGAGACTAGTCGTTAGAGTTATCTCTATATACATAGGGAAGGGATACACATGGATATACTCTAACAGTCACATAGGAGACTAGTCGTTAGAGTTATCTCTATATACATAGGGAGGGATATGACGGGATATACTCTATGGGTCACATAGGAATGGTAGAGAGTACAAAGGTCTACTGCATATACTAGTGATTAGAGTTATCTCTATATACATAGGGAGGGGATATGACTGGATATACTCTAGGAGTCACATAGGAATGGTAGATGGTACAAGGTCTGCTGCAAATACCAGTGAATAGAGTTATTTCAATATGCCAAAAAGCAGAGTTCCATAAGTGTGGATGCAGTCACAGCACAAAGGGAGGTTGGGAGGGATGCAAGGGTATGGAGAGAAGGGAAAGCAGAAAAGGGAAGACACATTTGAGGATCATCCACGGGGAAAAGGGTTAAAGGACGAGGGAATGGAAGGAGGGCCAGAGTCCAGAGAAAACTGTCCGAAATCAGCAGCAAAGTGTCGGCCAGGACAGAACAAAAAGTTAAGAAGTCCAGGAGAGAAGGTGGGAGCCCAGGTTGGAGATGAAGCTGGAGGCCAGCCGCAGGCGCGTCACCATCTTGGAGAGCTTGCGGTCATCCGGCTCGGTGGGGGTGAGAGTGCGCAAGGTGGTGCCTTCGAACGGCACAACATGGATGCTAGGCCCTGTACTTACTACCTATATGGGGGTAGAGGGTGGGCGAGACTGCTTCCGGCCACTAGGCTTACCCATGCGTTATGGAGCAGAGCAACAAAGTGCACTGGGTGGGAGAAAAAAACCTACCTGCCAGACGCCGCTTTGGCACTGTGCTTGGCTGACGGAACTGAATAAATTGAAGGGATTCCAGAGATGGGACTACATAGGGATCTCAACACTGGGGGACGTGCTAACTAGGGGGGATCTGAAGCCCTTTCCAGCATTAAGGAAGGAATTTGGGCTGCATCACAAGCAATATTTTAAATATGCACAACTACGACATGCGTGGCGAGCGGAAAAGATCCAACTGGAAACGCTTCCAGAATATGCGCCTCTTGAGGGCCGATTGTTACAAGAACAAATCCCGGAACGGGCAGTATCACTCACGTATAAAACGTTGATGAACAACATGATGGACGACATGTGTAACCTTAGGAGGAAGTGGGAGAGCGAAGTAGGGGAAATGGATAATGTAGACTGGGACACGATACTAATGCATCCTAGAGAGGTAGCTATTAAATCCAGGTTACGACTCATCCAATATAATGTTCTTCATAGGACATATTACGACAGGGTGCGACTGCATAAAATGGGTAGGATTGGCTACACACGATGCTTGAGATGTGGTCGAGTTGATGGTGACTTCTATCATACCATTTGTTCCTGCCCTACGATTCAGCTCTACTGGGAGGATGCACTGAGTGAACTGGGCGAGGTGCTTGAGACCCCCTTACTGCTGGATCCTAAGTTGGTCCTCCTAGGTATGACCAATGATGTGGATCTCACCCGTCCCCTACTGATCTTTTTGTTATTGGCACTGGTGGTAACTAAGAGAGACGTAGCCAGGTACTGGGGAGCGGAAGCACCGCCACAGCTAGACGAATGGAGAAGAGGGCTAGATATTTATATGGCGGCTGAAAGGGTCACCTATAAGGCGAGAGGATGCCCCAAGAAGTTTGGCAGAGTCTGGGGCAAATGGAGAAGATATCATGGGCGAGATGGGGGACTCTGAACTAGGACACAAGGGATGGATGGAGAGACGCGAGGGAACGAGGGCCCCGAATGGAGGATTATATGGGACAAACAGATTCGAACTGGCAAAGAGTTATACAGACGATACTTGGATTGTTGGAAAGGGATGAGATTTACGCTGTGATACTGGGCGGGTGGAGGGTGGAAGGGAGGGGAGTGATGACTGAGGGTGATGTGACTGTATTGTTGGACTATAATAAAATGCAAATAAAAATGTTTATAAAAAAAAAAAATAATAATAATAATAATCTGGGTAACACTATCATCTTTGTCAATGTGACTCGGCTAGGCACATTCAGGAGGAGGGTCTTCCAAAAGGTCATCTGCACCTGCAGGGAGGAGATTGCCCGTACTAAGTTGCCCTCCAACACATCCGTGAGGGTCCTATAAATATACACTCCAAGATAACGAAATGTAGTGGGGTACCAGTTGAGCCTTTCTCCGTGAATTGTAATTGCACATTCCGGCTTGGCCGCATCAAAGGAATATATGCCAGATTTGGCCCAATTGACTTTAAGCCCCGACATTGTTTCAAAGGTACGGAAGATGGTAGTTAGAGCTAATGGACAACAAGTCAAATCCCTGACATAGAGTAATAGGTCATCAGCGTACAACGATATCGTGTGTAGGCCATCAACTAAAGGGATTCCCCAGTCTGCACCAGAGGTTCTCAACTGCGCTGCTAGGGGCTTCATCACTAATGAAAAGATTGAAGGGGACAGGGGGCATCCCTGTCGGGTCCCTCTACGCACAAGAATAATATCCGACAGCAGCTTGCCTGTACGAACCCGCACTGTGGGCCTCTGATATAACATCTCTACCATTTGGATATAGTCATCAACAAGGTCATATTTCTGTAACACCGCCATTAGGTAAGGCCACTCTACGGAATCAAAAGCCTTTTCAAGGTCTAACACCAAGCATCCAGTGTGGGGCCACCGACTTGTGGCAAAGCTCTGTACCCTAAACAAGCGTCGGATATTGTGTGAGGTGCTACGAGTTGGCACGAAACCATTCTGGTCGGTGTGGATGAGGTTGGGCACCCAGGGAGCTAAGCGCTGGGCTAGTGTGGAAGCCAGAATTTTGTAAACCGTGTTGAGGAGGGCCAGTGGGCGATACGATCCTAATTGGGCACAGTCTCTGCCAGGCTTCGGGAGGCTTAGTTCAGCGTGGGCGGGAGGGCAGAGTCGGTGAAGGCCGCCTCATACATCCGCAAGAGTTCCGGAATCAAGATAATAGAGTAAGCTTTATAAAATTCGGCAGGTAGCCCGTCTGGACCCGGGGACTTACCATTGGAGAGGGAAAAAATGGCTGTGTGCAATTCTTCAGGCGTCAGTGGGGCGCCTAGTTCGTCACGCTGTGCGCCATCTAACCCAGGCAAGGGTATATCAGAAAGATATTCTGTTATGTCAGTAGCAAAGGCTTGCAGTCGGGACCGATAGAGGTCCACATAGTGGTCCATAAAGGCATCGTGAATGGCTCTAAGTGTGTATACAGTATTACCCTGTTTAGCGCATATTGCTGTCACTGGCGCGGTCTGGGCATCTTGCTTGATCAACCATGCCAGCAGTTCGCCTGGCTTATCCCCGAGGTGATGGGTGCACGCTGAATGAGCTATATAGTTCAAATGTCTTAGCCTATCTAGTAGTCGCGCATGTGTCTCTCTGGCTTCTAATAGCGACTCCCCGTCACCCTCCACCGCCTTCCGCTCCTTTTGCAGCAAATCAGACTCAATGCGTGTCAGTTCTCCATCTGTTTGTTTCTGCATACCAGCTTGCGTGCCTAGGCAGTGGCCCCTAGTGACAACCTTGAATGCGTCCCATTCGAGCTGAGGGGTGGATGCAGTGTGATTGTTTTCTTCAAAAAATCGTACAAAACGCACCGATAGCTTGTCGCGGAATGGGGCATCTAGTAATGGATCAGGTTGGAGCCTCCAGGTGGGTATCGGTGGATGCGGGCGCTCCCATGCTAGTTCTAGGATATGAGGGTTATCGTCGTAATGGGTGCGACCCATGTAGTAAGTGTCAGTGACGTGGGGGAGCAAGTCACTCGTTAACATGTATCTATCCAGCCTGACAGCAGTGTGTGTCCGCTCGAGTAGTAAGAGTACATCCTAGTGTGTTGGTTGCGACTCCGCCAGGCATCATGTAAATCCCATTGCGACGCCCAATTCGTCTGCGCCTTCATGGCCCCATGCACCGGTGCACTAGCAAGGGGCGGAAAGGAGCGATCGAGGGCAACGTCCAGGACACAGTTATAGTCACCTCCCAGCACCAAAGGAATGCCGTGCCAGGGTGCCAGCACCGCGGACAACTGTGCAAAGAAGCCTCCCTGCTCAGTGTTAGTTGCATACAGAGATGCGAGGACAATCAATTGGCTGTCTAGTTTGCCTTGGATAACTACGTATCTGCCCTCCGTGTCCACACTAAATTGGGAAAGTGCAAATGGAGTCCCGGGCCGTACCCAAATTAACATCCCTCAGGCATAGGCCGAATATCCAGTGGCATACAACTGCCCCGCCACCTACGATGTAATTTCTGCATTTCCGGGCCAGTCAAGTGGGTTTCCTGTAAAAGGGCTATGTGGATGTGATGCCGTTTATGGTAAGAATAAATTTGGTATCGGCGTGATGGTGTATGCATGCCATGCACGTTCCATTTGCATATCTTAACCGTCGACATGATGTGTCCAGGAATTTCCCACGTCCCCACACCCCCACCCGCCCACCATAGACAGCCAACATGATGCCCCTCCGGGCCACACACCTAGAGTCACAATGAAGAAATTAGCGTGTACCCTCTGGGTTTGCATGAGATGAAAGAAATTGAAAAACTAATCAACCAGCACTTGGAACGTAAGAAACAATTGAACAATGCCAAAAGGTCGACAGCAGAACATGTCGTCGTCCAAACACTCTAATGAGGTAGCAAACTCTTAAGTTCAGGGGGGTTACTGAGCACTCGGCTTAACTATCACAGGTGCGTCTGTAAAGCAAGCAGACGACAAATCCCTCCATACAGGCAATTCATGTCAGTCGGCTTGATTGGAATAGATTTACTTCTGACCAGGAGTCCCAAGGCCCCCAAGGTACAGTACTCTGTGTCCAGGTATCGCCGAGAGGCAGGTCATGCTTCGCCCCATCACTGCTAAAGTCGGTGCAGCCACCATCGCCAGTCCCGCCCAACCACTGAACAGATCCAGAATGTTCCAACTGCCACATCAACCGGGACAGTACTCACTGTCCAACTCAGTTCGTAGGTGAGGCTCAGTCTGGGGCCAGTTTCCAGCTAGCTGCACTCACAGAACGCCCAGCAGAGATCGGGTCCAACAAGGCGTTAGAAATGCCCAGAGACAAGCAATGCTCTCCAGGCGGTCAGTCTAACAATCAGTGGATCAGATCAGCTGTTTGTGGGGTGACATCCGGCGGTTCCATAGACATTTGTGAGTCCGGCAACCCATATATATTTTCTTCGTCACTGGGCAACTCGCGTGGACAGTGTCTGAGTCCGGGGAGCCGCTAAGTTCCGCCACCATCCGGAGGGTCTCTTGTTGTTCACTTTGAATAAGTTCAGCTGGAGGGCCAACCTCTGTCACCATGCGTGACTTTTGCATCGGCGACGATCTGCGTCTGCGGCGGCGTCGGGGTCCTCGTAAGCGTGGCAAAGGCGACGCCTTCAGCGCCGCTCGGGAGTCCGCGGCCATTCCGGCGTCCAGCCAGGCCTCAACCTCCTCCGGAGCGGTGAAGAAGTGTGTTTTATCCTGGGCCACCACTCGTAGGCGTGCCGGGAAAAGGAGGGAATACTACAAATTTAGCTGACGAGCCGTTGCTTGACTGCTAAGAAGGAGTGCCTCTGGCGCTGCACCTGAATCGTGTAATCAGGGAAGAACATGATCTTAGCATTCTCAACCCAGATCTCCTGTAGCTTCCTGGTTTCTCGCAAGGATTGGAATAGATTTACTTCTGACCAGGAGTCCCAAGGCCCCCAAGGTACAGTACTCTGTGTCCAGGTATCGCCGAGAGGCAGGTCATGCTTCGCCCCATCACTGCTAAAGTCGGTGCAGCCACCATCGCCAGTCCCGACCAACCACTGAACAGATCCAGAATGTTCCAACTGCCACATCAACCGGGACAGTACTCACTGTCCAACTCAGTTCGTAGGTGAGGCTCAGTCTGGGGCCAGTTTCCAGCTAGCTGCACTCACAAAACGCCCAGCAGAGATCGGGTCCAACAAGGCGTTAGAAATGCCCAGAGACAAGCAATGCTCTCCAGGCGGTCAGTCTAACAATCAGTGGATCAGATCAGCTGTTTGTGGGGTGACATCCGGCGGTTCCATAGACATTTGTGAGTCCGGCAACCCATATATATTTTCTTCGTCACTGGGCAACTCGCGTGGACAGTGTCTGAGTCCGGGGAGCCGCTAAGTTCCGCCACCATCCGGAGGGTCTCTTGTTGTTCACTTTGAATAAATTCAGCTGGAGGGCCAACCTCTGTCACCATGCGTGACTTTTGCATCGGCGACGATCTGCGTCTGCGGCGGCGTCGGGGTCCTCGTAAGCGTGGCAAAGGCGACACCTTCAGCGCCGCTCGGGAGTCCGCGGCCATTCCGGCGTCCAGCCAGGCCTCAACCTCCTCCGGAGCGGTGAAGAAGTGTGTTTTATCCTGGGCCACCACTCGTAGGCGTGCCGGGAAAAGGAGGGAATACTACAAATTTAGCTGAGGGAGCCGTTGCTTGACTGCTAAGAAGGAGTGCCTCTGGCGCTGCACCTGAATCGTGTAATCAGGGAAGAACATGATCTTAGCATTCTCAACCCAGATCTCCTGTAGCTTCCTGGTTTCTCGCAAGATGCCGTCGCGATAATTCAGGATACGGATGAGCATCGGTCGGGGGCCAGATCCTGCCGGGGGCGGTCGAGTCGACACCCGGTGCGCCCACTCCACAACAAAGTGCGGCGAGAGTGCGCCACCTGGCAGCAGATTCCGCAGCCATTCCTCCACATGAGTCGCAGGCTCTCTGCCCTACCAGCGCTCCGGCATTCCCACAATGCGCACATTATTGTTCGTGCCCTCCCTTCTGCATCCTCCGCGCGATCCTCTAAAAACTCCACGCGGTTGAGGAGATCTTGCACGTGTCTGTCCGTTTGTGCGACTTTGGGCGCGTGATCTTTCGCGGTGGCCTCCAGGTTGGTGGTGCGGTCCGCTAGTTTTTTATGGTCAGCCCGCAGGTGTGTAAGATCGATAGCGACGCTATCTATCTTGGTTTCCAGGGAGGTGCGGGTCAGTTGCACCAATTCCTCTAGGCATTCCATCGCCGCCAGCATCGTGTCGAGCTTAGAGGCTGTCTGGTCCAGGTCAGCCAGTTTCGCCGCCTTCTCCATTCTCCCTTTCATCTATGTACCGCCAGCGCCAGTTCTAGTCCTGGTACCCCCAGACATGGGCAATGCAATGTGTGTTGTGCAGGCAGTGCGCTTAGTGATCACCTCATATCCTGGAGAGGCCGGTCAGCACCAAGACACGTGGGGGCACGGAGCAGCGTCACCGCCAGTCTATGCAAGTAGGTCATACCCCGTGGGGGGCCAGAAGACGGGAGTGCAGCAATGGTAGGATGGGGCGGGTGGGCGTCACCATCTAGTGCAGTCTGCACCCCACGTAAGCTCGAGCAGGTGTCCTCTCCTATATCTGCGTAGGTGTCCTCAGCAGCCAGCTACGGGGGCAGGGGTGGTGGATGGCGGGCACCCTCCTTATCATCTGGCAGCACCTCCGCTGCCGGAAGCCGCGGGCACCCTAGAGTTCGCGCTGGCCGCACCGCGGCAGTAATCAAAGGCGGCACCTCAGCTCCCCAGCCCGGAACGCGACCCTCCGCTCTGGGAAGCGCCCATGGCAGGTATCGGGTGATGGATTCTCCCGGTAGCAGGGCAATGGCGCAAACTCGCCTCCATGGGCACAGGCTGCAGCTCCAGGGCCTTGCAGTGAAAGTCAGTCCCTGGCCTCGCGTAGGTGTGGTCGCCGGTTGGGAACCAACGAGGGAGGCAGCCCAACTCACGTCTCCCTCGATGCGGCTGAGAGTGACCCCCCTGCTCCAAACTCGGCAGGGCAGCAGATGTCTGCCCCTTACAGCTCCGCTGGTTTGTAGGCCGATTCAGGATAACTAAAACGGAGTTATGGCCTGTGAAAGGGGAGCTCGGCTCGGAGCTCTACCCAGGCACGTCCTCCGCCATTGCGTGCTTAGCCACGCCCCCCATAAAGGTGGACATAATAACATCATTAAAGACTCTCAGTTCTTTGAAAACTTCATAAGTTCTTGGACAAGTCAGTTCTCGAGCAAGGGAAAGTGCCTAGCTGCTGAAGCCGAGTTTTCCAAGAAATCGTTGTAGATTTTCGGAACTAGGGGAAGTAGCCCTGCCGTATTTGGACTGCATGAGCTATGACTAAATATGGTTATGATTCTTATGCCTATATAAGGACATAGTGATTTATATCTATATAAGGGCATGAATCTGGAAATTTACAATAGTGTCCTAAAATGGTTCACAACATTAGTAGACTTGTACCATGTAATGGGCTGCGGGTGATTAGCCAATAATCAAGCCTAGTCCACGTGTCGTGCTGTGCCATGCCGAGTAGTGTGTGTACTCAGTTGTTGTGGGGTTGCGCCTCCTCCAAATGTCTAAGAGAAACGGGGAGTTGCACTGGGACAGCAGCGCCCGTCGTGAGTGTGGCTTAGAGTCAGATGAACAGTCAAGTATACGATTTAGGAGCAGGTTAAAGTCCCCCCCCCCAGGATAGTGTCAGTGCCCATGCGCAGAATCTTGGCATGCAGGTCCTGAAAAAATTCAGGGCAGTCCACGTTGGGGGCGTAGAGACAGACAAGTGTCACCACGTGACTCATCAAGGTACCCACTACTATAACATAATGGCCTTCCCCATCGGAGTAGCTTTTATGGAGAAAGAAAGGGAGCCTTTTATGGATATGGATTGCCGTGCCCCTGTCATATGTGCTGTAGTTTGTAAACAAACGATGTGGGCCCCAGCTAGCTGCAAAACGTATGATGTTTGTTTTAGGCAAGTGCGTTTCCTGCAAAAAGGCTACATCTACCTGATGCCTGTGTAGGTAATGCAGTACGTGTTTCCCTTTTCTGGGATTGTTGAGTCCCCTAACATTCCAAGTTGTGACAGAGAGGGTGGAGTGATCGGAGAGATCAAGTGTTACGGCCATAAGGACTGTTGGATTGCATAATGTATGTGCGGCTAGCGGAACAAAAGAGCTGTATGTAATGCAAACAACTGGTAACCAATGCGGAAATAACAAAGCGGGAAACATCCCCAACCCCACCCATCCCCGCATCCCAATACGCAAGGAACCAACCCACTTAAAC
Source organism: Lissotriton helveticus (assembly GCF_964261635.1). NCBI lineage: Eukaryota > Metazoa > Chordata > Amphibia > Caudata > Salamandridae > Lissotriton > Lissotriton helveticus. The sequence continues at coordinate 508,170,994 of NC_136068.1, read as the reverse complement.
ATTTACCAAACGCATCCTGTAACCAACCTAGGTGGAATTGCAAATAAATCAAACGATACATTACAATCAGTGACATTTCCATGTGCTAGGCATGTGGGGATCGGCAACAGTCCGACAGAGCGCAGTAATTTTGAAAACATGGTAATGGAACATCGTAGTTATGTCTCAACCTTAATAACATAAGTATCAAGTCATCAGTATTGCTATTACATCAGCTGAGAAGTCAGTCATGAGAGAATAGTTCTACGCTGGCAACAGATCCGCTGTGAGGGGGGACGAACCTGCACCATCCTTAGTCTGCTGAATGCTCGAACTCTTGTAGGATCCTCAGAACTGCTGCACTGCGGCAGGAGATTCAAAGATGCGGGAGCGTCCATTCACATCCACTCGTAGCCTAGCAGGATACAACATGTCATATCGCAAACCCAGGTTGCGTAAAGTATCCTTGACTCCAGAGTATTTATGCTGTGCTTCTTGAACCATCATGGTAAAGTCAGGATAGAAAGTCACCGAGGTACCCTGCCAGGAAAGCGACCCACGCTCCCTGGCTAAGCGGAGTGCAGTGTCCCTGTCCTGAGAGTTGATCATACGTGCTATTATGGGCCTTGGCGGGCAACCTGGGTTGGGGCGTGGGCCCAGCAACCGATGGGCACGTTCAACTACAAAGCCGGTGGTGAAGGCCTCTTTCCCAAATATGTCAGTGAGCAGTGTTTCGACATAAATATCCATCCTTCCCGTGTTCGTGGACTCCGGGACCCCGAGAATTAGAAGATTATTGCGCTGACTGCGCGCTTCCAAATCCTTGTTGTTCATGGCGACGTCCTTAAGGAATTTTTCCACGCGTTCCAACCGTTTGAGCCGTTTGAGGGACTGAGCTGCCCCATCCTCAAGATCAGAAGTTCTACCTTCCACTGTGTCCAGCCGGCGCTCATGTATGTCCAGCTTAGCCCCCATAGCATCCAAATGTTTATCTAGTGAGTCAAACCTGCCGTCTAGCGATTTGAAGCCAGCTCTCATCTCTGCCAACAGGGCGGCCTGGGCGGCGGCTGGATCCGCTGCGGCGGTCATATCCTGGTCACCCTCCACCATTGTACTGCCAGAGTCCTGTACCTTGTCTTTTGCCTTGCTAAACGATAAACCCCTCTGCTGTGGGTCTTTCTTGCCCATGCCTTCCTACAGGCGCATTGCGGAAAAAGGTGTACAGCCCGCTACTGTGGACCAACCCAGAGAGTCCGGTTAGATGGCTACAACGTGTGGCGTGGGTGGAGGCAGGGGGGTCTTTGAAATGGCAGCATGGGGGCAGCTGTCGTAACAAGCTAGAGACTCACCACTGAGCTTATGGAGGCATCTGGTCTGCGTATTCGCCCGAGGGCGCAACTGGGACAAGAGCACCGCTGTGTCTCAGTGGGGTTGCCGCGTGCTGGCGCTGAGAGGCACCGATGAGTCAGGCAAGGAAAGAGTTAGGGAGTTCCACACAGCTTGCGGCGTCACTGGTAATCCAACCAGCTGGGTCGGCGCACCAGGCGCGTTGCAATGAACTCAGCAGGGCACAGGCCCAATCCCGGGTAGGGAAGTTCAGGCCCCACACCACGATAGTCATTCCATTTGGTAGCTGCGCACAATCACCACGGTGGCCCAGGATGTAGCTAGGGGCAGGATCTGGGTGAGGCTCATGGGCAATCTACTTTCCACTCCCACAGTCCCAACAGCGCGCCCGGGCGGCTGCATCTCAGGCGCACCCGAGGTCACTGCCACCTTGAGGCCTTCGTTGGGGATGACACTTACGCGCCCTGGGTGGAACCGGAGTGGAGGGGCGCAACAACGGCTCAACGGGTCTGATCAGGCGGTGGGGAAGGCCACCCAAGCGGATCACTCACCCCTGTGCAGAAAACAGGTGTGGGCCGCCGCCTCCTCCGTAACGCAGTGTAGTCCACTTCCAGCCATGGAGGCCATCTTGAGACAAGTCGTGATTACCGCACTGGCACCCCCTCAACACAACGGAGCCAATTTCTCCTGCTTTCAGCTAACCACGATGAGTCGGGAAAGCATCACGGCTGCACCAGTGCTAGCGGATCGCTGGAGCAAGATGCAATGCCGCAGCAGGCAGCATACCGGGAGACAGACGCTGGTAACCGGGACCGGCTGACACAGCTTCAGAGCCGCGCGGCCAGCCTGGTCCGCGGCTTGGCCACCCCGTTGAATGATAGTTGACGCTCTGGATTCATGTCAGTTGGTTCACAAATAAAAGAACTCATGCCAAAGTGAGTAGGTGACATATATACTGGCCCTGGTGTCATGTGCATGCGAGATGGAGAGGACAATGTACCATGACAATGCATGGTGCCACCTGCTGATGCAGGAAAATATTGCTATGCAAATGTTTCCAGATCCAGTCTGATCCCTAGAGATATTCCAAAGGTGAGAAATTTGTGGTCAGACAGAATTTCTACCAGAAAAGGTGTTACAGAATTTAATTAACTTGTTCTGCAAGCATATCATTCTCATGTTTTGCTGAATACTTGACCCTTCATGAAAAATGCTGGTTGAAGAAGGTGTTGTTTATATAAAGTTACAGTATGTTTTCAAATTTAAAGGTTTCATTTGAAATTGGAGGTCAACTGTAAATTCACAATGTGTGAAGAAAGTTGTAAGCCCTCCATTGGCAAAGTCTTTGTTGGTAGAACTTCCACTGGTGAAATGGCCTCTGCCAATCATCTATGTAAATGTCCTCATACGGGGAGAGGGACAGGAGTCAATAGGCCAAACCTAGTGGCATTCCCAATAGATTGCCTGGAAATCTGCAACTGGCACTGCTTTCTAGGAATACTTCTGGGAATGTTTGCGAATTGAGAAAAAGTAAAAATATACTTGGGTGAGAGAGGGATAAATGGTATTTCTCTATTCAGAAGAATGACTTAAGAGGGTCAATAAAGTAGAAACACATTAACAGTTTTTATTTGCAATATTTTTAATTGGTGACTTTCCCATAAAGTTATTATTACTACCCTGTAATAATAATAATAATAATAACAATAATATTTTATTGTGTACAGTTAATTAAAACCATCACAATTTTGTATTAAAAATCATCAATTTTGTCAGAACTTTCCTACTTACAAGCAAAAGTCATTTATTGTTAATACACAAGACACTTTTACCTAGTGTATTGACTCCCGGTACGGCACGATTTAGCTGCTAATTGCGTGTGAGTCAGCTAGCCGTTTTTCTTTGTTTGTGTGCAAAAACTTGTTTGTGCATTCTTATAATTGTTCAGTCCTTTGCACCAAAATTTTAAATAAGCTAAATCCCTCTGTAGTCCATTAAAAATGTGAGCTGATACAGGTTACTACTGGGTGTTACTCATCCTCGATTTTCTAATTTAACAACTAGTACAAAAATACAAAGACACGTGTCGTGACGAAGCGATAGTCTCTAAGATCGGCCTAACAGTAAAAAAAAAAATGTATGTACAGGTTAATGCTCAGCATTAATCGTCCCCAATTTCATATCTGAATTCATGTGCAAAACTACAAATGTAAACTAGATGTTACGCATCCTCGATTTCTTGACTAAAAACGTGTGCAAAAAGTACGAACTGTATAAAGAATACCACATATTAATGATCCTCATGGCTGGATTCATGTGCAAAATGCAAATATACTAAACGTCAAGACGGTAGTAATGTCCAAGGTCGACATAATGCCAATTATACAAGTTAATACCATATATTAATGTTCCTCAATTTTCTGGCCGTAGTCGTGTGCAACAATACATAAATGTTTTTCACTAAGACAATGATAGTGTCCAAAGTTCTTGCGCTAATTGCCTTAAGACTTGTAGTATGATATGTGGCATGATTGCTGATATCTATATAATTAATCATCATCAAAGTTCTGTCAATAATTATGCACTATGGTTCCATACTAGGCCTTTGGTATCCGCCACCAGAATTCCAAGTGTATAACGTATGTAAGTGTGATATAGCGGTCATACGATGGGAGTACAATTTGTTTGATTTTTGTAACAGTGTGCTAACTTTATGCAAAAATCTGCCCGCTCTGCATAAAATCTGGAATGATGGGCTGTTTAGCAATGACATTACGGCCGGTCGACATGATTTAACTTGTAGAAAGTAGAATGTGTGGAGTAAATATTGCCGTCTCAGATTATTCAGAGCTGGGCAAATACACAAGAGATGTAAAATTGTTTCTTCCGCCTGGTCGCAGAGTCTGTACTGCATAGTTGACCATATTTGTTTCCAAGTTGAGACCTGGTCTTTTGAGCTAAAAGCACCCAGTCGAATCAAAAGTAGCTAATGCTGGACTGATGGAGTTATGTGTTGGACAAGGTACGGCTGTGGTGCTCGGATCTCGTATGTGGATAAAACCATCCAGCCGTGTTTTTCCTTTCAGCTTTGTCCATTAGCCAAGCTTGTTGTTTTGCAGCGTTGTTGACTATTTTTTTTAATGCAGTGAAGCTGTGATTGGTGGCCCAGGCATCATGCATATTGAGCGTTTTTAGGGCTTGATCAGGTACTGTTTGCCAGTCATTCTTTCCTTTCGGCGGGGGCTTTGCATTTCTGTCCAGCAATGCCCAAGCAAGGTTTCCTCTTGAGCTGCTTTTAATTTCCAACACATTTTTATTATTGCCGCTTGCCTTACCAGATGTTGATTTAATAACCCAAATTTCAAGCAAACTTGTGCTTGAGATGTGAACTGCGGAATCCCAAAAATGTATTTGAATAGGCCTGATTGTTGGAGATTAAAAAAATTGGCATCTTGGCCTTTGAACAATTTGGAACAATAGGTGAGGGTTGGAAGGAATGTGGCAGCAACAACTTTTAGCAAATGGGAATTCGATGGACACTTTAATTTCACTTTTAGTGTGTTTAATGCAAATCGTAAATTGTTTGCTTATGCTCTTCTGTTGACTAAGTGATCCTTGAGTGTGAATCTTGAGTCAACCACCACTCCTGGATATTTGTAGGAGGCACACTGCTATATGCTGTTTCCTGCTGCATACCACTTATGTTTTTTCTGTTGGGCCCGGTATTTGCTGAGAAACAGATGACCCTGGTTTTGTTGTAGGTTAGTGACAGACCGAGTTACTTAGTATATTCCATCAGCTTCGTAATCAGGCGATGTAAACCTACTGGGGTCTGGCTGTATAAAACAATATTGTCTGCATACTGCAAACTTCTAAATTGACGTTGGGCTGTTTTTCGAGAGTCACTTTGGACTTCTGATAGCCTCTTGTCTAAATCTGAGGTGAAAATGTAAAAAAAACTAGGAGCTGGCACACATCCTTGCTTTAAACCAATATGCGTTGGAATCCTTGCTGTAGTTCTTTCCCCGTTTCCTAGTTTTATCTGAACCCAGGTAGATGTATACAAATTAACTATGGCCCGTAGTAGTGGTGGTGGAATGTCCCATTTTTCCATCTTCTGCCACAAGAGATCTATGGGTACCATGTTGAATGCTACTTTTAGGTCAACAAAGCATGTGTCCAATTTGATGGATTTTCGCTTTGTTTTTTCGACTAGGAGATTCAATGCCAGAAGCTTACACGTTGTACTTGTGCCAGGTCTAAAGCCTGTCTGTGTGATTGGAAGAATCTTGCTGGATGTAACCCATTCTTCCAAGTCTTTGAGGAGATTTGACACATATATTTTGGCATCTACATCGATAAGATCAATTAACCTATAATTCGCTAGTTTCGATCTGATGCCAGCTTTAAATATCGGATGTAGAATGCTGCCTCTCCATGATGCCGGTATGCTGTTTGATTGGAAGGTGTAGTTGAACAGTGAAGTGAAGAATTCTGCCCAAAAAGATTTTTCTTGTTTGAAAAGCCCATTTGGCAAGCCATTTGGGCCTGGTGCTCCACTGGATCTGAGTTTTTTTAATACTGTCTCAACCTGGTTAATTCATAGCCAATTTCCCTAAGGCATTGCTTCAAAATGATCATTTTCTAGGTAATGCGGGCGTGCTGATATATGTTCATCGCTGAGCATTTGGTAGTTGCATCCTTGTCATTTTGGGTTAGATGGGATATCCGGGATATCCAGTCTGCCTCTAAAATGTTTTCATTGAGTTGGTGGAAGAAGCCCTTTGCTATGTTATTTATTTCCACAGAGAACTCCTTGTTATTATTTGATTTGCTTGTCTGCAGCAACTTTAGCCAGATTTCTGTTTGGTGTAATTTCTTTGCCGTTCAAACTTCTTGTTTGTAGGTCTTCCTTAGGTGATTTATTTGGTGCTTTGTACTTTCACTCGCTGCTGGGGTATTACCACGTAATTTTCTTATGTCCCGATTTAGCACCCTTTTTTTCCTGCTAATGAGCTATGAGACTCTGATGTTGTTATCCTGGGTTTAGTCTCATGTTGCTTTTTTTGTGATGAGAATTTGGAGATAAGCATCACTATCATATTTTCCCAATTAGCCCATGGCTGTATCAAAATTTGTTCTTGTATGTTCGCCATATGATTTGTTAGATAATTCGTTAATGCACAAGCATTTTTGCCATTCCACGCAAGCCTTTTAAGATTGTATGGACTAGGGACTTCCAACAGATTGTTGCTTTCAGCCACTCTTGAAATATGAATACAGAGGTCGATTACCTGAGGACTATGATCGCTTTCTAGTCTATGGATTATTTGATAGCTGGAGATCGTTTGTAGTAGCTCTATATCCACTATTGTATAATCTAGAACCAAGTGTACCTGCTTGGATATTCTAGTTTGCGCAGCTGGTTGATCCTGCGGAAGACGTCCATTTAAAGTTATCATCCCTATTTCGTATAATAGTGAAATAGAAAGTTTGCCATGACAGTCTTTTTTACGATAATTTGTGACTACAGTGTGGATGTTTTTCCCTTTAAATTTGTTTTGTTGTTTGATTTGATCTTGGTCCTCTGGTAATAAAAAGATGTCGAAGTCGCCTGACAGCACAATGCCTGGATGTGGAAAGGTGGATTGCAATGATTTGAGCAAGGCTTTAAGGGTCACAATTTTCTCCTGTTTTGCCTTTGCTCCTGGGTGGATATATACATTACATATTAATAGTGAATTTTTCACATGGTTGCACCACAAGTCATTGGGAGGATCTTGTGGTAATAACATTTTAATGCATTGGATCCATTTTTGTCCTAACTCAATCAATTCATAGATCCATGGTATGCTAGTACTGAGATAAGTTGATGAACCACCAGATTATTTTCTCTTGGTGGCATATAGGTGGAATTCTTTAAAGCCATTAATCGATGTGGGTGCCATGGACCAAGTTTCTTGAAATAGTGAGATATCAAATTCTTTTACAAAAATTAAGAGGTCTGCCTCCTCTGTCTTGCTGCCGAGCCCATTGATATTCCAGGAGCACACCTTTAAGTTGCTTTTTCATGCCTCATTTTTCGTGGTCTCAATGCCCCTGATGGTTGGAAAAAGGACATTCCGGATTTTGCTGGCTGCTTCGATTGCTACCTGGTGGATAATGTGTATATTAGACCAGCTCTCCTGGGTGCTGACGGTGGATCCCACTGCTCCCTGGAGTAGACCGATGGCCGTTGCCGGTTTTAGCTTGGCTGTTGGGCATAGCAGGCTAGGATACTGTTCTATTTCGGTTGTTTTTATTTAAATTCTCCGTTTGGTAAAGAGATCTCTATGGCACCAAAATTCCATCGTGATTTTTGAGTCGCTCCAAGTTACGACCGTCATTTCTCTCCCATCTGCCATAGGGAGTGGTTTGAATTGTACACTTTCAATATGATTTGTATTTAGATGTTGTAGCATTTCAATGGAACTTGCGAGCTTGAGTATGGCGCTGTGGTTGAAAATGTCAAGGCGTCCTCTTGAATTATAGTGTGAATTTAATTCTAGCGGTAGTATGCCTTCTAGGAGTTTTTGACCATCATTACTTAGTGAGGGATCAGCTCTGTGGTAATATAATCCTGCAGAAATTCCACTGAATTTATTTTCTCCTAGAAGAGTTTTTCCTTCATTTGGAATTTGAAGTCAGGTTGTTTTTGCCAAATCTGTGTTTATGTTCTGAGGTTTGGTTTGGTCTCACAATAGAGGGGATTGATCAGACTGGGTTACCCAGGGATGCCTGGTTTTTAGTGGTTGCTGGAATTCAGCCAATGGTTTGCTGTTATGGACATTTGATTGTTTGGTAAAGTATTGAGATATACTTGGTTGTTCTAACCGAGATGCGCGCATTAAGTGGCCATCTTCTTTTTGGTCTTTTATGGGGATGAGTGATAGCCGGGAGACTTTATAGCTGCATGTCTCTGGTGATGTTGAAAGCGACTGGAGATTATCCGTTGCATTGTGATGAGGTTTGTGTCTGTGTTCAGACGACTTTGCGAGAGAACACGTTTTTGCCGTATTTCCTGCGAGCCCGTTTCCAGGGCCTACCTCTGGCAAATTAGCGTGCAGACCACTTTCAACGGTTAACCCTTGTGCCTGATTTAGGGAAGCCTATACTATAGTTGGCCTCTCTGTTGCTTGTTGTTCCAGGACTTTCTCAGTCTCTTGCATTCCCGTTTAGTTAGTGGATTGCTGGGTTTTTTTCACTCAGGTTTTAGAGCTGCTACATCAAACGATGGTGCATCTTGTTGTTGGTTACTTTGAATAGAAGTATTGTTTGAAGTTTCTGGCAGAATGTCATCTGAGTCTGAGTCTCTAAGGGTACCGTCTAGTTCAACTATGCTTTCCAGAGTACCCAGAAGGGTGGAAAGGTGGTGTCGACTTGAACTGGTTTTGGCGGAAGCACCAACAGCGCGGGTAGTTGTGAAGGTGTTCATTGTGTTTTTTTACTTCTACCAGGATGTCCGTCAATATCACCAAGATGGAGTTCAGTTGGGTCATAGTGCTAGAACATTGGCATTCGTGTTACGTAGTTTGGGGGTCTTTTTGCACCCGCTCAATTATGGAATTTAAATCTTGAAGCTTTCGTTCTATGCCAGAGACATGTAACGCCAGGACTTGCAGAAGGTCGACTTGCAACTCTAGTTTTTCTGAGTGCTGAAATAATGCTGAAGAAATGGTCTCCATGATATTGATAAAAGGTGACCATAATGGAGCTTGTAGGGGTAAAAAAATGATCTGCCTGGTGCTCATCCGTTTGCTGGCTTCAGAGGATATCTTCTCCGGATTTCTTTTCCATTTTATCCATGACACCACTTGCCTGGTCATCCGTTCGTTGGCTTACTAGATTATCGTCTCCTGATTTATTTGCGATTTTGTCCATGATGCCTTCCACAAGTCCGTTGCTTAATTGGGTGGTAAGGCCAAACCCTGAACTAGTCTTTATTGGGGAGTGAATAGTGTTGTAATCATAGAAAGGCCCTAAGGACAGTTGTGTATTTGCGAAGAGAGACGGAGTTTCAACCTTTTGGGCTTCGTGTGTTGGCCCAAAAGAACTTATTAAGCATTCCTGAGTTTCCAAAACAAGTTTGGGAAGAATCTCTAACTTACACCCTAAAACGATTTCATCTTCATTTTCAACAGATTGCATGGCCGTACCATTCCTGCTGACCCTGGACGAAACGAGTGCCTGGCTTTCACCTAATCTAGCCCCGAGGGTCCGGGGGATGTCGAGAGACTCTCAAGTTGTTGCTCTATTGGTGCTTGTAGTTCTGCGTTCATTACGTTTGATTGATTTGTTTGTAGTGCTTCGCTTACATTCGCATTTATTTGAGCTGTCACAATTACTTGATTGCCAGGTGTTTTCAAAGACTTTGTGGTACTATGGCTGTAATCTAGCCGGATTCTGGTTCGCACACGCACCATATTTGGAGATGGCATAACTGTAATTGGTTCCTGCGATCAGGGACCTGGAGAGAGTAGGAAATCAGTGATTTTTTGGTTTCTGCCAACTGATTTTTTCTTTGCATTGGTGACAGTGTTGGCAAAAATTCCGAGATTATTTCCAGTTGTGTCACTTCTGTGGGTTGGGCGGGGACTCCTTTACTGGTCTTCCTGATCTTCCTGGTGTTCTGTCCAGTTTTTTCCTTTGGCTTGACCTCAGATCTAGTTCTCCCAGATCTCATTTCGGACCTCTTAACCTGGTGTTCTGGCGGGTTTTCTTCCTTTGGCTTGACCTCAGATCTAGTTCTCCCAGATCTCATTTCAGACCTCTTATCTAGAAGCTACCATAGAGGCTCACACTTCTTTAACTTCTAGATTCACTGGTTGCGAAGGTGAAGCCGCTTTTCCCTTCAAGTAAAAAAAAACTCAAGCTAATTCAGCACCAACAGTGCTCGAGCAATGTCCGGAGACCAAAATCACAGTTTGCACTCCAACTTAATCACTGCAAGAGGGTAAAAGTAGGTGAAGGTAAAGGTCAGGGAGGGCTCGGGGTAGGGGGAGGAAGTAGGTGAGTGGAAAGCAGTGAATGACAGAGGGAGCTTTCTGGAATCGAGCAGGAGCAGGGTACTATGGCAGACCGCAAGCCGCACCCAACCTAGTTGGGCCGCTTCCGCAGTCTGCTGGGCTCAACACTCATTGGCCGCCACTAAAGATGGCCGCGCTCACTGCTCTTTGCTCACCTCTTGTTCTTGTTCTTGTTGTTGTTTGCCTTTGTTGTGGCTTTGTTGTGGCACTCTCCAAGTTCCAGATACAGGTCCCAAGCCCCAGATTTCTTCCCTCCTTCCTATTGGTGTGCACGCTCACTTTGCTCCACTTGTTCTGCAGGGTCTATAGACTCCGCTGGGTTCCACAGGGTTCCGCTGGGTTCCCGAGCCCACTATTTTACAGGTTACCTCACTCAACTCCACCATGCAGCCCACACGCAGCCCACCGATCTCCCAGGCCAAGCTCCCCGCCGCTAACACCTCCGCTCTCTACTCAGCTCCCGGTCGTCTCCCGAATGCAAGTTAGAATCCTTGACCCCAAGCGGTGTGTGAGGGCAAGGCCAAAGTTTCCAGGCTGAGTGGGGGGCCAGACCTGTGGCGCAAATCTGCCGAGATTGGGCGGCAAACAATAGGTAAACAGTGAACGCAGGCTCTGGGGCCAGGGGCTCCATGCTGCCCGGTCTAGTGCAAGGTCCTTTTACGCTCCTCCCTCACGCCTCGTGTCTTGAACCTTACATTTCATGTCTAGCTGTGGTCAGGTAGGAAGTCCTCTTTGAATACCATTCACCTATCTCTCAAAATTACCAAATCCTGTACACAGCTGACTTTGTCAAAGCAAAAACAATTATTGGTATCTTCATTATACCAGCAGAATTATGTGTCCTCTTTTTCAGCAAAACAACAATAAACAAATCAGCGTACTTGTGCTTTTAAGACTATCTCACCTAACAGTGACCTCAAAAACGCCAAACGTACAAGAATTGGTAAAACTGAGAAGGAACAGTTGAATACCATGTAATTTGTATTGTAATTTGTTTCCTACATATACACATATTGACTGTGAAGCTGATTCTACTTTTAATGTAGAGCGTATCTGCCAGAATTCCATACTGCTGAAAATAGTGGTTGCTATTTCAAAGCGTGCTAAATCACACTTCAAACAGACAAACCAAAACAGTTTAAAAACGTAAAATATTATGTTAAAAAAATATGGACCTGATTTCTATCTTGATGGATGGGATACTCCGTCACAAACATGACAGATATCCAGTTAGCCGTATTACAGATTACAGATTTCATTATTTCCTATAGAACTTGTAAAACAGCGGACGGTATATCCATCACATTTCTGAAGGATTATCCCATCCACTAAGATCATAATTAGGCCAATAATCTAAGAGTTGTCAACAGATAAAGGAAAAGAGTCAAGTCATTTTTCTCCGGGGGCTAAAGTTAAGGGTTTCACAGGAAGTGGTTTCTCCCAGTGCATGAAAGTAGGTTTAAACTACATTAATCCCACCATTTTATGCCAGGTTTCTGATGCACTTTGACTGAAAGTGCCCTGGCTACCTGCCAATCAGGTTCCCAAAGCTTGTGCTGTTTTACTAAAACGGTACCTTTGGACCTACAATTAGTGCATCTCTGCCACAGGTAAGCTCCTTGTGAAAGGAACCATTGGTACCAAGGGCTCTGTGACCAGAGAAGGTCTCTAAGGAATACAGCACATATTGTGCCACCCTTAGAGACTCTGCACCTTGACATCCATAGGCTACCATTGCTGGATGCTTGTTTTGATGCAGAGAAAAGTGAATAGTCAACATGGCACATATCCCTGTGTGCCATTCCTGCAATCCACTGCCTGTGGCCTAGGTAAGTCACCCCTCTAGCAGGGTGCACTAGACCACAGGTGAGGGTACAGTTGCATGAGCACTGTACCCTTACAGTGTCTAAGTCCATTATTAGACATTGCAAATGCAAATGCAGTAAATCTAGGAAGAGTATATGGTCTGGGAGTTGGTCATTACGAACTCCACAGCTCCATAATAGCTTTATTGAAACCAGGGTAGTTTGGTAGTAAACCTCTCATTTTTGTTGTTGTTGTAAATATAGTTTTTATTGGCATTCTGAAATAGAAGGAACATCTTGTACCACATTACAGTAATAGGCACCGGTTCTAAAATACAACATAATCAGTGATATTCATGCCTTTTATACTGTAATCTCTTTTTGCCCCCCCCCCCCAACGACCCTCCCCACCCATGTCAGTGCGCCCCGCTCAACTCATTGGCAGTAAACCTCTCATCACATTAAACCCACACTGATGCCAGTGTGGGATTTTATGTAGAATTCACTCAGAGGGAATCTTAAAGATGCACTTTGAACAATGACCAGCCATGGTGTGGTTCCTGAATGTCTGTCCACCATCAGACATGTTTTTGGACCTCTGGGTAGAGGGCCTCTGCTCTCTGGGTCTAGAAACAAAGCCCATCCTAGGCAGAGGTGTCATGTCTCTTCCCCCAGGATGGGCTAGGTTCACGAAGGGTAAGTTTCAAAGGCCTGCTGCCTTTGCAAGCTGTCCCCGCATTTTGATGCTTCCAGCAACTGACTCCCACCGGTTCTGACCTGCACTTTGGAAGGGAGACTCAGCAGGAAAAAGAAGTTAGGAGGAGAGGTGTGCCCACCTTTGCTGACCCCACCCCTCAAGTGAGGGAGGCGAGGTGAAGCACACATCTTGAAGATGAGGGGACCCAGCCAATAGAGAGAGAATCATGCCACGATTGATCATAGCCCGGCTCCTTAATTACTACGATTGAGACATCACTCTCTCCTTTGACCGTTATAAAGGGAACTATCCAACATCAGGGCATGTCACTCACCTTCTTGCCTGATTTCACTCCCCTCGTGCAAGAGGCTTGCTGCAAATTCCGGGACACAAAACGAACACAGCAAAAGGCGATGCGATGCTTTACCCGGCGCAATTGCGCATTCATCTCAATGGGAAAAATCACGTTTTCGACTCCCCCCAATGATGAGGCTATTTCCTGGAGGCAGCATAGACCGGGCTCTGTCTCCCCTACTAATGGAGGGGCAGATGCTTCCCACATTGACTCTCCACAGACTCATAAACGCTGAATGGTCTATTGACTGATGCTATACTTGCTTGTTGTAAAATGTCAGTCCCTCCGCAGTATCCTTTTTAGTTTTTTGACAAAATTGGCTGTACATGATTTCATCAGTATTTAATAGTGTTTTCTGGCGGTCTCCTTTGAGCGTTGCCTCCCCCCAAGGAGTACTCCTACTGTTTGACGGGACAATTATGGGAATCAAAGGATACTGGTTGTTTTGTTATCCGATATGGGTGGGGGGCCTTGGGTTATGTGTTTCATGTTTAATAAAGGGCATTGATTATGCTATGGATTGGCTTAGCGCTCATGGTACATTGCTTCACGTCCATACCTCTATTCATTGCCCCGATGACGTTGCCAGTTAAGAGGCCTGGGGCGATGGAACTAAAGTGCATGTCATGGAATATCAGAGGACTGTACAACCCTCTAAAGGGCAGACAGGTGTTATTCTACCTTCACTCTTCAGAGCGGCATCTCGTGGTAGAAGTAAGGCTTACTGATTATGCGGTCAATGACGCCGCGGTGAATACCTACCGAGTGTCAGCTCATGGGGCATATCTTTTGCGCAACAGCAAGACCACAATCAGGTCATTATTTTTGAAACTTTTGCTTACAGAGGGCCAGCTCATGCCCTGAAGCAGAAACTAACAGTGGATTTTTACTGCTAGTTTTTAGGACGACAGGCTTATTACATTTAGCAACTGAGCTCTATTCTAGTAGGGACCATTAGAGGGTCCTGATGAGTAGGCAGTAGGGGACTGCCTACGAAACATGTAGACCAGGTTGTAGCGAATCGCTCTACCTCAAAACCCCCTTCTTAACGTCCCCAGCTAGGGAAGTGAATAAATTGTTTTTTTCCACTAGCCAGAGGATTTTTAACCCCTTTTTTATTCCCACACATTATTAGGTCCCTACACTTCACTGACATCACTCACTTTTGCACCGTCACATAGTCCTGTCACTATACTAGTGCTCCCGCGTAGTCGGTCAGGTCGTAGCACGCCCCGCCCCGTAGAGGGACGGGAAGACCCCAATGAGGAAGCATGACACTATTGGATTTTTTTAGTGTGTGAGGGGTATTTTAAAAAGCACATTGTGCTCTCATCTTTACCACCCTAAGAGAGAGTTCATTTATTAGTTTTTTACCACCCACAGAAATAAATAATAAAAAATAATAAAAATCACTACACTTTGATAGAATCTTTTTGTTTATACGTTATTCTACCTTGGCCTACATGCAGTCCAGGTGGCATTTCTGCAAGAGACTCACTATACCCCGAACTCCCCCAATCGATTTGCCTCCAATTATGGAGATAATAATCTTTTTGCTAATTATAGTACTTACACCAGAGAGTTTGTATCCTAATCCACAAAGCAGTACCTTTTCAAGTACATAAAATGGTTGCGTACCCCGAAAGTCGATATCCTTAGGACAGAATACCTACTCCTGGTTAACATTTATGCCCCAAACATAGACAAACAAGATGTTTTTCCTAACATCTCCACACATATCTCTCAACTTTCTTTTGATTCTATTTTAATGGTTGGCAATTTCAGTCTTACCTTAAACCCAATCCTTGACACAACGGGTTCTGGGCAGGTCACCTAACCATACTCTACTAGGGAATTCACTACTCTTTTACAATACTGTCGCCTCGTAGATGCTTGGCGTACTCAACACTCCTTTGATAAAGGATTTTCATTCTATTCAGCCCCACACTGGACTTGGTCTTGTATGGATCACTGGTATTTATCACCTAAATGTTTGATAAGTGTTATCTGTGGCGAGTATCTTCCCCGTACCCTATCAGACCATTTGCCGGTGCTGTTGACTCTCTCTGTCCCCACTGCTACGCAATTGTGTACAACCTGGCACTTCCCAGCAGAGGCTCTGCTGGATAGCGTATTCAGGAGTAAGGTTAGAGATGCCATAGTTGAATACTTTCAGCTAAACACTGGCTCATTTTCCCACTATGCCACACTTTGCGAGGCTTTTAAAGTTTATATACTGGGTATATGTATCACGAAACAATCTGGGGTACTTCGGTCTATCCGCTGGAACTCAAGACTACTGTGAAAACATTGAGGGAGCTTGATGCACGTGCTCTAATAGACAATCCCCCTCTACTTTTCTCTCTTACTATTCTGGCTTGTATGCCACTCGCTCATCCCCCTCAGATGAGGTTCTTACCGATTATTTATCTGAAGTGGCTATGGTCTGGCTCGAGGATGGTCAGTGTCAATTTTTGGCCTCGGCCATTACTGCGGATGAGGGTTGTCAGGCCATAGACGACCTCAGTGGGACCCGCAACCCAGGCGCAGATGGACTATCCAGAATTTTTTACAAGACTTATGAGCCATTACTAGTTCCTCATCTTTTAGGGGTATATGATGAATCTCTAGAGAGGGGTTCGCTCCCTCTTATGATGCGGGAAGTCGTTATTTCCCTGCTCCTTAAGCCAGGGAAACCCTCTTACCCTTGTGCCTCTTACAGGCCCTTATCTTTGCTAAATCAGGGCTATAAAATCTTAGCTAAGGTCCTTGCGCCACGTATATCACTCTTGGTAGACAAAAGTATATTCCTATTTCAAACTGGGTTTGTGCCGAATCGATCTACATCCGTAAACCTTTGTACAGTGTTTACAATTATTAACCAGATTACCACTGACCTCCCTGCTGCAGCAATAATACTTGATGCCAAAACAGCATTGGATTCCCTAGAATGGTCCTTTTTGTATGCCACATTACAGAAATTGGGGTCCCCAAGGGTTTCTCTGACCTTATTAGCCTCCTGTATACAAATCTATTGGCCCAGCGCTGCAAGAACGGCAAACTCACAGGTCAATTTGCTCTATCGTGCGGAACTAGAAAAGGCTGTCGTCTATCGCCACTACTGTTCATCGTAGATAGGTATCCCTTGGTGCACCATCTGCAGGAACGCCATTTGCAACATGGGCTAAGATTTAATTGCGGCCCTCTGTTAGCTTTGCTTTATGCGGATGACGTTCTTCTGGTTGTCAGGGACCCCGAAACTAACCTCCCTCCGCAAAATTGTACGGTTTGGGGTGTTTTCTAGGCTTGTTATAAATTGGACTGAATCTGAAACATTGCCGCTAACAGACGCTACGGCTCCCTTTATTCTGGATTTCCCCCAATGCTGATTACACATATATTTGTTATATGCTCTGCTGCATGCTTACTACCTTGGTTTGGGCCGGCAGACAGCCAACAATCAGTTGGCAGACATTGACAATGTCCTATCACTGCAGAGGATTTGGCATCTAGGATTTTTATTTGTATTATTTAGATGCACAGGCACAATTTGCATACTATTGCTACCATCCGGAACCAAGAATGCAGTTTTTAAAACTGGAACGGTCACAGGCTCGCCCCTATTCTCTTTTTACTATCATACCTCATGGCCTAACTAGGTCACCTACAGAGATACAGACACTCCAAACCACATATTGGGCCAGGGTGAAGCTATGCCGCTATTTGCATGCTGATTTAATCTATTCTCCATATATCCCACTTTCAGACAAACCATGGTTGTCCCCGACTATGGAAACATTAACCAAAAGAACCCTAAACCATTGTGGGCTGCCTACTAAAGGTGATATGTTCCACGACGCTCAGTTGCACTCCACCACAGACCTTGCAGGAACACAAGATGTGTCTCATATGGACAGGTTTATCCTGCACAGAAAACACACGTCTATGTATACCTCACTTAGTCTTCCACAGCGGAACAGACGGAATTTCCCACGCTCTCCCTTGTCATTACATCTGCCAGTAGCGCCCATTTGGTCTCCTGATTATATCATTTCGCCCAGACCACCAGTAGGGATGGAGCGGGCGGTGCATGGGAGAGAGACCTAGGTCATTACCTGCCAGATACGACATGGGCCGATTGCTGTGAACAAACCTGTCTTGTCTCTAGCATTATAGCCATATACTTCTCCATTTTAAATACCTACATAGAGAACACATTATACCAAAATTGATGGCAAAGATGGACCCTACTAAACCTCATGGCTGCCCTACGTGTACGGCAGAGCATGCTGATTTCTTTCACTTAGCATGGAACTGCGCACCAATATCGGCATATTGGGGGGACATCTTTCGTCATTTTGCTTTGATGATTGCCTCCGAGCTAAGCCCTTCCCCTTTAATGGCTCTGTTAGGGTACGTTAAACCACTGGGTACTGATGTTTGCTAATTTTCTGCCATTACCTTGCTCCTCGCTAAGAGGCAAGTTCCTAAACACTGGGGTGGACCCACAGTCCTGACAGTCAAGACCTGAGTGAGAGATTTAGGGCCATATGTAGGTAATTTGTGTTTTGCGATTCTCAAATTGCAATTTTAGAGAATCGCAATTAGAGAATCGCAAAACGCAATGTAGGTAGGATTAGCAAAAATGTTTGCGAATCCCACTTATTCCTTATTTGCGAATTGCAAATTGAGATTCACAAATAAGGAATACCTTCTCATTTATTCCTATGGGCTAGAAGGCCCATAGGAATGAATGGGAAGACATTCTCAATTTGCGATTCTCCATTAGAGAATCGCAAATTGAGAATGCAATTTCAAGCGTGCAAGGGTGTCAACAGGACACCCTTTTGCACCCCTGAAATAAACATGTGTGCATATGTGGCGCACATACATGCGTTAAGGGCATGTATGTGTGCCACATGGCACTTTGAAAAATGAAAAGAAATGCATTTTTCAAAGAAATCGCAAATTACCACCAACCTCAAGTTGGTGGTTGTTAGAATCGGAGGTCTCTGGTTGGCACAGGCATGCGCTTGTGACAAACAGGGACCCTCTCTTCTAGTCAGGGCGAGGGAACTACTCCTTCGAATAACCCCTGCTCACCCTCTAGGTAGTGTGGCGCGAGCAGACAAGGCTAATCCTCAGGGCGATAGTTAGTTAAGCATTTGTGATCATGCACAGTAAACCCACTGACCCACCACAAATGGACAACAATCGTAAGGTTGTATCAAAATACATAATCTTTATATAAAAGGTATATTCATATGCAGGATTAACACAAGACCATATAACGTTTAGCGATTTGAGGCCACTAGATTTAAATAGGCAGTTAGTCTTTCAATGTTCGTTGTTCAGCAAGGTACGATGACAGGGAAAACAGAACGTTGCGGACCCTGGATCCGATATGAACTCGAGACGGAGTTCAAGTGTACCTTGCTGGTGGAAGTCCGAGGCATTTCAGGCGCGGCTACTGGTGAGGGCGGACCAGGGACGAGGCCGACGGTTCTCCAGAGGATCTCTCCGGCTCTGGCTCCCCTCGAGGTGCGAGGTGGATGAGCAGGACTGTGGAGGGTTGTGGCGGTCTGGGGTCGATGCAGCTCACGGGGCGAGGCGCCGTTCAGGCCTGCGGGGCGTACTACTTCTTAGCACGCCAGGTCGTACTCGTGGATCTGTGAGGGGCGTCGCATTCTCGGGCAGACGGGTGCAGCACCAAGCTTCCGGTACCACTGTACGGGGAGGCCTTTCTTGAGGTGCGGCACGAGCCTTGGTATGCAGGAGGGCAAAGCGAGACAGTCGGGTACGTTACGACGTACGGACCGTCCGAGGCTATGGAATGCGCTCCGTGCAGATTCCGGCTGGAGAAGATGAGAGGCGCACAACGCGCTCCGCTAGCAGGCGAGGTGACAGGAGAGCGGGCGGCCCGGCACTGAAGCAAAGAGCGACTCAGGGATGAGCGGGGCGGCCAGGCTCCGAGCTGTCATGACCTTGGGAGGGACGAAGGCACCCGAGTCACAACTCCGGCGAGGGAATGAGAACTAAGGCCCAACAGCAGACGGGCACAAGCAGAATAGAACCCAATGGTCCTGGGATTCCGTTTAGGGGGCAAGCTCGCAATCAAGCCCTTGGAGATCATCTTAGGCACAAGTCAACAAAGTCCTCTCTGGTCTTTCCCTCTCCTTTCTCAGCAAGGCACCACTGCAGGCCAGTCTTACAGGATACAGACTGGTTTCCGTCCTTCAGCTTCTCTTGGTCCTTCTAGTCAGGCAGAGGTTCGTCGTGGTCAAAACTGGATCTGATTTGTAAGGAGCGGAGCTCCGATATTTATACTGTGTTTCTTTTGTCTTTGCAGGCCAGGGGGCCTGAGCCTGGTTCAACCCAGTTCAGGAGCACTCTGTTGACAGGAAGCTGCCGTCGTCTTTCAGGGTGTAGGGCAGGGACATCAGACGCTCCGCAGGAGGTGGAGCCAGCATTGTGGTGGTGGAGCACAACCCTATTCAGAGTCAAGGACTACTCCGCCCACCCATCCTGGTGAAAGCACCCTATTCACCACCTGGTAACCCCGACAGTCCCCGGGAAGTCCCCAGCCCTCTCACTCACACAAACCCAGACAGCAGAAACACATCCTGGCAGAGGCGGGCTGAAATAGTTAGGCGAGCAAATACTAACTTTCTAAAAGTAGCCTTTGCAAACACAGGATATTAAAATAAACCTTGCTAAAGGAAGTATTTTATTATTCTGAGTTCAGGCATACTAAACTTGACGTGCCACCGTGTTCCCTGAGCCTACCGGGACTTATAGCATGTAATAAGTCCGGCAGCTCACCTTGGTCTAAGAGAACAGGTAGCCCTTCAATAGTGAAGAACGATAAGGGCAGTAATTCACTACTAGGACAGGCCACGCACTAGGCTTGTCCTACCTTAGTCTTACAATGCACCCTGCCCGTGGGCCTACCATAGGGGTGACTGATATGAAGGTTTAGGGGCTGGCAAGTGTGGGCACTTGCACAGTCAGCGTGACAGTACGAGACTGTACGCAGGGTCTGCAATGGCGGACCTGAGACACATCTTACGAGGCCGCTTCTGTGGGTGGCTCAAACAGCGCTGCAGGCCCACTAGCGTTATTTGTATCTACAAGCCCCGGCACTCCTCGTGCACGTTACGGGGGACTGACAGTAAACCAAATAAGCCAATCGTGGAAATCAATTACATATACGCCTTACCTTGGGAGCAATAGCACTGCGGCACGGATCGGCCGTGGCGCAGTGCCCTGAGCATCGAATACCAGCAAAACATCTAAGGCACATCAGCAAAAAGTGGGAGGGAGACTCACGCCAAGGTGCCAGGTCTAACAGTGGTAATTTGCGATTCCTTAAGCCAGAATTCACACAACTTGGGTGCTTCCTACATTGCATTTAAGGAATCGCAGTTTGTGATTCCTGAAATGCAAATGCAAAATAAGGAATCGCAAATTTTGCGATTCCTTATTTTGCATGTGGGTTTTTGTGTCCTACATAGCACACTGCCCAAATTGTGATCGCAAATGCTGAAATTCCAGGAATTTCAGCATTTGCGTTCACAATTAGGCATCCTACATATGGCCCTTACTGTACTGTAATACCACTAGTGACACTGATGTTGTATTGCAACCACCCTCCTCCAAGCCCAAAAATATTTGGCAACCACTTCACTCCTATTTGTTGCTTCATCCTGGGGAGACGGAGTGAGTGTGGATTGTCCCGATCTGATTTGTGGGCCCGTATATACATGTAGTTGAAGATTTTTTTTTCCGCGCCGTAGACGTGTAACGGTTTTCTGGGACGCTCTATACTGTGTGGAGTTACTTTGTTGTTACTTCAACTTTAACTGTTGCCTTGCGATGGCGTCTTCGAGGAAGGCCAGATTTAAGCCCTATAGAGAGTGTGGGGGTCATATGTCCATCACTGGCCCCCATGAGGACTGTTTATGGTGTTTGTCGTAGGATCACGACATTCAGGACTGTTCCAGCTGTCGTAAAATGAACCCAAAGGCTCAAAAAGAACGGGAGGCCAAGCTTTTTATGGCAAAAGCAAAGAAGGAAAGGAGAGGAAGTAAAATATCAAAGTCGAAGTCGTTGACTTCGCATGCATCGAAGTCGAAGAAACACAAGAAAAAGAGGAGACATGGCTCTCGACGCCGTTCAGGGAAGGCTTCAAGATCACCTTCTACGGCTCCTCGACGTCGTCAGAAAGACCTTCTGTCTCCTTCGCATTCGCCATCTCCTCAGGTGACTCAGGAAAGATCTACTTCTCCAAAAGGATACCCTGGCACGGTACCTCACCGGCCTCAGAGGGCTTGCCAGTTCAGGATGATCCTTCTCCTGTACACAAGGCTGAACCTGTGGCTCCGACCAGCGGATCCGGCTGGTCTGACGTTGGATGCTCCTCGTGGGGATGCTGACTCGACTCTGTATCCTCAATTGCCTGCTCCTGGTTCAGATCCAACACATTTTTTAAATGCAATGTATGGAGTATTTGCCAAGGCAGCCTTTCCCTTTGGAGCACCTTCGGGTCCCGTGGGTCTGCTGGCCTTCAATTTGGGCGTGCCTTCGCATTATGCACACGCAGCCTTCGTGCCTTTCATGCCCATGGCGCCGCCATTGCAGTTTCCACTCCCGAGATTTTCGACGCCGTTTGTGGAGTCTCCGGTGCCGTCTGGTGGGCCTTCCTTTCGGCCTAGTACGGCGCCGATTCCACCTTCCGATCCTCCTTTGAAGCCAGCTCCGGAGCTGTTGGCACTGCGTGTGGAGCCACTGATGCCGCAACGTAGGTTTCCCTTGAGGAGAGAGACACAGAGACGTTTGGAGGGAGAACAGTATCAGGGAGAGGAGGTTGAAGAGGGTGGGATAGAGGAGTCTGTAGATGAATTGGAAGGAATTCAGGAGGCAAGTGGCCTGGACACCTCCCCAGAGTGGGAACTTTCATTGTCAAGGGCTTCTCCACCTCAAGAGGTAGCTCCATATCATACTGTCATCAGAAAGGCTGCAGAGCTTTTAGACTTACAACTACCTACTGCTGAATGTAAGCGGCATTTGCACTACTCTTCCCCGGACAGAGGGAAGGAATGCTTTCAGTGCAAGACGAATCGCCCGAAGCTCCAGAAGGTTGATGTGGAGCTTGGACTCCGCCGGAGACCAGAGGCCTCTGATCTCCGCCCCTCCTATGTCGCCACCCCATCCCAGAAGAGATGCGTCTGTCACCTTGGAGTGGGAGAGCTTTGTTACGAACTTCGGGAGGAGAGGGGAGAAAAGCGTAAACAAAGCCCCCTGAACAGTTGATCAAAAGGGCATTCCCTCTCAACCCTGGCGGGTAGAACCTTGACGCGAAGTCGCAGCATTTTTTGTTTGTCTCGTCCGCGAAAAGATCGATGCTTGGATGACCCCATTCTCTAAAATCCCTTACACCACCTCGTCATGTAGAACCCAGTCTTGCTGATCGTCGAAGTGCGGACTGAGGGAATCTGCTTGAGAGTTTAGCTCTCCTGGTAGATGTATCGCTGTGATCGACAGTTTCCTTGCTAAGAGCCAATGCCAGAGCACTTGAGCCTCCAGGGACAGAGAACGCAATCAAGTCCCTCCCTGTTTGTTTAGACAGTAGATGGTAGTCGTATTGTACGTCTGGACTAATATGGAGCTGGTCTGAATAGAGGTTAAAAAAGCCTTGAGGGGTAGATTCACAGCCCTTAGCTCCAGCATATTGATGTGGTAGACCTGTTCTTTGGACGACCACGACCTTGAGTCTGAAGGGACCAATGTGCGCTCCTCACCCCTGGAGGGAGGCATCTGTAATTAACAATTGTGTCGGAGGAGGCTGATGGAAGGGAACTCCCATCATGACATTTTCCTGCCACATCCACCATGGGATAGATGATGTGGCTGCTCTTAACAGATGGATCTTGTCATCCCACTGAGCAGTCTGTTGATCCCACTTGTCCTCCAGATCCTACTGTGTAGGACGCATCCTCATCCTGGTGCTCGGAACGAGAAAAATGCAGGATGCCATTGACCCTAGGAGAGAGGCAACCTGTTGGACCAAAGGTAAGGTATTGTGAAGGGTTTGCTTGCACTTCAGAGTGATAGATAATAGTGTCTCCTCCAAAGGAAACACTTGTCCTATTGTGGAGTCTATTGTTGCACCCAGATAATGTATCCTTTGAGTAGTTGAATTGTTTTTTTTCAAAATTGACATGAAGGCCCAGCCGTTGGCAAAGGACTAGACATCTTTAGTAGTGAGTCCTCGACACACTGGGGAGATGGGCCCTTCAGAAGCCAGTAGTCGAGGTTAGAGTAAACAAACATTCCCTGGCGCCTTTAGCAGCTGCGACTACTGCCATGCATTTGGTAAACACTCAGGGAGCTGACTTCAACCCGAAGGGTAGAACTCTGAACTGATAATGTTTGGCATCCACCAGAAATGCAGGAACTTCCCATGACGTTGATTGACTGGGATGTGAAAGTATGCATTTTGCAGATCTGTCAAACACATCCGGTCCCCTTGCTGGAGATGAGGATATATTTGATGAAGAGCCAACATGCAAAACCTTTCCCTCCGGATTGATTTGTTGAGAGAGCGCATATCTAGGATATGTCGGAATTCTGACCTTTGACCTTTCTTTCTCACTAGAAAATACCTTGAGTATACTCCTCGACCTCGTTGAGATTTGCATAGGAGAGTGGATACTTCCTGCTGTAGTACTTGCAGCTGGTAGCTCGTGGTCTTCACTAAAGCGATCTTCGGAGGTTGATGACGAAAAAAGTAGAGAGTATCCATTCTGCAACGTACTTAATACCCATTCATCGTTTGTGATGCAGCACCACTCTTCCAGGTGGTTGGGTATACTTCCCTCCACTTGAGTGGGAAATGGCAATGGGGGAGGAGATTGGTCATTGTTTTGATGGGGCGTGTGCTGAGGTAGCAGTCTGACGTGATGCCCCTCTCCCTCGACGCCCCAATAGTGGGTTCTGGCATGGTGCTGTTGCTGTTGGTGCCTATGCCACTGAGGGGTTTGAACCCTCTGATGGAAAGGTCGGCGGTCGTATGGCCTGCATCTGCGTCTGAACTCCTTTTTCTTCTCAAGACCTTCACTTTCAAGATGTCTAGCTCTGACTTCATCCTTGACATCTCGTCATCCGTGTGAGTGTCGAATACGAAAGATCCTGAAAAAGGGATATTTTGGATGCGTTGCTGAGCCTCGGGCTTTAGTGCAGTAAGCGGAAGCCAGGATGAACGTCTGGCACAGAACCCATGTGCATACGAATGAGCAGATAGAGTTGCTCTATCCGCTGCAGTACTAATAATTTGAGTACCCACCAAACCTCCTTCTTGCAACACCTCCTCGAAATCTACACAATCCTCCTTGGGAAGATTGTCCTTAAACTTTTCTAAAGAGTCCCACAATGCTCTATCATAGTGCCCCAAGAGAGCTGAGGTGCTGGAAACCTTCAGCATGGAGGCTGAAGTACCACAGACGTTTCTTCCCCACGAGTCCTGTGCTCTGCTTTCCATATTGGGAGGCACTGTTGAGGAGGAGGCCACTGCATGTGTCTCTTTAGCCGCTGCGATGATAACAGAGTCTGGAGATAGATTAGCTCTAAGGAATAGTGGGTCCTCTTCTGGAGGCCTGTATTTTTTCAAGATCCTTGCTTGTGCGGTCTTGATAGTTGCTGGTGTGAGGAACACGTCCATAACATGCTGCAGAAGCCCCAGTAACAGAGGCAACAAACGCCTGGACCGCTGATCTTTGATGTAAGGTTTAAAAAATCACAGGGTATGAAGTTTTGGGGTATGCATATCAATGCTCACTTTTGTTGCCTCCCTGGCCAATACATCTTGGAAGGTACTGACATCATCGACTGGAGATATCCTAGAAGGTGGACTGTCTGTTAGGGTAGGAGAATAGTCCCTATTTGAAGACTGAGTCGAAGAAGGTGTTGGAGATCTGCGTCTTCTCTGATGCCTACAAGATGTAGACCTCCTTCTTGAGAAAGTTGTCCCTGTACAAGCATGATCTCAAGCCCTTGAAGGAATTGTAGGCGAGAGATCTACTGCCTGAACAAGACAAGCCAGTGATGACCTCTATAGGGGACTGGAGTAGTCCTGTGCTTCTCGTACCTGCCCCAATTTGGATTTCTGCCAGTAATGCAGTGGTAACATCTACCTAGGAGAGAGATGCACAGAGGGTGATGTTTGCCTTGTCTCCTCTTCTGTATGGGCCTCTGTCTCCTGTGGACAGGGACGTTCAGGAGATGATGCAGAGCTCCCTGACGTCAAAAGGATGACTTTGAGGCTGACGACGCCATGCGTCTTGACCTTGATCGGCCAGAAAGTGTATGATGGGGCGACATCGACTGGTGTGAGTGTCTTGACGTTGAACATGGAGTTAGTGTCTCTTGGATAATCAATGGCGTTTAAACTCTTGATGTCGGGAGAGAAGTACCTGACAGAGAGTGGTGCACCGGCTGCGTTTTAGCCTTCGACGTCGTTCTCAACGGCAAATGCCTGGACGACGATTGTACAGATACCGAAGGAGACTGATTCCTCAACGTTGAGCAATGCGTTGCCAAAGGCGAACATCTACTGGAAGTTGACCGACATCAAGTCGGTGTCAATCTGGGCCTCAACGCCGATAGTCACCAGGTTGACGTCGACAGAGAGGAGCGCCTCAACGTCCAACGTCTGTTTGATGACGTCTGTTTGATGACGCCGACGGAGTCCTGTGCCTCGAAGTTGAATGTCTATGTGATAACGCTGACGGAATCCTGTGCCTCGACGTCGAATGCTGGGCGAACAACGACAGAGACCTATTCCTCGACGTTAAATGCCGCCGAGTTGATGTCAACTGAGGAGGCTGATCCGATACCTGTGAGTGACGTTGATGGCTGGACGTTGAACTCATCGTCTTCGGCCTGCTCTTTGTCGTCGTGTGGTGCACTGATAACGTCAATGGTAGAGGTCTCGACGACGGAGATACCTGTTTCTTCACAGATGGAGGTCTATTTGATGCCGATCCTGATGCAGATGGAGAACAAATCAGGACCTTACTTCTCAACGTTCACCTGGACCTCTTCTTCTTCTGCCAAACCAGAGATCTTCCTCTGAAAGTCGATTTTTGCTTCTCTGAGAGGCCATAGAGACAAATTCTCTCTCTCTCCTTGAGAGTACGCCTAGACAGCTTTTTGCAGTGTTGGCAAGCTTCGGAGGAGTGGGATTCAGGTAGGCAGAGTATACATACTGAGTGTGTGTCAGTCTTGGCCTTCTTCTTGCTACAGGAGGAACAAGGGTCAAAAAGAGAAGGCATTTTGTGACAGAAAAATAAAAAGCTTCCGTCAGAAAAGGGATAGTACTTCACTCTACAAGGTGAAAAACGTTGAGTGAAAGGTAAAAAGTCAATAATAAAAGTGACAATTATTGACAAAAAGTCTAAATTAGTCAAGAGCTGAAAACTCCAGAGTCCTGACGGAAGGAGCCAGAAAGAGCAACTGACCGAACTGTCACCCCTGAGGCATGATGGGAAACTAGGCGTCATGGCTGTCTTAAAACAGTTTTGTCAGTGCATTGATTAGCCTTTTTTTCTTACTGGAAGCTGCATTGATGTGTGGAAAAATGAAGTATGTATATATAGAGGGCTGTATATAAATGTTTTCATATATAATTTTTTCTAGTTTTCAGAGGACCCCGCGCATGGGCGAGAATATTCAGTGCTTCTGACTATTGATGAGGATACCCTGGAAGGGAACTAGGCATATCACCCCAAGTTGTCAATGTAATACAAAAGTAATCTAAAAGTATTCCAAAGTAACCTTTATGTATTTTAAATTGCTTTAAAAAGCAAATACAAACCTGTAACAATTGCAATTTCAACCACAACTGCGTTTCCTTGTAAAGTTTTGCATTTGAAGGTATATTCTACTTACCTGGACCAAGTCCTGCTTGGTTCTAAAAATAAAACATACGTATTCCTTTATCTATACCTACCTAATTGGTCTGGATGCTGACTCTGTGTGTGTGTAATCAGTCCTTGATTGAGTGAATACAATAAATGCTTAAAACACCCTCCTGATAAGCCTAGCAGCTCGACCACACTACCACAAAGAGAGCTGTTAGTGATTTTCTAATTTAGCCTCTGCTATACCTCTGTGTATCCCCTGGACACTGTGCACACTATACCTTACTTTGGTGTAGCATATATATAGACAGCTTCCTACACCCAGGGCTTGAGAAAGCTAAGAATCCTGCTTCCTGCAAACTTGTGATTCATCATTGTCAAACCATAGTGTGTTGCAACCAATACTTTGTACATGGCAACCAATATTGTAAGCATACACAGGAGTACAATAAATGTGTGAAACAAAATATCATCTATTAAACCATACAATTATGTATATCCACCAGAACATTAGACATGTAAATTAGTATGCCATACATTCAAACCAGCAGGTAAATCATGGGAACTGATGTGGCCTAACAGCTAGAATGGTTTACCTAGAAGCTGGAGAACCGGGTTCGTGTCTCGACAGGGACACTCAACATCCTGTGATTCTGGGCAAATCACTTTAATCTACCAAAAATGAATGTGTCAGACTGTAACACTACTAGTGCTCATGTAAAGTGCGCTGATATTTCGGGTTGTTTGTGCTATATGAAACTTTTTTTTTAAAGTATAATGCATGGAAACCAGTACATCCTATATGCAAATCAGCACAAGGTGAACATTTAAACTAATATATTAGGTGTGTAACCCAGTATGTTACAAGTGTGTGATAATGTAGTATGTGTATCAACCAATACATTAAAATGTTCTCCTTTGCGTTATCCATGCAAAGCAGTATGACATATATGTGAATTGATTTGGTGGCATCCAACTATACATTATGAGGGCAAGCCAATTTATTATGTTTAACATGCAATATATTACACATGTGCAATACATACATATAAGACTGGTATGCATATAAACTGCAATGTTAGGTATATAAATCAATATGGTAAGAGGGCAAATTAATAGAGTATGACACCAAGCCAATAATTCACTGTGCAAACACACTACTGTATCACACATAAACCAGTTGTGATTTTAAACTAATATCCTGTACTTAAAAAATGTATATCTTAAATCCTATGCTTTGTTAAGTAAACAAATGTGCTTGATAGGCATACCAACAGCTTACCTAAGCAATAACCAACATTGATTTCACAAACCAATGGTATTGCATACAAACCAACAGAATGTATTTAAAACAAGGTAACTTGTGAGAACCTGTACAGCATACAAAAAGGCATTTCTATTTGGTTCATACATAAATAATATAGCTGCAATGTTGTCACCACCCCTTTTAGAAGGCCACAGGCCAAACGGGGGCTGCTGAGCCCAACTGTAGGGGTTGATTCCTTTTAGTCCTGCTGTCCCAAGGTCCGACATGCTATGGATCCTGAACAGCTGGGCCAAATACTTCCTATTCAGCACTTGACTCTCATAGCTAGTGTAAGTCAAGCAGTCCAGTGCTTTCTAGGAGGAGGTAGGTGCAAAGTAAGCAAAGATGCCAGACTCAAAATATAACCATTATCAGAAATGGGGTGACCCAACAAGTCAAAGACCTGGGTGTTTGAACGCTTGGGGCTTTACTACTTTTTTGGTTGCCTATTGTTTCAGTCCTGATGAAGACTCGCATGGCCACGGTCCAACTCACCTTTAGGCTTTAAGACGAGTCGAAGCGTCGACGCTCTCTTCTTTGAACACCTGGATAGTGTGACACATTTTCTTGTGCAATATCTAATTTTGGAAGCAATGTCTCTAATTAAGGAAATTAGTGTATAGAATCTATATCACAACCCAGGTTATTGAAAATGATGTATTGTGTTGATTGATTTATTGTGAATTTGAATTTCTAAATACACTTGTATGTCTTTCTTTCTCTTTTTTAAACACTTGATAATTGTTTATCTTATGCACGCTCGCTTTGGGCAACTTCTAAATTTGTTTACATTAAGATAGTTATGAATGTAATGAATTAAACATGCTCCTGAATTTGTAATTATTGCTGTTGCACTCTGTGTTTTTGACTCTTGATTAGTTATAATACATTGAATGTACAGGATTGATCTATTAGACGTATCCCGTGACTAAGTAGAAATGCTCGTAATGTTTTGATTTAATTCCAGTGAAAGTGATGGTTAAAGACCATTGTATTTGAATAAGACTCAAAATATAATCAGTGATCCCAACAATCTGATTATCCAGTTTAATACTTACTTTTGGTTAAAAAAAAATGAAGTATTTATTAAACATAAAGTATAACACAGTGCACCGGAAAATAGAGACTACAGTCTTTCAGGGTGAGCCTCTATCTCTTTCCTAGGCAGTGTCTCACGAATCCTCCATCTCCCTCCACCATGCTAACAAACATATTACTGGTGGTTTACTCAAGGCAACCCCGCAGGTGCTTCCCATCCTAAAAATGTGCAACAAAGTCTCACTTTGGCCCTAAAAGTTCAACTCTCTATGGACCTATTATGCCGAATTCATACAAGTCTCGAAAGGCATGCAGGCCCTGCTCCAGTCTTACCCATCAGGTGGCCTGAAGAATTGTACAGGTGCTGGGTGCATGTTCCTGAGCTCAGACGATGAGCAAGATGCACTACATCATCCTGTCGTCAGCAGGAACGGCATGCTGAGGTGGTCGCAGTCAGCAATTGCTTTGGGGTGCAACAGACGACTTCCCTTCATGGTTTGTGCAGGTAAAGTGATAGGGCAGTGGTGGTGATGTATGGTGGCTTTTGCTTTTGATCTCGGGTGCAGGAAAGTAGGATCTGCTTTCATGGTTATCTCCACTTTTTGACCGTACTATGCTGTTTCTGGCTAGTCTGACAGGGATCTTGCTAATCAGGACCCCAGTCACTGTGCTTTCTCCCATAAATTGGTATTGTAAGTACTTAGGTGCATCCCATACTGGACACTGGTGGCCCCTTTTCAGTCCCTAGTATATGGCATGGAGGTATCAAGGACAAAGGTACACCAGGGTCCCCCATGGGCTGAAGCATGTATTATGCAACTTATGGAGGATCACTCAAACTGTAACTACAGGCCTGCCATGTCAGCCGGTGTAAACTGGTGCAAGCACCACTTATGACAGATATAGCCCTTTCAATTCTGAAGGCAGGGTACTCGGTTCTAATTGTGAGGGTGCCCCTGCATGAGCAGGACACGCCTACAACCTTCGGAGTCTATTCTCCCGGGTTGTAAGTGCATCAGACATTACGATCCATAGGGTGGCCAGGCGTCATTACGCAATGACAATCTCTAAGTTGGATGTAACGAAACCTGTCATGTTTGGTATCAAACATGTTGGAATCATATCCCCATACCGTGCACGGTGGGGAAGGTATGATTCAAGGCACTGTAAAGCTCCTCCGGGAGTCAGTCAGTTCTCCTGGTACCAGTCTTCTAGAACCGGACACCACAACATCGCTGCTGCTGACCAGAGACTCGATTCTGCCCTCCTGCTGCTGAGCCAAGCTCAAGCAGGGGAAGGCAGAACAATAGGTATCCTCTCACAGGGACATGTGACCACCTCCCAGACAGGGTTTAGGTGGATTGGGGCTGGGTCGGAGCTCTTGCCAGCTCCACCCAGTCTGCTTGAGTGGCACATTTGGTGCCCTCCATGCATAGTCCAGTTCAAACCAATCAGGGAGCCGGTGGCTCCCACTCTGGTGCAAAACTGGACAAAGGACATGGGAGTATCCTCCCCTCTGTCTGACCCTTCCCCTGGGCGCGAACCCTGAATCGTCCAAACCCTTTCGTTAGGGTACTTAAGGGCTTAGCTGTAGGTGGGTCCCTAGATTCATCATGGGAGAAGATTCATTTCAAGACACCACTTCTTCGACCGTCTGGGCCCTTTGGACTTCGCTGGACTTCGTTTTGGGCATTAAGACTGCAACTAGGAAGACTCCTGCTGCTCCTGGTCTTGTCGCCCTGCTTGTCTGCTGCAAAATCCGTACCTGTGCTCCATACAGGAACCTTCCAAGGCTTGTGGACATCGAAGACACATGAAGGAATCGCCCTTGAAGTGAAGAAGTCCCTTCCCTGCATCTGCAGGCACCGCAACGAAGCTGACCAGTCTGCTGATCCTGAGCTTCCACTGACTCTGAAAGGCTCAGCAACACAGGCGGTGGTTCTTCACATTCCTCACGGCCTGCTCTGTTCTCTCATCAAGTTTTAGGCCAGTACCCCTCGTCGGAGCCGCAGGAACTGAACCCCTCTGCACTGTGTCGACTTGCTGTTGTAAAGGATTGTTGGCTTCCTTCCTCCAAGATCTTCGGGCTCCAAGTAGCCCCAAACTCAAGTATCTCCTGTGACTGAGATCTTTGTCCTCACAGCATCACTTGCACTGTGGCCCTGCATCTTTGTGAGCTGCTTGAGGTCCACTTGCGACTCCAGTGCCTATGGCCTATAGGTCCTCTTGAGTGTCTTCTTTGATTTCTGTGGGCGCACCTGATTGCTCAAGGCATGCCATCACTCTCCTGCATATGGTGAGTCACCTGGACCTTGCTGGTCCTGACACTGCACCTTCTTCACTTTCCACATTGTTTGCAGTTGCCAAGGCTGGTTGGTAATCCTGACGGACACTGACCCCTCAACTCTAGACATCTGATGTGGGAAAGCTTGTGAACGCCTCCTGGTCTTCAGCAGCAACGGCTGCTCCTCACACCGGCAGCTCCAAGGTCCCCGTCATCTCTCATGTAACACCTGACATCGGTGGACATTCCTCTTCCGTGCCTCCTGGTCACTTTTGAGTAGCATAGACTCTGTCCTTCCTGCATGCAGGTACCTCTCACCTTGAATTCACCTTTAGGTTACACCAGACCCTTTCACCTTCTCCAGCAGCGGCATCTTCCTGAAGTCTCTCTTTGAGTGTGGCAGCAGTTTCCAACGCCCCTTCGCAACTATGCACCCGGCTTCCCTGGTGTAGGCATCCTGGTTCCTGGGGTATCCACGGGTGGAGTGGCTCTCCAACCTTCTGTCTTCCGCAGGGTTTCTTCAGGGTCCACTGGGAAGGGTCCTTCTTCTTTAAAACGGCAACCACTGTTTACCCATTGATTTGTATTGAGTCCACGGTCATGTTCCCACTCTGCACATGGCCTCCGTGTTGTTCCTGGTAACTTACCTCGGGTTATTCCTTCGGTCCCCGGCACTTCTACGTCTTCTGGGTATAGTCTGGGTATGAGTCGTGGTTGGCATACCACAATGTCAGTACATGGTTTGGTCTCCCCTGGCGACTACTGTGTATTTGTGCTAATTACCTGTTTTTATTGCAAAGTATTGTGTGCATTGTGTATCTCTCCGGGTAGAAGATATCTGTATGAGTTAGTGAGTGTCTTATAATAAATACACTGTGTGGTTCTTTCTCACTTAATCTATAACATAAGATTATTGTCTGGTAAAACAAGCTGCTTTAGACTCTGTCTGAACTAAGCCTGAATGCTGCTCTCTACAGCTACCACTTAGAGAGCTTTCTAAGGTTGTCTAAGACCACTAAAATCACCATAAACGTTGGCTGGATTGATGCAGGGTGCCCATTTACATAAGTGTTCATCATATACCAAGCCAGCTTCTCACATCGAGTCCTTATAATGGTTGAGGGGATTCCTCCGAAACGGGTGATGGCCCCAACTGTCCTAGTTGCCACTCCTAACATACAGGGGTCATAGGCAAGGGTGACGGCCCAACAGTGTCACTTAAACGAACACCCCAAAATTTCATGGCAGCTCCAACATGGGTTAAAACTTTTTCAAGTGGACAAATACCTCTCTCTTGTAACAGTCTCCTGACTGGACCAGGTGCCTCAGATTTCACTCGCTGGGGTCCACTATACAGGATCCTACTGGGTCTCGCTCCCTAAATGGTTTATTCTCCTCCTCACAGGACGCACTGATGCTGGCAGGCTGGCAGATGTCCAGGCAAGTGTCATTGTCTTCCTGGGTAATGCCTCCTCACCCAGAAGGCCTTGGTCCCCAGTCCTTGTTGCAACAGCTAAGTCATGGTGATCTTATCTACGCTGGCAATTGGCTAATGGGATTCCTGCTGCCGCTTTTGGAGTCCATTTTCAGCCACAGATGTGATTTAGTGTCTCACGATTGGAAATTCATGTTGTGGGTGTTAACTCCTTTGAAGTGCTTTCTTCACTGCCCTGTCCTTCAACAAAGGGACAGTCAGCCACAGGACGAGCTTCTTTAGTTCCAAATGTCCCACAACATGGACTGTTGGAATAAGTACTACCCTCTATTGTGATTCCCGGGTCTTTCAGTGCCAATCGTATCAGACCCACTATGTTGGTTGACAATCAGCCCATTTCCCACTGCCATCAGCTCCCTGGATCAAACAACCCCTTAATATGCAAAGAAGATACTCTGATCTCCTTCCATCCACCCCTGTCCTCAGGAATATCAGTAACCCACATCTCCTGTCTGGGGTTGTAGTCCTCACCTCCAACTAACCTTTCCAGGCCCTGGGCTTCCGAAATGGAACCCGAAGATCTCAATGTTGTCTACCAAGCACAGGTATACATACAATACAGCACACACATACATCGCTCACTGCACAGCTCTACATAGAGTTATCATGTAGGCTGAGGGAGAGTTAAGTACACATCAGCAGAACTTTAAATGAGTGGGTCATTAGGCACCACTCCAGTGGCACAGATAAAAAAGTCTAAACACTATTGATTCTCAACTATCAAAACAGGTATGCTGTTACCACTGCACTCATTTCACTTAACTTTTGGCAAGGGTAATAGCCCTCTACCACAATGTGGGTAGCTCTTGATGTGCCCCTCCTCATCTAACAAGATCACATTACTATGAGACAGGACTAGATCACACTGCAAATGCATCATCCATGTTCACCCAAAAGCAAAGATCAATAACAGGGATTTACATTTCCACACTGCTGGGTCACTCAGGATAAGTTTGCACGACTGTCACCATTCAGGGCACTTTTCTGTCCCAACAAATGTGGCTATTTCTGGTAGGCTAGGGCTGACGCCAAAGCCAGGCAGAAACCACCATTCTAGTCAGGGCAAGGGAGTCACACGCCAAGATAACCCCTGCTCACCCCCTTGGTAGCTTGGCACGAGCAGTAAGGCTAAACTCGGAGGCAATGTGTAAAGCATTTGCGCCAGCACACAACAGCAACAACATCCTAGGCACACCACAAAAGGAACTCCACACAAGGTTATATAAAAATAACTTTTGTATAGTCAAAATCATATCAGATAGAAATCACACATGTACATTGTGCCAACTGGCACGGGCAATATTCACAAGGGATTAGGTACAAGACAGGGCCACATGGGCCACTGTCAGAATCAACACTTTTAGAAACAGCACTTCTAGAACTTAGAATAAGTATAGCACAAAATAACAGTTATAAATCACAACCAGTAACTACTGGGAACAGGTAAGTACCACCTACGCAACCCTAAACACCTTAGGAGAATGTCACGCAGGGGACCAGGACCTCACTAGGACCACCTGTACTGGAAAGGACAACCACCTAAGAATACAATACTTTTAGGGGTATCAGCAAGAACACATTACACATGATGCATCAAAACACATTCAGAGGTGTAGGGAAAAAGGTAAACACATGATGTATAAAAACACATTCAGCGGTGTAATAATAAGGCACATGATGCATCATAAACACATTACGAGGTGCAGGGAAGGAAAAACACATGATGCATAAACCAACACATTCAGAGGTGTAAAATCCAGGAAGACGCATGATGCATAAAAACATTCAGAGGTGCCAGACCATAACTCAATAGCGCAAAAACACATGATACATAAAAACATTCAGAGGTGTAAGATCAAGGTGCGTAATCATATTAAATGCATTAAATTTCCTAGCACCATATCACACTGCACAAAACTCACAATAGGCAATTACCATCGCATAGATAATCACATTGCGCCTAAATAAAGTCACATACCAGCCCCCATCTAATAAAGGGACTAAAGAGCCCTGTGTCCAGAATGTCAGGGCGCACTGCCAATGCAGCGCCAGTCAGGGGTGTGCCACCGGCGCAAAACCTAAACGTTGCAGGTGCCCACTACTTGCTGGGTACCTGGGAACAATCACAAGACCTAAACGGTGCAGCTGCCCACTAATTGCTGGGCAGCTGTGAAACAGAACTGCGACAGGGGCTGTCACTAGCCCCTAGAATAAATCTGCACCCTCTGTTGGAGCCCCACAGGCTCTGAACTGCGCACGTTGGAGCCACACAGGCTCTGGACATCACACATGGCCAAATGCTGGAGCCACACAGGCTCTAAAACAAATATGCCCCAAGTCCCTCGGGGGGACTCTAAAAACAATCATGTGGGCAGGGAGCCTCTCAGGGCTCCGAACAACAATGTAGCCTCACCAGGCGGTGGGGTCCCTCACGGGGGACCCGGGAACACTTAGGGCGCCTTGAGCCTCTCGGGCTCGTAAAACCACTGTGGCGCCGTGAGCCCCTCTGGGCTCCAAATCATCAATGTGCCCCCTAGAGCCTCCGTGGCTCTAAACACAAAATGGCCCGCCGTTGGAGCCTTGCAGGGCTCAAAACAAACAATGCCCAATCGTTGGAGTCCCGCTCGGGGGACTCAAGAGATTATGGCCCCCAGAGCCCTCGGCTCTACATACCGTTGGAGCGGCCCGCTGCCATCCGGGGCCGCTCTGACCGTCACTCTGAGCCCCCGGAGCCTCTCGGGGCTCTAGACACAAATTCTCCCGATCGTTGGAGTCCCCCAATGGGGACTCTGCAAACAATTGCCCCTCTGCTGGAGCGGCCCGCAACGGCGGGCCTGCTCAGAACTGGAGCCGGGTTGGGACCGGCTAGACTGCGGCACTCGTGGTGCCCCCACCAACCCTCCTTACTCACTGGGCCGTTCGGGGACTCTGCTCGGGCGCTGCTCCTCATCGTCCCAGCCATGCTCCGGGAGGCGGGGTGGACTCCCGACCTCCCGCTCGTCCATCTCGGGGCTCCCCAGCGCCATAGGACCAACCAAGGTCCAGAAGTAACCATAAAGCGCTCCCAGGTGCTTAGAGCAGGAATAAAGCGCTCCCAGCGCTTAACTGTGAGAGGAAAGCGCTCCCAGCGCTAAAGACACAAAAAGTCCAGCAACAAAGTCCCTCTTGTCCTGCAGCAGTCCATCAGGTATCCAGGGGCTGGGCAGGCCCCAGGGATTCCCCTGGGCCCAAGCAGCAACACGCCCCTGGCACGATTCAAGTCAGAAACAAGAACATTTTGTAAGGGGACACAGCCCCTTTTTATACAGAGAAATCCTTTGTCTAGCAGGGTGCAGGCAGTGTGAGAACCAGCTAGAACTGG
Source organism: Lissotriton helveticus (assembly GCF_964261635.1). Taxonomy (NCBI): domain Eukaryota; kingdom Metazoa; phylum Chordata; class Amphibia; order Caudata; family Salamandridae; genus Lissotriton; species Lissotriton helveticus. The sequence continues at coordinate 508,134,343 of NC_136068.1, read as the reverse complement.
TTATAGGGAATTCCTTTCACTGGCCAGGCTAGGGACATCAGACGCACCCCAGGGGGTGGAGCCAGCATTGTGTGGGGAAAACCCAGCCTCACTCAGGACCCTCAAACCAGACAGTCAATCCACAAGCAGGCCAGGCTCACTCCTCCCCTCACATCAGCATGCTAAACACTCCATTCACCACCGGGGCTGACCCTCCCAGACTCTTGGAGCCAGGCTCACCAGCCAGCCTCAGCCAATCACACGCCAGACACAAATTACACAAATATGCCAACTTCTAAAAGTGGCACTTCTACACTAGACACAATCATGCCGCATATACCATTGCGCAGCATTTAATCTCACGAGTTCGTACATACCAAACTCGACCCTGCACTCCCCACACATCAGGAACTACCATGGGCATACATATTCCCCATTCATTCCTATGGGAGGGCAGGTCACTCACCACACATATTTTTTATTTTATTTTATTTTAGCGATTTGTAGAGCGCCTGGTGACCCGGAGGCATCCCCGGGCATACACAGAGAGCTCACGCACTTTACACTGTACCACAGTGAAAAAGTGCACAAAGGCCTAAAATCACCAACACCAGGTTCCAGAAACAGGCTAGGAAAAAGCAAAAAGTTTAGGGGTGAACCTGCCAAAAAGGGCCAGGTCCAACATACACCAATATGTGTCATATAGGATGGGAACATATTTTTGGCCTGCTTGGCACCTCATAATAGAGAGCAACGTGAAGTACTGATATACTGGAAGGGCTGCTGTCATAGAAGGGAAGCAGGAATTCAACTGAAAAACAACATTTTCTTTAACCACTTTGTGCCATAGGGTCTTATTTAACTTTAACTACAGCTTTTACCTGACTGAGGAGGGGCTGGACGAAATAGACCAGATCCTGTGGAAAAAAGAAAAATCTAAAATTAGTGCAATACACACAAGCAAACAGGAGGTTAATGTGAACCACTGCTGTACTTGAAGGACTGCTGTCATAAAAAGGACATAAGAGTTCAATGAAACAACAGAATATTTTCTGTATTCATTTTGGGTCCTGGGATCTTGTTTACCTTTACCCAAAGCCATAATGTTTTAACAGGCTGTCTTACCTGGCTGAGGAGGGACTTAAGGCAATAGATTTGATTCAGTGGAAAAAGGAAAAATCTAAATCAGTACAATACACACAAGCAAACAGGACAGCAAAGTAAGTAACTGAACTGCTAAGGCTGCTCTTGATCAAATATAAATTTACCTTAAAGAAATTAAAAGACAAAAGGTGTTTGGCAAAACAGGAATGTAGGAAGCTCGCTCTGTATATACTACAGCAAAAAGAGGTATAATGTGCACAGAGACCAGTGGGTCCCCAAAGGCTTTACAGAGGCTCAAGTAGATAATACTAATGCTCTCTTTTGTGGTAGTTTGGTTAGCAGTTAAGTTTATCGGAGTGCAGTGCTAAACATTTGTTGTATGGGCGAATTTTGCGAATCAGCGGTCCGCGAATTTGCGCGAAATCGCAAAAAAATCCGCAAATTCATGGATTTTCCCGCGAAATTGTGGATTTTCCCGCGAACTTGTGGATTTTTTTGCGTTTTGCACCATACTTAACTGGAGTACTTTCTACTGGCTAATCAGTAAGTGCTACCTCGTTGGGTAAATGTATTGTGCTTTTCCTACAATACAGCTGCGTAAATGTCCAGAAGAGTTGACCCCGTGTGTCTGTAACTTTTCCCCGCGCCCATAGGCGCTGTGGTCCCTCGAGTGAGCTGTCCATCACAGTGGGGGAAAGGGCGGGAAGAGGTTGCATAGCCTAGAATGTGTGGGGCCGGGCTTCTGTGCGAGTTCACATGCCTCTTGTTTATGAAGGGTCAGAGACCGATAAGAGCAGCAGATGAGGAGAAAGCAGTAAGTGCTACCTCGTTGGGTAAATGTATCGTGCTTTTCCTGCACTACAGCTGTGTAAATGCCCAGAAGAGTTGTGTTCAGTGACCACGTGTGTCTGTATTTTTGCCACCGCGCACATAGGCGCCGAGGTCCCTCGAGTGAGCTTTCCATCACAGTGGGGGAAAGGGAGGGAAGAGGTTGCATAGCCTAGTGCGTGTGGGGCCGGGCTTCTGTGCGAGTTCACATGCCTCTTGTTTATAAAGGTCAGAGACCGATCAGCGCAGCAGATGAGGAGAAAGCAGCCTCCTGGTCACTGGAAGTACAGGGGGATTGAGCTCGAGAAACTCGTGGATGCCTAGACCCCCATCACGGATTACAGTTAATTGTAGACGGTAGATCTGGGGAGAAAGCACACGTGCCTAGCATCGACCGTGCTCACTAGATTCTTGGGCTGATTATAATGCGTTAATGAATTTGAGCTTCAACTCGGGCACCTGCTTTTTTTTTATCTGTAAGTGCTTCCTGCTAAGGTTTAATTGTTGGGACAGGCGCCTTGTTGCCTAATTGTAACTATTCTCTGACCCTGCTTCGAGGGTCAGAGCACAGTCAGAGAATAGTTGAAAGTAGGCAACGAGGCGCCTCAGGAAGCACTTACAGGGTTACAGCAGGTGCCCAAGTTGAAGTTAATTTCTTTGTAACTATTTTGTAAATGGTTACAAAGAAATTAGCTTCAACTTGGGCACCTGCTGTAACCCTGTAAGTGCTTCCTGAGCAAAATTCGTCCCGCTCGCGGATTCGCGGATGTTGCTGCGATTTCACGCGATTCGCAAAATCGCGGAAAATCCGCAAATTCCGCGAGCGGAGCGAATTTTCCGCCCATACTTAGTTGTACACACATAAGCAATAAATGATACACACACTCAATGACTAAATCTGAGACCAATTGTTTGAAAAAAATACTTTTAGCATATTTATTTTATAGAACCAAAGATACTTTGTGGCATGTTAATACGTTTTCCAATAATCTTAGTTTTCAGGATCAAAAGTGGAATATTTAGAAATATAATATCATCCTTTGGGAGGAAACACAATTGAACAAATTGCAGGTAAGTAAAAGACTTACAATCTTGTTTTTTGGGATAAAGAATCAACACAAGGCAAGGTTCAGGCAAATAACATATCAGTGCCACAGGGGTGGCTGGGTGCAGGGTTCAAGTTTGGAATTCGGCACCAATCTTATCCAATGGAGAAAGGGTGTAATCAAAGAGATGCTGCTTTAAAAATGGGGCTTCTGGTTGGCTAGGATATGCACATAAGCCAGGCAGAACCCACCGCTGTAATCAAGGTAAGGGAGTTACAAACCCTAGATAACCTTTGCTCACCCCCTTGGTAGCTTGGCAGAGCAGTCAGGCGTATCCCAGATGCAATGTGAAAAGCATCTGCAAAACACACATACACATCAGTGACACACTAGGCACATCACAACAGAGACTCAACACCCGTTTATATAAAAATATCCTTTGTATTATACATAAAGCACATTAGACCACAATCACATAAATCAATAATTACTTTGCCAACTAGGCAATAGTCATTACAGTACAGGTAGTGCAAATAAGTAAACACGTGTAAGTTGCACAAGTCATGAAAACATTATGACAACATTATGCCTGGGCACATCATATCATCCAAATACCTCATTACATCAGAACATGAAATGCAGCAGGTTAGGAAATCAAGACAAACCAGGGGGAACAACCTTTAACAACACATTGGTGCTGGCAATGCAACATTAGTGAACAAGGCACAGGAGTCACCACTTTTATACCCTAAACACAAAAGACATGGTGCCCTGGCGCTTCTTTTACATGTTTTATAGTAATTAGGCACCAGATACGAGGCCGAGCAGCACCTGCGTACCCCTTAGCAGTAATACAGTACTTTGAATGGGAGCCACAGGAACGGGCCTCCGTCTAGGGTTTCCCTCCTGTCCTGTGGCTAATTTTGGTTTCCTAAAGGGCCCCCTCTTGGTATGCACTAGCGTGGGGGCGGGAGATCTCACTTGGTCCACCACAGGTAGAAAATGTAATGCGCAGCTGCTGGGACCTTGTGAAGCCGCTGGGGAAATAGGCGGCCTCCGAAATGGTTTTGTCAATGTTGCAGCATGTCCGGAGCCCTGGAAAGAAGGGACTACTGTCCCCAGAGCCACATTGGCCTTTTCTGCACAGACCGAGCTGGCCACAGAGCAGCGAGGGAACTGTGGAGTTCCTCCGCATTCCTCACCTCTTGGCTCTCATCAAGACTGGGAGCAGAGGAGGAGCTACGCTAGCGATCAAGATGGCCGCGTAAGCTCCCGGCTCCTCTGACCTCCGCCAGCAGCTCGAATATCCTGCCTTTCATCCTGAACTTACACCAGATTTCCTTGTTCATGAAGTTTTTCTGCTTCTCATGGCGCAATCCCGAGTTTTCTACCTCATCGGCTGACGAAGATACGCCGTGTTTCCATTCTCGGCCTAACACCGTGTGGAAGCCGGGGCCTCGATTTCTAGCCTATCCGGGTTGGAATTGATCAACATCGGCCGTGAGACCTGGACTGAGCCCGGTCTCCCGAAGTGTGGCGTGAATTGTTGATTTTTGGTGACGATCCTGTGCATGACCTACACCGAGGACACACCAGCGTGTCACGCCGGCTGCCGGGTGGGGGTCCGGTGCCCGAAGACCTTGCTGCCCTCCCGGGGTCGAAGGGCTGGGGCCCTCGCTGTCGGCGAAGGTGTGTTCTGCTAGACGAGGAGCGCCCACTGTTCAACATCAGATTTGTGTGGCCTGTTACCCCGGAGTAGCCGGCCTCCGGGGTTCAAGTCCTGCTCTGTCGCCTACTGAGAGGGGATGGAGCGGACGGAAGGCACGCCATCGCTGCAGGCCGTTATGGCCGCCATTGGGACGCTCCATTCGCATACCATCGCTGTGTTCCGGACACTGATTGTGAGAGTGAACGGTATCCTGGAACCGGAGGACGACTCTGCGTTAAGTTTCCAGCTAGCTGAGGTACCAGCGGTGCACCGAACGTTTGAAATCGAGGTCCCCGTGCAGATCCCGGATTTAATGAGCCTTGGCGGTCCCCAGTCAACAACAAGCCAGCCAGTGCTTATCGCCAGCGTCTCCTGCTCGATTCTGCTGCCACCTAACACATCTATGGACGGTCTTCTGTGTGGTAACAAGTTCCTCAGTGACTGTTCGAGATACTCGCTGTTCTTGGACACCTTTCCTCGTTCGATTCGTGAACTTTTATCCGGTATTCGATCCTACTGCACTGACAGGAACTTTTATGAACGCTTTGCTTTTTCCATCAAGATGGCGGCTCGAGTGAAGAAGACTCTCATGAAAGATTGTACTGGCCAGGGCTGAACTTGATCGTTTAGATCTCATATAATAGTTTTATGCAATGCTGGGGTTGTGCCTATACTGTGACGGGAGTTGGGTGGTTATTGACTATACTCCCCGACTGGTTCGTATATTTTGCTGACTATTGGTTTTACCACGTCTCGGGGAGGTCGCTGTTGGCGGGGGGTACGGGAGACCGGGAGTGTGTTTGCTTTCTCCTCCTCCACTTTCTCTCTTTTCCCCTTCTTTTAGGGTAGTTCTTGGGCGACAGGCACGCTGTCAGTGGGGTTAGGCTGTAGCCATTGCAGGGGTGCAGGGTGGAGGGTTAGGAGAGTTTTTTTTTATTTTGCCTTTGTTTTGTTCTATGGCCCTTTTGTCTTCCTTTTTCATTTCTATGGGAGGTGGGCTGTTTACTCTCCACGGATCCTTTATTGTCCGGGTGTCTACACTGGTTTTAATTATCCTGTATCATTGAGGACGGGGTCGCTCGGGTGGGATTGTTTTGGATCGTATAATAGACTGTTTATTTCTCCTTTCTAATGTGCGTAATCGTGCTGGGCCACGTGTTCCTTACGATGGTTTTTGTATGAATATTTCCCCCGCCTGTCCCTGTTCTGCATTTTACCGTTTGACACCTGATATCTGTAATGCCTACTCTTGTCTTACTGTTAAAATAAAAAAATATATAAAAAAAAAAAGACTGGGAACAGACTCCTAGTGCCATCTTTTCCATGGCAGGAGGCTGCTGCGGCCGGTTAGAGTCTGCGATGCTCTGGCTTTCTCCAGCGGTTGGACCCCGCCTCCCTCTGGCACGGGACTCTATTTTTCCTGTCAGCTAGTCTCTGCTGCGGCTCTCTGGTTACCACGGAAACCTGCACCCTCCTCACACAGTTCTTCCACTCTTCTTCTTGGAAGGGTTTTCTTGTTTCTTGAAGCAATCTAAAGTCTTTGGGTTTTAGGTCCAATACTCATACTTGTCATTGTCCTCCATGTGGCAAGGGTCTCTGAACCCAGTAGCACAAGTGTAGGAAAGTAGGATCTGCTTTTATGGTTACCCCCACTTTTTGTCTGGTACTACGCTGTTTCTGACAAGTCTGACTTGGATCCTGTTAATCAGGACCCCAGTCTCTGTGCTTTCCTCCCCAAATTGCTATGGTAAGTACTTGGTACATCCCATATTAGACACAGGTGTACCCTTATCAGTGCCTAGTATATGGTACTAAGGAACCAAGGACATAGGTACACCAGGGGTCCCTCATGGGCTAAAGCATGTATTATGCTACCCATGGAGGATCACTCAAACTGTAACTACAGGCCTGCCATTGCAGCTTGGGTGAGCTGGTGCTAGCACCACTTTTGACAGATATAGGTTTCCCTATATCCGAGGTCACTGCAGTTAAAACCTATAAGTTACCCCTAAAGCAGGCCTTTCAATCCTGAAGGCAGGGTGCTCAGATCTAAGTGTGACTCCCCTACAACCTTTGGAGTCCATTCTCCTGGGTTGTAAGTGCCTCAGCCATTACAATACATAGCGTGGCCATGCATCATTACACGATGGCCATCTCTAAACTGGCAGTAACAAACCCTGTCATGTTTGGCATCAAACATGTTGGAATCATGTCAAGGAATACGAACGAATGTATACTTGCAAAATAATGATGTATATTCTGTCAGAACTGCCATTATTCATGTTTGGTTGACGTTTATAATAACAAATAAAACATGTTTTAAAAAAAAAAAAACATGTTGGAATCGTGAACGGTGTGGGAGGTATGATTCAATGCACTGTAAAGCTTCTTTGGGAGGCCCTCAGTGCTCCCGGTACCAGTCTTTTAGACCTGGACAGCACAACATGGCTGCTGCTGACCAGAGACCCGATTCTACCCTCCTGCTGCTGAGCCAAGCTCAAGCAGGGGAAGGCAGACCAATATGTATCCTGTCACAGGGAGGTGTGCCCACCTCCTAGACAGGGTTTAGTGTATTGGGGCCAGTTGGGAGTGCTTGCCAGCACCACTCAGTCTGCCTGGGGAGCACTTTTGGCGCCCTCCTTCCATAGTCCAATTCAAACCAGCTCGGGGAGCCGTTGGCTCCCACTCTGGCACAAAACTGGACAAAGGACATGGAAGTATCCTCCCCACTGTCCGCCCACCGCTAGGAGGGAACCCTGAATTGTCCCAACTCTTTCCTTTAGGTACTTAAAAGCTTACCTGTAGGTGGGTGTTAGACCTGTCAGCCCTAGGGTGGTCTTCCTCTACATTTTCCCCCTTTTTGCCTCGTTACTGATCGTTATTTTTGTTGGACATAGGACTCTGGGCGCCTTACTGCTGCTTCTCCTAACAACATGGTTGCCACAGGCCCCTGCTTCTGCGGTGTGGCCACTGTCCTATCTGCGCACTAGTAGTTGGGATAAGGCTGGGACTCAATGATACTGTAACCTTGACCGTACCGCCGCTTATCACCATAGACAGACACCACAGAGTCCCCAGACTCCTATAGAACCTTCCAAACCCCCCAGGTTGGCGCCAGAACTTGCTGCCCTTTTGTAGGGTCACCTGACCTAGGAGTATAAAAGTAAAGGAGGGAAATCTGACAAATCAGTTGCACTACTGGACCTGGGGACCCTCCAATGGAGTGAATGCTGCTGAGCTAGGGGGATGCTACACTACCGAGGCTGACTGATCCTAGGACCTGCTGCCCCAAGTCAGATGAGTTACCCTGCCTGCCTGCTGACCTTGTCCTGTGTGAGGGGAACCAGGGACATCAGCTCCAGTGTGCTTGCACAGGTCTACCATAATCTCTTCACCTACAACTAACACCTGCCATCCATTGCCAGCGCTGAGACTGGGAAGCGCTATGGGGACAGACACCTGAAACTCTCCAACCAACGCCGTGACTCCTAAGTTCTGTGTGCCTGAGCCCTGAAATCTCTACCCAGCGCTGGGACTGCGACCCGCTGTGAGCCTGGGAGTACTACCGCCACCTGGAGGCCCCTGAGGTACGATACGTGCGCTGTGACTTCAATGCGCTGTGACTTAGACTTAAATGTGCTGTGACTGAAAGGCGCTGTGACCTGAATGCGCTGGGAGCTGGAAGTGCTGCGAGCTCCCAAACGCTGTGGCCAAAATCGCCGCTGCTGCCCAGGATGGGGCTGCGCTACGAGGCGCTGCAACAGTAGTGAAGCACTAGGTTTGACCAGCTCACTGCCGCAGCCCCCGCCCTGTGAGGAGAAGAAGCGCTGAGGCGAAGGAGAGCTCTGGGGGCAAAAGCGCCACTGGGCCAGACTCACCGCCGCGGCCCCCATGCCGCTCGCAGAAGACGCTGTGACCAAACTCACCACTGTGGCCCAGGCGCCGCTAGAAGGAGAGACGCTGCTCCCAAGATCATCGGTGCGGCCCCTGAAGTGAGGTGAGGGACGCCGTGCTTACAGTCAAAAGCGGTACAAAAGGGGGTGGTGATGGACGGAGCATCAGAACCAATCAAACACTCACACCCAGTCAAAGGATCTGGGTTTGATCCATCACCGTTCTTTAGCCCACTCTGCCACCCCAGTTCAGACAAGGCTATATGCAAATCAGTCTGACCCTGTGCCTCATGGGAACAGTCCAGCCCGAACTGCCAAGCCATGCCTTACCTGGACCGGAAACAAGCTTCGAGGACCGGTTTCTGGCATTCCATCCGTCTTCAGCCCGGCTTGCTTGAATCCAGTGGCAAAGTGAGCAAGGGACTCACGTCTGAGCATACCCTGCCACACTTATGGCAGCCAAAAGCGTTACAAAAGGGGGTGGTGATGGACGGAGCATCAGAACCAATCAAACACTCACACCCAGTCAAGGCCGGGCTGGGCCAAGCATGCGAAGGGGAGCGTTGCCGGGCAACCGTGGCTCTGGCCGCGTCAACGGCCGCGCCCCCCAGGAGGCCGCAATCTTATTTGCTCCCGGGCCCCGGGCCAAGCAGGAAGCCCGGAGCTCATCCAGGAATAGGAGAGGGGCTCCGGGGAGTGAGGGAGCCCCGGTAGGCCTCCGACCAACCTCTGCAAGGCAGAGAAGTGATTTCCCCCCCCCCCAGTTGAACCCCAGAGCAAAGGGAGGAGCGGGCTGACTGGGGGTAGGGTCGCCCTGCGCCTGCCCGTGCCGGCGCTGCTGCGGTGACTGAGTGCCCCACAGGGACTGACCTGGTGAGTTGGAGGGATCTGAGGCCTACGCCCACGCAGAGGCCCTATCCAGTGAGCAGCTGGGCTAGCCCCAGGGGCTCCTGGGGCCTGAAATACCTAGTAAAAGACTCTCAGGCACACGTCATAACTGTCGGGGAACTGTCCCCCTGCTGCAATGTCCTCAGTCAACCGGTATTGAGCGTCTGTCAGGGGATTGTCACCTGCAGAGAATCTCTGCCTCAAAAGTGTCAGCTACTTTGAATATATAACGGCCTAAAACCTGTTGCCTATATTGAATCTCTCTGTATACGGTATGTCACCCATATTGAAGATATATCTGCATGAGGCATGGTGCCTATATTGAATAGCTGTCTACCTAAGAATCACTATCTGTACTGCAAACCTGAATATGGCCTATACCTGCAATAGAATTGTTACCTGTATTTCCTAGATGTTTAAGAATGCTTGCCCGCATAGAATATATGCATAAGAATGACTACCTGTAGTGAATATCCGCATAGGAAATGTTGCCTGCATTGACCTAATGTTACAGAAACTGTTTAACCTGCATACTGTGAGAATCCTGCATTTCTAATCCTGACAAGAAGTAGATAAAGATACTTGTTCTTGTAAATGGAACTGGAGTGGTGTCTCCTCATTGTGTGTGATTTACTGTGTCAGTGTGAGAGCGTGCTGCACAACTACTTCACACTTAGCCTCGGGCATGCCTACCTGCCTCGCGCTAAACTACTGTGTCGGAGTCAGTTGTCCCTGGGACCCTGGGTCTAACATTGGTGTTCAGCGGTGGGATTAGGACTTGTGCTTGTGCAGCACCCTACAGTAACTCAGTGTGTGCTGTAATCTGACACCTGTGGTAATGTAAGCTCAGAATTCCCCCTGATTGCCTGATTGTACATGCTCTTGTGTTAAGCCTGTTACCTACATCCTAGTGGTTTTCCTTGAAAATTGTACGAGGCCCTACCTAGCAGGATGGAATTCGAGCTGGCCAACCTGGAAATGTACACTGTGGCGCAGCTTAGGGAGTTCTGCCAGGGAAGGGGGTGTTCTTCAAGCTAAGCGCCAAGAGAGAGGAGCTTCAAAAAGCCTTGAGAGCATGGGCATTGGCCCACCCGGAAGGGAGAGGGGACAAGGGGCAGGGAGAGCATGACGCTTCAGGAGAGCTGAACCTACTGCACATAGATGCTAGGGATAATGTGTTGCCAGGAAGATGTTCCAGGGCCGGCAGTAGTGTCTCGGTAAGGAGCTTATCTGCAGAGGAGTTCGAGGACAGGAGGGAGGAGAGACAACTTAAGCTAGAGCTTGCCAGGCTAGAGAAGGAGTGTGAGGAGAAGAGGCTGGCTATGGAGGAAAGAAAGCTTGTCCACGAGCTTAGCCTAAAGGAGCTTGAAATCAAAGCCCTACAAATAGGGGCTAACAGCAACGCAAAAGGTGGCAGCGTACCTACTGAGGCTTCACGGGAGTCTAGGTTTTATATGCACAAAAGTGGGGTTGGCCGGTTTTAATGTGGGGGACGATATCGACAAGTGGCTAGTGGCCTACGAGGTGTCCCTCACAGCCCATGGGGTCCCCGAGAGTTACTGGGGGGTAGCCTGTGTAGGTACATGCCTCCGGTGGGGCGGGACACACTCTTGACACTAGACAAGGCAGATCAGACCAACTATTCTATGATGAAGCAAGTGTTACTTAAGAAGTTTGGTCTTACCCCTGAGAAATATCGGCAGAAATTTAGAAATAGCCACAAACTTCCCACACAGAACTGGGTAGATTTCCTGGACTACACACGCAAAGCATTGGAGGGTTGGGTGCGGGGCAGCGAGGTGACTGACTATGAAGGGCTGTACGATTTGTTCTTAAGAGAGCACCTTCTAGATGAATGTTTTCCAGAGCTGCGCCAACACCTGGTGGACCGCAAGTTGACCGACCTGAGGGAGCTTGCGGAGGAGGCGGATACCTGGATCAGTACCAGGGTGTCCCACAAGGGATCTGGGGGGGGACTCCCAGAAGGGTGGACAGGGTTTCCCCCAGAAGAGAGAGGGGGAAGATAAAAAGAAGGAGTTCTCCAAAGGCCCCTGTTAGATCTGGGGATCTCTAGTTGGCAATGGTTATCACCTTTGTCCAAATAGGGACCCTTACTTCTAAGTCAGGACAAGGGGATTACTCTCCTTAATAACCCCTGCTCACCCCCTTGGTAGCTTGGCACGAGCAGACAGGCTTATCTCGGAGGCAGTGTGTTAAGCATTTGTGAATGTAAACAGCAATACAGTGATAGCACTACAGATGAACAAAACACAGGTTTTATAAAAAATAGGTATTCTTTATATAGACTTAAACACAAGACCACAAATGACAAAAATCCACAATACTATACTAAAGGTTACTTAAAGGATGATAAAAGTCTCTTAGTTCAAGTTGTTGGTAAACGCGACAAAGTTCTCAACAAAGTTCTTCGATGCGACACGCAAAGTAAACGAAAGGCTCGAAGAAGGGGAGATGCGTCGGTTCCATGACCCGGGGGAACAGTTGCATCCTTCCTCAGTGCTTGCGCAGAGTAGGGGATTCGTCATGAGCCTTACCGGTGCGGAGGTGATGCGTAGATTCTCGTCCTGTTGCGGGGCGCATAATGGCGCCTTGATGCGATGCGATGACGATGCGATGATCCAGTTGCGATGCGAGAAGATGGCGCCCTTGATGCGGCGATGAGATGACGATGCGATGACGCCCTGGCAGCTTTGCAACAACTCTGTACCTTGGAGCCGTGACAGGCCCTGCGATGCGCTTCTACGGTGATGCGATGACAGCTCTCTCGATGCGTCGCGCTTCTCCGGCGATGCGACAGCAAACAGCTTCGATGAACACACGCTTCCAGGGAGATGCGACGAACTCTCGCTTCTCCGGCGTTGCGATGATTTCAGCTGCGGCGGCGACACGCTTCTTCTCGATGCGCCGCGCTTCCAGCTCCCAGCGGCACGCAAGTGACTGGAGTCAGAATTCCCGGCAAGGAAATTCAGGAAGGAGCTGGGGGGTGAAGTCTTTTGGCCCTGAGACTTCAGCAGGAGGCAAGCACAGTTCATATTATATATAGAATTATATATAGAATATTCTGTAGATGAGAGTCCTTACAAAGTTCCTTCTCCTTTCCCGTGGCAATGAAGTAACCACTGCAGGCCAACCCAGCAAACAGCACACTGGCAGAGGGGCAGTCCAAACTCCTGCAACTTCCTTGGTTCTTCTACTTGGCAGAAAGGTTTCTTGTTTCAGAAGTGATCAAAAGTCTGTGGGACTGGGTCCCAATATTTATACCCCAAAATCCTTTGTTCTCTGAAGGCAGAGGCCTCTGCCTAGTTCAAACCAGTTCCTGAGCACTGTGTTTACATGACTCGTCTCTTCCTTTCACTGTGCAGGGCAGAAACATCAGACGCCCCACAGGAGGTGGAGCCAGCACAGGGGAGGGAAGATGCAGCTCTGGAGCACTCTGTTGACAGGATTCCCCTTCTCCTTTCACTGTGCAGGACAGAGACATCAGACAAGCCACAGGGGGTGGAGCCAGCATTGTGGAGGGAAGACCCCGCCCTATTCAGGTCCCAGGTGCACTCTCCCCCTCCCATCTGGAGGTAAATCTCCCTATTCACCACTGGGCTGTCCCAGACTGTCTCCTGGAATTTCCCCAGCCCTGTCACACACAAACCCAGACAAGGAATACACAAGTCAGCAGAGGCGGGCTCAAATGGTTAGGCAAGCAAATACCTACTTTCTAAAAGTGGTATTTGCAAACACAGAAAATTAAAATAAACTTTATTAAAAGATGTATTTTATTATTCTGAGTTCAGGCATACTAAACTCGAATTTCTACCATGTTCCCTGAGTCAGTTAGGATTGTAGGGATGTAACAATCTTCCCTGCCCATTCTAGTCTATGAGAACAGGTAGCCTTCAATAGTGAAAAAGGAAAATGGCTGTAATTCACTACTAGAACATGCTACACACATCAGATCATGTCCTACCTCATACTTACAATGCACCCTGCCCTTGGGCCTACCATAGGGGTGTCTAATATGAAGCAAAGGGAACTTTTAGGGACTGGCAAGTGGGTGCACTTGGCCAAGTCGACATGGTAGTCACAGACTACACACAGGCCTTGCAATGGCAGGCCTGAGACACACTTTACAAGCCGCAGACAGAGGCTCATCTTCCACACCGAGGATTCTAAGGGCAGTTCCGCCCACACGGCTCGCCGCTCCCGCTTCGCGGGAGCCGCTTCGCACAGGAGTGCGCTTCCAGTTAACCAACTGCACCTGGACACTTTAGGCGGAGGTAAGGGCGTGAGGCAAGGCGTGGGCTGCGAGTGTGCAGGGACTCCAACATCCAGGAGTCCCTGCGAGACCACGGACTGACCATCCGGTCCGCTCTCCCCGCCGGCCCGCCCCCCGCCTAACACGCCCACTATATCACGGCACAACACTCCCGCAGCGCGGGACGCAGCCCGGGGCGAAGACCGGGCAAAGAGCGGGCCGTTTGAGGCCGTTCGAGGACGGCAGAGAACGGCCCTGGCCCACCCCCCCTTATTGCCCCAAACCTGCTTGTCATTGTATCACCGTGCTGAGACAGGTTAGTTGAAACTATAGACCCCTATTCAGCAAGTCGAGTGACGATTCAAATAACATTGTAAACACAATGAGTAATAGGATGACACGTAGCAAAGCTTCCAAAGGTGGTTCACAATTCAGTGGTCCTATGGACGACTTTATCACCCGCACAAACTTAGCCATTGATGAGGAAATATCCAAACTCCAATCCCGGGTATCCCTAGAATTGGTAGCTGCACGTAGGCTGTCTGAGGTAATCGCCCTTTCGAAAAAATCATCTTTAGGACACATAGCCTCTGCTGTCACGCCAGTACGCTCCGCTTGTCCAAATAGTATTACCACCCAGGTTGATTTACACCAGCCCCCGATCAATTTCAACCTCACTCCGCCCTTAGAACAACCATGTATTATAGAAGAGCTAAGTCTCTCTGCACCTTCTCACGTCCAGACCCCCATCCCTAATCCCTTTTCCGAAGTATTCCCAAATACTTCTCGTGTCAGTGGTGCACAACCCAAAAGGAAACGCCAATCACGCTTAGCTTACTTTCGTAAAAAGGCAAAGGTTGCAGCCTCCCATCAGCTCACAGTGACCAACGCTCAGGCTTGTAATGTTTTCCCTGAGGGTTCCCCGCGCACGCAGTCATTATGCCAAAGTATGGGAGAGGGCCCAGCCAACACAACTTCAGCAGACATTGGGGGGGCACTGGTACAGGACCAGGGAAGGAATGATAAGGATTTTATAGATCAAGTCTGGGAAACATTAAAAAAACTTCTCTCACCACTCGACTTAAGATTGTCTAGGATTGAAAACAATCTACTCGAGATGGAGAAGAGCATTATTGCTCTGGCCACTCTCGGCCTGAGAAGCCTCGAAAACCAGGGCGTGTCCTTACCTGACCCACATTTGTCAGCAACTGTTTCGCAAGCTGAACAGCACCCCCCACCAGTACCTGTTGCTGTAAAGCCTGTGCCTAAGCCGAGGACTGTGGCTGTGGACCAAGCTTCCATAACCACTAATCCTCAGGCTACCAAACCGCAGATTCCCCCACGGAACCCTAAGCCTCAAAAAGCAAATCTAAACCTGGTAGCTCCCTCCAGACTCCATTCTGCCGAAATGCAGGGTTCTCGTCCAAAAGATAATTTTAGAGGAGGTTATATAGATCTTCCTCCAGAGGCCAATGACTATGTGGTCGTGTTGACAGGAGTCCCTGTGATCGGCACTGCCCAACACGAAAACCACTGGTCATTGAAAAACAAAACTATGCATTGGCTTAACGTCAACAGACCGATTCCAAATGGCATCAAAAGCGGAGTGATGATGGTTCGTAGAATACCCTGGGTGGGCCCAACTAAGAAATCTAAGCAAGGGGACTGTGTAGTTGTAACTTTCGAAGACCCACACACGGCGCACCATGTCTGTTCCTGGCCAACTAGCGAAGATTCCCTAGTTGTACCAAGGCCACTATCCTATTTCTATCCCCCACGCCAAGTGAACACCCAAGTGGATAACTGGTCCTTGGTGCAGCACCATCCTTGGAACGCCCACCCCATGAGGCAAAAGAACAATCTTTTGCACTGGAATGGGCTCTCAACCTACAATAGATATGGAGGCCTGGAGGAGGTCGATTGACTTTTTATGTTCCCAGTATGCCCACAATTAGTAAAAGTATCGTCTCCACAGGTTATAGACATAGTTGGAAATCCGACCAACGGCCCCCCAACAATCCATGCTGGGCCTCTGACTGTTTTGCCCCGGGCCATGGAACCAACCAACATGGCTCTTCTAGATCACATAAGAGTGGAAACGAGGCCAGATAGCCCCTGTTTGATCTCCCCTCTTCCTGTACATTCCAATCCCATGGAGACTGACCTGCTTGTTAGCGTTGCCTCTTTAGGCGATTCTTCATTGAAGGTCCTATGTTGGAATGTGGCGGGCCTTGCACGCAACTTTGACAACCCGGAATGGAATACTTTCCTGGCTCCCTTTGACATTTGCTTGCTACAGGAAACATGGTGCCAGGAACCTAGACACAGAGTGGGGTTCTCGACCTTCTATGTACCGGCTGTATGCCACCAAGGTTCTAAAGGACGTCCATCCGGGGGTCTTCTTATCTGGATCAACATTGCACTAAACCTCAGTGTTTCACAAAGGACTACCGAAACACCCGACCTTCAATGGCTAACACTGCGTTATAAAGGAGGAAGAAAACTAGAACTATTTAATCTTTACTTAAGGGGCAACAAGAATAGAGGATCTCTAAACTCTTTAGGCCTAAGTAACAACCTGTCTGCCTGTGACGCCAACTCCCTCGTCCTGCTGGCAGGCGATTTTAACTGCTGTTTTGAGCCTTTAGCCAAAGAAGACATTCTGGACATCAATGAGGAGGATAACAGGAGGGGCATCCCTACCTTGAACCTTGAACCGATCCCCAAATGGACACAAATGGTGATCAATATAAATGCTCTTTGCATGGAGTTTAATTTAAGAGCAACAAACGGACGTTCCAAATCAGATCCCATGGGTGCCCATACATACAATAGGACGGGCCACTCATCCAGAATTGACTTTGTTATGCTCAACTACAACCTCTGGTCATATCACCAAGACATGGAGGTTATAGAGACCTGTGACAGTGACCACAACCCTCTCGCTCTAACCATCTCTGCCCCCTGGCAATCTGGGTCCCAAGAAACTACCACCCAGTTATGGAAAGCTTCACATGAGATTCTTCCATCCAACTGTGGCAGACGTCTCAAATGGGCAAGAGTCTCAGCGGACGAGGCTAGGATGACACATGCCGAAACCATCTTATCAAAGGCTGAACCTAGGCTTGACTGCACTAATAGCGATGGTAAGATGTTTTTATCGTTATTTACGGAGACTGTCACGGCATTAAGTGGGCTGTTCATCGTCCCCAAACCCAGCTTCAGAACTGCTTCAAAGGGGACCCTGAGAACAAGTGAAAAGTGGTTCACAGCCAAATGTCGACTTGCTAAGGGTAATCTTGTTGCTGCAGTAAAAGGAAAAGTCCAAGCTACCATCAGGTCTGCAAGGCTACTTTATAGGAAAACTGTGACTGAGGCTAAGCGGACATATGATTTCAATTTTTGGCGCGACCTAACGGAGGCGAGCACAAGGAAAGATGCTAAAGGGTTCTGGGACTTGCTAAGATCGAGAGACAAGCCCATTGATCAACAACTGACTTGTAATATCCCTGGTGTTGCCTGGGTTGCCCACTTTTCCAAACTGTATTCGGCTCATACAGGGCCTTTGAAACTAGACCCGCTCTTAAGGCCCAGTTCCACAGATCTCCTACCAAATGAAGTCCCATTTACCACCTTGGAAGTAGAGAAGGCAATCAGGAGTACTGTTTCTAACAAAGCGGCAGGCCCGGATGGGATCCCGGGCGACCTGATAAAAAATAATCCCCCATTCTGGAGCAGACTAATTGTTGCCCTTCTTAATGAGGTTATGTTGGGGGGGTCTTTCCCTAACTCTTGGAGGGGGGCCGAAGTAGTCCCCATTTTCAAGAAAGGTAGCAGGGAAGACCCAGCTAATTATCGCCCCATCAGTTTGCTGGATTCAACGCAAAAGATAGCGGGGAAAGTGGTATTGGGCAGGATTCTGGAGTGGGTGGAAGAAAATCAGATATTGTCTGATTTCCAAGCGGGTTTTAGATCAGGGACAGGTACCGTCGAGCAGACATTCCGCCTTTTAATGCTCTATTGGAAGGTAGTGGTGCTAGGAGGGGGCAGTTTGTACTTAGTCCTCATAGACTTAAAAACAGCCTTCGACCTGGTTCCAAGAGCGTTATTATGGAAGGTCCTCGACGAGTTAGGTCTACCACCTTACCTGTTGGCCTTGCTGATAAAATTTCATGAAAACAACTTTGCCCAAATCAGATGGGGTGACCAGGGCGAAAAAAACCCGTGTATTCCAGTAGACAGGGGCGTCCGCCAGGGGTGTGTGCTTGCCCCCACTCTGTTTTCACTTTACGTTAATGGAGTGGTGGAGCACCTTCTTCAACATCCTGCAGATGCACCATCCCTGGCGGGTAGGAAAATCCTGACGCTCCTGTTTGCGGATGACACCCTCCTGATTTCGAAATCACCTGCAGGCATACAGTCACTACTTTCCAGCTTTAAGGCCTTCTGCGACATCAAAGGACTGACCATAAACATCGGCAAGACCAAATTTCTTGTCCTCAACCCGCCTAAGAAATCTGTTAAACCCCCCACTCTTGACTCCGTTACATTAGAACGTGTCAGTGAATTTGACTATCTAGGCATACGTCTTTGTGACAGTATGAGCTGGAAGGCCCATCACCAAAAAGTGTTCCTAACCCATAAGAGGGTAGTTGGTGCTCTACTTAAAGAGCAGCGTGCTTCCTCTATAAAACCTATTGGGGCACTTCTTGATATTTATAGGGGTAGGGTTGTGAGCGCAGCACTGTATGGTGCAGAACTTTGGGGTACCCAGAGAGTGGATACTTTGGCCCACCTAGAAAATAAATTTCATAAAGATCTGATGCGGCTACCCCAGAGCACCCCCACAATCCCCATCTTGCTTGACGCAGGTACTCGTCCAATCTGCGAGCAAGCTAAATTACGCCCCTTACTGCTATGGTCTAGAATCTGGAACGTCCCTGAGCTCCACAGTTATGCAGATGCCCTAAAAGATGTACTGTCCTTACCTGGCTGGCATAAGATCGCCTGGCTCAGAGAGGTCAAGAGGGCATTGTACAAACTTGGTCTAGGAGCTGAGTGGGAAAATAAAACAGCACCTCCCAAACAAGAACTGAAGAAGGCATACTGGTCTTGGGTGGATAGTGAGAGACTAGCTAAATCAAATCATCCAAAATCTGTTGCAAATTTCTTAATGGTTAAAGACATCCCCTCTAGAGAACCATACTTGGATTTGATTCACAGCCCACATGACAGGGCATTATATTTTAAATTCAGGGTTGGGGTCTTACCTCTATGTCAGTTTACCTCTACCTGGAAACCACCATTGCAAACTGTACCGCACTGTCCATTCTGTGAGTTAAAAATTGAATCTGTTGCACACTTTTTATTTGAGTGCCAAGTTTATATGGCCCCTAGACGGAGGTGGTTGAAGCCTCTTTGTAGGAGCCTGGGAACTCGCTCACATCTGGAAGCTATAAGAATATTGCTCTCAGATACAAGACCCTTTTTTGCTATTTGTCTGGCTAAATTTCTAGGCTGGGCTTGGAGCTTAAGATCTGCCAAACAACTGATGTTACAGTAGAGCGTCCCTTTTTTCATTTTGTATAAATTTTATGTTTCTTTTGTGTAAATATGAATGTCTTAACGGTATTATGAATTGTAAAATTGCTTTGTTTCGATTATTGTTTTTATGCTGTCATGTTTTGCTTTTATGATATGTTTCTATATCGAAATAAAGCTTTACTACTACTACACTTTACAAGCTGCGTCTGTGGGTGGCACAACCAGTGCTGCAAGCCCACCAGCAGCATTTGCTCTACAAGCCCTGGGCACACATGGTGCACTGTACTTGGGGCTGACAGTAGATCAAATAAGCCAATCATGGAATCCAATCAGTATATCAATTTAACATAGGGAGCACTTGCACTGTGGCACTGTTTAGCAGTGGCACAGGGCCCAAAACATACAACCAGCAAAATTAGGTCAAAACAGAGGAGGCAATCCGTCAAAAATGGAAGGGAGACTCACGCAATGATGTCAGGTCTAACAGCCCCCAAAACAGACGGCAAGGGAGAGGGTTTGGATCCCAGCCCTAATCTGGTCACCAGAAGCCTACTTATCCTGACAGAAGTCAGCAGCCCAAAACTGTGCGGTGCTATGAGTGCGGGGAGAATAGACACTACAAGGGGGATCCCCAGTGTTGTAAAAGGACCCCAGCCCCTACTGGAGGTAAGAACCCCAAGGTGGTGAGTGTAGCGCTGGGGGAGGAGTTGTCCCTAGATAAGGGGGGTGAGTGGGCAGGCTTGACCCTAGTATCCCTGGGAGACAGGGATGTGGTCCCCCATACCCGGGTACCCTCAAAAACTGCCAAGTACAGGCAGAGGGTTCTTGTCAACGGGCAGGGGGTGGAGGCTCTGAGGAACACAGGTGCCAGCATTACGATGGTAAGGAGACATCTGGTGTCCCCTGAGCAAGTGATTCCTGATGTATTCCACCCGTTTGTGATGGCTGACAACAGTGTGGGTCACTACCCCATGGCCCAAGTTCCCTTTGAGTGGGGAGGAGTTTCAGGCTTCTTGAGAGACGCGGTGAGCCCTGCCATGCCAGTCGACTGTTTGTTGGGAAACGATCTTGAGCATACTGCTTGGAAGGAGGTGGAGTTCAAAGCACACGCAGAGATGCTGGGACTAACAGAATGGACCTGTGCGATCACCTGGTCCACGGCTGCTGGGCGAGGGAGTCAACCAGGGCTGGAGCCTGGGACAATGGCCCAGCCCACTGCTGACCAGGAAAACTCCTTGGAGGACGAACTCCATGAGATGGATGGGGCACCCGCTGCGATTGGACCGGAGTCCACGGATGGTGACGTTGTTCCCGTGGGGGACTTGCAGACGCCCGCAGAGTGGCAGGTGGAAGGAGGGCCAACCTGGGAGGAATTCTGTCGGGCACAGAGGGAGTGCCCCACCCCTGAGGGCATGCAGCGACAGGCCAAAGCCCAAGCAGACGGAAATGCTGCTGGAAACTACCACATCTACTGCAAGGATGGCCTTCTTTACAGTGAGCCCAAGGCTCTGGTGCATGGGCCCTCAAGGGCCTTAGTGGTCTCCCAATGCTATCAAGCCTTTCTGCTGGAATTAGCACAAGAGATCCCCCTGGCGGGAAACCTGGTCCAAGATAAAACCTTTGCTCATTTGGCCCCACACTTTTATTGGCCCAGGATGAGGATTGCCTTTGATGCCTTTTGCAAGACTTGCGTGACTTGCCAAGCGAGTGGGAAGACAGGGACCAAGTTGAAGGTCCCCCTGGAACCACTACCGGTCGTTGGTACCCCTTTTGAGCGGGTGGGCATCAACATTGTTGGTCTCGAACAACATGGAAAGGGGAGTTCCCATTATTAAAAGGGACAAATAAGTTCCAATTTTAGACATGGATGCATGGTTGCATTCGGCTCCTCGAAGCCCGCAAGAGGCGTCCCGATCGATAGACCTGTAGATACACGTTTTTGTCCACTTTGAGGATTACATACATTTTAAATGTACTTCCCCTGGTCTCACTTCTGACGCAGTGCCTTATCCGAATGAGTTATCTGCTCCTCTGCATATTATTAGACATACTGCTCCTTGATTGAATGCTTGAGCTTGTGCCTTACGCTACGTGAAGTGGGGAATCCGATTTCCAAAGGATCCAGACTGAATATGTATACCCACGACTTCAGCTTCAGCCCTAGGTTTTCACCAGGGAGCCTGTAGGAATCTTTCGCCCTATATATTTTTCTGGAAGCATCTGAGGAAGCCTTGTTTATCCATATCCTATGATAAGCTTTGCCAGCCCTGAATTTGACTAGGACACATGTCTAAAATTGGGTCTTTGGATCTTGAGAGACCGTGCTGATCACTGTATTTATGATATGCGCCCTGATGAAGGAAGCTCTTATTGGCACTGTTCCGAAACTCGCGTCGGCGCTTTCTCTGTACGCTTGATGAATTGTTGTTACTGTTTGAGTATGTATGTGTGTAGTGGTTTGGTAATGAATCACTGGTTGATAGAATGAGTGAATGATGTGTGTGCCATCTTCCATTACTCGCTGTGTTCTTGGGCTGATGATGTGCGTTTTATGTGTGTTTTTTCAAAAAATGTGAAATTTTATATACAAATGAGATAATTAAATGAATTATGTATTGACTTGAACTATTTATATCTGATATATATTTCTTCATGAGAATATAAATAAAACATAAAAATCTGAAAAATAATTAGCTGTTCTGTGGGCGTGTTCTGTCTAAAATTGGAACTTATTTGTCCCTTTTAATAATGGGAACTCCCCTTTCCATGTTGTTCGAGATTTACTTTACCCTGGTGGGTGGTTCCCCCTTCCTTTATCTGGTTTAGGTTTCAGGGTCCCTCTACTGTTTTTTGTAAAATCAACATTGTTGGGCCTCTGGATTCGCCGACCTCTTCTGGACAGTTCTAGTGGACCACACCACTCAATACCCGGAGGCAATCCCTCAGAGGACCATCACTGCACCTGCGGTGGCGCGGGCCCTGATGGGGATTTTTACCCTGGTGGGTTTCCCCAAGGCCGTGGTGTCGGACAGGGGCACCAACTTTATGTCCGCCTATATGCAGGCCATGTGGAAGGAATGTGGGGTGACTTACAAGTTCTCCACCCCTTACCACCCCCAGACCAAAGGGCTTGTAGAGCGTTTCAACAAGACACTGAAAGAAATGATCAGGAGTCTGCCTGAGGATTTGAGGAAGTGGGACGTCCTCTTGCCCTGAATGTTGTTTTCCTACCGGGAGGTGCCGCAGAAGGGGGTAGGCTTCAGCCCCCTCGAGCTTCTGTATGGACACCCTGTTAGGGGACCCCTCAGTCTGGTGAAGGAGGGGTGGGAGAAGACTCCTAGGAGGCTTCCCCAGGATGTAGTGAGCTACATGTCGGCGTTCAGCAGCCAGATGGCTAAGTTGTGGAAAGAGGCATCTGACAATTTGGAGGCCAGCCAAGCGGTCATTAAAGAGTGGTATGACCGGAATGCCCAGCCTGTAGAGTTGGATACGGGGCAGAAAGTGTGGGTCATGGAGCCCGGAGAGCTTTGCGCACTCCAGGACCGGAGGACTGGCCAATACGAGATACTGAGAAGAAGGGCCAGACCACATACATGGTGGATCTTAAGACCCCAAGGCAACCCCACCGAGAGCTGCATGCCAACCGCTTCAAGCCGCACCATGAGAGATCTGAGCTTACCCTACTGATGGTGACTGATGGGAGCGAGGAGGAGGAGGAGAGTGAGCCTCTTCCGGACCTTCTGGTGTCCAAAGAGAAAGATGGATCAGTGGAGGGAGTGGTCCTCTCCCCGTCCCTGATGCTGGAGCAACAGAGGGACTGCTGCCAGGTATTGGAGAAGTACTCTTCCTTGTTCTCCCTCATCCCTGGGATTACCCACCTGTGTACCCATGACGTGGAGACAGAGAACAGCCCCCCTGTCAAGACCAAGTTTTATCGGCCGTCAGACAAGGTGAAGACCAGCATCCAGAGTAAGGTCACTAAGATGCTGGAGCTGGAAGTGATAAAACCGTCCAGCAGCCCCTGGGCCAGTCCGGTGGTGTTGGTACCGAAAGCGGCCCTACCGGGCAGCACACCTGAACCTCAGTTCTGTGTGGACTATCGAGGACTTAACTCCATGACCAAGACGGATTCTCATCCCATCCCCAGGGCAGATGAGCTCATTGACCGGCTAGGGGCCGCCCGATACTTAAGCACCTTTGACCTCATGTCAGGATACTGGCAGATCGCCCTGACGGACGGAGCCAAGGAGAAGACTGTGTTCTCCACCCCAGAGGGCCACTTCCAATTTGGAGTGATGCCCTTTGGACTGAAAAACGCTCCTGCCACCTTTTAGCGGTTGGTAAACCAGGTGCTATCTGGCCTAGAGGCCTTCTCTGCTGCCTACCTGGATGACATAGCTGTCTTCAGCAGCAGCTGGGAGGACCATCTGGAGCATCTCCAGGAAGTGCTGCCTGCCCTGCAGTGGGCCGGCCTGACCGTCAAGGCCAGCAAATGCCAGATCGGACAGGGATCTGTCGTCTACTTGGGACACCTGGTGGCCGGGGGTCAGGTGCAGCCCCTCCAGGCCAAGATCGAGAACATCCTAGCCTGGGAGCCCCCCAAAACCCAGATGGAGGTCAGAACTTTCCTGGGCCTCACGGGTTACTACCGCCGGTTTGTCAAGGGCTATGGCACCATTGTGCCCCCCTTGACCGAACTCACTTCCAAGAAGGAACCAGGAAAAGTGATTTAGACTGAAGCTTGCCAGAAAGCTTTCGATTCCCTCAAGCAAGCTGTGTACACTGCTCCGGTGCTTAGGGCTCCGGACTTCAGCAAGGAATTTATTGTTCAAACGGACGCATTGGGGCAGTGCTCTCGCAACTTAACGAGGAGGGCCTAGACCAGCCTGTGGCCTTCATATCCAGGAGGCTGCTCCCCCGGGAACAACGGTGCAGTACTATCGAGCGAGAAGCTTTTGCTGTGGTTTGGGCCTTGAAGAAGCTGAGGCCATATCTCTTTGGCTCTCACTTCCTGATTCAGACCGACCACCGGCCCCTTCGTTGGCTCGTGCAAATGAGGGGCGAAAACCCTAAATTGTTGAGGTGGTCCATTTCTCTCCAGGGTGTGGACTTCAGGGTGGAACACCGGCCCGGAGTAGACCACGCCAACGTTGGCAGTCTCTCTAGGTTCTTCTGCCTTAGTGACGAGAACTCCCTAGAGGTTGGGTAGCTCTCCCCACTTTCGACTGGGGGGGACGCGTGTTAGACCTGTCAGCCCTAGGGTGGTCTTCCCCTATATTTTTTTCCCTCCTTTTTGCCTCGTTACTAACCACCATTTTTGTTGGACATAGGACTCTGGGCGCCTTACCTCTGCAGAACAGTGCTGAGGTGCAGGTGCTCTCTCCTAACAACATGGTTGCCAAAGGCCTCTGCTACTGCGGTGTGACCACTGTCCTATCTGCGCACTAGTAATTGGGATAAGGCTAGGACTTAATGATACTATAAACTTGACGGTACCGCCTCTTATCACCATAGACAGACACCACAGAGTCTCCAGATTCCTCTAGAACCTTCCAACCCCCAGGTTGGCGCCAGAACTTGCCGCCTTTTTGTAGGGTAACCTGACCTAGGGGTATAAAAGTAAAAGAGGGAAACCTACTGGACTACTGGACCTGGGGAACCTTTACTGAAGTGAAGGCTGCTGTGAAGGCTGCTGAGCTAGGGGGATGCTACACTACTGAGGCTGACTGATCCTAGGACCTGCTGCCCCAAGTCAGATGAGTTACCCTGCCTGCCTGCTGACCTTGCCCTGTGTGAGGGGAACCAGGGACACCAGCTCCAGTGTGCCTGCCCAGGACTACCATAATCTCTTTCCCTACAACTAACACCTGCCATCCATTGCCAGCGCTGAGACTGGGAAGCGCTGTGGGGCCTGACACCTGAAACTCCCCAACCTGCGCCGTGACTCCTAAGCGCTGTGTGCCTGACCCCTGAAATCTCTACCCAGCGCTGGGACTGCGATGCGCTGTGAGCCTGGGAGTACTACCGCCACCTGGAGGCCCCTGAGGTACGATACTTGCGCTGGGACTTCAATGCACTGTGACTTAAATGTGCTGTGACTGAAAGGCGCTGTGACATGAATGCGATGGGAGCTGGAAGTGCTGCTAGCTCTGAAATGCTATGGCCAAAATCACCGCCGCTGCCCAGGACCGGGCTGTGCTACGAGGCGCTGCAGCAGTAGTGAAGCGCTAGGTTTGACCAGCTCACCGCCGCTGCCCCTGCGCTGTGAGAAGAAGCACTGAGGCGAAGGAGAGCTCTGGGGGCAGAAGCACCGGTGGGCCGGACTCAACGCCGCGCCCCCCACACCGCTTGCAGAAGACGCTGTGACCAAACTCACCGCTGCGGCCCAGTCGCCGCTTGAAGGAGACGCTGGGCCCAAGATCACCACCGCGGCCCCGGAAGTGAGGTGAGGGACGCCGCGGTTACAGTCAAGGCCGCGCTGGGCCGGGCGCAAAAAAGGAGCGTTGCCGGGCAAACGGGGCGCCAGCCACGTCAACGACCGCACCCCCAGGAGGCTACAATTTGATGGGGTCCCGGGCTTGGGCCAATCAGGAAGCCCGGAGCTCGCCTAGGAATCGGAGGGAGGGGCTCCGGGGAGTGAGGGAGCCCCGGGTGTCCTCCGACCAACCTCCGCAAGGCAGAGAAGTGATCCAACCCCCCAGTCAAAGCCCCGAGCGAAGGGAGGAGCGGGCTGAATGGGGGTAGGGGCGCCCTGCGCCTGCCCTTGTTGGCGCTGCTGCGGTGACTGAGTGCCCCACAGGGACTGACTCGGTGAGTTGGAGGGATCTGAGGTCTACGCCCATGCCGAGGCCCCATCCAGTGCGCAGCAGGGGTAGCCCCAGGAGCTCCTGGGGCCTGAAATACCTAGTAAAAGACTCTCAGGCACGTGTCATAACTGTCTGGGAACTGCCCCCCTGCTGCAATGTCCTCCGTGAACCGGTATTTAGCCTCTGTCAGGGGATTGTCACCTGTAGCGAATCTCTGCCTCAAAAGTGTCAGCGGCCTTGAATATATGACGGCCTGTAATTTGTACTTGTAAAGCGCACTAATACCCCAACTGGGGTGTCCTGGCGCTGTAAAGCATACCGCTGTGGAACCCTTCCTGGCTTTTCCCTGTGAAATGTCCACTATTGGGCACCCCCAAGGTGAAGCCAGGCATCCCAGCGCTGTTGGGGCCGTTGTGGAGATTAAGCAGGCTATTGCCGAGAGTTGCCGTGTGGGACCCATGATTAGATTGGGCACAGAGGCGAGAATTATCAGGTCCGAGGAAATTGAGATTTTAATCTGTGGCAGTATAAATCCTGAATTGCACCCTGATATTCAGAGCTGTATTAACAACAGACCCAAAAGGTATCTGGGCGTCTATTTTTCGCCATCAGTTCATGATTTGTACTTATTGAATTTTGAACCTTTAATTCAAAAAGTTTGTGATATGTTTTCACGATGGAACGTATTGCCTTTATCTATTCTAGGTCGGGTGGCATTAATTAAAATGTCAGTACTCCCTTTATTTAATTTTTTGTTCTCCACTATTTCTTGTTCCCTACCAGGCTCCTTTTTCTCAAAAGTCGAGTCCTTATTTTCAGCCTTTGTGTGGGCAAACAAACGTCGCACAACTTACCTGCTGGAGGCTGCCGGTCACTCGCACCGCCACACACACCTGGGGCCCTGACGCTGTTGGTCTCCCCTGCCGCCACCGCAAGTTCCACCGCGGGGCCGCAGCGGCGGGAGACTACAGCTCCCAGACTCCTCGGCAGCAAACGCCCACTTCTGCCAGACAGCGCGCCCGGAGGCGCATAAAGACCAGGAGCTTCCTCTGCGTCGCAGACGCGCGCGGGCGGCGCCGGGCTAAGCCTGGGCAAAGGGCGGGCAGTGTGAAGCAGTCGTGGGCAGGAAGAGGCAGGGCCGGGACAGCCCCCTGACATCCACTCATGGGTAAGTGCAAGAATACTGTTACTGTGGAGGAGGGGGGTAAGAAGGCAAAGGTGCCGAGACACTCTGAGTCGATCATTTCCTATCTCTCCTCCGCGGTGGGGGTACTATCTAAGGAAATAGCGAATGCCGAACACGAACTGGGCTTGTCTTCCCCACTACCACCTACGGCGGCACAACCTATTGACTGTGACCGAAGGCCTCATATTCCCCTAGAGCCCGAGGTGTTTGTTGTGAATAATAAACCCGCGGTGATACTATCGGACTGCCCCTCATCTGCTATAACCCCAGTCCTGCCCCTAATACAGAGGGATCAGACTCCGGACCATGAACCCAAAAGGAACTCTATAAAGAAAAAGAAAGTGGAGGGCAGCGCGAACTCGCACGCTGGGACTGACGTAAATATGGGCGACCAGCTGGAGGCGCTATTTTCTGCTAGGATTGAGCCGCTGATAGCGGACATTGCTAAAGACATTGTGGATACACTGAACACTTGCCTTACTGGTCTTTTGAAGAAATGTACATTAATAGATAAAATTGTTAAGGATCTTTCATCTGTCCCGGTTCTACTTAGAGGGGATACAGGTGTATCTGGTACTAACACTGTTACTGATATGACGAAAAGAACCCCTGATCCCCATCTGTTCCTCACCAGGGAGAACACATTGTCTGATGGGGCACGGAACACTAACTCCGCTGATACCGCCTCATATGCAGGGGGTTCCTTGATAGGGAACATTGGGGGCAATACCTATCCAAGCAACCCGGCTCCCAATCAGCGGGCCAGGGGTAGCAAGTTGAAACTAAATCTACCCCCGGAGCCAGCCTCATTAGCAGCTATTTTCATCGGTGTACCCCCACTAGTAGAGGGAACGGTGGAAACTGCTCTTGACTTATTAACAAAGGCCAGGTCATGGTGTGCGGAAGCCAGTAGTGGCGGGACCCATATATCAGACAGGGTCATATTTGCCAACAGGGTGGGATGGATTGGGAAACGCCCTAAGACAGTGCAGGGGGATTGCGTAGTAGTCAATTTTGTTTGCTTGGATCTGGCCAACAGCCTTTTCTGGGATGGCTCCGACATAGAGGGGGCAGTTTACATGAGACCAGTCGCCTTGGGGTTCTTTTACCCACCCCCCGCCACACATTTCTGCACCGCCCGTCCGGGGCCAGCTAGCAGAAGCTGGAACTCAGCAGTAGTTGGGGCCAGACCAGTTAGACATACACAACACAACACAAGGTGGAACCCAGGAACACAGCCAGTCTCAAGCTTGCAGCCGGTACACACACGTAAGGAGGGTGGAGGGTTAGCACTGAGCAACCGCTTCTCGCCCCTCTCTGATATCGAAGAAATCGATTGACAACCACCCCCACCCCAGCCCGCAATCCATGAGATTCATAACCCAGGCGAATTAGTAGGCTGCAAACTGATAACATGGAACATAGCTGGGATTAGAACCAAGAGGGCTGATCCGTCATGGATTGAGTTTGTTAGTAGCCACGACATCATAGCGTGTCAAGAAACTTGGGATACTTCACCCAACGTCTGGCTAGATGGCTTCACATCTTATTCTATACCGGCCACTCCTAGTTATGCTGGAAGGGCAAAGGGTGGTCTTGTTTTTCTTTTTTCACTTAATCTCAAGGGCACCTTTAAGAGGGTTCATAGTAGCTCACCGAATATCTTAATTGTCGAATGGGCAGCCTTACCTAGTAGTAAAACTCTCTTAATCAATTTCTATAATTCTTGGGATAGGGATAGGGGAAACGACCATTTCGTTGATCTGCAACAATGTCTCACTACGTACAGTCAAATGAATCACACTAATTTCAAGCTAATTTTACTAGGAGATTTTAATATACACCCTTGCAAAGAATCGTGTTTTTTAGGCAAACAGGAGGGCCCAATGGGCATAGGGACCCCCACTTTGGTGACCGTCCTGTTCTCAACAGAAGCGGTCACTCCTCACGCTGCTCCCCGCTCTGCCTGCCACCTGGTATCGTAGCTCTATACCGACACACTGCTATCTGCTGCCTCGCCTCGCTCCCACATCTGCTATTGCCTGATTGATTATCGCAACTGTATCGTAGCGCTAGATTGCCTGATTGTTTATTGATTTGATCATCATTTTTGTGTCATAGCGCTGGATTGCCAAAGTGCGCTTTGACTATATTTTCAATTGTGCTGCACTGCCTGTGGAATAGATTTGTGCCTGATTGTGCCGGTGCCACTGCCATTTGCATTGCGTTTACGCTGATTGTGCCCCAATCCTGTTTCGCTTTTGGCTTGCAGCCATTTTGTTGTTGTTGTTGTGACTCCCTGCCCGGATCTCCACCCCGCTCCCGCCTCCCAGCTGCTCCTCCCTCCCACTGATACTATAAGCCCCGCTCTCCCGTGTTAGCGCTGTGACCGTCCTGTTCCCAACAGAAGCGGTCGCTCCTCACGCTGCTCCCCGCTCTGCCTGCCACCTGGTATCGTAGCGCTATACCGACACACTGCTATCTGCTGCCTCGCCTCGCTCCCACATCTGCTATTGCCTGATTGATTATCGCAACTGTATCGTAGCGCTAGATTGCCTGATTGTTTATTGATTTGATCATCATTTTTGTGTCATAGCGCTGGATTGCCAAAGTGCGCTTTGACTATATTTTCAATTGTGCTGCACTGCCTGTGGAATAGATTTGTG
The DNA here is from genome assembly GCF_964261635.1 of Lissotriton helveticus. Taxonomy (NCBI): domain Eukaryota; kingdom Metazoa; phylum Chordata; class Amphibia; order Caudata; family Salamandridae; genus Lissotriton; species Lissotriton helveticus. Next base: position 508,104,425 of record NC_136068.1, on the reverse strand, counting down.
CCTGATTGTGCCGGTGCCACTGCCATTTGCATTGCGTTTACACTGATTGTGCCCCAATCCTGTTTCGCTTTTGGCTTGCAGCCATTTTGTTGTTGTTGTTGTGACTCCCTGCCCGGATCTCCACCCCGCTCCCGCCTCCCAGCTGCTCCTCCCTCTCACTGATACTGTAAGCCCCGCTCTCCCGTGTTAGCGCTGTGACCGTCCTGTTCCCAACAGAAGCGGTCGCTCCTCACGCTGCTCCCCGCTCTGCCTGCCACCTGGTATCGTAGCGCTATACCGACACACTGCTATCTGCTGCCTCGCCTCGCTCCCACATCTGCTATTGCCTGACTGATTATCGCAACTGTATCGTAGCGCTAGATTGCCTGATTGTTTATTGATTTGATCATCATTTTTGTGTCATAGCGCTGGATTGCCAAAGTGCGCTTTGACTATATTTTCAATTGTGCTGAGCTGCCTGTGGAATAGATTTGTGCCTGATTGTGCCGGTGCCACTGCCATTTGCATCGCGTTTACGCTGATTGTGCCCCAATCCTGTTTCGCTTTTGGCTTGCAGCCATTTTGTTGTTGTTGTTGTGACTCCCTGCCCGGATCTCCACCCCGCTCCCGCCTCCCAGATGCTCCTCCCTCCCACTGATACTGTAAGCCCCGCTCTCCCGTGTTAGCGCTGTGACCGTCCTGTTCCCAACAGAAGCGGTCGCTCCTCACGCTGCTCCCCGCTCTGCCTGCCACCTGGTATCGTAGCGCTATACCGGCACACTGCTATATGCTGCCTCGCCTCGCTCCTACATCTGCTATTGCCTGATTGATTATCGCAACTGTATCGTAGCGCTAGATTGCCTGATTGTTTATTGATTTGATCATCATTTTTGTGTCATAGCGCTGGATTGCCAAAGTGCGCTTTGACTATATTTTCAATTGTGCTGCGCTGCCTGTGGAATAGATTTGTGCCTGATTGTGCCGGTGCCCCTGCCATTTGCATCGCGTTTACGCTGATTGTGCCCCAATCCTGTTTCGCTTTTGGCTTGCAGCCATTTTGTTGTTGTTGTTGTGACTCCCTGCCCGGATCTCCATCCCGCTCCCGCCTCCCAGCTGCTCCTCCCTCGCCCCTCCCCTTCCACTATCCACATATGACAGATGCCTCCGCGCGCAGCGGAAGCGCTCCATGCGCGCCGAAGGTGCACCAAAGGTAAGCCCGTCTACGCCCGTCCGCGCCTGGACGGCGCCCAGCGCCAAACCCCCTGGACCCCGGCAAAATCCACTCCACCCGCATAACGTACGACGCTGTAACCCTCTCAGCCCTTAACCCCGGCCTATCACCAAACTGCTACCAAGTGGCCCCAGGACACACACATGGACCCTTCACCTGCCACACCTGCAAGTTCGACTGCATCAGGACCCACACCAAATCCACAAACTCCAAACAGAGCTCCAACACTAACCAACTAAAGTGCTTCCTGCTCAACACCCGCTCAGTCCACAGACACTCCATCGAACTCTGGAACCTACTCGACACTACATCACCGGACGTAGCCTTCCTTACAGAAACATGGATGAACGCCTCATCAGCCCCCGACATCGCCATAGCCATCCCGGACAGCTACAAGATCATCCGAAAAGACCGCACCAATCAAACAGGAGGAGGCATCGCCATTGTCCATAAGAACACCATCCGCATCACGACCAGTTCCGACGATAACCTCGCTACCGCCGAACACCTTCACTTCCAAATCCACACCGACCCCAAAACCACACTCAGAGGCACCCTCATCTACAGACCCCCAGGACCCCGCACACAATTCAGCGAAGACATCGCTGACTTCATCAGCCCACATGCCCTCCCATCCGAGAACTACATTCTACTGGGAGACTTCAACTTTCACCTGGAAAAGAAAAACGACAGCAACACCACCACCCTCCTGGACAACCTGGACAACCTCGGACTCAAACAACTCGTTGACACCCCCACCCACTTCGCCGGACACACGCTTGACCCTATCTTCACCTCCAACAAGCACATCTCCTTCGATCACACCACAGCCCTCCATTGGACGGACCACAGCTGCGTTCACTTCAACTACAAAAAGTCCACGACCACAACCCCCCTCAACCCATTCCCCGAAGAAATTGGAGCAAAATCACCACCGACCAGCTCTTCACATCGCTTCACCAAAACCCCCCTGCCAATTCATCGGACCCTAACCAAGCAGCCACCAACCTCACACAATGGATCACCCACAGCGCCGACGAACTAGCACCCTTGAAAAACCATCTAATCAAGCAAGGCAGCAAAAAAGCCCCCTGGTTCAACGATGACCTAAAAAAATCCAAGAAGCTCTGTCGTACTCTCGAGAAAACCTGGAGAAAAAAACCAATCACTGACAACCTAGCCACCTTCAAGAACGCCACCCGCAAACACCATCAACTGATCTGATCCACCAAGAAATCAGCATTCAAGGATCGACTTGACAACAATGCCCAAAACAGCAAGGAACTATTCAACATAGTCAAAGAATTCACTAACCCTTCCGCCGGCACTAACGACATCACTCCCACCCAAGACCTCTGCGACTCTCTAGCCTCATTCTTCCACAACAAAATCGCCGAAATACATAACAGCTTTGAAAACCAGTCCGAAGAACAGCCCACTACACCCACCTCCGAACCAAAACCGCACTCTAACTACCTTTGCCCCTGGAACCCAATCACCACCGAAGACACCATCCGCCTGATGAACTCCATCCACTCAGGATCACCAACCGACCCCTGTCCCCACCACATCTTCAACAAAGCAGACTCTATCATCGCACCCCATCTCCGCGATGTCATTAACTGTTCCCTCAACTCCGCTACCTTCCCGGAAAGTTGGAAACATGCTGAACTCAGCGCCCTTCTGAAGAAACCCACGGCAGACCCAACCGAACTTAAGAACTACCGCCCCATCTCGCTCCTCCCATTCCCTGCCAAAGTCATCGAGAAAGCCGTCAACAATCAGCTCGCCGCCTTCCTCGAATCCAACAAATCCCTTGACCCCTCACAGTCCGGCTTCCGAGCCAAACACAGCACCGAAACCGCCCTCATCGCTGCAACAGACGACATCTGAACACTACTGGACAACGGAGAAACAGTCGCTCTCATCTTACTTGACCTCTCCGCAGCCTTCGACACAGTCTGTCATAGCACCCTCATACAACGCCTCAGTCACGTCGGAATACAAGGAAAAGCATTGGACTGGATCATCTCGTTCCTCACCGGAAGAACACAGAGAGTCCGCCTCCCCCCTTTCAAATCAGAGGCCACCAAAGTCATCTGCGGCGTACCACAAGGATCATCACTCAGTCCCACCCTCTTCAACGTATACATGAGTCCCCTCGCCTCCATCGCACGCCAACACAACCTCAACATCATCTCATACGCAGATGACACCCAGCTGATCCTCTCCCTCACCAAAGACCCAAACACCGCCAAAACCAACTTACACGAAGGAATGAAAGAAGTAGCCGAATGGATGAAGAACAGCCGTTTAAAACTAAACTCGGACAAAACAGAAGTCCTCATCCTAGGGCCATCCCCCTCTGCCTGGGACGACTCATGGTGGCCCCAGGCCCTCGGAACCGCACCCATACCTACGGACCATGCACGTAACCTGGGCTTCATCCTGGACTCCTCCCTCTCGATGACTAGACAAGTAAACGCGTCTCATCATCTTGCTTCAACATCCTACGAATGCTCAAAAAAGTCTTCCGTTGGATCCCCACCGAAACAAGAAAGACGATCACCCACGCACTGGTCACAAGCCGACTGGATTACGGAAACACCCTCTACGCCGGAACCACAACCAAACTACAGAAAAAACTCCAACGCATCCAAAACGCCTCAGCCAGACTCATTTTGGACATCCCTCGGCAAGCTCACATTTCCGGCCACCTGAAAGACCTCCATTGGCTCCCTGTCAACAAGAGAATAACGTTCCCCCTCCTCACCCTCGCACACAAAGCCCTCTACGACCTAGGACCCGAATGCCTCAACACGCGTCTATCCTTCTACACCCCCTCCCGACAACTACGATCGTCCAATCTAGCCCTCGCCGCAATTCCGCGCATCCACAGATCCACCATGGGGGGAAGATCCTTCTCCTACTTAGCGGCCAAAACCTGGAATTCTCTCCCCACCCACCTCCGCCTTACTCAGAACCACCTCTCCTTCAGGAAGCTACTAAAAACTTGGATATTCGATAAATAAATAAACCTCCCTCCCCCAAGCGCCTTGAGCCCCTCTAGGTGAGTAGTGCGCTATACAAATTTTGGAACTGGAACTTGAACTTGAAATTTGAGCATACTGAGTCAGGGGAGGCGCTTGAGGAGTTGCTTGCTGATTTGAATCTATATGAACCCTGTATTAGCGAGGGAGGGGCCAGAACCATCACATATAAAGGTTCTAGTCCTGGCTCCATCCTAGATGATATCTTCCTGACTTCAGGTATTTTACATAGGGTGGTGTCCTATAAAGCAATAGCTTCAATCCATAGCGACCACAACCCGGTCTTGTTAATTATGCATTGGGGAGCCCACATGGAAGATAAGTCCCGTCTTGTGGCTTCTGGTCACAACTTACGCCAAACGGATCAAGGGAGAAGGGTTAAATGGGCAAATGTAGTCCCCGGAGATTTTATGGATAAATTATTGCCTACAATTGAGGGGTATATGGCAATCTGCCAGGACCAACAGGCTACTGCCCACGAGGTCATGGGGGCCTTCGAATCTATATGCTCCCATGTTGCTGGAGCTTTAACGGTTAAAGCTTTACAGGGGGGGCCATGCAGCATCGCTGGTTCGATGCCAAGTGCTCCAAAGCCCACAAGGCTCTAATGACAGCTTTAAAAACCACACAGAGAGACAGTGAATTGGCGGCCTCTTTAAGAAAGGAGTACAAGGCCATCGTAAATGGGAGGAAAAATGATATAAAAAATAAGGCTTGGGAAGATCTACTTTCTTGTGAGGTCTTGCATGATAGTTCACAGTTTTGGGCCATAGTTAACCAACCATTTTTTGCAGAGGGGGACAACACAGTCATGGAATGTGTTATCCCAGATGACAAATGGCTGAGGCATTTTGGGGAGGTATATGGCAACCAAGAAATTGACGCCCCCGAGAATCTGTGGGTGATGGATGAGTGCGCCCCCTTGTCCTTTTTCCCCGATGAGGTGGAGAGAGCAATTGAGGAGACTTCCAAGAAGAAGGCCCCAGGGCCGGACGGCATCCCCGCCGACTTTTATAGACATTCTCCAAAACTCTGGGCGGGGGTTCTAACATATGTATTTTTAGCTGCAAATGGTAAAGTCTTCCCTAATACTTGGTCCACCTCTATCATCGTGCCAATCTTCAAAAAAGGTCAGCGGGATGACCCAGGGTGTTACAGGCCCATCTCCCTCTTAGACTCTGCAATTAAGATCTTAGGCAGAGTCTTACTATATAAACTTAGAGGTAACATCGAAAGGTGCGGGGGCCTAACAAACATTCAATATGGCTTTAGAGAGAAGAGGGGCACATTGGACCAGTGTTCCAATCTACACTTGATAATATCTAAGTACACAGTGGCCAAGGGGGGGTCCTTGTTTCTGGCCCTTCATGGACCTCTCCTCGGCTTTCGACCTAGTGAATAGGTCAAAATTGTGGGAAGTTCTAGTGCAGATTGGTGTGGACAAACCACTTGTGTATTTTCTGGCATCCTTACATCAGGAACTGTTCGCCTCAGTGAGGGTCACGAAGGAGGGGAGGTGTACAAGTCACTTCAAATCCTTGAGAGGAGTGCGTCAGGGTTGCATCCTGGCCCCCCTCCTCTTTACCATCTTCATAAATGGCCTGGGTAAACATCTAGAGGCTGTGGAGGGGGACGTTCCGCGTGTAGGAGAAGTAAAGATCACGGCTCTCCTATACGCGGACGATGCTGTCCTGATAGCACGCACATGGGTGGGCCTCCTGCATTTGCTAGATTCCTTTGGTGCCTTTATGGACCAGTTGGACCTAAAGATCAATGCGAACAAGTCGCATACTATGGTGGTGGGCCGACACAGAAACAAGAGAAAAATTATACCCTTTTTCTGTAAGGAAGAGGCAGTGTCCAGGGTGGCTGTCTTTCCCTACTTGGGAGTCATTTTTGATGAGAAGGGCACGTGGGGACCACAAATAAAGGCTAAGAGTTTATCAATGGTGAGAGCAACCTCAGCTTTGCTGGGTTTTTCAAAGAGGTTGGGGGCCAGGCCCATGGAGGCTCTTTTAAAGATCTACAATTCTAAATGTATTTCCATAGCCATGTATGGTTCCTCATTATGGGGGTACGTGTCACAAGATCTAATTCAAAAAGCAGAAAAAGTTCTTGAGACTTTTGCTGTCCATCCCCCAGTCCACACCAACATTTTCGATCCATGGGGAGGTGGGCCTAGACTATGTAACAGATAGAATCAGAATGGCCCCTATATTATTCTGGTTAAAGACATGGCTCAATGCTGAATTACACTTAACCACTCCATTTTGACAGACGTTATGTCACTAGATTATGCAATGAAAATACCTTGGTTGGAATATGTAAGACATACCTTTGCACAGCTAGGACGCCCAGATTGATATAATGTTCCATCTAGCATTAAGCGAGAGGATGTCATCTGGAACAAAAAGCATTTTATGGTTGGGGCGAGATTGGCTCGGGAGGAGCAGGAACTGCTGAAACCAACTGCCAGACTACATTACCTGTTATTAACCTCGCCTTCACTCGAGCCCTACCTCAGAATTGTAACTAAGCCCTTTCATAGATATCTGTTATTTAAATTTAGATTTAATGTAATTCACTACTCCCTAGGCAGTTATCAATCATGGTGCAAGCCGGAAAGTGTCCCTCCGTGTAGCTGTGATGAATTCTCTCTGCAGGACTCTATGCATTTTATCATGTTTTGTAGTTTGTACTCGGGCCCCTAGGAAGAAATATCTGGCACCTTTATTAAGAGAGGCAGGCTTCATCCAGGTTAGGCCTGCCTTAGTCTACTTACAGACCCTGTGTAACAATCGTGTTATATTTTGTGTGGCCAGTTTCTTAGTGGCGGCTTATAGAATTAAATCAAAAAAAGGGTCACTGAGGGATCTTGTACAGTCTTAGCGTGCAGAAACAACGAAATGCATGTAAAGTGATCAGGATTGCATTTGTCTAATGTATGCGCTCACAATGAATTTGCTATGACTGTGTATATGTATGAAATAAGTGGCCTTTTAATTGTATATAAATGTTTTATTCCTTTTATGATTTTTAACAAATCAAATAAAGTGTATTTGACTGACTGACTGACTGACACCTCGAATAGCTATTAATACCCTATACGTAGATAAAGAACAAGGAGGTCTTGGCCTACCAAGCCTTAAAGACTACTACTATGCATATTTTGCACAGTATCTTTCAAGATTTAAACATTCAATACCCAGAGAGGCATTGTTTATACATTTTTTCTTTGACTTAATTTGTAAAGAGACTGAAATTCCTTCCCCACTCTCGATATTTAAATCACCCAAATTAGTTAGATATAAGGTTTTGAGTTGGTTTTTTAAAAAACGCGATGCTATGCTGAAAAGGTACTTACTCTCCCTCCTGAACGTAATAACTCCATTAAGCGATGCTGTCTCTGGTTTCGGGATTAAAATGGGGCCAGAAACTATACATAACTGGGCCAGATCAGGCTTCATAACATTATCGAATTTTGTGAAAAATGGAGCTTGGTTGCCCCTAATGAGATGGCTATCTTAATTTTTGGAAACTTTCTTCTTATGGGTTCATATAACTTACTGTATAAGGCTCTGGCTCAAATTGATCTAACGCAGATAAGTCAATCCTCACACTTAACAAATGATCTTTTTTGGTCCTCACTTTTCAAGAAACCCGGAAAATGGAGAAGAAGCTTAGCGCAAAGCAGGGAGGAAGATGTAAGCGCCAAAGCAATTAAAAAATGGCAGAAGTATGAAAGTTTAAAACTTACTGACAATACTTAGAAAACCTTAAATAAATTTAATTTTACTGTCCTGAGAGGTGCCAATTGGAGACGAATGCTCTTTTTCGGTAAGTGGCTCTTATATTACACTCCCGCAGCCATTGCCAAAATGTATAGTAGCACGTCGTCTACCTGTTTTAGATGCACTCAACTGGACCTGGCTAACTGGTCCCATATAATAGCCTTTTGTCCTAAAATTAAGGCATTCTGGAACGGAATTTTTATCTTGCTTTCTCTTCATTTACATTGTACGATCACTAGCTACAAAAATTTAATTATATTTGGATTTGATCCAGAGCTTAATATGGTTGAGTCTTTGGGGAAACTTATGTATATCATAGTAGCAGTGGCCAGATCACTGATTCTTAAGTATTGGAAGACAGATACAGTTCCAACCATAGATGAGTGATATCAAAAAATTAAGAGAGTCAGGAAAAGTGAATTTATATTTGCTCAAAGGATTGGGGCATTGCGTAAATTTACTAAAATTTGGGAATCCTATTTTGATTAAGTTTACTTTTTGATTATGGTAGCTGAAATTCGATGTCTGTTGTCGGAATTCAAATCTCTATGTTTCTGTATGCCCTCTGGGGATTTTATTATGCTGCTTGTTTAAATTCAGCTTGCTATTATTTATGTTGGATATTTTGTAATGAATGTAATGAATGAAATGTCAAGAACTCGAAAAAAATAAATTAAAAAAAAAGGTCCGAGGAAATTGAGCCCAAGACCCGCCGAGGCAGGACTTGAACCCTGGTCCCGGGCCAGACCACTGCATCAGGGTCTGCCACTTTAACCATTGAGCCACACTTCTCCACAGGCCTAAAACCTGTTGCCTATATTGAATCTCTCTGTATAGGATATGTCACCCATTTGAAGATATATCTGCATGATGCATGGTGCCTATACTGAATAGCTGTCTGCCTAAGAATCACTACCTGCACAGCACACCTGAATAGGGCCTATACCTGCAATAGAATTGTTACCTGTATTTCCTAGATGTTTAAGAATGCTTGCCCGCATAGAATATATGTATAAGAATGACTACCTGTAGTGAATATCCGCATAGGAAATGTTGCCTGCATTGGCCTAATGTTACAGAAACTGGTTAACCTGCATACTGTGAGAACCTTGCATTTCTAATCCTGACCAGAAGTGGATAAAGATACTTGTTCTTGTAAATGGAACTGGAGTGGTGTCACCTCATTGTGTGCTTTTTACTGTGTAAGTGTGAGAGTGTGCTGCACAACTACTTCACACTTAGCCTTGGGCGTGCCTACCTGCCTCGCGCCAAGCTACCGTGTCGGAGTCAGTGGTCCCTGGGACCCTGGGTCTAACAGTGGGTCACTAGATTCATCGTGGGACAAGATTACTTTCAAGACACCACTTCTTCAACCGTCTGGGCACTCTGGACTTCTCTGGACTTCGCTCTGGCCATCAAGACTGCAAAACGGAAGCCTCCTGCTGCTCCTGGTCTCGTCGCCCAGCTTGTCTGCTGCAACGTCTGTGCTCCATACAGGAACCTTCCAAGGCCTGTGGACATCCAAGACACCTGAAGTAATCCCCCTTGAAGTGAAGGAGTCACTTCCCTGCATCTGCAGGCACCACACGGAAGTTGACCGGTCTGCTTCCACAGACTCTGAAAGGCTCAGCAACAGAGATGGTGGTTGCTCACATCCCTCAAGGCCTGCTCTGTCCTCTCACCAAGTTTGAGGACAGTATGCCTCGTTGGAGCTGCAGGAACCAAACCCCTGTGGACCGCGTTGACTTGCTGAGCTAAGGCTTGTTGGCTTCCTTCCTCCAAGATCTTCGGGCTCCAAGTAGCCCCAACCTCAAGCCTCTCCTGTGACCAAGATATTTATCCTCACTGCATCACTTGCACCATGGGCCTGCATCTTTGGTGAGGTGCATGAGGTCCTCTTGCGACTCCAGAGCCTCCGGCCTTTGGGTCCTCTTGAGGGTCTTCTTTAATTTCTGCAGGGCCTGCCCTGACTCCCATGCATGTGGGGAGTCACCTGGACCTTGCTAGCTGCAGCAGTGCAGCTTATTTGCTTTCCACGTTGTTGGAAGTTGCCAAGACTTGTTGGTGCTCCCGACGGACACTGACCCCTCAACTCTGTACATCCAACATGGGACAGCTCGTGAATGACTCCTGTTCTTCCAAAGCGACGCCTGGTCCTCACAGCTGCAACTCCAAGGTCACCGTCATCTCTCCTGTAACACCTTATATTGGTGGGTATTCATCTTCCGTGGCTCTTGGTCACTTCTGAGTGGCATAAACTCTGTACCCTCCGCTTGCAGGTACTTCTCACCTTGCATCCACCTTTGGGTTCCACCTGACACTTTCACCTTCTCCAGCAGCAGCATCTTCCTGAAGTCCTCTATTGCTTTGATGGCGGTGCTGACACCACTTCACACCTAACGCACCCGGCTACCCTGGTGTAGGTATCCTGGTTCATTGGGTGTCCACGGGTAAGGTGGCTCTCTAACCTTCTGTCTTCCACTGGGTTTCTTCAGGGTCCACTGGGAAGGGTCCTTCTTTAAAATTGCAACAACGACTTACCCGTTGACTTGTAGTAAGTACGCAGTCGCGTTCTCACTCTGCACATGTCCTCCGTAGGGTTCCTAGATACTCATCTTGGTGACCACTGTTTATTCATGCTTCTTACCTGTTTTGATTGCAAAGTATTGTGTGCATTGTGAATATCTCTGGGTAGGAAATATCTGTATGTGTTAGTGAGTGTCCTATAATAAATACATATGTTCATAAATATACTGCGTGTTTCTTTTTCAGTTCATCTATACCAATAAGATTAGGTTGTAGTAAAACAAGCTGCTTTACACTGCTTCTGGACTAAACCTGAAGGCTGCTCTCCACAGCCACAACTTAGAGAATGTTCTAAGGTTGTCTAAGACCACTATAATCACCATAAAGGTTGTCTGGATTAGTGCAGGGTACCCACTTCCATAGGTGTGCACCATATACTAAGCCTGCTTCTCACAACAAATTATTTACCCATAGAGACATCTAGCTGCAGATTACTTACCTTTGAACAGATACCCAAGCAATACCATCCCGGGAGGAGGGATTGCGGAATGGCTTAGACTAGAAAGTCTTGCAAAACACAGCGACCGAAAAGGCCTTCTCTCTGTGAACCTGGGCATCTAGGCAGTAGTGTCTTGCAAACATGTCCAGAGATGCCCATGTGGCAGCTTGGCAGTACCAGAAACGGGAAAACCATGCTTAAGAGCTGTGGTGCCACTTTTGCCCTGGTGGAATTGGCCCTAAGCCCTTCAGGGGGATCTTTCTTCACTAAGGCGTAATCAGGATATAGTTCTCCTCTGGACAGCACAGCCTTTCTTTGCACCCATATATCCTATAAAGAGTTGGTAATACACCTGGAAGTCTCTGGTTTGATTGAGATAGAACGATAACTCTCTTTTTGGGTCCAGACGATGGAGACACTCCTCTTCCTTGGAAGGGTGCGGGGTGCATAGAAGTGGGCAGGGTAACTGACAGTCCCAGATGGAAAGGGGTTGCCAACTTAGGCAGAACAAATGCCCGAGTCCAGTAAGACCGTCGGGTAAGGTAACTGTGAAGACAGTGACTGCAGTTCACTTAGCCTCCCGGCAGAGGTTATTGCCACCAAAAACGCTGTCTTGATGGTGAACAACTGCAGTGGGCAGTTATGCAGCGGCTCAAACAGTGCACACATCAGAAAGGGGAGAACCAAATGAAGGTCCCGCTGTGGCATAATAAGAGGTGAAGGAGAAAACAAATGGGTTAATCCCTTCAAAAATCTCTGCACCAGAGGAGATATGAAAAGAGAGGGCTGATCAGGTAGCCGAAGAAAAGAGGAAAGGGCCGAAAGATAGCCCTTCAATGTGCCCAGAGCAGAGCCCTGCTGGGCCAAAGAGAGTAGAAACAGAAGGACTTCAGTTAAGGGAACAGATAATGAATCAATAGACCAATCTGTCCAATATTTACAAAATTTGTTCCATCTGCAGGCATATACCGGTTTTGTGGAGGGATGCCTGGCTGCCAAGATAACCTCACAGACTTCAGGATGGAGGTCGAAAGCTATCAACTGTCGCTGCTCAATCCCCACGCAAGGAGGTGGAAAGTGGACAGGTTTGGGTGGAGTACCCTCCCCTGCTGCTGCGAAAGAAGATTTTCCCGAAGAGGCAGCCTGACCGGAGGATCAATGCTCATGTCTAGAAGCTCGGGAGATCCCAAACTCTACATGCCCAGTCTGGATCCACAAGAATAACTTGTGCCCGGTCGCTCCTGATCTTCTTGAGCTCTCTGGGCAGGAGTGGTATGGGCGGAAAGGCATATAGGAGGCCTGTGGTCCACTTGCGGCGGAAAGCATCGCCGAGCGAGAGCAGCCTTGGAAACGCCCATGTGCATAACTGCTGACATTGCGCATTCTCTTCAGAGGCGAACAGATCTAACCAAGGTTCTTCCCACTGCTGAAAGAGACCCTGTGTCACCTGCAGATGGAAATGCCATTCATTATTTGCAAGGCACCTTTGGCTGAGCTCATCTGCCCTGGCATTCAAAGAACCGGCAAGGTGTTGAACCACAAGGGAAATGCCCTGTTGTTCCAGCCAAGTCCATGGCCCCACTCCCCCCGTTTGTTGCAGTACCACATGGCAGTAGTTTTGACCGTGAACACCTGTACAAGGCTTACCTTTATTGCTGGTAAAAAGGCTTTCAATGCCTTTGAGATCACCTGAAGCTCCAACAGATTGATATGGAGCTTGTCTTCCGCTGGATACCAGAATCGTCTGATCTTCACCTCTCCCAGATGGCGCATCCATCAACTACTGTGAGATCTGGGTGGGGAAGGGAGAGGCATCTGCCCTTGAACCAATTGCGATTTGTTATGCACCACTGCAGGACTCTCGCATGTTAGATTAGTTTCACTAATGCTTTTGTAATGTTGTATCTTAGTAAGCATTCGCTACACCATTTTCTTCATAGACGCCATTTTAGGCAGTTCGAAATCTTGTCTATTTCTGAGAATGCTAAGTTTCGTTTCTGAAATGTAAGGTTTTGTTTCGGTAATGGGTAGACTGTTCATGTCAGAGCACAGCTTTCTCACTAGATAGAGGCCCTCTTCTACTTGTCTGGTGGCAGGCCCAGGGTGAAACGACCTTGGATTGTGCTAGGTTGTGTAAGATACATGAACTGAAACCTTTTTTATGTATATCACTGTCCAGCTGCATCCGCCTGGAAAATTCCGCTGTGGGTGTGTCTTTGCCCACCTATGAAATGTACATAATATATCTTTATGCTTGCTGTTTTTTAACCCTGGGCGGAGTTCGCGGAGTTGCGCTATGCGAAACTAAGCAAAGTGAAAAAAACACTCTGCCGTGCTACGTGGAGCTCCGCAAGTGGCACAGTGCGATAGAAAAATGTCTTTCACAGTGATTTTCAGTGTTGGATGCTTGTCCGCACTGTGCAATCATCCCGAACGGCACCATGTACAGCGCAAGGGGGCACTGCTTTCCTTTCTGCCGCTCGAGTAGCTTTTTACTCGAGCAGCAGCTTTCTCAACGCAAACGGGCAGTTTCTCAACACGAGCGGTCGCGAGGATACACGACCACTCGCAATGAGAAACCGGACCCCCCCTCCCCCACATAGAGAAATCTCGCCAGGATTTTTTTTTTTCCACGTTCGCCAACTTGATGTTGACGATCGCGAACGAGGAGAAATCTGGCTGTGCGGTTATCATCAGTGACCCGGGTGGCCCCAAGCAGGTCACTTCCTTCAGTTGGCACCCGAACAGAAAATCCTTTGGGTTAATGACCCATCCCTTTCCGTGGATGGAGGGGAGGACAAGGGCATCATTAGGTCGGAGTGAGGGCTCAGGGATCCCTGAACAAAAAGCTTCATTTCTCGCAGCTGCTGCTTTTGTCCCACTGGAGGGTGCCTTGCTCAGCGGTCATCCCAACTGGAGTCCTGAACGGTGAAACCCTTGATCTGACGATTTGGTCTGAAGAGTCAGCAGTGAAGAACTGGTTTGTTTGTACTTCTGATATCAGGTGAGTCTGTTTCAGTTCTATGAGGATATGGTACCATTATGGTCAAGTTTGTTTCAGTCGGAGGACTGTTTTGATGAAAAGTGTTTGCAAATACTTCGCCAGATAAAATAACGATTCAAATGTTCCTTTGCGATGTCTGGTTTTAGCTAAATTTTTAGTTTTTGTTGTTGTTGTTGCTCTGCAGATGCTCGGTTGGAAGAATCTCAGCCTGCGCCTCCTGAAGGCAGTCCTAACTTTGATATGCATGTGAAACATGGTCTTGGCCCTATTATGTTTAGTATATTATGGCACAAATATACAAGGGACAGTGCTGAGTTACAGTGGCCTTTGACAGGCTCTTTTGACGAACAGAAGATTGGATTTCACCAGGAACAGTTGTTTAAGAGATGCAGTAGAGTCTGTGTTTGACTCTCTTTGGGCTTGGCAGAAAGAGGCCATACAATGGCAGTTACAGATGGAGAGAGATGCACAGAAGGAAGGATGCAAACCCTTACACCGAAGGCTGTAGCGTATGACAAAGAGACACAGGAGTAAAATCTGAAGATAGGAGATTTCGATTGCATATTGATAAGTCTTACGTGGCCAAGGAGGAAGAGGATACTGTCGTGGAGGCTCTGTTAGATACTCGACCCCCACCCCGTTATGCAACGCAAAGGATATATGCTGTGGTTACCCCTCATCTACAGCCACCTGCGTGAAGTGTCCCCGTCTCTACAGCTGTTATACCCACTGCTCCGGTTACTGTGCCACCTACTCTTTCTTCTCCCTCACCATCTTCGACGACAGTGACATCTGTTACATCTATTGCTCCGGTTTCCATGCCCTCTATTCCTTCTTCTCCATACAATCTTTGACTACAGTCCTACCTACTACTCCTGTTTCAGTTATTTATCCACCATTGTCTTTGGGTACTGACACACTGGTACATGGTTTTGAAGATAGGGATTTGACGAGATTCAGGGAACTGACAAGTCCGTTGGTGCAATCTGAAGAGGGGCAGCATGAGAAGAGGGTAATAGCAAGTCAGGCAAAGCGATGGGCTCGTAATGCCATGTACAGTCTTGAGAATATTTGGCAAGTTGTACGTGATTTCAAACCTTTTATATAGCGACATGCCCTTGTCTGCCGCATTGATAGATCGCTGGCATACGCATATTGAAACGGAGGCTCCCCAAATATTATTTGAGACAGAGACAGCGTTTATGTTACTGACCTGGCGCTGGAACAAGCGTTTGGTAATATTTCTCCTATACTCTCTTGTAGAGGCAGATTATATGAAAAGACTCCTACTCAGATAACTCAGTGTCCTATGCGTGAAGTCCAACCAATTAATCATTCAGAATTACCTGCATTGACGGATCATCACAGAACAGTCACTAGGCTGCTTGCTTCTAGGAGCAATGGGTTTATACTCTAGGGAAAAGTGAGTGAGATGTTGGCCCTTAAGGGTACTCTGCCCAAATCCTAGAAAAAAAAATGCCTATTATAAATAATTGACAGAGGCTGCCTCTTCTACTGTAATGACCCTTGCTGATATTGAAATGTTCTTTAGTCTCCGTGTCCAGGTTGATATTTGGTGGCAGGTACATACCCAAGATCATGTCGCTGAGTTTGACAGAACATGGGATGTGATTTAGGGATGGGATCGAGATAGGAAGCCAGAAGATAAACCACGTGCTGAGATACTTGCCTTGCCTGGTCGTATTATTACAAATATGTATACACTTATTCCACGTAAGAAGGTAAGTTGAGATAGATTGACTGCCTGTCGACAGAAGAAGGATGAGAGTGTATCTGATTTTTTTTACTAGGTTTGAAGATACATTTTTGGATTATGGTGGGTAGGATATGTCCACGGAAGGGGAGTCCATTTGTTTGTTGACAAGATTGTCACTAACCTCCTTCCTGAAATAATGTCCTGTTTTGCAGGCGTCTGAAAGCACTTGGTCTACGTCTTCTCTCTCTGTTATTCTAAATATGGCCCAACATTATGAGCACCGAGTTAAGGAGGAAAAAGATAAAAATGATAAAAAGCATAAGGATATGAAAACGAAGGTGTTGTTGCAGCAGGCATATCGGGGTAATACCAGAGGATGGGGACATCCTTTATGATAACTCCCATGTACTAGGCAGCCTTCAACGACACCATTGGGACAGAATCAGTGTGCCTCATGTAAGGAAGAAGGACATTGGCGTAGCCAGTGCCCTCTACGTTTGCAGATGCTTTTGTCCCCTAGAGGACGAGGTTCTGGTGGTAGGGGCCGTGGGACCGATAGACGCCACAATACTGAGGCTTCTGTGGGCTGTTCTGATAGCAATTATTTTGACGACCCAAGAGACGGACAGTACTACAATGATGATTATGATTTTGATGATTTGAAAGGTATGTCCTATAGCTAGGACAGTCAGAGACAGGTTCAGGGACCAGTTCAGATACCTGTCGATCAGCGTGGTCCTTATGTCAAAGCGGATTTGAAAGATTTGACTAAGGAATGTTTGGTGGATACAGGTGCGACAAAAAGTTCTGTTTCCAGAGATAGGGTCTCTGGGGCAGCCCTATCTGGCCATATAATGTTTCTGTGGTTTTTTTTCAGGAGTACCGTTTGTAATCCCCATTTCACAACCCCTCGCACTTACTGTTGGTCCTTTTACTATGGAGTCCCCATTTCTGTTAACTCTAAATTGTAGTGAGAATCTGATGGGGTTGGGTTTATTAAAAAAATACATGTTATTATCTATTGTTCTCCTGATGGTGTTTATATTACCAGGGGTCCGGATGTGAGTACTAGACAGTATCTTTCTCAAGATGCGCACCACCTTCCAGCTGAGTTTGAAAAGGTACCACCCCCTTTATGGGCCAATGGTTATACTGGTGTGGGTCTATTGCATATATTACAAGTTTCTATACAATCAAAGACAATGCCATTTTGCCTCGCATTCCTCAGTATACAATACCGCAAGCGGGAAAATGGGCCCTTCTTCAGATTATTCAGGATTTAATATGTAAGGGAGTGGTTGAGGAAATGTCTGGCAACATTTGTAATAGTCCTATTCATCCGGTCCTTAAAAGGGCACCCTCTGGTTCTTCTGATGCTACTGATGACGTTTATCGTTTTGTGATTGATCTGCGAGAGGTCCATAAAATAGTGGTTCTGCAATTTCTGGTGGTTCCTGAAATCACTAAACTTTTAACAATAATTTCATCTAAAGCTAAATTCTATTCTGTTATTGACTTGAAAAATGCTTTTTTTTAGTATTCCAATACACCCAGATAGTAGGTATTTGTTTGGATTTACACTGGCTGCCAGGAGTTTTCAATTTTGTCAGGCTCCTCAAGGCTATACTGAGAGTCCTCGTATTAATGGTCAGCCATTGAAGATTCAGTTGGATTCACTCTTGCTTTCCCCAGGTAATGTACTGGTGCAGTATATTGATGATCTGTTCATTGCTTCTGATACAGAACAAGGTTGTACGGATAGTACAGTGAAACTGATGTTGCTTTAGGCACATCATGGCCATAAAGAATCTTTTTCGAGGTTTCAGTATTGTCGACAGGAGGCTACCTATTTGGGTCACCTACTGTCAAAGGTGGGTAGGAGGTTGACTCCTGTGCGCATTAGTACTATTGTTAAAATGCCCATTGCACAAACTAAAAAACATGTATGTGCTCCCTTAGGCATTACTTTATACTGTCATCAGTGGATTCCAAACTATTCCTTACTAATCAAACCTTTGCTTGCATTAACAACTAAAACAGTGCATGAACCTTTACCTTGGACACCAGAATGTCAGGAATCTTTCAAGCAAGTCAAATCTGCGCTTGGCTCGGCTCCAGTGCTTGGCATACCTAACTATAGGAAACCGTTTGTGCTTTATGTCCACGAGATAGCTGGCTGTGCACTTTCTGTCTTGTCCCAGAAATTTGGGGATAGACGGAGACCTTGTGCTTATTTCTCTGCTGTGCTTTACCTTGTTGCTAGGGCCCTTCCGAGCTGTCTGAGAGGGGCCGAGGCTGTGGCTACTTCAATCAGGCAGTCAGCTGGACTCATACTCGATACAGACCTCACAGTTATGGTACCCCATGCTATATATGCACTTTTGGATAAGACAAAGACACAGCCCCTCAAGAGTGCATGTCTTACTGGTTATGAATTGACATTTTTTGCTAAACATATCACAAGCAAAATATGTGCCACTCTGAACACAGCCACGTTACTGTCCCTCCCTTCTGAGAATAATGCAGTTGACAAACATTTCTGTATTTTCCGAACAGAAGAAGAGACAAAGGGACGGGTAGACTTGACTGATGTTCCCTTATGTGACCCTCAAGGAGAACTATATATCGATGGCTCTTGTTTCAACTTTCCAGATGGCACCACTTCTGCAGCTTATTCTAACACTACATTGCATACACTGGTAGAGACATCACAAGTCGGCTCAAGCCACTGAACTCGTTGCTCTCATCCGAGCTTGTGAATTGAGTCAAGGGTTGGTTGTCAATGTTTATACAGATAGTCAGTATGCATTTGGGGTAGCCCATAATTTCAGTCGATTGTGGGCAGACAGAGGGTCCCTTACTTCTCATGGCACTAGAATACAGGATGGACACCACATATTGCAATTGTTATCCATACTAACACTTTCTAGGAAATTGGCAATAATCAAGTGTAGCTCCCACAAAAAGATCACTGATGCTGTGAGTAGAGGGAATGCATTTGCAGATCAGGTAGCTAAGGACACCACCCAAAGTAAAATGAAGAGAATGTCTGTTGCAGGTCCAGCAAAATGGGTTCCAGAGATTGCTATATTTGAGGATACAGTTGAGAGTGTAAAGGAGATACAGAGTGAAGCCGCGATAGAGGAATTAGCAAAGTAGGAGGAAAAGTACAGCACCGTTACATGAGGAGGGATGCTGGATTGATAAATCTGGGGAGCAGAAATGGGTGTTACCTGATGCATACGTACTTCCTGTGTTTGCTATGGCGCATGGTCCAGCTCATATTAGTGCAAAAGGCATTTGTAAATTGTTAGCTCCAGTTTGGCACAATAATAACTTTCCCAAAACAGCTGTACATGTAGTGAAGTATTGTATGACTTCCATGAAGCATAATACAGGGAAGGGAACCCCTATACCACCTGGTAATTTTGCACCACCTACTTTTCTGTTTGAGGTTCTCCAAATGGATTTTATTGAATTAGAATGATGCAATCATCTCAAGTACGTTTTAGTGGTTATATGTCTGTTCAGTAAATGGGATGAGGCTTACCCCACTAAAGACAATACAGCCATTACAACTGCGAAAGTCCTCCTTAAGGAGTTCTTTCCTCATTTTGGAATGCCCTGAGTTATCTGGTGAGAAAACTGATCGTATTTTAGTGGGAAAGTGATTAAATTAATTTGTGAAGGTTTGCATATTAAATAGAAATTTCATGCTGCCAATCACCCGCAGTCAGCGTGCTTGTTGAGAAGTACAATGGTACGCTCAAATTGAAATTGTCAAAAATCCAATACACAACAGGGTTGCAATGGCAGATGCTTTTCCATTAGCTCTTTTGGCAACCAGAACTACAGCACATTCTAGAACTGGGTTGTCTCCGTTTGAGGTGGTTTTTGGGTGCCCAGCGAATGTCTAGGGTGTCCCCCACCAAAGAAATTCCCAGAGATTGAATATCCTGTGTTGCTTGATTATCTTGGACAGTTAACAGAAAGTCTGCGTTTTACCAACAGGTGCAAGACTCCCTACCTCTGAAACCTGAGAGACCTGGCCACAACATCCAGCCTGGAGGTTAAATTGTAATAAAGAACTTTAGGAGGAAGAAAAGTCTGGAACCCAGATGGAAAGGTCCTGAGCAGGTTCTACTGGTCACACAAATGGCTGTGAATGTTGCAGGTCGAAAGAATTGGGTGCACACTACCCATTGTAAGAAGGTACCTCTGCTGCTGCCTTACGACCAGTGGGTCAAAAAAGTAGTAGGGGATGTCGAATGTGAGCAAGTGCCTAGGTTTGTGCCTTTTAGTGATGCCCAATTGCTATGGAGAAGAACAGATCAGGAGAATGATGATGTTTTGAACGAGGTTGTTCCACCTGAAATACGAGCTATCCAAGAGCCTCTGTTCTCTGATCATCTGGGGCCGTCAGGTATAATCTACGTCCTCGGAAGAGGACCAATGAGCCGAATGAGAAAAAAGATTAGGGATGGACTAAACAAGGTAGGCCAGTACTGTGTAGCAGTGCAGACAAGAGGCGCTAACTTTATGCATTTGCTTAGCTTTTGTTGTCTGAACATTAGTTAGGGAACAAGGTATACCTAGTGTGTCCGCTTCTATCGGCATGGAATAGCGCAGGATGAGTTTAGGATAGAGCAAGCTCCACCGCTGGTGCTCAAGAGCACCAACTGATTGATAAACGATAGAAGCCTGTACCAGTGAGGTTCTGACGGACACTTACTTTTATCACCTTGTGTTTATTGTGTTTAATTTCATTATGCATCCTTTTGGTAGACCGGTTGATGAGGAGGAGCAGCCAAAAATTCCAAGTCGACGTTGTGTAATTTGGTCCATTCTAAGTAAAATTGTAAGTGTTGTTGCTCTAGTAATGGTGTTAATAACAGTTTGGGGGTGTTATGGTTTTTGGAGGATGTATATGATACACCCACACTTGACCTCAGTGGACGCATTTCCCTGGGGAGAGACAAGAGGGCTACAACGAATAATGTATTTGTGTCAGCGCATAAATGATTTTTGAGGAGTGGGACTGCCTGCTAACCAATTGGTTCTGTTGCTAGTCTCTGGACATATCCTCTGTCACTTATTAATTATAGGTATAATCGACCACCAGATTTTGCAGAATTAAAGGGTATGTTTGGACTCGGTTATCCCGGGCCATTTTAGTATCACAGTAAGCCACAGGGTGGGGGTTACCCCAGGTGTGACAACAGAACATACTGTGATCATTTTGAAATGTAAGAGCAGAATATAACACTTTTGGGTTGGCATTTTAAAGAGATAACGGTACCCCGAAAAGCTGGTTACTTTGCTACTTGTTGTCCCATAGTGAACTTTACGGATACTTTGTTGTATATATATATATATATTGATCAGGAACAATATTGTACAAGCAAACATTTCCCCTAGAGCAGTGGTTCCCAAACTTTTGACTCCTGAGGACCCCCATTGAGTCACCACTGGAAGCCGGGGACCCCCAAGCAATTTGTAGGAGTTAAATTTCAAACATTAAAACAGTAATTCTAAAAAAATACACACATGTGCACACAAAACAAATACTCAAAGTACTAAGGATTTTGGGGCCAGATGTACGACCATTTGGCGCAATTGGCGACACATTGCGAGTGGCAAATTGCGAAACGCTAAATGAAATGTACAACAGTGTGTTTAACACTGTTTGGGATTCCCAATGGGGTCGCAAATTGCGAGGTTCATTAATATTAATGAGCCTCTCGCAATTTGCGAGCCCATTGGGAATGCCAGCCCTCCCAGCGATGGTGGCCTGCTAGGCTCTGCAGGCCACCATGTCTCGTACTGCTTTTAAATAAAGCAGTTTAATAAAAAAAATGATGCCTGTTTACCATGCATTAAAAAAAACTTTTTTGTTTCATTTTCTAAGGGCAGGCAGAGGTCCCTGGGACCACTGCCTGACCTTAAAAAATAATTTTGTATGCATTTGCAAAGGGGAAGGGGTCCCCTGGGGACCCCTTCCCATTTGCGAATGCATTACCATCAACTTGAAGTAGGTGGTAATTGTGACTGTTTTGCGACCGCAAAACATTTGTACATGGTTTTGAGACTCGCTATTTGGAAGGAAATACCCCTTCCAAATAGCAAGTTGCAAAACTTATTTAGAGAGCTGCAAACAAATTGCGACTCGCGAAATAGGCTATGTACATGGCCCAATGGGTTTTTGCTTGCGCAAACGGGTTCGCGAACCCGTTCGCGCATATAAAAACAGATCGTACATCTGGCCCGTAGTATTTTATATTGAAGTAATAGCCCCTCTGTCACATGTATTTTATTTGTTTTGTAGCATCTCTCATACCATTGTAGGATGTCAGAGCACTTTACATCACACACATATAGAGACATTGAATCATACATGTAAATCAGTGTGTATATAAAATGTTTAAAGAGTGCTTGGTCGGGAAAAGCACAAACTTGGTGATTCAGAGCATAACACAGTGGCTAGCATTGACTTTAACATTAAAAATGTATTTCCACCCAAATATATATTTTTAGCAGCATCAGGATAATGAATAACTGGGACAAAATATAAGTTACTAACTGGTACCATGCAGTTTGCAAGCAGCTCCTTGATGACAGTTTATAGGTCCCTCTGCTAGAATACGATTGTCACTTAAGAAGTGCACAGTAACAAAAGAATCTCTGTGACAAAAGTAGTAACCACAAACCTAGGCACATAAAATGCTGCTTTTTAAGATGCATGTTACACGTTCTTTGTAGTAGGCACATTAACCCTCTGTGCTACATTAGTTAAATCAAAGCTGCCATTAAACAAAACTCTCCTCGCTCTCCAGCAGGTACATTAATCACTGGCATTCTCTTGACACTTTTATTGTTGCTGAAAAGCTGCTAATTATACAAGAAATGTTTCTGTGCTTTTAAAACTGTTGCCTACGGACCCCCTGGGAATGTGTCACGGACCCCTGGGGGTCAGCGGACCACAGTTTGGGAAACACTGCCCTGGAGCATAAATCAGATCCAGATATGCTTGGAATGAATTCCAGGTATTCAGCAGTAAATTATGAGGGGCTGATATACGCACATCCTGGGTTTTATTTTTTGTCCAATGGGACTTATTCCAATGTTTATAATGGGAATGCCGATGTGGCACTTGGAATGGTGTTGCCGCAAGGTGTACCATGCAAAAATATTGAACCGAAAAATAGATGGGTGGAAAGAACATTGACAAAAGAGGTTTGCGAAGGAGTCACAGATTTAGAGGTGAATAGTTATAGTAATGGTATCACATGTGGGTATATTTTGTCCTCCATATTTACTTTGGGTGGTACGGCTAAGGCCAGGGAACACAAATCCAGAGAATACTTCGGATGTAAATTGCAAATTCTGTCCAATACCACAGTGACGGCGCCAAGAGATATTCCTACCCAATTGGAAAGTATGCTGGTGTATTCAGAACAGGCTAGATAGGCAGTTGATTTTATATTGGCCAAGTCTGGTGGTGTTTGTGCTTTACTTGAAGATCAATCACTGTGTTACGGGGATAGAAAATCTGGAGAAAAACATAACACAACACAATCTGGACATCATTTAGAATGTCAAGGGCATGGAAAGTGGAAATTGGAGTTGGTCCCTGTTTGGTAGTTGGGGTTGGATTTTTAAGGAACTGATTTATCTTATAGTGGTGTTGGTGGTTTGCTGCATCCTTATTCAAAGTCTTCCTTTTGTTGTTCCTATTGCACCTTTGTTTTTACGCCCAAACAGAAAATATGAGCTCATGTTACAAATGCCACGATGATGATGCGGGATGATATTGATGATTTAATGCATATTCATGAAGGCATATTTGAGTATTCCTCCCTAATTGCTGTCCCCCTTCCTCACAAATATTGTCAGGACTGCCCATAATTCTGTCTCATTTCTATTTTGTTTTTTATGTTTCGTTGATTTCTGACGTGTTGATATTGTTAAAGTGTTATTGCTGAGTTTTCTTTTCACTTATCAGCAAGTGTCTTTAACTCCTGCTAAAAGGAGGGTCTGTTAGATTAGGCCGGATAATATTTTCGCAATTTTGCATCTTAGTTAGCATTCGCTACACCATTTACTTCGCAGGCGCCATTTTAGGCTGTTCAAAACTGATCTTGTCTATTTCTGGGACATGGTCTTTGCTACGTTTCGTTTCGAAAATGTTAGGTTTTGTTTCGGTATTGGGTAGACTGTTCATGTTAGCGCATAGCTTTTTCGGTAGATAGAGGCCCTCTCCTACTTATCAGGTGGCAGGCCTACGGTGAACCAACTTTGGATTGTGCTAGGTTGAGTAAGATACGAGAACTGAAACCTTTTCTTTTTTGTATTTCACTGTCCAGCCGCATCTGCATGGAAAATTCCACTGTGGGCGTGTCTTTGCCCACCTATGAAATGGACATAATGTATCTTTATGCTTGCTGTTTAGGTCTCGCCTACGCAGTGAGCATGCGCTGCATAGGCAAAGACCTTTTGCAATCGCTTTTGCTTTTCAGCCAAAAACGTGCACGCGTTCCATTGCCTTCAATGGCAACGCGTGCATGTGTGGCGATTCACTTGTGGGAGCGCGCGGCGCCATATGGTGCAGCTCGCTCTTGCAAGTGAAACGCTTTCACACGCCCTCTCCTCTCGCCCCTCCCCCTGCTCCCTCCTTTTAAAGCGAGGAACGTGCTTGTTAAGGACTTGTGCCCTGTATTTACTTATGTGCTCCCTTTTGGTTTGCGAATATTTTGCGACCATTTCCACTCGCCTGTGCGTGCTACTGGGTTGCGTGTGCCAATTTCCTGCGTGCGTATTTTTCTAGTCATCAGGGAAATGCGTTAAGAGTGAGAACGGCCTTTTCTTCTCAGACTGTGGCCTACGTCACTGCGTTTGTTCCAGCATTAACTGTCTGGTGGGGGGGCAGGCGGCAGAGGTGCACATATGGTGCGTCGCAGGTTCATGGAATGGCTGCATCTCTCTGTGCTAACCGCTGACTCTGGATCCACAATCGGATTTTCACAGCCATGCCGCAATAGAGGACGGGGGTGATTCCGGCAAACCTGCCGGAGGTTGCCCCTAACCTGGACAGCACAGCTCACACGTGTTGCGCGGTCCCTCCGTGCTCACCGAAATATCCCACCTGCCGTTTACTTTATTCCTACAGGGTGAAGAGTCCGTCAGCCTGTACGGGCGGCATGACAAAGGCACTGTCTTTTGCACATTCCAAAATTCTCAGTGAGCGTGCTTCCCCGGAGTAGCCGTCTGTCCTTGGACACTGCCCAAAAATGTACAGGGAGATTATACGTAGTACCCGGTGCTCCCGCTCTACCCACATGGCACTGTGCCGTGGCAAGCCACGGCGGTACAAAAGGGGGTGGTGATGGACGGAGCATCTGAACCAATCAAACACTCACACCCAGTCAAAAGATCTGGGTTTGATCCATCACCGTTCTTTACCCCACTCTGCCACCCCAGTTCAGACATGGCCATATGCAAATCAGTCTGACCCTGTGCCTCATGGGAACAGTCTAGCCCGAACCGCCAAACTAAGCCTTCCCTGGACCGGAAACAAGCTTCCGAGGACCGGTTTCTGGCATTTCAGCCGTCTTTAGCCAGGCTTGCTTGAATCCAGTGGCAAAGTGAGCAAGGGACTCACGTCTGAGCATACCCTGTCAACTTATGGCGATCAAAGCGGTACAAAAGGGGGTGGTGATGGACGGAGCATCTGAACCGATCAAACACTCACACCCAGTCAACAGATCTGGGTTTAATCCATCACCGTTCTTTAGCCCACTCTGCCACACCAGTTCAGACATGGCCATATACAAATCAGTCTGACCCTGTGCCTCATGGGAACAGTCCAGCCCGAACTGCCAAGCCATGTCTTCCCTGGACCGGAAACAAGCTTCGAGGACCGGTTTCTGGCATTCCATCCATCTTCAGCCCGGCTCGCTTGAATCCAGTGGCAAAGTGAGCAAGGGACTCGCGCCTGAGCACGGGGCTTTCCACGTGGAGCTGTTCACACAGCCGCTGCAGGCAAGGAGTCATCAATGGTCCCTGAGGGTAAGAGGCACCCTGCTTCTGAGAGCTGACTCACATCCTGCGGGCACTCCTCGAGGCTGGGTTGGGGGGTCGGCCGTCTATACTGTTCAGCAGCCCACGCGGGCTGATTTGTCAAAGAGCTGTGTGCTCTCATGGCTGCATCCTCCCCTGCGGCATCATAAAGCCACTTGAAATGTGACCTCTGCTTCTCCGTTTCTGTGTGAAAAGCTCTCTGTCTCCC
Source organism: Lissotriton helveticus (assembly GCF_964261635.1). Taxonomy (NCBI): domain Eukaryota; kingdom Metazoa; phylum Chordata; class Amphibia; order Caudata; family Salamandridae; genus Lissotriton; species Lissotriton helveticus. The sequence continues at coordinate 508,078,343 of NC_136068.1, read as the reverse complement.
TTAATTATTAGAACAGAGACCACCATCAAAAACCGCGCAGAGACTGCAGCAGATGAATGTAGGCAGTAGCGTAGCAAGAGTACCATGGATCCTGGTGTAAGCAAGGAAAATGGCGCCTTTGACTGTTGTTGGGGCAGTAACATACAGCAATTATCAGCGCTAAGAGGCTGCACCAGGGCTCTGGCCCCAGTGCCACTACACCTGCTGCACCAAAGGCAGGTCATAATAGATTAGTGGCATGGGTTCTCTGACTGGCCATTGCCTGGTGATCCCTGTAGCCTGGGTTATGCCATGCCGACAGTGGCTTTCTAGTGGCAGCTGGTTCATGAGATCTGCACCCCAGTCACAGGTGAACCCTGCACTCTGTGCCCTGCCGTTAGTGACAGGTCAGTGGTAGTGGTAGTGGTAATAGTCATTAGTGGCCCGGGTGGCACTAAGCAGGTCACTTCCTTCATGCATTGCCCCCTGAAAACTGAACCAGGTTGGTGAAATTTCCTCAATGCTGTGCCAATTGAAATTTCAGGTCCCACTGCAGAGCCCGCATGCGCCACCATGCATGAGTCACTAGCAGGATGAAGGCCATGAGGTCCAATAGTCTCAGAGTCATTCTCACCGGAATCCAGGATAGAGGTATGACCGTTAGTGACAAGTCAGTGGTAGGCATGTTATCACTCCACAAGCACTTTTGAGAAACTATGATTTTGAAACTGGACTTTGTTCACCCCCCCCCCCTCCTATGCAAGAGATGTGCATGAACTGTAAGAATACCATTTGTATCTGTATGTAGGGGGTAATCACACAATAGTGCGATTTAAATGGCACTTACTAATTAATATTTTAATTAACTGCAGTGTCCTAGTGCTTCACACAACACACAAAAAGATCATAAATCACACAAGTGTTTAAATAAATGTACAGAAAATGTTACATAACACAATGAGTGTTCTAAGCTGTAGGAGTCACATATTGTCCATACTTGTAGACATATATAAAGAGTGCTTGGTCAGGAAAAACACAAGGTCAGGATTTAAAACGTATTGCAGTCATTGGGCTTGTCTATACTAACTAGACTTTATGTCTACCCAAAGGAACACTTGTTCACAAACTCAGAAAACCAAGGGTTTGAGAGAAAAAACCAATAAGGATCTAAATCAATGCAGCACCTTGATGCCAGTTGTTAGCTCGCTCTGCTATATTAGAAGGATAGCAACTGAAAGTAATAAAGAGAATTTCTGTCAAAAGCAGGGACCCACTTACCTAGCTACAAAAAATACAAATCTGTGATGTACATGTTACACAATGTGTTTTGCATAAGGCATGGTACGCTTCCATGCTACTTTATGAGTCAAAACTGTGACTAGACAAAACATAAATCCAGCAGGTGCATTACCCACTGGAATTATTTGACCATTATCATTGTCCCCTGAAATTTGCTGGGCACACACCGATTTCTGCAGCAGATGTCTTAACCCATAAAATATATTAAAGTGCAGCCTTTCTGGCGAATGAATTGAGCCAGGCTTTGTTGCCAATTTCTGTGCAGCAGATTAAAAAAACAAGTATAAATTGACAGCACTTTTCATGACTCTGCCCCATAACTTCATCCCCTTTTCTCTGTCACACCATGGCCTTAATTTAAGGGTTCTCAGAGTAAATTGTGTCCAATTAGCAATGAGCAGACTGTACATAGTGCAATTTGTTTTGTTAATAACTGTACATTAAAACCACACAGTCCACAGCTTACCTCGTACCACCCTTAGAATACCTCACAAATTATTACATCTTTCTCACCTCGAATCTTCAAGTGACTCCGCCAATAAGAGCCAGTTCTGGTTTCCAAGCAGCACATACATTTGCAAATTAACCAGTTGTACACATTTACATTTCTTTCCAACAGCAGGTACCCTGGCAAGAAGGCTTGTTTCTTTTTTATCCGGTTGTCCCTCCCTTCACAGCACAGGAGATTCCCTCCCATCCATTTCACCTGAGGGGTCGCAACTCTCAGAATTCACAATCCTGAGACTGTTGTCTTTTAACAAAAGGTGGAGGAACTGTTTGCGTTAAGTATGAACATTTTGTGCCTCACAGATCCCCCCCCCACTTCGATATCTGCTTGATAACGCTGCTGTCATCAGAGCTCATGTGATGGTAAGAAAAAGAGCATTTAGAAGTACCAATAGGAAAGGGGCTTTTGTCCCGCCCCCATGTTGATTGCCAGGGTAGAACAACGGGATGAACTGTTGTTTTGGTGTGGTATTTTTCATTGAATGGCTTACAGTGCCTGAGGAGGAATCTCAGTTGTAAACAGGCGCTTTTGAATATTTTTTGACAAGTCTTTAAACTGTGATTTCTGACAAAAATGAAGCCTAAGGATTAGAATGAGTCACCAGTCTTTGGACTGACTCTAGTGTCACGTGGGGCATTAATGTCATTGAGCTTACGCTACCTTCCTTGTTTGGGAAGAGGGTAAGAATTCTATTTTGGTGTGATTTAGTTTCAGGTTTCTGCTCCTCGTCCATCGCTCGGTTGAGGATGTGCGTTGGTTCCCACATAAAGCCTCTTGACATTTTCCTGCTCCTGTGGGTGGAGTTGTGGACCTTGGAAGTTCCCACTCTGTGTTTTTCCTGAAGTAAGGACTGCCTTTTTTTTTTTAATATATATTTTTTTCCATTAACACAGCAATCTGGGCAATGATACATACAGTCAATACATCATACAGTGTGGTTCGTTCTGGCTCAACTCAATTTCGGTCATCGGTAAGATACAAGTGAAAACGGGTATATTGACACAACAACATTTCTTCATTGTACTACATCAGGATTCTCCTAGTCTGAGTCAACCTCTCCCTCCTCAATTCTTGGCAGCTCACAAATATCACCCCTGAACTTGTTCCAAGCCCCCCATATTTTTCACCATTTCCCTGGGCAGCCACGGTGGATAAAGACAGCCCTCTCCGCCACCATCACCTCATCCATATCCCTGCACCACTTTCTGAGTGTTGGTAGTACTGCTGAACCCCATAACATGGCGATATTGCGCTTTGCCACCATCATGCCCAACATTACCCAATCTTGTTGCCGGTGGTTTAGATCATTGGGTTCCCATACATTTAGTAAGCAGCGACGAGGCTCAGGTAACAGGGAGATATCTATGGTCTGGGAAATCATGCGCATTACCGCCGTCCAGTATGACACCATGTATCTACAGTCCCAAATGGTGTGGAAGAACGTTCCCTCCTCCCCGCAGTTCCGCAGGCAGAATTTATGTGTAGCTTTCTCTATCTTGTGTACTGTCGTTCTGGTATAGTATGTACGATGTAGTATTTTAAGTTGGACCAATTTTAACCTAGAGGGAATTGCTGTTTCTCGGGGGGAGGAGAGGGCCTCCAGCCATTCGGAGTCCTCAAAGGAGCCCACCTCCCTGGACCAGTTCTGTTTCAATGTGGACGTCGTGTCTGGGAGATTGTTAATGAGTTTTCGGTAAGTCAAAGAAGTGGCCTTTTCCGGCATATGTTCTGTCAGAAGTCTATCTTCAAGAGGAGAGGATTCCTGTAGGACAGTACCCGTCGGTATAGCCGACTGGAGTGCATGCTTAATTTGTAAGTATCTGAACTTCTCCGTCTGTGACATCTCATACTGTGCTTGTAGGTGGGAGAAATCTACCACTTTACCCTCCTTCCAGAGATCACCCACCACCGAAATGCCAATGGTATCCCAAGCCTGGAATCCCTTACTTTTACGCAGCAAGCCCAACTTGCAGGAGTCCCACAACGGCGTCATCTGCGTGACAGTCCCCGAACAGCGAAGACGCCTGTTAGCCTTGTACCAGAGCTGTATAGAGTGTTGCGTCGGACCAATTAGATCTGGAGGCAGGCGTCTGCAGTAAAGATTGCCTAACAGCCCCCTACACTCCAGAGACCGTCTGTCAGCAAGGTATGCCGGCTCGGTCTGTGGGGCATGTAACCAAAAATGTATTTGCTTAAGATGAGCTGCCCAATAATAGAGTTCAATATTTGGAAGTGCAACCCCCCATCATACCAGCCTCTAGTTAACTTCTCTTGTGCGATTCAGGGTGGTCTCCCGCCCCACAATAGATGGGAGACTGTCGCAGCTATAGCTTTGAAATATGTTACAGGGACCAGAGACGGGGTGTTTTCAAGCATGTACAAAAAGCACGGGAGTGCCATCATTTTATATAATGCCGCCTTGCCCAAAAGCGTGATGGGGAGAGCCTGCCACACTTTAACGTCATGTTTAAACCGCTCCAAAAGGGGGCGGAGATTTATAGCATAAAATTAGTTTGGGTCCGGTGTGATATAGATACCCAGGTATTTGAACGCTACCGCCGTGGTTCTTAGGGGGCAGCTCATGGGTAATACAGGTGGGGGGCCAGCGAGGACGTAAAGGATAGACTTGGTCCAGTTAATCCTATAGCCTGATACCCTACCGAACTTCTCGCAGACGTTCAATAACTCAAGAATAGATTTTTTGGAGGAAGTGAGATACAGAAGGATATCATCTGCGTATAGGGATATACGATCTTCCCATACATCGGTCCAGCAGAGTCCTTTGATAGAGGGTTCCCACCTAATCCAGATCACAAGTGGTTCTAAGATCAGCGCAAAAAGCAACGGAGACAGTGGGCATCCCTGCCTCGTGCCTCGCCCAAGAGGGAAATGTCGTGAGATGTGCCCGTTGGCGGCGACATGCGTCAAGGGTTTAGTGCATTGCAAAGCAATCCAGGCGCCAAATTTGGGACCGAATCCCATGTGTTGAAGCACAGCGAACAAATAGGGCCATTCCACAGTATCGAACGCCATAGTAACGTCGAGTGAAAGGATGACTGCAGGCTCAGTAATATATGCTGTGCGCGCCAGGACCGCGTACAGTCGACGGAGGTTGAGGGCCGTGCTCCGATGCGGCATGAACCCCGACTGATCTGGGCTGACTAAGGATGAGAGGTGTGGAGTCAGCCGCATCGCCAGTAGTTTAGCAAGAATCTTAGGCTTCGCGTTTATAAGAGAGATGGGACGGTAGGAAGTGCAGTCCGTCTCCGGTCTGCCCGGCTTGTGGATTGCAATGATTGTGGCCAGTCGCTGATCCCTCGGCAGCTCCCCCGCCTCAAGGCTATCAGTTAACATGTCTAGGAAGAAGGGGGCCGTTGTTTGCACCGTCCTTTTATATAATTCAACTGGGAGCCCATTTGGCCCCAACGCCTTGCCAGATGCCAGTGAATAGGTAGCTGCCTGTATTTCATCAGTGGTAATGTCTGCCTCCAGCAAGAGCGCCGCTTCAGGGGAGAGCTTTGGGATCATTAGATCCTTAATATATTCATATGCTTCCGCAACCGTGTAAGACGCCCGAGGAGCGTATATTTGTTCATAATGGTCGGCCAAGATGTTGACTATACCATTAGGATCAGAGATCATGGAGCCTGTGGGTAATTCCAATTGTGCGATGACTTTATTCGCTCTTTCTTTCCTGTCTAACCAGGCTAACATTTTCCCTGCTTTATCCCCCATCTCATATATCCTATGATGAGTGGCCTGGATTTTACTTTGCAGGCACCTCCCTTTGGTGAGCTACGACTTCAGTTTGTTTAAGGCGGTTCCAGGAGAAGGGTGGGACTCCTGTTCCGCTAATGCTGCGGCTAGTTCTGCCTCAAGGTTATCTAATTCTGCCGCTGTCCCCGCTTGTGACCTGTGATTGAGGCCATTGCCTGCCCTCGAAGGACTACTTTATGGGCCTCCCAGAGCGTGCTAGGTGAATCCACCGAGCCAAGGTTTTCTTGGAAAAATTGTTTGGTGGTGTTTTTGAGGGTCGTCATGAGAGGTGCCACCTGGAGGAAGCCGGCATGTACAGGGAACATGCGTCTCCTGCAAGTTTGATGATGGGTATATTTTAGCATTATCGGAGAGTGGTCCGATATGCCCCTGGGGCGAATCGTTACTTCTTCTATGTCCTGTAAGCCGTCTGCTGATACCAAAATGTAATCAATGCGTGTAAGACAGTTATGGACCCCGGAGTAGAAAGTGTAGTGTTTCTCGGCAGGGTGTTTTTACCTCCAGCTATCTGTGAGTCCTAAGGCATCTAGCAGACCAAGAAGACGTCGCCCACCCTGCACCCCTGATCTGACAGGAAATCTGTCCAATGTGCCATCAAGTGTATCATTAAAGTCGCCCCCTATCAGGAGTGTCGCTGACGGGAGTTTTAGCAAGAACGTTGTGAGGGCGGAATGGGCTTGTGTGTGGAGGGCAGGCGGAATGTATACTGATACAAGGTTAAATAACCGCCCTTCCCATTGACACGTTAGTGCCGCGAAGCGGCCCTGATTGTCAATTCGTGTCTGCTTTACCGCCAGTGGGAAGTTGTTCCTAATAAGAATCCCCATACCCCTGGAGCCTGAGGAAAACTCCGCATGCGCCAACATTTTACACCCCCATCTGTCCATAACCTTAACCGCCGATCCCACTAGATGTGTTTCTTGCAAGAAGACCACTGCCGGGCCGCAACGTTTCAAGTAGTGGAGTACCAAACCTCTCTTCACTTTGTCCCCCAACCCATGGACATTCCAGGTGAGTACAGTTAGTGCTGTCTGGGGGGCTTGTAGCTCTTGTGAAGCGTTCTTAACCATCATAGAAAATGAGGTGTGTCAAACATCTAGTGTTACACTCGTCTCGCCAAGTTCCAACCATGAACCATATTGCTGCCCCATTAAAATTGCACACAACCAAGTTACAAAATGAAAACATACATATTAGGAAATCAACAGAATTAAGCAAACCAGTTACGTTCCCATCCCGGTACCCACCCACCCTCCCTGCCTCCCTGCTTAGCGAACCTAGAACTGCCCGCCACCCCAACTTAGCAGAGTGCTTCTTCCCTCCCTTAGTTACAATACTTGCTTGTCGGGGAAAGAGTCCTATGAGGTATCAGCCCTTTGGAGTCTCTCAGGCCCGCCCCGTGTCCATGTTGCCGCATCAGGTATCAATGAATATCTTCGTCACGGCCGGGTCTATTCCTCTTCCAGGGGTGGTTCGCGGTGGAGCTCTTGGCCGCCGGAGCTCAGGTCGTCTGGGGCGTCTCCACGTTCTCGTCGGCTGGCGGTCCGCTCGATTCAAAGGGCGCCATCCCTCCAGCCACTCGTGTGCCGCCTCTGGCGTGTCAAAGAACCAGGTCCGTCCCTCAGCCGCCACCCTCAGTTTTGCAGGGAAGAGCATGGAGTACGGCAATTCCTGCGCCCGGAGTAATTTTTTGACGTCAAAGAAGCTGCGACGTCGTCTGGATACTGCTGCAGTGTAATCAGGGAAGAAGGATATCGACAAATTCAGTATCTGAATAGGGGGGGAGCTCCTTGCTGCTTGTAGAATTGCGTCTCTATCCCTAAAGTTGAACAAGCGGGCTAGTACCGGCCTCGGGGGGGCTCCCGGCCTCGGCCTTCCACCAGGCACTCTATGAGCTCAACCACCGAAAAGAATTGCGAAAGTCGCTTAGGTTGCAGCCTGGTTTTAATCAGCTCTTCAACGTACAGATCCATTGCTTGAGCTCCTTCTGTTTCCAGAATACCTATAATTCTTACGTTGTTCCGCCTTGCGCGCCCTTCTTGGTCGTCAATCTTCTCCGTTAGCATCTTATTCTCCTTTTCAAGGCGGGTCATCAATATCTGCAGCTCCGAAGTGTCCTGAACCAGGGATTTTGCAACTATCTCCACCTCTTTGACCCTGTCTGCCATCTTGTGGAGGTCCGCCCGCACCAGAGAGACGTCCATGGAGATTGTTCTGACCGTCGTCTGGACATTTGCCAGAGCCTTCATAATGTCGTCCAACGTGACCTTTTTTCCTCCGTCTCCTTCCTGCGCTTTACCGGGGTGGTGGCGTCGAGGCCAGGCCCTTTTCATAAGCAAGCTTGTCAAGTTTAGCTTGCGCAGCCTGGTTTCGTGGCCCTTTGCCCGCCATAGTCACGTGTTTCGTTAGGCGCGGGATAGGTTCAAATGGTAGGTGGCTCACCAGCTCAAGTATTAGGTACCTCACCAAACTGCTCCGCTGTCTGCGCAGAACCGTGGCTGTATCTCGGGGTTGAGGTCCGGTGCGCAAAAATACTCTGTGGTGCAGGGTTATCAGAAAAGGGGGGGGAGGATGGAGTGGTGGAGTGTACACCGTCCCGCAGGCTGAATTGGTCGTTGCGGCACAGACACCGAGAGTCCACCAGGTCCTCTCCCCCTGGGCCGGCACACAGACCCCAATCGGCCCGGAGGCCCAATATATTCCAGCAGTTGAGATACCACGAGGCGAGGGTACCCCCCCGACCACAGCACTCCTGTCGGTCCAAGAAGGGCTTTAGCTCATCCCAGGTAGGTGTAGCATAGGGGCCACACTGCAATGCTTGATCCTACGACAGGGCAAATCACTGGTTCCAGCGCAGATCGTCCCGTAGGCAATGGCGCAGTCCAGGGCAACAATGGCTTATCAGCGGCAGCTCCCCCGTGACTGCTAAGTCTGTAGTGAGGGGGTAATGAGGTTGTGGTGGCTTCCCAGGGACCTCCGTTACATGTGCAGATCTGCAGGACAAGGCCGGCCCCAGCGCCAACAACCGGGGTATGTTACTCACACATGGCAGGGCCCCAGGCGTGTGGGATCAGAGCGGTTACCACTGGGTGCAGCAATGAAGACAAAATCTGCGCCTGTGTGTCCCCGGTTTTCAGCGGCGTTAAATTTCGCGCCTCTGCATGTCCGCCTCCGGCCTCACTGGCAAATTTAGTCCCCTGCTCACTGGGCGCTTCTAGGCCTCACTCATTCAGGCAGCGGTAACATTTGGCGGCAGCCTTGGATTTTTACCGGAGTAGGGAAGATGTGCGCCACTTGGGTTCCGACTTCAGGCGGAGCCCTCAAATGACCCCAGTTATGCGGATTCTAGAGCGGATTAATGAAACGGGCTGAAACGTCCCCGGAGCTCTGTGACTAAGCGGCCATTTTGCTCGGCCCGTAGCCACGCCCCCCAGGACTGCCTTTTTGAAGCTTCATAAAGTGACAGGGTGGCAGAGCTCTCTACAGTTTTGGAAAGACAATCTATGTGCAGTGAGATTAAGTGATAGAGAGCACAGGAGAAACCACGGTAAATCGGACCAAAAAAAGGCACAATAGATATATACATAAAATAAAAAATCAGCAAAGGGAAGTAACTGTATAATTCTATAGTCTTCTAAAAAATGAATGGTCAACTATGTAAATTCGGGTGGGATATTGGCGGTCGTGGGTTAGACAGTAGGACATTAAGGTGCGCTTCATACCAATAAGTTTAGGGGATGATCTGTTAGAAAGTGATTGAACAGGGCGAGAAATAAATAAACCAGTTTTAGCTGTACTGGCTGGCAATCCAGATTTTTGGTGCAGTCCCTGAAAAAAATGGCATATTGATTAACTTTTTAACTTTAAAGAGTTTCATATGTCTAGATAGGCTTCTTGGTGCCGGAATAAAATCTTGGAAACAGGGGAAGTGCAACATTAGTAGTCTGCTAACAGAATTAAAAACAAGTATTTACAATGCAATAGGTCTCGCATTGACGCAAGTTTGAGCTATTGGCATTGCAAATAATAATGTTTTTTATTTTTGTTTTCTTTTTAAAAGCATAAATAAAAGGCATTGTAATTTACAATGCCAATAGCTTAGACTTGCGTCACTGCGAGACCTATTGCATTGCAAATGCTTGTTTTTAGTTCCCTCTGTAGCACTCTCATGGACTGTACAGATGGGTCTCCACTCTGAGTGTATATGAATAAATAGTTATTGGTTCATATTCTCAACTGTCTGACTGACTCTTCATTTGTCTCCACTGTCTGACTGACTTTTCATTTGGTACGGAAGGCTGGGAAGTAGTCATTAGTGGCCCGGGTGGCACCAAACAGGTCACTTCCTTCATGCATTGCCCTCTGAAAACTGAACCAGGTTGGTGAGATTTCCTCGATGTTGTGCCGATTGGAATTTCAGGTCCCACTGCAGAGCCCGCATGTGCCACCATGCATGAGTCACTAGCAGGATGAAGGCCATGAGGTCCAATAGTCTCAGAGTCATTCTCACCGGAATCCAGGATAGAGGCTGAAACATAGGTATCATAGCCTGAATTCAGGAGGTTAAGCCAGAAACTGCACCATGTGCAGGACCGCTCAAATGAAAATGGAGAGAGAGGGAGTCAGGTGTGACTTCGGCACGTTGATAGTGAACCCCAGCAAATAGCAGGAGGTTCGCCGTAGCCTGGAAGTGGGAGACAACTGCTAGGGGCATGTCCGCCTTCAACAACCAGTCATCGAGATAGAGGAAGACTGGAACCCCTGATCTCCATAGATGGGCTGCGACCACCACCATCGCGTTTGTGAACACCCGAGGAATGCTGGTGAGGCCAAAGGGGAGCACCACAAATTGAAAGTGCTCATAGCCCACCGAGAACCGCAGGTAGCAACGATGGGCAGACAAATTGGACTATGAACATAAGCATCCTGCAAATTCAGTGTTACCATCCAGTCTCCTGGGTCCAAGGCAGACAGGACCTGAGCAGGACCTGAGCAAGGGTGAGCATCTTGAATTTTTCCTTTTCAAGGAAGTAATTGAGGGCTCTGAGGTCCAGGATAGGAAGAAGGCCTCAGTCCTTCTTTGGGACCAGAAAGTGGCGGGAATAGCAGCCACTGTCTACTTTTGGGCCCGGGAACCCTCTCCATGGCCCCCTCATCCAAGAGAGTCTTACTTCCTCGTGAAAGAAAGCAAGGTGATCTTCCGTCAGCTGATTGTGCACTGGAGGCATATATGGAGGAGAAGTCTCAAAGGGGAGGGAATAGCCTCTTCGGACTATTTGCAACACCCAATTGTCTGATGTAATGTCTCGCCAGCGGTGGAGGTGATGGCGTACTCTGCCATCAACTGGCCTAGAGTGATCAAGGGGGATCGGACTAGGAAGGTTTTGCGGTGGAGGAGGAGATCCACGTCCACGACCCCACAGAGGTAGCTGAACTTGCAGGGTCCTCTGGCAGAAATAGGGTTTGAGCTGCTGATAGCCCCTTCCATAGCAAGGAAAGGAGCAAAAAGCGGATGAGGTCCTAGGGGTATGGTGAGGCCCAGAGACTTGATCAATACAAAAGAATCAACCTACCTATATATAGCATACACTGTGCCCATGTGGAGAAGTGTGGCTCAGGGGTTAGAGGCGGCAGACCCGGAAGCTGAGATCGGTCCTGGACCAGGGTTCAATTCCCCGCCTCGGCGGGTCTTGGGCTAAAAATTCCACGGACTCGATAATTCTCGCCCCGGTGCCTCCTCGACTCACGGGTTCACACTCTGCGACTCTGGGCAATAGCTTGCTTAATCTCCACAACGGCCTCTCGCGGCGGGATGCCTGACTTTCACCTTGTGGATACCTTGCTATCTCACAGGGGAATACCAGGAAGGGTTCCCTAAGCAAGCGCCGGGAAACCCACTGCGGGTAGCTGTGCGCTATATAAGCTCAACTACATTTACATTAAGGGTCACTGAATACTTAAAGCTGGGCTAACATATAAATATTTACCACAATAAATCCAAAATTTCTATACATTTATTTTCATTATTAACATTCAAATGATTGATCAAAATGAGCAAAAACAAAGATAAAGACATGTATGTAATACACACCAGACAAATATAAATCAGGTCCCACACATACGCACTCACAACCAGCACTCATTCAAAATTCAAGAAATACATACACACTCAGACATAACTACTAATCGAAGACATTCTAACAACAATCAAATCCATGAAATTACAAGACAATGAAGGTTCCTATACAGCCAATTGATGTGAATATAAAAGGCTCTTGTGCATTCTCTTGGTTGAAGGTTATAGTTAGATCCGGACACACAAGGTTATTCAGCGCCAACGTGCGTTTCGGTGTTTAACCCAATGCGGGCTACACCTTCATCAGGGTGGTACAGATACATTATGTGGGACACAAACGAGAAGACCTAAGACCCAATGGGATAAGGGCACAGGGGATTAAATGAGTAAGAAATAATCAATACATATATTACAATAGACGATAATGAGCATGTTTATACATTCCTGTTAATAAAAATAGTTTTCCACAACATGATACCTCAGAGAGGAAAATATGTTAGCCAAAGGACTTAAAGATCATTTTATGTTAGCTAAAGGTCCAAGATAAAAATTCAATGAATGAACTGGAAGAGAGTGCACCAAGATAGAGAATAAGATAAGTACAACAACCAAATGAAGATAAGAAGATAAGTATAACAGCCAAAGGAAGAAACTCACCCAGACTCCTGTGCAGCTAGCAGAAAACAATAAAAGGGATATCCATAAACCGACGGCGTGATTATATACATATAAACAAGAAATACCTTGGTGTGGATTGTCCAACCAGATAAAGGCACAAAATGTTTAGACCAGCTCAACAAAAGATATCTGTAAGGATAAGGGTAAATTTAAGTATCAATCAGACATATTTAAGGGAAACATCAGTTAGACAAGCTGTGGGGCTGATTACAGATATGCTCCATTATTCTAAAGAAAAAGCATAAATTAGGTCAATCTTACCAGTAACGGACACAGAAAAGGTGCATAAACAGGCTCCAATGAATGTCGAAAAGTAGAAAGCGGATACTAGGGTCCAGGGTCCATGGGCTAATGTGTTCATCAGCGCTTACTCAGGCAGTTCCATTTGAATCTAACGTCACAACAAAAGAGGGGGATTTCGGTAAGAAAAGTAAGATTAACGTAAGCGCGAATAGGGGGAGCAGAAATCACAGGTCTAGGGATGATTTTACACATCCTTTGATAAATTACAGGTCCAGAAATTGTTTTTCACATCCTCTGACAGAACAATGTAAAGTAAGATAGATGAATCTGCATTGAGAGAAATCAGATTTTAAACCTCGTGGGGTCTACTTATCGGTGAGCAATATCCCACCAAAATACACTGGAAAGCTACATTCACAGATTAAAGGCAGGAAACCTGGGTAAACATATGAGCTCATAAACGCTGAGGGCGTGGGCGACACAAACTGCTGAACCTCAAGAGGCCAGAGATGAAAGAAGAGCGCCTAGGATATCGACTGTCTAAAGTTTAAGCAGACAGTCAGAATGCTTACGATGACGAAGCAAGTAAAAGAGCTAAAAACCTAAGAGCGTGGGCTAACAATGGCAAAAACAAACAGTGGTTTGCTCACACCAATAACGGAAAATTAAATACAACGGCAATGCGGGGGATCGTGATCTCACTAATAATAAAACCAACCAGAGCCGTGGCAAAGGTTCCACTGGTGGCGTGTGGGGCAATAGGCTCCCGGATTCCGTTAGCAGAATTGCACCAATACCTCCGGTATATAAGGACACAGAGGGAGAGTTGATGCCATACGTAGGGGGTGGAGTTAACATTAAGCGTTCCGCTGTATCGTAGTCAAAGAAATAGGACTAACAGAGGCCTTACATACCAGGTGGATGAGGGGCGACCATGATGAAAAATGAAACAAGCATTTACAATGCAACGGTTTCGCCTTTGGAGAAGTTAGAGCTATTGGCATTGTAAATGACAAAATTTGTATTTATATGTTGGTTTTGAAAACAGATAAATAAATGGCATGGTCATTTACATTGCCAATAGCTTAATCTCTCGCAAATGTGAGAACTATTGTACCCTACGGACGAGCTCAGCAGACAGCAATTACTACCACCCACACACACACCCAGAGCCACACACACACACCCAGAGCCACACACACACACCCAGAGCCAGCCACACACACCCAGAGCCAGCCACACACACCCAAAACCAGCCACACACACCCAGAGCCAGCCACACACACCCAGAGCAAGCCACACCCAGAGCCCCCCCCACACACACAACCAGAGCAGTCACATACACACACCCACTGGAGCAGTCACACACACACCCACTGGAGCAGTCACACACACACTGGAGCAGTCACATACACACACACACACTCTGGAGCAGTCACATACACACACACACACACACACACACTCTGGAGCAGTCACATACACACACACACACACTCTGGAGCAGTCACATAAACACACACCCTGGAGCAGTCACACACACACCCAGGAGCAGTCACACACACACACACACACACTCTGGAGCAGTCACATGCACGCACACACTGGAGCAGTCACACTCGCACACACTCGGGATCAGTCACATACACACACATACCATTTACTAGCCAGCATAAACCTTAGAGTTGTAATGATAATGGAGTGCCATCAACGCCTGCGACCTAGGATGCCACTAGAGCAGCGCTAGGGTTGGAGGTGGGGCGGACTTTCCACCTGAATACAACAAACAAAGGGTGGTGTTGCGTGGGGTGAATTTTTGGTTTTAGTCTTTCAAGGACGGCATAATCCTTTGCACTGGCCCAACCCATCAGTCAGGGGGATTTTACTCCTCGACCTTCTCCTGACGATGTCACAAGGCAAAGGGGCGGGCAGGCACACGGACAGCGGGAGGGGGGCGGGCAGGCACACGGACAGTGGGAGGGGGCGGGAACGTGGACACGAACAGCGGGGGGAGGCCAGGAACGGGAAGACGTGCCTAAATAGGCTGATAATCAAACCCTTCGTGCATCATTTATATTTTTAGGCTTCATTTGTACCTATCTCTAAGGCAGAGACATGTGTAAACAACTGTATACAGAGTGGCATGGTTTGAGTCACTGCAAACCCCTGGCACAGCCACATGCAATCATGAGTCAATGAGTAATATGTGGCATAGAAGCTGGGAATACCATAAGACACATACGTAGGAATAGCTGACACACACAGGCAAACAGCAGTACTTGAGACTTAACATAAAATGGGAGTCACACGGACAGCGGGAGGCACACGGACAGCGGGAGGGGGACGGGCAGGCACACGGACAGCGGGAGGAGGGCGGGAACGGGGACACGAACAGGGGAGGGGCAGGAACACGTGCCTAAATAGGCTGATAATTAAGCCCTTCGTGCATCATTTATATTTTTAGGCTTCATTTGTACCTATCTCTAAGGCAGAGACATGTGTAAACAACTGTATACAAAGTGGCATGGTTTGAGTCACTGCCACGAACCCAACTGCAGGACGGCCCTTACGGGCAGCATTAGCTCAGCGTGCGCTCTCTCTCACTGGGACCCCGGTTCATGCATCGTTACCGCTCAGTTCTTACCAATGAAGCTGCACAGCGGCGCCTGGAGGAGCCCCATGGCAGAGAAGGAAGGCGCTGTGTCCGGACGGGCTACGCTCTGCTCTAACTCCGCATCCAAAGTAACCCGAGCACAAGCCCCGAGTTTCGGTGGGAGGGTCGCACTCGCAGATGGTTACACCCTGGGGCAGGAGCAAGAACCTCCTCAGGGCTGAATTTTGGAGGACGCAAGAATGTGCCCCGGGTTCACGGACAGCGGGAGGGGGGGGCGGACAGCGGGAGGGTTAACAGGCTCACGGACAGCGGGAGGGGGGGCGGACAGCTGGAGGATTAACGGGCTCACGGACAGCGGGAGGGGGGGCGGACAGCGGGAGGGTTAACGGGCTCACGGACAGTGGGAGGGGGGTGGGCGGGCACACGGACAGCGGGAGGGGGGACGGAGGAAGGCAGGACAGCAGCAAGCACTCGCCAGAGGTCGGGGCAAATGACCAAATAAAAGGCAGCCAAAAAAATAAAAAATAAACGCCCACCGCCGCACTGACGTGTCCAAAGGGGCCGGATGAGAAAAATTCTCAGAAACGGCCACAAGTCGCCTCGCAGGATGACGGACGCCTCTGTTTGCCAATGGCTAGCGTCCATTTATAGAGCTAGCCAATGGGAAACAGAGGCGGGACGAACATCCATACTGTTAACAAAAGTTTTCGGCTGGGCGGAGCACAGCGTGCTACGGCCAGGCGAAACCTAAAAAATGCCCTGGGCTTTCCTGCTCTCCCTCTATGCTAGTGCACTAGTAGCTGCCATGCGCCAACGCAGGCATGGTGCCTGCATTGCAGGCAAGATTGTTTTTGTGCAGTAAGGAACACCTTCCTGCACAAAAACAATCCTCTGAGGCTTTTTCCTCTTTCTATGTGTGCTGCAGAATGCAAAATATGTAGAAAGACGAAAAAAAACGAGGACGCATAAACATATTTAAACACAGGTCAATCTTAGAAGGAATGCCTTTGTTTTAATCAACTAGTGACATGCAGTGAAAATTATTATTATCATCCTTAATATTGTCATTATTATTATTAATATTAACAATTATAATAATTGTTGTTATTGTCAAACACAACAACCATACTAATAATAACAATACCAACAATAATTATAATAATAATAATCATAATAATCTTCACTGCATTTCACTCTATTTAAAACGCGACATTTCTTTTAAGCTTGACCTGTATTGAACGTGCCTGTACGGAGTAACTCCAGGGGTACCTGCTTCTCCTGTGTGATAGCAGGTAGGACACTGCCTCCCAGTGACGAGGCATTGATCAGCAGCTTGCAAACTATATCCTGGCGCTGTTTTCAAACTGCAGTCATTTCACTGCTTCTGTCTCTGCCTTCCCATCGCAGGCAGCATTGCGCTCGTCTGAAGGTGGTTTCCAGACAGGAGGTTCAGGTAGCTGATGCACCGAAAATACAGAATGCAAAAGACACCCTGTGTGAACTGAACGCAGGGGTCCCGCCGGTGTAAAAGCGTCTTTTTATTCCAGCGAAAGAACCAAACACCCAGTACCAAGCAAGAGCTTTGAAGGGATGCACCAGACCCACATTATTTTATTTATTTTAAAAGTTTTATATAGCGCTAGCTCGACCCGTAGGTATCAGAGCGCTTTACATACACACAGTAAACAGCAGAAGGACATTACATTACATAGTAGGCCGGCAGTAAGTAAGCAAACCACAGAGAAAATACAGCATGGGAATAAAAATGTTTACTCTGAAAGAGAGATGCTGGTGTACACCTCCCCCCCCTTTCTGGAAGCGAGGGTCTCGCTGCAAGCCATTACCCGGGGCCATTTGTGCTCCTGTAGCACACAGACCATGGGGCCGAGGACTGGGGCAGATGGGCTCTCTGTAGACGGAGCTCTGCGTCGGGTCTCGATGCTCCTGTAATGAGAGGGTCGGAAACAGTGGGGGTTCGAGCTCCCCGCTGTCTGCATGCGCCCCATCATCACCCCCCCCCAGTTATTACACATCTACACATCTCTATCCTGCTCCGCCCTGGGTGTGTGGGGCACCCAGTGAGGGCAGCTCTGGCATCCGAGAAAAGCCCTGTAACTGCCAGGACTCTCCCAGCGCTGGAAACGGGAGGAAAGGTAGGGGCGGGGAAGAGTGACTGGGGAGCCCGCAGCTTGAGCTCTGATCACAGAGACCGGGTTTACCTCCACCCCATCCCCCCGAGAGGTATCCGCTCAGCGCCTGCTGTCTGTGGGGCTCTGTGCGCTGCCTCGTGCAGGGGTCTGTAGGGCTCTGTGCTTTGCTGCCTCGTGCAGGGGTGGCGGTGGTGGAGCTGCACTAGGGCTCAACCACAGCTGCTTCTTACAAGCCATGCCACCCCCCTGCGTCACTGCTGCCGCCTCTCCTGCCTCCCCTACGTCACCGCTACCGTCTCGTGCCACCCCTACGTCACCGCTGCCGGCTCGTGCCACCCCCTACGTCACCGCTGCCGTCTCGTGCTTGCTCACAGACGTCCTCAGAGGCTCTGGTAATGAAGAGCACCAGCGCCACACGCAGTGCGCAGACACAACTGAGGAGCGTTGGGTCCCGACCCTCGCACTGCACCGGCCAGAGCATCCTCGCTCCCTGAAACCCAGTGTGTATGGGGCGCAGTGTCGGTGGCAGGCGCCCCCCCTGCTGTGACAGGCGTGGAGGGGGCACAGCTTGTGTTCAGCTAGATCAAAACATTCCAGAAGGGATAGAGTAGGAAAGATGTGTGGGAGATGAGTCCCTTTTCCCTTGAGATAGCACTGGCAGGCTTCAGGGAGCGAGGTTGCGCAGGGGCTTCACCGGTGGACAGGCCGAGGTGCTGCCTTCAGCATAGTGTAACGGAACAACGAGGGATTGGGTGGAAAAGGAACTGAGAGGGACGGGGACATATGGGGGGGGGGCATGGGGGTAGAGAGTACAAACGAGGGTGCTTGAGTGAGGGCAACGGAGAGATGCGATGACTTTAAAGCATAATGAAAAGCGGGCAGGATGGAAGAGTGGGGTTGTACAGGCTCTTGGGCGAGATGTAGAGAAGAGGTGAGCGGGCTATGAAAGGGGAAATAGAACAAATAGTTTAAGAGGGGAGAGAAATGCGAACGGGGGGAAGGGGTTAAACATTGTTTAAATACGTCGCAGACCCGCGATGAGGGTGCTAGGACAGGCCACCAGTCCAGGAGGCAGACAGCGGGGTATTCCCGCCAAAGACCAAGGGGTGTGGGGGTGCGGCGGTGGTCAGAAGCGGGGTGCCGGTGAGACCAGGAGTGTTAATTGATAACGTGTGCTGGTGAGAGTAGGGGTGCTTGTGGAGGAATAGTACTACTGAGGGGGGAGCTGCTGGCGGAGGAGGGGTGGTGAGCAGAAGGGGTGCTGAGGAAAGCAATACTCGGGGAAGGGGAGTGCTGGTGAGTGGGCGGGCTCTGTGGGATGGGGGTTACTGGTAAGTAGAAGGGGCTGGAGAGGAAGGGGTGCAGGTGAAAAGAGTGGGTATACGGAGGTACAGGGGTGTTGCTAGCAGGAGAGCTGCTTGGTTAGAATTGCTGGTGTAGGTAGGTGTTAGAATGGGGCACTAGAAGAGGCGCTCCTCGGAAGTGACAGTAGGTGTGGGGGGGAAGGGGACCTGCAAAAGAGTGCTGGCGAGAGGAGGTTGCTGGAGAGAGGAGAGTGCCTGGGGGAGGGGTGCTGGAGGTGGTGGTAGTGAGAGGAAAGGTTCTCGTAAAAGGGGCGGGCTGTGAGCGCGGCCGGTGTCAGCTCCTTGCCTGAGGTTTCTGACCCCCCGCCCCGTGTGATATGTCAGGCTGATCCTATCTGGGAGAGCGGGACAGGCAGTCTGTACATCCCAGCGCCAGCTCCAGCGCACCACAGTCCAGCTCCGGTGCAGGCGGAAAGCTGCGAGACCCCAGAGGAGGAGGGAGTAAAGGACCCGGGACAAGGCGGAGACCCCCTGTGAGAAACGCCGAGCGCAGGGCAAGTCCGGTCCTGTCCCTTCCAGGGTCACAACCAGTGCGCGTTGTAAGCTGTGCTCAACACAGAAGCATCCAGTGCTGAGTGCACGCAACATCCCTGACACACGGAAGCACCCGGCGCGAGCAGCACAGCGTGTGTAACATCTCCGAAGTGAAGAAGTGTCCAGCGTGCACAGTGCAGCGTGTACTGCATCTCAGAAGAATCAAGTGTGCGCAGCGCAGTGCGTGCAACACATGGGAAGTAAGCGCGCGCACACTATGAACAGTGCAGTGGGTGCAACACCTCGGAAGTGCGGGAGTATCCAGTGTGCACAGTATCACCGGCACTTACTCGGAAGTGCTTAGGATCGCGTCTGTGCAGCTGCAGTGCCAGGGGCTCCAGTCCGCTTACTCCCATCTGTGACCTGCATCTCGAGCCCTGGAAGGCGCTCAGAGTCCCGCGTCAGTCCGCACCTCGCCCCTGCTCCTTTGAAGCGCACGGGCTGCATATCTCAGTTCCACCCTGTCTACCCCGCATACTTGCACCTTTAAAGCGCCGAAGGCTCCGGTGCTCCCGGCGTCTCTCAGCCTGTGTATGCAGATGGTTCTGGCGGCGGAGCCTGAGGCTACAGTGTTCCCAGGCTCTCCCAAGGGAGCACCCATCCTCTAGGCACTTTAAGCACCGGGATGCTCCGAAGTTCCCAGTTTCTCCAACAGTACACTAACCCTCTAAACCCTTGAAGTGCTGGGAGGCTAAAGCGTTGTTTTGCAGCTTTTCAGACACCAGTACCCGGACACGGAGGCTCCTGCAGTCTGAGCCCATCTCGTCTACCAGCGGGCACCCACCCTCGGTACTTCAAGCACCAGGAGGCTCAAAGGGCAGTCTATACTGCTGTGCACTGACGTCAAATCCCCACTGTACACAGAGGTCACGAGATACCGACCCATAGGAGAGCTAGGGGACATATCGGTGAATTCCCGGGAGAGACCGTCGGATCTGTCTGTAAGATCCGTTCTCTGTTATTTTTATACTTTACCTGTTCAGACTCAACAACATTTGGCGATTCTGCAGACTGAGGCTAAGAGATCATAAACAAGTCAGGTCCCGGCCGCGCTGTGATTGGCTGACGTCACGGGGGTGTCCCGGGCCGGCAGCCAATCACAGCGCGGCCCGGGAATGACGTCACGGGGGTGTCCCGGGCCGGCAGCCAATCGCAGCGCGGCCCGGGACAAAGGGGCGGGGCTTAAAAAAAGCACCAGAAACGCCCCCGAATCGCGTTTTCGAGAGAAAGCGCGATTGACAGCCTCTGTCTCCCAATGGCTAGCCTCCATTTATGGAGCTAGCCAATGAGAGGCAGAGGCGGTCCGAACCTCACTACTAAAAACAAAAGATTTCGATTGGGAGGGGCTTCGCCCCTCGCCAAAGTCGAAACCTAAAAACAAATAAGTGCAGTCCAGGAACATGGGCCCTAGTAGATGAAACATGCAGAAAACTGGCGCATAGGTGAATGTCAAGAGAGAAATAGAACATCCATTAAACTCAGTGGAATAAAAGGATTTATTTCTTTGGAGAAAAACAAGGAAAGAGGACTAACGCACAAGTTACTACTTGTGTAACGATATATCTGTAAGAGACATTAGTTAGTGAGAGATTCCTTACCTTAGAATATCCCCAAGCATCAGACTGGATCCGGAAAGCTTTGCTTCGCAGTACCCCTGTGCATCAGTAGGTGGCGTCCTGCGGGTCCGCGTCCGTCGCTGGCATCGTATACACCGAGATGACGTCACAGAGACTACTTAGGCGCCACCCATGCTCGCTGGCGTCAGTTAGGTACACGACTTTCCACGCCAGGAAATGCATGCAAGATACTGACCACTGGTGCATTGAAACTAGGGCCTTGAAAGGGATGACCTTAACCCTAGTAATCAGTTTGCAGAACAGGGAGGATGGGAGGGGCGGTAAGGAATCTATCACTAACTAATGTCTCCTACAGATATATTGTTACACAAGTAGTAACTTGTGCATCTGAAAGAGACACTTGAGTTATAGATTCCTTACCTTAGAATAGATACCCCAGCAATACCAACCCCGGTGGTGGGTCTGCGAACAAGATTACACCAGAAAGTCACGGAGAACAGCATAGTCAAAGAAGCCGTCTCTCAGGACTTGACTGTGACGGCAGTAATGCTTGGTAAAAATGTGCAGCGAGGCCCACGTAGTTGCCTGACAAATGTCCTGCAAGGGAACGCCGCGTCCCAAGGCAGTAGTGGCTGCTGTTGCCCTGGTAGAATGAGCATGCAGCACCACAGGAGGCTCCTTCTTAGTCAACGAGTAACAGGCTTTGATGCAGAGAACGACCCAGTGAGAGATGGTCCGTTTGTGCACGGCCGGACCTCTTTTGGCACCCACCTAGCCAACAAAGAGCTGGTCATCCACCCGGAACTGTTGTGTGCGCTTCAGATAGAACGAGAGCGCACGTTTTGGGTCCAGGCGGTGGAGCCTCTCTTCCTCTTTCGAAGGAGGCGGAAAGAAGGTGGGCAAAGTGATGGTCTGCCCGATGTGGAAAGGCGTGACAACCTTTGACAAGAAAGAAGGACGGGTCCTGAGAACCACCTTATTCAGATGAACTGAAAGGAAAGGAGGTTTAGAAGAAAGAACCAGAAGCTCACTCACTCTTCTGGCAGAGGTGATAGCTACCAGGAAAGCCGCCTTGAGAGTGAGAAGACGCAAAGGACAGTTATGAAGGGCTCGAAGGAAGCGCACATCAGATACGTCAAGACAAGGTTTAAGTCCCATTGAGGCATGATGAACGACACAGGAGGAAATGTGTGCGTAATGCCTTTCAGAAAACGGTTAACAGCTGGGGACTTAAAAAGAGGAGGCTGATCTGGAAGCCGTAGAAAGGCGGAGATTGCTGAAAGATAAAATTTGATAGTGCTCAGAGCAGAGCCCTGCTGGGCCAAAGAAAAAAGGATCAGAAGGACTTCAGAAAGAGGAGCAGAAAGGGGATCCACAGACTTAGCTGTGCACCATGCCACAAACTTGTTTCACCTGCAGGCGTATACCGTTTGATTGGAGGGATGCCTGGCATGCCAGAATTACATCACAGACTTCGGGAGAAGGATCGAAAGCTGCCAACTGTCACCATTCAATCCCCACGCATGAAGGTGGAGGTTGGACAGGTTCGGGTGGAGGACCGTTCCTTGATGCTCCCGAAGATCCTCCCGAATAGGCAGTCGGATCGGGGGATCGATCGCCATGCTGAGTAGGCCGGGATACCAGTATCTCCATGCCCAAATTCGGAGCCACAAGGATGACTTGGGCCCGGTTGCGCCGAATCTTCTTCAGCACTCTGGGCAGAAGTGGTATAGGCGGAAAGGCATACAACCAACAGACCGCAACTCCACTCGTGATGAACAGCGTCGCCGAGCGAGTGCCGCCTTGGAAATTCCAACACGCAGAACTGATGACATTGCGAGTTCTCTTCGGTGGCGAATAGATCTAACCAAGGCTCTCCCCACTGCTGAAAGAGACCTTGCACCACGTCCGAGTTCAGACGCCATTCGTGATCCATCAAGCACCAGCGGCTGAGTTTGTCCGCCCTGGCGTTCAGAGAACCTGCCAGGTGTTGAACCACCAAGGTAATGCCGTGATGTTCCAGCCATGTCCAGAGGCGCAAAGCCTCCTGACATAGGATCCAGGACCCCACCCCACCCTGTTTGTTGCAATACCACATGGCGGTGGTGTTGTCCGTGAACACCTGCACCACACTTCGCCCGGACAGAGGGAAGGAAAGCCTTCAGTGCAAGTCGGATCACCCGAAGCTCCAAAAGATTGATATGGAGCCGGGACTCCACCGGAGACCAGAGGCCTCAGATCTCCGCCTCTCCCAAATGGCTGTCCCATCCCAGGAGGGACGCATCCGTCACCACTGTGTGCTCTGGTTAGGGAAGGGAGAGGGATCTGCCATTGACCCAATCGCCATTCGTGAGCCACCACTTCGATTGTCGTGCAGTGCCTTCCGAGATCTGGACATGATCTGGCAGGTTGCCCCAATGCTGCGCCCACTGGAACTTCAGGTCCCACTGCAGAGCCCGCATATGCCATCTGGCATGTTGCACCAGCAGAATGCCATCAGGCCCAGGACCCGGAGGGTCATCCTGACTGAAACCCGGGATAGAGGTTGAAAGGTCGGAATCATAGCCTGAATATCCCGGACTCGCTGCTTGTGAGGATAAACCCGAAACTGCGTCGAATCCAGAACCGCTCCGATGAAGGAGAGCTTCTGACAGGGACTCAGGTGCGACTTCGGCACGTTGATGGAGAACCCCAGCAAATGCAGGAGGGCGGCCGTAGTCGGAAGGTGGGTGACAACTGATTGGGGCGAGCCCACCTTCAACAGCCAGTCGTCGAGGTAGGGGAAGACTGACACCCCTGACCTGCGCAGGAGTGCTGCAACCACCGCCATCACTTTTGTGAGCACCCAAGGGGTGCTGGTAAGGCAGAAGGGGAGCACAGCAAACAGAAAATGCTCCTGGCCTACCGTGAACCGCAGGTAACGTCGGTGGGCCGGCAGGACGTGGGTGTGAAAATATACGTCTTGCAAGTCCAACGCTACCATCCAGTCTCCAGGGTCAAGGGCAGCCAAGATGACCTGAGCCAGAGTCAACATCTCCTTCCGGAGGAAGCGATTGACCATCCTGAGGTCCAAGATGGGGCCCAAGCCCCCCTTGTCCTTCTTGGGGCCCAGAAAGAAGTGGGAATAACAGCCACGTCCTACGTCTGGCCCAGGAACGCGCTCAATGGCCCCCTTGGCCAAGAGGGACAGACCTTCCTGTTGGAGAAGCGCAAAGTGATCCCCCGAAATGCGGTGGAACTGAGGTGGCATGACGGAGGGTAGACTCAAAAGGGAGGGAGTACCCATCCGGACGAGCAGCAGCACCCACCTGTCGGAAGTGACCGAACGCCAGTGGGGAAGGTGATGTTGAATCCTGCCTCCCACTGGCGTGGGGAGCATCCCAAAGTTCAGACTAGGAAGGCTTTGAGGCAGACTTTACCAAGGCGGAGGCGGATTGACCCTCACACCGGCCTCCAGAGCCACCACGGCGGCCTCCGCGCCCATGGCCGCGCTGAGTATTGTTCTGCGTAGTCTTTTGGCTGAACGAGCGGGCAGGGGCGCCCCTTCCATGGCAACGAAAGGAATGAAAAGTAGATGTGGCCGGGTGCGTGGTGGAAAGACCCAAGGACTTGGCCGTAGATCGAGAGTCCTTAAAGCGCTCCAGCGCACTGTCAGCCTTATCACCAAACAGGCGAGTGCCATCAAAGGGCATGTCCATGAGCGAGCTCTGGACGTCTGGCGAGAACCCTGTAGATCTCAACCAGGCGTGACGACAAAGCGCCACAGTCTCGGAAATTGTCTTACCGAGGGAGTCCGCGGTATCTAAGCCACACTGAATGGCGAATTTAGCCGCATCCTTACCCTCGGCCACAGCCTGGGACAGCACAGCCTGGACCTCTTCAGGGCACTGAGGTAACACATGAGCAAAGGTATCCCACACCGCATGGAAATGGTGGCCCAAAAGACATGCAGTGTTCACCGACCGCAGCCCCAAGCTGGCTGAGAAGGACAACCGCTTGCCGAACTGCTCCAGCCTCTTAGAGTCCCTATCCGGCGGAGCCATGAAAAAGGCACTCTGGGACGTCAAAGCTTGAATGACCAGGCTCTGGGGCATAGGATGAGTGGTCAAAAAGGCAGGGTCACCTGGCGCCGGGCGATGACGCCTGGCGACGTTCTTATCCACAGGGGCCCCTGTGGCTGGCCGCGACCAAGTGTCTAACAAGACGTCAGTGATGGCGTCATTAAATGGCAGCAGCGGCTCCGATGAAGTGGGCTCCGTCTGGAGCACCTCAGTTAGGAGATTAGTCATCAGGGCTACCGTAGGGAGATCAAGGTTGAGTACCTAAGCTGCCAGACGGAGCAACACTGTGTAAGAGGCACCCTCCTCCATGGTAGGCGGGGGGAGGCAATCCCTGTGTCAGAAGAGACATCAAGACTGCCGGCCTCCTTCAAGTTGTCCGCCCAATCCTGCTCAGAGTCACACTGACAAGCAAGAGGGTCCTCGGACCCCTCCCAGTCATCCTCTACTTCCGCTGTATGTGGCGTAGACCGCAGCGGCGGGGCAGGGACCGAGGAAGGAACAACCGGCGCCGGGAACAGCGCCGGACAGGGCCGAACCGGCACCGTATCCCAATTTGGATCCCAGGTGGGGACAAAATTGTCCTGGACCCGGGGCAGGGGTGGGACCAATGGCATCCACTGCGGCGCCTGAGGCGGAGCCAAGGGTGGCGCTGGGGCCGGAGCCGGCAGTGTGAGACCTTGTGGCGTCGTGGCCGGAGCCAGTGGTGCAGGAACCTGCGGCGCCGGGGCCATAGCCGCCGGGCCGACAGGATCCTGACACCGGAAGGAACCGGAGGCCGAAACAGGCGGTCCATGGCAGCAAGAAATTCTTGCACCTGTGCAGGAGTCACCGACGGACCCGGGTAAGGAGGGTAGGCCGGTGGACTCCCAAGCTCGAAGGAGCTGCAGGGGCAGAACCCCTGTCCCCCTTGTCCATATCCGGGGACCGACGGGGGGACGTCGGAGAGTGACAACGCTTCTTCTACTTCTTTTTGTGTCGTCCTAACCCAAATCAGAGGGTGAAGACATGGAGCCCGAGGAGCGATGATGGGGCCCCGCGAACATTCTCCAGAATGGCCCCTGGGCCGCGAACGGCGCTGGGACGAGTGCCGAACTTCAAGCAACTTCCAGCGCCGCTCCCTCAAGGCCTTCGGAGCCATGGCCTGACAGTCCAGACAGGACCGGGAGTCGTAGTCGAGCTCCAGGCAGTAGAGACAGACATAGTGGGGGTCTGCCACCTACATATTGCAACGGCAGGCCCCGGAGGACTTAAAACCAGGCATCCCTAAGTGCACCAGAGAAGACCCACAAGAAACAAAAGTCCCCAAAAAGATAGTTAAAAAGTGACTAAGGTACGTGCTCTAACCGGATAAGCACTTACTGGCGCGGAAAAAGAAAGAACTGACGTCAGCGCGCATGGGTGACGCCTAAGTAGTCTCCGTGACGTCATCTCGGAGCTTACTATGCCAGCAACGGACGCAGAGCCGCACAACGCCACCTACTGACGTGCAGAGGTACTGCTAGCAAAACTTTCCAGATCCAGTCTGACGCCTGGGTGTATTCTAAGATAATGTATCACTAACGTATCTCTTTCAGATGCTTATATTGTTTGCTTGTGTTAAGGGTAGAAGATCTATGAGTTAGGGGTGGTGTTGCAGCATGTGGGTCAGGTAGTGCAGTTCTAAATGTTCCAATGGATGAGAGGCGGTTAGAAGATAGTTGCTGTATTGCTGAAATGTGTTAGGTGGTGTGGTGGAAGAAAGAAAGCTTGGCATTGGAGTTTGTTCAGTTGTATAGTTTGAAAGGTGGGTGCATGTTTGTATTTTGTGATGGTAAGTACTACGAGATGTGGTGCTTGAGAGATTTTGTTGTGCTGGTGTACGCAATGTGTTTTCTTTTTGAGGGGTAGTGAAAAAAGGTGCTGATGTATTTGTTTTATGAGTTGAATTTGTTTGTATAGTATTGTTTGTGATTGGAAGTTTTAAGGTAAATGGGGTGGTGATGTGTTTGTGAGTAGATACAATGTTGTGTGTGATAGGGGATGAAGTATGTAGGAAGGTGGATATCTGACTATATGGTTACCCCAACTTTGTGCCTAGTGTTTAGCTGGTTTTCGACTTAGTTGGCCTGGGATCCTGCTATTCAGGGCCCCAGGCTATCTGCTCTCTCTGTAAAATGGACTCCATGTACTTTAGGTACATATCTAATTGGGTATTGGGTAACCTTGTGAGCCCCTATACAGTGTACCATAGGTACCCAGGGCATAGGTGTATCCAAGGCCTACCAGGGGCAGCAGCATGAATTATGCCACCCCTGGCTGTCCCTCCAAACTGACACCACAGGCTGATCACTCAGGTTGGGCAAGGTGGTGTAATCACCCCTTGCTTAGATATAGTATACCTATATCTAACCTTATATATAGACACATATGTACCTATAAATCACTCCTTTGGCAGGCCTTAACAATCCTGGAGGCAGAGTGCATGGTTTTATGTGAGATGGTGCTCTAGCATGAGCTGAGCCCCTCTGCAGCTTTCGGAACCATGTCCTTATAGCTGTTCTATGATATAGCCATACCATATACTCTTAAGTGCATTATAATCCTCGCGGTTAATGCTAACTTTCGTTTGGCTTTATCAAAACATGTTGTGTAAGGTGTCAAACACTTTGGAATACTACCCCCCCCCGTCAGTTCTGGCGGCGGGGGTAGCATTCCACCCTTCTAGAGGGAGAAGACATGTAGTTACTGCTTTACCCGGTTAAAGTTAAACAGAGCCTCAGCATCACAAAATGGATGCTGCTGCCACAGACACGAGACACGAGTCTGACCTCCTGCTGCTGGACGAAACTCCGGCAGAGAAGGCCTGGACAATAGGTTTCCTGCCTTGGGAGGTGCTAGCACCTCCCCAGACAGGCTTTTAGTGTATTGGGGCAGGGAGGGCTTCAAAATGAGACACTGCCTGGGGCACACAAGGTGCTCCACGCATAGCCCGGTTCAAGCCAGTTGCTGGGGCACTCCAGCCCCAGCTCTGGCGTGAAACTGGACAAAGGGAAAGGGGTGTAACCACCCCCTTCCCAAGTTCCACCCATAGGAGGGACCTAGCAGTTAATCCAGCCCCTTAGTTTAGTATAAAGTTAGGAGTTTGCAGTAGCAGTCGCGCCAGGATACTTTGCAGTAGCAGAGCGCGTTACAAAATATTTTATAACATAACATAACATAACAGATGTGTCTCGACATTTAGATTTATCCTGGAAAGAAACTCTGAAACAAAATTCTAGGACCTTCGACGTTCCATATTGACTGGAAGACTAAAGACATCTGCCTTGTGGTCAAGGTGTGACCACCCTGTGCAAACAGGCACCAACAGTAACTTGCCGGTTTGCTTGGTCGACGTTCCCGCTAGAACCCGAAGACTTAGCGATGCAGGAACTGGACTTCCAGACTTCTCTGACTCCGACCAACATCCACAGCAAAGCTGAGACCCGTGGCGGACATGAGAGACGTGGGACCGGACATCCTGGACTACCTGCTTTTTGCTGCCTGTGCAGCTCCTGAGGTACCCTCGAAGTTGTGCATTGGGGTTTGAGAAGCCACAGACCCGAGCAGCATTTGCACTGAAGCTCAGCCCTCCACACTCCACGAGTGCCGCGTAGGGCCTGCGCCTGCATTTCAGCTCAATGCGTCTTTGCGGTTGCTAGCCCATTGGCTAGTAATCCCTCTGAAGACATCCTTGTGAAACTACACAGCTTGTCTGGTTGCTCCGGGCTTGCTCCAGCTTCTCTACGAAGGAGAAGCTCCCCAGACCTTGCTGGTCTGAACTGAAGCCCATCTTCCCATCCTGCGTGGATTGCATTTGCCAAGGTTTGTTGGGTCGAATCCGGATACCGACACCGCTAACAGCTAGATCCGCTGTGGGACAGCTCGACTCCAGCTCCTGGTCATCGTCGACGCCTCCTGGTCCTCGTGGCTGCAGAGACAAGCTTCACCTCTTCACCGGATTGCATCTCGACATCGCCTGGTTCCTTTCTGGTTCCTTCCTGGTCAGTGACCCAGACTCTATCCCCTCTGCTTTCAGGTTCTTCTCGACTCCGATCCACCATTGGATCCACCCGGACACTTTTCTCCTGGTGGCCTGCAGCGCTTTCTTGCAGCTCTCCATAGGAAACAGCGAGGAAACCCGACACGAAAGAACACCTATCCACCCGGCTTCCCTGGGTGAGGTAACTCGAGTACTCCGGTGCTCCAGTGGGTATTAACTATCCAAGTGTCCTAGTTTAACAGGGTTTTCCCGTAGTCCATCCGGAAGTGTTCAAAATCTTCGTAACTTTTACGTTCCAATTGAAACTCTATGGTAACTCGCGTGTGCGTTTAGACACTGCACACGCTTCCCGTGGGCCTCCTACTTCCAATCCCTTGGTTGTTCAGTGTAGCCCCAGCAATTTCCTAGGCCCTAGGCCTACTCACCTTTCCTGAAGTGGTTCTTATACCACTTATTTAGTATATGGTTCGTGAGGCCCCTAGGGCAGAATTGTATTTGTGCAACTTATAGTATGCTTCTTGAGTAACTTGTGCTGTATCTCGAACTCTGACCTCATAAAGAGTGCAGAGGGGTTGTGTTAGTAATAAATACATATATATTTGATATATACCTTGTGTGGTGTCCTTTCATTTGGTATTCAAGGGATTATATATGGTAAAACAGCTAGCTTCACATGCTCTCTGAAGTTTTAGCCTAAGACTGCTTTGTCCAAGCTACCACTAGGATAGCTGGTCTATAAGGTTGACTTTACAACCATCACCATAAGGGTTGTTTGGACTGGTGCAAGGTGCCCACTAGAATAGTGGACATCATATACCAGGCCAACTTCTCACAAAGTAGAGTTAAGACTGTTTGTCTTAGACTTGTTTGCTGCAAGAGGTATTATGTGTGGTGTAGTGGCGTGTAAGTGTTGTGCGGTTGTGTTATTGTGGTAGAAAGAAGAGGAGGTTGTTGGTTGGAGAAATGATGGAAGGCTGAGTATAGGTTTGTTAGTGACAAAAAGGGGTCCGTTAGGAGTAATTCGACCAGGGAGTGTGTGTCTGGATGGGATATAGCTAAATATGTTGTGGATTTGGGTTGTATTAGTGATGAATGGATTGGTTAGTGGTATAGGATAGAGCTGTGTACTGTTTGTAGGTGATGGTGGAAATGTGCGATGGCTGGGATTTAAGGTTGTATAGGTGTGGTTTAGTAGTGGGTGCTGAGACATTGAAATTTGCACAGGGTTAGTTTGTAGAAAATGAGTAGAGTACATGCGCTGTGTTACTCTAGTTGTGGATGTGGATGGGGTTAGGTGTGTGCTAGTGAATGAGAAAATGGCAGCATTTCTGTCCCTAGGCCCAACCAGTCTCGAGCAGGCTCAAACAGGCAATTGCTATTGTCCGCTCTGCCCTTAGCCTTGACACCCAAGCTGACGCTCTGAGCCCTCAGCTTAGTACACCTAGTAATCAGGTGACCCCTTTAGCCAATAGGAATCCTAACCCTAACTCTAACCAATCACAATTCTAGCCCTAGGCCATACAACCAATAGGACACCAGCCTCTTACAGCCAATCACAGCCCTAGTCCCAGGAGCCAATCAGGCACAAAACCCTGAGGCCTAGGTCTCATAAAAACCTTGGCCCGACTCCTTGTCTCAGCCCTCACCGCAGCCCTAGTCCCAGCAGCCAATCATACAGGAAACCCTAAACCCTAAATCCAATAGATAGCTCAGCCCCGGGAACCAATCTGAAACCCTAAACCTATCCACCAATTAGATCACTAGCCCTAAGCCCTACATTAATAGAATCACCGACCCAGGAACCAATCAGTACTCTCAAATGCCCAGCCAATGAGAACACTAACCCTAATCCAATAGAAACACTAGATGCAACCACCAATCAGTGCACACATGTAGCATCCAATAGCAGACTATATAAGGTCCCTGCAACCATTCCTAGCCAAAAAACGAGTGTACAATATCTAAAAAACACAGCTTAAACAGCTAATAGCAGATTGCTGCTGTCTTAGAGCACCCTCTGTTCAGGCTCTGATGTATAATATCTCTTTTGCTAAGGGGGAAGGGGCAATCTGGTTACAATCACTTGCTAACACAAAATGGGAGCTGAGGGTGGATTGCAAAACACACAGGTTTGAGCACAGAGCAAGGGAGAAATTAGGAGGGAAAAACAGGCAGTCATGGGTAATGTAAAAATACAACAGATTTTGGGCTGCAAATCCCACAATTCAACAGGTAAAATGAAACAGTCATGGCAAGTAAAGCCCACGAATTTCGAAAAAATGAAAAATGGTGCAATCACTTACAGGTAAAAAAACTTCAGCTTTTTAAACTGGAACAACCACAAGCAAAACAAGTGCAAATGATTCAATCACGGGTAGGGAAAATCGTTTTTTAAATTTCAGGAATGAGACAGCACTTGTCTTCCTTCTTACCACCTCCTGGTCCTTGGTTCACTGCAGTCTTGGGTACACGGAAGCTGGAGCCCTATAACAAACCATTAGACAGGGAGGTCAGTGCTTCGGTGAGGAATCTGTAGATAGATAGAGTAACCATCAGAAAGATTGTTACTACAGCTAAGTAATTTCTTCTTCTAATGGATATTTATATCTGTAGATTCCTCACCTGTAGAATCGACTGACGAGAAGTACCCTACTTAGGAGGAGGGTTGATATAGCTATATAAGAAACTCCTACAAGATACAGCTGGCCAAGTAGCCATCTCTTTGTGCCTTTGCACTTAAGCAATAATGCTTGGCAAATGTGTGCAGCGATGACAATGTGGTTGCCTTTTATATATCTGGGACTGAACCCCATCTTGCAGTAGTGGATTTAGCAGTAAGGGAATAACCACTGATCCCTAATGAAGGCTCCTTCTTTGCAAAGGATAGCAGGTTTTAATGCAGAGGATGATCCACCTGGAAAAGGGTCCATTTTTTAAACATTGCAATACCACACAAAGAGCTGGTGATTCACTCGAATGTCCTTTGTGCGGTTAAAATAGTAGTTGACCACCCGAACTGACTAATGATGGAGGGGAGGAAGGCCTTGAGCTCCAGCCAAATCGCCCATTGATCCAGTAGGATGATGTGAAGAACCAGAGGCCCCTGATCGTCAGGTGAGCTTCCACCCATAAGTGGAGGCATCCATCAGTACCCTAGTCATGGTTGGAGGGGATGGGGCAAAAGCCATTTTTGGTCACATTTCCTAGTACACCCACCGTACTACGTTACCTGCAGCACTGGGAGATATCACAACAGAGTTTGACAGGTCTCCCGTACTGCAGCTACTACCTGCAGAAGCACCACTGACTAGGAGAATGCTGGAAGCAAGAAGACCTAGGAATCTTGGGACCTTCTTGACTGGAACTTACGTGCCTTGCTGGAAGGAGGGGACTATCTCTTTTATTTCAGTAACTCTCTGAGATGGAGGAAAGGTAAGAAAAATTATGGAGTCCAGTACTGACACTATGAAGTGGTGTCACTGGGAGGTCCTCAAGTGTGATTTGGGCTCAATGATAGAAAATGGTGTCAAACCTATAAACAAAAAGTCAAAAATATAAAAAAATAGAAAATGTGTATAAATGAGTACCATATTTTTACCACAATGTGTACACAAAAACATATCACCACTTTCCCCAAAAGAAACCTCCACTGAATGTGACCCAGAACATCAACTATGCTAAATCCATCAGCACTGTTGTGTACATGTCTTGCCATAGGTGGAGGAGTGTGGCTCAATGGTTAGAGCGGCAGACCCTAATGCAGAGTTCTGGCCAGGGACCAGGGTTCGATTCCTGCCTCGGCGGGGTCTCGGGCTCAATTTCCTCGGACCTGTTAATTCTCGCCTCGGTGCCTATTCTAATCACGGGCCCCACGCTGCAACTCTGGGCAATAGCTTGCTTAGCCTCCACACCGGCCCCAACAGCGCTAAGGATGCCTGGCTTCACCCTGGGGTTGCCCAGGAGTGGACACTTCACAGGGAAAGCCAGGAGGGGTTCCACAGCGGTATGAGTATCAGTGCCAGGAAGCCGAATAGGCGACACCGCAAGGTGACCGTCTGGTGACAGTGCGCTCTATAAGTACCATGACATTTACATTTACATAGGTCACCACTATGCACCATAGTGCTATCTTGTACTAGTGACTTTAATCCATATGCAACAGCAAACGATCAGTTATCCACTCCTTACCTTAATACTGGAGGGATAGCTGTACAAATATCCGATTCATTACTAGATGTCAAGTGTCTTGTCTGGAGCTACCAATAAATTCTGTAACCTAATTGATAATGAGTGAAGGTCACTTGCCTAAAGAGAATTCCCCGCAAAAACAAACCTAGAAACCGTCTGTGTGCTGAAGTCCAGATATCCTTGCTAGTGTGCCTAGGAGGATAAGCATGTTACCAGGTGCAGCGGATACCCCCGCTCACTGGAAGGATAATGGTCCTTAGTCATAAACAAACTTCATCAAATGGACTATTCACAAACAAAATAAGGTGAGGGGCCGTAACGGATAAATATAGGAACATGACATGCCTGCTCCCACCCAATAACAATGCAAGCAGGCCACTGATACATGCATTCCATATCTTGGGGGATCCTCTAGCAGCCTAACAAACAAGTTACTTACCTTCGGTAACGCTTATTCTGGTGGATACAGTATCTGCCTGTGGATTCCTCACCTTGTGAATATCCTCCTGCGACAGCAACGTTCAAAATATTCTTTTGTAGCATGTCGGCGTGGACGACGTCACAGGAGGACGGCATCGCACGCGACTCCGACTGACGCCACTAACTCCTTATTAGGCCTACGTCGGCGTGATGACATCAGTTCCGCCTTTTTTTCCGTGCCTTCGAGGCACCCGGACGGACCAATGATAGCAGACATATACATATACAATACATCATTTCCAAAAATACACACATAGTGTGAAGATAATGCATGAAAAACGCCATATATAACATATATATATATATATATATATATTTATAAACACATCAATGTATTTAAACATTGTCATAAACTCATATATAGAAGAGTGGACAACGGGGAGGCGTGTGGGCATGTGAGGAATCCACAGGCAGATACTGTATCCACCAGAAAAAGCGTTACCAAAGGTAAGTAACTTGTTCTTCTGATGGATACGTCTGCCAGTGGATTCCTCACTTTGTGAATAGATTCCCACAGCAGTCCCCACTCCCGGAGGAGGGTGTCCACTCTTCCATACCAGAAAATCTTGAAGGACAGAGCGCGCAAAATGGCCATCCCTCCTCATCTCGCTATCCAAGCAGTAATGCTTTGCAAAAGTGTGGAGGGAGGCCCATGTCGCCGCTCTACAAATGTCCTCTACAGGTACACATCTAGACAAAGCAGAAGTTGAAGACTTTGCTCTAGTAGAATGAGCCCTTATACCCTCTGGAGGTTCCTTACCAGCCAGGGCGTAGCAGATTTTGATGCATAGTATGATCCATCTTGAGAGTGTGCGCTTGTGCACAGCTCTTCCTTTTTTGCAGCCAGCAAATGCAACAAAGAGCTGGTCATCCACTCGATAGTCTTTTGTCCTATCAAGATAAAAGCTCACCGCCCTTTTGGGGTCAAGGCGGTGAAGTCACTCCTCCTCCTTGGAAGGGTGAGGGGGAGGATAGAAGGTAGGAAGGGTAATGGACTGTCCTAGTTGGAAGGGAGTTACCACCTTAGGCAGAAAAGCAGCCCTGGTCCTAAGAACCATTCGTTCAGCATGAATGGTCAAGAACGGGGGCTTTGAACTAAGAGCTTGAAGCTCACTTACCCTCCTTGCCGAGGTAATTGCAACAAGAAAAACAGTCTTAAAAGACAAAAGTCTCAAAGGACACCTGTGTAGAGGTTCAAACGGAGAACCCATTAAATATGTAAGAACCAGGTTCAAGTCCCATTGAGGCACA
Source organism: Lissotriton helveticus (assembly GCF_964261635.1). NCBI lineage: Eukaryota > Metazoa > Chordata > Amphibia > Caudata > Salamandridae > Lissotriton > Lissotriton helveticus. The sequence goes on along the minus strand of NC_136068.1, from coordinate 508,043,546 downwards.
ATAAAGGGAGTAGGAGGAAACTTATTTGTTAAACCCTTTGAAAATCTCAATACAACAGGAGATTTAAACAAAGATGGTTGATCTGGTAAACAGATAAAAGCCAATAAAGCTGATAGATATCCCTTTACTGTAGCTACAGCAAAACCTTGCTGCGCCAATGAAAGAGCAAATTGAAGTATTTCTGACAAACGAGCTCTCAAAGGATCAACAGTATACTCCCCACACCAGGATACACATTTAGACCACCTATAAGATTAGATGGACTTGGTGGAGTCACGCCTGGCCGATAGAATGACACCCACCGCATCAGGTGGGAGAGAAAAGGAATTCAGGTTGCCCCATTCAATCTCCAGGCATGAAGGTGTAAGGTCTGGAGGTGGGGGTGTAGAACCTGCCCCTGCGACTGCGAGAGGAGGTCTGCCCTGAGAGGGAGACGGAGCGGAGGGCACGAGGAGAGGTGGAGAAGACCTGTGTACCACATCCTTCTTGGCCAATCAGGGGCGATCAATATAACTCGGGCCCGGTCTTGACGTATCTTCCTCAGAACCCGAGGAATCAAGGGTATGGAAGGAAATGCGTAAAGGAGTCACGAGCCCCAACGTAACTGAAACGCATCCCTCAATGCTCCTTGCATCGGATACTGGAGACTGCAGAATGACGGGCAGTGAGCGTTCTCGTGAGTGGCAAACAGGTCCACCTGAGGAGATCCCCATGTCCGAAAGACATGACGAAGTACCTCTGGATGAAGCCTTCACTCGTGATCGGCTGAAAACTGCCAACTGAGACTGTCCGCACAAACGTTCAGTACTCCGGCCAGATGATTTGCCACCAGACAAATCTGATGTTCCTGAACCCAGGACCAGAGACGCAGAGCCTCTCTGCAGAGACACTGCGACCCCACTCCTTCCTGTTTGTTGATATACCACATCGCGGTGGTGTTGTCCGTCAGGACTTGAACCGACCTACCGCGAAGGGAAGGGAGGAAGGCCTTGAGTGCCAGACGTATTGCCCGCAATTCCAAAAGGTTGATGTGAAGAAACCTTTCTTCTGGAGACCAAAGACCCTTGACCTCCAGATCCCCCAGATGAGCACCCCACCCTGGAGTGGATGCATCCGTTATCACTGTGGCCACCAACGGACGAGTTTGAAAAGGCTTTCCTTGAGACAGATTGCCTTCCACTCCCCACCAAGACAGATCCGCCGCAGCTTCTCTGGAGATCCTCACTGACTCCCCGAGATCCCCTTGGTGTTGATACCACTGCCTGCGGAGGCACCACTGGAGTGCCCTCATGTGCCAGAGTGCATGGTTGACCAACAGAATGCAAGAAGCCATCAGACCGAGCAAACGAAGGACCTTCAGGACTGGAACAATCGCTCTATTGGAAAATAAAGGAATCATTTCCTGGGTGTCCAGTACCGCACCTATGAACAGGTTGCGCTGGGAGGGCACCAGGTGAGATTTGGGTACATTTATCGAAAAACCCAACCAGTGCAACAACTGAGTTGTCTCTTGCAGATGATGGAGCAATATCTCCGGAGATTCTGCTTTGATCAGCCAATCGTCCAGATAAGGGAATACTGGAATCCCTGAACTAATGAGATGTGCAGCCACCACAGCCATCACCTTGGTGAAGACTTGAGGCGCATTAGTAAGACCAAACGGTAGAACCGCAAACTGGTAGTGTTGCGATCCCACCGTGAAGCGGAGATACTTTCTGTGCGACTTCAGAATGGGTATATGGAAATATGCATCCTGCAAGTCGATTGACACCATCCAGTCTTCTTCCATCAGCGCCTGAAGAACCTGCGCAAGAGTGAGCATCTTGAACTTCTCCTGCTTTAGGTAAAAGTTCAATATCCTGAGATCCAGGATTGGACGAAGTCTACCATCCTTCTTGGGAATCAAGAAATACCGGGAGTAGCATCACTGTCCCCTTTCCTGCTCCGGAGCCACCTCTATTACACCCCTTTTGAACAATGCTTGAATTTCTTCCTGTAGGAGCAACAGGTGTTCCTCCGAGCAAAAACCTTGGCAAGGAGGGTAATTTGAGGGAAATTCCCAAAAGGGAAGAGCATACCCATTCTCTATAAGATTGAGAACCCAAAGATCTGATGTAACCGATTCCCAATCCTGTAGAAAATAAGTAAGCCGCCCCCCACAGGACCCGCATGATCCAGAATGGTGGATCTAGGGCTGCTTTGCTGTTGTAGGCGGGGGGTGGGTAGAAGAGGAGGAAGTGGAGGAGGAGGAGGCTTGATGTTCACGAGAAAGACCCCTTTGTCAGCCTCTGTGGGACCTGTACAAAGGATTTTGCTGCTGCTGTTGCTGCTGGGTCTGCTTATAGGTACGAAAATTAGACCTTCCAAAACCCTTGTATCTTTTGGCGACAGAGCCTCTAGTTCGCAAACCCAAAGATCTTGCCGTTGCTCTGCTATCCTTAAACCTTTCCAAAGCAGCATCAGCTTTCTTTCCGAAAAGGCCTGTGCATCAAAAGGCAAATCGATCATAGCAGCCTGAACATCTGCAGAAAACTCAGAAGTCTTTAGCCAAGCAGCTCTTCTGGTGGCGATCGAAGACCCCATGATCCTAGCCACTGAATCTGCTGTGTCCATACCACTTTGTATGACCTGCCGAGCTGCAGCCTGCGTGTCAGATATCACTTAAAGTTCTTTCTATCCTCGTCAGTAAGCTTAGGAGATAGCTCTTTCACTGTATCCATCAAAGCATGGATATATCTGCCTAGCAAACAAGTAGCATTTGTCAATTTTAGGGCCATACTGCCTGATGAAAACACTTTTTTCGCATTTTGATCCTGCTTCTTAGAGACTTTATCTCCAGGAACCTGGGGAAAAGCACCTGCAGATCTTTTCGAGCAAGCAGCCTGAACCACTAAACTCTCTGGCAAAGGATGTGAGGCTAAGAATTCAGGATCTCCGGGTGCCACTCTGTAGCGCCTTGCCACTGACTTTGAAACTGCAGGAGCAGTAAGAGGTTTACTCCATATCTCCAATATGGGATCAGTAAGAGCCTCAGTAAATGGAAGAAGTGGCTCAACCACAGAAGATGGAGAATGGAGAACTTCAGTAAGAATGTTCGACTTGTACTCCACAGATGGCAAAGTCAAATTTAAGAGTTCTGCAGCCTTCTTAATTACCACATGGTAAGGCGCCACATCCTTAGAAGGGGTACAAAAGGGGGTGGTGATGGACGAGAATCTGAATCAATCAAACACTCACACCCAGTCAAAAGATCTGGGTTTAATCCATCACCGTTCTTTAGCACACTCTGCCACCCCAGTTCAGACATGGCTATATGCAAATCAGTCTGACCCGGTGCCTCATGGGAACAGTCCAGCCTGAACTGCCAAGCCATGTCTTCCCTGGACCGGAAACAAGCTTCCGAGGACCGGCTTCTGGCATTCCAGCCGTCTTCAGCCCGGCTTGCTTGAATCCAGTGGCAAAGTGAGCAAGGGACTCACGTCTGAGCATACCCTGCCACACTTATGGCGGCCAAAAGTGGTACAAAAGGGGGTGGTGATGGACGGAGCATCTGAATCAATCAAACACTCACACCCAGTGAAAAGATCTGGGTTTAATCCATCACCGTTCTTTAGCCCACCCTGCCACCCCAGTTCAGACATGGCTATATGCAAATCAGTCTGACCCTGTGCCTCATGGGAACAGTCCAGTCCGAACTGCCAAGCCATGTCTTCCCTGGACCGGAAACAAGCTTCCGAGGACCGGCTTCTGGCATTCCAGCCGTCTTCAGCCCGGCTTGCTTGAATCCAGTGGCAAAGTGAGCAAGGGACTCACGTCTGAGCATACCCTGCCACACTTATGGCGGCCAAAAGCGGTACAAAAGGGGGTGGTGATGGACAGAGCATCTGAATCAATCAAACACTCACGGCCAGTCAAAAGATCTGGGTTTAATCCATCACCGTTCTTTAGCCCACTCTGCCACCCCAGTTCAGACATGGCTATATGCAAATCAGTCTGACCCTGTGCCTCATGGGAACAGTCCAGCCCGAACTGCCAAGCCATGTCTTCCCTGGACCGGAAACAAGCTTCCGAGGACCGGCTTCTGGCATTCCAGCCGTCTTCAGCCCGGCTTGCTTGAATCCAGTGGCAAAGTGAGGAAGGGACTCACGTCTGAGCATACCCTGCCACACTTATGGCGGCCAAAAGCGGTACAAAAGGGGGTGGTGATGGACGGAGCATCTGAATCAATCAAACACTCACACCCAGTCAAAAGATCTGGGTTTAATCCATCACCGTTCTTTAGCCCACTCTGCCACCCCAGTTCAGACATGGCTATATGCAAATCAGTCTGACCCTGTGCCTCATGGGAACAGTCCAGCCCGAACTGCCTAGCCATGTCTTCCCTGGACCGGAAACAAGCTTCCGAGGACCGGCTTCTGGCATTCCAGCCGTCTTCAGCCCGGCTTGCTTGAATCCAGTGGCAAAGTGAGCAAGGGACTCACGTCTGAGCATACCCTGCCACACTTATGGCGGCCAAAAGCGGTACAAAAGGGGGTGATGATGGAGGGAGCATCTGAATCAATCAAACACTCACACCCAGTCAAAAGATCTGGGTTTAATCCATCACCGGTCTTTAGCCCACTCTGCCACCCCAGTTCAGACATGGCTATATGCAAATCAGTCTGACCCTGTGCCTCATGGGAACAGTCCAGCCCGAACTGCCAAGCCATGTCTTCCCTGGACCGGAAACAAGCTTCCGAGGACCGGCTTCTGGCATTCCAGCCGTCTTCAGCCCGGCTTGCTTGAATCCAGTGGCAAAGTGAGCAAGGGACTCACGTCTGAGCATACCCTGCCACACTTATGGCGGCCAAAAGCGGTACAAAAGGGGGTGGTGATGGACGGAGCATCTGAATCAATCAAACACTCACACCCAGTCAAAAGATCTTGGTTTAATCCATCACCGTTCTTCAGCCCACTCTGCCACCCCAGTTGAGACATGGCCATATGCAAATCAGTCTGACCCTGTGCCTCATGGGAACAGTCCAGCCCGAACTGCCAAGCCATGTCTTCCCTGGACCGGAAACAAGCTTCCGAGGACCGGCTTCTGGCATTCCAGCCGTCTTCAGCCCGGCTTGCTTGAATCCAGTGGCAAAGTGAGCAAGGGACTCACGTCTGAGCATACCCTGCCACACTTATGGCGGCCAAAAGCGGTACAAAAGGGGGTGGTGATGGACGGAGCATCTGAATCAATCAAACACTCACACCCAGTCAAAAGATCTGGGTTTAATCCATCACCGTTCTTTAGCCCACTCTGCCACCCCAGTTCAGACATGGCCATATGCAAATCAGTCTGACCCTGTGCCTCATGGGAACAGTCCAGCCCGAACTGCCAAGCCATGTCTTCCCTGGACCGGAAACAAGCTACAGAGGACCGGCTTCTGGCATTCCAGCCGTCTTCAGCCCGGCTTGCTTGAATCCAGTGGCAAAGTGAGCAAGGGACTCACGTCTGAGCATACCCTGCCACACTTATGGCGGCCAAAAGCGGTACAAAAGGGGGACGTGAGTCCCTTGTTCACTTGGCCACTGCATTCAAGATAGCCTGGCTGATGAGGATTATGAACCCGAAACCGGTCCCAGGATGCTTGTTTCCGGTCCAGGGAAGACATGGCTTGGCAGTTCGGGCTGGACTGTTCCCATGAGGCACAGGGTCAGACTGATTTGCATATAGCCATGTCTGAACTGGGGTGGCTGAGTGAACTAAAGAATGGTGATGGATTAAACCCAGATCAGTTGACTGGGGGTGAGTGTTTGATTTGTTCAAACGCTCCGTCGATCATCCCCTTTTGTATCGCTTTGTTCGCCCTAAGTGTGGCAGGGTATGCTCAGACGTGAGTCCCTTGTTCACTTGGCCACTGGATTCAAGATAGCCTGGCTGATGAGGATTATGAATCCGAAACCGGTCCCAGGATGCTTGTTTCCGGTCCAGGGAAGACATGGCTTGGCAGTTCGGGATGGACTGTTCCCATGAGGCACAGGGTCAGACTGATTTGCATATAGCCATGTCTGAACTGACTGGGGTGGCTGAGTGAACTAAAGAATGGTGATGGATTAAACCCAGATCAGTTGACTGGGGTGAGTGTTTGATTTGTTCAAACGCTCCGTCCATCATCCCCTTTTGGATCGCTTTGTTCGCCCTAAGTGTGGCAGGGTATGCTCAGACGTGAGTCCCTTTTTTCACTTGGCCACTGGATTCAAGATAGCCTGGCTGATGAGGTTTATGAATCCGAAACCGGTCCCAGGATGCTTGTTTCTGGTCCAGGGAAAACATGGCTTGGCAGTTCGGGCTGGACTGTTCCCATGAGGCACAGGGTCAGACTGATTTGCATATAGCCATGTCTGAACTGGGGTGGCTGAGTGAACTAAAGAATGGTGATGGATTAAACCCAGATCAGTTGACTGGGGGTGAGTGTTTGATTTGTTCAAACGCTCCGTCCATCATCCCCTTTTGTATCGCTTTATTCGCCCTAAGTGTGGCAGGGTATGCTCAGACGTGAGTCCCTTGTTCACTTGGCCACTGGATTCAAGATAGCCTGGCTGATGAGGATTATGAATCCGAAACCGGTCCCAGGATGCTTGTTTCCGGTCCAGGGAAGACATGGCTTGGCAGTTCGGGCTGGACTGTTCCCATGAGGCACAGGGTCAGACTGATTTGCATATAGCCATGTCTGAACTGGGGTGGCTGAGTGAACTAAAGAATGGTGATGGATTAAACCCAGATCAGTTGACTGGGGGTGAGTGTTTGATTTGTTCAAACGCTCCGTCCATCATCCCCTTTTGTATCGCTTTGTTCGCCCTAAGTGTGGCAGGGTATGCTCAGACGTGAGTCCCTTGTTCACTTGGCCACTGGATTCAAGATAGCCTGGCTGATGAGGATTATGAATACGAAACCGGTCCCAGGATGCTTCTTTCCGGTCCAGGGAAGACATGGTTTGGCAGTTCGGGCTGGACTGTTCCCATGAGGCACAGGGTCAGACTGATTTGCATATAGCCATGTCTGAACTGGGGTGGCTGAGTGAACTAAAGAATGGTGATGGATTAAACCCAGATCAGTTGACTGGGGGTGAGTGTTTGATTTGTTCAAACGCTCCGTCCATCATCCCCTTTTGTATCGCTTTGTTCGCCCTAAGTGTGGCAGGGTATGCTCAGACGTGAGTCCCTTGTTCACTTGGCCACTGGATTCAAGATAGCCTGGCTGATGAGGATTATGAATCCGAAACCGGTCCCAGGATGCTTGTTTCCGGTCCAGGGAAGACATGGCTTGGCAGTTCGGGCTGGACTGTTCCCATGAGGCACAGGGTCAGACTGATTTGCATATAGCCATGTCTGAACTGGGGTGGCTGAGTGAACTAAAGAATGGTGATGGATTAAACCCAGATCAGTTGACTGGGGGTGAGTGTTTGATTTGTTCAAACGCTCCGTCCATCATCCCCTTTTGTATCGCTTTGTTCGCCCTAAGTGTGGCAGGGTATGCTCAGACGTGAGTCCCTTGTTCACTTGGCCACTGGATTCAAGATAGCCTGGCTGATGAGGATTATGAATACGAAACCGGTCCCAGGATGCTTCTTTCCAGTCCAGGGAAGACATGGTTTGGCAGTTCGGGCTGGACTGTTCCCATGAGGCACAGGGTCAGACTGATTTGCATATAGCCATGTCTGAACTGGGGTGGCTGAGTGAACTAAAGAATGGTGATGGATTAAACTCAGATCAGTTGACTGGGGGTGAGTGTTTGATTTGTTCAAACGCTCCGTCCATCATCCCCTTTTGTATCGCTTTGTTCACCCTAAGTGTGGCAGGGTATGCTCAGACGTGAGTCCCTTGTTCACTTGGCCACTGGATTCAAGATAGCCTGGCTGATGAGGATTATGAATCCGAAACCGGTCCCAGGATGCTTGTTTCCGGTCCAGGGAAGACATGGCTTGGCAGTTCGGGCTGGACTGTTCCCATGAGGCACAGGGTCAGACTGTTTTGCATATAGCCATGTCTGAACTGGGGTGGCTGAGTGAACTAAAGAATGGTGATGGATTAAACCCAGATCAGTTGACTGGGGGTGAGTGTTTGATTTGTTCAAACGCTCCGTCCATCATCCCCTTTTGTATCGCTTTGTTCGCCCTAAGTGTGGCAGGGTATGCTCAGACGTGAGTCCCTTGTTCACTTGGCCACTGGATTCAAGATAGCCTGGCTGATGAGGATTATGAATCCAAAACCGGTCCCAGGATGCTTGTTTCCGGTCCAGGGAAGACATGGCTTGGCAGTTCGGGCTGGACTGTTCCCATGAGGCACAGGGTCAGACTGTTTTGCATATAGCCATGTCTGAACTGGGGTGGCTGAGTGAACTAAAGAATGGTGATGGATTAAACCCAGATCAGTTGACTGGGGGTGAGTGTTTGATTTGTTCAAACGCTCCGTCCATCATCCCCTTTTGTATCACATCCTTAGAAGGAGCATCTGATACCGTGGGCAACCCCCATTCTGGTGAAAATTCTAGACCACTTGCATCATGCAACTCTTCAAAATAATCCTCCTGATCCTGAAGCTTGCCTTCTTCAATCTCAGCTTCTCCATAATTTCTTTCCTCCAAAAGGCACTGCGCTCTACGCCTCGACCACTCCATTCGAACCGACGTCGTCGTATCCGGTAACGACTCCGATGGAGTCGGAGCTGGAGCCGGAGCCGCCTTCAAAGCTGGTAACGGCATCGAACTTCGATGTGGATCTCGAGGTCGCTCCGGAGCCGGTGAAGCCGTGCACGGAGTCGATGACCTCGGAGGAGCCGATAGAAGCCATGGTGGAGTCGGCATCGGCATAAACGGCAGGAAAGGAGCCCGAGCATCAGCCTGCGGCACACCCAGATTATAAGCTAATGGACCCATGGGACCAGCTGGCGCATATACGCCATACATGGCGTTTAGAAAATGTGAAGGGTCCTGACCAGGACCAGGAAATTGAGGGTACGAACCCACCTGCTGCACCTGAGGAGGCTGCACCGAATTTGACTGCTCCTGTACCTCTTGTTCCTCGGGATGATGTACCGGAGTCGTCGAACCCTGAGGAACTTCTTCTCCTTCATGCTCCGAAGACTGATACGGATCCGGAGACGGATTCGATACCGGAGCCGGTGTAGGCTCCTGAGATCGTAAAGGCGTGGCCTCACCTTCAGGATTACGAACTGGAGAGGGAGATATCATGCCCTTACGATGTTTCCGTGAAGATGACTTCTTTTTCGAGTCCGACTCCCTGCTGGAATGATGTCTTGAACTGTGCTTCTTTCTCCTATGCTTCTTTTTTGATGAACCAGAAGCATGACCCGAAGCCGACTTCGAAGCCGACCTCGACTGGGACCGGGACCTCGACCTCGACTTCGACTTTGACTTCGACCTCAAGCGTCTCGATCTTGACCTCAAAGCTCTCTTGGTATCCTTACCCTTCAATTTGGCAACAAGCAGTTTTGCCTCTCGTTCCCGAAGAGCCTGTGGGTTCATTTTAAAACAGGATCGACAACCCTTGACGTGGTGATCCAAACCCAGACACCATAGACAGTCACCATGAGGATCGGTAATGGACATCATCCTCCCACATGTATCGCATGGTTTAAATTTTGACTTCCTCGATGACATCTCGACAGAAGACAGCAACACCAAACAGATACAGAAACCAGAAATCCACAAAAGTAACAAAATTACTATCCGTACAACAGAATATCCCAAGAAACCGTTAGCGTCGACGACGCGGAAAAAAGGGAACTGATGTCATCACGCCGACGTAGGCCTAATAAGGAGTCAGTCAGAGTCGGGCGCGATGCCGTGCTCCTGTGACGTCGTCCATGCCGGTGTGCTACAAAAGAATTTTCTGAACTTTGCTGATGCAGGGGGATATTCACAAGGTGAGGAATCCACTGGCAGATGTATCCATCAGAAAAGCAGGACCAACTCACTATCCTTAAAAGCAACACTAACAGAATACTCTGCCTGATAAGAGAAGAACCCAACTGAGAAACCAAAGATTACTAAATATTCCATTCATCAACCAGAATCTCAAGTATAAAAAAGGACCCCATGACCACTACAGTTACAAGACACTCAATACTTGTAGTCTGTGAAGAGCTATCCTGAAAAGCGATAGAGAATTACCGTCCAACCCAACAGTGTTAGTAAACGTGACTTGGCATTCTGATTAAGAGTGGGCGGAACTCATGGAGTTTCACTCTGCCGAATAACATGAAAAGTCAGCGAAATTCCACAGAGTTCCACTGGCGAACGGAATCAACACGTGGCGCTGTTTGCGCCGATTTTTAGAACCGGGAGCTTGTTCAGCGCTGCAACATCAGTTTGAATTGCACCACGTGGCGTAACAGAGGGCACTGCTTCTTTGCTGCCACTCGAGTAGATTTTCTACTGGAGCACAGCTTAGTAATCGAGAATGGTCTCAACCGCATTTGACCACCCGCGTTGAGAAAATTCTACTAGGGAACACTAATTCTCGCTTGCCAACTCACCATTGAGATGTGAAGCACACACTCTACAGGTACAGTGACAACATGCAGTCTCCAAGTTCCAATACCAGCAACAACTGTGCTGGGGTCAGCATTTTTAACTTCTCCTTCTTGAGGAAAAGATCATTTCCCTGAAGTTCAGGATCAGGTGCAGTCCGTCAAACTTCTTTGGCGCAAGCACACAGAGGAAGTAGCAACCTTTATCTTTCTACTACTCCAAAACTAGTTCCCTGCTCCCTTACGTAAAAGATTCAGAAAAGGGGGTGGTGATGAACAGAGTGCCTGAATTAAGCAGACCACTCTTACCCAGTCCAAAGATCAGGGCTTGATCCATCGCCGTTTTTTAGCTCACTGCACCATCCCAGCTCAGAACTTGGCTATATGCAAATTAGTCTGTTCCTGTCCCAGTGCATGATGGGAACAGGGCAAACCAAACTACCAAGCCAATTCTTGTACTGGGAAGGAAACAAGCTTCCGGGGACCGGTTTCTGCCATTTCAGGCGTCGTCGGCCCGGCTTGCTTGAATCCTGATGGTGCAATGAGCAAGGGACTCACATCTGAGTATACCCTTCCACGCTTATGGTGGACAAAATGATTCAGAAAAGGGGGTGGTGATGAACAGAGTGCCTGAATTAAGCAGACCACTCTTACCCAGTCCAAAGATCAGGGCTTGATCCATCACCGTTTTTTAGCTCACTGCACCATCCCAGCTCAGAACTTGGCTATATGCAAATTAGTCTGTTCCTGTCCCAGTGCATGATGGGAACAGGGCAAACCAAACTACCAAGCCAATTCTTGTACTGGGAAGGAAACAAGCTTCCGGGGACCGGTTTCTGCCATTTCAGGCGTCGTCGGCCCGGCTTGCTTGAATCCTGATGGTGCAATGAGCAAGGGACTCACATCTGAGTATACCCTTCCACGCTTATTGTGGACAAAATGATTCAGAAAAGGGGGTGGTGATGAACAGAGTGCCTGAATTAAGCAGACCACTCTTACCCAGTCCAAAGATCAGGGCTTGATCCATCACCGTTTTTTAGCTCACTGCACCATCCCAGCTCAGAACTTGGCTATATGCAAATTAGTCTGTTCCTGTCCCAGTGCATGATGGGAACAGGGCAAACCAAACTACCAAGCCAATTCTTGTACTGGGAAGGAAACAAGCTTCCGGGGACCGGTTTCTGCCATTTCAGGCGTCGTCGGCCCGGCTTGCTTGAATCCTGATGGTGCAATGAGCAAGGGACTCACATCTGAGTATACCCTTCCACGCTTATGGTGGACAAAATGATTCAGAAAAGGGGGTGGTGATGAACAGAGTGCCTGAATTAAGCAGACCACTCTTACCCAGTCCAAAGATCAGGGCTTGATCCATCACCGTTTTTTAGCTCACTGCACCATCCCAGCTCAGAACTTGGCTATATGCAAATTAGTCTGTTCCTGTCCCAGTGCATGATGGGAACAGGGCAAACCAAACTACCAAGCCAATTCTTGTACTGGGAAGGAAACAAGCTTCCGGGGACCGGTTTCTGCCATTTCAGGCGTCGTCGGCCCGGCTTGCTTGAATCCTGATGGTGCAATGATCAAGGGACTAACATCTGAGTATACCCTTCCACGCTTATGGTGGACAAAATGATTCAGAAAAGGGGGTGGTGATGAACAGAGTGCCTGAATTAAGCAGACCACTCTTACCCAGTCCAAAGATCAGGGCTTGATCCATCACCGTTTTTTAGCTCACTGCACCATCCCAGCTCAGAACTTGGCTATATGCAAATTAGTCTGTTCCTGTCCCAGTGCATGATGGGAACAGGGCAAACCAAACTACCAAGCCAATTCTTGTACTGGGAAGGAAACAAGCTTCCGGGGACCGGTTTCTGCCATTTCAGGCGTCGTCGGCCCGGCTTGCTTGAATCCTGATGGTGCAATGAGCAAGGGACTCACATCTGAGTATACCCTTCCACGCTTATGGTGGACAAAATGATTCAGAAAAGGGGGTGGTGATGAACAGAGTGCCTGAATTAAGCAGACCACTCTTACCCAGTCCAAAGATCAGGGCTTGATCCATCACCGTTTTTTAGCTCACTGCACCATCCCAGCTCAGAACTTGGCTATATGCAAATTAGTCTGTTCCTGTCCCAGTGCATGATGGGAACAGGGCAAACCAAACTACCAAGCCAATTCTTGTACTGGGAAGGAAACAAGCTTCCGGGGACCGGTTTCTGCCATTTCAGGCGTCGTCGGCCCGGCTTGCTTGAATCCTGATGGTGCAATGAGCAAGGGACTCACATCTGAGTATACCCTTCCACGCTTATGGTGGACAAAATGATTCAGAAAAGGGGGTGGTGATGAACAGAGTGCCTGAATTAAGCAGACCACTCTTACCCAGTCCAAAGATCAGGGCTTGATCCATCACCGTTTTTTAGCTCACTGCACCATCCCAGCTCAGAACTTGGCTATATGCAAATTAGTCTGTTCCTGTCCCAGTGCATGATGGGAACAGGGCAAACCAAACTACCAAGCCAATTCTTGTACTGGGAAGGAAACAAGCTTCCGGGGACCAGTTTCTGCCATTTCAGGCGTCGTCGGCCCGGCTTGCTTGAATCCTGATGGTGCAATGAGCAAGGGACTCACATCTGAGTATACCCTTCCACGCTTATGGTGGACAAAATGATTCAGAAAAGGGGGTGGTGATGAACAGAGTGCCTGAATTAAGCAGACCACTCTTACCCAGTCCAAAGATCAGGGCTTGATCCATCACCGTTTTTTAGCTCACTGCACCATCCCAGCTCAGAACTTGGCTATATGCAAATTAGTCTGTTCCTGTCCCAGTGCATGATGGGAACAGGGCAAACCAAACTACCAAGCCAATTCTTGTACTGGGAAGGAAACAAGCTTCCGGGGACCGGTTTCTGCCATTTCAGGCGTCGTCGGCCCGGCTTGCTTGAATCCTGATGGTGCAATGAGCAAGGGACTCAAATCTGAGTATACCCTTCCACGCTTATGGTGGACAAAATGATTCAGAAAAGGGGGTGGTGATGAACAGAGTGCCTGAATTAGGCAGACCACTCTTACCCAGTCCAAAGATCAGGGCTTGATCCATCACCGTTTTTTAGCTCACTGCACCATCCCAGCTCAGAACTTGGCTATATGCAAATTAGTCTGTTCCTGTCCCAGTGCATGATGGGAACAGGGCAAACCAAACTACCAAGCCAATTCTTGTACTGGGAAGGAAACAAGCTTCCGGGGACCGGTTTCTGCCATTTCAGGCGTCGTCGGCCCGGCTTGCTTGAATCCTGATGGTGCAATGAGCAAGGGACTCACATCTGAGTATACCCTTCCACGCTTATGGTGGACAAAATGATTCAGAAAAGGGGGTGGTGATGAACAGAGTGCCTGAATTAAGCAGACCACTCTTACCCAGTCCAAAGATCAGGGCTTGATCCATCACCGTTTTTTAGCTCACTGCACCATCCCAGCTCAGAACTTGGCTATATGCAAATTAGTCTGTTCCTGTCCCAGTGCATGATGGGAACAGGGCAAACCAAACTACCAAGCCAATTCTTGTACTGGGAAGGAAACAAGCTTCCAGGGACCGGTTTCTGCCATTTCAGGCGTCGTCGGCCCGGCTTGCTTGAATCCTGATGGTGCAATGAGCAAGGGACTCACATCTGAGTATACCCTTCCACGCTTATGGTGGACAAAATGATTCAGAAAAGGGGGTGGTGATGAACAGAGTGCCTGAATTAAGCAGAACACTCTTACCCAGTCCAAAGATCAGGGCTTGATCCATCACCGTTTTTTAGCTCACTGCACCATCACAGCTCAGAACTTGGCTATATGCAAATTAGTCTGTTCCTGTCCCAGTGCATGATGGGAACAGGGCAAACCAAACTACCAAGCCAATTCTTGTACTGGGAAGGAAACAAGCTTCCGGGGACCGGTTTCTGCCATTTCAGGCGTCGTCGGCCCGGCTTGCTTGAATCCTGATGGTGCAATGAGCAAGGGACTCACATCTGAGTATTCCCTTCCACGCTTATGGTGGACAAAATGATTCAGAAAAGGGGGTGGTGATGAACAGAGTGCCTGAATTAAGCAGACCACTCTTACCCAGTCCAAAGATCAGGGCTTGATCCATCACCGTTTTTTAGCTCACTGCACCATCCCAGCTCAGAACTTGGCTATATGCAAATTAGTCTGTTCCTGTCCCAGTGCATGATGGGAACAGGGCAAACCAAACTACCAAGCCAATTCTTGTACTGGGAAGGAAACAAGCTTCCGGGGACCGGTTTCTGCCATTTCAGGCGTCGTCGGCCCGGCTTGCTTGAATCCTGATGGTGCAATGAGCAAGGGACTCACATCTGAGTATACCCTTCCACGCTTATGGTGGACAAAATGATTCAGAAAAGGGGGTGGTGATGAACAGAGTGCCTGAATTAAGCAAACCACTCTTACCCAGTCCAAAGATCAGGGCTTGATCCATCACCGTTTTTTAGCTCACTGCACCATCCCAGCTCAGAACTTGGCTATATGCAAATTAGTCTGTTCCTGTCCCAGTGCATGATGGGAACAGGGCAAACCAAACTACCAAGCCAATTCTTGTACTGGGAAGGAAACAATCTTCCGGGGACCGGTTTCTGCCATTTCAGGCGTCGTCGGCCCGGCTTGCTTGAATCCTGATGGTGCAATGAGCAAGGGACTCACATCTGAGTATACCCTTCCACGCTTATGGTGGACAAAATGATTCAGAAAAGGGGGTGGTGATGAACAGAGTGCCTGAATTAAGCAGAACACTCTTACCCATTCCAAAGATCAGGGCTTGATCCATCACCGTTTTTTAGCTCACTGCACCATCCCAGCTCAGAACTTGGCTATATGCAAATTAGTCTGTTCCTGTCCCTGTACATGATGGGAACAGGGCAAACCAAACTACCAAGCCAATTCTTGTACTGGGAAGGAAACAAGCTTCCGGGGACCGGTTTCTGCCATTTCAGGCGTCGTCGGCCCGGCTTGCTTGAATCCTGATGGTGCAATGAGCAAGGGACTCACATCTGAGTATACCCTTCCACGCTTATGGTGGACAAAAAGATTCAGAAAAGGGGGTGGTGATGAACAGAGTGCCTGAATTAAGCAGACCACCCTTACCCAGTCCAAAGATCAGGGCTTGATCCATCACCGTTTTTTAGCTCACTGCACCCTCCCAGCTCAGAACTTGGCTATATGCAAATTAGTCTGTTCCTGTCCCAGTGCATGATGGGAACAGGGCAAACCAAACTACCAAGCCAATTCTTGTACTGGGAAGGAAACAAGCTTCCGGGGACCGGTTTCTGCCATTTCAGGCATCTTCGACCCGGCTTGCTTGAATCCTGATGGTGCAATGAGCAAGGGACTCACATCTGAGTATACCCTTCCACGCTTATGGTGGACAAAATGATTCAGAAAAGGGGGTGGTGATGAACAGAGTGCCTGAATTAAGCAGACCACTCTTACCCAGTCCAAAGATCAGGGCTTAATCCATCACCGTTTTTTAGCTCACTGCACCATCCCAGCTCAGAACTTGGCTATATGCAAATTAGTCTGTTCCTGTCCCAGTGCATGATGGGAACAGGGCAAACCAAACTACCAAGCCAATTCTTGTACTGGGAAGGAAACAAGCTTCCGTGGACCGGTTTCTGCCATTTCAGGCGTTGTCGGCCCGGCTTGCTTGAATCCTGATGGTGCAATGAGCAAGGGACTCACATCTGAGTATACCCTTCCACGCTTATGGTGGACAAAATGATTCAGAAAAGGGGGTGGTGATGAACAGAGTGCCTGAATTAAGCAGACCACTCTTACCCAGTCCAAAGACCTATAGCCAGGTTCTGAGCTGGGATGGGGCAGTGAGCTAAATAACGGTGATGGATCAAGCCCTGATCTTTGGACTGGGTAAGAGTGGTCTGCTTAATTCAGACACTCTGTTCATCACCACCCCCTTTTCTGAATCATTTTGTCCACCCTAAGCGTGGAAGGGTATGCTCAGACATGAGTCCCTTGCTCACTGCTCCATCAGGATTCAAGCAAGCCGGGCCGACGACGCCTGAAATGGCAGAAACCGGTCCCCGGAAGCTTGTCTCCTTTCTGGTGAAGAATTGGCTTGGTAGTTTGGTCTGCCCTGTTCCCATGATGCACTGGGCCAGGGACAGACTAATTTGCATATAGCCAGGTTCTGAGCTGGGATGGGGCAGTGAGCTAAATAACGGTGATGGATCAAGCCCTGATCTTTGGACTGGGTAAGAGTGGTCTGCTTAATTCAGACACTCTGTTCATCACCACCCCCTTTTCTGAATCATTTTGTCCACCCTACGCGTGGAAGGGTATGCTCAGACATGAGTCCCTTGCTCACTGCTCCATCAGGATTCAAGCAAGCCGGGCCGACGACGCCTGAAATGGCAGAAACCGGTCCCCGGAAGCTTGTCTCCTTTCTGGTGGAGAATTGGCTTGGTAGTTTGGTCTGCCCTGTTCCCATGATGCACTGGGCCAGGGACAGACTAATTTGCATATAGCCAGGTTCTGAGATGGGATGGGGCAGTGAGCTAAATAACGGTGATGGATCAAGCCCTGATCTTTGGACTGGGTAAGAGTGGTCTGCTTAATTCAGACACTCTGTTCATCACCACCCCCTTTTCTGAATCATTTTGTCCACCCTAAGCGTGGAAGGGTATGCTCAGACATGAGTCCCTTGCTCACTGCTCCATCAGGATTCAAGCAAGCCGGGCCGACGACGCCTGAAATGGCAGAAACCGGTCCCCGGAAGCTTGTCTCCTTTCTGGTGAAGAATTGGCTTGGTAGTTTGGTCTGCCCTGTTCCCATGATGCACTGGGCCAGGGACAGACTAATTTGCATATAGCCAGGTTCTGAGCTGGGATGGGGCAGTGAGCTAAATAACGGTGATGGATCAAGCCCTGATCTTTGGACTGGGTAAGAGTGGTCTGCTTAATTCAGACACTCTGTTCATCACCACCCCCTTTTCTGAATCATTTTGTCCACCCTAAGCGTGGAAGGGTATGCTCAGACATGAGTCCCTTGCTCACTGCTCCATCAGGATTCAAGCAAGCCGGGCCGACGACGCCTGAAATGGCAGAAACCGGTCCCCGGAAGCTTGTCTCCTTTCTGGTGAAGAATTGGCTTGGTAGTTTGGTCTGCCCTGTTCCCATGATGCACTGGGCCAGGGACAGACTAATTTGCATATAGCCAGGTTCTGAGCTGGGATGGGGCAGTGAGCTAAATAACGGTGATGGATCAAGCCCTGATCTTTGGACTGGGTAAGAGTGGTCTGCTTAATTCAGACACTCTGCTCATCACCACCCCCTTTTCTGAATCATTTTGTCCACCCTAAGCGTGGAAGGGTATGCTCAGACATGAGTCCCTTGCTCACTGCTCCATCAGGATTCAAGCAAGCCGGGCCGACGACGCCTGAAATGGCAGAAACCGGTCCCCGGAAGCTTGTCTCCTTTCTGGTGAAGAATTGGCTTGGTAGTTTGGTCTGCCCTGTTCCCATGATGCACTGGGCCAGGGACAGACTAATTTGCATATAGCCAGGTTCTGAGCTGGGATGGGGCAGTGAGCTAAATAACGGTGATGGATCAAGCCCTGATCTTTGGACTGGGTAAGAGTGGTCTGCTTAATTCAGACACTCTGTTCATCACCACCCCCTTTTCTGAATCATTTTGTCCACCCTAAGCGTGGAAGGGTCTGCTCAGACATGATTCCCTTGCTCACTGCTCCATCAGGATTCAAGCAAGCCGGGCCGACGACGCCTGAAATGGCAGAAACCGGCCCCCGGAAGCTTGTCTCCTTTCTGGTGAAGAATTGGCTTGGTAGTTTGGTCTGCCCTGTTCCCATGATGCACTGGGCCAGGGACAGACTAATTTGCATTTAGCCAGGTTCTGAGCTGGGATGGGGCAGTGAGCTAAATAACGGTGATGGATCAAGCCCTGATCTTTGGACTGGGTAAGAGTGGTCTGCTTAATTCAGACACTCTGTTCATCACCACCCCCTTTTCTGAATCATTTTGTCCACCCTAAGCGTGGAAGGGTATGCTCAGACATGAGTCCCTTGCTCACTGCTCATCAGGATTCAAGCAAGCCGGGCCGACGACGCCTGAAATGTCAGAAACCGGTCCCCGGAAGCTTGTCTCCTTTCTGGTGAAGAATTGGCTTGGTAGTTTGGTCTGCCCTGTTCCCATGATGCACTGGGCCAGGGACAGACTAATTTGCATATAGCCAGATTCTGAGCTGGGATGGGGCACTGAGCTAAATAACGGTGATGGATCAAGCCCTGATCTTTGGACTGGGTAAGAGTGGTCTGCTCAATTCAGACACTCTGTTCATCACCACCCCCTTTTCTGAATCATTTTGTCCACCCTAAGCGTGGAAGGGTATGCTCAGACATGAGTCCCTTGCTCACTGCTCCATCAGGATTCAAGCAAGCCGGGCCGACGACGCCTGAAATGGCAGAAACCGGTCCCCGGAAGCTTGTCTCCTTTCTGGTGAAGAATTGGCTTGGTAGTTTGGTCTGCCCTGTTCCCATGATGCACTGGGCCAGGGACAGACTAATTTGCATATAGCCAGGTTCTGAGCTGGGATGGGGCAGTGAGCTAAATAACGGTGATGGATCAAGCCCTGATCTTTGGACTGGGTGAGAGTGGTCTGCTTAATTCAGACACTCTGTTCATCACCACCCCCTTTTCTGAACCCTTACGTAAAAGAGCTGCCACTTTTCTGTAGAGAATGGCCAGGTGTTCCAGAGAAGAGGGGAAAATGTTGGTGGAATCTGAAACAAGGAAAAAAGTGTAGCTCGGTCTATAATTTAAAGGATCCACTGGTCTGAAGTAATGGCCTTCCAGGCTGACAGAAAGAAGGAAACGTGCCCTTCCACAGGCTCAGAATCTGTTACGGACAGAGAAGGAAGACTGGGGAGGAGGGGGTTGGAGGCAGGGGAAAGAGGAGGTTGTTTCTGGGCAGAGCCATGGTCCTTACCTCTGTCCCTGTATTTGATGACCAGCGTTTTCTGGGGCTCTTGCAACTGCAGCTGATAAGATTGCTGCTGCCGAAAGAAGAAACCTCTGGTGATCCCCAAAAGTGACAAAATGGCCTGTAAGTTCATTGGGGCAAAACTTGTTGGAAACATAAGGACCATTTTTGTTTATTTTCAAATCATTTTTCAGATTTTCTCTTTGGAAATAAAACAAAAATTATGATGATGGAGACGAGTGTTGCTTGGATATGAATTTAGCTTAAAGAAATGAAAAGACAAAAGGTATTTGGCAGAACAGGAACAAATTGGTTTAATTAAACGCAATGGTCTGAAGAGTATCAACAGAGTACATCTGAAGATAGTGTCTCTATTTAAAAAGCTTTGGCCGACAATATATTCATCTTGTGAGGTACAATAAACCAATTCTGCATTCTTAAAAAAACATTTTAGTGGTAAGTAAGAAGCTTGGCGACACAGAAGGTCCTCGACCTCAAGGAGAGATAGTGTGGGCCGCTGTGTATGTGTCCAGATGTCTGTTGTGGGAAGTGCGTGATCACTAAGTGTGGTGTGCATGTTGTGTCCTGATTGGCTGGATGTTTCTATCTACACGTGGCATCTGGCTGTGAGGTATTTTTGGGGACTGCACACCTCGGGTCAAACATGTTTAATTGAGGCCAATTTCCCCTTACCTGTTTGTGGTGCAATTGTCTATCTGTGGGATTGATCAGGGTTTTCCCTGGGTCATTAGATAAGTGTGGGTTGGGGTCACAGGACCTGCATGACCACGTATTTCTGACCCAGGGATGATGGGGCGGTCATCTTGGAGGAATCTGACAGCAATAATACAAGTTCGTTGGAATTTCTACAAATAATGTGGCGGTCATTGATATCATTTTTACCAACCTTCTCAATATTGTGCTTACAGTTGTTAAGTGTACATCGATATTGTCTTTACTGATATTGACATTGTTAGGCATGCTAGATCATGGCGTGCATTGAAATTGTTTCTTCTGGTATCAACATTGTATGCATGCATGGATTATGGCTTGCATTAACATTGTTTCTATCAGTATCGACAATGTTGTGCGGGCATAGATTATAGCATACATTTATGGGTATTGACATTGTTATGCATAGGATATGGCATACGTTGACATTGCATTTATTGGTATTGCCCTTGTGGGGTCTGCATATATCATGGTATACAGGGACATTGTATGAACCCATACTAACAATTTCGACTACTTTATCCTCCTCATATGTCACGACTGTAACATTATTCGAAACTGTGTGCCTTTCTGTAGTGTCTGTTACGTTTTCCATAGCTATGTGATTACTACCTAGTTTGAGGACTGCGTTTTTACAGAAGGAAACCGATACTTGTAGGAAACAATGCAACACAAGTACAACAACGAAAGCTGGGATTAGTAAAGTGAATAGTACGGACACCCATAGGTATGGTTCTTGAAACACAGAGAATACAGTGTAAGTTCTTGTACAATTAGGAGTGTCCCATTCCAACAACCAGGTGTACCTATTAATCTCGGTATCCCAGATTTCCTGGCATGGTGTGTTTATGCTAGCGTTGGACCCCCTCCAATGAGACAAATTTCCCCTATTGTGTTCGAGGCGAGTGGCCCTGCACTGGAATCCCATGTTCGGGGTGCAGGAAAGGGCCCTTTTTGCATAGTTAGCCACACTTTTTGCCTGATTTCTGATGCACTTTAACTGAATGTGCACTGGGTCCTTGTTAACCAGGTTCCCAGTGACTGTGTTCTTTCCCAAAAGTGCACCTTTGTTTACACAATTGGCACACTTGTGGCCCTTGTAAAAGGTACCACTGCTACCAAGGGCCTTGTGAACAGAGAGAGTCTCTACGGGCTGCAGAATGTACTGTGCCACCCTCAGAGATCCCTCACCTAACACATACACACTGCTATTGCAGACTGTATGTTTAGTGCAGATAAAACTTAAGAATCACGTGGCACACATCCCTGTGAGCCATGCCCGCAAACACTGCCAGTGGCATAGGTAAGTCACCCTCCTACCAGGCCTCACACTCCTAAACCAGGCTTTACTATACAACAGGAGAGGGCACAGCTGCATGAGCAATATGCCCATACAGTGTCTAAGGCCATTTGTAGACACTGTAAGTGCAGTAAAGCTATATTGAGTACATGGGCTGGGAGGTTGTCATTACGAACTCCATAGCTCCATGATCGCTTTACTGAATGCTAAAACGTTTGGTAGCAAAGAACAAGTTACTTACCTTCGGTCACGCTTTTTCTGGTAGATACAATATCTGCCTGTGGATTCCTCACCTTGTGCATATACCCTTGTGTCAGCAACATTCGGAAATTCTTTTTGTAGCTTCGCGCCGACGTGGACGACGTCACAGAGGCATAACACCGCGCGCGACTCCGCTGACGTCACCAACATCATATTAGGCCCACGCCGGCGTGATGACATCAGTTCCGCCCTTTTTTCCGTGCCTTCGAGGCACACGGACGGACCGATGACAGCAGATATATACACAGCATACATAGTACACAAATGTTAAGATAACACACACAGTGTGAAACCAATGCAAGAAAACAAATTGCAATAAACATTTCCTTTGATATGAAAAATATATACATTACAGGAACACAGGCATAGAAGAGAGGACAACGGGGAGGCGGGTGGGTCAGTGAGGAATCCACAGGCAGATATTGTATCTACCAGAAAAAGTGTTACCGAAGGTAGATAACTTGTTCTTCTGATAGATACATCTGCCAGTGGATTCCTCACATTGTGAATAGAGTCCCACAGCAGTCCCCACTCCCGGAGGAGGGTGTCCACTCTTCTATACCAGAAAGTCCTGGAGGACAGAGCGCGCAAAGAGGCCCTCCCTCCTCACTTCAGTTTCCAAGCTGTAATGCTTCACGAAAGTGTGGAGGGAGGCCCAAGTCGCTGCTCTACAAATATCCCCAACAGGTACACCCCTAGACAAAGCAGATGTAGAAGACTTTGCTCTAGTAGAGTGAGCTCTTATACCCTCTGTAGGTTCCTTACCCACCAGGGCGTAGCAGATCTTAATGCAGAGGATAATCCATCTCGAGAGCGTGCGTTTGTGCACCGCCTTCCCCTTCTTGCAGCCAGCAAATCCAACAAACAGCTGGTCATCCAGCCTGAACTCTCTCGTCCTGTCCAGGTAAAAGCTCACCGCCCTCTTAGGGTCCAAACGGTAAAGTCTCTCCTCCTCCTTGGAAGGGTGAGGGGGAGGATAGAAGGTAGGGAGGGTAACGGACTGCCCCAGATGTAAAGGAGTTACCACCTTAGGCAGAAAAGCAGCCCTGGTCCTGAGAACCATTCTCTCAGCATGAATGGACAAAAATGGGGGCTTTGAACTAAGAGCTTGAACCTCACTTACCCTCCTTGCCGAGGCAATTGCCACTAGAAAAATAGTCTTATAAGACAAAAGTCTCAAGAGACACTTATGTAAAGGTTCAAAAGGCGAACCCATCAAGAACGTAAGAACAAGGTTCAAGTCTCATTGAGGCACAATAAAAGGTGTTGGAGGAAATTTATTGGTAAGGCCCTTAATGAATCGTAATACAATAGGAGATTTAAACAACGAGGGCTGGTCCGGCAAACAAAGAAAAACCGATAAAGCCGACAAATAACGTTTGATAGTTGCCACCGCAAAACCCTGCTGGGCCAAAGAAAGTGCAAATTGAAGTATATTGAACAAACAAGCCCTTAAAGGGTCAATGGACTTCTCCCCACACCAAGCAACAAATTTAGACCACCTATAAGAATAAATGGACTTGGTGGAGTCACCCCTGGCCAATAAGATGACATCCACCACATCGTGTGGGAGAGAAAAGGAAATCAGGTTTCCCCGCTCAATCTCCAGACATGAAGGTGTAAGGTCTGGAGGTGGGGGTGTAGAACCTGCCCCTCCATCTGGGAGAGGAGATCTGCCCTGAGAGGGAGACAGAGTGGAGGGCACAAGAAAAGGTGGAGAAGATCTGTGTACCACACCCTTCTTGGCCAATCCGGGGCGATCAATATAACTTGGGCCCGGTCTTGTCGAACCTTCCTCAGAACCCAAGGAATCAAGGATATGGGAGGAAACGCGTAAAGGAGATGAGAATCCCAACTCAACTGAATCGCATCCCCCAAGGCTCCCTGCATCGGAAACTGGAGGCTGCATAATGACGGGCAGTGAGCATTCTCGCGAGTGGCGAACAGGTCCACCCAAGGAGTCCCCCACATCCGAAAGACGTGACGAACTACCTCTGGATGAAGCCTCCACTCGTGGTCGGCGGAGAACTGCCGACTGAGACTGTCTGCACGAACGTTCAGAACTCCGGCCAGATGATTTGCCATTAGACAAATCTGATGGTCCTAAACCCAGGACCAGAGACGCAGAGCCTCTCTGCAGAGACACTGCGGCCCCACTCCTCCCTGCTTGTTGACATACAACATCGCGGTTGTGTTGTCCGTCAGCACTTGAACTGACTGACCGGGAAGGGAGGAAGGCCTTGAGTGCTAAACGTATTGCCCGCAACTCTAGAAGGTTGATGTGAAGCAACCTTTCCTCTGGAGAACAAAGACCTTTCACCTCCAGATCCCCCAGATGAGCACCCTACCCTAGAGTGGATGCATCCGTTATCACTGTGGCCACCGATGGAGGTAGTTGAAAAGTCTTTCCTTGTGACAAATTGCCTTCCACGCTCCACCAAGACAGATCCGCTGCAGTCTCTCTCGAGATCCTCACTGACTCCCTGAGATCTCCACTGTGCTGATACCACTGCCTGCGGAGGCACCACTGGAGTGCCCTCTTGTTCCAGCGTGCATGGTTGACCAACAGAATGCAAGAAGCCATCAGACCGAGCAGGCGAAGGACCTTCAGGACTGGAACGACCGCTCGATGGTAAAATAAAGGAATCATTTCCTGTATGTCGCGAATCCTTTGAGGAGGAGGGAATGCACGACACACAGTAGTGTCCAGTACCGCACCTATGAACAGGTTGCGCTGGGAGGGCACCAGGTGAGATTTGGGTACATTTATCGAAAAACCTAACCTGTGCAACAACTGAGTTGTCTCCTGCAGATGATGGAGCACTATCTCTGGAGATTCTGCCTTGATCAGCCAATCGTCCAGATACGGGAATACCGGTATCCCCGGTCTTCTGAGATGTGCTGCCACCACTTGGTGAAGACTCGAGGTGCAGTAGTAAGACCAAACGGAAGGACCGCAAACTGGTAGTGTTGCGATCCAACCGTGAAACGGAGATACTTCCTGTGCGACTTCAGGATGGGAATATGAAAATACGCATCCTGTAAGTCAATTGACACCATCCAGTCTTCTTCAAGCAGCGCTTGAAGAACCTGTGCAAGGGTGAGCATCTTGAACTTCTCCTGCTTCAGGTGTAAAGATTCAAGAGCCTGAAATCTAGGATTCGACGAAGTCTGCCATCCTTCTTGGGGATCAGAAAATACCGGGAGTAGCATCCCTGACCCTCTCCTGCTCCAGACCCACCTCTATCACACCCTTTCTGAACAGTGCCAGGACTTCTTCCTGCAGGAGCAGCAGATGGTCCTCCGAACAATAACCCTGGCAAGGAGGGTAATTGGGGGGAAATTCCCGAAAGGGAAGAGCATACCCATTCTCCACGAGATTGAGAACCCAAAGATCCGATGTAATAAATTCCCAATCTCGTAGAAAATGGGTAAGCCGGCCCCCCACTGGGCCCACATGATCCGGAAAGGTGGATCTAGGGCTGCTTTGCTGCAGTGGTAGGGGGCTGGGAAGGGGAAGAGGAGGAGGAGGAGGCTTGGCGACCTCTAAGACAAGCTCTTTGCCTGGCTCTGTACGACTTGTACAGCGTATTTTGCAGCAGCTGCGGCTGCTGCTGCGATTGTTTGTAGGCCCGAAAGGAAGGTCTGACAAAACCTCTAAATCGCTTTCCAAAAGAGCCCCTTGTCTGAAGGCCCAAAGACTTCGCTGTCACTCTGCTGTCTTTAAACCGCTCTAAAGCAGCGTCAGCCTTCTTACCAAACAATCCTGCCCCACTGTTAGAATAGGAGGTCTCTGGTTGGCACAGGTATGCACTTGTGACAAACAGGGACCCTCTCTTCTAGTCAGGGCAAGGGAACTACTCCTTCGAATAACCCCTGCTCACCCTCTAGGTAGTGTGGCGCGAGCAGACAAGGCTAATCCTGAGGGCGATAGTTAGTTAAGCATTTGTGATCATGCACAGTAAACCCACTGACCCACCACAAATGGACACCAGTCGTAAGGTTGCATCAAAAATACATAATCTTTATATAAAAGGTATATTCATATGCAGGGTTAACACAAGACATATAACGTTTAGCGATTTGAGGCCACCAGATTTAAATAGGCAATTAAGTCTTTCAATGTTCGTTGTTCAGCAAGGTACGATGACAGGGAAAACAGAACGTTGCGGACCCTGGATCCAATATGAACTCGAGACGGAGTTCAAGTGTACCTTGCTTGTGGAAGTCCGAGGCGTTTCAGGCGCGGCTACTGGTGAGGGCGGACCCGGGACGAGGCCGACGGTTCTCCAGAGGATCTCTCCGGCTCAGGCCCCCCTCGAGGTGCGAGGTGGGTGAGCAGGACTGTGGAGGGTTGTGGCGATCCGGGGTTGATGCAGCTCATGGGGCGATGCGCCGTTCAGGCCTGCGGGGCGTACTACTTCTTAGCACGCCAGGTTGTACTCGTGGATCTCTGAGGGGCGTCGCGTTCTCGGGCAGACGGGTGCAGCACCAGGCTTCCGGTACCACGGTACGGGGAGGCCTTTCTTGAGGTACGGCACGAGCCTTGGTATGCAGGAGGGCAAAGCGAGACAGTCGGGTACGTTACGACGTACGGACCGTCCGAGGCTATGGAATGCGCTCTGTGCATATTCCGGCTGGAGAAGATGAGAGGCGCACAACGCGCTCCATTAGCAGGCGAGGTGACAGGAGAGCGGGCGGCCCAGCACTGAAGCGAAAAGCGACTCAGGGATGAGCGGGGCTCTCTGCGGCAGGGCGGCCAGGCTCCGAGCTGTCACGACCTTGGGAGGGACGAAGGCACCAGAGTCACAACTCCGGCGAGGGAATAAGAACTAAGGCCCAACAGCAGATGGGCACAAGCAGAATAGAACCCAATGGTCCTGGTGTTCCGTTCAGGGGGCAAGCTCGCAATCAAGCCCTTGGAGATCGTCTTAGGCACAAGTCTACAAAGTCCTATCTGGTCTTTTCCTCTCCTTTCTCAGCAAGGCACTACTGCAGGCCAGTCTTACAGGATACAGACTGGTTTCCGTCCTTCAGCTTCTCTTGGTCCTTCTAGTCAGGCAGAGGTTCGTCGTGGTCAAAACTGTATCTGATCTGTAAGGAGCAGAGGTCCGATATTTATACTGTGTTTCTTTTGTCTTTGCAGGCCAGGGGGCCTGAGCCTGGTTCAACCCAGTTCTGGAGCACTCTGTTGACAGGAAGCTGCCATCTTCTTTCAGGGTGCAGGGCAGGGACATCAGACGCTCCGCAGGAGGTGGAGCCAGCATTGTGGTGGTGGAGCACAACCCTATTCAGAGTCAAGGACTATTCCGCCCACCCATCCTGGTGTAAGCACCCTATTCACCACCTGGTAACCCCGACTGTCCCCGGGAAGTCCCCAGCCCTGTCACTCACACAAACCCAGACAGCAGATACACATCCTGGCAGAGGCGGGCTGAAATAGCTAGGCAAGCAAATGCTAACTTTCTAAAAGTAGCATTTGCAAACACAGGATATTAAAATAAACCTTGCTAAAGAAAGTATTTTATTATTCTGAGTTCAGGCATACTAAACTTGACGTGCCACCGTGTTCCCTGACCTACCGGGACTTATAGCATGTAATAAGTCCGGCAGCTCACCTTGGCCTAAGAGAACAGGTAGCCCTTCAATAGTGAAGAACGATAAGGGCGGTAATTCACTACTAGGACAGGCCACGCACTAGGCTTGTCCTACCTTAGTCTTACAATGCACCCTGCCCGTGGGCCTACCATAGGGGTGACTGATATGAAGGTTTAGGGAAGGTTTAGGGGCTGGCAAGTGTGGGCACTTGCGCAGTCAGCGTGACAGTACGAGACTGTACGCAGGGTCTGCAATGGCGGACCCGAGACACATCTTACGATGCCGCTTCTGTGGGTGGCGCAACCAGCGCTGCAGGCCCACTAGCGGCATTTGTATCTACAAGCCCCTGCACTCCTCGTGCACGTTACGGGGGACTGACAGTAAAGCAAATAGGCCAATCGTGGAAATAAATTACATATACACTTTACCTTGGGAGCACTTGCACTGCGGCACGGATTGGCCGTGGCGAAGTGCCCTGAGCATCGAATACCAGCAAAACATCTGAGGCACATCAGCAAAAATTGGAAGGGAGACTCACGCCAAGGTGCCAGGTCTAACACGTGTCCCCTCCAGCTGAAACGTGAGGAGAACTACCCTACCCCAGGGAGTTCCTCATCACTAAGGCGGAAAACCTTGACAGACCGTCAGCATTGGCGTGGTCTAGGCCAGGGCGGTGTTCCACCGTGAAGTCCATACTCTGTAGAGAAATGGACCACCTCAACAGTTTCGGGTTCTCACCCCTCATTTGCATCAACCATCTGAGGGGCCTGTGGTCTGTCTGAACTCGGAAGTGAGACCCAAACAAGTAGGGTCTTACCTTCTTCAGGGCCCAGACCACAGCAAAAGCTTCTCTCTCGATCGCACTCCACTTCTGTTCTCGTGGAAGTAACCTCCGACTGATGAAGGCTACAGGTTGGTCCCAGCCCTCCTCAGTCATCTGTGAAAGGACAGCCCCTACCCCATGCTCTGAAGCGTCTGTCTGCACTAAGAACTCTTTGGAGAAATCAGGAGCCAGGAGCACGGGTGACGTGCACATGGCCGTCTTCAGGGTGTCGAATGCTTCCTGACAGGCGTCAGTCCAGATCACCTTCCGGGGCTGCTTCTTCGAAGTCAGCTCTGTCAAGGGGGTAATGATGGTACCATATCCCTTGACAAACCTCCTGTAGTACCCGGTGAGTCCGAGGAAGGCCCTCACCTCCGTTTGGGTCTTGGGGGTTCCCAAGCCAGGATGGTCTGAATTTTGGACTGAAGGGGCGCCACCTGGCCGCTCCCAACTTGGTGTCCCAAATACACCACGGAACCCTGCCCGATGTGACATTTGCTTGCCTTGATCATGAGGCCTGCCTCGCGCAGTGCCGCCAACACTTCCCAAAGGTGTCGCAAGTGTTCTTTCCATGTGCTGCTGAACACTGCGATGTCATCCAGGTAGGCAGCACTGAACTCGGTCAGGCCTGCCAGCACTTGGTTGACCAGTCTCTGGAAGGTGGCAGGGGCGTCTTTCATCCCAAATGGCATGACCCGGAACTGGTAATGCCCGTCTGGTATTGAAAACGCAGACCTCTCTTTGGCCCGTCAGTTAAGGCGATTTGCCAGTATCCAGACGTTAAGTCAAACGTGCTGAGATACCGTACAGCCCACAACCGATCGATGAGCTCATCAGTTCTGGGGATGGGGTGCACGTCGGTCTTCAGTGCCGAATTGAGTCCTCAATAGTCCACACAGAACCGGAGTTCGGGTGTGGCTCCCGGCGCTGCAGCCTTCGGGACCAAGACCCCTGGGCTGGCACAAGGACTGCTGGAGGACTCAATCACCCCGAGAGCAAACATCTTTGAGTCTTCCTCCTTGATGCAGGCTTTTACCCTGTCAGTCACGCGGTAAGCCTTGTGTTTTACCGGCAAACTGTCTCCCGTGTCCACATCATGGACGCACCAATCTGTGACACCCGGAACCAAGGAGAACAAGTCAGAAAATTGCCCCAGCAGCTGGCTGCAATCACTCTGCTGCTCAGGGTCAGGGAGGGTGAGAGGTTAACTCCATCCACTGACCCGTCTCGCGCGGAGGCCACCAAGAGGCTCGGTCTCCTCCTCCATTCCGTCATCGGTTGCCAACAGCATGCCCACATTGGACCTCTCCAAGTGGGGCTTAAGGCGGTTAACATGTAGGACCCTCAAAGGGTTCCTGGGAGTTGGCAAGTTCACCAGGTAGGTGACAGGACTCTTGCGCTCCACAACCTCAAATGGACCCGTCCACTTATCCTGAAGTGCACAGGGCTCCACTGGGGCCAAGACCCATACCTTCTGTCCAGGTTGAAGCTCTACCAGAGTGGCATTCTGGTCGTACCACCGCTTCATCTCCTCCTGGCTGGCTTCCAGGTTTGCCTCAGCAAGTTGCCTGAATCGCCTGGTCTGGTTTCGGAAGGCCAGCATGTAACTGTATACATTCTGGGGAGGTTTCCTGGGAGATTGCTCCCAGCCTTCCCTAACCAGACTCAGAGGTCCTCGGACCGGGTGACCGTACAAAAGCTCGAAGGGACTGAACCCGAGCGACTTCTGTGGCACCTCTCGGTATGCAAAGAGTAGGCATGGTAAGAGGACGTCCCACTTAAGCCTCATTCGTCCTTCTAGGCCCATGATCATGCCTTTCAGGGTTCGGTTGAACCTTTCAACCAACCCGTTTCCTTGGGGGTGGTAAGGGATGGTGAACTTGTAGGTTACACCACACTCTTGCCAAAGGGATTTCATATATTTCAATATGAAATTGGTGCCCCTGTCAGACACCACCTCTAGAGGGAATCCCACTCGGGAGAAAATTCCCATCAGTGCTCGTCCCACCACGGGGCCGTCACTGTCCTCAGAGGGATGGCTTCAGGGTACCGGGTGGCATGGTCCACCAAGACCAGGATGAACCTGTTGCCATTGGCTGTCTTGGGGTCCAGAGGCCCCACAATGTCAATTCCCACTCGCTGGAATGGGGTACCGACGACGGGGAATGGTTGGAGGGGAGCCTTGTTCTTCCCTCCACACTTACCACTTGCTTGGCAAGTCTGGCAGGTCCTACAGTGAGCATCTGAGCTCCTGTGCATTTGGGGCCAATAGAAGTGGGTGACAAGCCGGTCATAGGTCTTGTCCATCCCCAAATGTCCTGCTAAAGGCACATTGTGAGCCAAACCCAGTAGGAAGGCCCTGATCTTCTGGGGTACCACCAGCGCACGGGCTGACCCAGGTTCAGCAGCCTTAGGCTCTGAATATAGGAGGTCGTTCTCCCAGTAGACCAAGTGTTTTCCGGACTGAGCACCATTGCCCTGGTCTGCAGCCTGCTGCCGCATACCCACGAGAGAAGGGCATTCTTTCTGCTCCTTGCAGAATTCCTCCCTGGAGGGGCCTCCTTCTTGCTGCCAATGGGTCAGCTCAGGCAGGTCCCCCAGTTCAGCGATCTGTTCCCCGGTAGGCTCCAGGGCATCCCCCTCGAGGTCTGCCTCCTCATGGGCTCTGGGAACTTCGGGGGCCGGCTGCCCGCGCCCCCTGCGTCTTTTCTCTAAGGCCGGTTCCTGGGCCTCTCCTTCAGGCTCCAGGACTTCTTCAACACCCCTACTGGCTGCCATAGACCACGTGGTCACGCACGCCCAGTCGGGTAGACCCACCATCCGCAGATGAGTCGTTTTCTCCACCTTTCCCCAAGGGGAGCTCTCCAAATAGTTCCCTAGCAAACAATCTACAGGCATGGAGGTCCTCACAGCGACTTGCAGAGTACCAGAGACCCCCCCATTTAAAGGGAACCTGAGCCATCGGACACTGGCTCTCAGAATTGTCAGCATTGACAATCCTACAGTAGGCGTGCGGTACCACCTGCTCTTGAGACACCAGGCGCAGCCTCACTGCAGTCACACTGGCTCCTGTATCTCGAAGAGCCTCCGCCTTCTTACCGTTAATGGTCACTACCTGCCCATATTTCTTAGTGTTACTGGGTAGGTAATTCTCAGGGACCATCTCACTGTCTCCTAGCGAGACTAGGGTCATCTGTACGGGATCCCCACCCTTTTGGACGGCTACTTCCTCCCCAAAATTAACATTAGCCATTTGCTGGGGTGGAGCACCAGTGGGTGCGGGTTTTGCAAAAAAGCGACACCTAGGGTCAGAGGCAACGTGACCCTGGTCGCCACACCTAAAACAGGTGATGGGCCCTCTCTGAACAGGTTTACCTGTCGGGGCCCGGTCTGCTTCGGGGGTGGAGGAGGCTGAGAACCTTTCCCTTGGCTCCCTTGGGATTACTTTGGGGGCCTTTGTGGAACCCTTTCTGTTTTCCCCTGTCCCCCACACTCTTCTGCTGGGGACCCTGCCCCCCACCTTTGGCTGAGTCTCCCACTGGACCTTTGTGGACCCTGGTGCTGAGCCAGCGGTCCGCTTC
Source organism: Lissotriton helveticus (assembly GCF_964261635.1). Lineage (NCBI taxonomy): Eukaryota > Metazoa > Chordata > Amphibia > Caudata > Salamandridae > Lissotriton > Lissotriton helveticus. Next base: position 508,011,722 of record NC_136068.1, on the reverse strand, counting down.
CTCAGCAAGCTTCCTCGGGTTGGACAGCTTGCTATCGATCAGGTGCTGGCGTAACTTAGGAAAACAATTAAGCGACATGTGCTCCCATGCCATTAAATCAAGCAGCCCTTGAAAATCATTCACCTTGCTACCCTTCACCCAACCATCCAGCGCTCTGCAGAAAAAGGTCACATACTCCACATACGTACCCCCTTGAATCTTCACACAATTCCTAAACCGCTGTCGGTACATTTCATGGGTTAACCCAAATCTGTTCATCAGGGCATCTTTCATGTGCTGGTAGGAGGTAGATTCTTCAGAGGGAAGATCTAGCAGGGTATCCCGCCCCTCGGTCAGGAACCGTCCCCACAATCCTACTCCCCAATCCTTCTCAGGGACCCGGTGGGAGGACATGGCTACCTCGTAGTCCCAGAACCACTGCCCTATGTTATCCCCCTTAAAGTACTCCTTAACCACATCCTTCGGTACGTAGACCCTTGACTCTACCTGCGCTGGCGTTGTGCTGCCACCAGGAGCTGCGTCCAAGCTTTTTGCTTTCAGCTCCAATTCTTTGATACGTAGTTCATGCTCTAGCTGGAGTTTCTTCTCCGCCATCGCCATCTGTCCCTTCAATCTTGCCATTTCCACTTCATGCGCTCTGGTTGCGGCCCTGTCCGCCAGCTCTTCTGACGACGGGCCCCGGGGCACCTCGACAAGGCTATCGGGTGGATCCACCACCAGCTGATTTTCTGGCTCTCTCGACTCCTTCCAGGCTCTCAGTGCCTTGATGGTCTGGGTTTTGTTTTTGCACCCGGTTTGGGTGACTCAGAACTTTAAGCAGAAGGCCTTCAACTGCTCGGCTTTGTAATTTTCAAGCCCTTCCCAGTCAACATCATCGAGTCCAGAGACGACAGAGGGTGCTCTCACGGGGAGTGAACCAGGCATGGTTTGGCGATTGGAGAAATCGCGACAAGATAATAAATCTGTGGCTTCGTTATAGGTCTGCTTTCACTACATGGCGATCAGTAATCTACTGTACATAAATCACAAATGCAAATTCGAAATCCCACCGCTGCCGCCAATGTTAGAATCTGGTTGGCATAGGTATGCACTTGTGACAAACAGGGACCCTCTATTCTAGTCAGGGCAAGGGAACTACTCCTTCGAATAACCCCTGCTCACACTCTAGGTAGTGTGGCGCGAGCAGACAAGGCTAATCCTCAGGGCGATAGTTAGTTAAGCATTTGTGAACATGCACAGTAAACCCACTGACCCACCAGAAATGGACACCAGTTGTAAGGTTGTATCAAAAATACGTAATCTTTATATAAAAGGTATATTCATATGCAGGGTTAACACAAGACCATATAACGTTTAGCGATTTGAGGCCACCAGATTTAAATAGGCAATTGAGTCTTTCAATGTTTGTTGTTCAGCAAGGTACGATGACAGGGAAAACAGAACGTTGCGGACCCTGGATCCGATATGAACTCGAGACGGAGTTCAAGTGTACCTTGCTTGTGGAAGTCCGAGGCGTTTCAGGCGCGGCTACTGGTGAGGGCGGACCCGGGACGAGGCCGACGGTTCTCAAGAGGATCTCTCCGGCTCAGGCCCCACCCTCGAGGTGCGAGGTGGGTGAGCAGGACTGTGGAGGGTTGTGGCGATCCGGGGTCGATGCAGCTCACGGGGCGAGGCGCCGTTCAGGCCTGCGGGGCGTACTACTTCTTAGCATGCCAGGTCGTACTCGTGGATCTGTGAGGGGCGTCGCGTTCTCGGGCAGACGGGTGCAGCACCAGGCTTCCAGTACCACGGTACGGGGAGGCCTTTCTTGAGGTGCGGCACGAGCCTTGGTATGCAGGAGGGCAAAGCGAGACAGTCGGGTACGTTACGACGTACGGACCGTCCGAGGCTATGGAATGCGCTCCGTGCAGAATCTGGCTGGAGAAGATGAGAGGCGCACAACGCGCTCCGTTAGCAGGCGAGGTGAAAGGAGAGCGGGCGGCCCGGCACTGAAGCGAAAAGCGACTCAGGGATAAGCGGGGCTCTCTGCGGCGGGGCGGCCAGGCTCCGAGCTGTCACGACCTTGGGAGGGACGAAGGCACCCGAGTCACAACTCCGGTGAGGGAATAAGTACTAAGGCCCAACAGCAGATGGGCACAAGCAGAATAGAACCCAATGGTCCTGGGGTTACGTTCAGGGGGCAAGCTCGCAATCAAGCCCTTGGAGATCGTCTTAGGCACAAGTCTACAAAGTCCTATGTGGTCTTTTCCTTTCCTTTCTCAGCAAGGCACCACTGCAGGCCAGTCTTACAGGATACGGACTGGTTTCCGTCCTTCAGCTTCTCTTGGTCCTTCTAGTCAGGCAGAGGTTCGTCGTGGTCAAAACTGGATCTGATCTGTAAGGAGCGGAGCTCCGATATTTATACTGTGTTTCTTTTGTCTTTACAGGCCAGGGGGCCTGAGCCTCGTTCAACCCAGTTCTGGAGCACTCTGTTGACAGGAAACTGCCGTCTTCTTTCAGGATGTAGGGCAGGGACATCAGACACTCCGCAGGAGGTGGAGCCAGCATTGTGGTGGTGGAGCACAACCCTATTCAGAGTCAAGGACTACTCCGCCCACCCATCCTGGTGTAAGCACCCTATTCACCACCTGGTAACCCCGACTGTCCCCGGGAAGTCCCCAGCCCTGTCACTCACACAAACCCAGACAGCAGATACACATCCTGGCAGAGGCGGGCTGAAATAGTTAGGCAAGCAAATGCTAACTTTCTAAAAGTAGCATTTGCAAACACAGGATATTAAAATAAACCTTGCTAAAGGAAGTATTTTATTATTCTGAGTTCAGGCATACTAAACTTGACGTGCCACCGTGTTCCCTGAGCCTACCGGGACTTATAGCATGTAATAAGTCCGGCAGCTCACCTTGGCCTAAGAGAATAGGTAGCCCTTCAATAGTGAAGAACGATAAGGGCGGTAATTCACTACTAGGACAGGCCACGCACTAGGCTTGTCCTACCTTAGTCTTACAATGCACCCTGCCCGTGGGCCTACCATAGGGGTGACTGATATGAAGGTTTAGGGAAGGTTTAGGGGCTGGCAAGTGTGGGCACTTGCGCTGTCAGCGTGACAGTACGAGACTGTATGCAGGGTCTGCAATGGCGGACCCGAGACACATCTTACGAGGCCGCTTCTGTGGGTGACGCAATCAGCGCTGCAGGCCCACTAGCGGCATTTGTATCTACAAGCCCCGGCACTCCTCATGCACGTTACAGGGGACTGACAGTAAACCAGATAAGCCAATCGTGGAAATCAATTACGTTAACACTTTACCTTGGGAGCACTTGCACTGCGGCACGGATTGGCCGTGGCGCAGTGCCCTGAGCATCGAATACCAGCAAAACATCTGAGGCACATCAGCAAAAAGTGGAAGGGAGACTCACGCCAAGGTGTCAGGTCTAACACCCATCAAAGGGCAAATCCATCAAAGCAGACTGAACATCCACAGAAAATTCCGAAGATTTCAACCACGCAGCGCCCCTTGTGGCCACTGATGAGCCCATCACTCTCGCCACTGAATCAGCCGTGTCCAGCCCACTCTGGATTACCTGCCTTGCCGCAGCCTGAGTGTCAGAAATAACCTCCTGAAAATCCTTTCTATAGTTCTCAGGAATTTTAGGCACCAACTGTTTGACGGAATCCATCAAAGAATGGATGTATCTACCCATCAGGCAGGTTGCATTTGTAGACTTTAGCGCCATGCTGGCTGATGAAAAGATTTTCTTTGCCGCCTGGTCTTGTTTCCTTGTCTCCTTTTCCCGAGGAACCTGCAGAAAAGCACCCGTAGACTTATTTGAGCAGGCAGCCTGCACAACCAAACTCTCCGGCAGGGGGTGCGTTGACAAAAAGTCCGGGTCACCAGGTGCCACTCTATACCTCCTTGCAATAGCCCTTGAAACAGCCGGAGCTGTCAGAGGTGTTTTCGACACTTCATAAATAGGCTCAGCCAAAGCGTCATTAAATGGAAGCATTGGTTCAATAACGGAGGAAGGCGAGTGAAGGACCTCAGTTAGAATGTTAGACTTGTATTCAGCAGTAGTCAGAGTAATATTTAACAGGTCTGCAGCCTTCTTAATAACAACGTGGTATGGTGTTATATCCTTGAAAGGCACGTCAGATACAGAGGCCAAATCCCACTCAGGAGACAGCTCAAGACCACTAGCCTCTCTCAGGTCATCAAAAGGATCCTCCGAATCCTGCAGTTCACCTTCCTCCAAATTTTCATCCCGATACCTCTCCTCTTCCAGAAGCCTCTGTGCTTCAGCCTCGACCTCTCCTTCATAAACGAAGTCGACGGATCTGGGACCGACCCCACCGGAGCCGGAGCCAACGCCGAACTCGAAGTCGGAAGAGGCAGCTTAACCCGAGGACGAACTGGATTCGGCATCGGAGTCGAGGGTATCGGCGTCGATGGATTCGGCATCGATGGAACCGGCGTCGGCATCCGAAGCTTCGACGGCGCGGGAAAATGCCAATGCGGAGCTGGAGCCAGCATGAAAGGCATAAAAGGCGCAAGAGCATAAGCCTGGGGGACACCCAGATTAAACGCCAATCGACCCGTGGGACCAACCGGTGCACCAGAGGGGTACATAGTCCTGGAGTAAACTCCAAATATGGCATTCAGGAACTGAGAAGGATCCTGACCTGGAGCCGGAAAGGCTGGATAAAAGCCCCCAGGATGCTCTTGAGGGAGCGGAGTCTTCTCGACTTCGGCATCCACCTTGGGCTGAAGCACTGGGGTCGACGAACCCGCAGGCAACAAAGCCTCGCCCTCACCTTCTTCTTCCTCATCACCTTCTTCTTCATCTTCTTGACCAGAAGGATGGGATGGATTCGGAGAAGGATTCGGTTACTGCTTCGGTGACATAGGCGAATCCGCACGCGAAGCCTCACCCTCGGAGACCTGTACTTCCGAAGCCGAGGCCACTGCCTCCTTTCGAAGTAACTTCACTTGTGACTTCGGCCTTGAACTCGAGTCTTTCTCAGAATGATGGCGAGATTCATGACTCCTCTTCTTATGTTTCTTCCTCGAAGACCTCGAAGCATGCGCCGAAGACGAATCCGAGTGCGACCTCAAACGAGACCGAGACCTCGAACGCTGAGTTCGCGACCTCGAACTCTTTTTATCCTTTTTGCTCGTCAACTTCGCTACAAGGAGTTTCGTCTCCCTCTCTCGGAGAGCCTTCGGAGTCATCTTCTTACAAGAAGGGCAATCCTCGACATCATGATCGGAGCTCAAGCACCAAACACAGCACTCGTGTGGATCAGTGATAGACATCGTCTTGCCACATTCTCCGCACGCCTTAAATCCAGTCTTCTTCGAAGTCATCACGACATAAGACAAAGAATACACCAGTAGAAATACATAGTAACAAAGTTACAATACAGCTACAGACGATCCCTTGAAAACCGTTAGCGTCGACGACGCGGAAAAAAGGGAACTGGTGTCATCACGCCGGCGTGGGCCATTATGGTGTCGGTGACGTCAGCGGAGTCGCGCGCGGTGTCGTGCCTCTGTGACGTCTTCCACGTCGGCGCGAAGCTACAAAAAGAATTTCCGAATGTTGCTGACGCAAGGGGATATTCACAAGGTGAGGAATCCACTGGCAGATGTATCTATCAGAACTTCCCAGCACAATAAACCCACACTGATGCCAGTGTTGGATGTATTATAAAATGCACTCAGAGGGCATCTTAGAGATGCCCCTGAAAAACAACCAACTCTCTAGTGTACAGCTGACTGGTCTGCACCAGCCTGTCACACTCAGACATGTTTCTGACCCCCCCTGAGGAGGGAGCCCTTGTGCTCTTGTGGGTCAGGAACAAATCTTGCTTAGGGTGGATGAGCTTCACACCTACCCCCAAGCAGGAACAGCATTCAGGGCTCTGAGCCTCAAAAACTTCCTGCCCTTTGTTATGCTAGCCAGGGCCTCTCCAATTAGTGAGGGTGCCCACACCCCTGACCAAGCTCCACTTTTGGCTGCAAGGCTGGTGAGAAAATTAGTAGTCAGGAGAGGTATGTTTCCTTAGGACCATCCCTAACATGTCCTGAGCTGAAGTGACCCCCTTCTTGGAAAATCCTACATGTTGGATGGAAGGATTTTAGTCAATTAGGTTGGGGGATGCCCCTCCCCAAAGAGAGGGGACATACAAAGGGTGTAGCCACCCTAAAGTTAAGAAGCCCATTGGCTACTACCTGCCGGTAACTGTAACGTCCAGCATTAGGGGCACCCTTGAACTTGATGCTCAGATTCCTGCAAACTACAAAGAAGACGCCGTGCAGCAAAGACTGAAGACGACAGAATTGGCTCAAGCCCTACCAGCCTGTCTCCAGCTTTAAATACTCGGCAAAGAAGATGCCACCTGTCCTGTGGCAACGAATTCCAGAAACCGGCTCCTAGCCCAGCTTACTTGCACTGTCGATCAAAAGCCATGGCTGTGTTTTCTAGCATCTTCAGCCAATTAGTAATGTGTGTAGATGGGCCGAGCTAAACTGCCTAAATTGAGTCCCACAGTGAGAAATGTTCTCAGCAGATGCTCTGCTAGCCCTCGCTTAAAAAACGAGGATAGGAAGTGATCCATCACTGGCATTCCGCACACCGGCCGCCCCTGCTGCAGCATTATCCAAGTGTAACTATTAAGTAAAGAGCCAGTAGCCATGAGAGGATACAAATGATGACATGGCTGTACTAAGGAGGGACTAAGAAGCCTCATAATAAATCAGAAGACAGCATTTACAAAAGAAAAGCACACAAGCCAATGAAAAATTAGGGCGGGAGAGTGGGCGAAGCTCTTCACAGAGCAGCACTTGCATGCTGGCTCACGCTCGACCTAAAAAGACATTACATATTTACCACTAGCCCTGAACTAGCCATATAAAACAATCTACAATTTATTATAAACATTCAAGATGAGTAAAGATAGGGATCCATCGGGTAGAAATTAACTACGTCCAATATACGCCTTTTATTCTTTACTTCTCCACCATGTTTGTGTGATGAGGACCGCCACGGCCGTGTGATGCTCCTCTCTTTTTGGTCAATCACGATTATCTCCTTGTGTTTAACTGGGCGAGTCCGTGAGTTAAGGTCTTGTGCCAGATCACAATTGAATCACCACACTGCACTTATAAGGGTTAGATGGTTGTCAGGAATGTCTTGACTCACAATACCCCTTCTTACATGATAACACCACACAATAAAGTATTGCTTGTGGTTGTGCAACACGTGTGCATAGCACTTAACTGAAGAAAGGCACCATAGTTATTAGAGCCTAATACACGTATTGTATGTCACACATGGTAGCATGAGGTTCGGGTTGTTACACCAACTATGCTGAGTACTAGTTTAACTGCAAGAATTACCTGGATGTTTTCATGTGTTGTTTTCTCTTCCAGAATAAAAATGTGTTTCCTTTCAGATAATGCTGAGAGCTTAACCGCGAGTGTGCGGTTAATTTGACACAGGGATGGGTGCACCCTAGCAAGTACACAACTTTGTGTCACCATTGGTCCTGAAGAAAGCCTCGTAAGTTTGCATGCAGAGGCTGAAACATGTAGACCTGCCCTTGTCACTTAATACACCTTTAGATGTCAATGGCCAATTGAACCAGACAGGACATCCTCCTTCATTTTAATCTTGCCTTATTATGCCAGCATAAAGTTTTTAGGGACTGATAAGGCAATTTTAAATCACCTCTTCTCTGATTACTCACCCTGCACTACAAAACCCACTCCGCTGTAATCAGGAGTCGTAGCACACAGAGGCATTTGGCCGCTCGGGTGGGGACCCTGTGATGGAGCATGTTACCAACTAGGTTGGTGAGTGAGGGTTCTTTTGAGAACTAAGTGCTACTCCTTTGTTTCGTTCAATGCAGTAATTTAGAATCTATTTGGAATTACTCCTCCTTTTGTTGTTTATGAAGATAATCATAGCAGCGTAGGATTATAGATCTCAATCAATTGTACAGGATGTAAATTCATGTCAATGGCTTCAAAGAACAAGTTAACTTCGGTAACAATATATCTGTAAGAGACATATTAGTTATAAATTCCTTACCTTAGAATTACCCCCAGGTGTCAGACTGGATCCGGAGAATTATTTTTGTAGCAGTACCCTTGCGCATCGGTAGGTGGTGTCAGTCGACTTTGCGTCCATCGTCGTGGTCGCCGGGATGACGTTGCGGTGTCTACTTAGACGCCGACCCTGCATGCTGACGTCAGTAGCCATGCAAGACACTGACCACTGGTGCACAAAACTAGGGCCCTCGAAGGAACGTCCTACCCCTAGAAGTCAGTTTGCAGCAAAGGGAGGATGGGTGGGGCTGTAGGGAACCTATAACTAATTCATGTCTCGTACAGATATATTGTTACCGAAGGTAAGGAACTTGATCATCTGAAAGAGACTATTAGTTATAGATTCCTTACCTTAGAATAGATACCCCAGCAATACCAACCCCGGAGGTGGGTCTGCAAACCAAGTTCACACCAGAAAGTCCTGGAGAACAGAACAGCCGAAAAAGCAGTCTCTCTGGACTTGGCTGTCCAGGCAGTAATGCCTTGCAAAAGTGTGCAGCGATGCCCACGTGGCAGCCTGGCAGATGTCAAGTAAGGGAACTCCACGTACCAAAGCAGTAGTGGCCGCCGTCGCCCTGGTAGAGTGGGCGCGCAGTCCTAGTGGAGGTTCCTTTTTAGCTAAAGGATAGTAGATTCTAATGCATAGGACAACCCATCAAGAGATGGTACGTTTGTGCACTGCCCAACCCTTCTTGGCACCCACATAACCCACGAAGAGTTGATCGTCCAACCAAAATTCTTTAGTGCGGTCAAGGTTGAAAGACAGCACGCGTTTTGGGTTTAGACAGTGGAGTCTCTCCTCCTCTTTGGAGGGATGCAGAGGTGGAAAGAAGGTGGGCAATGTGATGGTCGAACCTATGTGGAAAGAGGTAACCGATTTGGGCAGAGATGAAGGCCTTGTCTGGAGGACAACTTTGTCCGTATGGACAGAAAGAAAAGGAAGCTTTGAAGATAAGGCCTAAAGCTCACTCAACCTGCGAGCAGAGGTGATGGCAAGCAAGAAAGCAGTTTTCAAAGTAATAAGATGAAGAGGACAATTATGTAGTGGCTCAGAAGGAGCACACGTAAGAAAAGTGAGAACAAAGTTCAAGTCCCACTAGGGCATTACAGAGGGAGAAGGAGGGAAGAGATGAGTAATGCCCTTCAGAAAACGGTTAACAATGGGGGACTTGAAAGAGAAGTCTGATCAAGAATGCGAGGAAAGGCCAAAATGGCCGAAATATGGCCTTTAGGAGTACCCAGAGCAGGGCCCTGCTGGGCCAAAGAAATAACAAAGAGGAGAACCTCTGAAAGAGGGGCAGAGAGGGGATCCATAGCCTTTGCTGTGCACCATACCACAAATGTGTTTCATCTACAGGCGTATACCGTTTTAGTGGAGGGACGCCTGGCTGCCAAGTTTACATTACAGCCTTCAGGAGGAAGGTCAAAAGCTGTCAGCTGCGCCGCTCAATCGCCACTCAAGGAGGTGGTGGCTGGAGAGGTTCGGGTAGAGGTCCTTCCCCTGCTGCTCTGACAGAAGATCCTCCCAAAGAAGCAGTCTGATAGGAGGATCAATGGCCATGCTCAAGAGTTTGAGGTACCAGACTATTCGTGCAAAGTCTGGAGCCACAAGAATGACTTGGGCCCGGTCGGGCTTGATCTTCTTCAGCACTCTGGGCAGAAGTGGCACAAGCGGAAAGGCATACAGGAGGTCTCAACTCCACTCGTAATGAAAAGCGTCACCTGGCAAGTGCCGCCTTGAAAATTCCAAGGCACTGAACTGCTGACATTGCGTGTTTTCTTTGGTGGCAAATAGATCTAACCGAGGCTCTCCCCACTTTTGAAAGAGACCTTGCACCACTTCGGAGTGAAGACGCCATTTGTGACCCACATGCACCAGTGGCTGAGCTCATCTGCCCTGGCATTTAGGGAACGTGCCAGGTGTTGAACCACCAGAATTATGCCCTGATGTTCCAGCCATGTCAAAAGGTAAAGAGCTTCTTGACATAGGGTCTACGACCCCATCCCATCCTGTTTGTTGCAGTACCACAAGGCGGTAGTGCTGTCCCTGAACACCTGCACTACACTTCCATTGATAGAAGGAAGGAATGCCTTCTGTGCTATTAGAATCGCCTGGAGCTCCAGAGGTTGATGTGGAGCCCAGACTTTGCCGGAGACAAGAGGCCTCTGATCACTGTCTCTCCCATGTGGCCACCCCATGCCAGGAGTGCTAGCGGGGGGGAACATGGCGGCAGCCGGTTGAGCTGCGGCGGTGCTCTGCTTCTGGGTTCCCGTTCGTGAGCTGAACAAGGCCAGCTTCTTACTTGAATGCCTTGTCTGAAATATTATCACGCAGACTGCTAAAGCTTAACCGCCTTGCAAAACAAAGTATTTTTCGGCTTTCTTTCCGATTGATCCTATGTGTTTGGAGGGGGCGTCTCCTTCAGTGTGTTCCTCGCCGGCGCTCCCTGCTGTTGTGTGCGTTGGCTCGGTTCCGCGGCAGAAGGGCTGCGGTCAGAGATGGAGCTGGAGCTTATCTGATTCCTCAACTTCACCACGGTCTGGTTTGCCGATTTGGAGTCTCGCCGCCCTGGAGCTGCGACGAGGCCGCAAGATCCGTTTTCTACTCCAGGAGAGACGGGGGGCCGCTGGAGGTCCCGCAGCTGAGCTGTGTTCAACAGCTGAGGTGGCAGAGGAGACACCAGAGGAGGGAGAGTTACCTGCTGATTCTGGGGGAGACGTTAAAGGTGGTGAGAGCTCAGTGCCGGTCGGGGGGGCTATCACTCGAGGTAAGTCCATTGCCATATTGTCGGCCGGGGGTTCAGTTGGTGTCTTATCCAGGCCGGATGCAGGGGGGTCGCCCCATTTGAAGAAAGGCAAACAAAAAGGGACAAAAAGTGATTTAAAAAAAGGGAAAAAGAACAATAAGGGGATACAAACCCCAAATATTACAAAAATCACACCTTCCCCGTCTAGTTGCTTCATTCCAACTCCTGCCTCAGGTTCAGAGGTAGTAAAACTTGTAGTTTCTGCTGGGGGTGGTAATGCAGATAGCGCAAAAAAGAAACTTTCCTCCTATTTAACAGGACAGGTTAAGGCTAAGTGAGCATATACGTGTAAAACAAGCTCTAAACGTAAATCTACTAGCGCCACCCGTGCAGATTCTAGGATAACCCCATCACTTAGGTCATATTTCAAGGCAATTCCTCAAGTCCTATTTCTACCAGATAAACCTTCTTCTCCGTCCTGCTTAGTAGGGACTCTTTTAGAGGCTGAGGGCCCTGAAGGGACAGTGAATATTGGATTAACACGCAATAACAGCAACTCAATTGCCATGGCGACAGATATTCTAGAAACTAACATGGTAGCTGATGTTGAATAAGACTTAAATGGAGGTAGAGAGTTGGAGCAAGTATACACTCTTACCCACACTGAAGATCCTGAGATTTTGGTCCCTGTGTTAAATTCTTTGGGTCCCTCTGGCACATCCGGTCATCCCCCACCCCTAGCCTTGGTTTTGGCCCCACCATTGGCCCCGCCACTTCTGTTGGCTCCTCCATTTTTGGTCGCAGGTCCCTCAGTTGTTCAAACACAAGGGTATAGTACACAAGATGGCACAAAAGGCAGTGCACTGGCTCCTTCTTTTACCGATAGTGCTCTCTCAGTTAATTGTGATAATGCATCAATGACCGCTTCCCTCCAGACTTTCATACAGGGTACGTTCGCTACTATATCTGCCGATATAAAAAAGGGATTTGAGACCTCTGCTGCCAATCAGGCTGACATCAGATGTTTTTGTGAGTCTCTGGACAAGAAACTAAGTGATCTTACCTTAAGGACAGAATCAATAGAGGATAGGGTAACGGGTCTGTCCATACATTTAGAGCAAGCAAAAGTGGACATTACATCACTTAGGAAAGAAGATCAAGCTATGGCTGAGAGGATGGAGATTCTCGAGAATAATGCCCGACGAAATAATCTTCGCATCTTAAAGATTCCGGAGGACAAGGAAGGCTCAGATATTAAACAATATGTCATCTCATTGCTGACAGATGCGTTACGTTTGGATCAGTCTGTTGAAGAATTAGCTTTAGACATTCAGCGTATCCATAGAGAGCCTTTCAAGAAGAACCCCCAAAGGACTAAACCGTGAAAAATATTGGTCAATTTCCATACCTACTCGCTTAAGGAGACCATTCTCAATTTGGCTCTAAAGCAGAAATCTGTGAGTGGTAAGGGAACTCATTTTCAGATTCGATCTGACCTGTCAAGGGTCACACTTGACAAGCAGTGGGAGTTTGGGAGGAGGCTTGAGGCCTTTAGAAGCCACGGGGTGGTTGCTCAATTAATTTTCCCAGCGACCCTGAGAGTAATGTATAAAAACAGCATGCATAACATAAGGTCGGTTCAGGCTGCGGATGAGCTACTACTAACCATGGGCAAGGACAAAGGAGCATCAGGTTAGAAAAAGGCCAGTTAGTTAGTATGGCTGGTGACTCCAGACAGTACATTTTTTCTGCAACTTTTTTTTTCTCAGTGATCTGATAGGGTCCTGAAGATGAGTGTAGGAGAGTAGGGTCTGCTATCCTATGGTCACCCCACATTTTTGCTTTTTGCTTCACTGGTTTTAGACTACTGAGGCTGTGGGCCTGCTAATCAGACCCCCAGCCTGCTGTTCTCTCTCTAAATTATTAATACATGTGCTATAGGTACATACCACAATTGGAAATGGACTCCTTGTCAGCCCCTGTACCATGCACTATAGGTGCCCAGGGCATAGGTGCCACCAAGGCCTACCAAGGGCTGCAGCATATATTTTGCCACCCCTGGTTGGTTCTTAAATTGACACAACTGGCTGATCACTCAGCTGGGGCAAGGTGGTGTAATCACCTCTTGCTTAGATATAGTATACCTATATCTAAACCTATATCTGGACACATATAAACCTGTGAGTCACTCCTATGGAAGGCCTTATCAATCCTGGAGGCAGAGTGCGTGGTTTAATGTGAGATGGAGCTCTAGCATGAGCTGAGCCTGTCTGCAGCCGTCGGGAACAAATCCCTAAGCTGTTTCAGGATAATGCCATACCATATACTCTTAAGTGCATTATAATCCTCGCGGTTATATAGCAACTTTGGTTTGGCTTTATCAAAACATGTCGTGTAAGGTGTCATACGATTTGGAATACTATCCCCTCGCCAGTTCTGGCGACGGGGATAGCATTCCACCCCTCTAGAGGGGTAAGACATATTACTTTACTTAAATGCGGTTAATTTCTAAAAGGGCCTCAGATCCACAAAATGGATGCTTCTGCCACAGACACAAGTCTGACCCCCTGAAGCTGACCGAAACTCAGCCAAAGGGGCCTGGACAAAGGATTTCCTGTCGCAGGGAGATAGTGGATTGTAGCAGGGAGGTTTGAAAGAAACCAGACACTGCCTGGGGAGCACAAGGCTGCCCCTTGCATAATCCGGCCAAACCGGTTATGGGGCACTCCAGCCCTCGTGCCAGCGCGGCCTGGATCAAAGGAAGGGGGTGTATCCACCCACTTCCTGGGTCCCACCCATAGGAGGGGACCTAGCAGGTAATCCAGCCCCCTAGATTGGTATAAGAATGGGAGCAGTGCCAATGCACTTCAGATTATCCTGATGAAACATAAGAAACGAAACTCTGGACCCTTCGACATCCTACTCAACGTAGAAGACTGAAGAATCTCCCTTGTGGTCAAGGAGTGACCACCCTCTGCAAACAGGCACCATCCAGCACCTCGACGTCTGCTTTGTTGCAGTTCCCGCCGGAACTCGAGCGACAGAGATCGACGAGATCAAGCTTGCCTGCCTTCTAACAGCCTGATCCACAGTCCCTGCAGAGCTGAGACCCGTGGAGGCGACCGGAAGCGTGGGGCACGCCATCTTGGAAAACCCACGAGACGCTGACCGTGCAGCCCCGAGTGACCCTCGAAGCTGTACAATGGGGTTTGAGAAGTCCCAACCCTGAGCCACTCTTGCACTGAAGTTCAGCCCTCCACACTCGACGAGTGCTGTGTGGGGCCCTTCTGCTTCTTTTGGCTCAACGCGTTGGTCCGGTCACTTGACAGCTGGCTTGTGGCCCCTGTGCCGACGAAACTTGAAATTCGACTTGTGATTCTGGTTGCTCCAGATTTGCACCAGCTCCCCTGAAAAGGAGCCCCCACTCTGACCTTCCTGGTCCGAGTGAGAAGCAATCTTCCAGTTCCGCGTGGATTGCTTTTGCCAAGTGTTGTTTGCTCCAATCTTGAAGCCGACAGCGCCGACGGCGAGAGCCTGCGTGGGACAGATCGTGACCCGCTCCTGGACTTCTTAGATGCCCCAGAGCCCACGTGACAGCGGAGAGAAGCTCCTCGACAACCATCTGATTGCGCCCGACATTGCCTGGTTCCATCCTGGTTCCACCCTGGTCACTGCTGAGTGACCCAGACTCTGTCCCCTCTGCTTTCAGGTACTTTTCGACTTGAGTCCACCCTTGGACTCCACCGGACACTTCTCCTTCACCTCGCCTGCAGCCCTTTCAGCTTCAAGCACCAAGAACCTGCGTGACGAAACCCGACTCAACTTCGACCCTGTGCACCCACTTCCTGTGGGTGAGGTAACATTGCAACGCCGGTGTTCCCACACTGGTACACACCTCTAGGGTCTGTGTCTTAAGTTTTGTTCCTCTAGGTTCAGCGGAAGTGTCCTTAAACTCTATTTGTGTAACTTTTACGCACCATTGACTTAACATTGATGCATGCTTGTGCTTTCAGCACTGCACCCGAATCCCGCGGGCTTTTCCCGACTTCAGCATTGCTTGTCCCGACTGCTCCCAGCAATTCCCTAGGCCCTAGGCCTAACCACTGATCGAATGGTCTCTCTTATACCATTTTTTTAGTATATGGTTTGAGTGGCCCCTTGGCCTCATCCAAAATTGTGCAACTTTGTATGTTATACTGTGCTTTTGATTTAACGCTTGTGCCCCTTTATTCATAAAGAATACTGGGGATTGTTTTTAGTAATAAATACATATATTTTTATAATATATACTTGTGTGGTGTCCTTTCATTTGATATTACAGGATTGTATGTGGTAAAACAGCTCGCTTAACACGACCTCTTAAGTTAAGCCTTTAAGGCTGCTTAGTCCATGCTACCCCTAGGATAGCTTGTCTAATAAGGTTGACTTACAACCAGACACCATAAGGGTTGTTTGGACTGATACAAGGTGGTTCCAGAATTGGAAACATCATATATCAGGCCAACTTCTCACATTGGTGAGCAGCGGTGCGGATTTGAGCTTGCTGTTTGTTTTACCATTGCAATCTTTTTATCAAATTGAAAGATCACATCAAGTACCTCTAGGTACATATAAATCAAAAGCTTAGCATATTTAAGTTCTACTGAACTTAGTAGTTGTAGATTAAAGGGATTAGCACACCCTGACTACAACTCACTAGCAAGGTACAGTAGGGAAACACTTAGTGTAGGTAGGTGCATCACTTACACCACACTAGAGTCATGTCTGACACAGGAAAAGCCTCAGGGTCTGTTCCTGTGACAGTTGACCTTACCCAGGCAACTTCCAGCTATGACAAACTAACCCACAAAGACTTGGTTGCCTTGTGCATCTCAAGAGGGTTAAAAAGGGGCAGAAGTCCCACCAGTCCTTCCCTGATAGCCATTCTAGAACAGGATGACTTGGAAAAGGCAAATGCAGTTCCCTTAGAATCAGGAGATGGAGTGAACCCCCCAGCCACTGAGACCACCCCAGAGGAGGAAGATGAGGAGGTAGAAGAGGAGGAGGACTCAGAGGTAGAGGACCCTGAAGATCAGGATCAAGGGGATAACCAGGTTGTAGTTGCCAGGCTTAACCAGGCCAACTTAAACCTACTGGGAAATGGAGAGGGCCAGCACCTCCCCAGATCCCACCAGAGCATTCTCCCAGGCCACAGAAGAGTGAGATCTCCATCAGGGGACCCTCATATTTCTAGTGCCTCAAGAGAATCTCAGAGAGGTATGACTGCCTCTCAGAAGATAGAGCATAAGGCCAGGATGAGAGCTGTCAAACTCCAAATAGAGAGGGAGGAGGTAGCCCTGGCTCAAGCTAGACTTGCCTTGGCAAGAGAGCAGAAATTGTGTGGCTTAGATGTCACTGGTAGCAGCAACATTCCTAGAGAAAAAGACAGGAGCTATGATAATAGAAACCTGACAGAAATTGTGGCCCCCTACAAGGAAGGGGATGACATCCACAAATGGATGACTGCTCTTGAGAGAGCCTGCATGGTACAGCAGGTTCCTCAGGATCAGTGGGCTGCAATTTTATGGTACTCCTTTTCAGAGAAAGGGAGGGACAGGCTCCTCACAGTTAGACCTGAGGATGCCAAAAACTACTCTGTCTTGAAGAGTGCTCTTATTGAAGGGTTTGGCATAACCACTGAGCAATACAGGTTGTTGTTCAGAGACACCCAAAAAGCACAGACTCAAGACTGGACTGATTTTGTAGATTGTGCCACTAAGGCTCTGGAGGGTTGGTTGCAGGGAAGTAAAGCTTCAGACTATACAGGATTGTACAATCTTATCATGAGAGAACAGATCCTTAATAACTGTACAAACCAGCTGTTGCATCAATACCTTATTGACTCTGATCTGACCTCTCCCTGAGAATTGGGAAAGAAGGCAGACAAATGGGTCAGAACAAGGATTAAGCAGAAACCCCGGGACCAAGGTGGTGACCAGAAGAAAACAGACCAGAAGGGTGGAAATCAGAAAGATAAAGAAAAGGACCAGAAGTCTTCAGGCCCCCAAAATAGTAATAAGGAGGGTGGTTCCCAAAATGGAAACAAGAAAAAGAAGAATAATGGCCCAAAGAAACCTTGGTGTAATACCTGTAAATCAGTTTCACACTGGGGCAGTGAATGCACCAAGACAAATCCAGTCCCCACCACTGCAGCTCCTAAAGCACCTGCACCCCCTAGTTCAGTAAGCAGTGGTGGAACACAGCCAAAGGGTGTAGTAGGGTTAACCCTGGGTACTGAAGTAGGATCTGGCCTAGTCAGAATCCCTACTCAGGCAGTTCTCCTATATGATGTGGACTTAGCTTTGTCCACTACAGTGAGTCCCAGTAACCTGGGCAAATATAGGCAGACACCTTTAATCAATGAGAAACTGGCTCAGGCCTACAGGGACACATGTGCCAGTGTCACAATGGTGACACCTGACTTTGTAGACCCTGGACAGATTGTACTAGGTGAAAGTTACCTAGTGACCAATGCAAGCAACTCCACTACTTCCCATAGTGTGGCAGTTGTGAACTTCTCCTGGGGAGGGGTAGATGGCCTAAAGAAAGTTGTTGTGAGTGCAGACCTCCCAGTAGACTGTCTGTTAGGCAATGATCTTGAAAGCTCAGTTTGGTCAGAAGTGGAGTACAGGACTCATGCAGAAATGCTAGGGATTTCAGCTCATGTCCTTGCAGTGACAAGGTCTCAGGCTAAGAAGTGCCTTCCTGAACCAGTGGTGGATCTTGAAACAATAGACCAACCACAACCCAAGAGAAGGAGCAAGAGAGGAAAGGCTGAGCCTTCCACCTTGCCCCACGTTGAGGATCAGGTTTCACAGGAAACTGATTCTGCAGTCCAAGAGGAGACTGTCTCTGAGGAACTTGAACCTGACCAGGTTGAGTTTCTGGGGACAGGGGGGCCCTCAAGGGCAGACCTGAGGCAGGCTCAATTAGATTGCCCTTCACTTGAACCCCTCAGACAGCAGGCTGCTGCTGAGGCTGCTGGGGATGCCCAATGTACCCATACTGTGTATTGGGATGATGGACTCCTTTACTCAGAGGTTAGAGACCCCAAGCCTGGTACAACCAGGAGGTTGGTCATACCTCTAAAGTTTAGGGGTTTCCTTCTTACCCTGGCCCATGATATTCCCCTTGCAGGACACTTAGGCCAGAACAAAACGTGGGACAGGCTTGTTTCACACTTTCGCTGGCCTCACATGTCAGAAAATGTCAAGGAGTTTTGTCGCTCCTGTGTCACTTGCCAAGCCAGTGGTAAGTCAGGTGGCACAACAAAGGCCCCCCTCATACCACTACCTGTGGTGGGGGTACCCTTTGAAAGAGTTGGAATAGATATTGTGGGTCCCATGGATCCTCAAACAGCATCTGGGAACAGATTTATACTGGTGGTAGTGGATCATGCCACCAGGTATTCAGAAGCTATTCCCATGAGGACCACCACAGCACCTGTGGTGGCAAAAGCCCTAATTGCAGTTTTCTCAAGAGTGGGCTTCCCAAAGGAGGTATTATCAGACAGAGGTACTAACTTCATGTCTAGTTATTTGAAAGCAATGTGGAAGGAATGTGGAGTAAACTACAAGTTTACCACACCCTATCACCCACAGTGCAATGAGCTTGTGGAGAGATTCAACAAGACCCTCAAGGGAATGATAAAAGGATTACCAGAGAAGCTTAGGCGGAAATGGGACATTCTTTTACCCTGCTTGCTCTTTGCTTACAGAGAGGTCGCACAGAAGGGGGTTGGCTACAGCCCTTTTGAACTTTTGTTTGGCCACCCTGTGAGGGGTCCACTATGTTTGGTGAAGGAAGGATGGGAGTTACCTCTCAAAAAGCCTAAGCTAGATGTAGTGGACTATGTACTTGGTCTCCGCTCCAGGATGGCTGAGTATATGGAGAGAGCATCCAAAAACCTGGAGGCCAGTCAAGAATTACAGAAAGCTTGGCATGACCAAAAGGCTGTTCTGGTTGAGTTCCAGCCAGGGCAGAAGGTGTGGGTGTTGGAGCCAGTGGCCCCAGCAGCACTCCAGGACAAATGGACTGGACCCTACCCTATCATTGAGAAAAAGGGAGAAGTCGCCTACCTGGTTGACTTTGGAACCCCTAGGAGCCCCCACAGGGTGCTCCATGTGAATCGTTTGAAAGCATTTGTGGACAGGGAGGACATGAGCTTGCTCATGGCCACAGATGGGGAACAGGAGGAAGAGAGTGACCCTCTCCCAGACCTGCTTTCTCAGAACCCTGATGATGGTTCAGTTGATGGAGTAGCCTTGGCAGGCAGCCTCACTGACCAGCAACAGATGGACTGCAGACAGGTTTTGCAAGCCCACAGACACTTGTTTTCACTCACACCCAGCCAGACTAACTGGTGCACCCATGAGGTGGACACTGGTGACAGTCTGTCTGTCAAGAATAAGATCTACAGGCAACCTGACCATGTCAGGGATTGTATCAAGGCTGAGGTGCAAAAGATGTTGGAGCTTGGAGTGATTGAGATATCAGAGAGCCCATGGGCCAGCCCAGTAGACCTTGTGCCAAAACCTCATACCCAAGATGGAAAGAGAGAAATGAGGTTTTGTGTGGACTACAGAGGTCTCAATGCTGTCACTAGGACAGATGCACATCCCATTCCAAGAGCAGATGAGCTCATTGACAGATTGGCTTCTGCCAAGTTTCTGAGCACATTTGATTTGACAGCTGGCTACTGGCAAATCAGACTAGCTGAGGAGTCAAAAGCCAAGACAGCATTCTCTACCCCCAGTGGACATTATCAGTTTGTGGTGATGCCCTTTGGTTTGAAGAATGCACCTGCCACCTTCCAAAGGTTGGTGAATCAAGACCTTGCTGGGTTGGATGACTTTTGTGCAGCATATCTAGATGATATTGCTGTCTTTAGCTCCACCTGGGAGGATCACCTGATCCACCTAAAGAAGGTTCTGGAGGCCCTGCAAAAGGCAGGCCTGACTATCAAGGCTATCAAGTGCCAGATAGGGCAGAATAAGGTTGTGTACCTGGGCCACCTAGTAGGTGGAGGTCAGGTTCAACCACTGGAGAGCAAAATCCAGACCATACAGGACTGGGCTCCTCCAGTTACCCAGACACAAGTCAGAGCCTTCTTGGGCCTGACTGGGTATTACAGAAAGTTTGTGAAAAACTATGGGTCCATTGTGACACCATTAAATGACTTGACATCCAAGAAGATGCCAAAAAAGGTTCAGTGGACAGTTAGCTGTCAGAAGGCATTTGATGACCTGAAGAAGGCCATGTGCTCTGCACCTATCCTGAAGAGTCCTGACTACTCCAAACAGTTCATTGTACAGACAGATGCTTCTGAGTTGGGGGTGGGAGTTGTGCTCTCACAACTTAATCAAGATGGTCAAGACCAGCCCATTGCTTTTATTAGCAGAAGGCTGACCCCCAGGGAGAAACGTTGGTCAGCCATTGAGAGGGAGGCCTTTGCTGTGGTTTGGGCCCTGAAGAAGTTGAGGTCCTACTTGTTTGGAACTCACTTCCTAGTTCAGACAGACCATAAGCCCCTCTTGTGGCTCAATCAGATGAAGGGTGAAAATCCCAAACTGCTCAGGTAGTCCAATTCCCTACAGGGGATGGACTTTACAGTGGAGCACCGCCCAGGGACTGACCATGGTAATGCAGATGGTCTCTCCAGGTACTTCCACTTAGAACATGAAGACTTATCTGGTCAAGGTTAGTCTAATGTCCCTGCGTTTGGGGGGGGGTTGTGTAGGAGAGTAGGGTCTGCTATCCTATGGTCACCCCAAATTTTTGCTTTTAGCTTCACTGGTTTTAGACTACTGAGGCTGTGGGCCTGCTAATCAGACCCCCAGCCTGCTGTTCTCTCTCTAAATTATTAATACATGTGCTATAGGTACATACCACAATTGGAAATGGACTCCTTGTCAGCCCCTGTACCATGCACTATAGGTGCCCAGGGCATAGGTGCCACCAAGGCCTACCAGGGGCTGCAGCATATCTTTGGCCACCCCTGGCTGGTTCTTTGTGACAGGACCAGTAGGGATAGGCAACCAGTGGGTCTTCGTTAACTTCTTATTTATTGTTTGGTACAGAAAATCAGTACATGATTTCTTCCGTTCTAATGTTCGGCGTGGGGAACGGCTCCGATCACGTCTTCGTGGTTCGGGTCTTGGGGAGATGACTCGACGAATTCTCTCTCGAGTCCGTCTGGGAGGCTCTTCTTTCTTCTCCGTCTTGGCACTCGGAACAAGTGAGATAAGAGAGTACGGTGTCAGTGTACTGTTCTGTAATATACCATATGTTTAGGGATAAGGGAGTGAGGATACACACCACCCGTGCTCCAGTCACAACAAAAACGTGAATACGTGAAAGTCGGTGCTCAGGAGGGGGAAGTAACACCGGGACCAGAGATACCCAGGTCAGTTACTACTACCGCCTTTCCGCCCGGCCCAACCCCTGATTTTGTCCCGTACCTGGGAAAGCCACACACCTCCCCTGGGTGTATGGCTGGGCGAGTCGCGAGGTCGGTGGCCTCCTGGCTTTCCTCCCGGTTGGATCTTCGGTCTTCCTCCGTCTGGTTCTTTATCGGTTGTTCTCCAGGCGTCCTCTTCGGTTTCGCTCCTCGTCTCCTCGTCGCTCTCCTCGCCAACTCTTTCTCTCCGGTTGAACAAGCACTCTCCTGATTGGCGGCTTCCTGTATAGGACTGTTCCGCCTCTTGAGATAGCCCCGCCCACTCCTCATCTGATTCACAGTTAAAGGGCCAGTGTTTTGACGTATTGTCCGGATCTTGAACCTCGACATTGATGTTCTGTAAGGAGCAGAGAGAAGGGGAGGGGGTGGGTGAACGGTCATGTACTGTTAACGGGTCCACAATGGGGTTATATGGCAGACCCACGTTGTTACACACCTCCCCCTCAGGACACTCACGATCGGTGAGTGGGTGACGGGACAAGAAGTCAGCTCCTACATTATCTGAACCCTTCCGATGATGGATAGAAAATGAGTAGGGTTGCAGAGACAAGAACCATCGCATGACTCTGGCATTGTTCGACCTATTGCGAGCCATCCACAGGAGGGGAGCATGATCTGTATATAGGTCGAAGTGGTGACCCTCGAGATAATAAGACAGTTTATCCACAGCCCATTTGATGGCAAGAACTTCCTTTTCAATTGTAGCGTATTTCAGTTCGCGAGGAAAAAGTTTTCTGCTCACGTACAGAATGGGGTGGTCACGGCCATATTTTCCCACTTGCGACAGTACAGCCCCAATGCCATGATCAGAAGCGTCCGTGTGTAAAGAAAAGGGACGTGAGAAGTCCGGTGAAGACAGGACAGGCGCCGTCGTGATTATGGATTTCAATGTCCTAAATGCCTCAAGCATCGCATCCGAGGTTTTTATTGGAGCAGAACTTTTACCCCCACTTCGCAGGGAATTCGTGAGGGGGGCAGCCAGATGGGCGAAATTCGGGATGAAACGACGGTAATAACCGACCAGGCCCAAAAAGGACCTCATTTCTTTCCGGGTGATGGGAAACCGTGTGTCTGCAATAGCCCGAACTTTCTCAATCTGGGGCTCTATGAGCCCATGACCCAGCACATAGCCCAAGTATTTAACTTTCTGAAAAGCCACCTTCAATTTTTTTGCATTTATAGTAAGCCCGGCGGAGGTCAGTGCCTCCAATACAGCGGTCAGATGTTCGAGGTGAGTAGACCAGTCTGGGCTATACACGACAATGTCGTCCAAGTAAGCCGATGCAAAGTCAGATAGGCCAGACAGAACATTGTTCATCAGTCTTTGGAACGTGGCCGGCGCTCCATGTAGTCCAAAAGGTAGGACAGTAAATTCGAAGTGCCCTTCCTCCGTGGAGAACGCCGTTTTTTTCCTATCCTCCGGCCGGAGGGGCACCTGCCAATACCCCTTCGTCAAATCCAGGGTGGTAATGTATTTAGAGTCCTTCAATTTCTCAATAAGCTCATCCACTCTTGGAATGGGGTATGCATCAAAGAGGGAAATATCATTCAGTGCCCTAAAGTCCATGCAGAAACGTCTGCTGCCATCAGGTTTTGGAACCATTACAATGGGGCTAGACCACTCACTAGTAGAATGTTGTATCACACCAATTTTAAGCATTTCCCCGATTTCTTTACGAAGTGCAGCCCTCCTAGCTTCAGAGACCCTGTAAGGCCGGATTCTAACCTCCTTATCAGGTGGAGTTATAATGGCATGTTCAGCAAGGGACGTTCTCCCTGGAACGGCCGAAAAAATACCGTCATGAATCAACAACGTATTCTGCAGATCTAGGCGCTGTTGTTCACTCAAGTCCTCATTCACAAGGAGCTGCTCCCGAGTGGAAGAGCCAGTAGCTGGAGAGGCAGTTAAATGCACATCGGACGGGGCAGGGCCCAACCATTTTTTTAAGAGATTAATGTGGTAAATCTGTTGTTTATGAGCAGACAATCGAAGTTTATAGCTAGTGTTGCCTATTTTTCCAACCACCTTATAGGGACCTAGCCATTCGGCCTTACATTTTTGAGAGGACGAGGGCAAAAGAACTAACGCCCAATCGTCAACCTGTAAGTGGCGCCACTTCTTACCCCGATCATATGCGACCTTCTGGCGACTCTGGCTGGTTTCCAGGTGGGCCATCGCCAGGTCTCTCAGTTTACCAATCTTAGATCTGAGGCTCTTGGCGTAATCCAGGGTAGCCGCTGTGTCCTCCGGGGTTTCATTCTCCCAGGCCTCCCTAGTCATCTCGAGAAGGGAACGGGGCTGTCTGCCATACAACAACTCAAATGGTGATATCCCCATACTACTCTGTGTCTGAGCGCGAATAGTATATAACGCTAGAGGTAGCATTCTATCCCATTCTGCTCCACTAACTTCCATCATTTTTCGCAGTGTAGTTTTAAGGGTACGATTATACCGTTCCACCAGACCGTCCGTCTGAGGGTGGTAGACCGAGGTACGGATCTGGTGGATGTCCAAGGTGCGGCAAATGTCTTTCATGAGCTTCGAGACGAACGGGGTGCCTTGATCCGTTAAGATCTCTTTAGGAAACCCCACCCGGCTGAATAGCTCTATCATTTTCTCTCCGACCTGTTTCGAGGTAGTAGAAGACAGGGGAAAAGCTTCCGGGAACCGGGTGGCATAGTCGAGTACTACTAGCACATGTTGAAAACCTTTCCGGGTTTTCGGGAGGGGGCCGATCAGGTCCATACCCACTCTCTCGAAAGGTTTCCCAATAATGGGTAAAGGTTGAAGAGGAACAGCAGTCGGTCTTGTCATGTTTTTTTTTGGACAAATTTCGCACTTGCTGCAATACACCGAGGTATCCTTATAAATCCCCGGCCCAAAAAAATTATTGAGGATAGTTCGCGTGGTTTTATCGGACCCCGCATGTCCCGCAATGAGATGGCTGTGTGCAAAGAATAGCACTTGATCCCGGAAGGAAACCGGCACCAAGAGTTGGGGTCTATCGTCCTGTTTACCCTTCCGGTATAGCAGCTCATCGTGCAAAAAAAATTGTGGGTAAGTGTCGTTATTCAGAGTGTTTTGTTGAGCTTGTTCCCAAGCGTTAAAAAGGGTGGGATCATTAGCCTGTGCGAATCTGAAATTTTTGTCCAAGATCCATGGATCTGGTGAGAGTAACGCAGGTAAGGGTTCTCTAGTTGTGCCTGTGGACCCAAAACCATTCGAGCCACGTTCAGTTTCGTTCAGGCTCTCCTGCTCCTCTAGCTCAGGGTAGGCGATGCGTTCACAAATTAATTGTACCACCCGATCGCCTTTTTTTACAAAAAACGTCTCAGTACCCAGATTGTACAGGACGATACCCACATTTCCCCTATAATCAATATCAATGACACCGGCCCCTACATCGATGAAATGGGTATTCGCCAGGCCTGATCTGGGGGCTACTCGGCCATAGCAACCGGGTGGTATTGAGATCTGAATATCTGTTAGTATCAAGGCTTTTCCTTTCGCCGGGATTTCGTACTCATAAGCACTATACAGATCATAACCTGCGGCTTTCGTGGAACCCCGAGTGGGAGTAGTGGCATGTTTTGAAAGTTTGGCAAACTTCAATACCGGCCCTATCTGGTTCTTCTCCTCTTGGTTTACATCTGTTCGAACCAGTCCCCCTTTACTGTCTTTAGGTGTATGAGTTGCTTCTAAGGTTTTTTTAAACATTTGTAGGAAGCCTGGGTTATCTGTACCTATTATAAGATCTTCTGGTAATGAGGAGAGCACCCCAACTTTTATAGTCTGCGGACGGTGTATGCCCGGTTCTATGGTGACCGTAGCTATCGGGTAAGGTTTAACATCTCCGTGCACACACCTGATATTTACTTGGCCCCGGGGAATATATTGTGTAGAGGCCACGTGTTGGGACTTGATGACGGACTGGCGACAGCCGGAGTCTAAAAGGGCATGAATAGAGGACCCATTTACTTTAACACTTACTCTGAAAGAGCCACCCATTTCAGCCGAATATAGGACTGCTTTGGGAAGGTAGCCAACTTCCATGGGTTCTTCAGTGTTTCTTCTCTTTGGGCATAATCGGGCGATATGTCCCCAATTTCCGCAATCGAAACACTGTGGTCCGGAAGTTCCTCCATGTTCCGTCCTCCAATTGTGGTTTCTAGGAGGCTCTTTCACCCGGGGTGAATGCTTGTCAGGTCGGTTTGCTATTTTGTGAAATTTCTCCAACTCCCAGCTATGTACTTTAGGTTGGGCCCTAGCAAATGATGAGGCCATTTCTACGGCTTGGGTGGTAGTTAAGTTATGATGTTGTCTGAGCCATTTTTGTAATGCATATGGGAGGGCTTCTAGGAATTGCTCTAGATATATGCGGTCTAGTATCTCTTCTTTGCTACTGATATTGGGAGTTAACCATTTATCTGCGGCCATTTTTAATCTTACAAATAAGGTTTTTGGATTTTCTCTGGCTGAGCCTTTCTCTCTACGAAACCGCAAGCGGTACGCTTCACAGTCTAGACCCAAATGATCTAGGATAATTTTTTTTATATCTGCATATGCGGTATCTCCTGTAGGATTAGCCACCTGATAAGCGGCTTGGGCTTCGCCTCCTAGTAAGGGGGCTAGAAAGAATGGCCATTTACTCATGGGCCACCCGCATGCTCTGGCTGCCCGTTCAAAATTTAGTAAGAATGAATCAGGGTCCTCTCCCGTTTGATATTTCTGTAGGGAAATGGCTGGGGCTCCCTGGGAAATGGTTCTGTCTGTTGTCCCTCCTCTAATCGTCGGGTTCACCCATGTTTGTTCCGGTTTTTCTTCGAATGCTTTCTTCAATATTTCTCTATCCGCTTGGGCCGCATTCAAGTGCTGTTCCATGGCCCATTCAAGTCTTCCCTGTCCTTTCACTAATTGATCGATTACAGTTTCCATCTTTGCGTCAGATGTGGTTATTATGCCCGCATTCTCCACCACTGTGACAGGACCAGTAGGGATAGGCAACCAGTGAGTCTTCGTTAACTTCTTATTTATTGTTTGGTACAGAAAATCAGTACATGATTTCTTCCGTTCTAATGTTCGGCGTGGGGAACGGCTCCGATCACGTCTTCGTGGTTCGGGTCTTGGGGAGATGACTCGACGAATTCTCTCTCGAGTCCGTCTGGGAGGCTCTTCTTTCTTCTCCGTCTTGGCACTCAGAACAAGTGAGATAAGAGAGTACGGTGTCAGTGTACTGTTCTGTATTATACCATATGTTTAGGGATAAGGGAGTGAGGATACACACCACCCGTGCTCCAGTCACAACAAAAACGTGAATACGTGAAAGTCGGTGCTCAGGAGGGGGAAGTAACACCGGGACCAGAGATACCCAGGTCAGTTACAACTACCGCCTTTCCGCCCGGCCCAACCCCTGATTTTTTCCCGTACCTGGGAAAGCCACACACCTCCCCTGGGTGTATGGCTGGGCGAGTCGCGAGGTCGGTGGCCTCCTGGCTTTCCTCCCGGTGGATCTTCGGTCTTCCTCTGTCTGGTTCTTTATCGGTTGTTCTCCAGGCGTCCTCTTCGGTTTCGCTTCTCGTCTCCTCGTCGCTCTCCTCGCCAACTCTTTCTCTCCGGGTGAACAAGCACACTCCTGATTGGCGGCTTCCTGTATAAGACTGTTCCGCCTCTTGAGGTAGCCCCGCCCACTCCTCATCTGATTCACAGTTAAAGGGCCAGTGTTTTGACGTATTGTCCGGATCTTGAACCTCGACATTGATGTTCTGTAAGGAGCAGAGAGAAGGGGAGGGGGTGGGTGAACGGTCATGTACTGTTAACGGGTCCACAATGGGGTTATATGGCAGACCCACGTTGTTACATTCTTAAATTGACACAACTGGCTGATCACTCAGCTGGGGCAAGGTGGTGTAATCACCTCTTGCTTAGATATAGTATACCTATATCTAAACCTATATCTGGACACATATAAACATGTGAGTCACTCCTATGGAAGGCCTTATCAATCCTGGAGGCAGAGTGCGTGGTTTAATGTGAGATGGAGCTCTAGCATGAGCTGAGCCTGTCTGCAGCCGTCGGGAACAAATCCCTAAGCTGTTTCAGGATAATGCCATACCATATACTATTAAGTGCATTATAATCCTCGCGGTTATATAGCAACTTTGGTTTGGCTTTATCAAAACATGTCGTGTAAGGTGTCATACGATTTGGAATACTATCCCCTCGCCAGTTCTGGCGACGGGGATAGCATTCCACCCCTCTAGAGGGGTAAGACATGTTACTTTACCTAAATGCGGTTAATTTCTAAAAGGGCCTCAGATCTACAAAATGGATGCTTCTGCCACAGACACAAGTCTGACCCCCTGAAGCTGACCGAAACTCAGCCAAAGGGGCCTGGACAAAGGGTTTCCTGTCGCAGGGAGGTGTTACACCCCCCCAGACAGGAGATAGTGGATTGTAGCAGGGAGGTTTGAAAGAAACCAGACACTGCCTGGGGAGCACAAGGCTGCCCCTTGCATAATCCGGCCAAACCGGTTCTGGGGCACTCCAGCCCTCGTGCCAGCGCGGCCTGGAACAAAGGAAGGGGGTGTATCCACCCACTTCCTGGGTCCCACCCATAGGAGGGGACCTAGCAGGTAATCCAGCCCCCTAGATTGGTATAAGAATGGGAGCAGTGCCAATGCACTTCAGATTATCCTGATGAAACATAAGAAACGAAACTCTAGACCCTTCGACATCCTACTCAATGTAGAAGACTGAAGAATCTCCCTTGTGGTCAAGGAGTGACCACCCTGTGCAAACAGGCACCATCCAGCACCTCGATGTCTGCTTTGTTGCAGTTCCCGCCGGAACTCGAGCAACAGAGATCGACGAGATCAAGCTTGCCTGCCTTCTAACAGCCCAATCCACAGTCCCTGCAGAGCTGAGACCCGTGGACGCGACCGGAAGCGGGGGGCACGCCATCTTGGAAAGACCACGAGACGCTGACCGTGCAGCCCACGAGTGACCCTTGAAGCTGTACAACGGGGTTTGAGAAGCCCCAACCCTGAGCCACTCTTGCACCGAAGTTCAGCCCTCCACACTTGACGAGTGCTGTGTGGGGCCCTTCTGCTTCTTTTGGCTCAATGCGTTGGTCCGGTCACTTGCCAGCTGGCTTGTGGCCCCTGTGCCGACGAAACTTGAAATTCGACTTGTGATTCTGGTTGCTCCAGATTTGCACCAGCTCCCCTGAAAAGGAGCCCCCACTTTGACCTTTCTGGTCCGAGTGAGAAGCAATCTTCCAGTTCCGCGTGGATTGCTTTTGCCAAGTGTTGTTTGCTCCAATCTTGAAGCCGACAGCGCCGACGGCGAGAGCCTGCGTGGGACAGATCGTGACCCGCTCCTGGACTTCGTAGATGCCCCAGAGCCCACGTGACAGCGGAGAGAAGCTCCTCAACAACCACCTGATTGCGCCCGACATTGCCTGGTTCCATCTTGGTTCCACCCTGGTCACTGCTGAGTGACCCAGACTCTGTCCCCTCTGCTTTCAGGTACTTTTCGACTTGAGTCCACCCTTGGACTCCACCGGACACTTCTCCTTCACCTCGCCTGCAGCCCTTTCAGCTTCAAGCACCAAGAACCTGCGTGACGAAACCCGACTCAACTTCGACCCTGTGCACCCACTTCCTGTGGGTGAGGTAACATTGCAACGCCGGTGTTCCCACACTGGTACACACCTATAGGGTCTGTGTCTTAAGTTTTGTTCCTCTAGGTTCAGCGGAAGTGTCCTTAAACTCTATTTGTGTAACTTTTACGCACCATTGACTTAACATTGATGCATGCTTGTGCTTTCAGCACTGCACCCGAATCCCGCGGGCTTTTCCCGACTTCAGCATTGCTTGTCCCGACTGCTCCCAGCGATTCCCTAGGCCCTAGGCCTAACCACTGATCGAATGGTCTCTCTTATACCATTTTTTTAGTATATGGTTTGAGTGGCCCCTTGGCCTCAACCAAAATTGTGCAACTTTGTATGTTATACCTTGCTTTTGATTTAACGCTTGTGCCCCTTTATTCATAAAGAATACTGGGGATTGTTTTTAGTAATAAATACATATATTTTTATAATATATACTTGTGTGGTGTCCTTTCATTTGATATTACAGAATTGTATGTGGTAAAACAGCTCGCTTAACACGACCTCTTAAGTTAAGCCTTTAAGGCTGCTTAGTCCATGCTACCCCTAGGATAGCTTGTCTAATAAGGTTGACTTACAACCAGACACAATAAGGGTTGTTTGGACTGATACAAGGTGGTTCCAGAATTGGAAACATCATATATCAGGCCAACTTCTCACAATGATGTTAGTTAAAATTTGAAAATGTGAAAAAAAAACACATAAGCACATATATAAAAACACACAAAAAAGGGAGAGAGAAAAAAGGAAAAAAAAGAGAAAAAAAAAAAAAGAAAGTAAGTGCGGTACATAAAATATCATTTTCAGTATAGCTGTAAGGCATATAGTCTAGGTATAATGTCTTGGTTTTAAATATTCACGGGAAGGGCGGGGACCCAGGTCGGGGTGCTATCTTCTGGTCCTTCCAGATAGATAGAGCAAGGGTTCCCCAGGAGGGGTGGGAGGGTGTGGGGCACAGGGGGGGTTAGGGGAAAATTTTTAAAAACTTCCTCATTTTCGCTCTAATCTAGTTTTCAGTTTGTGGGTGCTGTATGAAGATTATACGATTGTTTTTTTTTACCTCTCGTTATAGATATTATTATGTTGCTTTTGATGGTAAAAGGCTTAGTGTGGTGTTTTCGGTATAATGAGTAAACTAGCTATTCTATCCTGGAATACTAACGGTTTGCGTGTCAGTCCCAGAAAAGATAATATTATGCAGTACCTTCGAGATGCTGACGCACAGATTATAGTACTCCAGGAAACTCATCTTGATGAACCCGAAATGGCTCTGTTGGCTAAAAAGAATAGGTGGATTGATCTATGTATAATGACGTCGCAATCTGTACATATTAGAGGTGTGGCAATAATCTTTAAAAAATCAGTAAAAGTTAGGTTGGTTTCTAAACTGGTTGATCCCGGAGGAAGATGGGTAATTGCATCTGTGATCATAGCAGGGTCCCCAATCACCATTATAGGATACTATGGCCCAAATCAGGACGACCCGTCAGTTTTGAAGACCCTTTTCTCCCACCTGTATTCATTCCCTGAGCCGGTTATTCTTGCAGGAGATTTTAATATTGTCTTAGATCCCATATTGGATAAGTCCCCTTCTAACCGTGCCAGACCTCTATCTAAAACCAGGTCTTTTCTGCAGGATACTATGAAGCAACTAGGGTACAATAACATCTGGAGATCTTTGCATGGACAACAACGAGGTGTTACTTTTCGTAATTATAGATACCACCATCGGTCAAGAATTGACTTTATTTTGATTAGTCAGTCTTTGGTTAATTTGGTGACATCAGTCTCTCATCTTCCTTTTCATTTATCAGACCACGCGGCTATCTATTTAGAACTGGAGGGGTTCCCTAAGAGTCGTATGAGAAACTGGTCATTTGATCGCTCATTGCTCTCCGCGTTGGATGTTAATAATGCCCTCAATGTGGAGGTGCAGCATTACCTGGAGGATAATGTTGGAACAGCCTCTCCCGGTAGTGTATGGGATTCATTAAAGGCCTTTTTAAGGGGCCTAATAACAAATAAAGCCGCACATAAGAATAAAATCTATAGAGAAGCTATGCACCCGGAGGCCCCTATGACCAAAGTACAGGAGTGGCAAAATAATGTAGTTACTCTAAAGGGGAAATTGGGCTCAGTTCTGAATGCTCGTGTTCAAGGGAGATGGGAGGCAAGCAAATTGGCTCATTTTGAGTATAGTGAGGGGGCTGGAAAGTTGCTAGCCTGGAAAACAAAGACGGAGCAGGTCAGGAATAACATCTATTCAATTATTTCAAATGGTGTAACATACTCTACGGATGAAGAAATCAGGGAGGTTCTCCGGGAATTTTTTAGCGAAATATACCGTGAGGACAAAAATAGCAAAATTGAACAAGTTGCGGATTGGCTGACGGGAGTCTCTCTTCTTGTACTCTCATCAGAACAACGTGTTGTTTTGGATGATCCAATCTCCCAGGAAGAAGTTAGATTAGCAATTATTAATAGTAAAAAGGGAAGGGCATCTGGCCCAGATGGCTTGCTATCAGAAATGTATAAGGCTCTGAATTCAACAATCCTCCCTTTCCTGACCGAGTTATTTAATGATATCCTCCAAGATGGAATGCTACCTCCCATTTCTTGGAATAGTGCTTCAATAACATTAATATTAAAACCAGGAAAACCGGCAACTTGTAGTGGGTCATATAGACCAATTTCTATTCTGAACTCTGATTATAAAATCTTTGCGTCAGTATTAGCAAAAAGGTTGGGGGCAGTTGCTCCAGGTATCCTGCACTCAGATCAAAAGGGGTTTGTAAAGGGACGCCAGCTCTATGAATTGACCTATGATCTCATAGGAGCAATTGATATGGCTTCTGTAAAATCTCTTCCACTGGCTGTTCTCACCCTAGACGCCACCAAGGCTTTCGATAGGGTCAATTGGATATACCTATCGGAAGTCTTGGGAAAATTTAACATCGGCGAAAAATTTAGACGTGCAGTGAGACTTTTGTATCAAAATCCATCTGCCTCTTTGTTAGTCAATGGTGAATTAACTAACCCATTTAACATCACAAGGGGCACCCGTCAGGGCTGCCCTCTTTCTCCCCTCCTATTTGATCTATATATTGAGCCATATGCTCAGCGGCTACGGGACGACTGCAACATCAAGCCATTTACTTTTGAGGGATGGGAGAAAAGGTATCCCTGTACGCAGACGATGTCTTTGTTTTCACTTCTGAACTCCGCTCAGCTTTTCCAGCTATAATTGCTTTGGCCCAGGAATACGGTAACGTGTCTAGGTATGAAATTAATGCCTCGAAGACTGATATCATGGTTTGGAATGACCCGGAGCCTGTGGCAGGGGCTCAGCTGAGTCCTGTTTTACGTTACCTGGGCCTAAATATATATAACGATATAAACAAAATAGTTCCATCAAATTTTTCGCTTATTGCTAAAGAGAGCCGTAGATTGATGAAATCATGGTCTTCGCTCCCTTTGTCGCTATTGGGTAGAGCCAACCTAGTTAAAATGACTATTCTTCCTAAAGTTACCTTTTTGTTTAATACCATCCCTCTTTTTTTTTAACCCTCTATGATAGCCAAACTTCAAAGTGATATAAGTTCTTTTATTTGGAATGACCACATCCCTAGAATATCTTGGAAGAAACTAAGGCGCCCTAGGGAAAAGGGTGGTTTGGCGGCCCCTGATATCCAGCTATATTCATGGGCTTTTCAATTCTCACATTCTAGGATGTTGCTAAAATCACCCACTAACTCTGCTTGTGGGTATATGTTTGCAGCATTGCTTAGAGGGGAAAAAATAGCTGAAACTGCATTTTTGTTTAAATTTGGCGACCCCAAGTTTAAAAAAAGAATTACATTGAAGGTATTGCGAGATATTTCTAAAACATGGTTGAAACTTAGGCGCTCCATAAATCTTGATTATTTCTCTGGTAGATCTCCACTCTGGAGTTCACCTGGGTACCCGAGCTGACTTCTGGATGGCCTTGCAGCACCTCTAAGAGAGGCAGGATTGGAGGAGTGGGGGGATCTCTTTGTGGAGGGTATCTTACTCCCATGGGAGGTTTTGCTCTCTAGGATAGGGCCAGGGCTCTCCAAGTTTAAATACCTCCAAATACGGAGCTGGGCACTCTCACAGGTTCCTGCTAAGGGCCGATTTCAGCTCGGGGGTAATAGCAATATGGTCTCCCTCTTAATTGACAAGCCTCCAACACAGAAAGAGGTCTCATTCTGGTACAATTTACTACTGGAGGAGGTTGATGGTGAGTTTCATCTGCCTGATACATTGTGGGCCGCACACATTATGAATCAAAATGTGGAGAATCTATGGTTTGAGTCCTTTAAGATATTGTGGAATATAGTAAAACCATCATGGCTACACCGAAACCACCTTTTTACCCTACATAGGGCATACTACTCGCCCGAGAGACTCTCGAAGTTTCCAAATAGTCCAGTGGTGGCATGCCCTAAATGTGGTCTGGGAGCGGCTTCAGATCTACACATGTTTTATGATTGCCCTCTGTTACTTTCGTTTTGGGACACGGTCTGTCTTATACTCACTACTGCATTAGGTTCCCAAGTCCGGCCATGTTCCGCTCTTATAATCTTTGGGGTTGCATCAGAATTCCAGGGTTTAGCAAAGAACTTACTCTTCTTTGGAATCTTGTTAGCCAGACGGGAAATCTGTAAGAAGTGGAAAGACCCGCTACCCCCTTCCCTACAGGACTGGCGTACGTCTGTGCTACAAACATCAAAAATGGACCTACAAAGATCAGGCAATCCAGATAAGAGAAACATTTGGTCTTTACTACACTGGCCATAATTGAGCAGGTAGTCGGGTTTTTTTTTTTTTCCCCCCGAAGTCCAATGATTACGCTGTTTGTCTATCCTTTTCTTTCATGTATGTATACCCAATAGGGCGATTCGATACAGGATTGGGTATTTGACTGCAGCAAACTACCCTGAGGGTTATCTTGATGTGGTGTTGTGGGAGTATATTGAAGTACTGATGGGCGAGCCACCTCGTAACATCCAATGCCCTTACCAGTTTAACTGTGACAGTACGCTTATCTCCTCGCACTACTACTCAGATACCAAGGGCGGGAATGAGGACAAAAAAAAAAAAGAAACTTCAGGTCCCACTGCAGACCCTGCATATGCCATCTGGCATGATCTACCAGTAGGATGCAGGAGGCCATGAGGCCCAGCAACCTCAGTGTCATTCTCACAGAAACCAAGGATAGAGACTGAAACATTGGTATCATAGTTTGAATATCCCGGACTCGCTGCTCGGGAGGATAGACACGAAACTGTGCTGTATCCGGAACTGCTCCGATGAAAAGAAACTTCTGAGAGGGAATTAGGTGTGACTTTGGCACGTTGATAGTGAACCCCAGCGAATGCAGGAGGTCCGGCGTAGTCTGGCAGTGGGAGACGAACGCCTAGGGTGAACCTGCCTTCAGCAACCAGTTGTAAAGATAAGGGACAAATGGAATCCCTGATCTGCGCAGATGAGCTGCGACCACCTCCATCACTTTCGTGAACATCTGAGGGGCGCTGGTAAGGCCAAAGGGGAGCACCGTAAACTGAAAGTGCTTGTGGCCTACCGTGAACTGTAGGTAATGCCAAGGGGCCGGCTAGACGGGGATGGGAAAATAAGCATCCTGCAAGTACAACGCTACCATCCAGTCCCCAGGATCGAGGGCAGACAAGACCTTCTTGAACTTCTCCTTGCGGAGGAAGCAGTTGACGTCCCTGAAGTCTAAGATAGGACGCAGGCCTTTGTTCTTCTTGGGTACCAAAAAGTAGTGGGAATAGCAACCATGACCTACTTCTGGCACAGGGGCGAGTTCAATGGCATCCCTGGCCAAGAGAGCCATAACTTTCTAATGGTGAAGGGCCAGATTATCCTCTGACATGTGATGGAGTGTAGGTGGCATGCAGGGAGGGATAGTCTCAAAAGGGAGGGAGAAGCCCCTTCAGACTATTTGCAAAACCCACCTCTCTGACCTGATGGTGCACCAGTGGGGGAGGTGATCGCGGATCCTGCCGCCCACTGGCAAGTGGTGGCCCTGAAAGGTTGGACTAGAAAGGTTTGGAGGCTGCTGCAAGGGGGGCATCGGTGGACTGGCCCGCTCGCTGGCCCCCAGAACCACAGTGCTGGCTCCCACGTCCCCAGCCTCGCAGAGGCTGGGCAGCTTGCACAGGCCTGTGGCCCTGGGGAGAACCTCGTGGGGCACCCATTCCATAGCCACAAATGGGGCAAAAGGCAGACTGCACTGGACAAGAGGTGGCAGCGAGGCCCAATGATCTGGCCGTAGCCCTAGAATCCTTGAAGCGATCAAGCGCATTGGCATCCTAGTCGCCAAACAGGTAACGGCCATTAAAGGGCATGTCCAAAAGGGTTCATTGGACATCCCCAGAGAAGCCAGTGGATCTCAGCCAGGCGTAGCGCTTCAGGGCTACTGACCTAGAAATCGTTCTACCCAGAGAGTCAGCGGTATCCAGCCTACATCGGATGGCGAACTCTGCTGTGTCCCTACCCTCTGAGACCGCACGGGAGCGTATGGCCCAGGACTCCTCAGGACACTGTGACAGCACTTGCGCAACAGTGTCCCACACAGAGTGGATGTAACAGCCCAAGAGACATGCAGTGTTCACCGACCGCAGTCCTAAGCTGGCGGAAGAAAACATCTTCTTCCCAAGAAGGTCCAGTTTCTTAGATTGCCTATCTGGGGGAGCAGTAGGGAATGAGCCTTTGGAGGTAGAGGTTGTACTGCCAAGCACTTGGGGGTAGGGATTTGCGAGAGGAAAAGTGGGTCACCCCGGGCCGGGGGGTGGCGTCGGGCAATCATCCTATCCACAGGAGCCTATGTCCTGGGCTTGGCCCAAGTGCCCAGAAGGATGTCTTTGAGGACCTCATTGAATTGCAGAAGGGGCTCTGAAGTCCTCACTGCCACAGTAGGAAGCTCAAGGCCCAAGGCCTTAGCCGCCCTATGCAACACCACAGCATAGGATGCTCCCTCCTCAGTGGCCATGGCAGAGGACGACAGCATGTCAAGCTCTGGGAAGGTATCCAAACCACTGGCCTGACCCAACTCCTCTTGCCTGTTTGGCTCCTCTAGTTGGTCAGTTAGAGGGTCACCAGACCCCTCCCAGTCCTCCTCACCTCCTCTAGCTGCCAGTCAGGGTGATAGGGAACAGCAGGAATGAACAGTGGAACAAAAGTACCCTCCAGCGCTGTACCAACGCCGGTCCAGCGCTGTGTCCATATCATGGGTGAGGCTGGGGTTGATGTGGGTTGGGGCCACAACCAGCACCGAGGGAGTTGTGACTAGAATCAGCGCTAGGGAAGGTACCATGATGTCGACTGGCTCAGATCCCGTTCCAGGCCGAGTCTGTGGGGCCCGAAGACGTGACATGTGGTTTGATCCATCTTACGCCAACATCTACATGGGCAATTTCGAATCAAACCACATCTACATGAATAAAAACTGGACAGATAACTTGAAACTATATGTACGTTACATAGATGACTTATTTTTCATCTGGAAGGACTCCCAGGAAAACTTAGAACTCGCATTGACAGAATTGAACTCAAAAGATGATCGCATCGAATTCACGTGGAATATCAACAGCCAGGAGATAACATTCCTAGACGTTCTCATAAAGATCACCCCTCATGGTATTCAGACAGACTTATTCCGTAAACCCACGGACCGAAACAACGCTTTACTATTTAGCAGTTTCCACCAACACTCCCTGAAGAGACACTTGCCATACAGCCAGATGTTAAGAGTTACCCGCATTGTATCCGATCCCACCACCAGAACGAACCAAATCAAATCCATGGCATTAAGATTCCGAAATAGAGGTTATCCAGAAGAAATACTCAATGAGGCAATGGACAGAATTTCCTCAATTCCCCGCTCAGAAGCTCTCAAGAGCACCAAGAAAACCGACAGTCAAAGGATAGTCCTTGTGTCAAGATACTCTACATCGAGTAAATCCTTTAAAAAGATCATTTTAAAACATTGGCGCATCCTCTCTTCTGAACCAGACTTCGGTGATCTCTTTAAGGAACCACCCATTTTTGCTCACACTCGCCCCATGAACATCAAAGAAATTCTATCAAAATCGACCACAGGTCCAGTTAAACACACTGGCACTCGCCCATGTCACCATTGCAACAATTGCAATAACATCATCAGAGGCAATTATGTCAATCACCCCATGAGAGGTTTCAACATTAAACTTAATGTAGATGCTACATGTGATTCTTCAAATCTGATCTATCTCCTCAAATGTCCTTGCGGGAAAATATATGTTGGAAAAACCAGCAGGAAAATAAAGATCCGCTTGAATGAGCACAAGTCAAACATACGCACAAAAAACACCAAATCCAGCGTAGCCACCCACTTCAATGAAGCAAATCACAACGTGGCTCAACTGAAGTACATGGTTCTCGAAATTATCCCAAAGATGGAAGGAAGAGACAATAAGAAGACTCTTCTTCAAAGGGAGACAGCATGGATGTACAGACTTCAAACACTGAAGCCATTTGGTCTCAATGACCGGACTGAACTGAGTTGCTACTTATAACGCCCTTCCGGGCACCCTCTTGATACATTGTATCTGTGTTCAGTTGATTGTTTTTTATGCAACCTTTTTTGTTTATCTAAACTTTTTTCCCATCCAGTTCCCATTGTCTATTCACCATTCCAAGATGGCCACACCTGTTCGCTTCCATCCCTATAGTCCTACAACAGTTTTCACCACCCCACTACTTTGGTTTGCCTCCCAGGAACTCCGCATCCACTCCGTGAAGTCCCTGCATTCTGAATCCAGTTTTCATCGAAAACGCTTCACGCGCAGTTCAAGTAAGTCAGGTCCCAATCCCCTTTTTTTTCCCTTCACCTTCCCCCACCAACCATCGCCCCCCTAACGGACCCCTCATCATTCTTTTCACAGAACTACGGAAGGTTTACAAAGCCAATACGTAAGTCTCGATACATTTGAGAAGCCTCGTTATTAATTTTTTCACCCCGTCCTTAGACCCCACCACTCCCCATCTCCATTCACTCTGACGGCATGACTGCGATCCCGTCACACCCCCGATCCTGATTACCTTCACAAAACCTTTTTCCACCACTGCGGGGTTTTTAACCGCAACTCCATGGATGATTATCTGTTTTGCTTTGGCATCACCACGGATGCATACAGTTTATTCACCCAAACATCAATGTTATAAACCCTTAAGGTTATAGACTTTTGAATGTTATATTTTATGATTTACATATATGCTTACCATTGATTGGGGTATATTGTGTTCTTTGTTGCAGCGCTCCTTGAGAAAGGACTATTCGAGTCCTAAATGCATTGGAGCATTTTTCAACCGTATTATGTTGACTAAATTCATTGTACGATGATCCGCAAGGAGAAAATATAAAGACGTTGAAATGAAAACTCTTTAATAAATTCAACCACATGAACGTTTGAAACTATTTATTTGAACTTTGAAGAACTCATTGTGCCGTATAGCACTGAGACTCTTAGAAGAGTGCCCAATATCAGGGATGCGCCTACGCTCCGTAGCGCACTCAACTCCTCGTAAACATTCAAGGGGAATGATTTACCGTGCTGATAATCTCAGACATATGGGAATCATATACAATAAAAACGAAAAAGAAAGTCAATCATGCAAATTTTGGTAACCCGAAAGAATTACCTAATTACTATCCTGTGGCGGCCATTATGGAATGGGTTCCAAATGCAGATAAAACATCCAAATACATTTAATAAAGTGCTTAACCTGCATCAACCAGACTCCTCTTACACCAGTTAACCAGATCCAAAGTATTATTGCCAAACTCCACAAAAAGATGCTACAATGTCGCTACAGTATACCATTCAATAACAGAATTCAACCCCTTCTCTACGGTATCACACGTCCAAATCCATTTGTTTTCCCTGAGAGTGAGTAGACGATTCACATTATGGTAACGTTTAGTACATTTGATGACATCTATAACAAACCACAACATTTCATTTGGTCGATGCGACTTCTCTTTTTTTTTTGTAAAAACAATTTTTATTGGCATTTCAGAATAGAACATTGCAGTATAATAAACAATACATACATTTATATCTGAAAATGTGGAATAACAGTTCTGTTCTGAATATGTGCCTTTTATGAAAACAATCCCACAACCAGTCCCCTCCCGTATCACACCCCCCTCGTCAGTGCGCCAGTGTCCCCTCTCTCATCAGCCAATAATCAACAATCTGTCCCTCCCTGAAAGCAGTCGAAAGGAGGAGGTAGGTGATGCATTCCATCGGGGGACCTAAGCTCCCAGAACCTCCATCGGTACTCGTGTCGGTTGTGTATCGTACCGGGAATGGGGAACCTCCTAGCTAAAACACCCTACGGCGTCGCTGCCTCACCATCCTCGCTTTGGTCTCCCTTAGGCAGTTGCAGCTCGGTCACAAGGGCCTCCCACGCCCTGGCCGTCTCTAGCGCCCTGTCATTATCTAGTCGCCTGGCCTGTTGCAGCCGCAACGCGCTCTCTGCTTTCGCCCAACGCTCTAGGGTAGATCTCCAGCGTGAGTAGCTGGGGCCCCGGCTGGATTTCCAATGCATGGTGATTTCCCGTTTGGCCAATATCAGGCCCAAGTCATAACATTTGCTGGTGATGCGAGTGCGGGGGTGTGAGGGAACCACAATAACAAACAAACGCCCATATCCGCTTCAATTTGCCGATCTGTGACAGCATTCAGGCAGGCCACCACCGCCTCCCAATAATCAGTTAGCTTCACACAAGACCATAACATATGGGCAAAATCCGCACCTTCCATTCCACATCTAGGGCAGAGTGAAGACGCGCCCTCAAAATACTGCGAGATCTTAACCGGCGTCAAGTAAGCTCGGTGGAGAGAGAAAAATTGGACCATCTGGAACCTGGCATTCCCAGTGCCTTTCCATGCTCGCCGCAAAAGCTGCGGCCAAGTCGATTCAGGGATCGGTCGCCCGATATCCCCTTCCCATTTGGTCTTCAACCCGTCCAGGGGCTGCAGCGTTTCCGTCGACAGCCTCCGATAGAGACAGGTGACGGCATTGTAGGTACCAGCCGCCATAACCACATACTGAGCGCTCTCAGACGCCGGTGGTTCAGAAAGGCCCTTCTTCCAGTGATTCTGGATACTAGCCACTAGCGCGGCGTGCAACAGGTAATCCCCCCTCGGGAGGCCGTAAACGTCGCGCAGCTCCTGAAACGAAAGCAGCGATCCCTCCTTATACAAATCACCGACCATTTGCAGGCCTAGTTCTTCCCAAGTCGCCAGCGCCGACCAATCCCCCCCATGCGGGAAGGCGGTGCACATCCCTAGTGGGATCTCGGGGGCATATGGGCGAGCGACGCCAGAACGCCTATGGCACCGCAGCCAGCAGTTGCGAATCGTCCGCTCTTCCCCGTGAGCAGGGAAAGGTCCAATTTCTGGGCCAGAATTATAAAAGACATGATGTGTCTCGGAAGGAGCCCGCCTGCAGTCCCCTCCGGGCCTCTGAATTCTAGAGCCACCGCTTGGGTAAGCCACTGCAACTGGGCCGCTATATAGTACCATTCGAAATCAGGGGCAGCTAGTCCCCCGTCCGATCTGGGGCGCGTCAAAGTGGCCAGCGCCACCCGCCTCCTGCCCGTTCCCCAAATGAACTCGGTGAGCAAGGAGCGTAGCCTGGTGAACACCGATGCCGGGATCCAGACCGGTAGCGTGCAAAACAAGTACAGTAGGCGGGGCAGTGCCACCATCTTTAGTAACGCCACTCGCCCTGCGACCGACAGCGGTAGCGTCCGCCAGAACCCCATGCAGCCACGCAGGCTTTGAATCGCTCTCTCAATGTTACCCTCCAGGAGGTCCAACGGTGATCGGTATATGTGCGTGCCTAGATAAGGGAGACAATGATATTCCCATCTCAGCTCATCCTCCGGCTGGGAGTCGTCTGTTCCTGGCGCCAACGGGAAGAGGCAGGACTTCCCCCAGTTGACCCTCAGTCCCGAGAAGCGGCCAAAATCTAACAGCAGGTGTCTAGCCCCGCGCAGGGCGACGTCCGCGTCAGCCAAAAACAGTAGGCAATTGTCGGCATAAAGGGATATGTAGTGGGTGTCGCCTCTCAGTTGCAGGCCCTCATATGCATGGCCCAGGCGGGCGTGAGCCGCCAGGGGCTCTATAGCTAACGCAAATAGGAGGGGGGACAGGGAGCATCCCTGCCTGGTCCCTCGCCCTACCCTATATGGGGCTGAGATAGTAGCCCCGCTCTTGACTCGGGCCGTGACCACTTCACAAACCGCTCTCCCAGGCCGAAGGTCTCCAGCACGTGAAGCAAATACGGCCACTCAACGCTGTCGAACGCTTTCTCAATATCGGTCAACAGGACAGCGGCACCTGGTAGACCATCAACACAGCCCCCCATGATCCGAAGCAGTCGACGCACACAGGTGGCAGTAGTGCGTTGGGGGATAAACCCGGCTTGGTCTGGATGCACTAAGGCGCGCATGTGGGCCAGCAGCCGCGTCGCAAGAACTTGGTCGATGCGACTTCTCATTGTAATGTTCCACTAGTGGAGCCGTCATGACATTACATCCAATACGTGATTGGTGCTGTAATACACGTTTCTTAGCTTCCTGAGTAGTCTTACCAATGTATGATAAAGAACACGGGCATTGAATACAGTAGATGACATTTTTTGTATTACAATTTGACTGATGTAACATTTTGATTTCCTTCCCATTGAGATTACACTTCTTTATTTCTTTAGTTGTTTCACACGCCACACAATTACCGCATGGGTAATGCCCGATGATAGGAGCCAACCCCCATTGTGATTGCAACGTAATCGGTTTTGGTTCTTTATAAGCCTTCACTAAATAATCTCTCAGGTTTCTTCCCCTATTGAACGCAAAACGTGGTTGTACCAAATGTGGTTCAGTTTTTTTGATCAAATGCCAGTTATTTTTTATGATTGATCTAATCTGGTTAGAATCAGAACCAAACGTCATCACACATGTTTTGGGCTTCGTATTCATATCATCTGTATCCAAATTTTCTTTTTTGGTTAATAAGGCCTCGCGATCGTAGTACCACGCGCGTTTCATGGCCTTTTTCACCAGGCTGTAGGGGTATGAGCGCATCACAAGTTTAGACTGTAGGACCTTTGCTTCACGGAAATAATCCTCCCTTTTGGTACAGTTACGTCGAAGACGCAAGAACTGTCCAAAAGGGAGGTTATCACGCAAACTCCGAGGGTGATGACTCTCATATTTTAAAAGGGTATTCCTTGCCGTTGGCTTTGTATACAGACGCATCGCTAATACTTTGTTATCATTGTATATAGAAAGATCTAGGAAATTGATCGAATTTCTATTGCTTTCCATTGTAAAGTGAAGATTTGCATCTTGCTGATTTAACCACTCATAGAATTTTTTCAAATCATCATCTGTACCCTTCCAAATAAGACAAACATCATCGATGTATCTTAGATAGTGTTGTAAATGTATACGGAAAGGGTTATTGTTGTACACAACTTTGTCCTCAAATGCAGCCACATAAAGATTTGCTATATCAGGCGCAAAAATTGCTCCCATGGCCACCCCCTTAAGTTGGCCATAGAAGTCTGTGCCGAATATAAAGTAATTTTCATTAAGGGCGATCTTAGCACATTGCACTATAAAGTCTGTGGGGACTTGATGTGGACGTGTCCCTGTTTCTAAAACGTCACCAATGATTACCAAAGCATCGTTCTGTGGAATTCTTGTATACAAATTGTCAATATCCATCGTGACTAGAATTTCTAAGTCTGGATCAAAAGGTTGTCCCTCTAATTTGACGATGGCATCCCTACTGTCCTGGGTGTAAGCCTTAGTTAAGGGGACAAAGGGTTTTAAAAAATGATCTACATATTTTAGCTAGTGGTTGTAGAATAGATTGACAACCGGCCACAATAGGTCTTCCCGGGGGACACTCGCTATGCTTATGTATTTTTGGCAAGGTGTAAAATGCCGGAATTGTGTAGTCATTTTTGTTCATGTATTCAAATTCCTTCTTACTCAACCACTGTCCATCTAAACCCTTTGTTGTTAGAGTCAGAATCTCCTTACGTATTCTGGCTGTCGGGTCACCTCTCAGTTTTTTGTAATGAGTTTACTTAAACGGTTCCTTTGAGGACAATTGTCTATCTGTTATACATTCTAGAATAAGCACCTAAAGACATTATGGACATTCTTAGGAACCAGACAGAGTATATCTGCTAACCCAGTGTTTCCGCAATCTACATTAAAGTCAGAGACTTTATTTACAGAAACAACATCTGCCACCATTTCTTCCCCAAGTTCCATTGTCATACCAATTTCTACTATATGTCATCATATCCTCACAAACAATGTCCGGGGCAATAGGTGGACCTCTGACATTGCAGTCAATCCATTTATTTAAGGGGTGGAAACAATTATTGGTCGGAACAACAAATGACTGAGGTACACAGTGTTCAATGGGGAAGGACATAGAAGATATTAAAGCGCCCGGTTTATAAAAATAGCCATGGGGTATTCCCATAATACTATCATTTGAAGATCCAGCCATGTACATATGTCTAAAATTAACAACAACACAATCTCCAAAGTTATCCTTTGGTTGCGAGCTGACTCAGGATAGAGCTGGGTCTCA
Organism: Lissotriton helveticus; assembly: GCF_964261635.1. Taxonomy (NCBI): domain Eukaryota; kingdom Metazoa; phylum Chordata; class Amphibia; order Caudata; family Salamandridae; genus Lissotriton; species Lissotriton helveticus. The sequence continues at coordinate 507,967,985 of NC_136068.1, read as the reverse complement.
CTGTGTGCAGCTCATTACTAGTAATCCTGTCCTTCTCTAGTATAATAGGCCCATGATCAGTTCAAATTTGAACTTCATTTTTAGCCAAGCTCAAATACTTTGCTGCTCTATTTTGAGAGTTCGAGGGAGAAAAAATGATGGCCACTCTCTTTCAATAGATGTGAATTGATTGATTGATTGATTTTGAGGCCCCCAAGTTAGGCTCTGCTATCATTTTGGACCTGCTGGTTAGATTTGATCCAATTAAAGACTTCAGTGAAGTATCACTACTGCTAAGACTAGCCAGGAAAGGGTCAAAGAATGTTTTCAGAGTCTTTTCAAGAGCATTAACAAACAGCGCATGTGTTAATACCTCTCCCGAACCCTCCCTGCCTGGTTCAACCAGGGATAAACCAAGGTATTCCCCCCGGGAAAACAAAAAAGGGAACTTTTTTATTAGCTGGACAAAATTTCCGAAGACAAGTTGATTAACTAAATCCTCTGGCCTTTTTTATGGGAGGTGAGCAAGAGGTGTCATTCTGGGCACGCTGACAATCATTAGAGACAATCTCTAAATCGCCCTTAAACACAAAAGGCTTGAACCTTCCAAGGGATTCTTATAATTTCCTGTCAAACAAGGTGATTGCAAATGATGGCTGGCTGCAGATCTTTCTTCGTGGTCCCCAGTCTTTCCTCCACTCACTCAATTTCACTGTTGATTGCCCCCATTGCAGTTGTGAGGACACTAGTAATTGCTGCAGTCAATGGATGCTCTTTGGTGGCAGGTATAATAGATTTCCTCTTCTCCATTTTTCTTACCTGAACAAAGTGTAAGATTTATCCTCAGAGAATGGTTTATTTGCACAGGAGCAATATCCCTGGATGACGTCAACCAATTAAGAGAGGTGGCCAGACCAGCTGCGAACAAGTGCAAGTGAGCTCACCCTTGGCCTGGGCTTTACCTGGACGCGGCCTGCGTGCCTTCAACAACGCGGGGAAAAGGCTACTGCTTTATAGAGTGTCACTGCAGCGCCCTCCTTACAGGCAGGCCCTCCTCCTAAGGAAAAATGATAGTAGTTGGGATCACGAGTCACTGAGAAGGTCTCAACGCATTCAGCAGCAACAGGCGTCCCGTGCTGTAGGGAAACGGCACCCGCTTTGTAGCACGTCACCCGCAGAACCCTCCTTACATGCCCCCCTCTTTCTGAGGGAAATGATTGTTTCTGGGACTACGAGTCCCAGAGAAGGTACTTACAGCAGTGAGCAGCAACAAGCATCAAGTGCCGTGGGGAAAAGGCAAGCGCCCCCTTGCATGCTGCCTCTCCACCTAAGGGAAATGATGCTTGTTGGAACTACGAGTCCATGAGACGGTCCCAACAGCAGTAGGCACCAACAGGCATCATGGCGGCATAGGGTATCAGTGATAAGCATGGGCGTTAAATCCGCTCCGCTCGCGGATTTTTCGGATTTTCGGCAAATTCGCAATCCGCGAACTCTCGCGAATTTGTCGAAAATCCGTGAATCCGCTCGCGGCGGATTTTTTGCTTGGTTGCGGCGCGCGGCGTGGTGCACGGCGTTCACTTTCCGTCATTAAGCGTTTGCCGAGTTGTTTTTCTCGATCATATTTTTCTAGTGCCGCGCCATTTTAGATCTTGCTGTGTGATCCCGCGGGAGTTTGGCGCCCGCGAATACGTAATCGCGGCTTGCCACCTTGCACAGCACACCTCGCGAGAGTTCGCAATTGCGAATACGTAGTTGCGGCGGAAAGGAACAATCTCGTACTCGCGAAATAGAGATTTTGCAATTCTGCACAAGAAAATCACCAGCAAACAGGATAAACCTTCAGAAAATTATGGTTTTTATCAGAATCACTCCTCAGGTTGACATTTGCATGGCCTTTTTTTTTGCAAGGAGTCCATTTTTGGGGGGGGGAGGAAGGAAGTGCCCCACAGTCTCCAACTTCCTGTTCCTGTCCAGCAGGCTCCTCCCAGTGCTTTGTCCATCTCCTGGTCACTTTCATTTGGATCTGGAGCTGGAAGGATTACTTTTTGTGGGTGCTGCTGGATATTTGGATTTGAGGCCTTTTTGACTGTCTTTGGATCACTTTTGGATTAGAAATCAACTTTCACAAGTAAGTTTGTTTGGGGCATTACAGTTGATGCAAGTACAATTTTGGAACTTTTTCAGAGCATTAAATAAATTATATTGTGGGTAGCCACAGTATCCAGTAGGACCAGGGTTGGTTAGGGGTGCATGATACAACTGTTTTGTTGAATTTAAACACCATTGAGGCCATGGATGGGCTGGGATTGTGCTGATTTTTGTCGTTTTTTTGGGCCTGCTGGTGTGGCCCTTTGCCCAGGGGTGGTGAGTGTTGCATAGGCCTAGTCTTTCTGTGGGGTGTCTTCTTGAATTTAAACATCATTGAGGCCATGGATGGGCTGGGATTGTGCTGATTTTATTGTTTTTTGTCGTTTTTTTGGGGCTGCTGGTGTGGCCTTCTGCCCAGGGGTGGTGGTGCATGGACTGAGTGTGCCTGTGGTGTGGTCTCACTCCCTTTAATGTAAACATCATGGATGGCATTGGATTGTGGTGATTTCTGGCTGGTTTTCTGTTTTTTGGGGGTGTACTGTTGATGTGGACTGGCCATGTGGGTGGTGGTGGTGGCCATCTTGAGTGCTGGCTGGTACAGGCAACATGTGCTTGGGGTGTAAGGGGCCATTTTGAAGAGAGGCAGTGTCTGAGGCCTGCACTTATTTTGCCTACTTTTCATCCATTATGCCCAGGGGTAGTGAGTGTTGCATGGGCCTAGTGTTTCTGAGGGGTGTCTTCTTGAATTTAAACACCATTGAGACCATGGATGGGCTGGGATTGTGCTGATTTTATTGTTTTTTGTCGTTTTTTTGGGGCTGCTGGTGGGGCCCTTTGCCCAGGGGTGGTGACTTGCATGGGCCTAGTCTTTCTGTGGGGTGTCCTCTTGAATTTAAACACCATTGAGGCCATGGATGGGCTGGGATTGTGCTGTTTTTGTTGTTTTTGCCGTTTTTTGGGGGCTGCTGGTGTGTCCTTTTGCCCAGGGGTAGTGGTGCATGGACTGAGTGTGCCTGTAGTGTGGTCTCACTCTCTTTAATGTAAACATCCTGGATGGCATTGGATTGTGGTGATTTTTGGCTGTTTTTCTGGTTTTTTGGGGTGTACTGTTGATGTGGACTGGCTTGGGGTGTAAGGGGCCATTTTGAAGAGAGGCAGTGTCTGAGGCCTGCACTTATTTTGCCTACTTTTCATTTTCATCCATTATGCCCAAGGGTAGTGAGTGTTGCATGGGCCTAGTGTTTCTGAGGGGTGTCTTCTTGAATTTAAACACCATTGAGGCCATGGATGGGCTGGGATTGTGCTGATTTTATTGTTTTTTGTCGTTTTTTGGGGGCTGCTGGTGGGGCCTTTTGCCCAGGGGTAGTGGTGCATGGACTGAGTGTGCATGTAGTGTGGTCTCACTCTCTTTAATGTAAACATCCTGGATGGCATTGGATTGTGGTGATTTTTGGCTGTTTTTCTGTTTTTTTGGGGTGTACTGTTGATGTGGACTGGCTTGGGGTGTAAGGGGCCATTTTGAAGAGAGGCAGTGTCTGAGGCCTGCACTTATTTTGCCTACTTTTCATCCATTATGCCCAGGGGTAGTGAGTGTTGCATACTTGCATGGCCCTAGTCTTTCTGTGGGGTGTCTTCAATGTAAACATCATGGATGGCATGGGATTGTGCTGATTTTTCTGTGTTTTGTCGATTTTTTGGGGTGTATAACTGAACTGATGTTCCTCTGTCTTCCATTGCTTTTATGTGCACAAGACTCAAGAGAACCACCAGTGCCAGGAAGAAGTCCTGCAGCGGTGTGTGTGTGCAGCATAACGTCACGCGACGTCACGTCTGGACACAGACAACTCTGCAACTCGTGCAACTGCTGCCTGCTGTTCTGACCTGCTCTGAAGAAGATGGCCCCAAAAAAAGTTACCCGTAGCTCCTCTAGCAAGAAAGGTGCCAGTAAGGAGCAGAAGAAGCAAGTTACCAAGGAGACTGGTGTGCCGCCCGCCCCTTTTTTTGGGAGTAAAAAAAAAAAGTATGCCTGCAGCAGCAGCGGGATCTGCTGGGGACCAAGCTGGCAGCAGCACCCCCGCTCCATTGGGCTCAGTGCCACCACCACCACCACGCCAACTTAAGTCCAAGCCCTTGAGTGCTGCAGAGGCAGCCAATCTACTTGTTCAATCACCATCGACCAGTGATGTTGGCTCATCGCAAGAAAGCAGCAGCAATGTCCCTCAATCAACACAGGTTGTTGTAGCTCATCTGACGAGTGTTGAACAACCACAGCCGCAACAACAATCACATGTGCAAGTACAAGCCCAAGTACATGTGGAAGGAGAGGCAGCGCAAGGAGATGCGCAAGCAGAGGTGCATGGAGGGTCACAGGTGCCCACAATAGTTGTTCCTCCCGAAGTAGGGGCACATCAGGAAATCGACAATCAAGGCGAGGTATCATTTGAGGAAGCCACTCCTCCTGATGATCATTCATTGTCTTCCACACCCCTAGCAAGGAAGAGATCAAGGGTGGTGTCTACATCTTCTTCAAGCACACCTCCTTCTGATGATATGGATCAAACTTGGGAACCAGCACCACTGCCGTCTGACAGTGAGGCACACCATGATCTGACAAAGGTAGTTAAGCGTAAAAGGAAGCTCGTCCAAAGTCTCAGAGTTATGGAGTGTGATGAGGCTCAACAAGAAGTGGCGGATACTGCTGCTGATGAAGACTCTGACAACGACGACCCAGTCATCATAAAGGTCACTGCAGCCCCAGCGGGCATGCAGCAAACAGACATTTTGACCCTAGCCCGAAGAGCTGCTGAGCGTGATGATGATGATGTTGTCGATGAGGAGGCAGTGGAAACACCACAATCATTGGAGTTAAGTAGTACACCAACTCGTCCCGCTTCCATATTTCTTTCTGGCAAGAAGGGACCTCCATCCACCTCGACCTTAATTAGTGGCGGTGAAAGTGCACAACGTACAAAAGTTGGGCAATCCAGATCCTCCACTTCAACTGGCATTAGCTTCATGACCACCACCACCAGTATCGCCGCCTCCTCCAGGCCCCACAGACACTTCAAGTCCCCAGTTTGGGACTTCTTTACTGTTTGTCAAAAAAATCCAAAGTTTGCCATTTGTACCCTTTGTAAGCTTGCAGTTAGTCGTGGTAAGTCAGGTACCAACTATGGTACCGGAGGCCAGAGAGGTCATCTTAGGAGACAGCACACTGTCCAATGGTTTGCGCACCTAGATGCGATCAAGGAAGCCCGAATTCAAGAAAACGTTGATGTTGCATCTGATGATGACGAGGAGGAAGAAGACTTGTCGAACACTTCCCTTACACCCAGTACCCCTGTCAGCAGCACACCCAATGTGAGGCACACTAAGAGTGTTGGAGCGAGTGAGACACCAACGCACAAAAGTTCACCAGCGAGCAAAATTGGGTCAACGACGTCATTATCAGCCCGTAAATGCTTGGTCCAGGGCAACATTAGAACAATGTTTTCTTCAGACGTGCCATATGAACGCAACCACCCACTGACGCGTCTGTATAACACTAAGCTGGCTAAAATGCTAGCTGTGGACCTTCTCCCTTTTTCTTTTGTAGAAGCTGTAGGTTTTCTAGAATTAGTGGCAACGCTCTGCCCTAAATGGAAGGTTTCTAGCCGGTTCTATTTTGCCAGAGTTGCGGTTCCAGCACTACATGAAGATGTGCTGGAGGCGATTGGGGCAGCTTTGCAGAAGAGTGCTGTTCACATAATACATCTGACAACAGACATGTGGACCAGTGGCGCAGGCGCTGATTACATGTGCATCACTGCACACTGGGTCTCTTTTTCAGGTGTTAAAGCAAAGCTAAACGCAGGTGTTGACCCGGACCAAGTTTTCAAAGCTGCTCGGAAACATGCAACACTAGCCATGTTTGGCTTGGAGAAAAGTCACACATCCGAAAACATTTTGGACGAGTTTAACAAAAAGGTCTCGAAAATGCTATCCCCAAAAAAACGCCAGATTGGTTATGTTTCCACGGATAATGGCGCCAATGTAGTTAAGGCCATGTCGCTGGGTGGCTATTTCAGAGTGCCGTGTTTGGCGCACTGTATCAACCTGGTAGTTCAAAAATTCTTGAGTGATAGAGACAGTGCGGCGTTCGCGGTAATGGCCACCTGCCGCAAAATGTGCAACCATTTCAGCCATTCTTTTAAGGCCCGGAAGCATCTGAGGAGGCTGCTACTTGAACGTCGAATGCCAGTGAAAGCACTCGTCCAGGAGGTGGCAACACGTTGGAACTCAACCTTCTACATGCTTGAGCGTCTGTATGAGCAGTATACGGTACTCGATCACTATTTCTTAACAGAGGGTACATCTCAGAAGGAGGACCTGCGGATGGCTGCGGCGCAATGGGACATAGTTAAAAGCCTGACAGACATGCTTCGTCCTTTTGAGTTCTTCACGCGTGCAGTCAGCCAGGAGGACTGTAATTTGGGAAAAGCTATCCCATTGTTGTGCATGCTGGAGCACCAACTGATGGCGGTGTCTTCTGAGTTTGAAAAAGATGTAAAAAAAAAAGACCCTTTTATTTTGTCTGAGAAATTATTAGAGCGCCTACGTGGTGATGAACGTCTTCAAAAGATCAAGTCAGAACAGCATTACATTTGTGCTACTATTCTGGATCCACGCTACAAAAAGGCGCTGGCAGGCGAAGCATTCTTTCCTTTTACTGATGAAGATGTTCAAAAGTACAAACATTGGCTAGCCTGGTCAGCCAAGAGGTTTGAAAAAGAACGTCAGGTTATTGAAGGAGAAGGCAGTACATCAGCATCAGCAGGCCATCCCCAGTCACAAGAATCCACTTCTGCACCTGTGGCTGGGGCACAAGTGACCTCTCAGCCGTTAAAGACACCGGCAACTGGATCATCTGCACCACACACAACAGTAACAGTGGCTGCTGTAGAGGATTGGCTAAGTTTGCTTGGGTATGGTTCTCGAAAAAAAGTCACAGGCACAGCAAAAAGTAAGCAAAGTGGAGGAACCGCTGATGACCTTGAGTCGATGGTGCAGGACTATCTGAATGACTCAACAGAGGTCTTTCTTAATGATGAGCCATTGCAGTATTGGCATGGCAAAAAACAATTGTGGCCACAGCTCTCCAACCTGGCTATAAACTACTTGTCTTGCCCACTCGCAAGTGTGTCTTCTGAACGTGTTTTCAGTGCTGCTGGTGGCATTGTAACTCCCAAACGGAGCCGCCTCTCGCCCAAAAATGTGGAGAGGCTAACAATGATCAAGATGAATCAGCACCTCATACCACCAGATTACAAAGTACGAGAAAGCACGCCACATGAAGACGAGGAGGACAGCAACGTAGATGAGGGAATTTGTTCTCTGTTCGGTGACGCTGACCTCATCCTGCCTGAATTCGCAGAGTATGATGACGAACTCTTATTCTTATTCCCTGACAGCGAGCCCTGAAAATGAGACAATGAATCAATAACTTTCTTTTTCGTCCTTATTCACTTTTATTCCTGTGTGTCTGTCTTTCTTTGTTTTGCACAGTTAATTTAATTCAAACTTTAATCACCTAACCACAAAAACAAGCCCATCAGCAGAACTGTCTTCACTTGTTTGCTTATTGATTTGAAGGTGCCGCAGTCTACATTCCTCAGGTTCACAAGTTCAGAAGAACATGCTCCTCTATCCTCCTCCTCCAGACTGCGATTTCCCTCAAAGCAGAGTGCTGGATTACGCCCAATGAAGAAAGACTCAGCACTTGTGGGGGTGTTCTACTTCTTTGCGGGTGAGTTGACGGCTTTGGGCCCATTGCTGTCAAGCTCTAATAATGGATAAAAGTGTTTTGGACCAAATATGAGGTGGAAATTTCTTGCCGTTTTTGCTGACTTGCTTGCCTTTGAGGTGCTCTTTGGCGGGGTTCCGGGTGTTTGTGGGTGAGTTTTGGGGTCTGGGAGCACTGCTGCGACAGTCTCATCTTGATTGCATTTGCTTTTTAGGAAATCCGTGGTGGGAAACAGGAGTTATGATGATTGGTGACCTAGCTGCACAGCGCGTTTGGACGGAAGGCCGAGAGATATTGTAAGTATGAGATTTAGCTTTTTTGCTGTTTGGGGGTGTTGTCGCGTGCTTTTTTGCGGGTGGGTTGGCGGGTCTTGGCTGGGGCATTCCTGGGAAGGTCTAATACCGGATAGAAGTGTTTTGGACAAAAACCTTAAGGAAAAGCGTTTTTTTTGCTATTTCTTCTGACATCTTGCTCAATGTAGCGTTTTGGGGGGCTTCCTGCTGTTCGTGGGTGGGTTGCGGCCGGGGTCTCTGTCGAAGCACTGCTGCGACAGTCTAATCTTGAATGCATTTGCTTTTCAGGAAATCCGTGGTGGAAAACAGGAGTTATGATGATGACCTAGCTGCACAGCGCGTTTGGACCGAAGGCCGAGAGATATAGTAAGTATGAGATTTATCTTTTTCGCTGTTTGGGGGGGTTGTCGCGTGCTTTTTTGCGGGTGGGTTGGCGGGTCTTGGCTGGGGCATTCCTGGGAAGGTCTAATACCGGATAGAAGTGTTTTGGACAAAAACCTTAAGGAAAAGCGTTTTTTTTGCTATTTCTTCTGACATCTTGCTCAATGTAGCGTTTTGGGGGGCTTCCTGCTGTTCGTGGGTGGGTTGCGGCCGTGGTCTCTGTCGAAGCACTGCTGCGACAGTCTAATCTTGATTGCATTTGCTTTTCAGGAAATCCGTGGTGGAAAACAGGAGTTATGATGATGACCTAGCTGCACAGCGCGTTTGGACCGAAGGCCGAGAGATATAGTAAGTATGAGATTTATCTTTTTCGCTGTTTGGGGGTGTTGTCGCGTGCTTTTTTGCGGGTGGGTTGGCGGGTCTTGGCTGGGGCATTCCTGGGAAGGTCTAATAACGGATAGAAGTGTTTTGGACAAAATCCATAAGGAAACACCTTTTGGCACTTTTTGTAAGTTAGGGTTCGTTAGGGTTAGCCCTAGCAGCAGGATTGCATGTGTTTCGGGGTGTTCTATTGCAACGCAGTTCTGGGGTTTTAGAGCACTGTTGGAGCGATGCTGGCTATGGATACTGACCTAGCTGCACAGCGCGTTTGGACCAAAGGCCGAGAGATATTGTAAGTATGAGATTTAGCTTTTTTGCTGTTTGGGGGTGTTGTCGCATGCTTTTTTGCGGGTGGGTTGGCGGGTCTTGGCTGGGGCATTCCTGGGAAGGTCTAATACCGGATAGAAGTGTTTTGGACAAAAACCTTAAGGAAAAGCGTTTTTTTTGCTATTTCTTCTGACATCTTGCTCAATGTAGCGTTTTGGGGGGCTTCCTGCTGTTCGTGGGTGGGTTGCGGCCGGGGTCTCTGTCAAAGCACTGCTGCGACAGTCTAATCTTGAATGCATTTGCTTTTCAGGAAATCCGTGGTGGAAAACAGGAGTTATGATGATGACCTAGCTGCACAGCGCGTTTGGACCGAAGGCCGAGAGATATAGTAAGTATGAGATTTATCTTTTTCGCTGTTTGGGGGGGTTGTCGCGTGCTTTTTTGCGGGTGGGTTGGCGGGTCTTGGCTGGGGCATTCCTGGGAAGGTCTAATACCGGATAGAAGTGTTTTGGACAAAAACCTTAAGGAAAAGCGTTTTTTTTGCTATTTCTTCTGACATCTTGCTCAATGTAGCGTTTTGGGGGGCTTCCTGCTGTTCGTGGGTGGGTTGCGGCCGTGGTCTCTGTCGAAGCACTGCTGCGACAGTCTAATCTTGATTGCATTTGCTTTTCAGGAAATCCGTGGTGGAAAACAGGAGTTATGATGATGACCTAGCTGCACAGCGCGTTTGGACCGAAGGCCGAGAGATATAGTAAGTATGAGATTTATCTTTTTCGCTGTTTGGGGGTGTTTTCGCGGGCTTTTTTGCGGGTGGGTTGGCGGGTCTTGGCTGGGGCATTCCTGGGAAGGTCTAATACCGGATAGAAGTGTTTTGGACAAAAACCTTAAGGAAAAGCGTTTTTTTGCTATTTCTTCTGACATCTTGCTCAATGTAGCGTTTTGGGGGGCTTCCTGCTGTTCGTGGGTGGGTTGCGGCCGTGGTCTCTGTCGAAGCACTGCTGCGACAGTCTAATCTTGATTGCATTTGCTTTTCAGGAAATCCGTGGTGGAAAACAGGAGTTATGATGATGACCTAGCTGCACAGCGCGTTTGGACCGAAGGCCGAGAGATATAGTAAGTATGAGACTTATCTTTTTCGCTGTTTGGGGGTGTTGTCGCGTGCTTTTTTGCGGGTGGGTTGGCGGGTCTTGGCTGGGGCATTCCTGGGAAGGTCTAATAACGGATAGAAGTGTTTTGGACAAAATCCATAAGGAAACACCTTTTGGCACTTTTTGTAAGTTAGGGTTCGTTAGGGTTAGCCCTAGCAGCAGGATTGCATGTGTTTCGGGGTGTTCTATTGCAACGCAGTTCTGGGGTTTTAGAGCACTGTTGGAGCGATGCTGGCTATGGATACTTTTGCTTGCTTGCAAGTGGTTTGAATACAATCCACGGTCGGTAAGGGTGTATTTGGGCCTACTGTTACATTCAAAGTACGTTTTGTCACCATTTTTCTGCTAGGCATCGTTTTTGGAGATCTGATTGGGGGTCTTCTACATTTTTGCGACTGGCTTTAGTAAGGGTCTTGGTGGGAGCATTGCTGGGAAGGTCAAAATGTGTTCTAAAACACAGTTTACAGTACACCTACCTTGAGGGGAAAGATCCGCTATAATATTTTGGCCATACTTATTTATCCTTAAAAAGGTGACTCAGACAGAGCACGCAATTTCAAAAATATTGTACTGTCTATTAGGGAAATCAAAGTGTGACTTTTTGCACCACACAGCGTACATACCTTTTATTTATTTATCAGTGGTATTGTAATAGCACTTCCTGTTTTCCGTTCAATAATTACAGGCCGGGTTTCAGTCAACATCCGCCAGGCAGGCAGTGGACAGGGTGTCTTCTGTCAGTGGTCACCAACATTGATGGACGAAGCGTCAGCTGGAATGGAAGAGTGCCGCTAATAAGAGGAATTGTTTGCTGCATGCAACTTACTTACCAAATTCAACAGGACAACTCCAACAACATACAGAATACAGATACAGTATCCATTGTTTTCTTCTATGAGTGTGACTGCATGTGCTTAGCTTTAGTTTGTACCAAAAGATTTCTTTATCTTCAATTATTGTTTGTCCAGGCTGTGCATTTTTTTTCTTCTCTCCACAAAACCTACCCAAAAAGAAACCCCCATTCCCATCCATTTTCCAAACCCTAACCCTCTTCCCCCGGGCTGTGTTGTTTTGCTTGATGTCTGACTAAAATGACATCAATAATTCCACACACTTGCTGGGGAGGATAAGGTCATAGCAACAGGCTGGCGTAGGAATACGAGGATATCTTCTAGACTTACTCAGCTTCAGTACTATTTCTTCTAGTAGTAGGAGCCAATGTCAAATAAATTCAACGCAAGTACTAGTTATACTTGCAAGCAAATACTTTACCATTTGTTAGGCTACATTATGGCACTGTTCTAGTGTACTGTCACCTGCTATATTCTCGATCGTACCATAACTGTTGTAATGCTACAGTAAGGACAAACCAGGAAACGTTTTCTTTTTTTCCATAGGCATGCAACTGCCACTGTGTCACACCACTAGTACCACCGCAATGAGGAAATTTCACCCGCCCAGGATTGCCAACGTTAATCCCCATTTCACGTGGAGCCAGCCCTGGGCCTAGCCCTAATTTCTAACACAAATTACAGGTAAGATAAGCGTTTGGTGGGAGGTAGTATAATGGAGTATTAGGACTAGACGAGAGATTGACGGTAGTACTACTAAAGTCCTACGACTGTTCAGGAAAACAAACTTACTGTTACACCCCCGTCCCCCACCCACCAGACTGAAAAGCAGTAAAAAACAGGTATGGTCAGATAAAGTTCAAAAAAGTATATTTATGTAGCCCTAACAAAATAATCTCCCTCAAGACCCTCCCTAACCCCAACGATTGTCTTTGAAAAGTCCCAAAAAGAACCCAACTCCCAAATCCCACCCCCCAAAAGTCTCTAAAAAAAGGGCAAGGGACACTCCACTACTGGAGGGTGCTGGTGAATTTTGCGGCCAGGGCATCATACTCCTTGCGGAGGGTGGCAAGGTCGAAGCGGAGGCCCTCCACCAAGTTCTTGTACGTAAGGACCTCCTGCTCCAGGTAGGACATTCGGACTCCTAGGCGGCGCTGGCGTGCCTTGCAGCTCCTGTGGGGGGCAGCTGGTCTTTCTGCTGCTTGGCGGTGGCGGTTGGCTTTCTTAGCCCGGCTCCGTACCGCTGGAGCACTGTGCATGCTGGCGGCCCGTGGGGTCACGGAGGAGGATGCAGCTGTCCCAGTCGAGGATGTTGTGGTGGTTGCACCGGTCGACTGCGTGTCCTCCTCCTCCTCCAGGGCCACCAGCCGCCGATATTCGGCGACAGTGGCATCCAGCCTCCGTTGCCGGGCCATTCGAGCCTGCTCCCTCCGTGATGTTGATTTGGAAGGAGCAACTATATGAAGAAAGAAAGACATAGTCTGTAACCAATGCTCCTTAGCATTAATAACACAAAGTGAATGAGCCGAAAGTTGGGTCACAGTACAAGTAGCAAATTGAAAGCACAGTACATAACTATTGAGGACAGTATCTATGTAACCTCCCACTTCTGCATCCTTGCTCTAACATTAGTGGTAGTTTAATGAACACATTCTACGACCACTATGGACTTCCATTACAGTCGACTATGACAGTACCCCAGTCTTATTCTTCTTCTTCTCTCTTGTTTAGGAAAATTGGTACGTTATCTTATGCAAGCCGGCAGAATGGCAGCACAGTGAACTTGCACCCGAGAAAAACAGTTGCACACCATGATGAGTGAGACACACTGGCGTTACTGTACCAGTCCAGTACATGCAGGTGGTGAAGCTATTACTTTTCTATTACGGGTGGCACTGAGAATACTCTGTTACAAGGGCTACTGCTTAATTAATTTACCTTTCACCCTACAGTGCAAATGAGTACTAGAAAAGGAAAATGAAGAAGCTAAATAATTTGATTATCTATCACTTCACATGGGACGTATTTGATGACATATGGGATGACTTTAGGTGCTTTGCTTAATATTGAGTGAACAGTGATACACCCACACATGAATGACGTACTACAACTAAACTAAAGTTATTAAGAGAGGTACGGAGTGTCCACCGTAATAACCGGATATATGCTGTGCTTGCAGTTGCAATACAAAGTACTGCTACTATTCATGGTAGTATTGGACACATTTACAATTTCTTTTCCTTGCCTTCCCTACACTGGAACGGACGTGCGGGTGCGGTGGTACATGCTCTTCAAGGTAACACTTAGTTCATCCAGCGACCATCTACTCTCTCTAGATACACATGTGCTATCTAAGAGTCAGAGAATACCATGCTCCAGGCATCCATTCATTCAAAGTATACGCACACATACAGTTTCTGTTTCACCCACCCAGGCTGCTGTCCTTCCACCCATCCTTGCTTCATCATTGACCCAGCCATGCACCATACCATATTCTTTCCTTCCCAGCCACCTCGGGGGCCAAGCAAACACATATCGTTCTTCTTTGCCAGCCATCATAAAATTTCGCGTCCCACTTACTTACACCCTTCTTTCGCTTTTCGTTCATCCCATCCATCACGTTCATCTAAGATCTTATTGGGATTCTTCTCACCAAAAACTTCACAGCTAAGTCGGAGTACATTTCGAGGAGGCTACTACCTGGTTGATTTGTAATACACCTGTGCAGAAAGCACACTATGCAGTCTTCAATCTCAATAAGTAAGGAATATATAGCTTACCTGTTCCCGCCACCACCGTGGGAACCCCCACAGGACCGTCCGCCGGCTCTTGCACCGCTTCCTCCCCAGAGTCCTCCAAATTCTCGCCCAACACCGCCACCTCCGCGCTGGCCCCGCCACCAGATGTTCCACCTACAAAGTACATTTAAGAATGTTAGAATACACCACTCACTACTATATAATATTTGGTCTAGGAGTAATAAAGAAATGTTAAAAAAACAGAATACAATGTAATAATTTGTGACTGTCTACTCTAAAGTAAAAATGTCCCTTTTTCCAGGGAAGGCTGTTGTCTTGCTGCACTTTTATGCACAACTGATGAATGCTTGCTTTTTATTTTTAACACGCACCACTTTTTCTCCTAACAGACAGAAGCTTGACTTCTAAGAACACGAGTCCAGGATCAAGTTCAAACCAGGTGAGAGCTCGGCTCGACCACAAGAAATGTGTCCAATTAATCGTCAGCACTAAGCACTTTTCCGTTTTCAGTTAAATAGTTTTATGACAAAGTTGATTTTAATAAATGTGTTTACCTTTAATAAAGCTATGAAACTTAAATAGACTCTGTGGTTTTTGGTCCTCCAGACTAGAGTGGATGAGCTAAAGGTTTTGGAATTTTTGCAAGCATGAGTGCCTCTGACACTTCTTGACTGTGACTCCGTACTCTTGTCCTGCGTAGGATAATCTAAAGATCATTGGGGATCAATCATCGGTGACTTCGGGAGCTAAATGACTCTGCCACACTATCTAGTCAGTAAGGAGACAGTGCATAGAGCTATTGCTGAATAGAATGGGAGTACAATGGAATTGCCAAATGTCCAATCTTAGTTAGCTACACAGACAGACTAATAAGAATAATCTAGTAATACCACATGGAGTCATATTCGAGGCAGGATAAGAATTTATATCCAGTCTACAAGAAGATCAAAGACGATTTAGAAAAAATCGAATGAGGAACGCTAGGAAAAAATAGGTACTCTTTATTCAAATTTAAACTTACTGGGGCCAGCAAAGGAGCCCTCGCCTGCCCGATCCTGGCCTGCATCCTCCTGAACAGCACCCTCCTCCTGTGTCCTCTTGCCCTTGGGGGGAGCTGATGTACAACATGAAAGAAAGAAAGACCAGAAAACATGGATGAGATTTGTCAACCAAATCAAACATTTCAAAAGAACAATAACAAAATATTTTGGAGAAATAGCAAATAGATAGACAACTATTCCACGGGATCTATCTCATGTGGTATACTACGTTATTCGTATTGCCTGATTTGCGGACCGTTGACTTAGAAAGTTCCTATGTAACTCAATAAACAGACTACTAAAGAGGTTTGCCTAGGCCTGGCAGGCAGCAGTCCGCAGCACGCGAAGTGACAGACAAAGTCCATCCTGCTTGCAGATCAGTGAATACTCAAACTATCAATCCACCGACCACCGCCACTATTTCTTCTTATAGCCATGTGTCTAAAGGAAGGACTGGACTTCAGTCTGTTGGGGCTGATTTAGAAGTCCCTTGCGGCTCATTTTCCTCCATTGTTGCAAGACTTTTGTGACGCAGCGGCAGAACAAAAGACTCGCCATGGTGTTGGTGAGGCGTATATATGCATCACGTTGTAAAGCCCTGCGCCATCAGGGGGCGTTCCGGCGCAAGGGAGGGCATACCTGCGCAGGAACGAATCCTAAAAGTGGCTGAGGGAAATCTACAAGATGTCAATCAGTCACTTTTAGGACAATGATGCATGACTCAAACCCTGCGCGCTTGAAGCCGACGTACGGCTTGATGCAGCATTGGGGAGATAGGGTACCCCAGAGCATTGCTGGAGCTGCGCCATCGTTGGCACGCAACTCCAGCAATGCGCCGCCTTTACGGCACAGATGCGTAAGGCTTCTGTGACATTTTGGGCCAATGGGTGGTGGTGGCATGGCACACAATTACTGCCGCACCCCTGCTACTTTGCAGGGATGCGCCGGTAATTGCAATATGACCCTTAGTGTCTAGCATTACGCAGTTCTTATCTTTACACTACACTCATACATAATTTCTCAGGCCAATGAAATGAACACAAAATACAAAACAAATAAGCATAGTAGCAAGCAAGGCTACTGAGAAGTAGAGCAGTGCACCTGAAATGCATAGAAGATTTTGAAATATAATTTACCTACAATGTAATCGGCAGCATTATTGCTCTTGGTAAAGAACAAAGATTTGCAAATGACAGAGCCGGATAAAACAGAGTAGTGATGAATAGCTACTACTACTCACCAAGTCCAGCAAGTCCCGCTCCCGGTCCATGACATCTGTCCAGCGGTGGGTGGCCTGGTTATATGTGCGCCGGACCCCAGAGAGCTTAAACATGGCCCGGCACACCTTCTCCCACCGCTTCCGGCGCTCCCGGATGCCATAGCCGGTTGCGATCTTGCCGCCTCCCAGGATCGTCTTGGGGAGGCGGCGCTGGACGTGGAAGATGAGTGCGGCCACCTCCTCCGCGCTAAAGATCTCCCGTGGCACCACTTGCTCCCCCCTCAAACGCCCGCACGGGAGCCGGGCACGGGGTGCGGGACCCTTCCCCTTCTCAGGGTGCTTCCCGGCTCCCTTTACCATGGTCTGGGCAGAAATAAAGTTAAATGATAAAGAAGAAATAGAATAGTGAAGAAGAAAAGAAAAGAGTTTAAAAAAGTAGTTTAAAAGTAACTAAAAACAGCAGAAAACACAAAAATATAGAGCTAGAAAAATAGAGGGATAGATTAATAAGTAAAATAGATCAAATAAACTTCAAACAAGCAAAGGATGGCAGAGATTCAGAGAGGATACAGAAAGCATGCCCAGAACCATAGCAATGAATGAGAAACAAGATGGCCGCGCCCGTTCACGACCGCGTGGGTAAGTTCGCGCGAGATTTTCCTCGCGAGCACGCGCGAAATTGTACTAGCGAGCAGCACAGTTTGCGAGATTACACATAGCGGCCGGAAACGGAATTACGTCACGCAAACAAGATGGCCGCGCCCGTGTACGACCGCTAGGGTAACTTGGCAAACGTATAGCTACAAGCGCCTTGCGAACACGCACAAAATCACGCGAACATACACGTCGCAAAGAAAAACTTAGTGTATTCGCAAGCATTCGCGGCTTCCGAAATCGATCTCGCACGGATTCGCGCCCCAAAAAACGCGCAAAATTGCAGAAAAAACGATTTTTGCTAAACTGAAAGCAATGAGCAGGTGCAAAAGTTCAAACTTAACATTAGTAACATTCACTCTAGTGCTTCCTGAGGGGCCCCTCCAGAGTTTGCAACTATTCTATGACCCTGCTATGACCCAACAGCAGGCTCATAGAATAGCTACAAGTAGACCATAAAGGTCCTGTGAAAAAAAATTGCACTGCAACAGAAAGCAAATTACAGATAAGGAAGGAAGCAGGTGCCAGCCAGACTGGAACTTTCAAAATAACTGACACATTAATCAACCCCAAATTAATTCATGGCAGTTGAAGTAGGGGAGGTGTGCTTGCTTTTTTCAACCCCCATAAACTACAGTGATAAACAAACCTAATGGGTGGCAGTGAGGATGTACCAGAGGGTGGCATGGGTGTCCCAGAGGGTGGCAGTGGTGAAACAGAGGGTGCTGTGAACCTGTGATGATAAACCAGACGTAGAAACAACATAGTCGCGGCCGTTGCGAGCCGAAAAGTAAGTTCGCAATTGCGAAATTGTCCCAAAATCCGCGCGAACGCTCGCCAACACAAAAAACGGGAAAATCCGCGAGAGTTCGCGTATTCTCGCGGATTGCGAATCCGTAAATACGCAAATTCGTGTACGCGAGATCCGCTAGATCCGCCCATGCTTAATCAGTGAACATATGTAGCATGAGCGCCTTGAGGTCTGAGTGCCTATGGCGGTCATATGTTGGTACCAGGTGTTGTGTAGGTGTGTGCTGTGTAGTGCGTGAGAAATGCTGGCGTTTAGTTCAGTATAGGTGTATGTGAGGTGAGGTGAGAGAGATCACTGTGCATAAGTTGCAAGAATGTAGAAATCCAGGCTAGGAAGCTAGGCATACGTCTAGTTCCAGAGGAGTTTGGGAGCACCCCGGCTACATGGAAGATCTACAAAAATTAAAAAACATATGTAACTTAGAAAACATTTGTAGGCCGTTGGATCATCTTCAGGGGAGATGGATGTCGTCTGGACGCCCAGAGGTGTCTTGTCTTGGTCCAGTACAAAAATGTCTCGATTTTAAAGTCAACTGGTAGTCTGTGGTACTTGAGAAGCTAGCCTTGTTAAAATCTTTTTGGAAGCTTTGATCGAAGGGATAGCGGACTGTGGCAATGATGGCGCACTTGCAGCTTAATCGCAGACCTGTAAGATAAAAGCAGTGTTTTGTAGGTTAGCTTGGAAAAACCCATTGTTTGGCAGTTGTTTGGAAAATTCCTGTGTTCACATTTTACCAATACACTCAATGGTTTTACTGTGAGCTGATTTGTCCTAGTGGGGTACTGAAAGGAGGTGTTAGGAATGTTGGGGAATGATGAGCTTTAAGCTGATTAAGGAGGTTCTAGGAAGTTTTGGGGAATGGTGAGTTTTAAGCTGATTTAGTGTTGTTTGTATTTTTATTCAAGGAGATGGTGGCTGGAGAGGTTCGGGTAGAGGTCGTTCCCCTGCTGCTTGGACAGAAGATCCTCCCAAAGAGGCAGTCTGATAGGAGGATCGATGGCCATGCTCAAGAGCTCGAGGTACCAGACTATTCGTGCAAAGTCCGGAGCCACAAGAATGACTTGAGCCTGGTCGGGCTTGATCTTCTTCAGCACTCTGGGCAGAAGTGGCACAGGCGGAAAGGCGTACAGGAGGTCGCAACTCCACTCGTAATGAAAAGCGTCACCTGGCAAGTGCTGCCTTGAAAATTCCAAGGCACTGAACTGCTGACATTGCGCGTTTTCTTTGGTGGCAAAAAGATCTAACCAAGGCTCTCCCCACTGTTGAAAGAGACCTTGCACCACCTCCGAGTGAAGACGCCATTTGTGACCCATCATGCACCAGTGGCTGAGCTCATCTGCCCTGGCATTCAGGGAACGTGCCAGGTGTTGAACGACCAGAGATATGCCCTGATGTTCCAGCCATGTCAAAAGGTAACGGGCAGCCACTTCCGGTTTCCCGCACGGATGGACTTAACACTGTAAGTCTCCACTTACTATTCTGTTGCCCTATTATACGTGCAACATATCGCGCTGGACTACACTTCTCAGCGCTAGTTGAGGCCCACCACCCCGGCTTGTGGCACAACTTTTTCTTTACTTCCCATGCATCTCGGCCACGGCCTTTGATAAGTATGCCAGCACGTATCACGCCACCAAGTTGCATCAATTGCCATGCAAAATGATCAATATTGATTGATTCTATGTTTTTTGTTTGTTTATTTGTCTGTTTGTCTCACCATCTGTCCACAGACTTCTAGGTTCCTCGTAACAGAGGTAATTCCCCAGACTTATTAGTTTGTTTCTTTTAATGCACCTTTTTTATACATAGTGCTATTTTTAACTTTCACCGCCTTTGGCAGGGTGGGCCTTAGCGCGCCCACACCTGTTAAGGTGACACTCACAAACTGGTCCTGAAGAAAGCCCTGTAAAGTCACACATACCACGGGCAGAAACATGTTGACCTCTCTTTAATAGGGAAACACAAGTATATTCTACTTGGTGAGTTCTCCCTACACATAGTTAATTTTTAATATGTCAGGTTGACCAGCCAATAAATGATTTTTTGGTACAACCCTGGACATTTTTAAATTCACTTAACTTTTTTCACACTTTACCCTCACAAGAACCTGCTCCGCAGTCTCCTGGCGTCGCAGCACACCGGGGAGGTATTCGATCTCTCCCGGTGGACCCGATGATGAAGCATGTCACCACTAGGGTGAGTGAGGGTTTCTTGAATAAATCTTGTATTTTTTCGTGAAATTGGTCTATGTATCTGACCACTTACAACTGGCCTCGAATCTTACGTGCTACAACGCTTCTCTGAGGGACACTCTTCTTTTGTTTATCTAAAAGGTAAAGAGCTTCTTGACATAGGGTCCACGACCCCCCCTGTCCTGTTTGTTGCAGTCCCACATGGCGGTAGTGTTGTCCCTGAACACCTGCACTACCCTACCATTGATAGAAGGAAGGAATGCCTTCAGTGCAATATGAATCGCCCGGAGCTCCAGAGGTTGATGTGGAGCTCAGACTTCGCCGACAAGAGGCCTCTGATCACTGTCTCTCCCATGTGGCCACCCCATGCCAGGAGACACGCATCCGTCACTAGTGTGGAGTTGGGTTGGGGAAGGGAGAGGGAGCTGCCGTTGACCCAATCCTGATTTGTGAGCCAACACTGCAACTGACTTGCAGCCCCCTTCGAGATCTGTACGACATCTGGAAGATTGCCCTGCTGCTGCACCCACTGAAACTTCAGGTCCCACTGCAGAGCCTGCATATGCCATCTGGCATGATCTACCAGTAGGATGCAGGAGGCCATGAGGCCCAGCAGCCTCAGTGTCATTCTCACCGAAACCCAAGATAGAGGCTGAAACATTGGTATCATAGTTTGAATATCCCGGACTCGCTGCTTGGGAGGATAGACACGAAACTGTGCTGTATCCGGAACTGCTCCAATGAAAAGAAACTTCTGAGAGGGAATTAGGCGCAACTTCGGCACGTTGATAGTGAACCCCAGCGAATGCAGGAGGTCCGGAGTAGTCTGGCAGTGGGAGACGAACGCCTATAGTGAACCCGCCTTTAGCAACCAGTTGTCAAGATATGGGACGAATGCAATCCCTGATCTGCGCAGATGAGCTGCGACCACCGCCATCACTTTCATGAACATCTGAGGGGCGCTGGTAAGGCCAAAGGGGAGCACGGTAAACTGAAAGTGCTCGTGGCCTACCATGAACCGTAGGTAATGCCAAGGGGCCGGCTAGACGGGGATGTGAAAATAAGCATCCTGCAAGTCCAATGCTACCATCCAGTCCCCAGGATCGACAGCAGACAAGACCTTTTTGAACTTCTCCTTGCGGAGGAAGCAGTTGACGTCCTGAAGTCTAAGATAGGACGCAGGCCTTTGTCCTTCTTGGGTACCAAAAAGTAGTGGGAATAGCAACCATGACCTACTTCTGGCACAGGACGAGTTCAATGGCAACTCTGGCCCAGAGAGCCATAACTTCCTAATGGTGAAGGGCCAGATGATCCTCCGACATGTGATGGAGTGTAGGTGGCATGCAGGGAAGGATAGTCTCAAAGGGGAGGGAGAAGCCCCTACAGACTATTTGCAAAATCCACCTCTCCGGCGTGATGGTGCACCAGTGGGGGAGGTATTCGCGGATCCTGCCGCCCACTGGCAAGTGGCGGCCCTGAAAGATCGGACTAGAAAGGTTCGGAGGCTGCTGCAAAGGGGGCATCGTGGACTGGACTGGCCTGCCTGCTGGCCCCCAGAACCACAGTTCTGGCTCCCACGTCTACAGCCGCGCAGAGGCTGGGCAGCTTGCGCAGGCCTGTGGCCCTGGGGAGAACCTCGTGAGGCACCCATTCCATAGCCACAAGAGGGGCAAAAGGCAGACTGCACTGGATAAGAGGTGGCAGCGAGGCACAATGATCTGGCCGTAGCCCTAGAATCCTTGAAGCGATCAAGCGCATTGGCAGCCTTGTCGCCAAACAGGTGATGGCCATTAAAGGGCATGTCCAAAAGGGTTCGGTTCAATTCAATTCAAAGATACCTTTATTCGATTTTTGAAGATAAAAAAACATAAAAGCACAATTGAATACAAATTTTTCCTTTTAAAAAAAACATTTCCGATCATTTAATACATTATACCTGAAGTTAAAATGTATATAATTAAAAAGAACCTATTTTCCAGAAAATATTATGTAAAAGCTTATAAAATGTTTTCAGTTCATCGACACTCTACATTTTACTGCGTATTTCAGAAACTTAGCTACTGAAGCCACAGTAATTTCATCCTGAAGCATATATAATTTAATCAGTGCTGGTCTGCATTGCCTGAGGCCCCATATTTTTAACAACGGAACCAAATGCCTCTTTCTTCCCCATTCTTCCCCATTCATAATATTTACAAAATAATATGCAATGAATATTTGATTGCTTTGAAATATTATCACAGGGGCAACTTAACAAGTTAGCGGACCAATCATTTACAGTAGGAAATGTTATCAATCTGAAAAAACAGTCAGTCCACATCCTTGTTAGCAATATAGAGTATAGAGGAAATAAATAAAGTGGGATGCCAGCTCCGTGCAACAAAAGATGATGATGGGCAATGGTTTGCTTGTTTCCTTCTAAGTAGGATCGCCTGTCTTCAAGTAAGCCTAGGCAACAATCTTTGAGGGCCTTTTTCATGATTAAAGAGCATGACATGGGATTTTCATACAGATCAGAATGCCCTATGGAGTTTAAAAAATGACTAATATAAGAAAGCCACGGTATTTTCCGTGAGGCCGCTAGACCCATACAGTCTCTGATCACATCCTTGCTGAAATCTGTGTCATTCGAGGTCCAAATCTTGTGCCACAGCAATATTGGACTTATCTTGATTATGTCAATGATGTGGACCCTAGCAAGTTCATTGTGGCATATGGTGGTAGAAATAGATCTAGGGACTGCTAACAGGTATCTCAGGAAGGCATTCTCAGTGCTTTGGATCTCGTGGCTGTCCGCCATGCCCCAGATTCCTGCGCCATAGGTTGCAGTGGAAACACATTTTGCTGCGTAAATATTGAGCAGGATCTGGACAGGCTTACTGCCCAATTTTTTGGCAAACTTCTTTAAAGCACCTATTTCTCGGCAAAAGGCCAGGTTGCGTGTGTTGATGGCTGTGTTCCATGATCTTGAAGAACAGACGTATCTGGAGGACCGGTTCTTGGCAAAAAGAAGGAAATTCATCCTTTTGATAGAAACCCCTCACTCACCACCTAGTGGTGACATGCTTCATCATCGGGGTCCACCTTGGCGTCCTAGCGACACCAAGGTGTGCTGCAACACCTGGACTACAGTGGAGCGGGTTGTGGCTGTAGGTGCAAAAAAATGTTAAAAATTGTCCTGGTTGTACTCAGAAAAAGTAGTTTTATTTTTAGAGCAACTGAACAATGTTTTAAAATTAATACTGGCGAGATCCTGGTAGGGAGGGTTACGACCAAGGGATCTCTATATGTGTTGAGTGGTCAACATGTTTCTACCATAAGGGCTATTGCCCGGTATTCGTCAGGACCAGAAAAAACAGGTGGACAGGGGGTGCGTGCTCCCTAAAAAGCACACCCGTCCTTGATCCCCTGTGTGCCTACTGGCAAAAATTGCCAGTGGTGAGTGCCGCTCAATAAAATAAGTGAGCTGGCGGGTAAAAAAGAGACCTGTAAGGAGAGAAGGGTGGATAAAGAACAATCAGGTATTGAGTGATAGACTTACTCTCCTGTAACGTCGTGCAGTCTCTCAGTGCAATTGATATATAGTGCCAAATGAAAAGGGGGGGGGGTGTGGTTCTCCAGATATACGTAATACCGAGGTGGAGGGGTGATACTAGTCAACATCTATGGCAAAGGGTAGGTGCACGCAAGTTGCATGCAGTGCTAGCACGACCCAGGGGGGGTTTGAGTATTGGGTGTAAGATACTTGTGCTACACGGAACAGGTCTGTCACGTGGTGCCTAGGCTACTCGCAGGATATTTAATGACAGGGCGGAACCTATTCCATTACAGTTGAATGTACGGTGAAGTGAATTAGGGCATAGATGTAACTCGGTAGTGCTATATACATTTGTCAGCAACCGACTCAAACGTGTAAGTGAATAACATTAAATTAACAAACAAAAACAAACATACATGTAACACTGAAGGACACACTTAAGTTCAGAATGACTTGGGAATATGCTTACTCAAATATAAGTGCTCTGCGCTTCAACGGGCAGGGCGTAGGGTCAATGCCTGTATAATAACAAATTCTGTAAGAGACAAACAGAGCGCGAGCGTTGTAAATCTCTGCGCCGCTCAGGACGCTGTGTGGGTGGTGGGCGGCGCCCTCGTGGACCCGGTACATGGATGTGTACCCGGGGCCTGGTATCATGAATCTACTTACAGTTTCAGGCAGGTAAGATCAGAGTCGACCTACTCCTCGCGTCCACTGCTCGGCTAGTAATTTCGAGGGCAGCTGGACGCGGTAAAGAGGAGTCGGCCGCTTCCGGGTTTGGGCGCGGCCTGGGCGTGTAGGGGGCGGGGCTAGCAGTACGCCGTGGCGTGCTGTCGGTAGCTAGGCTACCGTGAAGATACAGCCAGCAGGTTAGGTTGTATAACTACACATAGCAGGGTCGGTTGGCTCGCGGGGTTGCTCCGCAATGCTGGAAAGAAATGAAAACGAAGCGTGAGGTTCACGCCAGGACTTACATTGTAGAAACAGTTATTTACACAGCAAGTAGTTGTGGACATTATAATTTACACTGCGTTTGGACTGGAGACCTGTGTCTGATCACTGGTAAGTGAGGTGCCACAGTGTCAAAAGGAGCCTTATTGCAAGGTTTCTGAGGGTGATACATTTTAATAAATAAACAAATTAACATTACTGGATCAAGTGGGAAGAAAGCCCAACGCAGGGGCGTCAGAGCGGCTCAGTGGGGCCAAGGTGATTCATGCTATGGTATTTAGTAGTGTGAGGAACAATAAGTTAAGCGCTCAGTAGAGCAAAGCTTGGGAATATATTAAGAGTATCAGGTGGCAAAGCTCTGTTGTTAATTCTTGGTCTTGGTGACCATAGGGATAGAGTCTCATTTCAGGACCGAGTTCCATGGGATATTGTCGTTGAGCCCAATTTTATGGGAGGAAAGACGATAGATCCATCGCTGCTCTTTTTCAAACAGTCGTGCTTGTGCATTGGGACCTGGTTGGATTTGCTCAATCACCGTCCATCTCATGTCGTTGGGTGTGTGATGGGCTGTGAGAAAGTGGTCAGTGAGCCTGGTGTTCGTTTTTTTGCATCGAATTGTGCTACGATGTTCCGCTATTCGTTGCTTGACCTTTCTTGTCGTCATGCCCACATAGGGCTTGTCACAGCTACATCGGATAAGGTAGATCACAAATGTGCTGTTACAGTTAGTGTGTGATCTTTGTTGCCAGATTTTGCCTTCCTCAAGGTTCAGAGTTTTAGTGTTGTTCGTGAGGTGACAGACGCTGCAATCACCACATCTGGAATGTCCGGTCACTGGGGGAAGGCCCCAAGCGTTGGTGATGGTTTGGTCGGTTGTCACCATGTCCATTCTTGGTCTGGTGTTGACCAAGGTGTCTTTTAGGCTCCGTGCTTTTTTGTAAGAAAAAAGTGGTTTGTCCCAATTGTGATTTCCAGTGTTCAGTATTTGCCAATGTTTTCTGATACTTTTACTGACCTGGTTTGACACCGCATTGTATGTGGTCACGCATGTAAGTGGAATCTCTTCCTCTGTTCTTGGTGTGTCCTCTAGCAGGGCTTGTCTTGGCTGATTTCTGGCCCTTTTCTGACATCTCCTTGTGATTTTCTCAGGGTATCCTCGGTTAGTTAGTTTCTCCGTCAGGTCTGCTGCCTGTGTTTTGTAGTCCTGCAACTCGCTGCAGTTCCTCCTAAGTCAAGCAACGAATAGCGGAACATCGTAGCACAATTCGATGCAAAAAAACGAACACCAGGCTCACTGACCACTTTCTCACAGCCCATCACACACCCAACGACATGAGATGGACGGTGATTGAGCAAATCCAACCAGGTCCCAATGCACAAGCACGACTGTTTGAAAAAGAGCAGCGATGGATCTATCGTCTTTCCTCCCATAAAATTGGGCTCAACGACAATATCCCATGGAACTCGGTCCTGAAATGAGACTCTATCCCTATGGTCACCAAGACCAAGAATTAACAACAGAGCTTTGCCACCTGATACTCTTAATATATTCCCAAGCTTTGCTCTACTGAGCGCTTAACTTATTGTTCCTCACACTACTAAATACCATAGCATGAATCACCTTGGCCCCACTGAGCCGCTCTGACGCCCCTGCGTTGGGCTTTCTTCCCACTTGATCCAGTAATGTTAATTTGTTTATTTATTAAAATGTATCACCCTCAGAAACCTTGCAATAAGGCTCCTTTTGACACTGTGGCACCTCACTTACCAGTGATCAGACACAGGTCTCCAGTCCAAACGCAGTGTAAATTATAATGTCCACAACTACTTGCTGTGTAAATAACTGTTTCTACAATGTAAGTCCTGGCGTGAACCTCACGCTTCGTTTTCATTTCTTTCCAGCATTGCGGAGCAACCCCGCGAGCCAACCGACCCTGCTATGTGTAGTTATACAACCTAACCTGCTGGCTGTATCTTCACGGTAGCCTAGCTACCGACAGCACGCCACGGCGTACTGCTAGCCCCGCCCCCTACACGCCCAGGCCGCGCCCAAACCCGGAAGCGGCCGACTCCTCTTTACCGCGTCCAGCTGCCCTCGAAATTACTAGCCGAGCAGTGGACGCGAGGAGTAGGTCGACTCTGATCTTACCTGCCTGAAACTGTAAGTAGATTCATGATACCAGGCCCCGGGTACACATCCATGTACCGGGTCCACGAGGGCGCCGCCCACCACCCACACAGCGTCCTGAGCGGCGCAGAGATTTACAACGCTCGCGCTCTGTTTGTCTCTTACAGAATTTGTTATTATACAGGCATTGACCCTACGCCCTGCCCGTTGAAGCGCAGAGCACTTATATTTGAGTAAGCATATTCCCAAGTCATTCTGAACTTAAGTGTGTCCTTCAGTGTTACATGTATGTTTGTTTTTGTTTGTTAATTTAATGTTATTCACTTACACGTTTGAGTCGGTTGCTGACAAATGTATATAGCACTACCGAGTTACATCTATGCCCTAATTCACTTCACCGTACATTCAACTGTAATGGAATAGGTTCCGCCCTGTCATTAAATATCCTGCGAGTAGCCTAGGCACCACGTGACAGACCTGTTCCGTGTAGCACAAGTATCTTACACCCAATACTCAAACCCCCCCTGGGTCGTGCTAGCACTGCATGCAACTTGCGTGCACCTACCCTTTGCCATAGATGTTGACTAGTATCACCCCTCCACCTCGGTATTACGTATATCTGGAGAACCACACCCCCCCCCCTTTCATTTGGCACTATATATCAATTGCACTGAGAGACTGCACGACGTTACAGGAGAGTAAGTCTATCACTCAATACCTGATTGTTCTTTATCCACCCTTCTCTCCTTACAGGTCTCTTTTTTACCCGCCAGCTCACTTATTTTATTGAGCGGCACTCACCACTGGCAATTTTTGCCAGTAGGCACACAGGGGATCAAGGACGGGTGTGCTTTTTAGGGAGCACGCACCCCCTGTCCACCTGTTTTTTCTGGTCCTGACGAATACCGGGCAATAGCCCTTATGGTAGAAACATGTTGACCACTCAACACATATAGAGATCCCTTGGTCGTAACCCTCCCTACCAGGATCTCGCCAGTATTAATTTTAAAACATTGTTCAGTTGCTCTAAAAATAAAACTACTTTTTCTGAGTACAACCAGGACAATTTTTAACATTTTTTTGCACCTACAGCCACAACCCGCTCCACTGTAGTCCAGGTGTTGCAGCACACCTTGGTGTCGCTAGGACGCCAAGGTGGACCCCGATGATGAAGCATGTCACCACTAGGTGGTGAGTGAGGGGTTTCTATCAAAAGGATGAATTTCCTTCTTTTTGCCAAGAACCGGTCCTCCAGATACGTCTGTTCTTCAAAATCATAGTGGATACTCCTCTCTTTGTTTTTGCCATATCTCCTCCCAGGGGAATAGGAGAAGTCTCTAGTTCACTTTTGGGCGAACGAACTCCCTTACTCTCTTCTTTGTTTGGAACATTCCTGGCAGCGCACAGCTGCGAGAGTTTTTTTACCAAGCTCACCACGGTTTCACCATTGAGCATTTTAACCTGTCTTTCACTGTAATCTCTGAGGTACACACCCACAGCCAGGATGGCGGAATACACAGGACTCACATACTCTACTGATGAGATAGACTCCATCATGAGCGATCTCAGTGTCTTTGCGGACGCCAATATTAGTAACACCATATCCCAAACTTGCGATTGGGAAAAATTGACTGAAATGAAAAGGAACCGTATCAGGACTATCCTACATGGAACAATACTAAAGGAATATGTTACCAACAAAAATAGCTCCAAAGGGCCTCTTGGTCACAAACGCTCCACGTATCTTCCTAGATGACCCCGAGTTTAGAAAAGACTGGGCACTCATCGCGTGGCACTGCACCCACGATTGGATCATATTAATTCTGAAAACGGCCATGCGCCTGTCGGAGAAGATCCAAGTGGAGATTCAAGTCACCGAGACACAAATAAAAGCCAGTATCACTGGATACAAAAAAAAGCTAGAAGACTTAAATAAAGAAATAGCCGAATACAGGGAAAACCTTACCCAGCAAAAGGTTCAAAAATTTCAGAAAGACTTGAAGAAATTCTCTTTTGTAAAAATCTACCCATACTCGGACCCTGACTTTAAAAGCACTGGAGTCCCAGACCAGGACTCAGATGCATCAAGTGACACCACCAACAGTTCCCACAATAGCGGTAGTTCCAACAATGGTACCCCCAGAAGAAGACAACAAGGAGGCCATAGAGGGAATTTCCAATGGCCACAATTTAACCATCCACCTCAGTACCCATTCCAGCAACCGCTGATGCACCCTTACCAACACCCTCAACAATACCCAATGTTTGGATGGCAACCACCGTTCCAACAGTTCCCCTTCCAACAAAACCAGTCCCGCCCCCCTTTTCAGAGCAGAGGCAGGCGCGGGAGGGGACGCAACAGACGAGGAAACAATGTCCATTGGGAAGAGGAAGACACAACAGGCAGCGTAACAAGGAGCAAATCGGGAGCCAACAAAGCGGGCCCCAGCACAGCGAGGAGCTAGTTACCAACCTATCTTCACGTACACTGACAACTACAGAAACTACTGTACTAAACAAAGGTCTAGGTTTTGTGCCCACTGCAGCCCTGGACAAATTTAAATTACATTGTGAGCTGGCCGCTTTCTTTCGGAAACTTAAACTGAAAGCATATTTCGAAAAGACTACCACCACTGAATCTGAAGAAATCAAAAATGAAACGGGCCTTAGATTGAGGTCCACCTTCACGCCTCCGCCACACTCAATCCCGGTGGAGATCAACACCTTCGAGCAAGCGGTATTTAATGACGTTGAAGCACTAGCTGTCACCAAACAATACCATAACAACAGCCAAGCTGAGAACAAAGCCATAACCGACTTGAAAAATGACGATTCAATCATAATTAAACCAGCCGACAAGGGCGGGAGGCTGGTAATAATGAATAAGGCAGACTACGACACCGAATGCCAACGCCTTCTGGGAGACAACACCAACTACAGAAGACTCACAGCCGACCCCACTGACGACCTAAGGGTGGAAATAACCAATATGGTGGAAGCAGCAGAGGCATCAGGCCAAATTTCAAAACAAGAAGCGGACTACCTCTGCAAAACGGAGGGTAAGATCCCCTATTTCTACATAGTCCCCAAGATGCACAAAGGCAAGATCCCACCACCTGGCAGACCAATCGTGTCAGGCATAGGCTCGCTTCTGGAACCCCTGTCACGCTTCTGTGATTATTTCCTGAAAACCATTGTACAAAATACTGCAACCTATCTGAAGGACACAAAAAGCCTACTGACAATGCTGGAAGACATCAGGATTGAACCGGACCACATCCTTGTGAGTCTAGACATAGAGAGCCTGTACACTAACATACCCCAAGACGCCACCATCACAGTACTAAAACAAACACTGGACAACTCCACATGGGACCATACAACACCAACAGAGTTCATTGTAGAATGTGCAACTCTTGCTCTTAAAAGAAACTTCTTTGAACATGATGGAAAGCTATACCTCCAAATAGGTGGGACATCAATGGGTAGTGTCTTTGCTCCCAGCGTAGCGGGCCTCTATGTGTATGACTTCGAGAAAAAATATGTCATTACCCCCAATAACCCTTACAACACCCACATCAAATTTTGGAGGCGGTACATAGATGACGTCTTCACCATCTGGCAAGGACCACAAGAAACACTAATGAAGTTCATCAGGTGGCTTAACACGTGTGACCCTAACCTGAGGTTCACACATAGTGTGGACAAAGACAAAATGGTCTTCCTTGATATTGAGATCGAAAGAGACACTGACAAGCTCAAGACTAAAACCCACTTTAAGCCCACCGCTAAGAACAACCTGCTGAGATTTGATAGTTTCCATCCTCGCCCCCTGAGGGAAAATTTACCTTACGGCCAGTATCTCAGACTTAGGAGGAACTGCAGCGAGTTGCAGGACTACAAAACACAGGCAGCAGACCTGACGGAGAAACTAACTAACCGAGGATACCCTGAGAAAATCACAAGGAGATGTCAGAAAAGGGCCAGAAATCAGCCAAGACAAGCCCTGCTAGAGGACACACCAAGAACAGAGGAAGAGATTCCACTTACATGCGTGACCACATACAATGCGGTGTCAAACCAGGTCAGTAAAAGTATCAGAAAACATTGGCAAATACTGAACACTGGAAATCACAATTGGGACAAACCACTTTTTTCTTACAAAAAAGCACGGAGCCTAAAAGACACCTTGGTCAACACCAGACCAAGAATGGACATGGTGACAACCGACCAAACCATCACCAACGCTTGGGGCCTTCCCCCAGTGACCGGACATTCCAGATGTGGTGATTGCAGCGTCTGTCACCTCACGAACAACACTAAAACTCTGAACCTTGAGGAAGGCAAAATCTGGCAACAAAGATCACACACTAACTGTAACAGCACATTTGTGATCTACCTTATCCGATGTAGCTGTGACAAGCCCTATGTGGGCATGACGACAAGAAAGGTCAAGCAACGAATAGCGGAACATCGTAGCACAATTCGATGCAAAAAAACGAACACCAGGCTCACTGACCACTTTCTCACAGCCCATCACACACCCAACGACATGAGATGGACGGTGATTGAGCAAATCCAACCAGGTCCCAATGCACAAGCACGACTGTTTGAAAAAGAGCAGCGATGGATCTATCGTCTTTCCTCCCATAAAATTGGGCTCAACGACAATATCCCATGGAACTCGGTCCTGAAATGAGACTCTATCCCTATGGTCACCAAGACCAAGAATTAACAACAGAGCTTTGCCACCTGATACTCTTAATATATTCCCAAGCTTTGCTCTACTGAGCGCTTAACTTATTGTTCCTCACACTACTAAATACCATAGCATGAATCACCTTGGCCCCACTGAGCCGCTCTGACGCCCCTGCGTTGGGCTTTCTTCCCACTTGATCCAGTAATGTTAATTTGTTTATTTATTAAAATGTATCACCCTCAGAAACCTTGCAATAAGGCTCCTTTTGACACTGTGGCACCTCACTTACCAGTGATCAGACACAGGTCTCCAGTCCAAACGCAGTGTAAATTATAATGTCCACAACTACTTGCTGTGTAAATAACTGTTTCTACAATGTAAGTCCTGGCGTGAACCTCACGCTTCGTTTTCATTTCTTTCCAGCATTGCGGAGCAACCCCGCGAGCCAACCGACCCTGCTATGTGTAGTTATACAACCTAACCTGCTGGCTGTATCTTCACGGTAGCCTAGCTACCGACAGCACGCCACGGCGTACTGCTAGCCCCGCCCCCTACACGCCCAGGCCGCGCCCAAACCCGGAAGCGGCCGACTCCTCTTTACCGCGTCCAGCTGCCCTCGAAATTACTAGCCGAGCAGTGGACGCGAGGAGTAGGTCGACTCTGATCTTACCTGCCTGAAACTGTAAGTAGATTCATGATACCAGGCCCCGGGTACACATCCATGTACCGGGTCCACGAGGGCGCCGCCCACCACCCACACAGCGTCCTGAGCGGCGCAGAGATTTACAACGCTCGCGCTCTGTTTGTCTCTTACAGAATTTGTTATTATACAGGCATTGACCCTACGCCCTGCCCGTTGAAGCGCAGAGCACTTATATTTGAGTAAGCATATTCCCAAGTCATTCTGAACTTAAGTGTGTCCTTCAGTGTTACATGTATGTTTGTTTTTGTTTGTTAATTTAATGTTATTCACTTACACGTTTGAGTCGGTTGCTGACAAATGTATATAGCACTACCGAGTTACATCTATGCCCTAATTCACTTCACCGTACATTCAACTGTAATGGAATAGGTTCCGCCCTGTCATTAAATATCCTGCGAGTAGCCTAGGCACCACGTGACAGACCTGTTCCGTGTAGCACAAGTATCTTACACCCAATACTCAAACCCCCCCTGGGTCGTGCTAGCACTGCATGCAACTTGCGTGCACCTACCCTTTGCCATAGATGTTGACTAGTATCACCCCTCCACCTCGGTATTACGTATATCTGGAGAACCACCCCCCCCCCCTTTTCATTTGGCACTATATATCAATTGCACTGAGAGACTGCACGACGTTACAGGAGAGTAAGTCTATCACTCAATACCTGATTGTTCTTTATCCACCCTTCTCTCCTTACAGGTCTCTTTTTTACCCGCCAGCTCACTTATTTTATTGAGCGGCACTCACCACTGGCAATTTTTGCCAGTAGGCACACAGGGGATCAAGGACGGGTGTGCTTTTTAGGGAGCACGCACCCCCTGTCCACCTGTTTTTTCTGGTCCTGACGAATACCGGGCAATAGCCCTTATGGTAGAAACATGTTGACCACTCAACACATATAGAGATCCCTTGGTCGTAACCCTCCCTACCAGGATCTCGCCAGTATTAATTTTAAAACATTGTTCAGTTGCTCTAAAAATAAAACTACTTTTTCTGAGTACAACCAGGACAATTTTTAACATTTTTTTGCACCTACAGCCACAACCCGCTCCACTGTAGTCCAGGTGTTGCAGCACACCTTGGTGTCGCTAGGACGCCAAGGTGGACCCCGATGATGAAGCATGTCACCACTAGGTGGTGAGTGAGGGGTTTCTATCAAAAGGATGAATTTCCTTCTTTTTGCCAAGAACCGGTCCTCCAGATACGTCTGTTCTTCAAAATCATAGTGGATACTCCTCTCTTTGTTTTTGCCATATCTCCTCCCAGGGGAATAGGAGAAGTCTCTAGTTCACTTTTGGGCGAACGAACTCCCTTACTCTCTTCTTTGTTTGGAACATGTGTTCCATGATCCCCTGCTATTAAAAACAATACCCAAATAGGTAAAAGATTTAGTTAAGCTTATCTATGAGAAATTTAAAAAAGTATTGCAGTCTACTTTGTTTTTTAAGGTGCAGCACATTGTAAAGGTTTTGCCCACATTTATCCTGAGTCCTCTCAAGCCCATGAATGAGGAAAAACCAGTCAGTGCTTTCTGCAGACCTAATTGTGTTCTGGACATTATGACAGCATTGTCTGCATAAAGTAATTTTGGAACTGCCATGCCATTGATTTTAGGATAATCTACATCCAGCTTGGCCAGGTAGTCTGCAACACTGTTTATATATAAATTAAAAAGAAACGGGGCAAGGATGCATCCCTGACGAACACCTTTTTTATAGGGAAATATTTGGTGCATTTTCTGTTTTTTCCATAACGAACCATTGCCCCCGCCCCTCGGTATAATTCCTTTAGAAATGCAAGAATGTTTACATCAATTCCTAGCTCTATGAGGGTGCTCCAAAGTACGCTGTGATTGAGGCAATCGAATGCTGAGCTTAGGTCAACAAAAGTCATGTATAGATTGCTCTTCTTTACCACAGCGTATTTATTTGTAATCAAGGCCAGATTGAGACACTGTTCTACCGTGCCTAGGCCAGAAACAAATCCATATTGAAATTTTGAGAGGACTCCATTTTCTGCGGCCCAGGTTTGTAATTGATTCAACAATACCCTTCCAGCTACCTTCATCATCGAATCAAGCAAGGAAATTGGCCTGTAACATTTTGGGTCCATTCTATCTCCTTTTTTGAAGATTGGAATTATAATAGCTTCTTGCCATGTTGTAGGGAAACCTTCTAGGGTATAAGAATTAAGAACGTTTGTGAGAAGGGGGCCCATAAAGACGTATTATCTTTAAATATGTCGATTAGGATTCCGTCAGGCCCGGGAGCTTTAGAATTTGCACTTTCCGCTATGGCCTGTTCTATTTCTGGGAGTGTAAAATGTATGTGTAGCGGGAATATATCTGCCAAGGGTCTCTGTGGGTCTTTCTCTTGTAATGTCCAAGGATCGAGGTTATGTGGTTCAACCGACTCATCTATTTTATATAGCTCTGTAAAGTGGTTGATCCAGACATCCTCTGTAATAGCAATTTCTAGGAGGTCTGTCGACCTCTCCTTGAAAAAAGGTGCGTTCACTTCCCTCCAGAAAGCCGGATTATCCTTTAGAGTACTAGCTTTTAATAACGCCTCCAATGCGGCATCTTTAAGTTCCCTTTTTCTTTTCTGGATTGACTGTTTATATACCAGTCGGGCTGTTCTAATTTCTGCTTGATTTTTTGGTACTCTTTTTAATGTATCTTTAAGGATATTATGTGCTTTTGAGCATTCGGAATTAAACCAACCTATACACTTAGCCCTGGCATCTTCTTTTTGTTTCCTGGTAAGGTTTTTCTTGATTGTGGCTGCTATTTTTCCAAAAGCAGTTTTTACTGCACATGGGTTTAAAGGGTCTTCAAGGCAGGTCACAAATTGATCAAAATCCTCCGTGATCAGATCTTTCAAAAAAGTATTTGTGTTTAACTTGGACCATTTTATAGAATAGCCATTAATACGTGCCAGGGAAATTGAGTGACAATGTAAGATTTCCGTAACATCCGGTGACTGGCTGATACTAGGGCCGACGTCAAATTTCGCACTGATCGGGTAATGATCACTCATGACGATGTCCTCCTTTTTAAAATCCACAGCACTCCGATAGTGGCTATTTGACATCAGCATGAAATCTATTATGGACTGTGACCCCCTTCCATGGAAAGTAGGTTGGAAATCGGTCATTGGCTCAGTTAACTCGTTAAAAAAGCCTAGATCCCATTCATGTATTAATTTATTCATTAAATTGCCGAAATGCGTATGTTCGAAGTAGGTAGTGAGTTCGCCATTAGGGCTTCTTATATCACAGACGCTCGATCCACTATGAGGGCATAGGTGACAATTGAAGTCGCCCATCACTATGGCACATCTTTCCGCTTTATCGCTTCCCGTTTCCCGCTTCAAGGCATTTGATAATTTGTCTATAAATGCTGCTTGGTCGTCCCTCGCTATGTTATTATATAGATTATTCAGGAGAAAGCTGGGGACCCCTTTCCCCTTCACTAAGAATACCTGCATTGAGTGTCCAATTTTTTTATTTTTATCCTTATTCTTGTACTTATCTTGGGGTGAATCCAGACTCTCTAGTGTTATGTTTGCCCTGTTTGAGGCATACAGGCAGAGACCGCCTGAACTCCTGCCCATACTGGTCTGAATAGCCGGGGTAAAGTTAGTACTGAAGCCATCTAAGTTGGTAGGCTCCAGGTCCCAACATTCCTGAAAAGATATTAAATCAAAGTTGTTAATGAAGTTCAAAAAAGTTGGATCTGTGGCTTTTTTAGAAAGACCCGCGATGTTCCATGTTACAAGGGATATATTTTCCCTGGAGTTATTTTGGTTTAGCCCCATTTGACTTGGCCCCTTTGTCTTGGGCCCGCTCTTAGCTCAGTTGGACTCCCGTTTTTTCCTGCTCTGTCTCTCTGAGCTAGTGACTTGTCTCGGGTACCTTCCAATGAGGGTTCCTCGCCTCCCTTAGTACTAGATTGATTGTTTAACCCCCCAGATGCATCATTAGTTGGTATTAGGTGCGCACTAGAAGATACTTGGTCAATGTGCAAATCGTTGTTATTTTCCCTAGATTGTGGTTGGGTGAGTGACAGGTCTTTTCATTTATTTGGGTGTGGGGTTCCCTGTGGGCTATAGGAGTCCTGAAGTTCAGAACTTCTGTCTCGATGGGTTTTGGGGTTGTTGGTGGTCAATCTACCATTTCTAAAGATGAAAATCGATTGCTAGTTGGTATACCCCTCCATCCTTCCATATAGGGTTGCTCTCTTCTTGGATTCCAAGGCCAGGCCTCCCAGTCCCTTCTCCTGTTCCGGGGGTCTACTTGGCTCCAGTTCCATTCAGAGCATTGATTCCAATTATACGGGGTTTCTTGGTCATAGGCATATATTGGAGGATAAAAGAAGGATAGACGGTTAGCGTCAATGCCTCCTTTTTTCTCCAAAGTTGACCATGAACAAATATATTTGACCGTGCCAGGGTCGTCAAAATTTATGATGATACAGTCCCCCTGTATTTTTTTCTTTGTTTCACCAATCCAGGGAACCCTACGCACCATTGAAAATCTAGTATTACAATTGGGGGGGAGGGGTCTATTTATGCTAAGCCATTGCTGCACTTTATTTGTTAAAGACCATGTGGATTCTCTCGTATTTTCGGGTAGTTCTGGAACCCCTGTTAGGATCACAGTGAAAGGGCTTGCCTCTGGGGGGAGATTGAAGGGACGCCTGAACTTCCCTCCCTTTTTTTTTGTCTCCCTCCAGTTGTAATACTGGAGTTTTAGGTGGCATTGGCTTTTGTTTGTCTACTTGAGTGGATCCTCTAGGTGTATCGAGATTTATCTGTGTGGAAACCTGGACTGCTTTTGATTTTTCTTGAGGGTTGGGCATAGTTGGGGGGTTTTTAGATTGTGGTGTTGGCCCTAGCTGTTTCTGTGCAGTAGTGCCTTTATTGCCACCCACCTTGGTAACTCCTAGTGTATTTTGGTTGGTCGAATTGTTTAAGTGAGTGGACAGCTTGGCTATTTGTTTTTCGATATTCATTAATGTTCGCTCCATTGGAAGTAAATGAATCTTAATCAGCTCCCCAATGCTGGCTAGGAGCTGCTTATTTAATTCACTTATATTGCTCGCACCCCCCCCCCCTGTCTGTAACATCTAAGTTAGGCGATGTTGGAGAAAGGTTGACAGTGGATGTATTTTTAGAATTTAGGCCATTTTGTTTAGGAGGTGGTTTACGAGGTCTTTGGTTCTTTGCAGGAGCTTTGACGGGCTGTTGTTTTGTAGTGTAGTTCCTATATCCCTTATAGGTTCTGCGCATTGGAATAACATACACGATAGGCTTGGCATAGGACTGAGGTCTGTATGCCCCTATTATGTATATTAAACTTAATTACTGTGTACCAGCTAGCTCAGAGGCCACTAGAAACTTCTTGAAGACAAGAAGGGAATAGCTTCTGGCAACCACATAACATAAAACCCACATCCCTCAGGATCATGGAAACAATATACTACTTTTCATTCAGTCACTCATCTCAGAGAAGTACATAGAAGAAACAGTTGGGTGTGTTTACAATAAAATGTATTGCACAGTTGTTCTTCTAGTACTGGTTATATGTGCTGCGACAACTGTTGGACAGTAGCAGAGAATTATGGCCAGCAGTGCAGTTAAATAAAAAGGCTTTGTATAGTTATACCATTTTGCAATAGTAATGAACAAATACATGAAATACCGAATGCATTAAGATAAAGCCTATACTCCTATGATGCCTAACTAGATGTACCTAAGTGTACCTAGCATGTGTGTAGGTCTTAGAGAGCCAAGAATCCCCCTAGGAGTTAGTCTAACCCCTTTACCTTAGTGGGACTTCATCCTGATCTTGAGCTGGACACCCACAGATGGGTGATGGACCTCTGCCAGCTGGAGCTGTGGCATGACGCAGGTTGCAGCGCCTCGGGCAGAGTGTCGGCCTGGAAGTCTCTGTCTCCTCTCGTTTGCTTGGGCAAAGGGAGGTATACTTATACTGGATAGGTGTCTTGGATTGACGTAATGTTGGTCAGAGGAAGATGTGTTTTTGGTCTGTTTCCAAGAATTTATTGTGACGTAGGTTAGTCACTGTTGGACATGGAGATTACGTATTTAGGATGGACCGTCTTCTGTGCACAGAGCACACAGTGATCAGATAAGGGGACAGCCTCGCTGTTGCTCATTATTGTGAAATGAGGGCTAATCTAGGTCAAAGGGCCTGCCTGTCTCTGAAAGGGCCTGTGATATAAAGGATTTGTGCCTCTGAGACAGTACCTATGTTAAGGTCTCAATTTCATTCATAACACCCACTCCAATCTATGGACAAGAGTTAATAACCCATTAAAAGCAAACTACGTGACTAAAATAGGCATTTGCATATAATTGGCAGGTAGTTGCATGAGAGTTGTATGAGCTGAAAAAAATAGCAGCTGTTAAAATATGTAAAATTACTATAGACTCTGTGGAGACAGGAAAAATCTATAGTGTCATTAAAAAAGATATATATACTCTTTAGAGTAAGTAGTTACTTATAAAAGTTTCTGTTTATAAAATAAAAAAACTCTTTCATGCTTTTTTCAGAAGACCATGCTTTCTTTAAAAAAGTAAATTTAGAGGGAAAGCTCCAAGCACTCGGTGAAAGTTGAAACAATAACAGAAAAAATGTGTTTCAGGACATGTTTTGAAGAACTAGAGATAAAAAGTGCTGGTAGTCACAACATTTCTCGTAGCCATTTGCTGCAGTGAACAGACCTTTTTAATACCTCGCATAGTCGTTGTGGAAGCACAGAAAGACAGTGCTGCCAGTTGCTGGTTCTGAGGCAGCCGGTGCTGAAGATTGTACCTGTGTGCCTGGATTTACTCGTACCTCACCTTCAGCCATATTCGCCGATGAGGTCTCAATCCATACCTTGGTGTTGCTAAATGAAGCACAAGGCACCCACTGGATTTGCAAGGAATGCTTTGGTTTGATGGAAATACGCTTGGGACACAGCCAAGCATGGGACTTCAGCAGACCCTGCATGGTGGTAATTGCCACTGGCGTTTTCCTTTGCAAGTGTCAGACAGATGCACATTCTCTATTGCAAGAACAGGTAAGTTGCAGTCTTGTCAGACTGGTCTTTTAAATTAGAAACCATGAGAGGCATAGTTCCTGTTCGAGGTATTCCCAAGGTGTATCACACTGCTTGTATGTGAAAGACCGAATTTATCAAAAAGGAAAACGGGGCAGTCTGTATTTAAGAGTGCCATTTTGCAAAAAGGAAAAAAATATTTGTTTAGCTGATGTAAAGTGAAAAATTAAAAGATGCTGCACAAGCATGGTTTTCAGATTGCCTTTAAGCATTGAATTTTATAAAGGAAACTTTAGTTTTTACTACTGTCAGTGTTGGGGCACAGCTTTCCTACACTGTAGGAGTTCACTACCTCTGGATGTTATCTGTACATAAAGTAGGTCTGGCCTATGTATACTGAGTCCCTTGGTGACGTTCAGGAATCATTTCTGTGACAGGTATTTGTGTCAAAAGGCCAAACCACCCATGCTTTCCTAACTGGGTCTGTCCTGTTGTGTTGTAAATAGCATCTAAAGTTGCCCCTGCTGATTTATGTATGGTGGTGTTTGGCAACGTTCCTACTGGTGTTTAAACAACCATATTTCTAGATGCATTTCAATTCTGTAGGAGTTGATAACCTTAATGTAGGTAACAGGTATAAAGCATTGCAATATGAATAAATCTCTAACATTTCATGATCTGAAAATGTAGCAATTATTCTTAAAACAGACAGCATATTATACCCTGTATCAGTAACCCAATTTTCAGAAAAATTTACTGAATGTAATTACATCACTGAATGCATGATAAAAATAAATGAAAATTAATGAAAGTTCAAAATACATTAATCAGAATTAAAAACTGGATGATTAAGTACATCATTTAGAATATAAAGGTTTGTTCAGGTCGAATACATTTATAAGTCTCTTTTGCATTTGAATTGAAAATGGACGTGGCTTCAGTTTTATGTAGTTCCTGTGTTGTAGAAAGTGTCCACTAAGAGTCATACTAAAAGCTAGCTCTAAGCAAAGCCAGAACAGAAAAAGAGGAACCCAGAAATACCCCATAGTTCTATTCATGGAGAAGCCAGGTCTGTATCTTTTGGAAAGGAAAAGGTTCAAAAGTTCGTACTTGTATGTTTGTTGTTTGTTTTTGGGCTGGCTGTCGCTTCCTGTTCACGTGGAGCCATGGAAAACGTATCACAGTTAATGAAATAGCCAGTAGCTGTAAGTTCAATTGTTGAAATTGCATCGTATTTAGTTGAAGTTATCTTTGCTGTTATTGTTGAAAACCTTGAAATGTTGAAATTAATAGTTGATGTCTTTGCTGAAAAAACATTCAGATGTTGAAGTTATTATTTGATGTTTTTGCTGAAAAACTTTGAAGCTTTTATTATTTGATGCTTTTGTTGAAAAACTTTGAAGCTTTTATTATTTGATGTTTTTGTTGAAAAACGTTGAAGCTTTTATTAATTGATGCTTCTGTTGAAAAACATTGAAGCCTTTTTTATTTGAAGTTTTTGTTGAGAAAACGCAGAAGCTTTTATTAATAGGTGCTTTTGTTGAAAAAACGTTGGTGTACACATTTGTTTTTGGCCAAATTGCAACTTGAGTGTAGTCTTGATTTTTATTTTTAATTTGAAAGGTTGGTCCAAGGAGAACTGGTTCCATTGCATTGTTGCATAGTACCCCACTCCATGGATTTGATTGCTCAAACCTGATGAGCCTTTCAGTTTGAATTTCTGGAATAGTAGTGAGAGGGACATCTACTATTGTGGAATTCACGAGGCCTACTGCTCAGTATTGGCCACAGAGGTTTTGGTTGATTCTTTCATTTGAAATGAATCTGGTGTTTTTATCACGGCAGGATGCGGCAAAAGTTCAGTTCTTGTTCCTTTCACTTTAAGGAGTGGCACATGTATTTCTGTATGAGGGCCCAAATTCCTTTGTGTCCGCGATCTTTTTCTCTCTCTGCCCAGATCCATGACTTTTGGATTCAGACAGGACTTGCTGTGATTACCTCGACTTCCCAGTGGCGGCCTGTTTCACTTTGACAGAATCTTTGTTTGTTTCTTTGTTTCCTTTAGTTCCTGTAAAACAGCCAAACGATCATAGATACAGAATGGTTTTCATCCGCCACTGTGCCTTCACATGTATGGTCAGGTTCCCATATTTGTAAATGAGGTGACACCTCCTAGAGAGCTTCTTGGCTGAGTGTGTATTTCCCCCTGAATCCATATAAGTATTTGACCCCACTAATACCCCGCCTAATACCCTAGCTGTTAAGGATTGCTCTATGCCCCAGTCCTTCCTCTCCCTTAATTCCCTCAGGATGGCGTTGGAGAGGAGTACCGCAATACTGCGTCCATCCCTTCCATGGCCTCTCAGCAGGCTCGAGAGCCAAGTGTAGGGCCACAGTCAAGGTGTAACGTTGATTGCGTATCTCCTGTTGTGGACTCGCAAATCTTTCTATAACAGTTTTGAGCGTCAGCCAAGTATTGAGGCCATACTTATAGGAAACTTGAGCAAGGACCCACTGCCACTAAGATATATTTTTAAGCCACCTCAAAATGTGAGGGGCCGCAGTGGTCCTTTACACGACACGATCAAGTGGACAGTCTGAGGCTGTCTAGCAATAGGACCTGATGTGATGGTGTAGCCTGGCATTTGTTTATTGATTTTGCAGTTCAAGACAAAGCCAATAGTCTGTCTTCTGATCCCAGGCCACCAATAGCACTGTTGCAATGAAGAAATAGTAGCTATTACCCCTGAATGCGCGGAGCCCAAGCCTTTGTGTGCTTTAAATGATTAATTCCTGCCTACTATCCATATTTTGAAAATACTCTATCCCCCACTCCAGGAATCTGAGCATATGGAATGTTATTTGCATCTAACTTGTAGGAGTATTTGAGTGGAAATTTCTTAGGCACTGCTGTGCTGCTTTGCGTGAAGCAATTACAGCCACCTTATTCTAACCGT
The DNA here is from genome assembly GCF_964261635.1 of Lissotriton helveticus. NCBI lineage: Eukaryota > Metazoa > Chordata > Amphibia > Caudata > Salamandridae > Lissotriton > Lissotriton helveticus. The sequence goes on along the minus strand of NC_136068.1, from coordinate 507,926,092 downwards.
CTATTCTCGTTGTTGGACGAGTGTGCGCAGCTATGGAAGCTGTGTGAACAGCCCCCCTTTGTGGCTTCAACAGCCAATGAATTCCCTTTAACGTGCACGCCATCACGTTGATGACTCAGTGTGTTAATCACGTGAGTTTTTGGTAGGTCGTTTCTCAACTCCACTACCTGTTCCCATAATTTTGTATTTTAATTGTGCCACCTTGTTTCATCTTTAAACCCATTTTGTTCCCAATGGTGTAAATGTTTATTATATTATTGCACACAGTAAAAGGAATCCCACACAATGAGTGTGGGGAATTCTCGATCCGTGTTTAAAGGTGCAAGTATCAGGACTTTAAAAGCTGCCAACCAAGCCATGCTATTACCTAGAGGTAGTTTTATTGGTGCAAAGAGGACGAAACATGCCATCCAGCATCTGATATTTAACAAAAGCGGCCAGTGGGGCAGACCCATCAGTGTAAATTAAAATTCATACTGATCTAGAGGCAAGATTTCATTTGGTAGATGGTGTTCTTTTTCATATTGCAGGAATGCCTGTGTTTTTAAAACTTGAATCAAGTCTGCATTCAAAGTCTGATGTAGCAAAAGAGATAGCTCTTTGTATCCATTCTGGATGAAAGGCTTTGGCATTAGGAATGCTAGCCCATGTACTGGGGTGACAACAATCATGCCTCTTCCCCTTAGCCAGTGCTCTTTCTTTTGCTACAGCCTGAATGGTTGTCAGAATTTATTTATTTTTCTGTTGAATTAAAACTCATTTCTGTGTTTGTGTACAGATGAGAATCGTATGTGAATGGTACAGTTTCACCTTCATTAAAAGTTAAAATAAATGTACCCAAATTGACCCAAAATGATACTGAGTACCAATAGGTGCCAGTTTACACGTCTGTGTATGTATTTGGAAGCAATAATATCTTCCTGGTGTGAACAAAGAATATTGGTGTGTTCTTATGTCCAGTGTTTGACTCAAAAGTCATGTTTGAAAAATGTCGTAGAAAGGTTTGTGAAATCAAAAATGTATGTTCTGCCAAAATCTAGGAATCCCAGTACTGATATGAAGTTGTTTAATGTATTTGGAGGCTGGAGCAGTGCACACTTTAAAAAAAAAAAAGTTACCTGCCAGGCTTTTCCCTTTACTTGAAAGCTCATATCCCAACAATAGAATACTGAGGTGGGCACTTTCTGATTTCTCGAAATTAAATTTGTAGCCCCCAGAGGCCAATCCCATAATATTGGTACTCACCCTGGTCAAGTGTTTCCCCAAAAGGTTGTCCGTTTAGACAAATATCACACAATATAGGACAACGCTTCTTCATCAAAGTGCTTTAGCAATTCAGTAATTCTTTCAGAAAATACCCCATAGCTGTTCTTATACCCACGGGGGAGATGACAATAAATTGTCTCTGGGACTCTAATATACTAAATGCTGTTAGGTACCTGTTTTCAGGTGCTAAAGTTTGACAGAAACATTCATTTGAGATAACAAGTGTTTATTTGTATTTTCTCCCGCATAATGTTATTCATTAATGCTGCACTATCTGCATGTTGGACAGCATGTGTCTTTGTGCAAGTGGTGAAACTATTAACAGGATCACATGGTGGGTTGAGCCTTCATCCCATCCAGCGTGATTTTTATACATTGCTGGAGCTTGGGCTACTGCCCACTCCTGTGCATTATGCATGTCTAAGGTCAACAGGGAACATGGTTGCAAAATTCAGGAAAAATATACTTTCTCCCTTTGGACGCTCCCTGACATAGTTGCCTGAAAACTGGTTCTATCACTGTGGAGGGAGTCCCGTGCAGATGACATGAAAGGTTATTCGCAGGACCATCACAGGCTCTGTGTAAATTAATACCTTTGCACAAAAGTGTACCAATTAGTGAATTTTTGCAGTTGTTGACCCTAAGGACTACTTCTTTCCCTTTATGTAGTGTAAGGTAAAGTCCATGTTGACCTAATGTATTCTTTACCCAACCTTTCATATAGGCCTTCTGGTATATGCTGCAGACAATACTGAAACTGGAAAATCGTATTTGAGACTGGCCATGTTGTAACATTAGCAAGTCTTGTTCTATTATATCAATTGCATATGATACAATGGTGTCCAATGAATATATTCTGGAGGACAGAGTTGTTAAACCATTGTCTACTACAGAGAGTGTTTTCTCTAAATTAATACGATCAATCTCTCGTATTCTTTCCGCAGTCTCTATTTGTGTCACTTTCCATGCCTCCTTGTATGCAGTACATATACCGGCGTATATAAAACGTTTTTGACGTGGTTTGCGAGGTCCCATTAAGAAATCTCGCAAATCATTGCCTTCTTAAAGTAAAGATAAGTGTTGTTTTATTTTTTAAATTGAGGTGTGACTTGTCTTCTGTTTTAGAAGAGTCCTGAGCGTGCTTGTCCCTGGACTGCTTGCGCTCTTCTTTGTGTGCTGACTTTCCTTCACTCCCTGTGTTGTATATCTGGAGGAATTTGTATCAGTATCCTGATACCTGTCAGGTTTCCAGTGCTTAATTTGTGCCGGGGCCTATGACTGTCTGCCACATGGTATTGATGTCTGCCAATTTAGGTACTAGCACAACAACTTCTGTTCATTATTTAAATTTAAATTTGCAATTAGTAGTATTTGCCTCCAAAGCCATTTTTATAGCTTTGGGGGGCCTGTAATAGTATGAATTGTCACACTTTTAAGAGTGTGATGATTAGTAGTGTGTAGGTGCTGTCATTGGCAGAGCTGCCAGGGGCAACCGGTGGTGCAAGCTCTAGTGTCCTCCTGCTGAGAGCCCCGACACTACTTTTATTTGTTTGTTTTATATATATATATATATATATATATTTTTTTTTTTACAAATTAAGCACTGCAGTTTTCCTAATATTATCCCTATTCCAAAGGTTATACCTCTTTGCAGAGGGCTCCTGTTGAGGAGACCTACCTTGGGACTGAGAATCTTTTCTGAAAAATGTTTTTTATTTTATTTTCACACTTCTTCTTTAGAAGAAGTATGTGTCTGCTTAGAAGTGTCCTTCTCAGGACTGCCCATTAGCTGTGATTTTTAAAAGCTTTTCCACCCAAACTGTCCCTTCCCAGTTCTGCATATGCAGTTTTAATTATTTTGGGAAGTTCTTGTGGTTGGTCTATTAGACTGACCTCTCTTAGATGTTGGCGGATCGCCACTGAAGCTGCTTCCCCTTTAATGTTAGCTAGTATTATTGTTGATACCTGGTCATAATTACCTAGTAATTTCATACCTAAGGTCAGAGCTGGTTCAGCTCCGTACTTGTTCTGTATCTGTCGTAAGACATCTGGAATTACTGCTAAGGAAGGAATACCATGAGTTCTGGTATATATGGCAGCAAAGACTGTACCCCAATTGGTGCAGTCCTCTAACTGTGGTGTTATCCCTATGGGCAAGCAGAGTGTTAGCATTATATGCTTTCAAATGGTGTGTTATTTAGAAATACTTCTTCTAACTGAGTGATTTTCTGAGCTACCCAGAAAGGAATCTGTTCACGTTTCATGGGCAGTTTACCCATTACTGTGTGTGTGTTTTGTGGAGTGATTTTTAGAAGTGGTTCTCTGTGTAGGAGCTGTATTATTTGTAGCTACTGTGGGCTGGACACCAAGTGTCCTCATGACGAGTTGTGTCATGGCTCTGTAAGAGTTTCACTAACTCTTGTGTTGTAAGAGTAGTGCATCTTGTGGCATTATATCAATGTCAGGATGTTGTGTGTAGCAGGCTAATGTCGGCCATGTAGCTCCTAGTCTACGTAGTGGACTGAGCCTGGTTTTATTTATTTGTTTGTAGGGCGCCATTAAACCAGAAATTGTGATTCTGGTTAGTGAGCGGAATCTTAATCTCCTCAAAAGGAGTGTAGACCGCTGGGACTTTTTCATGTATGTAAGAATGAAAAGTCTGAGTTATTGCATTTACTGCTGGGAATATAACCCACGAATCTGTTTGATAATCTTCGTTTGCCTCTATAATTATCACTGTAACTCCTCGGTCTGTTAAATCATGTCTGAGGTGTTTTTGTGTGAGTCCATGCCTGATTTTGGGTGCAAAATGTATTGCATTTGCTTCCTCTTCGTCGTCTGAGACCTGTGTCCCAGTGACAGAAGCAGCTGCCTCGGCAGACATTGTGTTGTGAAAACAAAATGTCCTAAAAAAGGGTTTTCAGATAAGGTTTTAAAAAGGCACAATTGTTCGGGAACTTTTTCCTTCAAGCTTGATTAACCAACAGCTTCTTCATAGGAGGTTTGCCTACTCGGCTGTGGCGGAATGTTGTGCCTACCCACTCCAGACGTCTCTGGCGTTTTGTGAGTAGGGTCTCTGAGAATAAGCATGACTGAATTACTCAGATTCTACTGTTAAATAAGTCCGCAATCACGGTTGGGCGCCATGTAGTTCCTATATCCCTTATAGATTCTGCGCATTGGAATAACATACACGATAGGCTTGGCATAGGACTGAGGTCTGTATGCCCCTATTATGTATATTAAACTTAATTACTGTGTACCAGCTAGCTCAGAGGCCACTAGAAACTTCTTGAAGACAAGAAGGGAATAGCTTCTGGCAACCACATAACATAAAACCCACATCCCTCAGGATCATGGAAACAATATACTACTTTTCATTCAGTCACTCATCTCAGAGAAGTTCATAGAAGAAACAGTTGGGTGTGTTTACAATAAAATGTATTGCACAGTTGTTCTTCTAGTACTGGTTATATGTGCTGCGACAACTGTTGGACAGTAGCAGAGAATTATGGACAGCAGTGCAGTTAAATAAAAAGGCTTTGTATAGTTATACCATTTTGCAATAGTAATGAACAAATACATGAAATACAGAATGCATTAAGATAAAGCCTATACTCCTATGATGCCTAACTAGATGTACCTAAGTGTACCTAGCATGTGTGTAGGTCTTAGAGAGCCAAGAATCCCCCTAGGAGTTAGTCTAACCCCTTTACCTTAGTGGGACTTCATCCTGATCTTGAGCTGGACACCCACAGATGGGTGATGGACCTCTGCCAGCTGGAGCTGTGGCATGACGCAGGTTGCAGCGCCTCGGGCAGAGTGTCGGCCTGGAAGTCTCTGTCTCCTCTCGTTTGCTTGGGCAAAGGGAGGTATACTTATACTGGATAGGTGTCTTGGATTGACGTAATGTTGGTCAGAGGAAGATGTGTTCTTGGTCTGTTTCCAAGAATTTATTGTGACGTAGGTTAGTCACTGTTGGACATGGAGATTACGTATTTAGGATGGACCGTCTTCTGTGCACAGAGCACACAGTGATCAGATAAGGGGACAGCCTCTCTGTTGCTCGTTATTGTGAAATGAGGGCTAATCTAGGTCAAAGGGCCTGCCTGTCTCCGAAAGGGCCTGCTTGTCTCTGTGATACAAAGGATTTGTGCCTCTGAGACAGTACCCATGTTAAGGTCTCAATTTCATTCATAACAGTTTTTGTTCATTCCTCTTCTTGACAATTTTTTGTTTCGGGATAGCTCCCTCCCTCCTCCCCATTTCCTGATTATTCGAGGATTCTAATTGGGTTAGGGGTACAATTTGGGTTGGACTCATTACCAGGACGGGGGTTTTCTCTAGGTCTTCCCTTATCTCTGATTCCATTGAGAGTTAATAATAATAAAGGGTTTTGTAGAGCGCTCAGTAACGCCATCACGGCGTGTCCCCGCGCTAATGGAGAAGTGGCAAACAAAAAAACTCACCAGGAAACCCCCTCACCAGAGCCTCACAGTGTGTACAAGTGGGTCTTCAGCAGAGACCGAAATATTGCCTCTCTGCTCTCCAGCCTTAGAGCCAGCGGGAGTTTGTTCCAGTTTTGGGCGGCCAGTAATGTAAACGACCGCCCTCCCATTCTGGATCTTTTTATCCGCGGAACCGTCAGCAGCCCCGTACCTCCCGAGCGCAAGGCCCTGGGCGGCTCGTATCTGCAGACTAGGTCCCGAAGATAGGCGGGAGCCCTCAACCAGACAATCCGGTGGCACATAAGCAGGCATTTAAACAGAACACGTTTCTTTATGGGGAGCCAGTGGAGAGCATCAAGCGCCTTCTGTGAATTGGCTCTCCTCGGCCTCCTCAGCACCAGGCGAGCAGCCGCGTTCTGGATGACCTGCAGGCGGCCCATACTCCTCTCGGTGGTACCAAGGAACAAAACGTTCCCATAGTCCAACCGAGAGGCGACCAAAGCCTGCGTCATCGTCCTTCTGGCAGTCAGGGGTAGCAAATCCAGAGTCTTATTTAGAACCTTCAGGACCCCAAAGCACTTCCCCACAAGGCGTCTAATATGACCCTCATAGGACAGTGTGGGATTAACCCACACGCCTAGGTTTTTTGCTTCCTCACCTGGTACAGGAGTGGCGCCCAGACAGGATGGCCACCAATCGGCTGACCAGCTACTGCTCTTCCCACCCACCACCAAAACCTCGGTTTTGGAGCCATTAAGCTTTAAACAATGGGCATCCATCCAGTCGGCCAAGGCCTGCATGCAGGCCTTGAAGTTGGAGGATGCTCCTGTGGGGTTTTGAGACAGCGAGATAAGCAGTTGAGTGTCGTCGGCGTAAGACACCAACTCCACCCCAAATGCTTGGACAACCTTAGCCAGGGAGGCCATGTATAGATTGAAAAGTGTAGGGCTCAATGCTGAGCCCTGTGGCACTCCCTGGTCTAGGGGCACCTCGGAGGAACGGCAGGGCCCCTGTTGAACTTGAAAGCAGCGCCCCGTCAGGAACGACTGCAGCCAGTTCAGGGCGGCTCCTACGACCCCAGCTTCGTTTAGACACTGTAGCAAGATGGAATGGGCTACAGTGTCAAACGCTGCGCTGAGGTCGAGCATTATCAAGGCCATAGTGTGCCCCGCATCCGCTCCAGCTCTAAGGGTCTCAGTTGCACGCAGAAGGGCCGTCTCCGTCGAGAAGCCCGCTCGAAAGCCTGATTGGGAGGGGTGAAGAATATTGGCTCTCTCAAGGTGTTCAGCTAATTGAGAGTTCACCACCTTTTCTGCGACTTTGGCCAGATAGGGAAGCAGCGAGATGGGCCTAAGGTTCTCCAACACGTCAAGACCGACGTTGGGCTTTTTCCTAATAGGCAACACAACCGCCTTCTTCCAGTCCTCCGGGATCTGTTGAGTGGAGAAAGACGTCTGCAGTACATGCCTGATGTAAGGTTCCAGCACTGACAGACCACCCAACACTACTCTAGGAGGCGCAGGATCAATAGAAGATCCGGACCTGACGCTGCGGCAGATCCTGTTTAAGCTCTCAGTAGGAGGAACCGTAAACAGTTGTAGTGTATTGCACGGATCCATAGGTGTCCTTGCAGCCCTGAATTCAGTGCCACTCACGGGTTGTTTAGAAAAAGAGGCCTAAATGTTCTTAACCTTCCCCGAAAAGAAGTCAGCTACCCTGTTGCATTCTGCAACCGAGTCTACTTTCGGGGCATTAGAACCGGATACCAGGGATATTTCCTTAAAAATTTTGAAGAGCTCTCCCGACGAGCTCTCAGCTTCCTCTATGCGTGCCTGATAGTGTTTGGCTTTCGCCCTGCGCAATGCGCATTGATATCTTTTATGCGCTAAGCTATAGCTACTCTTGCCCTGTGCGCATGGATTCCTCCTCCAGCTCCGTTCAAGTTTTTTACATTCTGATTTCATTTGCTGTAGCTCCTGGGTAAACCAAGGGGCAGTGCGCTGTCTACCCCCTTTCAACTTACAGCTGCTCCGGGGAGCAAGCGAGTCCAAGGCAGTTAGAATTAGTTTGTTAAATTCGGTATTTGCAGTGTCACTATCCCTGGCCATAGGTGGACCCACCCTCTGTATGAGCAGATTAAAAGCCTATTGGGAGAACTGCTTCCATTTTCGCTGGGGAAAATTATTATTATCATTCTTAGCTGTCTTCTGGGGTAGATAGCAAAATTGAGGTGGCACTAAGAAGTGGTCCGTCCAGGGGAGAGGTTGAGGTTTCATCACTTTTACCCCATCCCAGCTGGCAAACACTGGATCCAAACAATGGCCTAGCTCATGGGTAGCGGCATCACTTTGCAAATCAAGTTGCAGCTCTTTCAATACTTGTCGCAGGTCAACCGCATCTTTCTGAAGGGGATCTTCAAGATGTACATTAAGATCTCCCAACACCATCAGTTTACTGTGTCTGATGGCAAGATGGGCGACGCCTTCCATCAGGCTAAGTCTAAGTGGCTCAATGAAGGGTCACGCGAATTAGTAAGTCTGAAATTCCCCATGGCTCCTGGGGGTCTGTAAATTAAAATGCCGGAAATAGATTCCCGAGGGCCAATCTTAATATTAAACTCACCAACCTCACAGTTATCAACCTTAATCGGGCGCAGGGAGCATTCAACGGGGTTTTTAACAACAATGGCGATGCCCCCGCCCTTCCCTCCCCCTCTATCAACTCTAGTGAGGGTATACCCCGGCGGGACAGTGCTGAGGATATCAGGGTCGGAGTGCTCACCCAACCAAGTTTCCGTTAGAAACAGTATGTTCAACTCCTCATCTGATAAAAGGTCCCATAGTTGGACACAATGCTTGCTTAGCGATCTACAATTTAGCAAGCCACCTTTGAGTATCATCTCGTCCGTAACAGCGGGCACAACATTCCTACCTTTAAATGAGCAATGAGGGCACAACTGCAACTCAAGCGCCTCCATGGAGTGTCTACATAGGAAGGAAGGGGAGGGGCGTAGTCTCAGCAGCATAGCCCTGCTGTAGTGATAGAGTTGGTGGGAAGGAGAAGCAGGGGTCGTGGCCCCTGGTCCCGGCCGGCCGCGGACGGGCGCAGACGGGCTTGGCTGAGGCGCGGCTTCGGCGCGCATCCGGCGCGCCCGCTGCGCCAGCCCGCTGCGCCGTCTGGCCGTAATGCACATTATATAGGGTAAAAGGAGGGTGGGAGGACGGCGCGACTAGAGCGCTCCCCCAACCTCACCCAAGATGGCGCCCACCGCCGCCGAGTAGCGCTTCAGAAAGGCGGCTGGGCAGGGCAGGAATGAAGGAGTAAAGGTGTGTAGGGTGTCAGTGTTCCTCAAAAATACAATTCCCACTAAATCTCACAGATTAAAAGCCCCCCAAATATAAAACAGGTTCGAATTAAAAGCGCTCCAAAATGCTTTTGAAGTTTCCAAACGAGGTATATTGTACACACTAGCTCGCAGCCCTAGTCACCCTCGCTAGGGAGAGCTAAGTAAGGCACCGCGGTCGCTAAAAGACGGGACTAAATACCCAGGGAGGGCGGGAGGACGGCGCGACTAGAGCGCTCCCCCAGCCTCACCCAAGATGGCGCATACCGCCGCCGAGTAGCGCTTCAGAAAGGCGGCTGGGCAGGGCAGGAATGAAAGAGTAAAGGTGTGTAGGGTGTCAGTGTTTCTCAAAAATACAATTCCCACTAAATCTCACAGATTAAAAGCCCCCCAAATATAAAACAGGTTCGAATTAAAAGCGCTCCAAAATGCTTTTGAAGTTTCCAAACGAGGTATATTGTACACACTAGCTCGCAGCCCTAGTCACCCTCGCTAGGGAGAGCTAAGTAAGGTGATGCAGATAGATCTACATTATTAGGGATGGTGTGAATGTCTGCGGGAACTTCCAGCAGGAGTGGTCCAATCGCTCCTGACTGTATTGGAGTTTTAGCTAGCGCCAATAGGCCCATAGAGGACCTTCGCGCTATAGCCAGATCTTGTGATACTCTTCTTTCTAGGAGAATAATGCCCTGATCAATCGCCTCATTTGCCCTCGTAATAAATTGGTCTATCGGTCCTGTACCCTGGGATATCCCCTGGGCCGTCTTGCTCCTACTTCCCCATGTGCTCATAATTTGGAATAAGTATCAACAATTATAACACAAATAACAAAAATGTAAAAAGATAATAAAATACGTATACCTAAAAGTTAAGACAGAGCCCTGTGGCCAAACATAAATTAAGTACATACAATAAATAGATGCTACAAGATGTAAAATATCAGGGAAGAAATGTTAATGGAGTGGCCCAGTCCAGTCTTACCCGCCCTTGGCCCGGGCTTCGCCCGGCGTCCCGCGAGACGGTGGTAGTGACGCTTTTAAGCGCCTCCTGGCGTTTACAGGTGACACGGCTCACCGCTAGGGCTTCTGGGGATTGTAGTCCGCCCCTCGCCGGTCTCCACTCGGCGGCCCCGCTCCAGATGGAAAAAGAGCGGCAGGGCAGCGGGAGACAGGCGGGCGGGAGCACGAATCACGCAGAGGGTCAGTGGAAGAATTGCAGGTTCTGGCAACAGCAAGGGCAAGGAAGTTTCCCCCTCTCAATGGTGGTAGTGACGCTTTTAAGTGCCTCCTGGCGCTTACAGGTGACGCGGCTCACCGCTAGGGCTTCTGGGGATTGTAGTCCGCCCCTCGCCGGTCTCCACTCGGCGGCCCCGCTCCAGATGGAAAAAGAGCGGCAGGGCAGCGGGAGACAGGCGGGCGGGAGCGCGAATCACGCAGAGGGTCAGTGGAAGAATTGCAGGTTCTGGCAACAGCAAGGGCAAGGAAGTTTCCCCCTCTCAATGGTGGTAGTGACGCTTTTAAGCGCCTCCTGGCGCTTACAGGTGACGCAGCTCACCGCTAGGGCTTCTGGGGATTGTAGTCCGCCCCTCGCCGGTCTCCACTCGGCGGCCCCGCTCCAGATGGAAAAAAAGCGGCAGGGCATCGGGAGACAGGCGGGCGGGAGCGCGAATCACGCAGAGGGTCAGTGGAAGAATTGCAGGTTCTGGCAACAGCAAGGGCAAGGAAGTTTCCCCCTCTCATTGGTGGTAGTGACGCTTTTAAGCGCCTCCTGGCGCTTACAGGTGACGCGGCTTATAGGGCTTCTGGGGATTGTAGTCCGCCCCTCGCCGGTCTCCACTCGGCGGCCCCGCTCCAGATGGAAAAAGAGTGGCAGGGCAGCGGGAGACAGGCGGGCGGGAGCACGAATCACGCAGAGGGTCAGTGGAAGAATTGCAGGTTCTGGCAACAGCAAGGGCAAGGAAGTTTCCCCCTCTCAATGGTGGTAGTGACGCTTTTAAGCGCCTCCTGGCGCTTACAGGTGACGCGGCTCACCGCTAGGGCTTCTGGGGATTGCAGTCCGCCCCTCGCCGGTCTCCACTCGGCGGCCCCGCTCCAGATGGAAAAAGAGCGGCAGGGCAGCGGGAGACAGGCGGGCGGGAGCGCGAATCACGCAGAGGGTCAGTGGAAGAATTGCAGGTTCTGGCAACAGCAAGGGCAAGGAAGTTTCCCCCTCTCAATGGTGGTAGTGATGCTTTTAAGCGCCTCCTGGTGCTTACAGGTGACGTGGCTCACCGCTAGGGCTTCTGGGGATTGTAGTCCGCCCCTCGCCGGTCTCTACTCGGCGGTCCCGCTCCAGATGGAAAAAGAGCGGCAGGGCAGCGGGAGACAGGCGGGCGGGAGCGCGAATTCCGCAGAGGGTCAGTGGAAGAATTGCAGGTTCTGGCAACAGCAAGGGCAAGGAAGGGTTCATTGGACATCCCCAGAGAAGCCAGTGGATCTCAGACAGGCATAGCGCCTCAGGGCCACTGACTTAGAAATCGTTCTACCCAGAGAGTCAGCGGTATTCAGCCTACATCGGATGGCGAACTCAGCTGTGTCCCTACCCTCTGAGACCGCATGGGAGCGTATGGCCCAGGCCTCCTCAGGACACTGTGACAGCACTTGCGCAACCGTGTCCCACACAGAGTGGGTTTAACGGCCCAAGAGACATGCAGTGTTCACCGACGACAGTCCTACGCTGGCGGAAGAAAACATCTTCTTCCCAAGAAGGTCCAGCTTCTTAGATTGCCTATCTGGTGGAGCAGTAGGGAATAAGCCTTTGGAGGTAGAGGTTGTACTGCCAAGCACTTGGGGGTAGGGATTTGCGAGAGGAAAAGTGGGTCACCCCAGGCCGGGCGGTGGCGTTGGGCAATCACCCTATGCACAGGATCCTATGTGCTGGACTTGGCCCAAGTGCCCAGAAGGATGTCGTTGAGGGCCTCATTGAATTGCAGAAGGGGCTCTGAAGTCCTCACTGCCACAGTAGGAAGCTCAAGGCCCAAGGCCTTAGCCGCCCTATGCAACACCACAGCATAGGATGCTCCCTCCTCAGTAGCCACGGCAGAAGGAGACAGCATGCCAAGCTCTGGGAAGGTATCCAAATCACTGGCATGACCCAACTCCTCTTGCCTGTTTGGCTCCTCAAGTTGGTCAGTTAGAGGGTCACCAGACCCCTCCCAGTCCTCCTCACCTCCTCTGACTGCCAGTCAGGGTGATAGGGAACACCAGGAATGAACAGTGGGACAAAAGTACCCTCCAGCATCGGTACCAACGCCGGTCCAGCGCTGTGTCCATATCATGGGTGAGGCTGGGGTCGACGTGGGTTGGGGGCACAACCAGCACCGGGATAGTTGTGAATAGAATCAGCGCTAGGGAAGGTACCATGAGGTCGACTGGCACAGATCCCGTTCCAGGCCGAGTCTGTGGGGCCCGAAGACGTGACCCCAGAGTTGGGCTGCCCAAAAATTATATGCAGCGCTTCATAGAACTGACGAAGCTGGTTCCGGGTCAAGACCACAATGAGATGTCTATGAGTCTGCGAGCAATCACTATTAGGCCATTTTTGGGGGCCTTTGGGCTCTTTCTATCAACCTGTAACATTTCATTTATTGTTTGAGTGATATCATCAAAAGCTTCCAGCATACTTTTATGACTGAATTCACTCTCTAAACAAGCAGAAACTGTGCCCAATTTCATTTTTATATGCTTCTCCAGTACAGTATCAGGATTTACAGAAGCCCATTTACGCATAAGACCATTTTTTTATTATACATTATTGGCTGAATATATGTTTTAGTGAGATGCTTTTTGATCTGTGTCTCAAAGGAAATAGACAATGGAAAATGATGACTAAAACATTTTTGCAAAACAGAAAAGACCACTGTCTTTGGTTTCTAATACTCCAAAAGAGCAATAAAATCAACAAAACTACCTTGACCTATATATATATATATATATATATATATATATATATATACATATACAGGTCAGTGTTACATGTAACACACGCTCTCAGTGGCAGCCAAAAATACGCTAAACAGAATCGGTCCAAGGGTGTTTAATCATCTGCTACATGTTTCGGCTTCTCACAAGCCTTGATCACGCAAACGAGACATGGTGCACAAAGTTTAAATAAAACAAAACATAGTACTAGAAATGGGACTGCTCAACGCACTGGTGGCAGACATCTTGTAAGTGCTTGACCATATAACTCCAGACAAAGACCTGGGAGAACCTTGATAAAGTAAAATACAAAACAAAGTTCAATGCCACCGTTATCGGAATTGATATTATGTCATATCATAACACATAGTAAAATTAGAAACTGTTCACAAACTCGGGGAGCAGTTAGCGGCGACAGAGTCATAAATGAAAATTAGGGAAACGCGGTGCGTTCCTCAAAGTTATATAACTAGAGACAATCTCAGCATGTCAAATAATACAATTGCAAAGCAAATAAACAGTCAAAGGAAGTCTTTCACGGACATCAGTCCGGACAGATAAGTGACTTGTGCTGTCTCTGTCGTTAAAGAGACAGCGCCGCATTACAGTGGCGCCAGGGGCATGCCCTATGTATTAAAGGACATGGTGAAAGCATGCACGTAATAGGCTAGTGCCAGGGTGCCTAGGAGATACAGAACCCAGATAAATAAAGGCCGAATAGAAGGCCTGCTGCTATGAGCCAAATGAAAGAAAGTACTTGCAGAGCAGTGCTGCAATCCCAGGTGATGAAGGTAGTGGAGATCTGGTCTATACGTCATGCCCAGTGCTCACATGGCAGTCCGTGATGTGTTCAGTGATGCCCAAGTGGGCGTGCTCTTAAAGTGTAGGCAGGAAAATGGTGACTGGTAAGCCCTGTGCAAGTGCTGTGAAGGGCTAGTTTCCAGAAGTGCTCTGTAAAAAAGAGAACAATGTTAAAATCATACATGACAACATCATGTACACATATTCTTAAACACGTTCAAACAACATGGAGAGATGAAGTTACAGTACACAAGACTGGACGAAGAAGGACTACAGAATTACAGGTAATTGTCTTTAAGATGAACAGCAAGTTCCTCATCGTAATTCAGTCCTCCCGGCGCCTTGGTGTGAAAGGAAATGATGTATTTAGATTCCATCTGCCTCAATTTGAGTAATCTATTTCCGCCCCTGGGATTCCTGACAGCTTGTTCTAAGATGAAGAATTTCATCAGCGAGGGATTGGAAAAATGTTGTTCAGTGAAATGTCTGGCCACTGGGTATTTGATGTCTTTGTGTATGATGGCGCGGTAGTGTTCAAGAATGCGTTTTTTGGCAAGTGCGATGGTGCTGCCAATATACCATAGTCCGCAGGGGAAACGATGACGTAAACTACGAACGTGGTATTACAAGTGAGGAATTGATTGATTTCTTTGGTGACCCCGTTGTAAGTAGCTTTCTTGATCGAGGTGCTGTAACGACAGGCCTTGCAGTGGCCACGTGGAAAAAATCCATTGAGACCAATGTCCTGGCTATTGGGGTAAACCGTTATGTCACTGTGGACACACAGGTCCCTGATGTTCTTACCTTTCCTGTAAGTGATACTTGTCCTGTCAGCAATGAGATGGCCAATGGTGGTGTCACTTTTTAGGATATTCCAATTCTTGGCTACAATTCTGTGTATTTTGTTTGATTCTCTGTTGTAAGTGAGAATGAGTCGTGTATTATTTTCTTCACAACACCTCTCTTCTGAGGGTTCATTGCGCAAGGTGTCATTGCGCGCAATGGAGTGAGCCCTAGTTTTCGCTTTCTTTAGTACCCAGGCAGGATAATTCCTGAGCCTGAAGCGTTCCATCATTTCGGAAGCAGCCTGTTGGTAGCTTGTTTCCGTATTGCAGTTTCTTTTTGCCCTCAACAGTTCACCATACGGAACGCTCCATTTGAGCGGTTCTGGGTGACTGCTGAGGGCATGAAGAATACTGTTCCCAGCGGTGGCTTTTCTAAAGAGAGAGGTGTTAGGCTGTTTCGCGCTACCGGACGGAGCGCCGTGCGTGGGGGGTAGGTCTTTCCACCTCTGCTGTCCGACGCCGAGGTATTAACCTCCTCGAACAGCCCCACGGGAACAGACTGCGGGGCCCTCCAGGGTTATTTTGTAGGGTTCCCCCATAGAGTAGGACCTGTTGGCTTGCTCCCTGATTGACCCAGTGAGGTTGTATCTTTTTAATTTTTCCTAATTATTTTGCACTGTGTAGTACATTTGTTTGAGGTCCTGAAGAATTGCCATACAGGCATGAAACATGTCGACCTTCTAGAGGGTTGAGTCAGTCCGCTGTCAATCATACAGTTCCTTTCTCCCCTCTCACCCTTTTAATAAGGGAGTCAGCCACCCGAATAAAATCCGTTGTGGACTGCCTCACCTTCTTTTAAACCTCACTTTCCCTTCACGACTACACTACCACCAGACCCCTCACACGCATACAAACTTTTGGCTGGAACAAAAGATCTCCAACAAAGCGCGCCTATGGCGCCCGTCAGACATTGCAGCGCCAGTCTGTCGAGGAGCAGGGGACCAGTGATGAAGCTTGACACCTAGTTTACTGGGTGTGTGAGGTCCCTTAGTTCCAACAAGGGAACTCCCAGTTCCCTGACTATAGTTTAGTTCTGTCTCCAACCTCCCATACACCTCCCTCTGCATCCCCGGGGAACTCAGTATCCTTCTTTGGTTACAGGATAATTCCTGAGCCTGAAGCGTTCCATCATTTGGGAAGCAGCCTGTTGGTAGCTTGTTTCCGTATTGCAGTTTCTTTTTGTCCCCAACAGTTCACCATACGGAATGCTCCATTTGAGCGGTTCTGGGTGACTGCTGAGGGCATGAAGAATACTGTTCCCAGCAGTGGCTTCTCTAAAGAGAGAGGTGTTAATGGTGTCATCCTTGATGTCAATCCTGACATCCAGATATTCTGCCATCTCCCTGCTGATGTTGCTGGTAAGTCTGATGTTATAATTGTTGTTGTTCAGGATGTCAATGAAGCACAAAGCTTCAGCTTCTGAGCCCTTCCAAACCACGAAGAGGTCATCGATATACCTCCACCATGTGACAACGTGGCCAATGTGTTCCGTTAACGATGGGTCCGTGAAGATCGTCTGCTCCCAATGCCCCATGAAGAGATTCGCGAAGCTTGGGGCAAAACACGAACCCATCGCGGTGCCACTCTCTTGTTTGTAGATGGCACCATCAAATAAGAAGAAGTTATTCATCAGGCAAAATTCCATCATTTCGAGGAGCATTTTACTATGCTCCCTGAAACGTAATGGGCGTCCCTCAAGAAAATGCTTACACGCGTCCAAGCCTTGTTTATGGTCTATGATGGTGTAAAGAGCTTGGACATCCATGGTGATGAGTAAATAATTCTCATCCCAGGTGAGGTTGTGGAGTTTGGACAAAAAATCTTTGGTGTCTTTGACATAACTATTCAGTCCCTGGACCCACTCCCTAAGATAGTGGTCCACGTATTTGGAAACGTGCTCAGCCACACTCCCTCTGGAAGATACAATAGGTCTACCAGGGGGTTGCTCATTGTTTTTGTGAATTTTGGGGAGTAGGTACAGAACAGGAACAGTCGGGTTATTGTTTTTCAAAAATCTAAACTCCTCCCATTCCAAAATGCCCTTATCCTTCCACCCACTTAGTTTGTCCCACAGTTCAATTATGCTCTTATTGTAAAGTTCAAAAGTGGTGGTGGTATAGTAGTCGCCTTCCGACAGTTGTCTCTGGGCCTCTGCCACGTATTGCTCCCTGTCCATGATGACAATGTTACCCCCTTTGTCAGCGGGGCATATGACAATAGATTTGTCCTCAGTAAGAGATTTCAGAGCTCTCCTCTGATTGAATGTCAAGTTGTGCTGTCCAGGTCTATACTGTTTTTTCTTATTTCTAAAGATGTTGAGTTCCTTGTTGACACATTCGTGGAACGTGTCAGTCGCATCGTGAGCCATCATAGGGATGAAGGTCGATTTGGGCTTGAAGCCAGAAGCAGCACTGTGATCTGTAGTGAAATTGGCATCAGTAAGAAGCTGAGTGTTACTGGACATTTCAGAATCTACTGCTTGGGCCCCAGTGCTAGATGCAATGGGCTCCCTGTCACTTTCTTGTTCGAGATGTATGATGTTAATGAGAGCCTCGACATCCCCTATCCTAAATGGGTCAGGTTCATCTGCTGGTTCCGTGGGTGTGAGATGCTGCCCCACCCCACCCCGTAGTTTATGCAATTTTTTTAGTTTTAATTTTCGAACATATTTAAAAACATCAATCCTGGATTCGCTGTAGTTGAAGGACATGGAGGGACAAAAAGACAAACCCAGACTGAGGGTAAGTAATTCAGTCTCGGTGATAGTATGTTTAGATAGATTGATTACTGTTTTGTTTACCATTTTCAGCATCTACTATTGGCCTTTCCTGGAGCGGGTGTGAACTCTTCTTACGTCTCCCGCTGTGTTGCCTCCTCTCCCACCGTTGATGTAACCTCTTCCCGCGGTTCTTACGTTTCCACGTCCTCTGGGTCGTCCTCTTCCTCTCGGTGCACTGGGCGGTGGTGGTGGTGCCGGAGTAGTCGGTCTGATCGTCCGTCTGCTCCGGCGCAGAAGACGATATTCGTCTAAAAAATTCGGCTTGCGTGCTGGGGTGTGGACTCGAGAAGTTTCTTCTAAGGAGACATTCGAGACTTCTGATTCGGTCTCGCTCATTGTTGTAAGATCATCTTCACCTTCTGTTGCTGTCACCACCAGCGTGTTATTGGCTGTATTGGCGTATAAATGATCATATTTACGGCTGAAGGTCAAAATCCTGCCCGTGTCATAGTCTTTATAATCTCTGTCTAGTTTTCTCTCCTTGCGAGCCTTTATGTCCTCCTCGTAGCTCTTGAGGCGTTCTTTCATGTCTGCGACCAATTTCTTAACATTCTCTTCGGCCGCATGTTTGCTAATTTCCTCCATTAACTCAGCAATTTCTTTTAGTAGTCCATCTCTGTCCAGCCACGCATATTTGACCAAAATCTCCAGCATCTTTCTGGAACTGTTGGCTGAGTTGACTGACCATTCCGCCAACATGTCAAGATTGGGTGCTTCATAGGTCGGAGTGAAGAAAATACGAAGCCCCCTCGGTACCATCTCTTGATCTATATAATTCTGTAGCGAGGTCGCCTCCCACCACTTCGAAATTTCTCCTTTCTTTAATTTCTCAAGCTTGTTGATTTTGTCTTTAATAGTTTGTGGAGGGTCTTTTCTAGCCACAACAGCAGTTGGAGTCCCCTTCTTGGTTCTGGCAAACAACAAGTGTGCTGCTGCCCTTCTTTCGTCCTCTTCCTCCATGTTGGAACTCCCTCGGACAAGGTGGCTTACTGTGGCGTATTATGGCTGCCTCCCTTTGTAAAGTACAAAGTTCCTCCTGCTGTACAGTTCTGGCAGCGCGTGAGCGTGTTGCTGTAAGTAGCGTGGAAGAGTAATCAGTGGCGAAGTGGAAATCCACCGCACGGCGTGTATGGTCCCAACGCTCTTCAGACGCCAATGCTATGCAATAGAAGGCCTGCTGCTATGAGCCAAATGAAAGAAAGTACTTGCAGATGCAAGGTAGTGGAGATCTGGTCTATACGTCATGCCCGGTGCTCACATGGCAGTCCGGCATTGTACAGACACTGGCATTTGATTGTGAAGCGCAAGGAGAAGGCGACTGACAGCGGTGAGTGCGAGCACGCGGGCGGTGGGATCTGTGTCCGTCCTAGGGTAGAGGGGTGTTGGGTGGCTCATGCCATTAGGCATCGCGTCTGCCCTGGGTTAACGGCGCAGTGCACTTCGTCAAGCGGCATTACTCCCGCTGCATAGCATTGGCGTCTGAAGAGCGTTGGGACCATACACGCCGTGCGGTGGATTTCCACTTCGCCACTGATTACTCTTCCACGCTACTTACAGCAACACGCTCACGCGCTGCCAGAACTGTACAGCAGGAGGAACTTTGTACTTTACAAAGGGAGGCAGCCATAATACGCCACAGTAAGCCACCTTGTCCGAGGGAGTTCCAACATGGAGGAAGAGGACGAAAGAAGGGCAGCAGCACACTTGTTGTTTGCCAGAACCAAGAAGGGGACTCCAACTGCTGTTGTGGCTAGAAAAGACCCTCCACAAACTATTAAAGACAAAATCAACAAGCTTGAGAAATTAAAGAAAGGAGAAATTTCGAAGTGGTGGGAGGCAACCTCGCTACAGAATTATATAGATCAAGAGATGGTACCGAGGGGGCTTCGTATTTTCATCACTCCGACCTATGAAGCACCCAATCCTGACATGTTGGCGGAATGGTCAGTCAACTCAGCCAACAGTTCCAGAAAGATGCTGGAGATTTTGGTCAAATATGCGTGGCTGGACAGAGATGGACTACTAAAAGAAATTGCTGAGTTAATGGAGGAAATTAGCAAACATGTGGACGAAGAGAATGTTAAGAAATTGGTCGCAGACATGAACGAACGCCTCAAGAGCTACGAGGAGGACATAAAGGCTCGCAAGGAGAGAAAACTAGACAGAGATTATAAAGACTATGACACGGGCAGGATTTTGACCTTCAGCCATAAATATGATCATTTATACGCCAATACAGCCAATAACACGCTGGTGGTGACAGCAACAGAAGGTGAAGATGATCTTACAACAATGAGCGAGACCAAATCAGAAGTCTCGAATGTCTCCTTAGAAGAAACTTCTCGAGTCCACACCCCAGCACGCAAGCCGAATTTTTTAGACGAATATCGTCTTCTGCGCCGGAGCAGACGGACGATCAGACCGACTACTCCGGCACCACCACCACCGCCCAGTGCACCGAGAGGAAGAGGACGACCCAGAGGACGTGGAAACGTAAGAACCGCGGGAAGAGGTTACATCAACGGTGGGAGAGGAGGCAACACAGCGGGAGACGTAAGAAGAGTTCACACCCGCTCCAGGAAAGGCCAATAGTAGATGCTGAAATGGTAAACAAAACAGTAATCAATCTATCTAAACGTACTATCACCGAGACTGAATTACTTACCCTCAGTCTGGGTTTGTCTTTTTGTCCCTCCATGTCCTTCAACTACAGCGAATCCAGGATTGATGTTTTTAAATATGTTCGAAAATTAAAACTCAAAAAATGGCATAAACTACGGGGTGGGGTGGGGCAGCATCTCACACCCACGGAACCAGCAGATGAACCTGACCCATTTAGGATAGGGGATGTCGAGGCTCTCATTAACATCATACATCTCAATCAAGAAAGTGACAGGGAGCCCATTGCATCTAGCACTGGGGCCCAAGCAGTAGATTCTGAAATGTCCAGTAACACTCAGCTTCTTACTGATGCCAATTTCACTACAGATCACAGTGCTGCTTCTGGCTTCAAGCCCAAATCGACCTTCATCCCCATGATGGATCACGATGCGATTGACACGTTCCACGAATGTGTCAACAAGGAACTCAACATCTTTAGAAATAAGAAAAAACAGTATAGACCTGGACAGGACAACTTGACATTCAATCAGAGGAGAGCTCTGAACTCTCTTACTGAAGACAAATCTATTGTCATATGCCCCGCTGACAAAGGGGGTAACATTGTCATCATGGACAGGGAGCAATACGTGGCAGAGGCCCAGAGACAACTGTCGGAAGGCGACTACTATACCACCACCACTTTTGAACTTTACAATAAGAGCATAATTGAACTGTGGGACAAACTAAGTGGGTGGAAGGATAAGGGCATTTTGGAATGGGAGGAGTTTAGATTTTTGAAAAACAATAACCCGACTCTTCCTGTTCTGTACCTACTCCCCAAAATTCACAAAAACAATGAGCAACCCCCTGGTAGACCTATTGTATCTTCCAGAGGGAGTGTGGCTGAGCACGTTTCCAAATACGTGGACCACTATCTTAGGGAGTGGGTCCAGGGACTGAATAGTTATGTCAAAGACACCAAAGATTTTTTGTCCAAACTCCACAACCTCACCTGGGATGAGAATTATTTACTCATCACCATGGATGTCCAAGCTCTTTACACCATCATAGACCACAAACAAGGCTTGGACGCGTGTAAGCATTTTCTTGAGGGACGCCCATTACGTTTCAGGGAGCATAGTAAAATGCTCCTCGAAATGATGGAATTTTGCCTGATGAATAACTTCTTCTTATTTGATGGTACCATCTACAAACAAGAGATTGCCACCGCGATGGGTTCGTGTTTTGCCCCAAGCTTCGCGAATCTCTTCATGGGGCATTGGGAGCAGACGATCTTCACGGACCCATCATTAACGGAACACATTGGCCACGTTGTCACATGGTGGAGGTATATCGATGACCTCTTCGTGGTTTGGAAGGGCTCAGAAGCTGACGCTTTGTGCTTCATTGACATCCTGAACAACAACAATTATAACATCAGACTTACCAGCAACATCAGCAGGGAGATGGCAGAATATCTGGATGTTAGGATTGACATCAAGGATGACACCATTAACACCTCTCTCTTTAGAAAAGCCACCGCTGGGAACAGTATTCTTCATGCCCTCAGCAGTCACCCAGAACCGCTCAAATGGAGCGTTCCGTATGGTGAACTGTTGAGGGCAAAAAGAAACTGCAATACGGAAACAAGCTACCAACAGGCTGCTTCCGAAATGATGGAACGCTTCAGGCTCAGGAATTATCCTGCCTGGGTACTCAAGAAAGCGAAAACTAGGGCTGACTCCGTTGCGCGCAATGACACCTTGCGCAATGAACCCTCAGAAGAGAGGTGGTGTGAAGAAAATAATACACGACTCATTCTCACTTACAACAGAGAATCAAACAAAATACACAGAATTGTAGCCAAGAATTGGAATATCTTAAAAAGTGACACCACCATTGGCCATCTCATTTCTGACAGGCCAAGTATCACTTACAGGAAAGGTAAGAACATCAGGGACCTGTGTGTCCACAGTGACATAACGGTTTACCCCAATAGCCAGGACATTGGTCTCAATGGATTTTTTCCATGTGGCCACTGCAAGGCCTGTCGTTACAGCACCTCGATCAAGAAAGCTACTTACAACGGGGTCACCAAAGAAATCAATCAATTCCTCACTTGTAATACCACGTTCGTAGTTTACGTCATCGTTTGCCCCTGCGGACTATGGTATATTGGCAGCACCATCGCACTTGCCAAAAAACGCATTCTTGAACACTACCGCGCCATCATACACAAAGACATCAAATACCCAGTGGCCAGACATTTCACTGAACAACATTTTTCCAATCCCTCGCTGATGAAATTCTTCATCTTAGAACAAGCTATCAGGAATCCCAGGGGCGGAAATAGATTACTCAAATTGAGGCAGATGGAATCTAAATACATCATTTCCTTTCACACCAAGGCGCCGGGAGGACTGAATTACGATGAGGAACTTGCTGTTCATCTTAAAGACGATTACCTGTAATTCTGTAGTCCTTCTTCGTCCAGTCTTGTGTACTGTAACTTCATCTCCCCATGTTGTTTGAACGTGTTTAAGAATATGTGTACATGATGTTGTCATGTATGATTTTAACATTGTTCTCTTTTTTACAGAGCACTTCTGGAAACGAGCCCTTTACAGCACTCGCACAGGGCTTACCAGTCACCATTTTCCTGCCTACACTTTAAGAGCACGCCAACTTGGGCATCACTGAACACATCACGGACTGCCATGTGAGCACTGGGCATGACGTATAGACCAGATCTCCACTACCTTCATCACCTGGGATTGCAGCACTGCTCTGCAAGTACTTTCTTTCATTTGGCTCATAGCAGCAGGCCTTCTATTCGGCCTTTATTTATCTGGGTTCTGTATCTCCTAGGCACCCTGGCACTAGCCTATTACGTGCATGCTTTCACCATGTCCTTTAATACATAGGGCATGCCCCTGGCGCCACTGTAATGCGGCGCTGTCTCTTTAACGACAGAGACAGCACAAGTCACTTATCTGTCCGGACTGATGTCCGTGAAAGACTTCCTTTGACTGTTTATTTGCTTTGCAATTGTATTATTTGACATGCTGAGATTGTCTCTAGTTATATAACTTTGAGGAACGCACCGCGTTTCCCTAATTTTCATTTATGACTCTGTCGCCGCTAACTGCTCCCCGAGTTTGTGAACAGTTTCTAATTTTACTATGTGTTATGATATGACATAATATCAATTCCGATAACGGTGGCATTGAACTTTGTTTTGTATTTTACTTTATCAAGGTTCTCCCAGGTCTTTGTCTGGAGTTATATGGTCAAGCACTTACAAGATGTCTGCCACCAGTGCGTTGAGCAGTCCTATTTCTAGTACTATGTTTTGTTTTATTTAAACTTTGTGCACCATGTATCGTTTGCGTGATCAAGGCTTGTGAGAAGCCGAAACATGTAGCAGATGATTAAACACCCTTGGACCGATTCTGTTTAGCGTATTTTTGGCTGCCACTGAGAGCGTGTGTTACGTGTAACACTGACCTGCATTGGATTTCCGGCGTGCTCGACCGGAGTACACGCCACCTCCCGAGCGGCCTCCAGCAACCCATAGAG
Source organism: Lissotriton helveticus (assembly GCF_964261635.1). Lineage (NCBI taxonomy): Eukaryota > Metazoa > Chordata > Amphibia > Caudata > Salamandridae > Lissotriton > Lissotriton helveticus. Next base: position 507,902,471 of record NC_136068.1, on the reverse strand, counting down.
CAACCCGTGGCATTCATATATATATATATATATATATATATATATAAATATATCGATATCTATACTACTATTATAAAGTGAGAACTGTGACCTTTGAGCCAGGTAAACTCGAAAACTACACCACCAATCCAAACACCCAATACATGTTTGAAAACGTCAGGACAAGCAGAAGGACATAGGCTATATATAAAAATAAAAAACATACCTTATTTAAAAAATTTACGATAAAAAAAAAAGTAGTCCCTTGGAAGTAGCGCCGGCCGGCTGCGACATGCGTGCTGACATCCGCAGCGCGGGGAGGTGCGGCGCTGAAATGTCTACACAGAATAAAAAGGGATAAGCGGTAAGCGTCGGACAAGCGGTGAGGCGGAGCGGCGCTGAAATGTCTCCACAGAATCAAAAGGGAGGAGCGGTGAGCGTCGGACAAGCGGTGAGGCGGACCGCTGAAATGTCTCCAAATGTCTCCACAGAATCAAAAGGGAGGAGCGGTGAACGTCGGACAAGCGGTGACGCGGACAAGCGGAGAGACAGAATCAAAAGGGAGGAGCGGTGAGCGCGGACAAGCGGTGAGGCGGACAAGCGGTGAGTAATATTGAAATGTCTCCACAGAATCAAATCATCGCTGTGTGTTGGGCTGCTGATGCAAGCCCCATCTCTATGCTAACGTGATGTAAGGTTAAAACGGGAGGTCCGAGCAGCGCAACACTCTGCATTAAGTAATGCGATTGATTGACACAGTCAGCAAAGTTGATAAAAAAAGGCTTTAGAGACAGAATGTCAAGTGGGATTTAGTAAAAACAGTCATTGGCAAACGTCGGGGCGGGCGGGGGCCATGAACACTGATTGCTCACAAGCCTTTTGCTCCCGGACAACGTCGGGCGGGCTGCTAATATATATATATATATATATATATATATATATATATATATATATATATATATATATATATATATATATATATATAAAACTGGTCCAGTGCAGACTGCATGATAAGACCTGATGTCAACAAAAATGAAAATTTAGACAATAAATAATTAAAAATGTCCCCACAGGGACTTTGATCAAAGTGACATTGATCCTTAATATTATCTCCCATCAGTCTACAAGCAGACATTTTGAATAAGGGGCATATTCTATCATTAAAATCCCCACTCCATTGATCAATAGAATCAGTATGAAGATCAGTTACATTTTGACTAAGCGATTGTTCAAGTCTAGCAGCTTTATCGCTACTGGAAAGCAATCCTGCAAACAAATACAACAGCCTCCCCAGGGCAGAAGCATGTTAAAAAACACAACAGACCAAGAAGTCTGCAGCCACTGCCCAGAACAGAAAGGGACACCAAGGTCAGAACGTAGAGCAATGACCATTCAACATCAAACAACACCAGCAGGGAGAAAGTCTCCCGAACGCCAAGGTCAAGACCAGCCAAGGCACATCAACCCCAAGGACTGCCAAAGGCAGAAGTGCAAGCAACAAGGGAAAGAAGAAGCAACAGCAAACCCCACACTGGATCAGGGTGCAGGGGCGCAGAAGTGCCTATAAAGTCAAGAATGGAACAACAAGGCGAGCATCCCCCGAAGGAGGGAGTAAGAAAGAAACTCGTAAAAGGCAACCACCCGGAGGCAGGCGAGTGCAGAAGACCCAGAGGGCCCTCGCAGAACAGGGAGGAAGGGCGGGTCGGGGAGGAATCTGCGGCTAGAATCATCTCAGTTCAGTTCATAAAGCTTTATTCGATTGTTACAAATTTACAATCATATAAGCACAAATTTAAAAGTCATTTTTACATTACATTCAATTAGATACAAATTACAGAGTAGCAGCTATCATATTGTGCAAACCGCAATCATAAAAATGGACAATGTTACTTCATGAAGAATTAAAACCATTTGAATACAAATGTATAATTCAACAGTAATGTCGTGTATTTCTATAGGTTCTGAATCAGTCCCCCTATTCCTGACCCTATTCTGGTTAAACTAACTATCAAGTTAACTAACAGTCAGCCCATGAGGCAAGAAAACCCCCATGATGCAGATACCGTTATCTGACGCAGTCACACTACGGCACAGGAACGTGTTATCTGGTTAGGTCATAACGCTTGAGATCTAATTAGACAAGCGACATTCCTCCAGCCCCTGATAAGGCATACGACGTTCTCATAACAAATCAAACCTATGACAACCTGGATAATCCGTGCGGCCATTGTTTTGATTTCACAGAGAACTTTAGTAAAGAATGTGCTAACGAGCAAGTCGTATGACATCTTTATTGACGTATCTATGTCCATCCTTACGTCAATCTCGGCACCTTTAAGGTATAAATATTGCCGACCTTGCCCTATGCAAACACACGCGTGGTGACAAGACGGAGCAGCCATACTTGCCGAAGCCGAGAGCAGAAGCAGACCCCGCTGGCAGCAGCCCCGCCTTCCTGACGCGCTGAGAGACGCGCTGCTATCTCAAGCCGAGAGACCCAGCACCGGCGTTTCTGGGCAGCCCTCGCAGGCAGCCTGGAATATCGAGAGCAGAGAAAGAGATACTATTCCTCATCCATCCTAAATTCCAGGTACAGAACTGAATAACCCCTCACAGAGAATTCTTTAGTTATTCACTTGGCAAAAACAAACTTAACTTAAACTGTAACTTTCTATTCCCGCCCACGCATTAGACTTAGGTCAGGTACACGGGGTAGGCGTATTTAGAAACACCAGTTGAGTACGTTTAGTCAAATGTATATGTGTATGTAAATATATTTTAATCATTTTAAACATAATATGGCTCAGAAACCATATCAATGTTTTTACAGTATTATTTTATACTATTGCTTTTAAATGTATGCACTTTACTTAACTATAAGTATTGCAATAATATCGATCCATTTCTCATGTATGAGAAAAGAGACTGATCAATAAATAACACCTTTTTATTGAACACGCCCGTCTCTTCCTTTTCTCTACATTCTGATGAGACTAAGAATGCACGTACTGACTGAGTAAAATAATTGCCTTGTGCTCACACGACTCTCGAGATTGACTCTTGATTAGGGGAGAGCAAAGTTGTCATGTTCTATGGTTGTCAGAAACTAAATCCCTTCTTGTCTAATCAGGGGAGTTAATTCCTTCCTTGAACATTCGAGAAAGTTTCTAGCGAACTCTGAGCTTAGCTGGCAAACCCAAAAATTAAGTCTAGTATCGACAGTAGTAGACCTAGTTAACGTCTGGTCTAGGCCTTTACTGCTGTAGGTACTATTCCAATGCGCAGAGCCTATTGGGAAAATAGGAGCTACACTACATGGCGCCCAACGCGTTTGGAAAGGGCGATAAAACTAACGTAAGACATTTAGAGTAACTCAGTCGTGCTTTCTCACTCAGACCCCTTTTCCCAAATACTCCAAAGACGTCTGGAGTGGGTGAAAGGTTATATCCTCCAAAACCTCGCAGGAGGGAACTCCTATGTATGGTTCTTGGTCAAGTCAACGTTGAAGGATAAACAGTTCCAAAATATTGTGCATCTAATCTTTGTTCCATAAAGAAACCTGATCTGCAAATAGACATAATACCATCCTGTCTGTAAAATGGGAGACAGTGATGAAGAAAGAGAGGCAGTTAGATTAGCTACTGAACTCGCAGATGCTGATGCTACCATGCAAGCAGCAGACCCGAATATAACACTCATTCCGGTCATTAAAAGGAGATCTATAACCTTAAAACTTATAGAAAATGGACTGACACCTAGAGGTGGCACAGTCATATTCGTAATTGAGGCACACGAATATCGGCAGACAGAGGTATACTATTCATGGATACATTTTCCAGCAGCAAATGCTGTAACAAAGTACTTCCACTATTACAAAATAGAGGAACCTCCTGAAATGTACACTCCTTTCGAGGAGGTGGAAGTACCACTCAAATTTCAAGAGCATTTGCTCTTATTTGATGGCGCCCTAATACATAACAATCACATTACAAGGCTCGGTCCTTTAGGAAGACCAGGAGCAACGTGGCCGGTCTTAGCCGGATACACACCACATCCAGACATCGAAAGAATGCCTGCAGCAGAGCTGTTAATACAGCTAAAACAACTACTAAAAATTCATAGACAATTAGTTCAGTATGTAATGCGGACTTCAACAATTCAGCCAGCGATTAAACTTCCACAGCTGACCCCTCACCAGGGGAACACAAATAAAATTACACCACAGAACATCCAATCCTGCCTAGGTAAAGTTCCAGCTAAACGGGAACAAATACCATTCTGGTTGGCACAGAAAATCACCCAAATAGAGGCGGTGTTTCCTGACACCACCCCATTAGAAAAACACAGGATTCTGACTATATGTCTCCCAATGGGAATCGCACCACACATTGAGGACTGTGACACTTGGGGTACAGTCTTTGCTTCCATCTACACAAAAACGCACGGTGTTCCATCCATTTCGGTAATACCAGATGTGCTAAAACAAATTCAAGATGAATACGGTCCAGAACCTGCTTTAACTCTTGGTATGAAATTACTAAAAGACTTCAAGCAGGTCTCGGCTATATTATTAGCCAACATAAAAGGTGAAGCAGCAAACGTGGCGATCCGCCAGAGGTTAAAAGAGACAGATATAGCAGACCAACCAGCTGAAATTGCCAGAATCATAGAAAAATCCTATGAAGAACTAGGCAGAGATAGTCTAGGTGGAATACCAGTAAAACCGCAACTGACTACAAGTCCAGAAAAAATATTTTTTAATAATAATAATTCACCAAAAAAGAACTGGGATGGAAACAAACAATCCAATCCTAAAGAAAAGAAATTCCAGTCCTGAGGAAGGTCTCCTAGGCGAAGAGAGAAATCTCCAAACCAAAGACAGAGGTCACCGCAGAGTGACCCCTCGGGGAATAGATATAACCTTAGAAATAGGGATAATATTAAAAAACCTGATAGATATCAAGACATTGATACACGTCCCTCTCAATCTTTTCAGAATTCCTCGCAGAAATCGGAAAGAAGAGGACGATCAGAAGAGCACACCAAGTCCAAAGACAAGGAACCTGCTCAACAAAAAAAGAAATTACAATTTCCAAAAAAGAAGGTAGCCAGTATCAAGGTAGTTAAAAATGCCGAGAATACTGAGGACACAACTGAAAAACGGAGAGTGGGCTCAGACAATGCTAGACAGCGCAGCAGAGGTGAGCATAGCTCGCAAAGTCCTTATGAATCATCTGGAGATAGTGGACACGAATGAATACCTTCAAGTGGAAACTGCAGACACCAGAGTTAGCAAGCCCCACAAGATATACGAGATAACATTACGTATAGAGGGAGATAAGACTAGGAAAATAAGGGGACTATTTTGGGATAACCTCTCCAAAGGCTATGACATCCTTCTAGCTGAAAAAGACTGGCCACCAGAGTTTGTCAGGGAGTGCCCTCATGGCGAAGAAGTAATTATGCCTGCCTTCTCGAATCAAATACCGATTCATAAAAAATACACACTTGCTAGAAAGTGGGCAGTGGCCTTAGCACCTGCTTTATATAAAAATCATGTAGGATGGGATGAGGACTCCCCTCCTCACAAAATCCAGTTAAAATCACAACCTACTGCACAAAGGCAGTACCCAATTAAGCAAGAAGCTAAAAAACAGGTAAATGAAATACTAGATCAGCTAGAATACCAGGGGGTGATTGAAACTTGCACCTCACAAATGAACAATCCTTTGTTTCCGGTCTCCAAACCAGACAATTCATATCGTCTAGTTTTGGATTACCGACACCTTAACACATGTTGCAAAACCTTTGCAGTGCAAAACTCACACAGTGCTGCACTAATGAATAACATAGTGCGCAAAAAATACAAAACAACCCTGGACATCTCCAATGGATTCTTTTGTCAAAACATAGCACCAGAGAGCAGATATTTAACTGCATTCTCAGTAAATGGCACTCAAAAACAATTCTGTCGGTTAGCCCAGGGGTACAAGAACAGCCCGGGGGTATTCTCAGCGAGAGTAACAGAATTACTACAACTATATGATGATGAAGCATTATCTTATGTCGATGACATTTACTTAACAGATGATGACTTGGAGACTCACTTGAAAAGGGTGAACACCATAATACTTGGGTTCGCTGCAGAGGGTTACAAATTCAACTTTAAAAAATCCAGAATTGCCCATCTGACGGTCCTATTCTTAGGATATGAGTTATCAAGTGAAGGCAAAAGCCTGGCAGACAATTTCCTAGAGAAATGTGCCGTAATCCAAGCTCCTAAAACACTAAAAAACCTACAGTCAATTCTAGGCTTCCTAAATTTCGGAAGAACATACATTGCAAATTACGCAGAAAGGGTCAAACCCCTTTATGATCTAATTAAACCAGACTTTAAAAGATCCAATTGGACTCAAACACACACAGAAATTTTGAGATCCTTACAAACAGACATGCTAATTAAAACAAAATTAGAAACACGTGATAACACACGCAACCTTGTGATCCGAGTCATCCCAGGGAGATGCGGATTCACATACCTGACCTCTAATGAGGGAGAAAAGGTACCAATTGCATTTAAATCACACTTGTACACTAAGGCTGAAATGAAATTTAGCCCAACGGAAAAAATTCTTACAGCAACACAGACAGCTATAGCAAAAGAACGAGCCCTGGCACAAGGTAAACGAATAGTAATCGTGACACCAATACCAGCCTTAGAGGCGGTAACAAAGGCAAGCATTCCAAATGCTAAAGCACTCCATCCGAGATGGATACAATGGGCTAACTCTCTTGCTGCAACAGACGTGGTGTACGAATTTGATCCTTACTTAAAAACACAAGAATTTCTCCAATATGAATTTGAATGTCCTCCGCCAACCGAAATTCTGCCTCTAGATCACTACGGCTGTATAATATATACAGACGGATCAGCACAACCCGCAGTAGGGGGTAAACAAGCTTACAGTGCTGCGTGCGCGATTGTTAAAGGTCGTTGGCACGAAGGGAAATTTAAACCAACCCTCACTAAAACACAATCCCTAGGAGATTGTACAGCTCAGCGAGCTGAACTACTAGCATTCAAGATGGCGCCTGAAAATACCGATCGAGAATTCCCCACACTCATAGTGTGCGATTCGTATTATTGCGTTCAATCTTATAATGAATACTTGCAGATCTGGCTTCAGAACGGATTCAGGGATGCGAAAGGTGGCACAATCAAGCATAAAATGCTCTGGGAACAAGTAGCTCTTTTACAAAAAGAACTACCAAAGACTCACGTGATACATACACTGAGTCATCAACGTGATGGCGTTCACGTTGCAGGGAATTCATTGGCCGATGAGGCCGCGAAGGCAGCTGTGCAAACGGCTTCCGTAGCTGCCGTCACCCGGTCAAAAACAAAAATAGACAGCGAAATTTTACAAGCTGTCAGCGCTTCAGAAAAGGATTCGATAGAACCACTCCCTAAAGGCTTTCCAGTAAAATACTCATACATAACTGATGCAAACAATGTTCCTTTTGCTCGAATCCCTGGAGTGGGGGATAGGGCAATTCCAAACATGGAACATAGGTTAGGACTAATAATAGCGGCACACGAAGGGCTTGCTTCTATTCATGCTGGCGTCTCAGCCACAGTATCATTATTAAAACAGAGATACTGGTGGCCACAAATGAGAAGACAAACAAGGAACTATGTTCTAGCATGTGAAATATGTCAAAAAATGAAAGTATCAACGGTGAGACGTCCAGCACAGACGCCCCTTCTAATCTCGGATAAACCATTAGCCTGTGTTTATCTAGACCACTGCGGTCCCTTACAAAGGGATGGTAACTATAAATATATCTTGGTCGCAGTGGATTCATGCACGAGATTCATATGGATGTGGCCCCAGCGAACGGCTGACGCCAGAACTGTTATAAAAGATTTGCGAGTCTTTATCGGCACATACGCAATTGGCATGCTGCATTCGGACAATGGTCCTGCTTTTAGCTCTCGGGCTTATAAGGAGGCCATGGTCAGCATGGGCGTGCAATTGCGGTACTCTTGTCCATTTCACCCTGAGGGGAACGGAATTGTTGAAAGAAAAAACCGTGACATAAAGCAATCTATAACGGCAAAGGTATTAGGTTCGGGAGCTGGGTGGGTCAAACATCTAATAAGTGTCCAACGTAGTCTAAATAACTTGCCAAGAAATTCTCTGAAGGGATTCAGTCCGTACGAATTATTATTCGGAACTAGGATGTTGATCTCTGACCTTGATAGTCAGACTTCAGTGGTAATAGAAAAAACCTTTGATGTCAAAGACCGTTTGGCTATTTTGCAGGACTTAAACAAGAAAAGACCTGAGCAACATACAGTTGAAACAACAGCCAACGACCACTGAAGAATCACCACCTGTCCCAGCAAGACCTGTCTGGATTCCAAAAGTCGGGTATCTAGTCAGGGAGAAGATCGCGGTAAAGAAGGAATTTGGGCCTTCTTACAGAAAAGCAGTTCCTGTCTTGTCTGTCAACGGGACAAGATCAGTTGTACCACCGCCACTTGCTGGAAAAAAGGAGAACCGAGTTGTATCCATCGACCTGGTAAAACCACAACATGTGGCCGATAACAAACAGTAGGCCAAGTGGACTCCCAATAAGTAGCAGAACACCAAGGTTTGCTACCAGCACAGAGGTCCTAACAAAAAGGCTCATCACATTTGAAACGCCTAAAGAAGAACAAGAAGGACTATGCAACAATGCAATAGAACTCAGACCTCTGAAAACCCAAATAAAGACATTTAGCAGAGACACACCAATCTATACTGAAGTACCAAGTGAAAATGCAAAAAACAGAAATCCTGAACCAATTGGAACAATTGACAGAACTGCATCCGGTTACTTCATCAACTTCGATGATTCCTCTGACGGCTTCAGTGAATCAAAGACACAGCCATCATCAAAATCCTTTAAAGACAAAGCTAAGGAACTTTTGAAACATCTGAAAGAAACATATCTGGTTTCTCCATGGATTGAATTTTGGGTGGGTTTTGGTGCATTTATCCTCATACTTTGGCTCATCATGGTATTTACTTTGGGACGCTTCATTGAGGGAAAATATGCTAAAATGGACACAGCAAGTCAGAACATCAACTTGGTCCTCAAACCACACACATCTTCACACGTCGAGAAAAGAGAACTTTCTTCAGCCAACTTCACAGCCAATCCTATACCTGGTGGGGTAGCCTGGGACAACACTGACTATGAAATTTATGGTCCGGTCGAGATCCTGAAATATCCACACCAAATCAAGATCTCCTTGAGTGACTTTGCAAAACCAAACTCATTTGCTGATGATTGGGACTTCGAAAGTATTAACAACATGATGTCTGACTTAGTAATGTCTGCTAAATTTACAAAACATGATTATTTGCAAGGTTCTACAAATTATGATAGTATGTATTGCTATAACCATTATGGTAACCATTTTTTGCATAAATCTGCACAACCTAGAAATGTTTTAAATTATAAACAATGGAAACATTGTGCTACACCTCCAAAAGGAAGCTCTAGAACCGTATATGACAAATATTCATATTTTTCAGGTTTTAACATAAGTAATGCTGAAACATTTTATTTTAAATTGTCAAACAAGACAGGGATGAAAACCATGATAACCAACACAAAATTGATATATTCAGATTCATTCTTCGAAAAAATGAATACTTTTGGATTTGATTATTGGGACAAAAATGTTGATTTGAAAAGTGTTTGGGGTACAAAAGATTGGCAAGTACAGGGTTTAGAAGCTTTGTTAAGAGCCTGCATGATCCCAGAACAAATGATATTTTTAAATGACACTGTTCAACAAACCACCTGTCTTGGTTTTGCCAAAATCAAAGATTTAAATAAACCGTCTATTCCGAAGCCAACAATGTTTAGCAATAGCTCTGATACAGATGAAGAGATAGACGTAAACCATATATTAAACCAAAACAGAACACATCCTGATTGGAAACAATGGTTGATCTGGCCCACAGATACAAATAACTGTCAAGATAGATTCCTGAATAAAACACAGGGTTTCAAAATGACCAGGCCAGACCCTAGATATCCCCAAAGACATCACCCAGGGATAATAACAACCTACAGTGTGGGCAAATTATGCCTTCAATGGCTACAGACTTCCACACTGCCTGAAATTAAGCAACACCTAACTTTACTTACTGATGGTGCTGACTTGCGTGATTTCATACTGGGACCACGCAAACAGCGTCAAAAGCGTTTCATAGCAGCCTCTGTATATGCAGCATACAATGAGGCCTGGAAGGTTACTCAAATTGAAACAGCAGAAAGAATACGGGAAATTGACCGTATTAATTTGGAAAAATCACTATCTGTAGTGGACAATGGGTTAATGACTCTGTCCTCCAGAATTTTTTCATTGGACAGCATTGTGTCTTCAGCAATCGATATATTATCGCAAGACTTACTGTTATTACAACATGGTCAGTCACAATTGCGTTCCATTGTACAGCTTGGTGGACGTTACAAAATCTGCGTTCAGGCTATGTGCCTTGGCGTTTAATCAACACAACGTCACTATTCCAAATCTTTAACCTTACTGATAGACAAATCGGTATGGCGCAAAAGGGTGCTGATTATACAATCTTGAACATTGAAAAACTAGAAAGATTACCGTTGACAATGTCAGAACGACCTGTCAGTGAATGGATAATCCACGGAATCATAAATATTCCAATCTCAACCTTCAGGTTTCAATACTGCCAAAAATATATACAGGCTGGCATGTACGAGAAATTGGGAAAAGGGTACCTTAAAACAACTTGGAACCTGCCCTATTCACATGCATGTGTCAGTAATAAAGGACAGAAAGTGTTTCTTAGTTGCAACAATTGTGCTATGTCACTAAGCGGCACGCTTCTGTGTAACGGAATTAGTTTGCATGGAGCCTGTGAAGGGAATTCATACAACCTTTCATGTCACCAGCAAGGCGCACCTGCAACTGAAATAGAACCATTCTTTCAAAGACTCTATAATGGGAGTTACATTCTTATTGTAGACCGCAGATGTTGCAGTCTTATGCCCGGGACTCCTTATCTAGTAACTACAACGGCGAAGGTCAAGTGCTGTGGACGTTCTTTATTCCCCAGCTCCTTTCCAGACAGGGAGGCAAGGGCATGGCCCAGTTTGAAAATTACTTCTATTCGAATAGATACTTTAAGCAGAATAAAAACAGTGCTTCTTCAGACGCCTACAAGGCTCACGTCATCAAAAGAAACGTATGATCTACAAGTCGCAAGGACGACTGCAGAGATACATACATTATTATCGACTAATTCCCCCGTACATTTCGCGGAAATCCTGAGCGAAATCTTAAATATTTCTGATACCACTGGGGTCTCAAAGGTATTTAAGACAGTATTTTCGATGGCATTAACACCATTCAAAGCCATACTGGGTATTTTTCCAGATTTCGTCCATTCGATTTTTGGCGGACTTCCCCTGATCCTGGGACTAATTGCAGGAATCCTATTCCTAGTCCTTATTTTTCGTTATGGCAACCCATGTCACAGATCAAACTCTCGCGACAATGGAAGATACGATCCTAGCCATTGGATACCGGGACCGGATATCAAAAATCCTGGGACTCTCCCGGCTTAGAGACCTGAACATGACTTGGTTTCTATCATTTCGACCAATGTGGCAAAGGTGTGTTTTACCTGTACTAAGGTGTCTGCTATGCGGAGAAGAATGCGTGTTAGACACCTGTCTGACGCTACAATCGGATGCGCCAGTGGATGCAGATACACTGTTGGTTCCTACCAAGGTTCACGCTTTGTGCTGCCCTCAAAGGCTGCCAATCCTGATGACGGCATTCCTGGAATCTTCACCACTGCGATTGAAGAGTAGTGAAGTTCAAGATGAAAGCAACATCGAACAGGTACGACCTTCTGTCAGCAAGGCGAATCAGAATGTCAATGGAGACAATCATGCGCACGAATGCATGGTTACCCCTATTTCCGACTTAGTGGAACTTTCCCATGAAGCTGTTGACAGTTTTTTCGAAAGCCTGAATGATATGATGTTCTCTCCAGAACAGAAATAGAGACTTTTGAGTAAACTCGCACACGGCGTTCCCTGAATTCGGCCTTCAACTTTAAAAATAAAGTTACATGAACAATTTCACTCCAGCTCACGGACAGCAATATTTTTCAGCAAGCCCCTTAAAATATTTTTCTACATATTTTTTTCCCGGGACACTGATCTTCTGCTTAAAGTAAGAAACTATTCCTAGAGAACTAAAATTTCTATTTTTAGATACTTTATAGACTTTAGCTGCTCGCTGGTATGTTCACAAATATTTTATTATGTGATGAAATGGTCTCGAACTTCCTTTCTGTATAGCCATATTAAGAGCCATTTCATGTGTATTTCTCATATACCAATAAGCAATAATGCATAAAAATGCGTGTTTACTTTTGCATTTAATTCATAGCTTAAGTGCATACAATATATATGACTGCAATTTTTCAGTATATGTGAAAATTTCGAAATGCATTTATGTATTTTGGGGTGGTAAGGTATACACTATACTCTATAGTATGTTGTACTATGTTATACTATGCATAGATTAGTAGATATGACCATAGTTAGCGTGGAGTGGGTGTCGTGTATTTCTATAGGTTCTGAATCAGTCCCCCTATTCCTGACCCTATTCTGGTTAAACTAACTATCAAGTTAACTAACAGTCAGCCCATGAGGCAAGAAAACCCCCATGATGCAGATACCGTTATCTGACGCAGTCACACTACGGCACAGGAACATGTTATCTGATTAGGTCATAACGCTTGAGATCTAATTAGACAAGCGACATTCCTCCAGCCCCTGATAAGGCATACGACGTTCTCATAACAAATCAAACCTATGACAACCTGGATAATCCGTGCGGCCATTGTTTTGATTTCACAGAGAACTTTAGTAAAGAATGTGCTAACGAGCAAGTCGTATGACATCTTTATTGACGTATCTATGTCCATCCTTACGTCAATCTCGGCACCTTTAAGGTATAAATATTGCCGACCTTGCCCTATGCAAACACACGCGTGGTGACAAGACGGAGCAGCCATACTTGCCGAAGCCGAGAGCAGAAGCAGACCCCGCTGGCAGCAGCCCCGCCTTCCTGACGCGCTGAGAGACGCGCTGCTATCTCAAGCCGAGAGACCCAGCACCGGCGTTTCTGGGCAGCCCTCGCAGGCAGCCTGGAATATCGAGAGCAGAGAAAGAGATACTATTCCTCATCCATCCTAAATTCCAGGTACAGAACTGAATAACCCCTCACAGAGAATTCTTTAGTTATTCACTTGGCAAAAACAAACTTAACTTAAACTGTAACTTTCTATTCCCGCCCACGCATTAGACTTAGGTCAGGTACACGGGGTAGGCGTATTTAGAAACACCAGTTGAGTACGTTTAGTCAAATGTATATGTGTATGTAAATATATTTTAATCATTTTAAACATCATATGGCTCAGAAACCATATCAATGTTTTTACAGTATTATTTTATACTATTGCTTTTAAATGTATGCACTTTACTTAACTATAAGTATTGCAATAATATCGATCCATTTCTCATGTATGAGAAAAGAGACTGATCAATAAATAACACCTTTTTATTGAACACGCCCGTCTCTTCCTTTTCTCTACATTCTGATGAGACTAAGAATGCACGTACTGACTGAGTAAAATAATTGCCTTGTGCTCACACGACTCTCGAGATTGACTCTTGATTAGGGGAGAGCAAAGTTGTCATGTTCTATGGTTGTCAGAAACTAAATCCCTTCTTGTCTAATCAGGGGAGTTAATTCCTTCCTTGAACATTCGAGAAAGTTTCTAGCAAACTCTGAGCTTAGCTGGCAAACCCAAAAATTAAGTCTAGTATCGACAGTAGTAGACCTAGTTAACGTCTGGTCTAGGCCTTTACTGCTGTAGGTACTATTCCAATGCGCAGAGCCTATTGGGAAAATAGGAGCTACACTACAGTAATAATTAATCTTTTCCTTAAATAAAATACTCTCTTTAAGAATATGGCAAGTCTCCATACTGCACGATCATTTTCCAATTGCTGAAGTTTTAAAAAAGCAGGACGACTTTGTCTTAGCACATAAGCTTTTACGAGCGGGACTAGCCACACTTTTCTTAATTCAGAATAACATTTGCAGAAAAGAACGGTATGGATTGTGGACTGGCGTGAGTGGTTATCGCATGGACACGGTGCAAGGTGTCTTGACCAGTCATTCAATTTGGGCCACAAGACCATTTTATGGAATATACTTAACCTACATCTAGCCAATAACATTCTATCAAATGTAGCAGTTACATATGACATATATGGCTCCATTCCAAAGGTAGTTAAAATAGTTTGATGCTGGTTAACAGTAGGTTTAGTGAGTGCACTAGACAGTCTGGACTCTTCTAACATGCAGAGCCCTTCTCTTTTAATTTCAAAGTGTTTTTATTGAGTTTTAAAACAGAGAAAACAGGCATGGCATAGCAATGGACATCAACAGGCAAGTCGGGCAAGCGAGACAGACAAACATGTCTTCTCTAGTAAGCGTCAGGTGAGCAGGATGAGCATGCCCAGATGGAAAGGTGGTGCCTGGAGGTCGAAAGAAGCCACCAGTCGGGGCGACAGTACACAGGCCAGCCTTAAGAACCCTCCCCCCCCCCAACCCCCAACTCTAACGCCCCCCCCCACCCCACCAGTACGCCAGTTTTCCATAGTAATCGTGTGAGTGATAGCTAGTCTAGATGTATCAATGTGCCTCTGGCCGCGTACGGTCCACCATGCAGTCTGTAAGTCGTAGGATGCGAAGGTACTTCGGGCAGGTGATTTCGTGGAATTCCCTGTAGAGCAACGTCAGGAGCGGTTGCCAGGCAGTGCGGAATGTGTCGGTGGTATGTGTGAGTGTGGCCTGGATCTGTTCCATGCCCAACGTGAACCATAGCTTGTGTAGCCAGCCCGTGTGGGTGGGTGGGGTAGTGGAGCCCCAGAGCGACAGGACGTGTTGCGACGCAGCCTGCATAGCGATGCCCATCTGCTTGCCGCGAGCTGATCGCAGGGGGAATGTAAGTGCATTGGGAAGCCCTAGGAGTGTGTAAGCTGGGAAGCGTGGGATCTCAGTGTCGAACGTGGAATCAATATCGTCCAGGACGACCTTCCAGTACTCTTGCAAGGCGGGACATTCCCACAGGAGGTGAGTCAATGTACCCCGGCTGCCACATCCTCTCCAACACAGCGCGCTTCGGGTCGGGTTGCCTTGATTGAGTCTCGCTGGGGTAAGGTGCCAATAGATAGCCAGTTTTATCGCTGATTCCTTGGCTTTGGTGTTGCGGGTAGTGTGGGCAGCCCTGTAATATATGTGGTTCCATTCCATGGAGGAAAGAGGTCTCCCGAGTTCAGCTTCCCATCGCCGCTGTCCAGCAGTTTTCGCAGGGTCGACAGCAGGGGAGAGCAGCCGATAGAGGTCCGAGATAAGATGTTTATCTGAGTCCTTGGACACAAGCCAGCGTTCGAACGGTGTCATTTGCCGGCCTACCAGGGGGGCAATGTCCGGCCTCAAGAGCCAATGGCGGATTTGGAAATATTGAAATAGGTGAGGGTTATCCACTCCATAGTCTCGCGAGATGTCGGCGAGAGAGAGGAAACCCTCCGTGTCAAAGAGGTGCCCAGCTGATCGGCAAGGCGTATCACGCCATTGCAGGAAAGCCTGAGTGTCCGTGCCTGGTAGGAATGCGGGGTTGTCAAAAAGCGGGGTAAGCGGGGATGGGAAGGTCGTGAGGCCCCGTTTGACCGCTACCATGTCCCAAATCGCCATAGTGGTCCGAGTAATAGGGGAGCGGAGGAGGTAGCGCGGCCTGTGCCGGCGAGCAAGAAACGGTATCTTCCACAGGGAGGTCTGGGCCATGGCCCTGTCCTGAAAGAGCCATCTCTTCTCTGATTCGGGCCGGTACCACTCCACTAGATATCGGATTTGCGAGGCCTGGAAGTATTGCAACAAGTTTGGGATCCCGAGGCCGCCCTCATCTACAGTCCTGTGCGCAACTCGTTGATGTAGTCTGGCGCGTTTCTTCTCCCACAAAAATTGATGAAGATCATGTTGGAGGTCAGCTAGCATTCCCGTTGGCGGCGACACCGGGAGGGTCTGAAAGATGTATAATATCTTGGGTAGGACCGACATCTTCACCGCCGCGATCCTCCCAAGCAAGGAGAGGGGCTGCTTCGACCAACGCGCGAGGTCAGCCCGGATCCGGGATGATAGAGCAGAGTAGTTGTGATTGACCGTCGAGACCGTGGAGGAGGTCAGGGTAATCCCCAGGTAAGGCAGCCGAGTGGTGGACTGCAGTTGGCACCTGAAGGTGGGTGGTGGGTTATTGGGAAGGGCATGGCTGCCTAGGGGCAGTATCAGGGACTTCCCCTGGTTAACCTTGAAACCAGATACCTCGCCGAAATGTGCCAGCTCCGCCAAAAACGCTGGTATGGAGGTAGAGGGGCGGTCCAACGCGGCGATTATGTCGTCTGCGTATAGTCCCACCACGTGGGGTTCGTTGCCGAAAGACATTCCTATAATGTGGGGATTGTCGCGGATCTTCTGCGCTAAGGGCTCCACATATAGAGCAAACAGGAGGGGTGAGAGGGGACACCCCTGGCGGGTTCCTCTCTGGATCTCGAAGGGGTCGGACTTGAGGCCACCCAGCCGGACGCGCGCCAAGGGACGGTGGTAGCAGCTCGCGATCCAGGCCTGAAACCGGTCGCCCAGGTGGTAGCGTCGCAGCACCGCTTGTAAGTAGGTCCAATCGACACGGTCAAAAGCCTTCTCTGCGTCGATGGCCAATAGGGCAGAGTCGGAGACCTGAAAGTGGGCTTTGTCCACGAGGTGCAGGAGTCTTTTGGTGTTGTCGCTGCACTGGCGGTTCGGGACAAAGCCCGATTGGTCCGGTTCGAGGATGCCTGGGAGGCAGGGACCCAGGCGAGTCGCCAGCACCCCCGTGAATAGCTTCATATCTATATTGAGCAAGGAGATGGGGCGAAACGCGGAACAGTGCGTTGGGGGTTTGCCCGGCTTAGGCAGGACTACAATGTCGGCTGCAAGCATATCGGGCGGGATGGAACTCGGCCCTTCAAAGGAGTTAAATAGCCTGGCGAGAATAGGCGCCAGGACAAGGCCAAAGGATTTATAAAAGCCCGAGGAGAAGCCGTCAGGGCCCGGGGATTTAAGCGGACGGAGGCGTGCAATGGCAGCAAGGATCTCGTCGGGGCGAATGGGGGCATCAAGGGTTTCCACGTTCCCCGAACATAACGGCGTAATGTCTGCCGATTGCAAGTAGGCGTCAATGGCCGTCGGAGACGCTTTATCCGCGCTATAGAGAGAGGCGTAGTAGGAGCAAAAGGCCGAGGCAATCTGTGCGTCCTCAGTAACCGCATTGCCGGCTTCGTCTAGTAGCTTCGTGATTTTGGAGTGTTGGAGTTTGGCTTTCAAGGCGCTGGCCAGGAGCCGGCCGGTGCGGTTGCCCCCCACGTAGTACATGTGACAGAGGCGAAGAGCGGCAAATTCTGCCCTGTCAGTGTCGAGACTAGCCAACTGAGCCCGGGCGGCCTTAAGTTGGCGCCAAATTCTCGGGGCACCAGTGCGACTGTGAACTCTCTCCAACTCCGCGACCTTGTCGGAGAGGTCGCCCCTCTTTTCTTTGCGAAGTTTGGCGTCAGCGGCAGATATTGCTATCAGCTCCCCCCTAACGACAGCTTTCAAAGCTCCCAATAAGGACGGCATTGACACATCAGGGGTGTCGTTGGTGGCCAAGTAGTCTGAGATACATTTATGAAGTTGGCGGATCACCGCCGGTTTTTGTAAGAGGGTTTCGTTAAGCCTCCATGATCCCGGAGCGCGCGGCGAACTGGGCACGTTAAGCGTCAGTTCCACTGCTTGATGGTCGGAGAGGGCTGCCGGGACAATTGACACTGTAGCGATGTGGGGAATGAGGGTCGAGGAGCCCATGAAGTGGTCTATGCGTGCGTAAGTGTGGTGTACGTGTGAGTAGAATGTGTATTGCGTTGTAAGTGGGTGTGCGTGTCGCCAAAGGTCAGAGATATCTCTGTCATGTAGCCAGGTGATGCCCTTCTGCGAAATCGCCCCAGTGTCTCCGTAACGGTGCCCCGATCTATCCTTGACTGTATCCATGACGAGGTTAAGGTCCCCCCCTAGGAGCATGTGGGTGTGAGGTGCTTGAAGCGCTTCTGAGATCGCGGATAGCAAGAAGGGTTCCTGACCTGTATTGGGGGAATAGACGGAGCCTATCGCGTAGGTGGTAGTGCCTATCTGGAAAGCGTGGACTAGAAGGCGTCCCTTAATTTCCCCTATCTTGGCCCCTACCTTGCCTTTAAAGCGCCGTGATATAAGTATGGCCACCCCAGCTTTCTTTGATGGGAAAGAGGAGAAGAGTTGCTGTGGGAAAGCGCGGGATCGCAGCCTGTGCCAGTCCTTGGCTAAGAGGTGGGTTTCCTGCAGCAGGCAGACGTCGGCCTCAGATTTTTCTAGGTAGGAGATGATAGCCCTGCGCTTAATCGGGTTGTTGAGTCCCTTGACGTTAAGAGACAGGATTTTGAGCGTGTCAGCCATCGCTGGGGTATGAGGGTGCGAGCTGGCTCAGTAGTGCAAGACGCAGCGCAATGGTGGAAAACGTGGGCAATCCCTGATGTGTGTAAGGACCCCATGGCGTACTGGTCCCCCCCAAATAGTTCCCTCCCCCCCGTGGCCACCCTAACCCCAACAGAGTGGACCTTCCCAACCCCCCTCAAGTACTGAACCCCCATCCCCAACTTCCCCATCCCCTCCCAGAACATCCCCCACAACAGAAACCGGTAAAAGTCTCGGGCCTAGTCGTGCAGGGCACAGGTCCGTAGAATGTCAAAGAAAGGGGTACCGTGGTTGCAGCCCAGTTGGCGGCTCCCCGGCCCAGACCCCAGTTAAGCCATGTGCGAATGAGAGAACACCCCCAAGCTGGTCAAGGTTCACAAGGGCAATGTTCTACAGGTCGGGTGCTGTGTTATCTGCCACTTCCTGTACTGCAGCTTCTCGTTCCTGGGCGACCGTGATCGGGTCTGGTTTCGGGATGGTTCTCGGCGTTCTCCTTCTGCGGACCGTCTGCCAGCCGTCTCTTGTAAGGCGAGGCGGGTCTTCTTGCGACCGGGACGGAGAGGCGTCCCTGGAGGTTGAACTGTCCGGCATGTCGATCCCAAGTAGGGAGCAGATGTCGCGGAGTGATCTAAGCTGATGAAGGGATCAGACGGAACGGGTGGCCCCAGGAGTAGGGTATCCCGGCATCTCTCAGGAAGTTCGTCGCAGGTCTGAAGGACTTGCGCTTTTGTAGGGTGATATTAGAGGGATCCTGAAAAAGGGCTACAGGGTCGTCGCGAAATTTGATGGGTTGCGCTTTCCTGGCCTCTCTAAGGATGCGTTCCTTCAGGGGGAAGTCCGGCAGGAACGCTAGGATGTCTGGAGGTGGTGCTGGCGCCCTGCGTGTCATGCCCACCCTGTGCGCTCTGTCGATTCGGATTTCAAAGTCGCTCGTCTCCCCCAGGATGTCTCTGAATAGGTCCTGAAGGTAGTTGGTCACACTGTCCTTTTCAGCTTTCAACGGAACACCCCTGACCCTTATGTTATTCCGCCTGGAGCGGTTCTCCAAGTCCTCAGAGTGCGACTGTAAGTCCACCTGTTGATCCTGAAGTCGCAGGATTTCCTGCTGGAGTCTCTCCACCTCCCCACTGCGGGACTGATCAGCTTCTTCCAGAGAGGCAACCCGCTCACCCAGGCCGTCAATGTCACGACGGAGTTCGCGTTGTTCCCCAGCCAAGTCCTGTTTTAGAGTCTGGAAGTCTTCATGCAGTGTGTTGAAGAGGGAGGCCAGGAAGGCTTTCGTAATCGGAGCGGAGTCTTTGTCCTGCGGCTGAGGGCTCGCGGGGGGTTTCGGGGACGACTGTGGCTGGGTCTTGTCTCCTTTCGACGCTGCTTTATGCATGAGTTCCACAACATTCCGGGTCCCTTTGCGATTAGAGTGCGTCATTGTGTCCAGAACAGGGTGGTGGCCCAACTGGCGGGTGTCGTCAGAGGTCGTCGAGTGATCGCCCAGCAGTGAGATTAACCGTGAAGGGTAGTGGACGAACCAGAGCCGGCTCCGGGTCCCGTGAAGAGGCGAGGAGCGGCGGCCCAAGAAGAGGCTCCGCAGGTTGCCTTGGGGGCGGCCGGAGGAAGAGTCTCTCGTGGGGCGCCGCAAGGGCGGCGCTCAGGGTGCGTTGTGGCTAGTGAGGTGGTGGGGGTAGAGGCGACCAGGTTAGTCGGGCTGGGGCCACCGTGCCTCGTTGAGCAAGGTTATGCCGGAGAGAGGAAGAGTAACGTGGACCTAGGAAGAGTGCTTAGGCGGCAGGCTTAAGAGCAGCGCCTCGGGAGCAGCCGGAGGCCGCGGAGATGTCCACTGACGTCCCTATTGACCAAGCGGGGGATCCGGTGGACAGCGGACATCAGGCAACAGGGAGGAGGCCGAGGCCGACGGCTCCGGTGAGCGGGGGCCCAGGGCAATGTCCAGCAGGGTTGTGTCGCCGATCTCAGCAGTCGAGGGGCACCCAGCAGAGAGTGCAGGGACCCAGGGGGGGGGAAGCAAGCGGTAGTCCAGGTCGCAGGGCGCCGCTCACCTGATGCCCCTCGTCCA
Organism: Lissotriton helveticus; assembly: GCF_964261635.1. Lineage (NCBI taxonomy): Eukaryota > Metazoa > Chordata > Amphibia > Caudata > Salamandridae > Lissotriton > Lissotriton helveticus. The sequence goes on along the minus strand of NC_136068.1, from coordinate 507,881,724 downwards.
AGGGGTCGTTTTCAATGCGGGGGTGCACTGCTGGGTGGCTTCTCACGTTGGTGGTGTATCTCTCCGCCGGGAAATCAGGGGGTGGGGGGGCTCTGGGACTCCCCCGGTGGCGGGCCGACGCCGCCTAGTGAGATGTCCGCCGTGGGTGGAGTGGCGGACGGAGATCTCTCCGACCATCGAGCAGGCCCACGCCGGGGCGCAAAGTGGCAGGAGGCTTCCGGTGGGGTTCGCTGTTCCCGGAGGGGCCGGGTGAGTAGGCCCCAGCTCAGGTGTTATCTCCCCGCTGGCGATCGGGGATGCGGGGGGGATTCCGGTGAGATGTGAGGGGCGGATGAACGACGCCCCGCCCGCTGTACGGCGCTGTGGGCTGAGTCTATGCCGCCCCCGATAGTCCCACGCCGGGGCCTAGAGTGTCCAGAGGGCTCCCGCTGGGGTGTACGAGGCACCGGCGGAGCGGAGCCACCGATCCCGGCGCGCCCCTCCCAGGGGCCGCTGATGAGGTGGGGGATGGCCGGCGAGAGCGTGCAGGCCCGGAGGCCGGCGCTCCGTGCGGTGCAAGGTTCCGTAGGACCGCCAAGAGAGGGCGCGGGTATGCGCCTGGAGGCCCACGCCGGGGCCCGAAGTCGGTGGCTGGCTGCTGATGAGGCACGGGCCGCCCGGGAAGGCTGGGATCACCGACCCCGCAGGTACTCCGCCGTGAGAGGTTCTGGGCGTCTTTTCGTGGGTGGCCGACCGCAGGACTGGCAGGCCTGTCTACGCCCGCAGCCGTCGGGGTGTAGGCGCGCGGTGGAAGGGCTCTAACCTTCTTCGCCGGTGCACCGGTCGCAGCATCAGCGGAAGCCGCGGGTCGTCGGCGTCCGTTGGCGCCCAAAGCTCTGGTCGGCGGTCCCTCAGTGGAGCAGGGTCGGTATGCGCAGGACGTGGGCGCCGTGGGTCCGCCGGGGTCGGCCCAGTCCGGTCGTCCGGTAGGCCCATGCCGGGGCCTGGATTTGCCAGGGGTCCTCCTACGAGACGCTCTGTGTCCGGGGGGGGGTCGGGGCGCACCGCGTCTCCCGGCTACCTCCCGCAGCCGCTGGGTTCGCTTCTCTGCAGACCGGTGTGCTATTCCACGGCGCTCCGGTGTGGTGCATGCAGCTTCCGCGGTGCAGCCGCGCGGTGGAAGGGCTCAGACCCCCGTCGCCATTACGCTGTCCTCCCCGGCGGCTGGGAAAGCGGGGCCACAGGCGGTCAATCGCCCAGAGAAGTCCGATCGGTAGCTCTCCAAGGCAGCAGAAAGGGTCGAGCTTGGTTTGGGCTGAGTCACCGATGGTGATAGCTAGAAGTTACGTGATAATGGGGCTTAGGGCCGGGGAGCCTCTTCGAGGTACGTCTATTCAAGCCGCCATCTTGGCCACGCCCCCAGCCCTTCTCTTTTGAGTGTTTCCCACGAGATTTTCTGCAGGGAGCTTGGGTTTGTAAAATACTCCACGTGGCCTAAATCAATCATAAAATCGCGAACATAGCTGATCCATAGTATTTTTAACGCTCCATCAAGTTTAAGGCAATCAGCAAGAATATCCATATTTAACTGCGTCTGTTCCTTAATCCAGACACTATGCCACAATAGTATCGGTTCTATTTTAATTAAATCGGATAAAAAAGGGAGGCCAACTCTTCATGACAAATAAAAGCTCACGTACTCAGGGGGACAGATAGTATAAATCTTAAAAAAGAGTTCTCCGCTTGCTGCAGCTGCAATGTGTTTGTTAGGCCCCAAACCCCTTCTCCATACATCGTGGAGCTGATACACCTCGCTTTATAAACTTGGATCAGCTCCAAAGAGGGTTTCCAGCCCAGTTTCTTGGAGAACCCCATCAAGGCATTCGCTGTCCGGATAAGCATCAGTTTTTTGGCAGTTACAGTTTGGGCCCACGATTCATTTTGATTAAACAAGATGCCCAAATATGAAAAACTCTTAGTTGCGTTTAATTTCTGCCCCTCTACAAAAATATCTTTCACTCGCTTGGGTCAATGACCATAACTCATTACATATGTCTTAGAGATATTGATACTGAAACCTAGATCCTTCATAACAACAAAGAATCCGTTAAGGATCCTTTGGAGGGCAACTTGAGTTCTAGCCAACATAACTGCGTCGTCCGCATAAAGAAATACCGGGATGAGTCGACCGGCAACATGGGGAAAATCATGTGTTGATTTAACTAGTGCTTCTCCTAGCCCGTTCGTATACAAGTTGAAGAGGAAGGGGGCAAGCACGCAGCCCTGCCTCACCCCCCTACTAATGGGAAAGGTAGCTGTATGTTCCCCCATGTTCCAAACCGTAGACTGGCTTTTGCGCTGCTATAAAGATTCATTAGGAAGAGAATGATTTGGGGATCTACTTTCAGGTCCTCAAGGACTTTCCACAATCTTACATGTTTTACTGAATTGAATGCAGCAGTTAGGTCTACAAAGACCATGTACACTTCTACTATTTTTTGCCTTCGTATATTTTCATATGAGGAAGGATAAATTTAAGCACTGCTCCGTGGTTCCGAGCCCCTTTTGAAAGCCATATTGTAAGTCAGTTAAAATTTTGTTTTCTTCTGACCATTCCTGCAAGCGTTCTAAAATCACTCGCCCCACAACTTTCACCGTTGAATCTAATAAAGAAATCGGTCTATAGCAGCCTGGATTCTGGCGATCCCCTTTTTTAGAAAAAGGTACTATTAATGACCCACCCCAGGTTTCTGGCAGTTTTGTTTCACAACTTGCATTTATAACCTGTGTTATAATAGGCCCCCATAGAGCAACATTAAATTTAAACAAGTCTATTGGGATGCCATCCGGGCCGGGTGCTTTACCGGTCTTACTCCCATGTAACGCTCTAATCACTTCATCTAGAGTGAAATTTAAATTCATTTTTGGGTGGTCGTTCTCTAATTCTTTAACAGGTGTAATATAGGAAGCGTCAGTACCGTTATATACCTGCGCGAAGTAGGTTATCCACTCCTGCCCCGAAATAGCAATAGCTATTGATGGACCTTCGTGTGTGGTTAGGAATGGTGTCTTCACCGCTCTCCTAAAAGCTGCACTATCCTTCAGAACTGCCGCTGTGTGCAGGGCTTCCCATGCTTCGTTTCTCAAGGTATTCTTCCTTTCCTTTAATGCCTGTTGGTATTCCATCCTTGCAAGTTTAATGTTCTCCACTATTCTAGGATGCCTATGTAATTCTAATTTTATGTTACAATAGGCCTGGATACATCTTGAATTAAACCAGCCTGAATCTGTATTTTTCTTGCGGTATTGTACTAATAGTAATTTCTTAAGGGCATGTGATATTTCAGCATAAGATGTTACTATACTTTCCGCAGGTGCTGTCTCGGACAGGCAAGTTTCGATTGCTGACTTACAATTAACCACAAGAGATCTAGTTATTTCTGAGGGATCCACTTTTGACCATTTAAGTGTATACCCATTGTGTTTATCTAATGTCAATTCACCCACTTCCTCTTTGTCCTTGTTTATATTGGATACTTTCTTTACTGGTAAAGCAGCAACCAAGTGTAGCGGGAAGTGGTCACTTAAGAAATTCTGATCAACCTCAAAAGAAGTAATCTTAAAACATGATTATGGGAGACTAGTATGTAATCAATTGTAGAGGCACTTCTTCCATTATAGGTGTAAGGCATCATTACTGGGGGCTCCATTAGCTCATTTACAAAGCCTAGGTCAAATGTAGCTAAAAATCCATTACACAAATCTCCCGCCGGGGAATGACAGAAATGAGTTAAATGAGTTGATTCCTCATATATATGACCACATAATCTCCTGTCCTCAAATGAACATATTGCACAATTAAAATCGCCCATCATAATTATCACAGCGTTAGCAGGGCTAGCATTACAAATTGCGTATAGCTCTTTACTAAAATTTAAGACCATATAAAGTTCTGTTGAAATCACATTATTATAAAACATTTACTAGTATTACACATTGACTCATAGGTATAGACACCTTAATTATCTGATAAAAGCTGCTACTCAAAAATGCCTGTATTTTAGTAATTACCAACTTACTAGAAATATACAGGCTCAGGACGCCCTTAAGCCTGCCCCCAAGGCCTTTCACAGCCGGTGCATGAAAGATTTAAAACCCATTAAAATAGAGTGGCTCGTTGACCCATGTTTCCTGTATGCCTATTATATCTCTATCCTGATTGAACTTGTGCCACTCTGGGTTATCTATTTTCGATTGCAGCCCGCGATATTCCAGGAGATGATATCGCAGGGGGGCACATCACCATTTGCGGACGGAAGCAGTTGCATATGCCTGGAGCTGTTCCTATCCCCAGTGCAAGGCAGTTCAAGTGTTTGCATGATAGGAGTGGCGTTAAGAGGGAAGAAACCCTTGTTTCCTTCCTCTTGACCCCTCACTCCCTCAACCCCTGGTCTTAAGTGATTACTGACTTCTAGCACCATGTTGCTTCTCCCAGATGGAGAGAGATCCTCCCCAATGCGCCTCTGTCTCAATATTCTCGGCAGCATGATATGCCCCCGCATTCAGTCAGTCAATTTCCCCCAGAGAACTTAGAGCTTCAAATTGGTTACTAGTTGGAATATGGAACCTTTGTTGAACCTAACCAGTTCTCTGTCACACTGAGGAGCTGTGGGCGTCTGGGAAGTTGATTAAAAAAGCCCAGTGGTATCGCTCCTTTCCCCCACTGGGAAAAGATCAGCGCCCTCCTGAAGAAACCTACAGCGGGCCCCACCGATCTCAAAAACTTCCGCCCCATCTCGCTCCTCCCTTTTCCTGCTAAAGTCATCGAGAAGATCGTCAACAGACAGCTGACCGCCTTCCTCGAGACAAACGGATCCCTCGACCCCTCGCAGTCCGGCTTCAGAGCCAACCACAGCACCGAAACCGCCCTCATCGCAGCCACCGACGACATCCGGACCCTGCTCGACAAGGGGGAAACAGTGGCCCTCATCCTCCTGGACCTCTCCGCTGCGTTCGACACGGTCTGCCACCGCACCCTAGTCCAGCGCCTCAGCAACATCGGTATCCAAGAGAAGGCACTGGAGTGGATCATCTCGTTCCTCGCCGGAAGAACACAAAGAGTCCGCCTCCCCCCGTTTCGCTCCGAGGCCACCGAAGTCATCTGCGGCGTCCCGCAAGGATCTTCACTCAGCCCCACCCTCTTCAACATCTACATGAAACCTCTCGCAGCCATCGCACGCCAGCACAACCTCAACATCATCTCTTACGCCGACGACACCCAGCTGATCCTCTCCCTCACAAGAGACCCCGACACCGCCAGAACCTGCCTCCACGAAGGGATGAAAGACGTCGCCGAGTGGATGAAGGACAGCCGCCTGAAACTGAACTCGTACAAGACGGAAGTCCTCATCCTGGGATCTTCGCCCTCCGCCTGGGACGACTCCTGGTGGTCCCCAGCCCTGGGCACCGCACCCAAGCCAACCGACCACGCATGCAACCTGGGCTTCATCCTGGACCCCTCCCTCTCGATGACCAGACAAGTCAACGCCGTCTCCTCATCGTGCTTCAACACCCTGCGTATGCTTCGCAAGATCTTCCGCTGGATCCCGACCGAGACCAGGAAGACTGTCACCCAGGCACTCGTCACCAGCCGACTGGACTACGGAAATGCCCTCTACGCCGGAACCACAGCCAAGCTACAGAAAAGACTCCAGCGCATCCAGAACGCCTCCGCCCGACTCATCCTGGATGTCCCCCGACGCAGCCACATCTCCAGCCACCTGAGGAACCTGCACTGGCTCCCCGTCGACAAGAGGATCACGTTCCGGCTCCTCACCCACGCACACAAGTCTCTCCACGACCTGGGCCCCAAGTACCTCAACGACCGCCTGACCTTCTACACGCCCACCCGCCAGCTACGGTCCACCAGACTTGCCCTCGCAGCCGTACCACGCATCCGAAGAGCCACCGCCGGAGGAAGATCCTTCTCTTACCTGGCTGCCAAGACTTGGAACTCCCTCCCCATCCACCTTCGGCTGACCCAGGACCATCTCGCCTTCAGGAAACAACTCAAGACCTGGCTGTTCGAGCAGTAGCATACCCCTCCCCCCAAGCGCCTTGAGACCCTCCCGGGTGAGTAGTGCGCTATACAAATGGCATGATTGATTGATTGATTGATTGGCCGGTGCACCCACTGTCGCGGCCATGAAGGTATTAAACAACTGGACCACACAATGGTTGTTTAGCATTGTTGCATTGTTCTTTAGCATGCCTCCTTTGTCTGGCCATATAGGCCTGCTTGAGCTCATTGTTTTCCAGGCCTCCTACTTGTTGTGAGTGACCATGTGGCTGGTGGCCATTGTGTGGCGGTAGTTAGTGTGCTGCTTTTGCCAGCCCATAGGCCTGCAAGTCTTTCCTTTGTTCATCTTGGCTTACTGCTTCCATCCCCATTGCTAGCTGCAGCTCCCTGAATGCTGCATCCCACATGATGCACAATGCTAAACAGGTTCCATCCATTACATTTGTATTTTTGATTTTGTTTTTCTTCTTTCCTAGCCTTCCTGAGTGTAAATAATACAACATGAAAGTCCTTGTTGTCAAAGTCTAACAAATGGTTACCCTGTTGTTATGTTTTTTGGGAAGTTGATAGAAAACGCCCAGTGGTAGGATTTTTATACCACTGTAGAAAAGTATCTGGATCCAACTCTCTCCAATATGGTTTTAGTCAGGTTAGGCGTGCTAAAGGTTAGCACTATACAATCTCCTGGCAAGAATGTACTAGATCCTCCTACCCAGGTAATTCGTCTAGCCATTTTAAATTCGGCAAATAAGATGTTAGTAAGCCCAGTCCTTGCCCCCATAAAATGAAGAGCCTTGTTTCTCAGAGTTGTCCAATGCTCTACTGTTCCAATTGAAAGTGGGGGTACATTCGCTAGGATTACGGTATATGGAGTTGCTTCGGGCAGAAGGGTCAAGTTCCTAGATTCTGGTGGGCATTCCTGCCTTGATGTTACGTTGCCTGTTGTAATTGCGGGGATATTCGCCATAGCGGTGGTCTGCATGGAGTCCTCTACCAGACTCTCTCTCCCTGTCCCTGGTGGTATGTCTTGCCTAATATGGATTGACTGCGCTTGATAATGAGAGGCGTTGGGTGCTCTTGCTCTCAACGAATCTAATCTAATCCAGGCATTTGGTGTTTTTGGATCTAGCTGTGTCTGCTGCTGTCGTACAATCCCACTATCATGGCTCGCTAAAACATGGCTACCTTGCATTGCTGTATTTGAAATCGGTTGAGCTGTTTGGCTACAGCAGCTACACACCGTTGGGTTAATATTCATTGAGCTCTTCAGTGATGCCAACCTCTTGTTGTTTTGTGTGAGCATTTGCTTTAATGGGTCCAGCATAGCCCCCACTGTCAATTCAAGTTTAAAAACAAATCCTCCCACCCAGATTCAGACTGAGGTCCTGGACGTGAGCTATCTTGACCACTCGTAGTTAGGACCTGCTCTTGATGTGATGGCTTTCCCACAGGCTTACTCTTGCAGGCCTGGGTTTTTACAGAGTTTCTTAATTTATTTATGCCCTATCCCTTTCTCTTTTTAGGTGGGGGTGTAAGTCTATCACATTCACTGGATTTAGCCTTTTGGCCTCTGGTGGTCACATTTGGTCTAGGCCTTTTATTACTAGGCTCTAGGTTCTCTATTGAAACTACATCCTCTGGATCCTCTACAATAGACTGAGACATTACAGTTATGCATGGATTACTAATATGAAGGATTTTTACTGCGGGGGAAATTACTACAGGACCTATTGTGTGATTTTGTGGTTCCAACGAGAGCCTGCCCTCAGTGAGCTGTATTTCGTGAATTAACGCTGACTTTGCACTCGTTAGGAACGCATCTAAAGTTCCCACCACCCCTGTCCCGTAAGAGATTTACACCTGTTCATTATAAATTACAGTTCCTTCACAGTAACTTTAAAAAAGAAAGAGATAAACACTGCACAATTGATAACGATTGATTGCCACCAGTCCAAATATTACGTTTCTGTCCGGGCTCCTCAAATCCATTCCTGGGCACTACCAAAATCCATTTGTTTAGGGTACTGCCTAGGTAATCTTAAGCACAGACCATATGAGTAAATAAAGTCACTCGTAACAGTACCTTCTTTTCCTGGACTGTAGTATATATACAGGGCAATCCAGCAAGTATTTCAAAGGGTAAAGGGGTTGGCCCAGCCCGGCCTCTTACGGTCCCTCACGGGCCTGCCCTTGGCCCGGGATTGCCCGGGCGCTGCCCGCGTGCGTCCTGCGTTGCGGGAGCCCGGCAATCCCTATATGGGCCTCCTGGCGCTTAGATGTCACGTATGCGCCGTTCACGCCACGGGTGGTGCCGGGAAATGCAGTCCTGCCTCTGCGGCCTGTTTTGACTCCTCTGGCGGTGGCATCCCCAAACAAGGTCTGTGGCATAGTCTGTAGCGAGCTCCCCAGATACATCGTTACTAACCCTGGTCGGCCAACTACGCTACGCTCGCAAAGTTTGCGTAGTTTGTGCTACTTTGCGCTACGCGAATTACACATAGCACAGTGCAAAATCGCGTAGCGTCGTTGGCATTTTTTGCTCGCTCGCGGTCCTCAATGTTAAGTTGGCGACCGCTAGCGAGCAAAATGACATCCCGGCATGACTTTTTCCTCGTTTGCGATCAGCAACAGCAAGTTGGCGATCGCGAACAAGGAAAATAAACCTCCCGGCGAGATTCTCAACGCAGGGAGGTCAGTTTTCTCATTGCGAGTGGTTGCGTATGCTTGCGACCGCCTGCGATGAGAAACTACCAGTCCACGTTGAGAAAGCTGCCTCTCGACTAAAAATCTACTCGAGCAGCAGAAAACGACAGCTCGCCGTTTTCAATGATTGCACAGTGCGGACAGGCATCTGGCACTGTGCAATCATCGCGAACAGCACACTATGCAGTTCGCGTAGCGCTACACGTATCTCGCGTAATGCAAAATGCACTTCGCGTAGCTACGCGTAGCGCAACTACGCGAACTACGCTCAGGGTTAATTTGTTACCAAAGGTAAGTAACTCGTACATCTGATAGAGACTACTAGCCGCAGATTCCTTAACCTAGAATAGATACCCTTGCCATACCCAAGGGGAAGGAGAGTCTGCGAGAGGAACTCCCCATCTCAGGCAAACCCAAGACCCCGACAGGGGACAATCGCCGGGACAGGGAAATAACCCATTCCTCCCCAACAGGGGATGAGACACAGGGACAGGGGAAAAAGCCCCGTCCCCCCCTCAAGCAGACTAGAACCGCAGTGTCACGGAGAACACAGCCCCACAGGGGATGTGTCACAACGACAAGCGGCAGCCCCGCCCTCACCAAGCAGGGAAAGAAGGGCAATACGAAAAGGGGCCATCAGCCAATGTACCAGGGACCTCCACCGGAAGCCATAGGTACAGGCAATAGGAAAGGAGGTCAGCAACCACTGTACCAGGGACCTTCACCGGAAGCCCCAGGTACAGGCAATGCGAAAGGAGGCCAGCAGCTAATGTACCAAGGACCTCCATCAAAATCACCCGGTACAGGCACGCAGGTGAGTACCAAAGAAGAAGAGCAACTGAGAGACTCCAAGGAGAGAGCAGGAACGGGGGCAAGAGCCCTCCACCGGGAACACACCCAGTGAAGAGGGGGCCAAACTCATCACAGCTGGACGTCAACAGGCCAGACAGAACAGCGCCTCAGTAATAAGGCAGGTGGAAAAGAAAGACATAGTCCAAGGAGGCTCCTGAAAAACCAGAAGCAGGGGGGCCAGGCCTCCCTCCAAGGCCCCTGGCCGTGGACCAGAAGAGCCGGCGGGCGCAACTGGGTGCCAACAAGCAAACAGCCGGAAAATAGGAGGAGAAACAAATAGGCTGAGGCAAGTTGTCAACACAGGAAAATAACCCTTCAGGACCCCAGACAGAGGACCAGGCCAAATGGCAAACAAAAGGCAAAAACACTGCAGCACAACGTCGCAGCTTCCCAAGAAAACGCACCAACAGCATACAACAACACCAGGAAGGCTAGGACCCCACAAGGCAGGGCTATCCAATAGCTACAAATACCTCACATAGGGTAGGACACGGCCCCAAGAAGAATGGGACCACTCTTAGGGAAGAAATCCCGCAACAGAGAACAAATTAAAAAACCTGTGGAAGAAAACACAGAAGGCTTAGTAAGCAGCCAAAATAACACTTAGCCAAAAGGGGCCGAACCAGCAGCCAACTGAAGAGGGAGGCCAACTCAGGACCCCGAGGGCACAGTATCCTTCACAGAAAGTGTAACGTTCACCCCAACACTAGATTCCAGGAGCAGTGGGATAAAACCTCCCACTAAGACCCGGTGGAACAACAAAACCACCTACTGAGGGGGAGGAGAATGGAGCCCCGCAAGAAGATGCTGAATGGCGGAGTCCGCATGAGTGTTAAACATAAGGACCCTGTCAAAGCGTAGATCAACCAGACGTTCCCTGATATTTTTAGGAAAGACAGCATCACACAGCCAGGCATGGCGACGTATAGCTACAGAAGTGGCCATAGCACGGCCTAGAGCATCGGCAACATCCAAGGCCGCACGAAGAGTAAATGCGGCCAACTCCCAACCATCCAGCACATGGCTCCGTAGGTCAGCATGGGCCCCCTCATGAGAGAGAGACATGAGAACAAAGGGACTCCACAGAGTCCCACATACTAGAAGTAGCCCTGGTCAATACACACAAAGTGTTAAGTGCCCGCAAGGCAGCGCTAGAAGAAGCAAAGACATTACGCCCCCATGAATCCAACCACCGGGCCTCCCAAGATGGAGGAAACAACACCACAGGCAAACATGGATAGGCATTCCGCAGAAGAGAGCCTTGAGTAGAAGGGTGGAAAGAAAGACAAACAGGGTCCTGTGGAGCAGGGCGGTGACGATGCAGAAGTGCCTGAGGCACCGGGTCACCAGTGGCAAGGCGCCCCCATAAGAGAATTGTGGAGTGACGCTTCAAAGGGAAGGACCAACTCCCGTCCACCAGAGCCCTGGTGGAGAACTTCCAAAAGGTTGTCCGTAGAAAACGGAGTGACAGGTTCACCCATCCGCAGAACACCAGCGGCTGTGGAAATGGCCCGAACAAAGGCAACACTAGCCTCCGTAGGGCGCAACGGAGGAGAGAGTGATTCCTCCGTGGGCAACGGCTGCAGGCTGAGCCGCCTGTCCCCATCTCCAGGGGGAAGCAGCCAGCCCCAGAATAGTGAGGTATTCACAGATGAATGAGGAACCTGAGGAGCCCCAGAAGGCGGAGAGGCCGGGGAAAAAGCCATCCGCGAGCCACGGAAAGAAAGGTTTAAGGATTTAGGCCGTGAGGACAGCGAGGAGCCCTCTCGGGAAGATGCCGGTAAAAAGGCAACAACACAGCACCCTGTGTCCGAGGAAGACGCCAACAGATGGCCAACCTCTGGAGAAGAAGGGCCCTCAGGGGACGAATCCAGAACCCAACGCCGGAGCGGCTCCATGGAGTCTGCTACTGGCGCCTGAGCGGCGTCAGGCGGCACCGGAGTGGGCACTCGTGGCGCTGGTCCAACTCCTGCCACCATGTGCTCACCATGAGGGTGGGGCGGGGTCGACGCAAGAACAGCAAGGGATCGACACCGAAAAGGCACCAGCTCGGCCTCAAACGGGACAGCCGCCCGCGCCGAGGATCAAGCGGGACTCGAGAAAGCACTCTAGGTCCCTGCCTCTACCCGTGACTCCACCGGAGCCTGGGAAGAAGGCCCCTGGCGCCAAAGCAGCGCCAGCTTGACCTCTGGTCAGGCAGCTGCCTGCTCAGAGGACCGAGGGGGACTCGGAGGCAAGCCCGGAGTCCCGGCAGTCTCCTGCGACACCACATGGAGCCCCGTAGGGATTTGCGGTGGGGCAGGGATACCAGGCGCCAAGAGGGGAGCCCCGAAGGACCGCAGCTCAACGACACCACTCTCCTATGACGTGGAGCCAAAAAATCTGGCGCCGGAGCTGCCGGCGATGCCACAGAAGACCCCACGCAAGGCAAGGGATCTGCGGTTGTCTCAGGAGGTGGAGGAAGGGCCAAAGAAGCCTGTAGCACCGAAGCGTAGGCTGTCATTTGGGCCCTAGTTGCCTCTACGCCGGGAAACAGCGGGTAGGAAGACGAAAGACGGGGGCTCTTGTCTTGTGGGGAGCAGACTCCCACTGCGAAAGGAGGACAAGGCCTCGGAGATAAAATAAAGGACCTGTAGAAAATTGACAGCGATCAGTTTTAGCATTTAGCTGAAGCCATCTTGTTTTCGGCAGCCATTTTGTCTGCCATGTGCTCACCATGTGCTTTTTCCTTCTTCTCTGTCGTTTACCCTTGTGCTCTGCTTAGAGGACTAGCTATACTTAGACTCTGCCACTCTGCACATGTGCAGAGGAATCTGTAACTGTTCATACACATGCTTTAGTCTGTAACTGTCATGTTGATTTTACCAGAGTCAGCAACTGCTAGCTCCTCCCTTACTGTCAACTGTGCATTTCTGTATGACCATTTATGTATGTGACTCTCCTATGTGTGCTTGCACCGCCCTCTTTTGAGCTTCTATGTGGGTATAAAAGACCCATGGTTCTTCTACTCCTTGTGCTACTTCATACACTGCTGAAGGGTGTTGTGTGAATGTAGTTCCACCTCATAAAGTTTAATAAAATTCTTGTTTTACATTTCAGTTTCCATGCCAACTTCTATTTATTGGTCTGAAGACCAGCGTGCAGAGAAGGGCAAACCCCTAGTACTGGTGAACAAGTTACTTACCTTCGGTAACGCTTTTTCTGGTAGATACAGCATCTGCCTGTGGATTCCTCACTTTGTGAATATCCCCTTGCGTCAGCAACATTAGGAAATTCTTTTTGTAGCTTCGCGCCGACGTCACAGAGGTACGGCATCGCGCGCGACTCCGCTGACGTCACCGACACCCTAATAGGCCCACGCCGGCATGATGACATCAGTTCCGTCCTTTTTCCCGTGCCTTCGAGGCACACGGACGGACTGACTATAGTAGATGTATACACAGTATACAATAGTCAAGATAACACACACAGTGTAAAGACAATGCAGTAAGTCAAGTAGAATAAAACACTACTTTTGAGAATAACATATATACATTAAAACATTTCCATTATCTAAGGTATAGAAGAGTGGACAACGGGGAGGCGGGTGGGAATGTGAGGAATCCACAGGCAGATACTGTATCTACCAGAAAAAGCATTACCAAAGGTAAGTAACTTGTTCTTCTGATAGATACATCTGCCAGTGGATTCCTCACCTTGTGAATAGAGTCCCACAGCAGTCCCCACTCCCGGTGGAGGGTGTCCACTCTCCTATACCAGAAAATCCTGGAGGACAGAACGCGCAATGTGGCCGTCCCTTCTCGCCTCGGAATCCAAGCAGTAATGCTTCGCGAAAGTGTGGAGGGAGTTGCCGCTCTACAAATCTCCTCTACAGGCACACCCCTAGACAAAGCAGATGTTGAAGACTTTGCCCTACTAGAATGAGCCCTAATACCCTCTGGAGGTTCCTTACTAAGCATGGGCGGATTTTGCGAATTGGCAATCCGCGAAATTGCGTATTTACGGATTCGCAATCCGCAAAATCCGCAAACTCTCGCGAATTTGCGGATTTCTTTTTTTTGTGTTCGCAAGGATTTCTGCCAGTTCGCGAGGATTTTGTACCAGTTCGCAAACGTGAACTTACTTTTCGGGTAGCAACGGTCGCGAACATGTTGTTTCTACATCTGCTTCATCACAGCACCCTCTGTTTCACCACTGCCACCCTCTGTTTCACCACTGCCACCCTCTGGCTCACCCATGCCACCCTCTGGCTCACCCATGCCACCCTCTAGTTCATCACTGTAGATTATGGGTGGAAAAGCACACCTGCCCTGCCTCAACTGACATAAATGAATTAGGGGCTGATTAATGTGTTACTGAATTTGAACTTCCTGGCTGGAACCTGCTTCCTTATCTGTAATTGCTTTCTCTGAGCCTGCTGTGAGGGTCAGAGCAGGGTCATAGAATAGTTGCAAGTAGGCAACTGAACTCTGGAGGTGCCCCTCAGGAAGCACTACAGGGAATGGTTACTAATGATAAGATTGAACGTTTGCACCTGCTGAGTGCTTTCAGTTTTGCAAAAATCCAAATATCCAGCAGCATCCACAAAAAGTAATCCTTCCAGGTCAAGATCCCTGGCACCTGCTTCCTTATCTGTAATTGCTTTCTGTTGCAGTGTAATTTTTTTAACAGGACCTTTGTTGTATACTTGTAGCTATTCTCTGAGCCTTCTGTGAGGGTCAGAGCAGGGTCATAGAATAGTTGCAAGTAGGCAACTGAACTCTGGAGGGGCCCCTCAGGAAGCACTACAGGGAATGGTTACTAATGATGAGTTTGAACTTTTGCACCTGCTGAGTGCTTCCAGGTCAAGATCCAAATCAAAGTGACCAGCACATGAAGAAAGCACTGAGAGGAGCCTGCTGGACAGGAACAGGAAGTTGGAGACTGTGGGGCACTTCCTTCCTCCCACCCCCCCCCCCCCCAAAATGGACTCCTTGCAAAAAAAAAGTGCAGGCAAATGTCAACCTGAGGAGTTATTCTAATAAAAATCATAATTTTCAAGGTTTATGCTGCCTGCTGGTGGATTTCTTGTGCGAAATTGCAAATTTTGCAATCTCGCAATTGCGAGATTGTCGCATCTACGTTTTCGCGAGTGTTTACTCCCGCGAAATTGTATAGTATTCTAGTTGGCAAGTGCGACCAAGCAAAAAAATCCGCTTCGCACGGATTTACGAATTTTCGGTAAGTTCGCGAGAGTTCGCGGATTGCGAATTTACCGAAAATCCGCAAAATCCGCGAGCGGAACGGATTTTACGCCCATGCTTATTCCTTACCCGCCAGGGAGTAGCAGATCTTGATGCATAGTATGATCCATCTTGAAAGTGTGCGCTTGTGCACAGCTTTTCCTTTCTTGCAGCCAGCAAATCCAACAAACAGCTGGTCATCCACCCTGAACTCTCTTGTTCTGTCCAGGTAGAAGCTCGCCGCCCTCTTCGGGTCCAAGCGGTGAAGTCTCTCCTCCTCCTTGGAAGGGTGAGGGGGATGATAGAAGAAGGTAGGAAGGGTAATGGGCTGTCCCAGATGGAAGAGAGTTACCACCTTAGGCAGAAAAGCAGCCCTGGTCCTAAGAACCATTCGTTCAGCATGAATGGTCAAGAATGGGGGCTTCGAACTAAGAGCTTGAAGCTCACTTACCCTCCTTGCCGAGGTAATAGCAACCAGGAAGACCATCTTAAAAGACAAAAGTCTCAAGGGACACTTGTGCAAAGGTTCGAAAGGAGAACCCATCAGGAAAGTAAGCACCAGATTTAAGTCCAATTGAGGCACAATAAAGTGAGTAGGAGGAAATGTATTTGTAAGGCCCTTCAAAAATCTTAAAACCACAGGAGATTTAAACAATGATGGCTGATCCGGCAAACAGAGAAATGCTGACAGAGCCGAAAGATAACCCTTGACTGTGGCAACAGCAAACCCTTGCTGCACCACAGAAAGAGCAAACTGCAGAATATCAGACAAACGAGCCTTCAAAGGGTCAACAGATTTCTCTCCACACCAAGTGACAAATTTAGACCATCTGTATGAATAGATGGTGGATGTCATTCTTTCGGCCAGGCGTGGAGTCACGCCTGGCCGAAAGAATGCCATCCACCACATCATGTGGGAGAGTAAAGGAATTCAGGTTGCCCCGTTCAATCTCCAGGCATGAAGGTGTAATGTCTGGAGGTGGGGGTGTAGAACCTGCCCCTCCATCTGAGAGAGGAGGTCTGCCTGTGAGGGAGATGGAGCGGCAGGTGAGAGGAGAGGTGGAGAAGATCTGTGTACCACACCCTTCTTGGCCAATCCGGGGCAACCAATATGACTTGGACCCGGTCTTGGCGAATCTTCCTCAGAACTCGAGGAATCAAGGGTATGGGAGGAAACGCGTAAAGGAGTCTTGAGTCCCAACTTAACTGAAACGAGTCCCCCAAAGGTCCCTGCATCGGATACTGGAGACTGCAGAAAGACGGGCAGTGAGCATTCTCACGAGTGGCAAACAATTCCACGTGAGGAGTTCCCTACGTCCGAAAGATGTGCCGAACCACCTCCGGATGGAGCCTCCACTCGTGGTCGGCTGAGAACTGCCGACTGAGACTGTCTGCACGAAGGTTCAGAACTCCGGCCAAATGATTTTCCATCAGACAAATCTGATGGTCCTGAACCAAGGACCAGAGACGCAGAGCCTCTCTGCAGAGACACTGCGACCCTACCCCTCCCTGTTTGTTGATATACCACATCGCGGTGATGTTGTCCGTCAGGGCTTGAACTGACCGACCGCGAAGGGAAGGGAGGAAGGCCTTGAGTGCCAAACTTATTCCCCGCAATTCCAGAAGGTTGATGTGAAGCAACCTTTCCTCTGGAGACCAAAGACCCTTGACCTCCAGATCCCCCAGATGAGCACCCCACCCTAGAGTGGATGCATCCATTATCACTGTGGCCACAGCTGGAGGCAGTTGAAAGGGCTTCCCTTGAGACAGGTTGCCTTCCACTCCCCACCAAGTCAGATCCGCTGCAGTTTCTCTGGAGATCCTCACAGACTCCCTGAGATCCCCGTTGTGTTGATACCACTTCCTGCGGAGGCACCACTGGAGTGCCCTCATGTGCCAGCGTACATTGTTGACCAACAGAATGCAGGAAGCCATCAGACCGAGCAGGCGAAGGACCTTCAGGGCTGGAACGCCCGCTCCATTGTAAAATAAAGGAATCAAATTCTGTATGTCGCGAATCCTTTGAGGCGGAGGGAATGCACGACACACAGTTGTATCCAGTACCGCACCTATGAACAGGTTGCGCTGGGAGGGCACAAGGTGAGATTTGGGCACATTTATCGAAAAACCCAACCTGTACAACAACTGAGTTGTCACTTGCAGATGATGGAGCACCTTCCCTGGAGATTCTGCTTTGATCAGCCAATCGTCCAGATACGGGAATACCGGTATCCCCGATCTTCTGAGATGTGCTGCCACCACAGCCATCACCTTGGTGAAGACTCGAGGCGCAGTAGTAAGACCAAACGGTAGAACCACAAACTGGTAATGTTGTGATCCTACTGTAAAACGGAGATACTTCCTGTGCGACTGCAGGATAGGGATGTGAAAATATGCATCCTGCAAGTCTATTGACACCATCCAGTCTTCTTCCATCAGCGCCTGAAGAACCTGTGCAAGGGTGAGCATCTTGAACTTCTCCTGTTTTAGGTAAAGGTTCATGATCCTGAGATCCAGGATTGGACGAAGTCTGCCATCCTTCTTGGGTATCAGGAAATACCGGGAGTAGCATCCCTGACCCCTTTCCTGCTCTGGAACCATCTCTATCGCACCCTTTCTTAACAGTGTCTGGACTTCCTCCTGCAGGAGTAACAGGTGTTCCTCCGTGCAAAAACCTTGGCAAGGAGGGTAATTGGGAGGGAATTCCCGAAAGGGAAGAGCATACCCATTCTCTACGAGATTGAGAACCCAAAGATCTGATGTAACAGATTCCCAATCTCGTAGAAAATGGGTAAGCCGACCCCTTACAGGACCCGCATGATCCGGAATGGAGGATCTAGGGCTGCTTTTCTGTGGCTGGGGGGTTGGAAGAGGTGGAGGAGGAGGAGGCATGACGTCCTCGAGAACGAGCTCTTTGCTTACCCCTGTATGATTTATACAGCGGATTCTGCTGTTGCTGCTGCTGCTGTTGACCTTGACGGTAGGGACGAAAAGAAGAACGTCCAAAACTCTATACCTTTTGGTAGATGAACCTCTAGTCTGCAGCCCCAAAGATTTGGCAGTAGCCCTACTGTCCTTAAATCTTTCCAAAGCTGTATCAGCTTTTTTACCAAAAAGACCAACACCGTCAAAGGGCAAATCCAATAACGCAGCCTGAACGTCCGCCGAAAAGTCTGAAGACTTCAGCCAGGCAGCCCTTCTAGAGGCAACAACAGTTCCCATAATGCGAGCAACTGAATCAGCGGTGTCTAGCCCGCTCTGAATCACCTGACGTGCAGCCGCCTGTGCATCAGCCAATACCTCATCAAAATCCTTCTTGTTGTCATCAGGAATTTTAGGAGCCAATCGTCGCAATTAATCCATAAGGGCATGTGTGTATCTACCCAGAAGGCAAGTGGCATTAGTCGATTTTAAAGCCATACTTGCTGAAGAGAAAGACTTCTTCGCAGTCTGATCCTGTTTCTTGGATTCCTTATCCCCAGGCACTTGAGGGAATGCACCCACAGTCTTTTTTTAACAGGCTGCCTGAATAACCAGACTTTCAGGCAAAGGATGCGATGATAAAAACTCAGGATCCCCAGGTGCAACTCTATACCTCCTTGCAACACTTTTAGCCACTGCAGGGACAGTAAGAGGCTTTCTCCAAACCTCCAAAATAGGTTCAGTTAATGCTTAATTAAAGGGAAGCAATGGTTCAATAACAGAACTTGGGGAATGGGGAACCTCAGTCAAGAGATTGGATTTATATTACACTGTAGACAAGGTTAAATTTAAATGTTCTGCAGCCTTCCTCATGACCATGTGGTATGGCTTAACATCCTTTGAAGGGGCATCAGACACAGATGGCAGCTCCCATTCAGGAGAAAGTTCCAAACCACTAGCTTCTCCTAGATCTTCAAAACAGTCCTCCTAGAGCTCACCTTCTTCCATCTCAGCCTCAGCTTCTCTATATCTTTGCTCCTCTATGAGGCGCTGAGCATTCCTTCTGGATCTCTCTTTCAACAGCTGCGCCGTTGGATCCGTGAACAACTCCGACAGAGCCGGTATCGACGTCGAGATCGAATCCGTAGGCCCAGGGCGCTGTTCTCGAGGTCGACTCGGAGCCGGCAACGTCGGTATCGGCGTCGATGACCTCGGCGGCGCCGAGTTATGCCAAGGCAGCGTCGGAGCCGGCATAAATGGCATAAAGGGAGCTGGAGCATAGGAGTGGGGAACTCCTAAATTATACACCAGAGGACCCATAGGACCGGAAGGTGCACCAGAGGGGTACCATGCTCTGGAATAAACACTATACATAGCGGTCAAAAACGCGGTAGGGTCTTGACCTGGAGCTGGGAAAGGTGGGTAAGAACCCACCGACTGACCCTTCAAGGGTCCGGATTCACCTCCTCTTCCACAGGTGGTCGTGTCATTGAACCCTCATTCAAAGGGACTTCTTTATCCTCTCAAGCCGGAGATGGCGCCTGAGACGGAGTCGGCGATTGAACCTGCGACTCCGAAGGCGAAGCCTCACCTTCTGGATCCAAGACCTCTGGTGATGGTGACACTACATCCTTGAACCAATGTGGGTTGACTGTTCACAAGCTGATTTATAAACCAAAGTAAAAGTTGTTGCGTGCCTCGGAGGTATCACCTGGTCGGTTCTTTATTGATGGAATCTAGTTTCAACATTTAAGAGATCAATTGATCCCATTACGCTGTGCCCAGAGGGTCGTTCCCTAGATCAAGGGAACGCTTCTATGACACTACATCCTTCCCATGCTTCCTCTTAGGCGACTTCGGTCTTGAGTCCGAATCCTTACCGGAGTGATGCCGAGATTCATGCCTTCACTTCTTATGCTTCTTTTTTGACTTCGAAGCATGACCGGAAGACGACTTCGAAAGCGACGCCGAGCGTGATCGTGACCTCGACCTCACCCTTCTCGAACGGGATCTCAAAGTCTTCTTTTCCTTACTTCATCTTAACTTCGCCATTAAAAGCTTTGTCTCCCTCTCTCGAAGAGCCTTCGGATTCATCTTCTTACACGAAGAACAGCTATCGACATCATGGTCCGAACTCAGGCACCAGATACAGTCCTTGTGCGGGTACGTGATCGACATCATTTTGCCGCACTCTCTACATGGCTTGAATCCGGTCTTCTTAGTCGACATCTTCAGTGAGACAAAGAAGCAAGAAAACAGAGAAAAGAGTAACAAAGTTACCAACAGCTACAGAGATTCCCCGAAACCATTAGTGTCGACGGCATGGAAAAAAGGGAACTGATGTCATCACGCCGGCCTGGGCCTATAATGGTGTCAGTGATGTCAGCGGAGTCGCACGCGATGCCGTGCCTCTGTGACGTCGTCCACGTCGGCGCGAAGCTACAAAAAGAATTTCCGAATGTTTCTGACGCAAGGGGATATTCACAAGGTGAGGAATCCACTGGCAGATGTATCTATCAGAAAGGCCTGGCTGAGGCCCACCTCTACAGACCTACCAGCCGGCGAGCCACACCCTCGGGCGGTGGCGAAAGACAATGTCACAGACTAAACCAGCGGTTCCTTGCTTCCGGGGTAGGGGACGGACGCTGGGATGACACTGACCTGGACAAGGGTGCCAAAAGCAACTTCATCCGGCGCTCCCGCCGTGATTTAGGCTTAAGGTGCTGGCAGGCGTCGCAGCTCTCCGAGTCGTGGTGTTCACCCAGGCACCACATGCAAATCGGGTGAGGGTCCGTCTCCGACACGTTTTGAAGCCCGAAGGCATTGGCACACTGTTCCACTTTAACGCCAAGCGTGTAAAGAATAGAAGGCCCGAAAACAGGCCAGGACACAATCCGGATCCGCTTTGCACGTGGAAAAGAGAAAAAACTGACGTAGGCGCGCCGGGGTGGGACTTATGTGTCCTAGCTGACGCCACGGACGCGGAGGATGAGAGGGTGGAGTCACATGGTGCTGTCCCACTGGCGCGCAGGGATGCTGTGGCAAAAAGTTTTCCGGATCCAGTCTCATGCCTGGGGATAATTCTACGTTAAGCAATCTGCGGTTAGTAGTCTCTTTCAGCTAAGTGTGGCAACACTCTAAGTTATATATTATATTTGTTTGTTTTACTAGTAGTTATTGAACCACAACAATAAATGCCACATTTCACTGATGTTCTTCTTGCTGCTTTGCTTTTAGGTGCACAAAAAAGGAGGAGGAGGCGTCATCATCCATTGTACGGCCAGACAGACGTCCTGCTGCGCACGTCATGTGATGGTGACCAAATACATCTCTTCAACTTGTGCCACTGCGTGCTGCTGACATCTGAAGCAGATGGCCCCAAAGAAAGGTACCAGGTCCTCCAGTACCAAGAAAGTTGCCAGTGAGAAGAAGGAACTGCCACTTACCAAGACTGGTGTGCAACCCAAGATCTTTTTTTGGAAACAAAAAATTGTGCCTGCAGCAGTGTAATCCGGGGGGCAAGCTGTGAGCCCAAGCTCATGTCTGTCACAGAGGCAACCTGTCTATTCAGGACAACACCAAAGAGCAGTGATGTTGAAATTGAATTATCGTTATCGTAAAGTAGTACCCAATCAACGCAAGTAACTCAGATAAGTAGACAACAACAGCGGCAACCACCACCCACAATAGTAGTTGTTCCTCCCGAAGTAGGGCCTTGAGCTTCCTGCAGAGGAAGTAGAAGAGCAAGCCACTCTTTCAGAAGATCCATTGTCTTCCAGATCCCCAGCGAGGAAAAGGATGGTTAGTCTATCAACTTCTTCTGCAAGCCCCCCTTCTGATGATAAAGATACCATTTGAATCCCACCACCTCAGTCTGAGAGTGAGATATGCCACGAGACAAGGCTAGGGAAAAGGAAGATTCCAGAAAGCCTTAGAGTTATGGAGGTAGATGTAGAAGAAGAGGAGGAGGATGATGATGAGCCAGTCATCAAGGACATTAGTGCCGCCCATTGAAGACCGACATTACCCCACCTCAAATTGCTGTGAGGGATATTATTATTATTATTATTATTATGCGTTCTTATATAGCGCTCGATTACCTGTAGGCATCCCGGCGCTTGCCTTGGGAACCCGTCCTGGCTTTTTCCCTGTGAGCTACCCGTACTGGGCATCCCCAAGGTTAAAGCCAGGCATCCCGCCGCGGGGGCCGTAGTGGAGATTAAGCAGGCTGATGCCCAGAGCTGCAGAGTGTGAACCCGTGATTTGAGTGGCACCGAAACGAGAATTATCGAGTCCGTGGATATTTGGGCTCAAGACCCTGCCGCGTCGGGAATTGAACCCTGGTCCCGGGTCTGACCTCTGCTTCAGGGTCTACCTCCTCTAACCAGTGATACCACAAACACAGATAACATCAACACCACCTCCAGCTTCCATTTTTGCATTTGCAAAGGTCTGGCAGTGACCTACATCCAACACAACCACCGCAGTAGAAGTAGGTACTGCAGAGAGTCAAACTCCACACCCACCTACCAGTTCATCGGGCATTAGAAGTGGCACCAGCAGCTTCAGAAAGTTCAGCTCCCCAGTTTGGGACTTCTTTTCGGTTAGCAGGGAGGAGGTGAACATTGCGATATGCTCCAATTGTGGACACGGTGTTATGCGGGGTAAACTTGGAACAAACTATGGTACCGGAGGCCATACAACCCATCTGAAAAACACCACAGGATCCAGTGGGAGGTGCACCTTAGCGGCCAAAAAACGGCACTCATTGTTGTTGGTGGGGATGAAGGAGTAGAAGATCCGATCACGGTGGAAGGCGAACAAGAGGGAGACATTTTCTCTAGTACACAAAGTAGCCCTTTCCCCAGCATTCCAGTAGTACTGGCCATATCTGCATCAGCAACATCGCAGTGGCACAAGAGTAAGAGTCAGGCTGAGACACCAAGGGGTCCCAGGCAAGAGAGTACTGCAACAAAATGTGTGTTGAGCATAACAACATCTCTCACAACATCCTGCGTCAAGAAGATGTCATCTGCACCAGTGGCACCAGAAAAGAAAAAAATCCAGGCTACCATTGTCAGCATGTTTAGGTTAGAGGGGCAGTAAGAACGAAACCACCCAACGGCACATTTGTACAACGTGAAACTGGCTAAAATGTTAGCGCTGGACCTTCTCCCTTTTTCTTTTGTGGAAGGAGTGGGTTTTCTTGAATTTGTAACAGCCATCTGCCTAAAATGGAAGGTTTCCAGCCGGTCCTATTTCCCCAGAGTTTCTGTTCCAGCACTACGTCACGATGTGCTGGAATTACTTGGACAAGTTTTGCAGCAGAGTGCTGTTCACACTATCCACCTGACAAAACACATGTGGACCAGTTGCCAAGCCACTGATTACATGTACATCACTGCACACTGGATCGCTTTTGTGGGGGTTTGAGAAAAGATATATGCAGAGGTTGATCCTGCTGAGATTTTTAATGCCACTCAGAAACATGCAACTGTAGCCATATTCGCCATGGAGAAATCTCATACTGCTGCAAACATTGTGGAAGAGTTTAACAGCAAGGTCTTTGAATGGCTGCACCCAAGAGGGCTTAACTTTAGTTTCGTTGCCACAAACAATGGCAGTAATATAGTTAGGGCCATGTATGATGGTGGCTATTTCAGGGTCCTGTGTTTGGAGCACTGCATTATCATTATTGTACTAGACTTTCTGAAAAAAGACAGAGTTAGAAACTTACTGACCACCTGCAGAAGAATCTGCACACATTTCAGCCATTCTTTTAAAGCCCGGAAGCAGCTGAGTGTCATTCAACGTGAGCATAGACTGCCAGTTAAAGCATTCATCCAGAAGGTGCCACCTGGCTGGAACTCAACTTATTACATGCTTGAACGTCTGTTTGAGCAGTACAGACCAATCAATGAATATGTCATGCAAAGAGGGGATGCTATTGTGAAAGGCATGACTGCTTAGATGGACCAACGGGACCTAGTTAAATGCCTGACAGAGATGCTACTTCCTTTTGACCTCTTCACATGTGAAGTCAGCAAGGAGGACTGTACTATGGCCCAAGCTATCCCATTGTTGCACATGCTACAGGAACAGCTGAAGGAGGTGTCTGCAATGTGTGGTAAATAATTAATATTACCTTATCTTAGAATTTCTATATTAGTAAATACTTTAAATTAAGTAAAGAGAGGAGTCCGTGGTATTTTAATAAAGAGGGATTTATTCAATAACTCGAGTTAAGGGAGAGCTCCTTCACCAAGCGAGTTCAGGAGTGGTCTAAAGTTTCATTCACACAGCAGAATATTTATACATATCCAATCAGTAGGCAAAAGAAAGAAAAAGGAAGTGACAAGCAGAAGTGACAAACAGTAATTTCAAACAAGATGCGTCAAGGTATGGGCATGTCCTATGTCTCGTGAGAGTGCATGTGATGTTGAAATGTGTTCTTGCTCTTTTCAGTTGAAGGCCCT
This sequence comes from Lissotriton helveticus, assembly GCF_964261635.1. Lineage (NCBI taxonomy): Eukaryota > Metazoa > Chordata > Amphibia > Caudata > Salamandridae > Lissotriton > Lissotriton helveticus. Next base: position 507,857,491 of record NC_136068.1, on the reverse strand, counting down.
TCCTCATCCGGGGGGTTTTATCTCTGGCTTACAGTCAAGAACAGGAACTATTTCCTAAAACAGGAACTATCTGCTGCTGGTTTCCAGAATTGGCAGAACCACAGGAATGTGTGGTCACAGTGTACAGCCTTGTGCTTCCTCTATTAGTTGGTGTGGTTTCAGGGCCTAACCTCGTGCTTCCTCTTTCAGTTGGGGGTGATCACAGTATACAGCCTCGTGCTTCCTCTATCAGTTGGTGTGGTTTCAGGGCCTAACCTTGTGCTTCCTCTTTCAGTTGGGGGTGGTCACAGGGCAGCTGGTGTGACAGGCTGAGTTACCAACAATGGATAGGATGTGGCTGAGTCTCTGGCACAACTGGGGGAAGGCACACAGGCAGGCTTCTTGGAATTGGCTGGACCACAAGGAGCAGGGGGTTGTGCAAGATTCAATGGGGATGTGGAGGACAGTTTTCAGACAAGTTGCTGAGAGCATGGCAACACAAAATTGAATTTTAAAAATGCAGTTCAACAAATGTACGCAGCGGTGGAGGAAAAAAAAGAAGGATATGAGTTGGGGAGAGCTCAACTCTTCGCTTATCTGAAAAAACAAGGGTACAAAGAGGGACTGTTTCATCCAACCATTACATTTCTTGCAGAATTCTGGATCCACAGTACAAAGCAGTACTAAACACTAACACATTGATTCCTTTTTCAGAAGTGGGTTTTGCCAAGTACAAAACTTGGATAGCTGCTGTTAGAAATGGGATTTCCGGTTGGCTAAGGCTGGCGCCAAAACCAGGCAGAAACTACCACTCTAGTCTGGGCAAGGGAGTTACACGCCGAGATAACCCCTGCTTACCCCCTTGGTAGCGTGACACGAGCAGTAAGGCTTACCCCGGAGACAATGTAAGTTAAGTATTTGTGCACGCACCCACCAGCAACAACATCCAAGGCCCCCCACAAAAGGAACTTCACACAAGGTTATAAAAAAATTGCCTTTGTATTGTGCCAAACTCATTAGATAAGAAACACACAATTTACACTGTGCCATAGGCACTGGCAGAATTTACAGGGGAGTATATACATGGGACAGGGCCACATGGACCACTGTCAGGAATAAGCACTTTTTAGGAATAACGCTTAGCACATAGCACATATGATAACTGTAGCACCAAATAACAAAATGTTGCACACAACCAGTAACCACTGGCAAAAGGTAAGTACCTCCTACGCAAGCCTAACCACCTTAGGCATATATCATGCAGGGAACCATGAACACACTAGTATAACCCATACTAGATAAAACCACCTCCTAAGCATAATCATACGTCTAGAGGTATCAGAACAGGGTACGCAAAACATTCTACACACAGTACATTTCCTAGCACCCTAAGAAGCACATAAATCACATTTAGCGCAGAAATCACATCTAGTACATAACTCACATCAAAGTCCAGGTTGCGCCAAAACCTAAATGTAGCAGCTGCCCACTACTTGCTGGGCAGCTGAGGACAGAACAGGGCCTAAACGCTGCAGCTGGCACTAAGTGCTGCGCAGCTGGGGAAGGCCAAGGTAGGGATGAAGGAGTGCGACTCACTCCTGAGTCCAAAGTACATGTCCCTAGGGAGGAAAACCTAAACGGTGCAGCTGCCCACTAATTGCTGGGAAGCTGTGAATCAGCAAAACTGTGACAGGGCCCTCACTGGCCCTAGGACAAAACTGCGCCAACTGTTAGAGCCCTCTGGGCTCTGGGAATCATCACGTGCGCCTTGGAGCCCTCTAGGCTCTGAAATAACTGATTTGCCCCAGCGCTGGAGCCATCTGGATCTGGAATCAAATATGTCCCCTCTGGGCCCGGTTAAACTATGGTGTTCAAAGGTTTGGAGCCATCTGTGCTCTAAAAATAAAGATCAATGGGGCCTCGTGGGAGCCCGTAGGCTCTGAAAATGATCAGGTCCCCAATTGTGGAGCCATCCGTCTCTGTAAAAATGGTGGGGCCGCCGTAAAGGTACAATCACACGGGGCCTAAATCAGGCACCAACCCTCGGCCACACAGAGCCCCCCCAGCACTTGCTCACTCACCGGGCGGCCATCTCGGGCGGGCGCTCTTCTCAGGCGCTGGGTGCCGGCTGGCGGGGCTTCCCTTCTCTTCACGGGAACCCTGGGCAGCCAGGCGGCACCCCCAACTTCACCCGGGCCCCCTCCTGGGACCTGGGGCTTCTCTCCTCCGGACGCTACCAGGGGGCTCTCCCTCCAGGACACGGGAGCCCCGCAAACTTGGGTTCCTTTCTGTTGGCGGCCCCGGGGCTCTCCCTACTTCACGGGAACCGCGGGCCGCGGGAGGACGTTCCTCTCTTCTTCCGGGGGCCCGAGGAGGCGGGGTGGGCTCCCGACCTCCTCTCTCTTCTTCCGGGCACACTCGAGACTTCCGTCCGGCGGCCCCGCCCACAACCAGGCGGCCGCGGTGGCCATTTTTTTTACACGGCTCGGGCCGCGGCGGTGATTCTCTCGGGGTCAGAACACGAGGGGTGGGCACCCTCGAAGTGCAAAATAAGAGGAGAAACAGGGTGGGTACCCGTGAAAGGCGCCTATAAAAAGGGGCATAAAAATCAGCGGGGTGGAACCCGCGCTGCGAACAACCGGGCAGTAGCGCTCCCTTCAAGGGAAACCAAAAGCACTCTGCCCATAATTACCAATAAAGCGCCCACAAGGCGCTGGGGGGGGGGGGCACAGCAACCACCAAGCCCCCAAGAAAGGACCCCCAAAGCAAAGGTCCCAGCAATAAGCAGGAAAAGGCCTCCAGGGCAGGCCAAAGGTCCCTAAAGTTAAAGAAAGGATCCTGGGGCAAGGAAAAATCCCCTAGTCATTCCAGACCTGGCAGAGGGGTCCCCAATAAGTCCTCCAGCATCCAGGGCATCCAGGGGCTAGGCGGGGCCCAGGGAGGCAAGCCTTCCCCTGGGCCCCAGCAGCAGCACGCCCCTGGTAGATTCTAGTCAGGAAACAAGAACATTTTCATGGGATCACAGCCCCTCTTTTATACAGAGAAATCCTTTGTCTACAAATGTGTAGGCAAGGGGCGAACCAGATACAACTGGTTCCTGAGCACTTTGTTTTGCTCAGCCCCTCTGCCTATTCACAGGATGGGTAGGGTCATCAGTCGCACCACAGGGGGCGGAGCCAGCATTGTTTGGCGGAAGCCCAGCCCTATTCAGGTCCCAGGTGCACTCCTCTCCGGCCATCAACATGCAGATCTCCCATTCACCACCGGGGCAGACCCATCCTGACTTCTGGAGCCAGGCACACCAGCCAGCCCCAGCCAATCACAAGCCAGACAGTCACTGCACAGACAGGCCAACTTCTAGAAGTGGCACTTCAACACAAGACACATGAACGCCGAAAACATCATCGCGCAGCATTCAATCTCACGAGTTTGCACATACCAAACTCAACCTTGCACTCCCCACGCATCAGGAATTACCATGGACACACATTTCCCCCATGCATTCCTATGGCAGGGCAGGCCAATCTCACACACGCACTCAGAGAGCGCACGCACTTTACACTGCGCCACAGTGCAAAAGTGCACAAAGACCAGAAATCATTATACTGATGTAACATTAAAAGGCAAAAAGTTCAAGGGTGAACTTGCCAGAAGGGCCAAGTCCAACAGCTGAGGAAGCCAGTTGCTTAGAAAAAGAATGGCTGGGAATCAGAGGCACGCTATTTCAGCCCACAACAAGTACTACAGGCCAGCCGGCATCAAGTTCAACTTCAGAGCCTGAGGGCAGTGCGGTTGGCTCACAGCAGTCAAAACCACCAACAACACTATGAACAGCAGCAAGAACAGGATCATCAGCCCCAGTAAAAATTGGCACAGGAATCGCATGTATGTCAAGGACTTTTTAGGTCCAGTGCTGAGGCAAAGGCAAAAGAGGCAGAGCAAAGCGGAGCACCCCTGAGCATAGAGCAGATGGTTAAGGCCTATCTGAATGACTCAAGAGAGGTCTACATTGATCAAAACCCACTGGTGTATTGTTTTGGGAAAAGGGGCCAATGGCCAGTGCTCAGTAGGCTGGCAATAAACTATCTGACTTGCCCTGTCGCAAATGTCTCTTCTGAGTGTGTTTTCAGTGTTGCTGGAGTCATTGTCGAGGACCAGTCTCTTGCCCCAAAATGTGGGGAGATTAACAATGATCAAAATTAATCAGCACTTTATACCACTGGTTTACTCCATACCTGCGGTAGCACAGGAGGAAGATGATGACAGCGACTTAGGTCATGGAAGTAGTGTGTTATATGACCTAGTTCCCTGACAACTAGGCTTTCAACTTGTTACTTTTTCTTTCTTTCTTATTTACTTTTATTATTTGTGTGTGTCTCTGTCTTTCTGGTCCAAACCACAACAAATCCATCATCACCGTCTTACCATTTTATTGCAGAATTTGGAGATGCAACTGCGTGCAGTTATTAAAAAAGTAAGTCCACTCCTCCGAGTCCTGCTCCAGTCCACTCCTCCTGACTCGCCCTGAATCAATTTCCCTCAAGCCAGACATTGGATGGAGAATAGTACAAAAAATGTGTGCCTGCCTTGTCGAGTTCCTCCAAAGAACATGACTAAGTGACTATAGCTATCCTCCTTTCCGAGCCGAGAGAGACTGGCCCTTAAGAACAGGTAATGATGATGGCTTTCAGTGATTAGTGTTTGTGTTGTTGTTGTGCATGAAGTGTACTAGTATTTAATCTATTTTACACACAACAAAGTAACTCAAGTAAATGTTTCCCTTCTTGATGTTTAATAACAAAATTGTACTTCTACTGCAGGTCGATAAAATTGCATTTTTGAATATTGAATCTGGACTCAATCATTGCACTACACAGTTAGACACCATGATGATCATACTATACTCGTTGCAGTCAGTCAATAGGATTGGAAATGATTGATGGAATAACTCAGGCGTTTCATGAAGTAGCCTAAAAGGTAAACAAGTCACCAACAACCACAGCAGACCTACATGACTGTGTAGTGGTGGAGGTAAGTGTAGTGGTATGATCATGGGCGGATTTTACAAATTGGCAATCCGCGAACTTGCGTATTTACGGATTCGCAATCGGCAAAATCCGCGAACTCTCGCGAATTTGCGGATTTTTTTTTTTTTTTTGTGTTCGCAAGGATTTCTGCCAGTTCGCGAGGCTTCTGTACCAGTTCGCAATTGCGAACTTACTTGTCGGCTCGCAACGGCCGCAACTATGTTGTTTCTACATCTGGTTCATAATCACAGGTTCACAGCACCCTCTGTTTCACCACTGCCACCCTCTGGTACACCCATGCCACCCTCTGGTACATCACTGCCACCCTCTGGTTGGTTTATCACTGTAGATTATGGGGGTGAAAAAAAGCAAGCACACCTGCCCTGCTTCAACTGACATGAATTAATTTGGGGTTGATTAATGTGTCACTGAATTTAAACTTCCAGTCTGGCTGGCACCTGCTTCCTTATCTGTAATTTGCTGAACTCTGAAGGGGCCCCTCAGGAAGCACTACAGGGAATGGTTACTAATGATAAGATTGAACGTTTGCACCTGCTGAGTGCTTTCAGTTTTGTCTGTAATTGCTTTCTGTTGCAGTGTAATTTTTTTAACAGGACCTTTGTTGAATACTTGTAGCTATTCTCTGAGCCTGCTGTGAGGGTCAGAGCAGGGTCACAGAATAGTTGCAAGTAGGCAAATGAACTCTGAAGGGGCCCCTCAGGAAGCACTACAGGGAATGGTTACTAATGATAAGATTGAACTTTTGCACCTGCTGAGTGCTTTCAGGTTTGCAAAAATCCAAATATCCAGCAGCATCCACAAAAGTAATCCTTCCAGGTCAAGATCCAAATCAAAGTGACCAGCACATGAAGAAAGCACTGGGAGGAGCCTGGTGGACAGGAACAGGAAGTTGGAGACTGTGGGGCACTTCCTTCCTCCCACCCCCACCCCCCAAAATGGACTCCTTGCAAAGAAAAAGTGCAGGCAAATGTCAACCTGAGGAGTTATTCTGATAAAAATCATAATGTTCAAGGTTTATGCTGCCTGCTGGTGGATTTCTTGTGCGAAATTGCAAATTTTGCAATCTCGCAATTGCGAGATTGTCGCTGCCCGCCGCATCTACGTGTTCGCAAGTATTTACTCCCGCGAAATTGTATAGTATTCTAGTTGGCAAGTGCGACCAAGCAAAAAATCCGCTTCGCACGGATTTTACGAATTTTCGGCAAGTTCGCGAGAGTTCGCGGATTGCGAATTTACAGAAAATCCGCAAAATCCGCGAGCGGAACGGATTTTACGCCCATGCTTACTGACAGCGGTGCATTTATTTAGTTACTTAATTTGGAAAATGCTATGTTGCTGTATTTGTGTGCTCTGTCTGGCTCAAAATCTAAGCTAAGTGGATGATGGGTGGGTGCTGCGGGCCTGCTCTATACTGCTGTTGTTGTAGGTTAATGCTGGAAACAGAGTAGACATGATTTAGCCATGCTGCCTCTGAAAGTGATCTTGTTGCACTCCTCCGTAATTTATGCATTTTAACTTTACTTTTCTCCTTGATTTTTCAATCTCCCTTTTGTTTTTCCATCTACACTTACAGGCCAGCCTATACCCTCTGCTACACTAGGGAAAACAACTCGCATTACCATACCAATCCGCATCCACCAGACAGGCAGTAGCACCCAAGATTGATGGTCAGAGTGTCCATGTAAGGAAGGACCAAGAGGAATGCCGAGATGCAACTCCCAATTTGACCATAGTATAGTAACTTATAGTATTGTCTTTTTTTATTTCATTTGATTAATTTTTTCTCTTCAATCATTTATCGACTGTGTGTGTTGTTGTTCATTATGTTTGCTTACATATTTGATCCCTACAGCTATTTTTTAATTTTCTTTGCTAGTTTTAAAAGGAAGCCCGGTACAACAGAACATAAAATGTATATAATTTGGGTCTCTCTGGGGGCAGACAGGCAAGGCATTAGAACTGGGAGTCTCTAGTTGGCAGAGGTAGGTACTTTTGACCAAATAGGGACGCTTGCTTATAGTCAGGGTAAGGGGCTACACTTCTAAAATAATCCCTGCTCACCCCCTTGGTAGCTTGGCACAAGCAGACAGGCTTATCTCAGAGGCAATGTGTAAAGCATTTGTGAACAGATACAGCAATACAGTGAAAACACTACAAATGGACACCACACCAGTTTAGAAAAATAAGTAATCTTTACTAGACTTAACACAAGACCAAACGACAAAAAATCCACAATACTATAATCAACAATCGACTTTAAAATGGTAGAAATAGCTTAGTTCAATGTAGATGGTAAATGCAACACTTTACGCTCAAAGTACCTTGGATGCGTCACGCAATACAAGCAAAAGGGTTGCAGGGAAGGTGATGCGTCGATTCGTTGCTTCGAGGGAGGCGATGCATCGGTTCCTTACTGCAGTGCAGAGGAGGTGATGCGTCGGTTCCTTACCGGAGAGGAGGTGATGCGTCGGTTTCTTATTGTGTTCCCGTTACAATGCGACAAGATGGCGTCTTGATGCGATGCAATGATCCGGTGCAATGCAACAAAATAGCATCTTGATGCAATAACACTGGATGTGATGCGTGCATGCTCGACGGCCGTGCAGCGAACTCTGTAACTTCTGAGCCGCAACAGGCCCTGCGACACGCTTCTCTGGTGATGCGATGGCGACCTCTGCGATGGCGACAAGCTTCTCCAGTGATGCGATGCGTTTTGTTGATGATGCGACCGCGAACAGCTGCAGAGGTGGCATGCTTCTTCAGCGATGCACGGGCAACTGTTACGGCGGCGACACGCTTCTCGTTGCATCGCGCTTCCAGCTTCCAGCAACTCGCAGTCTTCTCAGAGGGCCCAAACAACAGTAGGCACCTCTCTGCAGGCAGAATTCCTCAGCAAGGGAATTCAGGGGAGCTGGTGGTGAAGTCTTGTATCCCTGAGACTTCAGGCAGGAGGCAAGGACAGTTCAAGCCCTTAGAGATTTTTCTTCAAGATTGCAAAAGTACACACACAGTTCCTTTCCTCATTTCTTTGGCAATAAAGTAACCACTGCAGGCCGACCCCAACAGCACAGCACAGTGGCAGTCTCCTTCTTCAGCTTCCTTGGTTCTTCTCCTTGGCAAAGGGTTGTCTTGATTCCCAGAAGTGATCTAAAGTTCTGGGGTCTGGGTCCCCCTTTTTATACACACAAATCCATTGTCTCTGAAGGCAGAGAGTGGCTGTACCTAGTCCAAAGCAGTTCTGGGTGCATTCTGCCAGTGCACAACTTCTTTCTTTGTCAGTGTGGGCCAGAGTCATCAGACATACTACAGGAGGTGGAGCCAGCATTGTGGAAGGCAGGCACAGCCCTATTCAGGACAAGGTACTACTCCTCCCACTACTCCCAATGCAGATAGGTCTATTCAGCCTTGTGCTGACCTTCTTGAGAGTGAAAACCCTACCTGGACGCCGCCATTAGCTGTGGAAACGCATTGGGAAACCGCCATTCTTCCCTGCAGCCTCCCTGTGTCCCAGGAGGGATCGACCGCCATCGCACCGCGTAAACAGCTTGCAGCACCCGCTTAGCGGGTGCCGCTGCGCGGCGCTTTGGTGCGGGGTTGAGGCAGCAGGACAACAGCCAGTAACCGGGAGGAAGAGCGAATTGCGTGAGGCAACTGGGGGCGCGTGAGGCAGGGACTCCATAGACCAGGAGTCCCTGCGCTGCACAGGTGTGCACGGCCGCGCCCCCAGCAAGACACGCCCCCGGCTGACCAAGCTCTCTTTAAGATCGAAGACTCCCAGAGCACAGTGGGACCTTCTTGAGAGTGAAAACCCTACCTGGACGCCGCCATTAGCTGTGGAAACGCATTGGGAAACCGCCATTCTTCCCTGCAGCCTCCCTGTGTCCCAGGAGGGATCGACCGCCATCGCACCGCGTAAACAGCTTGCAGCACCCGCTTCGCGGGTGCCGCTGCGCGGCGCTTTGGTGTGGGGTTGAGGCAGCAGGACAACAGCCAGTAACCGGGAGGAAGAGCGAATTGCGTGAGGCAACTGGGGGCGCGTGAGGCAGGGACTCCATAGACCAGGAGTCCCTGCGCTGCACAGGTGTGCACGGCCGCGCCCCCAGCAAGATACGCCCCCGGCTGCAATACCTCCTATAACAACAGTGCAGTAACGCTTAGCGGGACGCGAGCGGGACGCCGAGCGAAGCCCGGGCAAAGGGCGGGCCCTCTGTGGCCCTCAGAGGCCAGGAGAGGCCGGGCCGGGCTAGTCCCCTAAAATCTTCCTCGGCACCCAGTTCGACCTTTCGTCATCAGTCAATACTCATCCACTATCATCACACCCCGTTTCTCTGATTATGAGGAAGATTGCTTAGAAGCCCAAGATGCCCATTTTAAGATCAAGCACAAAAGGTAAAATGGATGTGCCTCCTCCTTTACCAACCCTTACCGCCATTGACAAAATGCTCAAACAGACCATTGGGGCGGTATCTAACGCCATAGCTAGTACAGAGAGAAGAATGTCCTTACCACCTGTGACAATCATCCAGGAAACCCAGGAATCTCCTATTAATTTATCGGAAGCCTCTTGTGATCGGGCGGAGGAGCTCGATATTAGCCCGCCCCCATCTCCCTCCTCTTTCGCCGACCTCCCTTGTGCCCAGGTGCCCGTTGAAACTAGCAGTGATAGAACTGGCACACAAACAAACACTCACGATAAAAATTTGCATATCATAGAGAAAATCCCGCACAAGGAAGGCCACAAACAAGGGGGTAAAAAAGGACCCTCAAAAACCAGTAACCATAATCTGATAACGCCTATAAATCCACCCACACCGGGAATACCTTGTTGGATAACCAACATGGTGGCTGACCTCAAAACCGATCTTGAGCACTCTATCACGGTGCTGCTAAAACCCCTTATAGCAAAAATAGACAGACTTACATCACTGGTAAACAATAAGGGGATCGGCCCAAAAAGCCACCTTGCGCAAGATTGTGACCCAATAAAACATAAAGTCACCACACCTAAAAGCTTACTCAAAGATAAGGCCTCTCTAACATCTGATGTGGCCGCAAAGGCATCTAATAGAATCACACAAAAAGGCAGCAAGGATAAGCAAAAGGCTGCCACCACCCCGACTATAGGCACAACTAATAAACAAACAACTGCTGGAAATAAAAAATTCCCCCTTGTATCCGCTCAAACATTGGAAGGAAATAATGCTGCAACCCCCAAAGTGGACTCAAAGATACCCCGGACTCCTTCCATGACAACCACTAAAGAAAACAAAACTGCAACCCGCTTCAGGACAATTAATCTCCCGCCTGAAGCACTGCCTTTTGTGGTTGTCCTAACAGGAGTCCCACCTCTAAGGGAGGGCCAACGAGAATCACAAGTAGAACTGAAAAATAAATGTGCACAGTGGCTGCAAACACATAGACCTCTGCCTCCCAACATTTATGGGGAAATCCTCTCTGTAAGAAGGGGTGAGTGGATTGGCAAAGGCACTAAGACCATAGCAGGTGACATCATCACGGTGAACTTTAGAGATATGGCAGCAGTTAATTTTATCTGCAACGCCCCCCCGAGTTATACCCGCTCACAAATTCACCCGGTACACCTATCCTACTTTTACCCCTTTGCATCTCAAAGGCCCAGGCAGAGCAATAGACCACCACCGATCAGAACACCACAGATGGGCTTTCAATATGGCCCACCACAGTGGCAAAGGCCTAACCTTGTATTTCCAAACTATGACCCTTCCTTAATGCAGTATGCACATTGGAATAGGTACAGTATACTTGAAGAGGTTGACTGACAGAGACTGGGCAATCAATCGTTTAAACCCACAAGTTGGAAGGTGGCAAGCTCTCCATTAATAGGCACAAGTAAGGGGGCAGACCACGGCCAAGGCAACGAACTAGAATTCGTGCCTAGTAAAGGAGGTAGCATTATATCGTCGGACACCATCAGGGGAAAAGGAGAGGGGACAAACCCCCCAAAAGATAACCCACACTCCAAACAAAGTAGACTGGCCAACTCCTGTAGTACACAGCCTAACCTGGTCAATCCACCAGAAACGGGAAAACAAGTAAAGCCTCCATTAGGCGAATCAAAAAGGACGCCTAAGGTCACGACCCACGGAAATCTCCAAATAGCATCATGGAACATTGCAGGTCTAGCGGCCAAATTCGAATCTCAGGAATGGCTCCGCTACATAAACAAATTTCATATTATATGCCTGCAAGAAACCTGGGCTATCGAATCAAATGATTATAACCTGGAAGGCTATAAAAGCTTTTTTGTCCCAGCAAAAAAAACAACCTCTGGGAGAGCCAGTGGGGGGCTCGTGGTATATGTCAACTTAAACATCAAGGGTACATGGTCCAACACTAAATGGGCCACGCAAAATCTCCAAGTATTAAGGTTCACCTCCCCAAGACTAACCTTCTTCCTAATTAACTGGTACAATGCACCGACAACGCCGGAGAAGGGAATAGCCACAAATGAACTAGAAAATTGTCTAAGAAATTTAAACTTTTTAATTAAGACACCAAATCCCACGAGTCTAATACTAATGGGAGATTTTAACTGTCACCTTTGTGAAAAACTAAAACCCCTTAACAAAGACTGGTCAAGATGCACTATCATGAAAGGACCACACTTTACCCATTCAAAAGAGGGATGGGACCTAGAAAGACTAATGAATAGGCACAACCTAATCCATACTCTAGACCTTGTTGCACTAGGTGATAAAGGAGAACTAACCCCCACATATAAAGGCAGAGGTTGCCATTCCTACATCGATTTTGTACTAGTCTCTCCTACTCTAAAAAGATGCATCAGTAAAACCATTATAGAGGCCAGCGGTTTTAGCGACCACAATCCGGTGATTATTATAATGGAAGGTTTCGATTTCAATTCATGTCTAAAGAGATCTGACATCATGGAAAGAGCAGTGGACCAGGGAAGAAGAATCAAATGGGCCAAAATTGATGGGGACAGTTTTTATAAAAAACTCTTAACTGAAGCCTCAGCAGCAATCGACAAATGTCTTGACCCCGATGTGAGGGGTGTTGGGGTGGTCAAGGCTTTTGAAGAAATTGCGCACTATGTAAATAGTTCACTACAGACCACCGGGCCTAATAAAACTTCCCCAAATCCTCGTTGGTTTGACTCGAACTGTACCAAGGCGCTCAAAAAACTAAAGGACAGTCTCCATTCCAAACCGAGGGACAAAATCAAGGTTGTACTGAACAGAGCCGAATACAAAAAAGCTCTGAATGAGCGTAAGCTGAACTTACAAAACCAAGCCTGGGAAGACTTAAGGGAAGCCGCAGAAAGAAAAGACTCTACAAGCTTCTGGAAAGTGATTAATTCTCCATGCTTCCAGGACCAAGGGGCTCCAAAAATCACGAATGTCATCCTGCCGGAACAATGGCAGAATCACTTCCAGAGCTTATATAACCACTCAAGTCAGGCATCTATGGAGGAAGTACCTGGGACTCACCAGCAAGCCACGCTGACCCTCACTTTGAAAGAAGTCGAAATGGGTATAGCCGGGCTCAGTAAAAACAAGGCACCAGGCCCGGATGGAATTCCACCAGACTTATTCCTAAGCAGACCCGACCTATGGGCTCCGCTGCTTACCAGGGTGCTAAATGAGGCTGTGGAGGTAGGACTTCCCCAGTCCTGGTCAACGGCGACCATAGTCCCCATCTATAAGAAAGGCAACCGTGATGACCCCCAATGCTACCGACCCATCTCACTCATTGATGTAACAGCTAAGGTCCTGGGGCGAGTCATCCTACTTCGATTGCAAGATTGGGCCGAGGAGCACCAAGTCCTCTCGGAGATTCAATACGGCTTCAGGAAAGGTAGATCGACCACCGATCAATGCCTAAATCTATATCTCCTGATAGCCAAATACACCATCGCCGGGAAGGGGTCCATCCATATGGGGTTTATGGACCTCTCAGCGGCTTTTGATCGCGTAAACAGGAGAAAGCTCTGGTCTATGCTATTGGAACTAGGAGTGGACCAACCGCTAGTTGACACCCTGCAAAATCTCCATCGGAACACCACTGCAAGTGTAAGGTATAGCCAAGAGGGCAAAAAGACCGATCCCTTCACTTGCAACAGTGGAGTAAGGCAGGGATGTATCCTTGCGCCCTTTCTTTTTTCTATTTACATTAACTCGTTGGAAAAAGATCTCCTCAAACTCAAGGTAGACTCACCCCAAATTGGTCATCGTGCAGTGCCTGTACTACTCTACGCCGATGACGCGGTTCTGCTTGCCAGAACCCCTCTAGGACTACAAAAACTGATCGACGGGTTCGTCAAGTTCATGGGCAAACTGGACCTGGCGACAAACCTGGAAAAGTCCTACATTATGTCATCTGGGCAATCTACAAAAGGGACCTTTACCTATCACATTGGGTCACACAAAATTGTCCAGGTCAAGACCTTCACGTATTTGGGGGTACTATTTGATCATGACCTCACGTTTAAACCTTTGCTAGAAAAGCATACCACGAAATTGGCAGCCTCAGTAGGAGCCATTATGGGGAATGGGCAAAGATTAGGGAAATGGTCCCCGGAACAAATATTGAATTTATACAGGTCAATCTGCTGCGCGAAAGCATCCTACGGGGCAGAAGTGTGGGGCTTCTTGGACAAAAAAGCACAACTGCTTCAGATAGAAGAAAACAAATTCTTGAGAAGAATTTTGAGAGTCCCCCAGAGTGTATCGGCCCACATTTTGCACGAAGAACTAGGAGAAACCTTCATAGAGGATAAGATTAAAATTAAACCTCTCTTGGCATGGGTCAAAGTATGGACCAACCCGGAGGCGGCCCTAACAAGACAAATTATCGAGGACTGCCTTAAAAGAGACAAAGGTCACACCATCCCCTGGCTGAAATATGTTAAGAAGTCGTTAACAGAGATCGATTGCATTAACTTCTTTACATCCCCCGACTCTCTAACCTCGGAGAGCAAGGCCCTGGTGAAAAAACTCTTCCTCACACAGCTGAAGACATCAAGGGCAGAGAAAGAAAATTACAAACCCACCAATCTCTCTTATAATGAACTTACTGCGAAGCAGGGCATGGAACCTTACTTGAGGGTCATGTACAATGCACAGGACCGCTATTTCATGACCCGCTTTAGACTTAATATGTTACATCATCTCCTTGCGGTCCCAGCTGGGTTCACTCACACAGTGGAGGAGAAGGGTACCTGCGGCTGCGATCGTAGATCTCCGCAGGATACCCTTCACCTTGTGTTATTGTGCCCATTTTATACTATGCCAAGACGTAAGTTCCTTGTGGGGATCCTGAAAGATTTAAAGTTTAAACACGCAAGATGGGCCTTGAGGTTCCTACAGGAAGCGGAGGACGCTTATACCCTGTTCTGCACCATAAACTTCATCCGAATAGCAATAAGACTGAGGAACACTAGAGAAACTGGCCCCTAATATGCCTTGAACATTTAAAACTCTAAATCCCTAGCACCTTTTTCGATGCCAGATAATCTTAAATATTTATACCTTTTTATATAGAAAATCATTTTTTGCTTTTTAAAAATATTTTGTGTGCATTTTTGTATCTGTGCTTTTATGGTGTCTTTTTAAGAACCGAATAAAGTTTATATTGATTGATTGATTGATTGTGCTGACTCACCCTGTCTCCTGGAGCCACCCCAGCCCCTGTCACTCACAAACTAGACATGGAATACACAACCTAGCAGAGGCAGGCTTGAATGGTTAGGCAAGAAAATACCTACTTTCTAAACGTGGTATTTTCAAAGACAGAATGTTAAAACCAACTTCATTAAAAGATGTATTTTAGCATTCTGAGTTCAGGCTTACTAAATTTGTGTTTCTACCATGTTCCCTAGGTCAGTTAAGATTATAAGATGTTATAATCAAACTGTACATTCTGGCCTATGGGAACAGGTAGGCTTGCAATAGTGAAAAATGAAAATGGCTGTAATTTACTATCAGGACATGCCACTCACATCAGGGCATGTCCTACCTTTCACATGCAATGCACCCTGCCCTTGGGCCTACCTTAGGGGTGACTAATATATAGAAAAGGGAAGGTTGAGGGACTGGTGAGTGGATGCACTTGCCAAGTCAACATGGCAGCCCCAGGCTGCACTCAGGCTCTGCAATGGCAGGCCTGAGTCACATTTTACATGCTGCTTCTGTGGGTGGCACAACCAGTGTGCAAGCCCAGCAGCAGCATTTGATTTACAGGCCCCTAGGGTCTGAAAAGTAAATCAAATAAGCCAATCATAGAGTCACTAATCCATTACAACAATTTACAATAGAGAGCATGTGCACTTTAGCACTGATCAGCAGGGGTAAAGTGCCCAGAGTCATAAAACAGCCAACAACAGGTCAGAACAAATATAGAAGGAAGGCAAAAAGTTCAGGGATAACCCTGCAAAAAGGGCCAAGTCCAACACAAGGCAATTGCATAATTATAATAGTTATTAATATACTGCTGCCCTGGCCTGTACTACTAGTCTAGTACAACTCATCATTAACCATCAAGTCATCATCATGCATACCTTTTCTTTTTTTCCTTTAACAGATTTATGATGGTCGTCTGCCAAGATTGTGTGTTGTCCATGTGGAGTGTTTGTATTTGTCAAACCTTTCCCTCAAGTACCCCTTCCCAACCACTTATCAAACCCTAACCCTCTTCCCCCGGGCTGAGTCATTTATATTGAGGTGTGACTAAATTAAATTATTTACACCAATAATTGATCACACACTTGCTGGGGCAGATGTGGTGAAAGCAACACTAACTCAAGGTAGGGCAAGGATCTTCTTCTGCTTGCCCACCCACCCCCGTTCAGTATTTATAAGTACATTTTTTTTTCAGAGGAACATAATCTATCATAATTAATTGCCGGCATCAATTTATCATCCTTACAGCACTAAAGGTTACACTTGTGTACTTCATAGGTCGAGTCAACTACAGTTTGTAACTTGTACTAGGCTATCCCCACCACCATTATGTTTTATTTTACTTTAGCATTGCTTATCATCATGGTTTCTTGTTTGGCAGTCTTCTTGTGTACTGTACTTCGTCCTACTACTCCTTCCTGAGTCTCCCTCAGGCAACTGACTGTCTCACTTTCTATTTTTGCAAATGCTACAGCCAGTGTCTACTACCACCACCACGGCATCTTAGGAAACCCAACCATCATCACCATGCAGCCATCGCTTTGCCTAGGTTTAAATAAGTATCAATCACAGGTAAGAGAAGAAGTTTTGGGGAGGCATAATCAATAATATGGAAATTAATTAATTCATACACCCACACCCTTCCGTTCAGAGTCCAGTTGCAGATTGCATAGACTAGGAGGAGAGACTGACAGTATTAGTAGGACAAGTCACTCACAAGTGAGGGTACCGCATCTATCTGTGCATGTGTTACACTATCAGCAGATTATTTAAATCAAAAACTGACTGCGGCCCTGCAGCAGCAAAGGAAACCATGTGAAGTAAAAAGTAACCACCCCAGAAAACATTTAGATCATATGTAAACTTTAAGTATAAACAATTTATTCCACTAACAAAATAAACAATTGTAAAAATCCCACAACACCTGACCCACCCCTCTCCCTATCCCCAACCAATGTCCAAAGATAAAGAAAGAGTCCAACCGATGTCCGCTTGAGTCCATTGTTCATAATAAATAATAAATATAAACCCCAACATTTCCCCAACACCCAAATGCCACCCACCAAAAAAAAGATTAAAAAAGGGGCAATGCGACGGAGTTCTAGCAGATGGCTCGCTTGTTACCCTCCAGGACCTTTATCCGCCCCTCTAGGCGCACCACCCGGAGGAGCAGGCAGTGCTTGAATTCTCTACAATTGCATCCATGGGGGTGCAGCAGTGTTGAATGAAGCACAGCGGGCAGCTGCCAGACAGTGGTGCCGTGTCACTGTGGGGGCCTGGCTGGGGCCCGGGGCATTGGAGGAGGCTGCAGCTGCTGCCGCCTCCTCCTCTGGCATAGCCACCAGCTGCCGATATTCTTTGTAGATGGCCTCCAGATTCCGGCGCCAGGCCATGGCTGCCAACTCCTTCCTGTTTGGTGGTCCTTTTGGTTGAGAAGGAGTAGCTATATCACAAAAGAAAAAAGACAATTGTAACCAATACTCTTAGCAAAACAGTAACAAAAAATGTATTCTACATATAGTGGCACAGTAGCACTAGCAAGCACAGTACATAACATTTGTGGTATCCTCCCACTTCCTCAGCCTCTAACATTTGTGGGAGTTTAAGTCATTACTACTACTAGGCACTATGGAGTAGACAAGTCTTCTTCTCTCTCTTGTTCAGCTAAATTAACCTTGTTGTAGGCATGCCTGCTCAGTCAGCTTGCGCCCTAGACAAACATACTCGTGTCGCAGACTCACGTTATTTTTATTTACTACTGTCTGCAGGTGGGGAAGCTGTAGTCTACAACTACACAATTTTCTTATTTTTCTATTATAGGTGGTCGTACTCTGTTACATCAATGGCTACTGCTCAATTTCACTTTCACCCTGACTAGTACAACTAAGCAGATGATAATGATATCTGATTCAAATGATCATTGATTATATATGGGACTACATGAGGTACTTTTGATTGATTGTGCAATGCAGCCGATAGGCCACCCATGGCAGGCTGACACATTCGAAAATAAATTACATAGGTAAGGAGTGGGCCTCGGAGTCGAGGGAGGCGCTTGATAACATACATACACATACATACACATATATATGCTGTGCTTGCAAACTACTGTGAGTCAAGGGAGTATTCTGAAGATACAACCTTGAATCAAAAAACCTTGCCAAAAACCAGTCCAGTTGTTTCTCCTTCCAGCGATTTTTCCATTGATCAATCATTGCATTGCTCTTCCACCCGTATATTTTTTTAATTCTAATCTTCTATTCTCCTTGGCTTTGCTACTCTGGCGCGGTTCATTTTTCTATTACATTCTCTTCAAAGACTCTTGTGACATTCTCCACCTATGCTATGATGATTGAAAACCATCCAGGCATCCACAGTAAACATGTCTATCATTCTTCTTAATTTTCCAACAAACCCATAGTTTCACCAACAACATATATATATATATTTTAAACCACCACCCATGCGTCCTTCCTTGCTTGCCTTTGAGTTTGACCCATGAAAACCCCCAGAGGATTCTTCCTATCACCCACACAGTTTCACCCACCCAGGCAGGCATCTTTTCTTTCACCTTCCACTCATACTTTAACCGCCCATGCATCTGATTCCTATCAGCTACCTATGCATCCCAGGCATCCGTCTCTGCCAGTCATATATTACATCTCACCCGTCCTTCCTCCTTTCATCCTTCTTTCCCTTTTGGTTTAACCCATTAATCAAGGTTGTCTTACTCTTAGTCTTCTCCCAAAAACTTTTTCAGCTGAGTTGAAGTCAGATAGAAGAGGCCATTTGTTACTCAACTCCCACCGCTAATACTATTGCTAATGCTAAGTAAAGGGCGTCTTCCTCAACCGTTCACAACAACTTAGTCTCTCTCAACATACAGTGTACTGTTGTAAACGAATCTAGGACCCTAGTGTAACTTTTCCCGATTCATGCCCTTATATAGGTATACTTTGCCCTATCCTTATATAGGCACAGAAATCATTACCATATTTGGCCTGAGCCTTACAGCCCAAATACGGCAAGGCTACTTCCACTAAGTTCTGAGAATTCACAACGATTTCTTGGAGAAACCCGCCTTCAGCAGCTAGGATCTTCCCCCTGCTTGAATATTAAGTTATCTAAGAAATCCTGGAGTTTTCTAGGAAATGAACCTTTGAGTGATGTTATTGAGTCCAATCATGCGTCAAACTCGGCACCTTCATGGTATAAATATGCCTACATTTGCCCAAACTAACACACAGTGGTTCTTGGAGCAGATCGACTAACTACTTGCCCGACGCCCTGCAGCAGCAAGTGCCGAAGGACGCCGACCCACCAGCAGACGCACTGAGAGACGCTGTTTCTTCTCTTGCCCAGAAATCCAGCTCCAGTGTTTCCAGCTTACCCTTGCGGGTATCTGGGAGATCGAGTCCTGAGAGAGAGATACAAGACCTCCTTCATTCTAAACCAAGGTACGGAGCTGATTAGACCCTTAAAGAATTCTTGATTAGACTCTTGGCAGATTCTAGGCAAAGAATACTAAACTTAAAAATACTCCTAAACTTATTTCTTCCCTTGTGCTAGGCTTAGGTCAGGTACACCGGGGTAGGCGTATTTTAGAAGCACCAGTTGAGTACTTTTATCCATCTATTTTATCATTCTATGTATTTTATGCATTTTATCTATTTAAAGCAACTTATGGCTTAGAAACCACATCATGCTTTTACAGTACTACTTTATAATACTGTTTGTATTATATGCCTTGTACTTTATAACCAGCATTACTATTGTAGCAGTACATTTCTCATGCTTGAGATAGAAGACTGTTCAATAAATACCTTTTATTGAAAACGCCCGTCTCTCTAATGTCTCAGCAACTCTGGTGAAACTAAGTATACACGATTGACTGAGTAAAATAGTTATCTATTGTTTCCGCGACTCTGAAGATTGATTTCTTATTCTTGGGAAACAAATTTATTTATTTGTGAATTTTATATAGCGCACAGCTACCCCAACGGGGTGTCCCGGCGCTTCTGGGTATACTAAGCTGGATCAGAAACTGGGGAGAAGTTTTTAGCAGAAAAGGAAGGTTTTGAGCGCTCTACGGAAGGGGAGTTCTTCCTGTATCATCCGAATGGAGATGGGAAGTCTGTTCCAATGAGAGGTAGTAGAGACGTGGAAGGTTTTCCCTCCAGAACGTGTTTTTTTTAATCTAGGTGTGGCGAGGAGATGTTTACAGCTAGAACGGAGAAGGCGAGCATTACTGTAGGGGCGGAGGCAGGAGACAAGATATGCAGAGCCCTTTCCCTTTTTTGCCCTATGGGCCAGTGTGAGGGCTTTGAATTCTGCTCTTTTTTGGACTGGCAGCCAATGTAGTTTTTTTCCGGTAGGGAGAGATATGCTCTCGTAGGGAGATGCCACAGACCAGGCGGACTGCGGCAATTGTTTTCCTCGTATGGCTGGGAAGAAAATGTATACATTTCTTCACCATCCTGATTTTGGAGAAGCATGCTGCGGACACCACCTGGACTTGGGACTGAAATGTAAGGCTAGAGTCCCATCTGACTCCAAGGTTTTTGACAGAGTCCTTGGGTATGGGGGCTGCACTTAGGGGGGGCGTGGCTACGGCGCCGATGTAGGTGGAAGCGGGACTCCGGAGCTCCTCCGTGCCCGCCTCACACCGCCACATATCCTGTGCCCCGGCTCGCGCTCCGACCCCCCAGGGGTGCTCAGGGAGGCATCAGGGGCGCGCAGCAAGACTTTGGAGGTCTGGGGGCCTCTGCAGCTGCCCCCGCCGCACTTTGTGAGGCAAGCGCGGCACTCGGCGGAGAGAGCGCCTAAAATGGCGGCCGGCGTCTTACACTGACGCGCCTGACGACGGAGCTCGAGTGGCAGAGGGGAGCCCCACTGGCGCTGTGGTGACTGGCGATTGCCGGCGAGGCCTCCGGAGAGCAGGCGGAGGTGAGGGGCACTGGCTGGCACCCTCGCAAACGAAGCTGAGAGTCGGGAGTCGGCCACCCTGCCTGACCCTAAGATGGCGCCGGCTGAGACACGGTGACCGGCTTGGCTACTGACTGCGGAGCCACAGGATCTGCGTGGGGCCCGGGGTCGGCGCAGAGCACCTGATCTGCCCTACTGGTGGGACTGCTGGGGAGCCTGCACCACAGGAGGGTGAGTGGCGCACGAGCAACGCCGGCGAGGAGAGCAGGGGGTGAGGGGCTGGCTGCCCGCCCCCGCGAGGCATTGCTTCTACAGACGGGAGGGAGCGTCTACCTGCCTGGAGGCACCTGAAGCCAGCGAGCCGCATTGCGATTGGGGCTTATAGGCGCACACCCGGCCTGAGCCGTCTGGACGCGGGAACCTCGCCAGGTGCCCTGACCCAGGACTATTGTGCCTCACGACCTTGGTGGAACAAGCCCTAGCACTTGGGCAACTTCACGGGCTGGTCCCCACGGGCCGCGGGCCAAGTGATCGGAGTGGGTGACGTGCCTGAGGCGAACCAGGGGCTGAGAGCGGGAACGCCACTAGCTGCCCGCCAGAATGACACGCGGCAGCAGGAAGAAGGGCTTCGAGGCCCTGAGGCTGGACGACCCGGGGCATCCTGTGGACGACGTCCCGCCGGGGGCGGGGGCGGGGAGCCCGTCCCGCCCGCAGGACCCCTCCCTGGGGGACATAATGCAGGCGATTGTGGCGTCGCGGGAGGCCCTTGAGAAACGCATGGACACCATTGGGTCGGACCTGACTCTGCTAAAAGATGACCACAGAAAGCTGAAGGAGCGGGTAGCGACTTCTGAGGGTACCCTGAAAAGTTTGCCAGGGGACGTAGCGGAGCTAAAGACATCGCTGGCGGAAATGGCGCAGAAGGTGCGGGTGCTAGAGCTCCGAGCCGAGGACAGTGAAGGGCGCTCTCGGCGAAATAATCTTCGCCTCGTAGGGGTCCCCGAAAAAGCCGAGGGGCGGGACGCGGTCGCCTACCTGGAGGGCTGGCTGCGATCTGAGGTGGCCCCGGAGGGACTTTCGACGTTCTTTGCCATTGAACGCGCTCACAGGGTCCCTGCGCGTCCCCCCAAACCGGGGGCGCCTCCGCGACCGATAGTATTGCGCCTTCTGCACTTCAGAGACAGAGACCATATCCTGCGGAGAGTGAGAGACATCCCGGACCTGAGTATCGACAACAGTAGGATCATGATCTTTCCGGACTTCACCAGAGAGGTGCAAAAGCAACGGGCCTCCTTCCTGGCGGTCAAAAGGAAACTGAGATCGCTACAACTGCCCTACGCTATGATGTTCCCGGCGCGGCTGCGGGTGATCGCAGGAGAACGCACCCACTTTTTCCTGACACCACAGGAGGCTTGGAGCTGGCTGGATACAAGAGGGGAGTCGGACAGGGACCACACGCCGCAGACTCCCCCCAGGAGACACGCCACGGAGACGCCGCTGACGAGACGATCTGGCTCCCCATCGGACTGGCGACAGGAACGCGCCAAGGCGGTGCAGGCAGTGGCGACCATCAGCCAGGGAGACGCCAGCCCATCCAGTAGCGCATCGGAACAGTCGAAGGCCAGCGCTCCCAGCCCTGGCTCCAGTAGCGGGCACGAGTTATCAGAGACAGACCTGCCGGTTGTGACTCCCCAGACTGCGGATGGTATCCTGGGCTGAGATGGTTCGTGGGACACTGCTCACACGAGTAAGGTACTGGGTTACGTGGTCGGAGGGGGGCCGCTTCAGGACGCTGTGCGGTGGTGTGCGGCTGCCCCCTGGGACTTCTTACTGGGACCCTGGGGACGGAGAGAGTCGGGGGTCCTCTCCTGTTTGTTGCTGGGGGTGGTGGGGCGGGGGCGGGGGACTTCGGGCCTGTCTGGAGCCGGCATCGATGCCACTCCGGCCCTATTTTATAGTGCTACGCTTTTTTTTGATAAGTGAGTTTGGATGGGGTTTCCATGTTGGTTGTCTGTCCGGGGGAGTGGGAGTTGGGGTAGGTTGATCATACAAGTTGGGGGGGGGGACGTGGGGGGGGCCTAGGCGTGCTGGAGGGGTTGCTGAACGGGTGACTAGGGTATGGTGGACTCTACCATGGGATCCGACTTAGGCTACAAATGTCTCACATGGAACGTAAGAGGGATGCACTCGATGCATAGGCGTCATAAGATCCACTCCTATCTGGTCAGGCGGGGCATTCACATCGCCTTCCTTCAAGAAACACATTTGCTGGATAAAGAGGGGAGGGCACTGCAGCGGCGCTGGAGGAGGCAGGTCTTTCACACTGGCTACTCTGCCTATGCTAGGGGGGTGGCCATTTGGATACAGGCGGGAGTACCCTTCCTGTGCACACATCAGGTAATTGACCCGGAGGGGAGATACATAATGGTGCGAGGCAAGCTGGATGGGAGGGACCTAAACCTGGGTTGCTTGTACGCCCCGAATGTGGACCAACCTGCTTTCCTCTCGCTTCTGTCCAAAAAACTAGCTCAGTTCTTAGTGGAGCCCTTGCTCCTGGGCGGCGACTTTAACTGTGTGGCCGATGTTGCCCTGGACAGATCCCACCCCCCCTACAACTTGCACCAGCTGGTAGACTTGCACTTGCGCGCTCCGCCTGGCAGCGTCGGTGGGGACTGGTTGACTCTTGGAGGGCTTGCCACCCATCGGAAAGGGACTACTCATTCTTCTCCGGTATACACGAGTTACACGTCCGCATTGACGCCTTCCTGAGCTCTCAGGACGTGCACGCGGAAGTGAGCCACAGTGAGTACCTCACACGTTCGATCTCTGATCATAACCCGCTCCTCGTGCGGCTGCGCTGGTCGCACATCCGCCCGAGGATTCCGGCTTGGAAACTACGCCCTGAGGCACTGGACGATCAGCTCTTCCGGACCACAATTGCTTCAGGCATTGATGAGTACTTCCAGGTGAACGCGGGCACGACGGGCTCAGCTACGACGGAATGGGACGCGTTCAAATCGGTGTTGCGGGGCCAGTGCATTGCGACGTCATCGGAAGTGCGGAAAACGCTACTGGACGAAATTGGGAAGGAGGACGAGACCCTGCGGAGACTCGAGAGGGCAAGGCCTGAGCGGCCGGACACCCACGGGGACCTGCTGGGGGCGCGAGAGGCAGTGGCAGCATCTGTGGAGCGCCTTCGGTGCTTCGACTACAAAGCCTACCTAACGCGAGCGCACTCGGAACGCGACAAATCGGGGGCCCTCCTGGCCTGGCTGGCCGACCCAGCTCGTCGGAGCTCGGTCATCCTTGAGCTCAGGGACCACGCGGGGGCGGCGAGATTCGATCAGCAGGGGATCAACGCGTTGTTCTACGACTACTACACGGAACTCTACCGCAGCAGGGTCCTCCCTTCGCTGGTGGAGTTCCAGACCTTTATGGAAGGTCTCGACCTGCCGGAACTAGGTGAGGAAGACGCAAAACGGCTCGGAGACAAGATCATGGAGAGAGAGGTACGGGTCGCCATCACGAGTATGGCAAGGAATAAGACGCCGGGCACTGATGGATTCCCTACGGAATTCTATCTCACCTACGTGGATCTTCTTGCGCCCCGGCTGACGTGGCTGTACAATGAGTCGAGGCGATTGGGCTGTCTACCCGAGACCACGAGGGAGGCGTTGATTGTCCCCCTTCTGAAACCGGGTAAGCAACCATGGGACAGATCGGCATACCGCCCACTGTCCATGCTTAACCTGGACTACAAGATCCTGAGCAAGATCTTGGCGACGCGATTGCTCCCTCATATGTCCATGCTGGTGCATGCAGACCAGTCGGGTTTCATCCCGGCCCGCAATACGGCGCTTAATGTGCGTCGACTCTTGCATGTACTAGAGGCCGACACTTATGACGGTGACGAGGCGGTGGTGTTTGCTGTCGATATGGAGAAGGCCTTTGACAACCTGGAATGGCCTTATCTCTTCCATGTTTTACGAGCGATGGGCCTTGGGGAAGGCTTCGTTGATTGGACGAGACTGCTCTACCAGAACGCAACGGCGAGAGTCAGGACAGGGAGGGTTATCTCTGAAATGTGCGAGGTCGGCAGGGGCACCCGTCAGGGATGCCCTCTTTCCCCCTTGCTATTTGCCTTGGCTGTCGAACCCGGCTGGGCCGGGCGTATCAGGGACTGGACGTCTATGGCCAAGTACACCACATCGCATTATACGCAGATGATCTGCTGATGTTCCTGGCGGACTCAGCGGACTCCCTGCGTGGTGCTAAGACTCTCCTGCCGTCGCTGAGCAGTATCTCAGGCCTCCGAGTGAACTGGGCGAAGTCCCACCTATTCCCGACTCGCCCGCGGAGAGAGTGCCCGCAGGAAACGGAGGGCGTGTCTTGGGTAGAGAGGGGCCTACGATACCTTGGCACCACGATCTTCCATGACAGGGCCGACATCCTTGAGGGGAATATCGGGTCGGCGATCAGGCATACTAAAGGGAACTTCGACTTTTGGGGCACGCTCCCGCTGTCACTTATGGGGAGGGTGGCGCTCCTCAAGATGGTGACCTTGCCGCGTTTGCTTTACTTCTTCGGAACCCTCCCGATCTGGATCCCGGCGAGCTACTTTCGGCGGCTGAGATCGATGGTCATCGGCTTTCTGTGGGGGGCGGGCAGGCGCAGAGTGGCCCACGCCACTCTACTCCGCCCTAGGACGGATGGCGGTCTGGCAGTGCCGGACTACGAACTCTACTACTTGGCGGCGCAGCTGCAATGGCTGACGCAATGGGTAGCACGGGCCAGGAGAGGGACAGACGGATCGGGAGAACCGGCGGGTCCGGTCCAGGTGTTGTCTCGGATTGTCCTGGGACTACCGATGGGGGACTTCCACCTCACTCAGGAGTTTGCGACGGCCCGAAAATGTTGGAACAGATATCGCCGGAGATGCGGTATTGCGGTTCCGTACGCACCTGAGATCCCTCTTGGACTCTGCGGGGCACTTCCGCATGGGGGCTCGTGGCGCGGGCTAGACGGATGGGATCAGCAGGGGCTGTCATCCATGGGTGACCTGTACGAAAACGGGGCGATGTTGCCCTTCGACCTCCTCCAGGACCGCTTTGGGTTGGCGGGCGGGGACTTCCTCCTTCACGCGGCACTGACGGCGGCGATCCGCAAGCACTGGGGAGCGGGCATGTCGGAGCCGCCATTGTCCCTGGGCTGCCAGTACATAGTGATGATGACGGGGACGGTCAAGGCTGTCACGTGCCTGTCTCGTCGCATGGTCTCGGAATCCGTTGCTCCACTGCTGGCCTTGAAGGCGAAATGGGAAGCTGATTTGGCGACTGAGATCCCCGAGGAGGCATGGAAGGGTATACTGGAGGGGGCCCAAAATGGCACGTGCAACGCGAGGTTCCAGCTGGTGCACTTTTATGTCCTGCATAGGGCCTACCTGACCCCTGATAAATTGCATAAGTACTTCCCGGCCCACCCGGCGACCTGTCCGCGTTGCCCGGCGGATCCCGCCGACTTCCAACACATGTTTTGGTCCTGTCCCGAGCTGGGGCCCTTTTGGGAGGAAGTAGTGGAGGTTCTGAGGGAGGTGACGGAGAGGGACCTGCAACTCACCATGGCGCATTGCATACTACACTGGTTCCCGCACACCTCAAAAAACAAAGTCACCAGCAAGTTTCTGGACTTGGGGCTCATCCTGGCAAAGCGGGCCATCACGTCCCAATGGAAGGCGTCCCGGGGCCCCGTGATAGGGCGCTGGAGGGCGGAGCTGCATAAATGGGCTAGATGCGGGGGTGAGGTTCGTCTGCGGGCCGCGCTCAGGGCAGGCAACGACACAGCACTGGAGAGAGCCAGGGCGTGGGAGGGGATGGTCCTAGGTCTCACGCTCGTGGACATGGAGGAGGAGGATTCCCCGGAACATAGTCCGGCTCTGGCGGAGCGCCCACCAGACGGGGGGACGGCCTAGACCTGTTTTGCTGCTTCCCTACTTCTCCATTGTGAAGACTTTCGAATGGTCGCTGATAATCCCCGGTGCTAAACTCCGGATCTGGTCCTGTTAATGGGATTGAGAATATGATTAGGTGATACTCTGGCACGCCTGGGGGGGAGGGGGGGGGGTGGGGGCGGGTGGGCTAATAGGGGTGGTCCTGGACGAGGGTGGAGGGGTAGTTGGGGATGAGGGTGTTGCGGGGGACGGGGGGGGGTTTGTTTAAGTTGGGTGAAAAGGGACTCCTGGTTTACCTGGACTTGGGACAGGGAGAAGGGAAGGTTAGGACCAAAAGCAGCCATGTCATTCCCCACCCGCTTGGTGGCTATGGACGCGAGCGGACTGCTCCAGCGAAATTCCTTTTCCCATCGAGATATTGCCGCTCAACCTCCGGGTTGTGAGCTGAATGGCTGTGTGATACTGGGGTGAGGGGCGACACACCAATTGTGAACCAGGGAGAGAGGGATGAATATGCTGTATTATTCTCTGATCTTGCTGCAATAAAAAAATATTTGCAAAAAAAAAAAATGGGGGCTGCACTTAGGTCCAGGGGCCACCAAAGGTTGGAATCCAGTGGCGAGGGCTGCTGAAAGAAGAGGACTTTGGTTTTTCCGGCATTTAGCCGGAGGAAGTTGCTGTCCATCCAGCGGGCGATGTTGCGGAGGCAGTCTTTTAAGGGATCGAAAGTGGTCTGGGAGACGATGTCATAGGAAAACAGAAGCTGAATGTCGTCAGCATACGACGTGGCCTTGATTCCTGACTGGGCAGTAATCTCCGCCAGAGGGGAGAAGTAAACATTAAACAGAAGGGGACTCAGGGAGGAGCCCTGAGGGACTCCCCACCTGAGCGGATGGCTGTTGGAGGTAAACGGGGGGGTGAACACGGCCTGTGTCCGATTTGAGAGGAAGGACGCAATCCATTCCAACGCCCTGCCTTGGATTCCATTTGCGTGGAGACGCTCGAGCAGGACGGGGTGGGAGACGGTGTCAAATGCCGCCGACAAGTCGAGCAGCACCAGCACCGCCCTTGATCCCTCATCCATTTTCCACCGCACTGAGTCTGCCATCTCAATGAGTGCTGACTCGGTACTGTATCCGGGTCTGAACCCGTGCGGTGAGTCGTGAAAAGTACCATGGGCTTCAAAGAATTTGGCCAGTTGCTGTTGGACTAGCTTTTCAAGCACTTTGGCAGGTGCGGGGAGCAGAGAGATGGGTCTGTAGTTGGCTGGTTCGTTAGGGTCTGCAAAAGGTTTTTTAAGGATGGGAACCAATCGAGCGTGCTTCCAGGATTCGGGGTAGATGCCTGTCTGCAGGGAGTCGTTCCAGATGTCATTGAGAACGGGGTTGAGCAGGGGCGCCAGGGATTTGTACTGTTTGGCTGGCCAGGGGTCTGTGGGGGAGCCAGATTTACACTTTAATAATTCCGCCAGAGAGCGATCCCGGGGAATTGTGTCAAATTTCGTGAGGGTGTGGGCGGGCTCAGCCTGTGCTCTGTGTGTATTGGGAGTGTCTAAGCATGTCTTGTTGGGGAAGGAGTCGTAGATTGTTGCAATTTTGTTTTCAAAATAATCAGACAGGCGGTCACAGAGGGTCTGCGACACCGGGAATTGTTGTGTAAGGGCCTGAGGGTTAGTGAAGGTTCTGACGGTATTAAAAATTTCTTTAGATGAGCCTTGAGCTTTATTAATTTTCTCCTCTAGGTGGGTTCTTTTGTGGTCAATAATTCTCTTCCTGTAATCCTTTAGGGCAGATTTGTACTTAAGTTTGCTATCGGGTGAATAGGATTGTCGCCAACGTCTCTCTAGTAGTTTGCATGCTGATTTGTATGTGCGGAGGGTATCCGAGTACCACGGTGCGGAGGGGGGCGCTCGGAAAGTTTTTATTGGTCTAACAGGAGCAATTTGGTCGATAGCAGAACAGATCCAGCTGTTGAAGTTGGACAGTCTGGTGTCTAAGTCAGACGTTTCCTGGGGAGCAGCCGAGGGGAGGTGGGCCGCTAAATTATCTGGGGAGATGTTGCTCCAATTGCGACCAACCGTTCTGGCCGTGAGTTTAGGGCGATCATGGCGATGTAAGGAGAAGGAGAACAGGATAAAAAAGTGATCCGACCAGATCACGGGGATTGGATCATTAATAGTGATGTTGGTCAGGTTGGTGCAGATAAGGTCCATGGTGTGACCGGCTTTGTGAGTGAGGCCGGATATGAGTTGGCTTAGGCCGCCATCCGCTAGGGTGGATAGGAAGTTAAGCGTGCTGGGGTCAATGGAGGTATCAATGTGTAGGTTAAAATCCCCAATAAGAGTGAAATTTGCATAGCGGACGGTTGCCTGAAGGACATAATGAAGAAAGGTAGGGAGATATGTAAGCTTGGATTTCGGAGGGCGGTAGGCTAGTAAGCCTGAGCAAGTGAGATCGGCTTCCAGTTTTATACAGAAGGGTAGGTCTTCAATACATTCGATTTGGGTGTAGGGAAAGGAGGATATGGTCCAGTGTGATCTGTATATTATTGCTACTCCACCTCCTGGGTGGGAGGCCTGTCTGTTGGCACACAGAATGTTATAGCCAGGCGGGATAGCGAGGCATAGAGCAGGGTTGGTTTCATTCCCTAACCACATTTCAGTGAGGAAGAGGAGGTCCCAATTGTTGTCCTCCAGAGATTGCGCTATGTCAAGAGAGTGTTTTACTAACAAAGTTGTCATGTTATATGGTTGTCAGGAACTAATCCCTTCTTGTACTTTCGAGAAAGTTCTAGTGACCTCTGAGCTAGCTGGCACACACATAATTAAGTCTAATATCTTCGGTAGAGACCTAGTAGACCTGAGTCCTACGTCTAAGCTGCAGTATATATTATTCCAATGCGCAGAGCCTATTGGGAATATAGGAACTACACTACAGTACACCCTTGCAGCGAGTGTGTTACTACTGTCAATAAGTAAGTGATATAAGTATAACTTGCCACCGCCCGCCACTGCTGCTGGCTCACCCACCCCTGCAGCAGCTGCCGTATCCGCTGCTCACTCCTGGCTGTCGTCGTCTGCCCCACCGCTGGCCCCGGCACTGGTGGTCGGTACGCCTGGAAAAAACAGTACATATTTTTTAGATGCCATATACACCTCCCCCTATTTATTCTTTTTCACTAGCAAGATTGAAAATTGTTAATACAACACTTACATACACCACATACATCACTAGTACAAATCGGGTACTAGTCTACTAGACAGAGTAGAGTAGACAGTAATAGTATGTACTATCCTATCAAAAATAGTAAAATATCTGGTTGGGCATTTTGTTGGTGGCAAAATGCCCAACCAGATATTCTCAAGATTAAGAAGAGGACAACCCAAAGGACTGGACTCAGTAGCTAGATCTATGGGTGAATCTGAGTTTT